>NC_135479.1:30695262-33275262 GCF_052094955.1 Ictidomys tridecemlineatus | reverse complement strand
CTGTACCAAGGAGTACCAGTAAGTACCAGCATTCAATAAGGAGTGACTGGAAAAACTGTTCAATGTTTTAAACATTGCCAATCTGAGTAACATGAGACTGAACTTGTTATTTTAGCTCAACTATATATAGTTTGCATCCTGGAATCCACTCATACTATATATAGTAGAGTTTTATTCATGCACTCAAACTGATTATGTGCACTGGACTGAAGTGTCCCAGGGGTGCCAGAAATGAAGAGAAAATGGAAATCTTCCATGGACCTGTGGGCCTGTTCTTTACCACCACGGCCATTTTCACAAGTGGATGGCAGCAGCAGAAAGCTAATTGAGACCAGCCATGGAATAACACGATGGAAACGAGCCAAGAGAATACTTTTATTTGAGGACTTCCTCTGGAAAGAATGCCTCCTTTCAATCCTGTCTAGTGGAATACTGAAAGGTGGACTATGGTCACTTTCAGAAATAATACATATTCAAAGAAAGTTTAAAGGCCAATTAATTACCTAGCTTTTTTAAAAAAAAAATCTTTATTTTATTTTATTTTTATGTGATGCTGAGGACGAACCCAGTGCCTCATGCATGGTAGGCGAGCACTCTACCTTTGAGCCACAACCTCAGCCCAATTACCTAGCTTTTATAAGACAAAAATAATTTATTGTCTTATCTAACTCCACAAACAGTTCTATTAACTGCTCATCATTAACTGCCTCAGAAACTTCAGTTTGAGAGATATAAGCAATTTTTTTTGAACCTCTGCTCTCTCTTGATTAGGATAGCAATTTTTCTGACCTGTTTTTTTAAAAAATAAAATGTTCTCTGAATAACCTATTTCAGGCTGAAAAACTCTTATTTTAATTTGGCATCTCAAATTTCTTCTCAACAGCTACTTTTAAATCATCTCCTTCAAACCTGAAGTGTCCAATAGATAGAAGTGAGCACTACAGTCAAGTCCCTAAGAGATAGGGGAGTCTTTTAGGGGGTAGTAGTGTTTGAGACATTTTTAACATCCAGCATCTAACATTCTTTCCTGGCAATATACCTCTTTGTTTTCGTCTTTCAACCTAAGCATTGTATTTATTTATTGTGGTGCTGGGGATTGAACCCAGGGCCTCATGCATGCTAAGAAAGCACTCAACCACTAAGCTCTGCAAAGAACCATGGCAAGGCGTGTACTAGGCAAGCACTCTACCACTGAGCTACATCCCCACATTCCCAGCCCCTCGAGTTGAATTTTTTAATCAAGCTATGTCTGGGATCTAGACCTGGACTTTTCAGCTTACCTTTATCAACAAATTCCCAGTTTTGCTTAGATCAGCTTGGGTTGGACTTTCTGACACCTGGATCAGACACAGATGGAAGCTGCAGAAAATTTAATACTTGAGGAGGGTTTTTTGGAGAAATGGGGTGGGGGGCTGCTGAAGCAACTGACATGAGGATCTAACAGGAAAGGCCTAAAGATAGCTTTATAGGTACCAAACTACTGGTCCTGCAAGTAATTTTAATTTTGTATTTCATAACTTAAAAGTCAAAACTAAATAGAAAGTTATATACAGTAGGTTTCCCTCCTTCCCTTGCCCTCTTTCACTCCACGAGTAAAAAGTTTTATTGTTTTTTTTCTTGTTATTCTTCCAGTGTTCCTTTATGCAAATATATTCAAATATGAATATATTTCTATTTCTTCCTTTTGTTACACAAAAGATCGTATGCTTTACTTTGTTTTATATGCATTTTATTTCTTCAACATATACTCATTCAAAGAGTGCCCTTGCTTGAAATTCTATATGCGGTTGATTATCACTGGTTGCTTTCTATGTAATGTTTCAAGTGGCTCAGAACCTTACTTTAGCATATCTTACCACTGCTCTTCTCTGTTTTCCTGGAGACATCTTGGTTTAATGCTGGAGAATTCGATTTCATCAGCATTAGAGAATTCAAATCAAGGAGCTGAAATATGAGCCTTACTCTAAACCAAAGAGAGAGAGAGAGAAACAAACATATCCAGAAAGTCTAATTTGAATGATATTAATAAACAGAGACTATTGTGGGTGGTAAGGAGATAGTTATGAAAAAGTTGCTGGGCATGGTGGTGCACGCCTGTAATCCCAGCTATTTGGGAAGTTGAGGCAGGAGGATCACAAGTTCAAGCAACTTAGCAAGACTCTGTCTCAAAATAAAAAATAAAAAGGTCTGGAGATGTTGCTCAATGGTAAAGCATCCCTGAGTTCAATTTCCAGTACCAGGAAAAAAAAAAAAAGAAAACTAAGAGGAGTCTAAATGTTTAGATTAAAAGGAGATGAGTATTAACAGGTACACAAGCAAATATCCCAGAAAGAAGAATATGTATTGCCATAAAATGATCCATGGTTTTGAATAGATGTCAAATTCAGTCCTCTCAATTGGGCAAAAATATCTAATCCAAGTAATGCATTCACCTGATGTTCTCAACGCTCCCAGCTATCTGAGTAACCTTCTCAAAGAATAGTAGTTTAAACAGGGCTTTGATGAGGCCTCATAGCCTCAGAACTCAGACCTGAAAACCTGGGGTAATTTACCCAGGGCAATGCAAAAGAGAACATTTTCAAGCTGAACCTACATGACAGATGTTCTAAAATTAACCTTTTTTTTCTTAGAAATTACATTCAAGCCTTCAATGTGAGAGAAAATGTCTAAAAATATGAATTTCAATGAAACAATGGGTTGGAAATGAAAGGCAATCAGAAATACACTTATCATTTCACTGCAGAGTCCTGATAATTCAACTTATTCTATTAAGCGTTTGGCACTTGGATGGACCAAGCCCAGTGCTTAGCACATACGGACTGCTAACTGCTTCTGTGCATCAATGAACAAATGAATGTCTTCGATGTGTTATTTCCCCTGATGCCTAGGCACAAATCACCATCTGCAGATGTTAACTTCATTCACTTGGGTAGTTATGCAAGTGTTCCTTGGCTATATTTGGTAGAGAAAACTATTTTAAGAAAAGAAAAAAAAATCGAGTCTTATTTTTCTGGTCAGTTTTTCTTTTCTTATATTACAAAACAACGTATTGACACACCCAGGGAAGGTCGATGTTTTCTCTGGATTGGTTAGATTTTAAACGAGTTATATAAGCACATTTCTATTTCTATGGTTTCATGCAGGTCTTATTAGGAGTAAATGAGTCAGGCATTCTGCTCTTTTATTCTTTAAAAACTTAGTATTTCTTGCTTACTTTCCTTTTGATCTTTGAAATTCAAATTAAGGAGTTCAAAGAGTCATGAGAAAAACATTTTTAAATTTTTAGGTAAATATTTTTGCCATTTGTGTTTTGCCAAGCTACACCCAAAGGAATAAAAGGAAATTCAAAGCAGACATTCTCAAAGAAAGAAAAATCTTATAAAAATATACTATGGTTTGCCCAGCATGGTGGCACACACTTATAATCCTAGCTACACAGGAAGCAAAGGCAGGAGGATCACAAGTTCAAGTCCAGCCTGGGCAAGTTAGTGAGACCCTGTCTCAAAATAAAAAATAAAAAGGACTGAACCAGGTGTGGTAGTACAAGCCTGAGGCACAGGAGGATCACATGTTCAAGGCTAGCCTTAACAAATTAGTGAGGCCCTAAGCAACTTAGTGAGATCCTGACTTAAAAAATAAATTGTGGGGGCTGGGGTTGTAGCTCAGTGGTAGAGCATTTGCCTAGCACATGTGAGGCACTAGGTTCAATCCTAAGTACCACATAAAAATAAATAAATAAATAAACAAATAAACAAATAAATAAGTAAAAGGTCTTATGTCCATCTACAACTAAAATATATATAATATGGATATGGTTCCATGGTAAAGTGCCCCTGGGTTAAATTCCCAGTATTAAAAATAACTAGTACTGGGATGTAGTTCAGTGGTAGACTTCCCTGGGGAAGGCCAGGAGGCGGGATACACACACACACACACACACACACACACACACACACACACACAGTGTGACTAATGAAAATCCTAGCCTTAATAATTAAGGGTTAAAGCTTTATCTTGTTGGTCCTGAAAATGAAATATTTTGTTTGCTGTACAGGTGATGCTGTTGAATGAATTTCCAGATGCTGGGATCTTATTAGGATAGAATTACTGAACTTTTTTTTAATTTAAAAAATATGTAGTTTTTAATTAAGGTAGGGTTTTATGCTATTGTCAAATTTCAATAATTTTATTTTGGGTTCAATAAAGCAAAGAACATATATTTTGGAGCTAATGCTTTTACTCTAACAAAGCACATTTCCTAAGGACTAATTCAGCATTAAACTTATTCCAGTCATAAATCATAGACTCAAAATGTGATTTAGCTCATAGATTTACACTTGTAAAATAAGCAAGGATTCAATTAAAAGTCAATAGGTTATGCCTAAGCATCAATTAATTTTGGCCTGGGGCATACACCATTTCTATATTGAGTAGCCTAATAGAAAGCACTTTGCTTTCAAGGTTTTATTTCTTCACTAATACACCATGTGTGAAAAATCCATTCTTGGCATAATATATTACACAATGGAGTTGATTACTTACATATGTTTCTGAAATTTACAAAACCTGCATTGTCCTCAGAAGGTAGTATGGAGTATATTAAGTTAAAGACGACAAATGACAGAACAAGAAGTTGGTCCCCAATCTGAATAAACTGAAATATGTAGCCAAGGAACAATGGAGACACTCCTCATTTGTGGCTTTTTAAGAATGCAGTAAACAACTGACTTTAAGGACAGGTCATCAACCAAAAATTGTAACCAAACAAAATCTTAAGGAAGCTCTGCAGAAGAGAAACTGGTACTGGAGGATAGTTCAAAGAAGAAAACTTAGGAAACAATGAAATCTACAAAAAGATATGACCATCAAGAAATCTGATTATAGCAGGGGTAATGGCACATGCCTGTAATTCCAGCAACTTGGGAGGCTGAGGCAGGAGGATCACAAATTTGAGGCCCTAAGCAACTTAGTGAGACCTTGATTCAAAATAAAAATTAAAATGCCAAGAAAAAAAGGGGGGAGGAGTTGGGGATGAAGCTCAGTGTTAAAGCACCCCTGGGTCCAATTCCCAGTGTCAAAAAGAAAAAGAAAAAAGAAAGGAAAAAATTTGACTATATATACTTGTCTAATACTAAAGGTCTTTGATTCTGTTATGAGGCAGATCTAAAGATCAGTCAATAAGCCGGATGCAGTGGCTCACACCTGTAATCCCAGCAGCTCAGGAGACTGAGGCAGGAGAATCTCGAGTTCAAAGCCAGCACTCAGCACAGTGAGGCACTCAGCAACTCAGTGAGACCCTGTCTCTAAATAAAATATAAAAATACAAAAAGGGGCTGGAGATGTGGCTCAGTGGTCAAGTGCCCCTGAGTTCAATCCCTAGGACAAAAAAAAAAAAAAAAAAATCAATGGATTTAGAAATAAGAACAACTGCAATTACAATGTTCTCTGTTTTTCTTCTCTCCTCACAGCTAACTACCCCAGTACACAGCTTCCACTTTGTCATTCTTTGCTCATCAAAGACCTTTGATTCACTTTTACTCTTTACTAGTTTAATTGACAATGATGCTGTTATAAATATCAAATTACTCTTCATGAAATTATCCGCTTTATAGTGCTTAAATGTCACCATTAAATTCTAAATCTATTTCCTTTATAAAAATACCTTTGAAGAATGAGTCACTTCTCTTTCAGGCTTTCTTAGAGCTTATCAGTCATGATTTTTAAGGATCGTATCAGGGCCAGGCACAGTGGCAGCTGTAATCCCAGCTACTTGTTAGGCTAAGACAGGAGAATCATAAGTTCAAGGCCAGTCTGGGCAATTTAGCCAGACCCTGCATAAAAATAAAATAACAAGATCTGGGGATATAGCTCAGGAGTGGAACACCCCTGGGTTCAATCCCCAGTACCATAAAAATATTACACACACACACACACACACACACACACACACACACACACACACACACATATCAGGGTATAGATCTTCTAGGTCTCAGATCATTTTATTGGCATTTAAGTTTAATTCATTTGTACCCTTATTGCATTTGTCAGGGCTGTTCTGTTTTTGTTGGACCTCAGGTTTTTACAAAGTAGTCAATGAGAGATTAAATTTAATTTAGATCAGGTTTTTAGTTACTGGCTATTATAATAATATATGTTTTTAGTTGTAGATGGACACAAAACCTTGATTTTATGTATATATGTATGTATGCATGTATGTGGTGCCAAGGATCAAACCCCAGTGCCTGACCCATGCTAGGCAAGTGCTCTACCATTGAGTTACAACCCCAGCCCCCAAAATATGTTTTTCACTATGTATAAATTTCTGTTTCTAGAGTATGATAGTTTTGCTATGTGCTTTGTAGAATTTACAACTTCTTATCCGAGAGGGTTTCTTAAATGCTTAACACAAGATCAAATCATTTCAATTTTACAAATCTGATATATATATTTAAATAAACATATATAATATACCCTCTTTGGAGAGATGTGGACATTTTATGCCCTCAAACAGCTGGGGATGTTTCTTTGTCTTCGTTCCTTTCCTGACAACAGAGGATTCTTTGTCCACATCTGGTGGCAAAAAGAGAAGTACTAATGATCAATATTTCACAGGATTCTGTCGGACAAGCCTGTTTTGAATTCCTCTTTTGAATATTGTTTCCATGGTTTAGGCAGAGAGAGAGAGAGAGAGAGAGAGAGAGAGAGAGAGAGAGAGAGAGAGAGAGAGCGAGAGAGAGAGAGAGTTTCAGAAAGGAGCATTGGGGAAGGAAATAAACTCTTATGATGTAGAGTTCTTGCATATGCATCTTAACCATTTAAACATGACTCAACACATGTGCTGGTCAGCTCAAGTTGCTAAATGAACAGAGGTCCCAGAAGATTAATAAGTATACCTATCACCTCGGGAGAACTCTAACTACAGTTCAGCCATTTCCTCTTCCTGTCCCTACCTCTCAATAAGTGATTTCTGTTTCACATTATTCAGAGTAGTCAAATCCAGCTTAAGTAAAACATTATGGTTCTTAATGAGAAGAGTTTCAAATCCATTTTGCCTTGGTAGTTAGCTTTCAGTGAACAGCTAGGGCTAAAGAGCCGCTATTAAAAGAGCTGTATTTTTCTATTTTCTTTATCGCCAGTTCTTGCCCTGGGACTAAAGTATGTTTGGTTAAGAATACTAAATCTAGACAGGCTCCTTCATCTTAAAAAAAAAAAAAAAAAAAAAAAAAGGAACAAGTTCTGCAATGTTTTTATAATAATTCAAACTGAAAGCAAATGTTCCATTTTCCAGTCACACACACACAAAGAGTGCATGTTTTATTTTATTTATTTTTCAAGTTACTGCCAAGAAAAGATGGTTCTTTATACAAAGTTTGTTTGGATGGAGTTCTTAGGGGTAAATGAAAATGGACTGAGTATTTGTCTTATGAGGGACCATACTACAGATAGACCCAAGAAGAGGGGATGGAGAGACTGACAGATGATAATCACTGAGATTTGAGGGGACTGTCCTTGATTTGAGATACTTTAGGATGTGTATATGTTGCTGGTGATTGAACCCAGGGCCTAACCATACTGAGCATAAGCATGCACTCTACCACCAAGCTACATCCCCAGCCTCCAAATGTTATTTTTATTCTCATCCTTGAACAGCTAGGTATAATGTCCTGCTCCCTTCCCTTCACTTCCTGTAACATAATGCTTCCTAACTCTTCCTTTGTCTCATTTTACTGTTCTTTGAGCTTTTTTTAATATTTATTTTTTAGTTATAGGTGGACACAATATCTTTATTTTATTTTCATGTGGTGCTGAGGATAGAACCTAATGCCTAATGCGTGCTAAGCGAGCGCTCTACCTCTGAACCAGAACTCCCCCCAACACACCCCTGCTTTGCTCTTCCTTACCTGGCTCCTAACATCCTGCCATTTCCCAAGCACACTTCTTAGGATGGTCTCAGGCCTCTCTTTTCATCTGCCCATCATGGGCAGCCCATGTACTGACCACCTGGTCCTGTTATTCCTTAATTCCTCTTATCCTATTTGGTCCCTTCTCAAAAGATAGGGCAAGTACCTTAATGCTGAAAACATAGCCAAGCAAAATGGACAGGAAAACCAGCCAAAGAAAATGTCCCCATTTCCCTTTCTCGTGTTTATGAGGAAATACATAATGTGGGTCTGCGTCTGTGTTATCTCACTTGGTTTGTACAGTTCGTGAGAGAAAGAGATTTGATTCCTGTCTCTGCCACTGATTGTCTGGGTGATCTTGGACAAGTTACTTAACCAGATGCCTGAAATCCTTTGTGGGACCAGATAAATAAATGACCTCACTCAGACTTAATTTCCTAATTATAGAGGAAATATAGCATAGAGATTAAAAGCACAAACTCTGGACTTAAAAAATACTTGGGTGGGAGTCCTGGACTTTCCACTGACTCCGTATATGGCTTTAGTTTCCTCATTCGTGAAATAGAGCCAATAATAATATCAACATCATGAGACTACAGCAAACACTGAATGAGATAATTCACAGAAAGTTTTCTAAAGAATGTCTGGCACTCTATAAATATTAACTGTTTTGAATAGGTTAGCATTAATGTTGCTGTTTTGAATAGGTTAGCATCATAACAAGTAAAATCTTAGAGTTCAGATCACAAGGTTAAAAGGGAGATACCATTTTATGGAAATAATCTACATTAAAAGAATTCTAAGCACATTTAAGTAGTATTGACTCCCCTTTTATTTATTAATACTCTCTATCTTTTTTTTTTTTTTTTTGGTACCAGGGATTGAACCCAAGGGCGCTTAACCACTGAATCACATCCCCAGCCCCTTTTAATTTTTTATTTTGAGACAAGGTCTCATTAAGCTGCTTAGGGCCTCACTAAGTTGCTGATCCTGGCTTTGAACTTTGATCCTCCTGCCCCAGTCTCCTGAGTCGCTGGGATTACAGGCATGAGCCACTGCACCTGGCTTAATGCTCTCTTTTTAAATAGAGTTGTCTTTTCTGAATATAGAAGTGAAAATGCCCTTGCTTACAATGTTCTATCAGACTTGTTCATTTATATATATATATATAAATTAATTAATAATTTATAATATATAAATTAATTAAAACTAGGCTCAAACTGTACATCCTGTTTATAACTTGCTTTTTCATCCAACAATACATAATGGGCATACATCCATATAAAAAACATGAGACTATATCATAATTTCTAATGGCTGTAAAACACTTCAGCATACAGTTAGATCATCCCTTAGTTATTGAATTTCCTATTGTTGGACAATTAGGACATTTCCAATTTTCTATGCTAAACGATAATAAAATAACCAACTATCTGTGTCTTTACTCTTTCAAACCAATGTTTTTCCTTAGAAAGATTCTTAAGTGTAAAAGTTCTTTTTCTTTCTTTCCTTTTTTTTTTTTTTTTTCTGTGTGTGTTGGATGGGGGCGGGGGTGCTAGGGATTGAACCACATGCATTCTATAGCTCCTGACCTAAAATTTCTTGATTAAATAATGTGTAATTTCTGAGCTTTCAACTCACTTCAGTCAGAATGGCAATTATCAAGAATACAGGTAACAATGTTAGTGAGGATGTGGGAAAAGGATACGCCCATACATTGCTGGTGAGACTGTGGATTGGTGCAACCAGTCTGGAAAGCAGTATGGAGATTCCTCAGAAAACTTGGAATGGAACCAGCATTTGACCTAGTTATCCCACTCCTTGGTATATACCCAAAGGACTTAAAATCAGCATACTCTAGTGACACAGCCAAATCAGTGTTCATAGTAGCTCAATTTATAATAGCTAAGCTATGGAACCAACTTAAGTGCCCTTCAACAAATGAATAAAGAAAATGTAGTATATACACACAATGGGATATTACTCAGCTATAAAGAAGAATGGATGGAATTGGAGACTACCATGCTAAGTGAAATAAGCCAATCTCAAAAAACCAAAAGCTGAATATTCTCTCTGATATGATGATGCTAACACACAAAAAGGTGGGGGGGGATGAATAGAAATATTTTGGATTGGACAAAGGGGAATGAAGGGAAGGGAGGGGGCATGGGAATAGGAAAGATAGTAGATTGAATCGGACATTAGTTTCCTATATTTGTATATGAATATATGACCAGTATAACTCTACATCATGTACAACCACAAGAATGGGAAGTTATATTCCATGTATGTATAATATATCAAAATACATTCTACTGTCATGTGTAACTAGAAACAACAAATAAAAAATTTAAAAAAAATAAGAAGAATGTGTACTTTGCCAGGTGCAGTGGCACACACCTGTAATCCCAGCAGTTTGAGAGGCCAAGGCAGGAGGATTGACAGTTTAAAGCCATCCTCAGCAACGTAGGGAGGCCCTAAACAACTTAGCAAGACTCTGTCTCAAAATAAAAAATAAAAAGTGCTGTGGATGTAACTCAGTGGTAAATACCAATACATTAAAGAAAGAAAGAAAGAAAGAAAGAGAAAAAGACATCCTGAAAGTGCCAAGTGCATTTCCTTCTTCTTCAGCCTTCTTAACTTCTATTCCTAATTTCCTGGGAGGTTGTCACAGCTTCCAATAAATTTCCTTCTATTTTGGTAACTAGAATTAGTTTGTGTAGCTATTGACCAAACAGAATATCAAGTAGATGGTTGAATACACAAGTCTGGAGCTTAGTCAAGGGGAAGTATGATTAAGTCCTCATCTTTAATTCACCTAACCCCTAACTTCTCTAATGTAGTTCTCACTACTGTACTAGTTTCTTTAGGATGAATTTGATTTTTAATTCTGCTTACTATATGAGGCTTACCGGGAACAGCCTAATTATATTAGTTGGCCTAAGATCTGTAGATGTGTTTTGTAATGAAAAAAAAAAATCATACACACACCCCATAGAATAAACATTATAAAATTGGTGGAATTCTTTTGTTTATATATTTATTATTTTTTGTTTGTTTGTTAATGAAACCACAACAAGCAAACAAAAATTTTGAACTAGAGCCCAGGTTCACCTGGGGCATTTCTAAGATTCAAATCGGTTTTTCTTAGGTCCACATTCTTATGGTGTTGCCTAAGCAGTTCTTCTCATGTCCATTCTGAAGACAAATGACCATTTCTTAACTCTAAAATGTCAGTCTAATATGCATCCTGAGTTTCAAACAGTGTTATATAAAATAATACATTTTATTAATTTTGAAGGAATTTTCTAAGGAAGTATCTGGAAATGAATATCAACTTTCTCAATACTTATGTAGTACTGTACATGGTAGTTACTGAATAAATTGCCTTTTCTTCAGAAAAGAGGAAAAACCATCTGTTACAATGGCACATGCTGTAATTCCAGTGACTGGTGAGGTTGAGGCAAAAAGATCTCAAGTTCAAGGCTGGTCTTGGCAATTTAGTGAGACCCTGTCTCAAAATAAAAAATTAAAGGTCTGGGGGGGATATATTTTTGTGGTAGAGTACCTATGGGTTCAATCTCTAGTACTGCAAAACAAACACCCCCCCCAAATCTAAATCTCTTTATACTCTTAAATTCATTAACAAGAATATAGATATCCAGAATGACTAATGATTTTTTTCAGTCATAATGCTCATCTTTGTAGAAAATGAAAAACAATTTTATTTGTTCTATGTATTCTTTTTTATTTTTAAATTTGTTTTTAATTAGTTATACATGACAGTAGAATGCATTCATGCACTTTGATACATCATACATAGATGGGGTATAATTTCTCATTTTTCTGATTCTGAATCACATTGATTCTCAATCAATGATTCTGAATCACATTGGTCATGCAGTCAAATATATACATAAAGTAATAATGATTGTATCATTCTATGATCCTTCCTATCCATATCCCCTCTCCTCTACCTTATCTAAAGTAACTCTATTCTTCCCTAGTGCTGCCCCCTAATTGTGAATTAGCATCTACATTCAGCCTTTGCTTTTTGGGACTGGCTTATTTTGCTTATCATTATAATCTACAACTCCATCCATTTACCGACAAATGCTATAATTTCATTCTTCTTTAAAGCTGAGTAATATTCCATCGAATATATATATATATATATATATATATATATATATATATATATATATATATATATACCACAATTTCTTTATACATTCATCTATTGAAGAACACCTAGGTTGTGAATTGAGCTGCTATAAACATTGATATGTCACTATAGTCCGCTAATGTTAAGTCCTATGTGTATAAACCAAGGAGTGGGATAGCTGGGTCAAATTGTGGTTCTTTTCTGAGTTTTCTGAGGATCTCCACATTGCTTTCCAGATTGGTTGCACCAATTTGCAGTCCCACCAGCAATGTATGAGTGTACCTTTTTCACCACATCCTCGGCAACATTTTATTGTTGTCTATATTCTTGATGATTACCATTCTGACAGGAGTGAGATGAAATCTTGGTGTAATTTGATTTGCATTTTTCTAATTGCTAGAGATGTTGAACATTTTTTCACATATTAGTCGATCCATTGTATTTTTTCTTCTGTGAAGTGTCTGTCTCTTCAGTTCCTTAGCCCATTTATTGATTGTTCTATGTTATTCTTTATTTTGATTTTCATACTTGATCACTGTTTTTGTTACTGTTGCTGCATAACAACTCCAAAACTTAGTGATGGGAAACCATAGCTGTTTTATTTTGTTTGAGATTTTTGTAAGCCAGGAAATTGGGAAGAGTTCTGATAGGCAATTTTCTTTGGGGATTTCTTAAGTGACTGCCATCAGATGTTTGCTGGGGCCATGGTCTTGTGAAGGCATAACTGGGCTCTGTCTGGCTGGCAGGTGCCTGGCATCTCGGTTGGGGCTGGCTCCTGGACCAGCAGGTGGTCTCAGGGATGTCAGACTTCCTTCATGGTGGCTAACTTCCCAGAGACTGAGTGTCTTAAGAGAACCACAAAGAAGCTGAAGCACCTTTAGTGACCAAACCTCAGCAATCACACACACACACACACACACACACACACACACACACACACTCTCTTACCATGTACTCTATGTGCAGGGCAATCTCAAACACATCCGGATTTGAAAGAAGGGAACATAGACCCTTTCTTAATGTGTGAAGAGTGTCAAGGAATTTGACACATGCAGTCATGTCTTAGAATCACCATTGCCACATTGATCTTTTTTAGTGTAGTCAGACTTGGTTTTATAAGACTTTGAATTTGGTTTTAGGTCTAGCTATTTCCAGATTACATTTTTTTTTTTTGGTGGGTTTTTTCCTTTCCTTTCCTTTTCTTTTTTGAAATTGGAGATCAAACCTAGGGCTTCACGAATGCTAGGAAAGCGCTTTGCTACTGAGCTACATCTCAGCCCGAGATTACATTTTTGTTTTTTTTTAGTTTTCGGCGGACACAACATCTTTGTTGGTATGTGGTGCTGAGGATCGAACCCGGGCCGCACGCATGCCAGGTGAGCGCGCTACCGCTTGAGCCACATCCCCAGCCCCCCAGATTACATTTTTGAATGTTTTATTATAGAGAAATTCAAGCATAAAAGCAAACAGAATGATATGAACTCCCATATGCTATTACCTAACTTTAAAAATTACCAACACATGATCTGATATTTTTCATCTGTCCCTCTTACCTACCTGCCATATCGCTAACTCCCATATTTTTCTGAAGTAAATCCAAGACATGATATTGATTTATTCATGCTTATTTCAATATATATCTCAAGAAGACAAGGACTTTTTCAAACAATCAATAATAATTGCCTGATATCATCAGATATTTAGCAGGCAATTATAGTTCTATTGTTTTGTAAATGACATAACTTTATCTTAATCAGGACAAAAATAAGATAATTTGTCAATGTGTCTTTGAGGTCTCTTTAAATTTCAGGTTTCCTCCTGCTATCCAATTGTCTGATTCCTGGCCAGGAGTAGTGGTGGCACACTCTTGTAATCCCAGAGGCTCAGGAGGCTGAGGCAGGAGGATTGTGAGTTCAAACCAGCCTCAGCAACAGCAAGGCCCTAAACAACTCAGCGAGAACATGTCTTTAAATAAAATACAGCCGGGCGCTGTAACCCCACCTGTAACTGCACACCTGTAACCCCAGCAGCTCAGGAGGCTGAGACAAGAGAATCATGAGTTCAGAGCCAGCCTCAGCAATTTAAGGAGGCCTTAAGCAACTCAGTGAGACTCTGTCTCTAAATAAAATACAAAATAAGGCTGGGGATGTGGCTCAATGGTCCTAAGTTCAATCTCTAGTACCTAAATAAATAAATAAACAAAACAAACAACAACAACCAAAAAACCACCACCAACAACAACAAAAAACTTTCTTATACATTCCAAAGCACTAGTTGAATAAAATAGGTTATTTGGCCTATAAAGTTTTCCATAAGTTGGGTTTTGCTTACTGTATCTCTATGGTGCAATTTTCCTTGTTTGTTTTTTAAAATGTGTATTTCTTATACATTGGTAGTTGGATACAGATGTTTAACCAGATTTCAGTTTGGCTTTTTTTTTGGCAAGAGTATTTCATAGGTGGTTTAAATTTTTTCTTCAGGAGATACATAACATACAATCATAACGTAAAATCTTCCCTTTTGTGCATTTGTGATATCAGCAGCATTAATGTTCAATATCTACATCCATCAATTCATAAAGAACTTCAAGGTCAAGAGCACTGACACACGACTGCAATCCCAGTGGCTTGGAAGGCTGAGGCAGGAGGATCACAAGTTTCAAGACCAGCCTGGGCAATTTAGTGAGACCGTTTCTCAAAATAAAAAAAGTAAAAAAGGCTGAGGATGTGGCTCAGAAGTGCAGAGAGTCCCTGGGTTTAATCTCCAGTGCTGAAATAAATAAATAAAAGAAGGTTGAAGGGGCTGGGGTACAGCTCAGTGATAGAGTGCTTACCTGGCATGTGTAAGCACCTAAATTTGATCCTCAGCACCTTAAAAGAGAAAAAAAAAAAATAGAAGGAAGTTGTAGATTCTTCCTCAATTTCCACCAAAAGAAACTTTTTGTAAGGCAAATGTTCCTTCCCGATGGTGGGATAAAGACGTGAAATTTGCCACGCAGTGGCAGGGATGGTAGTTTAATGGTGAATGTTGCAATGGGTGACATTGACTAAACTCACCATATCTCATATCAAGTATCTCTTGAGCCCCATTCTAAGCCACCATGGACACTGGGCTGGCCAGGGGAGATAAGCACCAGGAATGCAGCCAAGAAGGAGAGTCTGATGGATAGCAAACGAGCAGAGCAGTTGTGTAATGAAGAAGAATTAATATTACACAGAAAGACCTGGCCTTTGCTCTTTGCTACTGAGAGGTGATCTCTAGGCCCCTGCGTGTCCTGCCTGACAGGAGTATTTTTGTTTGCCTAGGGGCTTTAGCCATTGGAAAATCTAACATGATTTATGATGGAGGATTTGGGTCACACCATATCAGTTTTGACCTTCAGAAAGGGCGAGAGACAAAGTCAACAAGATTAAAAACTCAGGACACCAAAGGCTTGGATGAGTTTCCTTTGTTGGCAATATATGAATATTACTGCAGACCATGGTTAGGATTCCGTGATTCCATAGGAAGAGGATGATCAGAAGTTCTACATGTGGACACCTCCTCAACTCTGCCCTTCACATCTCTTCCCTTGACTGATTTTAATTTGCACTCTTTGCTCTAATAAAATAAGTTTAGCACTTTCCTTAATTCAGTGAATCAGTTATGAGGGTGGTTGTGGGAATCTGTTAATTTTTAGACAACTAGTCAGTCTAATGTGAGGGTGGGCCTGGGAACCCACAAACTTATTTCTGGTGTCTAAAGTGAAGATAAATTTGTGGGCATCATTCCCTCCATGTAAAGAGTTAGTTAAACTCAGTTCACTGTCTGGGCATTAGGGAGTTGCCAGAACAGAAGGGAACAAGTGGGAACTAAAAGTCCTCATAGGTCAGTGTCAGACCCCGCTTCATTCTCTAGACCCTACTATGACCACTCAGCACCTACCTCAGGTTCAGCAGCTCTTCTCTGCAGTTCCAAGTCTCAGAGACCCATCCTGACTTTAGATTGCAAGGGCTTAAGGAGCACTGAACTAGTCCCCTGGGACTTGATCCACACTGGCAGGGAATAGGCAGAGGTGGGAGTTCAGGGCAAAGCCTTCAGCAACAGACAGACCTGGAGGAGGAGCAGCCAGGATCTTACTAGAAAGAAGAGAATTCAAGAAAGGCCTACAAAAGAGGTGTCCTACAAAAGTGTGAATGACAATCACAAGGAACAGGGCAAGAGCAGCCCTCAATTCAAAAACACAAGAGAAGTAGAAGGGGAGGATTCTAGAGAAGCAGCTATTTCTGGGCACAACCAACCCCAAACATCCTTCCATTCTTCCATCTTATCTGTGGGGTCTCCACCAACAGACCCAATGGTACGAAGGACAAGGAAGGCTGTTGATGCAGCCCATATGGGTCAGCCTCTGGGGTGGAGAAGAGCAAGCAAAAAGCTGATCTGGAGGAATAGTACCTGGGCCCAAATCCTTGCTTTGTACCTTACCCGCTGTGATCTCCAACATGTCATGTAAGCTCAGGGACTTCATCTAAGAAATGGGTGCTTTGGGCAGCAAGGACCGAAAGAAGGAAAGGCACCGAAGTGCCTGATGTAGCACCTACTTGATAGAAAGGGCTCAGTATGCAGCAAACAGACAGTAGGACTAAGGAACATTGCTACTCTGCCATAGGCCCAGCCTCTAATACCTGGGCCTCTGACTTGCCTGTGAGACCCTGTTGACCACAGAATTCCATTCTGAATTAGATCTAGGTAATTTTCATTGAGCCAGGGGCTCTGTCTTGTTATTTGCTTAATCCTGGGGCCTGTTAGGAAAGGGACCTTGCTGTATGCTTGTAGGTAACCATGGAAACTGGTTGCCTTGATCAGATAAGTACAGGGAGTTGGTAACCACCTGAATGAGGATAAGGAGAAAGATGGAGAACAAAGACTTTTATAAGCATGCTAAGTGAAATCCATGCTTCATACTTGGGGCTGAGTATTTTGATCCACCAAGAGATCATCCAGTTCCACATTTGGAACCCTCTGTCTTAAGCCACACTGCCCATAGGACTTAGAGTGTCGTTGTAGTATATATTGTTAGGTTCCCCGCGTCATTCTGCCTACTGACTTCCAATGAGCTTGTGTACGTGAAAGCTCTGCAGGAGCCATTTTTATTGAAAAGCTCACCACGGCTGCCTTTCCTCTGAGGCCTTGGTTTGAGAAACCAGCACTAGATTGGCCAGAAGCAACATGGAACAGGTCTATGGTTTTAGAGAAAAGTTTGCTAGGCCGCAGTCACAAAATACCATAAACTGGAGGATTCAATAACAGAAATTTATTGTCTGATAGTTCTGGAGGCCAGAAGTCAGAGAGCAAAGTGCAAGGAGAGTTGGTTCCTTCTGAGGGCTGAGAGGAAGGATCTGTTCCATGCCTCTGCCCCAGTTTCTGGGGGCTTGCAGGTAACCTTTGACCTTCCTTGATATGTAGAAGCATCACCCTAGTCTTTGCCTTCATCTCCCACATGATATTCTCTCTGCGTGTGTCTCTGTGTCCAAATATCAAGTGTGTGTGTGTGTGTGTGTGTGTGTGTGTGTGTGTGTTTGTTACTGGGGATTGAACCCAGGGGCACTTTTCCCCTGAGCTACATCCCCAGCACTATTTGTTTATTTTATTTTAAGATAGGGTCTCGATAAATTGCCCAGGGTGCCCTGGAACTTGTGATCCTCCTGCATCAGCCTCCTGAGTAACTGGGATTACAGAAATGTGCCACCACTCCTGGCCTAAATATCCCTTTACACATAGATACTGATTATAAAGGATTAAGACCCACCTTAATGATATCATCTTAATGAATTACATCTACAGTGGCCCTATTTCCAAATCAGATCCCATTCTGGGTTACTGAGTTTAGGACTTTAACCTAATGAGTGGGGGCAGCATTCAACCTCTAACTGGGATGGGGGTGGGCAGACCACCCTATGACACCTGTTCTGGCTCTTCAATGTTAACCCTTCTTGAATTGCTCATTACTCGGCCACCTTCCTTCCTATCAGTCCCTGATAGTTTGAGTTGCCCTTTGCCCAATGGCATCTAGTTTTATCCATCTCCCGCCTCCCCTCTGGCAATCTAGTTCATCTCCACCCCCTCCTTCACCCCCACTCTGAGTGGACACCTCCCTATCCCTGTTCTGCCCGTAGCTGTTCTGTCAGCCTGACCAGACCTCCTCCAAGTTGAGTGTGTTCCCTTTAGAATTGTCTTCACCTTGCAGGGTGTAGCTAGAACAGGGGCTTGTTTCACTGTGTCCCAGACCCTGCAGGTGGTAGGGTCAGACCCGGCTGCATTCTCTGAAGTTCATGGAAGTGGGGACAAGAAGCCAGCCTTTACATCCAGACAGACAAGGTTCAGAGGCAGGTGGGAGAATGCTGCAAGAGGACACAGGTAAGCAGAGTTATAGTGCAACCTGGTGGATCTAAAGGGTGTTTACTCTCGGCTCTGTTTCCTACTGGCCCTGGTAGGGATGGCCCAGGCCCACAAGGCTGGATACGAAAGTCTGCAGATGAGTCCTGATCTAGAGGAAAGCAGGAACGATGGTGGTGGATAGGAGCACGAACTTGCTCACTGAGCCTCAATTTCTGCATCTATAAAATAAGGCCAAAACTAAAAACATGCCAACAAAAATAAGGTGTGTAACAAAACTTATTTTATTTATATGGGATTTTTCTGGGGATTGAGTAATCATATATGGCCTTAACCTACTGCCTGGTACAAAGTAAGCATTCAACACACATTAGCTATTTTGGCCATGATGACCTCTTACAGCACACACAAAATTTTATGGCGATCACAAAGCTCCATGGTGTTGGCTACCAGGTAATTTTT
Source organism: Ictidomys tridecemlineatus (assembly GCF_052094955.1). Classification (NCBI taxonomy): domain Eukaryota; kingdom Metazoa; phylum Chordata; class Mammalia; order Rodentia; family Sciuridae; genus Ictidomys; species Ictidomys tridecemlineatus. The sequence continues at coordinate 33,256,356 of NC_135479.1, read as the reverse complement.
GGAATATGATATACAAAAATTGCTGTTCCTTTCTTTTTGGGGGGGCTGGGGGTACTGGGGATTGAACTCAGGGGCACTCAACCACTGAGTCGTATCCCCAGCCCTATTTTGGATTTTATTTAGAGACAGGGTCTCACTGATTTGCTTAGCACCTCACTTATGCTGAAGCTGGCTTTGAACTCACCATCCTCCTGTCTCAGCCTTCCAAGCAGGAGGGATTACAGGTGTGCACCACCATGCCTTGTCACAACACACAACTGAATTAGGTTCACTCTGTGTGAATTGGCTGGCAACTAAAAACCACACAAACACCAAAATAGCCTTTTTGGGGTGTAGTGATGGCTCCTCGGCCTGAGCTCCCAAAAGGGAAGCAAGAGAAAAGCAAGAGAGAGAGAGAGAGAGAGCATGCCCCAACCCTGGTTTTTATTGGAGAAAGCTGTTCAATAGAACATTCCATCCAAGTAAGGCAAAGGGGTAATACGACAAGAGAACAAGGGGTTGGGTTTCCAGGGGGTTGTTTGGTGGTGTCTTGTGGCCAGCAGATTGAATGACATCTTGGAAAGCCACACCTATCTCAGGTGCTGTGTAGGAACACAATCAGAGTGAGAGGACAGCCCAAAGAGCATGCAAGGACAGGTCAGTCCTCACAAAGGCTCAAATTCTCAAATGCACAGAGCTCACATACACAGCCCATGGATGGCTCGCAACAGCTCCTAGCTGCTGTTCCTTTCTTCTTGAAATAATAGACCCTCACAAAAGTAGACATTCTTGGGAAAATGGTGGATCTTTTGGGGATACTTCTGCATAGTCTGATCCTTGATGCAGGATAGGAGCTATCCACATGCCGTCCACCCTCATATTTCAAGCAGCTTTTCTGACATTGAGCAGGTGTCTTTTCTTTCCCTCCCAGAGAGAGGAGGGAGTCTGTGAGTTTCCGAGATTTTTAACACTGGGCTAGAACTAGGTCCTCTGAGTGCTAACAATTATCCTACACACTTCCTAAGTTAGCTCAAAAATACCCACACTCTTAAGAACAGGGTCAGGAGCACCTGATCATTTTGAAGAGATAATTTCCTCAGATGAGACATGAACCCCATGAGTAGTCATTATGTGCATCCCCTCCTGCCCCTTAGAAGCCAAAGTGTGATTTAATGTATTTTAGGAACTAAAGTTCAAAATGTGAATTTCCTATGTAGAGAAAAATAATCTGTCAGAAAGCACTTAGGAAAAGGCACAGCAGACAGATTAAATAGGTTCAAAGATCTGTCCTTGGCCTTCTTTTCTGCTTTCCTTGACAATGTCATTCAGACTCTAGCTTGTGATGGAGGCTCACTCCTTGCCTGTGGTGGAAGCCTTGCCTTCTCTCTGGGCTCTAAGTCTCTACTGCGTACTGGGGGGCCACCTACAATCCTGGAAAATCAAAATATCTCAGAAGGACATGATCATTTCTACACTTTTCCAGCCGCTTCCTTATGTCTTGCCCTGCAACCCCCACCTCCACCTCCTATTAAGATACTACTATCCTGTTGATCATTTAGGCTTGAAACTGCAGGTCAGTAATTCTTAGCCTTTTCTGAAGTCTCAGACATCGTTGAGGTTGGTTGAAAAGTATGGATTCTGTGCCCAGAAAAACAAGCATCTGGCTATTCACATGAATACTTGCTCAAAATGTCAGGCAGTCTTCAGGCTTCCTACATAAGCAATCTTAGTTCCTCTCTTATATCCTAATAATACCTGCTCGAAACCCTTCAGTGGCTCTGAACTATCAACAAAATATGTTCACAGTGCTTAGAGCACACCAAGATCTGATTGCGTCTTGTTTTTTTTTTTTTTTTTTTGGTAGTGCAGATTGAACCCAGAGGTGCTCTATTACTGAGCCACATCCCCAGCTTTTCTTTTCTTTTCTTTTTTTTTTGTTCTGGGGATTGAACCCAAGGGCAATTTATCACTGAATCCTTTTTATTTTTGTATTTTGAGACAAGGTCTTTCTAAGTTGCTTAGGGCACTGCTTAGTTACTGAGGCTGGTCTCCAACTTGCAATCCTCTTGCTTTAGACTCCCGTGCTGCTAGGATTACAGGCAAGCCACCAGGCCCAGCTGCAGCTTGTCTTTCTGGAATAACAGGTTAATACATGCAAAGCACAGCACTTGGCCCCTAGTGGACAAGGGTTAGATACTAGAAGTGTTAGCTATTATTGTCACTGTCCTTTGTTTCATTCTAATTTCTCACTTGTCCCCTTTCTATTGAACTTCCTGTTTTGCTCCTTCTGTGTGTTTTTATTCTCTCCAATAAAATGCCAATCGTACACTCTCACTGTCCCTAAATCCCCTAGCTTTCTGAGAATCAGTTCCTTAACTCAGCCCCCATCACATAGGCTATTCAGTCTCTTCCTCCATATTTCTGAAGCCACCCAGGGCTATTTTACCTTCTCAGCTGGAACTTGTTACCTCCTTCCTGACTCCTGTCCTGGCTTTCTCTCCAGAGGCCTGGCAACTGCACAGCGGTGGTTACTCCCCACACCTCGCCACTCTGTGCCGGGCACACCCACAGGCGCTATCCTACACAGCCCCTATCCTACACAGCCCCTCACAGACGGAAGTCAGCTGATGGCATTTGTCTAATCAAAACCCTTTAATAGTTTCCCATCAAACCTAGAATAAAATCTAAATCCCTCCCTTCGCCAACAAAGCCAGACTTCTTCTGGTACCCAGAGACAGATTTAGGTTTTCTGAGGCCTAAAACATACAATTTGTGGGACAGGGAATCATTTTTAAGGGAAAGATATAAATCACAAATAAAAAATTAAATTGAAAATGAATAGTTATTTAGAATCCAAGGAGAAACCCCAGTAGATGTCAAATTTTAAAAGTTTATAAGAAATACTACCAAGTTGGGAAAATAACAAAGTACAAGTGAACTGCTTAAAGCAACTATACTTTTTTTTTGGACAGCTTTTGGCTATATATATGTCTCTTTTGGTACTGATGGTTGAACACAGCATCACTTTACCACTGAGTCCTTTCTATTTTTGTTTTTTTTAATTTTAAGGCAGGATCTCACTAAGTTGCCCAGCCTGACCTCAAATTTGTGATCCTCCTGGCTCTGTCTCCTGAGTCACTGGGATCACAGGCAAGTGCCACCACATGACAATTTTTTGACTCTTCACATAACGTTTTTTAAAAATATTTTTTTTAGTTATAGATGGACACAATGCCTTTATTTTATTTGTTTATTTTTTTATGTGGTGTTGAGAATCGAACCCAGTGCCTCACACATGCTAGGCAAGTGCTCTACCACTGAGCCACAACCCCATTCCATGTAACAATTTTTTAAAACCTTTTTTTTTTTTTTTTTGGTACTGGGGATTGAACCTGGGCCAATTTACCACTGAGCTACATACCTTAGCCCCTTTTATTTTTCATTTTGGGACAGGGTTTTGCTAGATTGCTTAAGGCCTCATTAAATTGCTGAGACTGATCTTGAATTTGCTATCCTCCTGCCTCAGCCTCCCAAATTGCTGGGATTTCAGGCATGTACCACTACACTCACCTCAACAATTTTTAATACTTTAGTTTTAATTTTCTAAGGATAGTCTAGAAATTCATGTGTCCTCCTTCAGTATGGTTGCCTAAAATTTGTTTTTTTACGATCACTTAAAAGAGTTTCTTTCAACTTTACAACTCACTGTTATTAAAATATTAGGATCATTGTCAAATTTCTGATAGAAACCTCAAATTTCTATTAGAGATGAGCTACAAGACATCAGGTCATTTCATGTTTCCTTGTTAAAAGTCAATCTCAAGTATATCTTCATTTGACAAGAACTATTGACTGGCTTGTTGTTGAAGTCCTTATTTTATTTTAGTGATGAATTTTCAGCATTATGCTACTTTCATTGATGTCAATATTTCATGCCAAACCAGCAAAAACTCAGCCTTTTTCTGATGAATGCAGATTCTCATCTTCATTAAATAGATTATCAAACTAGCAGTTCATTTATTCTGTTCAAGTTTTGTCTCTTCCTCTTAATATCTTAGTAAAATCTGAAGATTCTAATTTTTTTGTTATCATTGTTTAATTCACTTCTCAATGTTAGAGTATTCACTATTGATTTAATCACTTTATTGATCACCTGTTTCACATTCTCCTAATAGTTAATCTAAATGTTTTTATGTAAAGATTTCAGAAGAAAGGGCCTTTCATATTCAAATCAAGAGTCTGTAATCTCTCACTTTTTCATTAAACTATTCCAAAGTATTATTCCTTTTACTTCACAAAAATTGACTTCTGATGACAGGTCTAGCTCAGAGCCTCCAGCTACTTGGCCATTTGATTCTTTGAACAAGTCATGCTTGTGCCAGCCTCAGGAACTTTGCAGTGGTTGAGATCTCTCCCTTCCCTCCAATTTTCATTTTCCTGACTTCTGTTTGTCATTCAATCCTCAACACAAATGTCACCTCCTCAGAGAGACTTTCCTTGGCCACCCTGTCTTAGTAGCCACCAGCAATCTCTGTCATATCAATCTACCTGAAATCTTTAAAAATAATTCTAGCTGGGCACAGTGGTGCATACCTGTAATCCCAGTGACTCGGGAGGCTAAGGTAGGAGGATCACAAGTTCAAGGCCAGCCTCAGCAACCCAGGGAGGACCTAAGCAACCTCATGCAACCAGGACTGGAAATAAAAAAAAAAAAAAAAAAATTTAAAAAGGGATGGGGATGCATCTCAGTGGTTAAATGCATCTGGGTTCAATCCCCAGTATTTCTGTCCTCTCACTCCCCACCAAAAAACAATTCTTGCTTACAAATCATTTGTGTATTTATTATCAGTTTCCCTTACAGATTGTAAACCCATGAGACCAGAAACCTCCTTATGCACAATAGCCATTTGCTTAATAATCAATTTTTTTGTATGTGTGACTGTTTGAGAAAATGAAGTTGTTCAATCAATAGGTAATGCCATCCCTGAAGTTGGTTGACCTTTCCTGACATGAAGATGTTACTGATCATCTCTTCTTTTTTTTTTTTTTCTTTACTTTTTCTTTCTTTCTTTTCCTTTTTTTTTTTTTTTTTCTGACATGTGGTGTTGAACCCAGGGGTACTTTACCAGAGCTATACCCCCAGGCTTTTTTATTTTTTATTTTGAGATAGGGCCTTGCTAAATTGCTGAGGCTGGCTTTGAACCCACAATCCTCCTGTCTCAGCTTTCCAAGCCGCTGGGATTACAGATGTGCGCCACTGTGCTTAGCAACCATCTGTTCTTAACCCACAACCTGTTGCCCAGTTCCTGAATGCTGTCTTTTCATATAATTTCCTTACCTCCCAACTTCTTTGAATTCTAAATCCAACATAACTCGTCCTGTCTTGGAGCCTGCCCAAAGGAAGCAAACATCATTTTACATTGGAATAACCTCTCTATTTCAAGGAAACACCAGTTTATTGGCTTCTGCACTTCCTTTTCATTTCTATTTTCCATTTATGCCCTGGGCCTTGCTTTTCATAACCAAAAGCCCATCTATAATTTTTTTTCCTAAATGAAGAGGAAATATGTAATAGCTCTCATGATGTGGAAAATGTCACCATCATTTTTTTTTAATACCAGTTAAATTTTTCCTTTCCATGACACTCTACTTTCTGAAAATCCAATTTGCTCCCATCTCAAGGCCTGAATATGAGGGCCGGTTATGAGGGCTACCTTTTCCACAGGCCTGTCCAAACTTTCCTAGTCAGAAATAAATCTTTTCCTGAAATTCAACTGCATTTTTTGTCTGAATTATATATACTATATGGTATACATTAATATTTTAAACTATATATAAATGTATCTTGTCTCCTATATAATTTTTTTTTTTTAGTATTGGGTTTTGAACCCAGGGGTACTCTGCTACTGAGATACAGCCCCATCCCTTTTTAAAACATTCGTTTTTGAGACAAGGTCTCATTTAGTTGACAAGGCTGGCCTTGAGCTTGTGATCCTCTTGCCTCAGCCTCCTAAGTAGCTGGGATTATAGGCATGCACCACTGCACCTGGCCTTCTGTATAAAATTTTAAGCTCCTTGAGGCTAAGATGTGTGTTTGAGTCAGTGTCTTACAAACGATGAGTACAGACTTTAGAGTCAATCCTGGCCATGTATAAGATCTCAGGGACATTCCTATCCCAAATAGTGCCATGATCATCCCAGCTAACAGTTTCTACTTCCAAGTTTCATTTGGAGAAAAGAAACTGGGATAAAGCTTGAAAACAGTTTCCTTGGTGAGTTGGCCAGGATATTGGTCTCTCCTGTTTACTCGGTGTTAAAGGATACCCCTCAGAACTGGGGGTCAGCAGTGGAGGAGATCTAGTGAAGATGTGTTTTTAAAATGACATTAAAATTGGTTAATAATAAAGTTGGCTGTGGTGGCACACACCTGTAATCCCAGCAGCTCAGGAGGCTGAGGAAGGAGGATGGGAAGTTCAAAGCCAGTCTCAGAGACTTAGTGAGGCCCTAAACAACTTTATGAGATCTTGTCTCAAAAATAAATAAATAAATAAATAAATACGGGCTGGGAATGTTACTCAGTGGTTAAAGAGCCCTGGGTTCAATCCCCAGAACAAAACCAAAAACCCTTAACAATAGGATTCACCTCATCATCACCGTTTTCTGCAGGAAAACTCTAGTGAGAACATCAGAAAATGGACACAGGATAAGAATATTATTAGATACTAAGCAAACAATGCTGGAAAATAGAATATCCATGTGGACTATTAGAACAGTGATTGGAGAGAGAACCCAAGATTTTCTCCTTTGCTCTGAGAGGAACTGTAATCCCAGTGGCTTGGGAGGCTGAGGCAGGAGGATTGAGAGTTCAAAACAGCCTCAGCAACTTAGTGAGGCACTTAGCAACTTATCAAGACCTGCTCAAAATAAAATATTTTTAAAAAGTCCTGGGGATGTGGCTCAGTGGGTCAGCACCTCTGGGCTCAATCCCCAGTACCAATGCTAATACTAATAATAAGGAGGAAGATAAGAAGAAATATTGGTAATTTGTATGGCTAGGAGCTTCAGGTATATTATCTTATTAATCAAGTGAGGCAGTGTTATATGCTGAATTTTTGTGTCCCGCCCCCCCCCCCATGCTATTAGGAGAGAGAGCCCATGGAAGTTGATTTTCTCATGAAGCTAGAGCACTTGAGGATGGGATTAGTGTTCTTATAAGAGACCCCAGAGATCTTTTTAACTCTCTTTTATTTGTGTCAGGACACAATGAGAAGGCGGGAGCTGGAACCTAGAAGAGAGCCCTCACTTAAACCTGACCAATGCTGGCACCCCAATCTCAGACTTCTACATTGTGAGAAATTAATTTCTGTTGTTTATAAACTACTCACTCTATGGCACTTTGTATAGCATCAGGAACTAGGACAGCTGGGTAGTATTATTTCATTACACAGGTCTCTAAGTGGAAGTTGCTTGGTATCAGCCATGGAGTGGGATTCAAACCTACTCCTATTTCCAGGACACAAGCCCTTGGGTGTTCAGAAGGCAGACGGTGCTAGGGAGGAGTGGGATCCCAGTTCAAAAAAGCTAAACATTGGCCAGATCAGGTCAAACACTGTCTTCACAGAGCCCCACAGCAACCATAGCCCCTCTAGCCCCTTGCTTAGCCTCCCCTACAGGACAAGCAAAGTCCACTGCAGGTTCGGAGGTGTGGGGGCAACAAGGAGTCACCATCAAGGCTGAAAGGGACTTCATCAAGTTCACAGTGATAGGTACTCTAGGCTAGAGTTGTTTGCCTTCACCTCTAGTTGAAGAAATAGAAATTGGAGGAAGAGGTATTTTACAAGGTGTGGCTGGGTGCCAGGAATAGCACCATGATCATGCAAAACAGCACAGTTTTACAGGATGCTTCAGGTTCTTTTTTTATTGGGGGGGGGCTTCTTACCCAGAGCCAGATGCTGTGCTAAAAGTTATACATGTATTATCTCATTTTTATCTTTACAACAGCCCCGGGTCACCAGGGTTGTATTAATTGATAAAACCTTAGCATTTAGAGAGATTAAGGAATTGCCCTCGGAACTCGACACTGGTGAAGAACATCTAGCAATTCCTGGGCCTGTCAGGAGTGTCGGAGTGTTGGCTACTTCTTTCTGCTGACTCTCTGCAGCCCACCATGTGATCCAGCGTAAAATATCCAGCTTCAGTCTTCCTATCATCAGTGCCTATCAGGGTGTTTTTGTACATCAAACGGAATGAATTAAAAGGTGCTGACAGATCTCTTTAATTATAAATGTCAGTGGGACAGTCCACAAACATACTGAAAAAGGCAGAGTAGACTTTTTATTCACACCATGGAAAAGAACTAAAGTCCCATCCTGATTCATCAGATGCTCCTATTTCCTGTAACAAAACAGGACTCACAAAATCAGGATCCCAAGGGGATGTGTTTTTCCCTGTAAGTACAATGAGTCAGAGACTGTCATTGCTTTTGGGGACAAGTAGGTAGGCATGTCTGCCCTTGGGAACAGTTCCCCTGCAGTGACGGGGAAGAGAGCCCCAGCTGCCTGCTTTGGTTCCCCACAGCTTCCCCAGCTGCTAACACAGTTCCTGGCACAGGGGGAGCTCTGGGTAAATTGGGGCTGAGGTCAAGGCTCTGTTCTCAGAGCAGGGGGACTGGGAAAGGGAATGAGCCCTGAGTGGAGCACCTGCTGCGTGTCAGTGCTCCCCTAAGAATTGGGGGGTTCAAAGGTGGATTCCGAACAGCTATATAAATGGTACGGCCCCATGGAAAATAAAAATGGGAGGCACCTGCACTTTGTTTAGTTAGTGTTAAGAAGTTCAAGATGGGGATAGCAGAGCATTTCAACCAAGTGTGAGACCACTAAACTATGTTTTTTTCCCTGTACACATAAATGTAATGCCTTTTCCATATTAACCACGGACTTATTGTGCACTTCAGCAGTTTGATATTCAACAGAAAACATCACAAATTTCTTTTTCCTTCGCCATAATTTTATGATGGAAGACTTATTCTTACTGTCGATCTTAGAAACCTCAGCATATGCCAGGTGTAGGTGGCACACCTGCTTGTGATCTCAGAGGCTCAGAGGCTGAGGCAGTAGTATCACAAGTTCAAAGCCAGCCTCAGCAACTTATTGAGGCCCTAAGTAACTTAATGAGACTCTGTCTCAAAATAAATAAATAAATAAATAAATAAATAAGGGCTGGGGGTATGATTCAGTGGGAAAGCGCCCCTGGGTTAAATCCCCAGTATCAAAAAAGAAAAAAGAAAAGAAGAAAGAAACTTCAGCATAGGATTTTTTTTTCCTTTCCTTATTAAGACAAAAACTTTCTCTTTGTCACTGAAAGGAAGTACTTTATAACTTCTCTTCAGCATATCCAAATTGCTGGCATCACTAGTCCTGTGCTTTGGGGTCATTATTGAGTAGAATAGGGGTTATTTGGACACAACACTGTGATACCATAATAGTTTATCTGGTAACCTGGATGATTACTAAGTGGCAGATGGGGAGGGTGTATGTATAGGGTGGATTTGCACTGGACAAAGGGATAATTCACCTCTGGGGTCACATGGAGCCCAGGATAGTGTGAGATTTTTGTCATACTGTCTGAATAGTGTATAATATAAAACATGAATTGTTTGTTTCTGGAATTTTCCATTTAATATTTTTAGAACATGGTTGACTTTGGTACTAAAATCAAGGGATGCAAAACTGCAAGTGAGGGATGGGGGCTATTGTCTATAATCTTTTTTTTTTTTTCCTTTTTTCTTTTGGTACTGGGGATTGAACTCAGGGGTGCTTTACAACTGAGCTACATCACATTTTTATTTTGAGAAAGAGGCTCACTTAAGTTATTCAGGCGAGCCTTGAACCTGCAATCCTCCTGCCTCAGCCTGTCAAATTGCTGGGATTACAGGTGTGCACCACCATGCCCGACTCTAATTTCCTTTGAACAGATGAGGAAACCAACACTCTAGGAAGCTAAATGATTTTCTCATTATTATACAAATGATAAGTAGCAGTATTAGGGTGTTCTACCATCTGAATCTGTCCAGGACTGTCCCAATTTCAGTATTAAAAGTCCCAAATCCCAGGAGATACCTTAATCCTGGAAAAACCAGGACAGTTGGTCCCTGAAGTTAGTATTTAGCCTCAGTTTGGCTGCAACACAACTGAAAATGGCTTTGTGTAATAAAGAAGCACAATATTATTCAGGTGAAACCAAACCAGCATCTCCTAGAATAAAGTGTAGAAAATTTGGATATTATCTGAATATCCTTTAAATCAATCTGTGTTCCTTTCATTTAGTTATCTAAGTCTCCACTTTATTTTATAAATATTTTATTTATTTATTTATATTTATCTATTATTTATTTACTTATTTTGCAGTACTAGGAGTTGAACCCAGAGGTGTTCTATCATTGAGCTACACCTCCAACTCTTTTTTTTTTTTTTTTTTGAGATAGGTCTTATTAAATTGCTCAGACTAGTCTGGAACTTGTGATCCTCCTGCCTCAGTGTCTCAAGTCACCAGGATTACAGGCTTGCACCATCATACCCAGCTTTGTCTTCATTTTAATATTTCCCAACTTGCCTCCCACAATTTCTGCTCTACCATTCTACTATTTTTTTCCCCACAATTTAGTTACTCATGCTTATTTTTTTCTGTTTCCCTTCCCTGGGATTTAAGCCTCATTGGACCAGAGATAGGTCATTCAATGCAAGTGTTTCAGCTGCTTAAAATAGTGTCAGGCCCGTATCAAACATTCAAAAAAATTTTTTTTTCACTGAATAATCTTTATGTGACTCCTAGACCTTGTTTCAGGATGTCTAGTAACATATCTCAGTATCTCTCAGGGAATGACTATAACTAACAATCACTATCATACTCTTAAAAGTTCCAAGGCATAGTATGAAGTTAAAACTCTTCTCAAAAATTTTTAAAAGTTGGAAAAATAGTTTATTAAATATTCTAAAATTATTTATATAGACCTACCAATTATTAATGCTTTGCAACATTTATCTCTATACATACTTTTCAAAAAGTAGGATGTAGCTGTCATGACATTTCATCTCTAAATATCTCAATATGAATCTTCTAGAAAAAGGACTAAATAACCACAATACCATTACTATCACACCTAAGGTAATTAATATGCATTCAGTAATATAATTTAATATATTATCTATATTCAAAATTCCCCAATGGTCTTAAAATTATCTTCCATAGTAGATTTTTCCCCCTGCAAGTCCAGAATCTAATTAAGGTTTATACATTGCATTTATCTTCTTAATATCTCTCCCTCTCTCTCTTTTTGTCTCTTTCTCCTTCTGTGCTGGGCATAAACCCAAGGACTTTGTGCATGCTAGGCAGGTACTCTACCCCTGAGCTACATCACCAGCCCCCTTATTCTTTACCTGTTGGTGTTTTCCATGACAGTGAAAAAAATTTTTTAAGAGTTTTGGCCAGTTATCTTGCAGATTTTTCCAAATTCTGGACTTGCCTATTTCCTTATGTTTATGTTCGGGTTAAACATTTCCAGCAAGAATTCTTTATGGGGGGGATCATGTATCTTTTCATGCAGTATCAAGAGGCCAACCATTGTCTGCCTTTGGAAAGGCCTAGTTTCATTGCTAGGTTCAGATAGTGCCTACCAGATATCTCTGTACTAAAGATACATTTTCCTTTTGCACTTAGTCATTGAGCTGTGGGGGCTGCTCTGACGTTGTGATTATCCTGATACCTGACATCTTTTTACTCAATGTCCTTATTGTCTGTAGGGGATACTAGCCTGAATCAATTATTCATTGGCAATTGGATATTCATATTCTATCATTTGTCTATATTTATTAGTGAGCAAGCTTCTGAATTACTTTGAATTCACTGTCTTTACATTTTATTTAATGTGTTATAATCCATTACCATCATTATCATTTTGATATTCAAATAGTTCTAAATTTGGCAAGTGAGAGCTCCAAAATTTGAAAGGTATTTATAATAATCTAATATAACATCACAAAACATGATGGATTTAAGGAACATGAAACTCTAAAATGTAGACTATATTCATATATTTTTAAAATAATTTTTGGATAGTTTGTTGGCATAACATGTTTGCTACCTAAAAGAAGTTCAGGAAAAAAAAAATCTGTTGACAGTCCCTTTGATTTTCTTAGAAGCTATATTGTAGAACATTTTCTTTGAACTTGATGTTGATGTATCATAATAGCATGTCTTCCTAAGAAAGTCTATGGGTTTTGATCTTTCTATGTTATTTGGATTAGAGACAGGATTTTAAATAACTTTAATCTTAACCTTTTAGAGTAGCATAAGAAGAATTTAGGAATTAATAAAGACTTCATTGGATGCTGGATTATTGTTGAATTTTTATATTCTTGGCAATGTGGATGGAATGTGAGAGAATAGGAGGAAACTCTTCATAGACCCAGAGAGATAGAATTGGGATGGGTTCAAGTAATTACAAACTTCATGATGACTCCATCCCACAAAGACTACCCCCCCCAATAAAAAAACTCAAAAGCATTCAGTTCAGGGCTGGTAAAGCTATTCCACAGTATCATCCAAGGCTTCCTCTTTCTCTCTACTGTATCCATTTTTAGCTTTTGTCCTCATGGTCATAAGATAGCTATTACACCTCTAAGGTGTCTTAGGTCAGGAAGAAGAAAAAAGAGTCAAGAGATCAAATTCATCCCAATGCGGTGGTGCACATCTGTATTCCCAGAGACTTGGGAGGCTGAGATGGATTGCAAGTTTAAGGCCAGCCTCAGCAACTTAGTGAGGACCTAAGCAACTTAGCAAGACCCAGTCTAAAAATTAAAAAAAGAGGCCAAACTGAATCATCCCTCTCAGAAAACTTTTTTAGAGGTTCCAAGCAGCAGATACTTGTATTTATATTTTTTTTGACCAGAATTGGAACACATGGTCTCCTTACCTGCAAAAGAGTCGGTAGTAGATGAAAACACAGAAGGGGATTATGGATACTCATTAGTACCTAATAAACAATATCTTCCACAAATAGCTAGGCATCTTTAGTTGATATTTTATAAAAATGACAGCAAAAGAAATTAACATAGCCATACTCTGTGTGCCTGCCATGCATAAGGCAAACTTTGAGAACATCTTCTATGTGTTATCATTTCATTGGAGACCTAAAGATGAAAATGATATACTGCTCTGTTTATTCTCTCTAGATCATATTTTTGAAGGCTCCAAGTACAGAGTCCTGTTGCGCTCAGGAGACAAACAGGTGTGCTCAGCTTTATGTCACATCTTAACGACAGTTTCAAATCCTATCAAAACAGAAAGGAATCAAATCACTCCATTGAGACAACTAACCCAGACAAAAATTCAACATTATCCTGTGTGAATGGTTCCTTTTGTGAAGACTAGCCTGAATTAAATTGATATTCAGGCAGCTTTAACAAACCAACCTCAGTGTTGGGTAAGACCAGCATCGACTCCAGTGATTATAATGACTTCAGCAGGATATTTATGATCTTGTATTAACTAATGATAGTTAAACGATAACAGATATTTTGGGGATCCTACTTATAAACATAACTTAAAAGTCATAATGATAGCACCCCAAATTCTTGTTCTAATAGGCCAAACATAAACATATAAGTTTACCTAAAGAGAATTGTTGCACCAGGCACAGTAGTGCATATTTGTAATCTCAGGAACTGGGGAGGCTGAGGTAGAAGGATCCCAAGTTCAAGGCCAGGCCCAGCAACTTAGGCCCTAAGCAACTTAATGACATACTGCCTCGAAATAAAAAAATAAAAGAAAAGAACTGGGATGCAGCTCAGTAGTATATCACCCCTGGATTAAATCCCTAATAACAAAAAGATAAAGAAAAATAAAATTTGTTGCATCCAGCTGCAAGCTTTCTTAAAACTTCTAGATCAGGGATGGGTAAACAATGGCCCAGGGGCCAGATTTGGATCATTGCCAGCTTGAAAGTTTTAGTAGAACACAGCATACCCATGGGTTTATGTACTGTCTAAGGCTACTTTGTGACCACAAAGGCAGATCTAAAGAGTTGTGCTGAAGACTCTATAGCCCTGAAAGTATAAAATACCATCTGGCCCTGTGCAGAAAAGTTTTGCTTATCTTTACTTAGCACAGATAAGTGCTTCTGGGATTATGAAATGAATATATTCAAGGCTTTCTGGTTGCACATGAAAAAATTAAAAACGAACTCCTTCTGTAGACCTCTAGATATGGAGTCAGTTCTAACAAATTTAACCACAAAGCATTTTATATTAATCTGGTATTTGCTTGTAGTCTGTCATTGTTTACAGACCGCATGTCTTGAATAGAATCACAGCGCTTCAAGATTTCAGAAAGCAAATTGTTCTGGATGCAAGTTTTCAGGGTTGGCCTTTGGGCTAAACATGTCTCACTGACATGTTTTATTTGGTCCACACAGTGCTGTTGTTTGTTTTTAAAGGAATATTAGCTGCCAACATTTTAAAATAAAGCAACTTCGCATAATGATCCAGATTTCCAGATTCTCTTCAAAATCTGAAAGCCCTGGCAATGCAGATACCCAGTTTTGTGAAGCCTAGAACCACCCAGGGCTGAGTAGCTGTTGCTACCTTCGCTGGGGTGAGTTTCTCCAGTTTTCCACAGTCTCACCACCCCTGCCTGGAATCTTCACCTTGGCAGCCTCCACCCAGAGGCCTTATCTGCCTGACCCTTCCATAGATATTTATACCTAGGATTCTTTACTCTATAATGGTATTGTTTGTTGCAAAGAGCCTTGAACAGTAGTAGCACTATCTGATAACTATATATTTGCTTCATTTTCCTGGTTTGAAAACAGACTTGTACATCTAAAGACAAAACAGGAAAGAATGATTATGCTATTAACCGTCGCCTTCTTTCTAACTAGAAGGCAACTTGGCTTCCCAACCCCCTCTTTCCTTTTCCAAACAAATGCCTTCTTTCCTGTCAATTCTTCAGCCCCTTCCACCCACTTCATATCCAGGCAGTGTTTGCCTCAGACCCCGGGGGGCCTGTCTCCCCAGTTCTCTGCTTCCTTGCTGCCCTTGAAAACAAACACCTTGGTCTTTTCTGTTTATGGAGTTTTACTGTTAATCACTGCAGGGAAACAGACAGGAAATAACAATAAGGGGGAAATTACAAAGTTTATAAAGACCTTATAATTCTTAGTCATAGTCTCTAATTCCGTGAATGAGGGGCCACCTGGAATTGCACTATTTTTATTCTGTCCTGTGAACTGGTGGGTTGTGTAGAGAGGGCCCAGAGATCCTACAGCATTCAGTGCTGAAGAATTGCTTAGATAGGACAGGAACCATTAGGTGGCAGTACAGGGCATGTCTTTTCAGATCTTTCCATACAACAGGCAGTTGGATGTGAAGCCCAGAAATTTCTACGAAGGGAGAACTTAGTACCCTATCAGGGCAAGCTGAGACCAGAAAAAGTTGACCAAGAGACTCCCTATCACACTGTGCTGTGAAGTAGCCAGCTGTGAAATTCCTGTCCCTGTGCCCTTCCCCTGGTATGTACATTGATTAGGATCACAGACTTCTAGGGCTGATAGGAATCTTCCAGCCCAATACCTTGATTTTACAGACAAGTAAACCAAGGCCTTGTGAGACTTAACTGGTCCAATCCACATCTCTGTGATTTCACTGGTGCTAGTTTATCGTTCCTCTCTGTCCTTCCTATTAAAAAGTATTGATTGAAGTCCATTTAGTATGGTTAAAGACATTTTTTTCCCCCTAGTTTCAAATGTGAAACTAAGAAGGATCTCTTTGCCCCTGCTAGAGCAGGACTTTACACAGGAAATGGAGACTTGCAGGGATACAGGTAAATAAAAGGAAGCTTTATTTCTGCCTCTAGCTACTTAAGCCCCTAGGGAGAAAAGTGAGGTCCTCTAGTCCAGAAGGGGGGGGTTACAGCTCATATACAAGCTAGCTGGCATAATTGTGGCTCTTATCAAAAGTGACCTAGCATTACAGGGCTGGGCCATGCACACTCAAAAATAACTCACCAATCCTCTCAAATTACATTAGCAAAACCAAATGTATTCCTAGAATATAAACACAGATTCAAACAACCGCACTGTAACAAAGTCATGACCTCAGGCCTTTCATTAATTTAAGGGACAGTCTAGTGATCAAAGGGGGCAAACCTTATTATAAGGTAGCATTTGTTTGGAGAGCTCAGGCCTCAGAAGGGGAACTTTCCTAGAAACTCCTACCAATCTAAACTTTCTGGTCTATGTTTGAAGCACTATCCTGGGTGTTACACAAAGCCTCACTATTTAAAGTATGGGATTGAAACCAGCAGTAAAACATGGGAGCTGGTTAGAAATGCAGAATCTCAGGCCCAGCCTGAGTATTGAATTAACTTCCACATTTTCACAAGATCCCTACATGCTTGGTGAGGTTTAAGAAGCACTGCCTTAGGATATCTAAGAGAAAATGCAGCAACTACACCACACTTCCTTCTCCAAAATAGTCCTACTTAAAAGAGTTCACAACTGATTCAGGAACACAAACCAAACATGTGAAAAATGGCATGAAAATGACCATTAAGAAATTTGTGGCCAGGCAGGGGATATAGCTCAGTTGGTAGAGTGCTTGCCTTGCATGCACAAGGCCCTGGGTTCGATTCCCAGCACCACCCAAACAAAAAAAAAATTGTTCCAGGCACGGTGGTGCAGGCCTATAATTGCAGCCACTCAGGAGGTTGAGAAAAGAGGATAGCAAGTTCAAAGCCAGCCTCAACAATTTAGTAAGGCCCTAAGCAACTCAGCAAAATCCTGTCTCTAAATAAAAAAGATTGGGGATGTAGCTCAGTGGTTAAGTGTCCCTGGGTGCAATCCCTGGTACCCCACACTGCCCCCCCCCGCAATGTTATTGGGTTGGGGATACAGCTCAGTGGTAGAGCAATTGCCTAGCATGCACAAGGCCCTGGGTTGAACCCCAACACTGAGGAAAAGAAATATCTCATTAATGCCATGTGTATTGCCCTAGAATGTATAGGAAACACACATTTGGAATGGGTACCAAAGAATGATTACAGCCAGGCAGGGGAGTACACACCAGCAATACCAGTTACTTGGGAGGCTGAGGCAGGGGAATCACAAATCGGAAGCCAGACTGAGCAACTTGGCAAGACCCTGACTCAAAATAAAAATAAAAAGGGCTGGGCATGTAGCTTGGTGGTAGAGCACGCCTGGTTCAATCCCCAGTACTGGGGAGGGGGGGGGGGAAGATTATAGTTAAGTGGCATCATTCTGGGCAGTCTTCCTACAGGTGGTGAGATTTTACTTAACTCTAGAATAAGGTGATAAGCATGTATTCCTAGAGGTGGAAAGGACAAGGAAGGGCATTTCAAGTGGACAGAGCCCAATAAACCTAAGAGGAGGTGAACTGTAAATCCTAGGCAGGGCTTACAAATACTTCATTACTTCACACACGTTCCCAGACATCCATTAGCTCCTTCCAGCTCCACATGTGTCACACGTTGCTGTGGTTGCAGGTTCGTTTAACCTCATCACATTACACCTTGTAGTGAGTCAGTGGTTCTCATGGGATTCTCAAATGTGCTCACCAGTATGCCAACTTTTTTTCCTTTGGATTCATAGAGGGCGGTTTTCACCCCTTCCTTTCCTGTGCATTTGGCTGTGCTTTCTAGCTCTTCTTGTATAACTTCTCTTATAACCTGATAAAAAGAAATTCCTTACATGTGCCTTCTTCTAAACTGCCGGAGCCTTTCTTAACTGTAATGCAAATCTTCTCTGTAAAGCTCTTAATCAGATCTCACGACCGATTAGCCCAAATGTATTTTCAGTTTCCAGAGTTAATCATCCTTGAGGACCAGGAGTTAACAATGAGAATGGGGGACGTGTCCTTGTTCCTGTCTTTTGGGGTAGATTTATTTTGCAAAGCAAAAGTGGTTTCCCAGAAGATGCAATCTAGAATTTTAATGTTTACTTTCTAAATGCTGGTGGGATTGCTAGCTTCTTCTCATCTCTGCGCCCTTATCCTACAGCCCAAAGGGTAGAACCACAGGTAAAATAGTGGGGATGAAAAAGAGAATGTCAGAGCGCCCCCACTGGCTGCCTGAGGGAAAGCACCCAAGGGGATGTTTCCAGAAACAACCCAAGTAACAAGACTCCAGAAGAAAACACATCATTTCCGGGAGGTAATGTCTTTATCTAATTCTTTATTATAGTTCGCTCATAAGCTCAGGTACTGTGCTCTTCCCTGAGGCCTCTTGTGAGTCTCTGCAATGAGGATGAAGCTCTGAATCCAGAATCCAGGTGGGGGTCCGTCCCTGGGCTTCAGGGCTACAGATGCCTTTGCCCAGCAACACTCTGGCAGCCAAGGCCTCACCGGCCCAGGAGCAGCCAACTGCTCATCTCTGTCGTAGCTTATCAGCAAGCCGCTTGTCACCAGCTGCTGGGTACAGTGGAAAAATGATTCCTATATTCACACAGATAATTTGAGTTGATAGGAATAGCATCAGGGGAAGAGAATGGTGTCACCAAATCAATACTTGAGCTTCACAAATGAATGTCTTGGCTCTGGCTCTGAGTTGATATTCAGGAGGCCACTGCTCCCAGACACAGACACTAAATGAAACAGACATTGGGCTCCCAACAACAGCGAATTCCCTTTTCTTAATGAGTCAAATAGAGATTTGATGTATTAGAGAAAAATCCGTGGAGAATATCCATTAGCTGTGAATTATATGTTTGTTTGGCATAAAAATTCTAGGAATGATGTGAGCGGGGAGAAGGGACTTCTATGTCTGGCCAAAAGGCAGAAAGTACCCAAGTGTCTATCCATGGATAAATGGCAAACAAAATGGGTATGTGTATACTGTGGAATATTATTCAGCCTTAGAAAACAAGGAAATTAAGTTACAACATAAATGAAATGAATAAAAGGAAAGAAAATGCTACAACATGGATGAACCTTGATGACATTATGCTAATGGAAATAAACAAATTAAGAGACTGTTGGCTGGGAACAGCAGCCTATACGTATAATCCCAGCCACTCGGGAGGCTGAGGTGAGAGGATTGTAAACCTGAGGCTGGTCTTGGCATTTTATGATTTTACTTACATAAAGTACCTAGAGTAGTCAAATTCATAGAGACAGAAAGCAGAATGGTGGTTTCCATGAAGAGGGAGTAGGGCAAGTGATGGGGGACTATAGTTTAACATCTATAGGGTTTCAGTTTGAGAAGATGAAAACATTCTGGAGATGGATGGTGGTAATATTGCCCAACAATGTAAATGTACTTAATGCTACTGAACATTTAAAAATGGTTAACATGGTAAATTTAAGTCATTTGTATTTTTCCACAATAGGGAAAACAAATGAATGTATCAGCCAGGGAGCAAGCCCTTTCTTTGTTTATTAACTATTTTTTTCCTGTGTGTGTGGGACTGGAGATTGAACCCAGGGCCTTATGTTTACTAGGCAAGCACTCAACCATTAAGCTACATCTCCAGCCCTTGCAAACCTCTTATTTAAGTAAATCATAACATCAGGCTCTCTGGAGATTCCTTAGAAATGTTTAGTAGAGTTAAAATGGTTTAACCCCTGATTGAGTTTACTTTTGGATATAAATTTGTAATCATAGAGGCTGACAAACTGATTATGCACCAATCAATCATGCAAAACAAAACAGATTGCAACACAATGACATAAGGTTTACCAACTAGGCAGTTTTCCTAACTTGTCACTCAGGCATGTCTTGTTAAAAATGCAGATTCTGATTCAGTAGGTTTGGGGTGGGGCTTAGATTTCTGTTTGTCTAACCAGTTCCCAACTGATGCTGATTCAGCTGATCCAGGGATCCCATTTGAAGCAGCAAGAGTATAAACCTCACTGGGCATGGTGGCCTATAATCCCAGCTCCTCAAGAGGCTGAGGCAGGTGAATTGCAAGTTCAAGGCCAACTTGGACAATTTAGCGAGATCCTATTTCAAATAGAAAAGAGATTAGGAGTGTAGCTCAGCACTTGAGTGTTTGCTTAGCATGTGTGATTGGGTTCAATCTCTTTTACTGCAAAATAATAATTAAAAAATAAATTAATTTAAGAAATTAAAATTTAAAAAATTAATTAAAAAGATAAAAAAGAGTGTTGACCTCTCTACAACTAAGATTCCTGTCCATACCTTAAGTTAACATCCCCTCTTTAAAGCAGAACACAGACATTTCCAGATTTAGATAGGAGAGTCTCTGGGTGATATGAAATATTTCTGGGATCTCCACTTTGCTTCTTACTGCCATCAAAAGTCACTGGGGCAGGGGGAGGAGAAAGGGTGGCAAAGGTCAGTAATCCCAGTGATTTAGGAGGCTGAGGCAGAGGATCACAAGTTCAAGGACAGCCTGAGCAACTTAGTGAGATTCTATCTCAAAAACAAAAACAGAAACAGGTCTGGGGATGTAGCTTGGTGATAAAGACCCCTCTCCCCTCCCTGGATTCCATCCCCATATTATGATTTATATCTAAAAATATCCTTTCAAAGAACTCATATGTCAGGCAATGTAGCAATGTTTGGAAGGGAAAAGATCAGATTCTGAGAGCTATAATCTCATCAGTGAATTAATTCATTAATAAACTACTGGGTGATAACTAAAGACAGGTGGGGCATGGCTAGAGGAATTAGGACACTGCTTTTGGGGTATAGATTGTGTCCCTGGCTCATGCTCTGTCTGCTTCCCAGCTACTATGAGCTTGGGTATCCATCCTTCTCCACACCCTTCCACCATGATGTTCTCTCTCTCATGTTGGACCCAGAGCAAGGAGCTGCTTGTCCATGGACTGAACCTCTGAAACTGTGAGCCCAGAATAAACTTTTCCTCCTTTAAGTAGTTCTTGTCACGCATTTTGGTCACAGTGATACACAGGTGACTCACACACTCCAGTACCAATACGAAAAACAAATATAAATAAATAATAAAACAATGCAGTGGATGTCAGTGATCTATGTCTTTTTCTGCACCCAAAATCATGAACACACTATAAATAAACTCTTTGTCCTTGTCTTCTTTTGTTATATGCCAGATTAGCTGCAACTTCCAAAAGCAAGCAGGAAGGAAGGAAGGAAGAATAGAAAGGAAGGAAGGAAGGAAGGAAGAAAGGAAGGAAGGAAGGAAGGAAGGAAAGAAAATGAGATATTTTAAAAGACAGAGCTGAAGATGTGGATCAGAGGTAGAGCACTTGCCTAGCGTGTACAAAGTCCTGGGTACAATACTCAGGATCGCAATCAATCAATCAATCTATGTCAACAACAAATATGTCAAATAAAAAAAGGCTTCCCTTGAAGTGCTCTAAAAGAATCTTTCAAGGGTTCTCCATTACTTTAGGCAGAAGTCTAGACTCTTTAAAGAAGAACTTGGAGGGGACTGATGAGATTCCTGGTCCCCTCTCCCAGCTCATCTCCCTATAATCTGTTTAGCTTATATTGAGTTCTGTTCTTTGTTTGGTTTTGTCTTTCTACCAAGGATTGAATCCAGGAGCACTTAACCACTGAGCTACATCCCTGTCTCTTTTTATTTTTTATTTTTTTGAGGCAGGGTCTCACTAACTTGCTGAGGCTGGCCTTGAACTTGTGATCCTCCTGTTTCACTGGGATTACAGTCATATAATAATGCGCACGGCTGGATTCTGTTCTTTCTTACCTTTACAGTTGCTCTCCCCTTGATCTGGAACTCCATTCCTCCTTGTATGCCCTGGCAGGCATTTTCTCTTCTGGAAAGACTTCTGAAACCATGCAACCAGCCTCTTTTCCTATTTCTGCATTGAGATGGGCTTCTCCTCAATTACACACTTAATGCCATGACAGCATCTTTTAATCGTATTCTGCTTTTTATGGCCTCCACTGGGCTCCCTGCTCCTCGAGGGTTGGGAAGGTGTCTTTTGTCCTTGGAACGGAGTCTAGACCATTTGGTGTTCAAACAATATTGAAAGGATGAACAAAGACAAAAAAAAAAAACTGTATAACATTGTATGACATTTAAAGACATTGCTTATCTCCTAAAACACCACGAAGTTGCTCTCAGAATAACTTTCCTAAATGTCAAATACATTGACACCAATTTCTTTGTTCCAGTACTTGTAACCAAATTCCCCTATTCTGAAACACTATATTTCCACAGCTTCCTCATTTTATAACATTAACAGTTCTCCTAAAGACCAAATACAATGAAATGCACAAGATGGTAAAAGCAGTATTATGTTCAATGAAATACTGGGAATGTTAGTGTATCTATCTCTCTCTCTCTCTCTCTCTCTCTCTCTCTCTCTCTCTCTCTCTTTCATTCTCTCTCTTTTCCCCCCAGTACTACTGGGGATTGAACTCATGAGTGCTCTACCACTGAGCAACATCCCCAGCCCTTTTTATTTTGAAACAGGGTCTTGCTCAGTGGCCAGGGCTTGCCTCCAACTTGCAATCCTCCTGCCTCGGTCTCCCAAGTCCCTGGGATTACCAGTATGCACCAGGGCTCCTAACTAGAATCACTTTGAATATTAGTTTGCTAGTTGTACTTATTGCTATTTTGACCCTCAAATAACATTTTAAATTTACAGTCTCCAAATTTAAATCTCTGGGCATTTAGCAGTTACTAGAAATCTCCAAATCACTCTATCTGTATGTTGTTTTGATACAGCTTGCTTTATGCAAAGTATAAGGCCAGGGCTCCTACTGCCAAAGACTTTGCTCTTTGATAAGGAAATTTCACAAATGTTGTAGGAGAATTCTCAGCAACTCTGATCTACTGAGTGCCTCCTTCTCTTGTCTCCTGTAACTTCCTCTTCTCTCCCATTCACTTTCTTGGCTGGCTCCTCCTCCTTGGGCATCCATTTATGATAGAGCTTCCTAGAATGTGTCTTCATGCCTCTTCTCTTCTCACACTTCGGCTCTACCTGGTCTGTGCCATTTAAGTCCCTTCCCGCATTATCTCCCATCCAGTAATTACCAAGCCTTCATTCAACCTCTCAATTCTTCTTTGAACTCCTCTGTTCCTCTTTTTCAATCCTCAAGACATTATTATTTCTCGTCTAGATTATTGAAATAGCATCTCTGTTGATTTCTTTGCTTCCAATCCCTCCTCTACTAAAACTCTTCTTTCAGACTGATGCCAAAATGTCCTTCTAAAACCCCAAATATCATCACTCCTTTACTTAAAAACCTCCAACGAGTCACTTTTATCTGTAAAGTCCAATGCCCACCACTAGGTCTGTGAAGCTCCAAGCCACTGACCTTTTGCCCCACTTAATATTTTAGCCTCCTCTTCTGATTCTCTGATACCCTCAGATCCCTGTGTACCAGCTACTTATCTGGCTCCTCAGGGGCTTTCAATGACTCTGAAAATTCAGTCTAGAAAACGTTCTGTCACAGATCCACTTAAATGTCACCTCCTTTCTGAAGACTCTGCCCCCAGGCTATCAGGACATGCATTAGAGCACCTCTCATGTTATATTGCAATTAATTTTTTACATGTCTCCTCCCCCTTCTTGGGCTGAGCTTCTGGACTATAGGAACCGTGTCTCGCTCTGTTCTGTACCTGGCCTTTGGCATTATACTTGGCCCATATCAAGGCTTCCATCAATGTTCAACGAGTGAATGATTGAAAATTGGAATGAATAAATAATTAACTGTGATACAATCATATTGCAGGAGAAGTGCAAAAGAACTAATGCCGTACAGTGTCCGTCCAGAAGGCTGGATTATGTTCATTTGAGAGACCAACACTTTGTATAATTGTTTGCAATATCTTGACTTAGCCCTGTTTATCTGTTTATGGCAGAATAAAAGGTCAGTTTAGTCAGTCCTGGTCATGGTCCACTCCTTCTCCAACTTCCTCCCTGAAAATGAAACTACTTTTGACTTTTCTGTCTTTAGCATAACAGATCTTTAGTTAATTCCAGCTTTGCAAATGATTTCTTATAATAATTCACCTATTTACAAAAGGAGAGTCATTATTATTGTTATTATTATTATTTTAACACTGGGATTGAACCCAGGGACATTTAACCACTGGGCCACATCCCTAGCCCTTTTTTATTTTATTTTTTTGTGGTGCTGGGGATTGAACCCAGGGCCTTCCTTGTGCATGCAAAGAAAGCACTCTACCAGCTGAGCTATATCCTCAGCCCCTTTATTTTTTATTTTAAGATAAGGTCTCATTAAGTTGCTTAGGACCTCACTAAATTGCTGAAGCTGGCCTTGAACTTGTGATCCTCCTGCCTCAGTGTCCTGAGCCACTGGGATTGCAGACATGGGTTACCCAGCCCTTCCTTAAATCCTTCTGAAAAGGATTTAAATACATGCCTGTAAACTATGTGTTCCTATGTAGCTTTCTATGTGGAAGGTACCAAAAAGTGGTTACTAAATGAAGAAATCAAGGATTGCTCAGGTACCACTAGCAATTTTTGGTTGCTCATAGTTCTTCAGAACTGGCTGTGGAGATTAGCAAGAGCACTCTCCGCTTTGCATGTTTGACTGCATTTTTGTCCGTTTTCACCTCTTTGGGGTTATATCTTGTTTCACAGATCTTTTGAACTTAGAACACTTTCCAGTGAAACTTCATGGCTCATGGTTCATTTAGTGTGGGTCTGCCCCAGTGTGGTTAATATTTAGCCTCTAAACCACCAGCTGAACATCTTTAAATCTAAAAGTAACAACATACGCCAATAGACAGCTTAAGTAAAGTGACGTGTGCCTTTTGCTTTGTGGATATCGCCTCAGTGATCCTTTTAGAATCCCTCTAAGGCACATGTTGTCTTCCTTTCAAAAAGAGAAAAGGGAATCAAGTGTGGTAGCATTTGGCTCTAATCCCAACTGCTTGGAAGGCTGAGGCAGAAGGATCCCAAGTTCAAGACCAGCCTCAGAATTTAGTGAGAGACCCTGTCTCAAAAACTAAAAAGAGCTGGGGATGTAACTCAGTGGTAGAGCACCACTGGGTTCAAATACCAATGAGGGGTAAAGGGGAGATAGAGAAAGAAAGAATCACAGAGCAAGAGACAATAACTAAAGCATATTAATCCCTGTAACATCTGCAAAGGTCTGCTGCGTACTGGACCAGTACAGAATTTGGAACACTAAAGTCTGGATTCCCAGGCCTAGGCTTGATTTGCCAGGTAGTAATAGGCTGTCTCCATGGGTTTTGTTCCCTCAGAGCACAATTATAATTTTCTCAACTTTCCCATTTTCAGGGGTGGGCCTCACCGAGTATAAGCCAATCAGTGCATCCTATCACACTGAGCTGATGGCCTAGGATGTCCTGTGACCTAAGATGGTCTACTCAGAGCAGGCCTCAAAAATTTGAAGGGATTTCTGGGACTTGGACTCTTCTCAGCCTGGCAAATGGCATGACTTAGATCTGCTGCAGCCAGAGTGGGAAGCTTGAAGCTGCCAGGAGAGAGGAGGACTTGCATCATGTGGTGGCTAAAGAATGAGTCCAACCCAGAGGCGCAGAGCCAAGAAATGGGTCCATGTTCTGAATCAAAATCAAATCCAAGTCCATGAGCCTGGATGGCCAATGAGCCAAGAAATTCCCTTTAGTGCCTAAGCATGTCTGAAATCGTTTTATTTCACTGGTAACATTAAACATCCTAATGGATGCACCCTGGTTAGATTATAAACTGCAACAGCAAAGACTGTCGCTCTCCATTGCCATTGTATCCCCTGGCATTCAATAAATAACTTTAGAATGGATGCATTTCAGCTGAAAGGAACACCTTCTATAAATTCCCCTCTGCTCATTTGACAGCTTAGGAGCCTGGAATTCTGTTGGAAAGTAAAGATGTGGATCTAGAAGCCAGATCTCACCCAACACAGGCTTTTTTGTAATCACCAGGAAGTCTCCCAGTAAGTATGTTGGGGTCTTTGAGGAGGCCTAAAAATAGCAGCCCCCCTCCCTTCTCTGCAAGTTTTGAATGGAACCAAAGAGAGCAGTAAGCTAAATGAGAACCCAAATAACCTTTATTGCTGATATTAGAGAATGTGGCTTATAATGTCAGACAAATGAGCTTCCCAATACTCAGCCTTAGGATCAGACAAATTGGCCACGGAGTCAATTTGACAGTCAGTTAGGCCAGAAAGGGCCTCCCCTGCCCACTCTGCAGAGCAAAGCGTGTGCCCAGAAGACAAAAGAGAGGATGATATGAAGCCCAGTTTCATCATCATATTAAACTCCTCCTACTTCTCAGGGAGGCGTGAGGGGGTGTAGAGAAGCCAGGAGTGCTATGCTGAGCTCCTTTCAGAAAAAAGAAAACATCAAGAGGAAGACTGAGTCTCCCTGACACACATCAGGTATGATTTGGTCAGTTTGGTTGGTTTCTGCTTTGTTTTCAATCAAAATGGGTTATTTTTCAAAGTGGGATCTAAAATGTCATTCACCATAGAATAACTCACACATCACAATAGCATCAGGCACTAAGGGAGTTTCAGATTTAAAATCATACAGAATCCAAAGGAAGAAATAAGAATTCATGGCAAAATGACACAATCGGGGGCACTAGGTGGCAATAATCCTTGTGCTTGCTCACCATGCCCATCAAAGGCATCTTAAGAGCACAGAAATCTCACATACTTCCCACGCCAACTGTCAGTTTCTTTCTCGATGATCTCAGAGCCACACAGTGCATATTAGTCACCAGGAGAACAGAAACAAAAGTTTAACTCCTGATGGCACAAGGCTCTGGCAGTTGGATTCCAGGAAATCCAGGCATAGGAAGCCTGTTGCTGTGTTCCTGATTTCCCCAATGTCAAGGCTGGGGCTGCAAGCACTGTTCAGAACAAATGGTCTGCAGTGTGACTGCCTGCCACTCGCTTTTGATTTCACTCACCAGGGCACTTTTTCTGCTTTTTTATATTTTTTTAAGGTAAACATTTATCATCCAGGTTTCAAGAGGCTTCCTCAAAAAAAAAAAAATCCCTTGAAGTTTGTGGATGACCCATCTCAATTGGACAATACCCACCCCCCACACCTGGCAACACGCACACATATTAACCAAAAATACGATTAAACTTCAACAGCTTTTACTGAAAACTGCATTGTGAGCCATTTAATGTGACCAAGCCCAGTGAGAACCAGGATGCCCTGAACCCACATGGATCTCCTCTGTTCTAGCTGCTAAAACCAAGCTTTGTTCTAATCCTGCACAGCTCCCTGGTGGACTTATTGTTGGAGGTCACCCAGTAGACTTGGCTGGCCAGTCCTGGGAGAGAACCCCAAGCTAACAATGGAAACCTAGGACACAGCAGTTTGAGACAATATGTTCTCATCCTCTCTTCTCAGATATAAAGTGATTTTCTCATCTATTAACCTGCCCCTATTTTTATCAACAGAAACTCTCTAATGCCACTTTAGCTATCAATAATTGGCAGGGAGTTTTGCAATTAAAAACTGCCCAGAATCAATTCCAATGATGCTGCAACAGAAAGCACCTCCAAAAAGGCTGATATGGGCATTACTCAGCTGCCTACCTGTCCTCCAATCCTTTTCTTTCCTTACCTCCCACAATTGGCATCTGCTGGGAGAACCTGAAACTTGAACCATGTGTCTAAATACCCAGTTCTTTTTTTTTTTTTTTTTTTTGGTATAGGGATTGAACCCAAGGGCACTTAACCACTGAGCCTCATCCTCAGCCCCTTTTTATTTTTTACTTTGCTAAGTTGCTGAGGCTGTCTTTGAGCATGCAGTTCTCCTACCTCAGCCTCCTATGTCACTAGGATTACAGGTATGCACCAGCACATTCAGCCTAAATGCCCAGTTCTGAGTATATCCTGAGATATTTGAGAAATATTTGGATTGACTGATTGATGTGTACCTAGAGGAAGGGTGGGGGCAGTTCCACTGAGAAGTTGCCTGTAATTCATAATGAAGAGGGTCTTTCCTGCTGATTCAGCACTCCTTTCTTATTTAAGGCTAAAGGGCCCAGGGACAGATTTGGATGAGAAAGATAGGCTCAGGGAAAAGCAACTGAAGTCTGATCATTCCCTGGAAGAGAAGAAATCGGGAATTGGCAACTGTGTAGGGCACATCTCAATCTTTACTGGTCTATCTCCTTCCTGAACAGCCCTGGAAGTTCCCTTGAGAAGACTGAACTTTCCTCTCACCCTCTCCAATTACAGACACAAACCAAGGCTTGAGGCAGGAGGATTGCAAGTTCTAGGCCAGCCCAAAAAAAAAAAAAAAAAAAAAAGAATTGTGGGATGGTGGTGGCACACACCTGTAATTCCAGTGACCTGGGAGAGTGAGGCAAGAGGATCCTAAGTTTGAGGTCAGCCTCAATAACTTAGCAAGGCCCTAAGCAACTTAGCAAGACCCTGTCTCAAAATAAAAAATAGCAAGGGCTGGGGATGTGGCTCAGTGGGTAAGCGCCTCTGGGCCAAATAAATAAAAGGGCTGGGGATGTGGCTCAGTGATAGAGCACCCCTGGGTTTAATCCTCAGTACTGCAAATCAAACAGACATAAACCAGTGCTTTGGTTAGCTTGTCATAACTTCTGCTCACTCGGCATTGAGGGAGCCCGTCCTTTCACCATGACCTCAAAATGACTCTTTTCAGTACTGAAGTCTGTGGGCCTCTGTTAGCTGGAGAACTAGGAGGCTTTTATTTTTAGAGACATTCTACATTCTGAGGAGATGTCTGAGCTATCTTTCCTCAGCTCCTGACCCGGTGGGTTTGTAGCAAGAAATCCTCCCAGGGCAGCAAACTTGGAAGGGGTGCTTGGGAAGTGAGAGCAAGAGCCAGCCGGAGGTAGAATCTGCTGGAACCTCGGGGTGCACAGGCAGGGATTTATGGACCTGCCGTTTCCCTTGCGCTCCTGCATGTGCTTCTTTAAATCAGCCTCAGCTGAGCTGCTGTCACGAGGTCTGGTGTTTACAGCAGGGACTGAGATAACAGAACCATGGAGATGCCTCTCCTGTTTGTATACTGACCCAATGGTCCAGGCACCATCACCTGGGCCAGCGGGCAAACTCTGTCCTGTCCCCTCTGTGTGAAATGCCAGAATGCCTCTGCCTCAAAGAGGTTGACTCTGTTGTCAGCTATGGGAAAAAACAGCCAGAGTTGCTATTTACACCGTGAACTGCAAGCTGGGTAAAAATAGCCCGAGCAGCTTGGTCCAGCTTCAAACCCCACTGCAGAAAGAGATTATTTTTGGAAGAGAAGATATTCCTTTCCACCCACAGATCTGAAAATGGTCACCTCTCCGGAAGAGAAGAGGAAAGACAATCCCACACAGAGGTGAAACATACCCCCTTTGCACCCCACTGCAGGACAGCATACCAAGGGCCAGACTGGAAATGCCTTCCCGTTACAGCCACAGACCTGCAGGTGACCTAGTTCAAGGTACAGTGAGAATTAATTAACTTTCACTATAGTGAGAGGAGGCAGCCGTCTGAACCATCCTGTTGATTGTCACTGCTGTTTAGGATATTTGCCTTTCAAAAAACAATCAAAAAAATTAAACAGGAAGAAGAAAGAATTAGCCAAAAGAATACATAAGACCCTTCATCCCAGCTACTTGGGAGGCTGAGGCAGGAGAATCTAAAAGTTTGAAGCCTATCTCAAAAAAATAGCTGGGTAAGATGGCCCATGCCTGTAATCTCAGGAGGCTAGGCAAGAGGATAATGAGTTCAAAGCCAGCCTCAGCAACTTAGTGAGGCCCTTTCTCAAAATAAAAGATAAAAAGTCTGGGGACCTAGCTCAGTGGTGGAGTGCTTGTCTAGCATGTGAGAGGCACTGGGTTCGATCCTCAGCACCACATAAAAATAAAATAAATTAAATAAAGGTATTGTGTCCATCTACAACTAAAAAAATTTTTTCAAGTACAAAAAAAAAATAGTTTAAGCCAGGTGTAGTGGCACACACCTGTAATCCCAGTGGCTTGAGAGGCTGAGGTAGGAGGATTGCAAGTTCAAAGGCACCCTCAGCAAAAGCGAGGTGCTAAGCAACTGAGTGAGACCCTGTCTCTAAATAAAATACAAAGTAGGGCTGGTGACGTGACTCAGTGGTTGAGTGCCCCTGAGTTCAATCCTTGGTACCAAAAAAAATAAAAATAAAAAATAAAATAAACCAACAATTTAGAGTTTGATGGCCTTGAAATTACTTTCCCTCCTTCTCAGGATCATTTATAGCCATGATGTGGTTGTTCTCACCTCCATGTTTGAGAATGCTTCAAAGCTGGGGGTTGAAACTCTTTCTTCATGTTCTGCCAGAGTTTGAGACCTGCTGTTTGAGGTCACAGGATCTCTTTCAGATCACTAGGAAGTGACCCACGTGACAGTGAAAAGAAAGCCATTACTCAATATTAAGCTCTGAATTCTGTAAAAACGATATTCTTTGTTTGTTTGTTTTCTGAGGTGCTAGGGAAGATTTTCTGTAGATGTATCTAGCTAGGCGTGGTGGTGCACACCTGTAATCCCAGCTACTCTGGAGGCTGAGGAGGAGGATTACAAATTCAAGACCAGCTTGGGGAAATTAGTGAGACCCTGCTTCAAAATTAAATTTAAAAGGGAAATAGTAGAGTTTTCCTGGATTCAATTTCCAGTACCAAAAAACTTAAAAAGCTATGATACATCTAAGTATACAGTATAATTCCAAAGAGAGAGACCCATGTGGGTAGCCTTTACCACTTGGAATTATGTAGAAAGCAGCAGAGAAAGATACCCGATCATCGAGATGGTGTCATTAATTACTCCATAAGCAGAAAGGGCCGAAGTCACCCAGAGCTTGAAGGCCTGATAGGTGCTTAGTAATTTTTAATAAGACACTTCCCACGTCCTATCTCCATTGGAACCTCCTTCAGAGATCTAAGAACCAAAACAGATCTTCCAGTTTCAGAAAGCATGGGAGGCATACCTGACCTACCGAAGGAAAGGCAGGAAGACTACAGTTGATCACCCGCCAGCTTCTCATAACCTCCCCCCAACACACACCACAGACCTTCATCACTGGCCTCATGGTGAGTACTGGAGTCATAAGAAAGTGGGGGACAACTGAGTCTGGGAGGAAGTGCAAAAGATGGGGTTGTGTCTCTGGCACAAGGGTGGCTCATGCAGCTTGGCTTTTCCCCTGGCATCAAACAGACTTAGATTTTAGACTATCTTTGTCACCTGCTAGCTGTGTGAACAAGTCACTCCACCTTTTGAAATCTCCACTTTCCCTCCCGAGGAGAGGGTGTTAAGACCCACCTGATGAGGCAGGTGAGAACAATGAGAAGCAGCTTATGAGCGCATGTGTAGGGGCCAGTAAGGACAAAAGGAGGCCCTGAGTCCAGGCTCCAGGAGCAGCTGTGTCTCCTACGCCATGCCCTGGGCCTGATTTGGGGATCTGTGCTGCTTCCACCTGCCAGGAGATGCTGAGTCTGCCAAATGGCTAAAGTCTTACTTCCTGAGAAATGCATTGAATTCACAGAAATTACTAGCAGTGTCTCTTTCCCACAGTTCGAGGTCCTTCGGCACCATGGCCGGATGGCCGGTTCTGGGTGAAGTTGGGGTGAGTCCCTTGCCGTGGCCCCTCACCTCTCCATTTCCACCTCCTGTGACACCCATATCCTCCAGCCTTATCAAGAAGCCAGAAATGGAATCTCCCTACTTGGATGTCTCCGTCAGTAGGGAGTTCTGGCCAGGTAAGGGATGGGTCAGCACTGACTTCTCAGTCAAAGGAGCCATAGAAATGTAGCCTGGCCGTCCCTGTCCCAGTGGTATCGACTGAAGACAAGAAGAGTCGCTGCTCTTGCTGAGTCACAACTACCAAAGCTATTTGTGCTCAGGGCTGCGAAACTCCCCAAGGACCAGGAAAAGACAGCTAAATAGCCCTTTCATCAAGAAAGGCTTCAGGATTCTATTTCCAAAGTTGAGAAATTCAGATAATGCTGACTCCCGCCCAGGATGGAAATGGGCTCTCAGGTCTCTCTTGTGAGCTGACCTCCTGCAGAGGATTGTAGGCCAAGGTGGCCAGGCTCCCCCTGCCAGCCTAAGTCAGCTTCCTTCTGAGTCAGCTTTCTTCACCTCCCTATTAATAGCCACTGCTTTGGCTGACTCCACTCACAGTATGATTACAGTTTAATAATACAGTTCAGGCAAGGAAGCAGCACCCTTCCTGAAGCTGGGCTGCCAAGGCCGCATAGAGCGCATGCTCCGTCCCACAGAGCAGGGGCTGGAGCTCCCTTCTCCCCAGAAGAGGCAGTTGAGTAGAGGTTGGGAGACTGAGTAATTGGCTGCAAAGACAAGCCAGCCCTCTGGGGTTTCCTTCCTGTGGAATTACCCCTAGTTTAGGGCAGGAGACCCATAGGGAGGCTGACTTTCATATTATTGGAGTCTTTTTTCCTTAGATATTTCTGGGGAGGACTGCAAAAATGTCACTGCTATCTTATCCAGTAACACAAATTCTTTAGCCACCCGAATGGCCAATTCTGGGTGAAATTGGGGTTAGTCCCTATCAAGGTCACCTTTTCTCTACCTCTATAGTGACAAGGTGGCCCACTTAATAGACGCTCTGATTGGATAGGATGCGGTGCTGCTGCGATCAGTTTGAACTCTAGCAAAACAAAAAAGTTTCTTTCATGCCTACCCCTCCCCATTTCTCCCCAGTAAAAGCAGACCAAGATTCATGCTAATAAGCAATGTTGTCAGGTCACCCTGTAATTTGTTCCACTCTTCCCATCTCTTGTGGGCCCTGGATGAGAAGAATAGGTAGGTTTAGAAGCCAGACACCTCAGGTTCAAATTCTGACTCAGCCTCTTTACTGCAAGGATTTAGTAAATTGATTCCACTTAACTCTACTTTCTCATATCTATAAAAAGGATAATAATATATCCCAAAATGGTTTTGATGCAAATGACATGCGACAACTTTGGAAAATATTTCTAATACACTGCCTGGAATATAGTATGTGAACATTAAACTGTCTTAATTGTCTTTCCAGAAAATAAAAGATGGAGGAATGTGACCGCAAGCAAAGGCCTACCCAAACCTTCATGCTAGAGGGAAAGAAGGTCCAGCATCTCAAAATGTGCAGACCCCTGAATAAACATATCTAATGTGAAAGATCATAGGAACAAGCAGAAATTTGTGTCCTTTCTAGTTTTTTTTTAATGTTATGTCTTATTATTTATTTATTTTGTACTGGGGATTGAACTCAGGGCACTCGATCACTAAGCCACATCTCCAGCTGTTTTTTGTATCTTATTTAGAGTCAGAGTCTCGCTGAGTTGCTTAGAGTCTCGCTAAGTTGCTGAGGCTGGATTTGAACTCACAATCCTCCCAAGCCTCAGGGATTATAGGCCAGTTGTTTCCCTTCTTTAGATTCACACCATTTAGAAATCCCAGAGCGCCTGGTGCGGTAGTACACACCTGTAATCCCAGCAGCTCAAGAGGTTGAGGCAGGAGGATCACAAGCTCAAAGCCAGCCTCAGCAACTTAGCAAGACCCTGTCTTAATAAAAAATAGAAAAATGTGCTGAGAATGCGGTTCAGTAGTTAAGCATTCCTGGGTTCAATTCTCAGTACCCACCCCACTTCCCAAAAAAGAGAAATCCCAAAGAGAGGCCCAACCTGGACTGAGCTGTATCCTGCTGGGACCAAAGTGAGGAGTCTCCTGGCTCCATTTATCTTCCCCATTGAGCACTGAGAAGTCTCTCAGTTTATAAACAAAGGATGGCATATGAAGAATGGATAAGCACAGGGTAGAGAAGGGCCTCCATCTGTTCTCCATTGTGTGCTTATCTATATTCCAAGGTCTTCCTTAAAAGAACCAGGTCAACCAGGCCTCAGAGCAACCCTGTTATCAGGAAGGCCAAAGAAAAAACAAAATATCATGCATACCCTGTTCTTCAACCTACTAAGAAAAAACCTGCCCCCAAACACCTGCTTATTACATTAGATGGCAAACAATGGTCTCTAAAGAGACCATTTGGCTTCATGTCTGGGGGACTGGGGGCTGGAAGGGCGACTTTGTTCTTGCTACAGCTCGGCTCACTTCTTCCTGTGTGCCAAAAGCTTATATCTGATGGGAGCCAGCCAGAGCTCTTGGCAGCACAAAGTGGGGCAAGCCCCAGCATGACCTGCCCCCAAGCTTCTGCCCCCAACTGTGCACTGACTAGGGGCAAGTGGGGGAGGGGAGGGGAGGGCTGGGGCTAAATTGACTTGGGCTCATTGCCATAAAAGCAGACAAGAATTCCCCTCACCTCAGTAGGCAAAAGAGCAGGACCTTGTCTGAACTGAATGAAGGACCAGTCACCCCAACACCATTCATTCCTTCAGTGACCCCAGCAAATTTATTTATTTATTTATTTACTTGGTACCAGGGATTGAACCCAGAGGCACTTAACCACAGAGCCACATCCCCAGCCCTTTTTATTTTTGAGACAGGGTCTCACTAAGTTGTTTAGGACCTTGCTAAATTGCTGAGTCTGAGGCTGGCTTTGAACATGATCCTCCTGCCTCAGCCTCCCAAACTGCTGGGGTTGCAGGTGCGGCACCCGGCTCTGCTCTAGGTTCTTAACACACACTGGTTAATAAAACAAAGATGGCATCTGCCCCAGGGGTAGAGCCAGACAATGATCAAGAAAATTAATAAATATATCATTACAAATCATGAGAGATGCTCTTCAGAGAAGTACTCAGGTACAGTGATAGAGAATAATGATGGGGATGTGTGTGTCTCACTTCGAAGGACAGGAAAGGCCTCTCTGATAAGGTAGCATTTAAGGACTTGTGGGATTTTGGTGGCCTTTGCTCATGAGGGTCTCTTTTTTACTGCTCAGCTAAAAGCTCCCTTCTCTCACCAAAACCAAGAAAAGAATCCCTCAGTCAGGGATTCAGTGAAAAACATTCTGGGAGAAGGCAGGGGCTATAAGCCCTCTCTTCCAAGTCTCCTATGGATGCATGTACTTATTTTCCCTTTCTTCCCCAACTCCAGCCTCCATCTGTCCTCTGTCCCACCTGTTTCCTTTACATGATTCCTTGATCCTGTCCCTTAATCTCCTCACTATGAGGATATTGCCTTCACGGGAAGCCCTTCATGGACTCAAACATCTTTGAAAACATACTTCAGGAAATCCACAGTCCTGCCCTTGACTCTCTGGAAGCCAAATAGCTTTGAGCTGCAGTAGATAAAACTCATCATTCCAGCTAGGCCAGTAGACTAATTACAGTCTGCTTTCTATAACTCTTTATCTCAGGGTTGTTTTCCTCGATTAGCATTAACTAGGCAGATATCAGGTCATCTTGCCCCTGAGTTAAGGATTTGGCATCTCTGGACTATTGTGAAGCCAGGAGATCAGGATCAAATAGACCTAGGTTTGAATCTTAGCTCCCCTATACTGGCTTTGTGGCCTTGAGCAAGTCATGGGTCTTCTCTGGGCCTCAGA
Organism: Ictidomys tridecemlineatus; assembly: GCF_052094955.1. Taxonomy (NCBI): domain Eukaryota; kingdom Metazoa; phylum Chordata; class Mammalia; order Rodentia; family Sciuridae; genus Ictidomys; species Ictidomys tridecemlineatus. Next base: position 33,220,955 of record NC_135479.1, on the reverse strand, counting down.
TTCCTTATATGCAAGAAGAGGAGGAGGAGGATAACACCTACTCTGCAGAGTTGGTGAAAGAATTAGCCAAGAGATAATGCCAGATCGATGGAATGTAGTAGGCACACTGCAAATGGAAGTCTTTATGATTGTTATCAAGCTATCAAATAATCTGAACAGAATATTGGCAGTACCCATTATGAAGATGATTGATTTCTATGTTAAGAATGGTGACCAGAGGTAGGCATAGTGATGCAGCTACTCAGAAGGCTGAGGAAGGAGGATTAAAAGTCCAAGGCCAGTCTGGGTAACTTAGTGAGATCCAGTATCAAAATAAAAATTAAAAAGTTCCGGGATAGAGCTCAGTGGTAAAGCCCTCCTGAGTCCAATCCCTAGCACCCTCCCCACAAAAAAGAAATGGTAGCCAAGCCTCCATTTACCAAGTCTTTATTTAATTTCTTTTAATATTTATTTTTTAGTTGTAGTTGGACACAATATCTTTACATATTTATTTTGATGTGGTGTTGGGGATCGAACCCAGGGCCTTGCCCGTGCTAGGCAAACGCTCTACCGCTGAGCCACAACCCCAGCCCACGAGGTCTTTATTTTGACCATTTGTATCTCTTTGTGGATTGCTCAGCACCAGGTGAACAGAGGACACTGAAAGGCTTAAGAAAGAGCCTGGATCCCAGAATCCCAGACTGGTAAGAATCTTGAGAAAAGTCTCTTGCTATTGGGTGGGACTGAATTTGAATCTCAGACAGATGAAAGTCTTCTCCAGTAGTTGAGTGGCCCCACCAACACTGCCCTAGTGGTACTCCTCCTGCAGTCACACATGCTTTGTTGTCAACAGTTCACTTAGTTATTCATTTGTTAATTTAAAAAGAATATTTATGGAGCACCTATTATGTGCCAAGTACAGTTCAAGGTATTTGGGATACTAAGGCAATAAGACAAAGTCCTGCCCCTCATGTAAACCACCCACATAGAAAGGGGATGAAAGGAATGGAGGGAGGGAGGAGAGGGAAAGAGAGAAAGAATAGGAAAGTAAGGAAAGAAGCACGTATGGTGGCTTAAGCAACTCAGCAGAGATCCTGTCTCAAAAATAAAAAAAAAATAAAAAGGACTGGGGATGTGGCTCAGTGGTAAAGTGGCCCTGGAGTAAATTCCTGGTACCAAAAAAAAAAAAAAAAAAAGAGGAGGAAGGAAATATAGATAAGTGATATGAAGAAATAAAATAAAGTAAAAGGATAAAGAATGATAAGAGTGACTGGAGGAGGAAGGGATGAGGTGGCCCGATAAGGCCTCTTGGAGGACATGACATCTGAGCCCTGGTGGGTGAGAAGGAGCTAGACACGATATGATTCAGGGAAAGAGCACACGAAGCAGAGAGACCAGTGAAAACTCCCTCCACACAAACAGGCTGGACATGTTCAAAGCACACAAAGAATGTCCATGTGCTTGTGAGTTGTAAGACTGTAGGTGTCAGAGTACATAAGACATGGAAGAGAGAGTGAATTTTACTCTGATCACAGAGGAGTGGCAAGTTCTGATTTATGCCTAGAAAAGATCATGGTACTTGTTATGGTTTGGATGTGAGGTGTCCCTCAAAAGCTCACGTGGGCAACAAGACAACAAAGTTCAGAGGAGAAATGATTGGGTTGTGAGAGTCTTAACCCAATCAGTGAATTAATTCCCTGATAGGGATTAACAGTGGTAATTGTTAACTGTAACAGAGGTAGGCATGGTGATGCAGCCAGTTAAGGAGGTTATTGCAAGAGTCCAGGCTATAGGAGAGGTGGCTTGAACTGGGTTGGAGCATTGCAGATGGTGAAAAAACTGCTCAAATTTGAGATCAGACTACATTCATAGTGGTTAGATATGAGGAGTTGCAGAGAGCCATCAAAGATTGCCCCTAAATTTTGAACTTGGGGAGGATGGTGGTGCTGTCTAATGATATCGATTGTTGGGAGAAATCATTCATTCCATGTCTTTGTCCTTTGCTAGAGATCCTGGAGCTATTTGGGAGCAGCAGTTCAAGGCTCAGTCCATTAGGATCAGTTCGCAATGTCCTTAGTAGGCACATTCATAGACTTCAGCCTTCTCAAGGACAGAACCCTTTTCCTAGTGTATGTTCACAAGAAGACCCAAGTCAGAAGCGTGGGACCGGCTGAGGACGCTCCCTTTCTGTCACTAAAATGTTGCAAACAGAAAATATGTTGAGCACTTACTGTGCCACACACTGTTGTAAGAACATGGATCTCATTTGAACTTTACCACCACCCTGCGCTATAGGTTCTGTTATTATCCTCATTGTGCTGAAGAAGAGACTGAAGCAGAGAGGTTAAGTAACTTGGCCCAGTCACACTGCTAAGAAGTGGAGGGAACCAGTGTGGTTTGGAGCTATAGCCTGAGATAACTCCTGCTTTCATTTGTTCTGGTTGCTAGAGCAAAACATCACAGATGGAATAATTTTCAAATAACAAATTTATTTCTCACAGTTCTGGGGGCTAGGAATCCAAGATCACCAGAAGTCTCCCTCTCTGCTTCCAAGATGGTACCTTGTTCCTGAATCCTCACATGGAGAAGGCAGAGGGCTGTGAGAATTTGGGTGATCTCTCTTTCTCTCTCTCTTTTTTTAATGGTGCTGGAGATTAAACTCAGGGGATCAAACTTAGAGCCTTGTACATATTAAGCAAGCACTGTATCGCTAGCTACATCCCCAGCCTTTCTTCTTCCTCTTTTTTCCCCTGTGGTCCTGGGGATTAAACCCTGGCCTTGTACATGCAAGGCAAGCACTTTGCCAACTGAGCTATATCCCCAGCTCATCTTCTTGTTTTCTAATCCCACTCATGAGGGTTTCATCCTCATAACTGAATCACCTCCTTCTGATCAGGTCTTTTAGTCCCAGCAGCATAAAAGCTGACTGAATACTCTCATATTAAGTTTTAGGGCTGGGGTTGTGGCTCAGTAGTAGAGTGCTCACCTATGTGTAAGGATGGATCCTCAGCACCACATAAAGATAAATAAATAAAGGTGTTATGTCCAACTAGAAAATATGTATATGTTTTTTTAAAAAAAGAAGTTGTTTCAACCTGTGAATTTTAGGGAACATATTCAGACCATAGCACACCACTATGTTACCTCATGAAGGAATAATGCTCAAGTTGTATAGATTCCACTTTTTTTTTTTTTTTTAAGCACAAGAGTTTGAACCCGGGGGCATTTAACCATTTAGCCACATCCTCAGCCCTTTTTTGTATTTTATTTAGAGACAGGGCCTTGCTAAATTGCTGAAGCTGGCTTTGAACTCACAATCCTCCTGCCTCAGCCTCCCAAGTCACAGGGATTACAGGCGTGCACCACCACACCCAGCAGGGCTCCACTTTCTTAATCACACTCTCATTTCTCTTCCTTTCTCCCTACAGGCACTGCCCAGGTTGGGCATTTTATGTCATCTTTTCTTTTTTTTGCAGGGGTAGGGGTGTACCAGGGATTGAACTCATGGACACTCAACCACTAAGTCATATCCCCAGCCCTATTCTGTATTTTACTTAGAGACAGGGTCTCACTGACTTGCTTAGAGCCTCGCTCTGTTGCTGAGGCTGGCTTTGAACTCGTGGTCCTCCTGCCTGCTTCAGCCGCTGGGATTACAGGCATCCGCCACCAAGCCTGGCTCATCTTTTCTTTTCTGCAGTATTGCTACATCCTCCAAAATTACCCTCCCATCTTGCCTCTAATCCTGTTGCTCTCTAATCCTTCCTTCCATAGTTAACCAAGTTCTCATGTGATCATATCGTGCTTCTGCTCAAAATTCTTTAATGACTTCTTCTTGTCTGTGAGTTCAAGCCCAAACTCCTTACAAGATCCTTCAAGAACCCCGCCCCAACCTCCTTGTTCAGCCTCATCCTCCTCTCCTGCTGTTTTCCTTGTACCTGTGTTCTAAGCATACCAAACACATGTGCTCTCTCAGGTCTCGGTCCTGGGATTGGGCTGTTCCCTCTACCCAGAAGACCTTTCCCACCTCTGTGCAATCTTTTCGTGCATATGTGCACACACATGCATACATACACATGCACACAACTTGTGCATTTGGTGATTCCTATTTCTTCTCTGTGGCTCAGCTCTTAGAGCACCTCCTCTGTGAAGCCCTTCCTTACTCACAGATCCTCTTTTCTGGCATTTCCCCTCCACGCCTCTGCATGTCACTATTGTATCCCCGACATCAGTCCACATTCATAAATATGTGTTAAATGAATAAATGGATGGATGGTTGAAATGATTTTCAGAGTAGATTCCAAAGTCTGGAAAATATTTGCCCTCCCTTTAGTCAGACTTCTTTGCCTGGGGATTTTGGCACAGTGGGGCTCTGGAGGTGCCATCGTGGTTGAGTGAAGACTCCAGAGCCACATTACCTGGGCTGAAAACCTGGTTGTGCCATCTTCTAGCTAGAGGCTCTTAAGAAGTCACCATCCCAGTCAGGCATGGTAGTGTACACCTATAATCCCAGCGTCCGGGGAGGCTAAGGCAGGAGGATTGCAATTTCAAATCCAGCCTCAGCAACTTAGTGAGACTTGGTTTCAAAATATAAAAAAAGTCACCATCCCACTCAGCCTGTTTTTCTTTATTGTAAAACTGAATTAATCAGCGGATCCACATTATAGGGTTAACGTGAAGGCAAATAAAAAAGCACATGGGGCACATTTGGTGACTGGCAAGGAACAAGTGCTCAGTACATAAGAGCTCATATTGGTCCTTTCTCTGACAGCTTCGTTTGACCCCATTGTGTCACCATTTACTTTTCGAACCAAATGTCTGTCTGGAGTGTGGTTCTCAAACGTGGGTGCTTAATTTCAGCAGGATTTCCATTTGCCATTGTACTGGGTCACCCTGGATACAGGGCTTTGAGAAAATGGATCCAGATGGTGTCCTAAACAAGGAGTAGCCTTTGGCTTGGAAGTCTTGATTTATTGCCTAGAAACCAAAAGCAAGCATTGCCAACCAGTCAGCAGATTACCTGAATTCTACAAAGTGCCCACCCCTCCAGCCCTTGTTCCCCCCCTGAGTGTGGTTAAAAAAGCAGTGATAGGTGAAGTCAGTTTAGGATACAAGCAGCAATTTCTACCACTCTATGGTACTGGGGATTGAACCAAGGGGCATTTTACCACTGAGCCACATTCCCAGCCCTTTTTATTTTTTCTTTTGAGAAAGGGTCTCACTAAATTGCTGAGTCTGGCCTCGAACTTGGGATCCTCCTCCCTCAGCCCCCAAAGAGCTAGGATTACTGGCAACTAGCAGCAATTCAAAGGAAAGAAAATGCAGCACAGACCCTCAGTGTAGGCTGTGGGGTGCTTTTCCCTTTCTGTTGGCTGCATTGAGGCATACAATCAGCAGCCCTGGATAGACAAGAGCCCCCAGTGTGAATGTCCTCCACACAGCTGGAAGGAATGCCTTCCTCTGGATTCTTACAGAGAAGGAGGGGTTGTCATCTCCATTTCAGACTTGAGTTTTCTAGATCTTGAGTTAAGCACCCACTTTTAGACATCATAATTGTCTCATCAGAGCCTTGAGCTAACCGGCCCAGATTATAAATTGCAAGATTATGCTACACATCTATATGCCAGTGAAGTGAATGAGGAGTGACAAGAAAAAGAACAAGATGATTCCTTAAAAGGATTCAAAGACTTTTCATGTCAAGTAACTTTCTAAAGCAACTAGGAAATAACAGAATTTTGGGTCAAGGGTAAAGGCTTCACACACACACACACACACACACACACACACACACACACAACATGTGACTAATTTAGCAATGCTAGTGTCCCAGCTACCTTGCTATAAGAGTTGGCATTTCTGGTTTAAAGGAGACTAGTTTGAATGACGGGCTAAACATAAAGGGGCTAATTTTATAGTCTACACTAAGAGCAGAAGCACATTTCCCAAAATGTATTAACCAGAAAACTTGACTAAAGGGTGCATTTCCTATCCAAATGAGTGACAAGAAGGAATCATATTGGAAAGGTAATGAGATTCCCACAACTAGATTCCTCTGTCCAGGACCTGCCCTCTCATTTCTTTGTTCATTCTCATCTTTGTGCTTTTGCATGAAGAAAAAAATTATTCTTTTAAAGTTTTTGGAAGTACTGGGGATTGAACCCAGGTACTTACTTGTACATGCTGGGCAGACACTCTTATCATGGAGCTATATCCCCAGGCCTTTTTAAAGATTTTTATTTTATTTTGAGATACTTTCTCACTAATTGCCTAGGCTAGCCTTGAACTTGTGATCCTCCTGCCTCGGCCTCCTGACTAGCTGAGATTACAGGCATATGCCACTGCACATTATATATATATATATAAAATGTACACACATAATTTTTAACTATTATAGAAAGCCATCCTTAAATTTCCTCTTGGATCTGTGTCTCATTTGGTCAAATAGGATTTTCTGTACATTTATACCAAGGAAGAAATTTATGGCAGTAGAAATCAGAAAGAAAAACAAAATTCCAATGCCAGAAAGAAAAAAATATTTCCAGTAATCCCAGCAGCTCAGGAAATTGAGACAGGAGGATTGCAAGTTCAAAGCCAGCTTCAGCAACTTAGCAAGGCCCTAAGCACCTTAGTGAGACCCCCCTTTTCAAGACAAAAAAAAAAAGTAAAAAGGACTTGGTGGTTAAGCAACCCTGAGTTCAATCCCCAGCTCCCAAAAAAGAAAGAAGATATACCTTTATGGGGGAAAGGAAACCCCTCTGTATAAAGGAAAATTATACATAAATGCTCTCCACAATAGCCAGAAATTGGAGATCACACAAAAGTTCATCAACTGGTGGGCATACTATAATACATCCATATATATAATGGAATACTATTCAGCAATGGAAAGGAATAGCATACTGATCCATGCAGCAAAATGGAAGAATCTCACAAGCATCATGTTAACTGAAAGAAACCAGGTACAAAAGGCTACACATTTTTAAAAATATTTTTTAGTTTTAGGTGGACACAATATCTTTATTTTATTTTTATGTGGTGCTGAGGATCGAACCCAGTGCCTTACACACGGTAGGCAAGTGCTCTACCTTTGAGCCACAACCCCAGCCCAAAAGGGTACATATTGTTTATGGAATATTGTGGAAAAAGTAGGACTAGAGGAACAGAAAACATGGCTGCTGGGTGCAGTGGTGCACACCTATGTAATACCAGAGACTGGGGAGGCTGAAACAAGAGGATTGCAAGTTTGAGGGCAGCCTTGGCAATTCAGCAAGAACTTGTCTCAAAATATAAATAAGTAAATAGTGTTGAGGATGCAGCTCAGTGGTAGAGCTCCCCTCAGCTCAATTCCTAATACCAGGGTTGTCAGGGGCTGGGGATGGGAGGAGAGAGCTGAATGCCAAAGGGTCATGAGGGAACTTGACTTGGGAGAAAACACCCCAGAGGAAAGCAGTGTTTCCTCACCTCCATCATCACGTGAATAGAGTCCCTGACCACAGGAATTAGGGGAGAAGAGGAAGAGGAAATGATGAGAGATCAGTGGAACCTGGAGATGAAGAGGATGAATCTAAAGGGACCCCATAGAGAGGATTAGAGCCATGCTGTCTACCCAGACTGTGGCTCTGAGCTCATACATCATCTGCATCCAGGCTAGACCTGTGAGGACTTTGTCTGGGCAATGACAGCGTGCCACTTCCGTCAGCACCCAGACTGTTCTGTCCCACACCAGCCATGTGGAGAAATCTGCTTCCTTGCTCTTATATGGGTGACCGCCAGCCACCCCACACGCCCACCACTTGTCCTAGGTTGGACTGAATGGGACCGGTTGAGGACCTCCACTTCCACCTGGAGATGTAAAACATGCACCTGCTTTAGCGGCCTTTCTTGTCCTCTCAGTTTCTCCTCCATTCCAGTGGAATGGAGGTAAAATCTAAAGCAATCTTTCCTCTCCTCCATGCAGGTTCGGCAAGTATCACGAGCTTCCTATTGGGTGGGTTCCTCTTCTGATGGAGGACCAACCTGACATCCACTGGGCTCTTCCTTCATCAAACATCCATTGAGCTGTCAGTCTGGGCAGCAGAACAGAAAGACTGCCTCTGCCCCTCCAGGGAGTCCAAGGCAGGGGCACAGACCATGCAACCTAATAAAGACCATGACAGACGCCTTGGTCAAGAGTTTCAGGGACCCAGTGGAAGAGAAGACAGGGCAGTAACGTCCATGATTTTTTAAAATTATTATTATTATTTCTGCAGAACTGGGAATCAGATCCAGGGCTTTGTATATGCGAGGCAACCCCAATATTCTCCACTGGGAGCCCTAGAACCATACTTTCTAGTCCAAACAGTAATTATTGTAGCAACTCTGAGCCTCTCTTTACTGGGCAATCACCTACTCCCCCTTGTTAAATAAACAACCCCAGAGGGGTCTAAGAATACTCCCTGATGGCAGGGACCTTCTCTGCACGTCCCTGGCATAATGCCTAACTGGAAAATACTTATTGAAATAAAGTGTAAGAGATTGTCTTTGGGGAAAGACAATTTCCCCAAAGATTTAGCATTTGCCAAATTCCTTTGGAAAAAAGATATAAAGAGAAACATGTTTATAAAGTGATGCAAAAAAATGTTTTAAAAAATACTGAAGAGGATAGTTATCATCCATTATGTTAATAATCACCCTCCCTTGTGCAATTGCAAGTGCATTTTCCTGTTTTGCAGAACAAACATTTAATAATGAGCATTATTTAGCTTTAGGGTCCTGGGTCTGTCTGGGCATCTAGTGTACATTACCTCACTTGTTTTTCACAACTATCCTTTTAAAAAAGAGGAGTCAACTGAGCCTTATGAAGTTAACTGATCTATCTAAATACACAAGTAAAAGAACCTTGGAGTCCAACTCCAGCACCTGTGTTTAACACCACTACCACCAACAACACCAACACCAACACCAACACTGCCTTCCAGGGGTAGGAAGGATTATTTTATTTGGTACTGGGATTAAACTCGGGGACACTCGACCACTGAGCCACATCCTCAGCCCTATTTTGTATTTTATTCAAAGACAAGGTCTATCTGAGTTGCTCAATACCTCGACATTGCTGAGGCTAGTTTTGAACTCATGATCCTCATGACTCAGCCTCCTGAGTTACTGGGATTACAGGTGTGAGTCACTGTGCCCGAAGGAAGGATTTTTTTTTAAATATTTTTTTTAGTTGTAGATGGACATTATCTTATTTATTTATTTATTTTTATGTGGTGCTGAGGATTGAACCTAGTGCCTCACATGTGCTAGGCAAGTGTCCTACCACTGAGCTACAACCCCAGCCCAGCAGGAAGGATCTTTAAGGATATTCTTTTGTTGGGTTCTGCCTCCCTCAGCATAGAGCTTTTCCAGGCCAGCCTCCAATAGGCTGAATCTGAATTTCCCCAAAGCAAGAGAAATATCTGATGCTCTGGACACAGTAGATCCATACTAGTTGCCTGGCTGGTAACTTTTTTTTTTTTTTTTAATAGGATGACCACCAATAATTCCCCTTAGTTAAACAGAAAATCCTTGAGGTCTGTCGTACAGAGACCCCAACAGGTCAGCTGCTCTCCCTTTCCTCCAGTCTCCTCTCTCAGATGGCAGACATTCTCCCTGGTAAACTATTCCTTTTATAATATCATTGAGATCTAAAATGAAATGAAATCTGAACCTTGGCTATGTCTCGTCACCATGGAAACGACATCAAGCTTGAGTGCTTCCAGGAGATGTGGGTGCTGTTCTTCCACTGCTAGGGAAATAAGGCACTGGGGACTGGACCGAGCTAAAACAAGGTTCTGTTAGATGAGCAGTAGTTTTGGTAATAAACACATCATGTTCAACAAAAGGACTGTGTCACCTGCAGAGGCATGATCAACCTATACTTCCAGTTTTCCACAGGAAGCTTGGTAAAGAACATAGCAGTCAAATGAATTGACAGTTCAGATTGTTCTGTCTTTTATGAAGGTACATTTTAAACTCTATTAAGGTGACTCAAAGAATGTGGTAGGGGAAAAAAAGCAAATAGCAATAAACATTTTTGCTTCTGGGAATGGAAAACCAAAATTTTCCCAAGAGACTCCATTATTAAAACCATAAATAAAACACCTCTGATTCAATGTCTTGGTTACTTTGCTCGCATGGCTTTGCACTAGAGAAGTGGCCCAGGCCGTCCAGGGGACTGGGGAGGTGAACCTGACAGCATTCCACTGCCTCCTCTTCAGCCTGGTACCTGCACACCACGCCACCGTGCACAGCTCATGAGCAAATTTTGCTTTACTGAAGACTCCCAAAGATGGTTGCTACGGAATTAAAGGATTAATTTTCTGGCTGATGCCCTTCCCTCTTCTTTGATACACATTCTCTTCTAGAAGTAAAAGCAAGAGTTGAGTACAACGGTGCACGCCAGTAATGCCAGCAATTAAGGAGGCTAAGCCATGAGGGTCACAAGTTCAAGGCCAGCCTGGGAAACTCTGTCTCAAAATAAAAATAAATAATTAATTTAAAAGGGCTAGGGAAGTAGCTCAGTGATTGAGCACTGGGTTCAATCTCCAGATCTACTTCCCCCCTTTCAAAAAAAAAAAAAAAAAGGGAATAAGAAAAAGTAAAAGTAAAAGCAAATTGTGTGGTGCAGGAAGCACAAGCCTGATTGCTTAGGTGGTCTGGATTCTTGCCCCAGTGCTGCTGCTTACCAGGCCCAGTAACCAAGGTTACTTAAGCTCTGGGTGTCAGTCTCTAGAGGTGGAGTTCGAGGGATGAATGTGGCCCACTATGCGCTAGCAGTATTCATCATAGTGAATTCCAACCACTCAGCAGAAAGACATGGGACATTTACTAAGTCCTATTTGTGCTGGGCACTTTATGGCTATCATTTTATTTGTCCTCGAAATAGCTTCGGTTGTTGCTGGTATCTCCGATTTACAGATGACAGAAACTAGTCCCGATAATCACAGTGACTTTCTCAAAGTGATGAATGTACAAGCATGCAGTCAGGCTTCAAATCCCCATCTGTCCAGCTCCAGAGCCAATGTTCTTTCCACTCAACTCTGTTAATTTCTGGGCTCATGTGATTGGGACAGATCATTAACATTATTTTAAATAAAGTAAATATAATTCAATAGTTCTATACAGGGTTCAAATAATTTGCTAATGCCTTCGAACTTGAGCTTCTCTCGTTATTGTCTTATTAAAACGATCCCACATCACTTGGGAGTTAGAAGTATCTTCATCCTACATGAACTTTAATACTTGGCTTGTTGCTAGGTAGCCTGCAGAGTTACCCTTGAATGGGCCCCACAGAGATGATGTCAGGTGTCAGGGTACCTTAGTCACTTCCACCTGGGCAAGTTTTAGGATTTTTTTTTTTAAACAACTGAACCAGTGAAACAATTGAAGAACTGAATGTAAATACTTTCTTTCTTCTCAAAAGAAATATAAAATTATAGTCCTACAAGCAACTGTCATAAAATCATATAAAAGTCTAATATAATGACTCTTCCTCAGTTCTAAGCTCTGTACTTCAAGAACTTGAAAGGACAAGATTTCCATTTTATGGAAAAAAAATGAATACAACAAGAGAGAACAAAATATCCATGACATTTTGGGTATGTGCTTAGATCTGTTAAAAAGTTCCTATATGGTAGGTATTTCACTGCAGGCTGGGCCACAGATAGGATGTGGGCTTCAGAATCAGAAAATATCAGTTAAAATCCTAGCTTTTCCATGGGCATGTTATTTTGATGCTAGAGATTAATCCCAGGTCTTTTTTATTTTTTTGAGATAATGTCTACTTAAATTGCTGAGGCTGGCCTTGAACTTGAGATTCCCTTGCCTCAGCCTTCTGAGTTGCTGGGATTAGAGGTGTGTGCCACCATGCCCAGCTCCATAGGCATGCTATTTATAAAATCTCAGAGCCCCAATTTCCTCATCTGTAAAATGGAAGGATTATTGTGAAAATTAAATAAAGTACATAAAGAGCAAATAGGATATTCTTCATCCCACTATCAATTCAAAATAAACTTTCAGAAATCTATATAACAATTTTCCTTTTTCTGAGGTGGGGTCTTGATATATTGCCCAGGTTGGCTTGCAAATTATGGGCTCAGGAGGTCCTCCTGCCTCAGCTTCTGGAAAGCTGGAACTACAGAGGTGTGCTTCTAGGCCCAGCAAGCAATAGCAATCATTTTATTGATTCCTTACCATGTGACAGGCTGCTACGTGCGGGTGGCACACACCATCAAGACAGACTGGGAAAATGTCATGTAAAAGCTAAGCAGAATCAACAAGGCTGGAGGAGAGGCTAAAATTTGCAACACGTTATAGGGAAAGAACCCAGAGTCCTAAAGTCAGATGGCTTACGGTTCCTGATTCTATCTCTAATAATGAAACTTGCAAAACTTCAATTTCATAATCTACAAAATGAGGATACCAACATTTGTCATAGCTTTCCTACTGGATGATGAGAACTTCTAGGACAACGTGGGGAAGCACCTCATTTTGAGGACCCTGCTCCAGGTCAGGTCAGCAAAACACTCAACGCCTAGCACCAACCCAGGCACTCTGTGAAGGCTGATGCTTGCTCCTTTCTTCCCCCTAGCCTTATCTCCACAGCAGCCGCCATGGGGAATAAGAGCTTGGAAGAACAAGGACCCAAGGATGGCTGGCCTGAGACTGGTTGTGTGCGGCACATGTTATTTTTTCTCTTGTCCCAGTCTGCAAAAGAGAAACAAGAGTGAAATGATAACAGGCATGTCCACTGAAGCAAAACAGGTCACAGGAAGAAGATAATACTCAATGACAAATAAAAGTCAACTGCAGCTGGACCCTGAAAGGGTAGGTGAAAATCCATGGGAAATAGGGAAGGCATGTCCTTTTGTGTGGAATAGGCTTTTAAAATATTATCACCAAGCCAGGCATGGTGGCACACGCCTCAAATTCCAAGGACTCGGGAAGGAAGCTGAGACAGGAGGATCATGAGTTTGAGGCCAGCGTGGACAATTTAGCAAGACTGTCTCAAAAATAAAAAGGGAGGTGGGGATGTAGCTCAGTGGTGGCGCACCCCTGGATTCAATCCTCAGTACTGCAAAATAGTAAACATTATCACCAACGTGAAAACACACACACACTTTTGCAGTTTTACCATCATCTTTGCTGTTTAGGCTGCCTGTGCAAGGTGGAACTCCTAAGAGATACAAAATGTTTATAGTGTAAAACAATGACAAAAATCTTCAGCCTTGTTAAATGAAGGCACCAGACATAAAATATCCACATTGGTTTGATATTCAAGACTGTGTACATATGGGTTAAGACCCAAGGAAGGGTACTTGGAAAACAAAAACAGCTGATTAGGACAGAATTGCTTCACCCAGTGCCTGAAACCTAATATTTGTTCAATAAATACTTGTTGAACCAGCAAGAAGACTTGATTTTTATTTTTCATATTACAACTGTGAATACATTTGTTAGCTAATCAGAGATAATATACCTTTATGACATATTTTGTTGTTTTGTACCCCCCACACACACTTTTGTCATCTTATGCCCAAAGAAACTGATGTCATCATAAAAGCTTGTAGGGGCTGGGGTTGTAGCTCAGTGGTAAAGTGTTTGCCTAGTATGTGTGAGGCACTGGGTTCAATCCTCAGCACCACATATAAACAAATAAAGGGATTGTGTCCTTCTATAACTAAAAAAACAAAAACAAAAACAAACAAAAATCATTACCCTCCCCCTTAAAAAAACAAACAAACAACAACAAAAAAAAAACTTGCAGACCTGGGCATGGTGGCAAATGCCCATCATCCCAGTGACTCTGGAGGCTGAGGCAGGTTCAAAGCCAGCCTGGGCAACTTAACAAAATCCTGTTTCAAATAAAAAGGGCTTGGATGTAGTTCAGTGGTAGATTGCCCCTGGGTTCATTCCCTGATACCACACAATAAATAAATAGTAAATAAATAAGTAAATAAATAAATCTAGGAATGTGGGGTTTGGTACAGAGAACTGGATAAGTCACTAATGCATTTCAGTTATGTAAAGCAAGCAGAAGCATTGGTAGATAAACTAGAGATCAGCTATTTGTTCATTTATTGGTCAACTGTCTTGGAAAAATAACCCCTTAAGATCTTAGTTGACAGGTCTGTGACTGGGTGATTCCTCCTACAGCCCTTTCACTACTTTAAAAGTTAAATGTCAAGACAAAACATACCGGGTTATTATGTCATGTGCATGTGTGGAAACAGCATAATGACTCCCACTATTACACATAGTTATAAAGCATTAATAAAAATATTAATTAAAAAGTGTCAGGCCAATGAAGACAGATGGATTCTCAAAAGAGTTAATATTTGAAAACTTTATTTTCTCAAATGAGCACCAACACAGATCAGAAATATGACAGAAACAATGCACTTCTCTAATACTGCATCACTATGTACAAATACAGGAAAAGGTGAAGACAAATTATTTGATAACAATTACCTTTGTTATCAAAGCCAAGTGACCTGAAAAAATGCCAACAAAGACAAAAACAAAACAACCCAAACCCAACAAATACAGTTTGTAAACACAAGCATAAATAGATTCTGTATTGTAAGATAGTCTCTGCAGGTTGGGAAAAGGGAACCAACTCCCACTTTCACCAAAATGTTATAAAACACATGGGCAGATAGAACTGGGTAACAAGAGAATCCTTGTTTCTTGGCTTTATCTTCTACTGCCAGTAAATTTTATGACCATACTTTTTAAAAAAATTAATCTCTTTTTCTCTTCTCATAGGACTAGCATGTTTTCGCCTTTGTGGCAGATTATTTTAAAATATGTGAATTGATTGTATTCAAGATTTGATTTCCCAGCCTCTTCATGAACCTGAGGCAATCTGACCTTAAAAAAAAAAAAAAAAAGCTGTTTACCTAGAAGGTATGTGTATTATGTTATTAACGTTCTTTTAACCCAAACCAGTTAATGTTTAACATGATGTGGCTTCTAAAACAACCAGAGCCCTGGGACACGTGATTAATACGCTCACATCTCAGTTAAAAGTACAGATTTGACTCTGCTTGCTCTTTGCAAACAAATTTCCTTTGCAGTCTGTGAAAGTTGAGCACACAAAGAAAAAAAGGAACAAAATGCAACAGCTCTGTGCTCAGGAAAACAAAGATCTCGTGGTTTGTGCTGTTGGTCCACTCAGAAACAAAAACAACCAGAGAGAAAGAAGAAAAACCTTATGTGCCCACAGTGTAAACTATAGTTACAGTGTCCCCCAAAAGAAAAAACAGGAGGCACAATCCAAAATGCTTTCACTCACATTCTCTCTCTCTCTCTCTCTCACACACACACAGTCAATCAAATTCAAGATTCTGATTTGTTGGATTTTTTTCCCCCAACAAGTGTAATTACTCTAAATTGTTACTACTAAATTTACTTGGTTTTATTTATTTTCTTTTCTAGTCAATATTAGTGCAAGAAAATATTTCCGTTTTCAACCTGGTAATTTACTGCAGAGTCTGTTCCATGGTAGGGTGGTGGTAGTGGGGGATACAGACAGGCATTGCTTTAAAGCCTTAATCCAGATTAAAGTGAGATATCCTCAAAAAAGAAGAAAAAAAAAGTACATTGGTGATTACTGTTTCCCTTAAAATATATTTCAAGAAATGCAGAGGAAATC
Organism: Ictidomys tridecemlineatus; assembly: GCF_052094955.1. NCBI lineage: Eukaryota > Metazoa > Chordata > Mammalia > Rodentia > Sciuridae > Ictidomys > Ictidomys tridecemlineatus. Next base: position 33,205,303 of record NC_135479.1, on the reverse strand, counting down.
ATAGAATTAAAATAAAAAGTACTCTCAGGGGATCTGAGAAAACAGCACCAAATATATTATTTAAAAAATTAAATATTATTTACAAAAGTATATTTCACAAGCAACTTTTTTTCATATATATATGTATAGATATATCTACTTGAAAATCTTATCATAAAGGGGACACCTCTTTGCACACACTGACCCACTAGTAAAGACTAACTTTACCCTGTGTATGTGATCTTGTGGTCACAGGAGCTGGGGTAGTACTCAGACCCAGCTGAGAACTTGTGGGCATCAAGTTTGGCTCTATTTGATTTATGTCAAATCAACCCATCAGCAGCCTGAGACTAATATCCCAGGGGCGGGGGTGGAGGCCTGGGTGCACTTCAGGGTGGCCAAGGCCATATGACCTAGGGTGGTGCAGGGGGGCTGGAACACAAATCTGCTAGCTGGTCTTCAGTTCAAAATGAAGGCAGCTGCTGGCTGAGGTATAGAACTTCCCGCTTTTCCCTTTCTCACTTCTCCTTTTCCCTTCTCCCCGTAACTCCACCCCCGAGTTTAATCAACAAACTCCAATTCCCTGAACCTACTTAGGGTGAATGGATGAAGTCTTTGGTTATGCTCTGGGTCAATAATTTGGTGAGAAAATTAAAGAATAAACTGACCAAGGCCATGGGGGTTGACGGGTCTCCATTGCTCAGCTGTGGCCTCTCCAATACTGCTAAATGTTAGATAGACAAACCACAAATAGAGCTAGTTATAAGAAGCACTTTTGGTTTCACTGACACAAAGGGAAGCCTAATGAGTTGTTTTTCCCCCTGTAGTTATGGAAAAACCTACACTCTACTCAGATCTCTTGCACCAAGTATGGTGCCATCCACCCACTGGATGCTCAATGGATGGTGACTGGAAAAAACCCAGCAGCAGGGTCTGATTGGAAACTGCTCTGATCCATGCTACAGTCAAAGGCCCCATCTCCAAGGAAGAACAGTGGCACATTGGTCTCCTTCTCTGCCCCTTGACAATTCTAGGACATCCCATGTCCAGTTTCGGTACGTGACTACCTTAAAACTGTAGATTTAAAGACAAAACACCTGTCTTCATTTAATCCCATTTTCTTTTTATGAAAGAGACTCTTAATAGCCAGGATAGTCCCTGAGCAAAGGGTCTATCTAACTGAATCCACAAATGAAGGCCACTTGCTTCAGGAGGAAAAGAGGGGGAAATCCATGACTTCTGTCATGGCAAGCCAGCTTAGGAATGTGAAAGTTGGAAAATGTTTGAAAACTTGGGCCTGGGAGCAGAAATTAAATACTTCTGAACCTCAGTCTGCCTTGCAATAAAGGGAGGGAGAACAACTTAATCTCTACGGCTACTTCTTAGACAAGAAGCCCTGGAGAACAAAATTCAATGTTTTCCCCCTTGGTACTAGGGACTGAACCCAGGGGCACTCTACCACTAAACTACATCCGTAGCCCTTTTTATTTTGAGATAGGGTCTCAATAAGTTGTTGAGGCTGGTTTGGAACTTGAGTTCCTCCTACCTCAGCCTCCCAAATTGCTGGGATTATAGTGGTATGTCTCCATGCCAGTCCAAAATTCAATTTCTAGAAATCCTTCTGTCTTTAAAGAGGAGAGGCACGCTTATTGCCAAACATGGAACTACCCTGTTTTCTGTCATCCTGCCATCTGCCAGGGGCAGGGCAGGACCATGACTGTCTCAAATCTCCCATTCTACAGTCAGCACATGGAGACACAAAAGGTATTTCCATCGTAGACTCCTTTCTTATGGGAATTTCGTTCTGTTGCTGATGAGATTCTGAAAATGTCTGAGGGTTTGCAGCTTTACTCTTAACCAACTTTACAAATTCTTATCTCCATGAACCCACTCTTTGTGAGGCTGTTAAGGTGAATTTTCCTATAGGAGCAGCCTGCTTGGAGGACTAGAAGGTTTGAATTACCTCATCTGCAAGTATCTTAATATTTTCAGTCTAAGAAATGAAATTGGAGTTTCAGTCCTGCACCATGTACCTGGATGAATGGCTGCAGAGGAGACTTCACAGTGTTGATGAAATGGATCAAACTTTTTTTTGTAAGCCTTTTTTTTGTAAGGGATCTGTTCTTCACTTCCCTAATGCTCTGAAGTTTGCATAGGGAGCGGGAGGAGAAAGGGGGTAATATTCGGATTTGTAACCCCTCCTCATTGCTGGACCAGTCTGACAGATTTCTCTCCACATAAGACACTGAAGGTCCAAGAAGAGTAACCAACCAGGTGATCCCTAGGCTCAAGGCCTTTATCTTCCACAGAAAAACACCCTGAACACTACAAAGAATCGCTGATCCCACCGAAGCCACTGCTTATCCAAAGAGCAAAGATGCACCTAACCTGGACTGGTTCAAATCTGAACTATTCTTCATACTGTTCCAGTCAGCTTCTTCCCCTGGCAATACGAATCAGTATTGCTAAGGGTCAGGGAAAAGGGGTAGACGGTCAGCATTGCTAATATTTGTACTTTAAATTTTTCTGGCTCAAAATCTGAGCTATTTCTTTAGGAGCTCCCAAGCACCAGCCCCTCTCTTATTCGCTGCTTGTCTGAATTCCTGATTTTACTTGGTTGCTGGTCAAAGCCTTTGGGACATTTGCACCTTGCGTACATTGCCAGTGTCCTCTGCCCTCACACACAGTGGCTAAGGAAGCAGAGATGATTGCCCAGGGGCCGAGTGAGGAACCAGATCAGAACTCATCAGGGCCTCACCTATCTCACTCACTGCTGCCAGTACATGCCCCAGCTCAGCCCAAGAGAACTAGGCTCTTGCCCTGTCAGCTAGAATTAGGGCCACTGCTTGTGCTCATTTGCTATCCTGGCACACGTGGTGTCACGTACAGAAGCTTCTGATCAGAGATATTGCAGCCATGAGGTATATTTTTTTTCTCTTTGTCCTTTTAGACAGGTTGATTATTTCAAGCCTAAGTTACCAGGTCTCCAGGAGCAGTGCAATTTTGTTCCTACCTCAACCCTCCCACCCTCTGCCCATTCCCAGGACCCTTGGGATTCCCCCTTTTCCCTCTTCCTAATGCCCACGTGCCACGTCACTGCTTTCCTGACAAGAGGCCATCAGGCAGCTCTTGCATGGGCCCTGGGGCCCTTTCCAAGGTGGGCTGCCGCCATGTGGTCAAGGATCTGTTCCTTCTGTTGTTTTTGTTTTCAGCCAACACTAGAACAGAGAGAGAAGCCAGGATCAACTCACAAACAGATACAAAGCAAAGAGACAGAGAGACGGCAATTTAGAGGCCGGTCACCAGAAAGATGGTGTCAGTGTGGGAGGATGCCCCAGATGGGAAGGCCCCTAAATGGATGGAACCAAGTGTTCAGTCACTCTCTCACGCTTGGGTAGAATGTTCAGTTAGATGGCATTCACATGGACACTGGGTTGGGTAGATGGTGTCGGATCAGTCCCAGCCATTGTCCTTGATCATGTGTGCTAGTTCAATGATGTATTTGCCTTCTTTATATTTCTGGCTGCTTTCAAAAGCATGTTCCTATGAAAAAGAGAAAGAGAAAAGAAATTCAATGACCAACAGGTAACTTTTATGGCATAGAAGCAGAGGCGGCGTTGTCAACAACAGGCATCAGAACTGATGGGACTGAGGTCCCATCCAGGTTTCACCCAGACCCACTGAGAAACTTGTCACCACTCAAGCATTCTGTCTCCTGCACTCAACAGCAGAACTGAGGCAATACCGGGACTTCCTCAGTATTATGAAATAATTTCATCAGGATCTTTGCATTTTTAAGTCTTTACTCAAATGTCACTATCTCAGAAAGATCTTTCCCAGCTGTTCTACTCAAAACCCAACTAAATTTCACCCCTGCACTCGCTCTCCCCTCCCCAAATTAGTTTTTGCCCATAGTATTTATCATTTTCCAACATACATTATAATCCGTAGTTCTGTTTTATTATCTGTCTCCCTTGGTGATGATATAAACTTCATGGATGGCAGACATGTTCATGTTTTATTTCATTGCTGTGTCCCCAAGACAGCTGCGAGGCACCTATCAAATCTTTAATAAATAATTGCTAGGGCTGGAGTTGCAGCTCAGCAGTAGAGTGCTTGCCTAGCACACAAGTGAAGCACTGGGTTCAATCCTCAGCACCACATAACAATAAATAAAATAAAGGTATTGTGTCCATCTACAACTAAAAAATAAATAAAATAATTGCAGAATGAATAAGTATACATTCAGTGAAGGTAAAAGAGTGAGAGTATTCCTATGAAGAAAAGAAAAAGGGCCGAAGAGGTAGTTCAGTGGTAGAGTGTTTGTCTAGCATGCAGGAGGCCCTGGGTTTAATCCCCAGTAGCACAAAAAAATAAATACATAATCTCAGGGGAACTTGATGCCAACCAGATCTATCTACAAAGTTTCCATGTCATTTCTGCTAGTTTCTAGGAACTCGGGAAAGTCTGGTTATAATTTTAAGCTGAACTTGTTAACCTTAGAGAAAAGACAGGAAGAGAAACCAGGTACTATGAGGCCAAACAGGTCTCTCGGCCTTATTTCCTTGTTCTTGCTGTTTCCCTGTCAGATAAGTCAAGCATGTTTTTCCTTCAGACTTTCTCCAGGGAGACAGGAGCTCTATAAACGCAAGGCTGAAGAACCTGGCAGCCCTCAAGCCCTAGCCAACTGCTAGGTCTCCAGAGGGAAACCTCAACACCTGGCAGGTTACTTTCTAAATTTACAATACTGCGGGCACTCCCAATTAATAAGCCCCACAGAAAACTGTACCGCACAGGTTCGGGATAAATGGTTATTTTATTTTCAGCAACAGACATCTAAGAAGATCCTGGTGTATTATCTGAGAACACTGCTCCCTAGAGCTGACACGTGACTAAGGTCAAGGTGCAGAAGCAGCGACATCAGCTGTTCCTCTAGGGCCCTGGAATTGAGAAACTAAAGCCTATGTGGTGGGTTCCTGCAGCTCTGCATGAACAGTACCATAGACTTTTGGGTTTCAGAGCAAGAGTTTCAACTCAATCTCTTGTTGAGAGGAATCATTCACAAAATAGAAGGAGAGAGGAACCAAGAGAGAATAGTTATAGGCTCAGTAGCAATTTCCCTCACACTTCATTATACCCCTGTGCCGTGTGTGTGTGTGTGTGTGTGTGTGTGTGTGTGTGTGTGTGTGTGTGTGTGTAAGTGCACAGGGGCATGCACACTTACACACAATAGAGGAAGTGGTTTGGAAATAGATAAATCATTCCACAATAAAGAGTTCAGGTGGTGGGCTGGGGATGTGGCTCAAGCGGTAGCGCGCTCGCCTGCCATGCGTGCGGCCCGGGTTCGATCCTCACCACCACATACCAACAAAAATGTTGTGTCCGCCGAGAACTAAAAAATAAATATTAAAAATTCTCTCTCTCTCTCTCTCTCCTCTCTCACTCTCTCTTTAAAAAAAAAGAGTTCAGGTGGAGGAAAAAGGAAAAAAAAAAAGAAAATTCAACTGCCCTGAGCCACAAAGGCACTTGCAAAATATCAGGACTGGAGTCTACAAAATCACCAACGACTCCACCTTGAGAAGAATCACTTAACCACTTGACTTTCTATTCAATCACAATTGGGGATAATCACAAGATTGTTTTGAGGGTCAAAATATTTTAGTAAAAACCAGAACTGTGCATGCCCCCACCATCACTCACTCAGAGGGATGGGTGATGGTGAGAGGGGCAAAATGGCCAAGGCCAATTTCTCCCACAATGAACAACAAGCAGCGCCTAAACCATGTTGTCATGACAAAACATACTGTCTGGAGTTTTTCTTCCTAGCGCTGAACATTTCCAAAGAGATGCAAAAAACTGAATCTGAAAGCAGTTCTGCCAAATGCTGCTGTAGACTCCACCTGTGGCAGTTTTTAATTTTCTTTTTAAATCACTTGCACATTTTCAAGTGTTATTTAAATGGAATTATACATGTGTGTCTGGCATCTATTGCTCATACTATTTTATTTATTTCCCCCAATATTTTTTTTTATTTTTCAAGTCATATTAGTTTCATAGCTAAATTGAGCAGGAAGTATAGATATTTCCCATATAACCTCCCTACCACGTCCCAGACACCCCCACTATTACAAACCCACAGAGTGTTCCACTTGTTACCACTGGTGAATCTACAGCATTAACCCTGCAGTAGTTTTGATTATTCCCTTGGGCTCCTTCCCAAACCAATAGTAGGTCAGAAGCCACATGACAGGATGGGGAATTTGAGACATTTTACATAGAATAAATCACCTTCCCAATGACAGGGAGACCAATTTTTCAATATCCTCAAAATGACAGGGCAAAACAAAAAGTACTGTGGTATACATGTAAGTACAAATGCTGGCAGAAAAAGATATGCCAATAACAACAATGTAAGCTTATCTTCACTAACATAAGCTACATGCCAAGTGATGACCTAAGTATTTTACAAAAGCATTATTCTACTCAAAGCACTAAAAACTCTATGAGTAAGGAGAATGAAATAGCTGCCTAAGGACACACAGACAAATAAATAAGTGATAGAGCCCAAATCTGAACCTGACTCTAGCTACCTAAATGCTACTTAGCCACCAGCCAAAGGGTCAGTGGGGCTATGTTTAAGGTTGTTTGGTGACTCTAGTACATGTTAGAATACCTAGTCCTCAGGGTCTTTAAAGAAACAGATCCCTGTCCTCCTCTTACCCTGACAAAAGAATATGCACTCTTCCTTAGGTCCCAAAGGGACCTTAATTTTCTATGTTGAAAGAATGAATTGTGCATCTGGGAGAGTCCAGCCATAACTATATCCACAGTGAACATGTGGAGAATGTTTGATGATGCCCAGCACATGACCTAGGACCTCGGCAACCTTCTCAGAGCATTTACACTTCTTCAAAGTACAGTGATTTAAGAGCTCGGTAGTCAGACAACTCAATGGATTCCTTTCCTGTTTTGGCCATTTGATGGCTGGATAACCTTGGACATACTATTAACCTTCCTCAGCCTCAGTACCCCAATCAGAAAATAGAGATAAAATAACATCTAACCTCTAGAGATGCTGAAAAGTAAATATTCATCTGTCAGCAAATCTTATATGCTGTTAATATTATTAAGTCTACAAGGGTGTGTGTGAATATGAGTGAACAGGTGTAACAATGAATTGGAAGTAGAAAGAGTATTGTAGATAGATGACGGCACCAGGTACTGCTCAGCTTCCTGTCCTGGTCAAGGATATTTCCACAAGGCCACAGGAAGCAAAAGAAAAAAGCATTCTTCTAACGTGAAGCCCAGTGCTAGTCTCTTCATAGGCCCCTCAAGCAGACTCCATTATACTTACATATTTCCAGCCCAGAGTGGTTTTGCAGTTTTCACAGTAAATGTCTGCAACTGCATGTAGTCCGGTGAGCAACACTCGCTCCTCTGCAGGCCCACAGCCCACATTAACTCTATGCCAAAAGAGAGAACAGGAGAACAGGTAGTTAGTCACATGTAGTACATCATTCATTGTTCAGGCTGAACTTCCAGCAAAAATCCAACCAGACAAGGCTGTCCCAAGGGAAGTCAACACTAAGAGCCTCATTTAAAACTTAAGAACATCCCTCCAAAGGTAGACACACAGAAATCTCAGTTGCAATGAATTCCAGACCTGCAAGATTTGATTCACTGGGTCTACTAAGATAGTCCTGATTGAAACTTTGCTTAAGATTTAATTTTTCTAACAAATGCTTTTAATCTCATGACTTAAATGGAGGAAATCCAAGCCATGGGCACAGGTCCTCAAAGTTTACTGAGGACTAAATGAAGCCAAATATGCCACACAGTTTTGTCCTTATCATAACAATGAATCCTGAACATTGCACATACTACTCCTTCACAGAGCGCCTATTTCAAACTGAGGGCCTTAGATTTCCATTTTACAGTTCAAAAGGCTATGTAAGCTTCACCTTCCTTTCCCAGGAAGATGTTATAAATCACACATCCAGAGATGACTATGGGCTGCGTACGCTGTGTCACAGCCTCTAGTAGAGGCTAGAGGATCTTCCCTAACTCAGCCTTCCCTCCATCTTTATGTTCTTCAGCAGATCCTGGTGGAGATCTTTTTCACCCTCTCTCCCCACAGTGACAAATCTCACATCTGGCTTTGAGACTTCCATGTTGAAGCTCCCTCAGAAACTCCTCAGCTTCTTCCCTATGGGATTATTAGGGGCACTGTGGCGAACAGAGTATTTTCAGCCAGAGATGTTGAAAAAAAGAAAGAAAGAAAGAAAGAAATATCCCCAAAGGTTACTGACTGTTGTAACACTCCACAGAGTTTTTGTTACAGAAGTCAGGGTCCACAGTTGAATTGTTGAGAGTTGCTCTTCCCATCCCTCAAAATTTGCACCAAACAATGGATGCACCATTCAGAGACACTCACACTGAGTTAAAGAGGTATGCTCGTCCTTGACTTCCTTGGAACGACTGAAATACAAGAAAACAAATGGATGGTTAGATGTCCATTTCACCCACCCATTTGGATAACTAACCCCAAATCATAACAAACAAAGCCTTCCAGGATTGACACAGAAGGGAACAGTATGCCAGCTCACAGACTAGCTGGCAGATGGCATGAGGAGGGGGAAGAAGGCCACATTTGCACTATTTCACCAGCTTAGGTGAGAAGATGGGGGGCAGGGCATACCAAACCCCACTCTGTCACTAAAAACTGCTTCCCTACTGAGGTTGCCTGAGATAATTAATCCGTTTGAGATAATTAATCCATATTCACTTCTCCTAGTGCTACTTGATTTCAGCCATCTGTGCTGGCCACAGTTTTCCCACATCGGCTGGGACATAGAAAACCAGCAAGAGGCACCTTTCTTTGTTCTCTTGGTCCTTTCCTACTGAAGGCAGCAAAGAACAAACAAACCATTTATCACTCATCTTGCCCTTCTGTGGATCCTAACTGCCACAACAGTCACCATCCTCCTAAATGGGATCATAGAAGCTCCCCTTCTGAGGTGTAAGCAACTTGATCTCTACAGCACAGAAATGCTTACTAGGCAGTAATCCCATCTTAGCCTCTAGCTTCTTTCTTCCGGCTGGGGAATGGTGAGGGGAAAGGACAAAAGAGGAGCCAGAGCTTGCCATGCAATCTGACATCTACTTCCATTAACATAAGCCCTGTCCATGTTTTCCTCCTCTGGTTACACTGAGAAGTCTAGCTGACATGAGCCAGCCATGTTCTGCATTGCTGTCTGCATTTTTAATGTGGTATGAAAATTTTATCCTGAATTTAACATCCAAGCCTGCTCTGAAAACCACTTTAAAACCAACAGCTCTAAAAACAAACAAACAAACAAACAAGGGACTCTGAAGAAATCTGGAGGTGACTAGTTAATAAATGACTAGAGGGTAAAAGCACCAGACAGGGCACAGATCACTATGCATGAATCAGTCATTTGTCAGATGTGCAGGATGGCAGAGACTGGAGCTGCTAGCCACCGAGTAAGGCAAAACTCTTTACTTGGGCAAAAACTGTCTCTAAAGCAGCTGGAGTGTTGGTTGCCTCCAATAGTCCAAGGCATGCCAGGTACAGCTTCAAGGAGAAAGCAGATGTTCTGCAGCTGCTGCCCAGACCTGCACAAACTCTCTTCTTTTTGGGATCTTGAAACATCCCTGGGGAACATAAGACCTCCTAGGCACAACTGAGAAGCTCCGGGTATCACAGCCTTAAAACATGAATCCTAGAGGCCCATGCCAAATGTTTCAATAGACAATGTCCCATTGACATAAGACTAGATTTTTTTAAATTGTTTTTATAGTTGTAGATGGATACAATACCTTTATTTTATTTATTTATCTTTATGTGGTACTGAGGATTGAACCCAGGGCCTCACCTGTGCTAGGCAAGCACTCTACCATTGAGCTACAACTCCAGCCCAAACATAGGCCTAGATTTGGACAAATTGTTAGTTCAACCTTGGAGCACAAAGACACCCCAGGGTTTCAAGGGCAGCCAAAGCTTCAATTTCTGGCTCCACCCATTCCTCTGGTCTCTGTTCTTGCTACTTTCCTTTGCTCTAGTCAAAATAAGCCACATGTGGTGCATTTCACCAACTTTGCCCATGGATGATGGTCCCTCTGATGGGAAAGCTCTCCCAACTTATCCCTTCTAAGCCTCAGCTCAGCTCCTCTTTTGTAAGGCTTTCCAACCTCCCTAGGAAGAAACACCATTGACACCCATGTTCTGGACCCCTCTTGTTCCCCATGTTTTCTTTTTTCTCAGCATTTAATATCCTGGATTTAAATTGTCTGCTTAATTCCCTCACAAGGTTGTGGGCTTCCTGAAGGCCTGAGCCATGTCTCCAATCTCTCTGAACCCTTAACACATATTTGAATCTTGCATACAATATGCATTTAATATTTATTCCAGATAGAACTACTTCTAATTTTTTTTTATTAAAAAAAATTGTATCAAGGTCTGAAGTATAATAAACTACATATTTAAAGAATACATTGAACACTTCTGGTTCTGATATCTGCACATACCTGTGATATCACTATAATCCATAGTAAGATTATGGGTTATCTGTCACACCCAAACATCCCTATTCCAGCCTCCCTTTCCTCTTCTTCTCCTTCCCAGTTGGGACACACAGGCAACCATTGCTTTTAATCACTCATTTGTAGGTTCTAGAATGTCATATAAATGAAATCATAGAGTGTGTAGTATTGTTTTTTTTAAAATCAGGTTCTTTCACTCAGCACAATTCCTTTAAGATTCATCCAGGTTTTCTATAAATCAATAGTTCATCCTCTTTTTATTATTGAACAGCATTCTATTCTATGGATATACCAGAGTTTATTTTTGGTTTGATTATTTAATGTAAGATTTTGACCTCAGAGTCTCCTTCCAGCTCCAAAATTATATTCTTTTATGAATTCATGGTTCTAAATTATATGTAATCAGGTTCACTATCCTCTAAAACACATTTGCTAAGACCTTCAAGTTCACCACTAGGAAAAAGATGGCTACAGGAAAACAAATCCTAGAATAGAACAGACGGTAAAATGACACGAAGCAACAGGGGTTGCTTCCATCCATGACAGGAAAGGACCCTAAAGAACATATTCACTTATTTCTCAAACACTCACTGATCCTCTGCTATCCACTAGACACAATGGGGAATGCAGGGAGAGGCAACACTGAGATTTTCTAGGGCAGCAGTATCCCCAGAAGGTTTGTAAGATGATTCTCCAGAGCAAGGAGAAAATACTAGAATTTTTATCTATTTGTGTCTACAAAATTAAGTTTCACTAAGCAGTTACAACAAGGAGGACTGAGGGTGTGGCTCAGTGGTAGAGCATGCATAAGACCCTGGGTTCAATCCCCTGCACCACCAAAAAAACTATACATATTGCCACTGGTGCCTTCCCTGGGCTGTACATCCAAAAATCAAGAAGGAAGGGTGACAGTGGCACTCTTCTTCTGCCTTTGCTTTTAGCACATTGTGAATACTGTTTTTTCTCTGCTATAGTATGTCAGTCATGAATTTGATCTGATAAAAAGAGCCTTAAATAGCAGGATCTTTGCAATTTTTTAGAATGGGACAGAGTACCACAGAGGTGGTTCACCTGTAGCAAAGTACCTGAAGCTTGTGCTCTGTAGCAAACTTGCATTTGTCAAAGTTTTCATTTCTTAATAATTTTTTGTGACTTAAAAAGCAATTATGTAAAAATCACTATTTAAACAAAAGGAGCATCAAAAACAATTTTATAATTGTTGACTTTTTTTATAATTATATATACAAATTCATTCAGTTTTTCTTTTATGTTTATAAAACTTACTAAATGGCCTGGGGCTGTGGCTCAGTGGCAGAGCACTTGCCTTGCACATGTGAGGCACTGGGTTGGATCCTCACCACCACATAAAAATAAACGAATATATCATGTCCATATTTATAACTAAAAAATCAAAAATTAAAAAAAATTTTAAAAACTTACTAATTACCTGGAAGAGTTACTTATCCTCTCTCAGTACATATCACATAGTAATTTACATATGGAATTGATAGGTAGGTTTGTGTGTATTAGAGTATGTACTCAAGCCTTTTACTGATAGGCTGCTGCCCTGGGGATCCAGTTGGCTTCAGGGCACAGCCTGGAAGTGACTTTCTCTGGCCTGACACAGATTAGAATTCCTAGAGAGAGAGAAGGGGTGAGGGGAGGGTGCACGGCAGAAGAAAAAGGCCGGCCAGGCCCAGAGGCGCCTCCCAGGCAGGGGCACTACAATTCCTCCAGGCCTGTTCTGCGAGAGCTTGCTGGCAGGGGCCCACACTCTGCCAAGGGTGCTGAACCTAGTCGTGGCTGTTGTGGCAGCAAGACCTCCTCAAGTACCCACCAAGAGGCAGTGTTCACAAACCTCTTTTCCTGAGCCTGGCACTCAGAACCAGCTGCGCTTTCTGAGGCAGAGCTCTGGAAGCTCCTCCACCAAGGCTTCCACCCTGGGGCCCCTGCCAAGTCGACATTTATGATGGGAAAAACAGCCACTGAGAACAACAGGCATCTTGCAAACAGACACAGACAACAGTCCCTGCGGGGCCACTGTATCCTGTGAGGCCCAGCCCAGGCTGGCGCAACCTGGCACAGGCTGGTGCTCCCTTGAGTGAGGGTGGTACTGAAGGTGGGAAGACTGAAAGGAAGTTAAGGAAGCAATTAGAATGAAGCAAACAGAATTTCAGACCGGGAGATGCCAAACAGACTGTCAGACACGTTTGTTTGCTGTCATTACTGCCAGGCAACAAGGCGGTTCTTTCCCATGTTGTGTATCAACCGAGGCTGGTGTGCAGGCCTCCAGGAAAGGCTTTCTGCTTTGTTTTTTAAAACCACACAAAACTTTTCTTCTGTCCTTTAAAGTAGTGGTTCCAGGCCCAGCCCTTCCAGCCAGCTCAAAGGAACGGAAAGGGCTTAGAGTTTCCTGTTTAGTAGCCAAAACCACCAATTTCTGGACCCTTTGAATGTCTGGAAGGCAGCAGCTCCCTTTCAAAGCAGGAGAACCATTGAAAAGTGAATACTTTGGGTGGGAGGCAGTGACAGAGAAGCCTGTGGGTTCCTGCCCCTTTGTGATAGGTGCAGGTCCTCACCTTGCTGTCCTGCTCACTTGGTCAGACTCCTCACAGCACAGAGGTTCCAGGACAAGAACAGTTCCTCCGCTCATGAGGAAAATCCAACCATACTCAGCTTATCATGCGCTCAGGAGGTGCACAGGGAGATGAGGGAAGCAGAGGTCCACCTGCCTCACCTGCTGTGATATCTGGAGGCTAGATGACCCCTTGCGTCTTTGTACAGGGTATAAGGATCTTGTCTTGGCATCAGAAAAGTCAGGTTCAAATCCTGGCTTACTAGCTACTGAACTTTGGAAGAGTTATTTAATCTTTCTCAGCTTCCGCATGTTTTGCATCTATAAATGGAAACCATGCCTTTTTCATAGGGTTGTAAAGCACAATAAGTAAAACAAGGTGCAGAGTAAACAGGTTCCCATCTCTCCTTTTCAGGAACCTGGAAAAGAGATGAGAAAGATGACCCTTAACTTATTTGGTCCTTCAAACTTTGTTTCTTTGGTGACTCTGGTCTTGCTCCTTCTTTCCTAACATGCCAAAAGGTAAAGCTTCCTCTCTTTGAATCTCAAGTGGAGGTGGAGAGAGAGAGAGAGAGAGAGAGAGAGAGAGAGAGAGAGAGAGAGAGAGAGAGAGAGAGAGAGAGAGAGAGAGAAGAACAAAGCTCCCTATTGCTACTTTCCATTTACAATATTCTGTGAATCCACCCCTGGAAAAGCACTTGGCACTTGCTTCTCTAACCTATCATTCTTTTACATGGCATTAATTTCCTGGGCTTCAAAGAGTCAGGCTGCCAAGGTATGAATCTTGGTTTAGCCGTATACCAGCTATGTTACTAATGAGCAAGCCAAATAGCTGCTCTGGGCCTCTCAATTTCCTAATGTGTAAAAATGGGCACATTAAAATAGTAATCTCATTCATACCGGATTTGTTTAAAAAAAAAGATAACTATATTGGGCCAGGTATGATGGCACATGCCTGTAATCCCAACTACTCGGGAGGCTAAAGCAGGAAGATTGCATGTCTAAGGACAGTCTGGGCAACTTAATAAAACCCTGTCTCAAAATAAAAAGCAAAAGGTTGTAGCTCAGTGGTAGAGCACCTCTGGGTTTAATCTCCAGTATTGCAAAAAGAAAAGGGAGGAAAAAAAAAAAAGAACTGATAAAATGTAAAGTTGAGAGTTTTCGGTTTTTTTAAATTAAGGTATAATTTACATTATCAATATTATATATACTTTTTTAGATAATGATGGAGCTTTATTTTATTCATTCACTTATATGCGGTGCTGAGAATTGAACCCAGGCTTCACACATATTAGGCAAGTGCTCTACCACTGAGCCACAACCCCAGCCCATCAATATTCTTTTAATGTACTCAATTCAGTAGATCCAAGGTTGTGCAACCATTACCCCTAATTCCAGAACATTTTCATTCTCCAAAAAGAAATCTCCCACCATTAGCAATCACCCTCTATTTCCCTTGTTTCCATCTTCTGCAACCACAAATCTACTTTCTGTCTCTACAGATTCGTACAAGGCACCATACAGTTTTAATGGATGGTTACAATTGATCTCCTTCTAAGCACTTTTTAGCATTTAGTGGGAAGGTAGCAGAAGTGTTTAGGTAGAGATACAAAGGAGGATTTGTAGGTCCTTGACCTGGGATGTTGGCTGCCACCCCCAATTCAACAGATCTAACATTTTGCAAGCAAGAGTCAGATCAATCTTTTTTTATTCTTTCCCATTCTTTTCTGACTATGGTTAGGCCTGTGAGGTTTTTTAGGGTCAATTCCAAAGGGTTGAAACCCAAGCAAAATAGCACTGGATTCTGCTTGGATTTTACCCTTGAGGAAACATATGGAGAAAGTGAGAAGAGTGATAATAAAGAACAATGATGAAGGCTTCCAGAATTAGAACATGAGTGCAATTTTAAGAAACTGACTGCTTAGCTAAGAGGAAAGAAGACTAAAGGGGATTTCTTCCATCTTTTCTACAATAAGAACAAGAGGAAATGGACTTAGGTGGAATAAAAGAGACCGGTTAATTAAAAGAAAGAATTTCCTGACTGTGATTTCCACACTGGGACATAGGTCACTAGGAAAAAAAGACAGGGATAAAACAAAGCCATTTGTATGTGTTAATGACTTGCCAAAAGCTTTCACATACCTATCTAGTAAAAAGCCATGTGTGCTGCGAGAGGGAGAATGGTGACTTTCTTAAGGCCCTCTTCCCAGGTCTTTGGGCTATAGTAGGTCTCCATTTACCCTCACATTCCCTAAACAGATGGAGGGAGGGGCAGGGAAGGGGCTGACTCTAAAGGAGGAAATATCTGTTTTGTGGAGTCATAAAATTCCAAGGGCATGGGAGCATTCGTGATGCCTAGAATTGCAAAAATAAAAAGATGGTAAGGGGACCTGGGTGTCACATTTTATTGCTGAACAGGGGAGATTCTGAGACCCAAGCCACTGAACAATCAGACCCTTCAATATACTACATTCCCACTGCCTACACAAACCGCCCACCTTCAGGCCTGGGCCTAGGGAATGGGAAAGATCCTTCAAAGCTTGCTCCCTGGTGGTATCCTGTCTGCTGATGTCCAGGAGAAAGGCAGCTTTAGAGTCTTGGAGGCCTTGGACTGTAGCCTTTACCAGCTATGTAACTTGGGCAAGTCATTTCATCTTTCTAAGACCCCCAGGGCCCTGTGTACAAATGGGAAAAACAATGCCTCTTCCACGATGCCCTACTCCAGAGGGATGTCATGGAGATTAAGTGAGTGTGTGTATATTAAGCAGGGCCTGGCTCATAAAAGGCATTTAATAAATGTTTGTTTCTTTTCACACATTCACAGGCTTTCATGGTGTCAAATGGGAGCACTGCATAGTCTGGAGGGCAGGATAAGCCTCTCTAGTCTGCAGGTTAGGATGGTGGATGCTAATGGAAACCTGGGGCCAGAGGGAAAACAGATGCTGCCAGCTGTCTACATCTTGCATCCCCTCCTCCCTCTCCACAGGGAGTGAGGCCTAGAAAACATGCATTCTTCAGGAGTGAAGAGTGGAGAAGACCCATAATCAGACAACCCCATTCTCTGCAGAACAAAGGTTGACATGTCAGTCTCACTAGGTCTGTTTGGGGAGGCTGGCTCCCCAGTTAGAAACTGGGGGTGGTAGGATTACGAGGTAAGAGCACTCACTCAGCCCTTCAGAGCTGGGCTCTTTGCAGTTCAAATAGAGAATTAAAATTTTAAGAAGGCTTTCCTATTGGAGCTCAAATTCGCTCAAAGCTGTCAGGCCTTTGAAAACAATTCAAAGTTGCTATTATTCAAAAGACAATGCAAATTAATATGCCTGGGAACACAAATTCCGATTTCCTGATTTATATTTTAGTATGGTACTCCTGATTCCAAAGCTATCGGTGTGTTGGCAAATAAAAACATCCATATAATATAAAGGATATCTATGGAGTCAGTGGGTAAAACCTACAGACACTCAAAATAATAAGTCCTTCCTTTCACCCAAAGAAAAAAGGGCAGAGAAGGCTATCTTTCACGGCTGCAGCCTGTACTATGGAAGGAACTGCCTTCTAAATATTGGCAAACAAGCAATGACTACAGTAAAAATGGAGATGAGACTGAGGTGACTCTTTAAAATAGATTGTTAATTGTAAAAAGACAAAAAATAATGGCTCATCCTGATATGGGGCATTTAACTATGTACCAAATAGGATTCAAACTGCAATTCAGAGCAAAGTTGTTTATTCTCAAGAACTCAAGCTAGAAGGTTCAATCGCCTTCCCTATTTTGCAGATGAAGAAAGTAAAACAAAGAAGTTCGGAAACATGAAGGTCCAGAGAGTCTCACTCCAAAGTCCAGAGGAAAATGAAGATGGGGTAACAAGGGTGTTGTCCAAGCAACTTCCTAAAAAGGACATTGTGCAACAGAGTTAGACTAAAATGGTCACAAATATGTCAGAATGTGCAAAGCACTTTCTCACATATTAATGATTTCACCTCCAAAACAAGGAGAAAGTGAAGCCCAGAGCTATTAAAGTCAGTTCCCAGTTTTATACAACTCGTAAGTCAAGGTCAGAACCTACACCTAAGGCTTTCAACTTCAAGTCCCAAGTTTTTTTCTAGAGGGTATTCACTTGGAAAAATCTGTCTCTTTAATGAAGAAGGATGGATCAATCTGTCAGTACTGATGAAAATCTCGTAGGTCACTCAAATTCCTCTTCTCTGATTCCATATTTACTTAGCAACTGTCTAAATTTAATTCTCTCACTCCAGTGGGTTTACCTTCAAAGAAGATAACACACAGGTTGAGCTTTCGGGATTATGTGCTCCACTGTAAATCAATGAATTAGAATTCTGGCTTACCAATTAGCTTCTTGTGAGTTGTGTTACAATGAATCACTTCATCAGAGCTTGGTCATTTTTGAGTGAATGGAAAAAAACTTAATTTGGAGACCTTCAATGTTTAAGACTGAGGATCACCAAGAGAATGTTCTGAGTCCCAGACTAAAAACAGCTTTTCCAGCTCACTGCCACACAAATGAATGAATGGTTCTTATTTCACAACTTTCAAAGAATAAAAAGATCAAAACCTAAGAAGCCCCTTGAAATTCCTTCTGTCTTTGGCACCTGGACTTCATGGTGAACAATAATTAGAAGGAAAATGTTTAGAGAACTAGAAAGTTTAATGATTTTTTTTTTTTTTGGTGGGGGAGGTGGGTACCAGGAATTGAACTCAGGGGTCACTCAACCACAGAGCCATATCCCCAGCCCTATTGGATTGCTTAGCACCTCGATTTTGCTGAGGCTGGTTTTGGTCCTCCTGCCTCAGCTTCCTGAGCCGCTGGGATTACAGGTGTGGGCCACCAAGCCTGGCTTAAAGATGTTTAAGTAACCACAATCTGAGGGAATATCATACAGTGAACTGCAATTGGGGTATAGAGTTGAGGATCTTAAAGTGTACATATGACTTTATCCAGTTTCAGTTTCATAGACTCACAGACCATTGGGATTTGCAGGACTCCTAAAGATTAATCACTCACCTGAAGCATGGTTCCTGTCCTCATTTCTATCAAGCTCTTCTATTAATACCTTCAGAGATAGAAAACTCACTACCTCCTGGGGAAGACCGTTCTATTGCCAATCATCTTGATGCTGCCAAATCCCTTACATGAGCTGAGTTCTGTCTCCATGGAGCTCCCTGAAATCTTCCACCTTTAGATCCTTTTGCCCTATTAACTATTTGGGTCATAGCTTTAAAAGTTCTTGCTCACACCAAGATTTCCTTCTATGGACTCAACTTCTCCTAGTCAGTAGCTTGGTATAATGAAAGAATTAAGTACAGTTGTGCACCACACAACAGCATTTTGGGTCAGCAATGGACCATAAATATGCAATGGGGGTCCCATAACATCACATCACCTAGTGATACATAGCCATCTAAGTTCTATGTAAGTACAGTAAAATTACCTAGGAGCATATTTCTCAGAATGTATCGCCATTAAAGTTCTGTGAACTAGATTCAATCCCTAGTTCTTACATTTTCTCTGCCATCACCACTCAGGTCTCAAGTTTCTCATCTGTGAAATGGGATGACATTATCTACTTTCCTTCTACTAGTCCCTTCTAATTTTCTGCATGTGCCTTGGTTTTGCATCTCCCTGACCATGTTCACCACCATCGTCTATGTCTTATTTTTCATTTCCTAGTACAAGGTGTTCTCCAGATGTTCTTAACATCTCTTTCCCATAAATGCAAACCAAAGCACAAGGCCTTATTGACAACAATTTGAGCTTCAGGCTGCACTTACAAAGGAAAGTAGGTTGACTGATGTGTTCTCCTCCGCATGGCACAGTTGTCCAGCTTTCCTCTGATGAGCACATTAGCATACATCCACCTTTAACCTCTGTGTACATATACCCTCAGGACCATGTTTAAGAGTGGTGAGATGAGGTAGTTAGGAAGGAAGAGACCACCCTGCTTAAAAAGGGTCATGGTAGTTAAGAGTCATGGAGGGACTGAAGAAATCACAAAGAGCTCTTCTGAAAAAGAGCATGTAAATATCAGAAAGACTTGAGGATAGGGTGCTTACCAGGGTGCAAAAATTGGGCACTGTTGATTCTTGGTATTTCCTCTACAAATGGAACATAACTAGATAAGAATAAGCAGCCTCCCCAATCCTACCCCTGCCAGGCAAGGCTAGATAATCTGCTCCAACTATCCTTGGGCAGATCCCTGATGCTCTGAACTGGGATTGTGTCATCTGTGAAATGAGGGGGTTGAGTATTACAAGGGTGAACATTCTGTGAGTCCATATTCTCAAGAGAATAACGCCTCACACATAAAATGAATGTTTTTGACTCAGAGTTACAGCTCTTCTCTCATGTTTTTAAATTTCCTGTTTATATGTGTAAAAAGCACGTCTTTTCTGTTCACTGGCTGATCCATCTTATCTGATGATGCCTTAAGATTCTTACCTTCTCCAAGCTACTTAGAAGACTGATACAGGAGGATCAAATTTGAGGCCAGCCTGGGCAACTTAGTGAGACCATGTCTCCAAAAAAGTCAGGGGTCAGGAATGGGGATGTAGCTCAGAGGCAGAGTGACACTAGATTTAATACCTAGTGCTGCAATAAGAAAAAAGCAAGCAAGAAAGAAAGAAAGGGAGGGAGGGAAAAGGAAAGGAAAGGAAATGAAAGGAAGGTGTGGTCACACGAACAAATATTGGGACTCCATGATTAGAAAGCAACCAATATTTAATGCACAGACATATACCCCAAGATTTGCTGGGTACCACAGAGGATGTAGTTATCTGACACTATTCTGATCTACTAACATCTACTATTTTCTAATTAGTATACCTAGACATAATATCTATTTGATAATAATCTCCCCTAGAAAGAGATGGGAATACAGACAGGCTACACTGGTCCAAATGGATTTTCATGAAATAATAAAACAAATAATGTTATCTTATATATTCTATAGTTTGATGGCCTCAGGGCACTGTCCTAAGCACTCTTTCCTTTTGCTTCTCCCAACAACCCAGGGGGATACACAGGTAATATTATCTGCATTTTAAAGGTGAGGAAACTCAGGAATGGTCCAAGTAGAAGCACTCCCAGAAACTCTCACAAACCCCTGCTACTTTCAGCCATCTTCCTACTTTGCTGTGTGAGCACTGTCTATTGTATACACATCTAAACTCAGGGCATTCTTCTCCCTACCCTATCCCATAATCTTTCCTTACTGGTGGGGGTGGAGGGGGTGTGGGATCCTTAACAGAAGGGCAGTACATTTGAAAGCAGAACTTGTTAGTTTTTAAACAAGGACCAGCCAGTTGGACCTCAGAGTGGGTGTTCCCATGCAAATTCCAGCACTTTCATGTTGCTCTGTGAATGGGGCCAGCCTGGACAGCAAGCCACGGCTTTTTTGCAGCCAGCTAAAGAGTCTTTGATTAGGTCTAGAGAAGGACTCAATTAGCATCATGGAAACACAGAGCAGATTTCAGAAAGGAAAGGTCAGCCGCAAGCCCTAGCATTTGCTATCAGCCATCTGCCAAGCAGGAAGTGCTACTCAGATCTATTTTTAATCATCTTCCCTAGCTAGGGCTCCTGGGAGAATGCAGAGGCCAGTGTTATACCAAGACAAACATTTAATTGCTACCTTTCTGTACACATTTTAAAATAGTCTCTGGATAGTCGAGACCAACTTACACATGCAAGCCCAGTTCTTGGATTCTGTCACTCTGGCACATACCCACAGTGTCATCTTTGGAAGCCATGGTTGAACATTACACCTTGGGGAAACAATCTGAGACAGTCTGGAATATCAGCCAACTCCACAGACCTTGATAAGCCCTATAACTAGGTTCCATGTATGAGCCTTGGTTGTAAGTGACAGGGAAGAAGAAGTGGAGTTTAGGTTTGGAGTATATGGTAATTCCCCCAAAGAAGCAGGACTGTAGAGGGTGCTCTGTGCAAGCCTCCTCTTCACTCTCATTTTGATTTACCCACATTTATCACTTCAGAAAGGTAAATTAAAACCAGTTCATCTGGGCAATAACCTCATTTATTACTCAATACGTGGAATGGCTACAGAAAGGGGAGAGGTTTCATCTCAATTCCCAAGAACCCAGCCTGTATTGGGGCTGGCCCATCCAAGCACAGGAACATTTTGTCCACTGGCTCCTTCCCTCTCCCGCCTAGCAGCGTTCAGGCCTCAGTTCAATCCAGCCCAAGGAAAGAAACATTTCTGAGAGGTCTGAACAGGAGTCTGGCATGGCCTGGGCAGATTATATAGCAACAGAGCCTGGCTCAGGCAGCCCCTGCGTTCTCCCAGCCCACACATCAAACAGAGTTTCCTTGTCTCTTGACACTTACAAACTTTCAGCCTCCAATTTCCACCCTAAGGTAAAGCCTAAGCATATGTACCACTGGGCCCCAGCCAAGCCAAGTTCCATCTGCCAGTAAAGGCCTGGGGCCAGGCAGCAGGCCAGCACCCAGGCCTGCCCCACCCAACACAACACTGGGGAGCTACAGGGCTCACTGTGCCCGCTGACAAGGGGGTCTGCTTGGGGCTTTGCCCATATCTCCACTCTCCCCTTCCCTCCTGTGAGGAGCTAATCTGTCAGTGAGCTGCCAGTGGGAAAGCTAAGCTGAAAGGGCACCTTGGCTATGGGATCTCTGCCTGAGGATGTGAAATAGGAGACTGGGTATTTGGGGCAACTTAACACCAGCCCGAGCCTGGCCAGAGGGCCGGGAGGAAGGGACTGAATAGGCAGGTATGCGCTTCAAACAAGGCTAACCCCCTTTAGTGGAGGGCAGGGATCCCTCCCACCAGTGCTGTGAACTCTACTCTAGTGAGCTGGGGCACACTTGTCCCTGGGGGGTAGACCTAAAAAATAAGGGCCAGTGCACAGGGTCATTCCCCCTGACCTAGTTGGATCACGGTTTATTGAGGGCTTCTAAACACTGCTGACAAGTTCCTCTTCTTGTCTGGTTCCAGGAGAGAAAGGGAGTTAATCAGCAAACAGCTTAGGAAAGGACAACACCTGTCCCTGCTGAAGATCACCTGTGCTCCTGCTCCCCTCTTTCTTGTTTGCCAGGGCACCCCCCGGGAAGAAAACCCTATTTTAAAACACACAAAAACGCAGAAGAAATCTGGGGTGCCACACTAGGTCTGAGTGTAAAGCCCCAGCAACAGAAGGCTTCCTGCAGATTTCAAAGCCAGGCAGAGAGCCTGAGAGGGACCAAGAGAAGGGCCTGGGCTGAGTTCCGGGGCTAATTCAGAGCAAGAAATAGGCTGCGTGATGGAGCACTGAAGGGCACGGCCATTGGGGTCAGGCCTGATTTCTGCTTCTTCCATTGACTAGCTGGGTCTCCCTGGTCAACTCAAACCATCTAAGCCTCACTTTCCTCATCTGAATATGGGAACAATAGTGGTCCATCTCTCTCTGGGGTGGTATGAGACAAAGATGTGATTCATATCAAAAGTGTCCAGCACAGTGCCTGCACTCAGGCTTTAGTAAATAGTGAAAAGATGACTATTTACCATCATTTGAAGGCCTCCAAAGAACGGTTTCTGCTTTTAAACAAATGCCAGTCAAAACCACGCTTTGGGGCCTTTAGAGAGTTACCATGAGTGGAAAGGAAGGGCTAGATGGCAGATAGTAGGCAATGGGGACAGCATATGTAGGAATCATCCAAGTACTAACATCATTGGTCCTAGAATATTAGTACAGTTGCATCTGAATGGGGAAGGGAGGGAAGCTCCTTAAAATAGATCCCTAGTAGGGCTGGGACTAGGGCAAGAGAAGCCCGAGAGCTAACTTTAAGAACTTTAAGGCAAACTTTAAGAAGGCACCCTGCAGTGCTGACCCTGTTCTTGGACAGCCTGAGGGCAGGTGCTGCCTTAAGCCTTGTGTCCTAACTGACTTGCTTCCATTAGTCAGACACGGCCCTGACTGGACACACTCAAACTTACTGAATAGGAATCTCTGGGGGTAGGACCTGGAGAGCTCTTTCTGGACTCACTGTCCAGGAATCCCCATTTTCTGATGCCAATTTCAACTACCCTCATGTAAGCCCTAAATGAAGACTATAAAAGCTACTTATTTCCCCCTTCACTTGGCCCTGTCCCAAGCCTTAGGGTCATACCCAAAACACCTGAATTCTACAATTCATCCTTCCTTAAAAATAACAGAAAAACTAAAGCGCTGGAGGTGTGGCACAGTGGTAGAATGCTCACAGGAGGTGCAAGCCTTGAGTTCTATCTCCAGGACTGTAAAAACTAAATAAGTAATTGAAAAAACTCGTATTGGGCTGCAATTGCCAGCTCTCAGTAATTCAGAGAGCCTCACTCAAGAAGCCAGAGAACAAGCCAGACATAGTGGCACACTTCGGTAATCCCAGTGACTTGAAAGGCTGAGGCAGGACAATCTCAGGTTCAAAGCTGCCCTCAGCAACTTAGCAAGACCCTGTGTCAAAATAAATAAATAAGGGGCTGGGACTGTGGCTCAGCGGTAGAGCGCCCGCCTAGCACGGGCAGGACCTGGGTTCAATCCTCAGCATAAAATAAAGGCATTGTGTTGTGTTCATCAACACCAAAAAAAATAAATATTAAAAAAATAATTAAATAAGAGCTGGAAATGTAGCTCAGCAGTAAAGCACTTCTGGATTTAATCCCAGGCCGGCCCCCTGCCCCAAAATAATGCCACAGAAGTCAGGCCCTCTAAACCTCCAGGTCTCAGGGACCCTATAAAGGCCCTCCTCAAAGTTAAGACTGCTTTGTAATTTGTAGGACAATGATTTACCCGCTTGCTAGTTAGCTGATGACATCACCAGGGAGAGACCAAACTTAGTTAATTTATAAAGTCATAGCTGATGCTCAGTAACTGCCACAAATATCAACATTCTTAGTCACACAAACTTCTAGGACATAGAAGCTTAGCATGAAGCTGATTTTCCAAAACAGGTCATGTTATATTCTCCAATTTCAGTCAAATTCTATCACTCCCTTGCTTCCAACCTTTTAGTGGCTCTCCACTGCACATCAATTCATTCCTGTCTCCTTAGTTTGGCCTCTGCACCCTGAGTAGTGCATCCCTGCTGACCTCCAGCTTCCCTCAAACATACCCTTCTCCATCTATCTTACCAGTGGTTCCTTGGCTTCATCTCCTCTGTTCTATCTCTATTTAGATTTAACTCCTCTTTTCTTGTTCACTTAGGAAACACCCATTCTGCATCCTGAATGAGCACCCATTTATAGCCTGTGTTTCACCATATTTTAGTATAATTTACCTATTAGCCTACCCCACTAGAATTTTGTTGTATCCATTTCTGTATCCTCAGGGCCTCATAGAATAGTATTCAGTATATGAGCAGAGAGATTAAATGACTTGTCCAACACTTCACTAAAAATTTAGTGCAAAACCAGGCCTGGTTTAGGGCTTACATGAGGGTTGTTGAAATTGGCGTCAGAAAATGGGGATTCCTGGGCAATGAATCCCAAATCTGACAGTATACCAGAAAGACAGCTCTCTAGGTCCTACCTCTAGAGAGGTAGCTTGACCCCTCCTCACTCAGGGCTTTTAAAGATGGTGCACTGACTCTCATCAGCAGGGCCTCACATTGTTTTCCCATTAGAGTGATGAGACTGTAGGAAAGTATGTGCACTGTCTGGCTTGGTCACCCTGAAACCTATGGTAGGAACCTGTGGGTGCTAAATGGCTGAGGCTGAAGTCTGGCCTGTGGAATGGAATTTTCTATGTAGCTAATTGACACCAGAGTGTCAATTAACAGGGTGCCTCAACCCCTACACTATCCATACCAAATGTAGTCATCCTGGTGATTTAAGATTACTCTTGAAATCACACAAGCCCATTTCTCCAACATTTCACAACAGACATTTCAATCATCTAGCCTAGGAGTTAGCAGGGTTTGTAAACCCAGCAAGTAAGCCCAGGGCCAGACTGGGCCTCTCACCTGTTTTGTAAATAAAAGTTTCACTGGAGCAAAGCCATGCTCATTTGTTTACGTGTTCTCTGTGGCTGCAGGGCTTGGAGTTGAGACTATATGTCTAGCAAAGCCTAAAATTATTTACTATCTGTCCTCTATGTAAAAAGTTTTGCCAATCATTGGATCTAGAGCAAATAATGGGGAATCAAGACTCCAAACTGGGCCCTCCCTCCTAGCAAGGGACTGGCTGCCCCTATTCTGGAAGCTAGTGGACC
Source organism: Ictidomys tridecemlineatus (assembly GCF_052094955.1). Taxonomy (NCBI): domain Eukaryota; kingdom Metazoa; phylum Chordata; class Mammalia; order Rodentia; family Sciuridae; genus Ictidomys; species Ictidomys tridecemlineatus. Next base: position 33,179,972 of record NC_135479.1, on the reverse strand, counting down.
AACTGGCTTTTGAATGAAGTCATTTCTTTTTTTAGCACTGGGTACAGGCCTGGGATCCAGGAGGAGATTTTTGCCTGTAAGAGACAGAAAGGGGACCAAAATGTCTCACACACATGGCCTGTACCTAATAGTGCTCAATAAATGTTTATTGAATAAATGAACAAAGGTATGGGAAGTCAGCCAGTCTGGTTCCTGAACAAAAGAAAAAAATCCATCCTCCCTCCTGTCAGTTTCAAGGTGACCGGTCACACAGGTGGCTGGCAGCAGCCTGGTGGCCTAGATGTGTCAGGCCTTATCTTATCCGCTTTCCTCCTTCCTCCTGTACTTACCCAGCACCTACCCCCACAGTGCCCAGGGCAGACTGGCCTGTTGTTTTTATAGAGAAGGAGACAGACAGGGAGGAGCTTTCCTCCCCCACAGATATATTTTGCTTTTCTTTCTCCTGCTGAGGGGAGGATAGAGAAATATGGGGACTTGGGGTTTGAGAGAACTCCGCGAAGTCTGGTTTCACTCGCTTCTTCTCCCTGGGTGTCCTGGGTGAACTTGTCTGAGACGAACCCTCCTGTCATATGGCACATTTGGCACCTAAAGGGAAGAGGCCAGCTGTGGGTGAAGCTGGGCGGCTTTCAGAAGGTCCAGAGTATGTACAAAGCAGCCACCACCCAGTGCTGACAGGCCCGGCCCTGAGAAACAGGGACATTGCTCAAAGACCCAAGTGAGCGGCAGGTGGTTTTACTAGGCTGGGTTAGCCCGGGCTGCTGTGGGGGAGGACAGGGACAGTCAGGGAAATAGCTGTAATCATTTGACCATCTCATGAAAAGCAGGTGATTTGAACATATGGAAATGGTGGCTTCACAGTTGCCCCAGATAATCCTGGAGGGCAGGCTCAGGATAGAAGCCCTCATTTCTGCTGTCCCCAGCTGCTCCTTCAGATCCTGAGCCTTTCCAGTAACCAGAGTGTACTGGGTACAAGCTTGGTGAGGACAAGGCTTACACCTGTCACTGTATCCCCAGTATCTGACAGCTAAGAGGAGCTCACTATATGTGGAACAAATGATAAGAGATAGGGCAGGAGGGTTCACTCTGGGCTCTTTTATTTTGGCAAAGAAATGCTCTTGTGCCCCCTTATCCATCTGCTGGGAAACTGACACCACAATGAATGCTCGCGGTGGGGCCAGCCCTAACAGGGAGGAAGAAGAGCTCCTGGGTCGCCAGAGATGGGTAATTTTCCTGTTGATGGATATAAGTTGCCCCTTCAAAGATCCATGACTGACAGAGGGTTGAGGGGGAAAGCAGAGGGGGGATGGCACCACCTGCTCTGCCTCTTGACATCACTGTGGCTGGAAGGGAGGGAGTTTAGGGACTGATTAGATGTTGCTGTTGTTTTTAGTAGCAGCTGGCGGAGCCATCTCCTCATCTCTTCCTCTCCTCCCCCTCCTCCTCTGAGTCACTGTCCAGCCACCAGCCATAGGCCAGAGAGGGCAGGGAAGCAGAGAGCTTGGCAGCCCAGGCCTCAGAGATAATGCTCTGGGTCACCAGGTCAAACCCTCCCCTCAGGAGCTTTGCTGAGGGCTTTTGGGAACAAGCGTATCAGGGATTCTTCTTTGGTTTTGTTTTTTTAAAAGATAAAGAAAATGGCTCCTTTCAAAAAGATCTCACCCCACCCCCACCCTGAAGCCCCAGAGAACAAGCAAAACTGACAAGCAAGGCTCAGCTACTCCCAGCACCAGGCCAGCCAACCCTCTTCCAGCTGCCTGGGCCGCTGTTGTCACAGTGGACTGAGGCTTTTGTAACCCGGTTGACATGTGAGTCAGAGGCAAAATGACCACCTGACAGATTAGAAAAGGGCTAGAGGCAGATTTTTCCATTTGAATTCTAGAGAGGCCTCAGTGCTGCTTGCAGGTAAAGGCCCCAGAGAGCAGTAGCAGCGGAAGGTGCTGCTGATGTTATTTAATTACCTCCGGAGACCTGCTGGTCCCCTTGGAATTATAAGGAACAAGAGACTCAGTGATTACAGAGGTCTCAGAAGACCAAAGACAGCTGTATGGCTCTAAAATACAAGAGCTCAAACTCTCAGAAAAAGAAGGAAAATTCACAGATATACCAGGGTGCCAGGCCCTGGTTATATTTGAGGGTCATTTCCATTTGATTTTGCTTAGTGAACATTCATAAAGTGAGAGCTACTAATACTCATTGTGCATTTACTTTGTCACATGTGGTAAGGACTTTACATTGATCGCCTCATTTAATCCCACAAAAATCCTTTCAGGAATCTAATATTAATAGTATGTCCATTTTGCCATGAGACACAGAGGTTACTTGCCAAGTAAAAAAGTCCAGGGCTGGGTTGTGGCTCAGTGGAAGAGTGCTCGCCTAGCACGTGTGAGGCACTGGGTTCGATCCTTAAGCACCATATAAAAATAAAATAAAGTTATTATGTCCATCTACAACTAAAAATATATTAACATTTAAAAAAAAAAAGTCTAAGAGTTTGGCCCAGGGGTTATACTGCTAACCCCTAAGTTATGTTGCTTGGTATCTTATGCTATTCTGCTAGATTCAGAGGATGCAAGAGGAAGAAGCAACTTCTGAGTATAATCCCTCACACACATCTGGATGGGTGAAGGAAAAGGAGAGCCAGAGAGGTGAATAGTCTTTTAAGATCACAAAGTCTGACTCTGCTGAGCATGGTGGCACATGCCTGTAATCCCAGTGATTGAAGAGTCTGAGGCAGGAGGCGCACAAGTTAAAGGCCAGCCTCAGCAACTTAGTGAGATCCTGTCTGGCTTCAATATTCAGGAACCTCCAAGGCAGTAAAGTGGTGTGATGGGGCGGGAGGCGGCAATGTGTAAAACCAAGAGGCCCTCTACTTTTCTTTCTGGGATTCTGAATCTATAAAATGAGAAGCTGAACCAGAAAACTGGTTCAAAGGCACCTCCAGATCTATAGTTCTGAGAGTCTATGACTCGAGGACATCCAGAATCTTGTTAGGAAACCAGACAATTATACATAAAAAGTGCACTAACCGCAGGCCATACCAAAAGGTAGTCATTAATTAATAGCCAGAAGAACAATCAAGCAGTGAATTCTACAGATGTTCAGAGGAGGGAGGGAATCCTATAGACCAGGAAGACTTTCTAGAAAACATCTGAGCTGGCCTTTGAGAATGGGTGGGAATTAGAGAGAGAGAGAAAAAAAGATTCTACAGGCAAGGAAAACGACAGGACAGAAGAAAGGGTAGGATTTACCACCAACAGGGGCTGATGCCAAAAGGAGTACCCAGGTTACAGTCAAGCTGTGGTAGAAAGGGCATGGACAGATCCAGATTTGAGACTGCTGGGCTACTTGGTAATCTTGCCCTTACAAGTCACTTCAACCTGACCTTGAAGAGATGTTGTAAAGTAAGTGGTGGAATAAGTAAAACATCTGATAGAGTCCCTAGCACACAGTAGAAGGTCAAGAAACAGCAGTTAATAGCAACAATGTAGATTTTCTCATCCTGTGAATTTGTATGTACCAAACACAACCTCATCTATTCTTCTGCCCTCTGTGGTGAGCTTTGCATTCCTGTGTCCCCTAAGGTCACTGGCTCTTTGAGTACAGGAATCACATTGGCTTCATCTCCTTATCTTTGGCACCTAGAGCCTAGGGCCTGGCATGATCTTGTGACAAAACTAACACAGGGACCCTTCACCACTGAGTTACATCCCCAGCCCTTTTTCATTTTTTGAGATAGGACCTCAGAAAGTTGTTGAGGCTAGCTTTGAACTTGCAATCCTCCTGCCTCAGCCTCCCAAGCTACTGGGCATGCACCACTGAACCCAGCCTTTTCTCCACCTGCTTTTTTGAGTCAGGGTCTCACAAGTTTCCCAGAATGTCTTGGAACTTGCAATCCATCTGCCTTAGTCTTCAGAGTTGCTAGGATGAGAGGGATGCACTCCCCGCGCCCAATTGGCAAGGTGGTTTTAAGGCATTAGAAATACTGAACTGAAAAATCACTGCAATACAGTGGATTCTGTTCAGGTCCCAAAATACAACAGCCAAACCAGCAGTGGTGTGGCTTTATCATCCCAGGGGCCAAATAAGTGTTGGTGCACAAGCGAAACCACAGCAGAAGGAACATGCAGCTACTTCTTGTTCCCAGAGGGCATACCCTGCTGAAAAAAGTTTCTCTGAATTTTGAGGAGGAACACAAGCTTGCCATCACCTATGTCCTTGCTAAATGCCCAAACACTAATGTACAAGCCATATCAGGTTCGTACATTAAAACCTCACAGGCATTTGTAACCCACAGAGTTAATTTTCAGGGTACGCCTCATCGCTCAAGTCAACATTTCCTTATGGTATTTGAAGTAACCACATAGAAAGGATCACATTTGAGCAGATCCGTGCTCCAGCTGCTTGCAATCTGCAGCAAAAAAAAAAAAAAAACATAAAGATGATTCACCAGACTTGGTCCCCAGCAGCTCCCTTGATAATAAATTGGTGAGCAACTCTACATGTGCCCAGATCATTAATTTTCACAGTGAGCAAGAATGACTGTGAGATAAGTCTGCTTCCATCTAAAGAGTATGACTTTCGGGACTCAATTCTCATGTTCATGTCTGCAAATGAGAGAGACTTAAAAAAAAAAAATCACTGAGCGCTTAGATTTGTCTGCCAAGTAGTGGTCAACAAATATTTACTGAATGACCACCAGGTGTCTGGAATACATTCAAACCGCAGCAGTGGACACACTCAAGCTGCCCCATTTCTAGTCTTCTCAGCACATCATCTTCCACATTACAGCAACATTCACCATTAGCTGGTCATGTCATTACTTGTTCAAAAGTCTTCTGTGGCACCAAACTGCCAACAGGATGAAGTCTGAACTTTTATTCTTCTAACAATCTGGTTTCAACCTACTCTTTCAATCTGTTTCACACAGTTCCTCAATATCTAACCCCAAAGAAGGGCTGCTCCCTGCAGGCTTCCTGTCCACCTCTTTGTTCATGCTGCTCTTTTTACCAACTCCTCCCCGTCCACTTCCTCATGCTTCCAGGCACAGATTCTTCCACGTATTCCCAGAGAGAGCCTCATTTTCTAAACAGACAGATCTTAAGGTGTAGTTGGGTTTTTGTTTTTTTTTTTGTAGTTGTTTCTTTAAGCAACAACTTGAAGACCCTGATGAAAGCTACAGAACCTTCCTTAGAAACATACAGGCACATAGAACTATATCTACAAATTCAGGGATCCCTTGAAGCCAATCCACAGACCCCAGATGGAGACGCCCTCATTCCTAATATCTAGCACAGTGCTATAAACACAAAGAGAGAATACCTCCATATATTTAGTATTTGTGCACAGATAGAATGAAGCAAATGAGATGAAAGAGCAAGTATAGGCAACATCTCCCATGGCATCACCTGCACACACCCCAAGATCTGGCTAAAATGGTCCCTCTGTGGATCACCTATGCTATACAAATTATACCAGCTTCATTTATGACTTGTCTCACCCTGAATTGGTTAAATCTCTGTCTCTGTGGAAGGAAGATATCATAAAATACTGTATTTAACAAGTTACAAAGAGTTTCTTCTTACCAAGAAACACTGTAATCTAACCACATCCCCTGGTTCAAGATTTTTTTTTCTGTGCAACTTGGTTCCCCTGTCACACCTTTCTGGGTGGTCAACAGCTTTGGAGGAATACAGAAGACCTAACACTTCATTAACAGGAGACAGGGCTTTCAAAGGTCAAATACTTGAGGAAAAGAAGTCATTCTGCAGAGGGAAAAAAATGGTTCTCTTTATAAAGCCAAATTGGTCAGATGTGTTTTGAAACTTGACTTATTGGGTTGCGTTGGACTCTTTCATAATTTATCACTTCTGCCTTTGTTGAATCTCAGAAATGCCGCTGCAGAAACACTGCCTTTCAGGGCTGGGTGTGTAGCTCAGTGGTAGAGCCCTGGCCTAGCATGCACAAGACCCTCGGTTCGATCCCCAGCATGGCTTAAAAAAGAAAAAGAAGTGCTGCCAGTCTATAGCAAAGTACCATAGGCACCAACTATTATATATGGGTTATAAAGAACAGCTCTTCTCAACCTTCTGTTTCTGAGAATCCATCCATTACTCTGCTAAAGATTGGGTCCTACTATTCTAGAAACAAAAGGTTAACTTTTATAAAAGTTAAGACATGGGTTTCATGCAATCCTACTTTTCCCCCTGTTGTTAAAATAGAAATACTAATTTTATTCAAATACAGTTTTTATAAAACTCAAAGTTATCAGATATCCATTGAATTAAAAAAATCTCAACTAATAAAATTAGAATTCGATGTTTTGCAAGTTAAGACAAGCTCATGGGATAATCATATTCAAGAGCCACACCATACATTGAATGTATTCCTTATAAATTATGCTGTATGATGTGACATAGCCGCTATCACTGACTAATACAGCAGTGGCTATCACTAATACACCCCAATACCCAAAATAACATTTCCCATGTACCTAGACAAAAAAAAAAAAATGTGAGGGAAGTTTTTGGAAATTCTGTTCCTTTGTTTGTTCCTTACATGAAGTTTTCAGGACATCAATATTTTAGAAAGCAGTTCTGTTGTACGTTAAGAGCGCACACTGGTAGTCGGTGGGAATTACTAAAAGGAAAGCAGTCCTGACAGGGGTCCACAGGAGATGATCCTCACTGTACTTCCTCACCAGCACCTGCTCCATGCCACTTTTTTGGTGGGTGTTGGATGCGTACTGGGGAATTGAACCCAAGGGCTTTTGAAGTACTGAGCCACATGCCCATCTCTTTTTATTTTTTATTGAAACAGGTCTCACTAAGGTGCTGAGGGCCTCACTAAATTGCTAAGGCTGGCTTTGAACTTGTGATCCACCTGCCTAAGCCTCCCCAGTCACTGGGATTAAAGGCATGTACCACCATGCCCAGCAGTGCCCACAACTTCTAGACCATTGCACTGGGGGTACAGATCTTTTTGAGAATCATTGGCTCAGGGAAAGATGGGAAACTGAGGGCATAGCTGGCCTTTTTGCAGCAACCAGATCAATAGGAGGTTTCAGAATATCTGACCCCCTGTCTATCTTCTCAAAGCAACACTGCATCTAATCTCTAGACAGGAAAAGAAAACCAAAATGCCACCACTGTGAGCCCAATGGAACCCCATAGGGAACAAAAACAACCTGCCTCCTAAGTTCCCAACTTCAGAAGGATTGTCCAGATCTTAAAATCAAGTCAGGCCAGAGCTCCTCACACAGAAAAGTTGAAGGGTGTACAGCAGAAATTCCTGGCCCTGAGGCTGTGTGACCTCAGGCTGGTCACTAAGTTGCACGAGGCCTGTTTCCTCATGAAGGGGACCTTAGACTACATGATCTGAAATTCTGGGAGTTTTGTATTTGTTTCCAGAAAAATTATCTGACCTAAAAAATCTGACATACCAATAATAAAACAGTATTGGAAGGTGAGCAAAGTATTTCTTCCTTCCACCTGTCCTGGCCACCCACTCTATAGTGCCTTTCTCCAAGGACCCAGACTAAAACAACCTGTATCTTGGAATGAAGTCACAAGTCCCCAATGTTGATTTGTGATGGACTAACTTAACTCACCATCCCCAAATGGCCTACTCCACCGTGTAGGGTTGGCAGGAGGGAGGCAAGAGAAGGACAACAGACATCTTCGCACAAAGCTTCGTGAAGTCCCTGAATGTGACCACTGGCTCAGATTTTTCTCAGGGCAACTAACTGGTACAATTGAGGCTCTCATTGTTGTATAACCAAAGCATCTTTTTTATAGTGGGGATGACCCCATTAAGAAAAAAAATCCAACAGTGTGAGCAATTCCTTGTGCCAACTCAAAATACCTCTGCTTGCAAACACCAGCATTTTGACCACAACACCCGCTAAGAAAGAAATGGTAGGATGTTGGACGCCTCAGCACATTCTCTAGATAGTTCTATTATCAATTCAAAAGTTGTTCCCCCACCCTCATGCAGAGTAAAGACTTTGTTACCATTTTACAGACAGAGCTGGTTTTTGTTGTTGTTTTGAGGTGCTCGGAATAGAACCCAGGGCCTAATGCATGCTGGGCAAGTGCCATACCACAGAGCTCCATCCCTAGTCCCACACAGTCAGCTATCTATTGCCCCTTTCTCATGTCCAACTCCTATGCTCCAGGTTCTAAAGCAAAACTGTCTTGGCTAATCTAAATCTTCCTTGGTACCAGGCAGGAACAATTCCCTGCAACCTACTCATCCACTCTCCTTTTTGGGACAGTAAGGCCACGAGAAGCAACTGGACTACTGGATGTTTGCATTGAGCTTTATAATTTACAAACCATTCACCAACATACCATGATCTCTCATCTGAGCCTTATAACAACCCAAGGAGGCAAACCTGCTCCCCTCCCCAGTAAGGTCTGTATCTGCATGAGACTGTCATGGGGTGTCACACGGTAAGCACACCATAAGTGTAAGTTATTAGCCATGTGCCATGGTCTGGATGTTTGTGGACCACCAAATTGAAATCCCAACCCCCAAGAGGACAGTATTAGCCATGAGATCTTCAGGGTATTATTAGATCATGAGGGCAGAGCACTCATAAGTTGGATTAGCATCCTTATAAAGAGGCCAGAGAGAAATTCCTCACCCCTTCCACCATAAGATCATGGAGAAGCAGCCATTTGTGAACCTAAAAGTGAGCCTTCGCTCACCACAAACTCTGGCAAAACCCTGACCTCAGACTCCCCAGCCTATGAGAAACAAACTTCTGTTGTTCATAAGCCACCCAGCTTAAAGTACATTACAGCAGTCCTAATGGACAAGACCATATTAAACACAGCAAGTACTATTTTATAAATGAAAAACGAGGCTGAGGTTGGACAACCAACGAGGCCTCCAGGAAAGTACAGTGAGCTGGGAAGGGAGAAAGCCTCATGCAGGATTCTTTCTATCACCATATCGACCTAGATCCTAATATGTCTAAAACCTTATAGTCACACATTTCCAATTAGGCTCAGGCCTAGGAGAGCCTGAAGTCTGGTACTGTCACAGTAGGATGGCCACATACTAAAGAGCATTGGTTCTTTGGACCTCTTTGCCTTCCTCTCCATAATGAAGGCAGACTCACTGTTGGTCGGTCGGTCGGTCGGTCGGTTGGTTGGTTGGTTGTTTTTTTTCCTTATTCTTCCTTTTTCCAAATAAACATCAAGCTTTCAGACTACAGGCCCCATTGCAAGCACAAAGTATCATTTAATTGCATTTCTACACCAGCTCCAGCTATCTGTTTCCCAGTCCCTAACTCCCACTGGGCAGATTCTGAAGCCACACAGGAGATTAAGTCAAGAGGGGAGAACAGGAGGGACATTCTCTCCTTGAACTTTCTTAAATGGAAAAAAGAAAAAAAAGAAGAAGAAAAGAAAAGAAAGGCCTATTTTCCAAGGAGGGGGCTGGGGCAATGATCTTTCCATTATGAGGACCTGCATAAGAATCTATAGATTATTTAATGCTGGGGTGGCTGTGAAGCGAAATAAAGGAATCTTTGTGCGACGCCAGCCACAGTTCCCTCACTCTTTCCCCAGTCAGGCATTTCAACCAACTCTTTAAATCATCAAGCTCTAATGCACCCCATCTGTGCACTGGCTGCAGCCAATGAAACCAAAGCCTTTGCTGACTTTGGCCTGGACTTGTGAATGAGCCTTTCTGCCCCAAAAGGGGCAGGATGGAGGACATAAGGCCAATGAAGTCCTTTTTTTGCTCATTATTTGTCTTCTCCCAATGTTCAAGCTCCATTCGTCCTTTTATTTGATTACTTGCTGAGCTCTTACCACAGGTCAAGTTCTGATCTGGAGACTAAAGCTGAGAGGACATGGCCCAGTGATGTGAGAAAGAGCTCATGAGAGGAGCAGGGAAAGAAGAATGCTCTTATCAGAAATCCATGGCCCTGAACTACCCTTTACCTGCATACTCTGGGATTGTGGCTTACTTCCACTCAGTTGCAAACTACCTCAGAAGATAAGATTCTGCCAGGTCATCAAAGGCCTTGCATATCAGGCCAAATAGATAAGACATAAACTTGGAAGGTCATTACTATCTCTATATATTCAAACTCTAGCCATCTCACAAGGTTCAGTGCAAATAATCACCTCTTCCAGAAATACCTTCTGAATACCAAGCAATAACTCTCTCTTCTCCAAATGTCCAATCCAAGATCCTGGGCAGCTTTTGTAAGTCTCAGCTTCTCCATCAGAATAAAAGATGACTAAGGACCTAAAGACTTCTCATGAGGGTTAATGGGATAGCATTTATAAAAGTGTCAAGTAGCAGTTTTTAGTACATAGCGGATGCTAAAAAGCACTGTACTGGTACCTCAATGTCATACATAGCACTTTTTCCTTGTGTTAAAATGATGCCTTGGCTTCCCACTAGATTTAAACTAACACTTTCTTTGGTGATTTTCCCAAAAAAGACAACTTTGCAATTCCCCTCCAAGCTCACAGGTCCGCTTCCAATGCCCAGAGGACTGGCTGCTCTCTTCTCTGACAAAACCTCCCACATCCAAACTTCCTGACAAAGGGTTCCCCCCAAACTCAAAGAGAATCCAACAAAAGATGATTCGTTGATATAAAAGGAAGCCAAAAGCTGGCTGAAACATAAATAGAATAAAGGAAAATAATTTTCAGAATCACAAAGAAGGGAAAGTGGGACAGAGCGAAAGTCCAGCTAAGTCTTTGAGGGCCTGAGGCATCCAGCTCATGGTAACTAAACATCCTGGCATAGACGGAGAACAAGGGACCCCATCCTCAGGCCCGATTTGAGATCTTCTGCTAACACAGACCTGGTTATTCTGTCAACCTTCTTCGCGTCCTATGTCTAACCAGCCAGTCAGACTGTAAGGGTCTACACTGTTGACTGGAGCCCTCATCCCTGCCTGGCTGAGGCTACCCAACCAGAGAAAAAGAAAGCAAGGCCACCTTTTCCAGCAGTTCTTATAAATAGGTCAGCAACACCAATTGTATTTATTTATTTATTTTTGGTACTGGGAATTGAACCCAGGGCACTCTACCACTGAGCCACATCTCTAGCCAGTTTCTTTTTCTTTTCTTTTCTTTTTTCTTTCTTTTTTTTTTTTTTTATTTTCAGACAGAGTCTAACTAAGTTCCAGAGACTGGCCTTGAACTTGGGATCCTCCTTCCTCAGCCTTTTGAGTCACTGAGATTACAGGCAAGAGCTACTATCCCCAGCACTAATTTTCTTTTTCAACCTAGTCTGGATCTGCATAAAGGTTGGTTTGTTTTCATTTTAATGGCATGAAGTCCAAGTTCTGAGATGCAGTTGAGGGAAGAATTCTCCCACGATCTTTTTCTCTTTGTCAAGCAGCCCTAGTAAAACCTGTTTCTCCTCCCCTGGGAACACAGGTCCAAGAGAGTGGCAGCTCCCGTGAGAATGCTGCCTGAAGGAAGGGTCCAGTGCCTGAATCGCACAACGGGGTGTTGGATTTGTTTCTTATTAACCCCAGTCCTAACTTCAGAAGCTGTTGCCAACGCTCCTCAGGGAAAACAAGGTCTGGTCTTTCCTCTGATTATGATCAAATGTCATTCTATATTACCTCATGCATAAGCCCAAAAGGTCCCCCTGAGCCAGTGGATCATCTCTTCAACAGGACACTTTTGTTTCTCCCCAAAGGCCACTCATTTCAGTAATGCCACTGTCTTACAACTTCCCCTGGGGCTTGTCAGGGACTCTCTCATCTTTGTCAACAAATCCCACTATAATGGGGCTGGCAGTGTAGGTAGCTAGATGGCAGAGCCCTAGTCTTGCATGCATGAGGCCCTGGGTGCAGTACCCAGCACTGCAAAACAAACGTGAACAACAAAAACCCTTCAAAACCATAAGACCCTCTTCTCCCCACCTCTCTTAGAATTCACTTTCCAAGCAGAAAGCACTCTTCGCCACATTCTGCCAACTAAACCAAACAAGCTGAGCAGAAGGCTCTAATCCTTTCTCTGGCCTGCAAGCTGCCAGCCCCCAAAGCCTCCAACAAGGGTGACATCTAATTTCCAAAATAACAAATTAAACCATTTCTCTGTCCCTGCAACTTGGAGTGATTTCTCAAGGAAGTGAGGCAGTCATGTGAGTCAGCCCTCTCTGCACAAAAAAATAGAGTAGAAATATCCCAGCCCCTTTGCAGAGTTTATAAACATCTGTAACCTTAGGAAAAGTGCCCTCACCCGGGGGTAGGCAAGAAAGGCTTACGGGAAACATGTACCTTGGAAATGAGTTCATCATGATTGGCCAAGTGAGCCCTGCAGTGAATGCAGCTATAGGTCCGATGGCAGGAGGGCAGATATGCCTGGAAAGTCTTGGATCTTGTCATCTTCACCATTGGCGCCGCTGAGCGTGGGGTGAGCTCTGGGGCAGCCCACGAGGCACTCCCACAGGATGGGTCGCACGGGAAACACCGGAAGACACAGGTAAAGGCCGTGGTTTGGCAGGGGGTGGGTGTGGGGCAGGCTCCACACACTGGTGACGTCTTCAGAGGAAGGACCCTCAAGTAGAGGTCGAGGGCTGGTTCTCAGCAGCCTGCGGCACCAAGTAAAATAGCATTAGCTGATACAGTAAGGCTTCCTATAAGTCATGTAGAGTCTGAATGCCACTCAGAAAAAGGCTAATGCTTACAGGATAAAATAATCCCCCTCACTATTTCTTGAACTGGGCCCAAGCTGCCCAACGCATGAGAAAGAAATCACTCCAATCCTGCTGCTCTGCTACAGTTGAAGATTCAGTATCAACTTGGTACTTTCAGCAGTTACCCAGCCAATTGGCATTAATATCCTCAGGCAAAGTCCAGGATTGAAGATGAGCTACCTACAACCCCAGAGAAAGGATATCTTAGGGTCCCATTTCCTGAGCAGACCAAGGTGAAAGATCAAGGAAGAATTCAGCCTCTAGTGATTCACTCCATCCAATATTCATGTGTGGATTTCCCATCCACTGCCAGATGCCAGGAGAACTCCAACATATGAAGCCACCACTTGCAGAGGCAGCAACCCCCACACCAGTCTCCACTTAGGGATTGAGCACAGGATACAAAGGATCAGCTTCCCATTCAGCAGAACTAGCCAGCAACTTGGGAGTAGTGATTCCCTTTGCAATACCTTGCTCAGAAGTAGATGCATTTTTATTTTTAAAAACAAAAAAACAAGTGAGTGAATCAATGTCATAAAAAGGCTCCTTCACCTAAAAATCATAAAGACAGTAAATTTTAAAATTTTTTTCCTTCAATCCCTGGATTTCCCATTATTCATCCCACAATATCAAACATCTCTCCTCCCACAGCCTCACCTCTTATTCTACTGGGAACCGAGGACACCGAGGAAGTGGGTGGTTCCCAGGATAACAAATGAGCAGGTTAGTCCCAGTGAAGGTCTAAGGAAACAGCTCCAAGGCCCGAGGCTCACTCTGCTCCTCTGTGGCTTACCTACCTCAGGCTTTGACACCTGTCTATTCCCTGGACTTCACTAATGGGGATGGTGTTCCCACTTGTGTACCTCCCAGGAGAACCCTGAGCGTTAATTAACACCTGCGTTAGGCTTTGAAGATAAAATTATTTAGAGGTGCATGGGGAGAAGGGCGAGACACCACACACAAACAAAATCAGATCTTCCTTGCCGGCTTATGTCTGGGATCCATCTGGACACTTTGGAGAAATCCTACAAATTCCTAGTCTTCTTTTTTCTCTAAACCTCACTGGAACCAAATCTTTCAAAAGGAAGCCACCCTCCACCTTGGCATCCTTCCCACCACAGCAGTCCCTGATGCCATTGTACTCCTGGAGCCTTCCTGCATGGCCAAGACCACACTAGGCTGCAGGACAACAGTGGTCACTACCCCTCGTGCCACAGTAAGAACACATTCCTTCTGCAGCCCTGAGTCACACTGGCTCCACATCCAATTACATGCAAGATGCCTGATGGTTGGAGGGATTCAGGCCTGCAGAGGCCAGGGAATTATGTCTCTCTGCTCATTCTCTCTTACAGACCCAAGATCAGGTCACATGGATGTCACACTTGGAAGGATATGGCCAGGTGCGGTGGCGCACGTCTGTAATCCCAGCGGCTCCAGAGGCTGAGACAGGAGGATCACAAGTTCAAAGCCAGCCTCAGCAAAGGCGAGGCACTAAGCAACTCAGTGAGACCCTGTCTCTAAATAAAATATAAAATAGGGCTGGGGATGTGGCTCAGTGGTTGGGTGCTGCCAAGTTCAATCCCCAGTACCAAGAAGAAAAAAAGAAAGAAATACTTGAAGGATACAGAAGTGGGAAATGATTCCCTCAGCTTTGCCCCAGAGTTAGGCCTGGCCATCCCAGGACACAGGGCTGGAAGATACATGAACCTCTGGATCCAGAGCCCCTGAGCATCCTCTGGGTAGTGGGCGAGGTGAATGGACAAAACAGGCTACAGTAGACCAGTGCTACAGGATGACAACAGAGTTACAGGTGGTAGAAAGAGCCAGACACCATCTTGGTGATTCCTGAAATGACTTCAACCTTTCCAGTGTCTGTTCTACTGTCAAGAAGGACAGAATATCCAGAGAGGGAGGGGGAAGCCGAAGCGGGCTAGGTAGGGTAAGGAAGACAGGCAGAGGAATGTGAGAAGTAGGCTTCCCCCAGGACCAAGGCTTCTGAAGTCCATGGCCTTGGCCGCCCAGTAGGGAGCACTGGGCTCATCAGTCTTACGTAAATACCAAGGGAAGAAAGGGAAACAATGACCCTGGCTGCCTTTCTGCGTTTACAGAGCAGCTACAGAGTCTGTTTTCTTATGCATGCAGACAGCTTCTAAATTATGCATTTCCCTTGAGTAGAATTATTCCTTTTCTCACTTCTCTTCTGTAGGAAACCCAAAAAAAAAAAAGTTCATAGGCAGAAGTTTCTGGTTATGCTCAACTTCAAATCTGAATCCCAAAACTTATTCAAGGCTACTTTCTGCAGAATAAGCATTTACACTCTGTATTCAATGTGAGTGTGTCAGCCAGGCACACGCCTGTAATCCCAGTGACTCAGGAGATGGGTACAGGAAGATTGCAAGTTCAATGCCAGCCTTAGCAACTTAGCAAGGCCCTAAGTAATTTGGTGAAACCCAGACTCAAAATAAAGGGCTGGGGATATGGTTCGGTGGTAAACTGCCACTGAGTTAAACCCCCCATACCCATTTTAAAAAATGTAAGTGAGTCCCAAAACACACACACACATGCACACTCACTGTTCACCATGGCTCTGAACTTTTTTGCAGGAGAATAAATCCACCATGTGAGCAACGGCCCAGACTGTCTGGTGCTAGAAAATCCTGGAAAGTCTAGACAAGCATTAGTCTTCACTGTGCTCTGCTCCCCCCACCTTTTCCCCCCTTCCCTGTAATTGAACCCAGGGCCTCCCCCAAGCTAGGCAGTGTTGTACCACTGAGCTACCTGCCCTCACTCAGCTCTTTAATATGAATCCACAGGCATCCTGAAGATGTGACCCCTTCCCTGGGAAGAAGCAAAGGAAGAGAGAAATTACTGGAAAATGCCTCTTGTTGAGACCCAGGACAAGCCAGAAGGAATGACAAAGAGCAGGGGGAGAGGAAGGTGACTCCAAAACAAGAAAAGGCCAGTGTGGCTAAGAAGAAAGGAAGGAGCAGGCTGAAATCACAGAAGTTATCTTTCAGCCAGGGACTGAAGAATGTATCCACCTGGTGCTGCCTTCTTCCTATTTCTCAGGGAAAACTGAGAAACTTGCTTGAGTCAATTCTTAGAAAGGAAAATTTAACTGGCGATTTTTTTTTTCAAAGGGGTGAATTACGGGTACAGGTCTATAGAGCATTTTTAAGTTTTGGACTTTGATCCCTGAGGGGGCGACAGGGTCCAGGGGCTTCATGAATCCAACCCGTTCAGCATTTTGTGGAGTCCAAACTGATCTCCAACAATAATCAAATTAACTCGGTATTTTAAAGCCTCAGGGCACATGTACAAATTAAACAGCATTTTAAGTGAACTAATAATCCATCACAGTGGAAATTAAAGAAAGATTTGCTACCACCCCCAGCTGGCTCAGCATGGAAAGAAAAAACGTGAAATATTATGATTAAAAACAAAGATCGCAGATACACCACCTCAAGAGCCAAAGGCAGAGGGACCACACTCCGAACCTGGCTGGCCTGCCTAACAGACTGGCCCCTTTCATCAGGGGCCACAGTTCCAGGTGGAACTTAGAATGGAACCTTCTGCATGTCACCAGGAGAGAAGGGTAGTAGGTATGCCTTTTTTAATCAAGCCATGAAGAAACTGAGGAGTGCTGTGTGAGCCAGACCACGCACGGCCACAGAAACTGACTAGGCACATGGAACTCACGAGAGGAAGCCACTCCTCCAGACTGGACCAGGCCATCCTCAAGGTGTGCCTCTGTATCATTGTTTCCTTGGGGTGTTTGCCGGAAAGTAGGCAAAGACATTTCTTTTCTGCTTTCAAATCAAATTGAACCCAAAGCCTGTGTGTAGCTAGATTCACCCTAGTGGAATGGGTGGCCTGCTGCCCCCATTGGGACTCTTTATTCTGTATTGAAGCACCCTACAAGATGGTGCCATGGAGACAACATCTCCCCAGACCCAGAACGACCTTTTCAAGGTGAGACCAGCTGGTGACGACACTGAAAGATGCATGGAGTGTGCTGAGATGAAAGTCTTCCCAAGAGGTGGCTTCATTGGAGGCCTTGCTATCTGATTTATGCAACCCTGACAAGCTCAGAAGCCTCTTTCTCCTTCAAATCCACCCTCTGCATTTTAGCCATTGTTGTCTATCGTAAAAGCAGATCTGATGATGTCATTATTCTCATGATGTTCAGAAAGGCAATACAGGGTACTGGCTCACAAGACCTTGAAGCAATTTCAAATCTCAGCTCCATTTATTAGCTGTGCAACCTTGAAGAAATTACTTAAGCTCTCTGGATCTCAGATCATAATATCTACTAGATAAGGCTTTTGTGAGGATTAACTAAATTAAGATACAAAGCACTCAGCATGCGTGCCTGGCATGTAGTAACCTTACAATAAATTCCAGGTATGTATTCCAAATACTTAGGATTTGGGCAACTCGTATGAAGCTCTTTATAGTTCCCAACACCCCATACCTAATTCACATGCCCATGGTTTTGTTAATGCCATTCCCTCAATGTGACACAATCTTCCCACCTCTCCTCTCCAGACCCTCACTTGTCCCCTAAAACTCAGCTCATAGGTGCTCATATTCAACAGATGAATAAAGAAAATGGGGGGGGGGCTGGGATTGTAGCTCAGTAGTAGAGCACTTGCCTAGCATGCATGAGGCACTGGGTTTAATCCCCAGTACCACATAAAAATAAACAAATAAAATAACAGTATTGTGTCCATCTACAACTAAAAAAAGAAAAGATATATACACAATGGAATATTACTCAGCCATAAAAAGAATAAAATTATGGCATTTGCTAGTAAAAGATGGAACTGGAAATTATCATGCTAAATAAAATAAGCCAATTGCAAAAAAAAAAAAAAAAAGGTCAAAAGTTCTCTTTGATATGTGGATGCTAACCCATAACCACGGAGGGTATGGAGAAGTATAGAAGTTCATTGGATTAGACAAAGGAGAATGAAGGGAAGGGAGGGGGGATGGGAATAGGAAAGACAGTAGAATGAACTGGACATAACTTTCCTATGCTCATATATGAATACACAGCCAGTGTAACTCCACATCATGTTCAACCACAAGAATGAGATCAAGAATGTAATGGGTTGTACCCCATGTATGTATATAATGTCAAAATATACCTTACTGTTATGTATCTAAAAACAAATTTTTAAAAAAGAGACCACTCAAATGTCACCTCAGCATTAGCTCAATGGCCCCTTCTGTGTTTACCCCGCTTAATCCTCTTGGAATTCTTTTTCTGCTTCTGCATCTTCTACTAGAGGGGCCACTTGTGGTCCTTGTTGTACCCCCTGAGCTCAGCTGCATGGCAGTCACTAAACACCATCGCTGAAATGAATTTCCTCTGCTTCTCACTGGACCGGGAGCTGAACCAGTCCACTTATCTGCGCAGGTAGCACACACGAAAGAGGTCCCCCTCCACATAATGAAGAAGGAGGCAAAGTCACCCTGGGTCCCAGTGCCTCACACATGCTAGGCAAGTGCCACAGCCCCAGCTGTTTTTTATTTAAATTTTGAGACAGGATCTTGCTGAGTTACTTAAGGCCTCACTAAATTGCTGAGGCTGGCTTTCCTGGGTTTACAGTTGTGTGCCACCATGCCTGGCTTAGAGGTGACCTTTTAAAATCCTAGAAATTAATCAAAGGGGGTCTGTAATTGGCATCTATGCCTATTCTTTACATCATTGAGGCTATGTTAAAAAAAAATAGCAGCAGCAGTTCAAGCACCGTGGCACACACCTCTAATCTGGAAGGCAGGACCATGACTGAGAACCCATGTTCTGTTCAGCCATCCATGAGGAATGTGAAAAGCCCTGATAAACAGTGGTGGCAGTGGAAAGCGAGCTGGCAAGCCAATTCTGAGACTGGAAAGTGAGAAAAAGAGCAAGAGATGAAATGCCTGTGGAAAGCCTGTAACCCACCAGCATTGTCCTCCTTACCCAGCCTAATAGCACCAGAATCCTGAACCCAGAGAAGGTAGGAGAGACCCAGGATCTCTGGTCTGCCACACAGGAAGAGCGGACATCAGCGCAGGATCTAGAGGCAGATGGACTTGGATTCAGTCTGGGTTCTTCTCACTAGCTGCATTGCCACTGGGCAAACAGCCTGAAAGGAGATAACAACAGTGTATATCTCCTGGAGGAGACAAAAGAATCAAATGATGCAAGTGAGGCATTCAAACACAGCACCTGACACCTGGTCAATACTCAATAACCTTGATTAGCTACAACCATCCTTCCCAGCAAGGGAGAAAGAGTGAAGGAGCTGTTCCTACTCACACAACCAAAGGCAACACTGTTCCTGTGCCCCAGGTTGATTCACAGTGGTTAGGAGGTTAGGGCCTAAACTAATCCACTTAAAGATACATTGTGCTTTAAGTAGGCTTTTGTAGCTTAACTGGGGACCTGATATTATTGCTGTCATTCCAAACAACACAACACTCCACCACTTAGTGCATCAGACAAGTTACCTATGGGGTCTGTACTGACTGCTAATCTCAGGATGGGGCCCCACTATTGAAAACTACTCTGAAAATCCTCTATTAAAACTGCCACAAGCTGATGTGCAAGATACACAGAAAAAAAAAAATCAATATCATCATTTTATAGATACCTCTTTTATAGCACTGACCCAGGTGGTACTTCAAATCCATCTAGCTGATAACAAAAACCGAGTCTGAACTGTCAAGGAGGCATTCTCCCTGAAAAACAAAGCCAACCATTCATCTCCAACCTGGACACAGGGTCTAGTCCTGATTTCAGGGGGATTATCTGATAGACAATACTCCTACATGATCTCTAGGATTTCTTCTGCTCTTTAAAGTCCTGATTCCATGTGCTAATGATGCCTGCCAGCTGAATCCTGCAGTCCTGCCCCAGAGCAAAGTATCCATCCACCAACCTTCATTTTGTTAAGGCCTTGATTTTAGGGAGGTCATAGAACATGACAGCATTACAGAGGCCCTTCAGAGAGAGATGCTAATATGCCTTTCCAACATCTGTTCTTAGAGCAACGTTTTTACTGTGGGATCAGTTTGACACTTCACCTGGGGAGGACTCCATGTAAGACTTGCATCTGTTACAACATCTGCATATAAGAGGAGTTCCCCTTGAACATCTTGCAACTTGCATGCCATTTACTAGATATCAGAAGTAGCTGTTGCTGACCAGCTATCAAGTAGATCAGATATTACTTCAGGTTTCTCTACAATTTCAATTTTAAAAATAACAAATCCAGAGATGGTGGCACATGCCTTTAATCCAAGCAAATTCAGAAGGCTGAGGCAGGAGGATGGCAAGTTCAAGGCCAGCCTAAGCAACACAGTGAGACCTTGTCTCAAAACAAAAATTAAAAGGGCCGTGGATGAAACTCAAAGGTAGAGTACACCTGGGTCCAATCCCACGTACAAAAGAAATAAGCAAAAGAGTTCAAAGTATCTGAGATTAATTACAAAAACATATACTCAGGGCTGGGATTGTGGCTCAGTGGTAGAGCCCTTGCCTAGCACGGGTGAGACCTGGGTTCGATCCTCAGCACCACATAAAAATAAAGGCATTGTGTTGTGTCCATCTACACCTAAAAATAATGAATATTTTAAAAAATATATATATATATATATATATATATATATATACACAACACAATAAGATTTAAAATAAATTAAGAAATTAGGATAGTAAAATTAAAAACAAAAGGAGAGTCTGGACATAGACATAATTACTGAAGTTACACTTGGCTTTGAGCTCCTAGTCACCAGGGCAAAAAAAAAAAAAAAAAAAAAAAAAGACAAGGTTTATCATTTCCTATAAAATAAAAACATATTGGTTGTTCAGGATACAAATTTCCTGTGGGTGATTAGAGAAGAGACAATGAAAAATCTAGTGGACATGATTCCCAGAATGTCTCAAGAGCTCCTAGCCCATAACCCCTTGGCAAGATTCCTTTGAGCTGGGCACCTTGGTGCATACCTGTAATCTCAGCAGCCTGGGAGGCTGAGGGAGAAGGATTGCAAGTTCAAAGCCAGCCTCACCAACTCAATTAGTCCCTATGCAACTTAGCAAAACCCTGTCGCAAGAAAAAAAAAATGTTTTTTAAAGGGAGTGGGGGCTGGGGATGTGGGTCAGTGGTTAAGCACCCCTGGGTTCAATCCCTGGTATTAATAAAAATAAAATTATTCCTTTGAGTGTTCTCCCATGAAAAGAGACAGCATAACAAGCATCCAAGTACAATTGAGTAAATGGGATTCTACACAGAGTCAGGTCAAGCCAGGAGAGGCCAAAGACTTGGATTTCTGATTGTCTTGCTGGATCCACTGATACAATACAGATCCTCCAGAGGAGTGGAAGAGCTACAGGGCTTTTCAGTAAGGCCTCCTGAACATCATTTATCCTAACTGGGATCTTGAATAGCAAAAGCACGGGCAGCCTCCAGATGCCAGGTGCAAACACTAATACTTTCAGCTGCTAACCCTGTTGCTTGGTGCAGTGTTCAGCTGCTTTCTCCTGAAATAAAATGGCTTCACCATGCTCTTCCACCTCTCTGAACCTCAACCTCAACCTCAAGGGTGCTCTTCCATCTTTCTGGGCTGGGGTGTGGCTCAGTGGCACAGCTCTTGCCTTGCATGTGCAAGGCCCGACCCCATCCCCAGCATTGCAAAATAAAACAAAAAAATACCATTATCATTTATTTCCTTTGCCCCTGTCACCTTCACCCCAATTCTGTTCCTTCCTCTTGAAGGCCAGTTGCCTAAGCAGGAAACACCCTTTCCTCCCTCTCCCTTCCACATCAAACTTCATTTCTCCCCTAGACAGTTGTCTAAACTGCTTAAACCCCCCTTTCCATTGCTCTCCTCAGTCACCAGCAGCCACCCCCACCCCCAGGCCCATCCTCTATCACTGTGGACTACTGTGTTTGCTCCCTAACTGGACTCCCTGACTCAGCTCTCACCTCTCCAGCCCATTCTAGAATTCTATTTATAAAATACAATCTAATCACATCTCCTCGTGTTTCTAAATCTCCAGTGGTTTCCTAGCAGCCTATAGGACACGGTCCAACCTGTCAGGTGACATGAAGAGCCTGTTCCCAACTCTATATTCTCATCACTTCCCCAAACTCCAGTCTAAACCTGTTTGCTGAACACACCAAGTCTGGTCACTACCCTGTGCTTTTTCTCAATGTTTCATTACCTCCTATCTCTTAACCTATCTTCTGTGCTTAGTAAATGCCTGTTCATCCTCTAATACCCAGCTCAAATAAGACCCTAAGCAGAGCTGGTGGCCCCTGCTGCCAGCAAAGAAAAACTTTACCTTTATCTGGGATGGCATTTTATTACATTGCTCATGAGCCTCTCCTCATCAGACTGGGAACTTCCTGCAGTCAAAAGTCCAGTCTTTGGCTGAAGTACTAATTGCTTTTGTGCTAATTGCTTACAAAAGAAAAAAAAAAAAAGTCTAGTCTCATGGGGCATCCCTCAGTGTGTTCCTCAGGATTTAGTGTCCAAAACATTAGTTTTTTTTTTTTTTTTTTTTGCACCAGGAATTGAACCTAGGGGTGCTTTACTGCTGAGCCGCATTTCCAGCCATTTATTTATTTATTTATTTATTTATTTATTTATTTATTTATTTATTATTCTCATTGAGACAGAGTCTCACTAAATTACTTAGGGCCTCACTAAGTTGCGAGGCTGCCTTTGAACTTGCGATTCTCCTGCCTCAGCCTCCTGAGTAACTGAGATTAAGGGCATGTGCCACCATGCCCAGCACATTGGAGATTCTTGAAAAATGTTAACTGAGTAAAATGAATAACCATCAGGGATATCATTCTGCCATATAAAGCTGTTTTTTCTTTTTAAATCTCCTTAGTTACTGTGCCACTATTCAAAACATTTAAAATATCTAGTTCTGAGCATTACATAGGACTCACCATTAACACTCCCCCAAATTATAAAGCCAGCCCAATTCCTGTGACACCCATTTGCTGAAACTGGTTGATGATGTCTGAAACTTAGTACTGCGGAGTTACAGCTCAGATGAGCCACACCATGTGAACCTCTGACAGTTTTACCTAGCTGCTGTCTGACAGCAGAAACATTTCTGTTACTGCCACTCCTAGCCCTTCACAGTCTAGACTACCCCATAGGGAACTTTCCCAAGTGGCCTAAACCAGTCTGGCACTGACTTTTGGACCCCTATAGAAACTCTCAGACTTCTAATCTAGGCATCTCCTCCCAGAGTGGTCCCCACAAAACCCCCAGGGCAGTCTGAGTTGCTGCTCTAGGCAAGACTCAGAGAAAAATGAAGGTCAAGCTTGCTTTAGGCCAAGAAGGAAAGGGATCCTTTCCTTTCCCAGGCATGACGGGGCATGCCTGCAGTCCCAACAACTTGGGAGGATGAGGAGGGAGGATTGCAAGCTCAAGGCCAGCCTGGGAAAGTTAGCAAGATCCTGTCTGAAATTTTTTTTTTTTTTTAAAGAGAGCGCAAGAGAGGGAGAGAGAGAGAGAGAAAGAAAGAATTTTAATATTTATTTTTTGGTTATCGGCGGACACAACATGTTTGTTGGTATGTGGTGCTGAGGATCGAACCCGGGCCGCACGCATACCAGGCAAGCGCGCTACCGCTTGAGCCACATCCCAGCCCCCCTGTCTGAAATTTAAAAAATAAAATGGGCTGGGGATATAGCTCAGTGGTAAAGTAACTCTGGGTTCAATCCCCAGCAGAGAGAGAAAGAAAGAAAACATGATCTTAGAAAATTAGATAGGTGATATAGCCTATCCTCGGAAGATATTTCACCAGGGAACACTCCCCAACTCCCACTGAGTCAGGTGGCCTATTCCCACACTCAGCAATATTGACATTTGCTGTTTTTCTTTTATTGAAGTGATGATTTGATTGTATTCATGTTTCCCAAACTCAGATATCTGCAGAATAAGTGAATGTCTTTTGGACTATGGGCACTGTGTGACCTTGATTTCTCTTTAACTGCTGGTCCCCAGGGCACAGCTGGGGCCCCAATTAGCTACAAACCATCCATCCCAAATCTGCCAATACAATTCCCTTGTTCAGCTGTCAGCACGCCTTTGGCTTTCTGACTTTCATCTCCCCACTCAAATAAACCCAAAAATCTAGACTCTGACACAGGAGGCTGGGCCCCCTGCCTTTCCACAACTGGAATTTGGAAACTGAACTTTTTAGAACTCAAGAGTAAAAAAGGGAAGAGGCATCTTCAAAAGGATGCTGGTATGTCTAAATACCCAATCATCACCAGCCCAAAGATGGATGGATTTTGTTTTAGAAATTATTAAACTGTCATCTAATGGTGTCATTTCATAAAGGACAGGAAAGGGCGCCAGGTGGGAGAAACTGACTCTGCAGAAATGCCTGGATTTCTTCTCTGTATGGGAACAGCAAGTAGATTTTATAAATTATTAAAGCCTCTTTCCCTTTCAGGCCTGGTACATGGAGGGGAGACAAGCACACTGCCAATATGGCTTTGTCGTATAATTCAAGAAGCCTCCACAAAGCTGGTTGTTTAATGGGTCAGCCTTCCTACTAGATTGTGAGCTATTTCTGGCCAGAGACACTGTCTGGTTAATCATCCCTCATTACTAGACCAAAGCATGGCATGAAGGACAAGCTCAGGAAGCCTTGGTTGAAGGAAGTTGAGCAGTGGGGGAGGGAAGGAAGAGGCCCTAGCAACTGCCCATGAGCCTCTGGATGCTACAGCTTATTAATTCCCTATTATGGGTCAATGAAGGGACAAGAACTTGATATGCATCATTATCTCTATTCTTCATGACAACCCAGGAAAAAAAAAGAGAAAGAATAGAAAAAAACTTTGCAACTCAAAAAGTCAGGCATTATGGGGCTGGGGCTGGGGTTCAGTGGTAAAACACTTGCCTGGCACGTGTAAGGCACTGGGTTTGATCCTCAGCAACACATAAAAATAAATAGATACGATAAAGGTATTGTGTCCATCTACAAAAAAGGGGGGGCATTATAAGTATCCTCTTTTTATAAGGGGATGGGAATACCGGGAATTGAACCCAGAGGTGCTTTATCACTGAGTCACATCCCCAGCCCTTTTTTATTTTTTGAGACAGGGACTATGTTCTTTAGGGCCTCACTAAGTTGCTGAGGCTGGCCTTGATCTCGATATCCTCTTACCCCAGCCTCCCAAATCCCTGGAATTACAGGCATGTGCTCAGGCTCCTGGCAGTTATCTCTGTTTTCTAGATGAGGAAAAGGCTCAAGAAGTCAAACTGTTTGCCCAAGGTCACATAACTAAAAAGGACTAGACTGGGACTCAAGTCCCTTCCCACTCCCAACTGGATTCTTCCTACCCAGACAAGCCAGAGAGGTGGCCTGGGGAAGCAAAACTTTGGTCCTTTAACTTTCTAGAACTTTCAGCGAAATAGGAGAGTTCCAGTAAACTAATTATAATGTCAAAAGAAGATGCTGCACCCCCTTAAAACACCAGACTCAGCGCTCCAACATTAAATTGCAAAAATGAGAGAAAATCCAAAAGAAAATGAAATAATCTGAACCAGAAGGTAGGACAATAGATGAGCACAAGACATAGCTGGGTTTTGGTTCTTGGTGGTGGAGCATTTAGTTCCAAGGCTGCAGTTAAGTCTGGGCCTTTTTTACTCAAAACCTAAAGGAAAAAAAATTAAGAGTCTCATGAGTACAACTAACTAAAAGCACCATTGAATTTAGGTTTACATAATGCACATTTACATACCATTAATACAGCAAATACTGAAAAATAATTCATTTATACCTTAAGTTCCATCTGGCAGTGAGTGGGTCAAGTTAGAGAGGGTCCCCAACGGACAAACACCAAGGTAATAAGAGACAAAGGGGAGACAAATATAATGAATGACGAGGGCAACAAATAAAAGGAAGAGGCAAAAATAGAGCAAGGGAAAGGTAAGGCCAAGGATGTTTGGTGATTTCTGCCAAGGTGATTAACCACTACCCTAGGGGTTTCCAGAACCCAGACATGTGTGGAGTTGGCTGCATTAGGAAAATGCAGGTGGGGGAAATAAAAGCTGCAGGAAATATTAGGGTGGGGTAGGGTGTGGGTTATTACCATTTGTTTTTATTACAGATTCCCCATTCTGAAAAAAAAAATATTTTTGTAGGTCTTTGGTGAGCCTCAGGAATTGTCATGGCAACCAGGTTTGAGAATCCCTAGACATAGTCTCCTATTCATACTTTTTGATTCATGTCAGTTGGCCACTGTTCACAGCTAGTTCTACATCCATAAGTGTTCTACTATAAGCCAGGCAAAGTGGCACACCATTGTAATCCCAGTGACTCAGGAGGCTGAGGCAGGAGGATCCCAAGTTCAAGCCCAGACTTGGCAACTTAGCGAGACCCTGCCTCAAGAATATATAAGTTTAAAAAAATTTTAAAGGCATTCCACTGTGAATGGAAGTTGCAGCTCCCCACCATTGCTCTTAGCTGCAGCAATGGCAGCCCAAGCAGCACCCCCGCACCCCCCATTCTCTTTCCCATATCTCAAGTACCTGCTGAGCACTCTTCATACATTCCCTCTCCCCTTCATACCTTGTGCCTTTGCTTGCAGTTCCCCCTGGTGTGCTCCTGCATTTTTAAATCTTGTTTTTTACAAGACCACCTCCAAAAAAGGACCCAGTACTTGCTATGCATTATTATCTCGCTTCTTCACAACCCAGAAAAGCACAGGAAAAAAAAATTTGCAGCTCAAAAAGGTAGGCATGATTATGATTATCCCTGTTTTCTAGAAGAGGAAAAGATTCGAGACAAATTAAACTGTTTGCCCAAGGTCACACAACTAAAAAGAACTAGTACCAGGACTCAAGTCCCTTTCCACTCCCAAAATAGATCCTTCCTACCCAGACAAGCCAGAAAGAAGACCTGGGGAAATGAATCCTTGGTCCCTGGAATGTTTCTGTATGTTTAAATTCTCTTCCTTGGGCTGGGGTTGTGGCTCAGTAGAGCGTTTGCCTAGCCCATTTGAGGCTTTGGGTTTGATTCTCAACACCACATATAAATAAAGGTCCATCAACAATGGATAAAATATTTTAAATAAATTCTCTTCATCCTTTACAGGACTACCTCCAACCAAATCAGCCTTCTTTTCCATATCTCTGTAATGACTTTAAATTCTTGCTACCTTGTACTCTGGCTGTTTATCACTTTGGAGAATATGCTCTTGTGGGCAGGGTCCATAGCTTAACTCATCTTTATCTCCCAAAGGCCTTATTATCAGTTGAATGATTATTACCCAAGAAAATAAAACAAAACCAAGGTTAAATTTAAGCTCTAGGCCAGAGGTTCCTCTTTCCTACTGGCAACTGAACCCAAGGGCACTCTACCACTGATCTATATCCTCAGCCCCCGCCCTACCGCTTTTTTAAAATATTTTTTAGTTGTAGATGGACTCAACACATTTATTCATTAATTTATTTATTTATTTAATGTGGTGCTGAGGATCAAACCCAGTGCCCTGCAAGTATTCTACCACTGAGCCCCAACCCCAGCCCCAGCCCTTCTTATTTCTTATTTTGAGACAGGGCCTCCCTAAATTGCTGAGGCTGGTCTTGAACTTGTGATCCTCCTGTGTCCGCCTCCCCAATGGCTGGGATTACCAGCATGCACCACCACACCCACCTTCATGGGCTATCTCTACAGTTGGGCCTAGAGAAATTTCTCAGAACATATAAGAGAATAACAAGAAGTGCAACTTTAGTGCAACTTTAAGCCGCACCTCCATAGCAGAGTGCTTCTTTGCCCCATAACAGACAGAAACTTTGCCTAATATGAAGAGATGATGAGTGATTTGGATCAGGAGTTTGTATTCTTCTAAAATGTACAGTAGAAAGGGCCCTTAGCCTGATAAATAAGAGGTATGTTTTGTTTCTGTTCTTTCCCCTAATTAGTGCCAGTGTCTTAAGCAAGTCCTCTTCATCTCTTTGAGCCTCAATGTTTATATCTCTAAAATGAAATACCTAAATGCATTTTTATACCAATCCAGTACCTATCCGGCTTGTAACGAAAGTCACAAGTCATTCACTTGAAATTAGAGAAAACAAAAATTAAAAGGTTAACACTGGAAAAAAATTAGGATGCAGGGCCCTATACAGTTACTAAAATCAAGCCACAAATTTGGCTCTGCACTTCCTGGCAGCCAAAGCAAAAGGAGAAATATGAGCAGTTATAAATTTCCAATTGTCCACAAAGAAAAAGCAAACCAGTTCCCTGGGAGAGACAAAGCTTTTCCTGGCACCATGTTCTGAAAGAATTTCTCCCATGAACTTCTTAAAGGGAACATAAAGAGAGGTTGCATTGAACGTCTTCAATAATATAAACCCTTATAAGAACAGTAGAAATTAGTTATATAAAGCTATTTCTGACAGTGTCCTTCCATGAACACAAAAACAGACATTGAAGTTTTCTCAGTAAAAGCAGTTCTAGAAAGGCTGAGATAATATGGCCCAACTATGTAGCTGTATCGAGGATAAAGCCAAGATGGCCAGGTCAACAGGTAGACAAGACTTCCTTCTGAAATTTTCACAAATAGTCCTTCTTCCAAGCAGGTGCTTGTTAAGAGATGGGCAGCAGGCAGTTTGTAATTACATGATCTTTAAATTCCATACCAGTTCTCATTTATGTGGCATTTCTGGTTTCCATTCATTTACTTATACTAATGTAAGATCTGGGAGTCTTCCTCTCCCCCTGCCCATTCCTGAATCAATGGATTAGGAACGGATTTCTGCCAGCCACAGAGGAGACTCCAACCACTAACATGCGTGTTATTATTAGCTAGCTGGGTGCTTATGTGCCAGGCTCTGTGCCTGGTTCCCCTGCATTCTCTCACTTAATCCTCCCATAAATCCTGTGTGATAGGAACTATAATTAGTCCCATTTTACAAATAAGGAATAAAGATTTAGAGAATTTTCGATTGCCCAAGGTCATAGAGCTAATTATCCAGTTCTTTCTGATTCCAAAGCCTAGGCTCTTAGCCCGTGTCTAGTGTCTCCTGGTATTAGTGAAATGTGATTTCTGATAGAAATGCTAATGTTTGTCAAGAGAAAACAGTGAGGCCTAGAGAAGGTCAGGGGAAGAGGCAAGCCTTGTTTATTAACAACTACAAAACGCTAATAGAGCTTTTGAAAGCTTTGGCAACTTATAAAATGGAAAAAAAAGAGATGACAGTGTGAAAAGCAGAAATTATAAAAGAAAAGCTAATTCTGAGAGAGTAGCTTCTTATCCTGGGAAAAGGAATTTTAGTCTCTTTTTCTGGGATAAGAAGGTACTTTTGCCAGGCACAATGGCGCACCCCTGTAACCCCAGCAGCTGGTGAGGCTGAGGCAGGAGGAGTTCAAAGCCAGACTCAGAAATTTAAGTGAGGCCCTAAGCAACTCAGTGAAACCCTGTCCCTAATTAAAAAAGAGCTAGATATGTGGCTCAGTGGTTAAGTGCCCCCTGGGTTCGATCCAAGGGCCCCAAACAAACAAACAAACAAAAAGTCACTTTCCTCTTTTCCTCTTTCTCTTAAAAAAAAAAAAAAAAAAAAAAAAAAGCAAATAAAGTGCTACTTTAGAAACTGGAAACCTTGTCTTGCTTGGTCATGCATTCATTCAACCAACAGGTATTCATCCAGTGCCCACTCAAAGCCAAGTTTTGTCAGCAGGAAGTCAAGGAGCTCTCAGTCTTCCACGCAAATAAACAAGTAGACAAAGTATATTATTTCTAGATGGTGCTAAGGTGCTTTGAAAAAATTAAGAAGATCAAAAGAGGCTGAGGAGGGAGGCAACTGTTCTAGATCACAGAAAGATTCTCTGAAACCCAAGCAAAAAAGGAGTCAGTCATGCAAAAATTGGGAGAAAGGGGACCTTGAAAAGAAGGGCTAACAGTAGAAAACCCTTGGGGCAAAAAGATATATGACATTCTCAAAAACTTCAGGAAGGCCAGTGCAGCTGCAGCAGAAGGCAGCAGGGTGCACCAGGGGGGGACTAGTGGGAGAAAGTGGAGCAAGGGGACAGGCCATGCAACACCCACAGAGAAAGTGGGATTATATCTGAAGGGCTGAAGGGCAAGGGAAAACATTGGTAAATTCTAAGCAGGGGAGTGGAATAGTCTATTTATTTGGTACCAGGGATTGAATTTAGGGGCACTCAACCACTCAGCCAAAAATCCCCAGCCCTATTTTGTAATTTTATTTAGAAATAGGGTCTCACTGAGTTGCTTGGCACTTCGCTTTTGCTGAAGTTGTCTTTGAACTCGGGATCCTCCAGCCTCAGCCTCCAGAGCCACTAGGATTACAGACGTGCGCCACCACATCAGGCCTGACTTACTTCTAAGTCCTCCAGAGCTATAGTCACAGCTCCCAGGGAACTTCAGGCCGGTGAAATCCTTTACAGATCCAAACACTTTACCAACTTTTGTTAAAAATGATACACTGAAAACTGTCAACTCTAACAAAACACCTTTAGCCTACAAGCCCTGGCTGGCTTTCCCATCATTGATGATACCTCTCCCTTTTCCAGAGATTTATACCTGTGGGAGCACCTAGTGGTTGAGTTGATAGACCCTAGGGAAATGCTAAGGTAATTTACAAAGGGAACTGATCCTGAACCTCCATTTGAATCTCACTTGCGCATCTTTTGCCTCTGCTTTTCCTATCCTAAGGTATCCTAAGATACCCTATCCCTTGCCACATTTTTGTTGCTTTCTTTTTCCCATATGCTCAAAACTAAATATTCTGAACGTGAGCTATTTGGCCAAACTGAAAAGTATTAGATGTAAACAATCCCACAGCTAATGTTCCTGCATAAGGCACATCTTTGGCAAGGACCAGATGTGGTGGTGCACATCTGTAGTCCCAGAGACTCAGGAAGCTGAGGCAGGAGGATTCCAAGTTTGAGCCCAGCCTCAGCAACTTAGTAAGGCCCATACAACAGAGTAAGACCCTGTCTCAAAATAAAAAATTAAAAAAAAAAAAAAAAAGGCTGGCTGGGAATGTTGTTCAGTGGGTTAAACACCTATGGGTTCAATCCCCAAAGCTCTCCCCCGCACCAAAAAAAGGAATAGCTGAATTTGAATTTGGATAACTTAAGAGTCCTTTTTGAAACTAACTTGCAGCTTTGATTAATTCAAAGTACTTTTGAATTAATTAATTCAAAAACCTATATGCACACATGAGCACAAGAGGGAGAAATCTAAGGTGTGACTGCATCCGTTGTATACATGTTTGTGCTAGAAGGCAGAGGAAACAGCATCAGAAACTGGATGACTAACAAGATCCACCTGCACAAAGGAGCAGTGGGAAAGAACCAAAGCTGAGTAGACCAAGAGGTGTGGGAACTTGTGTCTCTGTTAACATCTGATGCAACAAGCCCTTCACTCCCCTACCCCACCTCCCAAATAAAGTCACCTGGCTACACTGTCTGGAATACCATGCAGATATTAAGGAAAAATCAACCTTTCTTCTGTGAACAGAACAGCGGCTCATCAGCACTACTCACATCCCCAACCCCCACGCACCTAGAAACACCCAGTGGCATAGAACAGTGAACAGCAGCCCTCAAATGAGCTGGGGTGGAGCAGGGAGAGAGAGAGGGCTGCCAGTCTCTGAACACCAACTGCTTCATACAGTTGAAAACAAACTACACTGTGCCCTTAGATTTTCCAAAGCCTAAGTAGTGTGACTGGTGGCTCAATGACCTCAGGACTGCATGCAGTATGGGCTATTTACCTGATCTTGTGCTTCACATTCAACTTAATGCCTTTTATAGCTCATTGCCACCAACTCCCACTAGACCAGAGATCTAATCAGCCACCTGCATCAAAATCTTATGGACCACAGGGCTGGGGATGTGGCTCAAGCGGTAGCGCACTCGTCTGGCGTGCGCGCGGCCCGGGTTCGATCCTCAGCACCACATACCAACAAAGATGTTGTGTCTGCCGAGAACTAAAAAATAAATATTAAAAAAATTCTCTCTATCTCTCTCTCTCTCCTCTCTCACTCTCTCTTTAAAAAAAAAAAAAAAAATCTTATGGACCACTCATTAAAAATGCAGATTCCAGGGGCTGGGGATGTGACTCAAGCGGTAGCGCGCTCGCCTGGCATGCGTGCGGCTGAGGTTCGATCCTCAGCACCACATACCAACAAAGATGTTGTGTCCGCCGAGAACTAAGAAAAAATAAATAAATGTTAAAATTCTCTCTCTCTCTCTCTCTCTCTCTCTCTCTCTCTCTCTCTCTCTCTCTCTGTCTCCCTCTCTCTCTCTCACTCTCTTTAAAAAAAAAAAAAATGCAGATTCCAAAGCCTTCTGCTCCAGAGCTCCCAAGTGGAATACAGAAAATAAAAAGTAAAAATAAAAATGTTCAGGAGGCTGAGGTGGGAAGATGGCAAGTTTAAGGCCAGCCTGGGCAACTTAGCAAGACCCTGTCTGAATATGAAAATTTTAAAAGAAACAGGCATGATGGAGCATGACTGTAATCCCAGTGATTTGGGAGGCTGAGGCATGATCACAAATTTGACACCAGTGTCAGCAATTTGGTGAGACCCTCAGCAACTAAGTGAGACCCTGTCTCAAAAGAAAATGTAAAAAGGATGGAGGATGTAGCACAATTGTAAGGAGTCCCTGGGTTCCATCCTCAGTACCAAAAATAGATAAAAAGGTTAGGGTGTACCTCAGTGGCACAGTGCTTGCCTGGCATGCATAGATCCTGGGCTTAATCCGCAACGGTGCAAAAAAAAAAAAAAAGGAAAAGAAAAGCAGATTTCTGTGCCCCACTGAAAATAAACCAATCCAGAATGGCCTGACAAACTATTTTTAATCACTACTGGGATCAGGGTAATCTTTTTGCACATTTAAGTCTGAGGACCTCCACCCAAAAGTGATGTTTCTCAAACTGTGGGTCATGACCCATTTGGTTAGTAAATCAAATTCATGAGTCATACCAGCAGTTCACTTTTTTTTTTAAATGAAGTATAAAAAATTAAACAGAACACACTGCAGGTAGTAAGTGCAATAATTACTGTTTCCTGGAACTTATTTCAGTTGGGGACCTGTACAGTGCAGTAAATGTATTCCTCATGGTGGATCCCATTCAATGTCTGAAAATTATGTTCCTAGAGGAAATAAGGAAAATAGCATTTTTATACATGCTGTTTATTTTCTTTTCTTTTTCTTTTTGAGTGAGGATTAAATCCAATGATGCTTTACCACTAACTAAGTTAGATCCCCAGTCCTTTTTAATTTTTAGACAGGGTCTTTCTGTTGCCAAGACTGGCCTTGAATTTACCATCCTCCAGCCTCAGCCTCTGGTGTGGATGGGATTACAGCAATGTCACAGCACCAGGCTTCTATTCCATTTTCCACCCCTAACTCTAAGCTTCTTGATTTTAGCACAAGCACAAAGATAAAGACAGATTCAAGAAATAGTGTCACTGAATCCCAAGTTAATAAGGCAAAGCTCAACTGAAGGGTGAGCCCAAGACTGCTTGATACGCTATGGTGCAGGTGGGGACAAAGGGTGGTACCAAAGGGAAGTTTACACAACTCTCCTCAGGATAGGCCTTATCCCTGGGGGAAAGAACCTGTAGCCACTCCTATCACACAGTTCAGAGAATGAAAATGCTCCTCAGTAGAAGAATGATAGTCACAGCATTAAGTACTAAGGAAATGAGGAACAGATGGACGGAACTCAGATTAGACCCACCTCTGAGGTCCTAAGGCAGAGACTAGGTAAGAACAAAGGTAGGGAGGGGTGAATCCAATCTCACTCATCACAGATCCTGTGACACCAGAACCAAGAGACCACTGGGGAGCACCAAGCTTGTGAGATTAAGTTCCATGGCAGTTAGTGAGATTTACTTAATTTCTCAACCCCATAGATTCCCTCGCTCCTCTAACATTCTGTTATGTGGGGTACCAGAAAGACCTCTGCCCTTCTTGTCCAAAGACATGGAACGGGGAACCCAATCTTGCTGGAAAAGAGAGGAACAAGGGGAGAAAGAAAAGAAGGGGGTAAAAAAGATGAGTAGCTAACTATCTTGTTAGCTTTATGACACAAAGACAAAGACTCACTCAAAAGACCCCACACACCACCACCACCACCACCACGTTGCATGGAGAGCAAATTCGCAAGGAGACCAAAAAGAAAAAAAAAAAAAAAAAAACCCGGCAAGACTCAGGAGCAGTTCTGCGTGCTATTAGCAGAGACCTGGCTGTGGGTCAGCTATACACGGATCAGATATAAACGGAGGACGCACTCCAAACTCTTGCAGCTAGGAGTGAAGTCAGAGATGGCAGTCCCTAGGATAACAGGTCCAAAAACCAGATGGCGCCCCCCTCCCCGGCCCGAGACAGGAGAAAAAGCCCACCATTTGAGGAAAAGCACCCCTTAGAGGTCAGCGGCCAAGCAGTGAGAACCTGAAGCAGAGAGGGGTCGGGGCTGCCCCTCAGCGCCAGCCCCTGGGAGGTCCCCGCGGCAGAGGCCCCCACATTCCGTTGGGCAGGAGAGCTCGCGCCCACCCTTTGGCAAGCACCGTGGGGAGGCGCTGGGAAGCGGCCAGGCAGGAACTCGCTGCGGTTACCTCGGCTCGGGGCTGGCAAAGCGCTCCCGAGAGTTTCGAGGACAGCCAGTCCCCCGGGGCGGCGTCCCCGACCCAAGTGTCTCTAGAGAACACGCAGCGTCACGCGGGGACAGAAAACGTCCGAAGCCCCCACCCTGCCTGACCCATTAGAGTTCAAATCCTCACGGACGACGCTGACAAGGAAGCAGAGGCTCGGTCTCCCCGTCCCCAGACTTGCCAGGCTCCTCGCCAGGGGTCCCCAGCCCCGAACCAGGGACCCGCGCCACCTGGGCTCCTCCGCCGCCGCCACCGGGCCGGGCAGTGTTTGTAAACAAACCGGTCACGTGGCCCCGGCGGCCCGCTCCCCGCCCCCGGCTCCTCGGCCCCCCACGGGGACCCCACGCGGGACCTCGCAGCCGTACCGCCGGGCCAGGGCGCTGCGCACTCGGCGGGATCCGGGCCGGAGGGAGCTCCGGGCGGGTGTCCAGTGCCCAGTGCGAAGAGCCCGCGCTGACAGCGCGCCCTACGCCCACGCGCGCCCAGCCCGCGCCGCGCTCCCGGCTCCTGGCTCGCTTACCCGGCAGCAGGCTGCCCCGTCCGGCCAGCGCCGGGCTCGGCTCCGCGGGGGTGCGCTGCAGCGAGGGACCGCCCGGCTGGATCGCCCGCTGCCTGCGCGCTCTTAAAGCCACAGTCTCCGCCACTGCCGCCGCCGCCGCCGCCACTCTGCATCCCTTCAAGTCCGGGCCGGGGGCTGCCCCGTGACGGACGCGCCCCCGCGCCTATCCCCTCCGCTCAGCACATAGCAACACGACACGGGTTGGCCTGGCACGGCCGCAGCCCATCCGCACGGAGCCAATCAGCGGAGGACGGAACTCCGCCCCCTGCTTCCCCTATCTCCCACCCCCCACCCCTCTGCCCTGGCCGGTCTTGGGTGCGGGGAGTGCAGCGAGTCCTGGGTCCGGCCGGTCCCGGCAACTAGCGAGCGGGGCTGGAAGAAAGGGTGATGAGCATGGGTGGGCTTTCTGCGCCTGGGAGGATGCTGTTTGGATTTGGGGTTTGTACCCAGGTCAAGACTGGAAGTCCCAGAACCTGGAGCTGGGGAGGGGGATTCATAGTATTTCCTACCTAGATGGCCCAAATAGTAATTCCACCCTTACACCTGATGCCATTCCTATCCCGGGGTCTAAGTTGACAGAAGTTTCCCTCTGGAGCTGGGGCAGTTGAATAGTACCAGACCTGTAAGTGCTGATTTTCCAGGACTTCTAAAGGGAAAAGAGGTTGGTTAGCCCAGGAGAGAGTAAGATGGTCTGAGTGACCAGAGGGGAGGAGCCCAAGTTCTAGGTCAGTGGGGTGGTGCTTTTCAAGGAAGAGAGGTTAAAAAATAAGCTCCAGGCAGTCGGGAGATCCAGGGAGGTACCAGGTGGGTGGAGTGGGGCAGAGTCTCCCAGCAGGAAAACAGGTCAATTTGATAAAGAATGCTAGCCAGGGAAAGGGACGAGAAGTCCAGCCCTATCTGTCAGCCACTGGAGTTCTGCAATTCCTCCGAGGAAAGCACGTGTTTTAACTGCCAATTTAGGAAAGGAGAAAATAAAAATAAAGGAAACCACATGTTTCATTGAGCATCTATCAGGATGTGAGATGCTTCTGGAGGTCCAGAAGACTCCTACCTCTGTCCATACACCAGTTTATACATAAATTCACAGTGGTGCTGGTTTAGACACCCAGGTGACTCAAAACTTCACCTTTAACTGCACTCAGTTGTTTTTAAAATATATTTGGTCGACCAAATTATATTCAATTAATGTATATTGCACGGTCCAGTGTGAATTCAGGCCCAATGTTAGTAAAAACAACAACAAAACGCCTCAAATACTTCAGTATTAGCCTCTGATTTGCAGTTTCAGTGTAAGGGCACTGTCGTCATGTATAACTGACTAGTTTGGAAAGTCTAAATTGAAAGTCTAGTTTTAATTTGTGATGCGCCAATTAAGAACAGTTTAGCATTTAATCCTTAAACTAAGAAGAGGTGATGATTTTTTTTTTTTTAATCAAAAGCTTGATTTCTACCTCTGATCTGCCTCTTGGGCAAGTTTCTTTGTCTCCTTAAGCCTTGTTTTCCACAGTTTAAAACAAGGAGGATTAGGGTCATTTGCCTTGTGTATGTGAACCCCTGGGTTCCACACCAGCATTGCAAAAATGAACAAAATAAGGAGGACTGAAATAAGATATTTCTCAAGCCCCTTGTAACTCTGAAGTTCTAAATAGTCAAACTTGTTACAACATTTCTGCAGTATTGTGTTAGGGACATTTGTGTTATTCCTTTTGCCAGATCACCACCCCCTAACAGTAGATTCTGCATTGGTTTAACACCCTAGGAAATGGGTATTATGTAACAAGATTGGTGGCTACTGTGTCTGTTTAAATAAAAGATAATGTTAGCTAAAGAAGACTAGCCTGGTGCAGCGGTTCACAGGGAGCTCTGAGGACCCCTGCAGGCCTGCTCTGTGTTTGCAGAAGAGGCAATAGGACCACAGGGCCTGAGGACAATAGAATCTGCCAGTCGGCTATCAACAACAACATTTTATTTCTATTATTATTAAACCTGATAATGGCTCCTCCCAGTGAAAAAATGCCAAGTGTTGTGAGTTGACAAGGAAGAAGGGAGAAGTGAAACAAGAAGTAGGTGAAACCATTCTCTTCCTCTCTGAACCCAGGCACATTTAGTTGTCCTCAGTATACATTCCACCAGTACCCATCATGTGCTTGATTTGGACATATTCTGAGAAACCACTGAAAGGAGAGAAGCTAAGACCAAACAAAAAAATTATTAATTATCCTGGAGGAGAAGAGAGATGAAGCAATATAGAGATATCAACAAATGTATTTGGAGGCAGACAGCTCTTTTAAAACAAGTGAACACACAAAAAGTTTGAGAGGTTCCTGGCCTAACAGATTATTCACCTGGCTTTGAAGAGTACACCTGATCCCTCTAGGAAGTCAAATTTATTCATTCCTAAAAGCCTTCAAAGCCATTCTTTTCCAGCATCTTCTCTCACCAATCCTGTGTTCCCACTGTTGCCATGTAGATGCTACTACTACTATGAACAGGTCACTTTTATGTGCCCATCTTAATCTCTCCTAGCATTCGAAATGATTAACTACCTAACTCTTCCTTTCCCTCTCCCATATACTGATACATCAGCTGGTCCTGTCAGTTTCACACCAAAACATACATTTGCTCTGAACACATCTCTACATCTTTCTCTATTGCTTCCACTCGGGGCTGAGCAACCAAGATCTTGTTTTGTTGTTGTTGTTGTTGTTTTGGTTTGGTTTGGTTTGGTTCTAGGGATGGAACTTAGGGGCACTGGACCACTGCCACATCCAGAGCCCTACTTTGTATTTGATTTAGAGAAGGTCTCACTGAGTTGCTTAGTGCTTTGCTTTTTGCTGAGGCTGGCTTTGAACTCGGAATCTTCCTGCCTCAGCCTCCTGAGCTGCTGGGATTACAAACATGTACCATTGCGCCCAGCCCAAGGGGTAAGCAACAGCCACCCACCAGACCTCTCTGCCTCCACTCCATTTTCTATGAAGCAGCTAAATGATACATCTTCAAAACAAACTCACTGTGGTGACCCATAGGTCTTCCCATCTGTCCCTCGCTCACCTTGCTCCAAACTGGCCTTTTTGTCCCTCAAATATTCCAGGTCTGGTCTTGTTATAGGAAATTTTACAGTTACCCCTCAGAATCTTTAAGAGGAATTTACTTGATGCTTTGACTATATCCCTTGTGGCTTTGAAGCTTACACTTTTTTTTCCTCTCCCTGATCTTCTTTTCCCTAAACTTCTCCTCCCTGATCTTCTTTTCCCTAAACTTCTCCTCCCTGAGCTCTCCTCCCTAATCTCATTTTCTCTGAATCACCTCTATAAAACCACCCTGTTCCTAAGGATGAGCAGAATCACAGCCTTTGATACAGAAGTCCCCAATCCTTCTCTTTTGCTAGAAAAGCTTTGAACTTTTTTTTTCCATTTTCTCAAGTTTGTTAATGGATTGGCATCAAGGACAAGGATAGCGCTTTCATTTACATACCTATGGGGGGTTGGTTCCAGATCCCCTCCCCACTATGGAAACCAAACCTTGCAGAATGCTCAATCTCTAGGCACACCCTCCTAGATCCTTTAAATCATCTCTAGATTACTGATAATGCCTAATACAATGTAAATTCTATATAAATTGTCAGATTATCGTTTAGGGAATAATGACAAGGAAAAAGTCTACCTGTTCAATACAAATACAATTTTTCCACCAAATATTTCAATCTGTGGTTAGTTGAATTCAAGGGTGCAGAACTCATGTTCCCTTCACCTGGAACATTTACAGGTGTGCACCACCACTCCCGGTCCTCAATGTATTTTCTATGTAACCATATTACTCTCTTGTTCATCTTTTTTTGTTTGTTCTTTAATGCACTTCCATCACATCCAACTTTCAAGTGTAAACCCCACGAGAGCATCAGGAGCCTTGTCTGTCTTGCTTCCTGTTGTATCCCTAGTGCCAAGAAAAATACCTGGCTCTCAACAGTATCTGTTTGTTGAATGAACAGCTGAACAAATGAGTGAATGTGCCTATTGCCTCACCTCCTTAATCCTGCAATTTCTTTCTCTTGGAATGCTGCCATCTCCTGTGTCCCTCTTCCTTCCCCCTCTACTCTTTCTTTTTTTCATCGCATCTCAAAGTCCTTTGCCGAATGATTCAGTCCAAAGATCCAATCAAATGTCAATTCTTTGGAGAAGGTTCTCTTATTCTGCTCAGCAAAATGAGATGTTTCTCTTTTCACTACCCTGCATAGCACTTTATTCATAGCTCCATTACGTCACCCAACACTCCACACTCTCTATTAAAAGTTATCAGTTATCTGTCCTCTCTGCCAGTCCCTCCTGGGCTGAAGCCTATTGGATCATCCTTGCATTTTTTTAGCCCCTGGCCCACGGTCTTGTGGGACATGGTATTCCCACCCTTAAGGTTTATATCTGAGTTGCATCCAGTGGGAATGCAAGCAAGAATAGATAGGGTCTGTTCTCAGAGTAAACTGATCAAGAGATAGCCGTCTTACATTCAAGTAGGCCCACATTAACCCTGAAACTTCAGGATATTCTAATAATAAAAGGGGTAGCCTACATTAAAAAAAAAAAATCACAGGACAATAGAAACTTCCTGAAAGCTAAAGGCTAAAGGCTCTCAAACTACCACACCACCTGGGAACACATCCAGCTCTGCCTATGTGGGGAGGGGAGTTGCTCCTCACAGGCCTGACTCTACCCTCATCCCCCCCCCCACCACCATCAGTAAAGTCTCATGATATTACATCACAGAGGAGGGCCTGGTGCCGTCTCCCCGAGGACAGATCATGGTAACAGTGCTTTGTTTCTTTATGTACAATAAGTGCTTTCTCTGATGCCCCTCCAAGTCCCTCATTTTCTGTCATGAAAGTGGCTGGTGTTGTGTGTTTCAGACTTGCTGAGGAAGGGGCGTACCTTGGCCCTTCCTGAACCTATCTTAACAAAACAGCTGCTACCATTTATGCAGCACATATTGCCTACAGAGCAGTTTCCATTCTATCTAGTTATATTTAATCCTCAAAGCAACCTGCAAGATAAGTATTTTTCCTCTCCTTTTAAAGGAGCTGATGCTGTGAATTTGAACCCTGATCTAGTTGGCTTGAAGGAATCCATTCCTTCTTTTTCTCCTATCAAAAGTAAAACTGGTTATCTCCCATTATCTTCAAATAGCCTAATCCTAGCCTGGCGCAGTGGCACGTACCTATAATCCCGAAGGCACTGTCTCTAAATAAGTGAATTAAATAAAAATGACTGGGAATGTGGTTCTGTGACAGAGTATCAGGGGTACTGTTCCATCCCAGTACTGCAAAATAACAACAACAACAATCAAAGAACTGGGGATGCAGTTCAGTGGTAAAGCACTCCTGGGTTCAACTCCCAGTACCAAAAACAAAAACAAACTCGTCCAAACA
This sequence comes from Ictidomys tridecemlineatus, assembly GCF_052094955.1. Taxonomy (NCBI): domain Eukaryota; kingdom Metazoa; phylum Chordata; class Mammalia; order Rodentia; family Sciuridae; genus Ictidomys; species Ictidomys tridecemlineatus. Next base: position 33,139,659 of record NC_135479.1, on the reverse strand, counting down.
TCAAAATACTCCACAAAACTATGTCTAGCTAAAATGTCAGAAGCAGAGTGTTGAAGGCTTAGCACGTTCCTGTTAAAAACAACAGTGCAGTTGGGTATAGCTCAAGGCTACAGCCTACCATGCACAAGGCTCCAGGTTTGATCCCCAGCACTGAAAAAATAAAAATAAAAAATAAAAACCAATGACAATAGTATTTATTTGATGCTTTCCTATGTTCTAGGGTCTTATATACACTTTACATGCATTGTTTAATTTAACTGAAACTTTGCAACCTTATGAAGAAAACACCAGATACTACAAAATCCAGAATCTCTGAAAATTCAGTTTGATGCAGGTCATTTTATGGCAAACTTCAAGATAAGGTCATTTATGGACTTGATTAGTTTCATGACCTAGTACATTCATGTATTTCTTTTGTTTTCTTCTCTCTACCTCGTGTGTGTGTGTGTGTGTGTGTGTGTTTCTAGGGATTGAGTCCAGGGGCACTTTACCACAGAGCTACATCTCCAAGCCTTTTTATTTTCTATTTCGAAAAAGGGTCTCACTAAATTGCCCATGCTGGCCTCAAACTTGATGAAATATATGAACATGTATATAAAATGATATAATCCCAGCCACTTAGGAGACTGAGACTTAGGAGACTGAGACAGGAAGATTGCTTGAGCCAAGGATGGTGGAGCCAGTCTGTGCAACATAGCCAGTCTGACCTTTATCCTTTGGTACTGGGGATTGAACCCAGGACCTTGAGCTTACTAGGTAAGAATTCTACCACAGAGCTACATGCTCCACCCTCAACACTTCACCTTAAAATTTAAAAAGATAATTTAATTACGGATGTTATAAAATTTATTATTATTAACAAATGACTGGTTCTCTGGGGAATGCAGTGGACAAAAGCCCAGATCTATCTTATTTATTTATTTATTATAGGTACAGAGGATTAAATGCAGGGCGCTTAACCACTGAGCCACATCCCCAGCCCTTTTTATTTTTGATTTTGAGACAGGATTTCACTAAGTTGCCGAGGCTGGCCTTGAACTTGCAAATTTCCCACCTCAGCCTCCCAGATTGCTGGTCTTCCAGGCATGTGCCACCAGGCCCAGCTCATCTTCTCTTTTGAATGGGCTTCATCACCCTGATGGTTGCTCATTCATGAGTTAAATAAAAGTATTTTAATACATGTTTTCTACACATGGGTATTAGAAATATGCTTTTTTACCTATTGAGATTAATGTTTTGAAATAATCTAAATCCATCCAAAAGAGAATTAGTTGAATAAATTGCAATGCCTCTGTACAAAAGAATACTGTACAGCCATCAAAAAGAGGCAGCTCCTAGCCAGGCATAGTGGCACATGCCTGTAATCCCAGATATTCAGGAGGCTGAAACAGGAGGATCACAAGTTGAAGACCAGCCTCAACTTGTGAGCTATTTAGCAAAGCCCTGAGCAACTTAGTAAGACTCTGTTGCAAAATAAAAAAATAAAAAGGGCTGAGAATGTGGCTCAATGGTTAAGTGCCTCTGGGTTCAAACAAAATAAACAAACAAAAAAGAGGCAGCTCCAAAAACAAAATATAAGTAAATTAATAAGGCAGCTCTAAGGCCTGGGGTTGTGGCTCAGGGGTAAAGAGTTTGCCTAGCATGTGTGAGGCCCTGGGTTCAATCCTCAGCACCACATAAACATAAACAAATAAAATAAAGGTATTGTGTCCAACTACAACTAAAAATAAAGATTAAAAAAAAAGGAAGCTCTATATGTAGATGTTCTAGAGGAGCAAAGATCTGTTTCTCTAATGAAACTGAAGCATGTTGAATGGTGTCTGGCACATAGTAGGGGTTACTTCATTTCTGGATATGATAACAAACAACCCAAAATATCAGTGGCTTACACACACACACACACACACACACACACACACACACACACACTCATTTTCCCTCTCCCCCCCCCCTCTCTCTCATTTCTCCTTTGTGGGTACATGGGGCAGATATGGGGGCTCTACAGCAGGCTGAGGATCATAGGTTGTGTTTCAGTTGTCTCCTAGTATTATTTACAGACCTCCAAATGTTCAAAAAGTGCATGGTGATTCTCAAGCTTCTACTTAAAAGTGATGGTGCATGCCTGTAATCCCAGAGACTTTGGAAGGCTAAGGCAAGAGAATTGCATGTATGAGGCCAGCCTTACCAACATAGCAAGACCCTTTCCCAAAATTTTAAGAAATTATAAGAAATTAAAAAGGGCTGGGGTTGTAGCTCAGTAGTAAAGTGCCCCACATTAAATCTCCAGTACAAAATAAAAAAGAAAGAGAAGTATATTCAATATGCTGTAGAATTACTGGAAGAGTTTCCAAAGTTGCATTGTAGAGAACAGCAGGCAAGAAGCTTTAAGTCCAGCATGGTTGCACACACCTGTGGTCCTAGCTAGTAGGAAGCCTGAGGCAGAAGAATTGCAAATTCAAGGCCAGTCTCAACAACTTAGGAGATCCTAAAATAAAATATTTTTTAAAAATAAAAAGGGAGCTGGAGTTGTGGCTCAAGTGGTAGAGAGCTCTCCTAGTATGTGTGAGGCCCTGGGTTTGATCCTCAGCACCACATAAAAATAAAATAAAGATATTGTGTCTACCTAAAACTACAAAATAAATATTAAAAAATAAATAAAAATAAAAAGGGTTGGGGTTGTAGCTCTGTGGTAAAGCACTCCTAGTTCAATTTCCAGTGCTGCAAACAACAATAATAATATTTTTTTCAAAAAGCTATCATGAAATAAACAATTTAAAAATTTTTTTTCAAAAACACTTTGTGTGTGTGTGTGCGCTGGGGATTGAACCCAGGGACTTGTGCAAGTGAGGCTCTACCAATTGAGCTGTATCCCCAGCCCCAAAAGAAAAAAACTTTAAAAAGGAAAAACGTTTCATGAAGAATAGTAAACAATAACCCACTGTATCACAGCACTCAGCAAATATATTTTGAGTGAATGTGTGACATGAACAAATTAAATTTAAGTGAAAAAAAAAGAAAAGCAGGGCATTCACCAATTGGGCAAAGTATGCCACCATTCAGTTTTTTATTGGTTTTTAAATATACATTAAATATACACCTATAGTCATGTGCCTGAATGTGCCTTTCCTATCTCTGGAAGCATGCATAGGCACCCAGCAGCTGTGGTTGCTGCTGAGAAGACCTGGGAGATGGGAGCAGTGCTTAAGGATAGGAAGGGGCCTGGCCTTCCCATTTAGGATCATGTGTACACATTGCCTGTCAAGCCATACAATTAAATTATCTAAAGATCAGATAAAAAGAAAAACCCAAACTGACTGATGGCAGTATCTAAACTCTAAAACTCTCTTCTAAACAGTCACAGTGACACAAGCACATAATCCCAGCAATTTGGGAGGCTGATTAAGGAGGATTGAAAGATGGAGGCCAGCCTAGTGAGACTCTATCTCAAAATAAAAAATAAAAAGGGGATAGAGAACTACAGTGATGCAGCCACATCAATTTTTATAGCAGTTCAATTCACAATAGCTAAATTATGGAATCAATCTAGGTGTCCTTCAACAAATAAATCCATAAAGAAAATGTGATATTTGTATGTGTGTATGTGTATATATACACACACACACACACACACACACACAATAGAATATTACTCCGCCTTAAAGAAGAATGAAATTATGGCATTTGCCGGTAAATGGATGGAGCTGGAGAATATCATGCTAAGTGAAATAAGCCAATCTAAAAGAATGAAAGGCTGAATATTTTCTCTGATACTCGGATGCTAATTCACAACGGCGTGAGGGAGGGGCCTAAGGAAGAATAGAGGTACTTTGGATTAGACAGAGGGGAGTGAAGGGGGTATAGGGTAGGAAGATAATAAAATGAATCAGAGATTATTACCCTATGTGCACATATGATTACATGACCAGTGTGATTTTACATCATGTACAACCAGAAGAATGGGAAGTTGTTCTCCATTTATGTATGATGTGTCAAAATGCATTCTACTGTCATATGTAACTAACTAAAACAAGTCTTAAATGGGAGGGATGAAGATGTAGCTCAGTGCTAAAGTGGCCCTGGGTTCAATCCCCAATACCAAAATAATAATTAGCAATAATAAAACCCTCTTCTAGACTGTCTTTCAGCTGAGGTGTGGATTTATTCTGACTTTTGTTTTGTTGTGTTTTGTTTTGTTTTCCTGAACAGGGCTTCACTACGTTGCCCAGACTGGTCTTTCGTGTGTGTGTGTGTGTGTGTGTGTGTGTGTGTGTGTGTGTGTGTATTTTTGTTTTAATTAAAGATTTAACTCCAGCATGTCTTGAACTCATGGGCTCATGCCATGCTCCTTCCACATCACAAAGTTCTTAATTCATTGTAAACACACTGGGTATAGGATCTTTTTTTGACTCTCATTCCCACAGACTTGCTTATGGCACACCATCAGTTATAACGAAATTCCACCTTGACCATTGTTTGACGTTCTAGAGTAGTAACTTTTATTTTAATTTAATCTAATTTATTTATGTGCAGTACCCAGGGATGCTGTACTACGACATTCTCAGCCATCTGTGAGTGAATCCATTCTATTGTGTGTTGTCTGAAGAATAGCCTCATTCATTTTTGAGGTGGGGGGGGGGGAACAGGAATTCCACAGCTGGAGGGGTTGACAGTGGCACTCAGCTCACTGGCTTCTTCTCATCCTATTGTGCAGCACCTTACAGTTTGCTGTGTCCTGTGTGATGGATTCACAGATTATCTGCAGTCGTCCTTTTCACTAAGTTAACCCTCACAAAAGGGACAAGGACTTCACAAGAAGGCACCACAAATCAAGGGTAGGGTTAATCATTAAATCACAAACAAACAAGAAAATCTCAGGATTGACACTTATAAGCCTTTTTTTTTTTTTCCCTCTCTTACAATGCTAAGGATCAAACCTAGGGACTCATGTTTGCTAGGCTGGCGCTCTACTAGTGAGCCACATCAACCTACTTACTTACTTTATTTCCTTTGCTTTTTGGTACTGGGAATTGAACTCAGTACTTTACCACAGAGCCACATCCCCAGCCCTTTTTAAAATATATTTTTCTTTTTATTTCGAGACAGTCTGAGAAGTTGCTTGGGGTCTTGATAAGTAGCTAAGGCTGGCCTTGAACCTTCCTGTCTCAGCCTCCCAAGTCACTGAGATTTTAGGCTTGTACCACCAAGCTCAGCTCCAACTTACTTACTTTCTTTCTTCTTCTTCTTCTTCTTCTTCTTTTTTTTTTTGTGTGTGTGTGTATGTGTCTGGTACTTAATATAAGCTATTTATCGAGCACATTTTACTGAGGTAAAAGCAAAAATCTTCTCGTCAGATCTGACAAAAAGATGATACAAATCAAACTCTAAATTATCCACAGATTATGTGAAACATAGATTTATAACTTTAACTGTTAAGAATGTACGATCCAGGCTGGGGTTGTGGCTCAGTGGGAGAGCACTTGCCTTGCATGTGTGAGGCCCTGGGCTCAATCCTCAGCACCACATAAAAATAAATAAATAAAATAAAAATATTTGTTCATCTACAATTAAAAGTGCTAAAAAATGCACAATCAGAAAGATAGTAAATGAATCAGACATAACTTTTCTATGAATACACAATCATTGTAACTCCACATCATGTACAACCACAAGAATGGGAAGTTATACTCCACGTATGTATAATATATCAAAATACACTCTACTGGCATGTAAAACTGAAAACAATAAATTAAAAAAAAAATAATAGCCAGGGTCTGAGGTACTTCATTCTGCCCAACTGGTCACACATTGGGGACTGAATGAATGTAGCTACTATTGCTCTATGGCACTACCCTTAAAGATCATTTACTTTTTATTTATTTTTGGTACTGAGGGTTTAACTCCAGGGCACTTTACCCCTGAACTATAATATTCCTAGTCTTTTTTTTTTTTTTTTTAGAGTCTCCCTAAATTGTTTAGGGACTTGTTAAGTTGCTGAGGTTGACTTTGAATTTGTGATCTTCTTGCCTCAGCTTCTTCAGTCACTAGAATTACAAGCATGTACCACAGCATGATTCATTCATTTCTTTCTTCCTTCCTTCCTTCCTTCCTACCTTCCTTCCTTTCTTCTTTCTTTCTTTCTTTCTTTCTTGGTGGGGGGAAGTACAGGGGATTGAACTCAGGGGCACTCGACCACTGAGCCACATCCCCAGCCCATTTTTGTATTTTATTTAGAGACAGGGTCTCCCTGAGTTGCTTAGCGCCTCGCCGTTGCCCAGTCTGGCTTTGAACTTGTGAACCTCCTGCCTCAGCCTCCCAAGCCACTGGGATTACAGGTGTGCATCAACATACCCAGCCTCATTTCTTAATTGTATCCTTGATTTCAAGTATAGCATAGTTGTAATTCAGTTCCCTGTTTTTCCTCATAGGAGAAGAACACACCAGCCAGCCAGGTGTAGTGGCACACGCCTATAATCCTAGCAGCTCAGGAGGCTGAGGTAGGAGGATCTCAAGTATAAAGCCAGCCTCAGCAAAATAGTGAGGTACTAAGCAACTCAGTGAGACCCTGTCTCTAAATAAAATACAAAATAGGGCTGAGGATGTGTCTCAGTGGTCAAGTGTCCCTGAGTTCAATTCCCTGTACTAAAAAAAAAGAAAAAGAAAGAAAGAAAGAAAGGGGCTGGGGATGTGGTTTAGTGGTTAAGTGCCCCAAAGCTCAATCTCTAGTACCTAAAAAAAAAGGAACACACCATCCAGTGGTAATGCCTGGTCATTGTGTAATTCAGTATTAGTATTGGTCTCCTTGCAAACCTAGTTCATGTGTGTCCATCTCCAAGAGACTGCTCAGCTCTCATTGTTATGACAAAATGAATTCCTAGATCCTGGAGGAAAGCAGCCTTCGGTTTCCCCAGATGACTCCCATCTTAGTACTCCCTCCTGGCAAAGGTATTACCTAAATTCTTCCACCAAACACCTTGAGAAGCAACGTATATAGGAGTCTGGGCCTCATCTCCTAAAGAAGTGAGTTTCTGCCTTGAATTGTGTTGACTCTGCAGTTCACCTAATGTTATCCTTGCTCAACAGCTTTTTCTTCCATGGCCTTGATTTTTGAACAGCATTAATTCAATAACTAGTACACTGATTGTTACTTTGCGCTGCCAGGCACCAATGCTGATCGGACAACGTGATAGTCAAGAGAAACTGGCACACAGATCTGAGTTTACAAAGGCTTGGCACAGCCTCTCTGGAATACCACGACAGCTATATAACTGATACATATGTATACCAGGAGTGGTAAATAAATGATAAGTGTGTGAATAGTTGTCCATCCTTTCTGCTCCATTTGACCTTCCTGATCAGGGCTCTTCCTTCTTTGAGTAAAGCAGAAATAGATCCATTTCCTTTTGTCAAATGACAGTATCATCTGTTGTCCAAAAGTTTGGCTGACCAGAATTCTTTTAGCTTCACTTGCTGGCGATATTCCCATTCCAGCATTTTCTTGGAGTGAGAAGCAGGTTTTTGAAGGAAAGGTATTGTGCAAGCCCCAAGGAATTGAGATGACGGTAGATCAACTAGGGCTGTAGAGCTCAGCCTCACTTGCAGAGTAAAATCTCCTGCAGGGTTTCATTTGGTTTTGTTTTTTTTCAGGACTTGAAACCAGGAGCACTCTACCACTGAGCTACACAGCAAGCCCTTTTTAATTTTTTCTAGACATGATCTCACTAAATTTCCCAGGCTGAGCCAGGCGCGGTGGTACATGCCTATCTCCCAGCAACCCAGGAGGCTGCGAGAGAAGCCTTGCAAGTTGGAGGCCAGCCTTAGCAAACCAGCAAGGCTCTAAGCAATTTAGGAAAACCTTATCTCAAAATTTAAACATAAATAAATAATTAAAGGGCTGGAGATGGAGCTCATTGGTTAAGGCCCCTGGGTTCAATTCCCAGTAGTCCTCCCACCAAAAAATAAATTTGCCTCGGCTGGCATCCAATTTATGATTCCCTGCCTCAACCTCAGTTTTCCTCATCTGAATATGGTACTGTGATACAGTGTCACTTCGAAGAGATATCAATAATAGTTCATATTCATATCATGTGACTATGCTACACCTACCCACCTTTTAGACCAGAAGAACCATTTCAAGTGCTTGGGCTCCTTTATTCTATTAAAAGTTTTTGGTGTCAACCTTTGCCTTTCTGTAGCTGGTAATAATGCTATATACACTAAGGGAAGAAATTGGTTTGTGAAAGAGGAAATTCTCATTACAGATGCTAAATGATTCCTAAATCAGAAATCAGAATTCTAGGGAATCCAACATTTCAAAGCCTTCTTTGTTTATTTTTCCAAGGTAGTGCTTGATAACACACTTTATTTTAAAAATTCATAAACAATTTTTAGAGTAGTTCTAGATTTAAAAAAAAAAAACTGAAAGGAGTACAAAGTTCTCATCTAGCCCTGCTCTTGCATACAGCCCCTGCAACACTCACACTTTTTTTTCCCCCATTACTGGGGGTTGAACATAAGGCCTTGCATAGGCCAGGCAAACATTCCATCACTAAGCTACATCCCAAGCCCCTTGTTTTATTTTGAAGCAGGTTCTCACTATGTTGTTCAGGCTGGCGTGGAACTTGTGATCCTCCTGCCTCAACTTCCCAAGTAGCTGGGACGACAGGCAAGTACCAGTATGTGGGCCCCCTATTATTAGCATTTTACATGAGTATGATACATTTGTTATGGTTAGTGCACCAATCGAAACATTATTATTGAGTTGGAGATATAGCTCAGTGGTAGAGCTCCCATCTAACATGCATGACGACCAGGGTTCTCTTCCCAGTACCACACCCAAAAAATTTATTATTAACTTAAATCCATAGTTATTCAGATTTCCTTAGTTCTTACTTCATGTCCTTGTTCTGACTCTATTGGCATCCCACCCAGAATACTACATGATGCTTACTTGCCATGTCTTCTTTTTTTTGGCATTGGGAATTGAACCCAGAGGTACTTAACCACTGAGCCACATCCCCAGCCCTTTTTTTTTTTAATGGTCATGCAAGTTTTGAGGTAGTGTGTGGTCTGGCCAGGTATATTGTAGGTTTCCCCTCTATTGGAATTGGTCTGGTGTTTTATTCATGATTAAATTAGGGCGATGTGTTTGGGGAAGGAAGAGCACAGAGGGAAAGCACCTTTTTATCTCAGTGTGTCCCGGGGTACACATTATCCATACCGTTTTTCAGTGCTGGTGTTGGCCTTGATCACCTGGCTGGTGACGTGTCAGCTTTGTTCCCTGTAGTGATCTGAACAAACATCTCTTTCCATTTTGTACTCTTTAGAAGGAAGTCTCTAATATACAGCTCCCAGCGAAGGAGTTATGTCCCCCTCCTTAAGAGTATCTATATTATTTATTTGGAATTTTTTTAAATGGAAAATTAATCAAATGCTTTCCTTAGACCTTTGGTTGTCACCATCACATCACATTATTATTCAACTATTCAGTGGTTCCTATAGCCCTGTATTTTCCAGATTCGAACCATAATTGAGTCTAGGGAGCCCTCTTGTGGTTAAACGGAGGTATAACCAGCCAGCTGGGGGCGCTCACCTTCTACCGCTGACCGTCCAGTGATTCTCAACCAGGGGTGGATTGACTTCCCAGTCTCAGGAAATATTTAGTAACATCTGAAGGCATTCTTGGTAGTCACAACTTTTGGAGGGTGATCCGACTGGAATCTAGAAAGTAGAAGCCAAAGATGCTCTGAAACATCCTATGATGCCCAAGGACACAATTATCTGCACCAACATGTCAATAGTGCTAAAGTTGAGAAACTGTACATTTAACAACTATATGAAGGTCATTGCTGTGCTCAAAGGAATGCCACTATCATGGGGAGGAGGAAAGATCCCAGGGGTGCTCTATCACTGAGCCACATCCCTCGCCCTTTCATTTCTTATTTCTTATTAAGTTACCAAGGAAATCGCTAAATTGCTGAGGCTGGCCTTGAAATTGTGATCCTCCTACCTCTCAAGCCCCTGGGATTATAGGCGTAGGCCACTGTGCCTGGCCAAAAACATTATTTTTATAAGCTGCATAATATTCTTTCTATGAGCATATTTCACTTAAATATTTTGTTGTTATACTTTTGATCACTGCCAAATTTTTATCATCACATATAATTCAGTGATGGATATCCAGATTTTATTTATATATATATATAAATAAAATTATATATATATAATTTTTCAGGGGTGATATATTAGTTTTCTAGGGCTGCAATTAACCAATAAGTGACTTAGAACAGAAATTTATTGTTTCACAGTTCTACAGACCAGAATCAAGGTTTTGGCAAGGCCATCTTCCCTGTGAAATCTATAGGGGAAAATCTTCTTGCCTCTTCAATCTTCTGGTGTTTGCTGGTATTTTTTGGTCCTCCTGGCTTATACAGTACCTCACTATAATCTCTGTCTCCCCAGTAACATGGCTGTAATCTTCCTGTATCTCTCTGATCTTCACGTGGCATTTTCCTCTCTTATAACAGAACACAGATTTTTTTAATCATCCTTTTTTTAAATACCTTTTTAGTTGTAGATGGACACAATGCGTTTATTTTATTTGTTTATTTTTTTATGTGGTGCCCAGGATTGAGCCCAGTGCCTCACGTATGCTAGGCAAGCACGCTACCACTGAATCACAATCCCAGCCCAACACCACTGATCTTGATTAATGGTCTCCCCTACTCCATTATGACTTCATCTTAACTAATTACATCTTCAATGACTCAATTTCCAAATAGGGTAACATTCTGAGATACGAGGTTTCAGGGCTTCATGAATCTCTTGGATGGCCAAAATACAACCCATAAAAATAGAATCACAGGATCAACACATAGGAACACTTCCAAGACTCAACACATCTTGCCAAATTGCTCTTCAGAAGGTTGTACCAAACTTACTCTGTACACAAGTGCCTGTTTTATGATACATTTGCCAGCACTGAATGTTCTATAAATGTACTTATAACCAATTTATGAGTTAAAAATACTCAGTAGTGCCAGGCACAGTGGCATATACCTGTAATCCCAGTAGCTTAGGAGGCTGAGGCAGGAGGATCACAAGTTCAAAGTCAGCCTCAGCAAAGGCAAAGCACTAAGCAACTCAGCGAGACCCTGTCTATAAATAAAATACAAAAATAAGGCTGCGGATGTGGCTCAGTAGTTGAGCCTCATGGGCATAAGGTCCTCATGGGCACTAGATCCTGGGTTCAATTATAAATATATATATATATATATATATATATATATATATATATATATATATATATATACACACACACACACGCACACGCACACACGCACACGCACACACACATATACATATATATGTACATATATATATCTAAGCTGGTCATACAGAAGCATGCCTGTTATACCTATCTCAATTTAAACCTTATTCAGCATACACATTGACAGAAACATTACATGGTGCCCATTAACATGTACAATTTTAAATTTTTTATGTATGTCTTTATTTATTTTTACTTTTGATACTGAGGATTGAACCCAAATACAGCTTACCACTCAACTACATCCCTAGTCCTTTTTATTTTTTGAGACAGAGTCTTGCTAAATTGCTGAGGCTGGCCTCAAACTTGCCATTTTCCTGCCTCAGCCTCCTGCCTTGTTGGAATTACAGATGTGCACCACAGTGCCTAGATATTCTATTTTATTATTAGCTATTGTTACTAATATCTTAGTGTGCTTAATTTATAAATTTTATCACAAGTATGTATGTATAGGGAGGAAAACCTTATATTTAGGATTCGGTATAATCCATGGTTTCAGGCACCCATGGAGGTCTCATAATGTCTTCCTCAAGGATAAGAGGAACTATATAGCTAAATTATGAGTTAATTGTAAACCACTAGAATAGTGCTTGGCACATAGTAAGTTTTCTGCGTTTCTTTAATAAATACAGTTAAAATGTCAGAGACTTCCCTTTCCTAACATCTATTTCAAGAATAACTGTGCTCCACTGATCTTTCTTGATTTCTGTTTTAATTTTAGTTTTAAAATAGCATTTTGAGATTTGTTAGGGGAGGGCCGGAGCTGCAGCATAGTACTAGAGCACAGGCGTAGAACGCACAAGGTTTGGGGTTCAGTCTCCTGCACCACACACACACAAACGGTAGCCCTGGAGGCTGAGGCAGGAGTATCACTTGAGCCCAGGAGTCCAAAGCCAGCCTGGGCCACACAGCAGGACCCTATCTCAATACAAAAAAAAAAAAAAAATTGATAGGACAAGTCCACATCCACACTGTTTTAGTTTTGTTTTTGGTTTTGGTACCAGGAGTTGAACCCAGGGCCACTCAACCACTGGGCTACATCCCCAGGACTGTCTGGGGGGTACAGGCGGGATGGGTGGGTACTAGAGATTGAACCCAGGACTTCACACATGCTAAGCAAGCACTCCCCCACTATCCAATACTCCCAGCCAAATTCCCAGCCCATTTTATTTTATTTTATTTTTTTATTTTATTTTATTTTATTTTTTAATTTAATTTAATTTTTTAATTTAATTTAATTTAATTTAATTTTTTATTTTATTTTATTTTATTATTTTATTTTATTTTATTTTATTATTTTATTTTATTTTATTTTATTTTACTTTAGACAGACTCTCACTAAAACGCTTAAGGCCTCGATAAATTGCTGAGACTGGCTTTGAACTTGAGATCTTCCCACCTCAGCCCCCTGAGCTGCTGGTATTATAGGCCTGCAAATTTGGATCTTAATCTGAAGGCTGTGGTAGTCATGGGATCAAACAAGCAATAATGTAGCAAAATGCACCCTTGACAATGAATGGCATAGTCAGTAATGACCACAGCTGTTCAGGAATTATTACCACCTACGAAGACAATCTTGCCCTTCAGGTTAGTCGGTCCTGGTAGAAATCCCAGCTCTTCCATGCATCACCCAGAACAAATTTTGTTGCTGACTGAGGGTGTTGCTCAGTGGTAAAGTATGTGTTCAGCAGGCTTAAGGCACTGGGTTCAATCCCTGGGATCTTCCCCCACCAAAAAGATTTATTTGGTAGCCCTTTCAACCTAATTTTCCTGACCTGTAATAAAATAACAAGGTAAATAATACCTACCTGCTGAGGGCCATTACCAAGTAGGAATGACGCATCGAAATTTCCTTGCCAAGCGTACCCCATGCTGCTTAGAGGACATTCGATGGGACATTGCATGCATGCTTTAATAAGGTGACCTTGCTCAAGGACCAAGGCGGATCCGGGTTTAGAGCTGATCAGGTTTGAGGAAGTAACCGGCTCCTTGAGTTTAAGGCGTTGCCAGTTTAAGATAATGGGTTTTAGGGAAGTTGGAAGTTGAAGATTATTGCTGGGATTAGGGTGTTCCTGCTGCTTGTTCCCGTTGAGTTCTCGTGAGATTAAAATGGGATTTGGAGATAGCCTCGTGGAGTAGGTGAATTGTGCAGGGAGACGGCAGAAAGTGTTTGCCCCTGGACCTGTGTGGAGGTGGTGTGAGAGCGGGAATAAAGAATTGCTGTTTGAACCTACAAAGCTATGAGTGCCTCGTGATTCTGGTGCCAAGCATTGACTTTGGCACCTACCTAAATACTTATGAGAATTAAATGAGAAAAACCTATTAAATGTCAAACACATAAGAGATATTCAATAAAGGCTATTTTTAACCATGCCAACTCTCACCTTGATCAAATTTATAATTGGAAAAAATTTGCATTTTTACTTATTACTGTTTCTTTTTCCCATACATCTCAAGAACCCTCTACCCATTTCACCTCCCCCATCATTTTTGGGAGTGGGGGACAGTAGAAGTACAGGGATTGAACCTAAGGACACTCTACCTCAGGCCTACATCCCCATTCCTATTTATTTATTTATTTTGGCACTGGGGATTACACTTAGGGGCCCTCGACCACTGAGCCACATCCCCAGTCCTATTTTGTATTTTATTTAGAGACAGGGTCTCACTGAGTTACTTAGCACCTCACTTTTGCTGAGGCTGGCTTTGAACCATCTATCCTCCTGCCTCTGGGATTACAGACATGGAACACTATGCCTGGCCTAGTCCTTTTTGTATTACTTTTAAATATTTTTAGTTGTAGTTGGACACAATACCTTCATTTTATTCTTTTTTATGTGATGCCAAGGATTGAACAGGGCCTCACATGTGTGCTGGGTGAGCGCTCTGCCAATGAGCCACAATCCCAGCCTGTTCTTTTATTTGTAAGACTGGTTCTCCCTGAATTGCTGAGGGTCTAGAAAGGTTGCTAAGGCTGCCTTTGAACTCTCCATCCTCCCACCTCAGCCTCTGGAGCCACTGGGACTATAGGCATGCACAGTCATGCCTGGCTTATTTTTTATTTTAAGACAGGGTCTCATTAAAGTTGCCCAGGCTGGCCTAGCCCTGTGATCCTCCTGCTTCAGTCTCCTGAGTTGCTAGGATTACAGATCTGTACCACCAAGCTTGGCTTATTTTTAATATTCTTTTGAGGAACTTCCATACTATTTTCTTACTGCTGGCTGTACCTATCCACTTCATTTTTCATATCTACATTCTTAAAGTCAAATTCTACCTTACAACAAATTTATTTTTGTTGTCTATTATCCTCTCCTTGTGTTTCACTCTTCAAATCAATAAGATCCTTTTAGATCTGGAGGGATCACTCCCTCCACCCGGTCCATATCGCATTTCTTAATATTTGCTTTGCTATTTCGGCTTCATTGCAGGGTCAAAGTTCTTGACCCCAGCACACATCATTTATCTTAGGAAGACAGAGGCTTATTCATCTTCAGATTCTGGCTTCTGAGAAAATAATACTGAACACAATCTTGGGACAATGAGAAACCTGAACCAATGCTCCTTGCTCTATAGCTTTCTTAACTTTAGCCTCAGAAGTCAACCAACAGTGCATCTTGATAAAATCTCAGTGCCTGTAATTCAACCCGAAGCTTGACATCATTGCCTCCAACCCATTTTGCAATCTGTAATCAGCTTTTAAATTAGTCATAGTGCTTATTATCAGGAAAGAGGAGTAGTTCATGTTCTAGAGAAAAATTGATTTGTAAGGACATTGAGAGCTGAAGCTGCAATGTAGAAATCCATCTGTTTAACATATATTTTTAAGACCTTTTCTATGCCAAGAATTCTTCTAAGATCTGAGAGACAGCAGTAAACAAAGCAAAGTCATTGCTCTTATGTGGTGTATCTCCTGGTGGTACAAGACAGATAAACGAATATATCAGTACATATAAAATACATCACCTAGTGCTACCTGCTATGAATAAAAATAAAACAGGGTAAAGGTAAAGGGTGATGAGAAGGTGGAAATGTCTATTAAAGATGAGTAAATTTGGAGCTGGGGTCGTGGCTCAGTGGTAGAGCACCTGCCTAGCATGCGTGAGGCACTGAGTTTGAATCTCAGCACTGCATATAAATAAATGAATAAAATAAAGGTCCATCAGCAACTAAAAAAGTAAATAAAAAAGGTAGTTGTCCTCTTTGTCTCTATGTAGAATTCTATTGCATACTTATGTCACCATTTTTCCATTCTACTATTGATGACATTTGAATGATTTCCAGTCTATTATGAGCAAAGCTTCTATGAATGTTCTTGTCCATATCTCCTGGTGGGCATATGCACTTATTTCTTTTGGGTATGGCTTAGGGGTAGAGTTACGGAGTCAGGCAGTATACACACGCTTTATGTTTCGCTTTAGTAACTAAAGTATGAACAATGACTAAACCGATTAAACACCCTCACCAGCAGGGTGTGAGAGTTCAAGTTCCGCCCCATCCTTGCCAACACTGCAGCTTGCGATGATACTGAAAGCTCAGTCCTTTGTCCCCATGGCTGATCCAATAACGACAAGGTTTTCAGAAAAAGGAAAAAGAAGTTTCATTGATTTGATAGCAAATGGGAAAAACAGCACACTCAAGTCTCAGAGGCAGCAATTCTAAATGCCAGAGGAAAACAGAAAGCTTTTAACGTGGAAAATAAAAGGTCTAGGCTCTTGAGACATGATTTATATACAGATGGTCGCTTCTACAGTCACTTCTTAGATCTGCTGGTAAGCGCTCCCAAATCAAGATTTCTTCATTCCTCTGGTCAATGAACCAAAGGACACCCAATAAACCCAGCCTAGGACAGGAAGAATGTTAATCTTGTTTTTCCTGTGGTTAGGGAGGGGAAGAGGGAGGGGGAAGGAAAAAAGAAAAGAGATAGAAGCTTGTCATGTTTTGGGTGTTTTTTGTTTTTTGGGTTTTTTTTGGTATCAGGGACTGAACCAAGGGACGTTTAAACACTGAGTCACATCCCCGGCCCTTTTTATTTTTTTCATATTTTTTAGTTATAGGTGGACACAATATTTTTATGTGGTGCTGTGGAATTTTTTTAAAATATCTGTATTTTTTAAATATTTATTTTTTAGTTTTAAGTGGACACAATATCTTTATTTTACATTTATGTGGTGCTGAGGATCGAACTCAGGGCCTCACGCATGCTAGGCGAGCACTCTACCACTGAGCCACAACTCCAGCCCCCTTTTTATTTTTTATTTTGAGACAGGGTCTCACTGAGTTACTTAAGACCTCCCTAAATGGCGAAGGCTGGACTCAAACTTGTGATCTTCCTACCTCAGTCTCCTGAGCTGCTGGGATTACAGGCCTGTGCCACCAGGCCTGGAGAAACACGTCAGTTTTAAAATAAGCCACCCGAGGTGGAGCAGCAAGGTGTTTATTTATTTAGGTACTGAGGATTAAGCCCAGGGGCTTTCTACCACTAAGTTACATCCCTACATCATCAGCCCTTTTTATTTTTTATTTTGAGACAGGGTCTCACTAAATTGCCAAAGCTGGCCCTGAACTTGCAATCCTCCCACCTCAGCCTCCTGAGTCTCTGGGATCACAGGAGTGCAGCACCATGCTGGCTAAGGTTTACATTTAAAGCACAGACCCCCAATTCATGAAAGGGACCCCCATTACAAGTCTTTTTCATTTTAGCCATTTAAAGCAACTTTTGCTGGGCCCAGTGGTGTGACCTATGATCCTAGCAATTCCGGAGGCTGAGACAGAATGATGGCAAGTCTGACCCAGCCTTAATCACTTAGCAAGAAACCTGTCTCAAAATAAAAAATAAAAAGGACTGGGGATGTAGCTCAGTGGTAAAGTGCTCCTGGGTTCAATCTCTAGTGAAAAAAAAAAACTAATAAATAAAATTAAGTGACAAAGAACTGAAGGAATGTATCTTACTTGAGACACTTTGCTTGAGGAAGAGAGGGACAAAGGCCCCAAGTGGCTGGAACTGAGTAAACAACAGGAAGAATGACAAAAGAAATGAGAGAAGTGGGGAATGGCACAAAGGGTGAGATCAGCCATCACCAGGCTCTTGGCTTTTTTTTTTTTTTTTTAAGAGAGAGTGAGAGAGGAGAGAGAGAGAATTTTTAATATTTATTTTTTAGTTTTCGGCGGACACAACATCTTTGTTTGTATGTGGTGCTGAGGATCGAACCCGGGCTGCACGCATGCCAGGCGAGTGCGCTACCTCTTGAGCCACATCCCCAGCCCAGACCCTTGGCTTTTAAGTGGAAGAAGAGGAAATCACTAAAGACCTTTCTATAGAGGAGAGGGCTTGGGTTTCTAACTGGACCCTTTGGGCTGTTTCATTGAGAACAGACTAAAGAAGGGAAGAAGCTGGGAGAAATTTTGCAGTGATCTAGGAGGGAGAGGATTTGGGCTTGGGTCAAATTGTGGCATTGGGGAAGGACGATCTGATTTTGGATACATTTTGAAGGGAGAGCTGACAGTTCTTTGATGCAGTCGGGGCATAAGAAAAGGAGAGTATCAAGCATGATCTGTGTTTTCAGACTTGAGCAGGATGGGATTGAACCCAGGTCATCTATAAACTTTTGGGGACAATTGGTTCACACAAGAAGATCCAGCAGAAATTGCCCCTTCAAACCACAATCCAGGAACATCGACTTTGGACACTGTTCCATGTGACATAGCTTTCTTGAAACAGCCTTGAGCCTACTTATACCTGTCATTTCTCAGCAGGTTTCAGTGGCACATGCCTGTAATCCCAGCCCTTCCAGAGGTTGAGGCAGGAGAATCACATATCTAGGCCAGCCTGGGCAACCTTAGTGCATTCCTATAATCCCAGTGATTTGGGAGGCTGAGGCAAGAGGACCACAAGTTTGAGGCCAGCTATGGCAATTTAGTAAGACCCTATCTCAAAAAGAGTGATGGTGGAGTGCACCATGCCAGGATGTAGCTCAGTAGTAGAGTGCTTCTGGGTTCAATCCAAATACCACAAGGAAAAAAAAAAAAGTCCTTTTACTTGGGTACATGGTGCATACCTGAGTCCCAGTTACTCGGGAGGCTAAGGTAGGAGAATCATTTGAGCTAAAAGTTCAAAACCAGCCTTGACAACATAAAAAAGACTTCCTCTAAAGAAAAGAAAAAAGTCATTTTTATACTGGATGAATGGGAACTGACAAAGAGGGGCTTTGTTGACAGATCTCCCGCATGAGTTCTACCCATTTTCCAAATCCCCATGACCCGTTGCTTCACCTCAAAAACAAAGCCATTTCAAAAGCAGAGAATCAAAAGGTGTGAAAGAGGTCAGGAATCTAGGTCAGAAAAAGCTAAGCTTTCTCATATAAAAAGAGAACAAAGTTATCTGCAATGCTCAGTGGAGGTGCCCAGCGCTCTAAGGGCTCAGAGATGACCCAGACAGTAAACAAAAGTACTGCTTTTACTTCCCAGTGTGTGCCAGGGCTAACCTATCCTGGTCAATAAAGAGTTTAACACTAAAATTAAATATGCAGCTGGGATGTGGCTCAGTGGTCAAGAGCCCCTAGATTCAATGCCCAGCACACACACACACACACACACACACACACACACACACACACAAAAAAAAAAATTGAATATGCAAAACAAAGCTGTTTCACTTTCTCAGAGAATTATTTGAAATGCTTGAGTCAGTTTTCCTACATAGTAACTATAAAATTCCATGGATTTCTGCCTTGAGATGAGGATGAAAAAGAGTCTGCTATAATTTGTGTCACCGTACTCTGAAAAAAATAAGTCAAATGCTTTCAAGAAGCAGAAAGAGATAATCATCAGAAAGCAATGCTAGAAATGAAGGCATGTAACAGCAGCGTCTTCCACTTTTTTTTTTTTTTTTTTTTTTTTGTGGTACTGGGGATTGAGCCCAGGGGTGATTGACCACTGAACTACATCCTCAGCCTTTTTTATTTATTTTGACACAAGGCCTCACTAAGTTGTTGAGGGTCTCCCTAAATTGCTGAGGCTGGACTTTGTGCCATCCTTCTGCCTCAGCTTCCTGAGTTCCTGGGATTGTAGGATCGATCCCAGGTATATGCCACCACACCCAGCTCCTACTGGTTTTTCATGGTGACAACTAATGGCCCCTACCTTCAAGCCCCAGGCCAGGATTGAGGGTGAAATTTGAGAATGCAACAGGTTCTCAGGTAATCCAATCATTCATATGACTAACTCATAGCCTAGTCCTTGTCTCCAGGTCCTAATTAACAAACCAATCAGTCCTTTTTGTCAGGGATTGTGTAACTATGGCTCAGGCCAAATCCAACCTGTTTTGTAAGAATGGATTTTACATTTTTTTAGATGGTTAAAATCCTTCAAAACCTGGGCATGAGGGGCTGGGGATGTGGCTCAAGCGGTAGCGTGCTTGCCTGGCATGCGTGCGGCCCGGATTCGTTCCTCAGCACCACATACCAACAAAGATGTTGTGTCCGCCAAAAACTAAAGAATAAATATTAAAATTCTTAAAAAAAAAAAAAAAAAAAACCTGGGCATGAGGGTACTGCAGCCAGGTTCAATAGTGCTCGCCTGTGATCCCAGCAGCTTGGGAGACTGAGGCAGAAGGATGGCAAGTTCAAAGCCAGCCTCAGCAATTTAGCAAGTCCCTAACAATTTAACAAGACCCTGTCTCAAAATAAAAAAAATAAAATTAAAAAGGGTTGGGGATATGGTTCAGGGGTTAAGTGCCTCTGGGCTCAATCCTTGGTACCAAAATGAAACAACGAAAAAGATGGGCATAGTGGTACTGTAATGTCAGCTCCTCAGGAGACTGAGGCAGGCGAATCACCAGTGTATATTCAATTTGGGCAACTTCTTCTTCTTTTTTTTTAAAGTCTTTCTTTCTTTCTTTTTTTTTTTTTTTTTAAGAGAGAGATTTTTTTTTTAAATATTTACTTTCCAGTTTTCGGTAGGCACAACATCTTTTCTTTATTTGTATGTGATGCTGAGGATTGAACCCAAAACAACGTGCATGCCAGCCGAGCGCGCTACCCCTTGAGCCACATCCCCAGTCCTGGGCAACTTCTTAATGAGATCCTGTCTCAGAATAAAATTTAAAAGGCTGGGGATGTAGTAAAGGGCTCGCTTAGCACATGTGAGGCCCTGAGTTCAACCTCCAGTTTTGCAAAAATAAATAAACAATAAATAAGAAAGAGAGAAAAGAAAGAGAAAAATTAAGTCATCAAAAAAAGGGGATATAACTCAGTTGGTAGAGTACTTGCCTTGAATTCACAAGGCCCTGGGTTCAATCTCCAGCACCAAAATAAAAGAAGAAGGAGAAGAAGAAGATGAAGATTTTTGACACATAAAAATTAAGACAAAATGTGAGGCTGGGGTTGTGGCTCAGCAGTAGAGCGCTCGCCTTGCACATGCAAGATGCTGGGTTCAATCCTCAGCACCACATAAAACTAAATAAGTGAAATAGACAACTAAAAATAAAAATTTAAAAAAATTTAGACAAAACGTAAATTTCATATCTAATTATTGAAATGTAGCCCCATTTATCTGTTTAGGCAAAAATCTGTGGCTTAGGGCTGGGGTTGTAGCTCAGCGGTAGAGCGCTCACCTAGCAAATGTGAGGCACTGGGTTTGATCCTCAGTAACACATAAAAGTAAATAAATAAAATAAAGGCATTGTGTCCATCTACAACTAAAAAAAAAAAATTTTTTTTTTTTTAAGGCTTACTGGACTGGGGATGTGGGTCAAATAGTAGCGCGCTCGCCTAGTGTGCATGAGGAACTGGGTTTGACTCTCAGCACCACATAATGTGAAAGAAAGATACTGTGTCCACCTAAAAACTAAAGAAATATTTTTTAAAAAAAATGTATGCCTTACTCTTCCAGTAGACCAGCAAAGCTGAGTAATTTGTTGTGACAAGACTCTGTATCCTGAAAAGCCTAAAATATTTCCTCTCCACCTCTTTGCAGAGAAAGTTCGCCAATTTCTAGTTCAGTATTACACTAATGGATCAAAGACAGAAATTACAGTGGAAATAGCTTATCTTTCCAAATTACAATTGAAGACATATCCTAGAAGTGGAAAAGCCCAGAAACAAAACTGACTAATGTTGCACACGTGTAGTTTTTACCTGCAGCGCTTGACATTCATTCTTTTCAGGCAAGAGAGAGAACAGCTAGATGTGGTGGCGCACGCCTGTGATCCCAGCAAGCAGAAGACTGAGGCAGGAGGATCCCCAGTTTGAGGGCAGCCTCAGCAAATTAGTAAGGACCTAAGTAATTTATTGAAACGCTGTGTCAGGGGCTGGGGATGTGGCTCAAGCAGTAGCACGCTTGTTTGGCATGCGTGCGGCCCGGGTTCGATCCTCAGCACCACATACAAACAAAGATGTTGTGTCCGCCGAAAACTAAAAAATAAATATTAAAAAAAAAAAAAAGAAACCCTGTGTCAAAATCCAAAATAAAAATGAGCATGCAAATACCAGTTCAATAAATATGTAAAAACAGGCCTTCTGTATGCATCTCTGAAGAAAGTTGGCATCTCCATCTCATGTTTTCTTCAAACAAGAACCAGTTGGGTGTCCCAGAACCATTTTCTTCTTGGCCTGTAATTGCTTTGGGGAAACCAAAGCAGGCACATTTGGTACTAGAACCCAGTAGCCTCCAGGCCCCTTCTCTGAGCTTATGTCAAAGGTTAAGTGTGAGAGCTGCAGAAGCAGCTCTGTGGGAGAGTGCCTGCTTAGCACGTGTGAGGGCCTGGGTTCAATCCCTCGGATACCCAAAGGAAACAAATTAAAGGACAAGCTTAGTTATTATCTAGTGAAGGTTGAACAGGAAGATTTCTTTTTAGCGCCACTTTGCTAGGTTGGCAGACACGAAGCAGGCCTCAGCCAGGGTGAGCAGAACCTTGCTCAACCTCCATATTTCCTCCCGTTGGGCAACAAAGCTCTTTCTTCCTTGAAGCGTTTTTTCAAAAAAACTGTTGACTATGTGAGAAGAAAATACCAACCCAAAGCTAGCCAAACCACAACAAAAACCCGAGCGTTCTTATTTTCTCCAAGGGAGCTGTTTTATCTGCTAAGTACTTGGGTGTTTTCTCTAAGTGCCTCCAGGAAGAGGCAGCATATCATTGAAATCCAAACCCCAATGACCCAGCTATCCCACTCCTTGGTATTTATCCAAAAGAACTAAAATCAGCATACACAATTCACAATAGCTAAATTATGGAACCAGATTAGATGTCCCATCAACAGATGAGTGGATTAAGAAAATGTAGTATTTCACAATGAAATATTACTCAACCATAAAGAAGAATGAAATTGGTTGGGGTTGTGGCTCAGTGGTAGAGCACTTGCCTTGCATGTGTGAGGCCCTGGTTTCAATCCTCAGCACCATATAAAAATAAATAAATAAAAATAAAGATATAGTGTCTATCTACAACTAGAAAAAAATATTTAAAATATTTTTTAAAAAGAATGAAACTGGCATTTTTCAGTAAATGGGTGGAACTGGTTCTTATATGAATACATGATTAGTGTAACTCCACATCCTATATGACCACAAAATTTATACCTTGGAAGTTATACTCCATATATGTGTGATATGTCCAAATACATTCTACTGTCATGAATAACCAAAAAGAACAAATAAGAAAGAAAAGAAAATGTAGTATCTACAACAATGGAGTTTTACTCAGCCATAAGGAAGAATGAAATTATGGCATGTGCCAGTAAATGGATAGAAATGGAGAACATCGTGCTAAGGTAAATAAGCCAGACTCGGAGAATCAAGGTTTGAATGTTTCCTCTCATATGCAGAAGCCAGAAAAAAGGCATGGGAGGGATTGGACATTATAACAATATAGGGAAGATGAGTGGAGTAGGAGGAATCGGTAGGAAAGGGGGGAAATGTGCAATGGATTAACGAAATCATGCTATGTGCATGTATAATTATGCCACAGGGAATTCCACTTTTCCGTATTTGTAGGAAACACCAATCAAAAATAAATAAAGGAAGATCAGTAGAAAAAAGGGAAGGGAGGAGGAAAGGGGATTGAGGAGTGAAATGGAGTAAATCAAATTCCATGCCTGAGGGGCTGGTGTTGTGACACAGTGGTAGAGCACTCGCCTAGCGCATGCGAGGCCCTGGGTTTGATCCTCAGCACCACATAAAAATAAATAAAGATACTGTGTGTTCATCTACAACTTTTTTTTTTTTTTAAGAGAGAGAGTGAGAGAGGGGAGAGAGAGAGGGAGAGAGAGAGAGAGAGAGAGAGAGAGAGAGAGAGAGAGAGAGAGAGAGAGAATTTTTTAATATTTATTTTTTAGTTTTCGGCGGACACAACATCTTTGTTTGTATGTGGTGCTGAGGATTTAACCCGGGCCGCACGCATGCCAGGCGAGCAAGCTACTGCTTGAGCCACATCCCCAGCCCTCATATACAACTTTTTAAATGTTAAAAAAAAAAAACAACTGAGGTTCCTTGTAAAATGTTCAATGAAACAAAATTTTATTTATGTATTGATGCTGGGAATTAAGCCCAGGGGCATTTTACCATTTCAATGTACAGGTCTATCTTGAGTTGTTGAGTCTGACCTAGAACTTTGATCCTCAGCCTCCCACGTAGTTGGGATTACAATATTTCACCTCACTCTGCTATTTATTTTGGGGGTATTTACTTTGGGGGGAGAGGATCTCACTCTGTTCTTCAAGCTGGTCTTTAACTCCTGGCTCCAAGTGATCTTCCCACCTCAGCCTCCCATATATCTGGGATGACAAGTACTGGCCACTACTCCCAGCTAAAGCATTTTTTTCCTTTTTTTTTTGTGTGTGTGTGTATGATTCTGGGGATCAAATCCCGGGCCTTGCACATGGTAGGCAAGTGCTATACCACCAAACTACATCCCAGCCCCAACAAGACATTTTAAAAGAGCCTGTGTAGGGGCTGAGTTTGTGGCTCTGGGGTAGAATGCTTGCCTAGCCTGTCTGAGGCACTGGGTTCTATCCTCAGTATCATATATAAATAAATAAAAAATAAAAGTCCATTGACAACTAAAAAAAAAAAAGAGTCTCTGTATTCAGACATGGTGGTACATGCCTGTACTCCCAGCTACTGGAGAGGTTAAGGCAAGAGGATTGCTTGAAACAAGGAATTCAAGGCCAGCCTTCGCAACATAGTCAGACTCTATCTTAAAAAAAAAAAAAAAAAACGTGGTTATTCTGCCTACATTTATGGAAATAATAAAAAATCTACATCTACTTTGTAAACAAATTGGCCTTACTCTGATTATCCTTGATAAAAAAGGGGGGAGGTGATTATGGAGCCAAAAATATTTCAGAAGAAAATGGTAGTATACCTGTTATACTGTTTTTGAGGGTGTTGCTTTTTTGTTATTGTTGTTTTGTTTGTTTTTGTGTGTTACTAAAGATGGAAACCAGGGCTTTGTGCATAATAAGAAAGTGTTCTACTGTAAAGGTAAAATTTCCAAGCTGATTCTAAGCCGCAGAGCCTGAGTTAAAGTGTAAAAGACCAGGCATCCTAAAGTTTCCAAAGTGCAGGGATTGGGTTAAAAAGTAAAAGACTAGGTATTGTTGGAGTCCCTCTGCTACCTCCAAAACCTGTAATCCCTGTAGCTGTTAGGACAATACTGGAACTGCCCAGTAAATATTTCCACTGACTTTCTGGTTGTTTAATAGCTAAGGGTTCCGAGTTGCTTGGCACGTAGGCATTGCAGGACCTAAACCAATCAGTTTGAATGTGTACCCCGCTTAGGAGCACCAATCACCCCTGTCCAATCTGTTCCCGCCAATGTATGCACTAATCCTGATTTAGGGTTGTTGTTCAATTTTCCCGTGCCTCATGATGATTTGTTCTGATGTATGCAAAGCCCCCCACCCTCTCCAAAAAGTGTACTTAAGCTCCACTTGAACTCTGCTCTGGGCTCTGGGCTGCTCTCCCTTCTTGAGTGAGCACGGAGCCCCAGCGCGCTGGAATGGATCCCCAATAAACCCCCTTTTGCCAATTGCATGGAGTCAGTCTCTTGGGTGGTCTCTCCCTCCGACATTTCGCCAGACCCCAACACTACCACTGAGTAACATCCCTGATCCTTTATATTTTATTTTGAGACAACATCTCATCAAGTTGCCCCTGCTGATCTCTTCCTGCCTCAGCTTCCTGAGTAGCTAGGATTATAGGTGTGTGCCACCCCGCAACGGGAGTAGAACCCGAGTTCTTCCACTTTAATATCTAGGTGTAATTCTCCAACTAAAAACAAACACTGCTCAAATTCTAAAGCCCTGTAAAGTAAAAGTGAACAATTCAAAATATGTCAAGGGTCAAGATTTTGACCTAAGAGTATGGGCCCCTTTTGTTAAGCAAAATGGTGCTGCAGGAAGAACCAAGTGCTCCTAAGTTAAGGCACCAATGCTGATGTTCATGTAGAATACAAGAACCTAAAGAGCCACACAGTTCACCAAAACACCCAAGGTCTTAACTAGACAGGAACTACAAACCAGGGCAAGGAGCTGATGACTTCCGGCTGGAGGAGCCTTTCCCAAGACTGTAAGAACAAGACTCCCTTTCATAAAACTCTTACCCCTCTTATTTTGTCCTTGTTTATATTTACCTCTTTCTCTCAGAAGGATAATGTCGTAATTAGAATTTCACAACCAATAGTTTCTAACTTTCTTTTCTTGTTGTACTGGAGATTGAACCCAGAGGTGCTCTACCACTGAGCTGTATCTCTAGTTCTATTTATTTATTATTTTGGGGTTCAATTTCTGTTACCAAACTATATCTTACTTTTTATGGACTTCCCCACATTTTGTTTTTGTTGTTTTGTTGAGAAAAACCAGGGGCATTTTACCTCTGAGCTACATCCCCACTCCTTTAATTTTTTTCTTTCATTAAGTTGTTGAGGGTCTTGCTAAATTGCTGAGGCTGATCCTCCTCTCTCAGCCTCTCAAACTATTGGTATCTATACAATGCCCAATGTATAGATACCGTTTACTGAATTTGATCCAAGGAACAATTCATTTTATAAATATCAGTTCATTCATAGAAAGTTTTACTATCATTTTATGGATTAACAAATGTAAGAATATAAAATATAACTTTTTTATAAGATAAAGTAATTGAGTTGGGTGCAATGATGGGCACATCAAGACTCTGCTACTTAGGAGGCTGAGACAGGAAGATTGCTTAAGCAGAGTCTGTCCTGGCCACTTAGCAAGACTCTGCCTCTAAAAAAAAAATGATAATAATAACTGAATATAAGGTGTCAAGTTAAAAACAGTCTTTTGACCATTTAACTCTTCTGACATTCGTTTTAATATATATTTTTCTTGAAAGTTGGGCAGCAAATGTCTTGAGATCATTAAATATTCCACATGCATTTATTAAACTAAAGAAAGTGGATGGGCACATTGAGGAAAAATGTCACTCCAAGGCTGATCATGTTTGCCTTTGATTTGGAAGATTTTTTTTTTTCCAGTGCTGGGGTTTGAACCCAAGGCTTCACTGCATGAGCTATAGGCCCACAGCCCCTGATTTTACTAACAGTATCAGATATTATGCTTCTTTTTTTTCCCATCTGTTTGCAACAATTGGTCACACCATCTCTCTCAAGTTTCCTTGAGTAATGGCACATGTATGTGAAGAGAGATTGCCAGAGTTCAGTGATATGGAACAATTCTTCTCAGTGAGAAGTGACAAACTCTAATGAGGATCAAAGTTACACTGGCATCTCATTAACTCGAGGTTCCAATTAATTAAACTAACCTGACTATGAAATAGCAAATATATCAAGCAATTAAGAAGATGTCAGGAAATCCTTCAAGTAGGGTTGGAGGTTCTGAAGAAGAAAAGCAACATGTTAAATTCTGAACATTAAATCCCCTCAAAATTTTTGCTTGAAAATCGCCAATTTATTTTCAAAGTTTTTGTTTTTCTCTCACTCACCTATTTATTATTCACCCCATACTGCTTTTGGTTTGTTTTGTTGTGTGGTACTGGGGATTGAACCCAGGGGTGCTCGACCACTGTGCTACACCCCCAGCCCCTTTTTATTTTCATTTTGAGAAAGGATTTGCGGTCTTCCTGCCTCAGCCTCCTGAGTCTCTGGGATTACAGGTGTGCCCCAGGGCTCACTCCTGTTACTTATATATTATTTTACTTATTTATTTATAAATAAGGTCTCACTATGTTGCTGAGGCTGGCCTCGAACTTGAGATCCTCTTGCCTCAGCCTACCTGATTCACCAGGATTACAGGCGTTCTCCATGTCTGGCCCAGTGAGGTGACTCTTGGTGGGCCCCTGGGTGGCCTCAGGATGGGGCCTGGTTGCTAGGAGAACTAACTATGTGATTAGAAGTTTGGAACTTTCAGTCTTCCTGGCAACCTCTGGGAGGAGAGAGGGACTGCTGGCTGAGTTAAAAGACAAGAGCTAATGACACAGTCTTGCTGTGTGATGAAGATTCCCTAAAGACCCAAAGGGGCAGGGTTTGAATGAGTTACCTGATGGCTAATCAAGTGGGGGTCCCTAGAGGGTGGTGCACCTGGAGAAGACATGGGAACTCCGTAGCCCTTCTCCCATAACTCACCTTATGCATCTCGTCACGTTACTGTTTATATCCTTAGTGATATCCTTTACAATAGATGGGTAAATGTGGGTAAAGGGTTTCTATGAGTTCTGTCAGTCACTGTAGCAAATTAATTAAACCAAGGTCTCACTATGGAGTAGGATATAGGAACCCAGATTATAATGAGTGGGTCAGAAGCACAGGCCACAACCTGGGCTCGTAAGTGACACTTGAGATTGGGAGCAGTCTTGTGAGAATGAGCCTTCAACCTGTGGGATCTGACACTATCTTCAGGTAGAGAGCATCAGAACCCAATTAGATGAGAGGTCAAACTTGGTTTTGATGTTAAGAGTTACCAGATATTCCTGGATGTGCCTAGCACTGTAATAGTAGGATAGCTGCAAAAATGATTCCAGCTCTGTAACTTTTTACTGAACAAAGAAGCCTCTTTATTATTATTATTATTATTATTTTTTAGTTGTAGTTGAACACAATACCTTTATTTATTTATTATTTTTTATGTGGTGCTGACAACAATTTCACTGCATATTCTTCTGAGATATTTTTCTTTATTTTTTTTAATTATATTTTTTTAAAGAGAGAGAGAGAATTTTTTTAATATTTATTTTTTAGTATTAGGTGGACACAACATCTTTATTTTTATGTGGTGCTGAGGATCGAACCGGCGCTCCGCACATGCCAGCCAATCGAGTTCTTCTCCAGCCCCTTCTTCTGAGACATTTTTCTATGAAAGGATGTATCGATCAATGCATATTACCAAGATGAGATTATATACTTCTTGCTTTGTAAATTGCTTCAATCTGATGATCTCTACCCATTTATTTAAATAAATCTTGCCTCACCTCTCATTCAAATTTTACCCATCTCAAAATGTCCTTTATCAAAACCAAGATCAAAAAACAAAAACAAGATTCAATTCAGAACTAAACATCTAGGTATTATATCCTTTAATCACTAAGCTGCTCAGTGCAGGGTTTCTGTTCTCTCGACTAAAAGGCTCAGGGGTCACTCCAGTTAAACTGGGCTAACTGGGCTGCACGAAATAACCACAGAAGAGACACAAATACCTTTTTCTTTGAGGTCACTGTGATGGCTCCTCTGACCTTAAGGGTCCACAGAAAGAGAGAGAGAGAGTGAGAGCACACGCTGACCCCTTTTAATGAGGGAAGCTATTCAAATGAGGCAAGGGGGTTAGGTTTCAGGGGGCTGAGTATCTTCATGACGTCCACTGTCAGCAGGTTGACTGACACCTGGGTAGGCCACACCCAAGGGCACAGTAAGAGAAGGGGACACACACAAGACACTTCCATGGAAGATTCTATCCTAAACAGGGCAAGGGGTTATATTACAAAGGAAAGGTGAGCATAGCTCCACCCATGGGGCTATAGCAAGACACACCCATGCACGAGACCCTGACCCCTCGCACCCAAGAAGGGTGCCACATTTCTGCAACTGAGAGCCTCAGCACCCAGCTGGGGAGTGTAACTCAGTCACGTGTAAAGTTGGCCTCCCACAGCTCAGGTAGGTTTTGAACTTGAGATCCTCCTGCCTTAGCCTCCTGAGTAGCTGGGATTACAGGCCAGTGTCACCATGCCCAGATATTTTGCAGTTTTCTTAAGGAATTACCCTACTGTTTCCATAGCAATTGTGCCACTCTACATTTCCATCAATGGCACACAAGTGTTCCAAATTTTCTATGATCTCTCCAATTCTTGTTAATTTCTGTATATTTTATTCTTTTGATACTGGAGATTAAACCCAGAGTCACTTTACCACTGAGCTACATTCCCAGTCCTTTTTATTTTTATGTTTTAAATTTTGAGACAGGGTCTTGCTGAGTTGATAAGGGCCTTGGCAAATTGCTGAGGCTGACCTCAAACTCTTGCAATCTTCCTGTCTCAGCCTCCCCAGTCCCTGGGATTGCAAGGGTGTCCTATCACACTCAGCTATCTTAAATTGTATGTGTATGTGTGTGTGTGTGTGTGTGGTACTGGGGATTCAATCCAAGGGTGCTCTACCCCTACACTACACTCCAGCCTTTTTTTAATATATTTATTTTGATACAAGTTCTCACTAATTTGCCACGGCTGACTTTAAACTTGTGATCCTCTTGCTTCAGTCTTTCCAGTAGCTGGGATTACAGGAATGCACCACTGTACTGGCTATCTGAAATATTTGCTGAGTGTTACTTATCAATAGGGCCAGCTGTTTCCTGTTATAGTTGCAAAATTTCCAAAATGTGGGCTGGGGATGTGGCTTATACGGTAGCTCGCTCGCCTGGCATTGTGCGGTACAGGTTCGATCCTCAGCACCACATACCCACAAACAAACGAAGATGTTGTATCCGCCGAGAACAAAAAATAAATATTAAAAAAATTCTCTCTCTCTCTCTCTCTCTTAAAAAAAAATGTTTGCTTAAAATTTCCTAAATGCTTCTTATTTCAAAATCGCATGACCTAAAAAAACTATGACTGTAGATATACACCCAATAAAAGTGGAAATGAATCAGCTGGAGGAGGAGGGGTTGGAAGGAACTGGTAAAGGTTTATATCATGCATTTGGACCTTTTGTTTAAGTGCATAGACTATATAACCTCATCATTGGTAAGTTTTCATATTTGACTTCAAAGATCACAACAGATTGAAAAGATGAAATGCTTGTATTTTTCAAAACTCAACTTTCAGCCAGGTACAGCAGCTCATGCCTATAATCCCAGCTATTTGGGAGGCTAAAACAGGAGGATTATAAAATAGAGACCAGAGAGGTATGTTTTTCAAGCAGTAGCACGCTTCCCTGGCATGCATGCAGCCGGGTTCGATCCTCAGCACCACATACAAACAAAGATGTTGTGTCCGCCAAAACTAAAAAATAAATATTAAAAAATAATAATAAAAAAAATAGAGATAAGAGGCTGGGATTCTGGCTCAGTGGTAGAGCGCTCCCCTAGCACGGGTGGGACCCGGGTTCGATCCTCAGCACCACATAAAAATAAAGGCATTGTGTATGTCCATCTACACCTAAAAAATAAATATTAAAAAAACTTCTTCATTTAAAAAAATAAAATAAAATAGAGATCAGACTCACCAATTTAGTGAGAACCTGTCTCAAAATAAAATTTAACAAAAAGGTTAAGGATGGAGCTCAGTAGTGGAGTGCTTGCTTATCATGTGGGTTCCATCAGCACCACCAAAATAAAACAAAAACAAATTTTTTTTTCGTAGTATGGTGTCATGGCTAGAATGATGAAGTAAAAAAATTTTTTTTTTCTGCATTACACCACCCAAGAATTCTATTAAAGTACTTAATGTAAATTGTATTTGGGCTAAGAACAACAGCCATCCCTGTCATCCCAGTGACTCCGGGGACTGAGGCAGGACGATTGCAAGTTCTAGGCCAGCTTGGGCAATTTAGTAAGCACTAAGCAAATTAACAAGACTTTGTCTCAAAATAAAAATAAAAATAAAAAGGGGGCTGAGTTTGTGGCTCAGTGGTAGAGTACTTGCCTAGCACATGTGAGGCCCTGGGTTTGATTCTCAGCCCCACATTAAAAAAATAAATTGTGTCCATCTACAACTAAAAATATTTTTAAAAAATAAATAAAAAGGGCCGGAGATGTAGTCAATGATAAAGCACCCATGGGTTCAATATACATTACCCCCACACACACATACAATCAAAGAAAATCATATTTAGAAGAGAAAGGAAAACAATTACATGAGAACTTCCAAAAAATATAAGCTGAGGCATAACAAAAAACTTTATTTGCACATACAATGGGTCATGAATTGGGCAGTTCCAACCCAGATGTGGGCTGGGAATTCCTTTTTTTTTTTTTTTTTTTTTTTTAGAGAGAGAGAGAGAATTTTTAATATTTACTTTTTATTTCTCGGCAGACACAACATCTTTGTTGGTATGTGGTGCTGAGGATCGAACCTGGGCCGCACGCATGCCAGGCAAGCGCGCTACCACTTGAGCCACATCCCCAGCCCCAAGTGGGCTGGGAATTCTACAAACAAAACTCAAGCAGAAGACTTTTATAGGATGGACACAGAAAAGCCAAGAAAACTTTTGATTGATTAAAGTCACACTGTTGCCTTATTAGATCTATTCCATTGGCAAGTTTCTACTTATATATTTGTTGACTCCTTCTGATCCATCTTTAATTCATAAGAAATAGCTCAAGAGGTCACTTGTGAGGTCTCTTTTGTCTTCTCAAGAATTCTTCAGACTTTTTTTTGGTAGTTGTAGATGGACACAATACCTGCACTTTGTTTATTTATTTTTATCTGGTGCTGAGGTTCAAACCCAGTGTCTTACACGTGTGAGGAAGCGCTCTACCACTGAGCCACTACCCCAGTTCCTTGGTTTTCATTTTAATTGACTTTATTTCCATGCTAAAGATTGAACCCAGGGCCTCATGCATGATAGACATTCTACAACTGGGCTATATATACTCTTGACCCTAGTTATGCAGTTTAAAGCATGCATTTGTGAGCTCTGGATCATGTTTTTTCAAAGTGTGATTGTGATTTGAATCAGAGGTTTTTCATATTCTCTCTAGAAACCTGTTTCTTTACCGGTCTTCTCTCAGTAAATGGCTCAATGATAAAGCACCCATGGGTTCAATATACATTACCCTCCACTTGTAGGAGCCAAAGACAGCCTAGAGTTTTCTCCTTTTCTTTACTCACCCATTCCTCCATTTAATCCATTATCAAGTCATGTTGGTTTTACCCTCAAAATATATCTCAAATCTAGTCACTTCTTTCCATCTCTATACCCACTACCATATCTTTTTTCCTATCTTGTCCCTTTCCAATCTCTATTCGGCAGCCAGAACAATCTTGAAAAATAAGCCAGGTGTGGTAGCACACACCTGTAATCCCAGTGGTTTGGAGGATGAAGTAGGACCATCACAAGTTCAAGGGCAGCCTGGGCAATTAGACTCAGTCTCTAAATAAATAAAATCATGTCACTTCTCTTCTTAAAGCGCTTTAATGACTCCTATTTCCACTTAAAATAAAATGCAAATCCTTTGCCACAGCCTGCCTAACAGGCCCACCACCTGGCTGAATCCCACCTGGCTCTCTAGTCTTACAATGCATCCCCACTGCACTTTGCTTGGCCAAGCCCACTGGTTTACTTTCTGCTCCTTGAAACACCAAGTGCTTTGCCATCTTTGCACTTGCAGTTCACTCTGCCCCAAACTCCCATACTTCAGGGTAAAATGTCACTTCCTCAGAAAAACTTTTCCTGGCCCTTGAATCTCAAGGTTGGCCTTGGTCCGCTTTAACTTCTATCACATCAAAATTAACTATGATTAGGTTGTTTTCTTCTTTATTATTTGTCTTTTACCAAAGGCAGGAACTGTTAACGACTGCACACAGGGCACCTAGTACATAGATCATTCAAGAATCTGCTGAATAAATATATAACTAAGTGAATTAATGAAAAGAAAGAAAAAAATCGTAGAAATTGGCCTTTTGGGAGCATCCCAGGTGAATAACTTAGAGGACAAGCAAGAAACAAACAGATGCACATATGAGTTAGAACATTTTGGTTATTGTTTAATAAGAGATCATTACAAAGGTATGGGGAAACCACAAAGATAGTAAAGTGTCCAAGGACCAGCAATAGCAGAGCTCTTTGTCCACAGTCTAGAATACAGAAAGGTTGGTGGCACCTAAAAGGAGAGATTCCTAGAGACAGAGCTAACTCCAAATAAGCTTGCTCTTTAGTCAAGCGACTCAGCCTGAAGTGATTTCCACAGAGATGGTCCTGAGAGATAAATACCAACCTCCCTCTTTCTGATCTCATACTAGGGCTTCCCACTGGCCAAATCAAGTTGAGAGGGGGACTGGGGATAGGACTCAAATACTACTTTACCTGTAAGATTTTTTAAAAATTATTTTTGAGTTGTAGTTGGACACAATATCTTTATTTTATTTATTTTTATATGGCGTTGAGGATCCAACCCAGTGCCTCATACATCCCAGGCAAAGTGCTCTGCCACTGAGCCACAACCTCAGCCCTACCTGTAAGGTTTTATTTGTTTCATTGACTAAGATATATAATACAATGCTAATAATAATTATCAGTTCTAGATGTTGGAGTCATACACATTTAATATTAATTTTTGGTTTTGAGATGTCTTAATTTCTCAAAAATTTGATTGGCACAGTTTTCCCTGTATCCCAGGGACAATGGTTTCAGTTACTGATTCCTATCTCCCCAAGTGCAAGTAATTTTTTTTGGGGGGGGGGTGAGGAAGAAGGATATGTGGGTATTCTGATTGTAATCCAATTACTTAGGAGGCTAAGCAGGAAGATCACAAATTTGAGGACAGCTTGAGCAACTAAGCCCAAGACCCTGTCAACTAGAAATAAAGATAAAGGAAGAAAGTAAGGAGGGGAGGAACAAGAATAGATTAGGAAAAGAAGCTCAGTATCCCTACAACTTTACAATTGGAAATGTCCCTCGGAAATTTTCTAACAGAAAACAAAACGCAGTCTTCTAACAAATATTCTAGGTCAGCACTATATGTTGTGGTTGATATAAAGACAAATAGAACAGACCCCTAAAAACGCGGGGGTCTATAAAAATGTAGCAAAAGGCTGTCGTGAGGTATACAAAGAAAAAAAGAAATTGACCAAAAGGTCAAAATGACCTGGATTTTATCCTTTAAGTCCCAATTTTTTTTTTAAAGAAAGAGTGAGAGAGAATTCTTCAATATTTATTTTTCAGTTTTCGGTGGACACAACATCTTTATTTGTATGTGGTGCTGAGGATCGAACCTGGGCCGCATGCATACCAGGCGAGCACGCTACCGCTTGAGCCACATCCCCAGCCTTAAGTCCCAATTAATCCTTACTTCTGTTGTGATTTTTGAGTCCTCTGGGAGATCAGATTTTGACACTAGCAAAACTACAGCTAAGTAGCATCCTGTTACCCCAATTCTTTTTTTTTTTTAAAGAGAAGTAATTTTCTTTAAAGAGAGAGAGGGAGAATTTTTAATATTTATTTTTTAGTTCTCGGCGGACACAACATCTTTGTTATGTGGTGCTGAGGATCGATCCTGGGCCGCACGCATGCTACGGCTTGAGCCACATCCCCAGCCCCTGTTACCCCAATTCTTACAAGTCCTTGACAGGAATGACTATTCTTACTGACAATAGTGATATGACTTGGGTAGCACACAACCCTCATCTTCCAAATCTAGCATAACAGCAAAAATGTAACCCAGAACTGTAAATTGGTAGTACAACCTCAAAATAGAAAATTAAAAAAACTAGGACCTTGGGGCTGGGGGTTGTGCCTGCTTTCCAGGACTGAAACAAAAGGTTCAATATTCAGCATCACATAAAGGTAAAATATTGTTATCCACCTACAGCTAAAAAAATAAGCAGTAAGAAACAAAAAATCTTACCTCAAAAACGACCTCAAAACACTACACCCAAGCACTTACAGGTTCTGCTTTTAGAAAAACTGTTAATAACGGAAACCACTCAGACTGTGGTCTCTCCCTCTTAACCTCAGAAGAGAATTAAGAACGATCATCAATGGCAAAAAGCAGTTGCAGTAAAGCAACACCCAGTGCCTGCTTCACGCTCAGGAGAGACCACTCAACTCCTCCTCGTGGTTTTCGGTACTCTACACGATCAGAGAAACTTCTCTAGTAACATACTATAGAAATGATCCCTGAAAGTATAGTCCTAACCTACCCCCACCGGGCCCTGCTGGGTCTACCAGGATTATTCACTTTTAAATGAAGATGAGGTAGTTTTCCTCACTTCTAATTTCGCTGTAAAATAAACAATAAAACACACTTTGCGATACGATATTTCCAAATATTATCACTTAACAACACAGTTTAACGTTTTAAATGGAAACGTACTTGTTTAGAAAAGTTTTCAAACCGCATGCTAAATTAACATAATGCCGAATGACAGCCAATCACAACCTGAGTTTTAAAGCCAAGGAGGCGTTCTCTTCTTGGTTCTAGTAATGTGGCCCCGCCCCTTACGGCTAAAGGAAAAGGTGGGCTTTTTACCTCTACTAGTGAGCATCTGGTTGCTTCTGGTGATGGGTAAGTCAAACAGTAGCTCAAAATGGCTGGTCTAAGAATTTAACTTCAAACACTAATAAGAACATGTCACTGTGACCTTGGCTGAGACCCAGCACTTGGAAAACAAAATCTTCTATGTTTACTGCCATGCTTGCCTTGAATATTAAAAATATATCTAGTTGTCTGTGGGTTGGGCATTATTTTTTCCCTGAACAAACATGAGAATGTAAGTGTCAACCATAACAGTATTAGGTGGTTTTGTGTTTTGCAATCCTGGGGATTGAACACAGGGGCACTCTATTCCTGAGCTGTATCCACCACAAACATTTTTATTTTTTATTTTGAGTAGGATCTAGCTAAATTGCTGAGGCTGGCCTGCAACTTGCTCTCTTTCTGTCCC
Organism: Ictidomys tridecemlineatus; assembly: GCF_052094955.1. NCBI lineage: Eukaryota > Metazoa > Chordata > Mammalia > Rodentia > Sciuridae > Ictidomys > Ictidomys tridecemlineatus. The sequence continues at coordinate 33,103,268 of NC_135479.1, read as the reverse complement.
AGCCTCCCCAGTCCCTGAGATTACACACATGCATCACCTTGCAGAGCATATTAGCAACTATTTATCAAGAGCCTGTCACATATTCAACAACATTTTGAGTGCTTTTTTTTTTTTTTTTTTTGCACTGGGATTAAACCCAGGGATAACTTTACCACTGAACTATACCCTCACCCTATACCCTCAGGCCTTTTTCTTTGGAGTCAGGTCTCACTAAGTTGCCAAGACTGGCCTCAAATGTGTGATCCTCCTGCTTCAGCCTTGCAAGACTATGTTTTTACAGGCATGAACCAGAATGTTTGTGTGGACACAAGGGATATTCTCTGGGGTTCATCTGGACAGCTTTTCTTTCTTCTTGGTGTTCGGGATTTAACCCAGGGGCAATTTACCATGGAGCCAACATCTCTAGCTTCGCTTTTGGTGGGATACCGGGGATTGAACCCAGAGGTACTTAAACACTGAGCCACATCCCCAGCCTGTTTTTTTTTTTTTTAATTGCAAATTAGGGTATCACTAAGTTGCTCAGGGCCTCACTAAATTGCTGAGACTGGCTTTGAACTTGCAACCCTCCTGCTTCAGCCTCCCAAGCTGCTGGAATTACACGTGTGCACTACCACGGCCAGCACTCAGTCCCGAAGAGATCTTTGCTCACATATTCTGTCTCCAATAGTCTCTCCACTAGCTCCCTGTTTTCATGCTTTGATGAGCCTCCTCATTTAGAACACAATTCGGTTGTTACTGCTGCTCTTTCAAATGCCCTGGTTCTCTACTTGCTTTGGATAAATGGCTGAGTGTTACCAGACTCATTGAGCATTGTTCAGCCCTCTTTCTCCCTTTATGGTGTGGTATCACTTTCACCAACCAAAGAGATAAATGAACCAAAGTCACAGAGGCCTCCTTTTAAAGCAAATGCTGTCATTCTCTCCAAGCCCTTGCCTTCTTTGATTTCAGTGTCCCATTTGGGGCACTTCTAATAACCACCTTCATTCTTAAATTTTCTGCTTTCATGGATTGAGGACATTATGCTCCTCTACTTCTGTTTATTTAGTTGTAGATGGACATGATACCGTTTATTTCTTATGCAGTGCTGAGGATCCAACCCAGTGCCTCACATGTGCTAGGCAAGTACCCTACCATTGAACCACAACCCCAGCCCCCCTACTTCTGTTTTTCAGACGACATCTGTTTTCTTTGGGCATATTCTAAGACTCAGCTCTCTTCTTACTTTTTTCCCCATTAAACTCTTCTTTCAGAATTCTCTCTCCTCCCTCTATTTATCTATCTATCTCTTAGAGCCTTGTGCTTGCTAGACAAGCACTCTACCACTGAGCTATACTGCCAGCTCATGATTTCATTTTAAATGCAAAATATCAAGCCTCAAATTAGTCCTTGGATCTATGCAGAAATCCCACTCTTTCTCCAATAGGCTCACATTCCCACTCCCTAGAAGTTCTATAATGAGCTTTCCCTTTACTGAAACATATACACCCTTTTCTCATTTTCAGTTTTAGCTAAAGACCTCAACTCATCCCCATTAATGAGTAATCAGAAACCATCAGGTGGAAACTTATCTTTGCACAATCAAAGCTACAAAATCCTACTTTTATCCTTAAATTGCTCTTCTCTTACAAGGAAGAGTTCTTCTTCCGAAAGTCTGTTTCTCCACTTGTGTTCTGTTCCTTTCCCTTTCTTTATTTTTCACTCTTCTTTCTATTCTCCTTAAGCACCAAGCTCTTTCCTGCCTCAGGGCTTTGCATAAGCTCTGAAATAATAACTACAACATGCATGAACCCTAAAGACATTGTGCTAAGTGCAATAAACCTTAGACATAGAAGGCCACTATACTTAGTCCATTTACTTTTCACTTATGTGAGTGTAAAAATAGTCAAACTGGGCTGGGGATGTGGCTCAAGCGGTAGCGCGCTCGCCTGGCATGCGTGCGGCCCGGGTTCGATCCTCAGCACCACATACAAACAAAGATATTGTGTCCGCCGAGAACTAAAAAATAAATATTAAAAATTCTCTCTCTCTCTCTCTCTCTCTCTCTCTCTCTCTCTCTCTCTCTCTCTCCTCTCTCACTCTCTCTTTAAAAAAAAAAAAAAAAAAAAAAAAAAAAAAAAAAAAAAAAAAAAAAAAAATAGTCAAACTTATAGAAGGAAAAGAAGAGAGTGTGCATTGCCAAGGACTAGTGAGAAGGAAAAAATGGGGAGTTAGTTGCTTGTGGGAAGCCATTCTTGCACGTGATTTGAGCTACCTTCCTGGCTGGGTGTGAGGCACTTAGACAAGCTGTGTCAGAACCTTCCCCACCCTTCCCCAGGTGCAAGGGCTTGTCCTTGTGGGGGTGTGGCTGACCAGTGACCTGAAAACCAATCACTGACCCTGACCTTGGAATGCTGCCCCCCCAAACCTTCTTTGGATGGAATTTTCCCCTGAATTTTTTTGTTTCCCAAGAAAAGCTCACTACCTGGCGTGTTTCTCTCTCTCTTGCTGGTCTCTTGTGTAAACCTCCCTACCACATCCGGTGGCTAGAGGCAGGAGCTGGGAGGAGCCGTCTCTGAGCTGGGCAAGAAAAAGGTAAATTGAGAGCTATGTGTCTTTAATTTGAACTCACTAGTTAATTTCTATGTTTCGAACCTCTAGTATGAAGCTAGCGTGCTGGTCGAGGGGCTGAAAGAATGAAATTGGTTGGGGTTGTAGTTCAGTGGTAGAGCACTTGCCTTGCATGTGTGAGGCCCTGGTTTCAATCTTCAGCACCACCTAAAAATAAATAAATAAAAATAAAGATACTGTGTCTATCTACAACTAGAAAAAAATTTATAAAATATTTTTTAAAAAGAATGAAACTGGCATTTTTCAGTAAATGGGTGGAACTGGTTCTTATATGAATACATGATTAGTGTAACTCCACATCCTATATGACCACAAAATTTATACCTTGGAAGTTATACTCCATATATGTGTGATATGTCCAAATACATTCTACTGTCATGAATAACCAAAAAGAACAAATAAGAAAGAAAAAAAAATGTACTATCTACAACAATGGAGTTTTACTCAGCCATAAGGAAGAATGAAATTATGGCATGTGCCAGTAAATGGATAGAAATGGAGAACGTCATGCTAAGGTAAATAAGCCAGACTCAGAGAATCAAGGTTTGAATGTTTCCTCTCATATGCAGAAGCCAGAAAAAAGGCATGGGAGGGATTGTACATTATAACAATATAGGGAAGATGAGTGGAGAAGGAGGAATTGGTAGGAAAGGGAGGAAATGTGCAATGAATTAACGAAATCATGCTATGTGCATGTATAATTATGCCACAGGGAATTCTCCTTTCTAAATTTGTAGGAAACACCAATCAAAAATAAATAAAGGAAGATCAGTAGAAAAAGGGAAGGGAGGAGGAGAGGGAAAAGGGTGAGGGATTAAGAAGTGAAATGGACTAAATCAAATCCCATCCCTGAGGGCCTGGGGTTGTGGCTCACTGGTAGAGTGCTCGCCTTGCACATGCGAGACACTGGGTTCAATCCTCAGCACCACGTAAAAATAAATAAATAAAGATATTGTGTCTCACTGAAAAATAAATATTTTAAAAAACACTTCATGCATGTATCATTTTGTCAAAATGGTCCCATCTACTATATAAAACCATAATTCTCTAACTAAAAAAATAGAGAGAGAGAGAATGTGTATCAAATGTCTGGCTTCAAGGATTCCTAGGCCTATGGTGAGTAAAAACTGTCACTTCCTAGAAAGTCCAGAAACCTCAAAATATTAGGTAGTGCACAAAAAGTCTGAAGCTTGCTTGGTTTGGTTTCCTAGGCTCGAGGTTTTGAAATCTAACCTGAGGAACTGAGGCTATAGCTCAGTGGTAAAGTGCTTTCCTCACATGGGTGAGATACTGGGTTCAATCCTCAGCACCACATAAAAATAAATAAAGATACTGTGTGTTCATCTACAACTAAATAAATGTTTGATTTTTTTTTTTAAAAAAAAACTTACCTGAGATTCTTTGTAAAATGTTCAATGAAACAAATTTTATTTATGTATTGATGCTGGGAATTAAGCCCAGGGGCATTTTACCTTTTCAATACAGGTTATTTTGAGTTTCTGAGTCTGACATAGAACTTCGATCTTCAGCCTCCCCAAAGCTGGGATTACAATATTTCACCTCACTCCACTGTTTATTTTAGGGGTATTTACTTTGGAGGGAGAGGGTCTCACTCTGTTCTTCAAGCTGGTCTTGAACTCCTGGCTCCAAGTGATCTTCCCACTTCAGCCTCCCATATATCTGGGATGACAAGTACTGTCCACTACTCCCAGCTAAAGCATTTTTTTCCTTTTTTTTTTTTTTTTTGTGTGTGTGTGTGTGCATGATTCTGGGGATCAAATCCAGGGCCTTGCACATGGTAGGCAAGTGCTACACCACCAAACTACATCCCAGCCCCAACAAGACATTTTAAAAGAGCCTATGTAGGGGTTGGGTTTGTGGCTCAGGGGTAGAATGCCTGTCTGAGGCACTGGGTTCTATCCTCAGTACCATATATAAATAAATAAAAAATAAAAGTCCATCAACAACTAAAAAAAAAAAAAAGAGTCTATGTATTCAGACATGGTGGTACATGCCTGTACTTCCAGCTACTGGAGAGGCTGAGGCAGGAGGATTGCTTGAACCAAGGAATTCAAGGCCAGTCCTGGCAACATAGTCAGACTCTGTCTTTAAAAATAAAAAATCTTATGAGTTTATTCTGCCTACATTTATGGAAATAATAAAAAATCAACATCTACTTTGTAAACAAATTGGCCTTACTCTGATTATCCTTGATAAAAAAATGGCGGGTGATTATGGAGCCAAAAATATTTCAGAAGAAAATGGTAGTATACCTGTTATACTGCTTTTGAGGGTGTTTTTGTTGTTGTTGTTTTGTTTTGTTTTGTTTTGCGTTACTAAAGATGGAAACCAGGGCTTTGTGCATAATAAGAAAGTGTTCTACCACTGAGTAACATCCCTGATCCTTTATATTTTATAAGACAACATCTCATCAAGTTGCCCCTGCTGATCTCTTCCTGCCTCAGCTTCCTGAGTAGCTAGGATTATAGGTGTGTGCCACCCCCCAACGGGAGTAGAACCCGAGTTCTTCCAGTTTAATATCTAGGTGTAATTCTCCAACTAAAAACAAACACTGCTCAGATTCTAAAGCCCTGTAAAGTAAAAGTGAACAATTCAAAATATGTCAAGGGTCAAGATTTTGGCCTAAGAGTATGGGCCCCTTTTGTTAAGCAAATGGTGCTGCAGGAAGAACCAAGCACTGCTGAGTTAAGGCATCAATGCTGATGTTCATGTAGAATACAAGAACCTAAAGAGCCACACAGTTCACCAAAACACCCAAGGCCTTAACTAGACAGGAACTACAAACCAGGGCAAGGAGCTGATGACTTCTGGCTGGAGCAGCCTTTCCCAAGACTGTAAGAACAAGACTCCCTTTCATAAAACTCTTACCCCTCTTATTTTGTCCTTGTTTATGTTTACCTCTTTCTCTCAGAAGGATAATGTCGTAATTAGAATTTCACAACCAATAGTTTCTATCTTTATTTCTTTGTGGTATTGGAGATTGAACCCAGAGGTTCTCTACTACTGAGCTGTATCTCTAGTCCTATTTATTTGTTATTTTTGGTAACAGGAATTGAATCCAAGAGGATATAACCACTGTTGGTTTTTTTGTTTGTTTGTTTGTTTTTTGAGACAGGATCTCACTGACTAAGTTGCGGAGCCTCTTTTGGAACCACTGAGATCTCAGATGTGAGTCACGTAATCCTTTTTATTTTTTCTTTATTTTGAGACAGGATCTTGCTAAGTTGCTCAGGCTGGATTTGAAAATAAAGTCAATTAAAGTTTTTGTTTTGAGGATCCTGCCTCAGCCTCTGGAGTCACTGGGGTTACATGCAGTCGTCACCACACCAACCATTACATGGTAACTGAACAGGGAAGAATCGGTGCAGCTGCTGACACTTCTTATTGCACATGGACCAGGGTATTGTAGAGACTCAGTTTACAAAAGTCAACAAACTGCCTCTATTAAAACAGGTAGACTCCACCTCTGGCTCTTTGGTCTGTTTGATTTTTATTTGGTTTGGTTCATGGAGTCCTTGGCTAAGAAATATACTCCCAACTCTCAGTATTACCCTCCTGACAGTCTCAACACATGTTGCCGGTGCTTTGCATCCTCTCAAGAACTTTTAAATGTTTACATCTAACCATCTGTTCCACACCAGATGACCTCTGGCTAAAGGGATCAGAATTCCCAAGAAATATTTAGTCATGAGGACACTATCATCCAGGAATGATGAGTTGAGACCAGAAGCCTCAAATGATGGTAAGTGAGGAGAGTCCGAATGCCCTGTGTTTTGGACAGGCTCTCAGCTGCTTCTAGTTCTTTTATTTCTGCTTGCATTATCCTTTCTTGTCTATAAAACCAATCTCTTGCTGGGCTTGATGGCACACAATAGATTTCTAGTAACTCAGGAGGTTTAGATAGGAGGATCTGCAGGTTCGAGACCAGGCTCAGCAATTTAATGGGACCCTGTGAGATCCTGTCTCAAAATAAAAATTTTAAAAAGGGCTGGGGATGCAGCTCAGTGGTAGAGTGCTTCCCTAGCATGTGCAAGACTCAGGATTCAATCCCTAGTACCACAAACAAATGTCTTCTGTTTGGCCTAAGGGACCACCTATTCTATTTCACGGAATAAAGCGTTGGCCATTCTAGAAATAAAAATAAAGCCAATTATGATTTTTGTTGTTTTTCTATGCTGCTAGAGATTGAACCCAGGGCACTCTACCACTGAGCTATATCCCTGGCCAATTTTACTTTTTATTTTGAGACAGGGTCTCGCTAAGTTGTACCACTGCACCTGGCCCAATTACAATCTTCATACAACAAAAACAACAGGTTTTTTCATTTCACTACAATACCCTCAACAAACTGTATCCTAAGGGAGAGTCAAATTTATATACTTGTGGTATGCATTGCAGACAAAAAGAAAAATATAAGATCTCTTGGCTCTATTGGGTTTTCCTTTCTTCAGTTTCATGACAACGAATGTTTCTTTCTTTTTTTTTTTTTTTTTTTGACAACGAATGTTTCAACAATAGTACTTTGTTGCCTAAGTAGTTTCAAGACACAAGTAGCCAAAATACTAGTGGTTCTCAAAAATATTAGTACAAAAACACTACCAACCAAAAATAAAATTTTCCTTTTGCTAACATAAAAATGGAAGGAAATACAGTAAATAATTCAGATCAACAGCCTCTCCAAGTTCAGATACTATATACTCATATTGTACATATGAGCTCTGCCATCTGAAGATCTCAATTTGAATATTCCACAATTTACTTGATATTCAACCTAGAGCAATTTTTTTTTCCTCCAATACTGAGGACTGAATTTCTAGGGGCGCTTTACCACTGAGCTGCATCCCCAGCAACCCAAGCACCTTTATTCTTTCTTTTTTTCTTTCCTTTTTTTTTTTTTTTTTGTGTGTGTGTGTGTGAGAGAGAGTCTAGCTTAGGGCCTTGCTAAATTGCTGAGGCTGGCTTTGAACTAGGGATCCTCCTGCCTTCACCTTCAGAGTTCCTGGGATTACAGGCATGCGCCACCACACCTGGCAACCTACGCCATCCTTGTAAATCTCTGAGCCTATATCATTTCAGGCCCACCTCACAAAACTTCTGCAAGAATCAAGTCATGTATGTATATAAAAGAATCCCTTCTAAATTAGAATTCTGTACCAATCCCTTGAGAGTAGGTACTAGATGAGGTCCTTGCTTAGCATCTGGATGGCCATCTTAAGTGACAGCTGCCATTTTAAGGAAAAAGTCTCACTTTCCCTCCCAAGGTGTTTTTTTTTTTTTTCTTTGTGGTGCTGAGGATAGAACCCAGGGCCTTGTGCATACAAGGCAAGTACTCTACCAACTGAGATATATCCCCAGTCCTCAAAGGGCATTTCTAAGAAAGGGTCACTACTCCCTCATACCAACCCAACCTCTAACCACCAGGCTCTGATTCCTGAGCCTGTCCCATAAAGGTACTGCAACCCAAGCCTGTTTTGCCTGTCTCTGCTATGGAGAGATGGCCTTTCTCTGTCAGCTCTGAAAAATAAACCCTCATGTGTATCTCTGCCTGGTCATTTCATTTCTCACTTTCATTTCTCACCAGTCACTTTCCCTTCAAACTATATCTTACTTTTTATAAAATTCCCCACATTTTGTTTTTGTTGTTTTGTAGAGAAAAACCAGGGGCATTTTACCTCTGAGCTACATCCTCACTCCTTTAATTTCTTTCTTTCATTAAGTTGTTGAGGGTCTTGCTAAATTGCTGAGGCTGATCCCAAACTTGTGATCCTCCTCTCTCAGCCTCTCAAACCATTGGGATTCCAGGCATGCTCAAGCATGCCTGGCTGAAATGCCCAATGTATAGATACCGTCTACTGAATTTGATCCAAGGAACAATTCATTTCATAAATATCAGTTCATTCATAGCAAGTTTTACTATCATTTTATGGATTAACAAATGTAAGAATATAAAATGTAACTTTTTAAGATAAAGTAATAGAGTTGGGTACAGTGGTGGGCACATGTAGACTCTGCTACTTAGGAGGCTGAGGCAGGAAAACTGCTTATGAGGAGGGCGCCCTGGCCACTTACCAAGACTCCACCTCTAAAAAAAAATAATAATAATAGTAACTGAATATAAGATACCAAGTTAAAAATAGTCTTTCGACCACTTAACTCTTCTGTCTTTTCCTCTAATATACATTTTTTCTTGAAAGTAGGGCCCCAAATGTCTTGAGAACATTAAATATTCCACAAGTATTTTTTTAATAATTTTTTTATATTTATTTTTTAGTTGTAGTTGGACACAATATTTTTATTTCACTTATTTATTTTTATGTGGTGCTGAGGATTGAACCTAGGGTCTTGCACATGCAAGGCGAGCATTCTACCGCTAAGGCATGACCGCAGTCCTCCACATGTATTCATTAAACTAAAGAAATTGGATGGGCACATTGAGGAAAAAATGTCACTCCAAGGCTGATCATGTTTGCCTTTGATTTGGAAGATTTTCTTTTCTTTTTTTTTTTTTTTTTGCAGTGCTGGGATTTGAACCCAAGGCCTCACTGCATGAGCTATACGCTCACAGCCCCTGATTTTTACTAACAGTATCAGATATTGTTTCTTTTTTTTTTCTTTCCCATTTGTTTGGTCACACTGTCTCTCTCAAGTTTCCTATGAGTAATGGCACACATATGTGAAGAGAGATTGCCAGAGTTCAGTGATATGGAACAATTCTTCTCAGTGAGAAGTGACAAAATCTAATGAGGATCAAAGTTACACTGGCATCTCAATAACTTGAGATTCCAATTAATTAAACTAACCTGACTATGAAATAGCACTTGTATCAAGCAATTAAAAAGATGTCAGGAAATCCTTCAAGTAGGGTTGGAGGTTCTGAAGAAGAAAAGCAACATGTTTAAATTCTGAACATTAAATCCCCTCAAAATTTTTGCTTGAATACCATCAATTTATTTTCAAAGTTTTTGTATTTCTCTCACTCCCCTATTTATTATTCACCCCATACTGATTTTGGTTTGTTTTGTTGTGTGATACTGGGGATTGAACCCAGGGGTGCTCAACCACTGTGCTACACCCCCAGGCCCTTTTATTTTTATTTTCTTTTGAGAAAGGATTTCATAAAGTTGGCCTCTAACTTGCAATCTTCCTGCCTCAGCCTCTTAAGTCTTTGGGATTACAGGTGTGCCCCAGGGCTCACCCTTATTACTTATATATTATTTTACTTATTTATTTATAAATAAGGTCTCACTATGTTGCTGAGGCTGGCCTCGAACTTGAGATCCTCTTGCCTCAGCCTACCTGATTCACCAGGATTACAGGCGTGCTCCATGTCTGGCCCAGTGAGGTGACTCTTGGTGGGCCCCTGGGTGGCTTCAGGATGGGGCCTGGTTGCTAGGAGAACTAACTATGTGACTAGAAGTTTGGAACTTTCAGTCTTCCTGGCAACCTCTGGGAGGAGAGAGAGACTGCTGGCTGAGTTAAAAGACAATAGCTAATGACATAATCAGTCTTGCTGTGTGATAAAGATTCCCTAAAGACCCAAAGGGGCAGGGTTTGAATGAATTACCTGATGGCTAAACAAGTGGGGGTCCCTAGAGGGTGGTGCACCTGGAGAAGACATGGGAACTCCGTAGCCCTTCTCCCATAACTCACCTTATGCATCTCGTCACGTTACTGTTTATATCCTTAGTGATATCCTTTACAATAGATGGGTAAATGTGGGTAAAGGGTTTCTATGAGTTCTGTCAGTCACTGTAGCAAATTAATTAAACCAAAGTCTCACTATGGAGTAGGATATAGGAACCCAGATTATAATGAGTGGGTCAGAAGCAACCCACTCAATATAACAACCTGGGCTCGTAAGTGACACTTGAGATTGGGAGCTGTCTTGTGAGAATGAGTCTTCAACCTGTGGGATCTGACACTATCTTCAGGTAGAGAGCATCAGAACCCAATTAGATGAGAGGTCAAACTTGGTTTTGATGTTAGCAGTTACCAGATGTTCCTGGGTGCCACAGGATATTACCAGGATATGCCTAGCAATGTAACAGTAGGATAGCTGCAAAAATGTTTCCAGCTCTGTAACGTTTTAGTGAACAAAGAAGCTTCTTTTTTATTATTATTATTTTTTAGTTGTAGTTGGACACAATACCTTTATTTTATTTATTTTTTTAATGTGGTGCTGACAATAATCTCACTGCATATTCTTCTGAGATATTTTTCTTTTTTTATTATATTTATTTTTTTAAAGAGAGGGAGAGAATTTTTTAACATTTATTTTTTAGTATTAGGTGGACACAACATCTTTATTTTATGTTTATGTGGTGTTGAGGATCGAACCAGCGCCCCGAGCATTCCAGGCGAGAGCATTTCCGCTTGAGCCACATCTCTAGCCCCTCTTCTGAGATATTTTTCTATGAAAAGATGTATTGATCAATGCATATTACCAAAATGAGATTATATACTTCTTGCTTTGTTAATTGCTTCAATTTGATGATCTCTACACATTTATTTAAATAAATCTTACCTCACCTCTCATTCAAATTTTACCCATCTCAAAATGTCCTTTATAAAAAAACAAAATCAAAAAACAAAAACAAGGGCTGGGGATGTGGCTCAAGCGGTAGCGCGCTCGCCTGGCATGTGTGCGACCCGGGTTCGATCCTCAGCACCACATACCAACAAAGATGTTGTGTCCGCCGAGAACTAAAAAATAAATATTAAAAAATTCTCTCTCTCTCTCCTCTCTCACTCTTTAAAAAAAAAACACAACAAGATTCAATTCAGAACTAGACATCTAGGTGTTATATCCTTTAATCACTAAGCTGCTGAGGTGGGTTTTGAACTTGGGATCCTCCTGCTTTAGCCTCCTGAGTAGCTTAGATTACAGGCCAGTGTCACCATGCCCAGATATTTTGCAGTTTTCTTAAGGAATTACCCTACTGTTTCCATAGCAATTGTGCCACTCTACATTTCCATCAATGGCACACAAGTGTTCCAAATTTTCTATGATCTCTCCAATTCTTGTTAATTTCTGTATAATTTATTCTTTTGGTACTGGAGATTGAGCCCAAAGTCACTTTACCACTGAGCTACATTCCCAGTCCTTTTTATTTTTATGTTTTAAATTTTGAGACAGGGTCTTGCTGAGTTGATAAGGGCCTTGCCAAATTGCTGAGGCTGACCTCAAACACTTGCAATCTTCCTGCCTCAGCCTCCCCAGTCCCTGGGATTGCAGGGGTGTGCTATCACACTCAGCTATCTTAAATTGTATGTGTATGTGTGTGTGTGTATTACTGGGGATTCAACCCAAGTGTGCTCTACCCCTACACTACACTCTAGCCCTTTTAAATATTTTTTATTTTGATACAAGGTCTCACTAATTTGCCATGGCTGACTTTAATCTTGTGATCCTCTTGCTTCAGTGTTCCCAGTTGCTGGGATTAAAGGAATGCACCACTGTACGGGCTATCTGAAATATTTACTGAGTGTTACTTATCAATAGGGCCAGCTGTTTCCTGTTATAGTTGCAAATTTTCCTAAATGTTTCTTATTTCAAAATCACATGACCTAAAAAAATTATGACTGCGGACATACACCCAATAAAAGTGGAAATGAATCAGCTGGAGGAGGAGGGGTTGGAAGGAACTGGTTAAGGATTATATCATGCATTTGGACCTTTTGTTCAAGTACATAGACTATATAAACTCATCATTGGTAAGTTTTCATATTTGACTTCAAAGATCACAACAGATTGAAAAGATGAAATGTTTGTATTTTTCAAAACTCAACTTTCAGCCAGGTGCAGCAGCTCATGTCTATATCTCAGCTATTTGGGAGGCTAAAAAAATAGAGACCAAGGGCTGGGATTGTGGCTCAGTGGTAGAGCGCTCCCCTAGCATGGGCGCGACCCAGGTTTGATCCTCAGCACCACATAAAAATAGAAGTGTTGTGTTGTGTCCATCTACACCTAAAAAATGAATATTAAAAAACTTCCTCATTTAAAAAAATAAAATTTAGTGAGAACCTGTCTCAAAATAAAATTTAACAAAAGGGTTGAGGATGGAGCTCAGTAGTGGAGTGCTTGTTCATCATGTGGGTTCGATCCTCAGCACCACCAAAATAAAACAAAAAACAAAGTTGTGGTTTTTTTTTTTCATAATATGGTGTCATGGCTAGAATGAGGAAGTAAAAAAAAATAAAATAAACCTCCCCGGCATAACACCACCCAAGAATTCTATTAAAGTAACTTGTATTTGAGCCAGGCACAGCAGCCATCCCTGTCATCCCAGTGACTCTGGGGCCTGAGGCAGGAGGATTGCAAGTTCTAGGCCAGCTTGGGCAATTTAGTAAGCCCTAAGCAAATTAACAAGACTTTGTCTCAAAATAATTTCTCAAAAATTTGATTGGTACAGTTTTCCCTGTATTCCAGGGACAATGGTTTCAGTTACTGATTCCTATCTCCCCAAGTGAAAGTAATTGTTTTTTTTTTTTTTTTTTTTTTTTTGCAGGGGGGGGGTGAGGAAGAAGGGTGTTTGGTATTCAGAGGATTGAATCCAGTTACTTAGAAGGTTAAGCAACTAAGCCCAGGATCCTGTCAACTGGAAGTAAAGAAAAAGGAAGAAAGTAAGGAGGGGAGGAAAAAGAATAGATTAGGAAAGGAAGCTCACTATCCCTACAACTTTACAATTGGAAATATCCCTTGGGAACTTTCTAACAGAAAACAAAACACATTCTTCTAACAAATATTCTAGGTCATCACTATGTTGTGGTTGATATAAAGACAAATAGGAACCCACCCCTAAAAATTCGGGATCTGTAAAAACAGCAAAAGACTGTCATGAGGTATACAACGAAACTGACCAAAAATATCAAAAAGACCTGGATTTAAACCTTTAAGCCCCAATTAATCCTTACTGCTGTCATGATTTGGGAGTTGTCTGGACTTCCTGTTACCCCAACTGGAGTTGTAAGAAGTGGGGTAAGAGCAAGGTATTCTTACAGATAATAGTGACACAGATATGACTTGGGTAGCGCACAGCCCTCATCTTCCAAACCTGGCATAACTGCAAAAACGTAAATTACTAGTACAACCTCAAGATAGAAAATTAAAAGAAAGCCAGCACTCAAAGGCTGGAGGGTTTTGGCTTGCTACCGTCATAAGCACTGAATATACTACAGCTAAGAGTTCACAGATACTGGCATGTCTGCCTTCACAAAAACTTTAATAAGAAAACCACTCAGACTGTGGTCTCTCCCTCTTAACCTCAGAAAAGGATTAAGAACGATCATCAATGGCAAAAGGCGGTTGCAGTAAAGCAACACCCAGTGCCTGCTTCACGCTCAGGAGAGACCACTCAACTCCTCCTCGTGGTTTTCGGTACTCTACACGATCAGAGAAACTTCTCTAGTAACATACTATAGAAATGATCCCTGAAAGTATAGTCTTAGCCCACGCCCACCGGTCCCTGCTGGGTCTACCGCGATTATTCATTTTTAAATGATGATGAGGTAGTTTTCCTCACTTCTAATTTTGCTGTAAAATAAATAGTAAAACACGCTTTGCGATACGATATTTCCAAATATTATCACTTAACAACACAGTTTAACGTTTTAAATGGAAACGTACTTGTTTAGAAAAGTTTTCAAACCGCATGCTAAATTAACATAATGCCGAATGACAGCCAATCACAACCTGAGTTTTAAAGCCAAGGAGGCGTTCTCTTCTTGGTTCTAGTAATGTGGCCCCGCCCCTTACGGCTAAAGGAAAGGGCGGGCTTTTACCTATACTAGTGAGCATCTGGTTGCTTCTGGTGATGGGTAAATCAAAGCAGTAGCTCAAAATGGCTGGTCTAAGAATTTAACTTCAAACACTAATAAGAACATGTCACTGTGACCTTGGCTGAGACCCAGCACTTGGAAAACAAAATCTTCTGTGTTTACTGCCATGCTTGCCTTGAATATTGAAAATAAATCTAGCTGTCTGTGGGTTGGGCATTATTTTTTCCCTAAACAAACATGAGAATGTAATGTCAACCATAACAGTATTAGGTGGTTTTTTTTTTTTTTTTTTTTTTTTCAATCCTGGGGATTGAACACAGGGGCACTCTATCCCTGAGCTATATCCCCCACAATCTTTTTTATTTTTTATTTTGAGCAGCATCTAGCTAAATTGCTGAGGCTGGCCTCCAACTTGCTATCTTTCTGTCCCAGCCTCCCCATTCCCTAAGATTTCACACATACATCACCTTGCAGAGCATATTAGCTACTATTTATCAAGAGCCTGTCACATATTCAATAACATTTTGAATGTGTTTTTTTTTTTTTTTTTTTTGCCACTGGGATTAAACCCAGGGATAACTATTCCACTGAACTATACCCTCAGCCCTTTTTCTTTGGAGTCAGGTCTCACTAAGTTACCCCGACTGGCCTCAAATGTGTGATCCTGCTGCTTTAGCCTTGCAAGACAATGTCATTACAGACATGAACCAGAATGTTTTACATATAAGATAAATAAATATTAATTACCTCAACTTGGGCTGGGGTTGTGGCTCAGTGGTAGAACACTAGCCTAGCATGCATGAGGCCCTGGGTTCAATCCCCAGCACCACATAAAAATAAATAAAATAAAGGCATTGTGTCCAACTACAACTAAAAAATAAATATTTAAAAAAATAATAATAATTACCTCAACTTTATAGCTAGAGAAACTAAGGCCTGGAAAAGCTAGGTAACTTGACTGCAGTCACAGCTGTTAAGCAGAGCTGGTAGATCCCAAAGGAAAAGAATGTTCATAAGTTGCAGCAAGGCAACATCAAGAGCTGGTTTCATGCTGGGGAGAAAGTTGCACTTTTTCCTTGTCGTTTTCATATATGTTCAGAGACATTTCTCTAGTCCCAACTAGAAAAATAGCCTATGAAGGTGGATGTGATGGTGTATGCTGGTAATCCTACCCACGGGGGAGGCAGAAGCAGGAGGATCACAAGTTCAAGACCAGCCTCATCAACTTAGTGGGGCCCTAAGTAGTTTAGGGAGACCCTGTCTCAAAAAAGAGTGCTGGGGATGTGGCTAAGCAGTAGAGCACTTGCCTAGCAAGTGTGAGGCCCTGGTTCAATCCTCAGCACCACATATAAATAAAGGTATTGTGTCCATCTACAACTAAAAAAAAAAAAAATTAAAAGGGGGGGGTGCTGCAGATGTGGCTTGGTGATTAAACTCCTCTGGGTTCAACCCTCAGTACCAAAATAAACACTTAAATAAATGCCCATGAAAGTATCCTTGACCTTGAAAGCCTAGCGTTTGCTAGGTCTACTGCAGTGATGTTGTTTTAACTGATGAAAAGATTTTTCTACATACTCTTGAAGAAATACCATATAAATGTATTTTGAAGGTGTTGTTTTACATAAACCTTTAAAAAAGCATTCTTTGGGGCTGGGGATGTGGCTCAAGCGGTAGCGCACTAGCCTGGCATGCATGCCGCCCAGGTTCGAGCCTCAGCACTTCATACCAACAAAGATGTTGTGTCCGCCGAGAACTAAAAAATAAATATGAAAAATTCTCTCTCTCTCACTCTCTCTCCTCTCTCACTCTCTCTTTTAAAAAAAAAAAAAAAGCATTGTTAAGGGGCTGGGGGTTGTAGTTCAGTGGTAGAGCACTTACCAAGCATGTATGAGTCACTGGGTTCGAGTCTCAGTACTGCATATAAATACATTAAATAAAAGTCCATTGGCAACTAAAAAACACTTTTTTTTAAAAAAAAAACATTCTGAATACTTTGAAAAATTTTTAAAACACAGTTTTTCAGGCTGGGGTTGTGACTCAGTTGGTAGAGTGCTTGTCTAGCATGTGTGAAACACTGGGTTCGATCCTCAGCACCACATATAAGTAAATAAATAAAGGTAAATCAGCAACTAAAAAATATTTTAAAAAGTTCTCCCTCACCTCAGTAATGGGGATTGAACCCAGGGCCTCCTACATACTAAGCAAGTGCTCTACCACTGTACCAAGACCCCAGTCTTTTTAGTTTCATTTTGAGTCAGGAGCTTGCTCTGCCTCAGCCTATGCTGTAGTGGGGTTCTAAGTGTGTGCCTAGGGGACAGACAGATGTGAATGGTGGGAAGATGAGGTTAAGGAAATAATTCTATAAAATGGGTGCTCTGGGATGATGCTACATGCTTTCTTTTCTAAGAAGCAATTTACCTGCAGCCCTGCCTGGCCCAAATAGACAGGATATGTCACATTCCTCAGCCAACTACCTGTTAAATTCAGACCCAAGATAATGGGGACAAGAGGAACACAAGTTACCCTGAGGGAGGAGACTTTTGTGATCAGATCCTGAAACTCTGGGAGATAAGAATAGTTCCTCCTAACCATAAACTCTGTAAGAATGAAAGGCTAAGAATCCAATTAGATTTGGTCAGCAGGGACCAAGGTGACCTAGAGTTACCATGACAATGGGGACTTGAAAAATCTGATGTCACTCTGTTGTCCGTCCAAAATCAAGTGGACCTGGGTGGGATCCCCTATAAAACTGGAGTGGAGGAGAGACACATTGTCCCTCTCCCTCTCCTCTCTAAGAGAACCCATTCTCACCCTTGAGAGTGTCCCCTTTCCCTTTTTCCTATTGCTTCAATAAACTCATTTCTGTTACTCTGAGTGATGTCTCAAATCTTTCTGATTTGATTGCAAGAATCAGGGTTTGAAGAGGGGATCTTCTCAGTGCCTCAGTTTCTCAAAAGGCCCTAGCTCCATAATACCACCATCCCCTGAAAGACTTGTTATTATGAATTAACCTATTACAGACTAAAACTCAATCAGAAGCTAATGGTTTTCTGTCACTAAAAACACAAAACAGTTCCTGACCTGTTTAAAGACATAGGGTGAGGGCTGGGGATGTAACTCAGAGGCATACAACTTGCTTAGCATGAATGAGGCCCTGGGTCTGAAACCCAGCACTGCAGAAGGAAAAAAAATTTTTTTAAATATCCTAAATTTTGGAAGCTAATAGGTGGGTTAAACTATCCATGTGTTGGCTACCCATGTTTGTGTGGACACAAGGGACACTCTCTGGAGTTCATCTGGACAGCTTTTCTTTCTTCTTGGTGTTCGGGATTTAACCCAGGGGCAATTTACCATGGAGCCAACATCTCTTGGTGGGATACCAGGGATTGAACCCAGAGGTACTTAAACATTGAGCCACATCTCCAGGCCGTTTTTATTTTTTATTGTGAATTAGGGTCTCACTAAGTTGCTCAGGGCCTCACTAAATTGCTGAGACTGGCTTTGAACTTGCGACCCTCCTGCTTCAGCCTCCCAAACTGCTGGAATTACAGGTTTGCACTACCACGGCCAGCACTCAGTCCTGAAGAGATCTTTGCTCACATATTCTGTCTCCAATAGTCTCTCCACTAGCTCCCTGTTTTCATGCTTTGATGAGCCTCCTCATTTAGAACACAATTCGATTGTTACTGCTGCTCTTTCAAATGCCCTGGTTCTCTACTTTCTTTGGATAAATGGCTGAGTTTCACCAGAGTCATTGAGCATTGTTCAGCCATCTTTCTCCCTTTATGGTGTGGTATCAGTTTCACCAACTAAATGAACCAAAGTCACAGAGGCCTCCTTTTAAAGCAAATGCTGTCATCCTCTCTAAGCCCTTGCCTTCTTTGATTTCAGTGTCCCATTTGGGGCACTTCTGATAACCATCTTCATTCTTAAATTTTCTGTTTTCATGGGTTGAGGACATTATAATCCTCTACTTCTATTTATTTAGTTAGTTAGTTAGCTGTAGATGGACATGATACCGTTTATTTGTCTGTTTTTCTAATGCAGTGCTGAGGATCCAACCCAGTGCCTCACATGTGCTAGGCAAGTACTCTACCACTGAACCAGAACCCCAGTCCCCCTACTTCTATTTTTCAGACCACATCTGTTTTCTTTGGATGTATTCTAAAGCTCAGCTCTCTACTTATTCTTTTCCCCATTAAACTCTTCAGAATTCCCTCTCTCTCTCTCTCTCTCTCTCTCTCTCTCTCTCTCTCTCTCTCTCTCTCTCTCTCTCTCTCTTCCTGAGGATCAAACTTAGAGCCTTGTGCTTGCTAGGCAAGCACTCTACCACTGAGCTATACTGCCAGCTCCTGATTTCATTTTAAATGCAAAATATCAAGCCTCAAATTAGTCCTTGGATCTATCCAGCAATCCCACTCTTTCTCCAATAGGCTCACATTCCCACTCCCTAGCAAGTCTATGACAAGCTTTCCCTTTCCTGAAACATATACACCCTTTACTCATTTTCAGTTTTAGCTAAAGACCTCAACTCATCCCCATTAATGAGGAATCAGAAGCCATCAGGTGGAAACTTATCTTTGCACAGTCAAAGCTTCAAAATTCTGCTTTTATCCCTAAATTGCTCTTCTGTTACAATGAAGAGTCCTTCTTCCGAAAGTCTGTTTCTCCACTTGTGTTCTGTTCCTTTCCCCTTCTTTATTTTTCACTCTTCTTTCTATTCTCCTTAAGCACCAAGCTCTTTCCTGCCTGAGGGCTTTGCATAAGCTCTGAAATAATAACTACAACATGCTACAACATGCATGAACCCTAAAGACATTGTGCTAAGTGCAATAAACCTTAGTCACAGAAGGCCACTATACTTAGTCCATTTACTTTTCACTTATGTGAGTGTAAAAATAGTCAAACTTATAGAAGGAAAAGAATAGAGTGTGCATTGCCAAGGACTAGTGAGAAGGAAAAAAAGGGGAGTTAGTTGCTCATTGGTAGGTATAAGATTTTGGTTATGTAAAATGAGTAAGTTCCAGAGATCTGCTGTACAACAATTGTGTAGGATGCTGTACTGTATATTTAAGAAATTTTTTGAGGGCTGGGGGTGTAGCTCAGTGGTAGAGCATTTGTTTAGCATGAGAAGCCTTGAATTTAATTTTCCAGTACCACTAAAAAAACAAGAATCTTTTTAGGCCCAGGCAGGGTAGCACCACCTCTATAGTCCCAGTCACTCAGGAGGCTGGGATAGGAGGACCACTTGAGTACAGAAGATTAAGGTCAGCCTGGGCAACATAGTGAGACTCTGTCTACAAAACAAAAAACACTATGGACACTGGTGGATATAATTTCAGATTTTTTTTTTTTGGTACTGGGGATCAAACTAGGGACACTGTACCCCTGGGCCACATCCCCAGTCCTTTTTTCCTGTGGAAACAGGGTCTCCCTAAATTGCTTAAATCTTTGCTGAATTGCTAAGGTTGGCTTCTTCAAACTTGCAATCTACCTGCCTCAGCCTCCCAAGTCACTGGAACCCCTAGGGCTTTTCATGTACTAAGCATGTACTCTACCACTGAGGGCACCTTCAGCTCTTGCCAAATTACTTTTTAGCAATTAGATCTGTATGGATCTGTTTAGCCTTTGAACAGTTTCTAGACTGTTCTCTGCTATAGGCTTTTATCTTTATTTCAGATTATAGGACTATCCAACTCTCCATTTTGGCAATGCTATGCAAATGAGGCAGAAAACCTAAACATCAATAGTGACTTTATGAATGTCATTATACTCCCAGCATTCTGATCTTCTCTGTGACTCTTTGATCTGACTGCTTTAGTTCTGATCTTATTTTAGTACCTGGCCTCCAACTACTATTTACACTTTCTTTTGGGGACCGAAATGATTGTCCTATTATTGCCTAGCATTTTCATTTCTTATTTTTAATGTTTCAAGTTTGGCCACCTACTTAGGACATGACATTCAGTTCAGAACAAATTCTTCAAGCTGGAATTCATGACCTTCCTTAAATTGAAACTATAGCAGATTTTTTTGGGGGGTGTGTGGGGGGATAACAAGGATTGACCCCATGGGTCCTTATCTACTATGCCACATCCCCAACCCTTTTTATTTTTATTTTTTAATTTTGAAACAGGGTCTTGCTAAGATGCTTAGGGCCTTGCTAAGTTGCTGAGGTTGGCTTTGAACCTGCAGTCCTCATGCCTCAGTCTCCCAAATCGCTGATGTTACATGTGTGCACCACTGTGGCTGGCCAGATTCTCTTTTGACTTTTTTTTTTTTCCTCTGTGGAACTGGGGATTGAACCCAGGGCTTTGTACATGCAAGGCTAGCACTCTACCTACTGAGCTATATCCCCAGGCCTGTGTTTTCTTTAATTAATGGATTAGTTCTGGGGACACCATGTTGCACATCTCTAGACAGAACTATTTACACTGCATTCTATGTTAGTGGTTTCCCCTACTGGAACATTACTGTAATTTATGTGTTTTGGAGTTTTGTTTTTGCTTTTGTAGTGCTGGGAATAGAACCCAAGGCCTCTTGCATGTTAGGCAAGGGCACTACCACGAAACTACATCCCAGCCCTGTTATTTATGTTTTATAAATAAACAACTCACTAGAGCCATTTCATCCTCCACAGTGTAACAATTAGATGCCCACCTCTATAGTCACCCACCTGTCCAACTTCTAGACCCAGTCCTGACCATAAAAGAGGTTTAAGACTCTGTGAGACTCAGTCCAATTTATCCCTGTGCTTATTTCCAGTGTTATCATTCTGTTAAATGAGCTTTCTAAGACCTGGGCCCTAGAACTGGCACCTAGTGTCCTGTTTTGCCCTGGTAACCTGCCTAGGACTCTCATTCTACAGATAGTCTCACCCACATCCTCATGACAATTGCTTGCTTAATTACCTGCCAACTGTGGTTTATTGTTATGCATATGATATACTATTGGTACACAAGACAAACCTAGAACTGTCTACCATGTCCAGTGCTAGGCTCATATCAAGGGAATCTGATCACATTTTTTTTTGACTACTTCTCTAGTCAAAGACTGTCCACTTATATCTCAAAATGAAATGGTATTAGAATATTATACTTTTTTTTTTGTATTAGGGATTAAACCTAGGATACTCTACCATGAAGCCAACACTTGTTATTTTTTATTTGAGACAAGTTCTCTACAAGTTGCCCAGGCTGGTTTTAAACTTATGATCCTCTTGCCTCGGCCTCTAGAGTAGCTGCGATTATACGCATGTGCCACAATGCCAGGATTTGAACCTCTTTTAAAAGGTGATATCCCAACCAAAAAGCATTATTCTGATGTCACTTGGTAATGAATATCAAACCTCTTTCTATATATATTATATTTTAATTGAGTTTTAAAGTTACCTTGATTATAAAATCATCAAACTTTTAAAACATGATTTTTTTTTTACTTTTTTAAGTGTACACTTTAATGGCATCACCTATATTACATTGTCCTATAACCACTATCAGTAACTGTCTACAGTGAAAAACATGATTTTTAAAAAACATTTTAGGTAACTTATCTTTGACTGGTTCACATAAAATATGTGCTAGCTTTATAATATGACCTTCTCTGAATCATAACAAAGCAAATTTGAACAAAAAGAATTTTATTAAAGATGATCAAACCCCTAGCAAATAATTACACATTGTAATAAGTTAAATACATTACAATAAATGAAAAGGATAAATTATAATAAATAAAAGTGAAAATGATTGACTTAATAGATTACCTGCCCAAGTTTTTTATAGAATTGCCAAGAAGTAATTTCCTTACAATAAAAGTGTTTCCATTTTTTCTTTTATTTTTCTCTATTCTAGAGAGAAATCTCAGCTGTTTACTCATACCATCTCATTAAATTCTGCAAGAAATCTATAAAGTGTATTTGGAATTATAATTGTAAAAAGAAAATTGAGAACACTTTATTTTGTTCTTGGAAAACTTTATTTCAGTTTAAACAACAAAGCAAATGATATTTATGTCATCCAGGAACAGATGAGAGTATGGTCATCCTTTATATCTACATCGTTGGCAAATTCCAAATGAGAGGCATAATCTAGGTAAAAGACATTTATTACTCCAGATTATATTTATCTTCCAATCTGAGATCATAAAATTAGTTAAAAAGATTAGAGATAGATTACACGAAGTCACATCAGAACAGCTGAGAAAGTGATGTCTAATGTTTGGAAAATTACATTCTCTTTCTACTTCATACTCTAAAGAATGATTTTTTTTTTCCATGCTAGAGATTGAACCCAGGGCCTTGCACATGCTAGGCAAGTGCTCTACCTCCGAACCACACATCCAGCCCAAGAAGGAATCCTTAAGGATCAGCAAAAGATGGTTCATACTGTATGTATTAGAAACAATGATATGTACTTTCATCAGTTTCATATGATTATTAGGATTCAAAATATTATTTAAAATCTAGATATAGGTTCAAACAGTCAAGTCAATGACAGAAAATGAAAATCTTAGATTTCTTTAGAGGAAACATAAAAGACATGATTATTTGGATCTTGTTTTAATTTAAAATCAAAAGTATTTTAAAAAAATTTTTGGTAGTTGTAGATGGAGAACATGACTTTATTTTATTTGCTTATTTTTGTATGTGGTGCTGAGGATCAAACCCAGTGCCTCACACATACCAGGCAAGCACTCTGCCACTCAGCCCCAGCCCCAGCCCTAGCCCTAAAAGTCTATTTTTCATGTTTAAAAAAAGACATGGTAGCATTGTTACACACCTGAAAAAGATTACAAGTACAATATCCCCATAACAACAGCAATTGAGAAATCTAATTAGTCTACAGACTTTGTTTCTGATAAAGTGTTTCTTTGAGCTTGCCTTCTGTTAACGATGCATAACTTGCCAGATAATTATGACATTGATTTTCAAGCTCTTCTTTCATTGTATTTTTCCCTTTTCACTAAGATGTATCTAGAGATAATGAAACAATGCGAAACAGCTCTAATGACCTTCAATAATTTTCTTTTACTAAATTAGTTGATCTTATTCCAGTGAAAGCTAATGACAAATTTATCCAATAGCCTTTGATTTCAAAATTACTTAGACTAGTAGAATACAGCATCAAATACAGATTTTTTTATTTTTTTTTTTAATTTTGAGACGGTCTCACTAAATTGCTTAAGGCCTTGCTAAATTGCTGAGGCTGGCCTCAAACTTGTTATTCTCCTGCCTCAGCCTCCCGAGCTGCTGGGATTACAGGAATGTTCCACCACACTGGTATATACAGACATCTTAATAATCTACTTACATCTCAAAACAAGTTATCTTTCTAAACAATTTACAAATGTGAAATATGCAATATTGTTTGAAATAAATATACAATATATTGTTTCTACATTCTCATACAGGCTTAAAAATGAGGTAATAAAAACTTAACTGATTAAAACTTTTACCATTCTGGAAACAGCTTAGGGAAATGACGGTGAAATTTTATTTTCTTAGGTCTTTTTGTGTTTTCTTTGAATACTTCCTTTTTCTATGCTGAAAAATTATGTAAAAAATCCTTGAGCTTTGTTGGATAATCTGTCATCACTCCAGTTGCTCCCAAATCGAAAGCTCTTTTGTACTCTTGTTCTTCATTTAATACCCAAACATACACCTGGAAATCAAAATCACAAGTATGAAAACAAATGTTAAAAAAGAAAATTAAGGAAAGGTAGCAGAATACAACAGTTACTAATAGGGCATTATGTAAAAATGTGGATGTGTAACCGATGTGATTCTGCAGTCTGCATTTGGGGTAAAAATTGGGAGTTCATAACCCACTTCAATCTAATGTATGAAATATGATATGTCAAGAGCTTTGTAGTGTTGTGAACAACCAATAAAAAAAAAATAAAGAAAAAAAAACTCAAAAAAAAGAGAAAATTATTTTTATAACATTTATCTATATAATCTCAACATACTTAGAACCTTTTAAAGTTGCCATTTTAAGAAATCAGTAAACTTATAAAAAATTCCACTTGCTCATTAAACATGCACTGCCCAACCCCTCTGACTTAGCTATTCTCGTCTATACTATATAAAGAGCTATCTAGCTACAGAAACACAAATGCTTTATTACTAACTATAAGGTAGATTTTAATGTCCTCATTTGTGAATCAGCAAGGGAACAGCACCAGAATCTGGGTTCAAATTAAGTCAGTTAAAGGCCCCTACCCTTTACACTTGTGGTAAATTGATAAGCTACACTGTTTTCAAAATGCATTGTTCCCAAAACTTACTTGAATGCCTCGGGCAGTGAGGTGGTCAAATAAAGCTTTCCTCATTAATAAACTAGAAAAGAAAGGCAGAACAGATTTAGGTATTTCTTTCTTTTTTTCTTTTTGTTTTATTTTAGTACTGGGGATTTAACTCAGGCATGCTTTGCCACTGAACTACATCCCTTTTTATCCTTTGAGACTGGGTCTCCATAAGTTGCTTAGGGTCTTGCTTAATTGCTGGAAGTTGTGATCCTTTTGCCTTGGCTTTCAAAATTGCTGGGATCATAGGCCACCATGCTCTGCTGTATTTCTTAGTCCTAACTACTGACTAGAATTAGTCCTCAGTCCTACCTTGGTCAATTTTGAGATTCGTAATTCTTTATTTAATTGAATCCCCAAACTCCAGCAATACAAGCAAAGGTCTTAAGTAATAGTAGCTCCTGAGCATAAATTCAAATCTTAACTGCTGGATCCCCCCCTTAACTGTTGGCTGCTGGCTGGTGGACAATGAGAACCTCCCCCAGTACTGCCACCAGAAGATCCATTCTCATGGAAACCTTAATGGAGAAGAAGCTTGCTCACTTTCCCTGCTGGAGCCATAATGAGAGTGAGAGAGCTAAGAGGTGTGTGTTGTCCACTTGCCAGGTTAAAATAAAGCAGGAAATTCATGTCAAGTTCTTTACTATCATACTTCAGTTACATAATAAACTAGTCTTTTGTTAGTTGTCTTAGAAATCACATATCCATTAGTTATACTATTCAATACCTATGAAAAAGTTTTGTTTTGTTTTGTTTTTTTTAGTTTCAAATAACTAAAAGTACACTTTTAGACTACAAGTCACTTGAACAAGATGTGAACTAATTGTACTGGAAAGTTATATGTATTCTTTCCTTCTTCTTTTTTTTTTTTGTATTGGGGATTGAATGCAGGGGCACTTTACCACTGAACTACATTTCCAGCCATTTCTACTTTTTATTTTGAGACAGAGTCTCATTAAATTTCTGAGACTGGCTTGGAACTTGTGATACTCCTACATCAGCCTCCTAAGTTGATGGGAGTACAGAAGTGCGCCATGGAACCCATCTGAAAGTCATACATATTATTTCTATTCAGTTATATCTATTATAATGATCTTAAGTAAGAAAAACCTGAAATCATGTGCTTTTTTAAAAAATAACTTTATTTATTTGTTTTTATGTGGTGCTGAGGATGGAACACAGTGCTTACACGTGCTAGGCATGCACTCTACTACTGATGCACAACTCTAGTCCCCTGATGTGCTTTTAACACCAATTAAAAGTGCACTGGAGCTGGGGTTGTAGCTCAGCGGTAGAGCGCTCCCCTAGCACGTGTGAGGCCCCGGGTTCCATCCTCAGCACCATATAAAAATAAGTAAATAAAATAAAGGCATTGTGTCCAACTACACGTAAAAAATAAATATTAAAAAAAAATAAAAGCGCGTTCTTGAAAACTAGAAATTAAATCAAGAATAAAGGAAAAAAAAACCTGTGGCACAGAAAAAACATAAAATCAATTTTCCAAAACTTTGAAAGAGAAGCTACATAATAAAAGGTTGTACCAGGCATGGTGCTGCATGCCTGAAATCCCTGCAGGTCAGGAGCTTGAGGCAGGAAGATTGTGAGTTCAAAGCCAGCCTCAGCAGATAAGCAAGACACTTAGCAACTCAGCGAGGCTCTATCTCTAAATAAAATATTAAAAAATGCTGATGGGGGATGGGGGTTTTCAGTGGATAAGCAGCCCTGGGTTCAATCCCCGGTAATAATAAATAAATAAATAAAAGATTGTGATTTAGGACTATTAACATATTTAACATTCAAGGCTCCATTCTAAAGCAAAACATAAAACAATTACATAAGCTTACCTAAAATTAAATTCAATATATTGTAAAAATTAAGGCATTTTTTTTTAAAGTGTGTCTTCACCCTGCAGAAAGGACCTCTCTGTTGCTGAGTCTTGGTACAAATGTTTCTAAAAAATGTGCCAGTAGGCAATGTATATTTTTACATATTGTTTTGCACACTTCTTTTCACCATGTTTTTATTTGTGAACTAGTGGAATCAGTGAATAAATAGAAGGCTATTTACCACAACTCTGCTACTAATTAGCTACATGACCCCAAGTAAATCATTTCACCGGGTGAATGGAGGCTCAGTTTCCCCACGAAGGTGGATGACATTAACTCTCAAAATTCCTCCTGAGGTTTTGTGTCTAGTAAGTAATTAAGCTACTTCTAAATAATTCACATACATCCACTTGCTTAGGAGGTGCTCACCAAGTCCTTGTTGCAAATTCCATGTAGGAAGCTTGCACTAAATTTTAAATGTGATATTTATTAAACACAGAGCAATAACCTGCATATCAAGAAACTAAAATTCTTACATATCGGAAAGCCAGATGAGAAACTTTTGACTTCTGGACATGGTGTGTGGTTCTTTTAGCCTGAGGAAAGATAAAGTTTGAATTACAAATTAGAAATACAGGAATAAGCCAAGTTCAAAAATGAAAAGAAAAAAAAAAAGACCATGCATGTCTTACTATGTTCTTAAAAAGAATATTTGTGAAAAGGACAATAATAATAAAAAGCCCAGTCAGTTCTGTTTCCACAGGCCTCAAGCTAACTTCTTGCTATCACTATTCGAAGGTAAAAATAAAAATTATATTTCAGAGACCTAGTGCCCTGGATTTATCATGATCCTCTCTTTTAGACAACCTCTTTCTCCTCCTTGGCTATAATTTCGTATGTAGTAGATTTAAACACACAACTAAATTGTGCTATGAATTAAAAAGATATTTGGGGTAAAAATGAGCGTATAATGTACATTTTTTCTTTCCTTTTCAATATTTGAGGACTTGGATCTGTCCTTTTAAAATTATCTTTTCTACTAAAAGGCTCTACCTGACTTTTTAGCCCCATGCTGAGTTCCTTCCTCCCATCTCTTTGAGGCTTGAGCCAAATAACTAACTACCTGTGTCATTACTTGGGCTGGTGTCCAAAGGAAATCTCTGTCACTCCTCTCGCTTACCAAGATTTCTCAGAGGCTTTCTAAGTTTATCAGCACAAAGTCATTTTCATTCTTCCCAGATCTTCATTTCCTGTTTTCTTTCTGACACCCCTCCTGACTACACTCTTAATTCTGAGAGTCCACAACTATTAAATTCTTCTTTTAACTTTCTGAGTTCAATTTTTATTAGAAGCTCTCTGAATAAAGTACAAGTTCTTATTTTCTCTAACTCTGAGATGGAAACTCCTGGTTGAAATTTCAGGAATTCAAGGATCCTAATTACCTCATTAAATACAATTATTAGATTATGTAAATATCCATTGTTCTCCTTCAAACATTGAAACACACACAAATAATATTCTACCTGTTTTAATCCATAATCACTTTTTAGAGAAAAGACTAATGCTATAGTGTTTGTGCTTCTTATGTTTGTATTTCAACAATAATTTTTCCAAAAGAAACACATATAGATTATCTA
Organism: Ictidomys tridecemlineatus; assembly: GCF_052094955.1. Classification (NCBI taxonomy): domain Eukaryota; kingdom Metazoa; phylum Chordata; class Mammalia; order Rodentia; family Sciuridae; genus Ictidomys; species Ictidomys tridecemlineatus. The sequence continues at coordinate 33,075,097 of NC_135479.1, read as the reverse complement.
AAGAGTATAACATTCAGCTCCAGGCAGGAGAAAAGCTATACATGATTAGTAATCACTTTAGTGTGTGTGTGTGTGTGTGTGTGTGTGTGTGTGTGTGTGTGTGTGTTGCTTGGAATAGAACCCAGAGCCTCTCACAGGCTTAGAAAGTACTCTAAAATAAATAAATAAATAAACAAAATAAAAAGAAAGTACTCTAGCACTGAGCTAAACCTCTAATCCCAGGAATCATTCTACTATAGAAAATGAAAATTGTTTCTTAAGAAGCGTTTTCTGCCGGGTATGTTGGTGCACTTCTGTAATCCCAGAAGGGATTAATCAGGAGGCTGAGACCAGAGGATAGCGAGTTCAAAGCCACTCTCAGCAATGGTGAGGCTTTAAGCAACTCAGTGAGAATTTGTCTCTAAGTAAAATACAAAATAGGGATGGGGATGTGGCTCAGTGGTTGAGTGCCCCTGAATTCAATCCCGGGTACCCTCCCCCGCAAAAAAGAAGTGTTTTCTATTGTTTTGTCTGAGAAATAGCTACACGGACTTTTAATAAATATAATTGAGGACAGATATAATAAACATCCTCATCACTAAGAAACTCAGCTGGAAAACAGGCAAGAAACAGAAGTTAAGCCAGTTACAGTGGTACACACCTGTAATCCTAGCAACTCGGGAGGCTGAGGCAGGAAGATCGCAAGTTCAAGACTGGTCTCAGCAATTTAGTGAGGCCCTAAGCAATTTAGTGAGACCCTGTCTCAAAATAAAAAATTTTAAAAGGGCTGGGGATGTAGCTTAGTGGTAAAGTACCCTTGGGTTCAATCCCTAGTAAGAAAAAAAAGAAAGGCAGGAAGGTATAGAAGGAAAGGTAAACATAAGAGTATTGAACTAATTGTTAATCTTACCTATATTTTCTAATGACTGCTGCACTAATGTTTATTTATTTTATTTTAAAAATTTTTAAAAATATATACCTTTATTTTATTTATGTATCTGCAGTGCTGAGAACCAAACCCAGTGCCTCACACATGCCAGGCAAGTGCACTACTGATGAGCCACACCTCCAGCCCACTAATGTTTATTTTTATTTTTTAAAGTTATTTTGGGTAGAAAAATGTTTTTATGCAGGTAAAATCACATTTAAATTATCTCCCCAGAATCTCCAAATTCCTTTGTCATGGCTTAGTTATTCTTATGAAATCTATAGCTAGAAATCACATTCTATGGATAAGAATGTGATCAAGAAATCATATATAACATTATATATATCACTACGTATCCATAAAGAAGAATGGAATTATGGCATTTGCTGGTAAATGGATGGAAATGGAGAACATTGTGCTAAGTGAAATAAGCCAGTCTCAGAAAAATCAAGAGCTGAATGTTTTCCTCTCAAATGTGGAAGCTAGAACAAAATATATCTCCCTATAAAGATATAGGGATGACCAGCAGAGTGAAGAAGGAGCCTGAGAGGGAGAAAGGAGGGACAGGATGGGGCTGGGGTTGTGGCTCAGTGGTAGAGCTCTTGCCTAGCATGTATGAGGCACTGGGTTTGATCCCTGGTACCACATAAAAATAAACAAATAAAATAAGGGTATTGTGTTCATCTACAATTAAATATATATATATATAATATAAAGAAAAAAGATACAGGAAAAAGGAATTAATTTTTTAAGACCATGCTATGTGCATATATAAATATACCACAGGGAATTTCACCTTTATATATAAGTAGAAAGAATAAATTAAAAATACATAAAGATGGGACTAGGGTTGTAGCTCAGTGGTAGAGCACCTACCTAGCTTGTGTGAGGAATGGGTTTGGAGCACCTACCTAGCTTGTGTGAGGAATGGGTTTGGTCCTCAGCACCACATCCAAATAAATAAATAAAGAGATGAATGAAAGGAAGACTTTTAGAGAAGAGGAAAGAGACTGAGAGAAGTAAGAAGGGGAAAGAAAAGGCAGGGAAAGTGAACTGAAATTGAATTCCATGCATGTATGATTTTGTCGGGATGAACTTAACTACTATGTATAACTATAATGCCGTAATTAAAAAGAAGAAATCACATTCTAAGTATGTAGCATTGTGAGATGAAGAGTTCTTTAATAATAACAACAAATACAATTTAACAACTATTGAGTGCTGTTGATTATTTCCGAGGCAACAGTAAACATTTTAAACATTTTCATCTTTTAAATTTGTGAATGGAAAGCAAGACTCTGTAATTAATAGAGAAATTATGTAAACACATAAGTATCTCATGCAAACTAAATTAACCTTTTCTTTCTCTTATTTCCAAAGTTTTATTTTTTCCTCTTCACCTTTTTGGTGATGGTAGTAGTGGCTTTTCTTCATAAATGTATTATTCCTGCTGGTATTTTTGGAGTTTAATGGAGTTTTAGCTGTATATTACTATCAATGAAGAAGAATAGAATAAAGGAAGTTAAAGGGCAATTGTTATTTGATGTCAGAATAAAATAATTATTAAGCTTCTGTACTTAAGCTCATTTCTTTTTGTCTGACTTCTGAGTACACAGGCATGGGAAGTTGTAACCTGAGATTAGTCCAGATAAAGTATAATCCTTTATTATTTAATTTGGAAAATGTGTCTTAAAATTATCTCAAAAAGCATTATTAATATGTCAGGGAGGGCTGGGGATGTGGCTCAAGTGGTAGCGCGCTCGCCTGGCATGCGTGTGGCCCGGATTCGATCCTCAGCACCACATATAAACAAAGATGTTGTGTCCGCCGAAAACTAAAAAATAAATATTAAAAAAAATTCTCTCTCTCTGACAGGGAACAGAACATGGAAATAACTACAGAAATCTGGTGTGTGTGTGTGTGTGTGTGTGTGTGTATGTGATGACGAGGATCAAAAATCCAGGGCCTCATGCATGTTATCAAGTACTCTACCATAGAAATACTCCCCAACCCCAGCAAAACCTATTATTTAACAATGATATTTATCCTAGACTGTTTTCTGTTGCTATAACAAAATACCCAAGGTTGGAAAATTTATAAAGAAAAGGGATTATTAGGCTCACAGTTTTAGAATTCCAAGAGCTTGACAATGGTATCTGGTTGGCTTCTTGTGAGAGCCTCATGGTAACAGAAAAGCAGTAAAGAATATGCAGAAGAAAGGCAAGTATACAAAAGAAGCAAGAAAAAGCCAAGGGCAAGAACTCATTCCCATAAGAAAGGCTTTAATCCTCTTAGTGACTTAGTGACCTAATCACATTCTTACCATCACTCAGTACAGTTACTTTGGGAACCAAGTCCCAAAATGAATTTATTGGGGACAAATCACAACAAAGAGTGGGTGTAACCCAGTGGTGGAGTGTATGGTTGGCATGTGCAAGGCCCTGGATTCAATTCCTAGCACCAAACAAACAAAAGCAATACTGACATTAAGCCTTTATATTTTGGCAGGGGATCGTTAACAGGAATTGAACTCAGGGGCACTCGACCACTGAGCTACTTCCCCAACCTTGTTTTGAATTTATTTAGTGCCTCGTTTTGCTGAGGCTGTCTTTGAACTCGAAATCCTCCTGCCTTAGCCTCCCAAGCCCTTGGTATTACAGGCTTGCACCACTGCACCCAGCAAGACTTTATCTTAATCCTTCTAGAATTGATAATTGATGAAAAAAGGATAAGCACTTACTTCAGTATGATAGAAGGCATTGGGATTTCAAAAAATTGTTCTCGAATGGGCACAAAAGGTAAGAGGCCAGTGAAGAAAAGGCCAAGAATAAGCAGAACACGTTGTAGACTGAAGAGTATAGGAATATCTGAATTCTAAAAGACAAACAATATTATACATTACTTTACAGTAATTGCTCAAATAAAGAGGATTATTTCATAAGTCTCAAAATTTACCAAGACTATATCTTGACATCTATTGCAAGCAGTCACCAAATTGTAAATATTCATTTACAGATACACCAAATGGCTAGTCTGAAACAAAAGAGTATAAATTTCAATGTGTAAATTTTTGCATTTGCCTTTAAATATCTACTGGTTTATTTTTATAATTTTTGTACCTGTATGTGTCAGTTGACTATGACGAATAAAAACCCATTTTTTAAACCTTTATTTTGTTCATTTTTATGTGATGCTGAGATTGAACCCAGTGCCTCACTCATGCTTGGCAAGCACTCTACCACCTAGTCACAGCCCCAGCCTAAAAACCCAATTTGGATAGGAAAAAAAAAATAGTAAAGATCTACCTTGGAGTCCTATTGTATAATTAATGTTAGTAAAGTTTCTCTACTCCCTATATTTTTCTTTGTTTTTACAACACCACTGTCTCTGTTGGCCAGAGTATTCACAACTAGAAACTAAACATGCCAAAATCTAATAGAACAAAATAAAAAGATGTATGAAATAGTAATCTAACTCCCATTTAATATACCTGTTGAGACAGGAGAAAGTATACAGAGATTATATCAATTTGTATACATCATATTTTAGCTGTGTTATGGATCAAACCTAAAAGTATAAATAGGATTTTGTAAGTTAGGCCAAGAATCTAATCATTATTTTAAGTTTCAATTGAAAAATGTGTTCAGCATTCCAAAACTTTTTGAAACTGCAGAATATGTGTATGTGTGCCTGTATATTTCACTTTGGTAAAATATACACAACATAAAATTTAGCATCTTTACCATTTGTAGCTCTTCTACTGAGCTACAACTCCAGCCCTATAATATTTTTAAATCATGCAAAAAGAATTGATTTTAAATAATTAAAGTAAATGACCTATTTCTTTAATTAACAAAAAATAAGGAAGTTTGAGGATTTATTTTGCCTGTGTTCATATGATACTTTGTAACATTTTTTACTTATTTATATACACGTGTTTCAGCTGTAACACAGTATACAAGACCCTGAAAAACTTAGAGTTCTGCAAATTCATACATTAAGGATTAGTGAGGTTAGGGGAAAAATAGGGTTGGGGCTGGTGCTCAAAACTTATGCAACTTTGGAACCAGAGCACTAAAAGAAGTACTGGGTACTTCTAGAGAGCTATGCAAGGCTGCTTGTGGGGGTGGGAGAAGAGTGGTAGGCTGGCAAATGTTTAACAACAATCATATCCTATATCATTTTTTTTTTTTTGGATACTGGGGATTAAGCCCAAATACTTAACCACCGAGCAACATCCTCAGCCCTTTTTATTTCTATTTATTTTTTTGGTGGGCTGCTGGGGATTGAACTCAGGGACACTCAATCACTGAGCCACATGCCCAGCTCTATTTTTTTGTATTTTATTAGAGACAGGGTCTCATTGAGTTGCTTAGCACCTTGCTGTTGCTGAGGCTGGCCTTGAACCTTCAATCCTCCTGTATTGCTAGGATTACAGGTATGTGCCACCAAGCCCAGCTTGTAAAATTCTTATAAATCATACTTTACAAACTGTAAAAGACATATCACTTATTATACAGAATGTTGTTAACATGAATGACAAATATTATTGAAACATTTTTATTGTGATGTTTGAATATTATGCTGAAAGAGTTTGGGAGTTTTCAATATAATAGAAAGCCAGAGGCTTGGGGTCGGTGGGGGATGTGAATCAAGGGCAAAATTCTGTGATTATGGACCAACAGTGATCTTTTTATTGTGAATTATTTACAGACTTACAGGAAGTTGCAAAAAATAGTACATTTCTGTTAATTAGACTACAGACTTTATTCAATTTTCAACATTTTTTCTTTTCTTCTCTATTTTTAAAATGTATTCATTTGTATGTGTGTGTGTGTGTGTGTGTGTGTGTGTGTGTGAGAGAGAGAGAGAGAGAGAGAGAGAGAGAGAGAGATAGTAATTTCTATGCAATTTTAACCCATATATAGATTTTTGTAAGCACCATCACAGGCAAGATATAGAACTGTTTCATGACCACACAAGAATCCCCTTGTGCCATCTCTTTATTGGTACCCACTCTCTACCCCATCCCCTAATTTTTTCTCTATATCTACAATTTTGAGAATGTTATATAAATAAAATCATATAGCATTTTGAGATTTTTTTAACTAAGCATAATGTCCTTGAGGACCATCCAAGTTGTTGCATGTATCAATAGTTCATTCAGCAACTTTCATTGCTGAATAGTACCCTACTATATGGATGTCCCAGAATTTGTTCAGCTATTTATGTACTGAAGGGCATTTGAGGTTTTCCCAGGATTTTGCTTAAATGAATAAGGCTATTGTAAACATTCATGTACAGGTTTTTGTGTGCATAAGTTTACATTTTTCTAGGATAAATGCATAACATGAAATTACTGGTTCATATGGTAATGGATGTTTAGTTATTAAAAAAAAATACTACTCAAGTACTGAAGAGAGTGACTATACTATTTTACAGGCCCCAATAGAACCTATGAGAAGTCCAGTTTTTCTTCATCTTTTTTAGCATTAATATCATCATTATTTTTAATACCTTGATTTTATTTATTTATTTTTATGTGGTGCTGAGGATAGAACCCAGGGCCTCACATGCACTAGGTGAGTGCTCTACCTCTGAGCCACAACTCCCAGCCCCTTATCATTGTTTTTTATTTGAAAAGTTTTATGATGGTGTAAAAAGGTTGGCAGGCAGAGTAATATACGAAAATACCATTAGACAAGAATTAGTTATGGAAAAGTCTTACTTCTAACTTCTTAGGCATTTGAAATCACTCAGCCAAGTAAGTGCTCTAAGGTACACAAGCTACCTCAGGATCTCACAGAACCTACTGTCCATAAACAGAAATTATTTGCTTCAATGAGAGTCTCAGCTGTATTTTTAATTGTAATGGTGGTGACTGGTTATTTTGCCTTTTTTTTTTCTTTTCTTTTTTTTTTTTAGGAATGACCATCCCAAAAGTTCTTTGTATTTGAGAATTGCTACTTGTCTCATAAGAGTCCTTCTCCTCTTCCCCTGCCACCCGCTTCTTCTTCTTCTCCTCCTCTCTGTCCCTTCCTCCTCTTGTAGTGGTAGGGATCGAACCCAGGGCAAAGTGCATGCTCTATCACTGAGCTACACCCCCAGTCCTTTCTATTTTTATTTGTTTATTTATTTAAATTTTGAGACAGGGTCTCTTGAAGTTGCCCAGGTTGGCCTTGAACTTACCATCCTCCTCCCTCAGCCTTTCAAGTTGCTGGGATTATGCAACCACCATGCCCAGGTCAAATTAGTTTTTATAGACATATTTCCTTCAACCAGAAAATTTTCAATAAGTGGATATCCTTGATTTTTATACTACCTGATAATCATGACCTTGGCTTAATTTAACTAAGTCTATTTGAAGGGTAAGGCAAAAAGAAGTTGGAGGATTAAACACTTTAATTCAAAATTACACAAAATAATTACTAAAAAAATTACAAGATGGGAGTCATATTTTGTCTTATAATGCACATAATAAAATGTGATCAACAATTACTATCAGTATGTGAGAATAATTCTATGAACCAGTCTAATTAATTACATTGAACTTAAATTGCAAGGTCCAAATCTATTATCTCTGTTAGTAAACTTCTGGCTAGTTGCCTCCATTCAGTACCATCTGTCTTTCTCTGCAGGCTATGAAAAAAGATAGTTTTTAAAAATTATTAATGTAGGGCTGGGGATTTAGCTCAATGATAGAGTGCTTGCCTAGCATGAGAAAGGCACTGGGTTCGATCCTCAGCATAGCATAAAAAAATAAAGAAATAAAATAGAGGCATTCTTGTCCATCTACAACACATATATATTATATATATAATATTATATATATATATATAATAATGAATATTTATAGACATATAACAACATCAAAGATAGATCATTTTGTACCATTTTGAAACTTACCTCTTTGTAGCACTTTTCTACAATTTCATAACTGGCATTACCCCATACTGTTAAGTGTTCTCGCTTATACTGCTTCACCAATTCTGAAACCTATATGTGAAAATTCAAAATTTTATGCATGTGCCTATTTGTAAATTCACTTGTATAATTTTTACTTTAAAAATGGATTGCAAATAATGGATGTACAAAATTTTGAAAAAACTAAATTTCAGATTATTTAAAAAAACACAAAATTGTTTACACTTTACCATTATATAATTTACTTAACAGAATACAACTATTTATTAGTATTACATTAAACATGTTGAGCCAGAAGGTAATTGTATAAATACAGAATAATTGGCTCATAGGAGTTTACTTTTATTCATGACTGAAAGGTGCCAGCTCACTCTGAAAATAGACTCCCCTGCAGTAAAATGACCTCTATCAAGATGTTATTTAAAACAATGCTGATCCATGGAGTATCACGTTTCCTTGAACACTACCAATCTAAGCAGTCAGCTATTCTGACCTTATTTAGTTTGTGAAATTGGATGCAACACACCAAGAGGAAGCAATGACTCCAGTACCTTCTTAATCAGCACATTGTTGTTGACTTTGATATCGATGTTAATGGGGGTATTAGGAAAGGCATCAAAAACTTCCTTCAGTAATGGAATTCGGTTATCTTTTCCTTCACACTGGCACGCTGAGAAAACAAGATTTGTAAATGTATTTTTAAAAGGAAATTTACTTTTTTAAAAACAGTTATAGTATGTGTTCATATGAGGACATTTACAAATTGAAGCAAACCATTAAGAAAAAAAGAATATCATTTAAAACCTAATAGCTTAGATATAACCATGATGACCACTTGGTATACTTTCTTTCTCTACTTTTTTCCTATGCAAAATTTAATATGATTATAATATAGTGTGCCTACAAGAATTTAACCTGATTCTTTATGCAAAAATATTTTCATGTCAATACCTTATGTTTATAATTATGATTTATTTTTCTTAAACTTTACATTTTAAGAATTCTGTAGGTTCACATGCAGTTTTAAGATTGATCTACTTTCATCCAGATTTATTTGTGATAACTTCTTGCAAAACCATAGTACCATATCAAACCAGGATACTGACAATGATATAATCCATTGATCTGATCTGATTTTATTGTGATTTTATATGGTTTCAAAATACTTCACTGAAGAACTACACAAAAATTTGATTATTTTAATTTAACCATTCCCCTATTAATTGAGACTGAGATTTTTTTGCTAAGAAATCATCATTGAATTTTTCAGAGATTAAGAATAATGTTTGGTCAGGCACAGGGCACACGCCTGTAATTCCAGCGGCATGGAAGGTAGAGGCAGGAGGAGTGCAAATTCAAAGCCAGACTCAGCAACTTAGTAAGGCCCTAAGTTACTTTTTTTTTTGTACCAAGGATTGAACTCAGGGGCACCCGACCACTGAGCCACATGCCCAGCCCTATTTATTTTTTGTATTTTATTTAGAGACAGGGTCTCACTGAGTTGCTTAGCACCTTGCTTTCCCTGAGGCTGCCTTTGAACTTGCAGTCCTCCTGCCTCAGCCTCCCGAGCTGCTGGGATTACAGGTGTATGCCACCACACCTGGATCCTAAGTAAATTTTGAGACACTGTCTTAAAATAAAAAATAAAAATAAAATGGACTTAGGATATGGTTAAGTGGTTAAGTGCCCTTGGATTCAATCCCTGCTCAAAGAAAGAAAATTCAAAGAAAATTTGAAAAAAATTCACAGAAAGAAAGAAAAAATAATGTTCAAGCAAGGTAAATACATAGTAATTCAGGGATGTGCTAAAGAATTCTTATCAGTACAATTATTCAAAGAGAATTAAAAGTAAACAGGGGCTAGAGTTGTGGCTCAGTGGTAGTTTACTTGCCTAGCATGTGTGAGGCACTGGGTTCGATTCTCAGCACCATATATAAATAAATGAATAAAATAAAGGTCTATCAATATCTAAAAAAATTTTTTAAAGTAATAAAAAATTAGAAGGGAATTTTTTTTACTCTTTTTCCTAGTCCTTTTGCTTCTAATTATTTATATAACACACTGTATATACCATAAAACCATTGTAAAAATTTTTCCTTTCTAGTTCCAATAATGTGAAGAACTAAATGGTAAAAAATCCTTAATCTCATCCTTATTATTATAAATTAAGAGAAAGACACATATCAAAAAAGTAAATCTATGTCAAAAAAATAAATTATTTATAATAAGGGCTCATATGAAAAGTAGCATATAAATAAAAAAAAGAGAAGAAATACTCAATTATTGCACTCCTTGTAATTCAGATGGAACTCAAGTGTCATTTTGATGGGACTGTTGATCATTTTGGTTCTGCCTATCTGGCCTGAGTGAATTTATGAACTGTCTGAGACCCTTCATGCACATAACAGTATGGACACTGGAAAAGGATTCCTGAAACTCTCAACTGAATGGATTATGTATGTGCTGCCAAGGGTCTATATCTATGTGAAAAAGGTGTCTCGGAGAACAAAGACAACACAGATGAATGAAGAATCAAGAAATGGAGATAGAAAAAAATCAATTATTACTTGAACAACTAGAATGAGTCATGTATGAAGGTATATAATCCCTGGACTTTTTATGAGAACCAATAAATTGCTGAGTACAGTGATTCATGCCTGTAATCCCAGCAATTCAAGAGGCTGAAGTAAAAGAATCACATGTTTGAGGCCAGCCTCAGCAATTTAGCTAGACCCTATTCTCAATATAAATTTTTTTTTAAAAAAGGAATTGGGGGTGGGGAAAGAAAGACACACAGAGAGATAACAATACATTCATTTTTATTTACTATGTTTTTGCTTAAATTATCTTGAAATAGTTGTCTAGTGCTTGTTACTGGGACAGTTCAAACTTGTCATAGACTACATAACTAAATTATTGAAAACTGTTTATAGTGCATAGTTATTGTTTTGGTCTACTAGGTGTTTTTTCCTATAGAAAACTATAACTCCCTTATTACACAATGTTCTGATAGGGCTGTCAATCACAGTTCCCTTTCTCCATTCACCCCCATGGGTAGGCTGATCAGAATATTCTTACTTCAAAATGGACACATGAATCATGTTGGCCAGTCTGTATCTCAGTGAAGCCTTTTTCTTGAAGTTCCTAAAGGAAACTGGCTTTCCCCGGCTCGAAGTCACCATGTAGACAGAATATGAATCAATACCTAGAATCAAATTCTTTACCACCTGGACAAAGTCTACCTAAGATAGATGTGAATAATACCCAAGATACACAGATAAGCAAATCCAAGATGAAGCAAGAGAGTCTTTTTGAGCCTCTGGATTCAATAATGTTCTTTTATTTGTTTGTTTCTTTGCAGACTTGCACATGCTTGGAAGGAGCTCTATCCCTGAGCTACATCCCCAACTCTTGATTCAATCATGTTTAATGTTAGATTCACTATCATTCTATATAATCTCTCTCTTTTTTTCTCTTGAGCTATTTTAAACTGATATCCTAAAAAATATGAATGTGATATTTCCATTATGCAGTAGCTGCACAAGACTAGGTAAATTTAAAATAATTAATATTAAATAAAATTTAAAGTTCAGTTTCTCAGTTGTACTAGCCACATTTCAAGTACTCAACACACACATATATAGCTATTGGGTATACCAGAAAGTGCAATTACATATTATTTTCATCACTTTTCAGCAAAAAGTTCCATTTGAACAATGATATTATAGTTAAGTAATTTTTTTTAAAGAGCAAGAAAGACAAAAGAGAGAGAATTTTTTTTTTATTTTGGTTATTTGATATTTATTTTTTAGTTCTCGGGGGACACATCTTTGTATGTGGTGCTGAGGATCGAACCCGGGCCGCACGCATGCCAGGCGAGCGTGCTACCGCTTGAGCCACATCCCTAGCCCCAAGAGAGAGAATTTTTTGATATTTATTTTTCAGTTTTCGGTGGACACATCTTTATTTTATTTTTAGGTGATGCTGAGGATGGAACCCAGCGTCCCTCAAATGCCAGGCGAGCGCGTTACCGCTTGAGCCACATCCCCAGCCCCTTAAGTAAAAATTTTATTGTTGGGGCTGCAGTTGTAGCTTGGTGGGTAGAGCAACTGCCTAGCATGTGTGAGGCACGGGGTTCAATCCTCACCACCACAATAAATAAATAAATTAAATACATACATAAATACATACATAAGTAAATTAAATAAAGGTATTTGTCCATCTACAACTAAAAAAATTTTTCTTAATTTTATTGTCTTCCAAGTGTGGAAAAATTAATTTAACAGACTAAAGAATTGCCATGGGCCAGACATGGTGGCGCACGCCTGTGATCCCAGCGGCTTGGGAGGCTGAGACAGGAGGACTGTGAGTTCAAAACCAACTTCAGCAAAAAGCAAGACACTAAGCAACTCAACCCTGTCTCTAAATAAAATACAAAATAGGGCTGGGGATGTGGTTCAGTGGTTGAGTGTCCCTGAGTTCAATCCCTGGTAGCCCCCCCCCCCCGAAAAAAAAAGAATTGCCAAGGGACTATTTACACCCAAGTAAGATAGATATAAGGGTCAGCTTAGAAAAAAGTCAAACAGGAAAAAACAAACTTTGAATCAGCAAAATGACATATAGGTTAAAGTAATATAATATTAGTACTTAACAGTAAGGGAGTAAGGCAATTAAAATGTATAGTAGGAAAAAAATGTGTGCTATTATGAAGTAAAAATACATAATTTAGATGTCTTAGTCCCTATAAGAATGTAGAAAAAGAGTGGGAGAAAGAGAAGTTTGTCCTGGTATTGTTCAGGACAGAGGATAACCAGAGCAAGGAAACAGAAGACTACAAGAAGAAAAGTAGTCAGGCACGGTGGCACATGCCTGTAGTGCTTGTAATTTCAGTGAATTGGGAGGCTGTGGCAGGAGAATTACAAATGCGAGGCCTGCCTTGGCAAATTAGGAAGGCCCTAAGCAACTTAGGGAGACCCTGTCTCAAAATAAAAAAAAGAAAAAAAAAAAAAAGAAAGGGCTGGGGATGTGGATCAGTGGTAGTGGCGCCGAGTTCAATCCCCAATATCAATTAAAAAAAAAAAAGTAGGGGCTGGGGATGTGGCTCAAGTGGTAGCACGCTCGCCTGACATGGGTGCGGCCTGGGTTAGATCCTCAGCACCACATACAAACAAAGATGTTGTGTCTGCCGATAACTAAGAAATAAATATTAAAATTTTCTCTCTCTCTTAAAAAAAAAAAAGTAGCATGCAATAGGTGTGTTGAATGACAATGAATGATGTGGGTCCTACAGCATGCTAGAACTTTTAAACTGTCTATAATCATAGTCAACTCTAGATTATCCAAATTATGAATTTTTAATGAAAACAACAACAAAAAAGGGCCACTATAAAGTAAGTAGGATGAGTTGGGTGAGGTGGTGGACACCTGCCCTCCCAGCAGCTTGGGAGGTCAAGGCAGGAGGATTGTCAGTTCAAACCTAGCCTCAGCAACTTAGCAAGGCCCTATTTCAAAATAAAATATAAAAAATGCTGGGCTGTGGCTTAGTGGTTAAGCACCTTTGATTCAATCCCAGTAACAATAAAATAAAATAAAGAAAGTTGGATAGATGATAACGCTTTGGTTAACACTTTTTTATGATCCTTTTTATATAGCCTGTGACACATTGAAGAATCCCTTTAAAAAAAATAATTACTTGATAAGTCAGAATTTGGTAAGAGATTTAAGAGATGAATGAACACCAAGTGGCTCTGACACACTAAAAATCATCTGAATAGGTTTGGTAAGTGGGTAGGAACAGAAAGTGTGTATAAATATGGCAAACAGAAAGTTCTAGTAATAAATTCCTTTAATTGAAAAACAAAAACAAGTACTCTCCAGTAAAGTTGTGAACCACAAAGAGAGCAAAAATTTTGAAATTTATATTCCTCAGGCAGTCTCTCCAATATCTAAAGAAAACTAAATAAGAGTTCTGAGGAGAATATGATAAAAAAAAAGGAACAATCTTCTGACTACTCTGAATCAAATATTTACAGTATTCTGTTTCAAATGCAGTGAACTTCACGTTTGAGTCATTGTCCAAAGTCAATTATGATAAGAGTTGAATGGAATATGAATGAAAGTTTATTATTCTTTACAGTTGTCTGAAACCTGAGAGTACCTGGCATGTTAATATAGCATTTGAGGAAACATCTGATGGAGAGGCAATCTGGTATACCTGAACACTGGCTGGTAAAGAGGAAATTTATTTCAAATTCTAGCTCTATCATTTACTTGTTGTATGAACTTGATCAAGTTAATTCACATCTTTAGACTTTAGTTTTTAATCTCTAATGGAAAGCAGCATTAGATGGTCTCAAAGTTCTCTTCACATTCAAAAGTTTTATTACTTTATGAAGGAGATATGAAAATCAGAAAAAAGGGACTGAGGATGTAGCTCAGTTGAAGAGCAATGGTCTAGCATATGGAAAGCCCTGGGTTTGATCCCCACTACCAAGAAAAAAAAAAAAAAAGACTCTTTTGCTGCTTAATAATCTTCAGTGACTTTCTAAGCCTAAACAAAAGAAAGCCCATACTTCAGATTGTCATTCAGATACCTAATCTCTCTGCCCCAATCTGCTTTGCTGAGCTCACTAGTGCATGCCGGTAATCCTAGCCACATAGCATGGGAAATATAATCCTATATATTAGGATTATAAACTACGAGAATGAAAATGTGTTTCCTCAAACAAATATAATTTAATGTTACTTACCTGGAAGACAAAATTAAATAAACATCTCAGATTTAAACATTCCTTAAAAATAGATAACTTTAGATGGGTGCGGTGGTGCACGCCTATAGTCTCAGCAGTTTAGGAGGCTGAGACAGGAAAATCTTGAGTTCAAAGCCAGCCTCAGCAAAAGCAAGGCACTAAGCAACTCAGTGAGACCCTGTCTCTAAATAAAATACAAAATAGGACTGGGGATGTGGCTCAGTGGTCGAGTACCCCTGAGTTCAATCCTCAGTAACAAAAAAATAAAAAATAAATAAACCTCTCTCTCTCTCTCTCTCTCTCTCAAAACAGGGACCTTGAGCATTCTAGGCAAGCACTCAATCACTAAGCCATAAGCATAGTCCTATACTAGCCAATTTTAAATTTAGGAAGTAGTTACTGTTCTTTTAAAAAATTAATATCAATAGATCCAATCACAACAAAAGAAACAACAGAGGGAAGATACAACCTATAGAATGGAAAAAAAATACTTGCAGATATACATTTGCCAAGAGATATTTTGTGTTTATATTGTTATATTTTATATCCAGAATAGTAAAGCAAAACAAACCAAAACTCAAAAACAACTAATCTGATTTTAAAATGGGCAAAAAACTTAGTAGGCATTTTCCAAAAGAAGATATACAAATAACCAATAAGTATGAAAAAATAATCACTAATCATCAGGGCAGTGCAAGTCTAAGCCACAATGAGATATTGCCTCACTCCATATAAGATAGCTAGTATCAAAAGGACAAAAGAAAACAAGTACTGTCGAGGATGTAGAGAAAAAGGAATCTTGCACACTGTTGGTGAGAATGAAGTATAGCCATTATGGAAAACAGTATGGAGGTTCCTAAAAATTTTTAAATTTTCCTATTAAATGATGCAGCAATCCCATCACTTAGTATATATTCAAAGGAAACAACATCAGTATGTGAAAGAGATATCTGGATTCCCAAGTTTACTGATACTATTCACAGTAACCAAGATATAGAATCAACCTAATTGTCCAATGATGGATGAATAGATAAAGAAAACATGGTGTATATGTACATATATACAACATAATAATACTGTTCTGTCATTTACAACAAGATGGAAGAACCTGGAAGACATTATCCTAAATAAAATAAGCCAGACACAGAAAAACAAATATTATACAATTTTCCTCATATGTAATGAGTCTAAAAATGTTGATTTAGTACAAGTAGCCAACAAAATAATGGTTACCAGAGGCTGGGGAAAGGAGAAGAAAGGCTAGCCAATTGATTCAAAGTTACAGTTATAAGAGAACAAGTTCTAGTGTTCTATTACTCAGTAGGGTAACTATAGTTAACATTGGGGTATTGTCTATTTCAAAAATAGCCAGAAGAGAGGATATTAAATGTTTCCACCACATAAAAAAGATAAATGTCTGAGATGACAAATATGCTAATTACCCTGATTGATCATTACATAATACACATAATGTACTGAAACATAACACTGTATCCCACAAATATGTACAATTGTTATGTATCAATGAAAAATCAAAATTATAAATTGCAAAAGTTATAAAAATAGATTCTTGATATTTTCACAAGGATTCAACAATATGCAAACCATACCAAAGTATATAACATGCAGCCTCTTGTAGTTTTATTGACTTATATATTTGAATCACTCAAAATGGGAAGCCAACTTGTGATATTGGTAGGCTACACCTGCTTAGTGCTTATATCTCTAAGTGGTGTATTTTCCACTCTAACGTGCAGTAACTAATAAATTAGGCAAGGAGACACTTTTCTTTGGAGAAATACTCCCTCTAATGAAAGAAAACCATTAAATTGCTAGGAAATAGTTTGAGTAATAAAAGTCTTTTCAATCATTTAAAATATGGCACAGCTGAATGACAGAATCAACAGTTAAAGAACCAGAAAGATCTGCAAGAGAGGTCCTTTCTACTTCTTTTTACTTATTCTTTATTCTTTTCATGATGGATGACTACTATAAGTTATGGCAATATTCTAGAATCGAAGCTTTAGAAGTGCAAAATATTCCCAATAATATTCAAGTTTCCTACAATTAGTATTCCAGCTTGAATTAATGATTTTTTTTAAAGAGAGGGAGAGAGAGAGTGTGTGTGTGAGAGAATTTTTTTAATATTTATTTTTTAGTTTTCGGCGGGCACAACATCTTTGTATGTGGTGCTGAGGATTGAGCCCGGGCCGCACGCATGCCAGGCGACTGCGATACCGCTTGAGCCACATCCCCAGCCCAGCTTGAATTAATTTTATGTAAATTTAAATAAAGAGACCTAGTTAAATGGTTGGGCCTAATCATCTTTGGATCAGATGACCTATCAAGGTCGCATATTTGTAGTTCTGAGAGAATAAGCTTACAGGACAGTACTTTTAACAAGAAGATAACTATGATAAAAGGACACAGATGGGCTTCTCAGCATAAATAAATATACTTTAATGTCACTGTTTAAGTGATAAATGAGAAATATTACCTCTTTGAAATGGGACGTCCAGTTTACCAAGGTAAGACGGGAGCTCCTTAAAAAGATATGATTGAAAAAAGTTATCTCAAAAGTAAAATGTATTTTGTCTTATGTTAAGAATGAAATAAAAGTTTGCTTCTTTGAAAAATGAGTGAAAAAAACCTATATTTACATAGGCAAATTAATAATTTAATTACTTCTATCACCTATAAGAAGTCTATAGTATTTATATTTAATATAGACCTTTTCTCAACATTTCAGTAGAAAAACATCCACTACAGATAATTCAAGGAAAAAGAAAAATACCTAACAATCATACAGAAAAATATTTAAGCTCATTAATAATCAAATAAATTCTAATTAAAATTTAATCTAGCAAACCAGAAAATTTATTGTATAAATATAATTTTATATAAATATAACTAATTAATGATAATTACAATGACTAATAATGGTAAGGGTACAGCAAAATGGGAACTTTTTCCTCTTAAAATAAATCTTATAATATGCAAGCAGGAGTGGCTGAGGGTGTAGCTCAGTGTAGAGTTCATGTTTAGCATGTGCAAGGCCCTGGTTTTATTTTTTTGTTATTGTTTATTTGTTTGCTTGTTTTGGGCACTGAGGACTGAACCCAGGGGCATTCAACCACTGAGCCACATCCCCAGCCCTATTTTGTATTTGATTTAGAGATAGGGTCTCACTGAGTTGCTTGGCAACTAGCTTTTTTTTTCTTTGATATATAATTTAATGAATCTTAAGACATGAATACAATCATGTAGCTTCCACTACAATCAAAATAGAAGCAATTCTATAATTTCCCCTCCCCCAGTTTCCTTGCTGCCCACTGCAGTCATACCCTCCTCCTTCTCCCAACTACTGACAATGACTGATCTCCATCTTTATAGTTTTGCATTTTCTAAAATATCCATTAAAATGGAATCATTCAGGATTACCTTTTCGGATCTGGCATCTTCCATATTAGAAAAATGTATTTGAGATTTTCTCATGTTGTGTGCATCAGTGATTCATTCCTTTTTGTTGTTGAATAGGTATTCCATTGTATGAATGTACTTGTTTATCTATTCACCATTGAAGGATACTAGGATTGTTTCTAGTTTCTGTTTATGAATAAAGCCGTTACAAATATTCTCCCCGAATAGGTTTTTGTATGAACAAAAGTTTTTGTTTCTCTTGAGTAAATATGTTGGAGTGAGATTGCTGGGTCCTATGCTCAGGACATACACAACTTGATAAAAAAAAAAAAAAAAAAAAAAAAAAAAAAACTGCCTATTTTCCAAAGTGACAGTATCACTTTGTACTTGCACCAGTAATGTATAGAAATTTTAATTCTGAATCTTCACCAACATTTGATATCACTTTTTTCTTATTTTAGCTATATTACACATGTAATAGAATCTATTTCAATTATAATTTGCAGTTCCTGATGACTAGTGATTTGGGGGATATTTTCCTGTACTTATTTACCATCTGTATATCTTCTTTAGCAAAGTGTCTGTTCAGATTTTTGCCTATTTAAAAATAGATTCATTTCCTTATTGTTGAATTTTAAGAGTTTTTTATTCTTTTTGGGATGGGGCAGGTAACTGGGGATTGCATCCAGAGGTGCTTCACCACTGAGCTACATCCCTAGCCCTTTTTAAATTTTTTTTTAAACAGGATCCTACTAATTTGCTTATGGTCTTGCTAAGTTGCTGAGGCTGGCTTGGCAACTAGCTTTTGCTGAGGCTGGCTTTGATCTCAAAATCCTCCTGTCTCAGCCTCCTGAGCTGCTGAGAATACAGGTGTGAGCCACCGTACCTGGCTGCTCGCTAATTTTTTTGGTGCTAGGGGTTAAAACCAAGGCTTTGCCCAGTGCCATGGTGCATGACTGTAATCCCAGCGCTCAGGAGGCTGAGAAAAGAGGATTTCCAGTTCAAAGCTAGCCTCAGCAAAAACTAGTTGCTAAGCAACTCCTTGAGACTCTATCTCTAAATATAATACAAAACAGGGCTGGGGATGTAGCTCAGTGGTTGAGTGCCCCCCCACCAAAAAAAAAAAAAAAAGTAAGCAGGCAATAGGAAACTGTAATATATATTATTAAAGACAATAATGATAATATTTCTATTCTTTTAACCAATATTTTCCTTCTAGAGAAATAATTAACTTTAAATATAGAGAAAAATTCATACAAATAACTTTAATATAAATATTTATGTCTTTATAAGTATATTCTTATTTATATTTTCAAAAGTAACTTGATACCAGTGTCTAAAGATAAAGCTTTATCTTTACACATAGTGATATTCAGTACAGTGAAAACTTACAACCAATCCTGTGTCCAATAGGAAACTGTTTAAAAATAACTACAGATTTACTCAATGTAACAACTGCAGTCATTTCAAATATTTATGAAAAATAAGCATGGAACCTGCAAGGTTAAACACTGTATACTTCCAAATATGTGACATTTTAGAAAATGCAAAACTATGGAGATAATAAAAAGATTAGTGGTTCCAGGGGATGGGAGAAGAGGGGGGATAAATAAAAAGCATAGAGGATTTTGGAAGCAGTGAAACTATTTTGTGTGATAGTATAAATAGTGGATAAATGTCATTAAATGACTAATATCTAAACCATAGGATGTACAGGATCAAGAGTGAACTCTAATGTATAAACTATGGACTTTGGGTGACATCAATTATAACAAATGTGCTACTTGGTATGGATGTTAGTAGTGGGGAAGGATGTGCTTCTGTGGGTATTCAGTATTTCCACTAAATTTTGCCGTGAACTCAAAACTTCTCTAACAAAAGCCTGTTTTTTAAAAACTATGTAAAAATGTTTATAATGTTAAAGTGTTTAAAACAATGCACATAATATGTAGTGAAAAGAAAATTCTGAAAAAATAACAAGGTATACATATAGTGTTCCGTTAACAGGAGCTTGCTATAGGTGGTAAAAGAAAGCATTGTTTCCCTTATTTATCAGTATTTACTAAAGTGAGCATATAAACCATTATGATCAAATTTTAAAATGGTGCTTTTTAAAAAATGTTTAGTTATAGATGGACACAATACCTTTGTTTATTTTTACGTGGTGCTAAGGATCGAACCTAGTGCCTCACACATGCTAGAAAAGCACTCTACCACTGAGCCACAACCTCACCCCTAAATGGTGCTTTCTTATACTTGAAGACCAAAAATAATTCATTTCCTTAATATGAATTGACTAAATTTAACAAGTTGAATTCCAGTAGCTTTACATTTGAGGACTTGTAATTTTATTAAAATATTTATAAAAACAAGTCTTCATGGATGTATTTGTAAAGTATAAAATCCTCAATGGGAGTTAGGGTAATTTTTAAAAATTCTTTTGACATTTATTATTTAAATATAAAAATATTATTTTTTAAAGTTACTGACTGAAGCAATGTCTGGCATTCACTGCCTTAAAAAATCTTTCCCAGGTGGGAGTTGTGGCTCAGTAGTAGAGCACTTGCCTAGCATGTGTGAGGCACTGGGCTCGATTCTCAGAACCACATAAAAATAAATTAATAAATGAGTAAAGGTCCATCAACAATTTTTAAAACACTAAAAAAACACTTTATCCTAATATATACTAGACATTAGTTTATCATTCATTTTTACTTACACAATATTTGAGATCAGAGATGTTTACATTGACCCCAGTTGATCTCTTCAGGTTCTCATCATGTGATACTACAACTTGTTCATCTTTTGTGATATGGCAGTCCAATTCCAACATATCAGTTCCAAGTGTGACTGCACTGAAGAAATAAAGAGAAAAATGACAACCTAAAACTTACGCAAACATTTAGGTTACATGCATTAGATATAATAATTCAGTTACAAACCCAAATATTCTGTAATACTGAACTATATCCTCAACAACATCATTTATCAACATTCATTGATGTGATCTTAATTAAAATAAGTGAATAATGTTGCCTCCTTTCAATAACCAGTCATCCTTAATCTTGGCAACTCTATATCATGGAAAGAATATGTGGCCAGAAGTTCAGAGACTTGAAAACCAATTCCTGATTTGTTATGAAATTGTATAACTTTGGGCAAATAAATTTCCCTCTGAGAGCCACATTTAAAAAATGAGAGGATTGCTGGGCATGATGGCGAATGCCTGTAATCCCAGCCATTTGGGAGGCTAAGGCAGCAGGATTCCAAGTTTGAGACCAACCTCAGCAATTTAGCAAGGACCTAAGGACTTAGTGAGACTCTGTTTCAAAACAGAACAAAAGAAAAGGGCCAGGGATGCGGCTCAGTGTTTAAGTGACCCTGGGTTCAATCCCTGGGGGGAAAAAAAAGTGAAAGAGAGAGGATTAAGAAATAAGACAATGCTGGCTAGTTGCTTTTATCTTATTGGAAGTTGTAATGGGCAAGAAAAAATTCAAATTGAAAGGAACAAGTAAAGTCATCTCTGATCACAGAAGACATGATCTTACATATAGAAAATCCTGGGTTAGAGGTATTGCTTAGTGGTAGAGCTCTTCCTTAGCATGTGCAAGGCCCTGGGTTCAATCCTCAGCCACAAGCCTCCTACTCCCCAAATCCCAAAGATCCTATAAAAATATTCTTAGAACTAACAGATGAATCTAAGAAAGTTGTTGGATTAACACACAAAAATTGTGTTTCTATATATTAATAATGAATAGTCTGAAAAGGAAACTAACAAAACAATTTTATTTACAATTGATCAAAAACATTAAAACACTCAGGAGTTAACCAAGGAGGCGAAAGACTTGTATAATGAAAACTATAAAACACTTCAAAAAGAAGTTAAAGATATGTAGATATGGATGTGCAACTATAATAAATATACTTAAGATCTTAATACTACTCAAAGCAATCTGCAGATTTGTGGCAATTCCAGCAAAATCCCAATTATTATTTTTTTTCAGAAATAGAAAAATCCATCCTAAAATTCAAATGGAATTTCATAGGGTCCCAAACAGACAAAACAATCTTAAAAACTAAAAAGTTGAAGGACCAATACTTCTCTATTTCAAAATTTAATACTGTAATCAAAAGAGTGTGGTAATGATATAAAGAAAAACATATACGGATATAACAAATGCACGTGGACCAGGACAGAGAGCTCAGAAATGAGCTCTCATAAAGATGCAGAGACCATTGAATAAAAAAATGAACCAGTTTTAACAAATGATGCTAGGGAACCTGATATTCACATTTAAAGAACAAAGTTGGACAGGAGATGTGGCTCAGGATAGAGTGCTTGCCTAGCATGGTATTGGGTTCAATCCCTAGTACTGCAAAAAATAAAATAAAATCTTTTTTAAAAAGTTAAAATGATAGTGTTTGCTTGTTTGTTTTTGGTATGGGGGAATAAAACCTAGGGGTGCTTTACCACTGAATTACATCTCCAGCTCCTTTTATTTTTATTTTGAGACAGGCTCTCTCTAACTTGTTAAGCCTTTCCTTGAATTTGTGATCCTCCTGCCTCAGCCTCGTGAATTGCTGGAATTACAGGTGTGTGTCATGACACTAGGCCTGATTTAGGTTTTATACAAATTTCCAAGTCAGTTAACAAGCAACCTTATCAATAAATATACACTCCCATTGCAGAGATGAGATAATTAGTATTACAGTAACCAGATACTATAAAATTTATCATGAGAATCAGGGCACTGATTAATTACTTTGACTGTCTGCCAATTTACATTTCCAAATATTGCTAATACAATTTGCTTCTTTCTCTTACCATTCATGTTGGTACCAGAGGGATCACATTGTCTTCTGGGTATTTACAAAGGCAGCCTAGTTTAATAACCTACTTTTATTAGCTCTTAAGAACCAGATTTTACATTCCCAAGGGCTTAGTGACTGTGTCTGTGTGTGTGTGTGTGTGTGTGTGTGTATGTGAGAGAAGAGAGAGAGAGAGAGAGAGAGAGAGAGAGAGAGAGAGAGAGAGAGAGAGAGATTGAGATGATTCCTTAGTTTTGGGTTCTATGTTTACTGTGAAGGGGGTTCTGTTTCCTTTATCTGTCTTTTGCTAAAATTCTGCTTTGTTTTTGGAATGCACTATTCTGTATCTGATTCAATGAGCAACTAGTAAGAGCCTATCAGTGTGAGAGCCTGAGCGAGATGTTAGGAAGTGAGGGATCAATAAAAAAGATTTTTGCTCCTAAGGAGAAGAGCCATATTTATACTACAAAGGAGATAGGGTTTGTGAAAGCATCTTATAAACCACATTAAAGGACGTTTTATAAATTGTGAGATGGAATTCTTGGTCAAAATTACTTCTCTTGTCACACTCTAACATAATGAATTAATTTTCAATATATCTCTAAAGTCCTTTCAATCTCCTAGATATATCTTGTCCACATTAATGTCACATCTTAATCTCAAACATTCCACATTTTTTTTTTTTTTTGGTAGTAGGGTGTGAACTCATTGGTTCTCAACCACTGAGCCATATTCCCAGTCCTATTTTGTATTTTATTTAGAGACAGGGTCTCACTGAGTTGCTTAGTGCTTCGCTTTTTTTTTTTTTTTTAAAGAGAGAGTGAGAGAGGAGAGAGAGAGAGAGAATTTTTTTTTTTAATATTTATTTTTTAGTTCTCGGCGGACACAACATCTTTGTTGGTATGTGGTGCTGAGGATCGAACCCCGGCCACACGCATGCCAGGCGAGCGCGCTACCGCTTGAGCCACATCCCCAGCCCTAGTGCTTCGCTTTTGCTGAGGCTGCCTTTGAACTCACGATTCTCCTGCCTCAGCTTCCCTACCCACTGGGTTTACAGGCTTCCATCACTGCACCCGTCCAACATTCCATATTTAAAAAAATAATTTTTCTTTCTTCAAATATAGCTCTTCTAGTCTTATTGTTGTTTCAATTTCCTGGTTAATCTAAACCATGCTTCCTCCCACCAACTACTTACACTTTCTCTAATATGTCATCATCTTAAACTCCATGTTATATATACTTTGTGAAATACATATCTAAATTAACACATAAATAAGATCTAAATTTTAGCCAGCCATCACTTTTTTATTATTTCTCCTCCAGATAATAAGAACTAGAGCCTGGTGCATTGGTGCACACCTGTAAACCCAGCAGCTCAGGAGGCTGAAGCAGGAGGATTACAAGTTCAAAGCCAGCCTCAGCAAAAGCAAGGCACTAAGCAACTCTGTGAGACCCTGTCTCTAAATAATTACAAAATAGGGCCAGGGATGTGGCTCAGTGGTCAAGTGCTCTGAGTTCAATCCCCAGTACCTCTCCTCCCCCAAAAATAATAATAAGGATTATCTTCCTCTCACTTAAGCACAGTTTCTGTCTTTTGCTGATCATGTATTATAATTCCTTCACTTTTTAAAAAAAAATATATCTTTATTTTTTATTTTAATGTGGTGCTGAGGATCAAACCCAGTGCCTCACCCATGCCAGGCAAGCTCTCTACCTCCGAGCCACAACCCCAGCCCCATCCTTTACTTTTTAATAAATGGTACCTTGAAAATATTATGTTTAAATAATTTTTCTTGTATTTTTTTCTTTCTTCTTTTAAACTCTCCTCCTTCTTTTTGAAACAGGGTCTCATGATGTTGCCCAGGCTGGTCTGGAACTCTGCAACTCCTGAGCTAAAATAATCCTCTTGCCTCAACCTCCCAAGTAGCTGGGACTATAAGTATGTACCCACCATGCCCAACTTCTAGTAGTTCATGACGCAGATATGTTTGAGAGAGGAGGGAACCTTCTAAGTGTCCCAGAAGTTAAACAATAAAATATTTATAAATGAAACAAAAAAAAGTACAATCAAAAAGTATGTATTTGGCATTGTGGCACAACCCTGTCATCTCAGCAACTCCAGAGGCTGAGGCAAGAGGATCACAAGTTTGAGGCCAGCCTTAGGAACTTAGAAAGACAATTTCTCAAAATAAAAAATAAAAAGGGATAGGGATGTGGCTCAGTGGTTAAGTGTCTCTGGGTTTAATCCTCAGTACAAAACAAAAAAAGATTTAAAAAATGTGATACTTTTGGGCTGGAGTTATGGTTCAGTGGCAGAATGCTTGCCTAGCACATGTGAGGCACTGGGTTCGGTCTTCAGCATCACATAAAAATAAATAAATAAAATAAAGACATTGTGTCTATCTACAACTAAAAATTATTTTTAAAATGTGATATTTTCAAGTGTACATCTTTAGAAATAACTTACTATATAACCTAGTGTTTCAATTTCATTAAAAAAAAAGAGTGATGGGTAAAAATTTAACAAAGAATATGGGGAAAAACTTTCAAAATAATGTGCTTCCAACATAAAGAATACTAAAATTATTTAAAGTTATGGGCAGTTTCTCCCAAATAAATCCAAACCCACATATGATAAAGTGATAGTGTGTGCACATACACAGGCACCTATATAGAAAAATATACACATAAAATTATATACTCATATTTAGCTATAGATAACTTGCTAGATAAACAATCTAAGTAGGGAAAATAATTTAAATTAAAATATTCACATTAACCTGTGACAGTAGAAAAGATTTTGCATTTTTGTAAAAGACTTTTGAGATCATAACCAACAGGAAAAAGAAGAAATGACAAGTAGAGGGATTCAGATGAAACTAGAAGCAGTACCTTCAAGTCTGATAACAGGAAAAATAATCTCTAAGCCTTTTTATAAGTCTTTGGTGAGAAGCAGAACAAAAACTTAGTTCAAATTCTCCTGGGCTGAGGTCGTAGTTCAGTAGTAGAATGAGTAGTTACAGTGCACAAGTCCCTGGGTTCCATCCCAGCACCATCAAAAATAAGTAAATAAATAAACAAAGAAACAAATAAAATTCAATTAAGAAGAAAAATTCTGATTTCTTAGTCCAAATTATACACATTAAAAATGCTCAAAATTGCTCAAGAGTTTGGGACCACGTAGCAAAATCCTATCAAATTCTATAAGTCTCAGATTGGGGTTGTGGCTCAGTGGTAGAGCACTCACCTAGCATGTTTGAAGCCCTGAGTTTGATCCTCAGCACCACATAAAAATAAATAAAATAATGGTATTGTGTCCAACTGTAACTAAAAAAAATAAAATATTTTTAAAAATTCTATAAGTCTCAAAATTATATAAGAAATTCTTTTTCTCATTAAATATGAATAGGTAATGTCTTTCATTGGAGGTAGTTTTTCAGGGAAAGGAAAACAGTGTTCTCACCATTATCACAGAGTGATAGTAATAATTGACTTTAAGACAGAGAACAAGAGTAGCCATCAGTCTTCATTCCTGTCTCCTACAGCTTCTTTGTGAAGTGCTCTAAAAAACATCTATATGAAATGTGAATCAATTCTAAATAGAAAAATTTTAATCTATCTTATTTTAAAAAATAAGATCAACACTCATGAGGGTTCCAAGAGTACCAGATTGGAGGTTCAGGTCTGTAACTAAAACTCGTGGGCACAAAGACACAATCCTTTTCATAAATAGCAGCCGATGTAACAGTTGTTTTGTTTTCTCTTTCTCTCCAAGACTAATTAGCATTATACACAGTATGTTCCTTGTTACAAATGTCTTCTTTCAGCTTTGGAACTATAGTATCTTTGATTACTCAAAACTCTGATTTAGTTTTTCAGTTATACAGAAGCCA
The DNA here is from genome assembly GCF_052094955.1 of Ictidomys tridecemlineatus. Taxonomy (NCBI): domain Eukaryota; kingdom Metazoa; phylum Chordata; class Mammalia; order Rodentia; family Sciuridae; genus Ictidomys; species Ictidomys tridecemlineatus. The sequence continues at coordinate 33,048,395 of NC_135479.1, read as the reverse complement.
AACACTCTATAAAACACTTCAGACTAAATTAAAAAATGGGGTTTTATAGAAACAACTACTACAAATGGATGCTACACATATACTATCTTTGCTCTGTTAATCATAACACTTTAATGAAAAACTGTAAAAGAGTATTTTTTTTAATATACTTACTGCTGAAAGGCTTCCATTGTATTCTCCAAATTTTCTCCAGCACCTGTGGAGACATTAAATTCAAACTTCATTTAATTAGCTATTTTAAACATTTTATTTTTCTAGAAATTTTAGTATAATGAATCCTGATGCTTATTTATTATGTAGATATTATAGTACATGTGTTTTTTAAAGAGTGCACAGTATTTTGATTCTTTAAAATTTGTTTTTGTTTAGATAAACCAGTAGGAATCAAAGACCAAAAGTAGTAGAGCCATTGCCTAGCATGCTAGAGGTCCTGGATTCAATCCTAAGTACTAGGAAAAAGAAAAGAAAAGAAAAGAAAATCAAAATAGCCACAGAAATTCAGGAGGGCTAGAAGAACCTAAAGGTGATGTTTAAGCTCTTGTTGGTTAAGTTTTCTCTATATATCCTCATAATCTCTTATGAACATCTCTACCAAGGCATTTATCACAGTGTAGCAAAAATTGTTTGTCTCTCCCCTCCTTATCTCATGAATTACCAAAAAGAAGTGACTTTTAATCACCTTGGCAGAAGGCAATATAGTGTAACAGCTGAGGATGAAACTGTAGAGTTAGGATGCCTTATCTCAAATTTTTTAATATTTGGATGACTTTAGGAAAGTCACCTCACCTCTCCATGGTTGAACTTGCTTCTTTATTAGAATGATAATAATAGTCCTACCTCATTGGATTGGTATAATTAAATGAGTTAACATGCAAAGTGCAATATGATAGCTTTTCACTTTTGAACATTTCTGAAGTTGGAGTACATCTGTCAATGGATGGTGTCTTAACAGTTTAATTGGAAAGCTTTTCTCTTAACAGTACATAAAAAAAAATGTGTCTTAAAATCAATGGCATTAAATTCAGTGAAACACTGTAGTGAGCATTCAGTGAAACTGAAGAATTATTGCTATTACAATTGCCATTATCACAGAGTAACTGCTAAAGAGTAGGTACTTGGTGTATGTCCATTAATGGGAAGAGTGGATAATAGTCAATGACAAAAAGGACATATTTTGATATGAATATACAGAAAGATAAAAAATTATCCAATGTTATATACTAGGTAAAGAATCAATTAGTGATACACATGCTAGCCAAAACACGGTGGTGCTGGAGATTGAACCCAGGGCCTTGTACATGCAAGGAAAGCACTCTACCAACTGAGCTATATCCCCAGCCCACTTTTTATATATTTTTAAACTAAAAGATTTCAGTACTGGGCTGAGGTTGTAGCTCAGTGATAGAGCATTTGCCTCGAATGAATGAGGCACTGGGTTCAATCCTCAGCACCACACAAAAATAAATATGTAAAATAAAGATATTGTGCCCATCTACAGTTAAAAAAATATTTTAAAAAATTCAGTACTGGGCTGGGGATGTGGCTCAAGCGGTAGTGCGCTCGCCTGGCATGCGTGCGGCCCAGGTTCGATCCTCAGCACCACATACAAACAAAGATGTTGTGTCTGCTGAAAACTAAAAAATAAATATTAAAAAGTTCTTTCTCTCTCTTAAAAAAAAAAAACAGGAAAATAAAAATGGCTGGTGATGTGATTCAGTGATTAAGCACACTGGGTTCAATCCCAGGTAACAAACAAACAAAAACCAGTTATTTTCTTTTCTCCTACCTCAGCCTTCTGAGTAGTTGGGATTATAGAAAAGCACCACCTATCTAGCTTCTTCTTTTTTTTTTTTTTGTTTCAGGGGACTAAAACCAGGGGCACATAACCACTGAGCCACATCCCCAGCCCTTTTCTGTATTTTATTTAGAGACAGGGTCTCACTGAGTTACTTAGGGCTTCGCTAAATTGCTGAGGTTGGCTTTGAACTTGCCATACTTCTGCCTCAGCCTCTGGAGCCCCTATGATTACAAAGGAGCACCATCATGCCTGGCCTGCCTGGCTTCTTAACAGGAAGAGTCAATTCAAGTTCAGGATATAGTTTAAGTATTAACATTTAAATGTTTTTTAAACAAAATGAGGACCAGTAGTGCATGCCTGTATTCCCAGACTCTTGGGAGGCTGAGCAGGAGGATCTTGAAATCCAGGCCAACCTTGGCAATGGGCTGGGGCTGTAGATCAGTGACAGGGCACTTGCCTGTCACATGTGAGGCACTGAGTTCCATCCTTAGCACAACATAAAATAAAGACATGCTGTCCATCTACAATTAAATTAAAAAAAAAGATGTTTTATTAAAAAAATACCATTTGAACATATCCATGAGAATGTTAAAATTTCCTTGTTATATTGTTAGGTTGTAGTTTCATGACAACCTAATTAATAATCAACAGAAACAAATTGTTCTAAAATTCCATTAGTTTTGTAGAAAGGGATACCTATGTAAAAAAAGCTAGTTTGATTTGGGTTCACTTTTCATTACTAAAGCATAATAGAAAACAGTTTCATGTGGAGCTTATAGTTTTTTTGAAAAGAAAGTGCCCTTCTGAGGTTAGTTAACTCTTGGTTAGGTGAAGTTAAATGACCTTGTTTCATTTCATTTTTCATGGTTCTAGGGATTGAGCCCAGGGGCACTCTACCACTGAGTTATATCCCCAGCGCTTATTTTTATTTTATTTTGAGACAGTGTCGCATTATGTTGTCCAGGCTGGCCTGGAATTTGTTATCCTCTTGCCTCAAGTTGCTGGGATTATAGTCATGTACCACCATGTCTGGCTCATCTCCCAATCTTTCTTAACCTTAATTTGAGATCTAGTTCACTTTTCTTCTATGAAGCACTTTCTTATCACATGATTCTTATTAAGCACTCTCTTATCACATCAGAATACATGATTCTTATGAAGCACTTTCTTATCACATCAGATTACAATGAGTCTTATTATATTTGAGTTAATGTTTTAACCAAGCATGTGTGTAATCCCAGATACTAGGGAGGCTGAGGCAGGAGGATCACAAGTTGCAGGTCAGCTTTGGCAAGTTGGAGACCAGCCTGGGCAATTTAGCAAAACCCTGTCTCAAAATAAAAAGGCTAAGGAAATACACCTCAGTGGTAAAGCACCCCTGAGTTCAATCCTCAGTACAGAGAGAGAGAGAGAGAGAGAGAGAGAGAGAGAGAGAGAGAGAGAGAACACTTTGGTCACTTGGCCCCTTTATACTCTTAAAAATTACTGAATGCAGCTGGGCGAGGTGGCACAGATCTGTAATCCCAGCAACTCAGGAGGATGAGGCAGGAGGATCTCGAGTTCAAAGACAGCCTCAGCAAAAGCAAAGTCCTAAGCAACTCAGTGACATCGTGTCTCTAAATAAAATATGAAATAGGCTGGGGATGTGGCTCAGTGGTCGAGTGCCCCTGAGTACCACTACCATCCCAAAATTACTGAGTACACTCTTAAAACTTATTGAGTACCCTAATTAAATGGGTTATATCCATTATTAACTGTGTATTAGAAGTTAAATCCTACAAATTTATTTTTCTTTATTTGAAAATAACAACAAACCCAACACTTTTCAATCTTTTCCTGTGCCATGGATTGAACCCAGAGTCTGGCACATGTGAGGCAAGCCAAGTGCTCTACCACTGAGCTACAATCCCAACCCAATCCATTACTTTTTTAAATATACTTTTAGTTGTAGTTGGACATAATACCTTGATTTATTTTTATACCGTGCTGAGGATAAAACCCAGCGCCTCACATGTGCTACTTGGGTGCTCTACTACTAAGCCACAACCCCAGCTCATAAAGTCAACTTTTTTGGTGGTGGTGGTGCTGGGGATTGAACCCAGGGCCTTGTGCATGCAAGGCAAGCACTCTACCAACTGTGCTATATCCCCAACCCCTCAATCCATTACATTTTAACATGAAATTTTTATGAAAAATATATACTTTTCCAAAAACAAAAAAAAATTAATTAAGAGTGTCATTGTTGGGGTGGGGTTGTAACTCAGTGGTATAATGCTGGCCTAGCATGAGTGAGGCACTGGGTTTGATTCTCAGCACACATAAAAACAAACAAACAAAATAAAAAATTCTTTAAAAAAAGTGTTTCTGCTACACATTTTTTTGCAAATCTCTTTAATATCTAGCTTAACAAAAAGCAGCTAAATTCTCATACCTGCTTTATAAGTACACAGATAAGTAGTTGGAAAAGAAAAAATCTTTTTTGGCAATGTATCAAGGGGCTGCAGGGGTAATTCAATGGTAAAACACTTATCTAGCATGCATGAGAGCCTGTTTTCCATTCCCAGCACCAATGGAAGAAAAGAACAACAACAAAAAAAATACTGCCTCAAAATTCAACTGGTATTCATTTCTACAAAGTAAGTTGCACTGTAGAATCTGAACCGCATCAGTGACCTCTTCCTACTCTGTTACATGAAATCCCATTGGTCCATCTTTAACTATGAATGGACCTTTCACACTTAAGATTTTATAACATTAAGCACTGGTCATACAGAAAATATTGATTCACTGAATTATGTGATATTTTAAAAATCACATTTGTTAACATTTGATTTCATCAGAAAAGTCTTTAAGAAGTGGAAAGCTATCAAGTTCATGGTGGAAGATATTTTCTAAAATTCTAATTTTTGGCAAGGTGTGGTGTCATATGCCTGTAATCACAGCTATTCAGGAAGCTGAGACAGGAGGATCACAAGTTGGAGGTCAACCAGGACAACACGATGAGACCCTGTCTCAAAATGGGGGTGTCACTTAGTAGTAGAGTATCCTGGTTCAATCCTCAGTATCAGAAAAACAAAATGAAAAGAAAAAAAATTCTATTTTTTTTCTTGAAAACTCAAATTTAATTATTGTGCTACATCAGTTAGATTACTTTTATTAAAGTACAGACTCACTTTATTCATTTTCAAGAATATCTCTGCCAAACATTCAAGCCTGAATAAGTACAGTTGTTACTCATTCTTTAAAGTAAAAACATTGTTCTGGGGGGTGGGAGAAACAGTTGATTTAGCTCACAACTCAAATGACTGCACAGTTTTTTTTCCTCAAAACAAACATCATGCGGCTGGGGTGGTGGCTCAGTGGTAGAGTGCTCGCCTAGCATGCATGAGGCACTGGGTTCAATCCTCAGCACCACATAAAAACAAACTAATGTATCCACCTAAAACTAATAATAAATAAATAAATATTTTAAAAATCATGCTTTGGTACTTATAAAAGGTGTTTTGTATAGACTCTTTTTAATTTTTTTTTTTTTAGTTATAGACGGACACAATACTTTTATTTATTTTTATGTTGTGCCAGGGTCAAACCCAGTGCCTCATTCATACTCTCGGCAAGCGCTCTACCACTGAGCCACAACCTTGGCACTTGTATGTACTGTTAATGTTGTCACACAGAATATTAAAAGCTAAATGTACTCAAATGTTGAACATGATAAAATAAATATTTTTTACCAATATTTCAAGGACTTTTTTGTGTGGTACTGGAGATTGTACTTGTAGTAGAGCATGCACTCTACCACCGAGCTACATCCCCAGTCCTTTTTGGTATTTTTAATTTTGAGACAGGAATCTCACTAAGTTGCTGAGCCTGTTCTCAAACTTGTGATCCTTCTGCCTCAATCTCCCAAGTAGAAAAATATTCTTAAGTGAAATGGACTTTTTTTTTTTAAACTGTGAGTATATGATGGTGAAGAATATCTACTAGTACACTTGGTACCACTGCTTTGATTCGTGCTGAGGCAATTGGAATTTTAACCCACCATTGCTTTTTCTTTCTTCTTTTCTTTTTGGTGCTGGAGATTGACCCAGAGTATCATTTATGCAAAACATATACTTTACCATGGAGCATTAAGCCCCAGTCCTAGCCATTAATGCTTTTGTAACATAAATGCAAATATCAATGCAGTAAAAAAAGGTGAATAATGTGGGGCTGGGGCTGTAGCTCAGTGGTGGAACACTTGCCTCACATATATGAGGCACTGGGTTCGATCCTTAGCACCACGTAAAAATAAATAAATAAATAAAACAAAGGTTCATCTACATCTAAAAATTTATTTTTTAAAAAAGGTGTATAATGGGACTGGGGATGTGGCTCAAGTGGTAGCATGCTTGCCTGGCATGCGTGCAGCCCGGGTTCGATCCTTAGCACCATATACAAAACAAAGATGTTGTGTCTGCCGAAAACTAAAAAATAAATATTAAAAAAAAATTCTCTCTCTCTCAAAAAAAAAAAGGTGAATAATGTCTTATTAAAATACTTTGACCTTGCAGATCCATGAAAGGGCCTCAGGGATCCACAGGAGCTCACAGACTACACTTTGAAAATTGCTATCTTAAATAAATCAATAATGGTAAGTCAGAAGAGTGGTTACCTTTGAGGATGGAGAGAGATACACTGGAATAGGGAATCTCACAGGGTTCTAGAAATGTTGCATATCTCTATCTCAGAAGTAGCCACCTATATGTATACATATGAGGATGGAGAATTTTTCATTTGTGACAATATCAATGAACCTGGAGGAGATGTTAGATGAGATAAGCCAGACACAGACAAATACTACCTGACCTTACTTATGTGTAGAATCTAAGAAAGTGGAATTCATATAAGTAGAGAGTAGAATGGTCGTTGCCAGAGGATGGCATATGGAGGCTGAACGAGGAAAGGAGAAATGTTGCTCAAAAAGAGTCAAAATCCATGCCTATAGTAGCACCTACTGGGGAGTTGAGGCAAGAAGACCATCTGAGCCCAAGAGTTTGAGACCAGCCTGGGCAAAACAGCAAGACCCAGTCTCATACAAACAAACAAATAAACACGTACAAAGTTTCACAGGAGAAATGACTTTCAGTGATACACCACCCAGAAATGATAATTGTAATAAATAATAATATATTGTGTAATATTTCAAAATTGTTGAGATATTAAATGTTCTCATCCCCTCGTAAATAACTAAGGTGATACATTTGTTAGTTAACCTGATTTAATCATTTACATTGCAAACATCAAAAATCAAATTGCATCCTATAAATATATACAATTATTATTTGTCAATTTAAAATGTTTTAACTAAAAAGAGTGTATCAAGGGCTGGGATATAGAACATTTGCCTATGACGTGAAAGGCCCTGGATTTGATCTTGACCAACACACACACACACACACACACACACACACACACACACACACACACACACACACAATGCACCATAATACATAACATTAGTTTCATTTGCTTTATCGATCACTTAACCAATAAAATAAATAAATAAAGCTGATTACTTAATGCTATTACATGTAAGCCTATCCTCCATTAAAAAAATCAATACCTTTAATTTTATGGTTTATGTTTTAATATTCTAGGATAGTCATCTATATCCTAAGGAGATTCTTTGAAGGCAAGTATTGGGGGAAACATCTATCCACCACTACCCCTGTAACCACCAAGTACAGGAAAAGTATACACCAGTTGTTAGGTGGGGAAAAGAATGAAAGAAAGGGCTGGGGATGTGGCTCAAGCGGTAGCGCGCTCGCCTGGCATGCGGGCGGCCCAGGTTCGATTCTCAGCACCACATACCAACAAAGATGTTGTGTCTGCCGAAAACTAAAAAGTAAATATTAAAAAAAAAAGAATGGAAGTAAAATTTTATCCTTTCTCTACTCCCTCACACACTCTTCCTCATAGGAGCAAAAGTGACTTAGGAAATAGAGTTGCCCATCCATTATTGATTCAATCCTTTAGAATCCTTAATTTGGAGCAACCCAAGCTCAAAACAAAATTTCTGTTCATCCATACAAAAGTTTGCTGCAGTAGGCATAACAGTTCAAGGAAAAGGCCATTTTAAAGTTAAGTTTAATTTAGAGAGGGGACTGGAGAGGACCCAAATCCTTCTGTTAGTAATAAATTTAATATTTTGACTTCTGTCTATCTGATGCCTGCATTTTATTTCTTTTTCTTTTTATATATATATATATATATATTTTAGTTTTCGGCGGACACAACATCTTTGTTTTGTATGTGGTGCTGAGGATCAAACCCCGGCCCCACGCATGCCAGGCAAGCGTGCTACCACTTGAGCAACATCCCCAGCCCCCTGCATTTTATTTCTTAATTGGTTTCAAACTTGGGAGGGAAAGTAAGTAATGCTGTTTATTAACCTTCTCAAATCTCAATAGTAAACCATGTCTCATATATCTTAGACTATTCCACATAGTCGTGTTCAAGAAATGAATGTTTGCAGCAACTCGGGAGGCTGAGGCAGGAAGATTATAAATTCAAGACTAGCCTCAACAATTTAGTGAGGCCCTAAACAACTTAATGAGACCCTGTCTCAAAATAAAAAGTACAAAGGGCTGGAGATGTGGCTCAGTGGTTCAGCAAGACTGGGTTCAATCCCTGGTACAAACAAACAAACAACAACAACAACAACAAAAAAACATATATATATATACACACACACACACACACACACACACATGTGTTTGAAATTTGTTTCAAAATAATTTGGGTAAGAATGAGCAGGGATATAGATGAAATTAGACTGGGCAGAAGTTGTTAATTGTTTGCATATGGGTGATGGGCTCATGGATCCTTACTAGTTTTGTATATGTTTGAGATGCACCATTATAAAAAATTTCAAAAGACGCCTATCATTTGACCTTTTGGTTTGGGGAAAAGATATTTTAAAAAAGGACAGAAATTCAGTATTCCAAAATAAATTCCCCTACAGTCAACATAATTTTTACTACTAATATTTACATTCCAAGTCTATTTATGTCTTTTGTCCGATTTCCAAATTAATTTTAATTATAATCCATTCAAACCTAAAAACTTAAGCATGCAAACATTATTGATATTTTTAACCTACTGTATAAGTTTATTAGTCATTATGAAAATATTAAAAAGATGGTCAAAGATATTAATAATTAACAGAAGGGCTGGTGTTATAGCTCAGTGGTAGAGCTTGCCTAGCATGTGTGAGGCACTGGGTTCAATCCTCAGCACCACATAAAAATAAACAAATAAAATAAAGGCATTCTGTCCATCTATATCTACATCTTTTTTTAATTAACAGAAGACAAAGTATGTTTAGCACTTCATATATTTCATTGTAATTCTCACAACCACCCAATGGGGTTAATATTAAATATCCTCAGAAAAAAATTGCCTAAGATCATACATACAACCAATAAGGGGAACCAGGATCCAATCACAAGCAGTATAATTTCAGAGTCCATCACTTTTACTACTATGTTTCAGTTTTTATGTTACCATTCAATTTTATTTCAGCTTTAGAGGTAAATTATCCATCTTGGTCTTGTTCACATGTTCTTCTATTTGTTTGTAAAGCTACAAGATAAATTCCACAGTGATGCTCATAAATTACTCAGACTCATATGGTGAAAGCCTAGAGAGTAACAAAGGGATTAATTAACAAGTATGATATTCTTCTCCAAGGAATTATTTAGTGGCAGCTAGTCTCAAGAGATGGTTTGAGTTCCTTTCTTTCCAATAATCATTACATAATTAACAGAAGCAGTCTTGTCTTTAAATTTTTGTTTCTCCCAATAAACAATCTTACACAATTTCGGCCTTTGCAAATAACCATTCTACATACAAACAAAATTTTATTTTATTTTACCTTATTTATTTATTTATTTATTTATTTATTTATTTTGCAGTACTAGGGATTGAACCCAGGGGCCTTCTACCACTGAGTTGCATCCCCAGTCCTTTTGTTATATGGTCATTATTGGGGGAAAAATACACATATATAAGTATATATAAAATATACAGACAAGTATACATATACATAATACATATGTATATATAACATAAGTATATATAACATATATTTAAATATATGGCCATCACTAAAAATAAGTACATCTTCATTTACTAAAGTGTGCTTTATTAAGCAGGGTATTAATATTAAGCAAATGATAAATTACTTTGTTGCAAATAAGCCATCAATAGGAATGAATGAGCCAAGTGAGGAAGAGTTCTCTGGCAATAAGATTGAAGGAACAAGAGCTGAAGAGAATAAATGCTGTGATGTGGAACATGCTTCAGGTGAAAATGCAGAATGCTACTTCCAGTGACACTCAAACTGATGCCTCAATTTTCTTCTTGCATAACCAATTAAAGTCTGGAACCCAGAAGAAGCCGAATACGTCCAAGAGTAATCCTTACTCTCAAACTATCACCTGCCAAATCAATCTGTGGTAGGAAGCCCTGAATGTGACAGTACTCTGCCTTTAGACCAACGTTAAAAGATGAAGAAAGGAGGGGATTAGATCAGTTGGTGAGACTTTTTGATTCTTTGGCCACTTAGCCCTAATTAACAGAGAGATAGTTTACTTTAAATTATTTCCTTGCTATCCTTGTTTCTCTATCTAACTCAGTGAGACACAATCCCAGCCCCAAATTTCTTACAATTAACACAATTTACTTATGCAGCTAGAAAAATATATCTTAGAATATTAATAAAATTCATAACTTCATAGTATGATGAAAATGGTCTTTGAGACTACTGCCTACCCTCCATTTAATCCAGGGGTTTATCTTTGGCCCTATTGAAATTTTTATATATGTGATTTTTTTTTCTTTTCTGTGCTGTACCACTGAGCCACATCTCTATTCTGGTCCTATTGGTATTTCATCAATTAAACAACAACAACAACAAAAATCTAGCACTAAGTAGGTAATTAGCAGACAATTAACTGTTATTTTTATTATATGCCAAGCTGTGTATAAAGGCTAGAGCCACAAGAATTAACGGATCTAATCCCTGTCTGTGAGGAACTCATGATCTAGCAAGGGGAAAAAATCTATTACAGATCCTATTGCAATATTATATATGCTTGAAAGAAGTAACAAAGCCTACAACATTTAACTTTTGAAACAGAGTGTTTTCCACTTTCAAGGACAATCTTAGTAAAAGGTAAAAGCATTACTTAAAACTCTGAAAACAGCCAGGTGTGGTGGTGCACTCCTGTAATCCCAGCTATTTAGGAGGCTGAGACAGGAGAAATGCAAGTTCCAATCCAGCCTCAGCAATTTAGCTCAAAATAAAAAGTAAAGGGGCTGGGGTTGTGGCTCAGTGGCAGAGCACTTGCCTCGCACATGTGAGGCACTGGGTTTGATCCTCAGCACCATATAAAAATGAATAAACAAAAGAAAGATATTGCATCCATCTATAAACTAAAAAATATTTTAAAAAATAAATAAAAAATAAAAGTAAAAAGTAAAAAGGGCTGGGAATGTGGCTTAGTGGTAAAGTACCCCTGGGTTAAATTGCCAGTACAAAAAACAAAACAAAACAAAAAACAACAACAACAAAAAATACTCCGAAAACAATTTTAGGTGCTATTATTCCTTCTCAATCAACTGCAGAATTCAATTGTAGAATTCAATGTATAAGCTAACTTATGTTTCTAAACAATGTCACAGGATTTTGTTGCTGTTTTGTTTTATGTTACATTTTGTGGTGCTGGGGATTAAACCCAGCTTTTTGCACCCATGAGCTACATTTCTAGCTAATTTTTAGCAGTTTTAAAAGTGTTTTCTAAACTGGGCAGAGTGGCATACCCCTATATTCCCAGCTACTGGGGAGGCTGAGGCAGGAGGATGGGAATTCAAGGCCAGACTGGAGGATGGAAAGGATGGGAATGTAGCTCAGTGGTAGAGTGCTCCTGGATAATCCCAGTAGCTAAGTTAAAAAAAAAAATGAATAAAAGTGCTTTTTATATATGTCATCATAACAATGCAAAGAGGTAAGCAAGGCAAATAGTTCTCATTTTACAGAAAAGTACACTAAGGCTTGTTCTAATTGCTAGTAAATTCAGAATCTGATTCGGGTGGTTTAATTCTTTATCATAATGCTTTTGTAGTACACATAAAGTAGTAGACATTAGAGCTTCCAGTTATACCAGTCCAGGTGCATATACTTTATATACACAGAATACTCAATGTTTCAATACTGGAATGGCCATATATCTGGATAACAAAAAATATTAGGTATTTGCAGTCAAGGAATAGAGAATAAGCACAAATGTGAGCAATTTGCAGAGACAAGTGAATGCTATCATCAGTGTCCAAAATAAAAATTGAAGGAATTAAGAGAAGACTGTTGGGCTGGGTTGTGGCTCAGTGGTAGAGTGCTTGCCTGGCACTGGGTTTGATTCTCAGCACCACATAAAAATAAATAAATGAAGTATAAATTTTTTTAAAAAGAGGAGAATATCTGTCTATCTCTCTTTTTGGTACTGGAGACTGAACCGAGGGATACTTTACCACTGAGCTACATTCCCTGCCACTTTTTATTTTTTTATTTCGAGACAGGGTCTCACTAAGTTGGTGAGGATCTCATTAAATTGTTGAGGTTGGCCTCGAACCAATCCACCTGCCTCAATCTATGTCTCTCTCTCTCTCTTTTTTTTTTTTTAAAGAGAGAGTGAGAGAGAGAGGGGGACAGAGAGAGAGAGAGAGAATTTTAATATTTATTTATTTTTTCTTAGTTCTCAGCGGACACTACATCTTTGTTTGTATGTGGTGTTGAGGATCAAACCCGGGTCGCATGCACGCCAGGCAAGCGCACTACCACTTGAGCCACATCCCCAGCAACCTATGTCTCTTATTTGCCAGAGACTTAACATCTTAATTTACAAAGTATGTTGTAGTAATTATTTCCTGTTCTAATCTTGATTCAATGGTATTATTTGGAATACATATTCAACAAAAGTGTATTAAGCTAACATACAGGAACTTAATACAGTTCTGGGGAAACATCACACCGCCAAAACAGATTTTTGAGTTTGCAGATGTTTAATAAGATTCCTATGAAATGTTGTTAGATTTTTGAGCATCAAATACTGTCCACACATTTGAAAATAATAAATGGAAATTTTTTATAAAAGAATATTGAAATGACTTAGTATTCAGGGAGAAAATATGTTATAAGTATTTCCAACAGTGAGAATTTAAGATCTAGCTTATCCTGAATTTGATAATTGTTATGATGTTCTAGCATGCATAATTAATATGTATTTCTTTCTCTTTTTAAAAAAATTTTTTGTAGTGGTGTATAGACAGAATGCCTTTATTTTATTTATTTTGATGTGGTGCTGAGGATCAAACCCAGTGCCTCACATGGGCTAGGCAAGTGCTCTACACTGAGCCACAACCCCAGCCCAAATGACCTTTATTTTATTTTAAATATTTATTTTTTAGTTATAGGTGGACACAATATCTTTATCTTATATTTATGAGCGAGGGATCGAACCCTGTGCCTCATGCATGGTAGATGAGCACTCTGCCTCTGAGCCACAACCCAGCCCTGGTCTTAATTTTAATTTAGAAGATATACATGTTAGGGCTGGAGCTGGAGCTCAGTGGCAGAGCACTTGCCTAGCATTTGTGAGGCTCTCGGTTCGATCCTTAGCACCATATAAAAATAAACAAATAAAATAGAGGCATTGTATCCATCTATAACTAAAAATATATATATAATTAAGATCATTCATAATGACAGCTTAGATAGCTTTTTAGAGCATCTAGGTTTTGGTTTTGATTTGAGGTTTTTTGTTAAGGACACCTTTTGTAAATTAGTAAACACAACTGCAGTCTATATTGCAGATCCCCAGAATTGGACTACTATTACCATTGAAAATGCTTCTAAGGCAACAACTTGAATAGTAAAAGTTGGTCCTTGATTCCAATGGTTAAAAGCACAGTAGTAATTATGCCATCCTACAATTTAACCAGTTAAACCAAATAAGCAGTAACATGACATTTAGCCATCAACTCTTTAGATTGTGAAGTCCTAGAATTTACCATTACACTGAAATTTCAAGCAATTTTAACCCTGTGTTACACCTATCCCTAAAGGAAAGTTAAAAGCAATTAAAATAATCCAATTTCACTACATATTATACATTATGCTTGAAATGCAATGTACTCATATTATTACACAATGTTGAAGAGGCAAAGATATGGCCTGTTTTCTGGGCAATAGGTGGGCTACCTAGGATCCTTAAAGCAAGATACTCTTCCAAAATAGCCAATCTTTGTTTTCTTTCAACAACACTTCGTATCATAAACCAAAATGATTTTGTCTTTAGAAAATCCACGTGTCATTCTGGGGTGCAAGGTGGTGCTTTAAAAAAAAAAAAAAAAAAAAAAAAACAGGTGCAAGGTTTGGATCCCTGGAGACCAGGACACTCCATATCCCTGTCCTATTCAGCCCCAGCTCTAATTGTGACCTTGGGAAATATCCCAGGATCTGGGACTCGGTTTCTCTTTTTAATTATGAGGGCTAAATTATAAATGAGTGGGGATGGGACCAGCCCTCAGTCACCGTAGACAACCGGGTTGAATCTCGCTCCAGGTACACGCTGATCCTCGGCCTTGCTTGTGGCCCCAGCTCTCCCCAAGCGCTCAGCCATCGGCTTGCTAGTAGCATTGTTCCCGGTTCCCCGCCATGGGTACCCCAGGATTTGCACGGCGCTTCCCTCTTTGTGCCTTGCTGCCATGAAGGGACCTTGTGATCGTCCTCCCATCAGCTAAGAAACGATCCATCTACCCTTTATTTTCATCTTGATCTTTCTCCCCTCAGAGGACCCCTGACACCGCTACACTCCAAAGACCCCCGCCGGGGCTCTGCCACGAGACCCCCCTCCTTCCCTCCCTTCAGGAGAACTTCCCTTTACACCGCCTTCACCACCGAAGGAGCCTTCTAGTCTCACAGCCCCGTTCTTCCTCAAACTCTCACGGATTTCCATCCGGCTGCCTTTTGCGGAGCTCCAAAGGAGCCTCAGCTCTCTTCAGAAATAAAGCCTCCCCCACCTCCGCCATCGGGTTCTGGGGACCCCTCTCACCTCCACGGTGAGAGATGTGTTTACTGAGGAATCGCTGCTTCTTTCTCTGGTGCAGCAAAGTCGGGTATTTAAGCAACAAGAATGAGGTCACCAAGTACCCTCCTAGGGTGGAGAGAAGGTAAAAAGCCGCAGTGGACGACATCTCAGTCACCGTGTGGGAAGTCACCCACCTCCGGGGCCTCTGAACCCAGCTGCTGCGATCGCAACGGCTGCGGCGGCGGCGGCGGCTGCTCGAGGTCTGCTCGCCCCCAGCTGGTGCCAAGGGTGTAGCGCAGTTGTTCGTGTCAGCCCACCACGCAGGCGCAGCCCGACCCTATCGTCGGGGCAACAAAGGGGCTCCCACACGCAGGCGCGCTCCGGCTGGCAGGTACGAAAGGGCCTGCGAAGGTCCTTCGACCAGCGTCAAGCACCTAGCAGGTGGCGGAACGTGCAGAGATTTGAAGACGCTTCCTACTGAGGCAAAAACTTGGAAACCTGCCAGCTTTTTTTTTTTGGCCTTAGCTAGAACTAAAAAGGTTGTTCAAAGGGGATCCTCAGGAAACTGACCTATTTGGAAAATCTACATCAAAAGGGAAAGATTCCAGGGCGCCGTCTTAGCCCCTCCTCAAGGAAATGCAATGAATTGTTATCGATTCCTTGTGGGTACTCAAGAAATACTTGTTGATCTGCAAATTCTTTTAAAATAACGAAATTTAGGGCGGAGGATATAGCTCAATGGTAGAGCGCAGCTAGCACAAAGCCCTGGGTTCAAGACCCAGAATCCCCCCAAAATAAAACTTTGGCAAGGTTTTACCACTTCCTAGAAAGGCTGGAATTAAATTCCACAAGGCTCCTACTAGTTTCCTTTACATTTGAAAGACCCCCGTTTCCCTATCCAAGGAGAATCACACGAAACACTGGCTGCAAAAGCAAGAGGGGTTTATTGAGACACAGGCGCCTGCGGGTGCCCAGCAGAACCTCAGCCGGAGCTTTGGTGAGCTGGCACACCGGGCTTGGGGATACAGAGATTTTTATAGGGTAAAGGGGCAGTTTAAACAATAGGTTAATTTTAAACCCAGCATATAGGCTACCTAAAGGGCAAAATTGTTTTTCACTGTATGTTACTGAAAAAGAACCACATAAAAGCTACATATTTGCACTCTGGCCCTCCTGTCCCTGCTCATTCAGGCATGCCTTGGGACCTGGTCCTTTGTCCTTTCCCAACCGGTTACACCTAACTAATTATCTGAAAAACACCTCTGGTGCCTGCATAGGTTTGTGACATGCCTCGGTGGTTTTGCAACTAGGCCTGACGTTGTTGGGCTGGGGGTCTTTCATTCCCCCCTTTTTCTTGATCATGGATAGAATCTTATATCCATTGTCCT
This sequence comes from Ictidomys tridecemlineatus, assembly GCF_052094955.1. NCBI lineage: Eukaryota > Metazoa > Chordata > Mammalia > Rodentia > Sciuridae > Ictidomys > Ictidomys tridecemlineatus. The sequence continues at coordinate 33,032,079 of NC_135479.1, read as the reverse complement.
GTGTTTTTCCTGAGTCATTTCCAGCCTGGCCTCCATTTTAGATTTCACTCGGTATTAGACCCGACTTACCTAACTACACTGACTGCCTAACTCCAAATCTGGCTTCATTCCCCCCTCTAATTTGGGGAGCTCCTTACTGCTGTAAGGAAAGGGGGCAAAGATCTTTCTGGCTTCTTCAGGCTGACGAAAGGGGTGATGTTGGGGCAAGCAGTTTGGAGTCCCCTTTAAAAATCGGGTCTATCGAGTGGTCCATGATAGGCTGGAGGGCCATTTGAGTGATGGGTGGTCTATAAAAGAAACAAGAATTTATTAGTACTGGAACCATATTGATGCAGCAATAAATGCCATAGTACAGGAATATGCCAATGAGTATGATGGCAAAGACAAAGACTAACAATGTTTTCCACCAGGAAGTACCAAGAACCAGAAGCTAAGATATTGTTTCCATGATAAAGTTGCTGAGGACATGGCTTCTATCTGAGCATGTAAATCTTTAATGATATTTGTCACATTGCCAGAATTGTCAGGGATGTAAACACAACATTTAACTTTTAGGGTTACAGATGTCTTTTTCTTTAAGATATAGTCTGATAATTTAATGCCATCTGATCCTGTAAAATCCTTTTACTAGTGTAACCTCTATGTCTAATAGAGAAATCTTTAATTCTGTTACTTAGGGCTGGATAACCATACTAGCAAACATCAAGCCTACCTGCCTTGGTTAGAAATAAAGGCCTTAGATTAAAATTGTTCTAGCAGTCCCTTTGACAGTTATCAGGCATTTTTACCTAAGATTTTTTTTTTTTGCAGCCTCTAGTTTACTTATTTATGGAAGTTACATTTAACTATTATTATCATTTAAGATGTCCAGGAACAGCTGTGCTTTGGCTTTGACTGTCTTTGCTAAGTGTTTAAGATGAAGCAAGTCAAACTGACTTCTGTTTCTTTAACAGTCAGCTGAGTCTCCTTGGAGTCCTCGGGAACTTCACAGCAGCTTCTCAGTTCTGCTAGTGCCATTTGTGCTAGGATGGGTCCAGGCCTTGCTTGACCATGTGGCTTCCCTCAGAAGCATCAGGGATGTCTCCCTTCTCTGATGACCCTCCTCTTCACAGCAAATGCACTGATTGGCCTTCTGCCCTCCACTGGTCTCATTAATCTCCCTGCTCGGGAAGTTATGTGGCCTAGAGTTGCAGAGCCCTATTCCCTGATTCAGACTGACTCAGAAGGCAAGAGCCAAATTTTTAATTTTAAAACTTAATCTTAAACATCCAGCAAATAAGTCAACAGTCTTATATTAAGGGTACTGGGCTTTAGTATCTATCTCTCTATCCTGTAGGTGATAACTCCTTGTAACACATTATCTTAAATTAACCCAGGTCGTGAGCTCTTAAAGCAGTACCTTAAAACATTAATAGGCAATCCTTAGTCCATGTACGAGCAAACTACAAAACAAAACTAACTAGGGTAAAAAACATATTTAGTTTATATAATAGCTACCTAGAATTTTGGCAGAGTTATACATTATAATCCCCTGTTTGATATCCTGGCAATCGTGACAAAAACAAACTTTTGGGCACAACTTTAAATGTATTGAAATCTGGCCTAATTTTTTTCATAGTCACTTTCACACATAGTGAGATGGGACATAGAGTCTTATCTCAAGTAAGGCAGGGTTCTTCATAAATCTTAAATACTATTGATCCTTGCTTTTTAGACATCATTTTACAAAGCCTACATAAATTGTTGCTTACATGAACATTAGTTAACAAAACATAATATCACATCTAAAACATGAATTAAGGGAAGGCTGGAAGCTTTTAACCTCTTGTAGGAGAGCAGCAAAGTACTTCTGTGTTTTACAATAAAACCTTTACCCAGATTAGGCTCTCATTAATCTTAAAAATACATCTAAATTGTATCTCAGTGTAAAAAGTAACATGGAACATTATATAACTTATTGATAACAAGTCCAGTTATAGAACAAAAATGATATAAATAAATTTCCAACATGTTTTTCCTTTAAGCCTAAATTACCATACACTTTTAGAATACCAGCTTGATATAATGCTCTTTCTAAAGCTTTTACCTTACAGACTTGTATACCTGGAAGATATGAACACATTAATGACACCAATTACATTGATGTTTTTATATTAAATGGCAGGCAACCCGTCTCTTGGAAAGTTTTTCCAGATATCATCACCAGCACCTGAAGAAGATCAGAGCGAATAAAAACAGAATAAAGATAAAAATTAGAGCAAAGATCAATTTCTGGCAGAAGTTCATGCCTGGTAGTGAGCTGCAGCACTGAGTGAACTGTTCTCTTGAAGATGTTGGGGGTCCATCAGTCATCAGAGGCTGGTAGTGCCTAAGTAGAAGCTGGTTGGAAGTTTAATCTGCAATTGGATTTGAAGGAACTTCATTATGTAGAGCAAGAGAGCACAAGAAAAGTATTGAAAAATAACAGTTGTTGTTTAACCATAGTTGTGTAACTTACTCAAAAACTTATACACATAACCAATTTACATAAACCTCCTTTTGTTCACATTTTGGAACAATACTTGTAAATTTTTGAATTTAAGCAGATTATTTTATAGACATCAACATTTTATTAGGGCCGTTTTGAACACCTAGAAAAACTTATAAGCTTAATTTTAAAGACATCTTTACTTTCATCTGTTTACCCAATTTAAATTGAACCATTTGAATCACGTGAATCAAAGATATTTGGATCCATTTTTAAATTTTTCATGAGTGCTCCTCATCTGTCAATTGTCATATCACTGCAGGATATATGGACATATATACATACATACTGACATACAACATGTAACACAAGTGTAACACATAACACAATGGTGAAATGCCATACAATTTACTCTTTGGTTAAATCTAGTTTGAGTTCCCATAAAAAGACACTTTTTTTTATTTCCCTTGGGCCTGAGCTCCAAGTTGCTTCTGTTTGCATATCAGCTTAAGCCCTGGCTGAGGTCTGGAAGGAACTGGGAAAACCGGAATTCTGAGCAGAAACTTCATGTCTAAGGCATTTTAACCATAAGTTACAATTTATCTTTCTATAGGATCTTTCTTGATGGTATAAAAGCCACCATCAGAAGAAGTTTCTTCAGGATCATTAAGCCACTTTCTTTGTTCTGAAGTTTCTAAAGTAGTATTAAGTTACATTAAATCACCTGAAAAAAAAATTTACACACTACCATGTATATCTAAAATTAAACTTTGAAAATTTTCAAGACTGTTGCTAATTAATGTCATTTCAATAAGCCAGACCAACGTTTTAATTTAACATTTTTTTTCCTAAATCTTATACAGAGAGAAACAGATACCAAATCATAATTTATTATCCTTGCCCAAATCAATGCACTGTAAAACTGGAAGTTACTTGCCAACTTGGAAGTAGAGTTCTTTTAATTTTCTATCCTAAGTATTTAGGTTCTCTGGTATGAACTATCTGAAATCTTAAACTAAACAATGACTTAAACCCAACTTTTAACTGCAAGATTGTGCAATGCTTCAGAAACCCATTCAGATATCAGATTGTTACAAAAAAAACCACATTTAGCCAAAATCATCCCCAAGAAACAATCTATAATAACCTTTAAAACAGACTATTGAAAGTTACCTATGCACCTTAGGGAACCTGGGCAGATTTTACTAATTATCTCATGTCTTTCTCAGTCCTGCAACCTGAATTGCTAACATTTCTGACCTGCGAAGGGAGGGAAGCATCCAGGAGGAATGGATGCGGGGTTGGGAGTGTTGCACGGCCCATACGGAGGCAAATGTGATTGGGGCTTTATGACTGAAAGTTTGGCTCCCATCCCCAAAGCCAATTAATGCCAATGGTCGAGGGTGAGACTCAAAGGGGTCGTGATTGATTGCCCTATGTTAGTTTTAGATGAGGAGATAGAATACAGAGTCAGAAACAATAACACAACAATCACAATAACACTACAATCAGACCGAATAGAAAGAGTGCTGCGCGGCTTCAAAACAAATGGCTTAGGCAGAGAAGCCCCACCGCTGCCTACAAAACCAAATGGCTTAGGCGAAGCAGAAGCTTCGCTGCTGCCTACAAAGACCAAATGGCTTAGGCGGAGCCGGAGCTTCGCCGCTGCCTACAAAGTGATCCCTGGGACGTCTCCCAGGGTGGCAGGGGAGAAGTCTGAGTTCGTCAACTCCTTCTTAAGCTGCCCAAAATACAAAGCGACTACGCGTAATCATACAAATGCAGCGCATAGAAACAAAGCATCAGTCAAGGGTTACAAACATAGAAGTGACACCAGATGACACGACAAACACGACATGAGCTGGCCAGCTTACCTCCCAGTGATACCAGGTGGTCCTTGGGCAGGGATCCAGACGGGGTGGGGGAGGGGCTGATCTCGGTGGGACCTCCAAAATGAAAGACCCCCGTTTCCCTGTCCAAGGAGAATCACACGAAACACTGGCTGCAAAAGCAAGAGGGGTTTATTGAGACACAGGCGCCTGTGGGTGCCCAGCAGAACCTCAGCCGGAGCTTTGGTGAGCTGGCACACCGGGCTTGGGGATACAGAGATTTTTATAGGGTAAAGGGGCAGTTTAAACAATAGGTTAATTTTAAACCCAGCATATAGGCTACCTAAAGGGCAAAGTTGTTTTTCACTGTATGTTACTGAAAAAGAACCACATAAAAGCTACATATTTGCACTCTGGTCCTCCTGTCCCTGCTCATTCAGGCATGCCTTGGGACCTGGTCCTTTGTCCTTTCCCAACTGGTTACACCTAACTAATTATCTGAAAAACACCTCTGGTGCCTGCGTAGGTTTGTGACATGCCTCGGTGGTTTTGCAACTAGGCCTGACGTTGTTGGGCTGGGGTCTTTCACATTCTACACATTCCAAACTACTAAAACACGAATAGCAACATTTCAATGCAAAACAATTCAAAGCCCAGGGTTTTGTTGTTTTATTTTTTACTTTTCAAGCTCCTGGGGTCAAGCAGTCCTCCTGTAGCTGGGACTACAGGCAAGTGCCACTGAACCCAGATACTCCTGTCTTGTTTGTTTTGGTACCAGGAAATGAACCCAGGGGCCCTTAACCTCTGAGCCACTCTGAGCCACATCCCCAGGCCTTTTTATTTTAATTTTTTAATTTTGAGACACGGTCTCGCCAAGTTGCTTAGGGCCTGGTAAAGTTACTGAGGCTGGCTTTGAATTTGCGATACTCCTGCCTCAACCTCCCAAGCCCGTCCTACACATTTACATATATATTATATAGAAATACATACATACACACATATATACATATATAAATAATAACAGCTTTAAAAGTAGCAAGATGTGTTAAATACTATTATTTTATACATGTTGAAACTAAAATAGACAATTCTATTGGTCCTGCATTTCAAAATCAACGTGTCTAGGAAAAGATAATTACACTAAAGTTTTGGTAGTCTTTCATATAGTTACTAGTAACATGTCACCAATTAGATGGTGATGTGATGGTAAATCACCATTTGATGCTGGTACAAGTTACCATGCACTGATAAGATTAGTATCACTTAGCCAATTGTTTCACTGTATAGGAATTTTAGAAGAATATCATGCAATAATATCTTGGATTAAAGTGTTAAATCTTGTGAAGTAGCTCAAGTCTATAATCCCAGTCACCTTGGAGGCTGAAACAAAAGGATTCGACCTGTCTCTAAAAGTGGGAAGAGGGGAGGGCAGCTGGGGATGTAGTTCAGTGGTAAAGATCCCCTGGGATCAAGTCCCAGTACCCCCACCCCCCAAAATTAAAAGTTTAGTTAGATAACATTAATTTGAAATATGGTATTGGGAGAGGGGAGGCTGGAGATGAGGCTCAATAGTACAGGTTTAGCTTCCTAGCTTGCAGGTCTTGTGTTCCATCACCCAAATCAGAAAGAAAGGGCGGGGGGGGGGGGAATCTTATCAGTCTAAGAATGAAATAATAAGAACAAAAAAATCTAATTAGGTATTAGAATTATGAGACAAACAAATGTGTTGTTTTTGCAATCAGTCTTCATATCGTGGATCACCTAACTTTATTATTTATTTATTTATTTGCAGCACTGAGGATCAAACCCAGGGCCTCCTACATGCCAGGAAAATGATCTACAATTCAGCCACATCCCCAATTCCCCAGTTCTTATTTTGGAAATAATTTCTGGAATTTTTTTTTTCCTGGAGCAGTGTCTTAAGGATAATCCTGGTTAAAATATAATTTTAGCAAAAACAGTTTTGGCTCAACATGATTATGCAATATTCAGTTATGATAGAAATATGTATTATCATGGACAGTGAAACAGAAACAAGAGAAAACAGAGGTATCAACATGTATTTTATGGCTTTTTTCTAGAACATCAAATTTTTATTAGCAAGAATAACCCCATTTAAAATAAATATCAACAAAATAACGAAACAGTAGAACAATTATTGTCCAAATACTGAACTCCTATAACCAAAACAGTTTGGGATTTGGAAACAGTGTACACATACTTAAAAAAGAATTCCCCACATAGTAAAAACAAAACCAGCTTAAGTTTAGGACTGAACTGGCTGGAAAATTCTTATTGTGTCACTGCTTTAAGAACCCCACGGAGCACCTTATAGCTCATTAACTGCACATTTTCCTTAGGAGGGAAACAAGGTCCTCTCTCAGTCACATATGCATAAGGAAATCTCAAAACCCAAAGGCCATCTGGTGGGAGGGTGATTTCTTGTTTTTCTGGATAAAATACTGGACATGGTGGTGGACCTGGTTGAACCTGAAAAACATAAGTAATATAATTATTTTTTGTTTCTCAAGAAACACCAAAAAGATAAGTACTTCCAACAAATGATAGGTTCAAAGAGTATGTAAGAGGCAGATGTAGATGCATATGCTGATACACCCCTGTTATCGCAGTTATGCAGAAGTTTGGGTCAGGGTAGCAAATTTGAGTCCAGTCTCAGTAACCTAGTAAGACCATGCCTCAAAATCAAAGTTTCAGCCTGGTGCAGCGGCACATGCCTTTAATCCTAGCAGCTTGGGAGGCTAAGACAGAAGGATACCAAGTTCAAAGCCAGCCTCAATAAAAGTGAGGTGCTAAGCAACTCAGTGAGACCCCTGTCTCTTAAATAAAATACAAAATAAAGCTGGAGAATATGGCTCAGTGGGTTGAGTACCCCTGAGTACATTCCCCAGCACTGCCCTCCCCCAACACACATACACAAAAAGTTGAGAAACAAAGTGTCATCCCTGTCCTCTCTGAGGGCCTACTCACTCCCTTGAGGGTGCCCCCATCGATTACTTTCTTCTTTCTTTCTAATAAACTTAGATGTACTTTTTAAGTCTTATATTTTGCTTGAAATCCCCTAATGCAAGAGCACAAGAGGGAGAATACACTTCAATCTCTGGTAAAATCTTATTGCTCTCCATTATCACATATAAGAGTAGGCAGAAAGGAGCTGGGATTAGTGGTAGAGTACATGCTTAACGTGTGCAAGGCCCTGGGTTTAGCTCCGAGCACACACACCTAATAAATAAATAAAAAGAGATTAAGCAGATATGAGTACACACCTAATTCATATTTAATATTACATTATTTATTCTCAAATATTATCCTGATTTTTCTACTGAGTTTTTAACTTCAAGCTCTATTTTTGAACCAAATTATGTGAACTAATGGAATAAACTAATTGAAATACCTAGCATTTTCCAGTTTTCATAAGGATGGATAAAATAAAATGCCACAATTTCTATTTTTAATTTTTTTTCTTTTTAAAAGAAAAGGTTTCATTCATTATGTTGTCTTGGCTGGCTCCAAACTCCTAGGTTCGGGTGATTCTCTTGCCTCAGCCTCCCTAGTAGGTACAGGCATGATCTATTCTGCTGGGCTCCCACAATTTCTCTTTTAAGAAACAGAATATCAGGACTGGAATTGTGGCTCAGTGGTAAAGTGCTTGCCTAGCACATGTAAGACCCTAGGTTTAATCCTCAGCACCACATAAAAATAAATTAGGACTGGGGCTGTGGCTCAAAAGTAGCACACTTGCCTGGCATGGGTGAGGCACTGGGTTTGATTCTCGGCACCACAAATAAATAAATAAAATAAATATATAAAGGTCTATCAACAATTTAAAAATATATATATTTATATTTTTATTTATATATATATTTATTTATATTTAGTTAATTTTTAATTAACTAAATAAATGTATTGTGTCCATTACAACTAAAAATTAAAAAACAAAAAAGAAACAAAATATTAAGCCAAGCAAGGTGGCACATACCTGTAACCCCAATAACTCAGGAGGCTAAGGCAGGAGGATCACAAGTTCAAGGCCAGCCTCAGCAACTTAGCAACATCCTAAGCAACTTAGGAAGATTCTGTCTCAAAATAAAAACTAAAATGGACTGGGGATATAGCTTAGTTGTAAAGCTCCCCTGGGTTCAATCCCAGTATTAAAAAAAAAAGGTAAAAAAGGTACTTATATTTAAAATATGTGTTTAATGAAATAATTTTGATATTATATAGTAGTTTTAAAAAAATAATCAAAACAAGCATCGATATTTTTTTTTTTTTTTTGAGGGCAGGGAGGGTTGCACTTCTTACCTGAGGCATTAGTATTATCTGCAAAGGAGCATCAGGAACCACAACAAAAAGCCTCATAAGTTGAGCATAATGTGGTTTTAGCCCTCTACCCTGAGATGATGACAGAATATATAAGGGCATATCACTATTTAGGGCTTTTAAAGCTGACTCCTTTGGCCCACTACCCATCACTTTCATTATTTTGTCAGGTCCCGAGCACATGAATCTTCGACCTCGAGAGTCTTCATATTCAAAGCCCACAAAAGCTCGAGCTATGTCATCTCGGCGCCTTCCTCTTCCCATTACAACTGCACTTCTCTTTCCAGGAATAGCTTTATTTGGAGCAGGCCAAGAATTTGTGTCTAAGTCGCCTTCATCTTCAGCTCTAGTCCTGATGACAATATCCCAAGGCATAAGATAGTTTGTTCCTGGAATGAAGCCCTGTTGATCCAAACCTGTATGAAAGTTATAAGACTTAGCAGGGCCCAGTTTAACCAAAGACCAGCTGGAGAATTTGGGTAGGAGACCTTTTGGGCAATTTGAATGTAGCATGCCTGGGAGATACTCAACTGTGGATGCCTGTCGATCTACCAAATTTGGTCTCTTCTCAGATTTTACTTCTCCTTGACCATGAACTTCCGGATTGTCTCCTCCTGCTTGGGGATCAGCTGGATAGGTACCTAAACTATCTGTGGATTGGCCCAAACTCAAAGCTAAACTCAGACTTGTGCTCTCTCCTTGAGTTTGAGGTTCTTTTTCTTTAAGTTTATCAGAATCTGAATCTGGAGGAGCAGGAGAGGATTCATTTTTGGCAGGGGCAGGATCTGGAGTACTGGGTTCAAATACTGGGAAATTGATATGATCCAATTTTCCACAACATTTTTCTTCCAGAAGCTATAGAAAGGGGAAAAAAAAAAGTCCTGTAAATTTTTAATTTAAAATAACATTCTTCACCCTAACAAGTTAAGATCCATAATATGTGATAAGTACATGTAAAGAACCTGCTCTTGTTTATATATCATGCTGCAGTTCTGTTTTTCTAAGTATTCTGCTTCTGAAAATATGTACTTTTATTCAGATATTTAACAAAAAAAAAGAAGAAAAGAAAAAAAAGTCAGAGGAGAGGAAGAAGAAAAAAATGAAGTCTACCTGATAAAAGTCATAGTTAGCTGCCTTGATATCAAAGGGATCATCTCGAGGTGCCTGTTTCCTTCCACAGTTACATGCACCAGTAGATCGAGCACGGCTATTGTGATACAGAACAGGAGGGTTTCTATCAGCCTCTGGTTTTTCTCCTGGAAAACAGAACAGTCACTATAATTTCATAAACCTGGGCAGAATCAAGGTTCCTTTGCATTCTGTAACATGGAGCCCCCAAATTCTCCAAATAGTTCTTTGGAAATAAGAACACACACACACTCACTTTGACTAAATAATAGAAGAAGTGTAAGCTACATAAAATATATTTTTAGTCTTGTTTTTTGTGGTGCTGGGAATGATACCTAGGGCCTTTTGCATGCTATACAAGCAATCTAACACTGAGCTACATTCCCAGTCCTAATTTAAAATTCCGAGCTTCTCAGTTTTTTCCTCTACTGTCACAATTACAATGACTTAACACTTCACTGTATTCATTTTAATGCAAAAAATACTCCAAAATAAAAAATTTAATACAAAAAAATCTGAAGCTGGGCTGGGGTTGTGGTTCAGCGATAGAGCACTTGCCCTGCACCTGTGAGGCACTGGGTTTGATCCCTAGCACCATATAAAAAATAAAAAATAGAGACTGTAGCTCAGTGGTAAAGCGATTGCCTCCCAGGTGTGAGGCCCTGGGTTTGATCCTCAGCCACATAAAAATAAATAAATAAAGATACTGTGTCCATCTTCAACTAAAATATTTTTTAAATGATAAATAAAAATTAAAAATAAACAAAATAAAAGTATTCTGTCAATCTAACATATACATGTATGTGTGTGTATGTATATGTATGTGTGTGTGTGTGTATATACATACACACACACACATAAAAAACATCTAAAGCCAGATGCAGTGGCACACGCTTGTAATCCCAGTAGGTTGGGAGGCTGACACAAGAGGATTACAGGTTCAAAGCCAGCCTGAGCAACAGAGAGGTGCTAAGCAGCTCAGTGAGACCTTGTCTCCAAATAAAATACAAAATAGGGCTGGGGATGTGGCTCAGTGGCCAAGTACCCCTGAGTTCAATCCCTGGCACACCACCCCCCAAAAATCTGAAGCTTTGTACTACTTAATAATTATCATAAGGAAAATAAGAAATTAATCATGGCTGATATTTCCATTTCCAGCAGGAGATAAAACTTACAGCTGATTCACCTATATTTCTACAGGGCTCTTTAAAAAAATATGAATACATAGTAAATAAACCACCTGAAACAAGAATAAAAACATAGCTCAAAGTTATGATTTCAAAATGCTGAAAAAAATTTGGCTACCTGATTTAGGTAATGAGTGAAATTTATGTACACAGTGTTGATCAGTTAAACTCCTCTCCTCACAGAGCTGATGGCCATTGCTCCAAAATTTGTAGCAGTCCTCATGCAATTGCATGGCATATTTATGAAAGGCTGGACCTCTAGCATGTTGACTGTATACTCGTAGAGCCTGGGCAAGTTGATTCTTATGGACAGTCATTGTATAATTGTGAGGCAAATTTGACTGGTAGGCACTATGAGCCATGGGTAAAGCTTTTTGGCACCGATTTTCTGAGAATTTTGTGTCAATATCCAAAAAACCTTCCAAGACTTTAATACTGCTTAAAATCTTTGATGTTAACTCCCCAGTGGGTGATCCCAAGTCCTCTTCTTTTCCATCAATAGCCACTTCATAGAGTTTTGCAGCTGCTGAGATCCACTTCTGATAAGTGGGAAGCTCAAAATGAGAAGGTTGTGGGTTCCTCCCCACACTGTCATCAAAACCTTTCTTGCTTAGGACCAGTTCCACATGTTGCCAAAGGAATTCTCGAAGAGTGAAATCCACTAGCTGGCCTGAAGAACTGGAAGCACTGCTATCAATGTGGAAGGAAAGTTGTTGTCGGCTATGCTGCCTCATCACCTGATATCGCCTAGGCCCAGAAAGGGGTGCAGGCACCAGCAAAGATTCGGAGTCTTTCACCGTACAATGACTCCTTAGTTGGTCCAGCAACATGCCTACTGGGTCTTCTTCCTGGCTGCCAGGGACTATGTACACAAAAGCTTGATTGGCAGGTACAGTAAAGAGGCAGTTGATACTTTGATTAGTCAAGACTCGACTCTTACGGAAGATTCTATAGATCTGATCCTCCAGGGCATGCTGCAGTCTTCTTTTGGGAGAATGCTTCTTGGGCTTGTCTGGATGAGCTGTGTCTTGGTTTCGAGGGGGTTCTACCTTGAGTGCTCCATTGAGTTGAAAGAGGAAAAGAAGTCTAGGTGGACAAGGTCGGCAGTTTAGCTTCCAGTCTTTGCCAACTGGACAATCCTTAATAGCTGCTTTGAGGAGGGGCAGTACTTTCTGTCTTAGCCCATCCAGTGCTCTGAATACTCGATCATAAGTTATATCAAAAGAACAAGTGGGATGGACAAGGAGCAAGATGTGACAGACGGAGAAAAGGTAAAGGAGACTGAGGCATTGTAACTTCTCCTGATGCTTCCAGAACTCATGTGCTTCTGCATGAGGTAAAGAGAGGCCTCCTCCAGCTTCCCCACTCTGAAGAGCCCGACAAGCCCGCAAAAGCTGGGAATTGTCACAGATAGAAGTGAGAAGAAGATACAGAACTTTGCTTTCCTGATTGTAATAGGCCTGCAGAAGGCTGAAGTCCTGAGAACCTGGCTCAGTTCGGTTGCCTTCCACGGCGGCTACACCTCCCCGAACTGGATCCCCGGCTGCAGCCCCCGGGTCCCCGGCTCCACCTGCTTCGCCGACAGCACCAGTTTCGGTCTTGGTTCCAGGTCCCGGATCCCCGGGGTCTTGGTGGCGAAAGAGGGGGAAAACCTGTCGGTCGCACACCGTGTTCACAAGAGAGAACTTCTCGGAATTCAGGCGCAGAGCTGTCTTGCCAAAGATTCCCACTACGCAGATCTCATCCTCTCGCCAAGGAGGCTCCGGTGCGCCAGCCGCGTTCCCTCCGCCTTCGGGAGGGGACCCCCCGGGACTTTCAGAGCTCATCCAGGCTGAGGCTCCCATTAGAAGCTCTCGCAAACTGACAGGACCCGCCATGGTGGAGCGTCTTCTTTCAACTCCTTCCGGTCCTCCCAGTAAACCCAACCGGCTCCCGTCCAACGGCGAAATAGTTCTTCCGCTTACTCTGTTCTTGCTCCTCTCTCACTTTGGTTCCGCCGCCAGCTCCTCCTTTTTTATGCCGTGGTGTTCCCAAATTCTACATTTCCTCAATTTGAGACCCTAAATCGAAATTTCTTTAATTTCAATTGAGATGTAAGGAAGACAATTGGAGGCAGTTCGCATTTCAAAGAATACGAAAACGCTACTAAAGAAGAGTGTCAAGGGGCTGGATTTATGGTTCAGAGGTGTGCTCGCCTAGCATGCTTGAGGCACTGAGTTCATCCTCAGCACCTCATAAATGTAAAATATATTGTGTCCACTTAAAACTGAAAAAATAAATATTAAAGAAAAAAAGGAGTGTCAAATGATTTCTATCAGTAGCAAAGATGTTCAGCTGGGCTCGGTGCACGGCCTGAAGTGCCACCCTTAGACTGAAACATGAGGATCACTTGATCCCAGGAGTTCGGGGCCAGCTTGGTCAACAAAGGGAGAGACCTCGTCAGGAAGGAAGGGGTTTGGGAAGGACGAAGGGTGGTGGTGGTGGGGTGTTTGAGGGAGAAAGAAATTGGGGAGGTAGGGGTTGGGGATTTAGCTCGGTGCGATTGCCTAGCACCCTCAACCTTGGGGGTGGAGGGATGAGGAAGGGAAGGAGAAAGGGAGGGAGGACTTCATTTTATGGAAACTTATTATCCAAGATGTAGAATTACCAGGCGAGATGTTGCACGCCTGTAATCCCAGCGATGCTGGAGGTTGAGAAAGTAGGATCTCAAATTCAAACGCCAGCCTCAGCAATTTAGCGAGGCCCTAAGCAATTTAGGGGGACCCTGCCCTTATATAAAATATTTAAAAAGGGCTGGGATATGCCTTAGTGGTTGAGCGCCCCTAAATTCAATTTCTGGTGTGTGTGGGGGGATGATGTAGAATTGCCACCCCTTCCACACCCAGATCTATGCATTTTGGCCAAATCTAGATGAGTTTATACACTTTACAGTTTAAGAATCACCACTCTAGGAGCATCTTTCAAAGCAAGGTGAAAGGAGGAATTAGTTTATATCAAAGGAAAAGAAACCAGTGATTTTTGAAACATTTGTGGAGAAAAGCTTAAAATAATTTCTCAGACTTGGAAGAATATGTACTAAAATGTTAGCTGTGGTGGGATTTGTTTATTAGATTGTTTATTTATTTATTTATTTTGCGGTTCTGAGGATTAAACCAAGGGCCTCATGCATACTATACCACTGAGCTACACCTCCAGACCTGCCTTTTTTTCCCAAGGGAGGGGGTGTCTCACTATGTTGCCCAGGCTGTTAATTATTTAACAGTTTTTGTTGTTGTTACTGCTGGGTCTTTTTGAGTGTGTGTGTGTGTGTGTGTGTGTGTGTGTGTGTGTGTGTGTGAGAGAGAGAGAGAGAGAGAGAGAGAGAGAGAGAGAGAGAGAGACTAAGAATTGAACCCAGGGACTCCAGCACTAAGCTACATCCCCAGCCAAATTTTATTTGTTTATTTGAGACAAGGTCTTGCTGAATTGCTTTGAGCCTTACTAAATTGCTGAGGCTGGCCTTGAATTTGAGATCCTTCTGGCTCAGCCTCCCAAGTGGCTGAGATTACAAGTGTGTGCCACATATCGCAGCCCGGTCCTGGAATTGAACCCAGGGCCTCATGCATGCTAGGCTAGTATGCTATTCTACTGAACTATATTCCCAGCCCAAATTCATTTTTGGTTATTTATTTATTGATTTTTGTGGTCCTGGGGATTGAACCCAGGGGCTCTCTACCCTTGAGCCACATCCCCAGCTCTTTTTATTTTTTGAGACAGGGGCTCACTAAATTGACAAAGCTGGCCTAGGAATTTGTGATCCTCCTGTGTCAGCCTCCCCAGTAATTTGGGATTACAGGCATGGGCTACTGTGACTGCCCCATCCCCTGCCTTTTTTGCTTCTACATATCCAAATCCTTTCTTTGAAGTAACATGAAAAATTCTGTATGTTTATTCAAATAAATTAAGTTGTGATTCACACCTTGTAGATTATTCTAGATGTTCAGTATGTGACTTGTTCACATAAGATCATTTTAAAATTATTTGATTTATAAATCCAGCAAAAATGTAGTATATAGTATATTAACTACACACATGAATATATACAGGTTTTCCCAAGTAAATAAGATAGTTAAGCACTCTTAAAGAAAATAGGAGCAACAGAAAGTCTCATACTTTACTGAAAAGACTGTGGGTTAATACTACCACTTGGGAAACCAGTTTGGAAGTATCTAAAAAAATGAAAAATATGTACACTTTATAATCTAGCAGTTTCATCCCTTGATAGCTATACTAGAATAACACTTGTACATATGTACATGTTCAAGAACATTCATAATGGCATATGTGATTCATAATAGTAAAAACTCTAAACTAGTCTAATGTTCATTAACAATAGAATAAATTAAATATTTTCAGGTAGCAAAATAAATGACTTCTAGCACTATATTGGTTATATGGTTAATTTGTGTGTGTGTGTGTGTGTGCACATGTGGGTGGTATTGGGAATGAAACCCAGGGACTTTTGAATGCAAGCACTCTACCACTGAGCTATATTCTCAGCCCCACATGGTTAAATCTTTTTTTTTTTGAGAGAGAGAGAGAGAGAGAATTTCAATATTCATCCTCTAGCTATTGGCGGACACAACATCCCTGTCTGCATGCGGTGCTGAGGACCAAACTGGGCCACATGCGTGCCAGGCGAGCTCACCACCCCTGGAGCCACATCCCCAGCCCCATAAATCTTAAGAATAAATGCTAATGAGCTATGCCTGGTGGTGCATGCTTGTAATCTCAACGACTCAGGAGGCTGAGGCAGGAGGTTCCCAAGTTCAAAATCAGTCTCAGCAATTAAGCAAGGCCCTGAGCAACTTAGTGACACCCTATCTCAAAAATAAAATACAAAAAGGGCTGGGGATATGGCTCAGTGGTTAAGCAACCGTGGGTTCAATACCTAGGACTCTCCTTCCCCCTCCACCAAAAAACAAACAAAAAAAAACTAATGAAAGAAGCCAGAAAGAAAACAATATTGTCATATCATTGATTTACATGGAGTCCCAATCTAAGCAAAATAAACCATAGTATTTAGGGATGCATACTTAGAAAGTAAAAGCCAGGAACTACTTTTTGTAATAGCAGGTCAGTGGTTATCAGTGAGGAAAGGGATAACAGTAGGAGTGGGACACAGACAGCACTTCTAAAGATTTTTATAATGTCTAATTCTCAGTGTTTACAGAAGTCTTTACTTTATAATTTGTTAATTTATGTATCTATGTTTTATTAACTTTATGTGTTATATTTCTAGTAAAAAAAGGTAAAAAGAAAAATACCAAAGGTTTTATTGATTTTTATTTAAAAATATAACTAAATGCACCTTGGTTGTTTACATTCTCTACCATTCAGTGTCAAAATGAACATTGGAAGCATATGATAAGCAAAGTTTAATGAAGCCATATCATTTATATAATACTCAAATAGTTACAATATAAAATCTGTCATAAAAATTACTAAAAGATGCGACATAGGGCATATTTTAATACTGGTACAATAGCAATAGCAGCTTTGCAAATGTTTATCTATTGATTTCTAATGCAGTTTTCTTATGAACTTTTATCCCACAAGAATAATCAAATCACTTAGATACACTAATACAGTATATGGTAGTTCATTGGTACTATAAACATAAGTGCCCCATAAAATATTATGTTGTTAACAAATACTCAGCTACTTTTTTTCTCAGTCATTATTTTCTTTATTTATTTATACACTTTTTAATTGTAGATGGACATGATACCTTTATTTTACTTAACTTATTTATTTTATATGCTGCTGAGGATCCAACCCAGCGCCTCACATATGCTAGGCAAGAGCTCTATCACTGAGCCACAACTCCCAGCCCTTGCTTAATTTCACACAATATAAAAGTCACTAACATATTTAGAAAAAAATTTAAAAAAAAAACGTTTACTCTTGGGGCTGGGGTTGTGGCTCAGCAGTAGAGCGCTCACCTAGCACGTGCGAAGCCTTGGGTTCGATCCTCAGCAGCACATAAAAATAAAAAAATAAAAAAGGTATTGTGTCCAATTACAACTAAAAAATAAATTAAAAACAAACAAAAAAATTTTACTCTTGGAAGGCTAGGGGAGGAGGATTTCAAGTTCAAGGCCAGTCTCAAGCAACATAGTGAGACCCTCAGTGACTCAACAAGACCCTGTCTCAAAATAAAAAATTTTAAAAAATAATGACTAAGGATGTAGCTCAGTGGTAAAGCATGCTGGGTTCAATCACCAGTACCAAAAAACAAAACAAAACCAAAAAACTTTTCCTAGAAATAGCTATCTCTTTACTATCTGTTTTAATTTATAAATGTTCTTTAAACACAAATGTAGGTCTCATAAACAGAGAACTGCCTCTTACGTGCTAAAAATTGTCCCCAGGTCAGCTTTCCAGTCTGGTGACTTTCTAACACTCTTATTTGGCATTTTAAAGCAATATTTTTCTGGGGAAATAGAGGCATTTCTGGGAAATTGCTAAATTATCTTTCTAGCCTAAGCTAACTTGAGGATATTTCAAGGATATCTTTTCCATAGCTGCTTACTGTCAGACTAGAAAGTTCAGAGAAGATCTGAAATCCTTGTTTCTTATGGATGAGGGGGATCTACAGAGGAGGATATCAGCATCAAAGGTATTCCTGGGGCTACAGATGTAGCTCAGTATAGAATGCTTACCCTATATAAGACCTTGGGTTTGATCCCCAGAACAGGGGGAAGAAAAAAAAAAAAGCTAATCCTGTGCCTTTGTGCCTTTAGTCAAACCCACCATAATGAGAATTCTCTGTTCCATGATACTTAGCACATATGTGATGGGAATCCTGGCTGAAGCTACAGCAGTCATATCTGGCAAACTGGGGGCTCCCAAATATACTCTACAACTTTGCATGGAAATGACTAATAAGATTGCTAAGTAAAATGTAAGATGCTCAATTAAATGTGAATTTTAGATAAATGATGAATTAAAAAAAAAAAGTTTAGTTTTTCAGTGCTGTGGATTGAACCCAGGGCCTCACCTGGTTGCCTGGCAACCATCTACTTCTGAACTACATTTCCAGCCTAGAGTTTCTTGCATTCCTCTTTGCCAAATCTGACAACTCTAGACTGGAAAGAAAGAAAGGAAAACAAAAACAGTGGGGTGTGCATTATTACTACTATTGAATACACAAACTAGTGAGGAGAGGGAACCAGGGACAGGGACATCAAAGAATCCTTTGCAGGGTATTGTGGAAAGCTGAAGATTCACAGTGAAGTTTTCTTTTTGTGTGTGTGTGTTTGTGTTGAAGTTTCATGAAATTTTTATTTAGTTATATACATATGGGCTGGGGATATAGCTCAGTTGGTAGAGTGCTTACCTCACATAAACAAGGCCCTGGGTTCAATCCCTAGTAACACACACACACACGCACACACACACACACACACACACACACACACACACACACACCAAAAAAAAAAAAAGTATAGTTATATACATAAGCAGACAGCAGATATAAAAGCAAGGAATAGAAGGACTGGGGATGTAGCTCAGTGGTAGACAACATGCTTAATAAGTGTAAGACGCTGTGTTCAATCTCCAGCACCAAGAAAAGAAACAAAAACAAAAATAAAGAATACCTCAGATTTCTGTGTGTTAGTTAGAACTACCTACCTAAGGTGCTATAAATGATACATTCTATTTTTTAAAAATTTTCTATAGTTGTAGATAGACAGAATACCTTTATTTTGTTTATTTTTATGCTCTGCCACTGAGCTACAGTCCCAGCCCTAATTTTATTTTTTATTTTTTTTTATGTTCTTGAACTGAGGATTGAATCCAAGGATGCTTTACCATGGGGCTACATCCTCAGTTCTTTTTATTTTATTTTATTTTTTTATTTTGAGAGAGGGACTTGGTAAGTTGCAGAGGCTGCCTCAAACTTCAATTCTCCTGCCTTAGCCTCCCAAACTGCTGGGATTATGTGTGTGCTATAAAGCCCAGTGAAATACTCTAATATTTAAGGTCACATTGGGTGTTTTGCTTCACATTCTTTTGGAAAATAGTTGTCTTTGGATGGGAGATGGTCTATTTTGTGTCTGTAGAAATAAAATCTGGAGCTGGGCACAATGGCACATGCCTATAATTCCAGTGGTTTGGGAGCTTGAAGCAGAAAGTTTCCAAGTTCAAGGTCAGCCTCAGCAATTTAGTGATACCCTGTGTCAAAGTAGAAAATAAAAGGCTGGGGTTGTGGCTCAATGGTACAGCACTTGCACAGCATGTGTGAGGCACTGGGTTCCATCCCCAGCATCACATTTAAAAAACAAAAACAACAACAAAAAAAACCTAAATAAACAAAATAAAGCTGTTGTGCCCGTTTACAACATATATATATATATATATATATATATTTTTTTTTTTTTTAATAGAAAATAAAAAGGACTAGGGATGTGGCTCAGTGGTTAAGCACCTCTGGGTTCAATCCCTGGTATCAAAAAATAAAAAATAAATTTAAAAAAAAGAAGAAGAAAGAAACCCAGAAGGTTTTTTTTGTTTGTTTTGTTTTTTTAAAGATCAAGTTTGTAGCAATAAATGTATGAGCCTTACAGGCTGAAATACTTTTCAGTTGCCACAAATAAACAGGATGAACAAGAACCATACTTATTTTCTTAATGTTATAACTAAAACTATACAGTATAAACTTGAGTTAACTAGTTAAATGTGAACAACCTCTCTAACCTAAATTGGGCAATTGCAGGATAAACACCACTTTGAAGACTGCATTTTCCCATCTGGTTCTCTAACCATCATGCAAAGTAGGAAATATCCAAATACTTTATACCATTGTATGTGTAGGCTCCACACATACTGTATTTTCTGAAAATGGAATTACATTAGTATATTTACACATACTTAACTACATTAAAAAAGATTTAGGTAATTTTATCTGTATACTTTATGGGTCACCACATGGAGTTGGCAGAGTTGGTATCAATTTTGTTCATCAAAGCTGCTTGTAGAAAGTGGCAGAGTTTGAGTCGGGCTTCTAGGGTGAGCCAGCTATTAAAAAAATAAAATTATAATTATAATGTGAATTATGTTCCTGTAGACCACATAACTCTTCTTCCTCACTAACAAAACCCTGTTTTATTGTTGTTCTGTTTGTTTGTTGTTGTTTTTGCAGGGCAGCATTACATCCAAATTCTAAAACCACTCTTTCCCAGCTTTTTGATATAACCATACAAGTTCTTGGATAAGGCCTCTTCAAAGTGATGAGAATAGCTTAGTACACCTTTCTGATCTGGGCCTTTCTCCTTCTCTTGCCTGAAATGTGGACATGAGACTCTAGCCATTCTGAACCACAAGGTTAAAAAACACACATTGGGCTGGGGATATAGCTCTGTTGGCAGAATGCTTGCCTTGCAAGCCTAAGGCCCTGGGTTCAGTCCCCAGCACCACAAACAAACAAACAAACAAACACCAAAACACACACATTAAGGATTGAAGAGCAGGGATGACATGATGAATCTGCTGTATTAAGTGTGGACTTCCTACTTCCTAAAAGAATACTAAGAAAAACAAATCCTTATCTGATTAAGCCACTGTGATCAAATTATTGTTACTGGTAGTCAAAAGCAAAACATAACTGATAGTGTTGCTTCAGAGTTAAAAGAAAAAGGAATCTAAGGGCTGGGTAGGAAAAGTCATTCTATATTTTACAGTAATATTTATGAGGCATCTGCCATTAAGTGGATTTTTGGTAGCACTACATATGGCATAGGTCTTATCTGTGATTTTATTGTTGTTGCCTAATATATGAGTTTATTATTATTATATATTTTTGTTTCCATAGTTCCTGACATATTGTATTAGTTATTGGGTAAGGCAGAGGCATGAAGCATCCCATAACTAAACAGAGAAAGGAAGGGGTTAAGTCCTTTTCTCTTTGCCCCTTCCCCTCATAATGTATTTTTTTTTTTAAAGAAAGAGTGAGAGAGAGAGGGGGACAGAGAGAGAGAGAGAGAGAGAGAGAGAGAGAGAGAGAGAGAGAATTTTTTAATATTTATTTATTTTTTCTTAGTTCTCGGCAGACACAACATCTTTGTTTGTATGTGGTGCTGAGGATCGAACCTGGGCCGCATGCACGCTAGGTGAGCATGCTACTGCTTGAGCCACATCCCCAGCCCCATAATGTTTTTTTTTTTATTTTTGAAAAATTGTTTTATTTGTTCTTTCTAGATATACAGAATAGAGTATATTTTGACATATTAAACATATATGGAGTATAACTTAATTTTAATATTTTTTAGTAACAGGGATTGAACCCAGGGGCACTTAACCACTGAGCTACATCCCCAGCCCTTTATTATTTTTATTTATTTTTATATTTATCTATCTATTTATTTATTTATTTTTTGATGGTGCTGGGGATTGAACCCAGGGCCTTGTACATACAAGGCAAGCATTCTACTAACTGAGCTATATCCCCAGGCCCTATTATTTTTTATTTTGAGACAGGGTCTCACTGAGTTGCTTAGGGCCTTGCTAAGTTGCTAAAGCTGGCTTTGAACTTGTGATCCTCCTGTCCCACCTCCCCTCATAATTTTTGTTTTTGGTACCAGGGACTGAATTCAGGGGTACTCAACTACTGAGCCACATCCCCAGCCCTATTTTGTCTCACTGAGTTGCTTAGGGCCTCACTAAATTGTTGAGGCTGGCTTTGAACTTATGATCCACTGCCTCAGCCTCCCGAGCTGCTGGGATTATAGTGGTGTGCCTCTGCAGCTGGCTTTCCCTCATAATTTTTGAATGCTGTGATATGGGGTAGACCCCTACTAGATGCTCTACATGGAGAAGGGAATGTGGGACACATCTCCAATGAAGGCCATGGAGTGCCCAGAAGAACTAAGTTGATTAGCAAGAGGTAAACCAATTGCTAGTTTGAGTTCAAAGCCAGCCTCAGCAAAAGTGAGGCCCTAAGCAACCTTATCTCTAAATAAAATACAAAATAGGGCTGTGGATGTGGCTCAGTGATGGAGTATCCCTGAGTTTAATCCCTGGTACCCAAAAAACAAAACAAAACAAAACAAACTTACAGCTGGGCACAGTGGTGCACATCTGTAATCTCAGTGACTTGCGAGGCTAAGGTAGGAGGATTGCAAGTTCCAGGCCAGCTTGAGCAACTTAGCAAGGCCCTAAGCAACTTAACAAGACCCTGTCTCAAAATAAAAAAATAAAAAGGGATGGGGGTTGTAGCTCATTGGTAAAACGTCCCTGGGTTCAATACCCAGTACCAAAAACCAAAACAACAAAAATACAACTTATAAATGTCTAGATTTTGTATCTCATCTGATAATTAAAAAATTTACAAAGTGTATTTTTACCAAAGAGATACAATTCATTATGATAAAGTATTACAGAATAAACTTTGTTTTATAATAATTGTCCCACAAAAGACACTGATTCTTTTTCTGTGTATGTGGTGCTTGAAATCAAAACCAGGGCCTCATGCGTATTAGTCAAGCACTTTACCAATGAGCTATATTCCCAGCCAAGGTACTGATTTTTTTAAAAAAATATTTATTCTTAAGTTTTATGTGGTGCTGAGGATCGAACCCAGTGCCTCATGCATGCTAGGCAAGCACTGAGCCACAACCCCAGCCCAAGGCACTGATTTTTTTGTTTGTTTTTATTTTGGTGTGTGGGTCATACATATAGCTGTCAAGGATGAAAACTGTCAAACCCTTATCTGTCAATCCTGCATGGTGTGACTCCCATCTACATCTCCATTCTTGTCTTTTCCCAATTTCTCAGAATCTTTGTATGTGTTATAGTCACAGTGGATAGTTTTTAGTTCCTTGGATAGGACATGATCCTGTCACCCAGGGGACCCATATGCATGCAATTCTCTGAGCCTGGACCTTTCTCCTTTCTGACATTCATGGTAAGCCCACCCCTTCCTGGTTAATACTTCTGTATCCTTCAACTCTTACCTCAAGCATCATCACTTCCTAAGGAATCCTTCCTAGATCATCCATACTAGATCAGGTTCTTCTACTGGTTCCCATGGAACATAGATCCTTTCTTTCATGACATTTATTGTTGTATACAATTATATAAATATGGGATTATTTGATTAATGTTTATTTTTTTCTCACTAGCCTGAAAACTCCAAGACAGTGTCTTTGTGTCTGCTTTTGCTTATCCTATCGCCCTAGTACTCCAGTACAGTGCTTGGCTTATAGGAAATACCTGATACTTAGTAAAGAGCTGGTATAATCAGGCATTCATTGACAGAGTAGAAGATAAATCTGGCTACATCTCACAGAATCTTTTTTCTTTTCATCCTCAAAGAATTTTATGCAGCTTAAATTTTAAAATGCTTAGCAAAGCATAAGATACCACAACAATTATCATTACTTTAGGGTTGGGGATATACCTTAGTGGTATAGCACTTGCCTAGCATGCTCAAGGTCCTGGGTTATATCCCTAGTATTGCAAAAAAGAAAAAGAAAGAAAGAAAAGAAAAAGAAATGTAAAAATGGTTCTTTAGGGACTGGGGATATGGCTCAGTGGTAGAGCACTTGCCTAGCATGTGTGAGGCACTGGGTTCAATTCTCAGCCCCTCATATAAATAAATAAGTTAAAATTATGTAAATAAATAAGTTTTAACACCTTATTTATTTATTTATTTATTTATGAGAGAGAGAGAGAGAGAGAGAGAGAGAGAGAGAGAGAGAATTTTTAAATATTTATTTATTTTTTTAGTTTTCGGCAGACACAACATCTTTGTATGTGGTGCTGAGGATCGAACCCAGGCCGCACGCATGCCAGGCGAGTGCGCTACCGCTTGAGCCACATCCCCAGCCCATGTTTCAACACCTTAAAAAAATTTTTTTTAAATAAAAAAAAAGAGGTCCATCAACAACTAAAAATATATATATATATATTAAAAAATTGTTGGGCTGGGGTTGTGGCTCAGCGGTATAGCACTCACTTAGCATGTGCGAGGCCCTGGGTTTGATCCGCAGCACCACATAAAAATAAATAGAGATACTGTGTCCAACTACAACTAAAAAATAAATATTAAAAAAAAAATAAAAAGGGTACTTTATATATTGTGATTATAAATGAATTATAATTATGATTATGATTATTAGTGCTGGGGATTGAACCCAGGGCCTCATGCATGCTAGGGTAGCAGTCTACCACTGAGCATAGTATATCCCCAGCTGTTTGTTATTTTTTTCCTTAAAGGCTTACCTGAAACTTTCTCCTCAATGCCCGGGTCATCACTGGGGTCAGTCCAGTTCCTGTTTCCATATTTTCTTTATTGGTTAGAGGGGTTCCACCTGGGCTTCTACAAAGGTATTGAAAATATTAGGAGCTGTGCTTTATATACATTTTTCAAATGGATTTAGAAAGCATAAAGAATGCATTACCTTTCTACATCAACTTTTCTAAGCAGTTTCCGCAGATCTATCTGGCTTTTACCAGGAGTACTGATAAAATAAATATATAAAACATTAGAACTTGACAGATTTTATCACTTTTCCTAAAGCAAAGAAGAAATTTTTATAGGCATCCTAGAAAGGAATTCTATTTGCTACATTAAAAAACAGCAATAGAGCTGGACATAGTGGCATGCTCCTGTAAACCCAACCACTCAGGAAATTGAGGCTGGAGGATCACCAAATTTGAGGTCAGCCTCAGCAACTTAGACTCTGTCTCAAAACAAAAAAGAAAAATGATTGGGAATGTGTCTGAGAGGTTAAACACCCCTTGATTCAGTTCTCATTACGAAAAAACAACAAAAAAACAGCAGTAGAGTCACATGCCTGTAATCCCAGCCACTTGGGAAGCTAAAACAGGAAGTTCAAGGACATACTGGATAATGAAAAGAGCAGCAAGGTCCTGGATTCAATCCCAAGTACCATAAAACAAAACAAAACGAAACAGCAGTATATGCTAATGACAGTGTAAGGTGATAACATGTAGCCATTTTAATAAGTAACACTTTCTGGGGGGTGGGGATAGGGGGCGGGTGGCAGGTACTGAGATTTGAACCCAGATCCTCATACATACTATTCAAGAGCTCTATCACTGAGCTATAGCCCCATTTCCCAGTAATACTTCTTGACCCAGTAACTACATCTATAAGACTCCATCCTAGGGAAAAATTCAACTATGCATACAAGTTATGGACAAAAATGTTCACTGAAGAATTAGAGAAATTAGAAAGCATAGTCAGAAGTGGTAATTCACACTTATAATCCCTGATACTTGGGAGGTTGAGGTAGAAAGATTACAAGTTCAAGACCAGCCTAGGCAATTTAGCAAGATCCTATCTCAAAGGGGAAAAAAGTAAAAAGGAGTAGAGAAGTAGCTGAGTAATAAAGTGCTTGCCTTACATGCATGAGGCAAAAACCCAAACCCCCAGTACTGGCCAAAACCAAAACCAAACCAAAACAAAACAAAATAAACTCACAGGGCTGAGGTTGTGGCTCAGTGGTAGAGTGCTTGCCTAGCATGTGTGAGGCACTGGGTTCTATTCTCAGCACCACATATAAATTAATAAATAAAATAAATGTCCATCAACAACCAAAAATATTTTTAAAAAATAACCTCACAAACAACCTAAATGTCTTTTTTAAAAAAAATATTTTATTTACATTTTAGTTTTCGGCAGACAGAACATCTTTGTTTGTATGTGGTGCTGAGGATGGAACCCGGGCCGCACCCATGCCAGGCGAGCTCGCTACCGCTTGAGCCACATCCCCAGCCCCCAACCTAAATGTCTTTAAACAGAGTTTTATGTATGAAATTTACATATAATGAACTACATAGTTTGAAGAAGTCAAAATGATATTTTAATATTATTTTTATTATTATTTGATTTTTTTTGTGTGGTACTGGGGATTGAACCCAGGGCCTTGCACATGCAAGGCAAGTACTCTATCACTGAGTTATATCCCTAGACCTTAAGCTAGTTTTTAATAATATGACATCTTAAGTGGGAAAAGCTGTAACTATATCTATGATATGATTATATTCAGTACACATACACATCCCTTTTTTGGGGGGCGGGGTACTGGGGCACTTAACCACTGAATCAAACCTCTAGCCTCCCCTCAATCCCCTCCCCTTTTTAAAAAAAATTCTGAGGCAGGGGCCTCCTATAATTGAATAGGGCCTCCCTAAATTGTTGGTGCTGGTCTCAAATTTGCCATTCTGTCTCAGACTCCTGAGTTACTAGGATTTTAGGTGTGGGTCCTCTGTTTTCTTGATTCTAGATATGCTAATTTTTATATTTTATTATTTCTGAAATCAGTTTGTTTTAAAATTTCTTGATAGTTTTTCTGGGGATGGAACCTAGAACTTCACACATACTATACAAGTGCTTTACAACTAGCTACTTCCCCAACTCCCCAAATCTGTCATTCAATTAATGATATATCTTGTAATGATATCTTGAAATGGAGGCAATAGAGTAGTGTATATCCAGAAAAAAAAGACAAAAAAAAAAGGTACTTGGGTTGTGGCTCAGTGGTAGAGCACTTGCCTTGAATGTGTGAGGCACTAGGTTTGATTCTCAGCACCATATATAAATAAAAAATAAAGGTTTGTCAACAACTAAAATGAATAAAATAAATAAAATTTATGGGGCTGGGGTTATGGCTCAGCGGTAGAGCACTTGCCTCGCACGTGCAAGGTCCTGGATTTGATCCTCAGCACCACATATAAATAAACAGTTATTGTGTTCAACTATAACTACATAAATAAATAAAAATAAATAAATAAATAAATAAATAAATAAAGACAAAAGCGGGGGCTAGAATGATAAAACAGTATATTAGCATGTTAACAGCAGCTATCTCCAATGATAGGATCATTAATAAGACAGGAGTTGAAAGACTCAAAGTGAGGTTTTTCCTGTGGTACAGTGCTTGCCTAGCATATGTGAGGCACTGGGTTCAATTCTCAGCATCACATATAAACAAACAAACAAATAAATAAATAAATAAAAGGTCCATCAACAACTAAAAAATATTTTTTAAAAATCACTTTTAAGCCAAGAGTGGTGGCACATGCCTGTAATCCAATGACTCAGGAAGCTGGGGCAGGAGGATTGCAAATTCAAGACCAGCCTTAGCCATTTATTGAGGCCCTAAGCAACTTAGCAAGACCCTGTCTCAGAATTAAAAAAATGGGTTGTAAGATGTGGCTCAGTGGTAAAGTGTCCCCTAGGTTCAATCCCCAGTACCTGCCTCCCCCACCAAAAAAAAAAAAAAAACACTTTTAAGTAGCCATAGAGTATAATGCTGTCTATGTAGGTTCCTTACATTAGAACATTTGTAACTCGAGTTGATAATGCTTTGGAGTTCGGTTTCAGGGTAACACGCTGCAAGTCAGAGACAGTAACCAGTGGATTCCGTGCCTTCGGTGATGGTACAAGCTTTAATCATAAAATGAGACTTTATTAAATACATATTTTCAAATGTAATTCAAAATGTAAACACGCTTAAACACCATTTATCTAAGTGCCAAGACATACCCACTTCTCTACTCAATTTTTATTCCAAAGCTTCAAAGTATGTCTTTACCTTTTAGGATTAATGGTTGGTGATAAAACTGTCTAATTAAATAAATTTGAGATCTATACATTTTGTTTTGGATTCAAATCTACTAAAACAGCACATATTTAATTTGAAATAACTTCTACAAATAGGGCACATGATTATTTTCCATACAGGGACAACCAGGTTGAAAGGAGAAAGACCATGTATATGGTCAATGCTACCTTACCTTCTTCCTTTCATCAATATTCTGTGTCTTCTTTAATTTCACAGTCAGAAGATCTTTAACTGTTATCTGCAAAGGTCCATCTTTTTTTAATGGTCCAGTCTTTAAATACATGAAGATAGAATTTAAATTAGAATCAGAATATCTAGTGAAATGTAAATTCAAATCCAGATTTCAAAGATTCAGAGTTAAGCCCAGCACTGTGGTACACGTTTTTACTTCCAGAGACTCCAGAAGCTAAGGCAGAAGGATTGTAATTTGAGGCAAACCCCAGCAACTTAGCAGGGCCCTAAATAACTAAGGGAGACCCTGTCTCAAAATAAAATAAATAAATAAATCAAATGGGTTGAGAATGTAGCTCAGTATCAAAAAGAAAAAAGAAAAAAAAAAAAGTTAAAAGTTACCTCTCATTTACCCTAGGAACCTATCAAATTCTTTCCACTTAAGCAAGAATGATCCTATTTTCAGTATTTAAGGATGCTAATTTGAAAAATATTCATTAGCCAGATGTGGTGGTATACACCTATAATCCCAGCTTTTCTGGAGGCCAAGACAGCAGGATCACAAGTTTGGGATCACTCTTGGCAACTTGGTGAGAACTTGTCTCAAAATAAAATAATTTTTAAAAAGGGCTGGGGCTAGGGCTGGGGTTGTGACTCAGTGCTGGCCTAGTATCTGTGAGGCACTGGGTTTGAGCCTTAGCACCACATAAAAATAAATAAATAAAATAAAAGTATTGAGTCCATCTACAACCAAAAAAAATATATTGGAAAAAAAATTCATTAGCTGGCATGATGGTGGGTAGTCCCAGCTACTCAAAAAGTTTGAGGCAAAATTGCTTGAGTCCATAAGTTCAAGACCAGTTTGGTCAACACAGTAAGACCCAGTCTCCAAAACAAATAAACTATTTAACATAGTGAAGATATGGAGTCAGAACAACTATAACCTTCGGTTTAAGCATTTAGCTCAGCCTTAAAAGGCCACGGAGGCTTTACTCCTATATTACATGCTGACCAAAACTCACCATGACTAGATTACTTCCTACCTGAAGTGCTTGAGTGAGGCCAGATTTTCTGAGCAGCAAAGGTGCTAGTGGGGGTGGCGGAGGAGGCAGAGGAGGAGGTGGAGGAGGAGGAGGTGGAGGCGGAGGTGGAGGAGGATGGCTGGCCAGCTGTGGTAGTGTGGGAGGAGGTATAGTTGGGGATTCCTCCAAGGTGATTACATCACTGGCAGGCTCCTTTGTAAGTTTACCACTCCTGTAACACGTTTGACCACAGCTTGGACAAGAATTTTCTGAGACGATCTGAAAGAAGACGTTACATTTGGCAAATGCATAATATGTTAATTTGATTCTTGTGGCAGAAAGTCATTAAAATAATAGCTAATAAATAATGAATGCTTTCTCAATGTACCATTTTCTCAATTGTCATAACTTTCTTCATTTCACTTCTTCATTCATTTTGTATGTGATATATGCTAGGCACTGAGTACGGTGGGAGCCCTCGCAGACAGACATTAAACATACATAGACACACTTAAAACCATACAAAATAACACTTAAAGGAAGAACAATGAAGTGTGCTCCGAGATTGAACAGCTAGTCTTGGGGAATGATAATTAGTCACCAAAGAAAGAATTAAGACTTTCCAGATGGAGGGAGATGATAGAGGGAGTTCATCCCGGAGAGGAAAATACTTAATCAGAAGAATATAGTACATTCAAAGTACTGGTAAATAGGGTAAAAGGCACTGAGCATGGTGGCGCACGCCTGTAATCCCAGAGGCTCAGGAGGCTGAGGCAGGTAGATCGCGAGAGCAAAGCCAGCCTCAGCAACCATGAGGCTCTAAGCAACTCAGTGATACCCTGTCTTTAAAATAAAACACAAAAAAGGGCTGGGGAAGGGCTGGGGTTATGGCTTAGAGATAGAGCGTTTGCCCAGCACATGCAAGGCCCTGGGTTCGACCCTCAGCACCACATAAAAAATAAATAAAATAAAGGTATTGTGTCCAACTACAACTAAAAAATAAATATTAAAAAAAAGAAAAAAAAAAAAGAAAAATAGCTGGGGATGTAGCTCAGTGGTTGAGTGCCCCGAGTTCAATCCCCAGTACTCGCCACCCCCCCCCCAAAAAAAAAGGGTGATAAAAAGCTGGAATATGACTGTTTTGGGTTGAATTATGGGCCAAAATTCATGTGGAGGTCTTAAAATCTAGTACTACAAAATGTGATTTATTTGGAGATATGGCTTTCAAAGAGATGGTGGTAGGAATGGAAAAAATATTGAACAAACATAACTTTCTTATGTTCATAAATGGACACACAAACCAGTGTAACTCCACCTCATGTACAGCTGTAAAAATGGGAAGTTATGCTCCATGTATGTATGATATGTCAAAATATGCTCTACCATCGTGTATAACTAAAAAGGATAAATAAAAAATTAAAAAAAATAAGAGGTAGTGAAATTAAAAATGAGACATTTAGGGTGAATCTTAATCCTATGTAACAGTTATTCCTAGGACAAAAGGAAATGACACCTGAAATTTACTCAGACAGGAAAGATCATGTGAGAACACAGTGAGAGGCAGCCATCTGTAAGCCAACAGAGGTTCTTCAAAAGAAAACCTTGCTGACCCCTTGATCTCATACTTCTTGCTTCCAGAACTGTGAGAAAACAAATTTCTATTGTATAAACGATCTGTGGTATTTTATTATGCCAACCCTAGCAAATAACAAATAACAGTGACCCTATTAAATAAGGTGATATATTAATTTTTTGTGGCTGCTATAAATTATCACAAACTTGGTGGCTTAAAACAATCAAACTCTATTTTCTCACAATGCTGCAGGCTGGAAGTCTGAAATCAAAAGGGTCAACTGAGCTGTGCTCCCTTTCAAGACTCTAAAGAACCCCTTCCTTGCCTTTTCCAGTTAAAGGCAGCTGTCAATATTCTTTGGCTTGTCACTGCAATACTCCAATCTCTTGTTTCTATGGTCACCTGCTTGTCTCTGTATGAATTCTCTTGTATATCTCTCTTTCAAGAACAGATATCATTAGATTTAGGGTCCACTCAGATAATTCAGGAATGTCTCATCTTAAAATCCTTTTTCCCAAATAAGGTAATATTTATAGGTTCTAGGAATTAGGACCTGAACATTATCTTTTTGGAGGTCATCATCCACTTAGCTCCCTACAAATTCTATCTTTCCAATGTTACAGTTGAGGAAACTTTGCCTTTCCCTCCTTTGGCTAGTTCACCTTGAGGTGTAAATTCTGGGGAGCAGAGGTGGAATCCCAGAAGCTTCCTTCCAGATCAACGAGCACAATGTTGAATTACTGAGAACAGAGGTGTCACTTAGGGGGATTTGGAATGGATATTTATAGTTTATTTTTTTTCTGCATGCATCAGTCAGGAAATTCAAAACCACTCTTGAGAATTTATAAGAGAGATTTGGGGTATAGCTCAGTGATAGAGAGCTTGCTTACCATGTACAAGAGACCCTGGTTTAGGTCCTAGCACCATAGTGGAAAAAAAAAAAAAAGTCTGAACCACTTCACATTCTAGTCATCAGCAGCAAACTGCTCTGATATAAAATCAGGAAGTTATAAAATCAGAGGAATTCAAAACAACAAAGTTACTTCTAGAACCAAAAGCTCAATTGGTCAATTAATTTTATTTTATGTTTTAGAAATTCTTTTCTACGTTTGTTGTTAAATAGATGTTACATACACAGAGCACAAAACTCAGAAGATGCAAGAGTATACAGTGAAAAAGAAAGGCCTTTCCTATCTTTGACTTAGCTACCAAACTGTCCCTCTACAAAAACAAACACCACTACCAATTTCTTATTTTTTTTTTCTTTTCTTTAGGGTACAGAGGATTGAACTCAGGGGCACTCAAATACTGAGCCACACCCCCAGCCCTATTTTATATTTTATTTAGAGACAGGGTCTCAGTGAGTTGCTCAGCACCTTGCTTTTGCTGAGGCTGGCTTTCAATTCATGATCATCCTGCCTCAGCCTCCTGAGCTTTTGGGATTATAGGTGTGTGCAACTGCACCCAGCACCCATTTCTTGTATAATGGGGTGGAATAATTCTCTGTTTGCTCCTTCACTTTTTCTGGGACCTGAGAGACTTTACAATATAGACAATCTCAGTGATCCCTGACCATGGAGCTTTGTAGCTAAAAATCAGAGTAAGGGAGACAGATTCTAAAGGGGCTCTCTTTAGGCTGCTTGGGTGTTTCAAGGGAAGCTTTTACTCCTGCCAAAGAGCCCTTTAGGGTCTCCAAGTTCTGTTAAACTGTTATTCCTCCCAATCCTTCCAGAGTGGGAAGGAAACTCCGCTCTTGCAAGCCTCACAATACTACCTGATCCTTTGTTTTTCTATGTCCTGCTCATATCTTATCTTAAACTTTAGATTCCTTTAATTTGAGTGTATAATTTGTTTTCTACTGGGTCAAAAGCAGGGCCTAACACATGCTAGGCTAGCACTCTACAATTGAGTTATATCCCAGCTCAAAACATTCTTTACATACATGTATAAATATATAAGTATGTATATAATTCATATATGTTTCCATATATGATTAGACATATATTTTATAAGGACATTTTGATTAATTTTAACTTTTTTCATTATTTATTTTTTGAGATGGTGGTCACACTGTGTTGCCCAGGCTGCCTTTGAACTTTTAAGCTCAAGCTGCCTGGGCCTCCCTACCAGCTGGGACTATAGGTATTTGCTACCATGCCCCACCAAAAAAGTATATATATTTTAATCATTCATGGAAGCATCCTAGAAACACTGTTTTGCATATACTTCTACATTTATTTTAATGTTGTATTCTTTATGTATATGGGGAGGGGGACACTTGGGATTGAACTTGGGGGTCATACATGCTAGAAAAGTGCTCTGCCATTAAGCTACATTCCCAATTATAATGCCATATTCTTTTTTCTCCCACACAATAATGGGAATTGAACTCATGAGCACTCTGCTACTAAGCAACATCCCCAGTCCATTTTTTAATTTTATATTTTGAGACAGGGTTTTGCTTAATTGCTTTGGGGTCACTAAGTTGCTGAGGCTGGCCTCAAACTTGTGATCTTTCTGCCTCAGCTTCCTGAGTAGCTGGGAGTACAGGTGTGCATCAACACACCCCCTACCGTTTTGTTTTTTTGTATTTGTTTTGCACATTTGATAGGGTAAAAATGTTACGCACTGAAGTTCAGTTTGCATTTCTGTTTTGTGTGTGTGGCAGAGACTGCTAAATGCCTCCCAATATACATTTTTGTCTTCTTCCTTAGTAATAGTACTCCATTAGGCATTTTGTGCCTGATATTTGAGATAATCATAGATCTCATGGTCAGAACATTTTTCATATTAGAATAGTCTGTTCATAAAGACTAAAATCATAAACACATAAAATCCCTCCTTACCTAATTCCGAATTTGTCTTTTATTTGATAATACCAACCTTCAATGTTTCTTGGAGCTTGCATAACTCATTTTGCAAAATGCAAAATTGTTGTTTTAGACTGTAAAGTTCTCGGTGGTAGATTCGGGATGGAAAGATGGTATCTTTCAATACTTCTAAACCCTGAAATTCATAAGTAAAGAATCCTAAATCTTATGAGCAATATAATAAAGAGGGGAAAAAAGGAAACAGCAAGTTGTTTAATATATGTCATATAGAAGCAAAAGCAATCATGATCCCCATAAACTCATCTTATTTGAGCTTCATTTGAGTGTTGAGCTGACCTAAGCACATACCCATATGAATAAAAACACCAAATGTGTTGAAAACAGGTATGTCAAACCCATACCTGGGCTACACAGTTCTGGCACCAGCTGTATATAGACCACACACTATTTTTCCAAAGCTTTATTGCATCTTTGATGTTGGGAAGTTTGAAGTTCCAAAATGGTCTTAGCCAGTTTCTACTATGGGGAATGGGTATATCTGTTGAAGAAATAACCACTCTGCAAGAAAAACAAAATCAAACAAACAAATAAAAATAAAAGTTAAGTTGGAATAATAGCCTCTAATTAAACAAGAAACTGGTTTTATTTATTTTTATCGTACTTTTTTTTTTTTTTTAGCACTGGGAATTGAACCCACGGATTCCTGACTAATAAGTATGCAATCTTCCACTGAGCAACATACCCAGCCTTAAGAAGCAGGTTTTATAATGTGACTCAGGAGCAGGGACTTTCTACAGCCAAACTTTTCAGTAAATTCTAGAATTTAGGGATTCACTCATTCACTACATGTTTATTAAATATTTACTATATTATAGTCACTGGAGATTCAGTAATGGACAGTATAGATTAAAAATTCCGGGCTGGGGTTGTAGCTCAGCAGTAGAGAGCTCGCCTATCATGTGTGAGGCCTTGGGTTTGATCCTCAGCACCACATAAAAATAAATTAAATTAAATAAAGGTATTGTGTCCAACTACACCTAAAAAATAAATATTAAAACAAACAAACAAATAAACAAACAAAATCCCTAAGCTCTCATGGAGTTTATGTGTCATGAGAGAAGAAAGGTAAAAATAAATAAGCAACTAAACAAATAAATAATAAATATATATAAGAAGACAAAATAAAGCAAAAGGGGAAAATGTGAAACGATGGGTGGGGTTTGAGGTAGAAAAGTCAGTGATAATCTTAGTGAGAAGGAGACTTGGGGGAAAAAATGAAGTCAGGAAGCTAGCAATCAAATATTTGAGAGAAGAGCAATCTAGAGAAAGGCAACAATAAGTGCAAAGGCCCTGAAGTAGAAGCTCACCTGAAGTGTTCAAGGAATAGCAAGGAGGCCAGAATGACTAGGATAGATAGACCGAGAGGGAAGGGATTGGGAAGTAGGGTCAGAGTCAGATCACATAAGCATTGTGAGTCATATAACAGATTTTAATTTTTATTCTGAGAAAGTAAGACATTGGAGAGTTTTCTTTCATGTTTTATGCTTTTAGTGTTGTATCTAAAACATAATTCCAAAACCCAAGGTATATCTTAGTATTTTTCCTTCTTTTTTTTGGGGGGGTGGGGTACTGGGGATTGAATCCAAGGGTGCATTACCATTAAGCTATATCCCCAGTCTTTCTTTCTTTCTTTTTTTTTTTTTTTTTTTTGTTTTAAGATAGGGTCTTGTTAGGTTGTTTAGGGTCTCACTAAATTGCTGAGGCTGGACTTGAACTTGGGATTCTCTTGACTCAGCTGCCAAATTTCTGGGATTATAGGCATGCACCACTGCACCCAGCTATTTTAGTAAAATTTTAATGGAATAAACAAGTTCAAGTTAGCAATACAGATAAAATTTTTGTTACAAAATAAAAATTTTTTCAGATTCAAAATGCAAAAAGATACATTTGACTCTGTTGACAGTAATACTTAATCAGCTTAGTTATATGCATTTAAAAAATTATAAATCTGAAGCAGGGTGCAGTGGCCCACACCTGTAATCCCAGCAGCTCTGGAGGCAAATGCAGGAGGATCGGAGATCAAAGCCATCCTCAGCAATGGTAAGGCACTAAGCAACTCAGTGAGATTCTGTCTCTAAATAAATATGAAATAGGGCTGAAATGTGGCTCAGTGGTTGAGAGCACCTGAGTTCATTCCCTGGGACCAAAAACAACAAAAAAAAAGTTGAATATTTTATATAACAAGTGAAAAAGAATTCCCTAAGCACATACACATATGAAAAAATAAACTGACTGGAGAAAACTCTTACTTTCATTGGAGACTTTAAAACAGAGAAGCAATATGACATGATTTTAACAGGCTCAAGCCAGCCTCTGCATTGAACATGCATAGCAGAAGGGACAAGAGCAAAAATAGAGAAATCAATTAGGAGATTTACAATATTCAGGAGAGATAGAAAAGAGTCAAATATAGTATCACTGCAGTTATTGCTTTATGAAGGTCTGCTTTCAAAAATCTTCTATAGGGCTGGGGATGTGGCTCAAGCGGTAACGCGCTTGCCTGGCATGCGTGTGGCCCGGGTTCGATACTCAGCACCACATACAGACAAAGATGTGTGTCCGCCGAAAACTAAAAAATAAATGTTAAAATTCTCTCTCTCTCTCAAAAAAAAAAAAAAAAATAAAAAAAATCTTCTATAAAGAATGGTATAGGACTGGCAGTGTAACCTCAGTGGTAGAATGTGTGCATATGCAAGGCCCTGGGATCAATTCCCAGCAGTACCAAAAATAAAATAAAAGAGAGTCACAACAAGAAAGAGTATAACTTATAATGTATAAGTTACTGTGAAAAACAGTACCCTACAATTCCTAAAACTCAGATTTTCTTTTAAGAGGATATTTAACTTGAGTTCCAGAAAACAAATGATCAAACTTTAGCAAAACTAAGATATAGATTCTTGTCCTATGGCCCTCTTTCAGCACTTAGTTCACCTGGAAAAGAGAATATAGTTATTGTGCATTTGGACACAATTTCTTTTGATTCTCACTTCCCTTGAAAGTGAGAACTGTGGTTGTCATGCAAAATACAGATGTCCAGTTAAAATTAATTTAATTTCAGATGAAGCATGAATAATTTAATAAAAGTAAATTCTTAATGTTACATGGGACATACTTTTACCAAAAATTATTCACTGTTCAGCTGAAATACAAATGACTTCATATTCTATATTTTTGTTTGTTAAATCTGGTACTTGTACCTTAAACTGATCAGATGTCTCTTAATATTTTCTCTGTTCCACTTTATGTCTTACCTTTCTGGTGAAGGGAGTGGAGGGGGAGGTGTAGGTAGCTTGGACTGGGAGTGAGAGGCTTCTTTTTTCTTAAATAATCTTTTGGCTTTGGCTTTTAGCTTTCTTCTTCGT
This sequence comes from Ictidomys tridecemlineatus, assembly GCF_052094955.1. NCBI lineage: Eukaryota > Metazoa > Chordata > Mammalia > Rodentia > Sciuridae > Ictidomys > Ictidomys tridecemlineatus. The sequence goes on along the minus strand of NC_135479.1, from coordinate 32,995,474 downwards.
TGTTTGAACTTGGGCATAATTTCTGCAGAGAAATTTTTAAAAACATTTTTTATTGAAGAATAACACATACATATAGAAAGCACACCAACCTTAAGTATGTAGTTCAATGAATTACCATTACAGCAAACCTTACACACTCTTGAATCTGTTATCAGGATCCTCGGCTCGAGGCCTGACTTGATCCAATAATCTAGGTCTGGCCACTTGGTCCCCAAAACCAAACAGAAAAGATAAAGGTGAAAAGCACGAAAGAACTTTAATTAGTGTAACTGTAGTAGCTACAGATTATTTTCTTTCTTTTTTCTCCTACCTCTTGGTTAATAAATCATAGCTGGGAGTGGTGGCACAAACCTGTAATTCCATCTCTGCTGGAGGCTGAGACAGGAAGATTTCAAGTTTGAGGCCAGCATGGGGAATTTAGCAAGACTGTGTCTCAAAATACAATAAAAATGGCTGGGGATGTAGCCTTGCAGAAAAGTACTTGCCCACCATGTGTGTGACTCTGGATTCAATCCCCAGCATTGGGGGGATAAAAAAAGGAAAAAAGAAAGGCTGCATCTGGAGACTTTGACTTTGGCATTATATTGTTTTCTACATTTATTTTACTTATGTTGCTTTTCTTTATAACAGAGAAAATGGCTATAATTGGATTGAGGTTAAACATTGAAAGAATATAAGTTTCTTTAGCAGCAACATTTACTGCACATCCACTATGATCATAGGCAGAGTTGGTTGTGTGGGGAGAAAACATTGTTAATTGAATGTCCCTTTATTTTTTGGCACCTTCACATACATATCCTCAGTCAATCTTCACTATCCTGCAAAGTATCCTTGAAAAAGAGGATTTTTATTCCCATTTTATACAGGAATAAACTGATGATTGGCAAGATTAGATGATATGCCCAAGGTTAATTGAATAAAGTATAAAGTCTGGATCTGTAAGTCTTCAAAGACCATGTTTTTTCTAGCAGCCTATGGTGTATAGTAGCTTATAATGAAATAACAATTATCTCAAATCTAAAAGTGTTTTAAAACAATTTATTCTGAAGCATTTAAAATATCACCTAGCACACTTATATTTTAATCCATATTCTTTACTGAAGAATTAAGATGGAGCAAGTTTGATCTGAGGCTCCAGAGGGCCTTTGCTGGTTTTAGTTGTTACCTGAGGAACAAAGATGTTGTTATTCAAGTAGCAGAAAGGAAAACTGTCTGAAGGCCTGGGCCTCTTTCCCTTCAAACTTACATTTGAATAGGAACAATCAGCCTTTAAAATACACATTCATTCCACTTCTGTTCACTCAGTAACCTTTCAGCACTTGGTGTGCAGCTCTACACTTGCTCAGCTCTCAGATTCCATTGGCTAAAGAACCTCCTCCCACCCTGCTGTGGATTATAAAAACCAAGATGTGCTTTGGTTGCAACAGCTTTGGACTTACAGAGGCTATCCCTAATGACAAAGAGTGATGTATCAACAGCTCTCTAGAAGTGGCTGGACTAATTGTCAGGCTCCAAATTAACAGAATGCTTTTCTTAATTGTTCTTAGAGGCTTGAGGGGAAAAACAAAACAAAACAAAACACCAAAACATAGTTGGCTGGCTTCTTATTTATTTATTTACATATTTTTGCAGTAGTAGGCTTGAATGTGAGGTGCTCTACCACTGAGAGCTACATCTCTAGCCCTTTTCATTCTTTTTTTTTTTTTTTTTTTGTGTGTGTGTGTGTGTGTGATGGAGGTGGGTACTGGGGATTGAACTCAGGGGCACTCAACCACTGAGTCACATCCCCAGCCCTATTTTGTATTTTATTTAGAGACAGGGTCTCACTGAGTTGCTATTGCTGAGGCTGGCTTTGCCTCCTGAGCTGCGGGGATTATAGGTGTGCGCCACTGTGCCCAGCTCTCCAGCCCTTTTTAAAAATTTTTATTTTGAGACAGGGTCTCCTTACGTTTTGAGGTTGGTCTTGAATTTCAGATCCTGCTGCCTCAGGCTCCCAAATTGCTGGGATTACTGGCATGTGTCACCATGACTGGTGACTTCACCTTTTTATTTTTTATTTTTTTGTTGCTGGGGATTGAACCCAGGACCTTGTGCATACAAGTCAAGCAGTCTACCAACTAAGCTATATTCCCAACCCTATTATATCACTTTTTTCCCCTTGTTGAAATAATAAAAGAAGACTTAGCAGCGATTAATAAATAAAAGGGATGTCTTTTTTAAATTCAAAATAAAGAAGCACAGATTCGGGCTGGGGATTGAATCCACAACTTTGAGCATGCTAGGCAAGAGGTCTGCCACTGAACCATATCCCAGGTATACAGAGATATTTTGAATGAAGATACTTAGGAGATCCTCCCAGAAAGTAGTAATTTTGTGTTTGGGGGAGAAAAAACGGTTAAATCTCATCAGATCCACGTGCAGTGCCATTTATGGAGAAATTTCATGGGAAACTATCACAGTCCACTGTTGGGATCCCCAGAATCTGAGATTTCCATGGCACCTTTCATTTCCTTGGATTCCATCTGCCTCTCCATAGCCCTTCCCCATTGCTTTACCTTTATGTTTTGTTAGGGATCAAAAAGGATAGAACCAGCCTCTTGTCCTTTTTTCCTATATTACCAATACTTAAATTATGAAAATAGACTTAAAATTTTTCTTCCCCTGGTGGTGGTGCTGGGGAATCAAACTCAGAGTCTTGCCCATGCTACATCCCAGTCCTGAAAACAGACTTTAGAAAGGAACTGGACTTTCTAGCTATACTTGGTGGATTGATTGTGACAAAGATTCTGTGCTTGATCAGGCTCCTGAAGCTTCTCCTAAACCCATCTTTGTACTTACAAAATTTGGTTTTAGCTTTTAGCAAAAAACTCTGCCAAATCAGTTTAGCAAGAATACCACCCTCACCCCCCCCCCCCAAAACAACAAAACATTATAAGGTTCCTCATCTTCCTCTATTACTTAGGTTTCTCTGATCACCCTGGTCTGTCTAGCATGAATCTTACTTAATCTGTTTAGGCAGAATCCCCCTTACTTCTTAGTAATTTTCCATCCATTGACTTTGTTCTTTGCCCATAAATTATATTTGCCTATATTATATTTGGAGTTGAGCCTAATCTCTCTCTCCTCACTATAAAATCCCACCCAGTGGCAGGAATCCCACTGCAGTGGTCCCTATACCTATTGCAATGGTCCTGAAAAAAGTCTTCCTCAGTGTGTTTTATAACAAGTATAACTGTAAATTTTCTTTCCTTAACAATTCTAGGGACTGGGGGTATTGCTAAGTAGTAGGGTGCTTGCTTAGCATGTGGAAGGTCATAGGTTTGATCCTTAGTAACATACACACATACACACATATGTGTGTGTGTGTGTATATACATATATATACACACACATATAATGTCATATATATATTAATATATTATATATAAACTATATATGATGGATATGGAAAATGACAAACCCAAAATAGTGTGGTATGGGGAGAGGGAGTGAAAAAGAAGGCAATACATTGATCCTTTCCCAATACATTCTTTCCCAGTAACAAGACAGGCCTTGGGGAGGAGATATCTATCAAATCTGGAAGGACAGTCTGTGGGAAGAGGTCAAAAACATTGATCCTTCCCCCAAAAAATCCATTTCCAGATGCTGACCACTGATCCCAGACCCTCCATCTGGCCCAGTAAAGACAAATCCAAAATACTGACCACTGACCCCAGAACTGCCCCCGCCATCTTGCCCAGTAAAACAGACCCCAAATTCCTGAGTTAAGTCAATTCTCAGTGTGACCTATATAAGTATGGACTCCCTCTTTGGCCAGTGGCTCATTTTCCACCAGGAAAGTAGGCCCATTTTAGAGGTGTGACTCCATTACTGAATAAAGGCTTTTGCTGATCTGTGAAGTTTGTGACTGGCTCCGTCCTTTTGTGCCAACATTATATATATAAATTCCTTAGCATATCTTTCAAAGCTGTTCACAACTTAGTGCTCTGCAGCCTCATTTCTTTTAGTGACAACTAGTTTGTACTTAGGTTTATTAAACACCAAATACTCTCTATAATGTAACCAGTCTTTCCCCTTGTTTGGGGTATCCTTTTCTAAGTCATCTTAAACCTAATTTTCAAAACTTTTGTTACTTTTATCTTATAGACATTAGTTGAGTGTTGAAAATTCATCAGGTAGGGCTGAGGATGTGGCTCAAGCGGTAGTGCGATCACCTGGCAAGCGTGCGGCCAGGGTTCAATCCTCAGCACCACATACAAACAAAGATGTTGTGTCCGCTGAAAACTAAAAAATAAATATTAAAAATTCTCTCTCTCTCCCCCCCTCTCAAAAAAAAAAAAAAAAGAAAAAGAAAAAGAAAAGAAAATTCATCAGGTAGCCAGGCACGGTGGCACACACTTATAATCTTAACAACTCAGGAGGTTGAGGCAGGAAGATTACCAGTTCAAACCCAGCCTCAGCAACTTTGCAAAGCCTTAAGCAACTTAGTGAGAACCTGTCTCTAAATAAAAAGGACTGAGACTCAATGGTAAAGCACACCTAAGTTAAATCTCCAGTACCAAACAATTAAAAATTAAAACAAAATCTATCAGTTATTCTTTTTTAAAATTTTTATATTTATTTTTTAGTTTTTGGCAGATACAACATCTTTGTATGTGGTGCTGAGGGTTGAACCCGGGCGCACACATGCCAGGAGAGCGTGAGCCACATACCGCTTGAGCCACATCCCCAGCCCTCCATCAGATATTCTTTTTTTTTTTTTTTTAAAGAGAGAGAGAGGGGGGGGGACAGAGAGAGAGAGAGAGAATTTTAACATTTATTTATTTTTTCTTAGTTCTTGGCGGACACAACATCTTCGTTTGTATGTGGTGCTGAGGATCGAACCCGGGCCGCACGCATGCTAAGCCAGCGCGCTACGGCTTGAGCCACATCCCCAGCCCCTCCATCAGATATTCTGCTAGGTGCTGTCATACAATCATGTGTAAGACCAAAATAGTTTCTGTTCTTATAAATTTATAGTGGTTGAAAAGTTATTGCTTTTGTGCTTTTATAGCACTGTATTATTATTTTTAAATTTTTTTAGTTGTAGTTGGACACAATACCTTTATTTATTTATTTGTATGTGGTGATGAGGATTGAGCCCAGCGCCTTGCATATGCTAGGCAAGCTCTCTACTGCTGAGCCACAACCCCAGTCCTATAAGACTTTATATACACCTTTACAATCGTCTCTAGGAGTTGGCAGGCAATGCTGCTCCTGTTAAAATTCCATCAGGTGATATAAAAAGTTCTTTGGTCATGGAGCATGTCCAAGGTTGTGGCAGCACGGAAATCACAGTTACATTTCATTACCATGTTCTTGTTTTTATGGATGCCTCTTACCCCTCATTAATGGTCTTCAGAAGATTTAGTTTCTATTACCAGTTCGATTAGTTCATCTTGAAAACCACAGCACTATTTTAGACACTTACTGATATTGATTTTACGTTTTATGTTATGTAGCATTGCTTTTTAAATTTCTGTCTGGTTTCTCGAGAGAGATCACAGGACTCTAGTCTCCTTCAGCACGGTATTTGGCATATAGTAATAAGCGCACACTTAAAATTGACACAGAATGTTCGATAGCATTAAGAGTGTATCAAGGGGCCCGGGGCAGTGTCATACTCCTGTAACCCCAGCTGCTTGGGTGGGGGAGGCAGGAGAATCGCAAGTTCAAAGCCAGCGCTAAGCAATTCAGTGAGACCATGTCTCTAATAAAATACAAAAGAGGGCTGGGGATGTGGTTCAGTGGTCCAGTGCCTCTAAATTCAATCCCTGGTACCCCCGCCCCCCCGCCCCGCCAAAATAAAAAATAAGAGTGTAGAGAGGAACATTGGAATGAATACTCTTTAGCCAAGAAATATACCTTCTCAAACTTGAATGTATATAGGAATCACGGGGTGATCGTGGATCTTACTGCAATTCATATTCTAACTGAGAAAGTATGGGTGGAGCCCTTTGCATTTCTAATAAGGGGCCAAATCATATGTCAATTTCGCTGGCCCGTGAACCCGTTTTGAGTAGCAAAGATATAAAGGAACGAGCAAAAGGAAGTCAGATGCTTCATTCCAAAACATATTTTTCAGAGTGTTAATAGAAGTACGGCTCGGATGGAGCCAAGCCGAGAACCTCTTCCCAAGCCGCAAATCTCCCCTTTTCTGCTTCTCCCTTCCTACTCCAGCCAGTCCCCTCCTCCTTTACCCATAAAAACACAAGCAGCAACAGGTCCAATTACGGAAGATTCGAGCCCAGGTAACACAGAAAGAATTGTCCCTGCACTTACTAGTCTAAGAGCCTGGGGATTAGATGGAGTCCGGGCAGTGGCTTCTTCCACTCCATAAAGAAAAATTCAAAATTAAATCCTCGTCACGGAGGGACCAATCGTAGACGTGGCTTCCCCACGATTCGCTTTCCTAGTAGCGTAGGAACACAGCCTGGCTTATGATTGGCTGAGATAGAATTACTCTCCGACCAATCGGGCATGAGGCGCTTTTAGTATGAATAAGGAGAAGGCGGGAGAGGAAAGAGGGTGTGTCGCGTCCCCTATGCTGTCGGTGGAAGCTTCCGTGTAATTGGTTGGTTCTTCTTCTGATTTCACGAATCGGAAGCTCTTCTCTGTTGAGCCCTAACTATGAAATTGAAAGTAGAGAGATAGGGTAGCCAATGGAAAAAAAAATATATGCTGCAGCCAATCCTCCTGCGGCGTTTTGTGTCTTTACCCAACAGGAAAATGTGTTTCATATGGAGGGGCGGCACCCAGTTGCCAATGGGCGGGCGCTGGTAAAACAGAGGAGCCAATGAGTGCGAAACATTGAGTGACAGCTGTCCAATAGAGACCCTCAGTGCTAGTACGGCTTGCAGCTTAAGCGCCGCCGCGGTCTGAGGAATGTCAACTATTCAACATGGAGGCGGAGGTCGATAAGCTCGAACTGATGGTGAGTGCAAAGTGAAGGACACCTACTGGGTAATTAATTTTTCCCCAGTGGCCTCGAAGGTGGGGAGCAATGTGGATTTGCGGGGAACTCTGGGCAGCGGAGGCTGGACCAAATTGGAGTTCCCTCCTCCTGCACCAAAGGGAGCCGCCACCGCCTGGTCTCCCAACCGCCGCCGGCGAAGGGGTACATCCGGGAAATTCGTGAGGGAAATGGCGGGAGATGCTGAGGGTGTGGGGCCTTTGGAATTCCTTGTTTCTTGCTTTACTTTTCTATCCCTGAAGGAGCTGTAGCTGATGGAAACAGCGTTTTATGTATTTACACACACACACACACACACACACACACACACACACACACACACACACACACACACGACTGGAAGGGTCTATCAACGCCCCAAGAGGTCGTTCACACCCCTAGAAAGGGGGATGTGGGGTGAGAAGTAAGCCGGGGCAGGGGGCGCGGGGAGAAACGAACCATTCATGTTTTCGAAGGCGGGCTGAGAAAGTCTGAGAAAGGATGCTAAACGTGCGCTACAACTTCCTAGCGGCCAAGGGAGTCCCCTAGACTCGTATGTGTTTGGCCCGGAGGATGCAAGCTTTGGGTGAGCGAGCCGTCGGAGCTATGGGGATCTGAACTATAGGCTCGTTTCCTCGAGAGCCGGGGATATTGGAAATGGGAGGACACCTTGCTCACGAGTTGCCCATTTTCATTCATCTGTGAAAGTAGAGGGCCGGGGCGAAGAACTAGAAAGCACTCCCCTTGTTGCTGTTGTGTGTGGCCTGCTGGAGGGTGCCAAGCTGAAGGGCTACCCTTGTTTTCTTTATGGGGTTAGTCCTTACCCTCTCTTGTCCCCTTAATTCCCTCCCTCCCATCCTTAGTCTACCAGCTTGATAGCCCGCGCTTTTTTCTTGGCTCTGCCTTCACTCTTTATTTTCTTCTTGCATTATCGGTATTTTCAGATTGGGTTGGCTTCTTTAAAAATATGGAACTTTGAGGAAGTACCCATCTTTGAGTTTCTGTTGTTTTTGTTTTTTAAAGAAAATAACAAGATCAAAATTTAAAAAGTTAAAAAAAAACTTCTTTCTTCTCCAGCTTCAATCTGTTTCTCCTCCTCCCCGCCATTCCCTGGCGTTATTGCTTAGGTATATCTGTGTGCCCACACTGCTCTTTCCAAGATGAATGTTAGTTCTTTAACTTCTGCTTTTGTAAGGACCTGTGGTGATCCTGGATGATAGTGTGTACTACCCCCCCCCCCCATTCCCACCCCAGAAAATGTTAGGCCTTGATTTATCTTATTATTTTCATTTGCTTTGTTAAGGAATTGAAGCACCGGCTTTATTTACATTTAATTGCAAGGCTTTCAGTTACTTTAACATTTGTGTCCAAATTTTCTATGTGGAGGGAGTGTGGGTATGGAAACAGAATGGAGGGAAACATGGGAGGGAAGACGAATTTTCTTTCTGCAATTTTCCAAACCTGCAATAATGAATATTTGTTTGGTTTTGTTTTTATTTTTTATTTTTACTGTTTTTTTTTTAATACACGAAATGTCAAGGATCGGAGTTTACTTCTATCAACAGGCATAAAAATTAAGACTGTCTTTTCCCACTCCCCCATTTTAAATTCCTCTCTGCAGATACAGATATTTCTGCTTAGTTGTTATATGCTGCCTGATGCTAATTGTTTTTATATGTATGCCCACGCAGCCTATTGGCTGTTTAATTTTTATACTTTTTCTAGCTTTTGCAATAGCATCAATATTCTTAAAAGACTACTTCTTCTTCTTTTTTTTTTTTGTTATGAACATATTCTATTTTAAGGGAAAAGCAAGAAACATTTTTGAAAAATGGAGGTTTTAGAAAGTTATGACAGCCAACTTTTAAACTTTTAGATATTTAATTATGAGATAGTTTTTAAACTTCCTTTTGATGAGAGGAAGACTAGAAAGCAAAGTTCCCCCCCCCCACTAAATTTCTTAAAAGTAAATTAGTGGTAGCTTTTTTTTCAAGTTATTGGTTTGTTTTCATAATTATTAGGGTTTACAGGCTGGCGTTGTGGCTCAGTGGTAGTGCCCTTGCCTAGCAACCTCGAGGCCCTGGGTTCAATCCTCAGCATCACATAAAAGCAAATAAAGGTACTGTGTCCAACTACAACTAAAAAATAAATATTTAAAAAAATTATTAGGGTTTAAGAATGAATTGGAATTTTTATTATTGTTTTTAATATTCCTATTTTGTATTGACTTGATAGTAAAGGATGGTGCATCTCATCTTCGGATTTGCCATATTCCTTTAAAAAATGTTTTATCTATGAACCAGAATCAATGTAGTTTCTAAGATTCTAAAGGTAAATGATTTCTGGTACAATCTTCTGGGTTTTTGTTTGTTTGTCTTACATTACTTAAATAAAGGATTGCCAGGGGACCAGTATGAAATATTTAGTAGGTGAAAAGAGAATGCATTGTATTTAACTTTGAAAAAGTTATCTCAGTTTTGTAAACAGATAGCCTGATCCTCTTAATTTAATATTTTTTTCTATTTTCTTGTATTAACTTACAGTTCAGAATACTAAACACTTGTCTTTATAAACACTTGTCTTTAAAACATGACACTTGATTAACAAGAGTTAAATATTCTCATATTTGAATTTTGTGGCCCAGGATTTGAGGCCAAGACTCTTTATGTTCCAGCTGTCCCAAATTTGAGTCCATTTCTTGGTGGGCTTGATCCACCTAAGTAGCTGAACTGGACCATTTAAAGGAAGGTTGGTGAAAATAAGAGAAAATTATTTTTCCATCAGTCAACATTACTAAAGGAGGAATAACCTCATTGTAGGGTAATCCGTGTTCTCTAACTATTTTCCCTTTACTTATTGATTGAATGATATTTGTGGAAGGCCCTCCTTTTGTGGTTCTACTAGTGATTGTACACAAAAGTGTAATGTGATACTATGATACTCTTACTAATCCTCACAAACCCCCAGAGGCCCTAGGGATTGAAGCTAGGTCCTTTCTACCACTAAGAAGTGACATATACCTGCCTTGTTATTTTTTTGGGACGGGATGTTGCTAAATTGTCCAGGCTGGCCTGAAATTTGGATCCTTCTGCCTTCTCTTCCTGAGTAGCAGGGATTAGGCATGTGCAACCATGCCCAACTATGATTTCTATTTCTAAGTTTACATTTCTTTTTTAAGGAAATTTATTGTTTACATCTCAGGCCTCTTTCTCCATTATTTTCATTTTGATATTTTAAAGTTAACAAGAAATGAATATGCTTTCCTTTTATATTTAAGGTTTATATTTAAAACCTCCTTCCATAAAATTCAATTAGGTTGAGATAATATTGTCATGTTTAGCTCACATTGATTATCTGGCAGTGTCTTTCTTTGTTATCATAGTCCTCAGTAAACTCTTGAAATAAAAAGCTATAATGATAAGTACTTTTATTTTTGGTACTGAGGATTGAACCCAGGGGCACTTTACAACACTGAGTACATCCCCAGTCCTTTTTATTTTTGAGATAGGGTTTCCCTGAGGCTGGCCTCAAATTTGTGATCTTCCTGTCTCAGCGTCCGGGAGTCACTGGAATTACAGGCACGCACTGTCATGCCTTATAAAATGCTTTGTGTGTGTGTGTGTGTGTGTGTGTTTTGTGTTATAGTTTGTGTGTGTGTGTTTTGTGTTATAGTTTAGAATCCAGAGTAATAGATTGGGTATATAGAGATTTTACACATTTATTATTTTTCGTTTATTTTCTGTAACATTCTTATTCAAAGGGCTTGTTTTATATGGCAGGTAACCAATCAGTCATTTTGCTTTGGAAAAGGAGCTAACCAACAAACTATCTCATCAGAGACCAGGAAACTTTATCACAACTGTGACTTAGTACTTCTAATTGGTTTTGTTAATACCAATTTTGAGGTATTACTAATATACTTGTTAATTACTACCAAGACTCAAGATATTTTAAAAATTCCTTTACATCTCTGCATGTTTCTATTCGAATGTTAATGGTTGATTAGTCATCAAAAACCAATATCACATTGATATAAATGTCTTTATGTTTTGATGTCTTCTGACCAAAGTGGCAATCCAACTTCAAATTCTTTTCATACTGAAGCTTCAACTCAAGATTCGTTTATGTTCCTTTCCTACTTATTACTGCTTACGAATGCTCTGACTTTATTGCACTACTGTATTTGACAGCTAGCAGTGCAATAGTATTGTCAAAGCATCTGAAAGCAGAGTGCTCGTCAGAATTTTCATTCTTGCCTTACTTCTTTCTTGAGTATTTGTAAATAATTGACTACAAACTTTGTTGCTAAAAACTGTATAATTATTATAAACAAGAAGTATATCTTTTTAGACAATCATAATTTGATAAAAACTTTTTACCTAATATTAAAAACTCACTACTACACTGCATAATGAAACACATTGAGAAAACACTTCTTATATCTAAACTTGTTATGGCTTGTCTAAATGAGTGTACTTTGTAATTTGCTTCTTTCTTTAATAGATTTGAGTAGGTTTGGACAAATCTTAGTTTTTGTTTAATTGCGTTTTATCACTAATTAGTAAGAGAAGAAAACAATCTCTGCTGTATATTTACTGTGGTAACTTGCCTCAGGTCTTAATGTTGATTTTGTATTATGTAGGAAATGCTTAGATTTAAAATTTAAAAATGCTTAAATTAAAGTTCATTTTTGTGTTGATGAGATAAAAACTGTGAATTCATCACTGTTTATAGTGAATTTTATTGAGATACAATTTACATAGAATAAAACTCACCAATTTTAAGTGTATAATTTCATGAGTTTGGCAAATGGATACAGTCATGTAATGAACAGCATAGCCAGGATATAGATTTCCATCACCTTAAAAAAGGTTTCTTTGTGCCCCTTTGTAGTTAGCCTCTTCCTAGCAAACTCCCTGGCAACCATTGACCTATAGCTTTTCTAGAATTTCATACAAATGGAATTATACAATATATAGCCTTTTGTGTTTGGCTTCTTGTAACCTACTGTAATGTTTTTGAGATTTATCCCTGTCATTGTTAATTATTAGTGGCTAAACCATTTTTATTACTGAGTAGTATTCCATTGTACAGAATATGACAAATTGTTTATCTGTTCTTCAGATTTTGGACTTTCGGTCTCCATGTTTTGACTGTTATGAATGAAATGGCCATGAGCATTGAAGTATACAAGTTTTGGGGCATGTATTCATTTCTTTTGTATAAATACTGAGGAATGGGATTGCTGGTTAGTATCTTTTCATGGGTTTATTTATAATTGGTATATCTTGTTTAGTGAAGTATCTTAAAATCTTGCCTTTTTTCAAATTGTGTTGCTTTTTTATTTCATCAGAAGAGTCATTTTTCTTTCAAGTCTATTAATTGCCTTCTCGTTTAAAAATCAAAAAAATTTTTTTTGTAGTTGTAGATGGACAGCATGACCTTATTGTATTTGTTTATTTTTATGTGGTGCTAAGGATCAAACTCAGTGCCTCACACATGCTAAGCAAGCGCTCTGCCTCAGAGCTACAGCCCCAGCCCCTCCTTTAAAATTTTTTGATGAAGTCCAATTCATACATTTTTATCTTGTGGTGTTTGCTTTTTACATTACATTTCTTTAAGGTATCATTGAGGTTTCTGTTCAGAACCTGTATAATTATGAAGGTTTTGGATAAAAATTTATCATTGAAAGGAGGGAAAGATTTTTTTCCTGCCTTAAAATTATATTTTGGTGTGAATACGTCTTCAATTTTAGAAATAGAGTAGGAAAGGCCATATGTTATGAGCTCATTTAATGTGAATTGGGAACTGAGAGTGATTACACCTGTAATCCCAGCTCCTCTGGAAGCTGAGTGAGGTGAATTTAAAGTTCTAGGCCAGTCCTGGCAACTTAGCTAGATCCTGTCTCACAAAAGGCTCAGTGGTAGAATGCTGGCTGGCCTAGCATGCTGGAGGTTCTGAGTTCAGTTCCTAGCACCATATATAAAAAAAGATTATACTTCTAATTTATCTTAATATATAACATTTTTAGTTTGAATAAGTTAACCCTGGCTTCTTTGAGTTCAGTATTTTTGTTCTTATTTTATAAATAATGGAAACAATCTCAATTTTTGCTAAGGTTTCTGATTTCTTTTAGAGCCTAGTTTTTAATATATATTCTCTTCTTTAAGCTGAGGATTCTTAGAGGAGCTCTGTCTCACCAGAAAAATATATACAGATAGATAAAATTGCCAGTGGTTAACAGGGATTTGTAGTTTGCAGTAGTTTGGATCTGAAATATCCCCTAAAGGCTCATGTGGAAACAACTTGGTCCCCAGCATGTGGTGCTATTGGGAGGTGTGGTGGAACCTTTTAGTGGTAAAACCTATTTGGAAGAAGTTAGGTCATTGGGGGGATTGCATTTGAAAGGAAAATTTGGACCCCTCCTCCCTCTCTCTTTGCTTCCTAGCCACCAGGAGGTGAACAGGCCTCCTTTGCCTTGTGCTTCCACCCTGTTATACTCTGCTGCCACAGGCCCAAAGCAATAGGCCCAAGTGACCGTTCACTGAAGCCTCTGAAACTGAGTCAAAATAAGTCTTTCTAGCTGGGTGTGGTGGCGCACACTCCTGTTATCCAAGTTGTTTGGGAGGTTGAGACAGGAGGATTTCAAGTTCAAGAATAGCCTCAGCAATTTACTAGCAAGACCCTATCTCAAAATGACAAAAAGTAAAAAGGGTTGGGAATGTGCTCAGTGGTAAAGCTTCTCTTTCCTTTTGGTTCATTCTCCAGCATAAAAACAAAACAAACAAAAAACTACATTGTTGTTTCAAGTGTGTGCACAGTTTCAACTGGATTCTGCAATTTAGGAATGTAGCTATTTGTCATATTTGGCATATATTCTAACTTTATACACTGAATATGAGATTATCATGAGTTATGAGCATTTTATATATACACATATATTACACAATATATTATGTGTTTTAAAATATTCTGTGTAACAACAACATAATATTTGAGAATATACTGCCTGTCAGAAACTATTAGAGATTAGTGTTTTATAAAACCACCTTGGGCTGGGGCTGTGCTACATACCTATAATCCCAGCAACATGGGAGAATGAGGCAGGAGGATATCAAGTTCAAAGCCAGCTTCAGCTATAACAAGATCCTTAAACAATTTAGTGAAACCCTCTCTCAAAATAAAAAATTTAAAAGTGCTGGGAACATAGCTTGGTGGTAAAGTCCCCCTGGGTTCAGTTCCCATGATGAAACCAAACTAAAATGAAAAACAAACAAAAAATAAACAGGCTGACATATTTGAGACAGTAAAATTAGTGTGACTGAGGTGTGATGTGTGAAGCTTTAGTGGAGAAAGAGAAAATTTTTATCTATCTATCTATCTATCTATTTATTTATTTATATATGTATCTTTAGTTTTAGGTGGATTCATTAGTTTTTTTTTTTTAATGTGGTGCCCAGGATGGAACCCAGTGCCTCATGCATGCTAGGTGAGCACTCTACCACTGAGCCACCTCTCCAGCTCCGAGAGAGAATTTTAATATCATCTTGGGAAGAATCATACTAAATTGGAGTTAATTTTATAGGCTTTGGAAAACCCCAGTGATCTTTTTTTTCCCCTAACGTTACTGATTGAGCCCATGAACTTGCACATGCTAGGCAAAAGCTCTCTCACTGAGTGATAGCCCTGCTTACACCCCAATGATCTTTAAGTGAAGAATGACTTGGTATAGAATGCCTTATACTTCATTAAAAAAAAAATTGCTTTTGGCTGGGCAGGGTGGCACAGGTGTGTAATTTTAGCGGCTCAAGAGGCTGGAGCAGGAGAATCTCGAGTTCAAAGCCAGCCTCAGCATCTTAGTGAAGCCTCAGCAACTTAGTGAGGCCCTATCTACCCCAAATATAATTGCTTTAGTTATTATACACGTTTACATATTTTTTATAGTAAAATTAGAAGAAAGGTAAGCAAAAAGAGAAGAAAACCACATTTTTACGACTGTTAAGACTATGTTGTAATGTATTTTACAATTTTCTGTACGTTTATCTATTTTACTAAACCAGGTTCATTCAGTATATTGTGAAAAATCTGTCCCTGTATGTATTCATAGCACAAGTAAACAAATAAATTAAATCCTGAAAGCTTTAAAGAAGTAGCTTACTTCATTTGAAAAAAACAGCCTTTATATATCTTAGCAATAGTTAAGTAAAACCTTGAGACAAAGAACTGAAAAAAATAAAATTTCTGCCCATCTTCTTCCCCTTTGGCTGTCTTTTGCCTGATATAACATGTCTGTAACTTGGTTCTAGTGCATATTGCTGTTTATCTATTTCAGACAAGTTTAGATATGCATTTGTTCTGTTGGAAGAAAGTGGATAATAGTCAAAACACTCTAATAGAAAAAGGCAAAAGTCAATTTTGTTTGTGTAGATGTTATAGGTGGCTCTTAACTTGTTGGGAACTTGGAATAAATTCCAGTTAAAACAGGGTAGGTTTATTTTTATTTTTAAATTAAATTTAATTTTTTTTGTGGAACTAGGGATCAAACCCAGGGCCTCACATGTGCAAGGCAAGCAATCTACTGCTGAGCCACACCTCTGGACCCTTAAAACAGGTTTTCATTTTTATTTATTTTTTGGTACTGGATGCTTTACCACTGAGCTACATCCTTTAAAAAAGTAGATTATTTCAATTGAAAAGACTAGCCTTTATATACACTAACAATAGTTAAGTAAAACCTTGAGATGAAGAACTGAAAAATATAAAACTTTTTCCCCTTTGGCAGCCTTTTGCCTGATATAACATGTCTGTAGTCTGGTGCTAGTGCATGTTGCTGTTTATCTCAGCACTTTTTAATTTTTAATTTTGAGACAGGATCTCACTAAGTTGCTTAGAGCCTCATTAAATTGCTAAGACTGCCCCTGGATTTGTAGTCCTCCTGCTTCAACTTCCTGTGTTGTTGGGATTACAGGCATGTGCTTCCACACTTGGTTTAAAACAGATTTTTAAAATATATTTTTTCATTTGTTGATAGACCTGTATTTATTTATTTATATGCTTTGCTGAGAATCAAATCCAGTGCCTCACACATGCTAGGCAAGTGCTTCGTCACTGAGGTAGAACTCCAGCCCTTAAAACTGATTTTTTAAAAGGTGATTATACTGTTTGTTTTTTCAAATAAATGAATGTTCTTTCATCCTTTTTGTCATTGTGCATTAGACTGAATTGGGTATACAGTTCAGTCTAATGCACAATTCCTAAAATCTAGGAATACAGAACCTGGGAGCATAGCTCAGTGGTATAAAGTAAAAAGGGATCTTGTCAGTAAGAAATTTGAAATCAAGTGGTGATATTATCCCATGCAAACAAAAGATTATAATATAGTACAGAAAATGGTAAACCAGAGCCTTGAACAAAGTAAAATGAGAGTAAATAAAGGTGTTTCTGAATCTGAATTCGAGTGAAAAGCATATAAGAAAATAGATTTTTGATTAATGGTATAGCCACTCTAGTTCAAGGAGTGTTTAAGATACCGAATGCTTCCTCAAAACAGTGTTTCTATCTATCAGGTCACACAAGTGACCTATAATCCTAGTGACGCTGAAGATTGAGACAGGAGGATTGCAAGTTTAAGGCCAGTCTGGGCAACAGAGCACGAACCTGTCTCAAAAAAAAGTGTTGGGGATGTAGCTCAACAGTAGAGTGCTTGTTTAGCAGACAGAATACACTGGGTTCAATCCCCTATACAGAAAAGGTTGGGGGCTGGGCTGGGGTTGTGGCTCAGCTGTAGAGTGCTCGCTTAACCTGTGCCAGGCCCTGAGTTCAATCCTCAGCACTACATAAAAATAAAATAAGGATATTGTGTCTATCTACAGCTAAAAAATAAAATATTTTTTTTAAAAAAAGAAAGAAAAGATGGGGGGCAGTGAGCAACGTTTCTATTAAAAATGCATTTCTAAGCCTACTTGGTGAATCCAGAACATATCTTTTCTCTCTAAACCGAAGACAATGGGCAGGACTACAATTTTTTTTTCTTCCTTTATTTCCTTGTGGTTTGATACTGTTAGGACAAATCTCTCACAAATGGATGTCTTTTAAACTTTAAGAGCATGATCCTTTTTTGGCAGAGCACTGGGAATCTGTGGGTTTGTTTTTAAAAAGCAAGTATTTTTATTTTTTGGTACTGGGGATTGAGCCTAGGGGCACTATACCACTGATCTATATTCCCAGACCTTTTTATTTTTTGAGGCAGGGTCTTGCTAAGTTGCTTAGGGCCTCATTAAGTTGGTTGGCCTCGGAATTGCTGATCCTTCTGCCTTAGCCTTCTAAGTTGTTGGGATTACAGGTATGTGCCATTGCTCCAGGTAAAAGCAAGTATTTTTAAACTGAGAACTGCAATTCTTTTCTTTTTGCTGAAAATAGTTGAGTAGTATGTTATACATTGTGTTAGTTACTTAAAGTCTTAAACTGGTCATATTAAAACCTAGGATAACAATATTTTTTTGGGGGGGTACTGGGAATTGAGCTCAGGGGCATTTGACCACTGAGCCACATCCCTAGCTCTGTTTTGTATTTTATTAGAGACAGGGTCTCACCAGTTGCTTAGCGCCTTGCTAAACTGCTGAGGCTGGCTTTGAACTTGTGATCCTCCAGCCTCTGCCTCCCTAGCTGCTAGGATTGTAGGCTTGCACGTGGCTCTAGGATAACAATTTTATATGCTTAAAAATATGTAGCGTATTTTCTAAAACAGTTATTTCTTAAACTATTTCTTTTCTTATTTGTGTGGACTATCCTTTATGGCCCCAGTTTATTTCCAAAGATGTCTAGTCTGCAGAAAGAAAATTAATTATTCTTGGGGTGCTTTGACAATGATTTCCATAGATTTTTCCAGCTAAATTAAATATTTTTTAAAATCACCTTTAGGGTCAATACATAATCTTTGCCTTTATTTATTTATTTATTTTATTACTGATTTTGAAGAAAACTGTAATTGTTTCTGAAATACAAATGTCTTGGGCTTAAACACAAGCATTAGCTTTACTTTAAAAATATAATCCCCTAAAAATAATAACGGTATCTAAAGTTAATTAGCTAAAAGTTATTAAATACAGAAACCTCACTGTTTTATAAGGCTTCTACAAGGCTTACTTAGTAATGAGGAGGACTGTGAGTGAAGCTTAGAAATATTTTAGGGATCATCATAATTGGTCTATAAATTTCCTACCATGTAACCCCAAAATTTTCTGTTTATCACCAGATCCTAGAACCCTATCAATATTGTCTCTGCTGTGTAAATAGCTCTGAGCAGTGCAATATTGCTTATAGGGTTTTGGTATTTGGAAAGAACAATGAGGCAAGCTGCAGAAACTGTGTAGCTGAAACTGAACCAAAAATCATCTTAAACAGGAAGAAAACAGGAGGTAGAGTTCACTGTAAGCATTAAAATCTGAGGCTTAAACGTCAGAATTTATTGGAAGAAGGCAACATTTATCTTTAAAGTTTATTTTTGTGTGTGTGTGTGTGTGTGTGTGTGTGTGTGTGTGTGTGTGTGTGGCTGGGGATTGAACTTGGGGGCACTCAACCACATTCCCAGTCCTATTTTGTATTTTATTTAGAGACAGGGGTCTCACTGAGTTGCTTAGCACCTCACAGTTTGCTGAGGATGGCTTTGAACTCACAATCCTTCTGCCTTAGCCTCCTGAGCTGCTGGGATTACAGGTATGTGCCACTGCACCTGGCTTTACTAAGTTTTAGCATTTTGACAAGTTAATCATGTTTATTTGTAATTATAAGGAAATAATAGAATTGAAGTGTTGAAAGCCACCTGAAATAATTCTTTCATGTAATAAGAGAGACAGGCCCAGAGAAATGAATACTCACTTAAGGCTACACTACTGGCTGAAGATACCAGGACTAGAACTTCTACCAAATACTTCAATTCATTTTATTTTTCTGTGCCATACTATCAGGTTTTGTTCAGAGGGGATTTTTATTTTTTAATATTTATTTCAAGAGAGAATTTTTAATTGATTTTTTTATAACATGAGCAGATTAATTTTAATTCAAGTTAAGGATTTATAGTTTTTCTACTTCTATATGGCTTTTATTGGCTTTAATCATGTATAACTGGTTTAATTACATAAAAACAGAGTAATAAGAACTGAATTACAAACAAGTCACTTAGCCTATTTCCTCACTTGTAAAATGGAAGGTTCAAATCAGAGGCTCTTTTTTTAAAATTTTTTAAAATTTTTTTAATTGTAGATGGACACAATACCTTTATTTTATTTATTTATTTTCATGTGCTGAGTATCTAACCCAGTGCCTCACATGTGCTAGGGAAGCACTCTACCATCAAGCTGCAACCCCAGCCCCTCAGAGGGTTCTTAAAATTGTTTTTCTGTCTCTCAACATTGCATTGAAATCCTTTTTCCTTTTTTGTCCCCCAGACCACTTCACTAATAAGCAAATTCTTATCCTGTTTGTAATCACAAAATATTCTATATAGTTTCCCACAGAGGATAACATTTTACTCTCAAGCTTTTTTCTCTCTTTAATTTTTTTTTTAATTATGGCAAAATACAACAAAAATTACCATTTTGACAATATTTAAATGTACTAATCCCTTGATGTGCACCTGGCTTGGTTCTATCTTTTGGCTATTATGAATAAGGCTGCTATGAAAATGGGCACATAAATATTTCTGTAAGATCTTGTTTTCTTTTTTGGATATATGTCCGAAAGTGGAATTGCTGGTTCATATTTCTTTTTAAAAAATTTGGGCTTGGGCTGGGGATGTGGCTCAAGCGCTCGCCTGGCATGTGTGTGGCCTGGGTTCTATCCTCAGCACCACATGCAAACAGGGATGTTGTGTCCGCCGAAAACTAAAAAAATAAATATTAAAAAATTCTCTCTCTCTCTCTCTAAAAGAAAAAAAAAAATTAGGCTTCTTTTCCTCGCCCTTGGTACCAGGGATTGAACTCAAGATTACTTAACGGCTGAACCACATCCCTAGCCCTTTTTTTAAAAATTTTTTTTAATATTTATTTTTTAGTTCTCAGCGGACACAACATCTTTGTTGGTATGTGGTGCTGAGGATCGAACCCGGGCCGCACTCATGCCAGGCGAGCGCGCTACCACTTGAGCCACATCCCCAGCCCCACATCCCTAGCCCTTTTTATTTTTTATTTGGAGATAAGGTCTCACCAAGTTGCTTTGGACCTTGCTAAATTCCTGAGGCTGGCTTTGAACTTTCTATCCTCCTGCCTCAGCCTCCTGAATCACTGGGATTATAGGAATGCATCATTGCACCCTGCATGAGCTTTCTATATTTTAAAGTCTACTTAAATTCTTTGTTCTCTGAAATATTTTCTAAATAGAAATATGGGCAGATTACTTAAAAGGGATGGAAGGACTGGGGTTGTAGTTCAGTGGTACTGTATTTACCTAGCACGTGTGAGGCACTGGGTTCAATTCTCAGCAGCACATAAAAATAAATAAATAAAATAAAGGTATTGTGTCCATCTATATCTTAAAAAGAAAAAAAGGGGGGAGATGGAAAATTTAAAAAAAATTTTTTGAAACTAGGTGTGACTGTGTTTGTAGTCCCAGTTTAGGAAGCTGAAGCAAGAGGCTTGCTTTAGCCCAAATGTTGTAGGCCAGCAATACCCCTCAACAACAACAACAAAAAAAACTTTGAAAAGCAGTTGATTGCATGTAAATGTTTAACAATTAACTCCAGGGAAGGTAGAATGCAGTCTCTTAGGCTTGGGCTAGGAATGAGAGACCAAGCTGTAGGAAATTACATTTTGCCTTCTGTAAGTTCTAAGGACTGTGGGTTTTATCCCTGACAAATTCAAGCCAACACTTTTAAGATCCTTTAAAAATATGCAGAATTTCAAAAACTTAATTTATCAATTATACTATATTTAAAAATAAATTACTTTTCGTTTGGCACGGTGGCACACACTTGTAATCCCTGCGGCTGGGGAGGCTGAGACAGGAGGATCATGAGTTCAAAACCTACCTCAGCAATTTATCGAGGTACTTAGCAACTCAGAGAGACCCTTCCTCTAAATGAAATATAAAAAGGGCTGGGGATGTTGCTCAGTGGTTAAGCACCCCTGGGTTCAATCCTCAGTACCAAGAAACAAACAAACAAAGAAACAAACTACTTTTAATACTCTGATATATATCCTTCCCAACTTTTCTATTTATACACATATACATAGTTTACAAAAAGAGGTTATACCATATTAACATTTTTTTTTTAGTTGTAGATGGACACAATACCTTTATTTATTTTTATGTAGTGCTGAGGATTGAACCCAGTGCCTCACACGTGTGAGGCAAGCACTCTATCACTGATTTATAGCCCCAGCCCTCTCATAGCTATTTTTGCATTTAACAATTCATAAATATAGTACTGTATCAAATCAGTCTGTTATCATTTAAGAAATTAATGTTTTTTTAAGATTATAAAAGTAATAACTTTATTACAAATGCTATGAAATATATAAAGTAAAAAGTGGCCATATCTGATAGTTGTTGTTTGTATATCATCATTTTCAGTAACTACTTGGTATTCTGAATATTGACTTCTTTTGTTGGGGGTGTTGGGAATTGAATCTAAGGCCTCAGACATGTTAAGCACACACTGTGCAACTGAGCCATATGTATTGGAACTTTTAAATGTAAATTTTCACCCAAATTCAGTCCTTTATACTAATGATGGTCTGTGGCAGTAGTCTCCATTTTTCTCCCTTAGAGGTTTACTACAGAGCATATACTAATACCCAAGTTAAGTAAATTGGGGTTGTTTAGATTGCTACTATAGTATTGCTACTATTGTATATAGAATGTTATCTTTTCTTGAATACTTTGTGACTCTTTAAGGTCTCTAATTTTGGTGGTACACATCTGTATCTCTTTTGTTAATGGGTTATTTGTAATAAAGGTAACTGTGACTACACCTGATATAAATTTGTTCTGTGTTTTACCTTAACCATAGTTCCTGCCAGAGGTACAAAAATACTCAATAACTGATGAGAATGTCAGTGACTCTAGGCAGTACTGGATCATTGTTTGATTAATATATGACAATAGTTATTAGTATCTTAATTTAAATCTAAGAAAGATTTATGGAGTAGTGACTTCAAAGTGTTAAGTATTGGCCGAACTTGGTGGCACATGCCTGTAATCCCAGTACTTGGGAGGCTGATTCCAGGGATTGCAAGTTTATTGCCAGCCTCAGCAGTTTAGGGAGAGCCTGTCAAAAAAAAAAAAGGGGGGGGGGAGCTCTCTGAAATTCAGTTCCCAGCAGGGATGGAGGGAATTAAGCAGTTCTTATCAAGGTATAGGGGTAAACATCTGTAATCCGGCCTGCTAAGGAGGGTTAGGATCCCAATTTCAGGCCAGGCCAGGTAAATTTAGTGAGACCCTGTCTCATAATAAAATTTTATTTCATTTTACTTTGTTTTTTGTACCAGAGATTGAACCCAGGGGTATTTAACCACTAGCCACATCCCCAGTCTCTTTATGTTTTATGCTAAGTTGTTTAGGGCCTTACTAAAGTGCCGAGGCTGGCTTTGAACTTCCTATCCTCATGTCTCAGCCTCCTTAGTTGCTGGAATTACAGGTGTGCATCACTATGGCTGGCAAACAGAGTAAAATTTTAAAACAAAGGGCTGGGAATATAGGTCAGTGGCAGAGCTCTTGCCTAGCATTTGTGAGGCCATGGATTTAAGCCCCAGTAATGGAAAAAATAAAATAAATTTCTAGAAGGGCTGTAGGTATAGCTCAGTAGTTTATCTCTTGCCTAGCATGTGTGAAAGCCTGTGTTTGATCCTCAATAACACACACACATAGTTCTAGATAAAAAAAAAAAAAAATTTGTTTTGGTACTGAGGATTGAACCTAGGGGAGCTTAACAACTGAGCCAAATCCCCAGCACTTTTATATTTTATTTTGAAACAGGCTCTCACTAAGTTGCTTAGGGTCATTTAAAATTGTTCAAGCTGATTTTGGAATTTCAATTCTTCTGCCTCAGCCTCCCAAGCCACTTTTAAAAAAATTTTTAATAGCGAACAGGTTATTATGAATAAAGGGTTTGGGGAAGGAATACTGAGGATTAAACCCAGGGGCACTTTACCACTGAGCTACATCTCCAACCGTTTTTTACTTTTTATGACAAGACCTTGCCAGGTACAATGGCACATGCCTGTAATTCTAGGATCTCAAGTTTAAGGCCATCCTCAGCAACTTTGCAAGACCCTAAGCAATTTAGTGAGACCCTGTCTCAAAGTAAAAAATAAAATAGGGCTCTGCAGATGTGGCTCAGTAGGTAAGTGCCCCCTGGATTCAATCTGTTGTACAAAAAAAAAAAAAAAAACAAACCAAAACAACAACAACAAAAAGGGAGGGGTATCACTAAGTTGAGTTTGGCCTTGAACTTGTGATTCTCCTGACTTAACCTCTGGAGTTGCTGGGATTATAGGTCTGCCACTGCAGCTGGCTAGATAATGGATGTTTTATATACTTTTTATTTCCATACTTTGTTCCTTTTTTTTTTTTTGGATACTGCTGGGTGATGATCAAACCTAGAGCCTGGAGCATGATGGGCAAAAAATTAACCATTGAAAATGAATGTTTATTACATATTATTAAAATATTTAAAAATGTGATGAGAAAAGAAAAAAGAAGTATCATATTTACTAATATGTCTTTTGGTTTACAAAATAATGATCTGTGCTAATTTCTAGTTCCAGAAAGCTGACTCTGATCTGGATTACATTCAGTATAGGCTGGAATATGAAATCAAGAGAAATCATCCTGATTCAGCAGGCCAGGTAATCTATGAAAGAACTAAACCTTTTTAACTGAATATTTTGTAAAAAGATTTTCTGATAATGTTTCTCAAAGTAACATATTATAATTATTATATTACTAAGTTTATAGTCTTAAAGTCTTGTGATAGAAGCTTGGTCACATCATAATAGAGAGATTATACCAGTAATTAGTGAAGTTTGTAGCTACTTTTCTTATTTTTTTCTAACTTTTACAAAAGAATGATTGAATTCAGAGATACTAATGAGCCAGTTATGGAAGCCTCAAAAATTTCAAGAGACAATATAGCTACCACTAGGACAGTGGGTCTTCAATAATTTTAAGGATAGAAATCCTGGAAGTCTTGATAGTCTCTGAGGATGATCATGATATACTATTAAATTTGCTATTAAATATTGAAATATGAGCAGTGATTTTTGGGTACAATTATATATTTATCTTTTCTAAGGTTCAATTGATCAGAGATATTAGCTGTTTATTTATTATTTTATTTATTTTTTAAATTTATATTTGAGATGAGAGTCTCATTATGTTGCCCAGGTTGGTCTTGAATTCCTGGGCTTAAATGATCCTGCTGCTTTAGCCTCCTGAGTGTTTGGGACTATAGGCACATACTTAAACATCTGACTATAAAGTTTTTTTTTTTTGGTACCAGTGATTGAACTCTGAGGCACTCAACCACTGAGCCATATCCCTAGCCCTTGTATTTTATTTAGAGATAGGCTGTCACTGTTGCTGGGGCTGGCTTTGAACTTTCAATCCACCTGTTTCAGCCTTCCTATCCCCTGGGATTACTGCGTGCACCACCACACCCTCTCTCTCCTCTGACTATTTTTATACCCTAAAATCATAGCTATAAATGTTCATGTTCATGGGATAAAAGCAAGTAATCTTCAAGCATTGTTTGTTAACATTAATATTTTTAGTACTTCTTTGAAATAGCATATTTTGCAATAGCATATTTTGCAAGTTTTTAAAAGAATTCCATACATTAAAAACAACAACAACAACAACAAAAAAAACTTCTTTTAAAAAAATTTTTTTGGGGGCTGGGCATGTGGCTCAAGCGGTAGCGCGCTCGCCTGGCATGCGTGCGACCCAGGTTCGATTCTCAGCACCACATACCAACAAAGATGTTGTGTCCGCCGAGAACTAAAAAAATTTTTTTGGTACCAGGGATTGAACTCAGGGGCATTCGACCACTGGGCCACATCCCCAGCCCTTTTTTGTATTTTATTTAGAGACAGGGTCTCACTGAGTTGCTTAGTGCCTTGGCATTGCGGAGGCTGGCTTTGAACTCGCAATCCTCCTGCCTCAGCTTCCCCAATTGCTGGGATTACAAGCATGCACCACTGCGCCCAGCTGAAAAAAAAAAAAACCAAACTTTTTTTGATTGGGTAGAAGTATGAACTAAAGTGAGTTTTTATACAAAATTGGGAGAATTTCATGCATGTTCAGGTTTTACTCTTCATGGAATTTCAGAATTCTATATTAACAGTAATTCTTGGTATAGATGATGAAGATGAAATACTACTACAATATTACATATTTATTGTAATCTTCATAATTTGTGGATAAATCAATATTCAAAATTTATGTTATGATTCTAAATATCACTTCTGTCTAAACCCTGTTGAATACATTCCTGCTTTTCCTTTTGTTTTATTTATTTATTCATTTGTGATACTAGGGCTTAAACACAGAGCTACAAATATCTCCAGCTCTTTTTATTTTTTACTTTGAGATAGGGTCTCACTAAACTGCCCAGGCTGGCCTCTCACCTCAGCCTCCCAAGTAGCTGAGATTATAGGTGAGGACCACTATGCTTGGCTGCTTATTCTTTTTTCATAACTTGCTTCATTTTTTCTATGAGCACATGACTAATTCAGCCTCCTTTTCTGATGAGTCGTTTGGTAGATTGGAGATTTTTTTTTTTTTTTAATTGAACTAGTAGGAATTGAACCCAGATGAGGTGCTCACTCATTCAGTTACTTTATATTTTTTATTTAATATTGAGACAGGGTCTAGCTACATTGTCCAGGCTGTACTTGAATTTGCAATCCTTCTGCCTCAGCTTCTCAGGGAGCTAGGATTACAGGCATATGTAACTGCACCCAGCAAGATTATTTTCTCTTAATTTTAATATCATTGTTTTGTTGTACCCTCTCCCATCTCTTAGAACTTTGGGAATATTTTATTTATTCTGGACAATTTTATTTTATTGTTTAGATTTCTTCATTAATTATTCTGTCACTTGATGGGATCCTTTCTTTCTTTTCTTTTTTTTTTTGGTACTGGAGATTGAACCCAAGGTTGCTTAACCACTGAGCCATATCCCCAGCCCTTTTTTGTATTTTATTTAGAGATAGGATCTTGCTGAGTTGCTAAGGTCCTTGCTAAGTTGCTGGGGCTGGCCTCAGCCTCCCTAGCCACTTGGATTACAGATATATGCCATACAACCAGCAAGAATATTTTTTTTTTTAATATTTTTTTGGGTACTAGCGATTGAACCCAGGGGTGTTCTAGAACTGGAGTTAGGTGTGTGCCATCACACTGGGCCCCAAGAGTTCATTTTAAGAATATAGGCCAGAAATGAATTTAAGTAAAGCGAATAGGACTGGAAAATTATATTCTGTATACTAAACTCAACTATTTTTTGGTACTGGAGATTGAACCTGTGGTCTGGTGCATGCTAAGCATATGGTCTATAACTGAGTTACGTGCTCTTCTATAAGCTTGACCATTTGACCACTGAACAACATCCCCTGTCCTTTTTATTTTTTATTTTGAGACAGGGTCTCACTAAGTTACCAAGGCTGGCCTTGAACTGGAAATCCCTCTGCCTCAGCCTCCCCAGTCGCTGGGATTATAGACATGTACCACTGCACCCAGCTGATATTTTTAAATTAATTTTTAAATTTATATGTGACAGCAGAATGCATTACATTTTTTTTTTAATATTTAGTGTTTAGTTGTAGTTGGATTTGTAAAGGTAAAATTTCCAAGCTGATTCTAAGCCGCAGAGCCTGAGTTAAAGTGTAAAGGACCAGGCTTGTAAACCTGCTTCTAAAACTGCAAAGCATGGGTTAAATTCCTGAGGCAGTTAGGACAAGGCCCTACTGGCCATTTAGTGATTTATGGACTGGGGTCCTGTGCAACTCCTCACGTAAGCATTCAAGACCCTGTGCAGTTTATCACGTAGATATTCAGGGTCCAAACCAATCAGTTTGAATGTGTACCCCACCTAGGAGCACCAATCACTCCTGCCCTGATTATTCCCGCCAATGTATGCACTAATCCTGATTCAGGGTTGTTGTTCAATTTTCCCGCGCCTCATGATGATTTGTTCTGATGTATGCAAAGCCCCCTACCCTCTCCGAAAAGTGTACTTAAGCTCCGCTTGAACTCTGCTCTGGGCTCTGGGCTGCTCTCCCTTCTTGAGTGGGCACGGAGCCCCAGCGCGCTTGAATGGATCCCCAATAAATATCCCCTTTTGCCAATTGCATGGAGTCAGTCTCTTGGGTGGTCTCCCTCTCCGACGTATCGCCAGGACTTTACAGATTCAATACCTTTATTTTATTTATCTATTTTCATGTGGTGCTGAGGATCAAACCCAGGGCCTCGCATGTGCTAGGCAAGTGCTCTACCGCTGAGCCACAACCCCAGCCCTACAATTCTTATTACACATATAGAACACAGTTTTTCATATCTCTGGCTGTATACAAAGTATATTCACACCAATTTGTGTCTTCATACATGTACTTTGGATAATAATGACCATCACAATCCCCCATTATTTCTAACCCCATGCCTCCTCCCTTCCCCTCCAACCCTTCTGCCCTATCTAGAGTTTGTCAATTCCTCCTATGATCACTCTCCCTACTTCACTATGAATCAGCTTCCTTATACCAGAGAAAACATTTGGCATTTGGGTTTTTAGGATTGGCTAACTTCAGTTAGCATTATCTTCTGTAACTCCATCCATTTGCCTGTAAATGCCATGATTTTATTCTCGTTTATTGCTGAGTAATATTCTGTTGTGTATATATGCCACATTTTTAATCCATTCATCTATTTTTTTAAAATATATTTTTAGTTGTATTTGGACACAATATTTTTATGTGGTGTTGAGGATTGAACCCAGTGCCTCACATGTGTAAGGCGGGTGCTCTACCACTGAGCTTCAGCCCCAACACCTATCCATTCATCTATTGAAGGGCATCTAGGTTGGTTACACATTTTAGCTATTGTGAATTGTGCTGCTATAAACATTGATTTGGTTGTGTTCCTATAGTATGCTGTTTTTAAGTCCTGTTAGTATAGACCAAGGAGAGGGATAGCTGGGTCAAATGGTGGTTCCATTCCCAATTTTCCAAGAAATCTCCATACTGATTTCCACATTGGCTGTACCAATTTGCAGTCCCACAAGCAGTGTAAGAGTGTACCTTTTCCCCCACATCCTCACCAACACTTATTGTTGTTTGTATTTATAATAGCTGCCATTCTGATTGAAGTGAGATGAATTCTTAGTGTGGTTTTTGTGGGAAGCCATTCTCGAACGTGATTGGGCACCTCCCTGATTGGGTGTGAGGCTTTCTGGCTAAGCTGTGTCAGAACTAATCCCCACCCTTTCTAGGTGCGAGAGCCCATCCGTGTGGGGGTATGACTGACCATTGACCTTGGAATGCTATCCCCCTCGACCTTCATGAGATGGAATTTTCCCCTGAATTTCTTTTTCCCCAATAAAAGGCCACTCTCTGGCATGCCCTGCCTCTCTCTCTCCTGCTAGTCTGTGTAAACCTTGCTGCCCCACCAGGTGGCTCAAGGCAGGAGCCAGAGGGGAGAACCATCTGAGACCTGGTCAAGGAAAAAGATAATTTGAGTTTATGTGTGTTTATTTTGATCTCACTAGTTAACTTCTATGCTTCGAACCTCTAGTATGAAGCTAGCATGCTGGTCACGCGGCTGAATTGGCGCTCAAGAGAGAGCATTTTATTTATTTTTATTTTATTTTATTTTTTTTAAAGAGAGAGAGAGAGAGAATTTTAATATTTATTTTTTAGCTTTCAGCGGACACATCATATTTGTTTGTATGTGGTGCTGAGGATTGAACATGGGCTGCATGCATGCCAGGTGAGCGCACTACCGCTTGAGCCACATCCCCAGCCCAGCATTTTAGATTAACTAGATTGAGTGGGAGCATGCTATAAAGATAAAGGAATTGGTGACAATTTTGGGTCACAAAAGAACCTGGAGGTACTGAAGGGAGGAGATGTTAAATTATTTAAAATGGGAAATTCAACTTGTACTGATAAGGACATGAATTTGACTATTTTAGAAACCATAATTAATCAGAAAGGAAAACAGATAAAAAAGACTCAGTTATTACAATTCTTAAAGATTGTAGGTGAATTTTGCCCTTGTTTTGTGACCAAGATTCGCCCAATTTACATACTTGGGAGAAATTAGGGAGGAAATTATAAAAATTTGCCTTTCTAATGAATTAACTGGAGGCATTGAGAATATTCAGAAAACTTGGACGGCCTTAGAAATTTGTCTTTTTGACTACTTGGACCATAGCTTGTGGCCCCCTGAAGATGTATTGAAAGGCATTCAGAGAGCTATTAAGTCTATTCAAATGGAAAATCCACCTGAGGCTAAGTTAATTTCTTTTCCCTTGAGCCTTTTGAAACCGAAAGCTCTTGGGGCTAAACTGAAAGTTAGAAATGTGACCTTAAAATTGCAGGAACAAGATCTGGGTAGCTTGGAGGAAGATCCTAGAAGTCAGGGTCATAGAGAGTCCTCCAGAAGAGAGAGACAATCCTCCTGGAGAGGAAAATCCGGAAGAAATTCCTAGAGAGGTACAGAGACCTTCTTCACCACGTGGCTTAGGAGCCCAATTTCAAAATGGTGGTGGCGGAGATTCTTCCCACGAGTCGTAGTCTGAGGAAGAGGAATCAGACATTGAAATTCAGAACTTATGGGGAAATTTTAACAGACTGCGTTTAACACCGCCTACCCAGGCTATTAGAATTTGGCCATTGTCTGCTAAAAGGACAAAATTTAACAGGTACTCTGAATTAACAATGACTTTTCTTACCCCGTTCTAGCGAGGCATTAAGAAAGCGTAGGAGGCGGGAGAGGACGTTAGCCATTTTCAACTTTTCCCAGTTTTTGAGCAGTTTAATGACCAGGACCAAAGGGTTCGAGTTCATGCTATAATTCCATTTAAGACTATTAAGGAATTGAAGAGTGCATGTGAGACTTATGGTCTGAATTCACCTTTTGTACAAAATTTGATTGATACCATAGCCTCACAACCACTTCCACCGAGTGATTGGGTTTCATTAGCCAGATCTTGTTTGAGTGGCGGAGACTTTACTTTGGTGGTCTTACTGGGCTGATTTTTGTACTGAACACGAAGAAAAGAATAGAAGACAGAATTTGCAGACCCCAGTAGAAATGTCTTTAGGAACGTGTGAATTTGCTGATTTGGAAAGACAGTTAAATTATGAATTTGCAATTTGTGACCAGATAACTGACTGTGCTAAACATGCCTGGAAATAAATAATTTCCAAGGAGCAGTCCAATTTAGTTCTTACCAGAGTCAAACAAGGTGCCATTGAGCTGTATTCGGATTTTGTAGCTCGGTTGTACCAGACAGCAAATTGGTCTATTGGAGACCCAGGAGCTTGTGAGTTTATTGTTAAGCAATTGGCATTTGAAAATTTGAATAAATATTGTCAGGGTATTCTCAGACCCCATTGGAAAAAGGGAACAGTTTCTGAGTTTATCTGCTTGTGTTCTGAGGTTGATTCCACACATTTGCAGACAGTAACGTTAGCCTCCGCCGTAAAGCAAATCCTACAACCACAGGAATTGGTACGAAAACCCCGTGGGAGATGTTATCTCTGTGGTAGGGACGGCCATTTTTCTCGAGAAAGTCGTACTCGAGAAAGTCGAAAGTCGTAATTTTAAGTTCAGGGCTCCATCTGCTGTTGATAATAGATATTGCAAGACTCATCCCCATGTGGCAGATCAGGATGGCGCATCAGCCCGCCTTCTCAGAGTGAGAACAAAAAACTTCCGATAGGCGGCTCCCCGGCCTGAGCAAAATTGGAGGAGGGGTTGCACAGTGTGATGTCACTGGCGCCGAGCAGGATGGCCCACTATTTCTACTGGAACATAAATCACAGACAGTTTCCTTACAACCCTCAACGACAATTGCATTGAATCCTGAATCAGGGCCAAAACAAATCCCTACTGGGATTTTCAGGCTGCTTCCTAAAAATAGTATAGGTTTAATTTTGGGATATAATAATTTAAAAGGAGCCATTGAGGTAATACCTGGAGTGATAGATTCAAATTTTAAAGGACAATTAAATGTTGCTGTGAGGTCCAGTTATGCCCTAAGGCTTACTCCAAAGGATGCATTTGCCCAATTGATTTTATTGCCCTGTGATTTGGATGAACACCCGCAAGTAAATTCAGTTTCTAAACTGCCAGACAGAGTGTACTGGTCTCAGTTAGTGTGACAAGAGCGCCCTTTATTGGAACTTAAAATTAATCATGAAAATTTCAAAGGAATGCTCGACACAGGTGCTGATATTTCTGTCTTTTCTAGTAGATTCTGGCCTAGGAATTGGCCCTTACATGTAGCACCAGCTAACATAGAGGGAATTGGACAAATTTCACCGCCTGCTCAAAGTGCAAATTATCTCCGTTGGGAAGATTCTGATGGGAACAGGGGAGTTTTTAAACCTTATGTGTTAGAGTCTTTACCAGCATACCTATGGGGAAGGGATATTTTAGCAAAAATGAGATTGTTATTAGTAATTTCAAATTATATACGATCAATTGAGGAAGTTAATCAGGGCTTTTTTTCCTGGAGATGATAAGGAAACCTTTCAGGGAGAGTATCTGCTTACAAACCAGTCTCCACGGCAAAGATTAGTAAATGCTCAAAACCAAAATTTTTACTAGGGGCCCTGAGTGTTTCCCCGATCCTAAAGACAGCTGAAAAAATTACCTGGCTCACAGAGGAGCCTATATAGATTTCTCAGTGGCCCATCTCAGGGGAAAAACTTAAAATAATCCATAGGTTAGTTGAGGAACAACTTCAGGCTGGTCATATAGAACCAACACACAGCCCTTGGAACACACCTATTTTTGTTATTAAGAAAAAGTGAGGAAATTGGAGGTTGCTACAGGATTTAAGGGCAATAAATCATGCAATTCAGCCTATAGGATCATTACAGCCAGGACTTCCTTCTCCCACAGCCATCCCTTTAAACTATAGCTTGATGGTAATAGATTTAAAAGATTGTTTTTTCTCTATAAGGTTACATCCTGGAGATTGTGAAAAATTTGCCTTCACTGTCCCAGCAATTAATTTTAAGGAACCTGTTAAAAGATATTGCTGGCAAGTACTCCCCCAGGGAATGCGTAACAGTCCTACCTTATGCCAGAAATATGTTGATCAGGCGACAGCTCCCATAAGAAATAGCTTTCCTGATGCGTATATTATTCATTTTATGGATGATATATTATTGGCTCATGCTAATCCAGAGGTACTTTCAGAAATTTTTACTCAGTTAGAGGCTTCACTTAACAGCAATGGGTTTATGCATTGCTTCTCAAAAAATACAAAAGATGCCTCCCTTTCAATATTTAGGTCAGATAATTCAAGGACGTACAATCCATCCTCAATATCTTCAGATAAGAGTTAAGGAGTTACATACCCTTAATGATTTTCACAAACTATTAGGAGACATTAATTGGCTGAGGCCATCCTTAAAACTAACTACTTCTGAATTAAGTCCTTTATTTCAGATAATACAAGGAAATCCTTCTCCAACCTTTCCATGTCAGCTGACCTTAGGGGCTAGAGCAACTTTAAAAAGGGTTGAAAATGCAATTAAAAATGCACAACTTTAACTAGAGTTGATCCTAAAGAAGTAGTGAATTTATTAATATTTCCAACTGAGCATACCCCAACAGGAGCCATATGGCAAAGATTGGGAGTTATTGAGTGGATTTATTTAGCCCACTCCCCTCAAAAAACATTGATTCCTTTTCATGACTCTATTGCTCAGTTAGTCATTAAAGATAGAACAAGGATTTTACAATTAATTGGATCTGAGCCTGATATCATAATTATTCCATTTTCTGTTCAACAGAATAATTGGCTTTTGCAAACTTCTAGCTTATGGCAGATAGCTTTTGCTGATTTTCCTGGCCAGATAGATAGTCATTACTCTCGTGATAAAATTATTCAATTTGCATCATTAACATGACTTATTTTTCCAAAGATTGTGCATGTCCACCCTATAGATGAAGCTTTATTAGTGTTCACGGATGGTTCAAGCTCAGGTAAATCAGGTTTTTATAGTCGTGTTCACACAGAGGTAATGCAAACTTCATATACTTCTGCCCAGAGAGCAGAGCTTCAAGCTTTGATTTGTTCCTTAAATTACTTTGCAAATGAACCTATTAATATTTATTCTGACAGCTTATATGCAGAGTTATCAAAAATATTGAAACTTCAGTTATTGGGTATACTTCATCACAAGAGTTATTTGAATTATTTAATAATTTACAAAAGGCAGTGCATATGCGAAAATACCCAGGTTTCATAGGACACATACGGGCTCATACTAATCTTCCAGGACCTTTAGCTTTAGGTAATGACAAGATTGGTAAATTAGTAGCTGTCTGTCAACAGATGTCTTCATGTGATTGTGCACAAGCTTCCCATTCCTTGCATCATCAAAATGCTTCTAGCTTATGTAAAAAATTTAATATTACCAGAGAACAAACTCGTCAAATTGTAAGTCAATTCCCTAAGTGTGTTATTCACACTCCATCTCCACCATCAGGGTTAAATCCCTGTGGATTAAAACCAAATCAAATACGGCAAATGGATGTAACTCATATTCCTCAATTTGGTAGGCAATGTTATGTACATGTAATAGTTGATACATATTCCAGATTTATTTTTGCCACAGCACATACAAAGGAAAATACTCAACATGTAATTTCTCATTGCCTAGCAGCCTTTGCTGTGTTAGGGTGCCCTATACAGATCAAAACAGATAATGCACCAGCTTATGTAAGCTCTTCTTTTCAACAATTTTGCCAAGAGTTTCAAATTAATCGTAAAACAGGAATTCCTTATAACCCCCAAGGTCAAGCCATTGTGGAACGAGCTCATTTATCTATTAAGCTTCAATTACAAAAATTAAAGGGGCAGAATAGGTTTATGACTCCCCAAAATAGCCTCAATCATGCCTTGTTTGTTTTAAGTATTTTAAACTGTGACGTAGAAGGTCACACTGCAGCTGAGAGACAAATGTCTCCCACAGTAACAGGCCCTTTAGGCAGAGTTTTGTGGAAAGATTTACAGATTGGTCAATGGAAAGGCCCAGACCCAGTGATTATGTGGGGCAGAGGTCATGCTTGTATTTTTCCAGAAGGTGCTTTTCGTCCTATCTGGGTGCCTGAACGTGCAATCAGACATGGAAGAGATAGAACCGAGATTCAAGCGACTGAAGATCGACCCGGAGAAGCCCCCATTCAAAAGGAAGAGATATCGGAAAAAGACGAAGAGAAACCAGATTGACTCAGCTAAAAAGCTGATTTCATGGGAAGACTTGAAGAAGCTAACAACACAGGCTTCCCGAATAATTCGACTTCTAGGAAAAAACAGGACCCCAGTCTTGATGGTAGCGACAGTAATTGCCCTGCTGGGCTGTCAGGTAAAGGGGAACCAGACAGACATTTACTGGACATATTTCCCAGATCCACCCCTGGTACACCCAGCTGTGTGGACTGGAGAATCTATTCCAGTGTTTATTAATGACTCATTCATGATGGGAGGATTTACAGATACTCATATTACTCCCAATCATGTGACTAGATTTAATTTTTCTGGCTACAGTGCCCCATTATCTTTGTGTTGGTCCCACGATAAACATGCTGGCTGTCTGAAATTATCATTTTAGGAAAAGATAGCGATTGGTAGACCTAGACTGACCAATTATTCTATTTATGGAGACTTAAAACCTTATACTAGATCAGTAATTAAGATGGGACTTTCCCATAACAAACCAGTCATTTCTGCAAGACCTCCACGGATACACCACTGTCCAGGTAGTTCTACAATTGAGATTGGCACCTTTCCGAGATGGATGGATTGTATAAATACTTTTCCTGAATAACATAAGGTGTCCAAAGATAGTGGGTATAGTTTAGACTGGTCTCCAAAAATTGATAAGAGACAATTACGAAAAAATTCTGCTATGATACCTGCAGGATTTGTTAGTAATATTTTGACTTACAGTGAGGGTGGTATTCAAAAAGATGTTTGGCGCTTAATTGCTGCCTGAGAATTCTTATATTTTACAGACAAGCCTTTACCAAAATTTGTTGGCAAGAACTGTAAGGAGGGATCTTGCTATGGTTTACGAGCCTGCGTCCAAGCTCCTTATGTTTTAATTATTCGAAATGTAAAAGTTAAATGGATAGATGACAGATATGTTGTTACATGTAACAAATGTAACCTAACCAATTGTATTACTAGGTATAATGGAGGAAAAGGAGTGCTGATACTTCATCAGCCCATTTTTGTTTTATTACCTGCTAATATTTCAGAGCCATGGTATGCTGATGGTGGTTTACAAGTCTTGCAGCAAATGCATGCCCAGCTAGCAAGACCTAAACGTGCTATTGGAATTATAATTGTTGGTGTTTTGGCATTAGTTTCTTTTATTGCATCCAGTGTTTCTGCCTCTCTGACATTCTCTCAAAATATTCAACATGCAAAATTTCTTAATAATTTAGCTCAAAATACTTCCAAGGCTCTTCGTAATCAAGTAAATTTTTTTTTTTTTTTAGAGAGAGGGAGAGAGAGAGAATTTTAATATTTATTTTTTTACTTTTCGGCGGACACAACATCTTTGTATGTGGTGCTGAGGATCGAACCCGGGCCGCACGCATGCCAGGCGAACATGCTACCGCTTGAGCCACATCCCCAGCCCCTTAAGTAAATATTGATGAAAGGTTTGAGACTAAATTAAACGCCTTAGAGGCGACTGTTATAGACATAGGTAATGAAACTATAGCTTTAAAGTTTAAGGAAAGGCTTAAATGCCACGCAAATTATAAATATGTGTGTGTTACAGCTGTCAAGTACAATGCTTCTCTCTGGGATTGGGAGAAGGTTAAAAACCATTTGTTAGGTATTTGGCAAAATAATAATAATAGCTTAGATCTTTTGGAACTTCATCACCATATCCAAGACATTCAAAATAATAGAGCTGATTTTTTGGATCCTTATTCTTTGGCTAACCAAATATTGTTAAATGGATTTAACCCTGGAAATATTCTTAAACACTCGGCCTGGTACATTATTGGATTGTTCTCTTTGCTGTTAATTCTATTTTGTGTTATAATTATAGGATGGCGAGTCTTCGGAACAAGAATGCAGAAACTCGATAGAGTGAACCACCGCCTGATTTTTAAGAAAAAAAGGGAAGAATCAACAAATGGGACTTACTCAAACTAAAAAGTTTTTTCTCAGCAAGAGAAACAATAAGAAGTAAATAGGGAGCCTACATCCCGGGAACAAATTTTTACTCCTCACACTTCAGATAGAGCCCTAATATCCAGAGTATACAAAGAACTCAAAAAATTAAACAATAAGAAAACAAACAACCCAATCAACAAATGGACCAAGACCTGAACAGACACTTCTCAGAGGAGGACATACAATCAATCAACAAGTACATGAAAGAATGTTCACCACCTCTAGCAGTCAGAGAAATGCAAATCAAAACCACCCTAAGATATCATCTCACTCCAGTAAGATTGGCAGCCATTATGAAGTCAAACAACAACAATTGCTGGCGAGGATATGGGGAAAAGGGTACACTTGTACATTGTTGGTGGGACTGCAAATTGTTGCAGCCAATTTGGAAAGCAGTATGGAGATTCCTTGGAAAGCTGGGAATGGAACCACCATTTGACCCAGCTATTCCCCTTCTCGGACTATTCCCTAAAGACCTTAAAAGAGCATACTATATTGATACTGCTACGTCGATGTTCATAGCAGCACAGTTCACAATAGCTAGACTATGGAACCAACCTAGATGCCCTGCAATAGATGAATGGATTAAAAAAATGTGGCATTTATACACAATGGAGTATTACTCTGCACTAAAAAAATGACAAAATCCTGGCATTTGCAGGGAAATGGATGGCATTAGAGCAGATTATGCGAAGTGAAGCTAGCCAAGCCCTAAAAAACAAATGCCAAATGTCTTCTTTGATATAAGGAGAGCAATTAAGAACAGAGCAGGGAAGAAGAGCATGAGAAGAAGTTTAACATTAAACAAGGATGAGAGGTGGGAGGGAAAGGGAGAGAGAAGGGAAATTGCATGGAAATGGAAGGAGACCCTCATTGTTATACAAAATTACATATAAGAGGAAGTGAGGGGAAAGGGAAAAAAAAGCAAGGGAGAGAAATGAATTATAGTAGATGGGGTAGAGAGAGAAAATGGGAGGAGAGGGAAGGGGAGGAGGGATAATAGAAGATAGGAATGGCAGCAGAATACAAAAGACACTAGTATGGCAATATGTAAAAACGTGGATGTGTAACTGATGTGATTCAGCAATCTGTATACGGGGTAAAAATCGGAGTTCATAACCTGTTTGAATCAAGTGTATGAAAGATGATATGTCAAGAACTATGTAATGTTTTGAACAACTAATAATAAAAAGAAGAAGAAAAGGGAGGAATATGTGGGAAGCCATTCTTGCACGTGATTGGGCATCTCCCTGATTGGGTGTGAGTCGTTCTGGCTAAACTGTGTCGGAACTAATCCCCACCCTTTCTAGGTGCGAGAGCCCATCCTTGTGGGGGTGTGACTGACCATTGACCCTGAGACCAATCACTGACCCTGACCTTGGAATGCTGTCCCCCTCCACCTTCATTGGATGGAATTTTCCCCTGAATTTCTTGTTCCCCAATAAAGGCCACTCTCTGGCGTGCCCTGCCTCTCTCCTACTAGTCTGTAAACCTGGCTGCCCCACTGGGTGGCTCGAGGCAGGAGCCAGAGGGGAGAGCCGTTTCAGACCTGGTCAAAGAAAAAGGTAATTTGAATTTATGTGTGTTTATTTTGATCTCACTAGTTAACTTCTATGCTTCGAACCTCTAGTATGAAGCTAGCGTGCTGGTGGTGAGGCTGGTGAGCTGGGAAGATATAAGTATATATTTTTATTTTTTGATTTGCATTTCTCTAACTGCTAGTGATGATGAATAGTTTTTGATACAATTGTTGATTGATTGTACATCATTTTCTGAGAAATGTCTGTTTAGGTCCTTGGCCCATTTATTGATTGGGTTATTTATTTTTTTAGTGTTTAACTTTTTGAGTTCTTTATATACCCTAGAAATTAGTGCTCTATCTGATGTGTGAGGGGTAAAGATTTGCTCTCAAGATGTACGCTCTTTGGGGCTGGGGATGTGGCTCAAGCAGTAGCGCGCTCGCCTGGCATGCGTGCGGCCCGGGTTCGATCCTCAGCACCACATACCAACAAAAATGTTGTGTCCGCCGAGAACTAAAAAATAAATATTAAAAAAATTCTCTCTCTCTCTCTGTCTCCTCTCTCACTCTCTCTTTAAAAAAAAAAAAAAAAAGATGTACGCTCTTTATTCACCTCACAGGTGTTTCTTTTGCTGAGAAGAACTTTTTAGTTTGAGTCCATTCCATTTATTGATTCTTGATTTTTATTCTTGCGCCAAAGAAGTCTTATTAAGGAAGTTGGGGCCTAATTCCTTATGATGAAGATTAGGGGCTACTTTTTCTTCTATTAGTTTTCCGGCGGACACAACATCTTTGTTTGTATATGGTGCTGAGGATCGAACCTGGGCCGCACGCATGCCAGGCGAGCGTGCTACCGCTTGAGCCACATCCCCAGCTCTAGGGTCTCTGCTTTTATTCCTAAGTCATTGATTCATTTTTAGTTGAGTTTTGTGCATGGTAAGAGATAGGGGTTTAATTTCATTTTGCATATGGATTTCCAGTTTTCCCAGCATCATTTGTTGAAGAGGCTATGTTTTCTCCTATGCATATTTTTGGCACTGTTGTCTAATATAAGATAATTGTAATTTTGTACCATTGCACCCACCTGTTATTAAACTGAGGAAGTATATTATAATAAATTCTAAAGCTTGATGATAAATGGAATAAGAAAAATAAATTGGTGTTAAATTGAAAATGGAAGCAAGACAAAGGATTAATATCCCCTCCCCCCCAAGCTGGGAAGATATAAGTATATATTTTTATGTCTATATAAAGGGAAATGTTAAAAAAATTATTGAAATAAGCTGGGTGTGTAATCCCAGAGGTTCAGGAGGCTGAGGCAGTAGAATTGTGACTTCAAAGCCAGCCTCAGCAACAGCAAGGCGCTAAGCAACTTGGTAAGAGCCTGTCTCTAAATAAAATACAAAATAGGGCTGGAAATATGGGGTAGTGGTTGAGTGCCCCTGAGTTCAATCTCTAGTAACCCCCACCCCCCAAAAAAATATTCAAATAAAGAAAAATTTAAGGTTCTGAAGGATAGGGGGAGGATTTGGTAATGGTAGTGTTAGGGTGAATAAAGTTGAGAAAGTCATAAATGTTTTCATTTTACCATGAAAAGCCAGGAAAATAGGGTTTCTAGTGGATCTTTTCTATCTTTATAGCAGTGCATTTGGTAAAGTCATGTGCCAAGTAAGAGAGGATGGGTATAGAGGGAGTGAAGGTTTGCAATAGGTTGGAAGCATCAGAGATTTATTGAAAAGAAGTATAGTACCAAGTGCAGAGAGAAACTAGTTGATTTCTTATTATGAAATAATAGCTATTTATATTGCAAAAACAATTCGAAGAACCA
Source organism: Ictidomys tridecemlineatus (assembly GCF_052094955.1). Taxonomy (NCBI): domain Eukaryota; kingdom Metazoa; phylum Chordata; class Mammalia; order Rodentia; family Sciuridae; genus Ictidomys; species Ictidomys tridecemlineatus. Next base: position 32,955,708 of record NC_135479.1, on the reverse strand, counting down.
ACATAGTTTATAAGTATGGTTGTTTGAATTGGCGTGAATTTTGTAGTTTTGGTTTTTTTTTTTTTTAGTTGTAGATGGACACAATATCTTTATTTATTTATTTTTATATAGTGCTGAGGTTCTAACCCAGTGCCTCATATATTCAGTGCAGGCCCTCTACCACTGAGCCCCAGCCCCAGCCCTGAATTTTGTATTTTTATGTATATAAAATAAATTAATATTCATATACATTAGCCCTATTATAGTGTTCAAGAATTTTATAAGTGGTTTCAAGTTATCTTATTGTTATTATTAATTTAGGTACCTGGGATTGTGGTAGGGCTTTGTGCATGCGAGGCAAGTATTCTACCAACCGAGAGTTATATCTCAGCCCCCCAGACCTTTTTTTATTTTCAGAAGGGTCTAGGTTACTTAGCCCTAGCTGGCCTCAGTCTCCTGAGTGGATGGAATTATAGGGGTGTACCACCATATACAACCTCAACCCTTTTTTTGACTCAGGATCTCCTGAAGTTGCCCATGCTAGCTTTGACTTGTGATCCTCCTGCCTTAGCCTCCGGAGTAGCTGGAATTACAGGAGTGTGTCAAGTTATTTTTTTCTCTTAGGAACAAATACAAATAGTGCCTTTAAATCTTCTGAACACCAATAGAATCATATTAGAAATACTGTGTAATTAATTAATGTGAACTAGGCATCATATGATATATATCTAAAGGGACCATCTTTTCTGCTTAAAATTGATATATATACATACATTATTTTATATACTATACAATATTGTCATATATAATTTTATATATACAATTATTATTATTACTTTTTGTGGTAGTAGGGATTGGACCCAGGACTTTGTGCATGCGAGGCCAAGCATTCTATCAATTGAGCTATATCCTCAGCCTCTTCCCTACATACAGGCTATTTCTGTTCTTTTAAGCTATAATTTCCTTGAGAGTAGGATCTAGGGTTTACACTTATTTTTTCCCAGCTCCCATCCTTTGTTACGTGGTTGCATAAATGTGAATAGTTTTTAATTTAATGATTGACAGAATGTGTTATATGCTCTTTTTTAAAAAATATTTTTTTTAGTTGTTGATAGACCTTTATTATGTATTTATATGTGGTGCTGAGAATTGAACCCAGTGCATCACACATGTCAGGCATATGTGCTACCACTGAGCCCCATCCCCAGCTGTATGCTTTAATTCTCAAAAAAGAACCTAAGTTTTCCATCTCATGATTTAACATATATTAATTTTTTTTCTGATATAGAAAAATCCAGTTTCTGTCCTAAAGGAATTATCAGCGATGAAGTCTCGCTATCAATCTTTATATGCACGTTTTAAACCAGTTGTTGTTGAGCAGAAAGAGACTAAGAGCCGAATTTATGCTACTTTGAATAAGACTATGACCATGATAGAAGAACTACAAAAGCAAACAGATCTGGAGGTAATGCTTTCAGTTGACAAGTTGGATTTGTATAATTTTAGCTGTGAATGTTGTTTTAAGAGATAAATAAATCGCTTAGTAATTTGGATTTTAAAATTTAGCAGCTAGTTTGAACTGTAGATATAAATGAGATTATTTATTTATGTATTTATTTTTCTTCTTTCTTTCTTGGTGCTGGACCAAACTCAAGGTATTACGAAATTGAGATTTTTTTTTTTTTTCGGGGAAGTACTGGGTATTTAATTTGGGACAGTTTACCACTGATCTATATTCCCAACCCTTTTTATTTTTTATTTTTATTTATTTATTTATTTAAAATATCTTTATTAGTTGTTGATGAATTTTTAAATTTTATTTATTTATGGGTCTGTGGTGCTAAGAATTGAACCCAGTGCCTCACACATGTCAGGCAAACGCTCTATCTCTGAGCCACAGTCTCAGACCTTATTTTTTATTTTGAGAAAGGGTCTCACTAAGTTGCTTAGGGCCTTGTTAATTTGCTAAGGACCTCACCAAATTGCTGAGGCTGGTGATCCTCCTGCCTCAGCCTCCCAAATCTCTGGGATTATAGGCATGTGCCATTGTACCTGGTGAGATTTTCTTGATACCCTGAGTATGAAGTGTAATTGCTCTTATGTCCTTGTATCTTAAAATAAGACATGAATGTGACATGGTTAATGAAGAGGTATGCTCTTTTGTATTACTTAACCATGTGAAAGAGAGAACTTACTCAATAGTTTATTGGATGCACCCTCTCTGCTGGTCCTTATAAAAAGTAATAAGACTTAGAAGACAGAAAACATTAATATCAGTGACTGTTTTTTTTTTCTCTGACTACTAAGTATCAAAACCATGCTAGACAAGTGCTCTGGCACTGAAAAGTCCCAGCCCTCTTTTTTTTCCTTTTAATTCTGCTTTCCTTCAATTATGTTGTCAGGCATGGGTGGACCAAACTTCTATTTCCCTTTTCATTTTCTCATTCCATTCCTCATCCCCATCTCATTTAGTATAGGAATCTTTGTAATTGGGAGTCTCTATCACTGATGTAGTCTTCAGATACCTTAGAATAGAAAAAAGGATATGAGCTGCTAATCTAGGGACTAAGACAATTGAAGGATTTGGCATCATTTTCCTTTACTATCAAAGAAAATTGGGAGTTTAGAAAGAAAATGTAGGCTATTTATAGAAGAAATCAAGGTGTAGAACTAAATTATATGGGTGAAGGATGTCCTATAAATTTTTATCTCAGGTGCTAATTGGTAATGGCTACTTAACATGGTGTATTATACTATATCTGGGAATGGCAGAAAATAGTCTATGTGGTGGGTATGTGAACAAAGTGGGGCTGCCTGCGCTGTATTCATCTGCTAGCTCTGTACTAAATTATATTTCAATTATGGGCTAGTAGCCAGAGTAATTTTCACAGGTTAATAACCCAGTAAATTTGGTCCAGAATTCTTTTTAAAATTTATATTTTTAGTGCTGAGACAGAATTTCCTATCAATGGTAGTAAATGATATTCTGGAAAGACTTGTTAGTTCTCAGTGAATCTGTAACTGTTTGGGTTGCAGTAAGGCATATGATTTTATCCATGTGAATATTTTGGAGTTCGTCAGTCACACCAGCTATTTGTGTAGCTTCTGTTGGACATCTAGGCTGACCAAGAGCCATTATGTGGCTGTATAAATGTAAACAATTACATGAAATTGAAAATTCAAGTTACTCACCTCTCAATTGGACAGTACAGATATAGAATATTTTCAGCATCATGGAAAGTTTTATTGGACAGCAGTGCCCTAGAGATTCTGATTCTGAAGGTCTTGGGTGCTCCAGATTTAGCAGTCTCTCTAGAGATGACCTATATAATGAAGCAGATTTGTAACTATTTGAGTGATTCAAGTTGTATCTCCTATTATTTCCCCATATAACCCTTTGTTTCATGCAGACTGTTTGGTGCTTTGTGAAAATTCTACATAACTTCCTTTGTTTTCCTTCTTCTAGCTTTTGCTCTTGCTTCTTCCTGCTTTTGGTAGATAGTGTTGGCTGGCTGTTATCATCTATTTCCTTCCAATATATCAGAGTATAGATTTTCTTGGGATTCATGTCATTCCTCAGAGATGCATGACTGCGTTGAAGTTGGTCCTATCCTTAGATCTAGGGACGTATTTGATTGGAAAGGCGAGTGGATTTTCCTTTTAGTCACATAGGTTCAGGAATGGGCTTATATCCCAATGATGTGAGGAGGGCAAGTTTGGAAGTAGGTAATTAGGAAGTTTCTTCATTGGAAAAAATCTTGAGGACTTCCTCAAGATGGTTAAGTTATCAAATTAAGTCAGCTTTGAAGTCTTTCTTTCTTCAGAACTTATTTTGCAATGATAATATATTTTATAGTTTATCTATTTTGAAATGTTTATTATTTGCAGTTAAATACATTTTAATTATTCTTCCAAGTTTAGCCCATGCCTCTCATTTCTCTGAGAAAATTTTGAGACTATTTTTATTCACATCTCCTTTTCAAAATACTTTTAGAATGTGACATACAGTCATGATTTATTTGGTTTTCTTTAGTTCTAAAATTGTTGGATTTCTTGGTCATCATTCTTTGTATTGCAATTTCTCTGGAATCTCAAACATCATAATAACTTGTATGTAGATAATGAAATATTTGTTTTTTTCCCCTGTCTTCTTAAAATTGGTGATTACATGCATTGTATAAACTTTTGTGGAGGGGCTGGGGTTGTAGTTCAGCAGTAGAGTATTCTCCTAGTATGTGCGAGGCCCTGGGTTCAATCCTTAGCACCACATAAAAAGAAATAAATAAAGGTATTGTGTCCAACTACAATTAAAAAATAAATATTTAAAAAATAAATAAACTTTTGTTGCTATAAAATTTTTTGATATGATGAAGCAGAGTTTAACAGTCTTTGAAGATTTTTGAAATAAAAATTTTGTCATTTGTTTTCTAGCTGTCACCACTGACTGAAGAAGAGAAAACTGTGACAGAGCAATTAAAATCTCACATAACAGACTCATGAAGAAATGGACTTGCAAAAGGAAACTAAGGAAGAGATCCTTTCCAGAGAAATTTAGGAAGATGTTTTGTTAACACTTTGATTGGAGGTGGGGCCTGGTAAAGGAGAGGAGGTTTGGCTTGAGTGACAGGATAGTGATGTCTTTAATATGAGTGGAAATATAAGAGCAGATATTATCTATATAAAATTTAGCCCCCACGCTCCCCCCAAAAAGAAAAGTGGAATGGAAGATTTAAATATATATTTATAAATATATTCAGTTTTCTTTTCTTTTCTTTTTTTTTTTTGGTGATGCTGGGGTTTGAACCCAGGGCTTTGTGCATGTGAGGCAGGCACTCTACCAACTGAGCTATATCTCCAGCCCAATATACTTAGTTTTGCATTTTTAACTCAAGGAAGTCCCTTAACACTATTTTGGACCGTTTTTTTTTTTTTTTTTAATATAGTTGAGATAATGTAGATATTCTGCCTTGTCATAAAATAATGTTTATGTATATTTCAGGCAGTCAGTGTGTGAATGAGTATGATTTAGAAATTAAAGAATAAGCAACATATTGTTTTTATATATATTTTATATATATATTTATATAAAACTTACATGTTAAAAAAAATTTTAGTTGTAGATGGACACAGTATCTTTATTTATTTTTATGTGGTGCTGAGGATTGAACCCAGTACCTCACATGTTTGAGGCTAGTGCTCTACCACTGAGCCACAACCCCAGCCCAAAAACCTCCATTTTTTGAAATGTTGATTATAGATTGGAATCATTATTGATGAGACCATTAATATATGATGTATAATCTCATTAAACCTAATTAATGTAATAAGTTGGCTTTTCTGTGAAAGCCTCACTTTTTTTTTCCTATTCCTTCTGCCTGCTAATGTTGAACAACATGAGCTTTTCTGCAAATACTGTGTTAGACTATTCCTGTGGTATTTCAACAATTCCTTTGTTTTCCCTCATCTTATGTTTCTTACTGTTTTTTGTTTGTTTTTGCAGCAGTGAAGATTGAACCCAGGACCTCATACATCCTATATCCCTAACCTGAACTACATCTGTAACCCTGAAATTGTTCATTTTGTATGAAAGAAAGCCAGGTGTAGTTTTGCATGCCTATAATCTCAGCTAACCAGAGACTGAGGCAGGAGGATTTCGAGTTCAAGGATAGCCTGGGCAACATAGCAAGACCCTGTTTCAGTAAAAAAAAAAAAAAAAAAAGTAGATGTATCTGATATTTGCCAGTTTTGTATGTGTAAGCCAAATTCCTTACTTATTTTCAAACAACTATTGGCAACAAGTAATTGTCCAAAGTAGGGACAGGACTGGGAAAGCAGTGGTAGAGTGCTTGTCTAGCATGTGGGAAGACCTGGGTTTGATCCCCAGCACCAGAAAAACAAACAAACAAAAAACCAAAATAGGGACAGATTAAAAAAAAAAAAAATTGTGGCTGGGAGCGCTGGCACACATCTATAATCCCACAGGCTCGGAGAGGAGGCAGGAGGATTGCGAGTTCAAAGCCAGCCTCAGCAAAAAGCGAGGCACTAAACAACTCAGTGAGATCCTGTCTCTAAATAAAAATAAAAATAAAAAAAACAGGGCTGGGATATGGCTCAGTGGTCAAGTCCCCCTGAGTTCAATCCCTCGGACCCCCCCCCCAAAAAAAAAATTGTGGGATAGAAGGTATAGCCCAGTGGTGGTGCATATACTTACCATGTGTGAGGCTCTGGGTTTATCCTTAATAAATACATATGTATATCTGGCTAGTAGTAGGTGAATAGGAAAATAAATCATGGTATATCTATATAATACGATTATTGAATAGTCAAGAAATTATTATGGAAATGCTGAAGGTATGCCAAATTGGGGAGAAAAGAAGCAGGTACTGCAGTTTTATAGTTAATATTGGACTTTGGGGGCTGGGGCTGTAGCTCAGTTGGTGAGCTCTTGCTTAGCATGTGTGAGGCACTGGGTTTGATCCTCAGCATCACATATAAATAAATAAATAAAAGTAAAGAAAAAAAAAAGATTGGGCTTTGGAGTCACATCTGAGTACAGTAGTTAACCCTTTTAGCTTCAGTTTTGTTTTCCTTGGTTTTAGTTAACTGTGGTCAACTGCAGTCCAAAAATAATAACTGTCAAATTCTGGATATAAAAAATTTGTAAGTTTTAAGTTTCACATTATTCTGGCTCATGTGATAAATCATGTGCCATCCTACTGCATCCCTTTGTCGTGTGTATTCACATTGTATAAACTACCTGTCTTAGTCATTCAATAGCCATCTGGGTTATCAGATTGAATATTCTGATCACACATTTGTATTAGGGTTCTCCAAAGAGAGAACCAACAGGATATGCATATAGATGTACAGAGGAGATTTCTTAGGATAATTGACTCATGATGTGCGGTGTCTGAGAAGTTTTATATTAGGCTATCTAAAAACCAGAGAAGCTGGTTTAACTCCTAAAAGGCTAAAAGTCTGGGAACCGAGAGGTAGAGAGTTTCTGGGGTAAGTTCTGAACTCCAGAGGTCAAAAAGCTTGGAATTGTGATATCCAAGTCAGGAGAAGAGTCTATCCCAGTTCTTGGGTACAGGGACTAATTCACTTTCTGTATTTGTCTATCTTGGTCTCCAGCCAGTAGGATGGTGCTCATCTACAATGAAGGAAGATCTTCACTTTGTTCACCCAGACTCACATGCTAATCTCTTATGAAAACACCCTTAATCTATATGTATTCCTTAATCCAGTCAAGTTGCCTAAAATTAACTATCAAAGCGGTGATGCAATGCATCAGGACATAGGAAAAAATAGTATATATAGAATTTGGTATTATCTGTAATTTGAGGCATCCACCTTGGCAGGGAGGATGACTATTGTACTAGATTTTTAAATTCTAGCTGTGACCCTGACCAAATCAATTAACTTTTCAGTGTGAGACTAGTTGGAAGGATAATAAGATATTAAAAAATTTAACCATAAGTTTTGGTACTGTATTTAGTAAGCCTTAAATAAATTGTGTGTGGGTGTTTATAATAAAAGCTAGGCATTGAAAATGCTGGGGAAAATGCAAAAATGTATGGAAGGTATCTGCAGGTTATAGAATTATACTTTTATATTATATGATTTTAAAATTCATTGTCAGCATTTTCCAATTAACAATTTAAAACAGCTAACAAACAGGTTGGGAGAATAGCTGCATTAAAATTGTCTGGTCTATTTTTAATATTTTAATTTTTTTAATTACAGAGAAAAGTTATACCTTAGTATCAGGTATTAATTTTCTTCAGAATTCAGGCAATTAATGTTATCTCATCTTGTCATGGAATGACTCTGGGTTCTGATGTTAATCCGTGGTGTTCAAGAAACAGTAGTATCATAAAGAGGTCATAACGAATTCTTTTTAGTATTGGTGGTTTTGCTTACAGTCCAGGAAAAAAACTAGATTATGCTGCTTTTCTTCTATGATTTCCTTTATAGTTGTTTTCTAAATGGTAGTTTTGACCCTCTGTGGGAAGCCTTTCTCGAACGTGATTGGGCACCTCCCTGATTGGGTGTGAGGTGTTCTGGCTAAACTATTTAGGAACTAATCCCCATCCTCTCTAGGTGCGGGAGCCCATCCGTGTGAGGGTGTGACTGACCATTGACCCTGAGACCAATCACTGACCCTGACTTTGGAATGCCGTCCCCCTTGACCTTCATTGGAAGGAATTTTACCCTGAATTTCTTGTTCCCCAATAAAAGGCCATGCCCTGGCGTGCTCTTTTTCTCTCTCTCCTGCTAGTTTGTGTAAACCTCGCTGCTCCACGGGGTGGCGGGTGTCGAGAGGCAGGAGCCAGAGGGGAGAGCTGTCTCACACCTGGTCAAAGAAAAAAGGTAAATTGAGTTTGTGTGTTTATTTTGATATCACTAGTTTACTTCTATGCTTTGAACCTTGTTAAGGTCTGTAAACAAGTCAAAATAACACCTGGTATTTTGCCAGGGGAATGTTAGAGTTTGTAAACAAGTCTGGATGGTGCCTGGCAAAATGCCAGAGGGAGTGGTTTGAGAAGTGACAAAAGTGAGCCATAAAGTGTGGAGATTCCTTATTGGTTGACTGATGTATCTAGTTTATGCTAATTAAGATAAGCTGTGCAAAATGTATAAATACCTCTGTTGTCCTACAATAAACGGCTCCTACTCCTGCTGTATCAAAGTACAGAAGTTGTTCGTCACCTCCCCCCCCCCCCCCCCCCCCCCCCCCGGTTTATTCTGCTGCAGCCGGACTGCGGCAGAACCTCTTGTATGAAGACAGCGTGCTGTGCTGGTCCTGTGGTGGAACCCTCAGTCTCCTTAAAATTGTTCTTGCTGCATTTCTCTCTCTCTCCCTCCCTCTCATATATATTTTAACCTTTGGTTTTAATACTGTACTAGGGATTGAATCTAGGACCTCAGGCATGCTTAGACAATCATTCTACCACTGAACTACATCCCCAGTTTTTTTTTTTGTAGACAGTGTCTCCCTTACTTTTCTCGGCAGGTCTCAAATTTGTGGTCCTCCTGCTTTAGCTTCCCAAGTAGCTGAGATTACTGGTGTCTGCCAATATGCCCTGCTTCAATATATTTTTTCCTTTCCCAAGCCTCAAGCCTCTGTGGATGACTCCTAAATATAACTTCTGCTTGCTCTATATTCATACTGCCAATAAATTCTCTCCCCGAAGATTCAAATTGAAGATGTTCAGAATGCTTATTATTTTGTTAATGGCCACTCTTCTGTTAGCTGAAATTGAAATCTGTACAGCTAAGATTATCTTCTTAGTCAACAAAGCCTACAGTTCTTTTTCTGAATTGTTCATAATATCCAACTTCCACTTTATCTTCATTCTTTTTTTAAATTTATTTTTTAGTTGTATACAATACCTTTACTTTGTTTATTTATTTATTTCAAATATTTTTAAAGTTGTTGATGGATCTTTATTTTAAGTGTTTGTATGTGGTGCTGAGAATCGAACTCAGTGCCTCACAAATGCTAGGCAAGCGCTCTACCACTGAGCCACAACCCCAGCCCTGTTTATTTATTTTTATGTGGTGCTGAGGATTGAACCCAGGTCCTCACAAATGCTAGGCAAGTGCTCTACCGCTGAGCCACAACCCCAGCCCTTTATCTTCATTCTTACTATGCTAATTTAGATATCATTTCTCATCTAGATTATACTTTTCTCCTATGTGACTATAGTGTTTTTATATATGTTATAAGTAATAAATGTTTAACATTAAAAGTATAAAAATGTCTGTTCTCCAAAAATAATGTACAATTTCTTCAACCATTTCTACATGTACTTAGATTTTTACAAAATTATTTTTGTTTTACAAAACAGGTTGATAAACATACATTGTACTGCAGCTATTTTTAGTTTCTTTCCCCCCCCACCTCCATGGAGCCAGGCAGAATACTGGGGATTGAACCCAGGGGTTCTTTACCACTGAGCTACATCCCCAAGTCCTTTTAACTTTTTATTTTGAGACATGGTCTGAGTTGCTCAGAGCCTCACTAAATTACCTGGGCAGACCTTAAACTTGTGATCCTACTGCCTCAGTCTCCCAAATTGCTGGGATTACAAGTATAAACCATCACACTTGGCTAATTTCTTTGTTTTTATCATGTCACATACCACACATCTACCATTCTTTTTAACAACTGTTAAATGGATGTACCATGATTTTGATTAGTTCCTTGTTGAGAGACATTTAAGCTATATAACAAGTTATACAATAGCAGTTAGGAGATTTATGTTGTGGAGAGGGGAGCACAGCCAGCCTTTAGGGACTCTGACAGAACAGGTAACAGGCTCCCCAACCCCAGTGCTTGGCAGATGAACTTTAAAGCCTTCTGACTACTAATTTTTTTCTTTGCTCAATTTAGCTAGAATCAGACTTCATGCTATAACCTAAGGGCCCTAATTTTCCAGGTTTTTCTAAATTTTCATTATTTTGAACTAGTGCAATAAATCCTTAAACATTTTTAAATTTCTTGGGCAAGTATATAATAACTTATTTTAGTGTTTATCATGTAGTTTGTCTTATTTGTCTGCCGTACTGTCCTTTAGGAGCAATAACCACTTCTCATTAATCTTGGAATCCCAAGTACTGTACTGTTTCACAATGTTTTAAAAAAATATATATATAAAATATACATACATACACTGGGGATTTAACTCGGGGATGCTTTACCAATGAGCTATATCCCCATACTTTTTTTTTTTTTTTTTTTGAGACAGGTTGTCACTAAGTAGCCTAAGGCCTTGCTAAATTGCTGATGCTAGCCTCAAACCTGTGATCCACCTGTCTGTGCCTCCGAACTATTAGGATTACAGGCCTGGGATACGGCCCCTTGGTGCTCAAAAAAATTGTAAAATTGAAGTAAAATTCACATAACAATTAAAAAATGGAAAGTGGATCTTTTAGTAATAGCGTTGCGCAACCATCACTTTTTATTTTTAGTGAAAGCATTTTCATTCCCAGATTAATCATATCTTGTCTGTGGATCATGCCATTTAAAACCTTGTTGTTGTCTACTACTTTAAATCTGAACGTGTGGTATTCTAGGTTTTTTTTTTTTTAATTTGTCCACTTATTTCGTGGACAATAACTTTATTTATTTATTTTTAATGTGGTGCTGAGGATCGAACCCAGTGCCTCACAAGGTAGGCAAGCACTCCACCACTGAACCACAACCCTAACCCATATTCAAGGTTATTAATTCCCTACATGCATACTCTAAATTGTGGTACTAATAAATAGCTGTTTGCAATAAACCGGAAAGGGAAAATGAGGTTCAAAGTAGGAATTTTATGTATGTATATTGACTCACAACTTAAATTTCTACAATACACGTGTCTCTTCTGGCAGGAAAATGTAGAAAGTAGATCTCTCGAATAGGAAAGGTGAATACAGTTGAGATCCTTTTCAGTAGTTACAGGGCGACAGCTCAACTCAATTGGCAAGAAAGGAAGTCTGAGGTGTTTGGTCCCAGGTGTCTTCATTCGTGGTCTGTCCTCCAACCAGCGAAATGAGAAACACCTCTCCAGTATTCACAAACTGGAGCTTTGTCAGTTCCACTGGGCTAGGCGGAAAGGTAGTCTTTGAATCGGGCTTCCTCTCAGAGAAAGAACTACTAACCAGGAATTCTCCATTCGAGGAATTCTAAAGGTGTTGACCACAGACCATCTGCAGCGGGTCACCGCGAGTGGTTCCTGAAAATGCCGATTTCCTTACCCACCCAACAATCTAGTAGGAGTCAGAATACCAAGGGGTATGGCTTTGAAGTCAGCGTTTTCCATAATCACCCAAGGTAGCTCTAGTTTTTGGCGCGCTAACTTTTGAGGCTGGTGCGGCACCGCCCCTCTGAAGCCGGGCGGAGCCAGGCGAAGCTACGAGTTAAGGCGACGGGCGCCAGCTTGCGGCCCAAGGCATGCAACCCTGCGGCAGCTACTAGTCAAGTCTCGTGTACGCCCCCGCACCGCGGGAACTACGCGCCCGCTTCTCCTCCTCTCCCGTTCCGGGCGCATGCGTACGGCGTCTGCCCCGGCTGCCGCGCTCTAGCTGCCCTGGTTACCGTTGGTGTTTGCGAATTCTCTGCGGCGCCTTCTTCGCCTGTGACCAGCGCCCTCCGGGGTCCAGTGGCAGTTCAGATACGCTCTCGCCTGCGTCACGTGGGCCGAGGCGTTCTTGCTGTCCCTCGCTGGCGGGTGAGGCGGGAGGAAGGAGCTCTGGCCACCGCTCGCTCTACCTCTGTGCCTCAAGGCGGGCTCGCGGATAAAAATGGCGAAATGGGGGTAGCCCGTACAGAACCTGAAGCGATGGGGCGCGCAGGTTGGGCAGTTGTCGGAGCCCCCTGACGCGGGCCCAGGCTGTTCTTGCTGATTTGACCTGGCGACCTCGGGCCAGCGCCTAACAGGGCAAACCACGGACTCCGCGGGTCGCCGGGGGCCCCGCCGAGAGCCGGAGGCAATGGATGAACAGAGTGTGGAGGTGAGGGGGGGTTGTGGAGGGTGGTGGTTAGTCTCCCCCGCCACCTTGTGAGCGTTTTTTATTCGGGGCGCCATTCCCTCGACATCCTTCTGGTAGACGTCCCCCTACCCCTTGCGGTGGTTGCCGCTGCGTGGAGCGCTGGCCCGGTGCTCGTTCTGCAACCCTTTGGGTTTCTCCTACTCAAGACTGTTCCGCAGTCAGGTGCTGCGTATTCTGGTGTTTTCAGGATATCTCAGCACCTGTACTTATCGCCACCGAGTATTTGGAAAATACAACCTGTGCAGAACAAAACTGCAAATTCATCAGATAGACGTGCCTTGCTACTCGCCACTACTACTTGTACTGGAGAGAGCATCCACATCTCGCTCCGAATGGATAATAATTTTTCCCTCCCTGTGTTAGATTTCGCAGGCTTCTGCCTTTCCTAGATTGAGATATACATATATATTTCCTACTGTCTTATTTGAGCGTAGCATCTAGAACAGACTTTCATATCTGATTCTTGTAAGCTGTGATTTCACATGGTTGGGATATTTTCATAAGTCCTCATGGGCACAATTACCATGGGCATAATTACATAATGATTGCCTAATTTTGAACCTTTCAAATACTGAAATAAGAAATCCTTGCTTCTTGATAAGGGTAACTGTATTTTGGACCCCTCCACTTGAAACTAGTTCTTCTAGTGATCTTTTTGACCACCCCCAGTGAGCTAAAAGACTGCATCTTACAAGTTCTATTCCTGCGTTTATGATTAAACTCATGAGTAATTTTCTCCTTAATTCCCCAAGTGAAAGTATTATAAAAGTTTTGTAAAATTTCCTTGTTTTAGGAGAGTTTAATTCTTCCGAAATGGAATAAAATTAAATGTCAGTCCTGTCAAACAAACAAAAAAACCCCATTTTATGCGTTTTCTTGTTTTGTCAGTTGCTTCCTAAATTGATTCAACTGAGGTTTGCAAAGATAATAGTGTTCAATTTACAAGTTGTTTTTTTCTAAGGCCCCAAAGAGTTGCCACCATAATTTTTAGTAGGGGATAGATTTTCAGTCTTAAATAGTTAGTTGGTCACAGTGTCAGGACAGAAAATCATATTTCTGGATTATGAATTTGTTTATTTCTGGATCAAAATACACTGCCAATGGGATTCATGTTTTTCTAAAATGTTTTCCTTTTTTTTGGCACTGGAGATTGAACCCAGGGGCATTTTATCACTGAGCTACATCCTCAGCCCTTATACATTTTTTTTTTTTTTTTTTTTTTGAGACAGAATCTCTCTAAGCTGCTTAGGGTTTCACTAAATTGCTAAGACTGGCCTTGAACTTGCAATCCTCCTCCTTCAGCCTCAGGAGTCACTGGGATTACAGACCTGCACCACTGTGCTTGGCAGTGTTTGTCTTCTTAATTATAAAAGCAATTTCCCTTTGGGGAAACTGCAGAAAAAATAAACAGTTCATATTGTACATTTAGTCACACAGACTGCTTTTTTAAGCATGATAGATCATAAGCATTTTTTCTGTATCATTAAATCAAACACACTTGTTTTTCTTTTTGCAGTACTAGGGATTTAAACTAGGGTCTAGCACATGCTAGGCAAGTGCTGTACCCCTGAGCCACATACTGCATTCTCCCTTACTCCTGTATTTTTTTTTTTTTTAAATTTATTTTGTGGTACTGGGGGTTAAACCTCCGGGGACTCTACCGCTGAGCTATATTCCTTATCCCTTTTTTGAGAGGGTCTTGCTAAATTGTCCAGTCTGGCCTTGAACTTTTGATTCTTGTGTCGCAGCCTCCTAAGAAGCTGGGTGGACCACCATGTCCATCAGTCAAGAAACATTTTTAGTGACTCTGTCCTATAATTACTATAATTTACTTAATATTTGGACACTGGGGCTATAGCTAGATTCTTGCCATTATTATTAATCCTTCGTTGAAAACATTTTTAGATAATCTTTGCATTTCATACATTTTTCTTAGAACAGATTCATTGTCAAGCTTAAAAAAACCCCACAAACACCACAATCCCCCGACCCCCAATTTCCAGGAGGTATTCTGAGGCACCCTGAGCCTTGACTAGCTAATTTCTGATTGGGAATATAGTTAAAACTGAGGTGTTAGCCCAGAATAAATGTAAATGTTCAGTGAATTATTTTTGGCATGTTTTAAACTTTTGATTCAGTAGTCTTATCTTGGGACTTTATGTCTTTTTTTATTATTTTTAAGAGCATTGCTGAGGTTTTCCGATGCTTCATTTGTATGGAAAAATTGCGGGATGCTCGCCTGTGTCCTCATTGCTCCAAGCTTTGTTGTTTCAGCTGTATTAGGGTAAGTTGTATTTCTTTTTAAATGCGTTCAGTTTATGTATGATCTTCTGTAAGGCTCAACCATTTCCATGTTTTTTTTTCTTATTTTATATTTTGAGTCCTTTTAAAAAACGTCTTTTAAGTGATTCTTTAATATACCGCCAATTTGTATGGAGATAAATAGTGCTTCTGGAAATAAAGTTCACTGTAATTTTAATATATTTAAATTATTAACCTCTCTATACATTTAACAAATACTTGTAAAATGTTTACCTGCATTATGTTTGGGGTTGAGGAATACTAAGATAAATGACAAAGTGCCTTTTTTGCAAGAGCTTAAATCTGAGAGAATCACATTATAATCTTACAAGAGACCATAGAGATGAATATAATCTAGTGGTTTTAAAATTGAAAACAAGCTGAGTGCAGTGGTGTACACCTATAATTCCAGTGACTCTGGAGGCATGAGGATCACAAGTTCAAGGCTACCATCACAATTTAATGAGAACCTGTCTCAAAATAAGAAGGTAGCATAGTACCAAGGCGGGGTGGGGTGGGGTGGGGTGGGGGGGGTGGGGTGGGGTGGGGGGGTGGGGGTAACTATCACTTGAATACAAGGGAATCCCTTAAAATTGTGGGAAAGCTCAAGATATAAAACAGAAGAACTTATTTTGATTGTGGGGATCCAGGAAGACATTTGCAGAGCACAGTTGAAAAATGTCTTGCTCACATTACTCTTGAGATATTCCTTTACTGAGAAAATCAAAGCCTTCTAATGTGCTCTTCACCTGAAAATTTGTTTCCTTATTCTTGCCTAAAAAAGATAAATATCCCTTTGTCAAGAATAATATTTGTACCGCTTCAATAATTCTTCCAGTCACACATACAGCAAATGTTGGACCTAGATTTGAACCCAATAAGACTTTAGAGTCTGTCCTTTGCCTCTACACCATGTGCTTCTAGTAGAGCTAGGTTACATATGATGTTCTCACACTGATAAAAGGAGAGAATTAAATCTATTAGCCTTGTTTCCTCAGCTATAGGATTCAGATAACACAATCTGCCTCAGAGGGTGGTTAGGCATTAAATGGATAAAGCTAAAAGAAATTCAGAGATTATAAAGCATCATCCACTTGTAAGGTATTATATACTTCTGGTTGTTAAAACATCAACCAATACACATAGCATTTGTTTTATAAATAGTGGAACTGTAGCCTGAGAGGTTAAGTGATATACCTCCATCACCATAGCTCATTAATTGGTAGAGTGTAAATCTGGACTCAGTTCCTTTTAATGAAGGTCTTGTATGCTTATGATCTCTGATTATTAGTTTATACATCCTTGAATCTTTTTTTCTTTGTTACATTCCTCCTGTCTCTACAGTGCCTTTTTTGGGGGGGTACTGGGATTTGAACCCAGGGTTGCTCTACTCTGAGATATACCCCTAGCCATTTTAATTTTTATTTTGAGATAGGGTCTGCTAAGTTGCTGAGACTTGCTTCAAACTTGCCTTAGCCTCCCAAGTTGCTGGAATTACAGGAATGCACATTCATTTCTTATATATTGATGCTGGCTTTCTATAATCTGAGGTTTCTGGAAAAATGTGTCTACTTTGGGAAATGATTATTTTTTGCAGGTTTTTGTTATCCTCTGTATATGGGTCCTAGATCTATTCCTTCAGCTTTGACTTTTTCCCCCCTTCCCTCAGTACTGGGGATTGAACCCAGGGATACTCTACCACTGAGTTACATCTCAATTCTTTTTAAATTTTTTCTTCTGAAATCGGCTGTCTCAAATTTGTGATCCTCCTGTGTCTACCTCCCAAGGTGCTGGGATTATAGGTGTGCACCACCATGCCTTACTCAAGACTTACTTGAGTAAGGGGAGGTTAGAGAGACCAATATAATCAGCATTTAGATCGTATTTAAAATGGAGAAACTAGATGGGAACACTCAAATTATCTGCTGTGGGAACAGAATTTAGGTCTGAACTCTGGGGCATTCTAACCATTTAGAGGTCAGGAGGAGGTGAGCAAAAGAGACCAAGCAAGAGCCTAATACTATTTAGTTGTGTTTTATGGTTCTGACTTGGGAATCAGTCATTGGATTTCAAAATGAATAGGTTATTGGTGACCTGGTGAAGACTTAGTGGAATAGTGAGGATGAAAACCTGATGGGAGAGAGTGTGAAGAGAAAAAGCAAACATAAAAAACTTTCAGGAGAGGCCACGTGCAGTGGTGCATACCTATAATCCCAGTGGCTCAGGAGGCTGAGGCAGGAGGATCGTGAGTTCAAAGCCAGCCTCAGCAAAAGTGAAGCTCTAGGCAACTCAGTGAGATCCCTGTCTCTAAATAAAATACAAAATAGGGCTGGGGATGTGACTCAGTGGTTGAGTGCCCCCAAGTTCAATCCCCAGTACCAAAAAAACCTTTTAGGACAAATGTAATATAAGAAAAAAATAAGACACTGTTGAAGGGGGATGTTGGTAGTCAGTGTTTTTGCTTAATTTGTGTCTTGCTACCACTGAATCATTAGAGGAATTAACAATGCTGGAGGAAGTTGATTTAATGACTGGAGCAAGTCTTCACCAAATTGTAACCAACAGTGTTTCCTTTCCCCCCATTCCATCTTTGTTTATTGATCATGGAAATTTGACTGATGGTACAGATATTTGTGTCACTGAATAAAACAAAGGTCCATGCTCCCTCCTACCCCTGCCCCATACTAGGAATTGAACCCAGAGGCAGCCTACCACTGAGCCACACCATAGCCTTTTTTATTTTATTTTGAGCAGGTCTTGCTAAATTACTGAGGCTGACTTGGAACTTGCCATCCTCCTCCCTCAGCCTTCTGAATTTCTAGGCATGTGTTTTATGTACAAGGTCCAGATTTAGGAATAGATGTGTCTAAAATCAGCCAGTAGTTTGGTGACAGACCAGGACTGTACTCATCTCCATGCCAGTGCTCAACCCATGGGTTGGTTTCCACATTAAAAGGTGGGAATATTGGATGTATTTTCAGCCAAGGTCTCTCTTACTCATCTAGCTATACCTGTTTTTTTTCATCTTTTTCTATTTGTATCTTCTCCCCTTTTTTTTGATACCATCTTTCTCATCCAACTTTTTTTGACCCCCTTGATTTTTAGCATTGGTAGTATTGCTTATACTTATTGACTTCATTTTTTTTTTATTTTGCTAGTCATTTTTATTAGGTAGAATTGTTTAAAATATACATTTTGACGTTTTCTTTCAGTTGAATACGTTTTGATATAAGTATATACTTGTAAAACTATCACTGTATTCAGGTTATTGAATATACCTATTATTCCCCCAAATTTTCTTTTTTTTTTTCTTTTCTTTTTTTTTTTTTATTGATTGTTCAAAACATTACAGAGCTCAAGACATATCATCTTTCATACATTCGACTCAATTGGGTTTTGAACTCCCCAAATACATAATACAGACTCACTTCTGTTACATACTCACATTTTTACATAATGGCATATTAGTGACTGTTGTATTCTGCTACCTTTCCTATCCCCTACTATCCCCCCTCCCCTCCCCTCCCCTCCCATCTTCCCTCTCTACCTCCTCTGCTGTTGTTCAATTCTCTCCCTTCCCTCTTGTAGTTACCAGGAAACCACCAACTTGGTTTATGCTCTATAGATAAGTTTTTTTGGAATTTTATACAAATGAAATAATACAATATGTACTGTTACTGTTATGTGTTTGACTATTCTCACTTGGTAAAATTATTTTGAGGGGCTGGGGAGATAGCTCAGTTCTAGAGTGTTTGCCTTGCATGCATAAGGCCCTGGGTTTAATTCCCAGCACCACAATCAATCAATCAATCGATAAATAAAAATAAAAAAAGACAGAAGTGAAATAAAAAAAATTATTTTGAGCTTCATCTACGTTTTATCAGTAGTAGTCCTTTTTATTGCTGAATAGTGTTTCACTGCATGCATATGCCATGATTTGTCTATCCACCTGTTGATGGACATGTGGTATTGTTTTTTGCTATTACATGAAAAGCTCCTATGAATATTTGTGTACAAGTCTTTGAAGGACTGAAGCTTTATTTTTACTTGGATAAATAGTTATAGAATGGCTAGATCATATTAGTAGATGTGTGTTTAACTTTTTAACTAATTGCCAAACTGTAGTTGAATCATTTTACATTTTAAACCAGGAATGTATGAGAGTTCTTTTTCCTCCAAATTAATGCTAGTACTTGGTATGTTCACTTTTTTGAGTTTTAGCTGTTCTAGTGTGTATAACAGTATCTCATTGTGGTTTTAGTTAGTATTTCTCTTGAGTGATGATTTTTCCAGCATCTGTACGAACACTTTATACTCCTCTTTGTGGCAATAAATATACCAAAATTTGTCATTTTATCCATATTGTTCACTTGTGTCATTAATTATATTTGCAATGTTGTACAACCATATCATCATTTCTAAAACTTTCATTGCCTCAAAGTCTTTACCCATTAAGCAATAATTCTCCATTTCTCCCTTTCCCCAGTCCATGGTGACCTCTAATCTGTCTCTCTGAATTTACTTATCTAAATATTTCATGTGAGTGAAATCATACTGTGTTTGAGTTTTGTTTTATTTAGCATGTGTCCAAGGTTCATTCAGGCAGCATGTGTCAATGTCATTCTTTTTTTATGGCTGAATAATCTTCCATTGCATATGTATACTGCAATTTATGTATCTGTTTTTGTTGGTTGATTGACTCTTGGGTTGTTTTCACCTTTTGGCCATTGAATAGTCATAGGTGTATAAGTATCTGTGTCCCTGTTTTCATTTCTTTTGATTATGTACCTAGTAGTGGAAATTCTGGGTCATATGGTAATTCTTTGCTTGACTTTTTTTTTAAATTGTGGTAAGATTTAAATAATGTAAAACTCTCCATTTTAACTTTTATTTTTATTTTTTTTGGTACTGGGGATTGAACCCAGGGACGCTTACTACTGAACCACATCCCCAGCCCTTTTTATTTTTTATTTTGAGACAGGGTTTTGCTAAGTTGCTTAGAGCCTCATTAAGTGCTGAGGCTGGCTTTGAACTTGGAATTCTCCTGCCTCAGCCTCCTGAGCCACTTGGATTAAAGGGGCGCTTAACTATTTCTAAGTGTACAGTTCTGTGGTATTAAGTACATTATATTATGCAGCTGTCACCACTATCAATCTCCACTACTTTTTTCATTATTCCAAACTAAAAATATTATACCCACTAAACAATTACTTCTCATTATTCCTCTCTCCAGTTCCTTGGTAACTACTGTTCTACTTTCTATCTCTGAATTTCATTATTTTTTCTCAAAATAATAAAATTGCCATATTTATTTTGTGGTAGGGTCATGAATAGAAGGTAAATATGCCACTAATATTCAGAGAAGGAAAAGCTTACTCTCCTGGGATGTACATGTGTTGGTGTTTCTTTTGGACTGGGGATTGAACCCAGAGGCTCTTTACCACTAAGCTAGATCCTCAGCCCTATTTTTTATTTTATTTAGAGACAGGGGTCTGACTGAGTTACATAGGGCCTTCTTGCTGAGTTGCTGAGGCTGGCTTTGAACTCTTGATGTTCCTACCTCCACCTCCCAAGCCTCTGGGATTACATGTGCCACCACACTCGGCTCAGTCTGTATATGCATGTGAAATGTATGGTGGTAGTTGTTTGGGGATTGAACCCAAGAGCACTCTATTTATTACTGAGCTATCTCCCAGCTCTTTTTCACTTTTTAAAAATTTTGAGGTCAGGATCCGCTAAGTTGTCTTGGCTGGCCTTGAACTTGTGATCCTCCTGCTTCCGCCACCAGAGTAGATGGGAATACAGGAGTGTGCCACCACACCTTGCTGGCAGGAAGGATTTATGGACCATAAGCAAAGGATATTCTTTGGGATTATAAACAGATACATAAATATGATGCCAAGAATGACATGTATTGCAGCAGTCAGCCTGTTTTTAGTTCTTTTTTTTTTACTTGTCAATGGACCTTTATTTATTTACATGTGGTGCCTCACACATGCCAGGCAAGCACTCTACTACTGAGCTACAACTCCAGCCCAATGTTTTGACCATATTAAAGAATATGGTGAGGTTATTCCCTATCATAGTTTGAACCTTTAATAAGATTATAATGTAGCAGTGTAAGGAGAACAACAAATAAATCATCATAATAAAGTGTTGTAAATAAAATGAAGAGGAAATCATGAGACAAACTCATTAAATTTGATTTATAAATACTGGATATATATATAAATTAATGGTGTTTTTATAATCAAAATCTAATTCTTCTATCTCTTTAGCGCTGGCTGACAGAGCAGAGAGCTCAGTGTCCTCATTGTCGGTAAGTACTTTGCTACAATCATTTGTGAATCCTAAAAAAGAGTAAGATTACAGGGTTAAGGTATGCCTCAGGATTCATAAAGGCAAAATTTTCTTTGCAATTTACTATACTTCTCATTAATATGCTTGAAGAGAAAATAAGTATTATGTCTAAAAAGAAATGAAACACTAATTTCCCTGACTTAAGATTATGTAGGATGTATTACATTACTTGGCATGTTGTACCCCTGCCTCTCATAGAAAATTATCATGTGACTTCTTAGCTATTTATAATTTAAATAAAAGTTTACATATTTCTGGCTTAAAAATATTCACGATAAATATTAATATGAAAAGGTTTTAGGTTCTAGTGGGGTATCATGGCAAATATGTATAATCCTAGCAACTTGAGAGGCTAAGTCAGGAGGATGACAAATTTGAGGCCAGCCTCAGCAATTCCGTGATATCCTGTCTCCATCTGGGACCCCCTCTACACAAAAATGGGGGAAAAAAAAGGACTGGGGATGTAACTAAAAAATAGCCCACCCCTGGGTTCAACCCCATACTGGGTGGGGGAAAGTCTTCTGGTTGTACTATTTTAAATCCTATGTTTTCACAAAATACTTTCAGAAGAAATTGTTATGTGTAGTATCTATTTTTTTTTCTTCTTTGTAGTGTTAGGGATTGAACCTAGTGGCACTCTACCATTGGGCTACATTTCTAGTTATTTTTGTGGTGGCAGGGTGAAGGGGGGATGGCACTGAGGATTTCAGGTGTACTTGGCCACATCCCAGCCCTTTTTTGTATTTATTAGAGACAGGTTCTGCTGAGTTGCTTAGGGACTTGATAAGTTCTTGGGGCTGGCTTTGAACTTGTGATCCTCCTGCCTCAGCCTGTTGAGCTGCTGGGATTACAAGTGCGCCCCCGGTAGTTTTTATTTTGAGACAGGTTGTCCCTAAATTGTAGAGGCTAGGCCTCTTGAGTAGCTGGGATTGTAAATGTGTACCAACATACCTGGTATGGTATCTGTTTTTCTACACACTTTTTTTTTGTGTATACTGATAACATATCCTTATGCTTTTTGTTAAACTACACAGATACAATACTGTTAATAAAAATGGTAGATATCTTTCCTTGATTGTATGTATGTATATATGTGTGTGTGTGTGTGTGTCTCATTTTTTAAAAAAGCTTGAGTAAACACAGTGGCACATACCTGTAATCCCAGCAACTTGAGAGGCTGAGGCAGGAGGATCACAAATTTGAGGCCTGCCTCAGCAACTTAGTGAGGCCCTGAACAACTTAGCAAGACCCTGTCTCAAAATAAAAAAATAAAAAGGCTGCAGATGTGACTCAGTGGTTAAGTGCCTCCGGGTTCAATCTCTGGTTACCCCTCACCAAAAGACACAAAAATGTTTGAATAATATTTCCCTCTGTAACTATGTAGTTTTATTTATTTATGCCCATATTGAGAAATATTTAATTTGTTTCAACTTCTGGTTATTTCAAATAATGGTGTCAGAGTGCCATCTTTTGCCCTTGTTTCCTCCAGGATTATTTACTTTTCTCACATGAGTTTTTGAGAAAACCAGCACTATTAAATGAAACGTCCTGTGATGATGGAAATGTTCTCTATTTACACTATTCAATATGGTAGCTTCATGTGGCTCTTAAGCACTTGAAATGTGTCTTGTTTGTGTAATGAAACTTTATTCTTGTTTTTAATTTTTTTTTTTTTTTTTAGTTGTAGGTGGACACAATTACCTTTATTTTTATGTGGTGCTGAGGATTGAACCAGTGCTTCATGAGTGCTAGGTGAGCGCTCTACTATTGAGCCACAACCCTAGCCCATGACATTTTATTCTTTAAAAATTTTAGTAAGATAGTCACATGTGACTAGTGGCTATCATTTTTTGTTTTATATCGGTGGTGGTGCAGATCAAATCCAGGGTTTCGCACATGCTGTCACATGCATTGTACCATTAAGCTCTACCATCAAACGGTATTCCCTGGGCTGGGGATGTGGCTCAAGTGGTAGCGCGCTCGCCTGGCATGGGTGTGGCCCAGGTTCGATCCTCAGCACCACACACACACACACACACACACAAAAAAAGATGTTGTGTCCGCCGAAAACTAAAAAAAATAAATATTAAAAAATTCTCTCTCACTCTCTCTTTAAGAAAAACAAATAAAAATAAAAATAAATGAATAAATATTGTTTAAAAAACAAAACAAAAAAACAAAAAAAAAAACCGGTATTCCCTGTGGCTGTCATTTTGGACTGTACAACTTTAGACTAAGGAGTTGAAAATTCAGTTCATCTGAATTATCAGTATTTTTTTTGTTTTTAATACGTGTTGTATTAATGTGACTATAAGTTGAAAGCATTTTTTCATTGTCTTTAATAGTTTAATAGTATTGTGGTATGAGTGTGATTGTGAGCTCTGTTTTGAGGAATGTGTTTATTTCAGAAAATAATCTCATTTTTCTCAGAATATGTGTATGGATTTTCTCTGCAGTGCTCCTCTCCAGCTTCGAGAACTAGTAAATTGTCGTTGGGCTGAAGAAGTTACACAACAGCTTGATACTCTTCAGCTCTGCAGTCTCACCAAACATGAAGAAAATGAAAAAGACAAGTATATTCTCAGTTTTCTTGTTCAGTATCTAATAGATTTTGCCATGTGCTATTTTTTTAAATTTTTATTTTTTAGTTGTAGATGGACACAATATCTTTATTTTATTTATTTATTTTTATGTGGTGCTGAGGATCGAACCAGGGCCTCGCACACGTGAGGCGAGCGCTCTACTGCTGAGCCATAACCCCAGCCTCTCCATGTACTATTTTAATGACACGGTTTTTACTTTTTTGTTTGTTTGTTTGTTTGTGTGTTGCTGGGGATTGAACTTGGGGCCTTTGTGTGTCAAGAAGCACACACTCTGCCACTAAACTGAACCCTAATGATATAATTATATTAATATTTCACTGTTAATCATTTATAATTGAGAAATTTAGCATTTCTTAATTTTCTAATGCTTTCATTTTTCTGAAGGTATTTAAAACAATTCATTCTTTCTTTGTTTTTGGTACTGGATATTGAACCTAGAGCCTTGTGCATACTGGACAAGCACTCTACCACTGTTCTCCGGCTCTTATTTTGTGATAGGGTCTTGCTAATTTACCCATGCTGGCTTCAAACTTGCCATCCTTCTAGTTTAGCTTAGCAAGTAGTTGGGATTATATGCACGTACTACCATGCCCAGCTGAGAAATGATTCATGCTTATTATGTTTTTTTTTTTAATTTTTTTTAGTTGTAAATGGACACAATGCCTTTTATTTATTTTTTATGTGGTGCTGAGGATCGAACCCAGCACCTTGCATGTGCTAGACGAGCGCTGTACCATTGAGTCACAACCCCAACCCCTTATGTTGTTTTTTTTAAACATTTATTTCATGCTATGTATACACTTACGTATGTAGGTACTAGATTATGGGGATACAAATGCAAATGATACATGATTTCTGTTTAACTATTTAATGGAACAGAACAGAACCATAATATAGTGATAAGTTGTTGGAGACTGCCGTGGGAGCAGAAACTTTGAGGGACAAGAATGGTCTTTTGGTACATGATTAACTATTTTGATCATATTTTCAGGGATATGAGGAATAGAAAATGAGAAGAAAGACCTAGTAATATAGCAGTAATCTGTTTTATAGATTAAGAAACTATATAGTTAATTGGAAGGCAATTAATAATAACTTAAATTAGCAGAGATTCCAGTAATGTTGAATGTTTAAAAATATAGTGCTTGCGTCAGTAGCATGTATACTTAAAATTGAAATGATACAGAGAAGATTAGCACAGGATGATATGCAAATTCATGAAGCATTCCATATTAAAATTAAAGACATGTTTCTTTCTATAGATGCACAATATGTTAAAGCAAGAAGTTGAAACATCAAGGGTCATTATAAAACAAAATCTTATGTGTTCCTTCATTATGATAAGCTAGAACTATAGAAATGGAAGAGGCTTAAAATGTTAATGTAAATTCATAACCAGAAATAAAACCTGGTGTTTCTACTATTACTCTACTAGTTAAGCTGGGACTTTTTTTTTTGAGCAATCTTATTGAGTTGCCCAGCCTGGCCTCCAACTTGTAATTCCCCAGCCTCAGCCTCCCAAGTAACTGGGATGTATGCCACCATGCATGTTTAAACTGGAGTCTTGAGGCTTTCTGTTATTTCTAGTATTAGAGATGTCACACTAAAACTAATGATTTAATCTTTAATTTTCTATATAACACATTTCATAAGTAAACATATGGGTATTCTGGGATTTCAGGTGTCATGTTTGGAAACACCTTTTACCTTTTCTTGGACCTCTCTTACTGGATCCTCCATAAAAGGAATGGAGGTATGCACCGTAGCGCATGCCTGTAATCTCAGAGACTTGGGAGGCTAAGGCAGGAGCATCACAAGTTCAAAGTCAGCCTCAACAATTTAGCAAGGCCCTAAGCAGTTTAATGAAACAGTGTCTCAAAAAATAAAAAGGGCTGGGGATGTGGCTCAGTGGTAAAGTACCCTTTGAATTCAATCCTTGGAACCAATAAATACGTTGGAATTGCTACAGTTTACTAATCTGCCAATCTCTTTTTTGGTACTTGATGCCTCCTGGCCCCCTTGGTTTGCTGAAAGTATGTATAGACTACTAATTAAGAATTGTTCTACTCAGTGGCCCTAGAGACTGAGACAAGAGGATTGAGTTCAAGGCTAGCTTCAGCAACCAGGAGGCACTAAGCAACTCAGTGAGACCTTGTGTCTAACTAAAATACAAAATAGGGCTGGGAATGTGGCTCAGTGGTTAAGTGCCCCTGAGTTCAATCCCAGGTACCCACCTCACCCCCTCACCCCACCTCCACCTACCCCCTCAGCCCCCCATCACCAAAAAAAAAAAAAAAAAAAAAAAAAGGTTCTGGTAAATGGCCCACATTGCAAAAGCTCATCATTACTAATCAGTAGGGAAATGCAACTCTAAATTTTATCCTTTAGGATGGCTGTTATTTAAAAAACTAAAACCCCCCCAAAAAAATTAAAAAACTAAAACCCACAAAAACCTTTATTTAAGCTTCAGATAGAATCTAATATGCTGCTTTTTTTCTTATTTGCTATTATAAATTTGTAAAATCTTGGATATTATGAATAATGCTTCTATGAATTTGGTGTTCATGTTTTCAAGACTCTGCTTTCATATCTTTTTGGTATATACTCAGAATTGAAATTACTAAATCATGTAGTAATTCTATTTTTTCTTTTT
This sequence comes from Ictidomys tridecemlineatus, assembly GCF_052094955.1. Classification (NCBI taxonomy): domain Eukaryota; kingdom Metazoa; phylum Chordata; class Mammalia; order Rodentia; family Sciuridae; genus Ictidomys; species Ictidomys tridecemlineatus. Next base: position 32,929,266 of record NC_135479.1, on the reverse strand, counting down.
TTGATACTGGGGATTGAACCACAGGATGCTTTACCACTGTAGCCCCAGCCTTTTTTTTTTTTTTTGTTCTTGAGACAAGGAAGTTGCTGAGGTCCTTGCTAAATTGCTGAGGGTGGCAGTTCTCCTGCTTTTTCCTCTCAAGTCACTGATTATAGGCATGTGCCACCATGTTCGTCTAGTAATTATATTTTCTTTTTGGTGGTGATGCTATGGATCAAATTTAGGGCTTAAGTATGTTAGGCAAGTGTTCCACTGTTGAGCTACATCCCAATTTTTTAATTTTACTTTTTGAGATACCTCTGTACTATTTCTATGGGAACCACACCATTTTACAGTCCTGCCAGTAGTGCAATAAGGGTTTTAGTTTCTCCACCTCTTGGCCATTGCTTGAAGGAATTTTTGTTAGTTTTTTGATATCATCATCCTAATGGATGGGAGGTTTTGATTTGCATTTCCCTAATGATTAGTAGCGATGAGCATCTTTTCATATGCTTGTTGGCCATTTGTATATTTTCTTTGGAGTAATACATATTCATGTTCTTTATTTTTAAATCTGTTTATTTGTGGGGTTACTGTTATTTATTCTGGAAATTGAACCCTTATCAGATTTTTTTCTATTTTGTAGGTGACAACCTGTAGTGACATTTGTAGGTCACTCTGTAAGTGACATTTAAAAATTTTTTTGTGTGTGTGTGCTGGGAATTGAATGCAGGACCTTGTATTTGCCAAGCAAGCACTGAGTTACATCTTTAGCCATTGTTATTTTATTTTGAGGCAGGTGTTCAAACTGGCCTCAAACTTGTGATCCTCCTGCCTCAGTCTTCCAAATTGCTGGGTTACAGATGTGCACCACTGTGCCCAGTTTGTGACTTTTGATGCTTAGAAGTTTTACCTTTGTTTCTTGAGTTTTTGGTGTGATATCCAAGAAGTCATTGACAAATCCAGTTTCATGAAACTTTTCCACTTTGTGTTTTACTCTGAGAGTTTTATAGTTTTGGTTTTATATTTAAGTTTCTGATCCCTTTTTAGTCTTTTCTTTTAATCTGATATAAGAGTCTGTTATTACTCTAGTAGGGCTGTCATAACAGTATTACTGACTGGGTGGCTTAAACAATAGAAATTTATTTTCTCACAGTTCTGCAGTCTAGAAATCCAAAGTGCTGGCGGGTTTGATTTCTGGTGAGGCCTCTTTCCTTGACTTGTAAAGGATTGCTGCTGCTTCTGTTATTGCATAGTTTTTCTGTTGTGTATGTGTGCAGTGTTGGTGTCTCTTCCTCTTCTTATAAGGACATTAGTCCCATTGGATTGGATCTCCTCTTTATGACCTCATGTTGTCACCTTAGTTACCTCTTTTGTAAGGGTCCTATCTCTAAGTATGGTTACATTGGAAGTTAAGGCTTCAACATATGAATTTTGGGGGACAGTTCCTTCTTTAACCAAATATAACTTCATTATTTTGCTTGTGGATATCTGGTTTAATAAAAAAAAGTAAAATTTGGTGTTTATTTTCCATGAGGATCTGGTATTAAATGTGCAGTTATTGATGTCTTGATTATCATTGACCACATGTAGAAAAAGTACAAGCCTATGTGTTTATGTATGTGTAGATCAAAATGTAATGTTGGGTAGCACTTATCACCTGTAGTGATGTTAGGAAATGGTGCTGAATTTTTGTTTTATTTAGAAAGAAATCTTTAATATATACGTTTGTAATCTAAATTAATGAAAACATCAATAAAATTTTTCTACACATATAATTCTTTTGTTTAATTCACAGAAGCCCTGGAATACATTTTATGTTTTTGGTTATGTAATTGTTTAAAATTGATTTATATTTGCCCAAGCTTAGGAATTTGTTGAAGTAATCATATTTTAATTTTAATTCTAACTTTTTTCCATAATGTATAGATGTGAAAATCACCATGAAAAACTTAGTGTGTTTTGCTGGACTTGTAAGAAGTGTATCTGTCATCAGTGTGCACTTTGGGGAGGAATGGTAAGCAGAACAAGTTTAGTATATTCTTTATCTTTAGAGATTGGAAAGCATTGAAATATTTGTTGGATTTAGTTAGGAAAAAAAGTATCATTTATTCTACTGAATGAAAATTAAAATGCATCTAATTTATAAATGCCTTATTAAAGGTATTGTATCTTCTGTTATTCCAGAAATACCTCTTTTTTTTGGTATGGGGAATTGAACTCGGGCATTGGACCTTTTTTGGTAGGGGGGAGTAAACTCGGGCACTGGACCTTTTTTGGTATGGGGAATTGAACTCGGGCACTGGATCACTGAGTCATATCCCCATTGAAGATTGAATATATATTGAAGATTTCCCCAGCCCTATTTTGTATTTTATTTAGAGACAGGGTCTCACTGAGTTGCTTAACGCCTCTCTTTTGCTGAGGCTAGCTTTGAACTTGTGATCTTCCTGTCTCAGCATCCCCCTGAGAAATGCCTCTTTAGGTGGAGATATTTGATGTAGGATATGTACCTCTTATTTGAATATCTTACTCTGTTCATAAAATGTATGTTCATGTTAAGCCATTCTTCCTTCTCCCCCTTGCTGGGGTCCAAATGTGGTTCTTGTATATCCTAGACAAGTGATTTTACCAGTGAATTACTCCTCTTAGCTCTGTCATTTTTTTAACTCTTTTGTTGTAGGATCACCTTTCATTAAAGGCCAGGTAATCTGATATACTGGATATAGTTTACAATTTTCATTTCTTTAAAATGGAGCAAAAACTTAGATACTCATGAAATAATCTGAATGCATATATGTAGGTTTTATAATTTTACTCCATTTTTAATTTTTTTTCAACATCTTGTTTAAGAGCAATTTTTTTTTTTTTTTTAAATGGGCTCTATGTTTCCCAGGCTGGCATTGAACTTTCAAGCTCAAGCAATCCTCCTGCCTCAGCTTCCCAAGTAGCTGGGACTATAGGCATAACTCACACTGCACCTGACCTTTAAAGCAAAGCCTCTTATGCACATTCTACCACTGAGGTCACCCCAACCCCACACAAAATATTCTTGGGAAAGTAACTGACAGTGGGAATGGAAGTGGGTAGATACATAGAATGATCTGTTAACCATGAGAATTGATCATTCTTTTTGTGTCAGTGTATTTTACTGAAAGAATGGCAGGCTGAGTTGGTTGAGTAGCATTCACTTCAGTGAGCTTTCTGTTTGAATATGAATGCTAATTGCTGATTAGAAAAAATAAATTCCCAAAATTTAATACTTAAATACATGGGTTTTATAAGGAACAGTGGACAGTTTTTTCCCCATACTTTCTTAAGTGAGCATTTAAAAATCCACATCTCTTTTCTCTCAGAGACCATACTGGTTGGTTTGGCTAAATTAGACAATTCTAGTTAAGAGTTTATTATAGGAAGTGTTCTTATCATAGAAATAGGAGGTTCTAATTACCAGTGATGGATTAAATTACTAAAATCTGATACAAAATTATTTTTGGGTTTTTAATGCCCCCAAAATGTTCTTCAAACTGAATTTAACTGAATTCTTTAAATTGAATGTTATGCTAACTTTTATCAGACTTATATTTCAAAAGTAAACTTTTGTAGCACAAGAAATGGGTTCATTGCTTTTGTTAATTATCTACACTGGGTTTTTCAAGATCTTTTTTATTCAGTCACTTGTGCTAGATTTGGTGATTAAGAAGACATATTAAACAGTTCTATATTTAAATCTGTGTAATACATTTTGGTAATAATAGAGTTGATGAGAATACATAACTATGGGTGCTGATCCTGTAACTATGGGCTTAGCTGCAAGGATTAGTGGAATTAATAGCTGCTAAGATGGAGGAAAAATGAAGGAGAATTATTTTGAATAAGAGGGGGTAACTTTAGCAAAGGCCTGCTGGGAAGAAGTTTTGAGGACATGGAAGAAGGCATGTTGTTGCCCAAGAAAAAAAGTGGTTAATAAGGTTGTAGCCAATGGTTTAGACTATAGTTAAGAATTTTTTTTTTCTTTCTTTCCATGGTGCTGGGGTTCAGACTTGCACACATTATATGCAAGTGCCCTATCTGAGCTCCATCACTAGCCCAGTATTTTGGTTCCTTCTGATGAGTCAAGATTTCTAAATGTCAACAATTTTTCTGAAGTCCATTGTTTACAATCTTGAGGAGTTCCTACATGGGCCAGGTGACTTTATGTTAGCACTGTCCTACTTTAACAAAATAAATGTAACTAAAAAAGATGAAATTCATTTGAAAATATATACCAGTTTATTAATGTCTATGGAGTGTTAAAAAGGATTATAAATGCAGATGATATGTGAAAATGTTCTAAAACTACTCTTGTTAATTTAAATAGCATGGTGGACATACTTTTAAGCCTCTGGCAGAAATTTATGAGCAGCATGTCACTAAAGTGAACGAAGAGGTAGCTAAACTTCGTCGACGCCTCATGGAACTAATCAGCTTAGTTCAAGAAGTGGTAAGACTACTCCCATAAGATTTTTTTCTTTCTTTCTTTTTTTTTTTTTTTTTGATGGTACTGGTATTGAACCCAGAGTTGCTCTACAATTGAGCTAAACCCCACCCCTTTTTATTTTTAATTTTGAGGGTCTCACAAAGTTGCCCAGACTGGGCTGAAAATTGTGATCCTCCTATCTCAACCTCATGGAATTGGTTATTATAGGCATGTGCCATGGGCACCCAGCTTATTATTATTTTTATATTCTTTGCTAATATAGAACATAATATATGAATGTAATAATATGTATATATAGTATATAATAATGCATGTGTATATAAATACAAATCAATTAGATGTTGAAATGAAGATTTGAAAATTAATAGGCTCATCAACTTCAAACTAGTGAAGGAATTTGTATCCAAATTCCTGGTCATAGAGGAAATAGTTGAGCCAGAATTATGCAGAATTAGAGACAGTGAGTTAAAGAAGCTTATGTGTTACAGATTAATAATGGACTTCTAAATAGTATCAGTATTGTCTTTTAGTAGAATTATTATGTTATTCACTTTGGATCTCTAGCTTTTGGAAGGATTTCTGCTACCAATGAATAAACTCTTTATTTTGTTTTCCTTAATTAGGATCCATATAGTTTAAAGGGTAATATTGAATACAACTCTTAAGATACTGTATGGGTCAAACAGTTTGGGTAATATATGTATCATTTATAAAGTAATTTTTTTTATTTTTTGGAAATAATTTGATGATCTTCAATAGTGAAGTGGAAAATATACTTTGGATATATTCTGTTTAAATTGACAGAATGACAGTTGTAAATCTTTGTGTACCATTTCTAACTTCAGAACAGATATTTGCTTTGTTTTATCCCTCAGAAATTGAGATCCAAATCATCATTTGTAATATTCTTTATACAGAAAATAGTATTATTGAATTGCATGTAAGCTGCATTGTAATTTTGAAAAATGAGCAAGTTGTATGGTTTCTATTTGGCCTTCATTTCATCACTTTTTGGTATTCCTTTGTTAACATTAGGAGACTATTTTGTTTGAGACTCTTGATCCATATATTTACAAAATATTAGCAAATACAAGAAAGATTGATTTTTATTTTCTGTGATATGCCATTTTGAAATATTTGAAACATATGTTACTCTACAATCTTGGAAATAAGCCTTTTCATTTCGTATGTAGTTCTGAAAACAAAACCAAAATAACTTTTATGAACTAGAGTATTTAAAAATTGTTTTCATTTGTTTTAGGGTATTTCAGGCTGTGAACTTTTACCTTTTTTAATTTTGAAAAAGTTTGTCCTATGAGGGATTTGATAGGAGCTTCTCGTGTGACTTGTGTATATGTTACCTAAACCAGTTTTTTTTGTAATTACAAGTCTTTTTATTGATATTTCTGTTAAATTATCATATGTTTTATTATTTATTTTTAAGAATCTTTCTAATTGATTTAGTTGAAGATACAGATTTTTTTTAAAAGAGAGTGTGTGTGAGAGAGAGAGAGGGAGAGATAATTTTTTAATATTTATTTTTTAGTTATCGGTGGGCACAACATCTTTGTTTGTATGTGGTGCTGAGAATTGAACCCGGGCCACACGCATGCCAGGCGAGCACACTACCGCTTGAGCCACATCCCCAGCCCGATACAGAATTTTTTAAAGCAATGAGTTACCTATGTTATACTAGCAATGTAAGAGTAGTATTATATGTTTTGTAAGTTTTAAAGAGGTAGTCAATTTTTTTTTTAAAGAATTTAACCTTTATTTTTTATTTTATTATTTGTTTTAAATGTGGTACTGAGGATGGAACCCAGTGCCTTACACTCAGTTTTCTACCACTGAGCTACACCCTAGCCCTAGTCAACGGACTAATTTCAGTGATTCCACTGAGGTGTCTTTGCTTCTATTTTTAAAGTTCCCCAATTAAAATTATTTTACCTTTTTTTTTTTTTCTAGGAAAGAAATGTAGAAGCTGTAAGAAATGCAAAAGATGAGCGTGTTCGGGAAATTAGGAATGCAGTGGAGATGATGATTGCACGATTAGACACTCAGCTGAAAAATAAGCTTATAACATTGATGGGTGAGTGTGGGTTTTTGATAGGTGTTTGTTTGTTTGTTTTGGGGAGTGTTTTTCTATGCTGCTAGAGTACATGGTACTTTGAGCCTCCTGGAGGTTCAATCTTTGAAGAATAAGGTTGGTGAGTTGGTACAGTCTAGGAAGGACTCTTGAGATTTTAGATAGTTCCATGTTAGATTCTGCCCATATGTCCAACTTGTATTTAGAAAGCAGTGGAGAGAAAAGTTTTCATAGATATTTGGGTAAGAGTCCTAATAGCCTAGCCAGGGACCTCATTGTTAGCTTTTGCTTTTTTCTTCCTCTTTTTTAAATCCAATAAAAATTTCCTTTATCCTGTCCTCATTGAAGATGAAGAACTGACATTTGTAACTATCAGCATAGTCCTCTCAGCTTTTTATTAGAGATTTAATCTTTTCTTTTTTTTAAGTATTTATTTACCTTTATTTTATGTATTTTATTTTTATGTGGTGCCAGGGGTGAAACTCAGTGTCTCATGCATACTAGGTAAGCACTCTACCACTGAGCCACAACCCTTCCCCTTAATCTTGGTTTTTAATTCTAGTCTCATTTTACATCTAATTCATATTTAATTATATTTATTGCTCACCTTTTTGGTTTTTCAAATATTCTCTCTTCCTAAATTGATTATGGAGCTTAGGATTGAACATAACTTTTTTTTTTTTTTTTTTTAAAGAGAGAGAGAGAGAGAATTTTTTAAAATATTTTTTAGTTTTCGGCAGACACAACATCTTTGTTATATGTGGTGCTGAGGATTGAACCCGGGCCGCATGCATGCCAGGCAAGTGCACTACCGCTTGAACCACATCCCCAGTCCGAACATAAAATTTTAAACATAAAGTTTAGGGAAAAAAAATGCTAGTTTGTTTGGCATGGTTTGATTTAGTGTCTTTGAGCTTAACCTGTAATTTTAGTCCACCTAACATTTTACTGATGCAAAATCAGCTTTGCATTTTTCATCATAGTGTAACATGAAATACATATACTTTAGTAAGGTATGAACAAAGAATTTTTTTACTTGCTATCTTTTATTAAGATGCAAATATCCTTGAGTTTGGATATTCATGTATTATTTCACAAATTGTCTTTGCATTACAAAAATATTTAATCTTATAAATCTATACTGATCTTAGTGATTTTCAAGACCCAACAGCAGATCCTAAAGAATCATAATTTTAGATTGAATAGTAGAGCTTACCCGCACAGAGGAGCAATTAGAAGAAACCTATAGACATCTAGTATTTTTTTTTTAATGGTACTACTTTAGATAAAAGAAGTGTAAATGAAAATCATAACTTTTGTTACGCCCTTAGTCAAAGTTAATTGTATGTATAATGATCTTATATTTTCAGACTTTAAAATGATGTTTGAGACTTTCTTAATTTTATTAAGCCATATAAAGTGCTGGGATGTTAGTATGTACTAGCACTTTTAAAACTGAAGCTTTCTTCAGTGATAATGTGATTTTAAATTGCAGCTAAGTATACATGATTTGCCCTTGCTTTTGTTGAATGAGTTTGCCTCATTGCTTCCTGTGTTTAATTGAATTAACTTAAAATCAAACAAATCTTTAGTACAGATCTGTTTTTTGAAGACAAGACCTTACTACATTGCTGAGGTTCAGCTTGTACTTGAAATCTTCCTACCTCAATCTCCCTTTGGTTGCTGGAATTACAGGCGTGTACCATTTCACCTGGTAGCAACTGTGTAGTTTACTTAGTAGAATAATTTCCTTTTCCAAAAATTTAACCTGCCCCCTGTTTTTGTGGTTTTCAATTGATTTTTCATTATGAAAAGTTATTGCAATTTGAAATATCCAAGGTTGTTTTTAAAATTAAATAGGATACTTTTAGGCTTAGAATAGCTCTACAATAATCTTACTAGTAGTTGTTTAGTATAATGAGGAACGTCACACTTTGATTTATATCTCAATTTCTACCACTAATTATTTTCCCCCCAGAGTACTGGGGATTCAACTCGGGATTATTCTATCTTGGAGCTATATACTCAATCAAGTAAATACCCAGTTGTAAATATACTTTGGGGATATATTTTAAAGTTGACCTTTTCACTTTTTCTTAGTTTAAAAACATTTTTTGTTAGTACATTCAGACCATTTTTTTTTTCATAAACACAAATTCTGAAGTTGTAGAAGCATTCCTTATGAATTAGCAGAAGTTTCTATTTTGAAGCAGTCTTACTAAGTTGCCTAGGCTGTCCTTGATTTTGGGATCCTCCTGCCCCAGCCTCCTAGGTATCTGGGATTACAGGCATGTGCCAGTGTACCTGTCTCTACCACTAAATTTTAAGTTGATTATATATGATAGTATTGCCCAAAGTGCTAATGCTTTAGGACTATAGGATGTGGTGATGGTAGACATTATCTCTGATAATATAATCTGACTTCCATATTTTTGCAATCAAGAACTTGTAATCATTGAACATGGTGGCACATGCCTATATTCCTGGACATTTGAGCAAGAGTGTAAGGTCAGTGCCACCCTGGGCAATTAAGCGAGGTGCCACCTCAAAATAAAAAGGCCTTAAGATGTTGCTCAGTGGGGGCTGGCATTGTGGCTCAGTGGTAGAGCACTTGCCTAACATGTGTCAGGCACTGGATTCGATTCTCAGCACCACATAAAAAAATAATAAAATAAAGGTATTGTGTCCATCTACAACTAAAAAAAAAATTAAAAAAAAAAATGCTGCAGTCTGGCTGCAGCAAAATAACCGGGGGTGGGGTGGGGTGATGAGCAACTTGTGTAGATTGATACAGCTGGAGTGGGAGCCGTTTATTGTAGGACAGGAGTAGTATATATACATTCCATACATCTTATCTTAATTAACATAAAATAGACACAGCAGTCAACCAATAAGGAATCTCCACACTTAATGGCTCGCTGGCAGTAGTTCACAAGCCACTCCCTCTGGCAAAATGCCAGGCACCATCCAGACTTGTTTATAAACTCTAACATTAAAAGATGTTTCTCAGTGGTAGAATGCCCCAGGTTCAATTCCCACAAATAAAAATCTTGTGATTTTGGCTTCAGAAAACGAAAAATAAAAGGTCTGTATTGTCTCCTTTCATCAAATAACACTACTTTATGGGGCTGTGATTGTGGCTCAGTAGTAGAGCACTTGCCCAGCATGTGTGAGGCAGTGGGTTCAATCCTCAGCACCACATAAAAATAAATAAAATAAAGGTATTGTCCATCTACAACCAAAATAAATAAATAAATAAATAAATGTTCTTAAAGCACCAAAAATAAATAAAACAAGCTGGATTGGTGGTACACACCTGTAATACCAGTAATTCCAATGGCTGAGGCAGGAGAATCCAATGACTGAGGTCAGCTTCAGCAGTGTAAGTTGATTCTTGTCTGGATCCCAAGTTTGGGGACAGCCTGGCAACTTGGTGAGGCTCTATGAGACAATAAACAATAAAAAGAGCTGGGGATATAGTAGCTTAGCTGTATAGTGCTTGCCTAGCATGTGTGAGGCCCTGGGTTCAATCCCCAGTACCAAAAGGATAAAAAAAAATCTAGAGAAATTAACATTTTTACTTAAAGTATATTGTAATTGTACTTCTTTTTTTAATGTTGGAGGTGGAATCCCAGGCTTTTATTGTATGTTAGGTGAATTTCATACCCCTAAATTGAATTTTTTCTGAAAGTACTTCAGATTAGTTCTAATTGTATAATGTTAATTTCAATCCTTTAAATTCTAGGAATATCTTTGAAGTAGTCGTAATAAAGAATTTTTCTGTACTTGAAATGGATTTGTTTTTATTGAGTATGCTTTTGGAAGTTAATTTCTTTCTCAAACCAGTAATGAGTTCAATATTGATGTTTTGCTATATTTAAACAGGTCAGAAGACATCTCTAACCCAAGAAACGGAGCTGTTAGAATCCCTTCTTCAGGAGGTAGAACACCAGGTGATGAAATATTAAATATAATGGTCTTTATCCATTTTAATCCATATTTCCTTTTTTTGGTACCAGTGATTGAACCTAAGGGTGTTTATCCACTGAGCCACATGCCCTAGCCCTTTTCTATTTTTTGTTTTGAGTTGAGGTTTTGCTAAGTTGCTTAGGGCCTTGCTGATGGCTGGCTTTGAACTTTGGATCCTCTTTCTTCAGCCTCCTGAGTCTCTGGGATTACAGGTATGCTCCACTGTGCCTAGCTTTCCATATCTCGTATTACAAGTTCCTTTTTTTTTTGAGAGAGGGAAAGTTATGTCTGATCCATTTTATTGTCTTTCCCATTCCCATCCCACGTCCCTTCCCTTCGTTCCTCCCTGTTCAGTCTGATGAACCTACCCCCCGCCATTGTGAGTCAGCATATTTGACCTTTGATTTTTTGGGATTGGCTTATTTCACTATGATTGTCTCTGGTTCCATCCATTTACCAGCAAATGCCAGAATTTCATTCTTCTTGGCTGAGTAATATTCTGTTGTGTATATGTACCACATTTTCTTTATTCATTGATCTGTTGAAGGGCACCTGGGTTGGTTCCGTAGCTTAGCTGTTGGGAATAGAGCTGCAATGAACAATGATGTGGCCATGTTGCTATAGTATGTTGTTTTCTTCTTTTTTTAAAAGTATTTTTATTAGTTGTAGATGAACACAATACCTTTATTTTATTTATTTATTTTTATGTGGTACTGAGGATCAAACCCAGTGCCTCACACATGCTAAGCGTGCATTCTACCACTGAGCCACATAGTATGCTGATTTTAAGTCCTTTCAGTATAGGCCCAGGAGTGGGATAACTGGGTCAAATGATGGTTTCATTCCAACTTTTCTGAGAAATCTCCTTACAGCTTTCCAGAGTTGTTGGACTAATTTTCAGTCTCACTAGCAATATAGGAGTGTACCTTTCCCCCCACATCCTCACCAACACTGTTACTTGTATTCTTGATACTTGCCATTCTGATTGAGTGAAATGAAATTTCAGTGTAGTCTTAATTTTCATTTCTCTAATTGGTAGAGATGTAGAACATTTTTTTCATGTATTATATTCCTTCTTTTGTGAAGTGACTTGTTCAGTTCCTTTGCCCATTTATTGAATGGGTTGTTTGGGGGTTTTTTGAGTTTTTTTTTTTTTTTTTTAATATATCCTGGAGATTAGTGCTCTGAGGTGCAGGTGACAAAGATTTTCTTCTGTTCTCTAGGTGCCCTCTTCACATTCTTGATTGTTCCCTTTGCTGTGAAGAAGTTTTTTAGTTTTGATACTGCCCTATTTATTGATTCTTGATTTTACTTCGTGTGCTTTCAGAGTCTTGTTGAGGAATTTGGTTCCTAAGCTGACATGATGGAGAGTTGGGCCTACATTTCTTCTGTTAGGTTCAGGGTCTCTGATCTAATGCCTAGGTCCTTGATCCACTTAAGGTTGTTCTCTGTGGGGTGAGAGATAGGGGTTTAGTTTCCTTTGGTTATGTATGGATTTCCAGTTTTCCTAGCACCATTTGTTAAAGAAGCTTATACTGTCCTTGATCACGTTTCTCTCTCTAATCAAATATCGATTTTTTGTTGTTGTTGTTGATAAATTTGCTTATTATTGAGTTATATAAATCGAATTACACTTTATGTACTCATTTTATGTGTAACTTCATTCAACAAAATTAGTATTTAAAAAAATTTTTTTTAGTTGTTGATAGACCTTTATTTTATTTATTTATATGTGGTTTTGAGAATCGAACCCAGTACCTCACACATGCCAGGCAAGTGCGCTGTCATTGAGCCACAGCCACAGCCCCCAGCAAAATTATTTGCTGTGTGCATCAATAATTATTTTAGTGTTGAGTAGTATTGTATGTTTATTTTTCCATTTAATTCCTAATGGTCATTTGATGTAACTGTAAACCCTGAAATCCAGTTTTTGGCTATAACAGACAAAGCTTCTATAAATGTACATGTCCAAGTCTTTACATGAAAGTGGTTTTTTTTTTTTTTCCCTGTTGGGTGTGCTTATGGCTCCATCAAATGGTTGATAAATCATTAATTTTAAAAATAATTGCTAACAGTTTTCTGAATTGTACCATTTTATATTTCTTTATCTTTTTTTTCTTAATATTTATTTTTTAGTTTTCGGTAGACACAACATCTTTGTTTGTATGTGGTGCTGAGGATTGAACCCAGGCTGCACGCATGCCAAGCGAGCGCGCTACTGCTTGAGCCACATCCCCAGCCCCTATTTTATATTTCTAACAATATTATATGAGAGTACCAGTTTCTCCACAATACTGCCAACATATGATATACTTTATTTTTTTAACTGATGTCCTGGGAGTGTCTAATTGTGGTTTAATTTGTTTAATTTTGTGGTTTATTTGCCTCATGACTAATGATCATAAGCTCCCTTTTTAACTTACTTACTATCTGTGTATCTTTTTTGTTGAGGTGTCTGTTCAGATCTTTTGTCCATCATTTTATTGTCTTGTTTTTTTGATTTTGTTTTCAGAATTCTTCACATAAAATACTAGATATATGCCCCGTATCAGATAAATGCTTTGCAGAGATTTTCTTCATCTCTATATTTCATTTCTTAAGTGTCTTGTGAAGAGCTGAAATTGTACTTTTTTTTCTTTTTTTAGTTGTAAATGGACACAATATCTTTATGTTATTTATGTTTTTATGTGGGGCTGAGGATTGAGCCATTGCCTCACATGTAGTAGGTGCACTATCGTTGAGATAAAACTCCTGCTCTGAAATTTTACATTTCTTTTTAAATACCTTTCTTTAATTTATTTTTATGTGGTGCTGAGGATCAAACCCAGTGCCTCACACGTGCTAGGCAGGTGCTGTACCACTGAGCTGCAACCCTAGCCCTGAAATGCCATTGGGATTTTGATTGGCATTGCGTTAAACCTATAGAGAACTTTTGGTAATATCGCCATTTTGATGATGTTAGTTCTGCCTATCCATGAACAGGGTATATTTTTCCATCTTCTAAGATCTTCTTCAATTTCTCTCTTTAGGGTTCTGTAGTTTTCATTGTATAAGTCTTTCACCTCTTTTGTTAGGTTGATTCCCAAGTATTTTATTATTTTTGAGGATATTGTGAATGGAGTGGTTGTCCTCATTTCCATTTCAGAAGATTTGTGGCTGATATACAGGAATGCCTTTGATTTATGCATGTTGATTTTATATCCTGCTACTTTGCTGAATTCATTTATTAGCTCTAATAGTTTCTTTGTAGACCCTTTTGGGTCTGCTAGGTAAAGAATCATGTCATCTGCAAATAGTGATAATTTAAGTTCTTCTTTTCCTATTTTTATGCCTTTAATTTCTTTCATCTGTCTAATTGCTCTGGCCAGTGTTTCGAGAACTATGTTGAACAGAAGTGGTGAGAGAGGGCATCCCTGTCTTGTTCCAGATTTTAAAGGGAATGCCTTCAATTTTTCTCCATTCAGAATGATGTTAGCCTGAGGCTTAGCATAGATTGCTTTTACAATGTTGAGGTATGTTCCTGTTATCCCTAGTTTTTCGAGAGTTTTGAACATAAAGGGATGCTGTACTTTGTCGAATGCTTTCTCTGCATCTATCGAGATGATCATATGGTTCTTATTTTTAAGTCTATTGATGTGGTGAATAACAATTATTGATTTCCCTATATTGAACCAGCCTTGCATCCCAGGGATGAATCCTACTTGATCATGGTGCACAATTTTTTCGATATGTTTTTGTATCCGATTCGCCAGAATTTTATTGAGGATTTTTGCATCTAGGTTCATTAGAGATATTGGTCTGTAATTTTCTTTCTTTGAAGTGTCTTTGTCTGGTTTCGGAATCAGGGTGATGTTGGCCTCGTAGAATGACTTTGGAAGTTCTCCCTCTTTTTCTATTTCCTGAAATAGCTTGAAAAGTATTGGTATTAGTTCCTCTTTAAAGGTTTTGTAAAACTCTGCTGTATACCCATCCGGTCCTGGGCTTTTCTTAGATGGTAATCTTTTGATGGTTTCTTCTATTTCCTCAATTGATATTGGTCTGTTTAGGTTGTCTATATCCTCCTGACTAAATCTGGGCAGATTATATGACTTAAGAAATTTATCGATGCCTTCACTATCTTCTATTTTATTGGAGTATAAGGATTCAAAATAATTTCTGATTATCTTCTGTATTTCTGAAGTGTCTGTTGTGATATTGCCTTTTTCATCCCGTATGCTGGTAATTTGAGTTCTCTCTCTTCTTCTGTTCGTTAGCATGGCTAAGGGTCTGTCGATTTTATTTATTTTTTCAAAGAACCAACTTTTAGTTTTGTCAATTTTTTCAATTGTTTCTTTTGTTTCAATTTCATTAATTTCAGCTCTGATTTTAATTATTTCTTGCCTTCTATTTCTTTTGCTGTTGTTTTGCTCTTCTTTTTCTAGGATTTTGAGATGAAGTATGAAATCATTTATTTGTTGATTTTTTTTTGTTTTTTTTTTTTAAGGAATGAACTGCAAGCAATGAATTTTCCTCTTAGAACTGCTTTCAATGTGTCCTGTAGATTTCGATATGTTATGTCTGTGTTTCTGTGTTTATTTAATCAATTGAATAAATAATTTTATTAATTAAATTAATTGATAAGCTGAGGAGGCTGGCTTTGAATTTGTAATCCTCCTGCTTCACCCTTCCACCTCACTGGGAGGTGGTGCTGTGGATTGAACCCAGGTCTCACTAAGCATACACTCTACCACTCAGCTACACCTCCAGTCCCTCAACTAATATTTAAAAAAGAAAATTAAGATGTGTGATCTAAAATATACTTATGAAATACTGAATCCTAAAATGAAAAATGTATGTGTGTGTGTGTGTGTGTGTGTGTGTATATATTTATACACATACATGTATATTTTTTGGCTGATTCTAGAAATTGAACCCAAGGCAAGGTGTCACATGTGGTAGACAAGCACTCTTCCATTGAGCCTCTTCTCTATCCCTGAGAATATATATACTTTTCAAGACACATCGAACAAATTCACCAACTGATCATGTAGTAAGGTACATGGAAATGTGAGGAATTTTCAGAAGTTAATATAAAAAACATTTTCTAAAACTAGAATATAATTAAAATAGGCATAATACTTAAAAAATCTAAAATATTCTTTAAAATGTTCAAATATAACTCAATTGTTATGAGTTAAATCACTGTTGAAAATATAAAATTATTAACATGCCAGCCGTATGTAAGGGATATGTAGAAGAAAAATAATTCCGAAAAACATTTATTTATTTATTTTTTATTTATTTTTGGGTACCAGGGATTGAACTCAGGGGCACTCAACCACTGAGCCACATCCCCAGGCCTGTTTTGTATTTTATTTAGAGACAGGTTCTCCCTGAGTTTGCTTAGCAGCACCTTGCTTTTGTTGAGGCTGACTTTGATTTTGTGATCCTCCTGCCTACAGGTTTGTGCCACTGCACCCAACTAATTATTTTAATAAATTATAAATAAACGAATTGTTCTCAACTAAAGAAACCAGGAAAGCAATAAGAATATAGAAGCATAAAATGGGAAGAAATGGTTAAGATAGACGAAATTAACACAAAATGCCACAAAATAGTTGAGACGAACAATATAATTGAATCTTGGGAAAGAAATGAGTTAAGTGAAAGTTTAATCAGGTTTGACCAAGAAAAAAATCATCTTACAGTATAGTGGGAGGGAAAACTGGGATAAAATTGCAAAGGTAGAAGAAATTTGAAGAATAAAAATATCTTTTAAGTAGTTATAAAGTATTTACTTTATATCAGGCTCTGTTCTATGTGCTTTGCACATTATGAGCTACTTCATTTAAGTAGAATCCACAAGAAGAGGATAATTTTCCAGAAACTTGTAATTAATGAAAGTGACTTAATATAATTTAAGCCAATAAGTGTTAAGTAAATTGTTCATAAGTCTCTTTAAAAATACATCAAATCCAGATTAATAGAAAGTATTTCCCTGATTTTTATTTATCTGTTGGGGAAAGTTTGATCAGTGGGTACTAAGTTATAGTTTGATAAAAGAATAGTAGGATGACTATAGCATTCCCATACTGTTTATTTCAAAAAGTTTAAAAAAAGAGATTTTCAAAGTCTTAAAAAGATAAGTGTTTGAGGTGATAGATGTGTTTAAACTGATTTAAATATAACACAATTTATAGACATATTGAAACTTGACATATCACTTTTACATTCATTTTTTTGTGATTTTATGTCATCTGTTAAAATTTTTAAAAAGTAATCCAGGATTGCCTATTGGCAGTACTTCTTACCAGAAGTCCTATTTATTGAATTGAGAAAAGTGCAATTTAAATATAGACAGGATCTGGCACCTGCCTGTAATCCCAGTGCCTTGGGAGGCCCCAGGCAGGAGGATTGCAAGTTTGAAGTCAGCCTCAGCAACTTAGCAGGACCTAATCAACTTATTGAGACCCTGTTTCAAAATATAAAAACAGCTATAGATGTAGCTCAGTGGTTAAAGTAAATATATATATATATATATATATATATATATATATATATATATATATATGGAAAGGAAAAGATAGTACTCTTCATATGCAAAAAGTATGATTATGTAGACAATATATTAACTCTTAGACCCTCTTTAGTGAGCTTTGTTGCACATAAAAATCAGTTGTGTTCCTACATCAGGAATAACTAGTTAGAAAAGTTATTTGAAAAAGATTTTATTCATAATAGCAAGAAATACTACTAAAGGATCTGTGCATAAATCTGCCAGATATTTAAGATCTTTGTAGAGACAATTATAAGGTAACAAAACAGCTGAATGAAGAAAAATACTGAGTCTCATTCTCAGATGTACATTTTTTATTTGTGAAATGAGATGTGTCATAATTAAAGGTTTTCTTAATGGCATATAACATAAGCGTGCTTAATAGTCTGTTTTACTAACTGGGTATGATGGCATGCCTATGATCCCAGTAATTTGGAAGGCTAAGATGGGAGCATTGCAAGTTCTAGGAGAGCCTCAACTTAGCATGATACTGTCTCAAAAAGGACTGGGGAGTGTAGTTCAGTGGTAAAATACTCCTTGATTCAAACCTTAGTACCAAAACCAGAACAACCCCAAAACCAAAAATAGATATATGACAAAGATGCAAAAGGATTTGCTTTTCAACAAATATTGACAGTTATACATTGGGCAAATAAAATTAGATCTTCATCTTAACTCTGATAAGAATAAGTGCCAGATGGATTAAAGACCTAAATATGAAGAGTGAAATTTGATTTTTCATGTTATTTTAAGAGGAAAATATCTGATATAGGGAAAGGAAAGACACTCTTAAGTCACAATAGGCACAAAACATAAGGAGAAAGACTTAGCTATGTTAAACTTAAAACTTATTTTGAACAAAACAATCTTTAAAAAATAGGTTGATGAGCCACAGATTGGGAGAAGTTATTTGTCATTCCCGAAACTGAATTGGTATACAGGATTTATAAAGAAATACAACTCTGGGGTATGGATGTAGCTCATCAGTATAACACTTGCTGTGAGGCAATGGGTTCAAATCCCAGCACTGCAAACAACAACAACAAAAAAAAACTAACAACCCAAACTATAATATACAGTTAAAATAATGGTACAAAATGTGATCAAGGATATGGATTAATATACAGAAGTGGATGCTGGGTGGCAAGCAAATGAATTTCACTGATAAACTAGGAAACATTTGGTAAAACCATAGCAAAATGCTATCTAATAACCATTAGATTTATAAAAATTTTTAAGTAAAAGAATAAATGATAATATGGATATCCTAAAGGGAACTTATTCACCTTTGAGCGATTTGTATAAATCTGTTGGACTATTTTGGAGAACAGGTTGTTAATATCTGCTGAATCTGTTGGTATGCTTCTACCAGTAATTCTAGTCTTAGACTAGTACAAATTGTCTAGGAGCTATGAACAAATGTCTTTACTCTAAAGTTAGTAGTGAAGGCTGGGAAACAACATAAATGTGTATAAAGGATTTTTGCTATTTTCATACAAAGGCATTCTTTAGAACTCTTGAAATAAGTTGATAAATGTCACTACAATTCAGTCTTTGAAGACAATATTGTAAAATGTACGGTACACTGTGATGCTGTGGATATTTATGTATAGTTGGAAAGCGCTCAGAACATTGTTTATGAATACACAAACACATACACACAGTTGTAGAAATACATATGTGATGATAAACTTCAGTTGATCCTTCAAGTTGCTTAGGAATAAGTGGTATCAAGGGAGGATACACGTAATAAGTATTCAATAAATGTCTAGTGAAAAATATAAATTAAAACTTTTTCTATATATCACATTTCAGTGATTAAAAAACATACCTTAAAAATCAGAATTAGCTAACATTCAGTGTACATTAGATTGTTTAAAGTAAGTTGTTCAGAAAACATCAATGACATGGGCAATGCTTGATACATAATAATGTAAAGGGAAAAATATGCATCTGCTTATTTTTTCTATCCTTTTGACTTCTAGTATGTTGATTGATCCAGTCCTTTAATCATATGTCATTATTCTTGGTAAAACCAAGATTATAAAATCTTCATTTATATCATATGGTATTATTCTTTATGAGCTATACAAACTGTTATTCAAAAGATGTTAATCCAATTGTAGTGTGTTATGTTAACTTCCTGTTGCTAAAGGAGGAAATTTATTTTGGTTTACAGTTTCAGTCTAAGGTTATATAGCCCTGTTTTGGGGCCTATTATAAGGCATTATGGTGGAAGTTCACAGTGGAGGAAACTTTTTTACCTCTTAGCAACTGGGAAGGAAGAACGAGAGAAAGGGGTTAGGGTCCCATTATCCCCCTTTTAGGCACACCCCCAATGACCTAACTTCCTTTCACCTCTTAAAGGTTTTTCCTAATATTTTCATAGGCTGATCACCAAGCCCTTAGCATATGAACATTTGATACCCAAACCATATATGAACATCATTCAAATGGAATTTGATAGTGTATTAGTTTGCTGGGACTGTATAGTAGAATAATACTGCGTGCCTGGGAGGCTTAAACAACTGAAATTTAGTTTCTCATAGTTCTGGAGGCTGTTGTGCCTGTAACATAAATTGGGTGATTGGGAAAGAGACAGTTCATTCCTTAATAGGTTATGAAACTGTTTTCACATAAAACTTTGTGTTCTTTACAACAAAATGAATGAAAGAAGCAGTGGTAAATATTATTTCAACTTTATGTGTAAATAGACTTAGTCATGTAAGTACTCATTGGCAGAATTAGAACTCCAAACTCTTTGTTGAATACAAAAATTAGTGGTCTTTTAACTACTATGCTTATTTTTATTAAAGTTAGGTTTTTCACTATATATATATATATATATATAATATATATATGCTTTTTAGTTATTGAGGGACCTTTATTTTTATTTATATGCAGGGCTGAGAATCAAACCCACATGCTAGGCAAGTGCTGTATCACTGAGCCACAACCCCAGTCCCAGATTCCTCACTTCCAACCTTTGAAATGTAGTAGTATTTCTGGAATTGATATAGGTTAAGTAAGGGGTGTGTGTGTGTGTGTGTATTTTTGTTTTATATCTTAAAATTTCTATTACCTATAATGCCATTGAAAAAATGCTTGCTTTTTATAGGCTTTCCACCCACAGGATTTGTTTGTTAATACAAATAATAGCGTCACTGTACCAGTGTGGAAATATATTTGTAGTTGTTCAATATATGCTTATCCTAAAATATGAGGGGAGAAAAATGGATTCAAATCTTGATTCAACCACTTTATATTAGAATAAAAACTTAGATCCTTTGAAGATTGAGAATTCTCAAACTCCCATTGATTTATTTTTATTTTTCTTTTTTTGGGGGGTATAAAACTAGATTAATTTTTAGTTCTTTACTAAAAATTTTGAGGTGCCATTGAATAGTGATTTTGTTGGTTTAGATAATTCTTTTCCTCACACAGTTGCGGTCTTGTAGTAAGAGTGAGTTAATATCTAAGAGCTCTGAGATCCTAATGATGTTTCAGCAAGTTCATCGAAAGCCCATGGCATCCTTTGTTACCACTCCTGTTCCACCAGACTTTACCAGGTATGACAGTTTTTAGATTTCATTTTCATTTGACGTTTGTGTGCAAAGATATACACTTGTTTCCAAAGAATAAATCTTCTTAAGTCTATATAGCTTTATAAGATGCTTTTTATAATGTGATCTCTGTTACGCATGTAAATCTGGTCTCAGCTCAATAGGTGGTACCCACCAGTAATCCCAGCAGCTTGGGAGCCTGAGGTAGGAGAGTCACAAATTTGTAGCCAGCCTCAGCAATTTAGTGAGGCACTAAACCACTTGGTCAGAATTTTAAAAAAATATATAAGGGATGGGGGATATAGCTCAATGTAATGTGCCCCTGTGTTCTGTCCCCAATACAAAAAATAAAAGACAATAGACTAAAAGAAACAAACAAAAAGAGAGTGAATTAAAAACTTTTTTCTTGAATCTTTTATTTATCTTTTGACTTAATTTGTATCTTGTTAAACAGAATTAAGAAGTGGATAAAATGTCCAATATGACCTGGATCTTCAAAGATAGTGGGAGGAAACTATTGCAGCAATTGCAACCTGTGTATGTTTCTAGTGTTCATCTTTAAACTTTTCTTAAAGCATATTTTTTTATCATATGTAGAAATACACTATTTTTCTTAACACTAATGCTTGAGATTCTGTTGAAAAGTGTCAGTGCTAGACCATACCCCAGTCCATTTGAAACGAATTTTCTGTGTATTTATTAGTTGGCTATAAAGTCTTGACAAACTTTCAGGGTGACTTAAACAAAACAATTTACTTCCTCACCGTTTTGGAGTCAAGAAAAAGTATCAGAAAATTCAGTGTCTGGTGAAGCTTCTGAAGTAGTAGGCATTTGCGTTCACTGTCTTCAAGTGACATTTTCTCTGTACACGCAAGGAGAGATCAGTCTCTGGTGTTTATTCTCTTTATGTGGACAACAGCCTTATTGGATTAGGGCCCCACTTTTACTTCATTTAGCTTTAATTACTTCCTTAGGCCCTAATTCCAAGTCACATGGGGGTTTAGGGATTCCATGTAGGAATTTGGGGTGACAATTCAGTTCATTAACTTTAGGTACAGATTAACAGTTTGTTCTTTTTAAATCTTAGCTTATTCATAAAATGAGGGCCAATGTTTCAGATTAATATTTTGGTATGACACATTTTATCTTATACTTTAGAGGTGACTTATGAAAAAACTATCATGTTTTTCTTGCATGTTGAGGAGAGTTATGGTTCATTTAGAAAACAACTCTTTTTATAAAAAAAAATAAATTTTTTTTGAACTCACTTTCCTTTTCTCTATAACACAATGCTCCCTAATGGCCATAAGGCATACATTGCACTGGAGTATATGTTGTAAACCAGGGTTTTTCTACTTTGGCATTTTTGACATTTTGAGTTGGATATTTTGTATTATGGAGGGAGTTTCCTGTGTGTTGTAGGATGTAGCACCCTTTTGCCAGTAGCACTCCAGCATTATCACCTTGCAGTTGTAACAAAATGTTTCCAGACATTGCCAAATATTCTCTGAGGGCAAAATCACCCCTGGCTGGGAATTACTGGTAAATGCACTTACTTGTTCCTTATCCTAGATGGATTTTTAAGGATCATGAGTGGGGGTCCCATAGTCCTATAAACAGAAAGGCAAACTTACTGATATGCAAGGGAAGTCTTTGTTTCTGATTAACAAACCTGATAAAACCAGGCATGGTGGCATTCACCTGAAATCCCAGATATTCAGGAGCCTGAGGCAAGAGGATCACAAGTCTGAGTTCAGGTTCAGCACTTTAGTGAGATCCTGTCTCAAGATATGAAAAGGGCTGGGGATATAGCTTAGCAGTAATTACCCTGGGTTCATTCCCTAGTTACCACTAACAGATAAACGAAATACCTGATAAAATAACATCAAAGCACTGAAAAATTTTAAAAGTATTGGGTATTTGCTACCATTAAATAGGTTTGGGTGATTTAAGAATATTCACCAGGGCTGGGGCTGTAGCTCAGTGGTAGAACACGTGCCTCACACATAAAGCACCACATAAAAATAAGTAAAGATATTGTGTCCAGCTACAACTAAAAAAATATATATATATTTTATATATATTTATATATATATAATAAAGAATATTCACCAATGTCCCAGTGCTTCCTCTATTTAACTGTGTGGTCACATTTCAGTTTCAAAGGTACTGTTTTCCAGTCTATGACCAGTGGAAGAAAACATAGCTTTTAACATTTAACATTTAGATTGTTTGGGAAAATTCTGCTGCTGCTTTTTCTCTTAGTTTTCCCTCTCTTCCTATTCCCTTTTCTTTCCTCCCTTCCTCCCTTTCTTTCTCCCTCTCTCCCTCCCTTTCTTTCTTTCTTTCTTTTTTTTTCTTTCTATGGTGCTAGGGATCAAACCAGGGCCTCAATGCATGCATGCTGAACAAGTGCTGTACCACTAAGCAACATCCCCAGCCCTTAGAAAATGCTTCTTGAGCACCCTAAGCAATATTAATATCATAGTATAGTTGGAAAACCACTGATTCAGGTAAATTTCTATCCTGTTACCAACTTTCAACAGCTTATCAGGCAAGCAATAGTGCTTACCGGTGTGATAATTAAGTGGCTTCCTCTCTAGTAATGCCCACCACCTTTTTGGAAATTTTGACTTTTAGCTTAACTCTAATTTTTAATGGAGACTTAGTTTACTATTGCAATATACAGGAAACAGAGGTGATCTGTTGATAACTTGATCAGCAAAGAAGAGCTGGCCAAATAAAAAAGACTGGCATTTATTGATGTTAAGTTACAAATCAAAGTTTAGAAGTGCGAAGAAGTGATGTTTTAAGCTTTGAGATTGAGACTGGATTGTTTTTAGTTCTGTTAGTTAATGTTTGGTGTTGAAGCCACTATGGAGATGAAAAGGTGCTAGCACTATCGTAGGTGTTAAAGAGGAACTAAAATTATCAGTCAGATGTTCTTTATTAAGTAGTTAAGAATTGTTTTTTAAAATCAAATATTTGTACTCATTTATATACCATTTTATATCAGTTCTGAAAAGAAGTGAGGGTATAGACAGGAATGGTCAAGAAAAGTATAATCTGGAAAAGAATTGGGAAAGGCCTTGAAAGATATGTAGGATTTTGTTGGAAAGATGAGAATGGGTATGTATACATAAATGAAAATATGGATATGATAAAAGCTGTTATTCGGGGGATAACAGGGAATAATCTTAGCTAGAATTTGAAAGGTTATTTATTGTTGGGGCATAATGAGAAATAGAACTGTTTAAGTGTCCCTAAGGAGAACTGAGAAGAGAGAATAGTATAGCTCTGAGTCCATAGAGATTATAAGTTTCTGGGAGAATGGTCAAGTTGGGAGGGAGAACCAATTTTTATGCAGCTTGATCTATTTCCTTAAGGGAATAAAGTGGATACTTGTCTTCTCTTTCCATCCTTTATTCATTAAGTTAGGAGGAGGTCATATTTCTAAAGATGCATAACTCATTGGCTTGCAAATTACTGATTAGATTTATCGTTCCATTAAAGCTTCTTAGGCACTAATTGCATTATTTTTGCTAGAAAGCATATGGAAATCATATAGAAAGCATAGAATGGATTTGAGGCTACTTCCCCGTATTCTGTGAAGATGAAGATTGACATCATCACGAGATGAATCCATTCATAAAGAATAGTCTATGTTTGTGAGACGAGGTATAAAATTATGAGGAGAAGATAGAGCAATGCATTATGTGTAGACTGAGAATGGTAATAATAAGATTAAAGATAACCTGAACAATCACAATTTGGAGTTGTTAATAAATAGTTAAAGGTGGAATAGACCATTTAGCTGTAGATATGGCTTTGAGTATATAGGTAAAGAATGCAAAATAAATGTTTGAGCAAATGTTTCTCTTCATGATCTGACAGCAAATATTTATAAATATTCATTCAGTGAATATTTATTTAAATGTTAGCCATGTTCCAAGCATGTGTTAGCAGAAAATGCAGTAGAAGAGCCCTTGTGATTGATGAGTTAGGGTTTAGTGAGAGATGACTGGAGCAGTCATAAAATGTGATGACTGGTAATAGAGGAAGTGTATGAATTCTGTTTTATGCTATCTCATTGCACTAATTTGATATAGTGCTGTTTGTGTCTGCATTTTTCCTGAAAGGTACATATGTAGAAGTATATCGCAATATATTGGATTGACAGATCTATTTTCTGTGCTCTGGGTGTGATCATTTTTTCCTCATCTAGTGAGAGCTAGACTACACTAATATCTTGGTTAGTGAGTTTTGGCAACTGTAGTCTTCATCCTGTAAACTTTTTCTTAGATCATTTTCAGTTGACTGGGTCATCTTCTGCAGTTTATATTCTGATAAACTCTTTTAACCCTTAGTGGCTGATGAGGGCTGGGGATTGGCTCAGTGGTAGAGCCCTTGCCTTTTATGTGTCAGATTCTGGGTTTGATCCTCACCACAGTGGGATAATGGAGGTTGTGTGTGTGACAATGATAGTCTGGATTTAAGGTAATAACAACAAAGGAACGATATTACACTGGATGTTGAGGGCATGATTGGAGAAACACTACATAGCTCATGAGGCAGCTGGGGATTGGTTGAAATCTTTAGATACTATGAGGATGATCTAAATATAGGCAAACTGACCAGTACTGTAAATTACATAAGATTATAGCCCAAAACATACCACTTTGTGAACAAATTTGAGGACTTTATTGGGAAAATTCCTTTAGACCTCTGATTAGATTTGTGGTTCCATTAAAACTTCTTAGGCACTAAGGGCATTATTTCTGCTAGAAAGCATATAATGGGGAGACCTTAGGGCTGACTTCCACGAATATCTGACTTCTAAATCACTTACATGAAGGGGATTAAAGATTTAGGGGTGAAGAATGTGAGTCAGGTAACAATTGACCAGGGATATGAGTGCTTCACATAGTCAATTTGGATAGTAGTTTTATAGTTAACAGTTGCAGGGCAAAGTACATCTCCTTACTGTGAAAAAGATGTGACCTATTTAGCTGAATAAAGAATAATTTATTTTTTATCAATACTGTATTTTCATAGGGCAAATCACTAATTTCTTTAGGCACCATCATAGTGTGACAATGTTATTGATGTGTCCCTATCTTATTTTGGTCAAATTTTTGATGAATTGACTTTAGAAAATGTATCTGAAGATATTGTGAAATGGCTTTCAGTTTGTTGTTTTGTTAAACTTTTTATCAAATTTATAGTGTGTATTAAAACACTGTATATGTTAGGATTTTTATAATAAATGATGCTTTAATGACTTTTGAGGTGTTCTAATGAGAGTACCACACACCATCCACATGATCTAAGGGTAGTTACCAGCAAAATGGATTATCTCATATCCCATCTGCTATAGTTATAGTTAAGTTCTCTTTGGAGGAGATAGTATGGAACTAAAGTTGTTTTAGGTAAATTTGCATTGCCAAGAAAGTATTATTATGCTAGTCCATCCCATTTATCTCCTAAGTGATTATGTATTATGTAGGTTTATTTACTAGTAAGAAGTCTCAAAGTATATTTAAAGTCTATTAATATTTCTACAAAGTTGTTTTGAGGAATTCTTTGGATAAATTATGATATTTTTAACTTTGCTATTTTCATTTCTAAAGCCTGCTTATATTTGTTTTATAATTCAAAATTGTAGCCTAAGCACCAATTTCTTTCTTTTTCCTATTTTCTCGAGTATACTTTTTTAGTCTCTTTGTAAAATTTAAAAACTTGGTAGTTTTAGGAATTCATTTAATATTATATTTAACAAGGATTTGGAAATATCTCATAGGGACTAGTTTAATAAAGTTTTAAAGGTATTATTGAGGGACTTTTTGCTTTTAAACTAAATAAAATTTTAAAGTTGCATATTAAGCTAAATAATTTTTTTTTTTTTTTTGCTTCTTTTTAGTGAATTAGTGCCATCTTATGATTCAGCCACTTTTGTTTTAGAGAATTTCAGGTAAGGGTTTTTGACAACTTTGTGTTTTTTTTTTTTTTGTATGTATACATAAGGAAAAGTCAAAAAATGTGATTCTTCAGTAGGATAGAGATTGGTGATCTGTGTTACTCAGATTAATAATCTTAGAAGAAATAAGTTTCCTCTTAGAAACATAGGTGGTGGTCTCAATTGTACAATATCTGAAATGCTAGGACTGGAAGTGTTTTAAATTTCATATTTTAGAATATTTGCATATGTTTAATGATGCAGAATATAAGTCTAAACATGAAATTCATTTGTTTTATACACACACATTATATTTGTAGCATGCAGGTAATTTTGTATGGTATTGTTAGTGCCTTGTGATTTGACTGCACCACATCAGATGAGGTGAGGTGTGGTATTTTCCATTGTAGATTCATGTTGGAGCTCAAAGGTTTCAGATTTTGGAATGTTTTGAATTTTAAATTCTCAGATTATTTATGTTCTACAAAGACTGGTAAACATTTTAAAGAAGAGAGTCTACTTAGGTTTTGCTAAAGTGCGGGGCCAGAGAAATATAGAAGTCAGTGATCCCCTACCTACCCATCCTACGAAACAAAAGTGTTGGAGTCCATTTGTTTCAGCTTCAAAGTGAGAAATTGCCTGTAAGAGGCTATTATAAGAAACTTACAGGCTTCGTAAGTTGCATGTTAATCTTATTAGCCTTTGCTGTTTTTAGTTTAGAAGCAAAGATTCAAAATCACTGAGATCCTCAGGGACTTGTCTTCAAGGGTAACATGAAACTGGGAACTAAAAATATAAGGTCTTTGGGAAAAGAACTTGGAGTAGGCAGTAACATCAAAATAAGGTTATACTGCTGAGTGCAGTGATGCATGCCTTATTCCCAGTGACTTGGGAGGCTGAGGCAAGAGGATTGCAAGTTTGAGGCCAGCCTGTGTAATGTAGCAAGGCCCTGAGCAACTTAGTGAGACCCTGCCTCAAAATGAAAAATAAAAGGGATTGAGAATAGAGCTGATTTGGTAAAACACACTGGGTTAAATAATACCCAGTACCCCTTCCAAAAAAAAAAAAAAAAGGATTTCCCCCATCTAGTGTGTTTTTTCTTATGGGATAATTTTGTGGCTAAAGCATAGTCTCTTAAGAGGTTTTCCCCATATACATCAAGGTTTAGCAGGTTATTCTCTTGTTTTTCCATATTAAAAAAGGATAATTATACTACACAGAAGTGGGAAATAAATATTTTGCTTTTCTTGTTTTTTGTTCAGTGCTGGGATTGAACCCAGGGCTTTGCACATGCTAAGCATATGATGATCTACCATGAGCCATGCCTCCAGCCTTTTTGGGGAGTGGAGTGGAGGGATGATGAAAGACTGCTTATTGGAAGAGGTGGAGTGGAGGGATGATGAAAGACTGCTTATTGGAGCAGAATTAACTTCAGGAAACTTAATGATTCTTTCCTTTTCCCTTGAATGTCACAATTTCATTTTTACTGAACTTTATAGATATTGCTGAATATTTCACTATTAAATTTTCTCTTATTTCAGAATGTAGATATTATCTAAACTTAACAGTGAAATCTTGACTTATTCAGTTGCTGTCTATGAGTTGTTCAGGATTTCATATAAGTAACTCGAAGAAAGTAGTTGGTTTTTAAACTTATTGCCGTTTTTACAGTTTTGATCTTGGGATTTGGTTGTTTTTTTCATAAAGCACTTTGCGCCAGAGAGCAGATCCTGTTTACAGTCCACCTCTTCAAGTTTCAGGACTCTGTTGGAGATTAAAAGTTTACCCAGTAAGTTTTTTATATTTCTAATTTTGAAACCAGAGATCATTTATTCTTCCATGGTGTATTAGTTTAATGTTTTAATGGAGTAAGGAAATTAAAATAATGATGATTTTGTTTTTTTGTGGGATACATTACTAAATCTGTGGAAAAAATGAGTTAAGTGTGGATATAACAAATCCTGAGACATGATTAAATTTTATTTCTGGTTTGTAAAAGAATTATGCTTAGAAGAAATATTTAAAGTTCTTCTTTTAAAAATGCTTTAAAATATTAAAACATAAAACTATAAAAACATTTGCTGATGATGAATTCAGGATTTGACCCATATATTTTCTTAAATTGGCCCATGAATTTTTGTTTTTTTAGGCTAGTTTTTGTGAAGAGTTCTGTGTATGTTAAACGTCTTAACACTTTTCAGACTTGTTAATCCTTAAGTTGTATGCCTTGATATTTTCACTTTTAATGTACAGAAGTTTAAAACTGTTATGGACTCAGATCTGTTGGTGTTTTATAATTTATTTTATTGCTTTTAAGGTTAAAAATATTTCACAATTCAGATGTAAGATATTAATCTGCATTTTGTTGATCTTACTGTGCCATAAATTTTTTGTTTTTTTGGTGTTTGTTTTTTGCCTTCAGCTTGTGGTTTAATTTTTTTTAAATTGATAAACGGTTTCTATTTGCATAACCTTGTTTTTTTAAGAACTTTATTCTTTTTTAAATTTTATTTTTAAAATTTTTTCTTGTTAGTTTTACATGACAATAGAATGCACTTTGACAGATTGTACACAAATGGAGCACAACTTCTCCTTCCCGTGGCTGAACATGGTGCCAGAGTCATACCAGTAGTATAATCATACAAGTATATAGGGTAATAATGTCTGTCTCATTCCATCACATCCCCAAACCCACTTCCTTCCCCTCACTCTCCTCTGCATAATTCTAAGTTAACCTTCTTGTTTTTTAGGATGGAAATGGAGTTGTCCGTGGATACTACTTATCTGTGTTTTTAGAACTCTCAGCTGGTTTGCCTGAAACTTCCAAGTAAGAGTTGTAATAAAATAATAACTTTAAATGTGTTCCTATCTATATCTCTCTAGAAATTTTCATTAATTACTTTTGTTAATTGCTTTTTTTGTGTTAAGATGTACATTACTGTGGAATCCTTGGCACAATATGATGATATTATGAATAGTTTTAACTGTTTTCTCTCATTTAAGAGTATAAGGATTTATACTCTTAAATTTATTGGGAATCCCAGAGTTTTTCTTTATATGTGCTATATCTGTTGTTATTTTCTGAATTAGAAATTAAAACGGAGAAAAATATTTAAAAAATTTAAAATTCACTGTAAAATAAGCCTATTGCTTATTAACATAAACTTTTTTTTTAAAATGAAAAGTGGCAATTTTCCTAAACAAAATATTTATTGTGAAAATTTCTTGCTTTGCGTTTTTGGAAATCTCTTTACTGTTTTGCTTAGCTGAGTTGGGTATGGTGGTTCATGCTTGTAATCCCAGTAACTGAGTGGAATGAGGCTGGGGATTGCAAGTTTGAGGCAGGCCTCAGCAGTTTAGCAAGAATGTATCAAGATAAAAATATAAAAAGGGCTATGGCTCAGTGGTACAGTAACCCTGGGTTCAATCCCCATTATTGGACAAAGAAGACAATGACAACTGGATTCTCCCATTTGCTTCTATTAATTTCTTATAATAAGCTCTTTTGATGGAAATATATATAAATAAAATTTGGCTTCACAGATTTTGAATACACTTAGTTGGAAAAATTTGAAAATGAGATATAATTCAGAAACCATAAAATTCACCAGTTAACAAATGTACAAGTCAGTGATTTTTTTTTTTAAAGACCTAGAGTTCTGCAATCATCAGTTATATCCAATTTCAAAACATTTTTATTACCCTAAAAAGAAACCTTGTAGTCACTTCCCAATTTCTTTCTGCCTAGTCCCTGGCATCCACTAATCCAATTCTTGATAAGGGGAAATACTATAAAAAATAGTTTTATAATTACTTATCTTCTTTAACGTCATACTCAATCTGAACAAGCAGTAGTTTGTTTAAATGTTACCTGTGATGTGGAATTAAGAGCCATATCAATAAACTTTTTTTCCCCTTATGATATAAAATCTGTCAACTCTGGTACAGAATATCTGTTTATAGCTAACATGGAGTAACAGGGATGGGATTTACCCCTTTCTCCTGCAACAACCCCAAAAAACCCAACATTTTCTAGATTAGGGAACAAATGAAGCAATTCTCAAGAGATAAGAAACAGATTAGTTCTTTGATTGCTCTGTCCTATAGCCATGTGTGTTTTCAGGCTGCAACACAAGAATGGGTATCTGAGGTAGAATCTTGTAGACTTTTTAGTTGAGGAAGTAGTGCTAAGAGTTTAGGACATCCAGTACAGCTAGAATGCATTGTACAGATTACCAGAGAGGACAGAGCAGTAAAGCCACAGAAATCCAGAGATTCATAGTGGGTTCACCTTGACTATTCAGCAGAGTACTGATTAGGACATTCATGTGAGGCAAATGCCTGAATTTGGAAAACAACTACCTGAAAGGATTAGAGGGAATAATTGAGTACTGATGCTTACACAGAACTAGGCACTATGCTTACTTCCACCAACGACAGTGGAAATACTTAAAATTAATGGGACATTGGGTAGTGTACTGAAGAAAATTTATCCTAAGTAGCAAGGAACAGTTATCCCTAGAGTGAATAATGCTCTGGATTCACCTAATAAACAAGATTATAAAAGTATCCAACATTAAAAAAAATTATTTGCAGTGTTTGGTGTGCAAAAAAAAGATATTAATGAGTATGCAAATAGGCAAGAAAACATACTTAATAAATGAGGAGGAGAATCAGTCAATTGAAATTAGGCAGGAACTGACAAAGAATGATGAGAGAAAGACATTAAGACAGAATTGTATTCCATTTGTACAAACTTTAAGTAGAGATGTGGAAGACATAGAAGACTCAAATTGAACTTCTTGAAATTGAACTATTTGAGGTCACAAATAGACTGGATGGAATGAATAACAGGCTAAATGTTATAAAAGTTATTGCAGGGCTGGGTTTGTGGCTCAGTGGTAGAGTACTTGCCTAGAATATGTGAGGCACTGGGTTTGATCCTGAGCACCACGTAAAGAATAAAAGTATTGTGTTCATCTGCAATTAAAAATATTTTAAAAAGTTATTGCACTTAAAGGCATAGTAGTAGAAATTAGACAAATCACACATACAAACATAAACATGTATGTATATGTATGAATTCCAAAATGGTAGACTGGCTTCAAGTGCCTTAATACATAGTCTCTGAAAGTGGGGAAAGAATGAAAGAGAATACAAAAAAAAAAAAAAAAGGGGGGGAGACATATCTCAATCAGTGATGATTTATTATGCAATGGAGGGGCACATTTTAAGGGAAAAATGGTGACTGGCTACAACAAGGTCTGAGTTTTATAGGGCCACATTGCGGGAAATGTTTGTCATTTACTTTTGGTGGGTGGGCTTTTAGCAGGCCGGGGAACTTTGTCAGGTAAGGGAAACTGCGAAAGATTAGAATCCTCAGTTGTCCTTGTTGTGTGTGTGTCTGTCCCACCCAAGGATTCTAAGTTTCCACCTCCTTCATTCCAGATGACTTGGGGCGAATTCATCATATTTGGCTACCCTCTGCTGAGGTCTTCCAGTGAGGAAGTGCTGAGGAGGTGTGGAATAGGGGAATTCCCTGTTAGAGATCTGGAGTAGGATAAGAAGGTGGGGGTTATACAGTCCTGGTGGTTGTGGCTTGAGGAGTTATAGAGAAAGGGAACTTCAGCATCTAGTGGGTGATTCCTTATGGGTTTAGGAGAATCATGTTGTGAGTGAAGGAGGAAAATGGCTTTTGCATGTTCTTAGGAGGTGATCTGGGTTAGTCAGGTAACCTTTTCAAGAAATTGCTTCTGTATAAAGTTAAAGCAGGGGAAAAAAGATTATTATAAGAAAAACGAGTATTAGAGGAGTTAAAAGAGGGAAAAGCACTGGGCATGGTGGTCCATGCCTGTAATTCCAGCGACTTGGGAGGCTGACGTAGGAGGATCACGAGTTCAGAGCCAGCCTCAGCAATAGCAAGGTGCTAAGTAACTTAGTGAGACCCTGTCTCTATATAAAATGTAAAATAGCGCTGGGGATGTGGTTCCGTGGTTGAGTGCTCCTAGGTTCAAGTTCTGGTATGCCTCCTCCACACACACCTAAAAGGGAGAAGCCAGGAAGTCCACTGTTTTAGGTTTTTCAGTGAGGCCCACCAGGAATCAGCTAGTTCTTTCTACTGTTCCAGTGGGTCCTGTAGTTATTTAACCTCATTCCTTACCGGTCCTGATTTATTGGCATAGAAGCAGTATTCTTCCCTGAGGAAAAGGTAGAGGTCACCTTGTTCCGAAGTAAGGAGATCTAGGCCCAGATGATTTTGCAGGATGACAGACCCTAGGGAATCCAATTGATTTTGTAAAGTCAATACCAAATCGGAAACCTGTTGAATATCTTCCATAACCTGTTCTGACAACTTTTTATAGTAGTGAAAAGAGGTTCCTGATTCCGCTGCGCCTGTGCCAATTCCAGTGGATATCTCTAGCCCTATGAGTAAGGGAATAAACTGGTGGGCTCATCTAGTGTTTGTCATTATTGGATTAGGCAAACTTTTGCTTATTAGGTAAAAGGTCAGTTTGAAGAGTAAGGAAGACCAAGGTACAGAGGCCAGTCCAATTTTTTGGTGAGGAAAGGTAAATATGAACCTTGCAAAGGAAAAATGCCTCAGAATTTATGGGGCATCAGGGCTGACACAAGTTTTAAGTTTCATTTAAAGAACTATTTTTCTTTTAAATGCCCAGGTATGGCTGTACTTTGGTTATAACTGTTTTTGGTAGGTGTTTTAAGATCAATCTGGTCAAATTGACCTTGTTCCTATATATTGTTAAGAATCAGCTGAGTTCCCTCAGAGGGGTCACTCTTGGGAACTTGAGGGAAGCCTCTTAGCACCTCTAGTGCCATCTTCCAGAAGGGGTCAGGATCTCATTGACCATATGACTTCCCTTGAAAGCATTAGGGACATCTCCTTCTCCAATGGCCCTCCTATTTGCAACTTGTATACTGGATGGCTTTCTGTACTCCAGCATCTCATTGGTCCTCCTGATTGGGAGGTCAGTGGCCCAGAGTTGCAAGGTTCTTAGAGAAGTGCTGTCATTCCCTGGGTCCAAGCTGGCCTCAGAGGGCAAGAGCCAAATATTGGTTTATTTTTCTTTCTTGGACCTTTTATTTCCTTAACTCTAAGCTTTGGTCTTAAACATTCAGCATGCCAGTTTCACCAGTCTTAACAGTACCAGGTTTTACCTTTAATGTCTATAATTTTATATTTTACCCCTTCTGTTTAATTGGGGTCGATAGTCTTTAGAAGTTGTACTTCTTTTAGGCACTAACAGAGAACAGTTAGGTTTCCAAGGAAAATATAAAATGAAATTATCAAGAGTAAAAATATTTAGTTTGTATAATAGCTATGAGTCAATAAACATAATTTTTATAATCTCAAACCTTTACTTTAAACATTAGTTTCAAGAACACCAGTTTGATAAAATGTTCTTCTAAACCTTAAACTTTAAAGACTTATATACTTGGAAGATAAGATGAAGAAGCCAGTAACAGGATTACACTGATGTTCTTCTTCTCTTTTTTTTTTTTTGGTGCTGGGGATTGAACCCATGGCCTTATGCATCTTATGCATGCAAGGCAAACACTCTACCAACTGAGCTGTATCTCCAGCCCTACACTGATGTTCTTATATTAACCAAGTTTAGTTTTCAAAGTAAAGTTCAGAAACTGTAATGTAGTACAGTATTCTAACAGTTGTTTTTAACCAGAGTTCTAGAAACCCTAATTCCTTTAAGACTAGTTTCTCTAAAGAATAAAACTTAACACAGAAATTATCCTGCTAGATAAGAGCAGATTAATGTTTTAAGAAATCCTTGTTACTTTAACCTGTAGAGGATTAAACTTTGGTTTATATCAGTACATTTATATTTGACCTTAGTTTAAAAAAAAAAAAACCTTGAATAACTAACTGATTGTGCTACTTATAAATGGCCAATTTAGTTACACACAAATTTTTTGAAATTTACCCTCCACAGACTTTCTGCAACTTAAGAGATTCTACAACTTTTTACTTTACCACACAAAAGATGTTCTCATCCGTCTACTTCTCACATTCTGAACAATCCTTATGAAATTTCTGAGTTTTCCCAATTACTCCTCTTAATAAGATGAAATACTTTATGCTGTTTACACTACTTTTAATTGAAACACAGCTGAAACTTTTAGACTCTTTGCATATAGAATTACACCTGTTAGAACTTTTAGTAACCTTGCTTTAGTGAAGACCCCAAACAAGCTAATCTTAAAACTCTATTTTCATTTACCAGTTTATAAAAACACATTTAGTCTTTAAATATATTACCTTTTGGGGTTTAAGAAGCAGTTGATGTTTTAACACTTTAACTTTGTAAATTAATCAGATGTCTCTTGTAACACATTTATGATTAACCCCATTGATGTTGATGTTAAAACTGATTTACTCATATTTAAATATAAAAACCAAGATACCAGACAAGTGTAGTTAGCAGTACCAGCTATCTCTTTCCTGTTAAAGGAAAATCCTAGAAACAATGGCTAGACATTTTATGAAAACCAGTACTCTGTTAATTGTCTTGACCACCTAGAAAACTTGTGTTAATCATTTTAAAGACATTTTTACTCTCATCTGTTTACCTAATTTAAATTGAACTTTTAAAGTCACGTGACCTAAAAGATACTTGGATCTATTTCTCTTAAATTTTAATTTATTATGAGTGCTCATTTATCTGTATGCCAACTTTGATACCATGTACATGATACATGAACACCAGCACATATGTAGACACAACAGCACAATACCCAGGTATGCACACATACACAAAACAGGAAACAAATCTTGTAGCTGTTTGTAGGTAGATCTCCACAGGTAGGATTTTGTAAATAGAGATTTTTCCAATGTATTTGAGAGTTAGCCCTCTGAACAGAGTGTAAAAACCTCTATAGTTAGGTAAAATAAGACTGATCAGAAAAATATTTTAATTTAGGCATGCAGGATCAAATGTGGATTTACCATAAAACCACAAGCTGAAAACTACAGAATTTGGGAAAGAACAGATGTTCTAGAAAAAATTGACAAAGCTATAATTAGTAAAGGAGCATGTCAAACATCTTCATTAGACTAGAGTGCACTTTTGGCTCAGATTAAAATCAATTTAGGTATTGAAAGAATGAGAGAACCTTTTAATCCTTAGGTAAGTATTCTCAAGTAAGAGTCTATTATTCCATTTTTCCTTCCTTGTGCTGTAGTTTTAGGGAGGAACTTGTTAAGAAAGCAGAGTTGTAGAGTGCAAGAGCAGATAAGTTAGCCAGCCATTTAGGTTTGAATTTTTTTTTTTTAAAGAGAGAGTGAGAGAGAGAATTTCTAATATTTATTTTTCAGTTTTTGGCGGACACAACATCTTTGTTTGTATGTGGTGCTGAGGATCAAACCCGGGCCGCTCGCCTGCGCTACCGCTTGAGCCATATCCGCAGCCCCTTAGGTTTGAATTTAAAAGTGACACTTTTTTTTCTCTTTGGTCTCAAGCTGGTTTTGGACAATCATCTCTGCAAGCTCTGTAAGACTTGGAGTTAGAGAGACTTGGTTATCGAAGATAAGTAAGGGAAGCTGTTGTTTTGAGCTTAACTGGCAAAACCTCATATGAAGAGCATTTTAAACATTTTTTTTTTTCTTTTGTAAAACCAGTCTCTTGAGGTGTGGTCCCAGAGTTTACTTCCTCTGAGACCCTTTTCCCAGTTAGTAATCAGGCCAGGTTGAATGCAGAAAATTATTAGGCATCTTCTTTATCTCAACTGTGATTATGTCATCCCCTAATATTACTTTTGAGGATGAAGCTTCCCTCTGAACAAAAATAAAAAGAACAGAACATGGGCACCTTTGCCGAGAAAGCTCTCTCTTTGGCTAGGAGACAGCTCCCTGGTGCTAGAGCTTCTTGGGTAAGCAGTTTCTTCCTTTCCTTCCATGACCTCTAGCTGAGGCCTCACTCAGTATGGAGGATATTAACTTCGTAATAACTATTTTAATTTAAGGGAAGACATTTGTCAGCTAGTTGTGTCCTTAAAATGTCCTACATGTTCCTTTTGTCCTTTTGGGTTCTCATACTCCCCAGGCCCATGATTTCATATTATGCCCCTCAATTTGAAGTGGGAGGCAGGCCTCTTAGTGCTCTGGGTGATATCTCCTCTAGAGAAAATAAATAATTTGGATTCCTGAACCAGGATAGATGTGGGGGTAGTTTTACTCCAAGTAACTAAAACAGATTTTCTGCTCTTTTTTCTTGCCAGATGAGAGGAGTGCAGAAGAAAATGTATCTTCTTAGAGTCTAGAGAAGGCTGTCTAATTTTAAAGCTTAAGGGAGCTTTAACTTGAGACTCTCTCATAATGGGTTCCTGTTTAAGAGGCAGACAGTGTGGACAGAATTGGCATAGAAGCATTTCTGAAAAGGGAGAGATTGCTTCACACTCTGGGGATTAAATGGGTCACCTCTTTCCCAGAGCCCGCAGACCAGACCAAGATTTCATCTTAGGATCTAAGATTCATTGAGTGAGGGTGCCCTCCACCATCAGAAACAGAGACAGATAATGGTCAATATTTGCTACCCCAGAGGGCTGACAGGGTCAAATTAGAATATGAGACCTTCATGCAGAACCAGGGAGTGACCCTGGCCAGCTGTCTTCAGTTGTCTGAAGCCTTCCTCTGTCTCACGCACCAAATTTCTTTTCTTTTTTTTTTTTTTTAATATTTATTTTTTAGTTGTAGTTGGACACATTATCTTTATTTCACTTATTTATTTTTATATGGTGCTGAGGATCCAACCCAGGGCCCTGCACTTGCGAGGCGAGCGTTCTACCGCTGAGCCACAAATTTCCACGCACCAAATTTCTCACACAGAAAAGGAACTAGAGCAAGCCAGGACAAATATTCCCAATACCTAGGTGAAAGGGGAATCCAACCCACCTCTTGACTTTTGACTGACAGCAGGGTGACATCAGATTTTTCAAGTCCCCACAGCTCTGGGTCACCTTGGCCTATGCTGACTGGGTCTAATTGGATTTCTAACCATACATTCTTAACAGATTTTATAGCTGGTAGGAACTATTATTATCTCCCAGAGTTTCAGAATCTGGTCACAAAAGTCTCCTCCTTCAGAGTAATTTGGGTTCCTTTTGTCCATATTATCTTGAGCTTATATTTTTCCTGTGTGTAGTTTCCTGAGGAATTGACATATCCTGTCTACTTAGGCTGGGTAGGGCTGCAGGTAAATTGCTTCTTGGAAATGAAAGCATTTGGGGGTTACCAATGGGGCCCATTTGATAGAATTATCATATACAACATTTAGCTTTTATAATGTCACAGATGTCCTCATGAGCTATACTTAAGATGTCTAATGCCATTTGATTTTTGTAAAATACCTTTCTTTTGGCATTACCTATGTTTTCAGTAGAGATCCCTTTATCTGTGTCAATTAGGGTTTTCGTAGTAAAGTTAGTTAGGACCTTTATGTGCCACATTACATCTTTTAGACCAATATGAGGGATAAATATTGGAGCTAGATAGTCATACTAGCCTTCACGGAAACACAGATCAAGCTTGCCTATGTAGGAAATTAGGAAGATTTGTAAGTCTTACGTTAACTCAGAAGAAAGCTTCTGACTCTGACAGTCTCTCTTGGTAGTTACCAGGCATTCCTGTCTGTGAAATTTACCTTTGTATCCTCCAGCTTTACTTACTTTTGGTGGGGTTCATCTGCTATTTCAGGGGCAGTAAATGAAGAGGGCTGGGGTCAGGGGTTATGCAATGGGAAGTCAGTGATAATCATTGGTAGAGCAGAGCAAGGTGGGCAAAATGAGGAC
Organism: Ictidomys tridecemlineatus; assembly: GCF_052094955.1. NCBI lineage: Eukaryota > Metazoa > Chordata > Mammalia > Rodentia > Sciuridae > Ictidomys > Ictidomys tridecemlineatus. The sequence continues at coordinate 32,890,878 of NC_135479.1, read as the reverse complement.
TTTGAATAAAAGTAAAAGAAAGCTTGATGATAAAGAACTTCAGGTCATTTGCCATTTCCTTAGAAGAAATTGTCCAAGTCTTGGAGGATTTGGGGGTCCAGGTCCTAGATTCTGAATTCTGGCCATCAACTTAGGTTGTCTAATTTAGGTTGTGACTAGATCTGTATACTTAGCCTATAAGACATTTACTTTTGTGATCAGATTGGAAGTGGACAATCTAAAAACTTTTTATTTAATGAGACAACCTAAAGGGGAGTCCTATGGGATGGAGCCCCCATGTTGGAGAGTTTTGACCTGGGTTGGCGGTCAGAATCAACGCATCCCTTGATGTCTCCCATCACCAGACAGAGTTCCATCAGAGAATGAGGGGGCATCCCCTCTGCAATCCCATTGGTGGGAAGACTCCTGGAGTCTGGATGAGCCAGAAGGTGAGGGTCTTGGGTAGGGTGTCTTTGTGAGAGACCAGAAGGAATTTTACCTTTCTGAAGAATGAGAAGACTTATGTTGCTTGCAGGAACGAAATGGCAAAAAGTGGCTTCTGATCTGTAGGTCTGAATACATAAGAGAAGGAAGAAATAGGAGAGGATAGGGTTAGGAGAATGCCTCCTACACCAATAAAGGACCTGATACATGTCTTTGCTCTATCCATATGGCAGTAAAACAGCAAAAATCTAGCCCATGATTGGGATTGAGTACTGGCTGCCATTAAGCTATGATGTACTTGGAAAGCATGAAGGGCCACCTCCTATCAGGAGGAAAGAAGGAAAGGAATGGAAGGAAGATGAGAAAAGATGGTAGAGGTTCATTAGGATAAGGAGAGGTAGAGAGTCTCCAATCCTGTTTTGGGTTTCTGCACCAAATGAAAGAAAATACAAAAAGAAAAAGGGAGACTGACCTCAATGGATTGGTTATGTTTTATTAAGGAACAGAAGGGCACATTTTCAAGGGGAAAATGGCGACTGGCTACAACAACGGTCTGAGTTTTGTAAGGTTTAGCAGGGTCACATCATGGGAGGAGTTTGTCATATATTTTTGGAGGGCTTAACTTTTAGCAGGCAGGGGAACTTTGGCAAATAAAGGAAATTATGAAAGGTCAGAGTCCTCAGTTTCCATTTTCCCCCAAAGGGTTGTAAGTTTCCACCTCCTTCAGGCAGAAAAAATATTTAAATGAATAATGATAAACAGAATCTCAAACAGGAAAAAAAATGTTATATGTACAGAAACAAAAGAATGAAATCAGTCTGAGGGTGTGGCTCAGTGGTACAGCACTTGTTTAATAGTGTAAGATCCTGTAATCTCAGTGACTCAGGAAACTCAGGTATGAAAATTGTGAATTTTGAGACCAACCTCAGCAACTTAGCAAAGCCCTAAAGACTTAGTGAGAACCTGTCTGAAAATAAACAAAAGGGTCTGGAGATGTGGCTCAGTGTTAAGCCACCCTGATTTAAATCGCCAGTACCACCCCAACCCCCGCCACCCATGAAAAAGGGGGGCAAGAATGAAATCAGATTTCTCATTTGAAATAAAGTGAAATGGTATTTTTACAAAAATATCTTATCTAGCTTTCTGTATCTACCAAAAATATCGTTTAAAAAGTTAAAGTGAAACAAAGACATTTGCAGACATATTTTCAGACCTAGACTATATAAGAAATGCTTCAGGTAGAAGGGGGAAAGTGACACTTGGCTATCTAAATTTGAATCTAAAAGAGAGGGGAGGAAGAAAGAGAAGAGTACCAGAAATGGAAAATATGAGAGTAGATTTAAACATTTTTTTTAAATTAAAGTGACATTGAAAGAGAATTAATGCTTTGGGAAAGTAAATTTATTGAAATAAATGCATGATGGCAATCAGGTAAAGGTTAAAAACTGAGTACATAGACATACAACTTAAGAGTCTGATGTTATTCTGTAACCAGTGCAATTGAAAGCTAATCTGTAATAAGTTAAAGATTATGTACCTTTGTATTAATTTCTAAAATAATAAAAATTTATTCTCTCACTTTCCTGGAATTCAGAAGTCTGCAATCTATTGCTGAACCAAAATCAACCTTTTAGTACCATTGTGCTTGTTCCAGAGACTCAAGGGGAGAACTCATTCCCTGCCTTTTCCACCATCTGGTGACTGCCAGCATTCCTTGGCTTGTTGCCTTACCACTCCAATATGTGTTTCTATGGTTACATTGCCTTGTCTGGTCTCATGTCAGATTTTCCTCTGCTTTCCTCCTATAAGGACATTTATTACACTTAGGCTCCATCTGTGTAATTCAAGATAATTTCCTCAGTCTCATAATTCTTAGCTTTATACAGTGACATGCGCTCTTATTTGCCATAGAAGATAATATTCATAGGTTTTGGAGATTAGAATGTGGATATCTTATGGGGGAAGAGAGAGATTATTGTCCTACCACAACAGAGAACTATAAAGTAACAGATACACAGCTAACATGGCAAGAAAGAAGATAAAATGAGATTATAAAACAAATAGATTAAATTTACGTAAAAGATAGAGATTGGCTCTTTTTTTGTCTGGAAACTTGGAAGGTATCAAAAAGAAGATTTCTGGGCTGGGATGTAGCTCAGTGGCAAAGTGTCTGCCTTGCATTCTCAAAGCCCTGGGTTTGATCTCCAGTTCCAAAAATGATAGAGGGGGAAAAAAAAAAAAAACACCAAAAAGAAGATTCCTGCTATGCCAGAAACCCCTAAGAAAAGTGAAGGTATTTGGCAGAACTGTAGGTAAAAATCATCTGAGAAAAAGTTTGCCCGAAATATGCTTTGAAAGGCAAGGAGGAAGCTTATCTATGAAGAAGCTAAGCACTGTCATATGGAATACAGACAGACATACAGAACTCAGATTTCAATGGCCAGGATGGCATGAAAAGCTGACAATTTCTATTACCTGAAGACCCATAATAGCATTTGTCATCCAGATCAGAGTTATCTATGGGGTGTACCCAAAAGGTCCATAAGATATTGTACTTTCTTTGCCTTTACTGGATCTTCAATGGCATCTTTCTTAAGCTCAACAATGGTTTAATTAATATGTTGAGGATTGGGCACACCCATATTTTGTATGGGAGTAATTGAACTTGAAGTTGGTAAATGAATTATAAGTGTGATGATGGCAAAATTAAGAAGTGAATTAACTTGACAGATAGATCGTTTGTAAATATGGCATCATCTGCATGGAGAATCTGATTAATGAGAGATATACTATTGAAAAACATTTCAAAGAAGCAAGTAACCCCCTATAGACCTTCAAATTATTTTCTCCATGAAATGGAATGAAGAAAAAGACCATTCATTTTGTGAAGATGGAGATAGCTTGGCTAAAAAATGCAAGATTGAAGTATGTGCTGTCCACCAGAAATTCATTTTAAATATAAAGAGGGTTGGAGATAAATCTAGTTCATAGGTAGAGGGCTTGACTATTATGAGCAAGCCCCTGGGCTTGATTTCCAGTACCACACACCCGGTATAAATTGCATATCATTTGAAACCTTCCTAAAGGCTCTTTCTTTGGGTATTGGGTATTGAACCCCACGTATGCTCTACCACTGAGCTACGTGCCTAGACCTGTTTATTTTTTATTTTGAGACAGGGTCTCACTAAGTTGTTGAGATTGGCCTCAAACTTGCTATCCTTCTGCCTGAACTTCCTGGGTTTCTGGAATTATGGGCATACACCCACTGGACCTAGCCACATTATTTTTAAGAGCATGTATTTACCAAGATATTACATATTCAGGATCATGAAACATGTCTGAATGAACTCAGAATGATTTAAAGTATGTTTTCTCACCAAAATGGAATTTAGATACTAAACAGATATTTTGAAAATATCAAAATATTTGAAAGCTAAATAACATACTTCTCCATAACTTCTGGATCAAAAAGGAAACCACAAGATTTTTTAAAAGTGTTTCTGACTGAATCAGAAGGTTCAAGAGTATTATATTTCCCAGAGGAAAAAGGAAAAGAAAAGTAGGAGACATAGCATGTAAAGCAAAGGGAGAGCAGGAGACTAGAGGAAAGGGACCAGTAAGTGGGAGGAGCCGGGAAGTGCTGGGGAAGGTTTTGGGCAAAATTATATTATTATATTGTACAACTATAATGCACCAGTAAAAAAGAAGTGTTTCTGACTGAATGAAAATGAAAACACATTATACCAGAATTTGTAGTATGTTGCTAAAGTAGTAGGTGGATAGACATTTATAGTGCTAAATGTCTATAAATGAAAATCAGAAAGGTCTCAAATCAATAACCTCTACTTCTGTGTTGTAGGTTAGAAAAAAGAAAAATGCAATGTAAGGAAAAAAAAAGATCAAAGCGGAATCCAGTGAAATAAAAAAAAAAGCAATAGAGAATCACTGAAAACAATTTGAAAGCTAACGCTACGTAGTTTTAAGAACTGTAATAAGGGCTGGGGATGTGGCTCAAGCAGGCTCGCCTGGCATGCGTGTGGCCCAGGTTCGATCCTCAGCACCACATACAAACAAAGATGTTGTGTCCGCCGAAAACCAAAAAATAAATATTAAAATTCTCGCTCTCTCTGACTCTCTCTCTCTTAAAAAAAAAAAAGAATTGTAATAAAGTACAGTAATCAGAACATTATAGTATTAGCATGAGGATAGGGAAAACTGATCGGTGGAATATAGTAGTGTCTTGGAATAAATCCACACATAGAGCCAACTGATTTTTTGGAAATATACAAAGGCAATTCCATGGCGAAAGGATAATAATGTTTAAATATTTCAGAACCCCTGTACACACACCCCTACACACACAATGAACTTGGAGCCACTCATCCTGTGTATAATGATTAACTCAAAGTTGACCATAATTTAAATGCTAAAGTTGTTTAGTTTGATGCTAATAGATTCAACCTAGGGACTCTCCCACTTAAATAAGATTTCCAACCCTACTTTAGGAATTTAAAGTTCACAATGTCTTACAAATGGTAGGAATCTTACTATTGTTGATAATAGTATTGAAGATTCTATGTTTTAAAAAGACTGGAATTTGTGCATTTATTAGATATTATCTAAATACCTTCCAGGTACTATTCTATTCTGATGAAAATGGATATAATTTGTTTTTCACTTAACATTTTAGCAACCTTAGAAAAGAATTCGGAATGCTTTTTCATTAAATATTGAAATGCCATTTAATTATGGAATTCAGGGTTTAACAGTAGGGTAGCTGAAATCATGTATAATAGTCCAGTCGATTTTTTAATATGAGAACTCCTCAGAATTGCTTGCATAATTTAATTATACTTAAATATGTTTATAAAGGGTTAGGGTTAGTATACATATATGTAGGATTTCAGGGGAAATTTGCATGTAAGTGACATCCTGGGTTTGATTTTTAAGAGTGAAGAATGACTTCTTTCGGAAAGCGGAAATTTCGAGTTGTTTAAGGAAATAGTTTGATAGAAGGAAAGAATTTGGGTTGTGACATTCATATATAAGGTTTAGTTTTATCTAATGTTGGAGTTGAGATGCTATGTACATAATTTTACTTGGATTAATTGCCATGTGAGAAATGTTCAGTCTTTCTCTCTCATGACCTAAAAGAACTAATGAAAAAACTGTTTTGCCTAAACACTGTATGCCTTTTCATACAAAGCATATGAGTTTTCAGAAAACGTTTTATATCAATTTTAAGCTTTTATCTGAACTTGAATCTAGACATATTTGATCATTTTCATTAATATCCTTTCTTTCCCACATTTTCAATATTCTTGATTGTTTTTGAGTTTCCAGTTTTCACTTTACTCATTTTTAAAGTAGATATAAAAAATTGTTTTTTAGATGAAATTGACAGTTAATTATTTTGAATAACTTTCCCAATCTATACTTAATTTCCATTAGAAATTTTTATAGGTTTAAATTTTTTAATTCATAAGTTGCTTTATTATAACATATTGGAAAAGTATAGTGAAGTATTTTTAAATTAATATTTTAAAATCTCATGGTGATAATTCTCAAAGGATAATAGAAATAGAATATATGTATGGAAATACAAGTAACAAAGGAAAAAACTCACAGCATTGGTAAAATCCACTTTGAAGTATTTGTTTATATGAAATTTATTATTTTAGGTGCTGTTCCATTCCTAATATATTGGTAAAGTTTTTTTTTTTTTTTCCTCTACTAGGGATTGAACCCAGGGCCTCATGCATGCTAGGCAAATGCTATATCCCCGAACAGTGTCCCAGCCCCCTTGGTAAACATTTTTATGAGGAAAATAGGACCCTTATGCCACTCATGTTTTGGTGGCCCAATTCAGTATATTGCTCTTTTTGTAAACTCATATAATCCTTTGTGAAAGAAGTTTAACTGTGTGTATGTATGTATGTGTGTGTGTGTGTATATATATACACATATACACACACGTATATATGTTGTGAAATTTCTTCTCGAATGATTACTGTCCTTACTTTTTTTTTTACTTTGCTCACTCTATATTAATAGTCTGTTTTTCAATTTTAGATATGAATATCGTGTGGAGATGGTTCACCAGTCCTGCAATGATCCTACTAAAAATATCATTCGAGAATTTGCATCTGACTTTGAAGTTGGAGAATGCTGGGGCTATAATAGATTTTTTCGTTTGGACTTACTTGCAAATGAAGGATACTTGAATCGACAAAATGATACAGTAATTTTAAGGTAAAAGAAAATATTTGATATTGTGATTTTTATTATGGATGAAATAATGTCAAAATTTTAAAGTCCATTCATTTAATGAAGAAGAGTACTAAAATCTATACTAACTTTACTAGTTTCTTAACTATTTTATTTCAAATCCAAAGTATTTTAGTGTATAGTAAATATCAGAAGTTTGTTCAACATCTAGTTATTAAGTCCAAGTTAAAGGAAACTATCACAGATTGAGGATCCCTAATCTAAAAACCTGGAATACTCTAAAATCCAAATCTTTTTTAAAAAATATTTTTAGTTGTAGATGGACACAATACCTTTATTTAATTTATATGTGTTGCTGAGGATCGAACCCAGAGTGCTAGGCAAGCACTCTACTATTAAGCCCCAATCTTAGCCCGAAAATCCAGATCTTTTTGAGTGCCAACTTGATGCCAAGAGTGGAAAATTCCACTACCTGATGTCATGTAAGGAGTCACAAGTCAAAATGCAGCCACAGTAAAAATTTTGTGTAAATTTCTTCCAGACCATGTGGAAGGTATAATCTGAGAACAGTGAGGTATCAAATGCCTAACTTTTTTTCACTTCACAGGATACATTGTATTTGGTGACTGCTTTTACAAACCAACTTTCTAGAAAATGGCAAATTCAAAATAGGAGACTAGAGGGGGTCTGGGGAAACTCCATGGTAGAACTCTTGCCTCCACATGTGCAAGGCTATGAGTTCAATCACCAACACTGGAAGAAAAAAGTGGAATAGAGATAAAGCCAGTGTGTAATGCTTGTTCATATGTTTTTCACCAGAAGGAACAGACTATGCAATCACTGTAAAAAAAAAAAACAGCCCCACTGAATGTTGGGCTAGCTTTTTTTTTTCCTGGTACTCAGGCTTGAATCCAGGGGCATTCTACCACTGAGCTACATCGCCAGCCTTTTTTTTCGTTTGAAATAGGATTTTTCTAACCCAAGGGCTCTCTACTACTGAGCTACACCCCTGGCCCTTTTATTTTTAATTCTTTTGAGACAGGGTTTTACTAAGTTTCTGATGCTAGGCTCAAACTTGGGAGCCTTCTGCCTCAGTATCTGGGATTACAGTCATGTACCACCACCAAGCCTGGCTGAGAACTCAAAATGTTTAAAAGAGGAGATTCAGATGGTCTGAACTGAGAAGTTTCAAAGTGTTTAATGGATTAGAAAATTTTCATCAAAACAAAATTTTTTACCTAATTTCAATTATTCTGAATTCTTTTTGTCCTTAGCATGCTGGATAACTGAGTTGCCATTTTATCAACCTTTACATTTATGTCTTCTTCCTAGTTTTTCTGGGAGAATAAAGATGTGAACAAAAGGGATACGATTTTTGGTGTAGGAAAAAAACGTTAATGATATTTTTTGTATTTTCTTTCGGGGACATTATTTGAATTCTGCTTCATAATATTTCTGGGTTTTATTTTATTCTTTCAGTTATTCACAAAGAAAAATAATATTTTTATTCATTTTTTATGTAGTGCTAAGGATCATAATCAACATCACTATCATTAAAATAAGGCAAGAACAAAGACATGGCTCTTTAATAGGTTAATAAACTGATGTTTGAATAACTTCCCACGTTCATAACTGAAGCATGAAATAGCAACAAATTATTTCTCTTATTGAACCTGGGTATGGTGGCACACTTCCATAATCCCAATGACTTTGAAGACTGAGGCAAGATAATTGCAAATTAGAAGTCACCCCCAGCTACTTAATAAGACCCTGTCTCAAATCAAACTAAAATTGTGGAATTTATAGTTACAGATTCAAGGCTAGACTGTTAATATTTTACTGTTTGAGTTATTTTTCATGTGGAGCAATTCTTTTAAGGTTTCAGGTCCGTTCGCCAACTTTTTTTCAAAAATGTCGGGATCAGCATTGGTATATCACTCAGTTGGAAGCTGCGCAGACTAGTTATATCCAACAAATAAATAATCTTAAAGAGGTAAGGAAATAACATCTACTTCTGGTTTAGTGTTTCATACTGTCCATTTTGCCTGTTATATTTGGAAATTATATATTAAATATTTAATGCTTTTTATAATTTTGTAGAAAAAAATCCAGTTATCCTGTTTCCCATCTTTTGAGCCTCTAGGTTCTGCATTTTCCCAGTTTGGTAGCCACTAAGCTATGGTTTGGCTATGTTGGTTTAATTTCATTAAAATTAAAGACATAGTAACTTAGTTTCAGTGGCCACGTTTCAAATGCTTGCATTAGGGGTTGCAGATGTAGATCATTTCTGTTATTGCTTAAAATTGTATTGCATGGTGTTGCTCTAGTTTAAGGTAAATTCTCTGTGTTTCTCTCAGTGACTAAGGTAATTCTCCTCCACAATTTGTCTTGGATTTAAAGGATTCAAAAGTTGAATTGAAAGTTGCTTTGTGTCAGACTCTCTTTATGGTTGAATGAGCCTTAGGGAAGATCCATTAATGAATTATTACTTTAAAATGACAAAATTGCATGAGGAATTTTTTTCCTTACTGGAAATTTGGTGTATTGTTAATAGACAAGAGAGAAAAATATAAACAATATATACATCTGCAGATTTTCATGTTAAGTGTATTATTTTAAACTATTGGGGCTGGGTATGTAGTGTAGTGGCAGAGCACTTGCTTAGTATGAGCAAAGCCTTGGGTTCAATCCTTAGCTCTGTGAAAAATAAAAAATAAAAACCTGCCTGTATTCACTATAATTATTCACTGTAATTGTTTATGTAGCTTGGGCTAAATCTGAAAGGAAGAGAATAAAGTATTTATTTTTGCTATAGATTTTTTTCCCCTATAAACAGAGGCAAAAGATGAATAAAAGAGATAGTTCAAGAAATAGTTTTTAGGGCTAGGGATGTGGCTCAAGCAGTATCGCGCTCGCCTGGCATGCATGCGGCCTGGGTTTGATCCTCAGCACCACATACAAACAAAGATTTCTCTTAAAAAAAAAAAAAAAAAAGAAAAATAGTTTTAGGAAATTGGGCACACACCTGTGATCCCTGTGACTTGGGAGTCTGAGGCAGAAGGATTGCAAGTTCCTGGTCAGCCTTAGCAACTTAGATCCTGTCTCAAAAAAATAATGAAAAGGGTTAGGGATGTGGTTCAGTGGCTAAGTGCCCCTGGGTTCAATCCCCAGTACAAAAAAAAAAAAAAAAAAGAAAAGAAGTAGTTTAAGGAATATCTAAATCCATTTTTTAAAATTTGTTCTTTTAGATATACATGACAGTAGAGTATATTTTGATATATTGTACATACATGGACTATAACTTCCCATTCTTGTACATGATGTGATGTTATACTGGTTGTGTATTCATATATGAACATAAAGTCCAATTCATTCTACTGGTTTTGCTATTCCTGTCTCCCCTCCTTTCCTCACTCCCCTTTGTCTAATGCGATGAACTTTTATTCTTCTTTCCCTGCCCCCTGTTGTGTATTAGCATCCGCATATCAGAGAGATCATTTGGCCTTTGTTTTTGGGGGGAGATTGGCTTCTTTATGGCTGAATAATATTCCATTGTGTGTATGTACCACATTTTCTTTATCCATTCATCTGTTGAAAGGCATCTAGGTTGGTTCCATAGCTTAGCTATTGCAAATTGGGCTGCTATGACCATTGATGTGGCTGTGTCACAATAATATGCTGATTTTTAAGTCCTTTGGGTATAAACCAAGGAGTTGGATAGCTGGGTCAAATGGTGATTCCATTCCAAGTTTTCTACGGAATCTCCATACTGCTTTCCATGATGGTTGTACCAATTTGCAGTCCCACCAACAATGTACAAGAGTACTTATCTCCCCACATCCTTCCAAACATTTATTGTTAGTTCTATAATTGCCATTCTGACCGGAGTGAGTTGAAATCTCCGTGTAGTCTTAATTTTCATTTCTTAATTGGTAGAGATGTTGAACATTTTTTTTCATATATTTGTTGACTGATAGTATTTTTTCTTCTGTGAAGTGCCTTGTTCAGTTCCTTTTCCCATTTATTTTTGTGGCTATTTGGTTTTATTTGGTGTTAAGTGTTTTGAGTTCTTTATATATCCTAGAGATTAATGCTGTATCTGAGATGCAGGTGGCAAAAATTTTCTTCCATTCTTTAAGATCCCTCTTCACATTCTTGATTGTTTCCTTTACTTGAAAAAGCTTTTTAGTTTGATACTGTCCCATTTATTCATTTTTGATTTTACTTCTTGCACTTCAGGAATCTTATTGAGGTAAGTTTCTAAGCCAACATGATGGAGAGTTGGGCATACTTTTCCTTCTACTAGGCACAAGGTCTTTTGTCTAAAGCCTAAGTCCTTAGTCCACTTAGAGTTGAGTTTTGTGCAGGGTGAGCAATACATGTTTAATTTCATTTGGCTACATATGGATTTCCAGTTTCCCAGCACCATTTGTTGAAGAGGCTATCTTTTCTGCAAAGTATGTTTTTGGTGCCTTTATCTAGCATTAGATAACTGTATTTATGTAGGTCTATCTCTGTGCCTTCTCTTCTGTACCATTGGTCTTCATGTCTGTTTTGTTGCCAATACCATGCTGTTTTTGTTACGATAGCTCTGTAGTATAATTTAAGGTTTGGTATTGTGATGCCTCCTGCTTCACTTTTCTTGCTAAGAATTACTTTGGCTCTCTGGGCCTCTTATATTTCCAAATGAATTTTATGACTGCCTTTTCTATTTCTATGAAGAACATCTGCGGAATTTGAATAGGAATTGCATTAAATAGCACTTCTGATAGTATGGTCATTTGATATTAATTCTGTCTATCTAAGAATATGGGTGATCTTTCCATCTTCTTTTTATTTTCAATATTGTCTTTGAAACTGTATGCATTTCATCCACATAAGAATAATGAATACAAGGAACAAACATTGTGAAAAAGGCAAATTACATGATAATTCCTGTGCAAAATTCTTACAAATCTATGAAAAACTACTAGACTTAGTAAGGTTTTACAAAAGTCACAGGTTGCAAACATTAATATCTCTCACAAAATAGTCCAAAAAGTGTTGTTTGAAATGACAAAGATCATTTGTTATTTCCCCATTTTGTGTCTGTCAGGCATTTATATGGGGAGAATGGTGGATGTCAGAATGTCTGGGGACTCCTGATCAGTCACTAAAGCACATCGGAAAGCATCCGGAGGTTTATTCAACTGGTATTTCTGGAGTTAATGTTCCCTGTTGGGCAGGGACCTTGAAGCTGTTACCCAGAAAACCCACATGTAATTTGATCTTTCCATCTTCTAAGGTCGTCTTCAATTTCTTTCTTTAAAATTCTGTAGTTTTCATTGTAGAGATCTCGCACCTCTTTTGTTAGACTAATTCTGAAATATTTATTTCGTTTTTGAGGCTGTTGTGAATGGGATAGTTTTCCTAATTTCTCTTTCAGTGGATTCATCACTGATGTATAGGAACTTGATTGATTTATGGGTGTTAATTTTATATCCTGCTACTTTGCCGAGTTCATTTATGAATTCTAGAAATTTTCTGGTGGAGTTTTTTTTTTTTTTTTTGAGCGAACTTCTAAATATAGAATCATGTTCTTGGCAGTAGGGGTAATTTGATAGTCTTCTTTTCCTATTTGTATCCCTTTAATTTTTTTTTCTATCTAATTGCTCTGGTTATTTCCTTCTGTGTTGAAGGCTTGAAAGAGGGCATGCTTGCCTTTTTCCAGTTTTTAGAGGGAATGCTTTAAATTTTTCTCCATTTAGAATGATGTTGGCCTTGGGTTTAACTTATATAGCTTTTACAATGTTGAGGTATGTTCCTACTATCCCTAGTTTTTCTAATGTTTTGAACATGACTGGATGTTGTATTTTGTCAAACGCTTTTTCTGTATCTAGACCCATTTTTTTTTTACATATTTTTTTTAGTTTTAGATGAACACAATATCTTAATATTGTTTATTTTTTATTTGGTGCTGCAGATTGAACCCAGTGCCTGACACATACTAGGCAAGCATTCTACCACTGAGTCCCAGCCCCAACTCCTGGATCCATTTTTTAACTTTAAACTGTTTTTTTCTATGCCCATGAGGCACTGCTTAAAACTAATATTAATGTTGTTCTTGTTTTAAAAGAGACTTACCATTGAGCTGTCTCGAACTCAGAAATCAAGAGATTTGTCACCACCAGATAATCATCTCAGTCCCCAAAATGATGACACTCCAGATATGCGAGCCAAGAAATCTGGGTCATGCTCTGACATGCTTCTTGAAGATGGCCCTACTACATCTTCTGTAAGAGAGGCTAAAGAGGATGAAGAAGATGAGAAGATTCAAAATGAAGATTATCATGTAATAATTAGGCCAGTTTTAGACTTATAAGAGAAATTATAGAATCATGGTTTCCAACATAGAATATAAGGGGAACAGTGTGCTTGAAAATTTTGTCCATTTATTTTCATTTTTGTACATGTTCTATAAATGTTAATGTTTATGAGTCAGAAGTGGTTGAACATTTCAAGAGTCTAAAGTTAATTTATTACAGAAAAATATACATTATATGAAGCAGACTGCTGAACACTCCAGAAATGAAACTATATAAATTGTGGATTTTAATGTGTTCTGTTTTCATTCGCTAAAACTAGTAGGTATCTTATCATTGCATGTCAGTAGAATTATTAAGGGTTAGGAGATAACCATTTTGTCCCAGCTAAAAACAACCAGAAAAAGAATTCAAGAAGTATTTGTTATTTTTATATAGTTAAGACAAGGTACAGAAAGAAGCAAAAAATTTTTTTGAAGTTTTTAATTTTGAAATGGGAAACTTCAGTTTTTAATTAAATGAAGATGTTAAGCACACTGATGAACTAAGGAGGTAACAATGGTAGAATGAAATTGTTAACCCAGATTGAATTAAAAAAAATAAAAGGTGCAGTTTGTAGGTAAAAGACAACTGAAAGTTGGGTACATTTATGCTTACTTTTTCTATGCAGATATTAAGGTTATTTCATGACCTTGAGAAATATGAAGACTACTTTGGTCTTGAGGGATGGTTTGACATATTACTTTGTGAGGAACCTTGCTAGGAAGCTGACATGGAATATATGAAGCATATCCAGTTCCATTGAGGACCCAGCTAAAATTAATAACCATAGATTGGTAGTGATACCAGTTAGTGTTGTTGTGCTCAGCAGTATAGGAACAGAAGGGCATAGAATAGAATTCTGAAACCTGCATAATTCTTCATTGTCTGGATTGGATGATCAACAGGGTGGAAAATTTACAACAGAATTCTTCTTTGCTTTGCTTTCATCTAGAATGAGCTTTCAGATGGAGATCTGGATCTAGATCTAGTTGGTGAAGATGAAGTAAATCACCTTGATGGCAGCAGTTCTTCTGCCAGTTCCACAGCAACAAGTAACACAGAAGAAAATGATATTGATGAAGAAACTATGTGAGTGACCACATTACCTACCACTTACAAAGCATCTGAGTGGTGATTTTTAGAAGCATATTGAAAACTTAGTGTTGATGTTCAGCATATTTTTCTAGATATGGTGTAATAAATAAAAGAACTTGAATGAAATACCAAATAGACAGCTTCCCTCTCATCTCTAGGTTCTAAGCCAAGAGTTTTGGGTTTTATTTTAACTTTTAAATTTAATTTTGAAATTATTTAATACTTAAGAAAACTTATAAAATATTATTTAGAATTTCCATATTCCCTTCATATGTATTAATTCCCAAATGTTAATATTTTGCTTTATTAAATTTTTCTTTTTTCTATACATAACTTTTTTTCTGAGATACTTGAGATTAAGTGAATATAATTTTCCTTGTGTACTTAAGAATTTTTCTTGGGCTGGGGATGTGGCTCAGGCGGTAGCGCGCTCGCCTGGCATGCATGCGGCCCGGGTTCGATCCTCAGCACCACGTACAAACAGAGATGTTGTGTCTGCCGAAAAAAACTTAAATAAATAAATAAATAAATTCTCTCTCTCTCTCTCTCTCCCTCTCTCTCTCTCTCTCTCTCTCTCTCTCTCTCTCTCTCTCTCTTCCCCCCCTCTTTAAAAAAAAAGAATTTTTCTTATATAACTGTAGTGCAGTTATTAAACTCAAGAAATTAATACTGTGGTACTGTAACCTATTTAAATTTTGTCAGTAATGTCTTTTGTCTGGTCCAGGATTCTATCCCAGATTACATTTGCATTTAGTTGTTAAATCTCTTTATCTGCTTAAGTTTTAATTACTGGTTTTTTTTTTTTCCTTCATGGCTGACATGAAATAGAGAGAGAGAGAGAGAGAGAGAGAGAGAGAGAGAGAGAGAGAGAGAGAGTGTGTGTGTGTGTGTGTGTGTGTGTGTGTGTGTGTGTGTGTGTGTTTTGTTTTGTTTTTCCCCTTGATGCTGGGCATGATAACCCAGAATCTCAGGAATGCTAGGCAGCACTCAGTAGAGCCACATCTCCACACCTCAGAGTAGGTATTTTGTAGACAGTCTCTCAATTGGATTAGTCTGTTTCCTCATGATTAGATTGAGCTGGGAACTTTTGGCAAGAATACTATTGAAGTCTTGATGCATCTTTTTCTGTGCACAGTGAATGGAATTACACATGATATTAATCTGTCACATTACTGATGGTTATTAATTTTGATCATCTGATTTAGGTATTGTCTCCCAGGTTTCTCCCTTCTAGAATTACTTATCCTTTTGTTATTAATGAACACCTTATGGGGGCTTTTTGTAGAGATACTGTATAACCTGTTTCTCATATCTCTTGATGATTCTTACTTAAGAAAGGTTACCTTGTGATTGCTGTTTTAGTCAGCTTTTTCAATGCTGTGACTAAAAGATCTGACCAGAACAATTGTAGAGGAGGAAAAGTTTATTTGAGGGCTCACTGTTTCAGAGGTCTTAGTCGAGGTGAGGCAGAACATCATGTGGAAGAGTGTTAACAGAGGGAAGCAGCTCACATGAAGATCAGAAAGCAGAGAGAGAGAAACTCCACTGCAGGATACAAAATATATATCCCAAAGCCACACCTACAATGCCCCACCTCCTCCACTTATTACTTAGTTAACCCCCATAAGGGGATTTTAATTCATTGATTGGTTAAAGCTCTCCCAACCCAATCGGTTCTTCTCTGAACTTTCTTGCATTGTCTCACATGTGAGTTTTTGGAGTGACATCTCACATCCAAACCATAACAATTGCCATTGATGATTTTCTAATTCCTTTATTCCTTCTTTACTCAATAGTGGAATTTTACTTTAAGGAAGAGCTTGCTCCTCCACCCCATTAATTGATACATTAATTTCACTAGTATCAATTCTTATGTTATAAAATAGTTTGAATTCCTTACTATCATTTATTTCATTGCTCAGATTATTATACATTTGGCTAATGGTAACCTCTTACAGCTAAGTCCTGTTTTCTTTGAATATATCTCCATTATTTTTTTAATTTTTACTTTTTGTAGTTGTAGATGGACAGCATGCCTTTATTTCATTTGTTTATTTTTATGTGGTGCTAAGGATCAAACCCAGTGCCTCATACATGCTAGGCAAGCACTCTACCAACTGAGGTGTATCCCCAGCCCAAGAATGCCTTTATTTTATTTGTTTATTTTTATGTGGTGCTGAGTTTCTAACCCAGTGCCTAATGCATGCTAGGCAAGCACCCTGCCACTGAACTATAGCCCTAGTCCTGTCTTTTTTTTTTTTTTTTTTGTAGTTGTAGATGGACAGCATGCCTTTATTTTATACGTTTATTTTATATGGTGCTGAGGATCGAACCCAGTGCTTCATGCATGCTAGGCAAGTGCTTTACCACTGAGCTACAGCCCCAGCCCTCCATCATTTTTAAGCACTTTTTTTAGCTTTGTGTTATTGTAAAGCACTCCAGATTCATCTTGTACCTTCTCTGTCCTAGCCCTGTATCAGCTGTTAAATAAGAGTTCATATGAGATGGTTTTGAGTTTGTATTGTTTTTGTATTTTTGCAGTGCTGGGGATCTAACTCAAGCTTTCACACATGCTAGGCAATTGCTCTAGCCCTGAATTACAGATGAGATGTTTTATTCTTTGTGGTACTGGAGATTGAACCCAGGGGTGCTCTACTACTGAATTACATGCCCAGCCCTTCTTATTTTTTAATTTTTGAGACCGAGTTCTGTTAAGTTGCTGAGAATGGCCTCAAATTTACTATCCTCCTGCCTTAGCGTCCCATGTTGTAGGGTTTACAGACATGCACCATCACACCTAATCCCAGATGAGACTTTTCTAACATTGTATTAGGTTCCCTTCCATTCTTATAAAATTAGTTCCTCAAAATAGATCATTTAGTTATCTAAAAGGGGTTAGCTAGTTAAAATTTGAAGCCTAGGTACTTTTTAATTCCCCAAATGAGAAGTCCCTAATGAGAATGTGAGATTTTTCAGATGACTAGAACTGATTGATTTGAAACAGCATGGAAAATTTACAGTTTATTCTTTAATAACACTTTCTATGATGTGAAGTCCAGCTTGCTAAAAGATTGCTAACAGATATAATTTAATCTGAATTACTATTTTGTCTGTTATGACTCTTGGCTTTTTTTCAAGATTGTTCTTAAAGGCAGCTGGGTTTTATGTAAAACTTGATTCACAACCTTTCTAATAGTGTTTGTGTTGTGTCCATACACATTCATCTACGCTGGACTGTGACCTTGTCAAGACAGTAGGGCGGGTGGGGAGCACCTTTACCACATCTATAGTAATATCTTAATTTAAATTATTTTATACAATTCATAGAAATAACAGCACAAGTTAATTTTCCTTCCTCTTATAGATTGATTCATATTCATTCATTCCTCACCCCCCACAGTACTAGGGATTGAACCCATGCTAGGCAAGTGCCCTACCAGCAAGAAGGAAAGCTGTATTCCCAGCTGTTCTTCCTTTTATTTTATTTATTTATATGTAGTACAGAGGATCAAACCCAATGCCTCACACATGCCAGACAAGCGCTCCACCACTACCCCAAACCCCCAGCCTTTCTTCTTTTTAGAAAGAAGAAATAGGTGTATAGTCTGTTTGACTAGTGATCATTATCAGTTTTTTTAACTGGAAAAGATATTCATTTCTTTCCTTTCTTCTCCTTCTCAACTTTCTCCCTTCATGTTTTTTCTGTAATAATATTATTTATTTTTTCCTGGCATTTAATTTCTTCTTTTTATTTTGGGATAATTTTATATGCAGTTATAAGAAATAATAAGAGATCTCATTACACTTTATCCAGTTTTCCCCAGTGGAGCATCTTGTATAAGTATAGTACATCACCACAGTCAGAATGTTGACTGCGATATAGTCAGAATCGAAAACATTTTCCTCACCATATGAATTCTTCATGTTGTTTTTTATAGTCATATCCACTTTTCTACTCATTTCAGCGCTCTCTTTAACTCCTGACAATCACTCATTTCAAGGTTCCCCCACTTAAAGAATGTTATTTCAGTGTGTAAACATATAGCCTTAAAGGATTGACTTCTTTCTCTTAAAATAGTTCTCTGAAGATTGAATTCTGGTTATGGTATATATTAATAGTTCATTTCTGTTTATTGCTGAGTAGTAATTCTGTATTGTGGATGTTCCCCAGTTTATTCAGCCAATCCATTGAAGGATATCTGGAATGTTTCCAGATTTGGGCTATATTCTGAATAAAGCTGTTATAAATATCTGTGCACAGGGTTGTTTGTTTGTTTACCAGGGATTGAACCCAAGGATGTTTGGCCTCTGAAACACATACCCAAGCCCTCTTTTTTTTTGTTTTTAATTTTGAGACAGGGTCTTCCTAAATTGCTTAGGATCTCGCAGAGTTGCTGAGACTGATCTTGAATTTGCAGTCCTCCTTCCCAGCCTCTTGAGTAGCTGGGATTATAGGAGTACACCACTATGCTGAGCCTGTGCACAGGTTTTTATGTCAATATAATTCTTAATTTCTCTGGGATAAATGCATTGTTGGTTCATATGATAATTGCATGTTTTGTTTTAAAGAGAATGTCAGTTATCTAGAATCGCTATACTATTTTACATTTCCTCTAGAAGTGTATGAGTGATCCAGTGGTTCCTCATGAGGTTTTGTATTTCCACTAGTTTTTATTGAATATTGCATGGTTTTATTATAAACAGGGTTGGATTTTGTTATGTACGCTTTTTCGATCTACTCAGAGGGTCATTTTTATTCTACTGATAAGGTATATTATAATTCTCTTATATTGCTGGATCCATTTGCTAATATTTTGTTGATATTTTTAATGTGTTGCATCTTTCTCTTTGGCTCTTTTATTTTTAAATAATTTTATTTTTTTATTTATTTTTATGTGGTGCTGAGGATTGAACCCAGCTAAGCAAGTGCTCTACCACTGAGATACAATCCCATCCCCTGTGGCTCTGAACTGGAGTGAGGAGAAAAGTGTACTTCTCTCTCCTGCTTTAAAAGCTGAGCTAACTAGGCAGTGGAGCAGTAAGCTTAGCTCTTCTGAGTTTGCTTTTTTAGCTTTGAACCTTCACTTTATGAATAAGCTGTAACAAGGGCAATTTGGGCCTCAGCATTTTCAACATGCTATACCCAAGTAGAGCCTCTATTTTACATATGGATCTGGGTAGAAAGGAATTACCTTTTGGCCACATACACTTAGACCTTGGCATTAGCAATATGTAGCTGGAGGCAAAATGAGAAATATTGATTTCTTACCCTTCCTGGGAATATATCCTCTTGGGAGCTGCAGGAAGTGGAAGATCTTTGTTCTTGACAATTCCAATCTGGAGTGGGATTTCTGTCTGAATGGATTTGATGGGGAAGAGGAGTGATTTAAGATTCAGGTACCACAGATGCATACTCTGTCTTAATAAACTTTAATACTTTTTTTTTTGCATTGGAGATTGAATTCAGGGGTGCTGTACCACTGAGCTACATCTCCAGCTCCTTTTTGACTTTTATTTTGAGACAAGGTTTTGCTAAATTGCCTCAGCCTCCTAAACCACTGGGATTATAGTCCTGTTTCACCAGGCCCAGCTTAATGTATATTTTTTGAAGTGTATGTTTTTTCATTTGTTTGGTTTCAATAGAATCATTTTGAGAATCTTTAAATATTTTTCGTTGCTTTTGTTTTTGTGATTCTGAAGATTTGAGTCTAGGGCCTCATGCATGGTAAGCAAGCTTTCTACCCCTGACCTGCAATGCCAGCCCATAAATGTTTTATTAAAAAAAACTGTCACCAGTTTTCTCAAAAGCAGGTCTGCAGAGCTCCTTAAACCATCAAGCTGGGAGATGATCTTAAGATTTCTTTAAATATACAAAATAACATTGATCAGCAACCACTTATCAGAGGTAACATTCGGCCTTTGGTTTTTTGTGTTTGGCTTATTTCCCTTAGCATCGTATTCTCCGGCTCCATCCATTTACCTACAAATGTCATGATTTTCTTCTCTTTTAACGCTGAGTCGTATATAACAAATTACAGCAAATAATTAATAAATGAATTTTTTAAAATTAAAAAAAATTGATTTCTACTATTCCAAATAATACTTTGTAGTTTAAAATAGTGTTTTTTTAGTTATAAAAAAGAGTCTTTATGAGTACTAGTAGGAAGCAGCACCTTTTTTTAAAAGTTATTTTAGTCCTGTATAGTAATTTAGACTTTTATTTCTTAAACATTTCCTAATTTTACTATCATTAGATTACCAGTTCTTTAAACCTATAGTCTCTTCTATTTACAGTGGGTCTCAGATTTTCTGATTTAAAAATTAAATGTTGCCAACCCTACCTTGATTTTAGTGGGTGACAGTGGAGGGTGGGTACTGGAAATTGAGTCTAGGAGCACTTTACCACTGAGCTGCATTCTCAGCCCTTTTTGAGACAAGGTCTCACTAATTTTCTAAGATTGGCTTTGAGCTTGTGATCCTCCTGCCTCACAACTTCTCCTGTTTCTGGGATTATGGGTATATGCCATCACACCTAGCTTCTACTTTGATATTTTTAAAAAGCTTATATTTTTGTGTCTCAGTAATAGAATACTTGCCTAGCACATGATCCTTGGCACCACATAAAAGTAAATTTTAAAAATTAAGTTATATTATAAAAAAAAACTTCCTTCCTTTAAAAAAGTTTATTATTCATATGGTTGTTTGAACATTAACATTACTCATACATGAGATACTGATAGAAGTTATTATTTTTGCATTTAGAAATGTTATGTCTTCATAGGAGAAAGTTGGTACACTTGTAATAAAATTCTTTGAAATGTATCTATAAATGTTAATTATATTTACTCTGTGAGAATGATGAATCTTGTTTATTAGGTCTGGAGAAAATGATGTAGAATATAACAATATGGAGTTGGAAGAGGGAGAACTGATGGAAGATGCAGCTGCTGCAGGACCTCCAGGTACAGAGGCCAAGCCCCACAAGCCTTCTGTCTTGTCTGTGCTCTTTTCTGACCAGATCATATTTCACTAAATGATAGCCACTGCTCTATGGTGTTAAAAGTGCTATATCTTATAGTATGGATTTTAGAGTGTATTACTAGTGATAACTATCATTGGAAAAGTGTTCTTGTGTTTTAGGCATTGTTTGAGGCCGTTAATGTGTACCTTATCCTGTTTACTTAGAAAATTCTCTGAGATAGGTTCTAATAATATCTACTTTTTTTTTTTTTTTTTTTTTTGGTACCAGGGATTGAACTCAGGGGCACTTGACCACTGAGTCATATCCCCAGCCCTATTTTTATTTTCACTTTAGAGATAAGGTCTCGCTGAGTTGCTTAGCACCTTGCTTTTTTTTTTGTTTTTTTTAAGTGGACTTGAACTCAGGGATACCTTACCACATCCCCAGCCCTCTTTATTTTGAGACAGGGTCTAGGTAAGTTGCTTAGGGCCTCACTAAGTTGCAGAGGCTGTTCTCAAACTTATGATCCTCCTGCTTCAGCCTCCCAAGTACCTGGGATTACAGTTGTGTGCCACTGTGCCTGGCAATATCTATTGTTTATAGTTACAGAATCTGATACATACAGAAATTTAAAAAGTTGCCATGTTTCACAATTTATTAAATGTTGTTTTAATTCAAAGCACAAATTATATACTATTCGATTTATGAATCTTTTTTGTGTTAAGGCTTGGTTGATCAAGACTTTGGGTCTGTTGTAATGGAATGAATGTATTTTGTGAGAAGGACATGAGTTTTGTGGGTCCAGAACTACTGCTATAACTAAAGAATATAGACTGAGTAATTTATGGAGAATAAAAGTTTATTCAGCTCACAGTTCTAAAGAATAGAAATTCAAAATTGGCCACGTGCATCTTATGAGGTAGTCCTTGCTGGTGGAAACTGGATTCCCAAGGCAGCAGCATAAGGTAGCATATGGGGAGACATAATGTCCTAGCTCAGGTTCATTCTCCTCCTCTTATAAAACCACAAGTACATTGGATTAGAATCTTACCCTTATTAGCCTCATTTAATGTTAATTATCTCCCAAAGGTCTTACCTTCAAGTACCATAGTCAGATTAAGTTTCTACAATGGGGTTTAAATTTGAACATGAGTTTTGTTGGAAATTTTTTCTTCCTTTTCTTTGTTCCCTCCTCTCTCTCTCTCTCTCTCTCTCTCTCTCTCTCTCTCTCTCTCTCTCTCTCTCTCTCGTCTGAGAATTGAAGCTAGGACCTAGTATATGCTTGGAAAGCACTGTAGTACTTAATTACATACCCGGCCCTTATTATTTTTTAGACAGGGTCTCTCTAAGTTTCCCAGACTGCCCTTGAACTTGTGATCCTCCTTCCTCAGCCTCCAAAATAGTATGCCACCATATCTGGCTTGGTGGAGATATACAAAACAGCATTCTGCCTCTGGACCCCCAGAACTTACATCCTTCTTTTGTACAGAATACATTATGCTCCAAAGGCATAATTCATTCCAACATTGATTCAGAAGTCCAGGATCTCATCTAAAACTCAAGGCAAACTCCTTCCAGCTGTGAGCCTGTGAAATCAGAAGAAATTATCTACTTCCAACATGGCATCAGTGGGACAGACATAGGGTAAACAGTCCTGTTCCAAAATAGAAGAAGGCTTTAAGAACGGCCTATCAATTGAAAGCAAGTACAAAATCCAGAAGGGCAAATAGTAAGTTTCAAGCTTCAGAAGAATCCTTCTCTATATATGTTACCTCCTGTACACACTGTGGCAAAGGACAGGCATCCAAGGCCTTAGGAAACCCTGTCTTTGCCTTCGCTGGGCCTGGTTCAA
Organism: Ictidomys tridecemlineatus; assembly: GCF_052094955.1. Lineage (NCBI taxonomy): Eukaryota > Metazoa > Chordata > Mammalia > Rodentia > Sciuridae > Ictidomys > Ictidomys tridecemlineatus. The sequence goes on along the minus strand of NC_135479.1, from coordinate 32,867,975 downwards.
GTGGCTATACTCAGATTGCATGCTGGTGCCTGTGGCTCTCCTATTCTGGGATCTCAAAAACCACACTCCTGCTCCCACATATCCAATAAGCATAATAGTGAAGAATCTCTGTAGTAGTTCCACACCTGGAGGTTTCTCCCTAAACTCTGGGGAAGTTAGGTAGAAGTTGCCACACCCTCATAACTCTTGGGATCTGTGAGCCTGCAGACTTGAAAACCATGGGAATGTGGATACCACCGAATCTTACTGTTAGCTCTCTCTGGAGCATAGCCAAAGTTATACGTAAGCCTGCTTAAGCTGTTACTCGGACAGCTGAATACTGTACCAGGATGTAGAGAACAGAGTCCTGAGATGGACCTTGGCAGCAAGCCCTTGAAGAGTGCCCATTTTCTGAAACTATTCAATTCTCTTAGGCCTGAGGGCTTTTATCCCATTGTCTTAATGATTGGCAGTTGGCTATATTTTATGGAGTTTGTCTGTCTAGCAAGTGCAAGTGGAAAGCTATTCCCTCAGTAATCCCTTCTGAACACCGTTTGTTCAGAACTACCTTTAGGAGGGTAGGCTGTGAATTTTCCGAATGTTTAGACTTTGCTTCCATCTTATAGATTCCAGCTGTAGGTCATGCTTTTGCTTCTGAGTCTTGCTGTATGTTGTTAAAAAAAAAGGACCTACAAAGCTCTTGGAATATTTTGCTTTAAAATTTTCTTTTTCTAAATACCTTAGGTTCTCATTCTTGACAGTAAAGTCCTAGGACATGGACATAGTTCACCCAAAATCTTTGCTACTTTAGAGCAAGAATAGCTTTTTGCCAAGTTCCATTAAAACAGTTCTCCATTTAAGACTACATCAGCATGGCTTTTATTGTTCACATTTCTATCAGCATTCTGATCACAATCATGTTGCCAATCTCTAAGAAGTTTCAAACTTTCCCTAATCTCATTGTTTGAGTCCATACCAAGGGTGTGTAAAGTGCTCTGTTTATAGCATTCTAGGCATTTTCTAGCCTACTTCTGCAAACTTGCCCATTGCCCATTTCCAAATCTATTTCCATGTTTCAGGTATTGTTATGGCAACAACCTCATTATCAGTACCAATCTTCTACCAGTTTTGTTGCTATAACAAATTACCTGAGGCTAGATGATTAATAAAGAAATGAGGTTTATTTAAGTCACATGTTTGGAGGTCCAAGAACATGGTAACATCATCTGCCAGCTTTTCATTAGAGCCTCATGGCAGATGGCATCACATCAGGAGTGTATGTGAGAGTGGTAAGTGAGTGCATGTGAGAAAGTCTAAAACTTGAGGAATAACCTTCCCTTTATAACAACCCACTCTCACAGTAACTAATCCAGTCTTAAGAGATCTAGCCCAATCTCTCAAAGACATTAATCTATTCAAGACCGTGGAGCCCCCATGGCCTAAGAAGAGTCCTAACACTTCTCAGCAGTTACTTTGGGGATCGAATGTTTTTTTTTTGTTTGTTTGTTTGTTTTTTTTAAATATTAGTTAGTTAGTTTTCGGCGGACACAACATCTTTCTTTGTATGTGGTGCTGAGGATCGAACCCGGGCCGCATGCATGCCAGGCGAGCTTGCTACAGCTTGAGCCACATCCCCAGCCCCTGGGGATCGAATGTTAAACATGACTTTGGGTAGAGTCACTTGAACGATAACACCTATGTTGCCTTTATTTTGAGTATATTTCTGGGGGGAGGACATATATTCTTTTGCATACTTGAATAAGACCTCTTTTTTTTTTAACCATTTCGACTCCCAACCTAAAGCACTGCACTCTCCCTGTTTCACACTTTATTTTGAGGTGATCTTGTCCAAACCTGTACTTGAGTCATTCATATTAATTACTCTCCAAGTTGTACATGTAGCCTTTATCTTTCCCATAACATTGAGACCCATGTAGCAATTCAGTGTGCCTCAACACCTCTCAAACAAATCATTACCTTTCTACCAACTGTCTGAGCAGTAGTCATCATTTTACTGATTGATAGTTCTGTACATCTTTCACTTCTTCCTCACCTTCAAACTCTACTTTTAATATATTACCAACATCTGTTGATTCTAGCTCTTTAATAGTGCATAAATTCATCTACTCCCATTCCTGTCTATTACTAGTTCAGGCCTCTTTTTCCAAATAGCCTTTCTCATGTGGGCTTTTGTATCACTTATTGCTCTTCTCCATCATGTGTCCCACATCAAGAGTTTAAGTGAAGGGTTTTCCTATCTTTTCATTAATACCTGACCATGTTATTTCTCTACTTTAAAAGCCTTTATTGAAGAGCTAGGGTTCTGGCTCAGCAGTAGAGCTCTCACTAGCATGTGTGAGGCCCTGCGTTCGATCCTCAGCACCACATAAAAATAAATAAATAAAATAAAGGTACTGTGTTCAACTACAACTAAAAAAAAAAACTAAAAGAGAAAAAGCCTTTATTGGATAGGCACAGTGGTGCCTACCCAGTGACGGGAAGGTCATAAGTTCAAGGCCAGCCTTGGCAGTTTTGCATTACCCAGTCTCAAAAAAAAAAAAAAAAATTGGCTTTGATGTGGATCAGTGGTGGAGTACCCCTGGACTCAATCTCCAGTACCAGAAAAGAAGAAAACAATGTTTAAAAAAAAAAATAAGTTAGTGAACAAAAACTGAATTGGGATGAGACAGCAGAATCTGGAATTGTTTTATTTTTTTTACATGCTAGCTATGAAGGTCCATTTCAAACCTGGAATGGTATTTCAGAACTATAGTCATCTAAAGAGTCATGTCATCTAAAGAATTGGTATGTTAGAACATCTGTTAGAAAGGAGGTCAGTCTTATAGAGAGAACCAGGTATCTTAGTCTATTTTCTGTTACGATAACAGAATGCCTGAGACTGGCTAATTTATATAAAAAGGATTTATTTTGGCTCATAGTTGTAGAGGCTGGGAAGAGAATGGCACTAGTATCAATTCATTTTCTGATAAGACTCTAACACTGCTCAACTAAAGGTATGCAGCAAAAGGGCAAGCAGATACTTTCAAATGAGAACATGAAAGGTAATCCTCTTTATATAAACCTTCTCTTGCAATGTTGTGGTTTGGGTCTCACAGTGTTATGGTTTGGGTCTTAAATGTCCTCCAAAGGCTTATATGCTAATGGCTTGGTTGCCAGTCTGTAATGTTATTGGGAGATGTAGTGTTATGGAGGTGGTATATATCTTCTAGGAAGTGTGGGGCCTAGTAGAAAGAAGTTAGATCTCCACACTTTATTTTGGATATGCTATTGAAGGGGATATGAGGGCCCTCACCCCTTTTTATTTCCCTCTTTCTGCTTGTTGGCAGCCATCATCTGAGCAGATTTTTTCTGCTGTAAGCTGTCCACCATGATAGTCTGCCTTGCCATGGGCCCAAGGCCTATACAGAAACTCTGAGCCAAAATAAACCTTTTCTTCTTTAAATTGATTTTCTCATGTATTTTATCACAGTGACAGATAGCTAACTTCTAATACCTAATCCAGTCCCATGAGAGTGACAATTTATTCCTGAGAGCATTAATATATTTATGAGGGCTCTGCCCCTTGATCCAAACATCTCACTAGGCCCCACCTCAACACTGCTATATTGAAGAATGAAACCTCAGCATGAGTTTTGGTGAGGACAAATCATATTTACTAGATATTAAAGTAAAATGGTATTAATGATTTCATTTATAGTCAGTATCAAATAAGGAGATACCTTGAAATAAGAAATACTTATTGAGTCACTTGCTTCCCATAAGAATTGCTTTTAGTTTATTAGTTATTTTTATGTAGTGGAAAGAGAACTTCTGTTTTTAAAAAAAGTGCTGAAAAGCTTGTAGGTATTATACTAATCCAAAATATTAGCTCATTGAACCAGCTTTGCAAGAAAACTCAGTTTTTATTTGCTGGCCATATATGATTTATAAAACATAATGATACTTGAGGAATAGAACACACTTCTAAAACTAACTGATAATTCGTAAGGTTATTAGTCAAAACCTATATTTCAAGGTAAAGATTAAGTTACTTGTTCCACATATGTTTAATGGGTTCCCTGTAGGCATCAGGCACTGCATTGTTCATTGGAATTATAAGAATGACTGAGCATTATCTTTTCTAAATGAGAAACCAACACTGAAAATATTGATAAGGATGGCACCAAATATGGGTGGATCAGCTAATTGGCAATAGACTTTGGTAAGGGAGCTATATTCGTTCCCCATTTTTTTCTTTTTAATTTTGAGACAGGGACCTTACTAAGTTGCCAAGGGTAACTGAAATTTGGTATCCTCCTGCCTTAGTCTCCTGAGTCAGTGGAATTACAGGCCACTGCATTCAGTGATTCATTTACTTCTTTGCGGTGTTCAATGTCTTTTCTATATTAGCTTCAAGATCACTAATCTGTTTATAATTGTAGTGGCCTTATTTTTAATAATGAAAATCCAGAAGAAACCTAATTTTTTCCAATGAATAGAAAAATAAATTGGATATATTCATATACTGGGATGTTACACATCAATAGTGAAGATAAATAAACTGCTATATTACAGCAATATAGATGAATATGATAAGCATGTTGAGTAATAGGCAGGATATAAAAATTCATTCCCTGTTAATATTTTTGTATAAATTCAAACAGGCAAACCTTTTTATGTGGGCTGGGATGTGGCTCAGTGGCAGAGCGCTTGCCTCTCACATGCAAGACCCTGGGTTCAATCCTCAACACCACATAAAAATAAATAAGTGAAATAAAGGTATTGTGTCCAACTACTAAAAAATAAATATTTAAGAAAAAAAACCCTTATTATGTGTTTAGGTTAGGATGAAGGTACCTGGCATTGAGGCATATGCCTGTAATCCTAGTGACTTGGGAGGCTGAGGTAGGAGGATCACAAGTTCAAGGCCAGCCAGGGTGATCAAAAATAAAAAAAATGAAAAAGACTGGGAATGTAGCTCAGTAGTACAATGCTCCTGGGTTCCATCCCCAGTGCTTGGTGGAGTTGGGGGGGGGGGAATACTTTTGGGGAATAGGAATAGTAAGCAATTTTAGGAGACGTGGGGGCCGGGATGCCAGTAATCTGTTTCTTCATTTGGGTGCCATCACTTTGTATATACTTGTTAGACTCCACAGTTATGTATAATACATATACATATATATGTTATGTACAGAATGGTAACAATATTAGGTCTCAGGGAAACTGAAATAGATGCTAAAGGTATTGATGACTGTGGGAATATAGTAAAAAAGGATAGGAACATGTGGACAGGGAGTAGCTAAAGTGTATAAACCAACAAGGAAAGCAGTTTTTTTTTTGTTTTTTTTTTTTTTTTTCCCCAGTGAGAGAGTAATTGACTAGAAAAACAGAAGCAGGATTGGGTTGATGGTTGCTCATGGATTCTGGGTACTAATGAAGTCACTCCTCATCCACTGTGAAGTGTACATCTCTCTAGCTGTCTGGTTTCCTTGTGCTTCTCATGAACATGAAATCCGAAGAGATTTCTAAACATATTTTTGATCGCCATTAACTACTCTTTTTCTTTTACAAATACTTAAATTTGTGCAAATACATATATTTTCACATCACTCTCTCTCTTTTTGTTTTGTTTTGCAGGTAATAGCCACAGTTATGTGGGTGCCAGTAGCAGAATGTCAAGAAGAGCACATTTATGCTCTGCCGCTACTAGTAGTTTATTAGACATTGATCCTTTAATTTTGATACACTTGTTGGACCTTAAGGACCGGAGCAGTATGGATAATTTGTGGGGCTTACAGCCTCGCCCACCTGCTTCACTTTTGCAGCCCACAGGTAATATAATTCAAATAATAATTTCTCTTTTTTCTGTTGCTCTCTAAAAGAGAATCGTTGAATTTTTTTTCCAATTATTTCATCTAAGTGTTGGAAAATAGTGAATTTCTGTCACAGATTGATTTTTCATTTTATAAGAATGACATTTATAGCAACCAAATCATTATTATTATTGCCCAAAGGTATTATCTACAAAAACAAATTATAAAAATGCTGGAGCCAGGTGTGTTGGCAAATTCCTGTAATTCTAGCTACTGAAGAGGCTGAGGCAGGAGGATTGCAAGTTTTAAGACCAGCTTGGGCAACTTAGACCCTTTCTCAAAATAAAAATAAAAAGGGCTGGGCATGTAACTCAGTGGTAGAACACCCCTGGGTTCTATCCCCAGTACCACAAAGAAAGACAAAAAAGAGCCTTTAAGAAGGTTTTAAATGATTTGTCATTTATATTATGCCTGGTAGTTTGGTCCATATGAAATTTTTTAGGTCTAACTTCCAAGTGGATGTGTATCCAGATTGAACACAGGAAAAAAAAAAAAGCTTTTTATTCATGCTGTGGTGTTCCTCAGTACTGAACAAGAAGGAAGAGAAGAGAAGAAAGCCAGGGACTTATCATTTTATTTTATTTTATTTTTATTGGTTGTTCACAACATTACCATTTATATGTATACGGTTGGAGATGGTATTGGGGATCAAACCAAGGCCTGGCACTTGCTAGGTAAGCTCTCTACCACTGAGCTACATCCCCAGCCTGGAGGTACCTAATCCTAATGAACATCTGTTTTTACTGAGTATGAGAAAGATGAGCCAAGTAGAAACTTTTGGACAGAAATAAAGTCAAGAGAAGAGTAATAGAAGCCAAATAAAAATAACCCATCTCTGAGGGAAGGCTAATAAAAGCTAGTGTTACAAAAAGATCCAACTTTATCTTTATTAAAAGGCTTGCTTGGACTTCGAGGTTTATTTTGATTCTTTGTGTGCTTTGTTTTAAAAAATTTTTTAAATTTATTTTGGATATGAGGGTAGAGTGTATTTTGACATACATAGAGTATAACTTATTTTAATTAGGATCTCATTGCTGTGGTTGCACATAATGTGGAGTTTTACGTGTCATGTATTCATATATGAACATAGAACAGTTATGTCTAATTCATTCTACAGTGTTTCTTTTCTTTCTTTTTTTTGCTTTTTGTAAATTGATTTTTTAAAAAATGGCAGAATGCATTACAATTCTTATTACACATATACACAATTTTTCATATCTCTGGTTGTATATAAAGTATGTTGACACTAATTGGTGTCTTCATACATGTACTTTGGATAATGATGTCTATCACATTCCATCATCCTTGCTAACCCCCTGCCCCCTCCCTTCCCCTCCCACCCCTCTGTCTATTCCTCCTGTGCTCCCCCTCCCTACCCCACTATGAATCAGCCTACTTATATTAGAGAAAACATTCGGCATTTGTGTTTTGGGGATTGGCTAACTTCACTTAGCATTATCTTCTCCAATGCCATCCATTTACCTGCAAATGCCATGATTTTATTCTTTTTTATCGCTGAGTAAAATTCCATTGTGTATATATGTCACATTTTTTTTATCCATTCATCCACTGAAGGGCATCTAGGTTGGCTCCACAGTTTAGCTATTGTGAATTGTGCTGCTGTAAACATTGATGTGGCTGTGTCCCTGTAGTACGCTGATTTTAAGTCGTTTGAATATATCTACTGTGTTTCTTAATCCCATCTCCCATCCCTTCCCTTCATTCCCCTTTGTTTAATCCAGTGAACTTCTATTCTCCCTCCTCCATTTATATACTCTTTATTTCAACACATAAAGTTAATGAACATCAATTATGTGTCAGACTAACTGAAAGCCCCTGTTTGTGTGTGTGTGTTTGGTTGGGTTTATTGTTTGGGGTCCTTGGGATTGAACCCAGAGGTATTTTACAAATGGGCCATATCCCAGTCCTTTTTATTTTTTAAATTTTGAGACAGAGTCTCACTAAGTTGCTGACCACTGTGCTTTAAAAGGAGCATTTTTAAAAGGTATCAAATAATCTGATTGAATCAGATTTTAAGCTATATGTGCTAAGTAGAATTAGAACGTCAAGCTGGGTTCATTCTGTGGAAGGCCTTTCATGCTAGTCTGAGGAGTTTATTCATAGTGGGTAGTAGAGAGCTGTTGTTTCATTTTAGGATCGGGTTGATTGAAAGTATATTTTAGAAAGCTGACAATGCTGAGAAACCTATGAGAAATGAAAGTTTAATGAGGGTCTGTTTAGGGGTTTATTTAAATCATTCCTAGAATGAGAGGGCAAATTCATACATTTTTATTTATTTACTCAGTCATATACTTTAAAATATGTGGACTTGGGATAAAGTTTTAAGACTCTTTACAATAAAAATTTCCCTTTGGGAGGTATATGGTATAGCTTGGTGGTAGAGTGAAATGGGTGCTTAGCATGCAAAGGTTATAGGTGTGATTCTCCCCCACCCCCAGAAAAAAGATTCTTTCTTCCTCTAGGGAATACTAAATGAGACCATTTTAAATTAAGATTTTACTTATAACATGGCAGTGATACTATTTAAAATTTGTGGAATTTAGTGTTTATAGGGCTTGGTAACTAATTGGAATGTGATCAAGAGGACTGAAGGACCTTAGGTGACGAGGAGAAGGATGGCATCATTGACAGATATGAAGTGTGGAGGAAAAGCTATGGAGAATTGTCCTTTGTGAAAGCCATAAGCAACTGATGTGAAAGAAGTATCAATGAGATTCACTTTTAATTAACTTTATAGCTTAGCACATTCAAAAAGTCTTATTGGCAGAGTGAGAACTTTGAGTTGTTAGTTATTAGTCCCAAAGCAATGTACACTTTCCTGTCTTTGCACTTGGAGGGTAAAGATTAGGGCTTTATCTTATTCATTGTTGTATCCCCTGCCCTTTATAATGCCTAGCATTTAAGACAGGCCTCAGTAAATGTTTATGGCTTATTATCTTATCATGGGAGTTTGTCTGAGTCTTTTGTATTTTACCTTTTAGGATTTTTACTTATATCCCTAACTTCATCCTTAATCATTTCATAGTAAAAATAAACAGAACCACATGGATTAAGATTTTCCTATTTGTCCATGTAGATGTGGAGTGGGAGGGGGAGCCACAAATATTTTGTTCAGAAAACATTTTTAACCTAAAATATGAAGGGATTTAATATCCCCCTTTAAATTGTGTATATTCTATGGATTTGTTTTCTCTATTTTGGGTATATCTTAGTGGTGGATTTTAAGAAATGGGTGCTTAGCATGCAAAGCTATAAGATTGCTCTTCTACTCTATAATCTATAGAGTATACAAATTTAGGTAAGAATTAACTTGTGAGGAGGTGTGTAGTTGGTACAGGTGTCTGAAGAAGGAGATATTTTAGATTATATCTGATGAGTAAAGGGACTAGGCAATGAAAAGAATGGAAGTGGGTGTGAACATGGGTCATATATCAGAGTTGCAAGTGTAAGTTTAGCATTCCTAATCCTGTAATCTGAAATGCTCCAAAATCCAAAACTTTTTGAGTACTGACATGATGTTGAATTGTTGGATTTCATATTTTGAATATCAGTTTTGTGGGTTAGGAATGCCCATGTGGTGAAATCTGCGGAAATATTCCAGAATCTGAAACATTTCTGGTTTGGGGCATTCTTTTCTTTTGTACTAGACATTGAACCAAGGGCACTTTGGGTTCAAGCTACATACCAGTCCTTTTATTTTTTGAGACAAGAGTCTTTGCTAAGTTTGCTTAGGACCTCACTAAGTTGCTGAGGGTGGTCTCAAGCATGAGGTTCTCCTGCCTCAATCTCCTGAGTAGCTATGATCACATATGCGCCACAATTCCTGGCTTGGTCCTGAGCATTTTGGATAAGGGATTCTCAACCTGTAACTCCAAAAGCTAGAGTTACGTTGTGAGTAGAGGTAGAAGATAAAGCCATTGACAAATAAGGTAGAATTAGGGGAATGTCTGGTGTGCCATGTCAGTACCTCCCTAACTACTATAGAATGCCATGTTAAGAATTCTAAGCAAAAAGTAATAATCTGATTTGGGCTTTAAAAAACTTCTCTAGCATTTTGATGAATAATAGACTAGATGGGAACAATGTTGCAGAGTATTTTTTCACAAACTTTGAATCTTCTGAGCCTCCCAACAACTGTGATGCTGTATATTGCATTCATTATAAGAATAGGCAAATGGACTCAAAGAAATTGATAATTTATAGAAGGTTATAGTAACTAAATGATAGATCTGAAACCAAATCCTGGTATTTTAAAATCTCTAGTCATGTTCTGTTATGAATGTTTTCAATTGTAAGTAACAAAATGCTTCTAAATGTCAGCTTAAATAATTAAGGCATTTAATTATCATGCATGCTAATTCTGGAGGTGGGTGATTTCAGGTTCATCAGGTATATTGAAGCAGGGCATTGGATGGTTTTCCTGTGATATTCTTGCCTCTTCTGTCATGGTAATAAAATAACTACCGCAGTTCCAAGTATCATGTATCACGAGAATATGTCACTAGCAGTAAGTAAAAGACAAGGTAGAGAGGAAACCTTTTTCCCCGCAACCTGGAGAACAAAGTTTTTACTATCAAGATTTTCTGGCAAGGCAGAGATGGGGGGTTTGGGGGTGGTGGCTATTGGGCCAACCACAATGTTTACCTTTTAGGGGTTTTTTTTTTTTAGTTGTAGATGGACATAATACCTTTATTTTATTTGTTTTTATTTTTATGTGGTGCCAGGTATCGATCCCACTTCTTCACACATGCTAGGCAAACGCTCTACCACTGAGCTGCAACCAAGGCCCCTTTTATTGTTTTCCTGTTGAAGTTTTTAGCCACCCCCCCCTCCTCCCGACTAGCGGGAGAAAGGGGGGGGGAGGGAAGGAAGCATGCCCAGACCAGGAGGAGCCAAGAAAGGTAAAGGTCAACTGGCCACCCACCCCAACCCTCCCTCCCAGGAGAACAATCAGACGTGCCAGGGAGAACAGTCAAAGCAGGATTTCCTTTAATAAGGAAGTACACACAGCTTATGTACTGCACAGGAGCCAATCAGAATAAAGGTCAGAGGGGTGGAGCACACCCACCCCATAGTCTGTAAGGGAAGGCTGGAGCAGTCCACAAGGGCAGAAGAATCACCGCCCACAGCACCATCTACTGGCTGATTGCCAGGAGCCATCCCAGCCACTTGTGCAGCCTCAAGACCAGGAAGCAGGCAGCAAAGCCCTACAACTGCCCACAGCACTGCCTCCTGGTTGATTGCCAGGAGACAGGCCCCTATAGCTGGAAAGCAGGCAGCCAGGCAAATGCTCTACCACTGAGCTGCAACCACAGCCCCCTTTTAGTGTTTTTCTTCTTGTAGCATTATCTAAGCTGGTTTTTCATTTCTGCTAATAAGGAATTTGTTTTTTGTCTAGTAGGTTACGTTTAGGTCCCCAGGTTTTGTTTTTGTACTGGGGATTGAACCTAGAGGCACTTTGTCATTGAGTCACATTCCCAGCCTTTTTTATTTTTTTGAGACAAAGTCTCACTGAGTTGCTTAGGGCCGAAATTGCTAGGGTTGGCCTTGAATTTGGAATCCTCTTGTCTCAACCTCACAAATTACTGGGACTATAGGTATATATCACTGTGCCTGGCTTGCTGTTTTTTAATTTGACTTGGGTTTTTTGTTTTTGTGCTATGCTGGGGTTTGAACCCAGAATACATACACTGAGCTACATTTCCAGCCCTTTTTTATATTTATTTTGAGATAAGGTTTTCCTAAATCCTCCTGGCTGGTTTTTAACTTGATTTTCCTGTTTCAGAAATTTCCAAGTAGCTAGAATTGCAGGTATGCACTACTACACTGGACTTTTTTTTTTTTTTTAATAACAAGTCTTGCTGTGTTTTCCAGACTGACGTCAAAAATTCTGAGCTGTGATCCTCCTGCCTCAGCCTCCCCAGTAGCTGTAACTGTAGGCATGTGCCACTGTCCCAGGCTAGTGTTCTTTTGACTTCAGAACTTAATTTTGAAGTCCACCTCTGCCTTGCCAAAAGATTTTAGGTTGCAGGAATAATGTTTCTTCTCTACCTTGTCTTTTACTTCCTGCTAGTGACATAGTCCCATGATACATGATAACTGGAATTGTGGCAGTTGTCTTATTATGAGAGAAGAGGCAAAAATATCACAAGAAAACCAAAAGGCTTAATCCCAATGGCTTGGGAGTTTGAGGCAGGAGGATTAAAAGTTCAAAGCCAGCCTCAGCAATTTAGTGAGGGCCTAAGCAACTTAGTGAGACCCTGTCTCAAAATAAAATCAAAGAGCTGGGGGTGTGGCTTAGTGATTAGGCACTTCAGGGTTCAATCCCTGGTACCATTTTTTTTAACCTCTTTCCCTTCCTGCAGTATAACAGAAGTATATATCTCCTTTGTTTGTATTTTTAAATATTTGGGTAGATGGAGAAGAAACTAAAAACAACTATAGTTATTTTCTCTGGGAAGAAAGAAAACACTATCCTAATTTAGTGATTGTAAATTTTTTTTTATTATTATGTTCTGTGGTACTTACCAGGTATATCTAATAGTGAAGCAAACTTTTTTTTTTTTTAAGAGAGAGTGGGGGGGAGGGGGAGAGAGAGAGAGAGAGAGAATTTTTTTTTTTAATATTTATTTTTTAGTTCTCGGGGGACACAACAACTTTGTTGGTACGTGGTGCTGAGGATCGAACCCGGGCCGCACGCATGCCAGGCGAGAGCGCTACCGCTTGAGCCACATCCCCAGCCCTTGAAGCAAACTTTTTAAATTCAGTTAGAACACACACACACACACATACACACACACACACACACACACACACACATATTAATATATGTATGGCAGATTTGACAAAAGTGGCTTCTAGGTTTTTCTTTTTCATTTTTTCAATTATGAACATACTAAAAACACTGCAGAGAATTTGAGAAAAGTGGAGAAGTATAAAGGAGAAAGCAGTATGGCAGCATTTATACTTGAGAGTTGCGTGATTATAATGAGCCTTGGCTGCAACTTTGTAGGTGTGAATAAAGTTAGGATGTGTGTATCTATCCTTAATAATACCATTTAATGTCTTTCTTTTTTTGATACTAACTAAAGCACTTTAGCTTATTTTATTACACATCAAAATTGCATATATTTGTGGTATGAAATGATGTCATGAATGTTAAAATTTATATTAACATGATTTGTCCCTTTGTCTCTGAAGCGTCATATTCTCGAAAAGATAAAGACCAAAGGAAGCAGCAGGCAATGTGGCGAGTGCCCTCTGATTTAAAGATGTTAAAAAGACTCAAAACTCAAATGGCTGAAGTTCGATATATGAAAACTGATGTAAAGAATACACTTTCAGAAATAAAAACTAGCAGTGCTGCTTCTGGAGATATGCAGACGAACCTTTTTTCTGCTGACCAGGCAGCTCTGGCTGCTTGTGGCATTGAAAACTCTGGCAGATTACAGGATTTGGGAATGGAGCTCTTGGCAAAGTCATCAGTTGCCAGTTGTTACATACGAAATCGTAAGTAAAATGTTCCTTTCTTCGTATTATTTGAGAAACTGGAAGACTGATTATTTTCAGGATAATAATATGTAAACTTCTCTCTTCAAATTAATTAAGACAACAAATACATGCAGACTTTTTCCCCCATCCAAAATTGAATTCTCCATATTTTTTATTATATAATAGAGCTAATAGTTCTTGATTTCTTATTCTGTTTACTGATAAGGGACAAAACGTTAATTTCATGGATCTTGCATTCTAGTGATGAGAATAAGACATTAAGCTTTTTTTTTTTTAAGTTAGGATAATTTGATTTGGTAAGATAATTTGATTGCTGTGAAGGAAACAACAGAGGATTGGGATGGGTATCGTAAATGAGGAACGTGTTACTTTGATTAAAGTAGCCAGAGGAAATATTTGAGGGGGAAACATTTGAATTGAGACCTGAAGGTTTTGAGAGGGTGACAACCACTTAAACATCTGGGGGAAGGAGTTTTCTGGATAAACAGATCAGAAAATGCAAAATTATTGGCACAGGATTCACTTTGCATGTTGAAAGAGTTGAAGACCAATCTGGCTGAATAGGGTGCATAAAACAAGGGAGATTAGTAAGAAATTGAGTCAGAAAGTAGGCGAGATTTAAATAAGGTAGGGTCTTGTAATACCTCAGTAAGGATTTTGAGTTTTATGTTGATTGGGGATTGAACACAGGGGTCCTTAACCACTTAGCCACATCCTCAGCGCTTTTTATTTGTTGAGAAAGGATCTTGCTAAGTTGCTTAGAGTCTCACTAAATTGCTGAGGCTGTCCTTGAATTTGAGATCTTCTTGCTCTAGCTTCTTGGGTTGCTGGATTACAGGTGTGCAAAAAGTACAAAAAGGCAAAAAAAAAAAAAAAAATTGAAAAAAATACCCAGTTTCACCTTGTATTCAAGGAATTCTCAGATTTTATCCAACAATGTACTGATATAAGGGGAAAAAAAATACTGCTCTTTGGATGGACTTTGGTGAAAGCCCTTTATTAACAAATTTTGCAAATATATCTCCCCATTGCCATTTTTCCTCCTGGTAATCATAAAGATGTAAAATTTTATTTTATTTGGAAGGCATTTTTAACTCCAGGCTTATAAAAGTAAGCCTACTTTCTTGTACTTTTTTTTCTTATTTTACATTTAGGAAATGAGTTCATATATAATTAGTTTTACATATGGTGGTGTCCAAGTTAAATTTGATGATTATTTTTCCCCAAATGAATGGAATATGCGTTCTGAAGAATCCATTCTCTTTTTTTCTTTTGTCTTTTTTTTTTTTTTTTTTGGTTTGAGGAGTGGGGTTCTTCAGGTACTTGAACCCAGAGATGGTTTACCACTGAGCTACATTCCCAGCCTGTTTTATTTTTTATTTTGAGACGGATCTTTTAAGTATCTGAGGCTGACCTTGCTGCATTATTTAGGCTGGCCTCTGATTTTTGATCCTCTTTTCTCAGCCTCCTGAGCTGCGGTAATTATAGGCACATGCCACTCTACCTGGCCTAAAGAATCCCTTCTTTATAAACTCATTTTTTAAAAACCAAATTTCCATCTTTACACACTTTTTTATTTTTGAGCTGATTAATAGAGGTTGAACCAAATGAAATTGCCAATGTGCAACTGTTTTTAAACCACAAAAACAGCATTTTGATATTGTTCAGCCTACCATTTATTGTGTCCTTTATTAGACACACATAGGTATGTGCCACCACTCCTGGCTCTGATTTTAATCCAATAATATTTTAATAATTTCCAAGTATTTGGGGATTATACTTTTGTTTCTTCGTTGAGAAACGTATATTTTTTTCTTGTGAGGTCCATGGTTAATGTAAGTTAAGATTCTACACCATAAACAATAAAATAGGAATACTTTTGTTATAGAATTTCAAATAAATTAGTTAGAACTACAAAAGTACCGTTTATTTTTGGACAGTATAGACAGAGAAGCTTCCTTGCATGGTAAAATTAAACCTTTCTCTGACTGACTAGGTAGTATATTTTGTGTTATTTGATCATATTCAAAAAATGTTTCTAAATGTCTTGGCAGCCACAAATAAGAAGAATAATTCACCCAAGCCAGCTCGGTCCAGTGTTGCAGGTAGTCTTTCACTTCGAAGAGCAGTGGACTCTGGGGAAAATAGCCGCTCAAAGGGAGATTGTCAGACTTTGTCTGAAGGTAAATTTGGGGAGTTAAGAATATAATTTCATTGGTAGATATCGGTTATTGGAAGTTGATACTAGTATTAACTTTGGACCTTGAAAGGCACCAAAAATGTTTAGGTGTATTTGAAGCTTTTTGATCTCAAAACAGGACAGACCCTTAAGTAAATGTTATCATTTGACTGTATATCCTGAGCTCCTTTTATTTAAACACCTGGCATCAGAAAGACTTGATGTTTTTGTTTAGGAAATCTTGCTACATGTACATTTGAAAACTAATCTAAGAATTTCCATGTTTATTTGCCTTCTTTCTTTTTTGAAGGCTCCCCAGGAAGCTCTCAGTCTGGGAGCAGGCACAATTCTCCTCGAGCCTTGACACATGGCATCATAAGTGATATTCTGCCAAAAACCGAAGACCGGCAGTGTAAAACTTTAGATTCAGATGCAGTTGTGGTTGCAGTTTTCAATGGCTTACCCACTGTCGAGAAAAGAAGGAAAATGGTCACCTTGGGGTAAATTAAGTTCTTTTGTTGTTTGGAACTTTAAGTCTGCCTCATAATGAACAAAATTAATTTCTTGGTTAGTTTTTTAATGGGCAAAAAAGTTATTTCATTAAAATCTAACTTTTAAATAATTATAGACCTTGCTGCTGCCATCTCCTTTTTTTTTTTAATGGGATGAAATAGGACCAGAAGTTCTAGTTAAATATGTTGGAACTTATTTTCACTGAAGTTAGGAAAACAGTGATGTATAACCTGAATGAACTCTGGTGAGGGGTCTATGTATATATTTAAATCTATTCCACACCTTTCAAAGACATTTTTGATGGACTATATTATGCATCACAGGTGTATCTCATGTATAGAACAGAGCACTTCCAGCAATCTTATTTTAACACTGCTTTTCTACTTTAAGCTAAAGTTACTTTAAGCTTTTTTACTTTTTACTTTTTTACTTTTACTTTCTACTTTAAGCTTTTTACTATCCTATGAAAGCGTCCTCAAAACTTATAGTTGAAATATCTCCAAAGGATATAAGGTAATCAATACCTTTATTTCTCTATGAGGAAACCAAATTTCACATCCCATGTCAGTTAAACTTTGAGATGAGTCATAAATAACCATCTGCTGATCTATTTCTATATACATTAAATACATTTCTGAATTTAAATGATGGACTAATTCTATTTTGGAGCCTTTGAAAAGAATTTTGAGGTGGGCATGTTTCCCCACACCTATAACCCCATTCAACTCAAGAAGCTTACTTCTTCTTAGAAGTAAGTACTGGGATTAAACATAGACACTCTTGTTGAGAGCCACAGCCAAAGGGGCCCCAGCAAACTTCCAGCTGCCAGCAAGCTTCAGACTGCCCCAGCAACATCTAGCTGATTGGCTCCTCTGCGGTGATGTTCATTGGGCTGTTTCCCTGCCCTTCAGACTGCCAGCTGATGATTGGCTCACAGCTGCGCCAGACTTCGGCACACTCTATCACTGAGCCCCATCTCCAGTCCCCCCATCCCCACTTTTAGTTTTTTTTTTTCTTCTTCTTCTTCTTCTCCCTAGCCCTTTTTACTTTTTATTTCGAGGCAAATTCTTGCTGAGTTGCCCAGGGCCTCAAAGTTGTGATTCTCTTGACTCAGCCTTCTAAATAGCTGGCATTACAGGGTACACCACTGTGCCTGGCTAGCTGGTAGTTTCATTTCTTTTAAGCTCACATTTCAGAAGTAGAAAGGTGTTTACTGGTGTTTTCCCTATTACCTACCTATATATTCCTTTTAGATTAAAGCTGCAACTAGCTTTAATATATTGTTACAGAGGTATTTGTATCTGCTTTTAGTTATCCAGATTAAATGCACATGAACATAGTACCCCCCAAGTTTCCTATACAAATGCCTGCAGCTAGCTATAATTCAACTTTTTAAAAAATATTTTTTTAGTTATACGTGGATACAATACCTTTGTTTTTTTATTTTTATGTGGTGCTGAGGATCGAACCTAATGCCTTACATGTACAAGGCAAGCGCTCTGCCACTGAGCCACAACCCCAGCACTATAATTCACCTTTTGTAGTGAATTTTATCTGCTGGTTTACATGGGTGCTCTTCAGCATTTTTCCCTCCTTGATTTAGAGTTGTGTAACAAATAGTTTAAATACTAATATTAAGTGATCCAAAATGAAAGGGGGGAAAAAAGTGAAAATTTTCTCATCTTTATCTCCCATCAGCCTAGTTTTCCAATTTCATGCCCACACACATCCCTGCTCTTCTTACTTTGTGTCTTCTCAGTTTTGATGTATATTTGAACAACTGTGACTCAGGTACAACTTTTTTATTACCTTATTTTCTCAGTACTGTCTCTAAACTATTTCCATATTGGTCAGAACATATTATTTAGAACTATTGTTTATATTTGTTTTTAATTGATTATGAATTTACACATAGTTGAAAGAAATAATACAGAGACATTCTGCATATCTTATTCTGTTTCGTCAATAACATTTTGCAGAAGTTTCAATACAGTATCACAACCAGGAATTTACATTAATACAATTGACCACCTCATAATCTTTCATTGTAAATTATTAATGAAATTTTACAAATAAAATTTGAAGTTTAGTATTCAACATTAGTGCATGTGCCCTATACTCTACTCGTTTGGGAGCTCAATTTCAGGATGAGAAATAAATATAGATTATTGTTTCAGTTACTAGTTATGTGAAAATATCAAGTTGTTTTCTCCCTTCTTGAGGGCTAATGCTAAAGGAGGTCGCCTGGAAGGAATGCCCATGTCTGATTTGGAAAATAATTCTGAAACTGGGGAATTACAACCTATAATACCTGAAGGAGCTTCAGCTGCCCCTGATGAAGGTAAGGCATAATTAGGCAGAAAGCAGAAATACTGACTCTTTTGGTGGCTGTAGTGGTAACTGTGGTGGTAAGTAGTGGTTGGTTTAGTAAAAATGTTACTGAGATCTATGTGACATTTTTGATCTGAACACAACATTCATTGTACCACTGATTTTGACTTACTAGGACATTAAGCACAGTGGAAGGCAAAATGGATAATTTACTAAATATAAGGATGTAACTGACTAAAAGAGTCATTTACAGGAGGAAAATCTACAGAGAGTTCATCTGTTCCATCAATAAATACAATGCCACACATTGAAATTTTGCTAGGTATGCAAGTATGAATTAGATATGTTCACAGTCTTATAAGAAACATGTGCCCTAAAGTAACTAATTAGAATAGTAAGTTTTAAATCTTTGTCTTTTGAAGTCAGTCTTGACTGATGTCTGTAGATTGCTTTGTCTTTTTTAGGGTGGGGTAGGGGATGGGAGTAATTGATTGAACCCAGGACCTATGCATTGTAGGTAAGTTCTCTACCAACTGAGCTACATCCCCAGCCTACTTTGCTTTTCTTATAGAAGCATTCCAAGCTCTAATTATTTTTTAAATATTTTTTTAAATTGTAGATTTATTTTATTTATTTATTTTATATATGCTGAGTATCAGACCCAGTATCTCATGTGTGCTAGGCAAGCGCTTTACCACTGAGCCACAACCCTAGCCCCAAGCTTTAATTATTTTTAAAATTCCTTATGTTCATCAGCCTCAACTCTGCCAGCTTATTCTGTCACACATTCTAATATTTCTTTTGCATGTTCTTCCAAGTTCATTATTCTTAATCTAAAAGTATAGAAGACATTTTGTTATTTTAGGTAACAGAAGGTATGTGAAATAAGGCGATGTGTATTGCCTTTGCTGTGTTTTTATATGTTACCAGAAAAGAATGTCAGCTTTCTTAATATTTGGCATTGAATTTTTTTCATTTCTCAGTAGAAATGTCACCTTCCCCTTTGCACTCACTTGAATTTCAGTGATTGATGCGTTGTAGCTCAAAGCATATATACAGGTTCCAACTTCTGTGAGAGAATTGTAAGTGGTAGAACTCTCAGGTTTTTCAGTTAAAGAACATTAAATGTCCTGGTCTTCCTGTTTTATGTGGTGCTTTTTTCTTTCTTTCTTTCTTTTTTTTTTTTGTACTGGGAATTGAACCCCCAGGGGTGCTTCCCTTTGAATTTTATTTTGACAAATGTAGAACAGGGTTGCACTGACTTGCTTAGGGCAATGCTAAATTGCTGATGCTGGCCTTGAACTTGTGATTCTCCTGCCTCAGCCTGGAGAATCTCTGGGATTATAGATATGCGTCATTGCACCCATCTTTGTTTTTCCTCTTAGATGGTGCTCCTGCAGTGGACAGCAGTATTTCAGTAGAAGAGATTAAATGGAAAGGATTTGTGAATTGATGTGGTGATTGTTAAAACATTAAGAAGATATTATGACTTATGATCTTTATAAAGAACCTGTGGAGATTAGTTGCTTTCCATGTGTTTATACACTGGTTATAAATTGTAGCATATTAAATTCTTTTACAGCATGTACTGGGATTATAAACTAATCTTTTTTATACATCATTTTATGAAATGCTTCTAATTTGCCTGACATTGTATTTGATGCTGATAGTAAAACAGTTCTGAATCTATTATCTAAATCAGAGTTGTATCTCAGCATCATTGACATTTTGGATCTCATAATTCTTTTGTTATAGGAAGGCTATTTTTTGTATTGTAGGATACTTTAGCAGCTTCTTCAGCTTTTAACCACTAGGTGCCAGTAGTACTTCTGTCCAGTTACAACCCAAACTGTCTAAAGAATTTACCAAGTATTCCTTGGGAGGCAAAATCGTCTTTATTTCAACTAGTTAAACTGAATAACTCAATTAGGGGTGATACTCCTTGAGCATCACTTGCCAGATGTGGCACAGTTACTAATGAGATCAAGTTGTAATTCTCATACATGCTGGATGCGTATGGTGGGGGATAGAGCAGGGAGAGCAATGAAAACCACTGGTTAAGAGTTGGAGAGACTAGCTAGTAGTCATTTATAATACAGAATAATGAGTGCTGTGATAAGGGTATATAGGGAGCTCAAAGAAGAGGTATGTTGCAATAATAATAATAATAAAAGAAGATAACATTTATTAAGTCCTTACTATGTTCCCAAGACTGCTCATGACTTTACCATTATTATCCTATGCTGTTCTCAGAATAGCTTTGCATAGTAGTTACTTTTATTATCCTGATTTTACAAGTAAATAAAGTGAAGCCTAGAGGTGCAACTTAAATTGCCCAAAGTCAGAGAATTAGTCATTGAAAGAGGTGAAATTTAAACCTAGAGTCAGTGCTCATAACTTTCACCTCTCTACTGACCTAGTCCCTAGGTACCCTTGGAAAGCTCACCCAAAGGAATAAGTGAAAATTAGCCAAGTGAAAACTACCCAAAATGAGGACAGAGTAGTAGTAGAGGCGCAATCATGAATAATTATATATTCTTTGCCTTAGCTAGAATCTAGCCTTTGTCTTTGGTTCTTAAGCAAGAGGTGATGCAATAAAATTGTGGTTAGAAATTTTACTCTGGTTGCAGTATGGAGAATGGATTTTGTAGCTGGGAAAGGGGTGTGTGGAATTAAGGACAGGAAAACTTAAGCTTGTTAAATAATCTAGGTGAGAGACTACTTGAACCTCTTTAATTTCAGCCTCCAACTCATAAACATTATCTTAGCAATTTTTTTGTGTGTAAATAGATAGTTAGATAGTTTGCATGGAAAATACAAAGCATTTGACATCAATTTCTCTTTCTTTCTTTCTTTCTTTCTTTCTTTCTTTCTTTCTTTCTTTCTTTCTTTCTTTCTTTCTTTCTTTCTTCCTTTCTTCCTTTCTTCCTTTCTTCCTTCCTTCCTTCCTTCCTTCCTTCCTTCCTTTCCTTCCTTTCCTTCCTTTCCTTCCTTTCCTTCCTTTCCTTCCTTTCCTTCCTTTCCTTCCTTTCCTTTCTTTCCTTTCTTTTCTTCCTTCCTTCCTTCCTTCCTTCCTTCCTTCCTTCCTTCCTTCCTTCCTTCCTTCCTTCCTTCCTTCCTTCCTTCCTTCTTTCCTTTCTTTCCTTTCTTTCTTTCTTTCTTTCTTTCTTTCTTTCTTTCTTTCTTTCTTTCTTTCTTTTCTTTTCTTTTCTTTTCTTTTCTTTTCTTTCTTTTTTAATGGGGTATTGAACCCATGAGCGTTTTACCCTAAACTACTTCTGCAGTCATTCTTTTTGTTCTTTATTTTGAGACAGGGCCTCACTAAATTGCTAAGACTGGCCTTGAACTTCCAATTCTTCTGCCTTAGCCTTCCGACTTGCTAGGATTATAGTCATGCACCACTTCCCCTTGGCATCCACTTTATTTCATATTTAAAGTGAATCTACTGCTTATCCAAAAGTAGAGACAGGTATATATAGGCCACATTTAGGATTGTGTTTAGGACGGCTGCATTTAGGATCTGCAGTACATTTTCCAAGTTGTTTTTTTTTAAAGCACCTGATTATTCAAATGGGATTTAGAGCTAAGTGCTTCCTCAATAACACGTTTTATCTTCATTTAAGGAATGTGATAAAAAGCTCTAAGAACTCAATTAAGAGTTCTTAGAAAGCTCTCTGTAAATATGCGAATCAAAAGTGATATAGAACCAATAAAAATACTTTTAATGAAAGCAAGTGATACAGAACTATATACCTTTGAAGTTCATTGGTATCTAAATAGCTTGTTTACCACTAGAGCCCCAGAATAGACAATAAGAAAACAACTAACTGATGAGGCTGGAAGAGGGGAGTACAGTAGACAAAAATAGCTTCATGAACAAATCTGCTTTGTTTGTAGAGGAGAGTAGGGCCTTGCTCACTGCTGTGGATATTATTCTGTCATCAGCAGGAGCCGGTTCTCAGGAAACCTTTATTTTTCACACCTAAAGTCTTGGTAGACAGTTGAGTGGGATTTTCTTATATCCATATTTAGGAAAAAAACAAGCTTTTTATTTGTGCCAAGTACATAGAGAAAATGTTCTGTGCCATATCACTGTGGGTTATTCACTTTCTTGAAAAGAAAGCTATCTGAAGAAACTTTAAAGTAAGACATTGTTTTGTTACTGGCTAGGAATTTTGGACTACTAAAATAGTCTCTCAAGTGTCAGTAAAATGTAACACTTTTTCTTACAAATGACAGCCATAAACAGGCCTTTTCCTTTCTAACTGGGACCATATGGGACAAGCTTGTTTTAGTTATCTTCTATTTAATGTTCTGATTCTGAAAAGTCTCCCCCTCCCCAGTTGGTAATCTATAGGATTTTTATAAGTAGGCTAGTTTCTTTCCTGTTCTATGTAAAACTTGAGGCTATAAGTTCCTGCTGCAGTAGCACACATAGCTTTTCTTTAAGTCAGGGGTGTGCAAAACACTTACCCAGAGTAAAAAAGACTTGGCATACCACATAAAAATCTTGCTAGCAGCCTAGCTAAGAGAAATGAGTCACACAAAGT
Source organism: Ictidomys tridecemlineatus (assembly GCF_052094955.1). Lineage (NCBI taxonomy): Eukaryota > Metazoa > Chordata > Mammalia > Rodentia > Sciuridae > Ictidomys > Ictidomys tridecemlineatus. The sequence goes on along the minus strand of NC_135479.1, from coordinate 32,845,017 downwards.
GTGATGGCTTGACTCTTGGGAGGATAACTGTTAGGATAATTTATTATATTTTAAACAAAAGTTACCAAAAAGTAAAGCAGCCAACTTAAATGATAATGAAAGCTGACTCTCTTGATTTGGAAAGAACTCTCCCAACAAGGAGTCATGCATAACTGGTGGGGCAGTTTTGGGTTAGCTGCTCAGTGTCATCAAGAATTCATGGGGTGTTTTTTCCATCTTTAGCTTTGCCAGTCTCACTTAGCTCCCCTCAGAGTGGCATCCCTAATCGAATCCAGTGACTCATGCATGTTAGGCAAGCGCTGTACCACTGGGCCACAACCCTGGCCCCCCTGCCCTTTTATTCTTAAGAGCACAAAGATTTTTGTTTTTTCTTTGATGAAGATGGAGAGGATTTCAGTCATCTAGTCTTTGTCTTCTCAGTATTTAAGGGAGAAGTACTCCCCAAACTTGTCTTGAAAACAGAAGAGGACAAATTTCACCAGTAAGGCCACGTGGGGCTTCTTCTTTGTTAGAAGTTTTTAAATCACAAACTCTATTTCTTTAATAGTTATTCAAGATTTATTTATTTTCTCTGAATGAGCTTTGATATTTTTGTGTATCAAAGAATTTATTTTATCACTATTCCTGATTTCCTAAGCATGGTTGTTTATGTTTCCATTATTGTCCTTTAATATTCAGGAAAAGCTTTTTTTTTTTTCTTTACTCCTTGTTGAGAGCCACAGCAGAAGGGGCGCCAGCAAACTTTCAGACTGCCAGCTGATGATTGACTCACAGTGGCCCCAGCAACTTCTAGCTCATTGGCTCCTCTGCGGTGATGCTCATTGGGCTGTTTCCCTGCCCTTTCAGACTACGAAGCTGCTCATTGGGGGACCTTTTTTGGCTCCGCCAATGCGACCCAGCCAATCGGCCTCAAGAGCAGGAGGATTGTGGGAGGTGGAGAGGCTTGTGGGAAGCCAGAGGTGGCAGTTGGGCTCTGAGGGTTTTTCCTGCTGTTTTGTTTGGCTGTGTGTGGTTCTAAAAATAAAGTTAGTTTCTTTTGACAAGTGGCTCCTGATTGTGCCCAGCCAGACTGTGGCACCCCCTTAATGAGTTTGCCTTAGAGGCTTTTCAGTTTTATTAGTATTTTTAATTTTATTGATTTTTTTTTTAAAGAATGACCATGATTCATTGTTTTTTTTTTCTTTCTTTTAATTACTTTGAATTTAATTTGTTCTTTTTCTAGATTTTTGTTTGTTTGTTTGGGTTTTTTTAAAGTGGTGTATGGGATTATACCAAGGCCTTGTGCATACTAGGCAAGTTCTCCACTACTAGCTACTACATCGGCTTTTTCTAAAGTTCCTTATGCTGGAAGCTTGAGTCATTAAGTTAACACTGTTTCTTTTTTCCTTTCTTTTGATCCTAAGGATTGAACCCAGAAGTGCTTTACCATTGAGCTACATCCCCAGTCCTTTTTTTTTTTTTTTTTTTTTTTTAGAGAGAGAGAGAGAATGAATTTTAATCTTTTATTTTTTAGTTTTCAGTGAGCACAACATCTTTGTATGTGGTGCTGAGGATCGAACCCGGGCCACATGCATGCCAGGCGAGCGCGCTACCACTTGAGCCACATCTCCAGCCCCACATCCCCAGTCCTTTAATTTTTTTTTAAAGAAAGTTCTCAGTAAGTTGCTGAGGGGTCTAGTTAAGTTGCCCAGGTTGGCTTTGAACTTGTCATCCTCCTGTCTAGGCCTCCCTTGTCTCTGGGATTATAGGTGTGTGCTGCAACATTTAATCCTATGAATTCCCCTTAAGAACTGTGATAGGTACCTAGCACTAATTTTGATATTTTTATTTTCATTTAATTCAGAATGTTTTTCATGAATCCTTTAAATTTTTTTCTGCCGTTTTTCTTCATGTCTATTTCTCTTTTGTTGTTTTTGCTATATCATTCTGATCAAGACAATTTGGAGCATTCATTTTGATCCCTTTTAAAAGTCTTTTCTATACTTATTTTTCTTTTGGTTTCTCATTAATTTCTTCAATTCTGCAAGTTTATTAATCTTTTTTTACTTTTGCCTAAATCATATATTAATAATTTTAGTTTCAATTTTTCATTTCTACAAAACATTTCATTTTATTTATTTGTTTGTTTGTTTGTTACTAGGGATTGAACCCAGAGGCACTTTAACCATTATTGAGTTACATCCTGAAACCTTTTTATTTTTTATTTTGAGAATAGGGGCTCACTAAGTTGGTTGCTGAGGCTAGCCTTAATCTTGGATACCTCCTGAGTTCTTGGAATTTACGGCAGGTGCCAGCAAGCCCAGGTCTTTTGAAAATCTGCCCCTTTAAAGTTAACTAGAATCATATAGTCTCTTACAGGTTTTTGTTCTACTTAATGAAAAATTTACAGCATTGTCCTTCCATATCTCCTGATTCTTGCTTCAGGTAGATTGTTAGCTTTAAACTTTTAACTTTGGAGCATTCTTTTTCAGACCACCACCTCTACCCCCCAGAATTCTTATGATCTGTATTGTGGAAGCTTACCTTCAGAGAATGTTTGATGTGTGTCAAGGGTGTTCTTGAGCATTTTTATCTTCCCTTAAAAGTCATCATTAGATAATTCCAACACCTGTGTGATCTCACCTTGGTATTTGCTGATTACCTTTGATTTTAGTTGATGCTGGGGATTGAACCCAGGGCCTTGTGTTTACGAACCATCAGAGCTTTATATACCCAGCCCACTTATTATCTTGTACTGATTTTTCATATGCTGAGTAATTTTGGATTGTGTCCTGGACTCTGGGGCTTGTTTGAATCTTCCAGTTTGTTGGTGAAATTTTGATTTCACCAGTATGCCTATTCCTGTTTACTTCCGAGTCCTTAAATAGCTATGCCATGCATTTCGTCTAGATTTTAGTAATGCATTGAGTGAAATAGACAAGTTGGAATGTACCCACTCCATCTTATCTAGAACCTAACCTCCAGGGAAAATTTTGCTGTATTTAAATAACACTAGCTTCTGAATAATTTTATATTAATTTCTTAAGATTTTTTACTTCAAGTTTAAATCAAATCTAGTGGCTAGAGGCTGTTTTTAGAGTACATGCTTAGCAATTGCAAGGACCAGGGCTCAAAACTTAGCACCACCAGGAAATAAAAATAAAAAATCCCTAGCATAAATTGGGTTTGAATTCTAAGTCTTTTGCTCTCTTTGTAGAGCCTATCTTATGCAAACTATTTCTTATCTGTTTTTTGAATAAGAATTTTAGTTTCTGCTGGATGCAGTAGCATCTGCCTGTATGCTCATTAATTTTGGTTTCTCATTAATTTCTTCAACTCTGCAAGTTCATTAATCTTTATTTTTTTTTTACTTTTACTGCCCAGCTACTGGGGAGTCTGTGAGGGAAGAGGATTATTTGAGGCCAACCTGGGCAACATAACCAGAATTTTATCTCTTTAAGAAAAAAAATTCCAAGCTGGAATTTTAGTCCCAATTGCAACTCCTTTCCTATGGTGAGTAGAGTTTTGGGTCCCACCCTCCTCCCCGGCAAAGGAATGTTAAAAATCTTTGCATTGGGCTCTCTAGGATAACTGTAGCATCTGATCCAGTATTATTCTTATCTTGTTTCTCATGCCTGTGAATTTACCTCCTGTGTTTTGGGTTTTATTTTTTGCTACTGGCGATTGAACCCATGACACTTTACTACTAAGTTAAGTCCCAGCCCTCTTTATTTTTATTTTGAGACAGGACTTCTCTAAATTGCTGAGTCTGGCTTTGAAGTTGGATCCTCCAGCCTCAGCCTCCCAAGTTACTGTATTTATAGATGTACACCACTGTGCCTGGCCCCTTTTGTCTTTTAAATGTGACTGTTTGTTAAAATAATGTTCTGTCTGTATTTTATCTAAGTATTTATAAAAATTTGTAGCAGACAAATTTTCAAGTTTTCTGATCACTATCTTCCTAAAATAAATACTTTCTATAGGATTTTTCTTTTAAAGATCAACTGGTTGTGAGTAATTTTCCAAAGAAATTAAAATCTGCTCTTGCATGTTTATTACAGTACTTTTCACAATTGCTAATTATGAATTCAACCTGGGTGCTCATGAATGAATGTATAGAAAAGAATGAAATTCCCTGCCATTTGCAGCAACATGGATGGAACTAGAGGACCTTACATTAAGTGAAATAAATTACGCATAGACAAATACCACATGATCTTACTTATATGAGGAAAGTAAAAAGTTGATCTCAAAGTAGAGAATAAAATAGAGGTAACCAAAGCTTGAGAAGAATATAGAGAAGATAGAAGGATGGAGAGAGTATAGTTAATGGGTAATGGGGTGCAGTTGGGCAGGAGAAATAACTTCTAATGTGTTATAGTAGTAGGATAACTATAGTTGACAATAATTACTTAATATTTTAAAGTAGCTAATGAAGAATATTTTTAATGTTCCCAACACAAAGAATGATATGTTTCTATGATAGTAGATATGCCTGCTACACAGATCTGATTGTATACATGTATTGGAATATCAGTGTACCTTATAAATACATATAATTACTATGTCAATTAAAATATATATATATTAAATATCCAAAAACTAAATCAACTGATTCATACAAAAACAAAACTAGAGGCCCAAATAGGATAGAAACTAACTTATGACTAGAATTACTGGAAATTTCTATATATATATACTATGTATGTTTATAGCATGTGGTTTTTTTATTTTGTTTTTGTACTGTCGATTGAACCAAGGGGCACCTAACTACTAAGCCACAGCCCCAGCCCTTTTTATATTTTAAAAACAGGGTCTCGAGACTGCAGTGGAGGAGATAACTTCATTGAAACCTGCGGCTACAGTGATTTCTTCCCTTCCCTTCTAAAACCTTTCCTCCCAAGCATCAAATAAATTTATAGGAGTAAACAGTAACTCAGCAGTCAAACAGAACAAGAAGTAATATGAGCAGCTTGAAAAAGCAAGGAAGAAAAGGAATACAAACAATGCAGGACAGCCTAAATATTCAGGAGGACCTAGGGTCATCAGAAATATGGTCATATAAAGAACTCAAGGAACACCTTAGACAGATGGAATGGAACCTTAAAGAGGATATGAGATAGCAAATTCAGACAGTCAAAGAACACATTGAAAACGAATTACATAAACAGATAAAAGAAGTTAAGCATTTTTATCAGGAGATAGAGATTATAAAAAATAATCAAACAATAATTCTAGAAATGAAGGAAACGATAAACCAAATTAAAAACTCAATTGAGAGTATCACTAACAGAGTGGAGCAAGTAGAAGCCAGAACATCAGATAATGAAGACAAAATATATCATCTTGAAAAGAGTCTAGCCAACTCAGAAAGGCTGGTAAAAAAATCACGAGAAAAACATCTAAGAGTTATGGGATAACATAAAAAAACCAAACTTATGAGTCATTAGGATAGAAGAAGGTACAGAGATTCAAACCAAGGGAATGAGTAACCTGCTGAATGAAATAATTACAAAAAACTTTCCAGAAATAAAAAAGGAAACAGATATACAAATTGAAGATGCATTCAGGACACTGAGCACACAGAATCACAGTAGACCAACGCCAAGACACATTGTTATGAAGATATCCAATATACAGAACAAAGAGAAAATATTAAAAGCTACAAGAGAAAGGAGGCATATTACATTCAGGGGTAAACCAATAAGGTTAACAACGGATTTTTTATCATAGACGCTGAAAGCAAGAAGGTCATGGAAGAATGTATTTCAAACACTGAAAGACAGTGGATGCCAACCAAGAATTCTGTTTCCAGCAAAATTAAGCTTCAGGTATGACAACGAAATAAAAATCTTTCATGATAAACAAAAGTTAAAAGAATTTGCAGCAAGAAAACCAGCATTGCAAAGCATTTTGAGCAAAACACTACACGAGGAAGAAATGAAAAACAATAACCAAAACCATCAGTGGGAAGTGCCTCAGTAAAGACAGAGGGCGAGGGGAAAGATAATCATGGAGAAACAAACTAAATTTTTTTAAAAAAGGATAAATAATCAAACATGGCTGGAAATACAAACCATATATCAATAGTAACTCTAAATGTTAATGGCTTAAACTCTCCAATAAAGCGACATAGGCTGGTATCATGGATTAAAAAAACAAATCCAACAATATGCTGCCTCCAGGAGACACATCTGATTGGAAAAGACATACACAGGCTAAAGGTGAAAGGATGGGAAAAAATATACCACGCACACAGTCCTTGTAAGCAAGCAGGGGTGGCCATCCTCATATCGAATCAAATCGTCTTCAAGACTAAGTGAATCAAAAGGGATAAGGAAGGACATTATATACTGTTAAAAGGAACCATTCACCAACAAGACATAACAATTATCAATATTTATACACCAAATAATGGTGCTGCGACATTCATAAAACAAATTCTCCTCAAGTTCAAGAATCAAATAGACCACAACACAATAATTATGGGTGACTTCAACACACCTCTCTCACCATTGGACAGATCCTCCAAACAAAAGTTGAATAAAGAAACTATAGAACTCAATACCACAATCAATAATCTAGACTTAACTGACATATATAGAATATATCAACCATCATCAAATGGATATACTTTTTTCTCAGCAACACATGGATCCTTCTCAAAAAATAGACCATATATTATGCCATAGGGCAACCCTCAGAAAATATAAAGGGGTGGAGATAATACCATGCATTTTATCTGATCATAATGGAAGAAACTGGAAATCAATGATAAAAGAAGGAAGGAAAAATCCTACATCGCATGGAAAATGAACAATATGTTGATTTTCTAAAGAAGAACTTAAAGGAGGAAATAAAAAAATTCTTAGAGATAAAGGAAAATACAGACACAACATATTGGAATCTATGGGACACAATGAAAGCAGTTTTAAGAGGGAAATTCATCGCCTGGAGGTCATTCCTCAAAAAAAGAAAAAACCAACAAATAAATGAGCTCACACTTCATCTCAAAGCCCTAGAAAAGGAAGAGCAAAACAACAGCAAATGTAGCAGAAGGCAAGAAATAATTAAAATCAGAGCAGAAATCAATGAAATTGAAACAAAAGAAACTATTGAAAAAATTAACAAAACTAAAAGTTGGTTCTTCGAAAAAATAAATAAGATTGACAAACCTTTAGCCATGCTAACGAAGAGAAGAAGAAGAGAGAACTCAAATTACTAACATACGGGATGAAAAAGGCAATGTCACAACAGATGCTACAGAAATACAGAAGACAATTAGAAATTATTTTGAAAACCTATATTCCAATAAAATAGAAGATAGTGAAGACAGATAAATTTCTTAAGTCATATGATTTGCCCAGACTGAGTCAGGAGGATACACACAATTTGAACAGACCAGTATCAATGGATGAAATTGAAGAAGCAATCAAAATACTACCAATCAAGAAAAGCCCAGGACCGGATGGGTATGCAGAGTTTTACAAAACCTTTAAAGAAGAATTAATACCAATACTTTTCAAGTTATTTCAGGAAATAGAAAAAGAGGGAGCTCTTCCAAAGTCATTCTATGAGGCCAACATCGCCCTGATTCCGAAACCAGACAAAGACACCTCAAAGAAAGAAAACTACAGACCAATTTCTCTAATGAACCTAGATGCAAAAATCCTCAATAAAATCCTGGCGAATCGAATACAAAAACACATCAAAAAAATTGTGCACCATGATCAAGCAGGATTCATCCCTGGGATGCAAGGATGGTTCAATATACGGAAATCAATAAATGTTATTCACCACATCAATAGACTTAAAGATAAGAACCATATGATCATCTCAATAGATGCAGAGAAAGCATTCGACAAAGTACAGCATCCCTTTATGTTCAAAACATTAGAAAAACTAGAGATATCAGGAACTTACCTTGACATTGTAAAAGCTATCTATGCTAAGCCTCAGGCTAGCATCATTCTGAATGAAGAAAAGTTGAAGGCATTCCCTCTAAAATCTGGAACAAGACAGGGATGCCCTCTCTCACCACTTCTATTTAATTTAGTCCTTGAAATACTAGCCAGAGCAATTAGACAGACAAAAGAAATTAAAGGCATAAAAATAGGAAAAGAAGAACTTAAATTATCACTATTTGCGGACAACATGATTCTATACCTAGAAGACCCAAAGGGTCTACAAAGAAACTACTAGAACTAATAAATGAATTCAGCAAAGTGGCAGGATATAAAATCAACATGCATAAATCAAAGGCATTTCTGTATATCAGCGACAAAACTTCTGAAACGGAAATGAGGAAAAACACTCCATTCACAATATCCTCAAAAAAAAAAATAAAATACTTGGGAATCAACCTAACAAAAGAGGTGAAAGATTTATACAATGAAAACTACAGAACCCTAAAGAGAGAAGTAGAAGAAGATCTTAGAAGATGGAAAAATATACCCTGTTCATGGATAGGCAGAACTAACATTATCAAAATGGCGATATTACCCAAAGTTCTCTACAGGTTCAACGCAATGCCAGTCAAAATCCCAAGGGCATTTCTTGTACAAATAGATAAAGCAATCATGAAATTCATATGGAGAAACAAAAGACCCAGAATAGCAAAAGCAATTGTAAGCAGGAAGTGTGAATCAGGCAGTATAGCGATACCAGATTTCAAACTATATTACAGAGCAATAGTGACAAAAACAGCATGGTACTGGTACCAAAACAGGCGGGTGGACCAATGGTATAGAATAGAGGACACAGAGATTAATCCACAAAGTTACAACTATCTTATATTTGATAAAGGGGCTAAAAGCATGCAATGGAGGAAGGATAGCATCTTCAACAAATGGTGTTGGGAAAACTGGAAATCCATATGCAACAAAATGAAACTGAATCCCTTTCTCTCGCCATGCACAAAAGTTAACTCAAAATGGATCAAGGAGCTGGATATCAAATCAGAGACTCTGCTTCTGATAGAAGAAAAAGTTGACTTCAATCCAAATTCCTTAATAGGACGCCCATAGCCCAAGAGTTAAATATAAGAATCAACAAATGGGACTTACTTAAACTAAAAAGTTTTTTCTCAGCAAGAGAAACAATAAGAGAGGTAAATAGGGAGCCTATATCCTGGGAACAAATTTTTACTCCTCACACTTCAGATAGAGCCCTAATATCCAGAGTATACAAAGAACTCAAAAAGTTAGACAATAAGATAACAAATAACCCAATCAACAAATGGGCCAAGGACCTGAACAGACACTTCTCAGAGGAGGGTATACAATCAATCAGCAAGTACATGAAAAAATGCTCACCATCTCTAGCAGTCAGAGAAATGCAAATCAAAACCACCCTAAGATACCATCTCACTCTAGTAAGATTGGCATCCACTATGGAGTCAAACAACAAGTGCTGGCGAGGATGTAGAGAAAAGGGTACACTTGTACATTGCTGGTGGGACTGCAAATTGTTGCAGCCAATTTGGAAAGCAGTGTGGAGATTCCTGGGAAAGCTGGGAATGGAACCACCATTTGACCCTGCTATTGCCCTTCTCGGACTATTCCCTGAAGACCTTAAAAGAGCATGCTACAGGGATACTGCCACATCGATGTTCATAGCAGCACAATACACAATAGCTAGACTGTGGAACCAACCCAGATGTCCTTCAATAGATGAATGGATAAAAAAAATGTGGCATTTATACACCATGGAATATTACACAGCACTAAAAAATGACAAATCATGGAATTTGCAGGGAAATGGATGGCACTAGAGCAGATTATGCTTAGTGAAGCTAGCCAATCCCTAAAAAACAAATACCAAATGTCTTCTTTGATATAATGAGAGCAACTATTAACAGAGCAGGGAGGAAGAGCAGGAAGAAAAGATTAACATTAAACAGAGACATGAGATGGGAGAGAAAGGGAGAGAAAAGGGAAATTGCATGGAAATGAAGGGAGACCCTCATTGCTATACAAAATTACATATAAGAGGTTGTGAGGGGAATGGGAAAATAAACAAGGAGAGAAATGAATTACAGTAGATGGGGTAGAGAGAGAAGATGTGAGGGAAGGGGAGGGGGGATAGTAGGGGATAGGAAAGGTAGCAGAATACAACAATTACTAATAGGGCATTATGTAAAATTGTGGATGTGTAACCGACATGATTCTGCAATCTGCATTTGGGGTAAAATCGGGAGTTCATAACCCACTTCAATCTAATGTATGAAATATGATATGTCAAGAGCTTTGTAATGGGGCTGGGGATGTGGCTCAAGCGGTAGCGCTCTCGCCTGGCATGCGTGCGGCCCGGGTTCGATCCTCAGCACCACATACCAACAAAGATGTTGTGTCCGCCAAGAACTGAAAAATAAATGTTAAAAATTCTCTCTCTCTCTCTCACTCTCTCTCTCTCCTCTCTCACTCTCTCTTAAAAAAAAAAGAGCTTTGTAATGTTGTGAACAACTAATAAAAAAAAGAAGTCACTTTCAGTGAAAAAAATTGGTCTTGCCTGTGAGTATCTTAGGTTCTATGATTGCCAGGCTTGCCATTTTCTTCCTGAGATGCTGAACTGTACTTGCCTTGGCATTGCTTGTAGGAAATATGTGAAATAGGAAATTTCATATGTGAATTTGGAAGGGCCTTGATGGCATGTTTGTGGAGAATTTTGCCTTGTTAATCCTCAATCTCAACAACCTTTTTCTTAGCTCTAGATTATAATATGGTCAGCTCCAGAGTGGTAGAATAACTAGGAGTTGCTTCCATCCCTGTCAGTTTTTTGAAATGCCCTAAATGAAATGGAAGGGGGAATTTCTGGCCAAACTTTCAGCATGTTTTTTTTTTTCCCCTATATTCTCATAATGTTGTTTTTTTAAAAAATAAATTTTTAAAGTGAGAAAAAAAACAAACAAGGTCTCACTAACTTGCTTAGGGTCTCACTAAGTTGCCGAGATTGGCTTTGAATTTTCAATCCTCTAGCCTCGGCCTCTTGAGCTGCTGGGATTATAGGCCATTTGTTTTATTATGTTTATTAGTATATAGACTATGTTTACAGTGAATGAGGATTTTAAAAGTCCCTCTTTTTTCTCTTATGACGTGTTAGAAAAAAAGTGATTTGGAAAAGGTATTCTCAGTATAATTAGTACTGGTTCCGAATAACAACTTTCAAGGACTGTGGTACTCAATTTTAAACTTAGAGAACAAAAGTAACAGCACTGCTCTAAAAAAATTTAAAGAGAATTGAACTTTCTGTGGTTACTTTTTTGGTTTTGCTGGTGTGGTTTCTTCAATTTTTGGCATTTATTGTAAAATTCAGTAGGAATCTCAGCTTAATGGATAAGGAACTTTTCCTCTTATAGTGGTTTTTTTCAGAAATATGTTGTCTCCTTCTTTCCTGCCAGGAATTAGTAGCGACAGTGACATTGAATGTGACACTGAGAATGAAGAGCAGGAAGAGCACAGCAGCATGGGCGGATTTAACGACTCTTTCATGGCACAGCCCCCAGATGAAGGTGCAACATATAATGTCATCTTACACAGATTAGTAAAACCATTGGTGATGATGTTTTTTCTTCTACTGCTATTGCTTCTACTTACTCTGCTTCTTTTCTTTTTGTCTTTTTTTGTTTTGTTTTTATCATTTTTACATTTTTTGGTAAACTATATGGTATTAGAAAAAATTGGAGGGTAATGTTTGGCTTGATTAGATAGATACCTGATGAGTGTCACTTCTTTGATGGAGGAGAGAGACCACAGCCTGCTTTTGTATAGCTTATTTACCTAAGAATGGCCTTAAATTATACACAGGTGTAAAAACAATTAAACAAAGAAGAATTTTCAACAGAGACCATTTGTGGCTTGTAGTACATAAATATTTACTATTTGCCACCTTGTTTTCCAACCTCTGGGGAAGTTTTAGATGTTTGATCCCCTCCCTCGATTTTCTTTTTTTTTTTTTTTTCAAGCCAACTATATGACTTTTTAAATAGCTTTGATTTCTTAGAAATGCATTCAAATTATGGAATCATTCGTGTTTCTTTTAAATCTTTTTTAAAATTAATTTATTTTAATTAGGTATAGATGACAACAGAATGTGTTTTGATTCATTATACACAACTCCAGTACAACTTTTCATTTCTCCGATTGTACACCATGTAGTGTTGCACCATATGTGCAGTCATAAATGTACCTAGAATCATTCATTTTTTATTCCTTTCTCTCCCTTCTTTCTTGTTTAAGTGTTGGTATCTTTAGGGGAGAAACACCAAGAGAAACTTGAGTAAATATGTATATTTGTATTTTATAGACTTCAATTTTATGGCAACCTCATATTCTATCATATAGAAGTACAGGTAAAATAATGGAATGTGTATTAGAAAATTATAGAAATACTGGTTTAAAGTCATCCAGAAACCTTAATAATCAACCTGAGCATTGCTGTGTAAGATTTCCTGAAATGACAACATTGTCAGGCTTATGTGCATTGTTAACTTTGTATCTTACATATTTCCCTAGTGTTCTAGTATCTTTTTTCAATATAGAGCCAAGTATTGAATGATTTGTAAGTTTTAAAGCAATTTCTTCTACTTCTAAGACAAGCACTCAGATTTTGGGCAAATTAATTTTGAGTCCTGGTGGGATTCTCAGTAATGTTTGCATGTGTAATTTAGTTGGCTTTGAAATACATTTTGTTTATAGCACCTTGAGTCTGGAAAGTATACTTCATCATTGTTTCTTTTTTCTTTCTTCAACTGTTCCCACCAGTCCGGGTCGACAAAGTGAGGCAGTGCCTTTCATCTTCTAACTAGGGGTGTCTATTACACATTTTGGGTTTTCTCCTTTGTTTTTCCTTTGCATTTGCTTGTATCTGACTCAAATCACATATTCTCTGAAGACAGAGATTTGTACAGCTGAGCACCTCTTTCTTCACTAACACATTTTGTAAGATCATTTAAAGAGTTAGGAAAGAAAATATACTTTGTTGTTATATCTGTTTTTAATTTAAAATTTTTTCTTTTAATTTTTCTTAGATACACACTCCAGTTTTCCTGATGGTGAACAAGCAGACCGTGAAAATCTTCACTTCAGTACTGATGAAAACAGTGGAAGGTAATTGCCAGATCAAGAGAATTGACTTATAAGCTACCTTGACCCTGAATCTTGTAGTTGGTGCTCAAATTTGTCATCAACCAGATAGTCAGATTTAGGTCTTTTTTTTTCCATCATCTCTACCTGAAAGAATAATTCAGGAGCTGTTAGAAAGTAGTACAATTCTAGTAAAGAAAGTAGAACATGGGAAAAAATTAATAGTGTGAGCAGAGTTCTTCCTAATGTAATAACAGTGTTGTCCTCAATTAATTTAGAAAATTAGTACATCCACAAAAGGTAGAAGACCAGTTAACTTCCAGAAAATGTACTAGAGGCAGTGCATGCACTCAGTAACCTGTTCATCCTTGGTGCTCTGTCTTTGGCTAAACACCTGTTGTGTTTAAATGACTACCTTTATATTTCAGGTTTTAATCACAGTTTGTTTCATTAGGACCTATAGATTAGTGAATAGAAAAATTACCTATAAATAGATTCTGTCCTATAGACACTTTTTGTGAATGACTGAAGTAACACTAGACTGGATCTCCTCTTTGGAGTATGTTGACAGACTAAAGTTTGTTTATCTTTTCTTTCTTGTTTAAGTGTTGGTACCTGTTTAACAGCACATCTTTCTGTTGTGTGACTTTGTATATGTATTTAAAATGAACTTAGTTAATATGGATTGGTTATGTTCCTGGTCATGTAAAAAGATCATTGAAAACTATTTCATTTTTTCTGCCTCATAAAATATAGTGCAACAAATATTTTTAAACTCTATTTTCATTGGATATTGCTTCAGATTCAATAAATTTAAATATACATACTGCATAGTAGGTTACATCAAAGTGTAGTTGATATCAGATTGTCTTACATACTCATAATTACCCCCAAAATAATTGCCAAACTTTGCCACTGTGCTTCTGAATTTGTGTTTGAGCTGCTATATATTCATGAAAATTATACTGAATTGACCAAGACTGTTGAAAAAGCATGAATAACTATATGTACATGTGAAAGACATCTCATCAGCTTGTTTTACTTAATATTATTCATTTTTCCATATCTAATATCTTGATGAATGCTATGACTTATAGTTTACTTCTTTTCAGAATAGTTTGCACTTTTTGTTAATAAAATTAACTTGAGAAAATGCGGCTCTGCAGTTTATTAAAAGTGGGACCAGATATCCGTTTTTCTATTTCTCTTGATGGTAGCTGTTTAGTAATGTAGACAAGATCATTTTTTGAACAGGGGTGATGGGCAGCTTCTCTTTTAGTTGTTCCATAATTGTAATAAACCTGGAAGTTCAAAAGCTTTTTTCATGGATAGCTTTTAATTCAGATTAGTTAGCTTTTAGTAGGGTAGTCTTTGGAAGATATAATTCTTCTCTTCGTTCCTAGCCACTTTACATACCAACTCTGTTTCCAGTTCTTTCCTTTTTAGATAAGGTGTCTCTGTTGTTTCCCAGGTTGGCCTTGAACTCCTGGGCTCCAACAATCCTCCTTTCTCGGCCTTCCAAGTAGCTGGAACTACAGGTGTGTGCAGTACCCAACTTTGTTCCCAGTTCTTTAATGATGCCAGGAACACTGTTTCCCTATTCATTGATGCAGCATGCCTGCGTTGGCCATGCTAGATACTAGGTAGCAGTGAGAATGGGCAGAGGGACAGGAGAAGAATCCCTCACTCTGCTCTGATTGTCCTACCTTCCTGCACCACTGCCCCCGCCCCCTGCCCCTGTACTGGGGCTAAGCCACATTCCCAGCCCTTTTTTATATTTTATTTAGAGACAGGGTGTTATTGCTTAGGGCCTTGCTAAGCTACTCAGGCTGGCTTTGAACTCAAAATCCTTTTGCTGCAGCCTCCTGAGCCTCTGGGATTACAGGTGTGCATGACCATGCCCAGCTTCTGCACCACATAGTGTATCCTAATGGTCTTCACTTTTTTTTTTTTTTTTTTAACAGCTTTTGCTGAAGGGCATTTCTTTCCACTGTTACCTTGCTTCAGTATTTAGTGTCTTTATCTTAATTCCTAGAAAACCTCTGCTGAATAAGGGTTTTCTCTTAGGCCTAAAGAGGTAAGAGTAATGCTTATATTGTGCATGTACATATCATTTCTGGACAACTTTGACCACCTGTGTCATTGAATCCTTCAGTAACCTTTGAGATGGATGAGTTGTGTCTTGTCCCCCTTTGGCAGAAGAACCTGAGGTTCCCGGGAGGTCGTATGATGCTCTTAAGGTTCAACACAAGAATGGGATGAACTGTTGCTCTAGTGCTTTTTCCAGTTCATCACACTTAAATTAAGCCCAACATTTTGATAACTAGTAACTAAAAACCTAAAGATTGTCCTATTTTTAAAGTTTATTTTGAGATGTACCTTTTAGTCCAGCTTTTGCTTTTGTTAATGCCTTTGTATAACTGTAGAACAGTGATACAGCTGGGCTGGGGATATAGTTCCAGTGGTAGAGTATTTGTCTAGTGCGTGAAAGGCCCTTGGGTTCGATCCTTTGTTTTGATCTTTGAATTAGGATCCAACACTATGATTATTTCCATAGCTCAGCTTGTTACAGTTTTGGTCACTGGAAACTCTCTTAGGTTTTTAATGTCCTTGTGATATGTCCCCTTTGGTCTGTTCTTTTTTTTTTTTTTTTTTTTTTCCTTACTACTTGAGGAACCCTGGCTCCTTTTCTTAGAGAATGATATTTAGAAACGAAGATATGGATGCTAATGTGCTTATTGATACTAGGGCTTCACTGCTTCTAGTCCCTCTCAGTGGATAGAATAGGAAATGTGTGTGTACGTGTGTGTGTGTGTGTGTGTGTGTGTGTGCTGAGTCATGCAGATTCACACATTTATATGTATTACTGGATCTATGTGTATAAATCTTTGGGGGGTTTTGTTTTAAGGGAAACACCACCAGTCCAGCTCCACAGGGCTCATTCTAGACCTCCCTCTTACTTATAATGTGTAACAGTGAGAAGCCTGGCTCTCATTAGCTATAGCACATTAATTTTTTAACCCTAATGCACAAGTCAGTCAGTTTTTTTAACATATCCCCTTGGGAGGGGAAAAAAATTACCATCTAGAGTTTGGTGCTTGTTTTTGTGTTTTATTTGGAATAGGAATTTCAGGCTCAGCTCTATCTGGGCTCAAGCAATTCTTCTCAGTCTCCCAAGTAGCTGGAACTGTAATTTATGTGCCACTGCACCTGGCTAGTGTATAGTTCTTTTAGTCTTTCAAGATCATGTCACAATACTCTTGCAAAGTTTTTTAGGTCCTTAGATTCAAAACTACATTGGTTCCTTTCTTTCCTCTTTGCTGTGATTCTGGTTCATTTGTGATACAGTTCGATTCATCATTATAGTCTGCTTTCTTTCCTCCCACACACATCCTGGTTGATTTTTTTTAAATTTACATATTTTAAAATTCAATCTTTTTGGTATACAGCTCTGTGGGTTTTGACAAATGTCATGTATCCGGGGGCTGGGGATGTGGCTCAAGCGGTAGCGCGCTCGCCTGGCATGCGTGCGGCCTGGGTTCGATCCCCAGCACCACATACCAACAAAGATGTTGTGTCCACCGAAAACTAAAAAACTAAAAAATAAATATTAAAAATTCTCTCTCTCTCTCTCTCTCTCTCTCTCTCCTCTCTCACTCTCTCTTTTTTAAAAAAAAAAAAATGTCATGTATCCACCACCAGTGCTACACAGAACATTTTCCATCCACCCTAAAAATTCACTTGTGATAGCCCTTTGTACATATACATCTCCTTCCCAAACTCCTTGTTATCACTGATTTGTTCTCCGTCTTTAATTTTCCCTTTGCCATAGAGTCATATAAATGAAATCATGCAACATGTAGCCTTTTACTTGGTAAAATGCATTTTTTAATCCATATTGTGTGAATCAGTATTTCTTTCCTTTTTTTATTGCCCAGTAGTAGTCTATTATATAATGGAATTTGCCCACTGAAAGACTTTTAGGTTATCTGCAGTTTGGCTGTTTGTGAACCTTATACACATTTGCATATATATTTTTATGTAAGTTTAAGTATTCTCTATAATTTTATATGCCTACTGGTGGGAGTTCCAATTGTATTCCCCACACACAAACACTTGGAAATTTTGTTGTTTTAGGCATTCCTTTCTTTCTTTCTTTCTTTCTTCTTCTTTTTTTTTTTTTTTCCTTTTTCCTGGTACTGGAGATTGAACCAAGTACCTAGTGCATGATAGGCCAGCAAACTACATCCCCATCCATTTTTATTTTGTGACAGGGTCTCACTACATTGCCCAGGCGGTCCTGAAACTTGGAAATCCTCCTGCCTCAGCCTCCTGAGTAGCTAGGATTACAGGCAAGTGCTGCCATACCTGGCTATTTTAGCCATTCTAATGGGTGCCTAGTGGCATTTGTTATATTGCTAATATCTTGCTGAGGATTTTTGCATCTATATTTATGAAGGATATTGGTCCATAGTTTTATTGCTCTTCATCTGATTTTACAACTACAGAGTAATGCTGAACACATAAAATGAATCTCCTTTTTCCTGGAAAAAAAAAACATGTAGAATTGGTTGTGTATATTATAATTATTATTAAATATTTTTAAGTTATAGATGGACACAATAACTTTATTTTATTTATTTTTATGTGGTGCTGAGGATTGAACTCAGTGCCTCACATGTGCTAGGCAAGTGCTGTACCACTGAGCTATAACCCCAGCCCAAGATTTTATTCTTTAATTGGTAAAATTTACCAGTGTGATCATCTGAAAGGAGCTTTCTTTTTCTTAGATGTGTTTTTTTTTTTTTTTTTTTTAGGGGGTGGTGGGTAGTACCACGGATTGAACTCAGGGGCACTCAACCACTGTGCCATATCCCCAGCCCTATTTTGTATTTTATCTGGAGACAGGGTCTGAGTTGCTTAGCGCCTCGCTTTTGCTGAGGCTGGCTTTGAACTCGAAGTCCTCTTGTCTAAGCCTCCTGATCCCTGGGATTACAGGTGTGTACCCTGCAGTTGTGGGGATTTTAGTATTTATCTAAGCTTCTTGGATCTATGGTTTAATGTGTGTCATTAATTATGCGTATGTCACACTGATGTTTGTACACAGCTCCTGTGTACTTGTTCTGTTCTGGGTTTATTTTGTTCTGGTGTTTCCTTCACTCTTAATGTGTTGTATGTCAGTGAGGGTACTTTTTGTTGACTTACTTCAGGTTTACTAGTTCTCCTCTCATCACCACAGAATTTACTGATGAGCCAATCAGATGTACTCATCATTACAGTTATGGTGGAGTTTTGTTTTTAACATTTCTATTTAATTATAATTTCCATCTCTTTGCTGACATCACACACATAATCTTACATGTTGGCCACTGCTTTCCTTAACATTAATCAAATTTAAGTAAAATTCTTGCTCGAGCTAGGGGTATAGCTCAGAACTGGAGCATTACCTAGCATGTGCAAGGCCCTGGGTTTGCTTCCTAGCACTGGCCTTAAAAACAAAAACAAACTTGGTTCCAAATTGTCTGGTTTCTAATGATTGCTTCATCTCTTCCAAGTGCAATTTTTCCTTGCCTTTTCACATGCCTCAGTGTATTTTGTTAAAAGCAATCCATGTTAAACAGAAGATTAGATGCTTTGTGGATATTTATGACTGAAAGTGAGCAGGCCTTTTCTGCTGCTTAGACCTTCATTGCAGAGATTATCTAGTTAGGAGTTTGGCTCAAGGCTTGCTGTTGCTATGATTGACCCTAGTGATTATTTCAGGTTCCTATTGCAATATCTGGTTTTGCTGATGGGGGTTGAATTGGCAGGGCAGTCTCTCCCCTAAGCATATAACTTCTATTTGTACCCTTTCAGAGGGTCTGTTTTTGTTGGGGACTATAAGGTTCAAGTCTAGCACTTTGCATATGTTAAGCACTTGCTTTACTACTGAGCTAAACCTCTAGCTCCTTTATGCTTCTGGTGATCTCTCATCCTTGTACCAGAAATATTGTGCTGTTATTTGAAGACTGACTGGGGCTGACATTCTCAGATTAAGCTGCAGTTTTAGACACTAGGTTTGGACCGACAGGGCCTTTTCAGTTTACTTGCCCCTTCCCAGCTAGTTGTAGGCCCAGTGACATTGCTGTCCCTACCCTGTTGCCTTCCCTCACCTCCAGGAACTAGCCACCAGTGCCCTAAGTGAAGCAGTATTTCCTCCTCCAAAAGAAGAGCACTTCTGTTTCATAGAGGAGATAGGGGGGACAGATCTGAACCTTTCCACAAGGTTGTTGTATACCTCTTTTGGGTCTGCACCACAGTTAACTCTTATTAGGGCTCTTTCCAGTCTTTTTTCTGTGAACACTTAGTAGAGTTTGTGAAGAAAAAGCCTGAAGAGAGGGCTTTTTCTCTAGGCCCCCAGGACTCCACACTCTTTCCAGCCCATACTCTGCCTTTACCAGTTGTCATGTTAGCTCATAGCTACCCTAGGGAAACTAGTGCTCCACTGCCCCTGTAAGAGCCTGTCAACTTTAGGCCAGTTGATTATTCTTCAACCTCAATTTTCCAGTGTTCAAAAAGTCATAATTTGCAGTTAATCTGGCTGTTTTTCATTGTAGGAATGGAAGCAGTGTTGTTCCTTCTAGCTCTACATCAGAGCAGAAGCTGAAAGTAGGTATTTAAAAAAAAAAAAAAAAAAAAGGTGAAGTACATGTTGAAGTAAAGACATTTTAATTTTAAAACTGTAATTCGAAAACAGGCCATTTTTATCCAAATTCTTTTTAAATTTAAAGAGGTGATTTGTTGAAAGTTTAGAAAATAGGGTGCCGAGCATAGTAGTGCACATCTATAATACCAGGCTGAGGCAGGATTGCAAGTTCAATGCTAGCCTTAGGGTCTCGCTAATAAAACATAAAAAGGGCTGGGGATGTGGCGTGGTCAGGTACCCCTGGGTACCAAAAATAAAAAAGGAAAAAAAGTATGTTTGGAAAATAGAAAACTCCAAGAGCATATACTTTTAGTCCGGATTTATAGAAGTTTTAAAACTCTAATCGGGAGGCCTAAGAGAACATGGTAACATCAGCCATCTATAGTTTGAGACACATATTATGGACTGAGCTGTTTCTCAGAACAGATCAGACACATTTATAGTGACTGCTCCTTCTGTTCCTGCTCTGCCCAGCTAGAGTGCTGGCCCAAGACCTGCAGCACTGGTAATGTCTCCTAATGTCCTTTTGAAAGGGCTGCTCCCTGGGCTTGTCTCTCTGTTTGTTTTGTTCTTCTTGATTAGTCTATTACAACTCTACTTGGCTTAGTTGCTCAGCCCTTATGCTCTAGCAAATGTCATCCCGAGTAATGACTGGCAGGGACTTTTTCATCTGTCCATCTACTCATTTGGAAAATTGTTTCTCTAAATGTGAATCATTCTGGACATTTTTCACATCCGTTTCCCTGGTTCTAAATCAGGATCAGAAGAATTAGAACCTATGAGGGGCCCTGCTTGCACCATGAGGGTAGGGGCACATCTTACCTGGAGGTTCCATGACTGGAGCTGAATCCTTCAGCTTGGCATGAGAGGCTAGCCAAACCAAGCTGCTCAGTGAAAAGCACTTTTTTGAGTCTTGGGAAAGAAACCCATTTGTTTGAAGTACAGTTCAGTTTAGTAAAAACTAATAGATGGCGCGGGGCTGGGAGTGTAGTGGTATAGAGTGTACTTAGTGTGCAAAAAAAGGCCCTGGTTTCAATCCCCAGCACCAAAAAAAAAACCATAATTTTTTTTTTTAACCTTTATTTTGTTTTTATGAGGTGTTGAAGATTTTTACCACTGAGCTACAACCCCAGCTCCCCATTTTTTTTAACGGTGCTATGACATGCTAAGCATCTTCTTTCAAAAATTTTTTTTTTCTGTACATGAAGTCATGCTAAGGACTGAGTTAATTTAGGAAATTAGTGTTCTCACCATTAAGGCTTTCAAATTTCACAGTGTGTTAACTAGGTTTATCCATTTCCTTAGATGCAGTTGAACCCCCACATTTGTCTCCAGAAAACCTCCATATTCAACCGAATAACTCATTAGATTCTTTTGCTTCACTTTGCCCATGCCCATTTAGTTTGAAACTACACTCAAGGATAATACGCAAAGCGTTCCCCATTCCACTGTTAATGTCCCTAATTAAGGCTTTCCCAGGATGCTTCCCCCCAAACCCCAATTTGTGTAATTTAAGTATTATATATAAGTATTATATAATTTAGCTTTCTTTTAAAGAAAAAAAAGACAAATGACTTAGTGATTTTAAATTGCTGGGTTTTATTAAGATATTGGCAAAATTTCAAACATTCTTTACCTGAATGAACAGTTTGAATAAATAAAATATGAGAAGGATCACTCATGATTACAACTGAACTCAAAAGTGATCTGTACAGCAGGTTTGTAAATTGATAAATTTACTTGATAAGAAATATTCACTTCACTCCATAAAGAATTCTTTGCAGAGAAAAAGAGAAAGCCTGTCTCTCACCAAAGAGCACCTAGAGAGTTAACAATGATGTATTTGGATTATTTAATACATCAAAGTTAATTTGAAGTATTTCCTTTTCAATAGTAACTGCTATATCAGTCTGGAGTTCCCTGTCCTATTTCATTTTGTTTTTCTAATTAGTAGAATAAATATAGTCTTCAGAATACATAAGATGCTGCTGGAGGAAGTAATTATTTTTTCAGTACAGTACCATATGTCTGGAAGATAGCTGTGTTGTAATACTGGCAGTATTTAATCTTTTCACAGGTCATGCTAATTTATGATCCAAAGAAAAATTTGTCCCATGATAAGGTTGAACTAAATTGTAGTATCTCCCCTTCTATGGCTTGAAAATGCTCATTGAGTGAACAAATTTTTAAAAATTAAAATAATTGAGGGCTGGGGATGTAGCTAGCTCAGTTGGCAGAGTGCTTGCCTCTCATGTACAAGGCCCTGGGTTCAATCCCCAGCACCACACAAAAAATTGAGATCATTTTCTCATAAATTCTCGGCAAGTACTTGGGGAAAGAAGTACTTGACTACAGCAGTCTTATCTGAAAATGGGTCATTTTCATCTGCCCATTGGATGTTGTACTTCTTACTGGCACAGTGTTCCAACAATGGAGTGTGGTTGTCATGAAAATGCAGTGTTGATGCTATACCACTATAAATGTGGTCAGAATTAGACTCAGTGTTGACATTGACATGATTGACATTGTCCTTGGTTAAGGTGTTAACTTTCAAGGAACTCTAGTCGATTTATTTCAAGGACAATGGATGGCACTTCTAGGTAAAGAAAAGGTATATACATGTGTTTCTACCTGACCCCTGTAGTACAGACCTAAATGGGATTAATAGCCCCAAGTATTTGGTGCTGTAATGTTGCCTAACCTCAGATATCCCTCAAAAGTACACATCTAGAAAGTGAAAAAGGAAACCTTTAAATTCGGGACTGACGCCCCTTGAAACTCACAGTGAATGTACAAGGAGTTTATAATAACTTCAGATGGTGACTTGAAGTCTGTTTCCCTAACCAGTAGTACACTTTTCTTGTTTATATTTGTTTTTGTTTTTACTATTTCCTATTCTAACAAAACTTGTTTAGCAGGCAAACAAATTGATGCAGATCATGGTAAGTTGAAAAAGGGATACTGCCACTCTTTATGGAGTGTAGAACGTTCACCACCACTAAATTACACGATGAGTAAAGGTACAAAACACATAATTCAGACTATACCTCAGCATTAACAGTTAAGTGTATATTATACTTTTATATCTATTATTTTTACAATCACCAGATACACCATCATTAAATACAAGTTACAGAAATGTATAGATACCATTAGTTAGAGGGTTACTTATTGCTTACGTTAGCAAGCAGCAAATAAGGGCACAGGATTTGAACTGAAGGGAGCTACTTTCTATCACCAGTGGCATTAATATTAACACTGCATTTCACAAAGCACTGCTTTTTATCTACTGTATAGAACCAAGAGCAGCATATATCAGACCAATAACCACTACTTTTTATAATATGTTATAGAATTTTAAAGGACTTACCTTACAAATGGTACCTAACTACCCTATGATTACGAGTATTGTGAACAAATGAATAGTTGCTATTTTTTACAATATTGGTTTATTGACCACACTAGAACTACTTTTCTGTTTTCTAGAGAGAGCTAATGATATGAGAAATGGAGTTAACACTGCTATATAGTCAGACCTACAAAACCCAGACCTTTAAAAATGTGTTTGTCCCAGTTCCATCCAACCATCTTTTTCCTCACTAAAAAAGCTTATCATTGTAACTTCTTCCCAAAAGAGACAACTATAGAAAGTTCTTTTAAAAAAAGGCATTTTGGACTATAATGTAAACCAATATTCTGCTGCCTGTGTTTTGTTTCCTTAGATAATCTGATTTGAAACTGAGACTGCATGTCAACATGATCTAGGCTTCAGAAAATGATATAAGTGAGGTACATGTATGGGGCAAAGCATCAGAATGATGAAAATTTGTAATATATATAGCTGGAGACGTTACTTATTCTCTTCTTTTCAACCATGTGTCACAAGACTGAGGAAAGAATAAATTACTTCAAAGTCAAGAGAAAACAAATAATGAAAATCTCTACTTAACATCCAAATTTTAAAAAATAAAATCTGTAGATTAACAATCTGATTGTTGCTAAAGTGTTTTTTTTTGTCGTTTTGTTGTTGCTAATTACTTGATATAGATACTGGCCCCTGTAATATGCTATAGTCATCTGTGTCTTTGACTTATATCTATGTTATGGAATTGTAGTTCTATGTTATGGAATTGTAGTCCTACTCCCTGGGTCTAGGGAACATAAACCAATTTTATCAGCATGTAAAAACATAATTAGATGGTGGACAGTTGGTACATCCAGCTTGCATGAGCGATCAGTCAGTACAGCAGGGCTACTCCTTTCTGTGGGCATGGCTGCTGGTCCCTAGTCAACTAGGA
The DNA here is from genome assembly GCF_052094955.1 of Ictidomys tridecemlineatus. Classification (NCBI taxonomy): domain Eukaryota; kingdom Metazoa; phylum Chordata; class Mammalia; order Rodentia; family Sciuridae; genus Ictidomys; species Ictidomys tridecemlineatus. The sequence continues at coordinate 32,820,973 of NC_135479.1, read as the reverse complement.
AAGGGCAACTGGGGGACTCCATGGTTCTGAGAGAATAAGAGGGTGCTGTCTTTTACTGGCTTAAAACTGCAGAAATAGCAAAACTGTCAAATAGAACTAAATATTGAAATAAGCGCACATCCTGTCCCTGCAGTATGAAGTTGCATGTACCTTGTTTCTATTGGCTCATATCTTCCAATTGTAACTACACAGACCTGGCTCAGTAATCTGCATCTTCCTTTGCATTTGGCATCTGTGTTCACTTTAGGCAGTACTTTCAGCTTCCTGCTACCAATTACTTCATTCCCTTGGGAAAAACAATATTAGAGAAGTAAAAATGGGCATTTTTCATTCTCCAAAGCCACTTTTTATATATTATTGTAGTACATATCTTTGCTATGTGTGAACTTCAAAAAAAAATGGTATTTAACTTTCTTTTTAAATGGCATTTTGATTCTTGTGTATGTTTGTACCTGACATCATCTCTATTAAACCAGTTTTATTCCTGAGATGAGGGTACAGTGAAAACACATTAGCATCATAGATTAAAACCAGCTGACAGTGGTCTCATAAAATGACAAATAAAAATTCCACCAAAAGCACCATAACAGGTTATGAAACTCCCAAGTAACTGCTGCCCTAGGAAATATTTGATTCAAAAAGTTTTGTTACAGAGAAAAAAAAAGTCAATAAATCTTTGACTGTATACTGCCTCAAAAGCCTGAGAATATGACACTTTTACACTAGTTTTCCACTTTCATCATTACCAGTTAAAACACATATGGCTTTTAGCCTTTCACCTGCCAAAAAAAAAAAAGGTTGGGGGGATCTTTCTTAGTCCCCAGGATCTTGAGAGATGGTTCCCAATTTAGTTCTTCATTGTTCTCTGTAAGTAGATTAGGCACATCAGACCAGATTTCAACTGAGTTGAGATTCAACACTATATATTTCAATATATCCTGACTGAAATAACTTTCAAGTTTCCACTAGTGACGTGAAGGGGTGCTGGAGAGGGGACGTATGTAGGTGTAGAGACACATCACAGGGACCAGTTGTATAATTTTGCTAGTGAAACTGCCAATACTTTTTTTTTTAGATTGAAAACACTGTAATTTGAGTTTCCTAGAGATCTATTTACATTTAAGAATTGAGCCATCCATGGATTCATACTGAAGCACATGTGTTTAGAAATGTCTACCTTGTTTCTACTCTGATAATGTTTTTAATTGAGGGATAGCTAGCTAGCCTACTTTAAAGAAAACGTATTATATTTTATGGCTCCAGAGAAGATCTGCATATGGAATATCATTACCCTTTCTGACCTTTCTCATTGTATTTTCACTATACCCTTTCCAACTATTTTCCCTCCATGGCACATAACTTCTTAACATCCTGTTTCTCTTCCCACTTCGAATAAGTGTGGACAGGCTGATGCCCATTTTGTGGGAAGGCTCTCGAGCAGAGAGAAATGAATAAAACTTTGGATTGAACCTGAATCCGTGCCACCTCTTGAAGTAGTAGTGGCGTAAATGATACAATCTAGAAACTCTTTTTCCCAGGTATTTGAACTGTTCACTTTCCAACCCAGAACAGACAAGAGCCAAGCTCTCCATTCTGTATATCTGCTGCCCTGGAAACTCTCCAGCACCATTCCGTTCAGGCAATGATGATCGAACTGATTTTTCCTTCATTATTAGCTCATTAATAAGATTTGCTTGCTTTGGTGCACCAAGACCAAACATCTCAACTGATGGCAAAATCTGGGCACTGTGAGGTTTGGTTGCTTCTATTTGTGTGAGATCTAGGTAGCCTGGGTCTTCCAGCACGTTGATTTGGGACCCTGGGCTCAGGCTAGTTCTATCAGTGAATGAATCCACACGCCCATCATAGCCTAGATCGGCTGGTGCTGAGCACTGGTGCTGAGGCCAAGGGCGTTTGCACTCTCCATGATTCTCCTTATCATCCCCACCATCTTCTTGCCCTCCTTGAAAAGAGTTCTCTGTCCAATCTGATTCCTCACTAACATTTACAGCTTTGTTCATGTCCCTCAGGAATACCACAATAACAGTGATGTTATCACTTGACCCAGCATCACGAGCTGATGCCACTAATTTGTGGGCAACCATACTGCTGTCTCCATTGTTCTCTTTCAGGTGGTCAGACACAACTTTCACTGCCTCATCAGGGTTCACAGTATCATAGAAGCCATCACAGGCCAGAATGAGGTAGTCTTCTGTCCCATCCAAAACAGTAGAGGCAGAATCTGCATCCCCACAGATATATGGCTTGTGTTCAGCATCTCCTGTGGGAATTAAAAAGTGGGACCATCAGAAAGCAGACATCTGATCATATTTTTTTTTAATAGAAAGTGGACAGGGGAGGTATAAGGAAAGCAAAAGATGGAAAACAATAGCTAAAAAGTGTCTTGAACCCAGGATGCTTTACAACTGAGCAATGTCCCCAGCCCTTTTTAATTTTGAGGGAGGGTCTCACTACATTGCTGAGGCTGGCTTTGAACTTGAGATCCTCCTCCATCAGCCACCCCAGTCACTGGGATTGCAGGTATGTCACCATATGCAGCACCCTCTGGGATTTAATGAAACTAATTTATCACATAACTTTAGATAAAAATTTCTGTTAATCAGATTCTGCTTATGGTTTCATCCCAGTTAAAAATTTGCCAGTCACTGAGCTTTATTCCTTATCTAGTTTATACTCTGAATCTTGTGTTCTGGCTATTATTTAGGATTTGCTGAGTATGGCAGCAACTAATATTAAATCTAAGTTTGTTGCTGTACTGAGAAATTCAGTCCTTGTTGACTTAGTAGATCAGTTTTTTACGATCAGTTTTTTACTGATGGTTAGGTTTAATTAAACTGTGACTTGAAAAACAAGTCTACAGTGAAAAAAATAAAACCAAAGTTCTGATCATTCTCTTCATTAAACAATTTTTGTTCTATTCTTATTTATAAATCAATAAATAGCTTCATGTTGTGAGCATAGAGAAAGGTCTGAGTTACAAGGGATTTTGAAATTCAAGTGTGGCTCCCTCAAGCCAGGCCTCACACAGGGAACCTGAATGCATGTCTCCTGGTTCCAAGTCCGCCTGGATTTCTAGTTTGTAATGCTGCTTTATTTGACTTCCAGAGAACACACACAAAATATACAACCATTTTTCTCTTCAAATTACCATGTTCTTGCTTTCTTCATATATCTCTGATTACCCCCCTCTATTTTTATTGTTAATCCCCCTACTTCTTAACAACTGTGACACTATGCACCGCCCCCAGTCCCCAAGGCCCTACTGGGCCTTCCTTTCTTGCCTTGCTTAGTTCATTTACTCACAGAATGAATTTTGAGCTAAGCCTTGAAGAATATGTTAGTTATCACTAGGCATTTTTCCCCCTTGCTTGCGGGAATAGCATAAGCAAAGACACAGGTAAATGTTGGGGAGTAATGTGTACATAGATAAACTAGAGACCTTGGGCCCATGTTTCTATCACCATATTACTGAGATCACCTACATAGTCTTTGGTGCTGGGCATGGTGATGCACGCCTGTAATCCCAGCTACTCAGGAGGCTAAGGTAGGAGAATCTCAAGTTTTAAGGCCAGATTCTATAACTTTAGTTACACCCTCTCTCAAAACAAAAAATAAAAAGGGCTAGGGATGTAGCTCAGTGGTAGAACCCCTAGATTCAATCCTCAGTACCACAAAAAAGAAGCCTTTGGAACTTTGAGGTTTAGAGCACTAGCCAGCTCCATTCATTGTTTACCTTTGTTGTTTTTCTATAGTTTAGAGCCTACCTGGTGTCCTCAACCTCTCTGTGCTAGAAAATAGAGTGGCACATAACTTAGTGGTTAAGAACACCAACAATGGTGTCTAAACTGCCTGGCTCCTAATTCTAGCTCTTCCAATTAGTAATTATACAACTCATTAATTACTGTCTTTTCCATTGCACTAGAATAAACTTTCTGACTAGGGGAAGATAAAATGAAGATAACTATACTTAAGTGACCTGGCTATGTATTCATTGTTCTTCATATCTGTTATAGGTTCTCTCTTGCTCAAAAAGATTCCTTTCCAACATTTTACATTTTTGTTTAATCCTTAAGTAGGTCCAGAAAGTGCAACAAAAACCTCGTGGATGACTCCTGGAACCAATGTAGTCAATATGCTCTACCTGTCCAGTAGTGGCATGGCTGGATATAAGAAAAACAGACAAATTACTTAAAATAAGATCCTAGTCTTTTTATCTTATAAATGCTCAGCTTCACTACTTCTAGACTCCAGTGTGTAACTCCCTCACATCCTACTCCATGTCATGGCTCTTCTCCATTATTTCTTTACAGTATAGTCAAAAACATCTTTCTCAAGCACAGTTTTGATTTTACCAGTTTCACTTTTCTTTTTTTTTTTTTTTTTTTTGGTACTGAGACTGGCCTTGAACTTGAGATCCTCCTGCCTCAGCCTTCCAAGCCACTGGGAATATAGGCATGTACCACTGCACCCAGCCAGTTTCACTTGTTTACTGTATTGCCTGTTAAGAGCTAATTGAGATTTCCAGTCATTGTTTTCACTGTCCTTCACTAGTCCACTTAATTTCTCCACTGCACCTGACTGAATTACCATGATTTTTTTAAAATTCCACCTCTAAAAATAAATGTGATCTGAGTCAAACTGTTCCCCAAAATCTTGTTTTAGTACTACAATTAAAAGACTACTGCAACTGTTAGTTTGGAACAGAACATACAAAGATTTGCACAGAGAAAATGCTGCCAAAATTCTGGATTTTCACCTGCTCTACTGTTGGGTGTCAAATTCATGACATTTCGCCCCCAAATTTGGTAGGAGGGCATGAACATCCATCTCATGGTAGAAATGACAACATCCTTTGTCTTCAAACCTCTCCATCTGCTAGGAAACATACCGTGCCTCTGTCAACTTTGGATCATAAATCTGAAGGGCTCATAGAGAGAAACAATAGAAAAGCTTATCGTTTATATTTTCTAAGTAGAAGTAAACCCTGCTCCTTAGCACTTTCACTTTTCCCTCCTTATTTAGCCCTTGTTTTATTCTATGAGTTTTCAAAATCTTTCTCAGATTCTTCAATTCCATAAATCCAATAAGCTACTGGATTTTGGTAGATGGACTTTTTTTTTCCTTTTCATTTTTTGATCCCATGGATTGAACCCAGGGACACTTAGCCACATACCCAGCCCTTTTTAAATCTTGAGATGGCCTCAGTAAGTGGCTTGGAATTTGCAATACTCCTGCCTCAGCCTCCTGAGCAAGAGATTCACCTATCTCCACTACCATTTTCTCAGAGTCTCCTTCTCCTTTTCAGGACTAACCTGTGTGCTGGTGCTGCCTCCCTAGGTTTCTGGCTACTTACTTTCTCATTTTTACTCTGTTTACTCTTTTTTTTTCCCCCTATGAACAGGCTCAAATCTAAAATGTCTTCATCCTAAAAACAGAAGCAGTGGCAGCATCCCTTCCCAAATCAGTTTCACCCCTCAAGCCACCACACTGTTTCTTATCTCCCTGCTCACTATCAAACTGCCCAAGTAACTAGATCTATACTGGCTCCCTTGAAATTTTTGCCTGTTTCCCCTTCCCTGATTGTTTTTTGAACCTGATGATAAGTTTTTCCACCTACCAATCTAAACTGTTTTTTTCAGATATCACCAATTATTTTCAAATATTAAATCCAGATCATTTTTAAACTCACTTCTCACTTGACCTCTACAGTACTTGACACTGCTGACTGCTATCTTGTAGAAATCATCTTTTTCTAGCATCTTTAATATCCTACTTATGTCTCTGTTCACTTCTTGATTGTCTTCACTGAGTTGTTAACAACAGTGCTAACAATCACTGTATGCTAAGAATGTGCCAGGCTGGTTCTAAGTATGGTGCCTGTGCTACATCATTCAATATAAAAATTTCAGGAGCTAGGTATTATTTAATTATTGACATTTTACAAAGGAGCAGATAGATACAGAAATTTTCCAAGATCCACAGGTTGTAAAGTAGCAGTGAAGATACAAACCCAGGAAACCTGACCATGCAATTCTACCTTCAGTAATGAGCCTCATCTTGGGGTCTTCACACAACATATATTTCTTGGACAGTTGTCATCCATGCCTATAGTTTAAGCTATTTGTTTTTATACAATGACAGTGATTGTTAATATCATCACTTAAAATGGGATGAGTTCCCAAAGCTCTATCTCCAACTTAGAACTCTCAGCTAAACTCCAGATCTGTATTTCTAACTGCATACTAATTCTCATCCGAGTTATCCCCATAGTTACCTATAATATAAAATGTATCCAAACTCATTATCTGTTTATCCCCACCACCAAACTGCTGCTTTTAACAAATGTTCTATCTTTCCAGTCACAAGCAGAATCCTGGAAATTAGCTTTCCTCTTCCCCACAGCCTCCCAGTCTGTCTCCCTCCTCCATATCCTCAGCCTCCTGAGTAACTTCCCTGCTAGGCTCTTGCTATTCTAATCCATCTTCTGTACTATAACAGCATATATCTTTATAAATAAAAACCTTATCATGTGGCCCCTCTGCTTATTCTCCTGGTAGAGTCCAGACTACTTAGCCTCGGCTATAAAGCCCTTCACATTTGGCAACAACACTTCTAATCTTTTACCGCTCTCCGTCTCTGTTCCAGCCTCCTGTGTTTGTTGCTATTCTTAAAACCCATCATACCCTTTCAAACTCCCAGGTATTTATAGTCCTCTCTGTACCTGGGATTTCCTTTCCTAAACCCTACCCTCCATCCAACTCAAAAGTCACTTCCTCCATGACGTTTACCTTCTTAGATCGTCATTTTGTCAAGGACACTCTTCCCCTACTTTAGTTTCATCTTGTGTTTTATTTTTAGAATTAAGAAAGGGCAGGTATCCTCTCTAGTATATCGGTTCTATAACAAGCACTAAAGATACCCCTCAATCTTCTGACAAAGGCAAAATCAAGAAGCCACCTTTGGTTACAGTTGTCAAAAATAATTCTATATAGGAGTGTATTTTAGAAATGAGAATTTTGGCCTTATTCCAGAGGTCTTATTAATTCCCCCATTATAAGGTAAAAGTAACTCAGTTTTTCAGGAGGTATTTGTAGAATCTTTTAGCTCTATTTCTCTTTCAGCCTTCTGCTGCTCATATTTGGGCCACTTCACAGCTTGCCATCACCTTCCTAAAGAGTGGGAAGAACTCAAATCAGTGGTGAAACTAAATCAATCGTTTCAGATTTTCTTACTTTCTGAAATTTTTGGGTGGTAATAACTAAGTTCAGGGATTAGATGTGAACTATCCATATTAACTCTATATCCAATTACTTCATGTCTTAGGGAGGCAGAGACTAAAAATTGCAATATATATATATCATCCATGTAGATGCATCTTGATATATTCTCTTCTAAAAACTGAGAAGTAAAGGTAAACCACAAGCCTAAAATAAAAACCCAGGGCCCAAAGTAAGACAAAGATGGAAACAGCTTTTTTTTTTTTGGTGCTGGGATGTGGCTCAAGCGGTAGTGCACTCGTCTGGCATGCACAGGGCACTGAGTTCAATCCTCAGCACCACATTAAAAAAAATAAAGATGCTGTGTCCACCAAAAACTAAAAAATAAACATTAAAAAATTCTCTCTTAAAATAAACAAACAAATAAATAAATAAATGTAAAGCTTTCCATTCTCTGGAAAATACTGGTTAAATATGACCCAAAATGGAATGAAATGAGGACCATTCCATCACCATTCTGTGATTTTAGGCAGATTTGTACACTAACAAAGGCTTCTATTTAAAGGAAAAAGCAATAAACAGATAGAACCTAGGGGTTTTTTGTTGTTTTGTTTGTGTTTTTGTTTGCACTGGGGATTGAACCCAGAGGCACTATACCACTGAGCTATATCCCCAGCCGATTTTTATTTTTGAGATAGGGTCTCACTAAGTAGCTTAGGCTGGCTTTGTGATTTTTCTGCCTCAGCCTCTAGAGTTGCTGGGATTATAAGTGTGCACCACCACACCTGGCTAAATTCATGCTTTGAATTTCTTGATATGGTCCCTGTTTTATAATGGGATTTAAGTTTACAATCAGGTTTAACTGAATCAAATAATTAAAAAGCAACTGGCAATCATTATTTTACACATATAAACACAGATAATATAAATTATTATCTCCAGTTTCCTCAGATCAGAGATAATATAAGACAGTAAGCTAGAAGAGGAGAAACAAAATTAATTTGTTTTTCCTACCTATAGCTCTGGAGACTGACAGACTTCCATTCACCCTCCAGGCACCAAACCAGACTACACAACCTCCAAGGGCCTCAATTCGCTGTTTTTCATCCTAAAGAGCAAAGCAATAAAAAGAAGCTTACTGGATATTCAGGATTGATTCATCTACTTTAATAGTTAACAGTTTAAATACTCATCAGCTTCCTGAAAAGCTTCTCTTGTGGAAGATAGGCACAACTGCTGAGATTAATGGCAATAATTATAATAATTGAGTGAATCCTAATTAATAACTAGAAAACTGCCTGTATGACATGTGCTCCAATAGAACAAACCATACGTACCTCTCTGTCTGGTTTGTGTGGTTTCATTAGTTCAACAGCTTGGCCCTTTCTCACAAGCATTACCTGGGAATCACCCACCCAGGCCACATGTAGCATGTTGCCTCTGATAAAAGTCACCACTCCTGTGGTCCCACATCTTAAGCTCTGAAAATAGTTTAGATAAAACTAGAGTCAATGAAAATAGACACCAAATTTTCATTGAGAAACAATTTATAATTGAACTATTCATTTGGAAGGTAGACTATTAGGCAGTTTCACAAATACATAGCAACTCATGTTTTTCCGTGCATTTTTATATGCATGTTTGTCTTATTAACCACATACACAAATCTACCTGATGTATAATATGCAAGATAGGGGATGATTAATTCTATTTTAAATACAGATTTTTAAAAAACTGTTTGGGTTATGTGACTTATCCTGAGAGCGAGAACAGGTAATTTTAGCACACAAAACAGAGGTGAAATTCTTTTTCGTTTCATTATTGACCTACTATATGTTCAATAGGTATCCCAGCTGTACAAAGTCCCAAGATAAGGAGCCAAGAGATAGCATACATTCCCTGAAGTACTAAGGTGCTTATACCTTTGGGGGTAACATTTTTTTTAATGTGTCTACAATATTTTTAGGGGCCTTGAAACATTGCATAAAGAGTAATAGCCTGGAATTTCACTGCAACATCTACCATTATACTTAAAACCCTTGATCCTAAGATACTAAAATGATATCTCCATTTGACATGAGTCACCACCAAATGAGCATGACTTTCTGTTACTAAGGCCCTGGCCTAAATTAGAACCAATGCGTCAGGGGTGGTAAAGGGCTCCTTATATCCAATGAGAAAAACAACTTCCTTATATAGGGAAAATTTGTTATAAATCCTCACCCACCGATAAAATATCTTCCCACACAGAATGTTCACCAACTCAGCCCTCTGGAACACATGATAAAGACACTTCAATGCATATGCCCTGGAATGAACAGGAGGCTGGGCTGCTTCACAATAGGAATAGCTACTTTTCCCCAGCAGTTAGCAGCACATGGAAGCAACAAGGAGAAAAGTGACTAGTGGGACAATTTATAAATTATTGGAGATATCTATCAGTAAAACTGAGATGCTAGGACCATTGACAAACTAGGTAAACATGGTCAAAAAAAAGAGAGGGGGATAAATATGGCCATAATTTTTATAAGACAGAAGAAAAGAAATAGACTAGAGGATGAAAAAGACAAAGCAATTTGTTCAGAATGTTAAGAGCCAGCAGCTTCAAGAGAGGCAGAGCCGCACAGTGCCAGTCCTCAAGAGACTGGGAGGATATGAGGTTAACTGTTGTTAACTGTTGTTTTTCCAGCTGCACATCTGTGTGTACACCCTAGTAGTTACTGTTGTTGGATTTTCATATAAATTAAAACTTGAAGGTGGGTATAAAAATACATAATATTTCTCTTGCTTAATACAAGGAGTTTTGAATTATTAATTCATGAATTCTGAGACCCACTATTGCTTTGCAGCATAACTGTAAGATTAAAGAAATGGATTAAATGATTACCCTGATCTCCCCACAAGAGTTAATGTTTAAATCACGTGACAGGAGTGGTATTTTTGTGTAATTAGTTTAAAAAAATAGAAGGTAGTTGTCCCCCAGTTAGTCCAATATAGAATACTATACTTACGTGCCTGAATGATACTTAAAAGTTTTTACTTTTAGAGCTTAATACAGAGCCCCTGTATTTCATTCACAATTAAAAATAGATCTGATTAACCTTAGGACATGAGCCTGACTTTTCTTCCTGCTAAGATCTGATCAGATCAAGGATCATCTAAGGATTCATCCTCTTCAAACAAATTTTCCAAGAGACACAGCAAAACACTGCCTACACATTTAGATCCAAACGTATGGAAGTAATTCTAGTTTCTCTTTCTTTTTTAAAACCATTGTTTTATATTCACCATATCCAGATCTTCTCAGCAATAAAGCTCAGAGAGCTTTTTGGTCCTAATATGAACCTGACAGATGATAGGAAAGAAAGGAAAGATAAAACTCTCCTGCCAGGAGCTGGAGTTGTGGCTCAGTGGAAGAGTGCTTGCTTAGCATGGATGAGGCTCTGGGTTTGATTCTCAGCACCACATATAAATAAATAAAATAAAGGTCCATCAACAACTGAAAAAAATCGCTTGCCAAATCCAGCAATGAATGAATCCAGAAAATTATAGCCTGATTGTTTCTATAGGGTATGTCATTATACCCCACTAAACTATTCCTGAAGAGGGAATTAGATTCAGAACAACTGAATCCAGCACCATGGGTCAAGAAGATATAGTTTAAATAATGTCTGCCCAGAAAGAGAAAAGTCCAAAATAGCCCTTTTAACCAAATAGAACAAGGTGAGTTCAGCTAGGACATTCATAGCTGGAATTCATGGGAAAGGGCATACCTCCCTAGCTGCCTTCTGCACAAACCGCTCATCAGTGACCCGGAAGGCCCGGCAGAGAGCCTCAGCAGGATCATGGGGAAATACCTCTTGGCGTACTAAATTAACATGTAGGTGAATGGAAGCGTAAATGGCAGCATCTACTCCCCCATGGCCATCAAAAACTGCAAAGTAAGCTTGTTCTTCCTGATCCTGTTGATAGAGACACAGAACAGTTATGAATTATATACAGTGTGGTTCAAATGAATCAATCCCCAGGAAACATTGTTGTCCATCCTCCTTCTCTATGGCATTTGTCATTCAGATTTAAGGTTTTCCTTTTCTTAACATGCCTTTTCAACTGCTGAAATACCTGCAAAATTAGGACATCTGTGTTTACCCACTGAGCACTGGAACACATCATGCCCAATTAGCTCAGGCTGAAATGCCCTCTCTGTGAAAGTTGTTGTCTTGTACCATGGAAACCACCCACATACTTTGCTTCAAAATTGCTGTTACAAGTTGGTGAGGGGTGGAAGAGAGGGTATGAGGATGAATTGAGTACTTTTTTCAAAATGCTAGAGAACAATAGGAAATAATTGGCCTTTCAGCACAAGGCCAATTAATGTTCAGGTTGTTTAGAAAATATACACACAAGTTCTAAACTATAATGTCTCCTTTATAATCATTCATGGTCAGATCTAGTTTTCATAAATAGAATAGTTAGTTAGTTAACCAAACTTGAACCACATCAGATGCCCAAATGCCCTGTGGGGCTGACATCTTTGCCTTGCCCAAGAACTAAGATTTAGCTTCACATTTTCTCACAAAAGTCAACCACAAGGGGAGGCTCTTCTAAACTTTTGCTTTGTCGTAACAAAGGAAGCCTCATTCTAGATTTACATTTTGACCACTAAGTAGTTTAATTATTCATCTTTAACTCAAGTGTTTAAATCTCAGATCTATCTGACTTAGGGGATCTATGATTCATTCAAGTCTTACTGAGTCTTGAGCTCCCCTTTAGGTTAACAATAAGTATGGTTTTTATTTGCAAGTCTGTTCATTTCTCTTTCATTAGGGTCTAGGACTCTTATAGGAATTCAGGGTCTGTCATTGATTTTTAAGCAAATCATAATTTTCCCACTTGTTTTCTCATGTTCGGTAGAGTTGAGTTTGAAAGAAATATTAAAACGGGGTATATCTGTGCTTTGAAAAAGTTCTTTTTTATAAAAGTACCAAATACGAAGGTCCATAAAGCAATCTATGTCTAAAACTCATTATGACTAGTTCATTCTGCAATTTAAACAACACCATGTAGAAGGTCATTGAAGACTGACTAAACAATTGTCTTGAAAAACCATTTGTGTAGAATTTCTATCTATAAAGCAATACTCATTTTTAAACAACTCAGTATGGCACTGGAAGAAATAAAAGGGAGCTGAGTGGATTTCTTTAGAAAGTAGTGTGTACTTTTTTAGAAAACATTTATTGACATTTTCCTTATAAATATGATAATTTATGAAAATAAAGAAGTATGGGGGCTGTGGTTGTAGCTCAGTGGCAAAGCACTTGCCTAGTATACGTGAGGCACTGGGTTCGATTCTCAGCACCACATATATATATATTTTATTTATATAAAGGAAGTATGAAAAACTATCACCTATATTCCTACCACATGATTTTAAATTCTTTTTTTTTTTTATGGTGGTATTGGGGATCGAACCCAGGGCCTCACACATGCTAGACAAGAGCCATATCATTGAGCTTATACATATATTTTTTAAAAAATAAAATTAGGATCATAGTATACATAAAATTGTATGTACTTTTTGTCATTTATACAGCTTATAAGCATCGATACTATCATTTCCTTGAATGATTTAGGTTACTTCTAATTTTTTATTATTAACATATCAATCAAGAACTCAGGATGCAGCTAGCACATGCAATCCCCAGTACCACAAAAAAATACATGTCAAACAAAATATAAAGGTAAGGCTTGCCAGGTGCAGTGGCACATGCATGTAATCCCAGCGGCTCAGGAGGCTGAGACAGGAGGATCACAGCCAGCCTCATCAATGGTGAGGTGCTAAGCAACACAGCGAGACCCTGTTTGTAAATAAAATACAAATATAGGACTGGGGATGTGTCTCAGTGGCCGAGTGCCCAATTTTAATCCTGGTACCCCAAAAAAAAAAAAAAAAAAGGTAAGGCTTTTATGCATTTCTATTACCTTATAGTTAAAAGTGAAATTATCCTATTTGTGAAAATTCATAAAATCCTAAATACTTGTTACTAAATAGCTCCCAAAGCTTGTTTCACAATTAAAAAGGTGTTCCTTTCTGAGTTAGGCCTTTGGGCTGTTTTAAATTTAGAGGCAAAATAAAAAACCAACCAAGTAAAAAAACTAGCAATAAGATGCTCAAATCAGAATATAATATGTAAGTTGATATAATGATAAAAACATTGTTTATCACCTCGGCTTTGGGTTAGGTTTGCATGAGCATGGAATTGGAAACAGATATCAGCTAATATCTACATACGCACCAATTACCAGCCAGTCATCACTGTCAATTAGACCTTGACAGTCACTAAAAGTTATTTAACTGCTGAAGGAAGGAAATACTGTGCTTTGTGTAAATCACTACATTGTATTTTTTAAGTTATGGACTTTAGTGAAGAGGAGAGGCAAGTGACAGGCAAAGGAAACAAACCTACCTCTGTTTGCATTAACATAATACATTTAATAGAAAACGAGGAGGAAGTAATCAAGAAAATGGTTATTAAGCTGACAAGGCTCATATGGATCTCTGTCAGTCACAGAAATTCGTAAAATGTAATTCCAACTACTTTCCCATCTCAGAGACCAAGACTTTAAAAAAAAAAAAATCACACAAAATCAAAAAACTGTCTCAGTTTAAATTTACTCCGTATGTTTGTGTTGCATATGGTAAGGTAGTGTTATGGGAATTAAATAGTATGTGATTATATTGTAGAAATATTTTCCCTAAAAAAACAGCTTTATTAATGTAACGGTTTCATTTTTTACTTATATGTTTATAGAACAGCTCTAGAAGCTTACACAAGAAACTGGTAACTTTCCTTGCTTCGTGGAGGGGAACTGGATAAGAGATAAGACAGATTTTATTTTCCCAATTTTGAATCATGTAAATCTATTCAAAATAGCAGTGATCCCAATTTTGAATGATTTGAACTTAATCAAAATAACAAATAGTTCCTTTTCTGTTATATAATGCAAGCACATTTATGCTACTTTGCAGTTTATCTTACTCTAACCTATAAGAGATACTATTAGAAATAAATTAATTCTTCTTTTCTAACAGGACCACCAAGGTGTTCCTTTTGTTATTTTTAAATGTCACTGACTCTCCAGAAGTACCCTTTACCTCTAAGTTGAAGAGCATATTAAAGTCAGGAATGCAGACATGTTTGTCCTCCATTTTCCTGCGCATGTTTTTGATGGCATGGATTGATGTTTCATAGTAAAGCTGGGGTCTCCTGCGGAGAGGGAAGTCTTTCACCCAGCTGCAGCAAATCTCATGTAGTTTGCTGAAGACAGAACGGGCCAATTTCACTGTCTCAATCTCTGTGAAAGAAACAGAAACCCCCAATAAAGAGCCTTGTAAAACTGCTTTTTACTTGCCTGCTTAGTAAAGACAGAAGTAGGTCACCTTAGTCAAGCTTCTTAATAGAAGAAATTCTTCCTTCTCAAGAAAAATGAAATGCTGCTTCTGAAAAGAGAAAATGACAGCCTGTCTAATAAAAAATCATCTGCCAACACTGCCACTAAAATATCCTTATGTCCTAAGGAGAAAATCTCCAGCCACGGCAGGGCCTATTATGAACTTGATTTCTCTCCCAGCCTGGGGAAATATTCTGGCTACTGTATTTACAGCACCCTTTTGGTTGACTGCTATGAGTATGACCTGGAGAAGCAAGTCTCTGAGGCTTAGAAGAATGACTAGTATGAACCCTGGTTATCCAGCTTATTGGAACGAGAAAGGCTTAGGAAAACAGCTTACAAACTACAGAATAGGAAGAATTCACCTTGAGTACCAATTTGTCTTTGTCCCTCTCCTTCTTCCAGACTTCTTTCCTTATGTACAGACCCTTAAATTCTCTGGCCCATGTAAATGATTATTTGGATCTGAATTATATATTTTTTGTTATTTCATATGTTTATTAGGATTTTAGGCAATAGTTTAATTCATTTAGCCAACAGGCTAAATTATGAGTTAAATGTTTTAGATTTCCCAAAGGGGAAAAAAAAGTACTTATATTCTGTCAGTGACAACCTGGATAGAAAAAAGGAGATAGCAATCAGAAGAGCAATACTAACAGGATTTTTCACCTTTGGTCTACCATTTCACCCTATCTCTCCACTACTTGACCCAGTGTAGGCTAGATAACTTTTACTTACTTATTGTAGTGCTTGGGGATGGAACCCCAGGGACCCTTTACCACTGAGCTATATCCTCAGTTCTTTTTTTTTTTTTTGAGATAGGATCTCAACTAAGTTCTTCAGACTAGTCTTGAACTTGATCCTCCTGCCTCAGCCTTCTGAGTTCCTGGGATTACAGGTGTGTGCCACCACACCTGGTATAGACTAGCTGACTTCTGAGACAGACTTGTATCCCTCAGTAGACTGTTGAATGCATAAACATTTTAACCACACTAAATGGTATACTAAAGAGATCATATCACATCATTTAACCATCCAGTCAAGTTGCAGCTATTGGAATAATCAAGAGGCAATTAGATTTTCTCAGGTCAGTATTTTAAAGTTCTCCTATATCTCAGGTTAAAAAAAATTTAATTATTTTACTTTACTAAATCAGATATAGCTTGACAGTCTGAAATATTTTAGAAAGTACTCCTACATCTCAGGTTAATTTTTTTTTAATTATTTTACTTTACTAAATCAGATATAGCTTGACAGCCTGAAAAAATGTGTGCCAGATGGGCAGTGGCTACAGATGCCTTCAGCAATCCAGAACATAGATCCTGAAGAAAAAAGACGATATGTTCCCAACAGCCTGGGAACGTGGACTCCTGTCCTGCCCTTGCTTTAATCTGTGACTCTATTTACCTGTTTTTTTTTTTAGGTAAAACTCTTTTTTAATTAACTATATTCAGAAAGCTGACCTCACAATGTTATTCTTTTTTTTTTCTCACTATTAACAGTACAGGGTGGCAAATCTTGTCTTGAGGCACTGTCCACCCAAACAGTTTTATATAACTGAAAATCAAGTGTACAACTAAAGGAGAAATAAAGTTCAAAGAGCAAATACAGGCTGAAGAGTATGTACAAGAAGAAAACTGAAGCCAATAAATAATCCAATATTTTGAGAGTTTTGAGCAATTCTTTTTTGTTATTGTTTTAAGCACCAGCTGCCAGAGATTATTTCTTCTTTTTTAATTTTTGTTTTTGCAGTTCTGAGGGTTAAACCCATAGCCTCGCAATGCTAGGCAAGTGCTCCACCATTGAGATACATTTCCAGTCCTAAATAATATTTCTTTCATCCAACAATGACCTACTTGTATCACTGTAACCCATCTGGTCCTGGCAGTAGGAAAGGTCCCCAATGCAGACCCTGAAGTGGATATGTCCTTATTTGACAGAACAGAAGATTACAAAATAAATGAATTCAGAAAGTTGGAGGGTAAATGGGGTGCGGTAAAACAAATAACTGATACTAACAATTAGGACAGTTCCCAGATAATAATATAAACCATTGTATCATTCTTTGGTTTGTATATTACTTATTATATAAACATACACGGTCCATCCAATAAGGCAGCCAGTAGTTACATATGGCTATTTAAAATTAAATACAACTTAAAATTCAGGTTTTTGGTCACAATAGCCATATTGCTAAATAACTACATTGGCCAGTAGTTACCACACTGAACAATACGAGTAGGGAACGTTTACATCATTGCTCTATCTGTTGAGTAGAACTGAGGTTAATTTGGTGAAGGAAAGCAATACCAGTTTCCTGCAATATTCAGTAACCACTAGAGCTGTCTACTCCCTTTCCCAGTTGCTCATTTCCTTATGTTCCCATTATATTACACTATTATAATTCTTTTTTAAAATTTTTTTGTTAGTTGTAGATGGATGCAATACCTTTATTTTATTATTTTATTTATTTATGTGATACTGAGAATCGAACCCCAGTGTCCCACTCATGCAAGGCAAGCACGCTACCATGAAGCCAGAATCCCAGCCTCTATAATTATTCTTAACCACATTTTATAACAATAGATAACATTTATTGAGTATTCACTACATTCTATAGAACATTTCACAAACACGTAAAATCATTCTGATTGTTATTTTTGTTGTTGTTATTATTGTTTGTGGAGTTGGGGATCAAACCCAGGGCCTTGCACATGCTAGGCAAGTGCTATACACTCCTAGCCCAGGTAAAATCATTCTTAATCCCAGGTCACACTGTGTCTTTTGTCCTTGATTAGCCACAGTACAGTATCTACACAGAAGAGTATCATTAGATGTTACTTGAATAAATGAAGATGTAAGCTATTATATAAAATATTATATAATAATACATGATTCTTGATTTTCCATTCAGCTTCACTCATCTCTCCATCCACTTCTATAATGGTAA
Source organism: Ictidomys tridecemlineatus (assembly GCF_052094955.1). Taxonomy (NCBI): domain Eukaryota; kingdom Metazoa; phylum Chordata; class Mammalia; order Rodentia; family Sciuridae; genus Ictidomys; species Ictidomys tridecemlineatus. The sequence continues at coordinate 32,803,333 of NC_135479.1, read as the reverse complement.
ATAACCTTAAAATATTTTTAATATCAGGAAGACTTATTTTCCTATTATTACTTTAGTTTCAAAAGATGTGACTTAGGCAGTTTGATCCCCATTCTCCCATGAACTACCTAATCATTTTGCCAAGTTTGGGCAGAAAAACCTGTTGCCATTGTGTTTGGGATAACATTGAATTTATAGGTTAAGCTGGAAAAAACTAAAATCTTTCATATTGAGTCTTATTTCAGGAATAAATTAATTGAATTATATATTTTTTTTCTTCTTTTGGTACTGGAGATTGAACTCTGAGGTGCTTAATCACTGAGACATATCCCCAATCCTTTTTATATTTTTATTTTGAGATAGGGTCTCACTCCGTTGCTTAGGGCCTAAGTTTCTGAGGCTGGCCTTGAACTTGTGATCCTCCTGTCTCAGCCTCCTGAGTCACTGGGATGACAGGTGTGTGCTACCCACTCTGCTCCTTGTTCATTAATTTAAATCTTCTTTATGTTGCTCAGCTTTTTTGTTGTTGATTCCCCCCACCACCTGATTTAACCCCAGGAGTGCTTAACCACTGGGCAACATCCCTATCCCTTTTTATTTTGAGGCAGGGTCTAAGTTGCTTAGGGCCTTGCTAAATTGCTGAAGCTGACCTAGAACTTGCAATCCTCTTGCCTCAAGCTCCCAAATCACTGGGATTACAGGCATGTGCCACCATATCCATCCATATTGCTCAGTTTTGATATAGGTTCTTCCTATTTCTTTGTGTGAGTGTATGTGGTATTGGGGATCAAGCCCAGGGTTTTGTGTATGCTAGGCAAGAGTTCTAGCATTGAACCATACCCCCAAGCCCAAATTGTCCTTGAACTCTAGATCTTCCTGCCTCAGTTTTCTGAGTAGCTGGAATTACAGGCATGTGCCACTTTGCCCAGGTTCATATTTCCTATCAGTTTATTTCTAGTTATTTTATCTATTTGCTATTTGACATCAGAACTTGCTCTAATTTATTACACATATGCACATGGACTGAAATAGCAAATGTTGCTCTTTTTCCTTCTTGGTCTCAATCCACGTGCATCCTATGGTAAAAGGTGATACAAGTCTAACCAACTAGAGAATCATGTTCCTCTGGCCACAGTGATTGATTCAGGAATGGATAACTATCCAAGTTGGGCCAATTAGAGAAAATTCTGTAATTTATGTTAAGAGCAATTGAGAAAAGCTACTATTGTTCTGTTCAACTTTAACTTGGGCAAATGAAGACATGTTGCTCCCATCAGTCATCTTGCTACCACATGGAGCCTGAAAATAAAATCAAAATGATAGAAAGTACAGCTTAGAGTTGGAGAAATACCAGCTTCTGTTGACATCATTTGAAGGTAACTGTGTAGTCCTTACTGTGGAACGTAGCCAATAAATTCTGCTTTGCTAAAGCTAATTTGAGTTGTGCTTCTGGCCACTTAACAACCAAAAAATTCCTAAGTGTACATTAACATAAATGCTACATTTTGGTTTGAGCCAAATTCTGTCCTATCATTGTGGGACATATGGTGGGTCCACAATAATATCTACTGAATTAATTAATGGTCAATATACAAATATTTTAAGATATTTACTTGCATTACTAAGGCTGAGCCGTCATTTCCTCTTCTACTTTTATCTAAGGTAGGTTTGGGTATTGTGTTATGCTACACAAATTTTTCTTCTTTGTGTAATTAGAATGTTCATTCTAAAAAGCATTGTAATACCTCTTTGGTCATTCCAAAATATTCACCGATTTGGTCAATCCCTATGTTTTTGTCCTTGACAGTGTCTCTTTTTCATTTTAAGTAAACTTTGTTCATTTATATTTTTCAGTAAGTATTTAGGTTTTCATATATATTTATACAAACATCAAAATCCTCTTAAATTCCTCCATATTAATGATAATTTTCCCTTGTATTTTTAATTTTCAGTGGGATATTTCAAATTAGTTTCAGGTGGTCTGAACAAGGTTACATCTACAAAATAAAATTTGTACCAAGTCAGATATGCAAGTTTACTTAGCAGACATTCTGTTAGGTATGACATTAATATGAAAAGAACTTTAAGTTAAGGATGTTTTTTTTTTTTTTTTAAGTTTCTTTTGGAAACAGCTAAGACGAGGAACAAACTGGTACTTCATTGGGGACCTTCGATATCTTTAAACTAATGACTTGGGGGTGGGAGGCCGGCTGGGATTGTGGCTCAGTGGTTGAGCGCTTGCCTAACACGTGCAAGACCCTGGGTTCAATCCTCAGCACCATATAAAAATGGATAGATGATATCGTCCAGTTACAACTAAAAAATAAATGTTAAAAAGCTAGTGACTGCAGGCCTTATTCATTATGCTCATGTCCCACTCTGATCTATGAATCATCACAATAGTCCCTATAGCAATTCACACCATTCACACGGAGTAATTTGGATTAATTTGGATTAAACTGATTAAAGATTTGCCAATAGTTTAGAATTACAGTACAGTATGAATCACAGCAAGAGAAGAAGACATTACTGAGTAATATCTTGGAAAAATACAAAATTAGAAAATAATATCTGCCAAAAGAAAAACCCTTCATTTTACTTTCGCTATCTTCTGGGGTTCAGAAATTTCTTCCAAAATAGGCATATAGGGTAGAACTTCAATCTTGCAACATTAAGTGTTCTTCTGCAGGGAATGGTGGGTATCAGTACATAAATAATTGCCACATGAAACGGAAAAATAAAATAAAAAGGGGGTGTGAAAAAGTGAAAATCGTCCAATGTAGCAGTCCACCCCCTCACAGCTGTAAATTATTCATCAGTCGCTAATGTCATTGTACTGAGCTGGAGCTGAGTCAGCCATCATGCCATGTACAAGGCTCTGTGCTTTAGGCATCAGTACCAGAGGAGAGACTGATACTTTGTAGCAGGAATCCTATCCAGCTTGACTCTGGAACAGTTTGGTTCCAGGTAAATCAATTACTCTCACTAAAAACAAGCAGAGTAATTCCTTCCTTGACAACTTCTGGTAAAAAAAAAAAAAATCTAGAAAGATAAAGAACAGGAATGTTTATTTTTGTATCTGCCTCACATTCTCTGGAATCTAGCCATTCTAATTCAAATTAATAATATACTTCATTCCTTATTTACCTTATAACAGAACAAACAGCATGAACTAGTAAAAATTCCTTAAAATTGGGGGAGTTGTGTGCTGGAGACATAGCTCAATAGTGGAGCACATGCTTGACATGGGAAAGGTCCTGGGTTCAATCCCCAGCATCAAAAAACAGAGGGGGCTTAGAGTAATAGTTCTCTAATTTTTACAAAAATCTTTTCTTTCAATCCTGTCAAATGTATAGGCCTAATACATTAACAAATACGCATTAAGAAATTGAGGCTAATACTATTCCTGGAAAAAAAGACTGTTGACCCATACAATTAAACTACACGTTACATGCCTGTCATTAAGAGCAGGATTCACTGATAGACACAAAGTATAACTAATGAGAAGTTTTGTTACAACTCATTTCTTAAATTTTTATATCTGATTTTTAACTTAGATTTTAAATTTAAATTTTTTAAATGGGTTTTGTTCAAACTCGCACCTCATCCACTTATTGTTGTGTATTCATATTTCTCACTACTTTTCCCATTTATCTACATATTTTTATGACAATCTCCTGTTGTTATAGTTACCTTCCATATACTACTACACTTTTTCAAAATACATTTGTGTTTTCTCTCTTCTCTTTTTATTGATTTATTTGATAAAAATTTTTGCATTTTTTTCTCTACTCTATAATCAACTAGTGGGTAAATGTAATTAGATTTAGTATTTTGCAGATATATTCTGTGGACCATTACACGTGATTTTAGTATTTTTAAACAAATAATGTACAAAGTACTTACCCACACTCCCTTCTGTGCCATCCGTTTCCTTTGGGATATAATGTGCAGAAAGATCACTTTGAAGCACTTCATCTGATGTGGCTCTGGCTAACGCAGCAGCCAAAAATGAAGGGCAATTACTGAAAAGAGAAAAATAAAGACAATTTTCAGTAAAAATTAGGAAATCATACATTGAACATTAATAATTATGTTAGTAATAACACCTCAAAATTATACCTTTAAACAATATTCAAGTACTTATTTTTGTGCTATTGGAGACTGAACCCAGGGACACTCTACCACTGAGCTATAACCCTAACCCTTTTTATTTTTCATTTTGAGATAGGGTCTCACACCAAGTTGTCCATACTGGCCTTGACCTTGCAGTCCTCTTGCCTCAGTCTCCCAAGTACTGAGATTACAGGTGATAAGCCACCACACTCAGTCTTACAAATATTTATTGAGGATATATTGTGTGATTAAAAACTCTACTAGGCACTTGGTGTAAACACAGAGATGGCACCTAACCTACTAGGATTCACAATCCAGCTAAGGAGATGATAAAGAACAAATAGGATACAATTAAAATGCAGGAAAAGTTTTATAAAGGAAACAAACAATATAGTGACAGAATAATAAAGGGGGTAGTACCTATGTAGGATGGTCAGGAATGCCATTCCTTCGAAAGATGAAGACTCAGTTATGTGGGAGTGGTAAGTCAGGAGAAAATATTTTAGGCAGAGGGAATAGTATGTGTATAGACCTTTATGAAAACTTGGAACTAAAAGAAACTCAGAAGGAGTTCAAGGAACTGAAAGAAATGAAGGAAATGAAGCATGGTGGGTAAGTACCAAAGCAGAGAATAAAGTTACAGGCTAGGCAAAGGCCAGTTTTGGAGGTTCTCTAGACCATGGTATAGGATTTAGATTTTACTCAAAGTGTAGTGAAAATTCACAGATTTTGAGCAAGAGAACGCCTTAGTCACACATGAATTCAAATATTACTTTGGTTGCTGTGTCAAAGAAAATTAGAAGGAAAGAAGAATGAGTAAGTGTGATTGATAAGAATACAGTTACAAACCAGGTGAGAAAGGGAAATGAATTTACTTTAGAGAAAGATAATATAGAATCTGTTGATTATTAATGTAAGAGGAGAAAGGAAAAGAGAAAAGAATTAAAACTTAAGAACTAGATTTTTATCTGAGCAACTAAATGAATGGTATGATCAACTACAAAGAAAGGAAACTAGGAAAATACCAGATTTGTGGAGGAAGCGGGGTAAAGTGGAGGAAGTGGGGTGAAGTAGATAGAGTTCATTTTAACATGTTTATTTGGAAATATCTGAGATAACTTAGTAAAGATATAAAATGGTTAATTGGGCATTCTAGTATGGTGTTCAGAAATGTTGGTAAGTTTGGAAGTCACAAACATGAATGGTATTGAAAGCTATGTAAACACAATGGATCACATATAGAAAATGTAAAAAGACAACTGTTTTGGATCAGTGACTTCTTTGTGCCTCCTGGTTTCCTCCTTTTGGGATAAGAAGATTATACTATGCTTTAACATTATATAAGGGGTAATGGGGTGGGGGCTGTATTTGCCTCTTTAGTTCATAGGTTTTCAGATGAAAAAGAACCAAAGAGTGCAAAGAAGAAACCATACCCAAAGAATCTCTACCTGCACCTAGGTCTTACCTCAGTGAGATCCTGAAGCTCAGCCTGAGCATGATGCCAGTCATGGGATTAGACTTCAGGAGACCTTAGGGGAGAGGTGGAGTATATTTAACATATGAGAAGAATGTGAACTATGTGGCCAAAAAAGACTTGGCAAATTGTCTTTCTAAAAGAGGTCACAACAATGTCAATGGTCCCAGGATTTTTTGTCCTGTGGTTGTGGAGCTCTAACCCAGGACCTCACAGGCTAGTCAAGTACTCTGCCACTGAACTGCATCCCAAGCCCTCATGCTATTGTAGAACCTTGACATTTCCCGGAAAGAGGTGGAATCTGTTTCCCTCTCTTTACATGGAGGTAAGACTTGATGACTACTTTGATTTTAAAATGTGGCAAAAGTGATGCTTTGTAACTTCTGAATTTTGGTCAAAAAGGCCACATGGCCCCAGGCTTCTTTCTTCCTCTTTCCCTCTAGATGCTTGCTCTTGGAACCTAGCCACCATGTTGTAAGGAAGCCCAAACCAGCATACATGGAGAAACCACACAAACAGACTTATGTGGATATGAACTGAGGGCCCCGCAGCTACAGTCATCATCAGCTGCTTGACATGTAAGTGCACAGGCCTTCAAGTAATATCAGTCCTCAGCCTAAGTCTTTCAGCTGATGCTCCAACCATCATGGATTAGAGTAGGCCAACTCTGTTTTGCCCTGTCTGTAACTCCTGACTGAAAGAAACTGTCATAAAATAAATTATTGCTTTATACCACTAAGTTTTGTGATAATTTGTTACATAAAATAATTGAAAACCCAATATTTAAAAGCTTGGTAGAAGGGGCTGAAGTTGTGGCTCAGTGGTGGAGTACTTGCCTAGCATGAGTAAGGCACTGGGTTTAATTTTCAGCACTACATGTAAATAAATAAAATAAAGGTCCATGGACAACTAAAAATATTAAATTTTAAAAAAAAAGCTTGGTTGAAGATAAGGAACCTATAAAGATTGAAAAGAAACAGCAAGAGAACAAAGAGAGTAGAATATTTGAAAGAGGGAGTAGTCAACAGTTCTGCTAAGAGGTCCAATTCATAAGTGAAAAAAATGAATACTGAATCTAATAACATGTAAATCATCATCAACTTGAATGTCAAAACAATTCAATGGGGAAAGAACCATCTTTGGTGCTTGGAATAACTGGGTATATATATGCAAAAGAATCAAGGTGGACCCTTTCCTTTTACCATATTAAAAAGTTAACTCAAAACACATCGTATGTGCACTGGGAACATAGCTTAATGGTAGAGCTCTTGCTTAACATGTGCAAGTTCTGGGTCTGATCCCCAGAACTGGGGGGAAGGGTGAAAAAGACAAGTAATAACAAGTGTTGGTGACTCGGGGGGAATTGGAACACTCATATATCCCTAAGTGTGAATGTAAAATTATGTAGTTCTTTAAAAATGTAAACATTATACCATATGACCCAACAATTCCATGGGATTAACTTAAGGAGACCTTACAGAGAGGGTGAGTATACATACTTGAGAAATAAAAGCATACTTCATAAAAAAACATGTGCATGAATATACATAACAGTATTATTCATAATAGCTGAAAAGCATAAGTAACCAAGTGCACCACCACCTCAGCTGCAGCCAGTGATTTTTTTTTTAAAAAACATCAGTCCATCAACTGATGTTGGATAAATGAAATGCAGTATATTCATACAATAGAATATTATTCATCCATAAAAAGGAATGGAGCACTTATATGATGTCTTTCCAATATATGGATGAAAACTGAAAACATTGTGAGAAAAGCTATATATTGTAGGATTTTACTTACATGAAAAATCCAAAATAGAAAAATCTAAAGAAATAGTAGCAATAGCTTAGGGCTGGTAGGCAGGAGTGAGGGAGAGCAAGCATGGGGACTTACTACTACTTACTACTACTGCATGAGGTATTTCTTTCTAGAGTGGTAAACATTTTCTAAAACAGATTACAATGATGACTGAACAACTATGAATATATTGAAACCATGGAATTGTACACTTGTATGGGGGGCGGGCAGTATAGGCGATTAAACCAAGGGGAACTTAGCCATATCCCCAGCCCTTTTATTTTTTATTTTGAGACAGGGTTTTGCTAAATTGGCCTTGAACTTTTGATACCCCAAGTCACTGGGATTATAGGCATGTGTCATTGTGCCCAGCTGAATTTACACTTTGGATTACTCATGGTTTTTTGTTTTGTTTTTATTTTTAGTATTGGGGATTGCACACAGGAGTACTCTGCCACCAAGCCACACACTCCTAGCCTTTTTATTTTTGAATAGGATCTCACTATGTTGTCTAGCCTGGCCTCATACTTGCAATCCTCCTGCCTCAGCCTCCCAAGTCATTAGGATTACAGGCTATTATGCCTGGCTCACTGGTGCTTTTTATAAAAATCATTGGCTTAAACTGGAGGTGGTGCTTCGTGCCTGTAATCCCAGCAATTTGGGAGGCTTCAGTAGGAGGACTGAAAGTTCAAGGCCAGCCTCAGCAACTTGGTGAGATCCTGTCTCAAAATAACAAGGGCTAGGGATGTAGCTCAGTGGTAAAGCCCACCTGGATTCAATCCCCAGCACTCTTTGTCCCCAGATCCATTGGCTTTGTCAAAAAAAAAAAAAATTCACTGAATAGGAGAGGTGAAAATCAAACTAGAATGAATTGATTTGTGGTAGGACGTAAGGAGGTTTGGCAGAGAGGGGAAACGATATATGGGGTAGTAACTGATAAAGAACATGTAAGACAGGGAAAGGTTGTTGCTCTTATTGTTTTAGCACAGTGTAGAGTCTGACTATATATGAAATGAAATGATCCAAAAGAGAAAAACTGAGAGTCAGGTGTGATGGCACACACCTGTAATGCCAGCACCTCAGGAGGCTGAGCAGGAGGATCCTAATTTCAAGGCCAGCCTGCATAACTTAGTGAGACTGTTTCAAAAATGAAACTTCCCTGAAGTTCCCAAAGAAAATGATACCTTTTGTATAATTAAGCTATCTGGATATAGGTTCACCAAAGGTAAGAATATGAAAAACTTTAGAGAATAAGGCAAGAACCATTAGTCTCATTAATATGTCATTTGCAGTACATTTTTAGTCACAGTTAATGTAATTTTTTACTTTTTGTCAGACAGAATGAAAATATTTTCAGTAAAATAGGGAGGAGGATTAGATGACTAATAGCTAGATATAAAACATCAAGCTAGACACTTCACCCACATCAGCGATTCCTACATGTCAAAAAACTAGTTAGTAAGAATAACTTCTCATAGTTTTGACTCTGAATTGAAAATTATTTCTGAAAAATCAGAATTTCAAATATATTTTTAAAACACGGTCACATCAGAGAATATTTGATACACCTCAAATAAAAGCTTATCACTAATGTTTGCCACTTTAAGAGAATTAACCAGGAATGACTAATATAGCAAACTGCTTTCTTTAAAAACTTTTCTTAAAATCCTTGAAAGATCCTTATACTGGAGGTTTTAAAGTTTGGCAAAAATAATAAGCATAAGAGAGGGCCAAAAACTCATGGCAGTGGGAGAACTAGAACTAGGCTTACAAATGTTACTGTATTGCAAATACTACTGATGTTCATTTAGTATGATTAAATTTTTTTTTCACTTTTGCAGTGTGTTCTTTGGGTAGACACATTAATTTTGTTAGGACTCTTAAATATAGTCCAAGAATAATGCTTTGCTTTTTTTACATACCAACACATATTTTTAAGTGCTTTCCCCTTTATTACCTCTAGCGATTCACATCTTATGAATAAAAGGAAATGTTTTCATACAAATCAGTTTGTTACTTTGTTTCAAAGTACAGATTTTACATATTCATAGATTAAAATAAAAATCATTATCCATTCTGTCTCTAAATCATACACAAGCTATACACATACATATCTTTTGAACAATGTTGAAAAATCATTAAGGATCCCATAATTTAAACACTTAAGTAAAATATTAAAGTTTATTAAAGCTACTTATATTAATGAATGTATGAGTGCATATTTGAATTCTGTGTGTACTAACTTTCTCAATGTTGTATACTATAAATCAGAAATCTAGGCTCTTATAAATCATCATAAACTGAACTCAGTAAACAAGGAATGGCAGAAATATCCTTTAGACAGACAGACAAATACCACAAAACGAGGATTCAAGAATGATCTCATTGCTCTTTCCTGCAGCTCACATTGGCTGACATCTTTATCCTCCAAATATTTATCTGGGTAGGTCAGTCTTGCTGTTTTAATTCTATTTCAAAAATAATGTCTTGGAATATAGTTCAGTGGCAGAATGCATGCTTAATATGTATAAGGCCCTGGGTTGGATCCCTAGCACCCAAAAATGAAAAAAACTAGCTAAAGCCCAAAATGTATACAGTGAAAGATTTAGAATTATACACTGCATCCTAATGACCATCAACAACGTTTATACAATTATATTAATTTGTTTCAGTATCTGGAGCAGTATTTAAGGAGACAGATATTAAATCATTGTGAGAATTACCCAAATAATTATCAGAATTAAGGCTAGGGTGTATGTAGCTCAGGAGTAGAATGTGTTCTTATGTGTGAAACCCTGGGCTCAATTCCCAGCACTAAAAACAACTCAGAATTATTGGATTGGAATACAAAAGCAAAGTTTTAGTACTGAAGATGTTCATTCCTTATAGTCTAGATGAATATTGATGTCTTTAGGTTTCACAGTAGGACCAAATCATAGGAGAAACGTTAGTATTTTCTTCTCCTATAGTACCTGCTAGAGTTAATTATTATATCTGGATCCTTGATACATATAGATACAAAACACTATTACATATACATAGATACCTCAGATACTCAGAAATTAACTTGTACAGTAACTTCCCCATGTTCCTATAAAGATTAAAAAACAAAGGGCTGAGGGATTTGAGCTCAAGACTACAATAAATAAATAAATAAATAAACAAACAAATAAAGATCATTATTAACTTTGGAGCCTGAACACATACAGTTAGTTACATACTGAGAGAGACCTAAAAATTTTGGAAAATTAAGAAAATGGAATAAAGCCAGGTGCAATGGCCCACTCCTAAAAACCACAGCAACTCTGGAGGCTAAGGCAGGAGGATCCCAAGATTAAGGCTGGAATGGACAACTTAGTGGGACCCTGTCTTAAAATAAATAGTCTGGGTTCATGGAGATGTAATTCAGTGGTAGAGTACCCTAAGTTCAATTCCCACTACAAAAAAGAAAAAGGAAAAAACAATTGGAATAAAATAACTCTATACCAGGTCTAAAATAAAATAATATTGTTACTCACTGGTTATGAAACTTTGTTAAGCAAGAGTATTATTTCCTACCTCTTATAAACATTTATTTACAATAGCTCATTATTTCATCTCTACTGTACAGGCTGGTATCAGTCCAATCAATTAATATTTTCCATTTGAGAAAAGGAAAGGAGTCAAATTATAATTTATTATGAACACTGGCTCTCTTTTAGCACTGTATGTTATTATCTTTTTATAAAACAGGAACCACAAGAGATAAATCAATTATTATGGCATAAAAACATTTAATTTGTATTCATTCTCAAATACCATGGGTGAATAAATTCTGTTAGATGGACAGGATGGTATTTTTTTTTAAAAAAAAAAAAAGGGTAGTATTTTGATAGATCTTTCTTGATAGGTTTCTTTAGGTTATTTTCTAAGTGGACTCATAAATCTCTTTCATATGCATATTAAAACAATGTACAAGGAAAGACAGGAGAATGAATCTAACATAATTTTCCTAAGTACATATATGAAAATACCTATGTGAATCCCACCATGGTGTGCACCCACAAGAATGGGGTCCTGATTAGAATAAGATTTATTCCATGCATAATTGTATCATAATGGAGTCAACTGTCATGTGTAACTAAAAAGAACCGATACAAAATTGCAAACTATAATAAAACAATGTACATTTTAAGACTGAAAACTGAATTCTTGTTATAAGCCAAGCCAGGAAGCATTTTCATCACAATGCCAAACCTACACAAATCACTAAAGACATTATTAGATAAATTAGAGGTTTAAAAGCACATCCTTCCTGACACTGGGATGTGGGCGGCTGCACAGCACCCACAGCTGTGTCTCAGCAGTCTTGGCATAGCATTGCTAAGGTAATAAAAATTCCTGAAGGTGGGAAGTTTCCATCAATTAACTTTGAAAGAGACTCGTCTGGAGCAGCTTCATCTCAACCCACATATGAGAATGATGCTATCTACTCAGTATGTCCTTGCTAGGATGATAGCACTTAAATGTTGAATATTTGATTTGATTATCCTCCCTCCACCACAGTTAATCATATGGATTCTAAATCTAAAATAACACATTAAACTAAAAATAAAGAAAGAAAATTCCCCACCTGACTTAGTATTCTTTTCCTTAGTGGACTAAATGGAGTTAAAATCAGGGCTGATTTTTTTTTCCTCTTTAAGCTGTTTTCATTCTTTGTAGAACAGCCTCTTTGTAGAGCTCCAGGAATGCCACCTGGAGCCAACTGATTGTAATGCCCACACATCACAGGTTCTTTTTATTAGCTTTTCTAAATCTAAATAATGCCTTCTAAATGACTAGTTGCTACAGTTCTGGGTTTGGGGTTCTCAGCAGAAATCTCATTCTCTCCTACTGCTGTGAGCATAACCTTAGGAAGCTTTTTTGGGGGGTGGGCGGGTACAGGGAACTGAACCCAGGGACACTCTACCCAGCCTTTTAAAATATTGTATTATTTTATTTTGAGACAGGTTCTTGACTAAACTGCCCAGGCAAATTCTGTTATGAAATAGTAAACCCTGCATTAATCCTATGGATTCTATGTTTACACCAGGTCTTTTACTATATTTTCCTTAGCATTTGGTTAGCAGGAATGTATATTCTACTAATTTCTTAAGAATATATCAAAAAAATCACATTTGCTGAGTTCTTTCATGTTTAAAAACCTCTACTGCCTTTTTACCTTAATTACAGTTTGGTTAGATATAAATTTTCTTGGAAACATTTTCTGTCCTCAAGGACTTGATAGATTTTGTTTTACTGACTTCTGGCACTGGACTTATTCTGAGGAGAATTCTGAAGTTAATCTGAATTTTTCTCCCCTACATATCTTTTGCAATTTTCCAATAACATTACTAGGTTGTACCTTGAGATAACTGTTCTACATCAAATTTTCTGGTTCATGATGTAGCCACTCAATCTACAGATTCAGGTCTGCCTTTGTTTCTGAATAGTTTTCTTGAGAAATATCTTTGAGTATTATATTCTATGGAGTTTTATTCTTCAAGAATAATTATTCTGCTTCATCCATATTCCACATCTAATATTGGTCCTCTAGACCTTTTAAACACTTAGTTAATTTCAATTTCATTTTACTTATTTTTTTTTTCTGTTTTCCCATGTCCCTTACTATGCTTTTCAGAAGGGTCTCTTCTTCTTTTGCATTTCTGATATGCCATTTATTTCACTGGCAATTTGTTTTTTCTCTTCCATTTATTTCATGAGCTCTATTGGCTAACACTTTGTCTTCTGTACCAAATCTTTCTTGATCTCTGCCTAGTGTTTGGGTTTTAACAAACCATTTACACAGTTGAGTTTGTTATTATTCAAGACTATGTTTTATTATATCTTGCATCAGTTGTTTTTCATCTTCAATTACCTTTTATTTTCATTTTGATCTTTTCAACTATTTTTATATAAATCTCTTGCTGTTTCCTTTATAATAATTAATCATCTGTTCTTCCTGAACCAGCTATTTATAAGAGATTCATGAAAGAAAGCACCAGATTTGTGCTTGGAGCAAGAAAGAATTCTTCCTAGTTCACAATGAAGTTCCTTAGGACCCAAGGTTGTGTCAAAGAGTTATTTTCTTCTTGGCTTCTCCCAGCCAACAAATATTGGCAACTACAAAGCTGTTTCCAGTGAAGGGTTTCTTTCCTCACAATGCCTTTTTTTTTTTTTTAAGTTGTCAAGGGACATTTATTTATTTATTTATATGTGGTGCTGAGATTTCAACCCAGGCCTCACATATGCTAGGCAAGTGCTATACCACTAAGCTACAACCGCAGCCCTCACAATGCCTTTTTAAATATGGTATATATCCAGTTCCTCATTCAGCTGTTTCTCTCTACATTCTCCTTAGTACCAAGCTAGCTAATAAGAAGCACCTGCTAGTAGTCTCGGAATAGTTCTAAAATCATAGCACCTTATTTGGAGAATACACTCTATTAGCTTTTAGTGAGATCTGCAGATGTAGGCATTCTGTCTCACTTCTACATACCTATTTGGCCTTTGTTTTCTTTGGCAGCCCTTACTCAATTTTGCAATTTGGTGTTGCTCTTTTTTTAGTTGTAGATGGACATAATACTAGTTTGTTTGTTTGTTTGTTGTTTTTATGTGGTGCTGGGGATCAAACCCAGTGCCTCACATGTATTAGGTAAGCATCTACTACTGAGCCACAACCCCAGCCCTAGCTGGCATTAGTCTTATTGAAGATAACAATAATGTTGCATTTATTTTCCTCCATTTTTCTTTCTGGTGATTTCTGAGAAAAGCAGACCATGTCATTGTTACCTGTAATATTGAAAAACATGTACTGAGGCACTCCCGCCGCCCACTTCCCGTTTTTTAAACTGGATTTTTATGGATTTAACTGCCTTTAAAAAAAAAAAAAACTTTATTTTTATTTATTTTTTATTTTTATGTAGTGTTGAGGACCGAACCATGCGCCTGGCATGTGCTAGGCTAGCGGTCTACAGCTGAGCCACAGCCCCAGCTTTAACTGCCTTTTATAGAGACAATGATAATTACTCTTTTTTTCCTCTCTTCCCTGGACTAGGGATTGGCCCCAGAGGTGCCTTGCCACTGAGCCACACCCACAATCCACTTTTAAATTTTTTGTTTTTTATTTTGAGACAGGGTCTTGCTAAATTATTGAGGCTGACCTCAAATACATGATCCTCCCCAATTGCTGGGATTACAGGCATGTGCTACCATGCCTGGGATAATTACCCTGATAATACAAAGACATGTGCATTTTGATTCTTGAGTATAGAAAATAAGTAAAAATGATACTTTGTTAACGGAGTGCATATTCAGTGAATTGAATCAAATACATTCAACTATGAAGCATAGGGAAAGGAGTAACTCAGGAAGAAAAACTGATATGTGAGGGGTTAATAATGCCAAACAAATTCCATGCTATTTAATTTATGCTATGACCTTGTAGTAGTCATTTTGTTCTCAGATTCTTCTCTGTAAACCTAGAAACCTTTAATTCCTGTTCATGTGTTTTGGATGGGATTTAGAGATCTTAAGTATAAATAACTGAGAAATATTGAGAACTAATATCAAATCAATCAAAATTTATGAAGAATTTATAATTACCTTCCATTTTCCTTCTTGCCCTCTATAAATTATTCAAATAAGGCTAAGGAAGGCTAAATCCAGGCAAAGTCTATAGAAGATTGTAGATTACTGCTTTTTAGTCTGTACATGTGCACAAAACCAATTGCATTCACCATAATTTAAATAAATCACTGCAAAGGAAGTGTGATTTATTTGCCTATCTTTTTTTTTTAAAGATAGAGTGAAAGAGGAGAGAGAGAGAATTTTTAATATTTATTTTTTTTTTTAGTTCTCGGCAGACTGGTATGTGGTGCTGAGGATCGAACCCAGGCCGCACCCATTCCAGGCGAGCGCGCTACTGCTTGAGCCACATCCCCAGCCTTATTTTTCTATCTTATTCACACAGGGCTTATGGTCTTTCTCTCTCTCTCTGTCTCTCTCTCTCTCTCTCTTTTTGATGGGGGGAGGGCCCAGGAATTAAATCAAGGTGTACTTGGGTACATCCCCACTCCTTTTAATTTTTTGTTTTGAGACAAGGTCTTGCTGAATTGCTGAGACTGGCCTCATATTTTTTTTTTTTTTAAAGAGAGAGGAGAGAGGAGAGAGAGAGAGAGAGAGAGAGAGAGAGAGAGAGAGAGAGAGAGAGAGAGAAAGAGAGAGGGGGGGAGAGAGAGAGAGAGAGAATGTTTAATATTTATTTATTTTTTAGTTCTCGGCGGACACAACATCTTTGTTGGTTTGTGGTGCTGAGGATGGAACCCAGGCCGCACGCATGCCAGGTGAGCGGGCTACCGCTTGAGCCACATCCCCAGCCCTGGCCTCAAATTTAAGATCCTCCTGCCTCAGTCTCCCAAATTGTTGGGATTATAAGTGTGCATACTGCACCTGGCTACAATTGGTTTTTTAAATACCTGATTGTTATAAATTATAATAGAACCTCAAGTAAATTTGCAGAACAGAGGTAGGAGGAAGAATTTCTGATACAGAAAATAATGACAGCTGGACCTGATGGCACATACTTGTAATCCTAGCAATTCAAGATGCTGAGGCAGGGGCTGGGATGTAGCTCAGTGGCAAAGCGTCTGCCTTGCATTCGCAAAGCCCTGGGTTCGACCCCCAGTTCCAAAAAAGACAAAAAAAAAAAAAAAAAGAACCCCACCAAGATGCTGAGGCAGGAGGATCACAGGTTCAAGGTCAGCCTCAGCAACCTACTGAGGCCCTAAGCAACTTAACAAAACCCTGTCTCAAAATAAAAAATAAAGAGGGCTGGGGATGTAGCTCAGTGGTAAAGTGCTCTTGGGTTCAACACCCAGTCCAAAAAGAAAGAAAAAGAATGATAATTTATCCCACTTTTAAGATTTCCTAAAGCAAACACAATTTTAAATGATGAATTAATATTAAACAAACTAATTTCCCAATGATATATATAATGTTAACATAACAAAAAGATGTAACATAAAGAAACCAACTAGTGATTCATGTTAATTGTATCATCATGTTTGGTGGAACTTACATTCCACCAAAAACATAATAAATAAGTGACTTTCAGAAGTTATTTTGCTTTTCTTCAAAAGCTTACTTTGCTTCTTGCTTCTCTTCATGGAGTAAATAAGGAAGGAACTGCTTTTGAGGGTATCAAATGCAGTTTCCCCCTTCTCAGTACTCTATCATGAAAATATTCAAATGTACAGAAAAGTTAAAATAACTTTACAGTGAATATTCATATATCCATCACAGATTCTGTCATTAATACTTTGCTATACGTCTATCCATTAATCTATCAATACATCTTATTTTCCACACATGTTAAAGCAACTTACTGATGTCAGTATACTTTCTCCAAAGTACATAGTATGTATATCACTAACTAGAATTCAGTATTTGTTTACAAATATTAGTAAAATTTATGCATATAAAAATATACAGCTCTCATATGTACACTTACCATTTTTTTACATTCACCAAATTTTGATAAATGCATATACCTATGAAATTCAAAGATACTCTACCAAGATACATGATATGATTATTCTACAGCATTCCCCAAACTCATTTCCACTCAATCCTCTCTACCAGTCTCCCACTTTTCTCATTTTTTCCACCATTGGTTAGTTGTGTCTCTTTCTGAACTTTTATATGAATAAATTCATATAGGGCTAGGTATGTAGCTCAGCAGTAGAGCACTTGCCTAGCATGCATGAGGCCTTGGGTTTGACACCCATTACCACATTCATACATACATACATAGACTTTTATAACAAGCATTCTTATCATTAATAGTTCATTTTTTTTTCATTGCTTAATAGTTTTCCATTTCATTAATATATTACAGTTTATTCTCCTGTGGGACCTGTGGGCTGTATTCAGTTTTTTGCTATGATGAATAAAGTTGCTATAAACATTCCTGTATGATTCATTTTTGTAGAAATGTTTTCATTTCTTTGGGTAAACATCTAGAAGTGGAATTGCTGAGTCACAGAGTAGGTGTATATTTCATTTTATAAGAAATTGCCAGAGAGGCTGAGGCAGGAGGATTGCAAATTCGAAGTTAACTTCAACAACTTAGCAAGTAACTTGGGGAGACCCCGTCTCTAAATAAAAAATAAAAAAAGGACTGGGGATATGGCTCGATGGTTAAGTGCCCCTGGGTTTGATCCCCATGAAGGAAGGAAGGAAGGAAGGAAGGAAGGGAAGGAGGGAGAGAGGGAGAGAGGGAGAAGGGAGGAAGGCAGGGGAGGGAAAGCAGAGAAAAGAAAAGAAAAAGAAAGAAACTGCCAGACCCTTTTCCAAATTGACTGTACCATTTGTATATGCTTGAGAATACTGGTTGTTCCACATATTCACCAGTATTTGGTATTGTTGGTCATTTTTAGTTTTAGCAATTCTGGTGAGTGTGATCTTAATTTGATCGTTTTAAGAAATGAGAGAACTGGTAGTAAGTCAATGGTAGAGTCCTTGCCTAGCATGCATGAAATCCTAGATTTAATCCCTAGGGGCTAGAGGGCAGACACACAAAAACAAAAATCAAATAGTCCTGATAATAGTATAAGAATGCTTCTACTCTGAATAGTAAATTTTTCCATAGGGAGAAGGTTTCTTGTTTTTGGTATTATCTGCCAGACAAATCAATTCTACTTTAAAAATAAAACACACTTTTAAGCAACAATCTTTTTTTTCCTGTGTTTTATGGACATGGTCATATAAATTTGATATTTCTAGAAGGTAGAAAATAAATATCACACACTAATAATAATAAACAATACCCTAATAATATGAAGTTTAAAGCAGAAATATTCATGTATATTTGTTTGTTTGTTTTAGTACTTGGGATTAAACTCAGGAGCACTTTACCACTGAGCTTACCTACCCCCCTGCCCCCCTTTTTATTTTTTTGTTTGGAGACAGTATCTCACTAAATTGCTGGGGCTGGCCTTGAATTTGCAATCCTCCTGCCTCAGCCTGTGAGTTGCTAGATTTAAAGGTATGCATCTTATGCCCAGCTTATGCTAAAACGGTGGAAGATAGAATAGATGATAACAAAAGAAATTCAGGTAGTCATATTTGGGGAAAATCTGATATTAAGAAAAATGTTAGCTAATTGTACTTACCAACAGCAACATACATCAACAAAGACTCCAGACATAATAGAAACTAAAAAATGTGTACACCTAAAATTGTTCCACCAAAAGATATACTGTTTTCATCAGTGTAGTCTTACTCTCATACTTAATATGAACTTCCTATGAAAAGAATGGCCCTTAAATTTTTTTTTCATATACACATGGGCTAGATTTTTCAAGAAAGTTATATTCATGGTAAGACAATAGAAAAGGCCCCAAATCACCTTCAGGAATTTCAACTTTTATTTACTTAGCACAGCAAACACTACCATACTAGCTTAAAAATAAAAACTTAGGCCCCAGAAAAGTTTTAACTAAAAAATGTATTCCTAGTCAGGCATAATGGCACATACCTGTAATTGTAGTGACTCAGGAGACTAAGGCAGGAGATCCCAAGTTTAAGGCCAGCAACTAAGTGAGACCCTATCTCAAAATTAAAAAAAAAAAAAATTAAAAAGTGTTGGAGATGCAGCACAGTGGTAAAGTGCCCTTGGGTTCAATCCACATACCAAAAAAAAAGGAAAGAAAAAAGAATATATTACTCTATTATAGTTGAATTGTATCCCCTCAAAAATTTTAAATGATGTCCTACATGCTAGTAGCTCAAAATGTCAGAATGTCTTTAAAGAGGTATATAAATTAAAATTAGATCATTGAATATTTGTGTCCCCCCAAAGGTTCTTGTGTAGAGAACTTGGTTCCCAGGCTAGTAGTATTGGAAAATGGTGTGGTCTAAAGGGAGGTCCTTAGGTCATGGGGGAATGCCCTTGAAAGACATTACAGATCTCCTAGCTCTCTCTGCTTCCTGGCTCAAGATGTAACTGCTTGTTCCAACACACTCCCACCATTGACACCTACCATTCACTATTAGGACTTCATCAGAAAATGAGCTGATGAAGTGTCATGCCCTTGAACCTCCAAAACTGTGAGCTAAATAAACCTCTCCTCTTTACATAGTGCACTGCTTCTGTTATTTCACTGTAGTTACACCTCAGAAGAAAACAATTCTATGACAGCTTGATCCAGATTTATAGTTTATACAACTATGAGAAAATAAATATTATTTAAGCCACAAAGTCTATGGTACTTTGTTATAACTGCCCTAACAAACTATATTTTGTTAAATATTGTAAAATAATAAAGGTATAGGTTATTTATACTAAAAATATGGTATTTATCAAAAATTTTTCTTTGTTCCGGACTAATTTCTTTAGCGTCTTGGCCTTCACTCATTTTAATGGCAGTTCTACTAGGAATTTAATATGATGCCAGGTATGATGGCAAATGCCTATAATCTTAGCAACTCTGATAGCCTCAGCAACTTAGTGAAATCCTAAATCAAAATTAAAAAAAAAAAGTAAAGTTTAGGGGGTGTAAACTTGGTAGAGCAACCCTGGGGGTTCACTCAAAAAAAAAAAAAAAAGGAAATCAATGTGAAGGCAACAACTATTCACAATTCTAAAGTACTGACCTAAGACTCAAGCAAACATGTCTTTTAATCATTCATCCATCCATGAAGTATGGAATTACACTACTCTCATCATTCCTGTCCATTATCCTGTCCATTATCTCTGAATCTATGTTCTACACATTGAACTTTTGCTACTAATCAAACTATAAAATGATTTTTCAAAGTATAACCTTGATAAATGAGGTGAGAGACTTCTAAAGATAGATAAACATCACACAATGTTAAACCAAGATTTAAATTAATTTATTTGAGGTGCTGCTGTTATAGTAACAAAGGCACCTGATGTATCTATTTTGGGGAAACTGAGAACAGTGAAGAAACTGCATCAAAAGACAGCATAATTTTTTTTAAAAGATAGCCACAGAAGGTGAAAAGACTGAAAATGCTGTTTCGCTAAGTTTAAAAGTCAGTAATACATTTTCTACAATGTAAAAATGAATATATTTAAAAGAAAAACTATTTATTACAAGTATATATTCTGACAGATCTCAATAAAGTTAATAAAACTAAACTGTGAATTAAAAAGAAACAGTCTCTGAAATTAATATCAGTCAACACATTTTTTAAATCAAGAATTTTGTTTCTCATGTTATTAATAACTTGTTTTAAGTATACATTTATTTCATATGAGCTTATGCAATTTGCCTATAGTTAATTCAATTAGAAAAATGAGATTATTTTAATTAATGCAAACATATTAGATCTGAAGTTGTAGAAACTGTCCTAAAATCTCAAGCTACTCTTCAATTAAATAGAAATGGTAGTTTATCAGAACGTGAACACACATATACAAAATAATCTGGCAGCACCACACAATTAATTGGTGCGATTTCTAAGGGTATTATGTTAAGTATGCTTTTTTATTATAGCCACACATATACAAACACATGTTTTAAATTATCCAAGTAACAAGCATATATTTAAACACCAAAAAATAGAAAACATGGGTTTTGTGTAGAGAACTTGGTTCCCAGGCTAGTAGTATTGGACAATGCACACCTGTAGTCCTAGCAATTTGGGAGTCTGAGGCAGGAGGATCTCCAGTTCCAGGCCAGCCTTGGCAAATTAGCAAGATCCTATCTCAAAATATAAAAGGACTAGGAGCTGGACACGATGGCGCATGCCTATAATCCCAGCAACTTGGGAGGCTGGGGCAGGAGGATCAAGAATTCAAAGCCAACCTCAGCAACATAACAAGGTGCTAGGCAACTCAGCGAGACCCTGTCTCTAAATAAAAAATATAAAAAAGGGCTGGCATGTGGTTCCTCCTGCCTCAGCCTCACCAGCCTCTGGGATTACAGGCCTGTACCACTATTCCTGGCTTCATATACTGTTGATGAGAATGTAAATTAATAAAATAAATAATGAAATTTGATATATCTAATACTTTGTAAATACTCTTATCTTTCAACATTGAAATTTATCCTATTTATATAGTTTATATAATAAAAGTATTCCCAAATATAAATTTAAAGATTTCATTGCAACAACAAAACAGAAATAATATAAATGTCAATAGGGCACTGGTTAAATATAATGGAATACAATTCAGCCACTAAAAATAATAAGGTTAGGAGACTGGGGCTGTAGCTCAGTGGTAGAGCGCTTGCCTTGCATGCATGAGACTCTGGGAGCCATTGTCTCCTAGGTAATTCCTTATATTATGGTCTCTCATCTCTCTTAAATCTATACATACCTTAAACTGATCCAGACTCATTCATATCCCTCCTCCCAACCAACCCTTCCCCTATACTTTCTGAACTCAAGCAAGTCATCAGCCAGTCCCCTATCCTCAGCCTCTTTCGAGCATTTCATTCCATTCACCTCCTTACATTAACGGATCCTTGATTCCCTTGAAGATACCATTTTTCTTGGAGCCCTCTCAGGCAGTGCCAGATCATCTGGTCTTAAGGTAGATCGGGTATCTTCCTCATACCTTGCTGCCACCTACATATTAGTGTCCCACCTGTCTCCCTAAAATTTCTCTAACGTGCTATTGGGCTAACTCATTCACTAGTACAATTAGAGTCTTCAGCAGCTCTCCACACACGTATCCTCATTATTTGAATATTTGAACACCTCCCTTACTATTACTCCCTCTACCACAACTCTTCCCCCCATTCCCACCCCTAGTATTGGGGATTGAACCCAGGGCACTTTACCGCTGAGCTACATCCCCAGCCTTTTTAAATTTTTTGAGACACAGTGTGACTAAGTTACTTAGGATCTTGCTAAATGGCTGAGACTGGCCTCCAACTTGTGATCTTCCTTCCTCTCCTCAGACTCTCAAATCACTGGGGTTACTGGAATATGCTATTGTGCCCAGCACACTACAACTCTTACAAAGTTTTGGTTATTTCAATATCTCCACAGGTGATTCTTCCAACACTCCGACATCTGTTTCTTGACTTCCTCATCTCCAGTGATTTAGTCCTCTACCTCAGTTTAATTACCCAAGCCTATAATCATCTCCTAGACTATATCATTACTAATAACTAAACTACCTTTATAATCTCCATTTGAAGCATTCTACTCCCCTGTCACTAGCTCTTATCTTTCCCAGAATATGGGCTTCAACAATTTTAATGTCACCAGGACCTTTAATTCATTTTTCCTATGATCTTCATTATCTTCCTTTCTTGAACCACCTCTATAATCATTCCCTTGCATAAACTCTCAAATCTCTTTTCCCTTTATCTCTCTGCCAAACTCACCTTGTTAAAGCAACAACAACAACAAAAATAAAACTGGTTAAATCCAACTCTTCTCACTCAACACTTCATAGCTGAATGTCACCAAAATAAAATGCAAGCATAAAGACTTGACTTCCTTTAATTCGTAACTAGTAACTTTGAAAAGGTTTCTCATTATATTGCCCAGGATTATCTTGGACTCCTGGGGGCCAAGGGACATTCCTATCACAGCCTCCTAAATAGCTGAAACTACAAGCATGTGCCACCACACCAAGCTCAATGTAGTTTTTCTTAATTGCCACACTTGCTCTTCCTTCCCTGTTTTCATTTCTATTGAAAATATAGCCAGGAGCTATGGTGCAGCAGCCTGTAATCCCAGTAACCAGGTACCATCCTAGTATAACATCATTATGCCTCACGTGTATTTATGTCATTATCTACTAATTGGTATCCCTATTTCTACCTACTCTTCTCCCTTGCCCACAGTTTTCTGTTCAGAATTAAAGATGCCCTTTAAAAATGTAAATCAACTACAGGGGGCTGCAGTTGTAGCTCAGTGGGAGCACACTTGCCTAGGATGTGTGAGGCACCAGGTTTGATCCTCAGCACCACATAAAAATAAATAAATAAATAAATAAATAAAAGGCATTCTGCCCATCCACAACTAATTTTTTTAAAAATGTAAGTCTGGGCTGGGGATGTGGCTCAAGTGATAGTGCGCTCGCCTGTCATGTGTGCGACTCGGGTTCAATCCTCAGCACCACAAACAAAGATGTTGTGCCTGCTAATAACTAAAAAATAAAAATTAAAATTATCTCTCTCTCTCTACCTCTCTCTCTCTTTAAAAAAATTTAAAAAATAAAAAATGTAAGTCAACTAGAAAATGGAAACACCACCCACATTCTTGGATAGGCAGAATTGATATCTTAAAAACAGCCACATTCCCAAATATGATCTACAGATTTAATGTAATTCCCTTCAAAATACCAATGATAATTATCATCAAAGTAGAAAAAAATATTAAATTTATATGGAAAAACAAAAGATCCAGAATAGCCAAAGCAATTCTGAGAAAAAAAAAAAGAGTAAAGCTGGAGGCAGGCACCTCAATACCCAATTTCAATTGAACTACAGAGATATAGTAACAAAGCAGCATGGTACTGGCTTAAAAACAGACATATTAACCAATGGAATAGAAGACACACACACACACACACACACACACACACACACACACAGTCCTTTAATCCTTGGCAAAGGTGTCATAAACATATGATGGAGAAAAGACATCCTTTTTAACCAATGGTGCTGGGAATACTAGTTATCCATATGTATGAGAATGTATGATTTCCTCTCACCAAGCACAAAAGTCTACTAAAAAATGGATTAATGTCCTAGGAATTAGACTAAAAATTTTACTACTAGAAAAAAAAACATATATGGGTCAACACTCCACCATATAGAGTGGGCATAGACTTTCTCAGTAAGGTTTATTTAAGAGTCTCAGGAAATAAAACCAAGAATTAGGGGGGGGGTTGTGGCTTAACGGTAGAGCGCTCACCTAGTACCTGCGAGGCACTGGGTTCGATCCTCAGCACCACATAAAAATAAATAAAGATATTGGTCCAACTACAACTAAAAAATAAATACTTTTTTTAAAAAACCAAGAATTAATGAAAGGGTTGGCATCAAATAAAAAGCTTCTGCAGAGCAAAGAAAACCAGAGTTTTGGGGAGAGCCTACAGTACGGGGGAAAAAAATCTTTGCCAATTACTCTTCTGATAAACAAATAACCCAGAAGTTGGCCCAGAGCGTTTGCACACGGGCAGCTTCCGGGTAGGATGCCCCTTGAGGTGTTTTGCCAGCTGCGGCACAGATGCTAGAACTGCCCTGCGGAAGAGCACAGATGCACGCTGCTGGCCCCACCGCAGTCAATGACAGTTCGGTGCCAGGCGCTGAGGACGCCACAGAGTACAGCTATTCAGCTGGTGAGAAGGCTTTGCGTCGGGCTCTGCGGGCCTCTGTGGACCGACACCAGAGTTGCCACAACGTCTTCATCTTGGATTCCCCTAACTACATCAAAGCTTCCGCTACGAGCTCTATTGCTTAGCGCAGGAAGCGCGCACACTGCTCTGCCTGATTTATTGCTTAAGGCCAGTTGGTGCGAGGACCTCAGGTGACCGGTGGTGAGAAGAACCGGCCCGAACGTCAATGAGAGTTGGCGGCAGCATGCTGAGGAGGGCGGGAAGTCTGAGGCTGCAGACAACAGAACTCTCCACCAACTGGCTTCCTTAGTAAAAGGGAGAGCAGGGGTGAGGTACCTAGGGAACTGGAGCTGCAGTGATTCCGGAGTCCAAGAAATCTGTGGAGCATGTGTCCAGAGCCTTTTGCCCAAAACGGAGGCTCTAACACTGCTCTTTGATACTCCCAACCCACCCTGAACCGTTAGGATCAACCGTTGTTTACCGTGGTGGGCTTAGAAGAGGCATTACCTCTGGCAGAGATCCAGGCTCCCCCCCCACATGGGTCTACACAATCCCAGCCCCTTGCCTCCAGTAGGCAGCTTTTTACACCAGTTGGATCAAGTCACAAGCCAGGTGTTGGCCAGGCTGATGGAAGCACAGAAGAGCACTGTGCCTGGGAACTTAGTAACAACACTTGCAGGTACTACAGAGCACCTAAGGTTCACTAGGGCCTTGATGGTGGCAGAACTGAGCCGCCTCCGTCACCAGTTTATTTCCTTCGCTAAAATGTATCCTAACAATGAGAACCTGCATCACCTGGCCAATATGTTTATTCAGCATCTGGGTCAGAACTTGCACTAATCAGAGCGGTAGGGGGAATCCATGGCTTCCACTGCACTTTTATTTCCTAAGTCTGCAGAATGAGTTGATGTATTGCTGGAGCTGCTGAATTGGACTGATTTGTCCACACTTTCCTGACTGCCTCTGTGCCAGGCCCTAAGTCTACAATGTAAGTTTGAGACTAGAGAGAATAGGGAACTAGCTTGGAGGATCCTGGCAAATTTCTCCAGAGGAGAGAGCTCAAGTGGACAGGGATTGCTTAGATTGGATTCTACTTAATATATCACACACCATTGATTTTCATCTGAACAGTGGGTGAAGAGATTGAATGGATAAGAATGTTTTTTAAACTGTTGTGAATAGAATCTGAAGATGACACAGTACTGGACTCAGCACCGGCCAGTTTTTCTGAGTACTGTACCTAATTTTTGCTAGTAGTCTTTATCCTGGGACTGAGTTCACTGTTAAACCCACTTAATGGGTAAATAAACTGAGCAGACATTTCTCAAAAGAAGAAATACATATTGCCAACAAATATATGAAGAAAAGTTCAATATCTTTAGCAATCAGGGAAATGCTAATCAAAACTATAGTGTGAGGCTGGGCTTGGTGGCACACACCTGAAATCCCAGCAACTTGGGATACTGAGGCAGGAGGATCTCAAGTTGGAGGCAATTTGTGAAATCATGTCTCAAAAAAAAACCAAAAAAAAAAACCTTGGGGGCTGGGGTTGTGGTTCAGTGGTAGAGCACTTGCCTAGCATGTGTGAAGCACTGGGTTCAAGTCTCAGCACCGTATATAAATAAATAAAATAAAGGTCCATCAACAACTAAAAAAAAAAAAAAAAAGAATTTTTTTAAAAAATTTGTTTTTAAAAACGACCAGGGATGTAGCTTGGTGGTGAATCACCCCTGAGTTCAATCCCCAGTACTGAAAACAAACTAACTACACTGAGACTTCATTTCATTCCAGTTAGAATGGTAAACTTAAGAATAAAAATCAGAACAAATATGGTAAGGATGTGGGGAAAAAGAAGCATTTATGTGCTGTTGCTGGAATTATAAGTTAGTACAGCCACTATGGAAATCAGCATGGTGGTCCCTCAAAAGACAGAGTCACCAAATGATCCAGCTATGCCATTCCTCAGTATTTATCCAAAAGAACTAAAGTCAGCATACTATAGTAATACATGCATAACTATGTTTACAGTAGTGTAATTCACAATAGCCAAGTTATGAAACCAGCCTGGGTGCTCTTCAACGGATGAGTAGCTAGCAAAAATGTGCTATGCATATACAATGGAGTTTAATGCAGCCATGAAGAGGAACAAAATTGTGTCATTTGCAGGTAAATGGATAGAACAGGAGAACATCATGCTAAATGAAATAAGCCAGACTCAGAAAGTCAAGGGTGGTATGTTTTCTCCCATATGTAGAAGATTAAAAAGGGGGGCCCAGGAAACTGGGTTATGGCTCAGTGGTAGAATGCTTGCCTAGCATGTATGAGGCTCTGGGTTTTATCCTCAGCACCATATACAAATAAATAAAATAAAGGTATTTGTGTCCACTTACAACTAAAAAAAAAAGTATTTTAAAAAAGGGGGTGGTTTCAAAAAGAAGAGAGAGCAGTAGAGAATAAGGATGCTGAGGGTGAAAGAGAAGAAGGAAGGAACTTGCATGTGTGAGTGCCTTTTGTCTTGCTTTGCTGCCTCTTCTCCTTTAAAAACTTTAC
This sequence comes from Ictidomys tridecemlineatus, assembly GCF_052094955.1. Taxonomy (NCBI): domain Eukaryota; kingdom Metazoa; phylum Chordata; class Mammalia; order Rodentia; family Sciuridae; genus Ictidomys; species Ictidomys tridecemlineatus. Next base: position 32,776,058 of record NC_135479.1, on the reverse strand, counting down.
TAGCCTTCAGAGATTTTTGAAAATGGAAATTTTAAAACTTAAATTTCTCCTATCTGCCTTCAAAGAAGCTAGCTTTAATAAAACCTATTTTCCTACCTATTGGACTCTGAATATTTCTGGAGCAGTGAGTGGAACAGCCTAATCTCTTCTACCTACCAAGCAGTACTGATGCCTTCATGTAACAACATCCATCAATTTTTACTCTTCCACCAGGTTTCCTACTTGTTCTTCAATGTCACAGTTCACTCATGATTCTCCTTCTTCTCTTTCACATAATGACTAATCCTACCCATTATTTTCTAAGAGCCATAAACCTTAAGACATTTCTCCCCTTTTAGATTTAAGCCTAAATTAACCTGTTCAGATACTCTGAATCAAATCATTCTGAAAATTAGGATTCTAGATTATAACTCTGTTAGAGAAAAATTTTAGACATCATAAATGTAGTTCATAAAAACAATCCCTTTTCTAAACTTAGATTTGGGGATTCAAGAAGCAAAGACAATGGCTAAATCTATATCTCTTTTTTTCTTTTTAAAGAGAGAGGGGGGAGGGGGAGAGAGAGAGAGAACTTTTGATATTTATTTTTCAGGTTTTGGCAGACACAATATCTTTGTTTGTATGTGGTGCTGAGGATCGAACCTACGCCGCACGCATGCCAGGCGAGCGTGCTACCGCTTGAGCCACATCCCCAGCCCGCCACATCCCCAGCCCTAAATCTGTATCTTTAAATGCATCTGAATAATGGTTCTCATTATTCAGTATTTTCGAAACCTGTATTTTAAAAGTACATACTACAGTCAAAAGCTATTTTAGGGAAAAAAAGGGAAAAAGCTATTTTAGGGAGTTTATGGTAGGTAGAGATCATAAGTTAAACATTAAAAGAATCAGAATTGAGGGGCTGAGGCTGCTGCTCAGTGACAGCACTTGCCTAGCATGTATGGGGCACTGGGTTTGATCCTTACCACCATATAAAAATAAACAAATAAAAAAAAGGCTTCTGTCCATCTACAACTATAAAATTTTTTTTTAGAGAGAGAGAGAGAGAGAGAGAGAGAGAGAGAGAGAGAGAGAGAGAGAGAGAGAGAGAATTTTTCATATTTATTTTTTAGTTCTCGGCGGACACAACATCTTTGTTGGTATGTGGTGCTGAGGATCGAACCCGGGCCGCACGCATGCGAGGCGAGCGCACTACCGCTTGAGCCACATCCCCAGCCCCCAATATAAAAAAAATTTTTAAGAAAGAATCAGAATTGAGACAGTATAGCATTTTATCTAGGCTTATATAAAACAGGATTTTTTTTCTACTTGAGATAAGTTCCAGTAATCTAAGAATTCTCTAAGTGATACAGGAATTCTACTGGTTAAATAGTTCAGTTTTTGGAGGAACTATTTTTAAATAAGCCTTAAATATACACCAAATCTCCAAAACAGTTGGCAGCTTCAGAAAAACTTAATTACCATCTTGTTATTTTAACTATCCAAGGAAACCAATCCAGTAACTACCATGGTACTTATTACCTGCTGTGAGCACAGTCAAGTGGATTCCCCACTGTTGGATTTGAAAAATAAACAAGAAGAAGAAGAAAAGAAATAGGAATGCAGATAGGGAAAGTAATAAAAAATAGCAAGCAGGGACAAAATGAGAATCTCAAGTCTGGCTTTTGATACTGAGAAATAAATTATTTTCAGGAATTCTATGGAAAATATCTAGGAAAATACTTTCATTCATTGTGGTAAAATGAAATTCAAAGTAGGATTGGACAATTTATTGCAATTTTCTGTAAATGCTATTTCATAGGAACCAGAGAAAAAAATTACATTTTGATTGTGAAAAGACTGATGGGATCAGTAAATGAGAAATAACAAATAATGGGTCCTAAAACATTTTTTTATGCAGGAAAAATTACAACAGAACAAAATGTGTATTATCATAATGAGAAGAAGAAATAGATGATAGAAGACACTATAGCAAGATTCACAATCATTTTACTTTCTAGCTATAGCTTTCCTCTGAATTCATCATAAAATTGATCCTGTGATGGTTAGGTTAAATCAAGAATAGTAGCATCAAGCTGCCTGAATCTGATTACAGAGACCTATTATCTATTTCAAAATGGGTTTTGAAAGATATCTCCTTAAAGGAAATGCTGAATTATAACCTTAACCACAGCAACACATCTGGGCATTGCCTTAGGAAAAACTGTCACAGAGTAGAAATAGAAAAAAATAGGAGAATATATGCTATTTTAAAAAGTGCTATAATCCTTTAGCTGGGAAAGCAAACAAATAGATAGCAAACAGCATAACAATTATAATAGTAATAAACTCTAGGCCTCACCAGAAAAAAAAAGTCAACACATTAGGAGGTGTAGTTTTTGATTTCCAATGAAAAAGACAGTTTTTACAATTACTGAAGGAATCTCTGTTAACTAGTTAAGTAGTGGTGTGTAAAAATATATTTGTATGGTAATTGATATTTATGAAGGGTCTTCACAGATGTTATTTCAGTTAGCCTTATCAAATCCTATGAAGTAGATATGGAACTCATCTAGACAACTTTGAATGTGCAGGTTAGAATTCTCTCCATAGCATCCCTAATTTCTTTAGTAACAGAGAACTGAAAGTAAAGGCTTATCAAGAATGATCAAGAGGGGCTGAGGCTATTGTTCAGTGGTAAAGTGCTTGACTTGCATGTGTGAGGCACTGGGTTCAATCCTCAGCACCACATAAAAATAAATAAAGATACTGAGTGTTCATCTACAACTAAATAAATATTTAAAAAGAAAAAAAAGAATGATCAAGGGGCTGGGCTTGTGGCTCAGTGGTACCGAGCTTGCCTAGCATGGGTGAGGCACTGGGTTCCACCATAAGCACCACATAAAAATAAAATGAATGTATTGTGTCCACCTTCAACTAAAAAATAAATATTAAAAAAAAGAATGATCAAGGCTTAAATGATTAAATAGGACCAGAAAGAAATTGAAATAAACAGGATTAGGAAAACAGAGCAATAGAAAACTCTGCCTTTATTGGCTATTATGTTGTTTACTTAAAATTTATTGTGTGCTAGACATTGTCTTTATTTATATGATTTTTTTTAAAATCTTATAATACTGATAAGACCAGTTCACAACTGCTTAATCACTGGGAATATTTTCCTTGAAAAGTATTTTTTTTCCAAATCTTTTAACAATCTCTTAAGAATAAGGGGATGTTGCTCAGTGGCAGGGCACTTGCCTGGCATGCATGGGGCCCTAGGGAACCCCAGTACCAAATTAATTAATTAATTTGTTTATTAATTAAATAAAAACTACATAAATGGAGAACCTCTGGGAATACATGTTGAATAACAGGCACAGCTAAAGATAAGGTATGAGATTAATACAATTTTTTTAAGAGAGAATTTTTTTAATATTTATTTTTAATTATCGGTGGACACAACATCTTTGTTTGTATGTGGTGCTGAGGATCGAACCCAGGCCGCACGCATGCCAGGAGATCGAGCTACTGCTTGAGCCACATCCCCAGCCCTAGATTAATACCATTTTATAAGTGAGAAAATTGTGTTAAAGGATTAGCCCTGGTTATATCTAGTAAGTAATGGGGCAGAACCTGGAACACAGATTTTCAATCAACTAATTCAATATTAATTCCAGTCCACATTGCAAAGGAGTAAGCTACAATGCATTTTAAGAGATAAACAAGCAGGGGGGAAAAAACCTTAAATTTGCAAAAACAAACAAACAAAAAACGGGGATATAATAAAGTCTTTGATCATTACAACTACTGATATGATATACTTATGGGTTATTACAAAAACAGGCACAAATAGCCAAAACCAGCCCCCACTTACTTCTTTTCCTTTCCCTCACTCTCCCATAAGGACACCTCAGAATGACAAGAATTTGGTACTAAGTTGTGAATAATTGTGGAAGTTAAGGAGAAATATCAAAAATCTAGATTTAAATTAACTCTGGGGCAAGGTGTGGTGGTACATACCTGTAATCCCAGTGACTCAGGAGGATCACAGTTTAAAGTCAGCCTCAACAATTTAGCAAAGCCCTAAGCAATTTAATGAAACCCTGTCTCAAAAATTTAAAACGGCTGGGGATGCAGCTCAGTCATTAAGCATCTCTGGGTTCAATCCCTGGTACCAATAAAAATAAAAGTAAATTAACATAGGTTATGTGTAGTTTTTAGTGAGTTCAGTCTATGGAAAATAGGAGTGGGTAAATAAAGCTTTTGTTGGGACTCAATTTCAAAAAAAAAAAAATTACAGCATCAAAAGTATGGTGCTTTGGCACGCTGAGTTCTTTGAACTGGAAGGACTCAGAAGCAATATCTGACTTTTTCCTGCCCTCCTGTCTCTCTCCTCTCTTCTCCCCTATCCCTTGCAACAGTCATAAAAGCCAGAAATCCTCTTCCCCAAAGTGGGTCATAGAAACTAGAATTCCTCTTTTCCCAGAGCAAACCATAAAACCTAGAAACGTCACTCTCTTTTAAGGGTCTTGAAGACCCTTATTCCAGAGGGGTTCTGCCCCATACTCAAGAGAAAGAAATGCTACATAAGGAAGCTAAGTAGATTCTGGACTGAGCCCAGCGCAGTGTCGCATGCTTGTAATCCCAGCAGCTCAGGAGGCTGAGGCAGGAGGATTGAAGGTTAGAAGTCAGCTTCAGCAACTAGGTGAGGCTGTAAGCAACCTAGTAAGACCTTGTCTCAAAATAAAAAATAAAGTGGGTTGGGGATGTGGCTCTGGTTAAGTGCCCTTAGGTTCAATCTCTGGTATCAAAATTCTGGATTGGGCTTTCCTCACTCAATATATGATCTTTAGATCAGATGCTTTTGTGTAATCATGTAACCAGCAGCTACGACAAGGGAACCTGCCTGGATCCTGATTCAGCCACCTGTCTGCAGAAGGAATAGGCAAATAATGGAAAAAGGAAAAAATACATTCTATGCAGTTCGATTAAACTGGATTGCTTCTCTATTTGTCCCAATTTATAGAATCTTTTCAACTCATCATATCATATCAATATGACATCACTGGTGATATTAACCTTGATCATTTAGTTAGGGTAGAGTTTTTCAGATGTCTCTAAATTCTTTTCTTTAGAAGTGAGTCAAACTCAAAGCTGGAAATGGGGGTTAACCCTACCTCCAGGTGAAGGGTAGTTTACCTCTGTGGTATTCTTCCAAAAAGCCCCTAACATCAGTCTAGTCTTATGGAAAATATTATTGGATAAACTCATTCTATAAACCATCCAGCCAGGATTTCTCAAGACTGTCAAGCTCATTTAAAAAAATAAGGTTTTCTTATTTCCCAAGTATTTATTTTTTTTAGGTGGACACAATATCTTTATTTCATTTTTATGTGGTACTGAGAATCAAACCCAGTGCCTCATGCATGCTAGGTGAGCGCTCTACCACTGAGCCACATCCCCAGCCCCAGAAAACCTTATTTAAGAAACCTGTCATAGACCACACAAGAACAAGGAAACATGTTGATTAAATGCAATGTGGTATCCTAGATTGGATCTTGGAACAGAAAATACATTTCTGCAAAAATTGATGAAACCCAAATTAAGTCTGGAATTTAGTAATAATAATTAATCAATGCTGGTTTCTTAGTTTTATCACATGTACTATGATAATATAATATTTTAACATTAGGAGAAATAGTAAGAAGTAGATGAAAATATTAGCAGCTTTCCTGTAAATCTAAAATTACCTAGAACTAAAAAGTTAATTTTGGGAGCATTGGAGATATAGCTTAAGAGTAGATGATTATAAACTCATTTATTACCTTATAGAACATAGGGAAAATAAACTTTTTCTACTCTCACACTCAATACTTCTGACATCAGATATGTAGAGCTTTTTTCCACACATTAAACAATTCTACAGCAGAAACCAACTAGGCATCCTATAATTTAATCAGTCTGATACTACCTGGGAGCATTGGATCCCACAGGTTAAGGGCTTGATGCCAATTACATCTGCCTCAGATGCCAATTACAAGTCCTAGGTTATAACTTGTAATTCTAACCAACCTGTTATGAACTGAGGGATCCCACTCTAACATGGGCTCCTTTAAAATTGTCCCTTGCTCTCTCTGAGGGAAAACCCAGTAATTGCCCTAACTCCTAACTACTGTTATTTCTTCTCCCAGCTAATCTCAAATTCTAGGAATAGTGAGTCCTGCCAGCAACCATCTCCTGATGGGAACTGAAAGTGGCCCCAAGCAGTAATAATTTCCCTGGTGCCAGCAGGACCACAACCAGACCTGAGATGATGATGAATCAGACCAGTTTCACAGACTGCTTGACTATGCATACTTCTTGCCCCCTTGTTCATCTGTTATATAATCTTGGAGCTACTGTCAGTAATTCAGAGGCATTGCTTAAATCATTTCACTGCTGCGCTTTCCAGTGAGGCCCACTGAAATAAATTACTTTTCTGTTTTGCCACTTTTCTGTGCTGTTTGAAATCACCAAAGTGGCCATACCTGGTCTGCTGGGACCTCTCAGAGCCAGACCTGTCCAGTTCAGTCAGGTCTCCAGTAACACCAAGAGCCCTCTCTTTTGTTTGATGAATTTGCTAGAATGGCTTACAGAACTCAGGCTAACACTTTACCTACTATTGTCAATTATTCCAAAGGATTAAGTGAACAGCCAGATAAAGAAACATATGGAGTGAGATTTAGAATGATTCCCATCATAGGAGCCTCTGTCCCTGTGAAGTTACGCTGTGCTGACCTCTTAAAGAGGAGGTATTCTTGTTCACTAAAACTCCCCAAACTCAGCCCATTTCTGGGGTTTTATCATTAATGACTGGCCAATGGCAATCAACTCAACCTTCACTCCTTTCCTCTTCCTGGAGGTAGGGAGAGAAATGGGGAAGGAATTGAATGTTCCAACCCTCTAATCACTAACACATCCATTCTAAAGCTACTGAGGAGCCCCCAGCCATCAGTCCACTCATTAGCATACAGAACTGCACTTATCACTTTGGAAATACCAAGAGTTTTAGGAGATATATGCCAGAAAATGGGGAGAAGACCAAAAGTATTATGTCTTATTAAAATTCACAATATTACACTGACTATAATAGGGACTAAGAGAGGCTACCTTTTTGAAAGGCAGCTCTTTCTTGGGCATGTAGATGCCCAATTTGTAACTAAAAGTAGGATAAAGCTTGGCATCTCTGCCTTCATTTTATATTTGTCTCCTGTTTCCTTAAACTTCCTGACCTGCTCAGCATTACACATAGGCACATTAATCATTTAAAGAGTATTCATCTAAAAATTGGTATTACGGGGCTGGGGTTTTGTTTTTTGTTTTTTGGAGGTGGGATATCAGGGATTGAACCCAGAGCCACATCTCCCCAACCCTTTTTAATTTTTGAGACAGAGTCTTGCTAAGTTGCTTAGGACCTGACTAAATTGCTGCAGGCTGGCTTTAAACTTGCAATCCTCCTGTCTCGACTCCTGAGTCACTGGGTTACAAGGTGTGTACCACTGCACTCAGCTCTACCATTACCTTTTTTATTTGGTTTTTGGGGAGAGTTGCCAGACCTGGTTTGTTGAAATCTCTAGAGTCAGGCCTTAGGGTCTAGGACTGTGCACTGACATGACCATCTCCTATAATTAGCCACACTGGTCTCTAGTCCCCATGCATCCTATTATGCTCTTACCTCAGGCCCTTTACACTTTGCCTCATTTTCTATGCCTCAAACGAATTTTCTTCATAGTTATTTGATTGGTACACTCACTTCCTTCAAGTCTCTGCTCAAATGTAACATTGTGAAGAATTTTCTGCAAACAATGGTGGTACACCTGTAATCCCAACTACTTGGGAGGCTGAGGCAGGAAAATTGCAAGTTTGAAGCCAGCCTGGGCAATATGTCAAAGCCCTGACACAAAAGAAAAAATAAAAAGGGCTGGGGATGGCAATTAAGTAATAATCCCTGCTAGCTTCACTACAGATAACACCTCTGTCTACAAGTCACCCCCTTGGACCATCTATGACTTCACCTTTCCCCACATCTTAAACCCATACATACCCTCCTAAGCCCTATCCTTGAGGAGGCAGATTTGAGTCTGGATCTCCTCCTTCTCATGTTTGACTCCCTTATAAATAAATTCTTTCTTTTTTGCAAACTTGTTACTTCAGTTGAATTTGTATACTATGAGGCCATGCAAAACATTCCTGGTTCAGTAATACCCTCCACAGGGATTCAGTCAGATTTGCTCACTGCTTTATCTCCAGGACCTAAAATGGCACCTAGTATACAATAGGCACTTAGTGGGGATCAGAAAACTATACCCAAAATAGCCACTTTGAACTTCAAACAGAGAGCACCTGGGAAGCAGAAAATGCAGAAAAGGACTTTCTCTTAAGTTTCTCTTATCTACTTAAAGACCTGATCTGCCAAGAGGAATATAATTTCCTTCAGTACTCTGATTGAAATTTGATTTACCAAGGAAGATTGAACTCACAAAGTAAGAGAATGAAAATGAAACACTACAACCAGAATCCAGAGGAACTTTGTCTCCAGATCACTGTCTGTTATTCAGGCCACTAATTTCCCCCCAAAATCATTTATTACTCCTCTGAAGTTATGCATTCACCTCACTTCTTTTATAAGGGTATTTAAGACCTCAATCATCTGGCACTTCTATGCCTTTCATACTTTATATGGCTCCATGCACATGAGCATATTAATAAATTCATATGCCTTTTTTTCTCCTGTGTATCTATTGTCAGTTTGTTTCAACAAACTCAATAACTAAACCTTCAAAGGGAAAGTCTTAACTTCTCCACACATTCAATAAGTATTTGTTGCCAGGTGTGGTGGAGCAGGCCTGTAATCCCAGCAACTCAGGAAGCTGAGTTCAAGGACAGTCTCAGCAATTTGGCAAGACCCTCAGCAATTTAGCAAGACCCTGTTTCAAAATAAAAAGGACTAGCTATGTAGCTCAGTGGTAAAGTACTTGTGGGTTCGATCCCTAGTACCACAAAAATAATAATTCAAGAAGAAATATGCAGAGATAAAACAACAGAGTTCTAAATAACAAATGGATCAAAGAAAACTTAAATAAAATTTAAAAACATTTGAAGTAAATGAAAATGAAAACACAACTTATCAAAATTTGATTTTAAAAAAGCAGTGCTTAAAAGGTTAATATTAAATGTATACATTAGAAAAGAAGAAATACTTAAAATCAATAATCTTAGCTTCCACATTAGGAAGTTAGAAAAGTATATAATCAAAGTAAACCAAGGAGGTTTGAGATGTACCTCAGTGGCAAATATATGCCTCGCATGCACAAAGCCCTGGGTTTGATCCCCAGTTCCAAAAAAGACAAAAAAAAAAAAAGAATCCCCAAGAAATAATGAAAATTAGTAATAAAATTGAAAACAAGAAATCAATAGAGAAAATCCAATAAAACTAAAACATTTCTTTGAAAAGATTGACAATATCAAAGAGCCTCTAACCTAGTGAAGAAAAGGAAAGAAAAGCCAGGCTCGGTGGCACACACCTGTAATCCCAGCTGCTCAAGAGGCTGAGGCAGGAGGATCACAAGTTCAAAGCCAGCCTCAGCAAATTAGTGAGGCCTTGAGCATCTTAGCAAGACCCTGTCTCCAAAAAAAAAAAAAAAAAAAAAAAGTGCTGGGGGTGTGGCTTAGTGCTCCTGGGTTCAATCTCCAGAACAAAAATATAAAAAAGTAAAGAAAATACAAATTACTAACATGGAATAAAAGAGGAGACATTAGTAGATATTCCAGACCTTATAAGCCTAATAAAAGGAATAGTATGAAACTCTGCCCACAAATTAGATGAAATGGACCAATCCTTTGAAAAGTACAATCACGCAAAGTTCACAGAGGAAAAAATAAACTATCTGAATAAGCATATATCTATTAAAAAAGTTGAACTGATAATACCTAACCTTCCAAAACAGAAAGCACTAGGCTGAGATTGATGTAATGTCCCAGTAAACCTAACATTTAAGGAAGAAATTATACTAATTCTCTACAGAATGTAAATTGGAAGGAACACTTCCTAACTCATTCTATAAAGAAACAGTCCCCTAATGCCAAAACCAGACAAGACAACTACAGACCCATATGTCTCATAAACACAAATGCAGAATGTCTCAATAAAATAAAAAAATAAAAAGTGCTGGGATGTGGCTCAGTGGTTAAGTGCCCCTGGATTTAATTCCTGGTACTCCCTCAAAAAAAAAAAAAAATTAGCAAATTGAATCCAACAACGTATAAAGAGAATTACATATCATGACCAAGTGGGATTTACCCCAAGTATGCAAACTCATTCAACATTCAAATATCAACTTGTAGGGACTAAGGAAGTAGCTCAGTGGTAGAGCTCTTGCCTAGCATTCCAGAGGCCCTGGGTTCAACTCCCAGCACTGCCAGAGGGGAAAAAATTGATTTACCTAGGCTGTCACTTAATCAACAGCTAAAGAAAAATCACATTAATCATAGTGATACAGAAAAAAGCGCTTGACAAGATCCAATCTTCACTCATGAAAAAATTCTCAGTAAACTAGAAATAGAGGGAAACTTTCTCAATTTGATAAGGAGTCTGTACCAAAAACCTATAATAATTTAAGGATGAAAAATTGTAATTTTTCAAACTAAGATCAGAAACAAGTCAGGTGCAGTACTGCACACCTGTAATCCCAATGACTCAGGAGGCTGAAGCAAGAGAATCATGAGTTCAAAGCCAGCCTCAGCAAGGATAAGACGCTAAGCAACTCAGTGAAACCCTGTCTCTAAATAAAATACAAAAATAGGGCTGGGGGTGCTGGGGTGTGGCTCAATGGCAGAGTGCTTGTCAAACATGTGTGAGGCACTGGGTTGATCCTCAGCACCACATAAAAATAAAATAAAGGTATTGTATCAAACTACAACTAAACAAATTAAAAAAAAAATAGAGGACTGGTCATGTAGCTCAGTGGTTGAGTGCCCCTGAGTTCAATCCCTGGTACCAAAAAAAAAAAAAAAAAAAAAAAAAAAAAAGATCAGGAACAAAGAAAAGAAAATTGGACAGGCTTGGGGATATAACTCAGTGGTAAAGCATTTGCTTAGCATGATCAAGGCCCTGGGTTTGATTGCTAGCAGAGCAAAGAGCGACAACAAAATGTGTCAAAAATCTTAATAGTATGTTGTTAAACTGTAATGTTCAGTAGGTTAGGCATATTAAATGTATTTTCCACTTAACATTTTCAACTTATAATAGGTTTTAACTCCATCATAAATCAAGGAGTCTCTGTGTGCTATCACTACAGGATCCAACAATGATTTGAAAATCCAAGTCCATGAAAAATCTGCACATGAATATTATATCAGCCTATTCATGATTGCCAAAACCTGGAGGCAACCGAAGTATCATTTATTAGGTGCTATAATTTGGATTTATAATGTCTCCCAAAGTCCTATGTGTTGATGGCTTGGTCCCTAGAATGTCATGCTACTGGGAGAGAGTAGAACCTTTAGGAATTGGGGCTAATGGAAAGAAATTAGGTCACTGGGAGAATGTCCCTGAAAGGGATATAGATACACTGGTCTTTCCCTACCCCCTCTCTCTGCTTCCCAGCCACCATGAGGCTAAACAGACCTCTCTATCTTACATTCTTTCCATGATGTACTATGCCAGCACAGGCCCAAAGCAAGAGGGCCAAGTTGCCATGATCTGAAATCTCTGAAGCTATAAGCCAAAATAAAACCTTTCCTCCTTTTAAGTAGATTATCTCAAGTATTTTAATCACAGTAATAGAAAGCTAACATAATAGGTAAATGGAGAAATAAACTTTAGTACATCTAGACAATGGAATATTATTCAGTGCTAAAAAAGAAATAAGCAATCAAGCTCATTTGTTTGATATTATGAAGTAAAAGAAGCAATGTGAAAAGTCTATATACTGTATAATTCCAACTATGTGATATTCTGGAATAAGAGAAAACAATAGAGATAGCAAAAAAAAAAACCACAAAAATCAGTGGTTGCCAGGCATGATGGCACATGCCTATAATTGCAGCTACTCAGGAAGTTCGAGGCCAGCCTGGGCAACTTAGCAAGACAAATCTAAAACTAAAAAAGGACTGGGGATGTAGCTCAGTGGTAGAATTCTTTCTTAGCATGCACAAGGCCTGGGTGTTATCCCTAGAACCATAAAACAAAACAAAACAGTGGTTGCCAGAAATTAAGGGACAGGGAGAAATGAAAGGAAGTGGTAGAGCTTGCGGGGCCGGGGTGGCAGTGAAAATACTCTGTATACAATAATGGTAGTCATAAGTCATGCATTTGCCCAAATCTAACCCACTGACTATACAACACCAAGAGTGAACCCTGATATAAACAATAGACTTTGGGTAACAATGATGTGCCAGCACAGGTTCATCTACAGTAGCAAATGTACTATGTATGATAATGAAGGGAGGCTATGAATGTGGGGGGTGGGTATGAGATATCCCATGGCTTTCTCTCAGTTTTGCTGGAACCTAAAACTGCTCCAAAAAATATCAAGTCTTAAGCAAAAATGGGGGGAAAAAGAGGGAAATAACATGATCAGAATCAAAGTAGGAAAGTAAAGCTTCATTTTTAATGGGTTTATTATGGAGAGAACGTCCTCAGGTAAACAACTTAAAGTGGTGTCATTTTGAAATACGAAGGGCTCTGATTTCTTCTAAGTCTAATTTCTTCTTTTTCCTTCTCTTTTTAAAATTGAATTTCTCAGATTTGATAGGAACATATGTTATCCAAACAATAATGGTGCCAAGTCATATTATATTCTTTAATTTTAGATTTTAATTGAAAGATCAAAACCTAAGAGCTAGTTTTAGATCTGAGAGTCATTAACATCCATCTATTTCTTATAAGCAGTATACACTAAATGCACCAGCCACATCCACCTATTTCTAAAGAATACTGTATAGCATCTGGCATGGTTATCTCAGTTATACCTATAGCTAAGCATCACAAAGTCAGAGTGTTCTTGCGTCAGCAAGCCAACTGCTTCCAATACATCACATTCTCATTTTCTGCCAAACTGTTTATGTATCAGGCAAGGTTGCTAAAAATGAACTAAAATGGTTCTCAGAAACAAAAAGTGTTTTATTACAATTAAAACTCAAGGAACAGCTCATATGGACTCAAAGGTATCAAGATAATCAAAATTACTAGCAAAGCTGTGCCAGTTTCTGTTCCTACTGCAGATTATTATAATAGGAAAAGTCTGATGAGTCATTTGTTTCTTCAACTATTATCTACTGTGTGCCTGTAAATATATGCCATAAAATAATACCTTTTTATGCTGTGTGGCACAGAGAATATAGAACCCAGTGATCATCAAGTAGTTTATAGCTCATTAAGAAAATTAAAACATTCCAGTTTATGAGTCTTTCTGATGTAATACTTCATTTCATCAGGCTTGGCAGGTACTATCATCATTTGTCAGATGAGGTAATTTGAGTTGAAAGAGGTTAAGTATCTTGCTCAATTACACAGAGTAAGTGGTACAGTAATATAGTCATAAACTATAGAGATCAGAGGAGGGAGAAATTACTTCTAGCAAAGGCAATAATTTTTATTCTATTAGCTGATATTTTTTATACTTCAAATCTTATTTATAGGCTTGTCCTTCAATAGACTTAATTCTGCCAAAAATCCAAGAGGTCTTTCTTGCAGGTACACCACTGTTCTACCCCCAAATTAGCTGCTTATTTAGAAAAAATTTTTTATCAGCTCCTACATTATAGTTAAAAATCAGTGGCTTTGACCTTGAATAAAAATCTGCATTCCAATACTTAACTACTCTGTGTCCTTGAACAAGTCACTTAAACTCTGAATTTTTTATTGGTCTGTAAAATGAGTCTACTATCAACTCATCAGGGAGAATTAACAGCATAATTAATATACAATTCTTAGTATACAGAGCTATGATATTTAGTACTATGCCAGGCTTGTAATAAATAATAAATAATGATATTATTTTCCCTTAGAGAGTTCCTTATGGTGTTAATTTTGTGGAATTTTACTATTAATTCATTCTTTCTTATTCTGCATACTTAAGTTTCATTAGACCAGGAAATGTCATTGAGGATCTGCTTTGTATTCTGCTATTCTGTCAACCTTACTCTACTCCTGGCCACTTCATCATAGCTTTTATCAGAATGTGTAGTTTTGGAGTTATGGTGGAGCAGGTCCATAATTCCAATGGTTCAGGAGGCTGAAGCAAGAGGATAAAAATTCAAGGCTAGTTTCAGCAATTTATTGAGAACTTATCTCAAAATAAAGAGAACAGGGGATGTACCTCAGTAGTAAAGCATCTCCGAGTGTAATACCTAGCATCAAAAAAAAAAAAAGTGTCTGCTTCTATTAAGTTTGCATTCTGTAAGAAAAAAGTCAGGCAATAAGCCATATTATTTTATTTCTTGGTATGGGGGATTGAACCCTGGGGTGATTTACAGCTCTTTTGATTTTTTGAGACAGGGTCTTGCTAAGGCTGGCCTCAAATTTGTAATCTCCTTGGATTGCTGGGAATACAGATGTGTACCACCATGCCTGACAATAATAATAAATGAAATTGTAGATTTTAAAGTGGGAATAAATCTCCTCTATCACAAGGCCAAGGATTGAACCCAGGGCCTTGTGCATGATAGGCAACCACTCTACCACTGCACTAAATCCTCAGCCCCTTATCCTTTTTATTCACTGTTTATCCCTAGTGCCTGGTAAATACTACTGAAATAATTGCTAACTCACTGAACTCAATGATCAACTGAATTAATTAATGGGACATGGTCTCTTCTCATGACAAGAGTTTTATGGGGAGGATGTACTAGTTAAACAGATATCTCACTATTATGGTTGCCACGGAAAACCAAAAAATGGCCAGGAAACGCAATTTCTTAGCTATTCCAAGAATGTTTGCTTTATTCTTAAACTAAACTTGTTCTTTTCTTCCAGTACAAAATATATATTTTTAAAGCCGACAAACATTTATTCAACTTTTTCAATGTTCCAGGCCCTGTTTTAGTGTTTTACACTTAATAATTCATTTTGAGGTAGAAGAAATAAAAATAGAAGGCAGACATAAAGGAAGGACAAAAAAATAAGAACTCGGAGTTCTGCATACTTGTTGTGAGTATTAACATAGACCAAACACATTTGTGTCTTTCCATGGTATTAGAATTTATTGAATAACAATAAATTCATAGGTTACCCCACTTCAATCAGTGGCAGTTCACTGAATACTGTGGGTCACCTGGTAGTCATAAGCCAGGCAATTACAGATTCTTTCATTCCAATCTTAATTTCTAATATCTTAAACCATGCATCACACTTCACACGTAAGTACTTATATATGTATTTTACTTATTTCCCCTCCATTTCCTGACCTACTGCAAGATTACTTATTACATTAGCTTTTGTGGTCACCTGCTTACAAGACTGCCTCCCAACAATCTTGTGAGTGATCTTGGAAGCAGATTCTCTAGCTCTAGTTAGGCCTTGAAGTAACAACAGTCCTGGCCAACAACCTGGCTATAAACTTGTGAGAAATCCTAAGCTAGAACCATATACCTGAGATACTCCAGCTTCTTGACTCTCAGAAACTAAATGTTTCTTTTACAAGCTGTTAAGCTTTGAGGTTATTTTGTTTTATGCAGAGTAAATCACTATTAGATGTCATTTCTCTAGGATTCTTTAATTTGGTACTATCATACTATCCTTTCTTTCATTGCATTAATCTTTTTAATGCAATGAATACACTATCCTTCCCCCTCATTTTTTTTTTTTTAGTTGTAGTTGGATACAATACCTTTATTTTGGTTTTATGTGGTGCTGAGGATCAAACCCAGGGCCTCCCACGTGCTAGGCAAGCACTCTACGGCTGAGCCACAATCCCGGCCCCTCTTCCCCCTTATTTTATTATTTTTCAATTGACACATAGTAATTGTACTTAATTTAAAACTAGAATACTGCTCATCTGAAATTTGTTGATGCTTCCTCATGATTAGATTCACATAATACATTCTTTTTGGAATACTACATAAACTGATATCATATAGAAAATGTTCTCAGACAACAATGAAGTTAAAAATCAATATTTAGGGCTGAGCAATATAGATCAGTGGTAGAGCACATTTGCCTAATATACATGAGACCCTGAGTTCAATCTCAGCATTGCCAAAAACAAAAACCCCAAATTCAATATTTAAGAGATAACTAGAAGATCATCGTTGTTTGAAAATGATATAATTTGCTTTTAACTGATCCAATGGTAAGAAATATAATCACAGTATAAAAAATGAAAACAAATTGTGATAATGAAAAGACTATATATGCGTGTATATGTGTATATACAAACATATATATATATATATAAACATTAATGTTCTAGGCATTTAAAGAGATTAATGAAAAACAGAAAATTAAACCTAAAAAGGAGAAAGGAAGTAGAGATTGACAGACACACAAGTATCAATAAAACTAAGAACTGATTCTCAGTCTCTTTCTTCTAGTCTACTGATCTTCCTTTGTTTTTCATGTGATCACCCCTCAAACTTTCCTTTTTTCCTCTCTAGGTTCCACATATGGGAGAAAACATAAGAAAACATATGATCCTTAACCTTCTGAGTATGGCTTATTTCTCAACATAATGTTCTCTAGTTACATCCATTTTCCTGCAAATAACATGATTTCATTTTTCTTTATGACTGAATAAAACTCCATTGTGTATATATACCACATTTTCTTTATCAATTTTTCAATAGCTAAGCCATGGAAAATTGTGCTGCTATAAACATGGGTATGCATGTATCACTACATAGCTGGATCATATGGTGGGCTCCATGCCTATCTTCTGAGGCAGCTCCATACTGGTGTTACTAATTTACGATCCCACAGTGTTCTTCCACAACCTCTCCACAACAATTACCGTTGTTTTCTTTGTTTTGTTTTGGTTTCTTTTTTTTTTTTTTTTTTTGGTACTGGGAATTGAACCAAGGGGCACTCAACCACTGAGCCATATCCCCAGCCATTCAGCCCTTTTATGTATTTTATCTAGAAACAAGATCTTGCTGAATTGCTTAGGGCCTAAATTGCCTCAGTCTCCCAAGCCACTGGGATTACAGGCATATGGCAATGAGCCTGGCTTATTGTATGTATTCTTGATAACTGCCATTCTGGTGTGAGATGGAAATCTCAGTGTAGTTTTGATTTGCATTTTCCTAATTTCTAATGATATTGAACATTTTTTCACATATAGTTGGTCATTTGTATTTCTTTTCAGAAGTGTCTATTTAATTCATTGCCCATTTACTGTTTTGCTTTTTGGTGTTATTTGAATTTTCTATATTCTAGATATTCTCTGCCAGAAGAGTAGCTAGCAAAGATTTTCTCCCATTCTGTAAGTTCACTTCACATTCTTTCCATTGCTGCTCAAAAACTTTTTAATTTGATACCATCCCATTTATTAACTCTTGTCATTATTTCTAATGAGAAAGTCATTGCCTGTGCTTATATGCTGGAGGTTGACTTTTTTTCTTTTTTTCCTCTAGGAGTTGCACAGTTTCTCTCTAACTCCTAGGTGTTTGATCCATTTTGAGTTAATTTTATGCAAAGTGAAAGATAAGGGTCTAGTCTCATTCTTCTCCACACAGATAACCAGTTTTCCCAGCACCACTGTCTTTTCTCCAATATATATTTTTGGCACCTTTGTGAAGGATCAGATGTCTGTAGATGTGTGGGTTTTTCTTTTATTCTGTACCACTGGTCTACACTATGCTCATACCATGCAGTTTTGTTAATATTATCTCTATAGTATAATTTCAAGTCAGGTGTTGTGATGCCTCCAGCATTGCTTTTTTGGCTTAGAATTGCTTTGGCTATTCTGGATCTTTTGTTCTTCCAAATGAATTTTATACTATTTTTTTCTTATTCTGTGAAAAGTGTCATTGGTATTTTGATGGGGATGCATTGTATACTGCTTTTGATAGAATGGTCATTTTAACATTAATTTTGCCTATCCATGAACAAGAGGCGGGGTGTGTATGTCTTTCCATCTTATGTCTTCTTCAATTTCTTTCTTCAGGGTTCTACAGTTTTCATTATAGAGGTTTTTTACCACCTTGGTTAGATTTAAATCCTAGGTATTCAGGCCACTGTAAATGAAATTGTTTTCCCAACTTCTTTCTCAGCAGATTCCTTGTTGATATATAGGAAACCTATTGGTTTCTGTGTTAATTTTGTAATCTGCTACTTTGCTGAAGTTATTACCAATAGCAGTCTTTTGGTGGATCTTCTTGTATCTTCTAAGCATAGAAGCATATCATCTGCAAACAGTGATAATTTGACTTCTTCCTTTCCTATTTTTTATCCCTTTTATTTCCTCATATTGCCTAATTGCTCTGGCTATAATCTCCAGTACTATATTAAATAGGAGTGGTGAATGAAAGTGGACATCCTTGTCTTGTTCCATAATTTTATTTATGGGAATGAATATTGCATATTTTATACCACACTTGCATCTCTGGGATAAAATCAACTTGACTATGACATAGAATCTTCTAAATATGTTGTTGAATATGATTTGTCAATATTTTATTAAGAATTTTAATTTTTTTGGTACTGGGGATTGAACCCAGGGGTACTTTACTACATTCTCAATTCTTTTTATTTTTGAGACAGGGTCTAAATTGCTTAGGGCCTCACTAATGTGCTGAGGCTGGCCTCAAACTTGTGTTCCTCCTGAATCAGCCTCCCAAGTTGCTGTGATTTCACAGGTATGCACTACCACACCTGGCTTATTAAGGATTTTTGTATCTAAGTTTTTTAGGGATGTTGGTCTGTAATTTTCTTTCCTTGATGTGTCCTTATCAGGTTTAAGTATAAGTATGATATTGGCTCCATAGAATGAATTTCGAAATGTAAATATAAAATACAAAATCTCTTTGTATTTCATGGAATAATCTTGAGGAGCAATAGGATATAGATCTTCTGTAAAGCTCTGATTCTGTGAGATTCCATCTGGTCATGAACTTTTCTTTGTCAAAAGGCTTTTTATTATTGCTTCTATATAATTGCTAGTTTTGGGCTCTTTAGGTTTTTTATGTCCCCTTGGTTCAATTCTATAGATTGTATTTTGTTTGTGTCTATAAATTATCTGTTTCTTCTAGATTTTCCAATGTATGGAATTGAATTTTAATTTTTTAAAAAATATTTGCTAAGGGTTGCTTTGTGGCCTAAAACATGATCTGTTTTGGAGAACTTTCCATGAGCTGCTGAGAAGAAAGCATATTCCACTCTGTGGATAAATATTCTATAGATATCTGTTAACTCCATTTAATTTATAATTTTTTCAGGTTTAAAGAGTCTTTGCTGAGTTTATGTCTGGATGACTTATCTATTGGTGACAGGTGTATTAAAATCACCCAGTATTATTGTACTGGGGTCTATCTGAAGCTTTAATTCAAGTAGTGTCTATTTTATGTAATTAGTTGCACCCATGTTTAAGGAATATGTATTCACTATTGTTAAAACTTCTTGTTGGGCTGGGATTGTAGCTCAGTGGTAGAGAGCTTGCCCTGCATGAGTGAGGCACTGAATTCAATCCTCAGCACCACATAAAAAACAAATAAATAAAAAATAAGATTAAATTCTGAAAAAAATAAGCCTTCTTATTGGGTTGTTACCTTTACTAGTAATAAAGCGACCTTTGTCCAATTAATTTTGGTATTAAGTCTGCTTTGTCAAATATGAGAGTAGCTAACTCCTGTGGAATTGGGGGCTCCATTCACATGGTATATCAATTTCCTTCTTTTCACTTTCAGACTGTGAATATTTTAAAAAATTTTTTTAGTTGTAGATGGACACAATACCTTTATTTCATTTATTTATTCTTATGTGGTGCTGAGGATCGAACCTAGTACCTCACACATGCCAAGCAAGCACTCTACCACTGAGTCACAGCCCAAGCCCCAGGCTGAATATTTTTGCTTGTAAGGTTGAGAGTCTTTTGCAAACAATATATATTTTGGTCTTATTTTTAAATCCCTATGCCTTTTGATTAGAGATTTGACACCATTTACATTCAATGTTACTGTAGAGAGATGTTTATTAATTCCTTTTCCTTTGTGAGTTCTCAGAGGTTTTTTTTTTTTATTTCTGAAAAGTGCAGATGCTGCATAGAAAGGGTTCTGTAGAAATATTCCAAACATTACAACCACCAAAGCTGAAAAAGGAAAGTTGGGACAGTAAAAGCTTAAGAGTATTTCCAAACTCAACAGGTAAAAGGGCATAACCAAACAATGTTGTGGGCTGACCAAATACCTAGTTATCATAACAGGACCAATAGGCTTACATTTTTTGATACCTGATTAACATAAATATTGAGCAATGCCCCTACCCAGCAGCTAGATAAGCCCCTGGACACATCTGAGTGGCAACCTCTATCAGGACCCCTTCTCAATCGGTGGGAGCTATTTCTTCTTGGTTGAAAAAAATCTTATTTTTTCATGCTCATCCTCCATTGTCCATGAATTTCATTCTTTAACTTTGTGAAATAAGAACCCAAGAAAGAATCACTGGTAGTTTGTTTCTGATAAGACTTTCTGATAAGCATTGTCTGCTGTGGAGCTAGAGCTGTAATACAAATGGGCCCTGCCCACTGTGATCTTAACAGTGGAAACTCCAGTTTCACTACAATTTTCAATTAGCATCTGAAGTGGGGGACAGTTCTTCGAAAACTGTAGGATCTTAAGCACTTAAACCAGTAGGCTCTGTACTAACTCTGGTTAATGTCAGAATTATAGATATAATCAGTTAGTGTCTGCAAAGAATTGCAGAATCGCTTTGTGTGGGAAAACCCTCACAATCCTGGAATCAGTAAAAGTACACATAAGCACCCCTACCCCCGACCTCTACTGAAATCCAATTTTCAAAAAAAAAAAAGCAAAGTTTCTCTTTGCTTCTGACTGCTCTTTTATATATTAACTGCATACCAAGAATGCACAAAACCCTCCCTTTCTGAATATTTCCTAGCCCAAGTTATGGGATGACACCTAGAAGGATGTCCAACCCCAACAAAAACTAGACACAAGTCACTCTAATAAACACAGAAATTTTGATCCTTTTTGATACACTAGACTGAAACTCTCACCAATCTATCTGAACAAGATAAAAAATATTTATCCCACACTTCAGAAGAGGCTATTTTTCTTAATTTTTATTTTGAGACAGGGTCCAAGTTGCTAAGCTGGTCTCCAACTTCTGATCCTCCTGCCTCAGCCTTCAGTCACTGGGATTAGAGGCGTGTGTACCACTACACCTGGCCAGAGGAGCTACTTTTCAAAACTGAGGCACCCACCTAAGACCCATATACTTTCCCTTGGAAAAATCATCTAAAAAGACTCTTGGTTAGACAAGAGCTAACCACCTTCCAACAATATTAGCTTGTTGCTAATAAAACTCTTTATTTCTGTTACTCTGCCTTCCTGATTCATTGGCTCTGGGGGCAGAAGTAACCTGAACCTCCATATGGTTATATCAGAAGTAAAATACTGAGAGTAGAGGAGAAAAAAGTCCTACTTTTCCCTAACTTTATAATAGATCTTGCTGTTTATTTCAATAAAAAAAGTTATTTTAACTCTTTGTGACTTTCTCTATTAATGTATTCCATTTGATTAACAACACATATATTTTCTTCATGAGATAACATAATAGAAACTTACAATTAACAAAAAGTAAAAGGGTGAATTATAATACATTTCTACCATCTTTTATTTCTCTAATGTCTTCAGTGGAGACATAAGAGCAGATGGCAGATGGCAAATTGTTAGAGCATATTGCAAAAGACCCCCAAATACCTTAACATAGCACATCTGGCTCATGATGTCTGCCTCAACCCATTTTTCCCATATGCCCTCTGCTCTAGCCATATGCAACTACTTACATAATACATTACTATGAGTTTTATGCTAAGTACAACCTCACAGATGTTATGTTCTCATCTGGAACCTCCCTTCTTTTCTTCTTTACTTAGTTAGCACTTACCTGGCCCTAAAAAGCTCAGATTTAAAAATTACCAGGGCTGGGGATGTGGCTCAAGCGGTAGCGTGCTCGCCTGGCATGCGTGCGGCCCGGGTTCGATCCTCAGCACCACATACAAACAAAGATGTTGTGTCCGCCAAATACTAAAAAATAAATATTAAAATTCTCTTTCTCTCTCTCCCTCTCTCTCTCTTTAAAAAAAATAAAATAAAATAAAAATTACCTTCTTCAAGAAGCCTGCTTTGACTACTCCTTTTCTTCTAATACTATAATTTTAATAGCATCCGTTTCATTTATTATTTTATATGTATTGATTTACACATATATTTTTTACTATTCTCCAAGATCCTTGAGATAAAAAGGATATATTTAACTTTCTTCCCCAGTTCAGTTTTTATAATAGCATATGATCTCAATAATGACTGTTGAGAGGCGGGATTGTAGCTCAGTGGGAGAGCATTAGCCTAGCACACCTGAGGCACTGGGTTTGATCCTCAGCACCACATAAACTAAATAAAATAAAGGTATTGTGTGACCTAAATACTTTATCCTTTGTATGATCCTCAAGAGGCAAGATCTCAGAGGAAAATGGCTACATGGAGCACCTGGGAAGTTTGACTTAAGGTATTCAAAACCAGCACAGACTCTCTCTCATGCACAAGCTTGACCAAAAAGCCATAATATCATCTGACTTTAAGGAATTATGTAAATTTATTCCACAAGGATATTAGTTATGACCATGATAAATTGGAGATAGGTGGGCCCATCTTCCTATTTGTTTTCTTTTAAAAGATTTTTAGATTCTTGCATTACTTCTGGGGTGAAGAGGATAAAGTAAGGAAAGGAAGGCAGGCACATTCTTTTCAACTTTTTGTATATGTGTGTGCAGTACTGAGGATCAAACCCAGGAGCATTCTACCTCTGAGCTACATCCCTAATCCTTTTCCTTTTATTTTGGGACAGGGTCTCATTAAATTGCCAAGGTTATCCTTGAACTTACAATCCTCCTGCCTTAGCCTCTGGAGTCCCAGGATTATGGGTGTGTGTCACTGTGCCTGGAAGGAGTCTCCATTTCATAAAGTTAGATAATTCAAAGTCTGATTTCATTTATAAGAAATAATTTTATATTTCTTGCATATATAACTTTTTTGGTACTGGGGGTGCTTTACCACTGATCTATATCCCAAGACCTTTTTACTTTTTATTGTGAGACAAATCTTGCTAAGTTGCTAGGCCTAGGGCTGAAAGTGGCCCCAAACTTGTGTGTGATGCTCCTGCCTTAGCCTCCCAAGTAGCTGGGATTACAGGGGTATACCACTGTGCCCAGCTAAAATAGTTGCATTTTAAATACCTAAAAGTTTTCTTAGGATGAAAACAATGATGGCTTTATGTTGATTTTAATAAGAATGTCATCATTATAAGAAGTATACTGTAAGATAAATTTATAATTTGAATTTAGAAACTGCAAACAAAATATGTGAAGGAATAGAAAGAAAAAACAATCTCATTAAATGTTCTGTCATCCATAGACAAACCAATATCTCCTTTAGGAAATACTCCCCATCCCACATACTTGACTAAGAAAATAATACCTAATTGGTACTTTATTTTTTATTTTTTTGCAGTTCTATGAATTGATCCCAGAAACTGTAATACCTCAAATCTGTACTGCTAGATAGGAAGACATATGGACAACATGAAGAAACAAGGGAAGAAAGTGCCCAAAACAAACCAAGCTGATACAATAATAAATTCCATTGACAGCACAGTAGATGAAATGTCAAAGGAGTTCAGAATGTACATAACTAAAATGATCTGCAAAGCAAAGAATGAATTAAGAAAGCAAATACAGGCAACAACTGACCACTCCAACAGAAATATGAGAGGAAATACAGAAAGAGAGTCTCTGGGGGCTGGGGATGTGGCTCAAGCGGTAGCGCACTTGCCTAGCATGCGTGCGGCCCGGGTTCGATCCTCAGCACCACATACCAACAAAGATGTTGTGTCCACCGAGAACTAAAAACTAAATATTAAAAATTCTCTCTCTCTCACTCTCTCTCCTCTCTCACTTTCTCTTTAAAAAAAAAAGAAAGAGGGGATAGGGGATGTGGCTCAAGCGGTAGCACGCTGGCCTGGTATGCGTGCGGCCAGGGTTCGATCCTCAGCACCACATACCAACAAAGATGTTGTGTCTGCCGAAAACTAAAAAATAAAAGTTAAAAATTCTCTCTCTCTCCTCTCTCACTCTCTCTTTAAAAAAAAGAAAGAAAGAAAGAAAGAAAGAGAGAGAGACTCTGGAAGAAAACCAAACAGAAATCCTTAAAATGAAGAAAAAAATAAGCTAAATTAAAAATTCAATAGAAAGAATCAAAAACAGACTAGATCACTTGGAAGACAGAATCTCAGGCAATGAAGACAAAATATAAAATCTTGAAAATAAAGTTGACCACACAGTGAAGATAGTGAGAAACCAAAAATTATGGGACAACATGAAAAGACCATATCTAAAAGTTATCAGGATAGAGGAAGGCACAGATATACAAACCAAAGGAATGCACAATCTCTTCAATGAAATAATATCAGAAAATTTCACAAACATGAATAATGGATTGGAAATAAAATACAGAGGCTTACAGGACAAAAAATGTAGAAAATTACAACAGATCTACACCAAGGCACATAGTAATGAAAATGCCTAGCATACAAAATAAGGATTACAAGAGAAAAGATTCAGATTACATATAGGGAGAAACCAATTCGGATCTTAGCAGATTTCTCAACGCAGACCATCAAAGCTAGGATATCCTGGAACAACATATACCAAGCTCTGAAATAAAATGGATGCCAACCAAGAATCTTATATCCAGAAAAATTAAGCTTCAGGCCAGGTGCAGTGATTCACACCTGTAATCCCAGTAGCTTGAGAGGCTGAGGAAGGAGAATCATGAGTTCAAAACCTGCCTCAGCAACTTAGTGAGACACTCAGCAAGACCCTATCTCTAATAAAATAGGGCTGGGAATGTGATTCAGTGGCTAAGCATCCTTGGGTTCAATCCCCAGTACCTAAAAATTAGTTAATTAATTAATTAAGCTTCAGATTTGATGACAAAATAAAACCTTCCACGAGAAACAAAAGTTAAAAGAATTTACAACGTGAAAGCCTACACTACAGAATTTTCTCAGCAAAATACTCCATGAGGAGGAAATGAAAATCAGCAAAGGGAAGATCTATGCTAAAGGAAAATCCAATCAAAGGAGAAACCAAGTGAAGTTAAAAACCACAAATAAATCAAAATGACTACAAACCATGTCTCAATAATAACCCTGAATGCTAATGGCCTAAACTCATCAATTAAAATTTTAAAAATTGGATTTTTTTTAGTTAGACACAATACCTTTGTTTTACTTATTTATTTTTATGTGGTGCTGAGGATTGAACCCAGGGCCTTGCATGTGCAAGGTGAGCCCTCTACTGATGAGCCACAACCCCATCCCTGGCAGATTGGATTTTTAAAAAGATCCAACAATATGCTGCCTTCAAGAGACTCATCTCAAAGAAAAGACATTCACAGACAGAAAGTGAAAGGTTGTGAAAAAACATCACTCACATGGGCCTCCTAAACAAGCAGAGGTTTCCATCCTAATATCAAATAAAATGGACTTCTTCAAACCAAAGTTAGCAGACCCTTATGAAAAGGATATTTTATACTGCTCAAGGAAACCATACATCAATGAAACATAACAGTCATAAATATCTATGCCCTAAATAATGGAGCATCTACGTATATCAAACAAACCCTTCTCAATTTCAAGAAGCAAACAGATCACAACACAATAATACTGGGTGACTTTAACACACATCTCTCACCACTGGATAGATCTTCTAAACAAAATCTAAACAAACTTAGAACTCAATAATACAATCAATAACTTAGGCTTAACAAACATATACAGAATATTTCATCCATCAGTGAGTGAATACACTTTCTTCTCAATAGCACACCCATCCTTCTCTAAAATAGATCATGTATTATGCCACAAAGCAACTCTTAGCAAATACAAAAAAAGAGATACTACCCTGTATTCTATCAGATCATAATGTAATGAAATTATAAATCAATGATAAAATTAAAATACAAGCTATTCCAACATCTGGAGATTAAATAATATGATATTGAATGAGCAATCAATAGCAGAAGATACCATTAATTCAGCATAGTAGCAGGATATAAAGTCAATACCCATAAATCAAATGCATTTCTATAAGTGATGAATCCAATGAATGAGAAATTAGGAAAAATACTCCATTCAAAATAGCCTCAAAAAATATAAAATACGTGGGAATCAATCCAACTAAAGAAGTGAAAAATCTCTACAATGAAATCTACAGAACACTAAGGAAAGAAATTGAAGAAGACCTTAGAAGATGGAAAGATCTCCCATGCTCTTGGAAAGACAGAGGTAATATTGTCAAAACGGCCATACTACCAAAACTGTTATACAGGTTTAATGCATTTCCTATTAAAATCCCAATGACATTCTTCATAGAACTAGAAAAAGCAACCATGAAATTTATTTGGAAAAATAAGACCCAGAATAGCCAAAGCAATCCTTAGCAAGAAAAGTGAAGCAGGAGGCATCACAATACCAGACCTTAAACTGTACTACAGAGCAACAGTAACAAAAATAGCATGGTATTGGCACCAAAACAGTCATGTAGACCAATGGTATAGAACAGAAGAGACAGAGACCAACCCACATAAATACAGTTATCTCATTATAGACAAAGGCATCAAAAACACACATTGGAAATAGGATAGCCTATTCAATAAATGGTGATATGAAAACTGGAAATTCATATGTAACAAAATGAAATTAAACTTCTCTTACCATGCACAAAACTCAACTAAAAAGTATACGAAGAACCTAGGAATTAGACAAGATACCCTGCACTTAGTAGAAAAAAAAGTAGGCCCAAATTTTCATCATGTGGGATAGGCACCAACTTCCTTAACAAGACTCCTAAAGCACAAGAAATAAAATCAAGAATCAATAAATGGGTGGATTCAAACTAAAAAGCTTCTTCTCAGAAAAAGAAATAATCATTTAAGTGAAGAGAGAGCCTACAGTACGGGAGCAAATTTTTACAACATGTACATAAGATACAGCACTAATCTCTAGGGTATAAAGAACTCAAAAAGCTAAACTCATAAAACAAAACAAAAACAAAACAAAACAAAATAGCCCAAATCAATAAATGGGCTAAGGAACTGAACAGAAACTTCTCAGAAGTGATATACAATCAATCAACAAATACAAGAAAAAATGTTCAACATCTCTAGCAATTAGAGAAATGAAAATCAAAACTACTCTAAGATTTCATATCACCAAGTCAGAATTTTTAATTAACAAGAATACAAGCAATAGTAAGTGTTCCGAGGATGTGGGGGGAAAGGTATACTCATACATTGCTGGTGGGACTACAAATTGGTGCAACCACTTTGGAAAGCAGTGTGGAGATTTCTCAGAAAAGTTGGAATGGAACCACCATTTTGACTCAGCTATCCCACTCTTCAATCTATATCCAAAAGACTTAAAATCAGCACACTATAGTGACAAAGCCACATCAATGTTTATAGCAGCTGAATTCACAATAGCTAAACTGAGGAACCAACCTAGATGCCCATCAATAGATGAATGAATAAAGAAACTGTGGTATATATACACAATGGAATATTACTCCGCCTTAAAAGAGAATAAAAATCTGGCATTTGCAGGTAAATGAATGGAATTAGAGAATATTATGCTAAGCAAAGTAAGCCAATCCCAAAAAACTAAAGGCCAAATGTTTTCTCTAATTAGTAGATGCTGATACATGATGGGGAGGGGGGAATGGGAAGAATAAAGGAACTTTGGATTTAGCAAAAGGGAGAGTGGGGAGGGGTCATGGGGTTAGGAAAGATGGTAGAATGAGATAGACATCATTACCCTAGGTACATGTGTGATTGCATGAATGGTGCATCTCTACATCATGTACAACCAGAGAATCGAAATGTCCCACTCCATTTGTGTATAATGAATTGAAGTAGAATAAACAAACAAACAAAAAGCTGATTGTGTACTTCCCAGCAACTAGAAAGGGTAAGGCAGGAGGAGGATCACCTGAGCTCAGGAATTTTGAGACCTGCTTTAGACAACATAGTGAGACATCTATCTCAAAAGAAAAAGAAAGAAAGGAACAATATAATTTTCTCAAAGAGGAAGAGCATCAAGAGTTAGTTTCTTAGCTGAGCGTAGTGGCATGTGCCTGTAATCCCAGTGGCTCTGGAGGCTAAGGCAGGAGGATGGTGAGTTCAAAAACAACCTCAGCAAACGCAAGGCACTAAGCAAATCATTCACTTGCTTGTTTTTGGTTTGGTGCTAGCAATTAAACCCAGGGTTCTTTGCACGCTAAACACATGCTCTCATACTGAGCTACACACCCATCCTCACAGTCACATTTTTTCTTCTCTCTCTCTCTGGCAATACTTGATAAAAAGCTGGTTGTGCACCTTCCAGCAACTAGAAAGGGTAAGGCAGAAGGAGGATCACCTGAGTAATACTTCCAGGGATGTTTAATTACTCAGATACATTACCAATACTTTTTGAGAAAGAGTCTCACTAAATTGCCCAGCTGGCCTCAAACTTGTGATCCTCCTGTCTCAGTCTCCTGAGTCACTGGGATTACAAGCATGCACCACCATACCCAGTAACGCAGATTGATTGATCTTTTTTTGGTACTGGGAATTGAACCCATGGGGTACTTTTACCACTAAGCTACATCCCCAGTCCTTTTTATTTTTTGAGAGAAGGTCTTGCTAAGTTATTGAGGCTGGCCTCAAACATGTGATCCTTTTGCATAGGCTGACAGGCATAGGCCAGCAACAATCATGTTTTTTTGATTATGATATTTCCAGTTAATATTTTCCCCTTTGACTGCATCACATCAAACTTTGATAAAGAACCAAGAGTTAAATAAATTAGATGAGAATATAGCAGAAAAACATGGACATATATTTCCCAAAATATAAAGAACTGGCATGACTCTGAAATCAAATTGCCTGAAAATACCATTTATTAGCTATGTGATGATTTGGGGCGAATCACAATTTCCCTATGTCTTAATTTCCTCATCTGTAAAATAAGAGAATAATATTTACCTCAAATGCTAGTTGTGATATACATATTTATAGTTATACTAAAGAATATACTTAGAATAACTGGTACTTGTGCGACAGTCTGGCTGGGCACAATTCAGGAGCCACTTGTCAAAAGAAATGAACTTTATTTTTAGAACCACACACACCAAACAAAACAGCTCCTCAGGAAAAACCTTCAGAGCCCAACTGCCCCCACAGGCTTCCCACAAGCCTCTCAACCTCCCTCACTCCTCCTGCTCTTGAGGCTGATTGGCTGGGTCGTGTGGGCAGCCCAAAAAAAGTCCCCCAATGAGCAGCTCCGTGGTCTGAAAGGGCGGGGAACAACCCAATGAGCATCACCGAAGAGGAGCCAATCAGTTGGCAGCTAGAAGTTTGCTGGGGACGCTGTGAGCCAATCATCAGCTGGCAGCTGGAAGTTTGCTGGGGCCCCTTGGGCTGTGGCTCTCAACAACATTGTATGTCCTTTATAATAAAGCTGAAGATAAGCACAGTTTCTATCCAGCAATCAACTTCTAAATATAACTAGAGAAACTTTATATGTATTTACATAGGAGACATTTATAAGAATGTTGACTAAAACATTATAATGTCCTTGAATTAGAACAAGAAAATGACATCAATAAGAAATTAATAGATTAAAGATTAGAGATTGTATATTCAAACAATAGAATACAACAGTGAAAACAAATGACCTGGAACTAAATATCTCAATTTTTAATAAATATCAAATACAGAAAACATGGTTGGGTATGCAGCTCTTACAGAGTGCTTGCCTAGCATGAGTAATGTTTATGGTTCAATTCCTAACATCACAAAACAATATAAATTTTTTAAAAAGAAACCAATAAACCAGGAGAAAAAGAAACATAAGTTTTGACAGCTTTTAAAATAAAATTGTGACATATAATAGCTTAATGTGTTTGACACATTCATATACATATATATGTATGTGTGTGTACATATTGTATATACACACATAGAAAAAAGTATTTAAAAATGCACAGGAAAGATCAACAAAGTTCTTGAAATATGGCCTAAATTCTTTTTTTGACATGAAATGATAGCAAATTTATTTTTTATGGTACTGGGTATTGAACACAGGAACATTCAGTCTAAGCTACATCCCCACCTCTTTTTTAACATTTTATTTACAGTCTCCCTAAATTGACCAGGTGGGCCTAAAATTTGCAATCATCCTCCTCAACCTCCAGAGTAACTAGGATTATAGGTCTGCCACCCTTCACCTTCAATATAATAATTTTAAAAGCTTAAATACTCAAAGACAAAGTGAACATAAGAAAGGACACACAATATATTTTACAATGAATAAAATACTACAATCTATTTTGGAAAAAAGATTTATCACAACAAAGGAAGCTGTATTTCAGGGAACTACAAAAGAGAGATACTGAGAGAAGAAAGTCAACTTGTCCTCAAAGAATTTGGAAAAACCTCACACCTTACAAGTATCAGGTGGGGCTGGATGTGGAAGGACACATCTACAATCTCAGCAACTTGGAAGGTTGAGGCCAACCTGCTATAAATGGCTGGAGATGTAGCCCAGAGATCATCCATGGTTCAATCTCCAGCATCAAAAAAGAAAAGAAGTGTTCTAGATAAAAGGGCACTAGTTCAGATTAAAACAAAAACAAAAACTAGTTCAGATTAAAACAAAAACAAAAACAGATGTGAGAGTTGGGGAAGTAGCTTAGTGGTAGAGTGCTTGCCTAGCATATGTGAAACCCAGTGTTCACTTTCACTGCACAGTCCTGCTAAATAAATAAATACATAAATACATAATTTGATTTTATTGCCCAAGCAGGAAATTGGGAAAGTATTTTCTAGAGGGATTACAGGATCCTAGAAAAGTCTTCTTCACAGTGACATGCCATAACTCCATCCTAATACCCCAAAGTGAGGTTGACCTACAATAGTCTTATTCCTACAGAGCTTTTAATCAGTTTGAAATAAATGCAGGGCTGAGGTTGTTGCTCAGTGGTAGAGCACTGTCCTAGCATGGCTGAGGCTCTGGGTTCAATCCCTAGTACTAGGAAAAGAATAAATAACATAAAAATATACATACATACATAGAGACTCCAAGGATCATCAGAGGAAAGATTAAAATCAAGAAATGAAAGATTTCTAAATTATTCAACAGAGACTATGAAAATCCCCAGAAATGTTAAGAAATGACATGATTCTGGAATCAAATTGCCTATGTAAGCCATTTATTTCATAGATGGAAACTATAAAAGAGTAGATACTTTACAAATTCCAGGAAAAGAGGACAGAGAAAAGAGAAGGATAATAAGAATAACAACATTTATTAAGAACATACTATGTGTGAGATATTGTTCTAAGTACCTTAAATTAACTAAAATTAACTTTAATTAATTTTCTGGTCACTTTATGAAGTAGATATTTTATCTCCATTTTATAGATGAGAAAAATTAGGAATGTAGAGGTCAATCTAGTAGCTAATATGTGATCAAAGTCATGTTGACAAAGCTGGAGTTCAAACGTTAAGTATTCTGAGGCCATAATTCACTCCCAACTGCTGTGCATTACTGCTTCTCTATCAAAGAAAAAATTTTAAGGATTTTCAGGGTAAGGAGGCAGAATTAAAATGTACACTCAATTACTCCCTTTCCTGAAACCCTACTAAAACAACAGTTGGGGCAAAATTTGAAATATAAAATCCCAAAAGGTGAGGGGGAAAGGAGGGGAAAAAAACAATAGATTTTTGTAAGGTCGATGACAGAGTGTTAACCATTAATTGCCAAGTTCTAAACAGATAATGAGGAAAGCAATATATTGCCGGGCACTGTGGCGCATGCTTGTAATCCTAGAGGCTCGGGAGGCTAAGGCAGAAGGATCGCAAGTTCAAAGACAGCCTCAGCAGATTAGCAAGGCCCTAAGCAACTCAGTGAAACCCTGTCTCTCAATAAAAATAAAATATAAAAAAAGGGCCAGGCACGGTGGTGCATGCATGTAATCCCAGCAGCTCAGGAGGTTGAGGCAAGGGGATCACAAGTTCAAAGCCAGCCTCAGCAATTTAGTAAGGACCTAAGCAATTCAGTGAGACCCTGTCTCTAAATAAAATACAAAATAGGGCTAGGGGTGTGGCTCAATGGTCAAGTGTCCCTGAATTCAATCCCTGATACACTACACACACACACACACACACACACACACACACACACACACACACACAAAATTTATATATAAAGGGCTGCCTCCAGGTAATTCATTAGAAAGGCAATTTTTTTGTAATTTTCTCCCTAATTTCTCCCAAGTATGTAAATTTGGCGAATCTTGGTCACAAAACCAAGGGCAAAATTCACCTACAACCTTTAAGAATTGTAATAACTGAGTCTTTTTTATCTGTTTTCCTTTCTGATTAATTATAGTTTCTAAGATAGTCAAATACATGTCCTTATCAGAAGTTGAATTTCCCATTTTAAATAATTTAACATCTCCTCCATTCAGTACCTCCAGGTATTTTTGTGACCCAAAATTGTCACCAATTCCTTTATTTTTATAGCACGCTCCCACTCAATCTAGTTAATCTAAAATGACCCTTCCTGGTCGCCAATTCAGCCGCGCAACCAGCACGCTAGCGTCATACTAGAGGTTCGAAGCATAGAAGTTAACTAGTGAGATCAAAATAAACACACATGAACTCAAATTACCTTTTTCTTTGACCAGGTCTGAGATGGTTCTCCCTCTGGCTCCTGCCTCGAGCCACCCAGTGGGGCAGCGAGGTTACACAAGGGACTATCAGGAGAGAGAGGCAGGGCACACCAGAGAGTGGCCTTTTATTGGGAAACAAGAAATTCAGGGGAAAATTCGATCCAATGAAGGTGGAGAGGGACAGCATTCCAAAGTCAAGGTCAGTGATTGGTCTCAGGGTCAATGGTCAGTCACACCCCCTACACGGATGGGCTCTCGCACCTAGAAAGGGTGGGGATTAGTTCTGACACAATTTAGCCGGACGACTCACACCCAGTCAGGGAGATGCTCAATCACATTCGAGAACAGCTTCCCACAAAAGGCTGAGTAAGTGGGCTCAGTGTTAAGCCTCCCCCTTACACACCTTCAATCCCTGGTACAAAAAAAAAAAAAAAAACAGGCAAGCAAGCAATATGTACTACAGAATCCTCTAAAAGCACAAGAATTCACAATAGTAAGTACCAATGAATATATAGAGATATCATTAGTATTCATTTCCCATAGATTTTATTCTGTTTTAAGATAACTTCAGGGCTGGGGATGTGGCTCAAGCGGTAGCACGCTCGCCTGGCATGCGTGCAGCCCGGGTTCGATCCTCAGCACCACATACCAATAAAGATGTTGTGTCCGCCAAGAACTAAAAAATAAATATTAAAAATTCTCTCTCTCTCTCTCTAAAAAAAAAAAAGATAACTTCAATTTGTAATATTCCTTATGTGTCCAGAAAGTATAAAAACAGGGCTGGGATTGTGGCTCTGTGGTAGAGCACTTGCCTAACATGTGTAAGGCACCGAGCTTGAATCTCAGTGCTGCATGTAAATAAAACAAAGGTTCATCAACAATAAAAATATAAAACAAAACCCCAAAGAAAACCTGAAGTATAAATACATAAATCATTTTCATTGTAAAATTTTCCAAAAAATAGGAATGTATGCATACATTATTCTCTTTCTTCCTCTGACTCTGTCCATGATGTTTCCTTACAAATCTTTTATATATATAAAGAAACATGTGGTTTGTGTCTCCCCCCCCCACTATATAAATGGGGTCTTAAGTAAAAATAGGTGATTAGAAGCCAATTGGGAAGCCTTTGTATTGGGTGGTTTTAATTTTTTAATTTATTATTTATTATGAAGATATTTCCACAGGAGTATTACTATAACCACTTTAGGGTATTCCCTGTTTTTTTTTTAATTAATATCTAGTAACTCCTAATTGCCTGTTCCTAAGAACAGATGATACAAGCTGATGGGAGGCATATATAGGATTTGTGGATTTTGAATTTTATTATAGGATAACGTAGTTAGCCCATTTGTTAGAGAATTCATCAAAAAAGAGTTTTCCAATCTGCCTGGCTCAAAAGAGTAAAGGAAGAGGGCTATGCCTAATCTTAAAATTTATCATTCTCCTTTGTTTTTCAACATGGCCCATGTGCCCTCAACTATACCTGGTGTTCTCTAATTAAGAGATTCATATTTCATCCTCTCATTAGAGAATAAGATGCAAACATCTGCCAGGATTAGGGAATTGTCAGGAAACGTACTCCCTTGAGGATATGGAGGGAGGGGATCTAACAGCTACAAGTTCTTCTTCAGCTACTTTCTCAACAGTATAATGTCTCAATTGTTTTCAGTCTTTCAATTTATGTTAGTTTCTGACTTATTCAGAAATTTAAAAAAAAAATTTTCTCTGTGACTCTGGGTATTGAACCCAAGGTCTCATGTATTTGTTCTACCACTGTATTCTACTCTAAACCTGAAGAATATTAATTCCTTACATTTCAGGAACAGGAGTTAGAAAAAAAAAAGTAGCTTGTTCATGAATAAATAATTTTTAGTTTGCCAGTATTTCAATTTTTTATAAAAAGAACAAAACACAAAACACATAGTATATCATCATTATAGGACATTTCAAATTCACTCTTAGGTTACAGAATTCTCTATTAGTTGACATTTTGATTATCTGCAGGAAAGCCAAAAATACAAAGCAACATGGAATTTAAAAACCATAAAATGCTTGGTAATCTACTGATAAAATGAAGACTAAGTCTTCTATTAACACAAAGAAAATATTCTAAAATTTAATTAATAAGTTATAATAAACATTTAGTTCCTTCAAAAATCAATCAATGTTGGGCACTGTAGCACATGCCTGAAATCGCAGTGATATGGGAGACTAAGGAAGGAGAATGCCAAGTTTGAGGCCAGTCTGGGCAATTTAGGAAGGAAAGGAAAGAACAAGGAAAAAAAAGAAAGAAAAGGAAGGAAGGAAGGAAGGAAGAAAGGAAAGGAAAGGAAAGGACTGGGGATTGTAGCTCAGTGACAAGGGCAAGGCTCTGAGTCTGATCCCCAGTACTGCATAAACACACAAAATCAATCCTAGAAATTTTATCTAAATATTAAAAAATTTAGCCTTGCAGAAGAGATTTTATAGGACATGCTACAAACCATTAATGTGCTACTAAATAGCATTTTTGAGTCCTCCTTTAAGTTCATAACATTTAAATGACAAAATATAGCATTCATCATGCAGTCAGCATAACTACATATAACATTCAGGCAACAGAAAAACATAAACCTATTTTGTCCTTTGATGAGATGTAAAGTCACAGGTACTCCATGACTTCAAATGAAGCCTTTGTACCATTTCTCTCATTAATGACAGTGCTGATGTGTTGACAATCTTGCATTTTTTTTTTTTACAATTCTATCTATCTGTATCTCATATCTCATGGGTGTCTTTGATGCGCTCCTTTTCCCCCTCTTCTATGAAGAACATAAAATATTTCCCCCGTATTATAAAGGACCATTGAGTTAAAAACAATTAAGATGCATGGGAGTTCTCTGCCTTCCCTCTGTTTGCCTAAAAGCAGGTCAGAGATTTACCAAAACAAAAGGTCTTTCTATCTAAATACTTCCTGCCTCAAGACAGGAGGGAAATTCTCCTTTACAACATTTATCAGCTCAGAGATAACACCCAGCAATGTAGGAGCAGATTTTACTTCATTAGTTCATTTCCCATATATTTTCCTTTCCATAATTCCCTATCTTTGGAAACCTGGAATTGCTTTTGTCTTATCACTTCCCTAAAATTTGTTGTTCTTTGCTGAAGATAATACATTAGCAGGACTCTAGGTAAAGTGTTTTATCACTGAGCTTCATCCCTAGCCCCATAAGCAGGTATCTAAGCCACTATTTTGAATTATTTTTTAATTGAAGTTTCTCCCTCATGATTATGTGTTGCATGTGCTAATAAACTGTTTTTCTATTGTTAAACTGCCTCTTGTTATATGAACCTGTCTCAATAATGAACTTATGAGTGCTAAGGAAAAAGTGATTTACAACTCCTCTTCACCTATTTATCTACAGTGTTAGTAATGATTGAAACTATAGCAGACTTAATTATAGTATCTTTTAAAAAAGTACTAAATATAGTTCTTTGTTCAGTGGGTGTCCATGAATCAAAGGAGTGTTTAAAACAGAGTGCATATAATTCTGTTAAATTGTGTACTGGGTTGTAAGCTTCTTTATGTAGGTATTTATAAAACTGAGAGAACTAATATTTGGAGAATTAATTATACTTTTAGTAAACTGAACTTTGTTCTGCTGTGTGGATCTCAAATTGGCACTTGAGACTCTAGGATTTCCAAGTTTAGTATATATCCTGTTTATTCATTTAGAAATAAAGAAAAAGCATTACTTGTATAAGAGGCAAGAATGGAAACATCAAAGTGACTGAGACCTAGTTATTATACATTCAGTCAAACTCTAAAAGATACCCTCTTATTTATTTTTACACATTCCTTGATGTGTCTGTCAATTCTTGTCTTTTTTCATTGTTTCTTTTCTTCAGACTCTTCTTTTCCTCAAGAGACCTAGATGCCTGCTGCCAATTAGACAAATTAACACTGACTCAAAGATCATATGGTATTAAACATAAAATACACAGCTACTACTTAGTTATTGAGTTACTTGGTGAATGATACTGTTTTCAAGTTAATTTATTTACCTAGAAGAATATAGAGTAGTACTTCAAACCTTCTATTTTGTGTTTATAATTAGCCAAATGGAGAATCATTCTATATTTATTAGAAAGAGAAGGAAAGGGATGGGAAATAGGGTGGGAAGTGGGGAGGATAAAGTGTGGTTATATTTCATCTATTGATACTTCATACAAACTATTTAAATTTAAACTGGGAGCAGTGGCTTATGCCTGTAATCCCAGCAGCCCAGGAGGTTGAGGCAGGAGGATCATGAGTTCAAAGCCATCCTCAGCAACTTAGTGAGACCCTAAGCAACTCTAACAAGACCCTGTCTCTAAATAAAATATAAAAAAAAAAAGGCTGAGGACCTCACAAGATGTCAGACACTGGCAGAAATTTCATCTGTGCCCATAGCTTTCTAAATTATGAAGCCAGGAATGGAAAAATTTCTGTTAACAGCAGTGAAATAAAGATTTTTTTTGTTTGAGCGCTCCTGGGTTCAATCCCCAGTACCAATAATAATAAATTAAAAATTTTATCACATAGGGAACAAATTCATACAATTTTTTTAAAGCTCAAAATTTTAATTTTAAAAAACTGTAGAGGAGGCTGTTGTTGTGGCTCAGCGGTAGAACGCTCGCTTAGCAAGTACAAGGCCCTGGTTCAATCCTCAGCACCTTATAAAAATAAAAATAAAGGCATTGTGTCCAACTAAAAAATAAATATTAAAAATAAAACTGTAGAGCCAGATGTGGTGATGCATGCCTATAATCCAGTGGCTTGGGAGGCTGAGACAGGAGGATCAGGAGTTCAAAGAACCACAGTAACTGCGAGGTGCTAAGCAACTCAGTGAGACTCTGTCTCTAAAATATAAAACAGGGCTGGGTATGTGGCTCAGTGGTTGAATGCTCCAGAATTCAATCCCCAATACCACCCCCCCTAAAAAAACATGTAGAAATTCAAATATATTTTTCAAAACCAAACATCTTCTCTATATAGGCTATGTAAGTAACTGCAATGTGAAGTCTGGTGTGGTGGTACATAGCTATAATTCCCGCAGCTCAGGAAAGTGAGATAGGGAGATTGCAAGAAGTTTGAAGCCAACCTGGGCAACTTAGCTAGAAAAAATAAAAAAAAAGGAGTGGGGATGCATGTTCAGTGATACAGTATCCATGGGTTCAATCCCCAGTACTGGAAAAAATAATAATAAAATAAAAATTGCAATGTGAGCTGTGGATGTAGCTCAGTGGTCGGGTACTTGGCCTGGCGTGAGGGAGGGAAGGAAGGGAGGAAGGGAGGGAGGGATGGAGGGAGGGAGGGAGGGAGGGAGGGAGGGAGGGCAGGCGGGCGGGCGGGCGGGCAGGCAATGTAAGGAATTTCCAATAGTGATAAACCAGTAACATTCTCTCCTATATCTTTAAAAGTTTCATTTATCCAATAAGTCACTGAGAAAATACCAAAAGGCTTTCTAAAATAAAAGGTACTCAACAATTTCTCAAAGTTCCACATAAGTACATATTATTATTGTAACTGTTATCTCCTGAAATCCAGAATCTACTTTTACCCATCTAATGACATATTCACATAAATGTCTAATGGCATGTACACCTTGGGATAAATCCATCAAACACTCTCAGATATGAAATATTTTTATCTGGGAGGATTTCTGTAACTATAATTTTTCTTATTTTTTTGGTGGGTGAGTGGGAAGTAGGGTGAGGTAGAGCCAGGAATGGAGCCCAGGGTCTTGTGCATCTATAGAAGAAGAAGAGTTCTACCACTGAGCTGCATCCTCAGCCCTTTTAATTTTGAGACAGAATTTTGCTAAATTAAATTGTCTGGGTGGGTCTCAAATTTGCAGTTCTCCTGCCTCAGCTTCCCAAGTAGCTGAGATTATATGAAAGCACCACTGCAACCAGCGTGGACATCATTCATCAGGCAGTCAGTTCAGAAGTTTGTGACAAGGAAAATAAAGAAATTTGAGGGCTGGGGATGTGGCTCAAGCGGTAGTGCACTCGTCTGGCATGCGTGCGGCCTGGGTTCCATCCTCAGCACCACATACAAACAGAGATGTTATGGCTGACGAAAACTAGAAAATAAATATTAAAAAACTCTCTCTCCCTCCCTCCCTACCTCTCTCTCTCTCTCTCTAAAAAAAGAAATTTGAAATGATATCCTCTGAGGAATACATAGAGGAAATAGATGTTTTAGTCAGCTTCTCATTGTGTGACCAAAAGACCTGACAAGAACAATTTTAAGAAGGCAAAATGTATTTGGTGCTCACAGTTTCAGGGGTCTCAGTCCACAGACAGCTGATTCCATTGCTCTG
The DNA here is from genome assembly GCF_052094955.1 of Ictidomys tridecemlineatus. NCBI lineage: Eukaryota > Metazoa > Chordata > Mammalia > Rodentia > Sciuridae > Ictidomys > Ictidomys tridecemlineatus. The sequence continues at coordinate 32,736,735 of NC_135479.1, read as the reverse complement.
TGCCCTAGGTGAGGCAGAACTTCATGGTAGAAGGTTGTGGCAGAGGAAAGCAGCTCAGAACATCACACCAGGAAGCAGAGAGACAGACCTCACCAAGAACAAAATACACACTCCCCAAAGACATGCTCCCAACAACCCACTTACTTCAGCCAAACCCCACCAGCCTACAGTTACCACCTATTAGGGGATTAATGCACTGAGTAGGCTAAAACTTTGTAACCCAATCATTTCATCTCTAAACTTCTTGCATCATCTCACACATGAGTTTTTGGGGGACATCTCATAATTAAACCATAACACTAGGTTATGTTTAGTTTTTACTTTTCAATTTTTTTTCAATACTGAGGATTAAGTCAAGGGCTAAAGCAAGTACTCTACCACTGGGCAACCTCTGCAATACTTTATATTTTGAGTCAAGGTCTTGCTAAATTGTCTCAGTTGGACTTAAACTTGCAATTCTCTTGCCTCACCTTCCCAAGAACCCACAATTCTCTTATCTCAGCCTCCCAAGAAGTTTTTATCTGGGGGGATTAATTTAGTTAATTCTAACAAAAATTCATTCTTATCTCAGCCTCCCACACCTAGATCTAGGTTATATTTAGCGAAAACAACAAAGTTCTAGCGGGGCACAGTGGCACACACCACTAATTCCAGTGACTCAGGAGGCTGCGGCAAGAAGATGACAAGTTTGAGGCCAGCCTCAGCAACTTAGTGAGACCCTCTGCAATTAAGAAAGGCCCTGATTTAAAAAAATTTACAAAAGGGCTGGGGATGTAGCTCAGTGGTAAAATGCCACTGGGGGTGGGGGTGGGGGGTGGGTTGTGGCTCAGCACTAGAGCTGAGCATATGGCCCTGGGTTCATTCGTTGGTACCACATAAAAATAAATAAAATAAAGGTACTGTGTTCAACTACAACTAAAAAAATAAATATTTAAAAAAAATTTTTAATACCATTGGGTTCAATCCTAGTACCAAAAAAAGAGACAAGTTCTAGTAACTGCCTTCAAATCTAGAAAAGGTTATCATGTGGAAGATGATGGGTTTCTCTGGAATTGCTCTAAGGTGTAGAAAGAATTAGAATAAACTGTCCTATAAAGACAAAGACTTTTGCCCAAGACAAGCAGATACTAAAAACAAAGAGGAAATGGGCTGTCTTGGAAGACAGTGAGTTGCCTATCAGTGGAAGAATCAAAGCAGTGGCAATACTGTTGTCCTTTTATGACTTAAGGTCAAAAATAGCAGATGCACAAGTGTGTTTATCTCAGCAACCTCCTGAAATGCAAAATTAAAACAATAGAAATACATTAAAGAGATGATAGTGGACAACAAATGTTTAACAAATTTTTGAAGGTAAGAATGGAACAGTAAGCAGAAAAGAGAAAGCTGAATCCAAACTATGAGGTGTATATGACATCAAGAATCTAGCTGGCTCTCGGGCTGGGGATGTGGCTCAAGCGGTAGCACGCTTGCCTGGCATGCGTGCGGCCCAGGTTCGATCCTCAGCACCACATACAAACAAAGATGTTGTGTCTGCCGAAAACTAAAAAATAAAGAGAGAGAATCTAGCTGGCTCTCAACAAAGAAATTCAGAAATATAAGTAATTGGAAACACCAGTTTTCTCAGGAGGGGAAGGAGAAGTGCTAGAAACATTGCAATTCATTAACATTATACATAAGAAGGAAATACCTAAGATACTCTTCCAATCCCACTCCATGTAGTCAAACAACTTCTCTCTCCCACTAGAGGAAGAGATAAGGTTCATTTTCTGATTAAATTGAACTAGAGCAGCTATAAATATCGAAAGACAAGATTAGGTGGTCAGTTACCTAAACCAGGTGGGAAGAGGGACAATAAGGGGAAACAACAAGTAAAGATTTAAAAAAAATAATAAAAAATATTCATGAGGGTCAAAGTCCATAGGTCATAGGACAGGAAAAAAAACAGAGAACTTTTCTGTTAAAGTAAACTATAGATAAACTATCTGGTCATTCACGAGCCACAAAGAAATATGGGGATGTGGCTCAGTGGTCAAGTGCCTCTGGGTTTAATCCCAAGTACTAGGGGCAAAAAAGAAAAAGGAAAAAAAGAAATAGGAACTGCTATGTCAAATCACCCCTAGCCATAGTTAATTATAACCCCTTAAAGGAACTATTATTTTAAAAACATGTTAGAACCATCTTCTGTGGTCTAGTCATTATGGCACTCACAAAGAAAATTTACTGGAGGCATACAAAATAACAAAGGGCATAACTTGTTAAATCAGAGGGTATATAAGGAAACAAGAATAAAGAACCCCCACCTCTCTGCAAAAGCCATACCATTCTTTTTGGAGATGGTCTGCTTAGTGCCTATGTTGTGCCTTTCGCTTTGATTCTCTCTAATAAACTCTGCTTTCTATTATGTGACTCTTGTTTGGAAGCCTGGAGAACACAATAAACAATCTCTGTAGCCCCCTGGAGCCCCTTTGGCTCCACAGGACCCCCTCTACAACAACACAAAGTACAGTGAGGGGTGGAGGTTAATCACCTTACGGAAAATAAGGATACTTTGTGAAAGATTTTATAAAGCACCTCTCTTTTCCTACTCAGTTCCCAAGAGCAGGCTAAAAAGAAGAATCTTAAAAGTTTAAAAAAGAAAAAGCAAGTCATTAACAAATAGAACCAGGAATCAAAATGCTATCATCTTTCTCAGTAACAACAATGGAACAATTAGTTTGAAAATAACAAAGATGATAGAACAATGCCTGTAAAATTCTATAGGAAAATGATATCCCAACCTAAAATTCTATACTCAACTATTATCAATCAAGTGGGGATGTAAAGACAAGACATTTCAGCCTAATGAAGTCTCAAAAAAAAATTAACTTTCACTGGGAACTCGGCTTAGTGATAGAGTGCTTGCCTGGCATGCATGAACCACTGGGTTTAAGCCCCAGCACACACAAGAAAAAGTTGGATTAAAAATAAAAAACAACTCCCATGAATCTTTTCTAAGAAGACTACTAGCAGATGTGTACCAGCCAAATGAAAGAGGAAACTCAGAAAAAGAAAGACATGTGAACAAGGAAATTCAGGCTCTAATTAAAAAAAAAAAAGCAAAGGCAAGTGCAAGAATTATGATAGAGCTCCAGAACAACAGCTGTACAGGATGTCTAGGGAGTACATAGTCCAGACTGGAGTTAAGTGACTGACAGGCTCCAGCACAGACATCTTAAAGTCTTAACTAGGGGTTGGGGTTGTGGCTCAGTGGTAGTGCACTTGCCTGGCATGTATGAGCTGGGTTGGCTCTCAGCACAGCATATAAATAATTAAAATAAACGTCTATCAACAATTAATAAAATTTTTTAAATTCTTAACCATATCAAGAGTGTCTTTATAGTTACATTACAATTTAGAAAGGAAATAATGATAGGTATAATAGAAAACTAAGCAAATCAAAATTAACTCCAGGAAAAATAAGATTTTACAAGAAAGAAAATGTAACCACACTATCTGGTATTTCAGCTGTGAACAATATTTATATAATCCGAACAATGCAAACATTATTTCTGAGTTGTGATATATTGGGGGTGTTTAAGGAAATGATAAATTGTAATAGGAGCTGTAGAAGATTGTTAAATCTTTATTTTTCAGAGTAGAAAAAAGTTAATGTCTATAATTGAAAAAGCAAAAAGTAGTAATAAAACCATTATTTAGAGGAAGAAGTAAATCCTAGATGAATCAATTAATTAAAAATAACTTATCAGGTGCTATGTTACATGCCTGTAATCTCAACAGCTTGGGAGGCTGAGGTAGGAGGATCTTGAGCTCAAAGCCAGCCTCAGCAACTTAGCGAGAACCTATCTCAAAATAAAAAATAGAAAGGAGTGGGGATGTTGCTCAATGGTTAAGCAACCTTAGTTTCAATTCCTGGTACAAAAAACAAAATTGCCTCAAAGGAAGACTAGGGCATAGAGAAGAATAAGAGACTACTTATTGTTGATTTGTTGTTGTTGCTTTTTGTTGTTCTGGTTTTGGTATCAGAAAGTGAACTCAGAGGTGCTTTACTACTGAGCTACCATCTGGAGTTGTTTTTATTTTTTGTTTTGAGACAGGATTTTGCTAAATTGCTGAGGTTGGCCTTGAACTTACAAGCGTCCAGTCTCCTGAGTTTCTGTTATTATAGGGGTGGATCACCATACCCGGCTGAAACAATTCTTATTATAAACTTTACAGTATACTATTTTCCTTCACAAAAAAAGAGGAAATATATTACACTGAATAAAAATAGCAATTTCAAATATCCATATCAGGACTGGTGATTTAGCTCAGTGGTAAGGTGCTCACACGGCATTTGTGAAAGCCTGAGAATGATCCCCAGCACTGCAAAAAGAAAACAAAAAACACATATATCAATATGGTTAGATTCTGTTATCCCATTCCCAGGCCAACTCTGAATAGAATGATCAGTGTACCTGCACATCATGTTCAACCATAAGGATGGGATCTACTCTGAATAAGTTATACTCCATTTATGTATTACATGGCAAAATATACTCTGTCATGTAGATCTGAAAAGAATAAAAATAAATAAATTTAAATAGCAAAATAAAAAAATTTAAATGGTCATTAAAGATTATAACTGGTTAGTCCAATTAGATAAAGCATTAGCATGAGATCATGGATTTAAAGCCCAATGGAGGCTTTGGCATATACCACAGACTCAAAAAATGCACCCTCAGTCCTATCCAGTAGATTTAAATATGTATGCAAATCATTACAAAGAAGACCAAAAAAGGAAGAAAAAAAAAAAAAAAGGCTGGGGCTGTAGCTCAGTGCCAGAGCACTTGCCTAGCACGTGTGAGGCACTGGGTTCGATCCTTAGCACCACATAAAAATAAATAAAATAAAGGCATTGTGTCCAACTATACCTAAAAAAAATTAAAAATAAAAAAAAATAAAAACATAAAATAAAGTCATTATGTCCATCTACAACTACAAAAAAAAAAAAACTTAAAAAAAAAAAAAAGAATTTGGGCTGGGGATGTGGCTCAAGCGGTAACGCGCTTGCCTGGCATGCGCGGGGCACTGGGCTGGATCTTCAGCACCACATAAAAATAAAATAAAGATGCTGTGTCCACTGAAAACTGAAAAATAAACATTAAAAAACTCTCTCTCTCTCTTAAAAAAAATATACATCACTGCTACAAGAAAAATCTCCTTAAAAGTATGTATGAAAACAATAATTTGGTAAAAAACCTTTGAACATTAAGGATAGTGAGTTACAATGACAAATTAAGACTAATTTATTTCTTGCAATCTAAAATGAAAGATTCTAAGCAATATATTTTTTATATAATTGGTTTAAATGTACATTCAATATATTCTCTTCCTTCAATAGCTTATCTTTGAGGGTCTTGCTGAATTCTAGTTGCCATAACAACCTGAGGAAACCCTTTATTGCTGTATATATCTATAGCTATTTATAAATGCAACAGCTGGATCTGTCCAGCTAAATTTCTTTTATAAGACACCAAAACAGTTTTCATTTTCTTTGAATAAATTTGAGAAAATATCAGGCACCACTGAAATTAAAACTATAACTTTGATATTTATCTTAAATATAAATGATACAAACTATATAGAATGGAAAAATGCATCTTCATTTGTTTACTTAACAGCAATGTTAAGAAAGCTTCTAAACTATCAACTTTTCTTTCCAAATTGAAAAATACTTTAAGATATTTTAAATGAATTTCCATAGTTACATAAAGCAATACACAAAGACGCAAATACTGGCATTTACATAAAATAACATTTACTATCAGGTAAGACAGCTTAAATTCTTTAAGAAAATTTTATCCTTTCTCTTTTCAAAATGATTGAGTTCCATTAAAAGAACTAATAATTATATGGGTGTATAAAGGATTGTAATGCATTCCACTGTTGTGTATTTAAAAAAAAAATAGAGGCTGGAGATGTGGCTCAAGTGGTAGCGCGCTCACCTAGCATGCGTGAGGCAGTGGGTTCGATTCTCAGCACCATATAAAAATAAAATATTGTGTCCAACCTAAAACAAAATAATAATAATAATAATAATAATAATAATAATAATAATAATAATAATAAAATCAACTTAAAAAGAATAATTAGATTGGAGAAATATCTATTTTTACAGATATGAGCTTTTTTAAAATATTTTTTTAGATGTTGATGGACCTTTATTTTATTCATTTATTTATATGTGGTGCTGAGAATCAAACCCAGTGTCTAATATATGGTAGGCAAGCACTCTACCACTGAGCCACAACCTCAGTCCTTGATTCGAGCTTTTGAGTACATGAAATTATAAAAAATAAAAGGCTTGTGGCAGTTGATTAGCAACTTCTCAGATAGGCCCTGAGTCTCAAAAATATTGGTTCAAGGGCTAGGATTTGTGGCTTAATAGCAGAGTACTTGCCTAGCATGTGTGAGGCACTGGGTTCACTCCTCAGCACCACATAAAACTAAATGAACAAAATAAAGGTGTTGTGTCCATCTACAAATTAAAAAAAATTTTTTTAAATATTGTTGGTTCAATAGATCATTCAAATTAAGACTGCTATATTTAGGGCTACCTATAGTTTTCTGCCACAGGGAAAAAGTTTTAAATTATATATAAATTTCTTGACTGATAACTAACATTTTTCTATCTTGTATCAAGGTTATCATCTTTGTGCTCACCTTTTTTCAAACATTTTCCTAACTAGAATTCATGTTTTAAAAGCATATATAATATCCTATTTATCAGTATATTTGGGAATGATCTATTAGATTGTATGAAAATTAAATCCTTAGCCAGGCACAGTGGGGCACACCTGTAATCCCAGCAACTCAGGAGGCTGAGGCAGGAGGATCACAAGTTCAAAGCCAGCCTCAGCAATTTAGGAGGGCCCTAAGCAATTTACAAGGCCATGTCTCTAAATATTTTTTTAAAAGGGGTGGTGGGTTAGGGATGGGGATGTGGATCAGTGGTTAAGAGCCCCTGGGTTCAATCTTCAGTCACAAAAAAAAAAAAAAATCAAAATTCTGCACATTGTCCTTATTTAATCTAACCCACTTAATTTTGCAGATAATTTACAATAATGTACAGGAAACACCTTCCTTAAAAAGACTCACAACAACCTCAAAGAACTAAATAGAAGATGATCCAGATATCAGCCAGTAATCTTTATCAAATTTCAAAGAATAACTATTAATGTGTAAGAACCATTTTCTTATATTCATTATTACTGTATTTTGATATAAAACATATCCAAAACTTAAATAAGGCCTTGGTGCCTTCACCTAAATCTTTCAGAAAATAGTATAATCATAATCCTGAGAAATCATTACTGTGACTAGAATTTTAAGAAATTCTGTTTTTCATGTAATACCCACATGATTATTTTCTCATTACTTTCACAGTTCCTTTCCTTATACATTCTATTTTTTGAACAATTTATCAGAAGTGCTACATGACAGCCACGAGTGGCAGTGTCCCCCAGTAGTCTTAGTGACTTGGAAGGCTGTGGTAGAAGAATCACAAGTTTGAGGCCAACCACAGCAATTTAGTGAGACCTTGTCTGAAAATAAAGAAGAGTTGAAAATGTAACTCAGATTCAAGTGCCAGTATTGGCGGTGTGGGGGAGTAAGTACTTCTCCTAAATACAATTCTGAGGTAAAAGAAATGAGGATGACCTTATTTTTATATTCTGCCTTCATAGTTTTTTTTTTAAAGAGAGAGTGAGAGAGAGAGAGAGAGAGAGAGAGAGAGAGAGAGAGAGAGAGAGAGAGAGAGAGAATTTTTTAATATTTATTTTTTAGTTCTCGGTGGACACAACATCTTTGTTGGTATGTGGTGCTGAGGATCGAACCCGGGCCGCACGCATGCCAGGCGAGCGCGCTACTGCTTGAGCCACATCCCCAGCCCTGCCTTCATAGTTTTTAAAAAACTCACATAAATTTTATTATCTGATCCTTACCAACAATGCTTTCACATGGGTAAAACAGATACTACTATTCACATTTTTAAAAATCAGAAAATTAGACTTGGGAGAGTTTGCTCTGGGTCCAAAAAGAAGAGCAATAACAATCAGAGGAAGTCAGCTCTTATGACAGTGTTTTTACACTTTGCTACTTCATTATTTTATAAGTGTCAAAGAGAAGAGAGTGGGCAACTGACATGAGCAGCCCTCAATTGTCACAGACCCTGAACAACAGAATCAATTAAAATCTATTCAATATACAATCAACAAATCCTCATAGTATGGTAGAACTGACAGAAAACTTTAATTTATGCTTGTTATAATTAGAATTTCTCCAACAGAAAAAAAGCACATTGTGTTCCAAAAAAGACTCACCGATTAAATTGAAAGTTGTATGCTTTCATTCATGGCCAAACTGTATTTAAAACATGAATTATCTTAATTAAAGAGTTAATTTACAAATGTCTATGGATTGTACCTTTAGGAATATGAACATGTTCTATTTATAGAAAACATTTAATCCTAGTATAAAGCCAGAACAGAAGGGCAAAAGAAACTGGCTACAACTTTGACATTCTTCTTACCAGCTAAGAATACAGCAAACACTTAGATAATTACTCTAATTATCAGCTAAACTTATAACACAATCAGAAGCAGGATTATACTTCTTGCTTGAGAAACGGAGAAGAACAAGAGAGAGAGAGAAGCTAGGTATTTGGAACTCTCAAAATATATCAAACTCACCACTTACATAATTGACAATGTTGTTCTTTTGTTTATTTGGTTGGGTTGGTTGGTTTGTTTTTGGTATTAGGGATTGAACCCAGGGGTACTTAACTACTGCCACACAACCTTCTTTTAAATATTTTATTAGAGAGGGCTTGCTAAGTTGCTGAGGCTGGGTTCGAACCCAGGATCTCCTGCCTCAGCCTCCTGAGTCACTGGGATTACAGGTGTGCACCAACGTTCCTGGCCAACAATGCTGGTCTTGTTTATGCCTGCTCCTATTCATATACTTGTTGAACTCAGTCAGTATTATGCTTCAGTGCTTCTTTGGCTTCTTTTACACATTTTTTTTTGTCGTCATCAATACTTGCCGACCTGATTTTCATATTCTTTCCATCTTTCTTTTTAGTAATTCTCATTTCTATGTCTTCTGCCAGATTCCTTCTTGAAGCTGCTATGTCAACTCCTACTTTCTTGCCTTCCTCAACAACTTATGCTTTAAAATGAACTTTTTTCCCTTGATTTCCTTTCAAAATTTTATTAACTTGATGTATCTCACCTAGTTATTTAAAAGGTAGGTGACTAAACTAGAGCATACTAAAAGGTGCATAATGGTTGACTAATTGGTATTTTAGACAGGATGGGAGAGAAATTGAGAAAAAGGAGTTTTCATATAGTTCAGACCACTCCCTTATTATTAAAGAGGGAGTGGTCTATTATTCTATTTCTTCTGATTAGTTTCTTAAGGGAAGGGAGTTTGTTGTTTTCTTCTCTTGAATTGCATACCATTTACACTTTAAATAGTTTATATTACAATTAGAATTAAGCACATCATTTAATTTTTTTATATTAAGTTATTTTATTTGATTGTAACAGAATTTGGTATCTCCTACATTTTCAGTTTGTTCTTCGAACAGCATGATAATCTGTTTATCTAAAATTAGCAGAACCACTGCTACCAACCCTTAATTATGACTCACTCCTGCAAATAATTTCCTTTATTCATGAGGCAGGAGGATTACAATTTAGAGGCTAGCCTCAGCAACTTAGTGAACCTGTGTCTAAATAAAAAAGGGCTGGAGATGTAGTTTAGAGGTAGTGTGCTCCTGGATTTAATCCCCAATTCAAAAAAAAAAAGAAGACATTTTTCCAGAAAGCAACAATGTCATGGAAACAGGACAGAGATACTACTATAGAACAATAAACAACAACAAAAAAAGTGGTGTTAGTAGTAAATTTCACCCAGGATCTAGGTGTTTAAATTATTATTTGCTCATAAATGTGTTGCCAGTACCTAAAATACCACAAAAACAGTAAAACTTAACACTAATTAAAATTTATATATGAAAATAAGTAGCCTTTAAATGTCTGTAATTAAAGTTCAGTTACTTTTTTTTAAAAACCTGTGTCCTTACAATAGTAATATTAACTGTATTGGGTTAATCTTCATTGTAAACTCCAAAGATAGGAATAAAGACCTATTTATTATCTTCATCAGTGCCAACAAATAATCACTAAAGATGTTCTGAATTAAATAGAGGTAAATATGAACTTAATACTTATTACTTGTATAATGTTAGACAACTTATTTTTTTTAAGAGACAGAGAATTTTAATATTTATTTTTTAGTTTTTGGCGGACACAACATCTTTGTTTGTATGTGATGCTGAGGATCGAACCTGGGCTGCAGCATGCCAGGCGAGCGCGCTACTGCTTGAGCCACATCCCCAGCCCCTAAACAACTTATTTAATGTTAGACAACTTTATTTGTGCTTCAGTTTTCTCATTTACATAATAAAGATGAAGTTAAGACTTTCCTCCAAATATGGGCTGTTGTGAGGTTTAAATGAGAAAATGGGTTAAAAAATAATTAGCACGTGAAACAAAAGAAACAATTGAAAAAATTGACAAAACTAAAAGTTGGTTCTTTGAAAAAATAAGTAAAATCGACAGACCCTGAGCCATGCTAATGAAGAGACTAGCATACGAGATGAAAAAGGCAATATCACAACAGACACTACAGAAATGTAGAAGATAATTAGAAATTATTTTGAAACCTTATATTCCAATAAAATAGAAGACAGTGAAGTCATTGATAAATTTCTTAAGTCATATGATTTGCCCAGATTGAGTCAGGAGGATACACACAACTTAAACAGAACAATATCAATGGAGGATATAGAAAAAGCCATCAAAAGACTATCAACCAAGAAAAGCACAGGACCAGATGGGTATACAGCACAGTTTTACAAAATCTTTAAAGAAAAACTAATACCAATACTTTTCAAGTTATTTCAGGAAACAGAAAAAGAGGGAGCTCTTCCAAATTCATTCTACGAGGCCAACATCACCCTGATTCGAAAACCAGACAAAGACACTTCAAAAAAAGAAACTACAGACCAATATCTCTAATAAACTTAGATGCAAAAATCCTCAATAAAATTCTGGCAAATCAGATTCAAAAACATATCAAAAAAATTGTACACCATGATCAAGTAGGATTCATCCCTGGGAAGCAAGGCTGGTTCAATATACGAAATCAATAAATGTTATTCACCACATCAATAGATTTAAAGATAAGAACCATATGATCATCTCGATAAACGCAGAAAAAGCATTCGACAAAGTACAGCATCCCTTTATGTTCAAAACACTAGAAAAACTAGGGATAACAGGAACTTACCTCAACATTGTAAAAGCTATCTATGCTAAGCCTCAGGCTAGCATCATTCTAAATGGAGAAAAATTGAAGGCACTGCTGAAAGCCACAGCAAACTTCCAGCTGATTGGCTCCTCTGCAGTGATGCTCATTGGGCTGTCTTCCCGCCCTTTCAGATCTCGAAGCTGCTCATTGGGGGACTCTTTTGGCTTCACCCAGGCGACCCAGCCAATTGGCCTCAACAGCAGGAGGAGTGGGGGGGTTGAGAGGCTCGCTGGAAGCTGGTGGTGACAGTTGGGCTCTGAGGGAATTCCTGAAGAGCTCATGTGGTGCAGTGTGTTTGTTCTAAAAATAAAGTTCGTTTCTGCTTGACAAGTGGCTCGTGAATTGTGCCCAGCCAGACTATGGCAAGGCATTCCCTCTAAAATCTGGAACAAGACAGGGATGCCCTCTCTCACCACTTCTATTCAACATAGTTCTCGAAACACTGGCCAGAGCAATTAGACAGACAAAAGAAATTAAAGGCATAAAGACAGGAAAAGAGGAACTTAAATTAGCACAATTAGCGGATGACATGATCCTATACCTAGCAGACCCAAAAAGTTCTACCAAGAAACTTCTAGAGCTAGTAAATGAATTCAGCAAAGTGGCAGGATATAAAATCAACACGCATAAATCAAAGGCATTCCTGTATATCAGCGACAGAACCTCTGAAATGGAAATGAGGACAACCACCCCATTCACAATATTATCAAAAAAAATAAAATACTTAGGAATCAACCTAACAGAAGAGGTGAAAGACTTATACAATGAAAACTACAGAACCCTAAAGAGAGAAATAGACAAAGACCTTAGAAGATGGAAAAATATACCCTGTTCATGGATAGGCAGAACTAACATCATCAAAACTGCGATATTACTAGTATGGAAGAATGTATAAATGTGGATGTATAACCAATGTGATCCTGCAATCTGTACACTTGGTAAAAATAAGAATTCATAACCCACTTGAATCAAATGTATGAAATATGATATGTCAAGATCATTGTAATGTTTTGAGCAACCAATTAAAAAAAGAAAAGAAAAAATAATTAGCACAGGACTTGGTATATAGTAAGAACTCCATAAAACTTAACTAAGTTCTATTTTTTTCTTGTTTAATGTTTAATTTTAAACTGTGATACTTATAATAGACTTGATATAGTATAGATTTAACTTTGGGAAGAATCATAATTCTTTTTTTTTGAGAAATACAAGCATTTTCTAGGAGATAACTAAATTCAGTTTTTTGTGGTTTTTTTTTTTTGTGTGTGTGTATGGACACAATATATTTATTTTTATATGATGCTGAGGATCAAACCCAGTGCCTCACACATGCCAGGCACTACCACTGAGCCACAACTCCAGCCCAAAATTCAGTGTTTTATTACACAAGTTTCAGAATTATTGGGAATACTAAGTGTTAACTAGTTTGAAAATTGACATGATTTATTTACAGCATGTTTTACTTGCAGAAATGCAAGAATCTTTCTAGCTTCTCAGTGCATGAATGCCAAAGAAATCAGTATTTAATATTTTAAATTTAGAGAACTGAAAAAGAGAAAAATCTAAAAAGGAAATTCTAGAAATGTGATTGGCTCCAAAAACACATTTGTGAAATTCCAAGACATTTTTCTTTTTTCTTTCCTTCTTTCCTGGAATTAATCAAACCCAGGGTCTACCACGCTACATCCCCAGCCCTTTTAATTTATTTTTAAAATTTTGAGACAAGGCCTCCTAAGTCACCTACACTGGCCCTACTATTGTGATCTTCCTGCATTAGCCTCCCAAATCTTTGGGATTTGGGTTTTTTTTAACTTAAAATGAAATAGTAAACATTTAAAATAATAAGATTCCAAACTATCATTAAATTAAAATGCATGCCACTGTGAAAAATTTGGCAGTTCTTCAAAAAGTTAGTCAGAATTGGTATGTAATTCCACTTCTAGGTATATACCCAGAAGAATCAAAAACAGGGACTCAAACTAATACATTTGTACACCAATGTCAACAGCAGCATTATTGGGTCTGGGGATGTAACTCAGTGATAGAGAGCTTTCCAAAAATGTGCTAAGGCCTTCAGTTGGACTCCCAGCCCCACCGCCCCCCCCCACACACACAGTTAATCATAATAGTCAAAAAATAGAAATAGTCCAAATCTCCATCAAAAGACAAATGGATAAACGAAATGTGGCGCATATATATATGTTCATTATATATTATATATATATAATGAAAATTATCAGCCATGAAAAAAATATAATTATGGGCTATGGGATGTGGGTCAGTGGAAGAGCACTTGCTCAACATGTGCAAGGCCCTGGATTCAATCCACAGTGCCACCAAAAAAAAAAAAAAATTGATTCCCTAACATGGTATGACCCTTGAAACATTAAGTGAAATAAAACAGATACGATACAAAAGGATAAGTAGTAGTGCATTATTCCACTTAAAGATGCTTAGAAATAAGTAAACTCATGGAGATGGGAAAGTAGAATAGAGGTTCCAAGAGGGAGTTATTGTTTCATGGGTACAGAGTTCTAGTTGCAATGATGAAAAGGTTCCAGAAATAAGGCAGTAATGATGGTTACACAATGTTGTAAATGTACTCAATGCCACTAAATTGTATACTTCAAAATGATTAAAACAATATATTTCATGTTCTATATGTTTTATCACAATAAAAATTTAAAAACAATGCAGGAAGAATGCATATAATATTCCTAGGTAAAGAGAAAAAAATACTTTCAAATTTAGAAATAGGAAATTGAATTCCACAGATAAATGACAACTATAAAACATTTCTTTTATCATTGAGAGAGAACAAAATTATATGACAGCTCAAAATTCTAATCTTATAAAAATGTGAGATTTTATATGATTAGCCTATAATATCCAAAAAAGGGCAATTAATTTATTCATAAACCAAGATTCAAAACAAATGTCAAAATCAGCACTAGTACATAATCAACATTTGATTTATACAATCTGACATGAAAACTTTTAAAAGAACTAAAGGAGAAACACCTCGGAAAATATTTCTTGAAAGGACTGGCAGCAATAGCTACAACTAAGTTAAAACATGAGAAAGTCTATATCCTCCCTACTCTTTCTGGATATCTCTGGTAGAATATATGCTTTTTTTCAATCATTAATTATATTTCAAGAATGATGCAGTGGCAATCTGTCATAAGCTATATGATTATTACTACAAATGCTAATTCTGCAGAGATCCAAAGCAATATATATTCTCCAGGTGAAAATCCTAGTTTACACAAAGCAGCAAATCTCATGAGAATTGATATTATAGTGACTGTTATAATAATGTCAAAGCCATAATTTCTAGCTAACCTGACTTTCAGAAATTCTAAACATTTGTGTATTATCACTCTTACACATCTAATTATAGTTAGTTTGATAGAAAATAGTTTTTATTTTCCTACTGAGAACTGTAAAATTAGTTGAGGGCAAAGGTTTAAGTGATTTACTCAAAAATTCAATAGCAATAACTTTAAAATGGAAGAAAAGTGAGTAAATGGGCTTTTATCATTAAGCACTGACATGTACTAAGCTATAAATATTTCTGTACTATAAATTAAGATTTCTTGTGGCTAGTGCAATTTATTTCTTAAAACAATCTGTGCCACAGAATTTCACAATTCAAGATTTACCATTCACATCCTAGTCTATGTGAGTAGCAAACTTCAGAATGTGAGCCAAACCTAGCTCAGCATCTATTTTTGTCTGGAACTTTTATTAGAGAACAGCCAACACCTATTTGTTTACATACTGCCAATGACAGTTTTTGTACCTATAATGGTAAGGTTAAATCACTGTGACAGATACCTTCTGGCTGGCAAAGCCTAAAATAGTTACTACCTGGTCCTTTACATCAATACATTGTCAACCCCTACTTTGTGTGAATACTGCCCCTGAAATAATGCAGTATAGAGCCTAGGCAGTAGCCCTTGAAGCAATTAACTGAATAAAATTTTATCTGTATTTGATAGATAAGAAAGATTGGGATTCAGTAATGTGGAAGATCAATCTTACACGTGACTGAATCACACTCCCCGGCTGGGTGCTGAGGCTCTCAGTCACAGAAATGTGGCAGAGCTTTCCCCACCCTTCTTGGGTTCTAGGATCTGTGTCTTGTGCATGGGTGTGTCTTGCTAAGCCTTATGGGTGGAGCTATGCTCACCTGTTCCTTTGTAATATAACCCCTTGCCCTGTTTAGGATAGAATCTTCCATGTAAGTGCCTTGTGTGTGTCCCCTTTTCTTACTGTGCCCTTGAGTGTGGCCTACCCAGGTTTCAGTCAACCTGCTGACTGAACATCATGGACATCATGAAGATAGACTCAGCTTCCTGAAACCTGATCCTTTGCCTCATTTGAATAGCTTCTCCTCAATAAAAGGGGTCAGCGCTTTTTCTCACTCTCTCTCTTCCTGTGGACTCTTAAGATCAGAGGAGCTGTCACATCGACCCCAAACAAAAAGGAATTTGTGTCTCTCTTTTTTTTTTAAAGGTTTATTATTTATTTTTTTATTGGTTGTTCAAAACATTACAAAGCTCATGACATATCATCTTTCATACATTTGATTCAAGTGGATTATGAACTCCCATTTTTACCCCAAATACAAGTTGCAGAATCACATCGGTTACACATCCACATTTTTACATAATACCATATTAGTGACTGTTGTATTCTGCTACCTTTCCTATCCCCTACTATCCCCTCTCCCCTTCCCTCTCATCTTCCCTCTCTACCCCATCTGCTGTTATTCAATTCTCTCCCTTGTTTTTCCCCCTTTCCCCTCACAAACTCTTATATGTAATTTTGTGTAACAATGAGGGTCTCCTTCCATTTCCATACAGATTCCCTTTCTCTCCTCCCACTCGTCTCTGTTTAATGTTAATCTTTTCCTCATGCTCTTCCTCCCTGTTCTGTTCTTAGTTGCTCTCTTTATATCAAAGAAGACATTTGGCATTTGTTTTTTAAGGATTGGCTAGCTTCACTTAGCATAATCTGCTCTAATGCCATCCATTTCCCTGCAAAATCCATGATTTTGTCGTTTTTTAGTGCTGCGTAATACTCCATTGCGTATAAATGCCACTTTTTTTTATCCATTCATCTATTGAAGGGCATCTAGGTTGATTCCAGAGTCTAGTTATTCTGAATTGAGCTGCTATGATCATTGATGTGGCAATATCCCTATAGTATGCTCTTTTAAGGTCCTCAGGGAATAGACCGAGAAGGGCGATAGCTGGGTCAAATGGTGGTTCCATTCCCAGCTTTCCCAGGAATCTCCATACTGCTTTCCATATTGGCCGCACCACTTTGCAGTCCCACCAGCAATGTACAAGTGCACCCTTTTCCCCACATCCTTGCCAGCTGATATACAGGAATGCCTTTGATTTATGTGTATTGATTTTATATCCTGCCACTTTGGTGAATTCATTTATTAGTTCTAGTAGTTTCTTTGTAGACCCTTTTGGGTCTTCTAGGTATAGGATCACATGATCATCTGCAAATAGTGATATTTTAAGTTCTTCTTTTCCTATTTTTGTGCCTTTAATTTCTTTTGTCTGTCTAATTGCTCTGGCTAGTATTTCAAGGACTAAATTAAATAGAAGTGGTGAGAGAGGGCATCCCTGTCTTGTTCCAGATTTTAGCGGGAATACCTTCAGTTTTTCTCCATTTAGAATGATGCTAGCCTGAGGCTTAGCATATATAGCTTTTACAATGTTGAGGTAAGTTCCTGTTATCCCTAGTTTTTCTAGTGTTTTGAACATAAAGGGATGCTGTACTTTGTCGAATGCTTTTTCTGCATCTATCGAGACAATCATATGGTTCTTATCTTTAAGTCTATTGATGTGGTGAATAACATTTATTGATTTCCGTATATTGAACCAACCTTGCATCCCAGGGATGTATCCTACTTGATCATGGTGCACAAATTTTTGATATGCTTTTGTATTCAATTCGCCAGGATTTTATTGAGAATTTTTGCATCTATGTTCATTAGAGATATTGGTCTGTAGTTTTCTTTCTTTGAAGTGTCATTAGACAGATCCTCCAGACAAAAGCTGAATAAAGAAACTATAGAACTCAATGACACAATCAATAACCTAGACTTAACCTACATATATAGAATATATCAACCATCATCAAGTGGATACATGTTCTTCTCAGCAGCACATGGATCTTACTCAAAGATAGATCATATATTATGCCATAGGGCAACTCTTAGTAAATATAAAGGTGTGGAGATAATACCATGCACCATATCTGATCATAATGGAATGAAACTGGAAATCAATGATAAAAGAAGGAAGGAAAAATCCTGCATCACATGGAAAATAAACAATATGTTACTGAATGATCAATGGGTTACAGAAGGCATAAAGGAGGAAATCAAAAAATTCTTAGAGATAAACGACAATTCAGACACAACATACCAGAATCTATGGGACACAATGAAAGCAGTTTTAAGAGGGAAATTCATTTCCTGGAGTTCATTCCTCAAAAAAAAAAAAAAAAAAAAAAAAAAAAAAAAAACCCAACAAATAAATGAACTCACACTACATCTCAAAACCCTAGAAAAGGAAGAGCAAAATAACAGCAAATATAGCAGAAGACAAGAAATAATTAAAATCAGAGCGGAAATGAACGAAATTGAAAAAAAAAACATTGAAAAAATTGATAAAACTAAAAGTTGGTTCTTTGAAAAAATAAATAAGATCGACAAACCCTTAGCCATGCTAACGAAGAGAAGAAGAGAGAAAACTCAAATTACTAACATATGGGATGAAAAAGGCAATATCACAACAGACACTACAGAAATACAGAATAATTAGAAAGTATTTTGAAACCCTATATTCTGATAAAATAGAAGACAGTGAAGATATTGATAAATTTCTTAAGTCATATGATCTGCCCATATTGAGTCAGGAAGACACACACAATTTAAACAGACCAATAACAAAGGAAGAAATAGAAGAAGCCATCAAAAGACTACCAACCAAGAAAAGCCCTGGACTGGATGGGTATACAGCGGAGTTTTACAAAACCTTCAAAGAAGAATTAATACCAATACTTTTCAAGCTATTTCAAGAAATAGAAAAAGAAGGAGCTCTTCCAAATTCATTCTATGAGGTATTTGTGTCTCTTGTGTGGTTATTTTGCGCAGCCTAGTTAGCCCAGTTCAATTGGAGTGACCCCTGAGCATTTTAGTCGCAAACATAAACCCGGCACAGAAATATATCCAAGGTCATGTTGCTTTTAAGTGACAAAGCATTCAAATCCAGATCTTTCTAATTTTCAATTACTAAAATTGAATTTAGTAATTTTCAATTACTAAAATGTTCCATATGATACTCAATTCTTTAAATGTGAACTCCTCTCCGTAACTTGTGATTTTTTCTTTAAAAGACTAATATTTCATCAGGTTGATCAATATAATATACCATGTATATTAAAGGTAGTAATAAGTACCTCCCATAACTGTTATTGTCAGTCTCAAACATGTACATGACAATATCATAGAAATCTTGGTTGTTATTACTACAGAGTAAATATTAAACACACAGAGAGCTTGATCTTATATTCTCCTTTATTTTTTTCACAAAATTGGAATATTGAACTAGGCATACCTCCGCAATTACTAGTCCCTCAAAATGAGAACTTCATTAAATCCATTCTCCCCATTTTCTATCAAATTATTCCTTCTTTCACGGAATCAACTTAAAAGGCTGTTTATTCTGTTATTTATTTTAGAGATGTGGTCTATGAAACCCAGACTATTCTTGAGCTCCTGGACTCAAGTGAACCCCCTACTTTAGTCCTCTCCAAGTTGCTGAGACTACAAGTATGGACCAACGCATCCAGCTAAGAGCTATATTCTTTCTTTTTTAGTGGTCCGGGGGTGGGGGAGATAAATCCAGGGCCTCTCACATGACAGGCAAATACTTTACCACTGAGCTGCATCCCAGCTTCCTAAGTCATAGTCTTAATGATACTTTCTTTGCTTTTATAATTAATATTATTTTTTCTGTTTGTTCCTAAACAGCATGTTACTGGAAACTGTTTAACATTTGTTTCATTCTATTTTCTTTACTAATCTATTTCCATTTCTACTATATTATTATATTATTTTTTAATATTTATTTTTTTAGTTGTTTGGACACAATAGCTTTATTTATTTTTATGTGGTGCTGAGGATCAAATTCAGGGTCTCGAAAGTGCTAGGCGAGGACTCTACCGCTCAGCCACAACCCCAGCCCTATTTTATATATTATTTAAGAGTCTCTTTCTTGGGTTATGATTGTGGCTCAGTGGTACAGCTCTTGCCTAGCATGTGTGAGGCACTGGGCTAAATTCTCAACCCCTCATACAAATAAATAAATAAAACAAAGGTCTATAAACAATTAAAATATATAAATTAAAAAAGAGACTATTTCTTATTAAAAGAGAAGCTATATTCATGCTTATATCCACCTCAACTTCCCTGTTCCTGTAGAGGGGCTATCAAAGTTCCTCATAATAGTAAATATCCACTGAAATAGATTCCTGGACATTGTACACCTAGTTCTGTTCTATGCGCCAATCTGTTGCCCATCATGCCAAGCTAGGTTGCCTCTAGTACATCTGTCCACTTCTCAAAAGGCAAAAGAAAAACTAGAAACTATTTAAAATGAAATAGAATTTTCAATTACTAAAATGTTCCATATGATACTCAATTCTTTAAATGTGAACTCCTCTCCGTAACTTGTGATTTTTTCTTTAAAAGACTAATATTTCATCAGGTTGATCTATTTCCCCATTTAATCTTTAAACTAAATTGGTCACACTAAAATCCTTCACCAATAAACACAATGTTCCAAACTCAGCTGTTGGCAGCAGAACATGTTCACAATTAGTAAACCCCACTTATCTTGGCACGAATTAAAGAATTAGCTAATTACAATACAGTCTCCTATATCTGTTTTCATTAGGATAAGAAACAATCTGTATATACTGAAAAGCAAATGATCCAAAAAAAGATATTTTGGGTTCTTTCGGCAAAGATGGCAGTCCTTCTGAAGGCACTATAGGTTGAGTTTTCTCTGTCATGTGCATAATTTTTCTATGACAGTAAGAAAAATTTTATGATATGGGGTTGTCATAAGAAGGAGATGGAACAGATCACGTTGTACAAGCTAGCCAAGAGAAAAGTAATAAGACAACACCAGAAACTTGCAGTGGCCAGAAGTTTTACAAAAAGAAGATAAAGACACACAAAGTAGAAGACAATCTCTGCCACAAAAGAAAAATATTTGTAGGAGAAAATATGAAAATAAATTAATGATGGTGCTACGCATTGATCCCAGGAACTCACACACATGGGCAAGCTCTTTAATAGAGAACTCCATCCCCTGCCCTTCTGAGACAAGTTCTCACTAAGTTGTCTAGGCTAGCCTCAAAATTGCAATGCTCCTGCCTCAATTTCCTGAATAGCTGGGAGAAATCATATCTCATACATAATAATTCCAAGTATTTCTTTTGAGTTGAGGGTGTAGTTGAGCGGCCAGAAGAGTACCTGCTGAGTATATTCAAGGCCCTGCACATCCCCAGCATCAAAGAAATAAAATTTTTAAAAATTTCAGAAAACTTTTTTCATCTCTCACTGCTATATTTAAAAATTATTATAACTATTGGACTTTTGCCATAAAACAAACACAACATAATTTGGGCTTTAAGATTGAGCCACAGAGACTGAAGTGGGAAAAGAGGATATGCTTTTTCACTTTTCTTCATTTGTATTCCATTTGCTTCTAAAAGCACTAGAGGAAACATGCAGAGTTAAACAACAGGTGCAGGCAGGGGTTGTAGCTCAGGGGTAGAACACTTTGCATGAACAATGTCCTAAGTTCAATCCCCAGCACTTAAAAAAAATTTTTTTTAGAAAGTCCCTCCAACAATGTAGAAAAGAAAATGCATCTAGGCACTAAGGTAACCAGGTGACATTTAGACCAAAATGATGTGAAACAATTTCAATCTTCTACCATTTTCTTACAATACAGTGTAAAATTACTACCAAATGTATATTTTGCTATAAGGTCTACCATAAAGTCACTGAATAGACTATATTAGAAATATCCATTCTTAGAGAATTTTGAATTAAAAAGTAAAGTAAAATTCTGAGATACCTTTCCTGACTATCTTTTGTTCCTCATCTTTTATTTATTTATTTATTTATTTATTTATTAGTTATATACATGGATACAATATCTTTATTTTGTTTATTTATTTTTATGTGGTGCTGAGGATCGAACCCAGGGTCTCATACATGCAAGGAGAGCGATCTACCGCTCAGACACAATCCCAGCCCTGTTCCTCATCTTTTAATAACAAAAGATGACAGTATTAAAGAACAAGATCTTATATACTTCTCCAGCTCAGGATGCAAACTGCAAGAACAAAATTGTGCCATTAGAGCAATAACACAAATTTACTTTGTACCTGAAAATCAACAATTTGTAACGTTTCATAGAGACAGGTAAAGGGATACTTCTCAGATACCTAGACACCTATAGTTTAAGATAGCGCCTTAATGGCAGAAGGGGAAAAAAGTCTGTACTTGTTTCCTAGTAATTTTTGTTCTGGGCTGGGGATGTGGCTCAAGCGGTAGCGTGCTCGCCTGGCATGCGTGCGGCCCAGGTTCGAACCTCAGCACCACATACCAACAAAGATGTTGTGTCCGCCGAGAACTAAAAAATAAATATTAAAAATTCTCTCTCTCTCTCTCTCTCCCTCCTCTCTCACTCTCTCTTTAAAAAAAAAAATTTTTTTTTGTTCTGCTGCACAATGCATAGAAAGTAATAACAGTCTTTGAAGATGTAAGACAACTTAGTTACCAGATGATCACTTTAAACACAACAGTGCAAAGAAAAAATTTCTAAAATTTCTATTTTTCATTTATATTATTATAGTTACATAAGTAATCTTTTTTCTCCCTAGTGACTTAACTACCACAATATTTTATATATTCTATTCCATGTCAATAGAACACTACCCTGGAGGCAGGAAACATTTCAACATAATTCACCTAAAAAATGCTAGCTAAAATATGAAAATCATCTCAAGACAAAGTACCAGTGAAAATAAATTCACAAGCAAAATCACAAAACAAAGCAAAATCACAAAACAAAGCAAGCCACTGACTGAGGGTCAGTAGAAATAACAAACATGAGCTGGGGGCAGTGGTGCATGCCTATAATTCCAGCAATTTGGAGGCCAAAGCAGGAGGATCACAAGTTTGAGGCCAGCTTCAGTGATTTAGAAAAACCCTCTCTTAAAATAAAACATAAAGGGACTGGGGATGTAGCTCAATGGCAGAGGACCCCTGAGTTCAATTCCCAATTCAGCAATACATAAATAATAATGATGAAAAAGATGATGATGATGATGATGATGATGATGATGATAAAAACATGAAACTCAGACCACACAGATAATGGAAGTATTGGCTAAAGAAATAAAATTTAAATAAATAAAAATAATATTTAAAACAACAGAGGAATAAGACTTTATTCAATGAGCAGAACAATATGAAAGGAATCTAATAGAATTTCCTAAAATGGAAATACAGTAATTAAAGTTGGAAACTTGCTAGTCAGGTTCAAGAGCTGGGGTTGTGGCTCAGTGGCAGAGTGCTTAACTTGCACATGTGAGGCACTGGGTTAGATCCTCAGCACCACATAATAATAAACAACATAATAAAAATATTAAAAATATATTTTTAAATACAGAACAAACAAAAGACCAGGGGAGATATAAAGCTAAAGTGAGAATTAGCATTTTAAACTGGAAGACAAGTCCAAAGAATTTACCCAGGTGCAACATGTAGACATAAAAGAAGTGAAAAATGTGAAAGAAATAAACAGGAAAGAGTGAAAATGTTTAACATATAGAGTTCCAGAAGGAGAAAATGAGAAAAAGAGTCAATAAGCAATATCCGAAGAAGTAATGGCTAAAAATTTTTCCTACTTCATGAAAACCATACAGAGAACCGAAATCTAAAGCAGGATTAAGAAAAAAAAACTACTCTCTATGTACTGCCATGAAACTGAAGAACAGTAAAGACAATGAAAACATTTTAGAAGCTCCAAGAGAAAAACCCTATGTGAATGAACCTCTAAAGTATATAATCTAGAAAGCAGAAAACTTGGAAGAAAAGGTCTGAGATGCTGAACTTGTGATCCTCCTGCCCCAGCCTGCCGAGCTACTAGGATTATAGGCATACGCCACCATGCCCAGCCCAACTATTCCTTTTTATTTAAGACCTAGCCTCAGAAGTTACAAAAAGTAATGTGCATGGTGGCACATGATTATAATCCCCAAAACTGGGGAGGTTGAGGTAGGAGGATTGCAAATTGAAGGCCAGTCTGGGTAATTTAGTAAGGTCCTGTCTCAAAATTTAAAAAGACTGGGGTAGGTGGTGGGGGCACCGGGGGGAGGAGTTCTTTATGAATTATTAAATATTAAGTGAAAATTTCTTTTAAAAAAATGGGCTGAGGGTGTACGTAGCTCAGTGGTAAAGCGTCCTTGGGTTCAATCTCTGATACTGGGAAGTTATTCCATCATATTCTGTTGGCCCAAAAGAAAAAAAAATAAGACTTTTTTGTTGGTGGTGGGGGTAGGGGTGGGGCTGGGGAATCAAACCCCAGGACCCCTAAATGCCAAGCAAGTACTAGACTCTATTTCTTAACATGAAAAATAGCATTCAGCCAGGTACAGTGACACATACCTGTAATTCCAACCATTCTTGAGGCTCAGGCAGGAGGATTTTGTGAGAAATAGAAAATTTGGTGGTCCATTTTTAGAATATAGTATTTAGCCTTAATTTGGATGTAAGATCTAATCATAGTCATTTTGAAATCCAGTTGTAGCCATTTTAACTATAGCCATTCCCTTTACCTGCCCCAATTTTAAAATTAGCCAAGTTTACAGATTATAACCACAAACTCCTCCTGTCAGGGCAAGTGGCAGCTACTGTTAGGGATAAAAGCAGGTAGACTGCATATCCAAGTGTGCTTGTTGCTGGAATTTCTTTGTTAGCACCTTTTCTGCAGAAGTAAAGTTTGCTTTTCTGGGCTACTTCTGAGCATGTGTTCGATTCCTGGATGCATCCCAATATTTCTAACAATCTCAAGTTTAACATCAACCTAAGGCGTTTAGCAAGACCCTCAGCAACTTTGTAAGACTATCTTTTTTTGTGGGGGGGATTGGTACTAAGGATCGAACCCAGGGGCACTTAATCACTGAGTCACATCTCCAGCACTTTTTTTATTTTGAGACAGGATTTCAGATACTAAATTGCTTAGGGCTTCGTTAAACTGCTGAGGATGGCTTTGAATTTGCAATCCTCCTGTGCCAGCCACCTGAGCTACTAGGATTACAAGTAAGCGCCACCATGCCCGGTAGAACTTGTTTTAAATTAAATAAAAAGGAATGGGGATATAGTTCAGGGGTAAAGCATCCCTGGGTTCAACCTCCAGTACCTGGGGAAGGGATAGCACAATATACAGAAAGGGGAAGGAAATGATGCTGTCAGTAGCCAACAACTACCATGACTGGTCATTTGTTTAGGATCCCCCTTTACCACCAGATCATAAACTGTTATGGCAGAAATCATAACTGCCTTCCTTTTTTAAAAATAACTTTCTTAATCAATTACTGCCATATAGTAAACCTTCAACAAATTTTTGCTGAATTAATTTTATTCTATGAAAATTTCAAAAAATTCTATAAAACTTTCAAAAGTACACAAAAATTACCATGCATTTTGCTAGAATTAAAAATTCTGTAGTGTCTGATTTTGAACAAACAAAACAAAAACAAACAAAAAACCCCAAGTCCCACAAACCCTGGTAATTCAAAATATTCTGATACAAGATGTACAGAAGAATGTAGGCAAGATATCTAACTAAATCTTGGGTAGTAGAGATGAGACAATGGTAGTGGCAATAGTCAGGGAAAAGAACTGAAGCCTGACAAATGAGAGTATGGGATAAACAATAATACTTGCTCAATGTCTGAAATAGGGAATACAGTTTGTGTGTGTCATACAGGGAGAAGGTAATAGGCTAGATATTTATATTTGCATGGTATACATACATATATTTGAGGGATTACTTTTGTTCAAATATCAAGTCACTGTCAAGTGAAAAGAAAAGCACCACTGTGGTCATTATTTGATTTTTCAGATACAATACCCTACAATGACACAGAATGCTAACTGGTGAATTTGTGGTTCCTGGTATTAACTTACAGTGACATATGACAAAAGCATGGTAAATTTAACTTACTACTAGAAAGAAGAATGTAAGTAGGAAAGCAAGCTAGAAGGCAAAGAATAATGAAAACCTGAACTAAGGTGGCTGCAACAAGAATGGAGAAAGAATGAAATCGAAGAGCCATTTCAAAGTAAAAAAAATAGAAAGCAGATCACTAAGTAGAGGTGGGGATAGAAAAAAATGAGCATAAACTTGAACAAACACTCACAAGGTGCTATTAGGTAAGAGGCAGAATCTTAATTTGGATGTATCTAATGAAAAATGAAATGTTTATGTTCTTTTAGAAGTATGGCTTAAGTTTTAACTAGAGTATAGAGCTAGAGGTATAGGGACTTTGAAAGAAAAGGTAATTTAATTGCTTTTATTAGTCATCCTCTCAATCTGAAACAGATATACATTTATATATGTTAAGGTTTTTAAATTTTTTAAGTTATAGATGGACACACCTTATTATTCATTTATTTTTATGTGGTGCTGAGAATCAAACCCAGTGCCTCACACATGCTAGGCAAGTGCTCTACCGCTGAGCCACAACCCTAGCTCTATGTTAAGTTTGATAGTCCACATTGTGGTATGTTACTTTGAAAATTCTCAGTTTTGAGGATATGAAGGCAATGTAGCCAAATTCATTATTTAAATTAATTTGTCTGATTTAGCTGGCTAGGCGAGCTCTGTGGCATTGACAAAAGCAAATTTACAGGGCTGGGGATACAGCCCAGTTGGTAGAGTGCTTGCCTTGTTGCCTTGGACCCATGAGGCTTTGGGTTCAATCCCCAGCACCACACACACAAAAAACCAAATTTACCAAAAATCATTTTAGCTAAAGGTCAAGTCACTGAATTCACTTCTCTCTCTAGATGATCCATTTAATCTTCATAAAAGTATATAAAGGAATATTCAATTTGTTTTCCCTAACTGTCTGCTATTTTGGCCTGGGGAGAAGCAGAGAAAGGAAAAGGACAGGACTAAAGTCTTCAAATTCTCCAATGATAAAAAATATGTTCATTTTGATTACATACTTAAATATAAAAAAATTATTTTCTACCTCTTCAAAGGCAGTAGAGAACTGGGAAAGAAACAAATTGAACATTCTTTAAATGTTACTAAGAAGATGAAACCTGATCAACTAAAACTAACTAAAAAGAAGTAAATTCAGGGAATTGGCATTTCAGAAATGTACTGTTTTTGCTGAATAAATGAACACTTCTTTCCTTAAAATTAAATGTGAAGCTATACCCTGATGAAAGATTCTGACTGGAAAAAATCACTTTTATCTATGGCACACAAATAACTCTAGTCACCTTGCTAATCTTGAGAAAATAGTCTAACTTTTGGGATGAAAATGAAAGACAGAGTTTATGCCATATAATGAATGGGCTTAAAGATGGTAAAAATAGAAACCTGGAACAAGGGTTTGTGTAGAGAACTGGCATTTTCACATTTTAAAGAAAACTGTTATCTCCGAAAATGGCAAAAGGCATTTTTTTAAGATTCCTGAATTTCAAAATTATGGACTTTTTTTTAAAGCCTTATTTTCTTCTTTTATAGTCAAAATTTTCATCTTCATATTTTAGGATATAACAATAATTATGAGATGTGCATAATAATTTCAAATAATAAACACATTTAATAATTCAACAACTGAAATAGCTACTAACATCTAAATTATTAACTGAATATATATGTATATATAATATAGAAATTAGATGTCTGAATTAGCAATGGTATTATTGCTTAAATTTTCTTCACAATACTAAAATTTATCAGACATCAAAAAATTTAGATTCACATTTAGGTATTAAAAATTCCTAATTCAGCTGGGCCCTGTGATGCATGCCTATAATCCCAGCAACATGGGAACTGAGGCAGGAAGATCACAAGTTTGAGGCCAGCTTCAGAAATTTAGTTAAGACCCTCAACAACTTAGCAAGACCATGTCTCAAAGAATAAAAAAGGACCAATAATATAGCTCAGTGATAAAGACCCGAGTTCAAATCCCTAGTACAAAACAAACAAATCCTAATTCATTTTCCATTTTCTTTTTTACTGAAGCATTTACTCATTTAGTGAAACAATTTCTATATTTTTATGTATGTTCTTTATATCCTTTGGAATGGCAAATGCTATACAGTATAACACTGTATTTATTGCAAATGACACCTTCAAGAAAGTGAAAAACACACTGAACAGGAGAAAACATTTATAAAGCATGGGGCTAGGGACATAGCTTAGTGGTAGAGTATACTTATAGCACAATGAGACCCTGGGTTCAACTGCCAGCACACATACAAAAAATTTTTTAACAAATCTGCTAAAGTTCCTATATCCAAAATGTATAAGAAACTCAATAATAAAAGATGACCCAATTAGAAAATTGGTGTTATGGTTTTGATATCAGGTGTCCCCCCAAAAGCTCATGTGTAAGATAACGCAAGGAAGTTTAGAGGTGAAATGATTGGTTTATGAGAGTCTTAACCCAATCACTGAATTAATCTGCTGATAGTGACTGTAGGCAGATAAGATGGGACTGGAGGAGGTGGGTCACTGGGGTACATATATTATGAGCTGAGCTTTGTCTCTCTCTCTCTGCTTTCTGGTGTCATGTCCTGAGCCAGCCTTCCTCAGCTATACTTTTCTACCATGATCTGCCTCACCTCCAGCCCTAAAGAATGGAGTTGGTTTTATGTAGACCTGAAACCATGAGTCACGAAATAAATTTTCCTCCTATAATTTTCTTGTCAGGTCTTTTGGTTAAAGCAGTAAAAAAGCTGCCTAAAATAATTGATAATGGATTTGGACAGACTTTTCTCTAAAGAGGATGTACAAATACCCTATAAATATCACACTTAAACTGTCTTTTAAGAATTCACCAAAAAATTTTTTGAGCTAAAGTCTGTCTTCCTATCATCTTTGGTCCCAGAGCTGCTTTATGGCTCAAATAAGTCTAATTCTTTTTCCACATAAAAAAAGAACTCATCTTGTCATTGTACATATGTCAGTTTCCTTCAAATGTGGTACTTAAATCTGGATACATGCTATGTATGGCTAACAAAGCTTGGAAAAATTTAATAATTCGATTTTACAGGCAAATCTTGTCTAATTCATATTAAATCTACTAACAGTAAAATTCCATTTATCATAATGCTGCCATTAGGCTATTTATCTTTTGTAAATTCTTCTTTCTACTGATTTTTTCCAACTTAAATGCAGGATTAGATATGTAGTTTTACTGAATTCTTTATTTAAATCAATTTATTAAGTTCTTAATGCTATAGACTTCCAAATTATTTTCATTGTTTGTATAGAGATCCATCAAGCTTTGTGTCATATTTGAATTGTGATCAGTACTTGAATTGTGATCAGTACTGTTAATGTCCTTACTCAGACTTACCCCCAATCTTCTGGCATGTGCCTATTCTTAATAATCCTCAAATTTCAGTTTTCTAACATACAAGTACTCACAACATCTTCAGATATAATAAATTCAAGTTAAATGACAAGATCTTATTGAGTAGTTAAGAAATTTTTTTCTTTTGTTTTTCTTTTTGGTACTAGGGATTAACCCAGGGGTTCTTAACTACTAAGCCACATCTCCAGCCTTTCTACATATTTTATTTAGAGCAGGGTCTTGCTGAGTTGCTTAGGGCCTCGCTAAGTTGCTGAAATCCTGCTACTTCAGCCTCCCAAGCCACTGGGATTACAAGTATGTTCGATAGGGCCAGGCAAAAAGTTTTCTTTATTTCACCTATTTTTTGGACTTCACTAAATGATATTTTTTTATTTTTTATTTTTATTTATTTATTTTTTGTGCTATTATAAAGACTGTTCTCCCTGGGCTGAAGATATAGCTTAGTGGTATAGTACTTACCTAGCATGTACAAGGCTCAGGTATCTATCACAAGCACTACAAAAAACGAAAAAAAAAAACTAAAAGATTGTTCTTCATAAAAAATATGGGAAGAAAACAGGAGCTACTAATATTAAATAGGCATATAGAGTCCTTATTCCTGTTTGGCTAATAAGATTTTTAGAATTATCTTTTACATTGTCTTCATATCTGTTAATTCTGAATTTTAACTTTTCTTGCACACTTAAATATTTGTTTGTGGGGCTGGGATTGTGGCTCAGTGGTAGTGTGCTTGCCTAGCATGTGTGCGGCACTGGGTTCAATTCTCAGCAACACATACAAATAAAGGTCCATCAACAAAATATATATTTTTAAAATGTATCATTTTTCTGTATTCATCTCCTATAAATATTGCAGTCCCCTTTGTAGTGAATGCCTAAAGCTACAGATGGTACTGAACCCCAATATATACTAAGTTTTTTCCAACACAGATATACCTAAAGTTTAATTTATAAATTAGGCACTGTAAGAGATTAATAAAAAATAGAACAATTAAATCAATACATTGTAATAAAAGTTATGTGAATATTGTCTGTTTCAAAATATCTTTTTCCCCCTAATCTTCAATGCTGGGGATTGAACTCAGGGTGTTACATGTGCTAGACAAGTGCTCTACCACTGAGTACCTCCAAGCTGTCAAAATAGCTTACTGTGCTATTTTTATCTTTTTTTGTATGTGATGTCAGATGATACAAGGCCAATGTGATATGAAGTAAATGAGATCAGCATTACGATGTAGAGTGGGCTATTAAATGTTATTTAAATACAAGCATTGCAGTAACATAACAGTCAAGATAACCAAGATAATTATTAAATGATTTGTGAGTGCTAGTGTGTATATAGCATTGATAATGCTGGACAACGGGATGATTCACGTCCTGAATGGGATGGATCAGGACACTGAGAAACGTCATTGTATTACTCAGGCTTGTGGAAGCCGGTGGTGGCAGTTGGGCTCTGAGGGTTTTTCCCTGGAGCTGTTTTGTTTGGCGTTTGTAGTTCTAAAAATAAAGTTAGTTTCTTTTTGACAAGTGGCTCCTGATTTGTGCCAAGCCAGACTTCGGCAGATTAGCATGCAATTTAAAATTATTTATGGGTCTGGGATTGTGGCTCAGTAGTAGAGCATCTTGCCTGGCATGTGTAAAGCCCTGGGTTCAATCTCCGGTACTAGGGGAAAAAAAAAGGAATTATTTTTGGAATTTTCATTTAATATTTTTTAGACCAGGGTTGACCATGGGTCACTGAAACATCAAAAGAGAAACTGTAGATAAGGAGTATTTACTGTATCCCTTATAAAACTTGAGTTAAAATTATTCTAAGTGGTCAGGCTTGGTGCCACACACCTGTAAACCTAGAAGTTCAGGAGGCTGAGGCAGGAGGATGCAGAATTCAAAGTCAGCCTCAACAAATCAAGGAGGCCCTAAGAAAATTAGTGAGACAATGTCTAAATATAAAAAATAAAATGGGCCAAGGATGTGGCTCAATGGTTAAATGTCCCTTGGTTCACTCCACCAAAGAAAATTGTTCAAGTAGATGCATAGTAGTTTTGGTTTCTTTTGCCTTTCTAAAAACTCATTGTTGTAATTTTTTAGACACAATTCCTTTATTTCATTTATTTATTTTTATGTTGTGCTGAAGATTGAACCCAAGGTCTCACACTTGCCAGAAAAGTGCTCTACCACTGAGCCACAACCCCAGCCCCTCATTGTTATAATTTATAATTGTATGTACGCAATTATCTTTTAGTGTTTCCTAACTTTCCTAAAGTCATGACTACATATTTTTAGATTAGTGTTTAAATTTTTTTTCCTTCAATCTGGACTATATATGTATGTGGATACTTGTAGAATTTTCCACCCTATCACAAACTTTTATGGTCATTTTGTCTCCAGAGTTTCTACCTTTTCTGTGCACCAAGCAATTATTCCTCATTAGCCATAAATGAATCCAGAGCAGAAGAACTCTTCATTTCCCAGTATTTACTAAAAACACAGGGGGAAAAGGGAAAATACGATAAGCACAAAAAATATCTTAAAATATAAAATTGTACCATCTAAAGAAAATGACTGCTAATGATTTGATATACATCCCTCAAGATTTTTTTCTCATATAAATATCTTTTTTCTCTTACATTTTAAGTCAGAAAGTATCAGCAATGCAAGAATTTTCTAAAATCCAAAATTATGTTTTAAATTAATTTGGCTGGTCCTGAAGCCTGCTGAGAATTCTGCACTTTTTGTTTAGATGTTTTTCCTATCCCAAAAATATCCTTTTCCAAATAAATCTCACACTCATGCTGTATTCAACTTTATCTACAATCATATTCTCAACTTTCAATTTAAGTATTTTGACACAATTAGAACTCCTTTCACAAACTCATCCTAATTCTAAGAGTTATTGGGTTGTAGCTCAGTGGTAGAGCGCCAGTCTTGAATATGTGATGCACTGGGTTTAATCCTCAGCACCACATAAAAATAAACAAATAAAAATAAAGGTATTGTGTCCATTTTTTAAAAAAGAGTTACTTAATTATCAAAAGTAACACTCAGATATAACAACTTTAAGTAGCAGAATGTAATGGTATGCAATATAAAATTAATTACCAAGGAATAAACATAGTTATAAATATCTACAGGAAAATAGAAAATAAGAAAAGTAGGTTGGTTAGACACTTTTGAGCATGACACAAATCCCAGAAGTCATAAAGAAAAAAATAAGTCAATCTAATGGAGTTAAAAATTAAAAGTTCCATACAGAAAAAGATTTCATAATTAAGTTCTCAAAAACAACTTACAGACTAAGAGAATCCATTTGGAACATATTATCCAGAAAGATACTACCCATAATGCATAAAGATTTCATACAAATCAACAATATAAAGTAACACAAATGTTCATGAAAGAATATAAACCAGTAATTCATAGGAAATAAAAACATCAATAAGCACATGAAAAGTTGTTAAATCAGTAGTGAAAAAGTTGACTAAAACAGGTATCAAGTTGGCAGCTTACTTTCAAATAGTTCACAGAAAACAAAGTTCTTTACTATGCTTACAATTTTGGTATAAATTTGAGATTTAAAGAAAATTTATAAACAAGCAAAAATTAAACATAATTGTTTGCTCACTTGGATTGACCAAAGTCAAGTTGAACATATCTAATGTTAATAGCATAGGGAAAGCTTTACTCTCATATACTATTGGAATTAATATAAATTGATCTATTCCTTTTGTAGGACAATTTGAAAAATTAAAAAATTGGGGGGAAGGCTGGGAATGTAGCTCAATGATAGCACTGGCCAATGTGTGAAGCCCTAGGTTCGATCTCTAGCCACAGACACACACACACACACATTTTTCAATGTGCATATCTTATATTCCAACAACTTCAATTCCAGGAATTCATTTTACAAAAATAATGCAGATGTGCACAAAGATCTACATATAAAAATGACAGTGCAGCTGGGCATGGTGATACACACCTATGATCCCAGCAACTGAGGCGGAGTATTGCGGAGGGCTGAGGCAGGAGGATTCCCAGTACAAGGCCAGCCTGGGCAAGACCTTGTCTCAAAATAAACCAAATAATAAGGGTTGAAGGGATATAGATCAGTAGAATAACATCCCTGGGTTTGATCCTCAGCACCATGAAAAAATAAATATCACTTGTGTAGACTGTTTACAAGTGCCAACTCCAAAACTGTATCACCTCATAGCCTAGCCATTTTCCAGTTGTGTTAATTTAAACAAATCTCTTTCTTCTGTACCAAATTTCCTCACCTATACTATATGGAGGATAATAATGCCTATTTCATTTGGTTGTTGGATTAAATGAATTAATGTATGCAAAGTACTTGGATCAGTGCTCTACAAACTTTATTTAAACATTTATCTTTATTATTGTAAAAGCAGCTTAAGTTTATAAAACTATTTTATCTTTATTATTGTAAAAGCAGCTTAAGTTTATAAAACTATGATATCACACTAGAAATAAAAGAACTACCTGGATGAAGATTTATATTAGACTTGTTTGCTACAGTTTATTCCAGTTCTTATCAAATTCAATAACACATTAACAAAGAGAGTTAGCATTCTATCAACAATTCCATATTTTAAAAACTGCAGATAACAAAAATAATTCTAAAATACAATGTGTTGTTAAAGAAAGTAGAAAATAATTGCTAAATATTATCTAAACCATAATATTTATGACAATAATATGCACAAACAACATCATAGGGAATCATTCTTAAAAGGCAATCTATGGGGCTGGGGATGTGGCTAAAGTGGTAGTGTGCTCGCCAGGCATGAATGAGGCACTGGGTTCGATCCTCAGCACCACATAAAAATAAATAAATAAAATAAAGATTTTTTTTAAAAAGGCAATCTATGGGGGGAAATACAGGGAAATGACATTGGCAAAATTATATTTTACATTGTGTGCATGTATGAATATGCAACAATAAATCCCACTATTATGCACAACTATGATGTGCAATTAAAAAAATATGGAAAAAGGGCAAACTATGCAGCCAGGCACAGTAGCACATGCCTATAATCCTAGTGACTTTGGAGGAGGAGGCAAGTTCAAGGCCCTAAGCAACATAGCAAGGCCATGTTTCAAAGTAAAAAAATTAAAAAGCTAGATGTAGCTTAGTAGTAAAACACCTCTGTGCTCAATCCCCAGTACCAAAACAAAGAAAGAAAATGGCAATCTATGCAGACAGCAATATAAGGATGTGTAGGTACTACGTTCAATATACCTTTTCTGTCTTTAATGATAAAACTTTCATGTTTTACTTCAAATACATTCATAGAAAATGGTCAATATTCAACCTTATTTATATCTAAACAAAGATGAAAGTTACAAGTTATTAAATATTGATCTTCACTGACATAGAAAAATTTCCATTGAAAGTATCTTCATTTTTTCTTATATTTTTACCTACTATGTACAAAATATTAGTTTATTAACATTAATGTGCATCTAATTTCATATAAATGCAATATTTGGATATTTACATTCTAATACAGTGGTTCTCAAACTTTACTGTGTATGATAATTGCCTAGTTTTTTTTTTTTTTGAGAGAGAATTTTTTAATATTTATTTCTTAGTTTTTGGCGGACACAACATCTTTGTTTGTATGTGGTGCTGAGGATCGAACCCGGGTCGCACGCATGCCAGGCGAGCGCGCTACCTCTTGAGCCACATCCCCAGCCCAGCCTAGGGTTTTTATTCAAAATACATTCTTGAACCGGGCACAGTGGCACGCACCTGTAATCCCAGGGGCTCAGAAGTATCGAGAGTTCAAAGCCAGCCTCTGCAATGGCAAGGCACCAAGCAACTCAGGGACACCCCGTCTCTAAATAAAATATAAAACAGGGCTAGAGATGTGGCTCCGTGGTCAAGCGCCCCTGAGTTCAATCTCCGGTACCAAAACACAAAAACAAAACAAACAAAATGACATACTTTTGGAACTCATAAATTTTCATTTAGTAGATTATGCAAAAGCACAGGAATTTGCATTTTTAACAAAATATTCCAGATTTTTTTTTTTTTGGCACTTAACCACTGAACCTTCAATGCACCTTCCCACTGCACATTCCCAGCCCTTTTAATTTTTTGAGACAGGGTCTCACTAAGTTGTTGAGGCTGGCCTTGAATTTGGGATCCTCCTGCCCCAGCCTCCCAAATCAGTGGGATTACAGATACACACCACCACCATGTTGGGCCTCTTGATGATTCTGATGCAGGTAATTTGTATTCAACACTAAACACTGTTATAATAATTTAATTCATGCTATACTTAAATTCATTAAATATTAGCACTTTATGTGTATGAGGCTTTAGTGCTATGAATCAAACATGAATTCTGCTTCAAGGAAGGTACAGTTTAACAAAGGAGATGAGAAATGCATATAGGCAGTGTGGTGGCACACACCTATAAGCCCAGCAATTTGTGAGGCTGAGATAGGAGGACTGCAGCTCAAGAACAACCTCAGCAATTTATTGGGACCCTAAGCAACTTTTAAGACCCTCTCAAAATAAAAAATAAAAAAAGGCTAGTGGTGTTGCTCAGTGGTCACAATCCCCAGCATCAAAGGAAAAAAAAAAAGAAATGCATATAAATTGACTGGGGAGGCTGAGGTAGGAGGGTCAGATATTCCTCAATAACTTAGTGAGACCCTGTTTGAAATAAAAAGGGCTGGGATGTAGCTCAGCAGTAAAACACCTCTGGGTTCAATCCCCAGTACTGACAAAAAATTTTTAAAGCCACATATAAATGATTTATAATAAAAAGGAAAGAATTGCTGAATGTCTTTTTTAAAAAATAAAAATGTGGGTTAGAAGTATGGCTCAGTGGTAGCATACTTTGAGGCCTGGGGTTCAAACTGTAACACAACAAAGGGGGAAAAAAGTAAAAAAAAAAAAAATATATATATATATATATATATATATATATATATATATATATATATATATATATATATATATATTGGGGTAGTTCAGTGAAGAGAATGCTACTTCCAACTTCCCTCAGGGCAATTTTTCTAGTAGATGATAGCATCTGAAATTAAGTGTTGAAGGCTGCATCTCTACATTATAAGGAAGAAGAAAATAAAAGAATAAAAATCCTATCAACGAATGACAAATGTTTTTAACACCACTATTTCAAACTCAAAACAATTATTTCCTATCTCCTAAATTTTATGTATTGATTTATAATCTGAGTTATGGTCTCATGTTGTCCTTCATATCCATCCACAGCTTGATGTGCTTCCTATTTCTCCAAACACATCCTTGAAGGGCTATGTTTTAGTACACTGATCTATCTGAAAGGTCACACACACAGTGGATACTGATACAAAAAACAAAACCAAACAAACAAAACATACTTCTCTTTTCATAAATCTTTAGGAAGTAAATAAAATTTAAGCATAGTGAAATAGAAACACTTCAGGCAGTTTTCAGTTATAAAATCTGCACACAGTTTGATTTTAGGTAGCATGAAGACAGAAATAATGAGATGGAAAGAGAAGGAAGGTTAGGATAGACAGACAATTCTATAACTTAGTAACCATTGTGTGTGTGTGTGTGTGGTGTTGGGGATTGAACCCAGGGCCTTGTGCATGTGAGGCAAGTACTCTACCAACTAAGCTATATCCCAAGCCTGAAACAATTGTTCTTAAAAACAAAAAAGGGGGGGAAAAAAAAGAAAGAAAAAAAAGTCGGCCAGGCCAGCAGCTCAGGAGGTTGAGGCAGGAGGATCGAAAGTTAGAAATCAGCCTCAGCAACTAGGTGAGACTATGTAAGCACTCTAGTGAAATCCTGTCTCAAAATAAAAAAATTTAAAAGGCAGGGGATGTGGTTCAGTGGTTAAATGCCCTTAGGTTCAATCTCTGGTACAAAAAAAAAAAAAAAGAGGGCAGAACAAAGAATGTTAAGCTTCCTCTGTTTTCTGATTATGTGGCATTTTGTTTAATATTTTGTTTTGCATTTCAATGATCAAATACAGTCTACAGTGCCCAATATTAACTGAATGAATGAATGATTTGAGGGTCATTTTCCCACGCTCTTTGCAGGTTTACCCTTCCTTTATTAAAATAAATAAAAGTTAGCCAGACATGTCCCAAATGGTCTGCTTTCTCATCTCTGTGTCTTTGGACAGCAATCTATCTTTTTAAAAGATACTATTTTTTTTAAAGTATTTTTTTTAGTTGTAGATGAACACAATATCTTTATTTATTTATTTATTTGTATATGGTGCTGAGGATGGAAACCAGTGCTTCAGGCTCTACCACTGAGCTATAGCCCCAACCCTAAAAAGATACTATTTTAATAATTTTTTGAAATTACTACTAATTATGAATACTATGAAATATCAAATGATTTAATATATTTTCTTTGGTACTTTGAATTGAACCCAGAGGTGCTCTACCACTGAGCTACATCCCTGACCTTTTATTTATTTTGAGAGAGGGGTCTCAATAAGTTGCCAAAGTTGACTCAAACTTAAGATCCTCCTTCCTTAGCTTTCTGAGTTGCTGGGATTACAGGCAAGTGCCATAATAATTACAGCAAAACCCATAATTTTAAATGTGCAGCCAGTTTAAAATTAAAAGGTTCTGAGGGTACAGTGACACATGCCTGTAATTGCAGCAACTCAGAAGGCTGTGGCAGGTTCAAGAAGGATTGCAAGTTCAAGGACAGCCTCAGCAATTTAGCAAGACTCTGTCTTAAAGTAAAAATACAAAGAACTGGGAATGTACTCAGTGGTAAAGTGTCCCTGGGTTCAATACCTAGTACCAAAATAAGTAAATAAAAGGCTTTTAAAACCAAGAAAATTCTCAATAAAAAACCTTTTGGAGTCCTTGGGGAAATAAGAAATTCATTTCAAGGGTTGATAATTTTGACTTATGTAAGAAAATAAAAATACACTAATTACTAAATATAATATTTAATGGACTCTTCCACTGTGATGTTTAATTAGTTGATTTTTTTGAAAGAATTTTTAATATTTTTTAGTTCTCGGCGGACACAACATCTTTGTTGGTATGTGGTGCTGAGGATCGAACCCTGGCCGCACACATGCCAGGCGAGCGCGCTACCGCTTGAGCCACATCCCCAGCCCTAATTAGTTGATTTTTTAAAGTAAAACTTTAAGGCATGTTTTACTATTCATTTGTAGGGTCTCATCCTAAGAGAATGCTTTCATTTTATATTTAATCTTCAATTTATTTTACAGACCTACATTAAAGCTAATAACTTTTAAATTTTTTTGCAGTGTTGTGGTGTTATGGTCCCTAAAACCTCTTGGGTTAATACGAATGTTGTGGTGAAATGACTGAAAAAGCTATAACCAAATCACTCCATCCTAGTTTGAATGGACGGACAGACTGGGTAGTAACTGTAGTCAGATGGGGCATGGCTGGAGCAGGAAGTCACTGGGAGCATGCCACACCCTTCCCCCCAGGATAATCTGCCTCACTTGGAGCATATAGCAATGAAGTCAGTTGTCTATATAGACTGAGACCTCTGAAACCATAAATCAAAATAAACTTCTCTAAGTTGCTTATCAGGTATTTTGGTCACAGCAAAGTAAAGGCTGACTAAACATGGGGACTAAACCCAGGGCCTTAGAATATGCCAGCCCACTGTGCTACACCTTGGGCCAAAAGCTAATATCACTTATCTTATTTTCTCCCCTTTTCTTGATAGTCAAGGATAGATTTACTTAATAGTATACTTGCACATAAACTGGATCTTTAAAAAAATTTTTAGTTGTAGATGGACACAATGCTTTATTTTGTTTATTTAGTTTTATGTGGTACTAAGGATCGAACCCAGCGCCTCACACATACTAGGCAAGAACTCTACCACTGAGCTATAACCCCAGCCCCTGAAATATTTTTAATTTAAAAAAAAGTAAGGTTTGTTTATTTGATTGACTGATTGCAGTACCAGGGATTGAATCCAGGGCCTCACACAAATGCTCTACTACTGAGCTATATCCCTACCCCTAAATTAATTTTTTTAATTCACATATAATAATTGTACAAATTTAGAATATGCTTTCAAATCTAAGAGAAATATCTCCAGGTATCTCAGTGAATAATTTCCAAAAAATTTTTTGCCAAGATGTGAACTAGGTTTTCAGTTGTGTTTAAATAAGTTAGGAGGCTTAAACAGGGAAATTGAAAGTTCAGGGCTAGACTCAGCAACTTAGACCTTGTCTAAAGTAACAATTTTAAAAAGAGGCTAGGGATATAGCTCAGTGGTAAAGTACCCCTGGGTTCAATTCTCAATATGAATAACCAACCAAATACATAAACAAATAAATAAATTCTATTTTAAATTGTGTTTTCAATAAGCAGCACTAATTAACTTTCTCCTTTTCTTTCATCACAAGAAACAGTTTAGAAAAATATTTGGTACAAAAGCCTTGAAATGCTTTTTTTTTGACGGGGGGGGGGGGGGGTAACCAGAGATTGAACTCAGGGGCACTCGGCCACTGAGCCACATCCCCAGCCCTATTTGTATTTTATTTAGAGACAGAGTCTCACTGAGTTGCTTAGCACTTTCTTTTTGCCAAGGCTGGCTTTGAACTCTCAATCCACCTGTCTCAGCCTCCAAAGCATAATATCATTGCACCCAGCCCTTGAACTGCTCTTTATCTACTGGCAATACCTGAGCAAGATAGAACTTTGGGGTAGAAGATAAAAATGCAAACCATTCTCTTACCACAAAAGGGCAGGTATAGTTAGCCAAAAAAATGGATGCTCCATGAAGAATAAAAAGAAAAATGCAGAAAGGCAGGAAATAATATGATATCTTTATAGAATCACAGTGAATTTTAAAATGCTGGAAAATCCAGTGAGCTATATTAGAAGGAAAAGAAACCAAGTGCAGGGAAATTAGCGCTGGGAGGCTACAAAAGCAATAATGACAAGAAGTGATAAAACTATGAAGTATAAGCAAATGACAGTGGTGTAAACTCAATTTCTACATTTGCATTTTTACTGAGATTTTTCCCTGTAGGAAATGTTTGTAATGTAGCATGAGAATCTTCAAATAAATACCATAACTATAATCCCTCAAGTCATACACCCTAGGTTAATATTATAGTGATATCACTGATAGTGAAAACTTGTTCTTTAAAATTTCTGCACCTTAGCCTCATCTGCTCAAAAATATTAATAATAAAACTCATAATTTTTATAATTTATTAAAAGAAATAATAAATACAAAACAGTACCTACCTACATAAAATCTCAATAAATGTTATAGCATCTACAAAAACAGGAGTTTACTATTATTATTAATATTATAATTACTTGGAGTGCAGATAATGTTAATTCTCCACAGATTTACATTGTTAACTAAAAAGTAATATATTTTTATTTATCAATCCAAAATTAGAGAACACTCTAGGCAAAGGTTTTGTTTTGGTTTGGTTTGGGTTTTTTTTCAGTACCCAGGACATTGTAGGCAAGTACTCTACCACTGAGCTATCCCCAACTAGGCAAAGGTTCTTGTTTTTTAAGGCAAAATTGTATTTATCTATTTTAAAAGACTTGAAAAAGTTGTTTATAATATGCATAGTTAACCTTCCATATGAACTTGAAAAGTTCAAAATATTTTTGTTCCTATTATGATATATAAGTAAATTGTAAATAATGAGTCAGTCTCTTCTCAAATTACAGATTAAATTATCTATAAAATAGACTAATCTAGGACTTTAATGAACTTACAAATATTTAGAGTTTCCAGAAATCAAATTCCAAAACTCGAGATCATTCCTGTTGCAAAATCAATAATAACTTGACTTAGTGACTGTCATCTGTCATATTTTTGTATTAACATGTTAGTTTCAAAAAAGAATATGTTCATAGGGGTTGAGGTTGTAGTTCAGTGGTACAGCGCTAACCTAGCATGTGTGAGGCACTGAGTTTGATCCTTAACACTATATAAAAATAAATAAAATAAAAAGTTATTGTGCCCATCTACAACTAAAATATATTAAATATATAAAATATATATATGTGTGTGTGTATATATATATATGTGTGTGTGTGTATGTATATGTGTGTGTGTGTATGTGTATATATATATATATATATATATATATATATATATATATATATATATATAAATAATCCCAGTGACTCAGGAGGCTGAGTAAGATCACAAGTTCAAAGACAGCCTCAGAAATTTAAGAAGACCCTAACCAACTTAGTGAGACCCTGTCTCAAAATAAAAACAAGGGATGGAAATGAGACTCAGCGGTTAAGCACCCCTAGGTTCAATCCTCGGTCCAAAAAAAAAAAAGGGACCTATTTAGAACATGATTCTTGCCATCTAGGATTTTAGCCTAAGTAAAAATTTCATTCACATGCACCTTACATACACATACATACATATATATATCACCTACCTCAACAGACTTTCAAAAATACCATACAGAGTGTGCATGTTTCTGTGTATGTATATATAATACACATGTATAATACATATATACCACCCTTTAAGGGAATTACATTTTATTTTTTGTTGTTTTGGGTTTTGGTTTAGGGTAGTAGTGATTAGACCCAGGTATGCTTTACCATTGAGCTAAATCCCCAGGCCTTTTCATTTTTTATTTTGAGATAGGGACTCACTGAATTGCTGAGGGTTTCTCACTAAATTGATGAACTTGCTATTGTTCTATCTCAACCTCCCCAGTTGCTGGGATTACAGGCATATGCCACCGTGCCTGGCTGTTATTTGCTTTTCTTATGTAAAGATCAATGTTAGCTATGGTACAATATACTTCTCAAAAAACAGTCTTATCAGTTATTTTATTTTTTTATTTATATTCACAACATAGACAAATGTGAATAATGCCAAGCATGATGATACACACCTGTAATTCCAGCTACTCAAAAGGCTGAGGGAGGAGGATCATAAACTCAAGAACAGCCTGGGGAATTTAGCAAGATCCTGTTTGGGTGGGGGAGCAGGGTGGTGGGGATGAAGCTCAGTGGTACACTACTTGCCTTGCCATGTGTGTGGCCCTGGGTTCAATCCCAAGTACCACATAACAAAACAGAATGAAAAAGAATAAGAAATCACTATATAAAGATCAAAGATCAGAGGTTGTGCCTTGTGCTAAATGTAGGCCAAATAATCTATAAAAGACTATTTTTTCCCCCTAATACCAAAGATTGAACCCAGGACTTCATTACAAGCGTGGACACCAAACCCCACAGAAATGACCTTATAAATCAATATGGAATCAAGTCAACAGGGGAAAAATTAGCTTTGGTATTTCTAGCCAACAAATAAGTCTTCTGGTTCTTTTTCTTTGTTGACTTCGACTAAGATAGGCAGTAATAGACAAGTCTTTCTCAAAGCTATGCAACATAAGATAGTTTTAAATGAAAATACACAGTAGGAATTAAGAAAACTCTCGATTTTTTAACAAGCTCATGACTCTAGTATTATTTTTCTTTAAACTTGTCACTGTTCACAATATTCTAGAATTACATGAGAGTAAGTTTTGGGGGAGGGTGATGCTGGGTATCAAAAGAGAGGACCTTGTACATACTAGGCAAGCACTCAACCACTGAGCCACACCTCCAACCCTAGTTGTTTTTTTTTTAAATGTAACTGTACATATTTGGAATACTCTTTCAAACCAATGAAAAGTGTTTATTTACGAAGTTGTGGAGCATTAGTTGTAATGACAATTGTAAATATTTCAATAGTTTTGTTAATATAAAATATTAAAAACCAAAACAAATACACTGATAAAAATAAATATAAAAAAAGAAACCAAGCTTAAAGGGACAGAGTCTTGCTAAATCCCAGGACCTTGCCAAGTTGCAGTTTGGTCTCAAACTTGCAATCCTCCCGACTCCAATCTCCTGAGTCACTACGATTACAGGTATGCACCACCACACCCAACTATTTCTTATTTTATTTTTTAGTTGTCAATGGACTTAATTTTGTTTATTTATATGTGGTTCTAAGAATTGAACCCAGTGCGTCATTCATGCTAGTCAAGCACTCTACCATACCCAGCTATCCCAGCCACACACCCAACTCTTTTTCTTCCTTTATCTCCTCCCTTTCAGAGGACAGCAGAAAAGGGAATGAATATGCCTATAAATAAATGGAAAGGAAACAATCTGGTAGACTGAGCAAAGTAGAAGATTTAATAATTTATTTACTTAAGTCTTCTGGTACTTTTTCTTTGTTGACTTCAACTAAGATAGGCAGTAATAGACAAGTCTTTCTCAAAGCTAGGCAGCATAAGGTACTTTTAAGTGAAAATCCAGGGCTGGGGTTGTGGCTCAGAGGAAGAGCACTCGCTCAGCATGTGTGAGGGACTGGTTTTGATCCTCAGCACCACATAAAAATATAGTGTCCACCTATAACTAAAAAATAAATATTAAAAAAGGGAAAATACACAGTAGGAATTAAGAAAACTCTCGATTTGTGCTTTTTTTTTTTTAGACTTTTATTTATTTATACATGGTGTTGAGAATAGAACCCTGGGCCTCACACATGCCAGGCAAGTGTTCTACTACTGAGCCACAACACCAGCCCCTAATCATTTATTTAATATACACTTACACTCAGTGTTTAACATTTGCTAACACCTGTACTGGGTGCTGGATACACAAAGAAAATAATTCTTTATTCTGAGGAAAAGACACTGAACCATATGTTTAAATTGTGGTAAGTGGATATACAGAAAAAGCAAAAGATACTATAAAATGTAAAAAGTAAGACTTTAGACCAGGGGTAAAGAAACACTTATAATGAGGAGATGTTTAAGATAAAACCTAAAGGTTGAATTGGACAGTTGGAAAAGTTGCTTGGGCAAGGAAAATAAATATTCCTGGGGCAGGAAAGAGCAAGTTATGTGAACTAAATCAAGACCATTTTGATTGGTGCATAGTAAGTAATCAAAAACAAAGGTTGCTGAGCATATTGGTATAGGACTATAATTCCAGCAACTCAGGAGGCTAAGGCAGGAGGATTAAAAGCCCAAGGACAGCCTCAGAAGCTTAGTAAGACCCAGACTCAAAACAAAAAGGGATGGGGATATAGCTCAGTTGCAGAGCACACCTGGATCAATATTTAAGTACCACACATACACAAAACAAAACAAAATGAGGTTAATTGATGCTGGGTGTGGCTGTGCACACGTGTAATTCCAGCAGCTTTGGAGGCTGAAGCAGGAAGATCACAAGTTCAAAGTCAGTCTTAGCAACTTAGTAAAGCCCTGAACAAATTAGCAAGAACCTGTATCAAAATAAAAAATAAACAAGCTGGGATGTGGCTCAGTGGTTAAGTGCCCCTGGTTCAATCCCTGGTACAAAAAAAAACAGGGGTGGGGTGTTAATTGAGGTGTAACCAGA
Organism: Ictidomys tridecemlineatus; assembly: GCF_052094955.1. Taxonomy (NCBI): domain Eukaryota; kingdom Metazoa; phylum Chordata; class Mammalia; order Rodentia; family Sciuridae; genus Ictidomys; species Ictidomys tridecemlineatus. The sequence goes on along the minus strand of NC_135479.1, from coordinate 32,692,171 downwards.
TGAAGTAACCACAGGCAAGATTAAGGTAGTATGATTTGAAGACACTGATGGATTTTAAGCAGAAAAGTGCAACAGTATCTATTCCCAATAAAAGAGAACTCTGCGATATGAAAAATTGTAGGAAAGGAATTGTGGAATCAGATATATGAGTTAAGAATACTGTTACAGATCAAGCTATGAGCTGATATTAGCTCAGAAAAGTTGGTGGGAATGGAGACAAAAATAGGCAGAGCATTTTATTTTCATTTAGAAATGAAATGAAATTAAAAGATCTTTAAACAAAATAATTAAAATGCTGTTCCATCTTGTTTCTCTACCGTGGTGTGCAGAATTTCTAAAATGGCTCCCTAAAGATGCTCTAAACACTGAAACCTAGGAATATGAATGAAATATTACTCCTGTGATTGTATTTGTTCTCTGTGCAGCTGGGGATTGAGCCCAGGGTTTCTTCCATGCTAGGCAAGTGCTCTACCACTTAGATCCACCCCTGCCCCAATGTGTTAATTTTCCTATCAACTTACCATAAAACCTATCTGTGTAGATCCTATTTAATCAAATAGGCCCTTAAAAGCAGTTTTCTCTGGTTGGCAGCAGGAGGAGCCTGAGAGATGTGAAGCATAACAAGGTCTCTATGTGCCACTGGTAGTTTAAAGTTGGAGGAATCCATGTGAGAAGGAAGGTGGGTGGCCTCTAGAAGTGATAATCAGTCACTTCCTAACAGCCAGCAAGGAAATAGTTGACCTCAGACCTACAACAAAGAACTAGATTCTACTAATAACCTGAATGAACATGAAAGTGGATTCTTCCCCTAAACCTGTGGCTGACACCTTGACTTCAGCCTTCTCAAATTCAACTGACTTTGTCTTAACTTCTTACCTGCAGAATCATGAGACAACAAATAGATGTAATTTTAAGCCACTAATGTTGTTTGTTATTTCACAGTAATAAAGAAACTAAATAGAAAAATCACACTCACCTGCTTCCCCATAAACTCTGAGAAGAAATTAACAATTCAGTAATCTCAATCAGCACCAGGTTGCAAATGGTCCCCCATTGATGAAGATTCAACTTTAAAATTTTGCACTTTACAATGGTGTGAAAGTGATAGCATTCAGTAGAAACTGTACTTTGAATTTTAAATGTTGATCTTTTTCCAGATATGTGCTGTGATACTCTCTTGCTATGTTAGGCAATGGCAGCAAGCTACAGCTCCCAATGAGCCACTACATCATGAGGACAAACAACTGATACTCTGCACAGCACTGTGTTGCAAGCTATGACCTGTTCAGCAGGTTAGATGTATTAAATGAATTTCTGAATTAACAGTATTTTCAATTTGCAATAGGTTTCCACTGGAACTTAAGGAGCACCTATATTCTCTGGTTAAGAAAAACCTAAGGCTTGCTATTGTCCTGAAGGCTAAATAAAGACATATTTTGTGATTGGAGCAAGAGCCTTTTAATCTATGATTTTGAAATTAAATATCATACCTGTGTTATAGAATGTTTTTGTTGTTATACTTGTGTTTTGTTGGTACTGAGATTGAACTCAGCTATGCACAGTAGCAACCACTTCCTTTAAAAAAGTAGCATCGCCAAAAAAAAAATAGTATTAAGTCGAAACCTAAACTGCTTGATATGGCAGCCAATAACCCCATGTGGCATTTGAAATGTGATACTCCATACTGGTATAAATATAAAATATACACAGGATTTTTTAAAAACTTGAAATAAAATATATAAGTGATATTTTAATATAGATTACATGTTGAAATGGCAATATTTTGGATATATTGAGTTAAAAAAGTTATTAGAACTAAATTCATGCCAGGCGTGTGTGATGGTGTACATAAGCCTGCAATCCCAACAATTCAGGAGGCTGAGGCAGGAGGATCAAAGGTTCAAAGCCAACCTCAGCAACTTAGTAAGGCTGTAAGCAATCTAGTGAGACCCTGTCTCAAAATATAAAAGTGCTGGGGATGTGGCTAAATGGTTAAATGCCTTGGTTTCAATCCCTGGTACCACAAAAAATAAAAAATAACTAAATTCACCTGTTTTCACTTCATAAAATGTGCTCAACAGAAAATTTTAAATGATTTATATGGCTTATATTACTGCTAGACAAAGCTAGTGTAGATTTTTAGGCAGTGTCCTCTTCTAAAATACCCTAAATCAAGATCATAGTCCCTATAAGCAGTTTCTGCTTTCTCATGTAATCCAATGGCAATAGCACATAGCTGTGTAAAAATATAAGATGGGTAGTATGGCAGTTCTAACAGTAGCAAGATTATAGAAAAAACAGACCACTCATATAGTGCTGTTGGACAAAGCAAAAAAAACTTACAAAATATCAATCTGATAATCTCACTTCTAGATGTACACCTAAGAAACCTATATACATGCATAAGGAGACAAATCCAAACTACAGCATTATTTATAGGACAGAGGCTATCAGTTACCCCACCAAAGTTTTGTACTTTTTTTCCATAGGGTAGAGTTGTTTCTTGGAATTAACTGCCAAACCAGCAACTATAATCCTAGCGCCCTTTGTGGAGAAATGTAGGCCCTAGTTATTGTTATATAACTTGAATTCTAGCCAATAGAAAGTGAACAGAAGTAATACTTCTACGGACTTGTGCCTAAAAGTCTAATACATTCTTCAATCGCTCCTTATGGTTGCTGGAGGGATGCTGGTACTAGAGCAACTTTGGAAAACAGACTGAAGATCACAGAGCCTCTATCAACTCAGGTCCCTTCATGACTCCACAGGATACAACTCCTACTTCACCACTGAATAGAAGAAATAAACTAATATTATGTTAAGCCTTTGAGATATCAGGATTTATCCAGTTCAACAGCTAGTAGTATAATATCCAAAAATTAGAAACAACCCACATGTCCAACAATAGGAGACTGGATAAATAAATCATAGTATAACTATACAATGGAATATGTAGTAGCTAAAATGAAAGAACTAGTTCTATATGTACATATTTTTGAAAAGGGGGTTAATCTTGAAATAGATGGCTACAAAAATATCAAAAACCCCACCACATATTGATTGACCATATGTTCATGTGTAGTAAAAATATAAAAACAGACCAGAAGGATATATTCCCAGAATTCTCAAATCACCTCTGAGAGTAAAAGGGAAGAAAAAGGGTTACAAAATCTTCAAATTATGTATGAAGTGTGTTATTTTTCTCAAAATAAAAAAAAATGGGATAATTTGTTGAAACTGGATGATGGGTATACTGACATTTTGTTTTGTTATTTTGTTATTTTCTAAATGCTTAAATACTTCATAATACTAAGAGCCTTTTTATCATATAGTCATGCCTGGCTGAACAACAGAGAAACATTCTGAGAAATATGTCCCTGGCAATTTTGTCATTATGGTAACATTACAGAATGTACTTACATGAACTAAGATGGCTATAACAAACATCACTAGGCAATATAACTTTATGGGATCAACACTGTATATATGTAGTCCACTGTTGGTCCTAATTTTATTATGCAGCACCAGTTAATATGTACTTGCTTCAAAAGTTAAACTTCCTTGTTAGAGGACATTTTTAAACAACATCTCAAAACTCTTTTAAGTAACACGCAATCACATCACTAAATATATCTTGAGAAAATTAGAGACTTGCTCAAATAATGATCATCACAAAATTTCAAATAATGATCATCACAAAATTTCAGAATAACCAAAAATTGGTAACACTTCAAATGTCCAAAAGAATTGATTCAATTTTTGAATACCCATTTAAAAATTACATAGAACAGCTGGGCGTGGTGGCTCATGCCTATAATCTCAGCTATTTAGGAAGCTGAAGCAGGAGGATTATAAACTCAAGGCCAACCTTGTCAATTTAAAGAGATCCTGTCTCAGAATAAAAATAAAAAGGGCTGGAGATATATAGCTAAGGGATAGAGTGCCACTAGGTTCAATTCCCAATGCCACCAAAAAAAGAAAGGGGCGGGGTAGAGATTTCATAGAACATAAGGGAAAGTGAGATGGGATGTATGGGATTATAGATGAAACAAATATTGTTTAAATTTTCTATAATAAAAAGTTTTTAAATGTGAGACTAAAAACTAAAGTTTTTTTTAAAAACAACAGGATATAATAGTAAGAATAATATCTTTTTTTAAACCTCTAAGTGCATTCATAAATAAGCAAATATTCGTTGTATGTTATAGTTGGGAGAGACATCATAGGACCTAGGAACATAGATGGCAAATAAGTAGGTAGTAACAATTTTTCCAAATGTTTGCTCAGATACTCTATCAAAAAATTTGAGTTTAACCAATTGTGGTGGTGCATGCCCATAATCCCAGAGGTTCGGGAGGCTGAGGCAGGAGGACCATGAGTTTAAAGCCAGCTTCAGCAAAAAAGTGAGACACTAGCAACTTGGTGAGACCCTGTCTCTAAGTAAAATACAAAATAGGACTGGGGATGTGGTTCAGTGGTTGAGTGCCCCAGAGTTCAATCCCCGATACCTCCTCCCCCCCAAAATTTTGAGTTTCAAAAATCACCCAATGTATGTATACTTATACATACATGTATATATGCTACATATACATGCATATATAGACATGTGTATACATGTATACATATGGATATATGTATGTGTATATAAACATATATAAAACATATACACTGATACATAAAAACAAACACCATTCTAATATTTCAGTATTTCTTTAGGCAGTATTTCTTCATCCTTTTTTTTTTTTTTCTTTTCCAGTGCTGGGGATTGAACCTACATGCTAGGCCATTGCTCTACTACCACTGAGCCACATCACCAGAAAAAAAAATTTATATGCATATATATATATATATATATATATATATATATATATATGCATATAAATATTTTTGGTTTTTGGTTTTGGGTATTGAACCCAGGAGCACTTTACCGCTGGGCTGTATTTCAGTCCTTTTTATTTTTTGAAACAAAGCCTCCCTAAATTGCTTACACTGGCCTTGAACTTTTGATCCTTCTGCCTCAGTCTCCAGAGTCACTAGGATTATAGGTGTGCACCACCATGCATGGCTTATATTTCTTATACACTAATATTTCACATAATCTACTCAATTACATTATTTTTCTTGTTTCTGAAATGTAATTATACCTTTTTAAAAAAAATCAGGTAAACCTAAGAAAGGGAGATGGGTTCTTAAAATTTTGATGCTTCTTTTCTTCGGTACTGGGGACTGAAGCCAGGGGCACTTAATTACTGAGCTACATCCCTAGTCTTTAAAAATATAAAAAATAAAAAGGACACTTCCCTTTTTTATACCTTTATTTATTTTTATGCAGTGCTAAGGATTAAACACAGTGTCTCACATACTAAGCAAGAGCTCTACCACTGAGCTACACTGTTATTCTTCACTTTGAGACAGACAGTCTCACTGAGTTGCTGAGGGTCTCACTGAATTGGTAAGATTGGCCTTGAATTTTTGATCCTCCTGCCTCAGCCTTCCAAGTCCCTGGGATTCACACCCAGCCCAAGTTTTGTTGTTTCAGATGCTTGTATTATGAATATTATATTCAGCCCATGATTTCTTTGCAGGGATTTTAAAAGTTATTTGTCCATTTTGTGAGGGTTAATATTGCTAAAACCAGGAAATATAATCTATAAAACCATTTGATCCAGCACAGTACTTTACAGTGTCCTGAGAATTAGTGAAAAGATGACAGTATTAACCTGCAACCCCTGAGCTGTAGAACTTGTACTCCCTCAGGATTAACATGCTTGATAGAAAATTGATTGTCATTCAGAACAATTTGTCAATCTCAATAACACAGCAAATATTAATTGTACTTGAATTCATATTTTGAATAGCATTACATATATTTTAACAATTTTTAATCTTTGCCCTAATGAGAACCCAGGATCACTTTAGCACTGAGCTACATCCCCAGCTCTAATTTTTTGAGACAGGGTCTTGCTTAGTTGCTAAAGCCGTTTTTGAATTTGTGATCCTTCTGCCTCAGTCTCCAGTCACTAGATTTTAGTCACAGGCCACAGAGCATGGCTTAGATACACCTCATTTTCAAGACCATTGGTCTGGTAAGGGAAAATATAAATATTTTTGACAAAAAAAAGAGAAAAGAATTTAATAAGCGTTTACAAGAGGAATAAGCACTTCATTCTTTGGAGGGACACATGGAAAAAATACCTGACTCATAAGTGTTAGGATTCAAACTATACTTTCAGGTATCATTTCTATAGTTTGTGCAAGAATGGTGAGCAAAGGCTTCCTGAGGAACCAGTATTAAATAAAGACCTAAAGGATACCTAAGATATTATATGGGAGTGGGGGTAATGCAGTGTAATATTCCAAAAACAGGGAGTAATATGCTGTGTATGGAGGTACAGAGTAAGATAGACAACACATTCAAACTAATATATTAGTATATAGCTGAAAGTTGTTTCTAAAAGTATAATGGAATGGAGTGGGTGATAGTGATTCCAGAAATGAGGCTGATGAGGTAAGCCTTTACTTTGGATTTTTTTTTTTTTTTTTTTTTTTTTTTGGTGGTGCTGGGGATTGAACCCAGGGCCTTGTGCATGATAAGTAAGCACTCTACCAACTGAGCTATAATCCCCAGCCCTTGGATTTCATCTTAAAGCCAAAGAGATAGGTAATGAAGGGTAATGTAGTAAATAATTTGGCCTGCCCAAAGAAGTTTGTACTTTGTGCCCAGCTCCTAGGAGGGAACCTTTAAGTCCCTGGCAATTCTGAAATAACATGAGTATTTTTATTATTCATTGTGGGCCACTCGGACTTCAGACCACACGGTATTTGCCTGACCTCTGAAGAGGGAAGGACTGGAATCTAAATTCCATCATGGGACAGTAAGTTCCAATAAAAACCGGATAGTGAAGCTCAGGTAAGCTTCTTGTACTGGCAATATTCTGTATTGCTACATATTCATTCTGGGGATTCATTCTGAGCCTTCCAAGTCCCTGGGATTCACACTAATTTTAATTTCCCCTGAGAACAGAGGAAATCTCACATCTATGACCATGGATGGCACCTCATGTATGTTTTCCTTTTCGTGGTTCTAATTTGTAGCTTATCCTTTTAATAAACCATATTCTGAGTAAAGTAGCTGTTCTGTGAGTTCTGTGAGTTTTTCTAGTGAAGTGTGGGATATAAAAGTAGTTCTGGGAAACACCTAAACTTGCAGTGATATCAGAGATGATGATGGTCTTATACGAACTCTTCCTTCTAACTCTGTAATTGGACTTTTCACTCCTTACAGAAGCTTTGACAGACTTTATGGTTTGGAGGAATGTGCCCATAGCCTTGTAGTTTAGCCAACTCCAAGCAAAGGGCAATAATCTTTAAGCAGTGTGACAATTACACAAACTACTTAATCTAGCTTCTTGAAAATTATTTTTTGGCTATACTGGGGAAAATGTATTGCAGAAGGGTAAAACTCATAAGAGATGACAATGACAGCAAGAATAGGGAGAGGTATTTATAAGATATTTACAAGGCAGAATTAATGACTTAATTGAGAGGGAGAGGGATGAAAAGAGAAGTCAGGAACAACACACTAAAAAGAACGTAAGTTGTTTTGGGGGGAAGAGATTGGAGAATTGAAATCAGTTTTGAACAGTTAAATATGAGGAGACTTTAGACTCTGGGTGGAGTCATTCCATTAGCAGTCAAAAAAGGATGGTGATAAGGGAGTCATTAGCATAATCACAATAACCAATCATGATTGATAGTGACTAAGGGTAAAAAAGTCAACTAGACTTGAGAAGACAATCAAGGATAGACCACAATTAAAAAGATAGGCAGAATATGAAAAGATCTGGGTATGATGGTGTGCACCTATAATCTAAGTGACTGGAGAGGGTGAGGCAATTTAGTGATACTCTGTCCCAAAATAAAAAAAATAAAATAAAAGGCCTGGGGTGTAGCATCACCACCATCACCACCAACAAAAAGGGCAATCTAAGAGGGAAGAGAAAAACAATAACACTGAATGATATTTGATAATTTTTGCTTAAAGGAATTTTCTCTACTTTTTAGTAATCATTTACTATTTTTAATAAAATATTTAATTTAAAAATGATTGATATTCTATGACTTGCAACCATGCATTTTTCCACATACAATATGTGAAAATGAAACAAAGTTTTATGATTTTCTGACCTATCCCAAAGTCACTCATGATTCACACAATTTAACTGAATTATTAGTGTCTATAACCAGTTATTTTCTTTTCCAAACCATTTTTAAAGTGCCATCCTCAACACTACTGCAAACCATCTGTAACTTAACTTTGCCAGCCTGCTGATATCTGTCTCCCTCTTGGGAAGCCCATCCCACACTAAATTAATAACTGAGGAAACAACTGCTCTTAAAATGTAATGACTTACAGCTCTAAAAAAGACTTTTGAGTATTTGTTTATTCTAGGTTAAAACAAATCTATCACTAGTATTGCATAGAGAAAAAAATAACAGGGGCTGGGGATGTGGCTCAAGCGGCAGTGCGCTTGCCTGGCATGTGCGGGGCGCTGGGTTCGATCCTCAGCACCACATAAAAATAAAGTTGTTGTGTCCGCTGAAAACTAAAAAATAAATATTAAAAAATTCTCTCTCTTTTAAAAAAAACAGCTTTGACCCATATAATCTATATAAGTAGACATATATTCACATTTGCTATATGATCAGTTATACATTTCTTATTTAATAATTACTTCAAAACTGTATGATATTTCACTTCCACCTTTTGAAAAAGTCTCTCATTAACCTCAAAAAATCCTAAGATTACGTTATTAGAAAACATTTTAAGCTCTCAAGAGACATTTATATTTAGAAAAGGAGTAAAACATGGGTCCTATTCCTAGGCGAAGACTCCAACTCATTGGGATTTTCTTTCTTTCTTTTTTTTTTTTTTTGCGGGGGGGGGGGGGGTGGTGGGGGGGGTGGGGGGGGAGTGTTACCAGGGATTGAATTCAGGGGCACTCAACCACTGAGCCACATCCCCAGTACTATTCTGTAGTTTAAATATTTTGAGACAGGGTCTTTGCACCTTGCGGTTGCTGAGGCTGGCTTTGAACTTGCAATTCTCCTTAGCCTTCAAGTCACTGGGATTACAGTTGTGCGCCACTACGCCTCGCTAGGAAATTTTTATTAATAAGTAATAAATTAACTCAGCAATTCTAAATTAATGCATGACTTGATTACTGATTTTTTAGGTTAAATAGAAACAAAATTGTTTATATGGTCCTTTAAAATACTGTTTATTGTCCACAAGAAAGTTTTTCTCATCCAAAGTCTCCCCTTCACACACATGGATTGAACCCAAGGGTGCTTTACTATTGCGCTATATCCTAAACCCATTTTATCTTTTTATTCTGAGACAATGTCTTACTAAATTGCCCAGTCTGGTCTGGATTGTGAAATCCTCAGCCACCCAAGTTGCTGGATTACAGATGTGTACCACCAAACCTTCCAGCGGATTTTATTATTTATTTCATTTCAAAATGTCTTATGTTGTTTTTACCTAGCAAAAGAAGATTCTCATTTTTAAGCTAAAAGGTAAAATGTTACCCTAAATATTGCTCTGAAAAATTTTTAAGTTGACAATTATAACTATATTTTGTTAATTTAAACCTTGACTCTTAAAATCTAAATAATTGCTTATTTTAAATTAGTTCCAAGCTGTGAGTTTACCAAAATGAAGAATGATAACAAGTCTGCTGTTCCTATTCTAAAACTTGAGGGAAGCAAAATAATGAGACAAATGTTGTCACTATAATACTTTTCTAAAAAGCCAAAAAAAATATTTTTTTGGAGTGCTGGGAATCTAACCCAGGGCCTCACACATGCTAGACAAGCATTATTCCACTGAATTACATCCCCAGCCCCAAAAGTAAAATTTCAATCAATGCATACATAAAATAGTATTGTGAAGCTCCTTTATTTCTTCAAGAGACCCACAATTTATTTAGCAGCCATGCATTTTTCTAAAATATTGACAAAAAAACACAATAGAGACTTATGAAACTGGTATTAAATGAAGTGGGTTTTTTTCTTACACTAGTCCCAAATTTCAAATTCATAAATATATAGTTAGGTAATTTCACTTAGGAGTTTTAGCACCATTTGACAGGTATCACCAGGGTGGGTGGGTATTTGAGAAAATATGTAAGGAAAAAACTTTCATTTTTCATAAATAAGCAATCTCAACATATTTATAATCAGAATTATTTTTAAGTATTTCCTTTGAAATGTAAGAAATCAATATTTCAACTATGTTGGAAAGAGTTTTAAGGTTCAGAGATTATATCAAAAAATGTTGGAATCATTGTACATATTTGTCTTTTCTGAATCCACATAGATCTATAGATTTCTCATCTGTAAAATGAAGCATTTGAACAGAAAAATGATCTATCCCTACCAAGTCTTCTGGTACTTATTCTTGTGACTAAGTCATATGCTTTTTTTAATCAATAAAATAAAACTCCAATGTCATTAAAATATATTCTAGAAAACTTCTTAACCCATTAAGGACTTTAAAGATACTTTACAGAAACAAGCCAACCATTTTATATCTGAATAAAAAGACATTAGTAGCAACTGCACAAAGCACAGAGTTCTAATTTTATGTGAAATCAGAATATTAAATCTCTAATTTAAGATCACTTTAGTATAATTAGATTTTATTTCAAATCTAAACTTCTGTTATGAAGTTCATGGTCACTGTATTATTTGAATCTTTTTTATGGCTTATAAGTGTGCCAAAATTAATCTTGTTTTTCCTTTATATACGAAAAACCCATTTTCTTACCATTGTCTTTATATAGGTTTCATTAAAAAAAAAAAAAACCTTCTCAAATGGGAAATAATCAGGGTTGTACTAAACTAATGATTCTTTTTTGGACATTCTCCAATGTTTAAATTCGTTTTCCTTCAATTTTGTAACCACATTTGTAAATGTAAAAATTAAATATCAAAATATTACTAGTCTGATGCTGAAATAAATTCTTTCACTTTGGTAAATATTTCCATTTTAAGCAAAAGCATTAATTGTCTTTAGTATAAAAAATGACCTTCCAAAAGGTCTTTTCTATGACAGTTCACAAAGACTAGAAACACTCAGACATTAATGCTGTTTATCCCTGAGTGGTAGTATTACACGCCATTTTATATTTTACATTTCCCAAAAAGGATTATTCCCTTGGTAATCGAACAGTATATTTAAATTAAATTTTAGACAGCTCATAAGGTATGAGACATCAACACAGTGTACTTTTTTACAGGAGATTTGCTAATTTTTCTCTTTGATAAACTGCTGCTTTAAGAGGAGAATGATTTGATCAGGTGTCTATTAGGCTGAATGAAGACAAAACAGGTTTATATTCCAGATCCTTCTTTCATTTAAGGCTTTTGAGAAAATCCAAGAAGTGAATTCGAACTTAATTGCCATGCATCTGGCAGTAGTAAACTTTTTGGATGGTCAGAGTAACACCTTTCATTACAACCATTAGCTGAATGGCAAAAAACTCTCAGGTTTACCAATGGTTTCAGAGACTTCTTAGTGTTCTCCTCTGTCATTATTTCAGAACAATTCCATTTAAAAGAAACGCAATTGTAAATCGTTTCTATTTCAAGCCTATGAAAACCAGAATTAGGATGAAAGGCAAAGCCTTGACCTTTCTATTTTAGACTTTCATCTGTGTAGCTAAGCCATCTGCTTTCCCCCATCTCCCACCCCATCTACTTAATGAACTGAAAATACTACACCTAATTGCAGTGTTATCAAACCAGCCTGCCTTTTCCACTTTAACGAATTACGACTTTCACCTGAAGATTGGCTTGGTAAAATTTTATTTACGCTTCCTTACCTCCCGCCTCAATTATGAGCTGACAAATGTCTCAACTAAGATACTAGGCTCCCTTGTATTAAGCCATCTAAAGAGCTCCTCACTTTCAACATAGAGCGCCTAACGGAAAATCTACGAGTCTCTCCTCATCTGGATATGGGGCCGGTATTATCATTGTTGTTGCGGTTACGCAGGAGGCACCTAGCAGATCAGCCTGGAAAGGAGTCGCGCCTCTGTAAAGCCAAACCAGGAACCCAACCCGGGGAAAGACTGAGATGGGAGGAAACCTCCAGAAAGAAGGGAGCCGAGAATAAGAGGGCTCAAGATTGGAGAAAAGACCTTCCGAGGCAAGAACAGAAAAGGGTGTGTGAAGTGGAGCAAGAAGCTGGCAGCAGAGGCGAAGGGGGAAGAAGGGGCCAGAGGCCCGCGGGAGGGCCGGGAGAGCGCCTCCAGGACCGGGTAAGAGACATAGGAACCCAGGCAGGCGTGGGCAGCTCGCAGCCCACCGACCGAGTCCGAGCAGCGGGGGCGTTTTCAGCGGCGGTAGCTGAGGTTTCGGGATTGAACAGAAAAGATAGCAATTTGAGAGACAGAGGAAGCCTCGTCCGAGGCCGGCGCGACGGGCACAGCGGGCCCACCCCAGTTGAGCCCCGCTACTTAACTATTTGTAGAGCTGCTGCAGGCACAGGTCCAGGCTCTCGCCCTCCACCTCCTCACGGGTGATGCGCTCCGACAGCGGTCGCGGGAGCGGGGGCAGCGGCGGCAGCTGGGGCTGCGGCGGCGGTTGCACGGCCGAGTGCCCCGGGGCTGCCTCCTCCTCCTCCTCCTCCTCCTCCTCGCCCTCAGCCGCCGCCACCGCCTCCGCCTCCTCCTCAACCGCCTCCTCTTCGGGCTCTGGGTCTTGCTCCGGTTCTCCCTCCTCCGTTGCGTTTACCGTGGCCGACTCCTCCCCGGGATCCTCGACCGAAGCTTCGGCCGCCTCAGCTGCTACCAGTTCAGGTTCGGGCTCAGACTCGGGTTCAGGCTCTGGCTCGCCCCCGCCGCAAGGACCACGAAACTCGCCCAGGAATAGCTCCAGGAAGCGCCGGTAAGTTTTCTCTTCTGGGCTGCAGCCGGCCATCGCTGTTCATGCCCCGAGACCGGCCGGGAAGGGAGTGAAGGAAACCCAAGAAGGGGAGGGGGCTGCTTTTGAGCCTCAGGCTCCCGCTACGACGTTTAACGGCCGCACCGGCACGAGCGATCAGCACCAGGTTGCCTGGAGAGGGCTCCCGCAGGCGTGCGCGCCGCCGAGCGTGGACGTGCGCGGCCCGGGGGCGGGGGCGGAGCGCGCCGCCCCTCTCAGGTCTGGAGGGAAAGTTGGTGGCGAGCGCGCGCAGGGTCCAGCGGCGGCCCACCCTCTATCCCTACGGAGAGCTCAGCCCACGCTGCCTAGAGACTGTCGCCATGGCAACCGGTTCTAATTAAGAATTTCAGGGTCCCTCCCGTCTAGCCCGCCGAGTCAATAAGGACACTGGATGTGTTTGCTGTCCAACTCTTTTGTTTTTATTGATTGGAGACCCTTGCCTCACTTTAAGAGTGAACTAAGATGTCTCCAAATCTAGCTGTTGGTTCCCACTTGAATTGCATTTACTTCAGTTTTTCCTTATTCGTTCCAGATACCACCACATTGTGAACACCTTTTGTTGATGACAGTCACTGATCAAGTAGGGAGAAGATGGGGCCCCAGGAATACCTAAGAAGTTGTAGCTTACTTTGCACAAGCTTTCTCATTTGATTCTGTGTTGTTATCCTCTTTGCTCAAAAACAATGAAAATGAAAATGAAGATAGTAACTTAGTTGCTCTAAGTCTCAAAACTTTTAGCTATGGCATTAGAATTAGATCGTTCGTTAATTTACAATGCCTTTTAGACCCCTTTTCTCTGAAAAGTCAATAGGGCATGGTGTCCATATTTGCCTTATCTGTATAGGGCTTTGCAGTTAGTAAGTTGTTTTCATCCCTTTAATCCTTAACACACTCCTTTGAGGTGGAAGACATTACCATTATGATTCTTTTTTTATAGATGAGGAAACCAAGCCTTGAAGACATGGTGACTTTGCTCAAGGTCACAAGCAAGTGATGCAACATGGACTCAATCATGATTGATTTCACCCATTGCTTTTCTATCACACCAAGATGCCCCTCTTCAGTTACTGCATAATGTATATTACACTGTTTTACATAATATGTATTTTTATATTTTGTTTGTTCTTCCCCATCCCCTCCTTTTTTCTTAAGTTGGAACTGAAACTACTTTAAATGATTCTAATTTTCTTACCAAACTACACACAAACCTATTATTTTCAAGCCTTACTGAGGGGGGTGGAAGAGGGAGAAGCTGTGCTGTTATACAGCTGTATAGATGATAGCATCATTACTGCATACTTCCATGTCCATGGCAACATATAATTCAGCTAACAGTAGTTCTTTCTCTACTTTGAAAAACATGGTCTCACAAATTATCCACCTCATCCACTCCATTTATTGTTTCTGGGTTTCAGTTGGATTTAGGGTCTGAAATACCATTTTCAGTCAGTTATTAATGGCAGAAGGAGGAGTCTCCTTGCCAACTGTTTTCATGTAATACTGTATTCTAAATCCCTGACCTGATGCTGTTATTTTAAGATTAAGTGGGTTGAGCTCACTAATGTACATTATGGCATCATGTAAAATAGAGTTCCATGCTTTTTCCTAGCTTGAGATTAAATTTATGATACAAAGTATACAGTGAGTAATGCACTTGAGTTCTCTATATTTATTTTTAAAGGTAGATGGAAAGACCCAATAAGTCTGTTTCCAGACATGCTAAATGTATTTATGTGTGTTTTGTTTAAAACATCACCAGTGTAAAGCAACTTCTCTGTGAGATGCCAAGAAAGCCTTTAAACTCATTTGTCTTTGTTTTCAATCCACCTGTTCATTTCCATTTCAAATGTCTAGGAAAGATTGACAAAACTTTTTAGGCTGCAAACCTAAATGTCCACAGTTTTACATTCCAACCACTGTTAATATCTCAGAATTTGACATAATGACATTCAGTTCAAGAGTACATAGCTGTCAACTGTAACAATTCATATCAAACTACACCTTCCTGCTTCCTAATGTAGTTGCCTCCCTCATCTAGATGACATTTGTGACATTAATCTTATGAGTCAACCCACATATCAAAGGGAAATGATATATGTTGGTGAAACATTACTTCTAAGAGTAAAAGAAAAAGCCCACATCTCTTCATTACTAAAAATGAGAGGCGTGTTTGCCTTAAAAGATATTCCTTCACAAAGATGGATATGGATCCTGTTGCATCCATTTGACAAAGCAGCTTTGCTCGAAGATTCCTGAAAACAGTGCTAGGATCTAAGAGCAGCTATGTAGGATAATTTTACCACTATCAAGAAGTCTTGTGGGACTGGGTGGCTGTAATGCCAGTGACTCGGGAGGCTGACACAGGAGGATCACAAGTTCAAAGCCAGCCTCGGCAACTTAGCAAGGCCCTAAGCAACCTAGCGAGACCCTGTCTCAAAATAAAAATTAAAAGGGCTTGGGATGTGGCTCAGTAGTTGAGTGCCCCTGGGTTCAATCTCTAGTTCAAAAATTTAAAATTAAAAAAAATTAAAAGCTTGTTTTATCTGTTTATAAGCAAAAACAGAAATACTATTTTCAAAAGTCCCCTCAATTTTCATGTTGCTAATTGCAAAAAGCATTGATATGAAGCTAAAACCATGTCTCAAGTAGTAACTTAAATGTTTTAAAATACTGGAGTTTTATATTTTTAAGTTACATTAAAACACATATACTCATGTCCAGTGGCCTACAGATCAATGCCTATGCAAATATTTTAAGGCTAGGCCTAATGATAAATGTGAAGTAGAAATATAAAAATGTGTATTTTAAAATCCATATTTGAAAACTGAAGGAGGAAGATTGGGGTACAGCTCAGTAGCAGAATGCTTGCTTAGCATGCATGAGACCCTGGGTTCAACCTCTACCTCCACAAAAACAAACTGAAGGATAACTAATATATCACTTTAAAAATATTAATTTAGCTAGTTGTATTAATCCCAGAACCTCCAGAGGTTGAGGCTCTTAGCAATTTAGGAGACCATCTCTGAAAATCGAAAGGGCTAGGGATGTCACTCAGTGGTAAGCACCCCTGGAGTGTTTAGTACCCCAGTACCAAAAAAAAAAAAAAAAAAAAACTGTGGTCAAACTGATTAGTAGAGAGCAACAAAATATCTATCTGGCCACTGAAAAACCAACTGAGCAAATAGAAATGTTTTAAATTGGAAACTTCCTGCTCTAATTCCCAAATCAATTGTATATGGTGCGTTTTTTTGTTTTTGTCATATTGGGGATTAAACCTAGGGGTGCTCTACCATTGAGCTATATCCCTAACTTTTGAAAATTTTTGACACAGTCTAAGTTGCTAAGGCTCACCTCTAACTTGCAATCATACTGCCTCAGCCTCAGCCTCCTGAGTTGCTGGGATTACAAGTGTGCACAACCACACCCAACAATAATATAATTTTTAAATCATCCCTACTTACTTGAAAAAACATCACTGCTATAATTTATTACTTTTCTATTGCTGGATAATATGATCAAATTACAGGCAACTGTTCAAAAATTAAAGATCTCTTCCAGTATTAATAGGTCCACATGTACTAAATTTCACTAATTTCTAACCTTTTCCTTAAAGTTTTAACCATTAATAACGCTTTTTCTTGGGGCTGGGGTTGTGGCTCAGTGGTAGAGTCCTCGCCTAATACGTGCGAGGCATTGGGTTCGATCCTCAAGGCCACAAAAAAATAAATAAATAAAATAGAGGTACTGTGTCCAACTATAACTAAAAAAAATAACAATTTTTATTATCTTATGTAGTTGTTTGAACAATAAAAACTATTTTTGTACTTTTTATGATATCCTTACAAAAGAGGAAGGCAGCAAGGGTTGATGGTAATTTGATGATGGTACCATAAATGGCTAACATATGACATGTTCCTTCTATAATGAATGACTTTTCTAAGAGCTGGGGAGATATCTCAGTTGGTAGACTGCTTCCCTCAAATGAACTAGGCCCACGGTTCAATCCCCAGCACCAAAAACAAACAAAAAAAAGAAACAACAACAACAAAAAAGTTAATGGATATAATGAATGACTTTTCTAAGGTGAACTGACTGAAAAAATGTCAATATTTTGCTACTAGTTTTCACTTTATAAAAATCAGAAAATGTTGGTAAAAATTTACCTTTATTATCACCTAATTTTTAATTATTTTTTACGTAGAATAAATATATGTAAGCATTCAGAATGATATTGATCATCTCCCTATTCTAGTCAGCAGATGACTAGAGCAAATGAAAACAAAAACCCAGCTGCTTTTTTAAATAAAAATTTAACAGGCAACTAAATGTGAAAACTGTTCACAAAGGTGTTTTCCATGCTTAGGTAGTAATGAATACTTTATTCTTAGTTGAGCTGATGGATTTGAGCCATAATGACATTTGTGACTAGAAGGGAAGATGGAAATGATTCCATTAACCTAGAGTGCGGTAACATATGGTAATCATAGGTGGTAGAAGAGCTGTGTTGGACAAGGGTAGAAGTAAGCCATGTGGCACAGACATTATCAATTACCACACATGGTAACCATGCTGACATAATGTATCATTTCCAGAAAGGAAATGATTTGGGCATATGAAGTGATTTGCAGCCTTGTGAAGGAGTAATCTATAAATGACATATCTGGCACCAATACAGCACACATGGTTTCCAACAATTCTGCAAGATGAGGATTAAGATTTGATGAGACTCAACTGGTCATAATAGTGCATACCTGAAATCCTAGCAACTCAGGAAGCTAAAGAAGGAGGAACCCAAGTTTGAGGCCTGCCCTGGTAACTTGGCAAAACTGTCTCAAAATAAAATAAGGTTGCTCAGTGGCAAAGCACCCCTGGGTTCAATCCCTTGTACCCCCAACCAAAAAAAAAATTGATGAATCTATATACCAAATAACAATACATCAGTTATTTGCACAAAGGCAGCAAATCAAAATATGTATGCAAAACACTTGGGTCTTTCACACGTAAAATTTTTTCTCAAATATTTAAAATTGTTATATAAAAATTCTGGAATTTTTTAATTTCTGGAAATACAGGCCAATAATGTTAAGACTATATGATACAAAGTCTATGGGCAAAGATTCAAAATTATATTTAGGGAGACAGAATTATAATTATTGTTTCAGGGTACTGAATTGGAAAGAAACAAAGATAAAAAAAAACTGTTTTAAGAAAATTTAAGCCAGGCATGGTAGCACATGGCTATAATCCCAGCACTTCAGGAGGCTGAGGCAAGAGGATTGTAAGTTCAAGACTACTCTCAAGGAGCTGTAAAAAATAAATATATAAATAAGCAAATATTCCTTCAGATGAATGCAGGATGAATTGAAGAAGAGATTAAAGGCTGGAATCAGTTGGGCAATGGAACATAATGACAGTACAGGAAAGAATGGTATTTGTGAGAATAAAGATCTGAAATTCTCAGAAAGCACCTGAAGATACAATTTGGTAAGATCCATCAGAGAGGCTCTCAGGTGGCTATGCCAGTTACCTACTGGTATAAGACAAACTATCCCAAATCTGAGTAACTACAAAACTATACTATGTTTCATAACCCTGTAGGTTGACTGGGCTCAACTAGGTGATTCTCACATGCAGGTCTCAGGAGTTTACAATCAGATAGTAGTTGGGATAGAGTATCTGGAGCCTCAACTGGGCATGATGTCCAAGATGACTTACTCACATTATAAATTTTTCATTAAAAAAACAGTGAGTAAACAATCAGTGAGTTACATGATTAACATGTAAGTATTTTTTCAAGATATTAATTTGATTGCGTTGCTAAACTGGCAGTTGATACTAGCTGATGGCCAAGAGCTCAGTGAGGATTGTCAATTGTAATGTCTACACATAATATCTCCAACATGATGGCTTGGGGTAGTCACATTTATTATATGGTGGCTTGGGCTTCAAAAGTGAGTGTTCCCATCAATAAGACATAAGATACATAGCTTTTTATGACCTAGTATCATAAATCAATATCATTACTTTTATGTTACTCTATTAGTCAAAACAGTAACTAGGCCTCTTTTAAATTCAAGAGAACATAATATACTCCACCTCCTGATGGCAGGAGTGCTAAGGAACTACCAAACTTTTACATTAATGAATTTATGACAAAGTTCAGCAAGTTGGACTTGGAGGCTCAGAAACATGTATGGATATTAACTATTATAATACATAAAACCAATACATAAAAACCACAATGACAGCTATTACTTTACAGTGAGAACTATTAATTCAAAGGAGACCAGACATTTGCACTGATCTGCCTTTAACTGGGAAATCCAATTATTAACCAGTTGATAATTTACATAGAATAACACTTGGTTACGATTAAATATTTAATGGCATCAAGTCAGGATAGTTTTTATACAACTAAAAAAATGTAAAATCACAATATGAGATGTCATTTAAAAACTATCAAGCTGGCAAAAAAAAAAACAAAAATAATGTCTCATCAAGAGTGAGGCCACTCTTGGGCTGGGGCTGGGGCTCAGTGGCAGAGCGCTTACATAGCATGTGTGAGACACTGGTTTCAATCCTTAGCACTATGTACAAAAATAAGCAAATAAAATAAAGGCATGATGTCCATCTACAACTACAAGAAAAAAAAAAAGTGAGGCCACTCTCAAAAATCACTGGTGGAAGTATAAACTGGCAATGTCTCAGGAGGACAATTTGGTAACATCTGTCAAAATTATAAATGCATATACATTCTGAACAGTTCCTTATGTCTTTATTAAAAAAATGAATCTCAAGGGCTGGGGATGTGGCTCAAGCAGTAGCGCACTCGCCTGGAATGCGTGTGGCCCGGGTTCGATCCTCAGCACCACGTACAAACAAAGATGTTGTATCCGCTGAAAACTAAAATAAATAAATAAATAAATAATTCTCTCTCTCTTTAAAAAAAAAAAATGAATCTCAATATCCAACCTCATAAAAGTGATTAAATAATAGTAATCATTCAATAAAATGCCATTCAGTGATATTTTAATTGAGAAAATTCAACAATTGCTGATACAAAAAAGAAAAGTGCAGAATAGTATTATGTTAAAATTTAAGATGTGAGTGTTAAATTGAAAATAGAACTGGGTGTGATGTTGCATACCTATAATCAAAACAGCTCAGGAGGGCTGGGGATGTGGCTCAAGTGGTAGCGTGCTCGCCTGGCATGCGTGCGGCCTGGGTTCGATGCTCAGCACCATATACAAACAAAGATGTTTTGTCCGCCGAAAACTAAAAACAATAAATATTAAAAAATTCTCTCTTTAAAAAAAAAAAAAAAACAGCTTTGGAGGCTGAGGCAGGAGGATGGCAAGTTCAAGGCCAACCTCAGTAACTTAGTGAGACGCTGTTTCAAAATGAAAAATAAGGGCTGGGGGTTGTAGTTCAATGGGAGAGTACTTGCCTAGCATGTGTGAGGCACTAGGTTCAATTCTCAGCACTACATATAAATAAAATTAAAAGTCCAGGGGCTGGAGTTGTGGCTCAGCGGTACAGTGCTCGCCTAGCACATGCGAGGCCCTGGGTTCAATCCTTAGCACCACTTAAAAATAAATTAAAAAAATAAAGGTATTGTATACAACTAAAAAGTAAGTATTTAAAAAATATAAATAAATAAAAAAGGTCCAATGACAACTTTAAAATAAATGAAAAAAAGGGCTGGGGATGTGGCTTAAGGGCTCTGGGGTTCAACCAGTACCAAAACCAAAAGAACTGGTAGACTTTCTATCATTAGATCAGTTGTGTATGTAATCGATTAGTTTTTCTCTGAGCCTTGATTGACAAGACTTCTTGATACAAATTTTCTTTATATTATATGGCTATTGGCCTTTGTCTTTTATCTTGTAGTTTTTAATTTTGAAAATAGGTTAGAATACAATTTCTGTGGGGGCTGGGGATGTGGCTCAAGCGGTAGCGCGCTCGCCTGGCATGCGTGCGGCCCAGGTTCGGTCCTCAGCACCACATACCAACAAAGATGTTGTGTCCGCCGAGAACTAAAAAATAAATATTAAAAATTCTCTCTCTCTCTCTCTCTCTCTCTCTCTCTCCTCTCTCACTCTCTCTTAAAAAAAAAAAAAAAAGAATACAATTTCTGTGAGTTCCCAAACCCTTCTGAGGGAACCCAACTTTTATATCCTCACAGAATAAGTAAAACATAAAATCACAGAGTAATGGTATGTTTAAAAACTCACATTTTACTACACATAATGAGAATCAAATGGATAGTTGAAACACAGAAGGGCATATGTCAATGGTGAACAAAATTGGAAAAGAGGCAAAGGAATATACTGTGGTCAAAAATACATGAAATCTTGTCAACATATTTTATGCCAAAATCAGTTCTGAGGGAGCAAAATGTTCTGTAAATTTTAACAGTAACAGTAAATTTAGGCACTGATGTTAACTAAAAATACATATTATGAACAGCCAGCCTCTCTTCTGCAACTGTTTTTTTTTAAACAACAGAATATTTCAACTTTGCATCTCAAAACTGAAATTCAATGTCTTACAATGGGAACCTAAGTATAAAAATGTATTTATACTGGACTCTTTTCAATATTTTCAGTATTGATCATTTAAAGTAAATATTTAATAATACCTCTACAGAAATAGAAACCACAGAATTTAGACCAATGAAATTAAGCAATCACTTGGTCCTAGCTTGCTTGTAAATAAGATAAAGACATGACAAAATAAAGATGCCAAAATTGACATGACTTGTTAATGTCTCAACTGGAATTAGAATGCAAGTCTTGTAAATCTATTCTTATGATCTTTCTGTCACATTATACTATAATTTTATCAAGATGCAAATATTTTAGTAAAAACGCTACTAAGAAAAATAAAAAAACAATAACTAAAGGAAAAATAAAAAATAACTACAGAATGAAAATGGACTATGATTAAATTAAATATTCCAAAGCTAAATCAGCTACCTACCCTAAACCTGGTTAGCAATGAAAGTCCATAAGTTTCAGAAAACAAAACAGGTATTATTTTATAAAAACTTATAAACTACTAAAACATTTTAGAAATAATCCAAATGTCTAGCAACAGATGAAATATATAAAATATAGTGTATACATAAAATGGAATACCATTTAACCATAAATAGGAATGCCACAATATGGACGAAGCTTAAAATCATGCAGAATGAAATAGACTGGAGACAAAAGAAAAATTATTATATGATTCCACTTAAATGAAGTATTTGAATTTAGCAAATTCATAAAAACAGAAAATGATTACCAGGAACTGGAGGAAAGAAGAATGAAGAATTATTACCTAATAGGTTTAGTTTCTGTTTAGGGGCGATAAAAAGTTTTGGAAATACTGGTGATGGTTGCATTACACCAAGAACATAACTAATGCAAATTAGGTGTACATTTAAAAAATAAAGATATTGTGTCCACCTATAACTAAAAAATAAATATTAAAAAAAGTAGAAATCTTATTTGAAATATTCAATAAGTAGTAGTTAAATGTGTTAAGCATTGATGGACAGATGTAAAGAAGAAAGGAAAAAAGCAGATAGGACAAACTATCACATCTATCTTATAAAAATGTTAAAACAATGATGTAAAAGTGCTTCATAAATAATAAAGCAATATATATTGAGCTGGAGTTGTGGCTCAGTGGTAGAGTACTTGCCTAGCATGTGAGAGGCCCTAGGTTTGATTCTCAGCACCACATATACATAAGTGAATAAAATAAAGGTCCATCAACACCTAAAAACAAATAATAAAAAGTAATAACAACAAAGCACTGTATAAACATATATCCCCACCACACACACACACACACACACAAAGTACATTTGAAAAAACTTAAATTTATGATGAAAGATGATGGTGGGATAATTTCTGTTTTATCCAGCAATATAGATCTCTATCTGCATTTGAAATGTTAAGCTCTGTCCTAAACAAAACAAAACCCTGAATTATGTGAATCTTTTTAATTAATTTTTTTTTATAATTGTAGATGGACATAATGCCTTTATTTTACTTATTTTTATGTGGTACTAAGAATTAAGCCCAGTGCCTCACACATGCTCCAGCCCCAGCCCTATGTGAGCCTTTAACCTCTATATTTTATTATATACTATACCTTCAATAATTTACTTGGAATCAAACTGATTTTCCAAGTATATAAATGTAGAAAGGGTTTCTCAAAAAGCAAAATTTAGAGTACTTATTCTTTCCAGAATAAATAATTTTTAAAAAATGTTTTTTAGTTGTAGATGAACACAATACCTTCATTTTATTTACTGATTTTTATGTGGTGCTGAGGATCGAACCCAGTGCCTCATATATGCAGGCAAGCATTCTACCACTGAGCCACAACCTCAAACCCAGAATGAATAATTTTTAAAGTAGACTGTATTAAACAGCCTGTGTTGTATTAACTATAGCCAAGAAATGATAATATACTAAACTAATATTTTTAAAAAGAACAATGAAAATGTTTTCTATGTATGTGTGCAAATGTATTTATGTTAGCTTTCCATCACTATAACAAACTCCTGAGATAAGCGACTTATTAAAAAAAAAAAAAAGTTTGTTTTGGCACACAGTTTCGGAGGTTCTAGTCCATGATCAGGAGGACCCATTTATTTTAGATCTCCAATGGGGGTGCTGGATGGCAATGGCAAGAGCAAAACTGGCAGAGCAAAACTGCACAGCTCATGGTCAGGAAATAAAAGAGGAAAAAAAGGAGAAACTGGGATCCCAAATCCCTTTGGGGCATCTCTTCAATAACATAAAGATCTCTTACTATGGCAGGTACAGTGGCATACACGTATAATCCCAGTGGCTCAAGAGGCTAAAGCAGGAGGACTTCAAGTTCAAATAGCAACTCAGTGAGGACCTGAACAACTTAATGAAAACTTGTCTCAAAAATATAAAAGGCCAGGGCTGGGGTTGTGGCTCAAGTGGTAAAGTGCTCGCCTAGCATGTGTGAGGTACTGGGTTCGATCCTCAGCACCACATAAAAATAAAGATATTGTACCCATCTAAATCTAAAAAATAAATTTAAAAAAATTACATATGTGGCTCTGGGTTCAATCCTTGATGTTAAAAAAAAAAAATCTCTCACTAGGCCCCACCTCTTAGTTTCCACTACTTCACAATAACACTTATCCCCATGAACCTTTATATTTATGTATGTTAAAAAAAATCACCAGAAAGGATGATCATAGCAATGGCATAAAATTGAGTAAGGCAATATACATCTTTTCAATTTACCTTACTAACTACAAGATAAAGCCTGCATGAAGCACTGGTCTGCCAGAAAGTAAGACTTCTAAACTTCTAAGCTCATAAACTGGGGACAATAGATATAAACTCACATCATGAATTAAAACCAAGTAACAGAAAATGCTAGGGGAAAAGTTTACAAACTGAAGATCCTAGAGTTTCAGGAGGCTGAGACAGGAGGATTGTGAGTTCAAAGCCAGCTTCAGCAAACTATCAAGGCCATGTCTCTAAATAAAATACAAAAAAGGGCTAGGGATATGGCTCAGTGGTTAAATGCCCCCAAGTAATCCCTAGTACCAAAAAAAAGTTTGAGGCCAGCTTTAACAATTTAGTGAGACCCTAAGCAACTCAGAAAGACCCTGTCTTCAAATAAAAAACAAAAAGGTCTGGGGAAGTAGCTCAATGGTAAAGCACTACAGGTTTAATCCCCAGTACCAAAACAAAACAAGAGCTAAGGAAGCTGCACCATGGCTCAGTGGTAGAGCACTTGCCGAGCATGGGCAAGGGCATGGGTTTGACTCCCAACATTCAAAAGAAAAAATAATTTTTTCTTTCTTTCTATATAGGAAACAAAGTAAATTTTGTAAATGTATTCAGAAATATTAAGAATCAAGTACCAGACATTTTTATATGATTTGGAAAACACTCAAAAATCCAAAATTTTAATTTATTCAAACAGGGTTAAGATTATTCAAAGAAAAATGTCAATACATCTATAATTCTAGAATGAATAATATCATGCTTCAAAATGTAAAAATAAATAATTGCAGGCTTATAACCTTACTCTAAAATGTTTTAAATAATTTCTAGATAACTGCATCAAAATGTTTCCTGTAACATTTTTAAATAACAAAAATTAAACAAATGGCTTAGGTTTTAGAACTGAATTCATTAAAATCAATTGATCTTCTAAAATTTGCATCCTACCCATAAAACTGAACAGGATATGCTGACTCATGGTTTTTACTTTACAGTAAAAAAAAAAAAAAACAGGTTATTTTAAAGAATTATTAAAACTTCATTTAAAGAGAACAAGGGGGCTGGGGCTGGGGCTCAGTGGTAGTGTAATTGCTTGGCACGTGTGGAGCACAGGGTTCAATTCTCAGCGCCATATATAAATAAATAAAATAAAAGTCTATCAAAAACTAAAAAAATTGGAAAAAAAAGAGAACAAATAATATTTTAAAAATCCTTTATTCCTATGATTTTTCTAAGCAATTGGGAAAAAAAATATACTAGTCTGAACAGTAAATTCAGATCGGCCACATGCGAGTAGCTTTCCATAGTTGGAAAATGTAATACCTATGTAAGTTACCTCTTACTGAATGCTACTGAAAATGAAACCAAAGCAAAATGTAATTGTAGAACACTGCTTTAGAAAACATTTTTCAGAGAATCACATTCCTTAAATACTTTTCCCATTTACTTCATATAATCCTGATTTATTCATGCTATTGTGTTTATACTTTAAAGTAATGAGTATACTACAATGAATTTCACATCAATATATTTGTATATTGTAGATTTGTTTTTGGGTTACTGTTCTTCCTCTGGTTCTCGTGACCTTTTCCGGGTACTCGATGAACCTTCTGTGGCAACAGCATCTCTAAATCCCTGAGGCTGAAAAATGAAAAAATATACAAACATGTTTTAAGAACATTTAAAATAAAGACTGGTAGATAAATATTTTTAAGTGTGAAAGCTACTTTTTTTCTTGAGATAGAATTTATTAACCATTGTGAATGAAGAGGATAAGCCTTGTGGCTGGTCCAAGCCAGGATTATATTGAATACTTATTTACCACAAATACAGAAAAAACACTACATTATAAAAATATCTTCTAGGCCAAGCACAGTGGAACACTCCTGTAATCCCAGCAGCTTGGGAGGCCAAGACAGAAGGATTGCAAGTTCAAAATCAGCCTCAGCAACTTAGTGAGGCCCTAGCAACTTAGTGACATCCCATCTCTAAATAAAATATTAAAAGGGGCTAGTGATGAGGCTCAGTGGTTAAGTGCCCCTGGGATCAATACCCAGTACTTAAAAAAAAAATGTTTTTTAGGACTGTAAGTATATGTAGCTCAGTGGTGAGGCTCCCAAGCACCCTAAAAACAAAAACAAAAGTTCTCTAAAGAACAATCAGAAGTTCTCTAAAGAACAATTCTCAGAAACTTTAAGGTAGCTATGTTGGAAAACATGAAATAGTTTGTACTAATTCTTAGGTACTTTACAAATTTATTTTCACAATTAAATACTTCTAAAATAAAAAGTTTTCCAAATAGGCTATTTCAAATGCACCTGGGTAGTGCAAAAGTTAAATGGTTAATTCAGCTGCAGAATCTCCACTTCTGTTTTTGTCCTTATAAAAATGAGATGCCAAGATATACTTGGGCTCAGCAATGTTGATAAATATGCATATTTCAGCCAAATATGTATGTTCTATGATGTTAATTCACAAGAAAATTAACATTTTAAAGTGTACTATATTTGGTGGCTATGATAGATCTATAAATCCACAGACCAAAAAAAAGGTAATGTTGGTATTTTTTCTTTTCTGAAAATCTCCAACAACTTTCACTTTAAAAATCTTTAATATACTGACATTACATATGCCATGGAACATACTACCCCAAAATAAGTATTTCCTCTCTTCTTAAGAATAAATTTTAGTCCAATTATGACTACAATATTCTGTATATACAACTATTTGGGGGATGTTCTAAACATCAAAAGCTGTCCTCAAATATGTTTGCTGCCTACAGAAGCTAACAAAAGCAATCTGTAAATGATCTCTTCAGATAACTACTGCCCACCACACCAAAATCCCACTAATCAAAAAATACTGACTGTGATCTGAAACAGTACTCTGGATTCCTTTTGGCTTGGTGATTTGTACAATGTTGCCAACCTGCTTAGAGAAAAAGCATACAAATATATAACTTTAATTAATTACTTCATATGACTGATTTCATAATTTATGCTAGTTTACTGTAATTCAATCATTTGGTTCTTAAGACACAGAAGGGAAAGAAACATAAAAAATATTCTCCTGCTACAGGAAGTGGCACATACTTGAGTCCCAGTTATCTGGGAGGCCCAGGGAGGAGAATAATTTGACCCCAGAAATTCAAGGCCACCTCCTAAAAAATTTTTAAAAATCCCCTCTAAAATTACTTATACTTATGCATATAATAATTACAATAATATAATAACAATAGATTGTTTATATAAATAAAATTCCAAAGCAACAAAAAAACCCAATGATTCAAATTAATTAGTTTAGATACAATGAAGATGCCACTTATGCTAAAAGGAATGGTTAACAGAAAATAATGATAGAAAATTATTATTAATAAGAATTAAAAGTTATACTGCATGATCCCTCATATATATATATATAGATAGATAGATAGATATAGATATATATATGAGACATCTCTTGAAAAACTATCACAAGACTACAACCAAAAAGTTAATAGGCACAGTGGCAAACATCTGTAATCCCAGCTACTCCAGAGACAAAGGCAGGAAGATGGGGATGCAGTTCAGTGGTAGAGTGCCTCCTGAGTTCAATCCTCAGTACTAAAGGGGGAAAAAAAGCTAATAGTTGTTACAAGGTGAAAGTTGCTTACTCATTTATATATTTATCTACTTTTTCACAATCTTTCTGCAGTATTTTTGAACTTTTATGTGTTTTTAGAAAAGCAATAAGATAATTTCTTGGAATATAAATGAAAAATTTATGATAAAAAGATAGGAAGATGCACTGTTTTAAAATGATTATATAAAAGAAAAATCAGTGTCATGACAGAACAAGATCTGTTTAGGTAGAATTTTATTATATACTAAACAAAGTAAAAAGTAAAACTGAAAGTAGTTAAGAAATAAAATCCTAGCTGGAAGCAGTGGGAAATGAGTATAATCCCAGCAGCTTAGCAGGTTGAGGCAGGAGGATCTTGTTAATTATATACAAATAATGTTAACAGAAAAAGAAGAACTTTAAGGCTTTTAAAATTTACTTTAAAAACAGATATAACAGCCACAATAGCCAAAAGACAGAAGCAACTCATGTTCATTGACAGATGAATAAACAAAATGTGATATATACATACATAGAATATAATTCACTCTTACAAAGGAAGGAAATTGGAGGGGAGTGGGTATGGGAGTAGGAAAGATAAAATGAATCAAACAGTATTATCCTATGTGCATATATGATTGTATCACCTGTGTAAACTCTGCATCATGTACAGCCAGATGAATGAGAAGTTATCCTCCATTTATGTAGGATATGTCAAAATATATTCTATTGTCATGTTAATGAATTAGAATTTTAAAAATATCATTAACTATTAAAAAAAATAAGCAAATTGACTACGCACTCGAGCATACAGATAATTCCGATTTGAGCTAAAGCAGGAGAATCCCAAGTTTAAGACCAGGCTCAGCAACTTATCGAAACCATCTCTCAAAATGAAAAGGACTGAGAATGTAGCTCAGAGGAAAAGCACCCCTGGGTTCAATCCCCAGTACCAAAAATAAATAAAAAACTAAAATTCTAATAAGAATGGTAAAAATAAGCTGGGCTTGGTGGTATACACCTGTGATCCCTGTGACTAGGAAATATGAGGCAGGAGGACTGAAAGTTTAAGGACTGAGTGGGCAATTTAGCAGACCCTATTCCAACTTTAAAAAAAAAGAAATACTGGGAGTGTAGCTCAGTGATATATAGCACACCCAGGTTCAACTCTCAGTACCACCAAACAAACAAATAAACAAAAAACCCATAAAGGCTAAAATGAGTCAGCTTCTCAGGAGCTGAAGCAAGAGGATCACAAGTTCCAGACCAGTCAGGACAACTTAATAAGACCTTGTCTCAAAAAAAAAAAAAGGGCTAAAGATGTAGCTCAGTGTTAGAATCCTTGATTAGCATGTGAGGCCCTAAATTCAGTCCCCAGTATTGGGGTGAAAAAGGTAAAATGGTAAATTTTGTGTCTACATAAATGCCATTTAAAAAAACTAATAAAATACAATGCAGATTCTAACTTAAGAGAAGTAAATCACAGATTTTCAGGGTTATAAGGATCATTTATTTGCACACAATTCAACACTGATTTGTTTTCAAAGTTAATTCAAAAAAGACATTTTGGTTATGATTTGTTACCTCCCTAATTTCAAAATTATCCCTCTCTTCAAACATAATTCAAAAGAAAAGCAATTAGAGACGATGGTCCGTTAGCTTTCTGTTCTAGGTTTGTACTTTCAGGATGAAAACAGCAGAATCCAAAATGTCATGTACTCTATAATTACAACTTACCATACAAATAAAATAACTGCTAAGTAATACGTAAGAAAAGAACATCTGTGTTAAGAAATGGGATCCTTAAGTTTTTTCAATGCTTTAGGGTTGATTTTTTTTTTTTTTTAAGAGGTACTGGGGATTGAACCCAGAATACTCTACCACTGGGCTATACCCTCAGTCCTTTCTTTTTAAAATTGTTTTATTTTGAGATGTTATCTTATTAAATTGCCCAAGCTAGCCTTGATCTTCCTGCCTCAGATTCCCGAGTACCTGGGATTACAGGCATATAGGCTTTGATATTCTATCTTTAATGCATAAATATTAAGATAAATAAAATCACTTTTTTAAAAAACAGTGCTGGAAAATGAAACCAGGGTCTTGTGCATGCTAGGCAAATGCCCTACTATAAAGCTATATTCCTTGTCCTCGATAATTACTTTTTGATTCAAGAAAACAAAAATTAGCTAACTTGAACAATTAATATCTTAAATCACCTCACATCAGTTTGTCCAAAAAGGTACTCAATGCTTCTAATTTTTTCTGAGAAAATTATTAAAGCAGTACTAAGCTTTTAAGAAGTTTACACATTCATTAAGAAGCCTAGCTGAGCTCACTGACACACACCTGTAATCCCAGCAATTTTTGAAGCTAAGGCAGGAGGATTGGAAGTTCCAGGCAAGCCTCAGCAACTTGGCAAGGCCCTAAGAAAATTAGCAAGACCCTGTCTCAAAATAAAAATATTAAAAGAGTGGAGGTGTGGCTAAGTGGTAGAGTGCCCCTAGGTTCAAGCTCTACTACCAAAAAAAAAAAAAGAAGAACAACACTTAAAGAGAGATTTAGATTTCAGATTGACGGGCTGTGGTTGTGGCTCAGAGGTAGAGTGCTTGCCTAGGATGAATGAGGTACTGGGTTCAATCCTCAGCACCACATAAAAATAAAATGAAGATATTGTGTCTACCTAAAACTAAAGTAAATAAATAAATATTTTAAAAAAGATTTCAGATTCACAATCTACTCCAATTTCTAGGTGAAAATAAGTTTTTAAAATGATATGTCTGGATCTCAAAATATAGTCTCAAGCTTCCCCCTTCCCTTGCCACTGGGGATTGAACTCAGCAGGCCTCACTACCTCGGAACAACATCCCCAGTCCTTATTTATTTATTTATTTTTATTTTGAGACAGGTCTTACCATATTGCCAAGTCTGGCCTCAAACTTATGATCCTTTTGCTGCAGTCTCCCCAGTTGCTGGAATTTACAGGCATGTGCCACTGTGCCTAGCATCAAGATATCTTTTTAAACAAGAAACTGAACTAAAGAATCACTTGGCTCAAGGCCCCAACTGAGATGAAGCTTAACATATGGCTGAACTACATAGTTTGGGTCAGGAAGAAACAAGACAGAAGCACAATTTGTGCTCTAGAGCTGAGCACACATATGAAACACTGTGTGGGGGTGTTGATATATTACTCCACTCTACCACCAGATCTTCTTGGCAAAGAGTACTGTAATTCTGAACAATCTTGGCCTCATATTATCATGAATATGCAAATTAGAGGAAAACCCACATAATATGAGGACACAGATAAAACCATTTCTTTTAAGAACTTTTGGAATATTATTCCATCATTAGCCAAAAGTTAGAAGTCAGATGTTACTGATAAAGGATGGGGCTGGGGTTTATAGTATATTTAAGTTCAATTCCCAATATAAATGTGGCTATTCAAGGGTTTTCAGTTTTTTGTTTGTTTTTTGGTGGTACTAGGGATTGAATCCAAAGGCACTCTAACACTGAGCCACACCCCCACTCCTTTTTAATTTTGAGACAAGGTCTCACTAAATTTCCAAGACTGGTCTAGAACTTGCTATCCTCCTGCCTTAGCTGGGATTACAGGCATGTGCCACCTCACCTGTCAGGTTTTCAGTTTTTTATCTCAAAAAGTGTTCATTTTTATAACTGTTTTCCTCTGATATAAGTTTCTATTTCCATCCTTTCAAGAGAAACTAAAAATTTAAAAGCATATAATATTTCATGCAACATTGGGTTGAGAGGTATAGCTCAGTGGTAGAGCACATGCTCAGCACATATGAAGCCTCAGGTTTAATCCCAGACACTCAATTGATGGTGACTTCAGCTGGGAGTGGTAGTACATTCCTGTAATCCCAGTGGCTTGGGAGGTGGAGGGAGGAAGGAGGATCCCAAATTCCAAGATAGCTTCAGCAACTTAGTGGGGCCCTAAGCAACTTAGTGAGACCCTGTTCAAAAAAATAAAGAAAAAAAAGATTTCATACTTTTTTTTTTTTTTTGCACTCAATCACTGAGTCACATCCTCAGCCCTTTATGTATTTTATTTAGAGACAGGGTCTTGCTTAGGGCCTCGCTAAATTGCTGAGGCTGGCTTTGATTAATAATCCTCCTGCCTCAGCCTCCCAAGCAACTGGGATTACAGGTGATTTCATGCAATTTTAATGACTTGAAGATATCTGGTTTCACACAATGAAGACCAAAATTATTTTAATTCTATTAAATAAAGCTAACTTATTCTGATTATTATAAAGTATGCATACTACTTTTCATACATCCATAGGCTAGAAAAAAAGTGTAGAAACAGGATTTGGGAGGGGGGGTTGGGGGGAGTTACTGGGGATTGAGGTCAGGGGCACTTAACCACTGAGCCACATCCCCAGCCCTTTTTATATTTTATTTAAAAACAGGGTCTCACTAAGTTGCTTAGGGCCTTGCTAAGTTGCTGAAGGTAGCTTTAAACTCTCAACCCTCCTGCCATGGTCTCCCAAACTACTGGGATTACAGGCATGCACCACCATTCCTGTCATGAAAAAAAGATTTTACCTAAAAAGAAAATAAGAGCTACACATTCAGATTTGCTGGCAATCAATGCAATACTATAATTACCTTCTAGAAATAGTTGTTATAGGAAAAAAAGAAACAGACTATCATAGAGTCAGCTATAAAATGTGCATAATACTATCAACTTTATAGTTTTCTGGAAAATAAAATGAAAGTATACATATACACAGTGTTTATTCAATAAAGGACATAATGAATATTCAACAAAAGGAAGCTGTTATTTACTAAGCTAACCTTTCTGGGTTTTTTATTTCATCTTTGCTTTTCTATTTGTTTGTTTTTTCACCTGGGGATCAAATCCAGAACCTTACAGATGCTAGGCAGGCACTCTACCCCTCAGTCACAACCCCATCCTGGTTCTCTCACCCTTTCTGTTGAGTTCATAAAAAGATGAAATGCCTTTCTTTGCTCCTATTATTATTTTCCTTACTTCTTAAATACATTCTATTAATGAGTATTCAGTAACAGTCCAGAGAAGAGCTATTGTATATTAAATGCCCAGGAGAATTCCTAAGAGCATGTATACAATAGGATGTACCTATTTAGAATAACCTAAATCTGGAGAAGTATAAGCAATGTGGTGGTGGTTTTTTTTTTTTTTTTTTTTTTTGGTTATTGTTGTTGTTGTTTTTGTATCAGGAATTGAGCTCAGGAGCACTCGACCACTGAGCCACATCTCCAGCTCTTTTTTGATATTACCTGGAGACAAGGTTCCACTGAATTGTTTAGCACCTCACTTTTTGCTGAGGCTGCCTCAGCCTCCCTAGCCACTGGGATCACAGGCGTGTGTCACTTTTGCCCAAAAAGCAATGTTTTTAAAAACTCTCAGCTGGAGAGCTATTAACAAGTCTCTAAATAAGGTTTGTTGCTAAGAAGAGAATTCCTTTTGTGAATCGAGTACAGGTTAAGTATCCTCAATCTGAAAATCCAAACTTCTACAAAATGTGAAACTTTTTGAGCACCAACATGATGCTGTAAGTGGAAAAATTCCAAATCATGAAACTTTATTTCATCTACAAAATTATGAAAACTTGTATAAAATTACTATTAGGCTATGTGTATATTAAAACACAAATGAACTATGTTCACACTTGGGTCCTATTCTTAAGACATCTCATTATGTATTTACGAATATTCTAAAATTTTTGGGGAAAAAAAAACAGTTCTAAAACAACTTCTGGTCCCAAGTATTTTGGGTAAGGAATACTCAATAAGTATACAATAATTTATTTACAGAATTAAGGGGAAATAGGTAATTGTAAAACACTATTCACTACTTTTATGGTTTGAATCTGAAATATTCCCCATAGGCTCATGTGTTAAAGGCTTGGTCCTCAATGCAGCAATGTTCAGAGGGGATTTTCAGAAGAGACTGAATCATGAGGGCTCTAACCTCATCCATAGTTAGCCCATTGATGGATTCACAGGTGAATGGATATTGGTAGGTGGTAAAAACTGTAGGAGGTGGGATCTAATTGAAGGGATTGGGTCTTGGGGACATGTTCCTAAAAACTACATCTTGTCCCCAGCTGCTTTCCTGGGCCCCCTCTTGCCACCATGAGGTATGCAGTTCTTCTCCACAACACCATGCCATGACATTCTCTTCAACAGAAGCCCACAGTGATGGGGACCAAGCAACTATTGAATTGCTTGAAACTGTAAGCCAAAATAAATATTTCCTCCTTTAAATTGTTTTTCTCAGGTTATTTTGTCACAACAATTAAAAGCTGACAAAATTATGGGGGAATTTTACCTAAGCTCTTTGGAAATACCATCTCTCTCTCTCTTTTTTTTTTTTTTTCCCAGTCCTGGGGCAATCTACCAATAAGCTACATCCCCAGCACCCCCACCCCCACCCCCCTTTTTTTTTTTTCAATTTTGAGAAAGGGTCTTGCTAAGTTGCCAAGGCTGCCCTCGAACTTGCAATCCTCCTGCTTCAGCCCTTCCCAAGTAGCTGGATTTACAGTGTGTGCCACCATGCCTAGCTGGAAATACTAATCTTTCAAGGAGACAAAGACTACACAAATCAATGCAAAATACGTATGCCCAAGTGTAATTAGTTTTGCTATGAGCTTAGTGTCACTAAAAACTAACTTAGGCCTGTTTTTTTTTTTTTTTCAGTTTTAGAACAAATAAATGCAACTTAAAAAAAACAATGTCACTGACTAGGCCCAATATGTTTTTAGGTGATTATTCCATCTTTACCCATGTACTGCCTCAGTTTCCTCCATTATTAGAGTATTTCCATGCCAAGGTCTGTAGGTAATTCCAATTAATCACAAGGCAGAAAAGCTGGCATGAATCTGACATTTTTTGAAGCACAGAATAAAAGACTTCATAGCTTTCAATGGCCTATTTTAAAGAAAAAGAAAGCTGGTTCATTCAATAGCTCAGCAGCTTTAAAAACAAACACAAAGGTTTCATGCTGCCATGATTTTTTTTTTAAAGAACAATTCTTGTGAAAGGCAGGTAAGTAACTGGGTAATAAAAGCAGAATAAAAAAAAGACACAATTTCATACAAGAATTATATTAAGCAACTAAAAAGCCATCCTATTTTCCATATTAAAATTAGTCCTAAAGCTAACCTCAAAATTTTTCTTTTGTCTTGATTTTATTCTTCTTTCAGTTCCTTCTAGGAACACAGAGTACCATTCTGTACGGCTAATAAATTACTTTAGAGAGCTTTAGAAGGTGGCATTCCTTAGTCACCTACTTGTTTCAGGTGCATACACCCCATCATTTTAAAATTCCAAAAAATTCTCTATGTAGTTAAATGTGCAACACAACAATATGCTTCTATGTTTAGTATAAGTAATGCCAGACAAGGCAGCAAAAGCATTAGTTTTGGGTCACTATAAATCTCATTCTGGGAACTACTTAAGAAACTAATAAGTAATGAGCATAATTAACCTAATATTCACAATTATTAACTTGTTTCTGTACCTACCTTTGCATTCTGTCCCACTGAAAAATTAGCCGTATTGTAGCAGCATGTCCCCAACTCTCCCCTGAAAGAAAAGAACATAACTTAATATTGCCTTGCTGACTAGGCTATAAGTTCCTTAGAATACCTCTAACAAAATATAGTTTTACTTCATCAAATTTAACATAACAAGAATGTACTTGGATTTAAAAATCCTAGGATGTGAGTCACATGCTAAGATTAATAGAGTTTTACCAATCTAGGGAAATACTATAAATCATTAGCCTCTTTTTTTTTAAGATGGGATCTATGTTGTCCCGGCTGCCCTCAAACTCCTGGACTCAAGCGAGCCTCCTATCTCAGTCCCCCAAGTAGCTGAAACAAAAGATGTACATCACTGTGCCTGGCAAAAATATATATATATATATATATATTCTTACAGATTTTAGTGGAAATACATCTTGTGGCATTTTGTTCTAACAAAATCATGCTGAGGCTAGGAACAGAGTCATAAGTCTACTCATGGAAATATGATATGTATTTAAATGGATTACTCTTTTCTCTTAACTCACACTGTGAGGTTTTGATAGTAGCAGTAATTTTTTGAATATTTGTATTTCAGCAACTTGACAGTAAATATTCAGTAACTGTTTGTTAAATTAGTGAAAGAACACTGTGCTTGGTGCTAAGATTTATCAATATGCAAAATAAACACCCTTTGCTTTCATAGACCTTATAGCACTCAATAAACATCAAATGAAAAGGCAGAAAAAATTGTTAAATTAAAAATGCTCATCTCATTAATTTACCTACCTAATGCAGGAACCAGCAAGGCCTGATTTTTATCAATCTTTGTTGTCATTTGATTGGTTAAAATTACCTAAAAAAGCAAAAATGTGGGAAAGTCAGACTCACCTGAGTCTCTCCCCAAAATGATCAAGTATACTCTCCTGTGATTTCTAAATACAATAACTGCTAAAGAAAATGTTAAACACAAACATATTTAGATTAAAAAAATTTTCCAATAAGTTTCTTTAAATATACCCATAAGGCCATATATGGTGGTACATGCCTATAATTCCAATGACTTGGGAGGCTGAAGCAGGAGGATCACAAATTCAAGGCCAGCCTCAGCAACTTAAGGAAGCCTTAAGCAACTTAAGAAGACCCTGTCTCAAAATAAAAAACAAAAAAGGCGGGGGATTTTGCTTAGTGGTTAAGTGCCCTGGGTTCAAATATTTAGTACAAAAAAAAAGTGTGCTCATAAAAATTAATTATCTAAAAACTTTTTTTCCCCCATACGGAGGATGGAACCCAAGGCCTTACCTACATGCTCTACCATTGAGTTACACCCCAAGCCTAGCTGCCAAGTCTGAAACTTGCAACCCTCCTGCTTCAGCCTCCCAAGTAGATAAGACTACAATTGTATTCCATCATACCTAGCACAGTATTAGCTACTATTTATTGAGGGCTTGCCACAAACCCTAACATTTTGGGTGCTATACATATAAATACAAATATTAATCTTGTCAGCTTTAGAGCTGGAGAAACTAAGGCAGGAAAAAGTTCGTAACTTGACAAAGATCATAGCTGTTGAACAGAGCTGGTAGATCCCAAAAGAAGAGTATATTGAGCCAGGTGCGGTGGTGCACACCTGTAATCCCAGTGGCTGCAGAGGCTGAGGCAAGGAGGATTGCAAATTCAAAGTCAGCCTCAGCAGCTTAGTGAGGCCCTAAGCAACTCAGTGAGACCTGTCTAAATAAAATATAAAAAAGGGCTGGGGATGTGGCTCAGTGGTTAAACACTTATGGGTTCAATCTCTTCCCCACTAAAAAATAAAGAATGATCATTAATGGCAGGCAACAGTTGCAGCAAAGCAACATCAAGAATTGGTTTACTCTCAGGAAAGAAAACTGTACCTCTTCCTTATTCACAGTGCTCTACACATTCAGAGAAAAAAAATTTTTTTTTCAGTACTGGGGACTGGCCTTAGCTACATCCCCAGCCCATGCTGACAATCAAACTTACAATCCTCCTGCCTAAGCCTCCCAATCAGAAAACTTTTTAATAAGAATGGGAGGGAGGGGGCAGTAGAAAGGTGGTATGGCATAGGTTGGACTCTAGAGCAAAACTCTGCAGGTTCCTTACCATCTGTGGCCTACTGTGAATTGCCTAACCTTGATAAGAACAGAGAAGTTCTTTCTGTAAAAATGTTAGAATAAAATAAACCAAACCAAATAATACATAAAGACTCAAAGAACAAAAGCTTCATAACTTGGAGAACTAGAAAAACTTCACTTTTAAGTTTTAGGCTGGGGTTGTAGCTCAGTGGTAGAGCACTTGCCTAGCATGTGTAAGGCACTGGGTTTGATTCTCAGTACCACACACAAATAAATACATAAAATAAAGGTTCATTAACATCTTAAAAATATTTTTTTAAAAAATTCAAATCAAGTCAGTAAAATAACCAGAACAGCAGCAGCAACATCATAGTG
This sequence comes from Ictidomys tridecemlineatus, assembly GCF_052094955.1. Classification (NCBI taxonomy): domain Eukaryota; kingdom Metazoa; phylum Chordata; class Mammalia; order Rodentia; family Sciuridae; genus Ictidomys; species Ictidomys tridecemlineatus. Next base: position 32,654,296 of record NC_135479.1, on the reverse strand, counting down.
GTAATGAATATTTATTGAGTACTGAATACATTCCAGAAACTTTTAAATACAATTTATTTTCATTACCTTATCTAATTTTTAAAACTATTCTATAATGGGGTACTATTTATTTATTTACTTATAGTATTTTTGGTACTGTATTTTTGCAGCTTTATCCCTGAGCTGCATTCCCAGACCCTTTAATTTTTTATTTTGAGACAGGGTCTCCCAAAGTTATTTAGAGCTTTGCTGAATTGCTGAGGCTGGCCTTAAGCTTACAATCCTCCTGCCTCAGCCTCCAGAGTCTCTTGGATTACAGGGGGCACCACTGCATGTGGCTAAATTGGATTGTTATTCCAGTTTTACACATAAGAAATCGGAGGCTTAAAAGATTCAGTTCTTTACCATTATTGCCTCCGCAGAATATCTTTTTTTTTTTTTAAGCAGAGTCTCCTAGATTGTCCAGGTTGACCTTGAACTCTCAATCCTTCTGCCTCAACCTCCCAAGTAACTCAGATTACCGGTGCATGCCACCATGCCCATCTATTGTTTGTTTTTTCTTTTGTATTGAGGATTGAATTTAGGGGCACTTGACCACTAAGCCACATTCCTAGCCCTATTTTTTGTATTTTATTTAGAAACAGGGTCTCACTGAGTTGCTTAGCACTTTGCTGAAGCTGGCTTTGAACTCGCGATCCTCCTGCCTTAGCCTCCCAAGCCACTGGGATTTTAGGCATGCACCACCGAGCCTGGCTAGAATATCTTTATTCAAAGGAATAAAAACCTCAATGTTTTTATGTTTAGAAAGGAGACAAATATGGCATTAAAGTTTATCATTTTACAGAGAAAAAACAAGTGAGAAAAAAATATGAGCTCTAAATTCATAAAGTATAATACAAATATTAGTAGAAAAACTCAGTAACCAGATCAAATTCTAAATTAAAATTATAATACTTTGTTAGTAATAACCAGTTGTTGCTATACTCAGAGATAGCCTTCAAAGCTAAAAATATTACTAATTATCTTGGATGAAAAAGTGGCCTATGGTAAAAAAATCCATGTTTTTATTTTAAAATTTTTAGTTGTAGATGGACATAATACCTTTATTTATTTATTTTTATGTGGTGCTGAGGATCGAACCTAGTGCTCACACATGCCAGGCAAGTGCTCTGCCACTTAGCTACAGTCCCAGCCAAAGATTCCATGTTTTGATAATCACTTTATTTTTTTATTTTAGGGATTGAACCAAAGGCCTTGACCATTCTCCACATAATCTATGAGCCACCCCTCCACACAACCCCAACAGTAAACTTTTATATTTTTTTGGTGGTACTAGGGATTAAATCCAGGACACTCTATCACTGAGTTACATCCCCAGCGCACACCCCATGCTTTTGTAAATTTGTTTTTCTTTGCACCAGACATTTTACTGGTGCATATAGTTGTACATGATGGTGGGATTTATTGTTACATATTAGTACATGCACACAAGATAACAATATAATCTGACCAATATTCCCACCCCAGCACTTCTCCCTCTTCCCTGGTCCCCTTCCTTTTCCCCTACTCTACTGATCTCCCTTTGCTTTTCACGTGATTACCCTAGCAACTATCTTTTCCTTTTCCCTCTCTAGCTTCCACAAATGAGAGAAAACATAGGACTTTTGAGCTTCTGAGTTTGACTTATTTCACTTAACATGATAGTCTCAAGTTTCATCTATTTTCCTAAAAATGACATAATTTCATTTTTCTTTATGGCTGAATAAAACTATACTGTGTACATATGTCATTTTTTGCTTTGTTCATTCATCTATTGATGGACACCTAGACTGATTCCATAGTTTGGCTAATGTTAATTGTGCTGCTACAAACATGGATATGCATCTATTGCTACAGTATCCTGACTTTAATTCTTTAGGATAAATACTGAGGTGTGAAGGGCTGGGGTTGTGGCTCAGCAGTAAACACTCACTTAGCACATGCAGGCACTGGGTTCAATCCTCAGCACCACATATAAGTAAATAAATAAAGGTCAATCAACAACTTAAAAAAAATAAATAAAAATAAAAAATACTGAGGAGTGGAATATCTGGGTCATATGCTGGTTCCATACCTAGTGTTTTCAGGAACATTGATACTGATTCCCATAGTGGTTATACTAATTCACAATCCCTCCAACAGTGTAAAAGTGTTCCTTTTTCTCTATATCCTCTCCAGCATTTATTATTGTTCATATATATATAATTGTTTTGCACTGGGAATTGAACCCAAAATCACTCAACCACTGAGCCACATCCCCAGCCCCTTTTTTGTACTTTATTTAGAAACAGTTGCTTAGAGCCTCTCTAAGTTGCTAAGGCTGGCTTTGAACTCAAGATCCTCTTGCCTCAGCCTCCCAAACCACTGGGATTACAAGCATGCACCACCAGGCCCAACCCAAATGGTTATTTTAAATATTCTTCCATTACTAAACATCCCTCCAGAAAGAAGACAGTTACTTTTGCAAGCTGAACTCTTAAAGAAAAAAGAATTCTCTGAAAAGCAATATAAGTTGCCTACTTAAAAAAAAAATTGTTTGAAAGAAAGAAAGATAATGCTGTTCAGGAGGTGAGAATGATCTGGCTATAAAATCTGGCACCCATTCATCATCAGGGATGATTCAGCTGACTCTGGATGGCTAGAAGGGTATCCCTTCCTCCCTCACCGCTCCCTGTGCATCCCTCCCAGAGCTGCATGCTCAGCCAAGAGGGAGATCTTCCCTGATAGAAGACTTTTCTTCAGTCAAGGGTATATGAGTAGCTTGTTCCCCTGCTAGAACCTCCAAACAAGCTCTCAAGAAAAGGCTGTCTGGGCTGGAGAGATAGTTCAGTGGTAAAGCACTTGCCTAGCATGCATAAGGTCCTAGGTTCAATACCCATCACCACATAAAAAATAAACAACAAGGGGCTGAGGCTGTGTCTCAACAGTAGAGCACTCGCTTAGCGTGTGCAAGGCGTTGGGTTCAATCCTCAGCGCTGGGTTCGATCCTCAGCACCACATAAAAATAAAGTTAAGGTTTAAAAAAAAAGATTTCTAAATAATAATAATAATAATAATAATAATAATAAAAATAAAATAATTTTTTAAAAAACAAAAGGCTCTTTGGCTGTTTCTATTGTAATGGCAACATAACTAAAATTTTTGTTTAGCTAGAAATAACTCTGTAGTTCATTTTAATTTCAATCAGATACCAAATGAATTACATGACTTTTTAAAATTATTCACTCCTTAAGTGCCATAGTACCTTCCTCATTCGTTGCCTCATGCCAGGCATCTTAGAAAAAGCTAGACAGGAATTTAAATTGGTAATTAACTGAAGTGTATGACTAACGAGCTTCCCCAAAATGCTGAGTAATACATCTTACTGTACATTCTGCTTAAATCTTAGCATCTAGAATATTTGCTTATGCCCACACTTTTTATTTAGAGATAGGATGACCAGATCCATAGCCATTAGTCACACATAGCTTTTTAAAAGTTAAATTAAAACTAGAAATGCAGTTCCTCAGTAGCATTAGCCATATTTCAAGAACTCAAAGGTCTAGACTGCAAATTTCTATCTTTTCAAAAGTTTTATTGGCCAGAACTGGTTCCTAGTATTTAGCTTATCCATTACATATATTCAAGAAAATGAACCAGCTGTCCAACATCCTAAAATTCAATTTTGAATTATTAGCAAATCTTTATAAAATAATTACACTATTTCTACAAAAATATTGGACTCAACATGATACAAATGACCATGTGATTACTCCAAGGTTCTCATAAATAAGCCTTTAAAACAGTAAAATTAACAATCATTTTGAAATTATAAACTTCAGAGCTTTAAAAATACTTTCACGAGGCTGGGATTGTGGCTCAGTGGTAAAGCACATGTGAGGCACTAAATTCAATCCTCAGCACCACTTGAAAACAAATAAATAAAATAAAGGATAAATTCACAAAACAAAACTTTCACTATCCAAATGTCCTTCAACTGATGATAAACAAAATGTGGCATATTCAGAAAATGCAAAACTATTTAGTCATTAAAAGGATATTGAGGGCATGGTGGTACCTGCCCATAATCCCAGTGACTTGGGAGGCTGAGGCAGGAGGATTATAGATTTGAGGCTAGACTCAGTAACTTAGCAAAGTCCCAAGTGGCATGGTAAAACTCTGTCTCAAAATAAAAAGTAAAAGCTGTGCATGGGGTACATGCTTGTAATCCCAGTGGCTTCAGAGGCTGAGACAGGATGATAGAAGTTAAATGCCAGCCTTAGCAAATGAGCAAGGCTCTAAACAACTTTAGCAAGACCCTGTCTCAAAATAAAAAATAAAAAAGGCTGGGGAAGTAGCTCAGTAGTAAATTGCCCCTAGTTCAATCCCCAGTACAAAAGAAAAATAGGCTGGGGATGTGGCTCAGTGGTAAAGCACCTTTGGATTCAAGCACTAATATCAATAAAATAATAAAAGGATACTTATATATGTAAAACACGGATGAATCTATGTGTTTTTTTAAATATGTTAGGCAAGCATTCCACCACTAAGCTATATCCCCAGTTCAACATAGGTGAGTATTGAGAACATTATTATGCTAAGTGAAAGAAGCCACACAAAAGAGGTCATATATTACATGATTCTATTTATATGAAACATCTAAAAAAGACAAATTCAAAAAGACATAAAGCAGATGAGTAGTGGTTAGGGACTATGGGGAGGGCAGAATGGTTTTTGTTTTTAAATTTGGAACTATATTTTATGGAATTACTTTCCTCATATATGACATCAGGTTTGCAACAGAAGAAATTTCCATGAGATCTTAGAGAAGAAAATAAAGGTATAGACATTTTTAATAGTCTGAAGGGTCATTGTGGAGCAGAGATTTCTTTTAGGGAGTGACTAGAAATGTCCTAAAATTAGACAGTGGTGATTTTTCCTTGACTTCCTGAATTTGCCCAAAACATTGAATTACTTACTTTAAAAGGGTGAGTGATACGTGAATTACACCTTATTAAAGCAGTTGTAAAATTTTTGACTAATAACTAAAGAAATACATTTATTTTTTGAGGGGGTGGTACTGGGGATTGAACTCAGGGGCACTCGACCACTGAGCCGCATCCCCACCTCTATTTTGTATTTTATTTAGAGACAGGGTCTCCTTGAGCTGTTTAGCACCATACTTTTGCTGAACTCACAATACTTCTGCCTTAGCCTCCCAAACTGCTAGGATTATAGGCATATACCACCAAGCCTGGCTAAAAACACATTTTTTTAAAATTTTTTTTTAGTTGTAGATGGACACTATATCTTGATTTTATTTATTTTTCTGTGGTGCTGAGGATTGAACCTAGTGCCTCACACATGCTAGACAAGTGCTCTACCACTAAGCTACAATCCCAGCCCTAGAAATACATTTTTAAAAGGACTTTCCTAGGCAGGCATGGTGGCACAGGCCTGTAATCCCAGTGGCCAGGGAGGCTAAGCCAGGAGAATTGCAAGTTCAAAGACAGACTCAGCAATTTAACAAGGCCCCAAGCAACTCAGCAAGACCCTGTCCTCATCTCATTTTGGAAAAGAGTTAAAAGACTGGTAATACCAAAGGGTGAGAAAGATGTGGGAAAACAAGAATTTCCATTCATTGCTAAAAGAGAGCATATTTTGGAACATGTTTTCTGAGAGTAATTTAAGAGTATGAAAGAAAATGCTCAAGCAAAATGCTTAAAAACAGAATCCTTCGCCAGGTGTGGTGGCACACACCTGAAATCTCAGCTACTAGGGAAGCTGAGAAGAAGGTTGCAAGTTTGAGGCCAGCCTCATCAGCTCTGCAAAACCCTAAGCAACATAGTTAGATCCTGTTTTTAAAAAAAAAAAAAAAAAAAAAAAAAAAAAAAAAAACAGGCTACGGGTATAGCTCAGCGGTAAAGTACATCTGGGTTCAATTCCTAGTTCTACAGGGAGGGAAAAAAAAAAAAGATTCCTTTGGTTTAATACTTTCACATTAAGAAATTTATTCTAGTTGGGCATGGGGCACACACCTATAAATCCAGCAAATCAGAAGGCTGAGGCAGGAGGATTCCAAGTTCTAGATCAACCTCAGCAACTGAGCAAGACCCTGTCTGAAAATTAAAATTTAAAGAAGGGGTAGAGATAGAGCACCCTGGGTTTGATCCCTAGTATCCCTGCCCAAAATAAGAAAAATTGATTTGAAGCCAGATGCAGTAACATGTGCCTGTACTCCCCAGCCACTAGGGAGGCTGAGTCAGGAAGATTCCAAGTTTGAGACCACACTTAACAATCTGTCTCAAAATAAAATATAAAAAGGGCTGGGGACATAGCCCAATAATAGAAGGCTTGCCTATCATGTATGAAGCCTGGGTTCATTCACAGGACCACAGAAAGATAAAAGAAAGAAAAAAAAAGATGAAACTATTACTATTAAAACAAAAACCTAGTTAAGTGCAGTGAAACACCCATGTAATCCCAGCTACCCAGCAGGCTGAGGCAGGAGGATCTCAAGTTCAAGTCCAATCTGGGTAACACAGTGAAATCTAGTCTGAGGAAAATAAATAAATAAACTTAAAAAAACTATGCAACCCATTAGTCTTGAGTGCCCTCTACTGGGGATTCTTCACTGATTCAGGTATTAACAAGGCTAAATTAATGGCAAAAATTAATTCAAACATAGAAGCTACCCTTCTCAGAATATGGCAAAAAATCTGAAACTCAAAGAAAATATGTATGTTTTAAATTTTATAGAGAGAATTCTTTATTAACTTATAATGTATTGCAAAGATGTGTTTAAAGACTCTAATCAGGGTAAAAACAAAAAAAAATTAAGTAAAACAGTTTGATCTTCCATCTTCCTCCTAACAAAAGTATGTTTGTCAGTGGTAAGATAGGGTAGCAGAGTGGAAAGTAATGGTAAACAGGTGGTTTAAAGTTTAAAAAAATAAAAAAGCCACATGAGGTGTGTGTCTGTAATTCCAGCTAGGAATTATAGGAGACTGAGGCAGGATTGTAAACTCAAAGCTGGTCTGGTATTTTGTGTGATAGCAAAACAAAAAAAAAGCTTACGTTTTTATCTCTATATTTCTGATCTTATATTTACCTCTCTTTTCACATTCAAATCTCAAAGAGTTGGCTCTACCTTAATACACTAGGTTGTTTACATTATGATTTTTTTCCAATCCATGAGTCTATGATTTTTTTACTATGAAATGATGAAATACTTACTAAACAAAAACGAGGACGTTATAAACATAAAATATATATTTAGATAAAGACAAAATACAATTACCAAAGGTGGCATTTATTTATCAAAGTTTGTTTTTTAAAAATTACATTGATTATGCTTGTTATTTTGCAGGAAAACAGATACAAGACACTTATGACTAGTACTAATTCTTTTTATAAACCAAACCAAAATAAAACAACCTTCAAAACTGTGTCCACTTGGTGTGGTGGTGTAATCCACCTGTATTAACCCAGCACCTCAGGAAGCTGAAGGAGGACGATCAAAAGTTTGAGGCCAGCCCCAAGCAATTTAGTGAGACCCTATCTCAAGATAAAAAAATTTTAAAAAGGCTAGAAAATGTGGTTCACTGGTAAAATACCTCTGGGTTCAATCCTCAGTACCAAAACAAAACCAAAAAAACCCTGCATGTACATATTTTTTCCTTTTTAGAGTAAGGCAAAATATACCTTGGTATTTGTAGTCATTAATATTTTATACAGTCTTGACTTTATTAAAGAAACTCTCTTGACCAGTAATACTTACAGCTAATCTGTGATTATTTGCAAGGCTGATCATTTGCTGGGCAAGGCCATTTAGTAATCGAGTTCGAAGGGATAGGTCATCAATGTCATGGCGAAAAGGAAAAGCAATGCCATCTACTATCACTAATCGAACCTAAAGAAAGAGATAATGATATTAAAAATAATAAAAAAATGGCATCCAAAAAGCATAATTCATTACAAAAAATACTTTAAAATCAAGGGCTTTTTTTCTAACTCCTCAAAGAAAGGTTTTCATTTGGAAATTTATAAATCTATTTATACAATGTTTTCTGAAATAATTACCAAAATTTTTTTTTAAAGAGAGAGTGAGAGAGGGAGAGAGAATTTTTAATATTTATTTTTTAGTTTTCGGCGGACACAACATCATTGTTTGTATGTGGTGCTGAGGATCGAACCCGGGCCGCACGCATGCCAGGCGAGTGCACTACCACTTGAGCCACATCCCCAGCCCTAATTAATAAAAATTAAAAGGCACCCTTTTTTTGACAATTTAACTCAAAAAGAAAAAGAAATAATAACAATTTTCATATAACTTGCCAGTATACACAGCTTTTTATAGAGGTATTTTAAACTGATAAAGCACATTTTTTTTAGTTATAGGTGGAAACAATATCTTTATTTTATTTATTTTTATGTGGTGTTAAGGATTGAACCCAGTACCTCACACATGCAAAGCAACTGCTCTACTACTGAGCTATAAACCCAGCCCATATTTAAAGTCTTGGTAAAGAAGTGGAGGTACAGCTCAGTAGTAGAACACTTGCCTACCATGCATGAAGCCTGAGTTCAATGCCCAGCATTATGGGGAAAAAAAAAAAAAAGAAGCTAAACAAAATTTTTCTCCATTAAATATACCAATTTTATGCACATATTTACATATTTTGGTGTTTGGAGTCAAACCCAGGACCTTGTGCACCCTAAGCACACATTCTAACACTGAGGACACACCACTCCCCTGCCGCCCAATTAAACATAACAATTTTATTTTCAAGGTTCCTGTTATATTATAAACAAAACAAACAAACAAAAAACCTTCTTCAGCAGATGCAGGCATGGTGACCCATACCTACAGTCCTTCACAGGGGAAATACCATAGAAAGACAGGCTAATGAATGTTGTCTCTTCTTCCATCTCCATGATCAATGCCATCAAGTCAACAGCTTGAAATCATCTATAATGGCAGTATTTTCTCCATGGAAATCAGCTAACAAATTAGCCACAGATCTGAGCTTATTTTATTATCTATAAAAAATCCATGTGAGGTAGAAAATATCCAAATCAGAATTTTAAAATGTGTTGTATCTGTAGCCATTACATTGTGAATTTCACCAAAAATCTAGGAAATATTCAGCCAAATATACAGTGGCATGCCTCTGTAATCCCAAGGGCTTAAGTGGCTGAGGCAGGAGGATCACAAGTCTGAGGTCAGCCTAAGCAATTTAGCAAGGTCCTAAAGCAACTTAGTGAGACCCTATCTCAAAATAAAAAATAAAAAGGGCTGGGGATGTGGCTCAGTGCCCCTGGGTTCAATCTCCAGTAACAAAAATAAATAATTTTTTAAAATAAAAATAAAAAAGGGTGTGCTGGGGCTGTGGCTCAGCAGTAGTGCACTTGCCTGGCATGTGTAAGGCACTGGATTCAATTCTCAGCACTGCATATAAACAAATAAAATAAAGGTCTATCAACAACTGAAAAAAATTTTTTTAAATAAATAAATAAAAATTAAAAAGGGCTGGGGTTATAGCACCCCTGGGTTTAGTGTCTACTATCCAGAAGGGAGAAAAAAGTCAATTCAGCAAAACAAAATGAAACTTAGCCAATTTTATTGTTTTATTTTTATCATATTAGTTAACTTAAGTAAAAATGTAACCAACATTCATTTTTTAAAATTTTATTTTATTCATTTTCATGATGGAACTTTATTTTTTATTTATATGTGGTGCTGAGAATCAAACCCAGTGCCTCATACATTCAAGGCAAGCGCTCTACCAGTGAGCCACAACCCCAGCCCCCAGCATTCATTTTTACAACAGTATTTGTTCATTAATGATATAGTAAACTTCTTGTATCACTTGACTATTCAACAGACTATTAAACATAGTCAAGTGGCTATGGGTAGCTTGATTTTCCAAATCATGGCATAGTTTGGATATGAATACAAGTTCAGAAAAATTAAAATCAACAAAACCCCCATACATTGTTGGTGGGAACATAAAGTGGTTCATCCACTGTTTAAAAAAAGACATTGGGGGTGGGTCCCAAAAAAGTTGAAACACGAGATTACCATATGATTCAGCAATTCTACTCCTGGACATACCCAAAGAAACCTGAAAAATGGTACTATAACAAGTATTTATAAATACATTCTCATAGCAGCACTGTTCACAACTGCCAAAAGAAAAGAAATAATCTAAGTATCTATCAACTAATTAAAGGATAAACATATTATACTATATACATACAATGGAATATTATTAAAAAGGAATAAAATTCTAACACGTGCTACAATGCAGATGAACTCTAAAAACATGTTAAGTGGAAAAGCCAGACATACAGGTCATATATTTAATACATGAAATATCCAGAATACGTAAATCTACAGAAACAGAACACGAACTGATAGTTGTAGGGGCTTAGGAGAGAAGAACAGGGAACGATTAAGAAATGGGTAGGGCCTTTCCTTTTGAAGTGGTGAAATTTAAATGAATAAATAAAAATAAATATTTACCAGCAGACCAATGGAGAAGTAAGAGGAATTGGTCAAAAAGTCATGCATAGTGGTACATGCCTATAATCCCAGCTATTGTCTAAGGTGAAGCAAAAGAATCTAAAATTCAAGTCTAGTTTAAGCAATTAAATGAGACCTTTAAAAAGGGCTGGGAGTGTAGCTCACTGGTAGAATACTTGCCTAGCATGCAAAAGGCGCTTGGTTCAACCTCTAGTACCCCTAGTCTTCTATATTTATTCAGTGATTCTCAAAGCCAGGTGATTGGATAACATAATTAACTGACAAAAAAATAAAAATAAAAATAAACCAAGAGTTCTGTAACTGGTAAAAGTACAAGAATATAAAAATGAAAGCATATGTGGTGGCACATGCCTAATGCCAGTTACTTGGGAGACTGAGGAAGGAGAACTGCAAGTTTGAGGCTAGCCTGACAATTTAGTTAGAACCTGTCTCAAAATAAAAAATAAAAAGGATTGGATAAGTAGCTGAGCAATAGTGTGCCCCATTTTTCAATCCCTAGTACCTTCAAAAACAAACAATTAAAAAAAAACATAGGTGATTTCAAAGTTGACTCTTATAATTTGTAGTTCTATATATTCTATAAACTACTACCAACAGTGAATAACGAATTATTGTTCCCAGGGAAAATAAAGGGTTACATTTCAATGAACCTCTGGTTACATTTTTCATCAATTGATTAATGTATATACTCCACCCTTCTCCCCCCGCATACTGAGGACTGAACCCAGGGACATTCTATCCTACTCTGAGCTATATCCCCAGCCCTTTTTGCTTTTTACTTTGAGACAAGATCTTGCTAAATTGTCCAGGCTGCCTCCAAATTGTGATCCTCCACTCCTATCTCAGCCTTTCAAGTAGCTGGGATTATACACACCACCATACCAGGCTACATAACCTTATTTATGTGTATTCCTGTTTAAAACATTTATTATATGTTGATTTATTAATATTGACTTACAACCAATAGCACAATAATTTACCCAGGAATAAAACTTATCTAGCCAGGTGCAGTGGTACACATCTATAATCCCAGCAGCTCAGGAGGCTAAGACAGGAGAATCTCAAGTTCAGAGCCAGCCTCAGCAATAGTGTGGTGCTAAGCAACTCAATGAGACCCTATCTCTACATAACATACAAAATAGGGCTGAGGATGTGGCTCAGTGATCAAGTCCCTCCGAGTTCAATCCCCTGTACCAAAAAACCCAACAACTTCTCTAATACATGTATTTTCTCCACAAGGCATAATACACCCTTCCTGTGCTTAGAAACACTATCCAGCAGTTAAGCACTATACCTGAGGGACATTTTAAACATTTAAATCACCAACAAAAAGAAAAAAATGCAGCATTAAAAAGAACACACAATGGGCTGGGGTTATGACTCAGCGGTAGACCACTCATCTAGCCCTGGATTCAATCTTCAGCACCACATAAAAATAAATAAATAAAATTGGGTTGGGGTCATGGCTCAGCGGTAGAGCACTCATCTAGCCCTGGATTCAATCTTCAGCACCACATAAAAATAAATAAATAAAATTGGGCTGGGGTCGTGGCTCAGGTAGAGTGCTCACCTAGCATGCACGAGGCACTGGGTTCGATCCTCAGCACCACATAAATGTAAAATAAAGATATCGTGTCCACCTAAAACTAAAAAATAAATTTTTAAAAATAAATATATATATATATAAAAATAAAGGTATTGTGTCCAACTACAACTAAAAAATTAAAACAAACAAACAAAAAGAACACACAAAAAAGATACTCATGTTTACAGTATGAGAGCTAAAACAAGAAGGTGAAGCATCATTTTCTTCAACCTCAGCTAGGAATGTGTTGGAAGGAAAATCAGTTTTTCACATGATATAAATGTCCTGCAACTATGAAATGAATTATTCCCCCCCCCCAAATATTCACAGGTTGAAACTCTACCCCCAAAAGTGTCTGTATTTAGAGAAAGGGCCTCAAAAGAAATAATTAAGGTTAAATGAGATAATAAGATATATATCTTGATTTGACAAGATTAGTGACTTTAAGAAGAGACACTAGATACTGAGTTCAGTGATGCATGCCTGTAATCTTTGGTGAAGCTGAAGCAGGAGGGAATCTCAAGTTTGAAGCCAGCTTCAGAAATTTAGAGAGATCTTATCTCAAAATTAGAATAAAAAAACTGGGAGATATCTCAGTGGCAGAATACCCCTGGGTTCAATCCCAAGTAGCCCCCCACCTGCCCCGACACACTCACAGAAAGCTCACCAGAAAGCCTACTCCCTTCTCCCAACTGAGGACACAGCAAAAAGGTGCATCTACAAGCCAAGAGAGCCCTCACAAGAAACTAAATCAGCCATAACCTTGATCTTGAACTTCTAGTCTTCAGAACTGTGAGAAATTTATGTTTTTAAATCATTCAAATCTATGATATCTTTATTATGACAACCAGAGCTGACTAAAACACATTATAGTATCAGGAACTGAGGTACTACTGTCACAAATACCTGAAAATGTAGAAGTGGCTTTGGAACAGAGTAATGAGTACAAACTGGAAGAGTTTTGAGATGCTTGCTAGATATGTGGACATTTTACACACACACACACACACACACACACACAAATAATATAGATGATACTGAGCAGGACACAGTGGCTTACACCTGTAATACCAGCAACTTGGGAGACTGAGGCAGCAGGGTCACAAGTTCAAAGCCAGCCTCGGCAACATAGTGAGGCCCTGTTTCAAAATAAAAAAATAAAAAGGGCTGGGGATGTGGCTCAGTGGTAAAATGTCCCTGGGTTTAATCCCCAGTACCTAAAGAAGAATACAAAAAGGGGCCAGGGTGATTCTGGTGAGGTCATAGAAATGAGGAACCTGTAATTCAAAATTGGAGGAAAGGTGATCCTTGTTATAAAGTGGCAAAGAACTTAGTAGCTGTAGTCTAGTGTTTTGTGGAAGATAAAAAGTGAGAGAGAAGAAAACTGGCTATTTAGCTGAGATTTCTAAGTGTTAAAGGAAGTGGCTTGGTTCCTCTTTGAAGCCTACAGCAACAGAGGATGAATTGAAAGAGGAATTGGTAAGCAAAGAAGAACCAGTACTAGTCAGGCAGCGACTCTGGAGGCTGAGGCAGGAGGATCACAGTTTGAGGACATCCTCAGCAACTTAGTAAGACCCCGTCTCAATATTCAAAAAAAAAAAAAAAAAAAAAAGGACTGGGGTGTAGTATAGATCAGTGATAAAGTGGGTTCAATCCTCAGTACTGGAATGCAAATATCTACCTGATGCCTGTCCTACCACTGTATTTTAGAAGCACATAACTCTTCCGTTTTCACAGGCTCACAGCTAGAGAGGAATTCTACCTCAGGGTGAACTCTAACTTAAGTCTACCAACACATTTAGATGAGACTTTAAATTAGACTTTAGAATTGATACTGGAACCAGATAAATCTTTTGAGGTAACTATGTGTTTTGCATGTAAAAAGAATTTGAATTTGGGGAGGGCCAGGGGCAGAGGCTAAGGCCTGAACTATGTCCCCCTAAAATTCATATTGAACCCTTAACATACAACATAACTGTATTTGCAGAATAGGCTTCTAAGTAAGTAAGTAAGGTTAAATGTTAAATAAAATGAGGGTCATAAAGATGGGACCTTGATCCTTCAGGATTAGTGTCCTTGTAAGTAGAGACAACATGCACATGCACTCTCACTCACTTTCATGCTGTCTCTCTTTCCCCTTCTCTCTCACTCACAGTCAGTCTCCCCCCGCCCACCACATGAGGTGACTGTGAGCCAGGAAGAACGATTTTGCCAGCAAGCAAATCATCCTGAACCTTTAGGTTGGATTTCTAGCCTCCACAACTGTAAGAAAATAAAAATTTGTTGTTAAGCCATCCAATCTATAGCATTTTTATTATGGTAGCTTAAACTAACATATCTACAAATGACTATAAAGCATTGGTAGTATTGATTTGGGGGTTACAAATAAATCTTAGCAACCAAGCAAATTTACATTTATATACTTTGTCAGTATGGGGTACATACACGCCTATAAATCCAGCAACTTGGGAGGTTGAAGTAGAAGAATCATAAATTCAAGCCCAGCCTGGGCAACTCAGTGAAACCTTCTCAAAATAAATAAAAAAGAGTTGGAGAGCGTTTGCCTCACATGCATGAGGCACTGGGTTCAATCCTCAGCACCACATAAAGTTAGTAAATAAATAAAGACATTGGGTCCATCTACAACTTAAAATAAATAAATAAATAAAAAGAAAAGAGTTGGGAATGTAACTCAATGGTAGAATGTCCCTGGGTTCAATCTCCAGTAGGGGGCAGGTGGAATCTGTGAATAATGAAAATTAAGTTATTTAATGCTGAAATGAAAACTTTTCCCCAAGATCAGTAATAAGACAAGAATGTTCACTTTCATCAGTTAGTCAACATTACACTGGAAGTCTAGCTAGAGCAATAAAGCAAAATAAAAAATAAATATAAGCATCCAAATTGGAAAGTAAGAAGTAGGGCTGGGGTGTAGCTCAGTGGTAGAACACTTGTCTAACATGTGTAAGGCCCTGGGTCCCATCCCAACACTGCTAACTAAACAAAACGAGCATTGTGATAATGGCAAAAGAAGAGAGATGTAGATTATAAGAACCAAGAAATAAACTCAACTTTATAGTCCCTTGATATTTCAATTTTAAAATTATTTTAAAAATAAATAATAATAAATAAAATTATTTAAACTTCAAAACTACCGTATATACACACATATACATAAGTAGTTTTGAAACTGAAATTTGAATAGTATATACGTATATACAAAATAAACATAAATGTATATAAATATATTATAGGACAGGGAAAGAAGAGATATTCTTTTTTGATTTTAATTTTATGCTACCATACTTCATAGTTATTTTTCATACTTATCAAACATATCCAAAGATAGTTAGTTAGTTATATTTCAGTTGTTTGACTCATACCTTTGAATGACCTGAAAGGAAATCTGGAAGAAGATAAACTTGCGCCAGTAGTTCTGTATAATCATGACAACGAAAATAGTAAATATGGGAAAGAATATTTTCAAGAGTGAAGTCCTTCAAAGCTCTTTGGTGTTCTGAAGAAAAACAAAACAGCATCTTACTAAGTTTTACTCGTATGGATATGCTGATGATTGTAGGAAAATAATACCTTTGTGTGTGGGAGGGGACTTTACTGGGGATTGAACCCAGGAACATTCTACCACTGAATTAAATCCTTAGTCCTTTATATTTTTTATTTTGAGATGCACCTGCTAAGTTGTGTAGGCTGACCTCAAAAAACTTGCAATCCTCTTGCCTCAGCCTAACAAGATACTGGTAATAAAGGAATACACCAGCACATCTGGCTGGAAAAAGTGTTTTTTCCTACTACTTTCCCAAGTTCTCTGGCTGAAATAAACTAGACTGACAAAGACAGTTTAACATTAGAAAAACAAAAATTGAATAACATATGCATCCCATATATAACAAATGGGAGTCCAAAGATTAGTATCTCAAAAACTTGGTTAGAATTTTGGCTCATTTTACCAAAGGAACAATAAATTCTTAGAGAAGTGAAAAGACAAAGGAAAAGGACCTTGAGTCTCTAGAGCTAGCAAATTGTAGGAAGGCAAATATATGAGAAATTAATGGAAGATAAAAACTAGCTAATGAAGGGCTGGACTGGGGCTCAGTGGTAGAGCGCTTGCCTAGCATGCGTGAGGCACTGGGTTTGATCCCCAGCATCCCATTAAAAAAATAAAAAAATAAAAAATAAATAAACAAAATAAAGGTATTGTGTCTATCTACACCTAAAAATATTTTTAAAATTAAAAAAAAATAAAAAGACTAGCTAATGAAGTTTGTTACTTAGATCCTCTATTGGCTGATTCCTCCATGCTGACAGAGTCTAAAATTGTCTCTGGTGATTACTTTTTGTCTTTCCTTGGCAGAGAGGGGAGAGAAAACACCTTAGCACATTTGTGTTGTTTTTATGAAAACACGGACAAGGTAGAAAGCTTTCCTTTATATTTTTTCTCAATTGCCTTCAGCTCAAAATAAACCTTTTGCCAAAATCGCATATTTGGGGGTAACATGTTCTGCCAGTGTACAATGTCTTTTAGTAGATGTTAATGGTAATTAATTAAGACACTTAGTACCTACATGAAAACGAAAATATACAGCTAATTATACTTGCTCAATGGAAGTACAAGCATCTTATGAAAAGCATCCCTTTGGTAAACTTCTAGAGAAAAATATAAGGACTGCAAATGCCTATAATTCCACCTACTTGGGAGGCTGAGGCAGGTGTATAAAATTAAGGTCAGCCTGGGCAACTTAAGGACATCTGTCTCAAAAAATACAAGCCAGGTACAGTGGTGCATGCCTATAATCCCAGCGGCTAGGGAGGCTGAGGCAGAAGGAGCTCAAGTTCAAAGCCAGCTTCGACAAGAGCAAGGTGCTAAGCAATTCAATGAGACCCTATCTCTAAACAAAATACAAAATAGGGCTGGATATGTGGCTCAGAAGTTGAGTGCCCTGAGTTCGGATTCCCAGTACCAAAAATAAATAAAAATTTAAAAATAAACAAATAAAAAAGACAAAGTGCAGGGTATGTGGCTAAGTGGTAGAGTGCCCCTAGCTTCAATCCCCAGTCCTACAAACAAACAGAAATATAAATAAATAAAAATAAAGGGCTCCGGATGTTGCTCAGTGGAAGAGCATTTTCCCAGGATGTGAGAGGCCGTAGATTCAATACCCAGTACCACACTTACAAAAATAAATAAATACGATGAAGATAAAAAGAAAGCAAAAGAAAACAGTCAAACTACTCACTTGTTTTTATATAATAATTAAAAAGATAAGAATGGGGGCTGGGGTTGTGACTCAGTGATAGAGCGCTTGCCTAGCATGTTTAGGCACTGGGTTTGATTCTCAGCACCACATATATATAAAGTCCATTGACAACTTAAAAAATTTTAAAAAAGAGATAAGAATGGGATCCTAATTGGAATAAGTTATAATCCATGTTTGTATAATGTCAAAATGTAATCTACTGTCATATATATGTAAAAAGAACAATTAAAAAAAAGTAACTGAAAGGACAAGAACTTGCATATAAACTATCTTTTTAAAAAATCCTTTTTAATCTAATAAATACCCCCTAAAAGCCTCCCAAATTCTTAAATGATACAATTAATATAGTTATAAAGTAAATTATATACTATTCAAAGCCCCCAAAGGTCAATCAGCTTAACATTCTGAACATTTCTAGATGTAGATTTCAAAGCATTTGGTTATTGGAAAACCAGTGTGGAAGTCAACATATACTGAATGTACATAACAACATTCACTCATAATACGATGTCCACATTAGCTTATATCTGGCCAGTTGGAATATGATGTTTTAAAGTCATACACTGAAATACATGCATTGGTTTGCCCCAGAATTACTACAATGAGGTCCATAGAAGGGGAAGAAAAAGCCAGTTCCAGCTATAGTGCTTGTAACAGATGCAAGAGCATTTGACATTAATACACTGTTAAACCATTAAGCTTCACATTCAGAATGGTCTCTTGCTGAGTTCTGAGATGAGCGCAAATGCAAACAACCTTCATTACACAGAAAGAAAGAGGATCATTTGTTAACTTACCTTCTTCCATGTGTGTTCCTGCTATAAGATGAAGATGCTGAATGCAGGCAGTAGCAAGGTCTACCACTCTGTCAACCATAAAGCTTCCCTCTGTATCAATAAAAACTGCTTCACCTGCCACTCCTCCAAAACATTCTGGTATCTGCACATCAATTGCCAACTGCATACTGTCAAGAAATAAGTTATCATGATCATCTACTGCAGTGTTTTTCGAACTCCAGGTAATGACCAGTTAGGTACCACTAAAGTTTTATAAATGCAAATACACTCCCCAAGCAAAAGAGATGGCTGACTCTCTGTGGACCAGATGATTGTGAATCAACTGATGCTTGGATTAGGGAAAGACTGTGCCTATAAAACCAAGATTAAGAAATTTTTAATGCTTTCTAGGCTTCTGGAAATAGAAACCTATCTTATGCATAAATCCACTTTCAAACATTTCACTTTCCAATATATTCTCAGGAGTGAATTAATAACAGAAGACTGCCTAGTGACCACATCATATTGCAAAGGAAACATTTTTGATACCAAAATAACTGTTTCAATTTATCAAGATATGGTACTGAAGTAATATAAATGGTAAACTGGGTTTTGTTCTATGCACACACACACATACAAAATTAAGAGCACACCTTTTATGGTTTCTTGACTGTAAACACACAGCACACCACACTCTACTACTTACATAAAATGTTATTAAACCTGCCCTTAAAAGGGGAACATCTTACTTTACCATAATTGTGTTTTTCCAACACCTGGTGCACCACAAATTTCCGTTGTTTTCATTAAGGGTACTCCACCGCCAAGAATATTATCTAGTGCAGAACAGAAGGTAATAATGAAGCCCTGGGTTTGCTCCTGCTCGAGAAGTTCCAGTGCTGTACACTTCCTGCCTGACTCTGGCGCACCAGCATATTTTGGTTTATTTGTGAGACACTCTCTTCTTATAATCTGCAGAGTTTCTAAAGCCTCCTCTTTAGATATTCCAACTTCTGAAAGTAAAATAACAAATAAACCATTGATTTTAGAGATTCAAAAAACAAACACAATTATGGGTTGTCTTCATTAATTTTTTTGGATAACATGAGTGATAGTAAAGTCAGGTCCAGTGGCACACGCCTGTAATCCCAGCCACTTGGGAGGCTGAAACGAGGGGCACCAAGTTCAAGGCCAGCGGAGGCTGTGTCTCAAAAGGGCAGACGGAGGATGTGGCTCAATGGTAGAGCACCAATCAGAAGTTCAATCCCCAGTATGTGTGTGTGTGTGTTGGGGGGGGGGGTCCACAAACACGGTTTTCCCAACCATCCAGTGAACAACTGTTCTTTGTTTTGGTTTCTTGTGCGTGAGCGCGTGTGTGTATGTGTGTGTTGCTGCCCCACGATTACTGAGCTACATCCTGGGCCCCTTCGGACGAATTTCAAGTGGCCTCAAGGAATTCTTTCACTTTTTAAACGAGGCCGCGGGAGGCAGCACGCAGACAGTGACTGAACTGAAGCCTGAGAGCTGGAGAAAGTAGACTGAGGTAGCGGGGGCGAGAGCGGACCCCGTACCTAAGCTTGCCGTCAGCAGTCCTTACCTTTGCTGAGTTCGGAGGGTTTCACCTCCAGGAGTTCCTCAGCATTCTGGAAACCTGCAGACACCAGCTTCACCCGTACTGCAGGAGACAGCGGGAAACTCACCAAATCCCGCTGCATTTCAAAGCGGAACGTCTCTGTACACTACAGCGCAGACCCCACCCCTGTAGCTAAGTCCGGGAGACCAAAACTCCGCACTCCCGCGCCCGGGCTGTGACGTCAACCGTAAAGCGGAAGGGGCGGGGTCTGCGGCCTGACTGCACGAGGCTTTAGCTTTGCGACTGTGGGGAGTATGTGTTTTCTTTCACACCTCCCAGGCTTCCGATGTGACTCCTTCATATACCGTTGAGGGTTTCTCCATTTAATGTACACGGTGACAATAAAAAGATGGATGGCCTCCATCTTAGGAATGGAGAGCTTGGCACAGCAGGCCCTACACATCACATTGTCTCTGAACTGTCCTGTTGAGTGGAAGCCTCAGTCATTAAGAGGAATTAATTCCCTGAGTGGGGATAGTGGGAGCAATAAAAGAACACAGGCCAATTAACCAATTTTTTGGTGTGACAAGCCCAGGAAGCAGTCATATAAGGATTAATCTATGCTTATTATAGTATTCCAGCCCCTTGACTCTTCTCGCTAGCCGTCCCCCCTTTTCTGCCCCCCCTCTTTGCTTTTCCCGCCCTCGCGAGGGATTGTGGGCCAGACCCCCCACCTCCGCGGGGAGACTCAGTCCAATCCCCGCACCCACGCACGCCTTCCCGCGAGTCAACCCTGGAGCATGGAGGCTTCTGAGACCGTTAGCACTTCACCGCCTGCTTAGCTTGAGAAAAGTAAGCATGTAATGACCTATAGTGGACTGGCCTCTGCTCCTGGTGTCCTGAGCGGGTGGGGGTGGGGGTTCGACTCCCAGTAAAGTTGCAAAGGGTGTTGAAGGCCTGGAAATGACCGCTTCTAAAACACAAAATTTAGGGGGAATTGGGAGCTGGTTTGGAAGGTGGTTTTTGAGGTCATTTTTTCCCTAGGGATTATGATTTATTTAGGGGAGTAATTTATACCCTACTTTTTGGCCACGATTTTTTTTTTTGGGGGGGTGGTGGATTGAAGCCAGGGGCCCTGTATCTCTGACTGATATCCCCAGCTCTTTTTGAGCTTCGCTGAAATGCTGAGGCTGACCCATCAGACTAGGAATCCTCCTGCCTCAGCTTCCCAAGTCGCTGAGATTACAATTACAGGCATACGCCACTGCGCCCAGCCTTGGCAACGACCCTACCCTTGATTTTTCTTCCCAGCTTAAAGGAATTTTTTAAATATCATGAAATAGGACTAAGGAACAACATTCTGCTGAGCACTGTAACAAATCCCATACATTTCAAATGCTCATAGCCATGCCATGAGGAAGACTAGGACGTAGAAACTCAGCAGGTTTCTTCAAGCCAAAATTCAACCTAGAACACTCTTTGTTACCTCGAGTTACCACCAAATTGTAGACCTCTTTTGAGAGGGGAGGATTTCAGAAATTCCTAACTTGGTAGGGTAGGGAAAGTTTGGTAGAGATAGTCAAAATGTGGTTGGTATAAGTACATTGCTTAACATTGGTTTTTTGGGGCGGGAGGCGGGGAGCCAGGAGCAGGGGCATAGGAATTGAACTCTGGGACACTCGACCACTGAGCCACATTCCCCAGCCCTATTTTATATTTGATTTAGAGACAGTGTCTCACTGATTAACTTATGATTTACATCTGGTACTCAGTGGCATTATCTAAATATTGTCCTCTTGAGAATTCACACTTATTTTTGTAAAGCAATCAGGTTCTTGGGTGAAGAAGACAGTGTTACCTTAGTCAGCAATAATTCTTTCAGTTTGGTGAAACACAGTGGAATTGGTCATGTTTAGAATTTCGTTTCATCTGCAGGGAGAGTTAAGAAACTAGTCAAGTGCTAGGGATATATAGCTCAGTGGTAGAATACTTGCCTTGCATACAAGGCTCTGGGTTCAATTCCCAATACTACCAAGAAAAGAAAAGGAAAAAGAAACTAGTGGACTCCATATGAAGCTACACAATTAGCTGCTATTAGTATTTTCCAACCCTGCCTCGACTTGCCTATAATAATTACCATTTTTATCATCATTCTGTAGTAGCTGTAGTCCCAGCTACTTGGGAAGATGACTTGAGCTCTGGAGTTTGAAACCAGCCTGGACAGCATAGTAAGATCTCTCTCAAAAAGAAAAAAGAAAGAAAGCTTGGGATGTTGCTCAGTGTTTAAGTACCACAGGGTTCCATCCTGGTACAAACAAGCAAACAAAAACTATGGTTCTGATGATTCTTAATCCTTATGCTTATTCAAATACAGTCTTTTGCTTAATCTATATGTTGCAAATATCTTCCCACTTTGCCATGTGTGTTTAAATTTTGTTTTATGAGGGATTTTTGTTTTGTTTTGTACTTTAGAGAGATTTACTCTATGTAACCTAGTCAAATTTTGTATTTAATCTTGATTTTGGTAACATGCTTAGAAAGTCTCTTCAAAATTAGAAACATGGCCATACCCAATGGTACACATCTGTAATCCCAGCTTTCTGGAGGCTAAGACAGGAGGATCACAAGTTTGAGGTTAGCCTGGGTAACTTAGTGAGACCCTGTCTCCCAAACTAAAATATATAAAGGACTGGAGAATGATCTTAGTGATAGCATGCTTGAGGCCCCAGTTTCAATCTCCAGCACTAAAAAAAATAAAAAGAAAGAAATTATAAGCATAATTTTTTAGTATATGACATTTCAATTTACATTTGAATATTTTAATTTGATTTTTTTAAAGAGAGTGGGAGAGAGAGAGAGAGAGAGAGAATTTTTCAATATTTATTTTTTTTAGTTATTGGCATACACAACATCTTTGTTTTGTATGTGGTGCTGAGGATTGAATCCGGGCTGCACGCATGCCAGGCGTGCGCGCTACTGCTTGCGTCACATCCCTAACCCCTTAATTTGATTTTTAAAAAGGAATAGGTGAGGGGCTGGGATGTGGCTCAAGCGGTAGCGCGCTCGCCTGGCATGCGTGCGGCCCAGGTTCGATCCTCAGCAGCACCACATACCAACAAAGCTGTTGTGTCCGCCGAGAACTAAGAAAAGATAAATAAATGTTAAAATTCTCTCTCTCTCTCTCTCTCTCTCTCTGTCCCCCTCTCTCACTTTCTCTTTAAAAAAAAATAAAAAATAAATAAAAAAATTTAAAAAAAAGGAATAGGTGAATATTTGAATATTGTGTTGCACACCTGTAATCCCAGTAACTCAGGAGGGCTGAGGCAAAAGGATGACAAATTCAAGGACAGGCTTAACAACTTAGACCCTGTTTCAAAATAAAAAACAAAAAGTACTAGGTATGTAGTTCAGTGGTAAAGCACCACTGGGTTAAATCATATAGATAGATAGATAGATTACACCATGAGTAAGGCCTTAGGTTCAATCCCCATCCTTGACCTCCAGCAAAAGGTAGGAAGGAATTGTTTTTTTCTTTCTTTACAGTGGTGAGCTAATTTAGCAGTCCTTATGAAGTAGTCAATCCTTTCCCCATCCATATGAAATGCCACTTTATCATATACTTTATGTACTTAGGTCTTAACAGTCCTGATCTAAAACCTCTTTAGTCATCTGGGGGTTTTTTGTTTGTTTGTTGTTTTTTTAAAGAAAGCCTTTTTTCGGTGGACACAACATCTTTATTTTTATTTTATGTGGTGCTGAGGATCGAACCCAGAGCCCCAGGCATGCCAGGCGAGCGCGCTACCGCTTGAGCCACATCCCCAGCCCCAGTCATCTGTTTTTAATACCCTGCTAGATTCGGTTTACAAATATGTTATACATATAGTTAAAATAGTTCTGCATGGCCAGGCACAGTGGTGTGTGCCTGCAATTCCAGCTTCTCAGGAGACTGAGGTAGAAGACAAGGGTTGCAAGTTTGAAGCCACCTTGGCAACCCTGTAAGAACCTATCTCAAAAATAAAACAAAAAAGACTGAGGATGTAGCTCAATGGTAGAATACCACTGTATTCTATCCCAGGTTCTGCAAAAAAAAAAAAAAAAAGTTTTGCTTTTTTGTTCATAAGTAGATTGATCTATGGGATTATGTATGCTTTGGGCAAGTTTTTTGTTTTGTTTTGTTTTGTTTTGTTTTGTTTTTGGTGCTGGATTGAACCCAGAGGTACTCTACCATTGAGCTACACCCCAACCCTTTTTATTTATTTTTTATTATTATATTTTTTTAGTGTCAAGGACTGAACTCCAAGCACTTGACCACTGAGCCATGTCCCCAGCCCTATATTGTATTTTATTTAGAGACAGGGTCTCACTGAGTTGGTTAGCACCTCGCCATTGCTGAGACTGGCTTTGAACTCACGATTCTCCTGTGTCAGCCTCCTGGGCCGCTGTGTCCAGATCCCCTTTTATTTTTTATATTGAGATGGTCTCATTAATTTTCTTAGGATCTTGCTAAATTGCTGAGGATGGCCTCAAACTTGTGATCCTCCTTCATCAGCCTCCATAGTTGCTAGGATTACAGACATGTGCCAATTCCCCCAGCTTCAGCTATTTTTTTTTTTTTTTGTACCAGGATTTAAACCCAGAGGCACTTAACCACTGAGCCACATCTCCAGCCATTTTTTTAAAAATATTTTATTTAGGGCTGGGATATGGCTCAAGCGGTAGCGCGCTCGCCTGGCATGCGTATGGCCCAGGTTCGATTCTCAGCACCACATACAAACAAAGATGTTGTGTCCGCCAATAACTAAAAAAAATAAATATTAAAAAAATTCTGTCTCTCTCTCTCTCTCTTCTTCTTCTTCTTCTTCTTCTTCTCCCTCTCACACTCTCCCTTTAAAAAAGAAAAATATTTTATTTAGTGACAGAGTCTCATTGAGTTGCTTAGGGTCTTACTAAACTGCTGAGGTTGGCTTTGAACTTGAAATCCTCCTCCTCAGCCTCCTGAGTGTCTGGGATTATAAGTTGTGATACTGGGCCTGGCTGCTTATTAATCTTTAATAAGATTTTTAAAACTATTTTTAGTTACAGGGCTGGAGTTATAGCTCAGTTAGTAGAGTGCTTGCCTCACATGCATAAGGCCCTGGGTTCAATCCCCAGCACTACAAGAAATATATACATACACACACACACACACACACACACACACACACACAGTAGATGGACCCAATACCTTTATTTTAATTATTTTTAAATGTGGTGGTGAGGATCGAACCCAGTACCCCATAAGATTTTTAAAACAGTATTATTTCCTCCTGCTTTAAAGATATGAAACTCTGAATAATTTATTTTGGCAGAGGAGATAATATCAGAAGAATTCTTCTGCAAAGCAAAAAGGCTTCAAAATCAGGTATGATGACACAGCCTCTCATCTAAGCAATCTGGAGGCTGAAGCAGAAGGATAGTAAATTTGAGGCAAGCCAAAAAAAGACTTGGGAAATAGGGTGGTTCAAATATGATCTTGGGGAGGCACTTGAAGATCACTATTAAACTTGAACACTCTAATTCTATCGTACAGTGAAGAAGAAAGGAAAACTATTTATTATGTGGATGTCGAATACATTAATTATTCACTATTGCCTGAGACAGGATTTGCTTTTTTTTTTTTAAGGAATCTAACAGGATTCTAATAGAGTTGAGGAGTTTCTTGTAGAATGGATTCTCCAGTGGTCCAGTTCTAGATTTAAGAAAAACCTGTGGAAAAACAGATAGTTGACCCTGTACCTGTGGGATTAAGTAAGAGAGAATTTAAGGTACTTGGAAATATAACTTATTCCTGCTTGAGAGGGAAGACAGTGATCATGGAGGTGAGGGTCATCTATCACACTCCAGATTTAGAATTAGGGACTAGGAACATTTTCCTAGTTTACTTCTTTTCAAAATTAGCATTTGTGGGCTGGGGTTGTAGCTCAGTGGTACAGTGCTTACCTAGCATATAAGAGGCAATGGGTTCAATCTTCAGCACCACATAAAAATAAACAAAAGTATATTTTTTTAAAAAGGACTGCTCTGCCATTAAAAAAAACTTCCTAAAAATATTATCACTTGTATAATGGGTCTTTCAAGTAACAATGATGACTTGCTGTATGTTTGAAAGAAAGCATTTTGCACTTATGCTTGGTGCTGTGGACTAAACCAACTTTTTACAGTATGTTCACTGGGTTTTCTAATGTATTTTTTTAACTTTCTATTTTTATTTTTCCCTCATAGGGTTGGGAATTTAACCTAGGGCCTCAGATGAGCTAGGCAAGCACTTTACCAATAAACTATACCCCAAGTCCTTCAAATGTTGTTTAACCAAATTTCATCTTTTCAGACCTGCTCATTCAGGTTACATAACAGCTTTTTGAACTGTACCACAAATCACAGTAACCAGCATCATAACCTTTGAAGACAGGAGCTAGTGTATGTTATTTAGCTTGTGATCTGTAGAGTATATTTATCTTTACATTTTATTTCAGTAGCATCACCAAGCATACTACGAAAGTTGTGCTGAATGAATGAGATCAGTGAAAGGGGTGTGGATTATGTAAATAAGCACAATGACTGCTGGTCATTCTTATCACAGGCCTGTATTTTCCAAGATGTTGCCATATCCAGATGCACAATATTTGCTGCGTGGTTACTACATTTTGGAATCTTTTCATTTTGGAATTATGGAATTGTCAGGCCTCTTTCTTATCTGGCAGGTGAGATGCTGATGCTGCAGGTTACTGGTGACAAGTCCTGCTTCCCCAAATGTTGAAGTTTGAACAGTAGAGAAGCACGCCGAAGCAAGCATAAAAACCAGGTTTATTTAAAAAGGGGTAGTATAGACTTCTCCAGGGAGGGAGAAGAGGGGGCATAGCTGGTATCCTAGTATCCCCAGAAGTGAGATATTCTGCCCTTTTTATATGTCCTAGGATTCCTTTGTTCTCCTGCCTTTCCACCTTTCTCCTTCCTGCATAGGTGACTAGGCCCAGTAATGCTCGGTGGGAAGGCCAAAAGGTGGGAAACAGGTGGGTTGAAGGGGGAAGGGCAGGGTGGAGTAGCCAAGGACACATTAATAACCTATATCTCCCTGTAGGGAGGGAAATTCCTGAGTCAGATTACTTTGGCAACAGGTTGGAGCAGGAGCAAGTTCTTGATAAGATCCCTCAGGGGTCTCTTATCTCCAACTTCCCAGACTCACTCAAAATTGGCCTCCTTGATCCAATCTGACTCGATTTACCTATCTACACTGAATACCTGTCTAATTCTGGCTTCAATACCATGATCACAAAGGTGCTTTTCCCACGTGAGGCTCATCCATTGCACTTTGGATGTGCTAACTCCTGTGATTTCCCCAAATGTGAGAAACTCAACTGCATAATTTGTGGTAGTGGGGGATTGCTTTCAT
The DNA here is from genome assembly GCF_052094955.1 of Ictidomys tridecemlineatus. Lineage (NCBI taxonomy): Eukaryota > Metazoa > Chordata > Mammalia > Rodentia > Sciuridae > Ictidomys > Ictidomys tridecemlineatus. The sequence goes on along the minus strand of NC_135479.1, from coordinate 32,627,111 downwards.
ACTTTCCTCTGACTTGATTTGTTCAAATAATAAATTTCTGATTGCAGCCTTTTTCAGGCCAGACATAGTATTTATGAACACTTACAGTTTTTTATGTGTTTGTATTAATTTTTCTTGTTATTAGCAGTGGTTTAGGTTAATTTAATACAGCTATTTTCTCCTTGAGTTATAGTTTGTGAAGTAGCAGGAATATGGGGATAGCATGAATAATAATTATTATTTTTTTGTAGTTGTAGACGGACACAATACCTTTATTTTAGTCATCTTTATGTGGTGTTAAGGATGGAACCTAGGGTCTCATATGTGAGGGGCAGGCGCTCTACCACTGAGCTACAGCCCCAGTCCCCTATTTTGTATTTTATTTGGAGACATGGTCTCACTGAGTTGCTTGGCACCTTGCCATTGCTGAGGCAAGGCACATGCTACATTTCCAAACTGCTCCACAATTCAGCATTGTTTTTCTTTTGTAATACTGAACCCTGAGTTCGATTTTCTGTACTGGAGAAAGATAAAGCAAAACAAAACACCCTAAAATTGAGCTAAATCCTCAGCCCACTTTTTTGTTGTTTTATTTTGTGATAAATTCTTACTAAACTGCCAGACTGGTCTTGAATTTGCAATCCTCCTGCCTCATCCTCCTGAGCACCCAGGATTACAGGCATGCTCCACTGCTCTTACATCTTTATGCAAATTATGTCATTATTTTAGGCACACCTGATAATCTCTGTATCTCAAATCCTTACATCAGCAGTACCCTTTAGGTGGAAAGTAACCAGTTCCAAGGATTAGGTTTTGGACATTTTTGTGGGCTGTCATTTTGCCTACCACATCAACAAAAGCCTCAGATTTGTCAGAAGTTTTGACGTCATCAAAAGGGGCTTGGTATATGTAGATGACCACAGTGCCTTCTGGACTTGTTCATCTATATACATTTTTGAGTTTTTTGTAAATAAATATAGTAATCAAACTGTTATTGTTTGGTTCCTACAATTTGGAGAAGTCGTTATATGGAAAGTGATCGGCTAGAGTTTGGGCAAAGATAGTGCGAAAAGTGTCTGGAGTCTGAGGGTGTGATGCCTGGCAACTATCACTACTCATACTTACCTGGCAGGGGAGATACCATGGTCAGGAAGGTGGTTTTCCCAGGTTGAGGCTTATTCATTGCACTCCGGATGTGCTGACCCCTGTGATTTCCCCAAACGTGGGAAACTTGACTGCATAATTTGTGGTAGTGGGGGACTGCGTTCGCGCTCTCCCCTGCGTTGGTTGTTGGTGATATGAGAGACTTGTGTGATACTTATATGCAATACTTTTATGTAGTCCTTACAAAGTGTTTTTCTCATATGTTTGGTGGGTTCCATGTTCTTGACTAGGCCATTGCAGCAAACACCCCTGAACAAAGAGTTTAATTTTTTTTCACTAGTACAGCCCTATAATAATGTGCTATTTTGGAGGCATTTTAAGTAACTATTTGAAATTTTGTTTTCCAGGGTGTGTTTGTTTTTCTCATATGCTTTTTGCCCAAATATAGAAGTAAAATTGTTTTGCACTAATTAAGCTTGTTTCCTGTGATTACTAAATTCAGTTGTGAATTTTTTTAAAATAACTTTACTTATTTATTGATTTTTATGTGATGCTGAGGGTTTAACCCAGTGCCTCACCATGCTAGGCAAGCGCTCTAGTGCTGAGCTATAGCCACAGCCCAAATTCAGTTATGACCATATATATAATATATATAACGTATATATATGTTATTATATGTTTTTATTATGTTATATATATATATATTTATATATATATATATTTTTTTTTTAGTTGTAAGTGGACATTAGCCAGCATCTCCAGTAAATGTTGAATGATAGTGGTTAAAGTTGACATGGTTGTTTCATTCTTAACTGCAGAAAAAAAAATTTCAATATCTACCATGAAGGATGTTAACTGTAGGATTTTCATAGATGCTGTTTATGAAGCTAATTACTGTGGTGAGATTATCCTAAATGGATAATGAATTTTTGTCTTGTTGCATACCTTTCTTCTTGATTTGTTGATATGTTGAATTACTTAGATTTATTTTCTGATCTTAAACCAACTTCAAATCCCTGGGATAAATCTAAAAAGATCATGATATGCTACTCTTTTGCATATTGCTGGATATAGTGTCTCTTTTTTTAAAGGAATTTTGTGTCTTTGTCCATGAGAGATAATGGTCTGTAGTTTTCTTTAAAGTGTCCTATCAATTTAGATATCAGAGTAATGCTGGCTTCAAAAAATAAGTGGAGGGCTGGGCATGGTGACCCATGCCTGTAAACCCAGCAGCTTGGGAGGCTAAGGCAGGAGGACTGAGAGTTCAAAGCCAGTCTCAGCAATTTAGAGAGATCCTATCTCAAAAATGAAAATAAAATTAATGGGCTGGTATGTGGCTCAGTGGGTAAGCACCCCTGGTTTCAATCCCTGGTACCAATAAATAAATAAATGATAGAATAAATGGGGAAATATCCCTCATCTTTTGTTTCCTCATAGTTTGTGTGAGATTAGTATTGGGGGTTTTGAACAGAATAGTGATGCCAACAAAAATAGGTTTTATCAGGATCCCTGGATGCTGTGTTAATAGTCTGGGATAGCAAGGATGAAAGGAGATAGGAGGCTACAGTAATCTGGGCAGGGGTTGAGAAAGGCTTGTCCAGATTGGTAGCACTGGAATTGTAAAAAGGGATCAGATTCTGAATATATTTTTAAGGAAAAACAAAACAAGACTTGCTGGTTAATTGTGTTTGAGATAGGAGATGAAAGAAAGAAGAAAAAGATGACCTCTAAATCTGATTTCTATTTCTCCTTTAATATTTTTTCACTTGTTGAAAAACAGAATCCAGGGTGGGGTTGTGGCTCAGTGGCATCGTGCTTGCCTTGCACATGTGAGACATTGGGTTTGATCCTCAGCACCACATAAAAATAAAAACAAAAATAAAGATATGTTTTTAAAAAGAAAGGAAAAACAGAATCCAAAGTGCACTCCTTCCTTACTCTTCCTTTCCATCCCCATTCAAGGTAAAGCTGGGGCATCAACCTATAAAGGCAGTCAGAATCATGAGAGGAAGTGGGGATCCTCCTTGAACTTTTTTAAAATTATTTTTTAAAACTTTATGTTATGGAGGGGCTAGGGTTGTGGCTCAGTGCTAGAGCACTTGCCTAGAATGTGTGAGGCACTGGGTTCAAGTCTCAGCACCACATATAAATAAGTTAAATAAAGGTCCATTGACAACTAAAAAAATATATTTAAAAAAACTTTATATTATGAAAAATTTCTAATGTAAACAAAATAACTCCAGGCATTCCCATTTAACCATACCAGCTTCAGCAATGACTAATTCAAGTCCTAAATTGTTTCATCTACCCTGAATACTCTAAACCCACCCACCCTGATTATTTTAAAGCAGATTCCATATTTTACAAGTTCAGTGTCCTTATCTGAAATGTTTGGGACCATAAATGTTTGAGATTTTGAAGATTTTTGGATTTTGGAATATTTGCATAGACTTTATTAGTTGAGCTGGGTATAGTAGGGCCTGCCTGTAATCCCACCAACTTGGGAGGATGAAGCAGGAGGATTGCAAGGTGGACTCTGGCCTAAACAATATAGTGTGGAGACCCTGTCTCAAAATAAAAAGGGCTTGGGGATATAGCTCAGTGGTAGAGAGTGCATGGAATTGTTCCATCATCAGTACCCAGAGGGAAAAATAATCTCTTTTTGCCCTTTACCCCAAAGCTAGAAGTAAATCCTAAAAATATTACTCTACTTTTCCCTGCCTTTCTGTGAAAGAGTTTGCCATATGCCTTTAATTTCAAAGACTCTGGAAGCTGAGACAGGAGAATCAGAAATTCAAGGCTAGCCTGGGCAACTTAGCAAGACCCTAAATCAATTAAAAAAAAATATATATATATATATATATATATATATATCAGAGCTGGGGTTGTGGCTCAGCGGTAGAGCACTCGTCTAGCATGTTCGAGGCCCTGGGTTCGATCCTCAGCACCACATAAAAATAAAATAAAGATATTGTGTCCATCTACAACTAAAAAATAAAATATTAAAAATATACCCTCCAGGCTCAGTGATGCATGCCTGTAATTCTAGTGGCTCAGGAGGCTGAGACAGGAGTATTGCAAGTTCAAAGCCAGCTTCAACAATTTAGTGAGACCCTAAGCAACTTAGTAAGACCCTGTCTCAAATTACAAGCTGGGGATGTGGCATAGTGGTTTTGAGTACCCCTGGGTTCAATCCCTATTTCAAAAAAATTAATTAAAATTAAAAAGGGGTGTTCATAGCAGCACAATTCAAATAGCAAGACTGTGGAAGCAACCCAGATGCCCTTCAATAGACGAATGGATAAAAAAAAATGTGGCATTTATACACAATGGAGTATTACTCTGCATTAAAAAATGACAAAATCATAGAATTTGGAGGGAAATGGATGGCATTAGAGCAGATTATGCTAAGTGAAGCTAGCCAATCCCTAAAAAACAAATGCCAAATGTCTTCTTTGATATAAGGAGAGTAACTAAGAACAGAGTAGAGAAGAAGAGCATGAGAAGAAGACTAACATTAAACAGGGATGAGAGGTGGGAGGGAAAGGGAGAGAGAAGGGAAATTGCATGGAAATGGAAGGAAACCCTCAGGGTTATACAAAATTACATACAAGAGGAAGTGAGGGGAAAGGGAAAAATAATACAAGGGGGAGAAATGAATTACAGTAGAGGGGGTAGAGAAGAGGGGAGGGGAGGGGAGGGGGGGATAGTAGAGGATAGGAAAGGCAGCAGAATACAACAGACATGAGTATGGCAATATGTAAATTAATGGAAGTGTAACTGATGTGATTCCGCAATCTGTATATGGGGTAAAAATGGGAGTTCATAACCCACTTGAATCAAAGTGTGAAATATGATATATCAAGAACTATGTAATGTTTTGAACAACCAACAATAAAAAAAAAGAAAAAAGAAAGAAAACAAAGGCCTATCAATATCAATGTAAAAAAATAAAATAAAATAAAAAGGGGTGGGGATATAGTTCAGTGGTAAAGTGCCCCTGGTTCAATCCCTGGTACCACACACACACAAAAAGTTGGCTATAAGCTGGACACAGTGGCACACACCTGAAATCCCAGTGGCTGGGAGGCTGAGGCAGGAGTATTGTGAATTCAAAGCCAGCCTCAGCAACTTAGTGAGGTGCTAAGCAACTCAGCGAGACCCTGTCTGTAAATAAAATCACAAAATAGGGCTGGAGATATGGCTCATTGGTTGAGTTCAATCTCTAAGACACACACACACAAAAAGTTGGCTATAAATAGATTTTCTATCTTGTCTTGTTCAACTGTAGATTTAGGCCCTCATTCCAGAAAGGGTCCTGCTTCATAGAGGGAAGGAGCAGATTCAGTGATGCATGCCTATAATCCCAACTACTGAGGCAGGAGGATCACAAGTTGACCAGCCTAGCAAGCCCTAAACAGTTTAGCAAGACCCAGTTTCAAAATAAAGCTGCATAAAGAGGCCAAGAAGAATCTGAGTTCCAAATATATTTCTACATGGCTCTCCATATTTATAGAATCCTAAGTATAAAAATGGATATTTCACCCTGGATCTTTGGGTCTTTGATATGAAGGTTCCTGTGTCATGGAAAACTATAAGCAAATAAATTTGTTACAGCACTTTATTTCAGCAACATCAAATGTTGAACCTTCAGGAGGAATGTTTGAACTTCTCTACTCCTTATGTCCAAAATGCATCATTATCTCTTCTTCCTCAACTATATAATTTTGGGGCCCAGTTCAAAATATTGTTTATGAATAAGTTGAATATGTTTTTCCTATTTTGCTCCAAAGCTGTTGCTTTACTGGTATAAAATAGCACCAGTAAATACAGCACATTACAAAATTAAAATATCAAATACCAGCCTCAGTAATGTAGTGAGGCCCTAAGCAATTTAGCAGGACCCTGCCTTTTTTTTTTTTTTAAAGAGAGAGAGAAATTTTAATATTTATTTTTTAGTTTTCGGCGGACACAACATCTTTTTTTGTATGTGGTGCTGAGGATTGAACCCGGGCTGCACGCATGTCAGGCGAGCGTGCTACCACTTGAGCCACATCCCCAGCCCAGGACCCTGTCTTAAAATAAAAAATACAAAGCACTAGGGATGTGGCTCAGTGGTTAAGAGACCCTGGGTTCTATCCCTAATACCAAAACCAAAAATAAACAAATAAAACCCCCAAAGCCAAAATAACATTTAATTATACATAAATAAACATAGATAAATAACACACATAATATTCCCTTAATCTCCCACCCAAATCCCAGTTATCCTTTTATTCTTTCCAGAACTTTTGTTTTCCTTTCATAAATAGTATTATGCTGTCTTTTCCCACTCCTTAAGATGTATTTCATATGTCATCCTTTCTAGGTGCAGGGTATATTACTTAGTGGTAGAGTGCTTGCCTGTGCAGAGCCATAGGTTCCATCCCTGGTTCTGGGGGAAAAAAAAAAAAAAAGGCTTCTAGGGAGCCATCTCTGATGTTGCTGAAATAAAATGCTGAAGAAGTAAACTCTTGCCAGTAATGAGCCATTGTGTGAGAAGCTGTGTCATCTTTGGGCAGAGATCTTCTGCCTCAAGGAACCATTGTAAGCTAGTGAGAGCAACTAGGAATTCTGACTAAAAATGAAGGTTATTGAAAAAAGTTAAAGACTTTTTTGACTTTATGACTTCTTTTCCATAGCTCTTATTTGTTATTTTGTTGCTGTTGTTTGTTTGTTTGTTTGTTTTGCTTTTTGGTACCAGGGATTGAACCCAGGGGTACTTAACCACTGAGCACATCCCCAGACCTATTTATTTATTTATTTTAAATATTTTATTACTTTTTGACGGACCTTTATTTATATGTGAAGCTGAGAATTGAACCCAGTGTCTCACACATGCTAGGCAAGCTCTCTACCACTGAACCACAAACCCAGCCCCCAAAGTTTATTTTGAGACAACTTGCTAAGTTGCTGAGGCTGGCTTTGAACTTATGATCCTTCTGCCTCAACTTCTGGAGTTGCTGGGATTACAGGCATGCTCCACCATGCTTGGCAGAGCCTCTGTGTTCTTTGGAAGCAAGAATTAACTTTCATTCTTAATATCCTCAATAATAGAAATGCAGCACATGCTTGTTCAATGAATGAGTAAAATGGGCCACTTCTACTATCATTTACTGATTTTGTTGTTATTACTATTAAATATGATTCATATTTCTGCTCATAAAAGAGAATGTGGCAAGGTTCGGTGCTGCACACCTGTAGTCCCAGCTATGCAGGAGGCCAAGGCAGGAGGATCACAAGTTTGAGGCCAACCTGGGAACTATAGTGAGACCCTGTCTTAAAATAATAAATAGGGCTGTGGATATAGCTCTGGTTGAATGCCCCTGTGTTCAATTCCCAGTCTCCTGGTATAGGGGAGGGAGAGGGGGAAGAAGAAAGAAGAATTAAAAAGGGAAAAAATGCTCATTGTGCTCTAGCAGGAAAGAAGACGAAACAGGAAAAGTTATCATATGCTAGTAGGCCTGCTTTTTGTCCTCTCAAGGCTATAGGAAGCATGGATTCCGAGTGAGGGATCTAAGTTCCCTGCCCGTCTGACATCATCCACAGAGGCGGGTAATATGTAGATGAACATCCGGTGCAAACTGGGAAAAGTTTCTTATATGTTTGTTGTTTCTTGGAGTGTAGTTTGGGGAATTTCTGAGACTGCTAGTTTCAGAAAGTGTTTGGAAGTCATTTGTGTCATGATATGGAGCTTTAAGGTGAACGCTTATGTTACCACCCTACGTGTATAGTGCAGTGTACACCTGGCTGTGAAGGCTTCAGCCTCTCCAACTCATACTTACCTGGCAGGGGAGATACCATGATCACGAAGGTGGTTTTCCCAGGGCGAGGCTTATCCATTGCACTCCGGATGTGCTGACCCCTGCGATTTCCCCAAATGCGGGAAACTCGACTGCATAACTTGTGGTAGTGGGGGACTGCGTTCGCGCTCTCCCCTGTACTTGTTTGTTCAAAGTCAGGAACATGCTTGTTCAGTAGTTGAGTTCCTGAGGTTATTCAGGCTGATATTGATTCTTTTTCTTGGACGTCAGTTTTTTGTGTAATTGTAAGTTAGTGTCTCTACTACGTACTCGAGGTGCTTTGATTCTTATCCCTTAGAAGCTAGGAGGACTTTCTTAAATGGCTGATAGTGGATTTTTTAGTTTACTTTGGAGTTTTCATTAGGAAATGTGGTTCAACTCTCGGAAGAACTTCAGTATCAGTAATTCTTATTTACAAGGCGAGGAACAGGTTCAGAGGTTAGAAGCTTAGAGGCAGGCGGTATAAAAAGATGTTTAAATAGAGGAATGCAATGCGAAGATTGGATTTTGCAGACTGGGATATCAGTGTAATGATAGAGCACGCGCCTAAAGTATGGGGGCCCAGCACCTCCAAACAACACCATAATGCTCCTACTCTTGCCATACATCCCGCTAGCATGGTGTGTGCTCCCTATTAAAATAGGAGGAAGTGATGTTGGAATGGTGTAGAACGTCCGTATCTCAGTATGAAGTTGGCTCCTTGACGTTCTTTTGCTCAGGGTGTCCTGTCCTCATAGGGAGATCGGAAGGCTTTCGACTACGCCAAAAGTTAGGAGAGAGATGGATTTCTGGTCAGAAAAATAGCCCGATAGGTGTCATTTAGGACAATCCAAACAGGAGGAACTGATGTTTGGAAGCTGGCCCAGAATGTTGTGCAGCGGTGGACCAAAAGCAACGCAATTTTTCGCGATCACGGACCCGGCCTGCGCGTGACGTAAAGCCAGGAGGCGGAGTATGTAGATTAGATATTCAGTGCATTTTGGAAGCGGAATCCCTGGAAATCATCTTTCTATCATATCATTTCTATCAGCAATAATAGAGAAATGCAGTGTGAACGTGAGCAGATCCAAATATGGGGATTTCAGTGTGTTGATACAGCCCATCTAGAGCCTATTCAGTATTGACCCGAATCGTACAGTGGTGTGCAAGGCAGTGGGGAGTGTCAGGGATAGTTTGAGCTCATACTTACCTGGCAGGGGAGATACCATGATCACGAAGGTGGTTTTCCCAGGGCGAGGCTTATCCATTGCACTCCGGATGTGCTGACCCCTGCGATTTCCCCAAATGCGGGAAACTCGACTGCATAATTTGTGGTAGTGGGGGACTGCGTTCGCGCTTTCCCCTGGTATTTCCGGTTTCCAAAGTGTAGAATTTAGTTATGTTTTCGTGTGTGTGGTTTTTCTTTTTTTCTTTAGAGAATGCAGTATTGCACGGTTCTTACTTTACATGCGAAAAGCTCAGAGATTTGAGTATCACCACCGCATCTCAATAAAGGACCATCAGCAACCTAATGAAAGTGGTGTATTACTTATTACAGGCCCATGTTCATTCGTATCTATTGCAGATGAATTTAATAATTTTTTTCATACAATGTAAATAGTGTTTGGGTCAGCTTTTTTTTTCCCCTCGCTTGGTATACATTGAGATGATATAGTGTTAAAATTAATTTCAGATTTTAAAATTTGGTCACTTTACAAAATTTAAAATTTATTTTAGTTGTAGGTGGACACATATCTTTATTTTTAATATGGTACTAAGAAATGAACCGTGGCGGCCTCACAAATGCTAGGCAATCACTCTACCACTGAGTTTTAATCCCAGCCCCTCACTTCATTTTTTTTTTTTTTAAGAGAGAGAGAGAAAGAGAATTTTTCAATATTTATTTTTTTGGCGGACACAACATCTTTGTTTGTATGTGGTTCTGAGGATTGAACCCCGCGGCATGCATGCCAGGCGAGCAAGCTACTGCTTGAGCCACATCCCCAGCCCCCCTCACTTCATTTTGATGGGGCTAGGAGGACCACAATTTTTAGGCCAGACTGGGAAGTTTAGAAACCCAGCCTCAAAATGCATTTATTTATTTTATTTTTTGTGTACTGGGAATTGAACCCAGGGGTGCATAACCACTGAGACATATCCCAAAGCCTTTTTTATTTTTAGAGTGTCTTTGCTAAATTGCGGAGACTGGCTTTGAACTTGGGATCCTTCAGGTTCAGCCTCCCCAGTGGCTGGGATTACATTGGAGGGCTACTGTCCCTGGCTAGGGTCCTTACCTAGCATGTATGAAGTTCTGGGTTCAATTGCCAGTAGTAAAAGTGTTAAATGTTGGCCACATATTCTAGTGGACAAGTTTTTTTTTTTTTTTTTAATAACTTTATCTGGCTGGATTTTTGTTTTGTTTCTGGTACAGGGATGATTTACCTATGAGCTACACTCCCCATCCCTTTTATTTTGAGACAGGGTCTTACTAAATTGCTTAGGCCCGCCCAAAACTTGCAATCCTCTTGACTCAGCCTTCTGTGTTGTTGTAATTATAGGCATGGGCCACTGCGCCATTATTGCCACCTTTTTATACTGCAGAAAGAAAACCTTGTGTTACTTCTGTAAATTCACAGGCTTGGTTTTGCTGGAATGCCCTGCCCTTCATCTACCTGGAAAAAGTGTATTTGAACTATTCCTCTTGTGAAGCTACCTGGGATCCATTTGGATTCCTACCGAATCTAGGGAAGGTTTATCCATTAGATACCATAAGCCTAGGGGTTTCTAATCAGAAAAGAGGGCTATTGTTGTGGCTCATTGGTAGAGCACTTCCCTAGCATATGAGAGGCATTGGGTTTGATCCCCAGCACCACATAAATAAGCAAAGTAAAGGTATTGTGTCCATCTACAGCTAAAAATAATTTTTAAAAACTCAGAAAATAATTTTTAGGTAGAAGAAAATATTTTATACGTAATAATAGGATATATTCATCTTTTCATCAACTAAATCACAAGATAGACTGTGCGTTGAGTGCAGTGATGCATGCCTATAATTCAATGACTCAGGAGGCTGAAGAACCAGGATTCCAAGTTCAAGGACAGCCTCAGTAATTAGTGAGACCCTCTCTAAAAGTAAAAAGGTCTGGGGACGTAGTTCAGTGGTAAACTCCCCCTGGGTTCCATCATCAGTGCCAAACAAACAAAAAATCCTGAATGCATCTGTTATTTTAATGCAGCTCTGGCAAGTCCGCTTGCCTTATAGATGGTGATCATGTTTATTACTGCATTATTCCTCATAACATCCCCATTGCTCATAATACTGTGGCTATGAGTAAATGAGAAGTATGCACCTCATATAAGTAATGACTCAAAGGCAGATGATTTTCATTAGCAGCACTCAGAATTTCAAGAATGCTTGGCAAATAGAGAAAATATGGAGTAGGTATATGGTCATCAGAAAGAATTCCTTGGCAAAAAAAAAAAAAGCATGTGAGGTCAAAGCTATTGGGGACATAAATAAATAGTTATAGAGGCCTCAGAACTGTGGCCAGCCAGGTATTCATGGATACTATCAAAACAACCAAAATGTTATTTTCCTCAGGTGAAATTAAGCCTTCTGGAATAAAATTAGGAAAGTAATCAATGATGAGATGATAGATGTAAGGTGATCTGGGTCACATTTTTTGGATGAGGGTATCTAGCAAATGTCTAAAAAATTACTGTGATTTGTAATGCAGAGCCTTTGACAGAAATATAGGCCCAGGGCAGTGTGTTGAGAGTGAATGGGTAGCCAGGCACAGTGGCACATGCCTGTAATCCCAGAGACTTGGGAGGCTGAGGCAAGAGAATCACAAGTTCAGGGCTAGCCTCAGCAACTAAGTGAGGCCTCCAAACAACTTAGTGAGACCTTGTCTCAAAATAAAATATAAAAAGGGTAGAGATGTGGTTCAGTGGTTAAGCACCTTTGGGTTCAGTCCTCAGTACAAAAAATGAAAACACACAGCCAAAAAAATAAAACAAAACAACAAAAAAAAAACACATAAACAATGAATGGATGGGTTTGCCCCTCAAGGTCCAGAGAGTGGCCATAGAGTTTTTCATGCTTTCTTAGTAATAGACATTTATAGATTCAGTTATATTGGCATTATGGACTTTCTGAACAAGCCACACCTGCCTTATGGAGTTGTTTTTTGTTTTTTTGGCATCAAGGATTGAACTCAGGGGTAATTAACCACTGAACCATATCCCCAACCCTTTTTTGTATTTTATTTAAAGACAAGGTCCACAGAGTTTCTTAGGGCCTCACTAAGTTGCTGAGGCTAGCTTTGAACTTGAGATCTCCTGCCTCAGCCTCCAGAGTCTCTGAGATTACAAACCACATCTGGACCTTAAGAAGTTTTATAAAATAAGACTCAGCTTTTAAAAATTACTGAGTATTGGTCTGGCTTAGAGGTAGCATTTCTTGCCTAGCATGCATAAGGTCCTGGTTCAATCCTCATCACTGGAAAAAAAAATTCTGGAGTATATATGCCACCCTTATTGTATTTCTGGGCAGCAGTGATCTCAGAGAAATGCAGTGTGCCTGCCGGTGTTGTCCTTCCCTAGATATATGTCAACTCTCCAAAAAACGTTGTACTGAGGAATTGTGTTCCTTCATCTATTCCTATTTGGGGCCTATGTAACTAAATGAGACCCTGTCTCTAAATAAAATACAAAATAGGGCTGGGGATGTGTTCGGTGGTTGAGTGCCCCTGAGTTCAATTCCTAGTACAAAAAAAAAAAAACCCAAAAAACAATTTTGATGTGGTCTCACTGGGAAGCAAAAACAGTTTAACAATATTTCTTTTTTTAATATTTTTAGTTGTATATGGACACAATACCTTTATTTTTATTTATTTATTTTTTTTACGTGGTGCTGAGGATCGAACCCAGTGCCTCCTGCATGCTAGGCAAGCGCTGTACCACTGAGCCACAACCCCAGCCCCTTAACAATATTTCTGAAAGGATTTAGTCTGTCACTGGGTATAAAATCAGCGACATTTGTTATCATTTCAGTGAGTTTGCCTTCAGTAATTTCCCTTAAGGCTTCACATTTTTACAAAATTGCAGTCATGATATAACACCATCTCATAAGTTTTTTCCTCTTAACCTCATGGAATAAAATTTTCCTTTCCTCCCTCCCCCATGCTGGGGATCAACCCCAGCACATCCAGCTCCTAATTTTTTGTTATTAATCATTTTTATATGATTGTTGTTTGATTAATAATCTATTTCCCTGTTGTTTTTGTTTTTTTGGAACCAGGGATTAAATCCAGGTGTACTTTACTACTACTGAGCCACATCTCCACCCCTATTTATTTATTTATTTATTTTAATTTTTGAGGCAGGACCTCAAACTCTCCATCCTCTTGCCTCAGCCTCTTAAGTCGCTGGAATAACAGGAATGTGGCAAAATATATGCATATTTTGGGATTATCACAAAACATCAAGAAAGTGTAACAGTGGTAACTTTGTAGTTGGAGTGTAGTTGATTTTAATTTTTAAAACTTTTCTGCCTTTTTCAAGTTACTTATAAGGGAAATTTATCACTTGTAGTAACTAAAAGAACACACCCACAAAGTACCAAACAAAACAAAGCCTTTTTTTTTTTTATAGAGACTACAAGGAAAATACTACTAAAGCCTTTGATACTATAATCATTACAAATTATAAAAAGAATTGTTTTGCTTGGAGCAAAATGTAGAAGGACAAGTAGCCAGTTTGTTCCTAAATACAAGCTGGATGCTGTTCTGCTTGTGCTATACCTGTCACCAGTCCAGAAGCAGAGTGGCCTGAGTGGGGTCGGGAGACTAGAAGCTGCATTTTATATTCATTCAGTTCTTACAGAAACCGTGTAAGGCAGGCAGGCAGAATTATTTCCACTTTACAATTTTTGGAAATGGAAACATACTGAGGGTTTGACCGAGAATCTGAAACAGCAGTTCAGACCTGACACAACCCACTGTACTCCCATCCCTACATACCCCGCCTCGCCAGGGCCTCCCAAGCTGGTCAGCGCAACAGCGGCACGACTAAGACTTGTTCATGTCAGAATTTTTGCGGACATCGAAAAGGCAAGGAATATTTAAATCTTTTCAGCCACACCTGCAGAAGTCTTTTGGAGACAAATGAGGGATGGTTTCTTAGAGCCAACTCATCCATAAGGAAACTGTGAAAGGAAGAAAGCCATGAAGGAGAAACTGACGTCACTAAAGAGGCGGAGATATGTAGATAAGAGTACGATGATTGCTGGTTTGAGAGCGTTTTTCTCGCGGCAAAATTTCCAGCAAATATCCCGGAAATTGTAGCTTGATCTGCAACATATAAAGAAGTGTGTAGTTTGAAATAGAACACCTAAAGAACTTGAAATTGGGTTGACCGTGACTAAGTAGTGTGTTAAGGACGAGGGTGAAGTGGCACAAGTGGGAAGCAACTCATACTTACCTGGCAGGGGAGATACCATGATCACGAAGGTGGTTTTCCCAGGGCGAGGCTTATCCATTGCACTCCGGATGTGCTGACCCCTGCGATTTCCCCAAATGTGGGAAACTCGACTGCATAATTTGTGGTAGTGGGGGACTGCGTTCGCGCTTTCCCCTGATTTGTTTGTTAAGAACAGATTAAAAACCACTGTCCGTACTTCATGGGTGTTTGGGGTTATTTTCCATAGTTTCAGTTCGAGAATGGAAAGAAGTTATAAATATGCCCCGAACATCTAGTTAAGTGAATCTGAGCGGTCTTGGGATAAAACTGTAGTTACATCTCAATTGGAAACTGAGTTAGTATTTTTTTCTCCTCTCTATCAAAGATGATGTGCTTGCTTCATTCAGTTTGTGCGATTAAAGCAGGAAAATGGAGGAAATAAAACTATCAGTAATTATGATAGTGAATTTTAACAATTTTGTGAGCATGATTAAATGTTAATTTCAAACATGACAACCTATATTATTAATTATTTGTTTGCTAGGGACTGCCATAACAAAGTACTGCAGATGGGAGTGATTAAACAATGACGTTTATTTTCTCTCCAAGAAGTTTTTAAACCGCCCAAGTAAGATCAAGGTACTGACAGAGTTGGGTTCCTCATTCCTTGATTTCTGAGATGCTGTATATTTGCTGCCTCTTCATACTGTGATCTTAGCCTCTGGGCTGTCCTTCCTCTTTGAAGGACATACATAAGTCATTGGGACTGGAGATGTGACTCAATGGTATAGCACTTGCCTGCCATTCATGAGGCCCTGGGTTCTGTCCCCAGTACTACAAAACAGAAAAAGACACTGTTGTTGTGTTACATTCCCACCCTAAGGATCTCATTGTAATTATTCACTTTCCCCCTCTCCCATCTGTACTGGGCTGGGGATTGAACCCAAAGCCTTATGAATTCTAGGCAAGCCTCTACTACTCCCTTCTTGATTTATTTGTTGCAGTGCTGGAAGTCAAACCCAGGCCTCATGCATTGCAGGCAAGGCCCCCATCACTGAACATCATCAAACACTCTAAACAAACACCTAAGGTATTGAAAGTTAAAACATTTGAATGGGGGGGGGGTGAGAGCTCCCAATTTTGTTCATAACAATTAGTCATCTAAATCATAATGATACTATGTCATTTTCTGGGCTGGAGTTGTGGCTTAGTAATAGAGCACTTGCCTAGCAAGTGTGAGGCACTGGTTTTGATCCTAGCATTACATAAAAACAAATTAAAGGCATTGAGTCCACATACAACTGAAAAAAAATTTTTTAATTAAAATGTGATTTTCTAGGGCTGGGGATGTGGCTCAAGCGGTAGCGCGCTCGCCTGGCATGCGTGCGGCCCAGGTTCGATCCTCAGCACCACATACCAACAAAGATGTGTCCGCCGAGAACTAAAAAATAAAAAATGTTGGAAATTCTCTTCTCTCTCTCCTCTCCTCTCACTCTCTCTTTAAAAAAAAAAAAAAAGTGATTTTCTAATACCTGGAAAAAGAAAAGGAAGAAGGTGGGAAAAAGAGGAATGACAGCTTGCTATAAAACTTTGGTTCATATGCATTTAAGACCAAACTATTTTCTGAGCACTTTTTTTAGAGAAAGTTATGCCAGGTGTGGTGGTGCATACCTGTAATCCCAGTGCCTTGGGAGGATGAGGCAGAAAGATTGCAAGTTAGAGGCCAGCTTCAGCAATTTAGTGAGGCTCTGAACAATTTAGCAAGACCTATCTCAAAATTAAAAATAAAAGGGACTCAGATCAATGTAAACACCCCTGAATTCAATCCCTAGTAACAACAAAAAAAAAAAGTTGTGATGCTGTTGGATTACTAGAATACTGCTTGTAGTCAGTGACATGGATATTAACAGATACCAAAAAAATAAAAAACTTAATTTAGTACTTTCCACATTTAGTCCCTGGATAAATCAAGGAAGTGTTACTTCTCAGTTGGTTGCTATGTCACAGTTGCTAATTCTAGTGTTTAGGAGGCTGAGGCAGGAGGATCACAAATTCAAGGTCAGCCTCAGCAATTTAGCAAGACCTTGTCCCAAAATCAAAAATATAACTAGCTGGGAATGTACCTTATGTTAGAGCACCCTGGGTTCAATCCTAGTACCCCCCACACCCCCCAAAAGTGTTACTTTTCAGTAACCTACAATCCCTGAGCCTCCTGGCTGAAGATCCATTAAATGTATGTCTTTTTGACTTTTTCTTTTACTTCACCTCATTTCATACCTTCTGTGCTTCCCCACATAGCTTGAAGCCCTTGAGGTCCATTCTTGAGGATTTATGTGAATAGCATTTAGTTGTCTTATTGTCTGTAGAACATAACACATTGCCACTTATCTGCCTTGCAAGACTATAAACATTGTGGTAGCAATGATCTAATTTTAGGTGTTTTACTCATTACCTGTCACATTTGAAACACATAGTAGATGTCTTAGCCCATTTTGTGCTGCTATGTTGAAGTGTGCTGCTATGTTGAAATGTCTGAAAACTAGTTATTTGTAGTAGAGAAGTTTATTTCTCACAGTTCTGGAAGCTGTGAAGACCAAGTTGGAGGGACCAGCTTCTGAAGAGGGCCTTCTTGCTGCTTCATCCTGTGACAGAAGGAGGGAGGCACATGTCTGTAATCCCAATGACTCGGAGGCTAAGAAAAAGGATCCCAAGTTCCCAAGTTCAAGGCCTGCTATGGAGATGACTGAGCTACATCCCAGTCCTTTTTTTTTTTTGGTACCGGCTATTGAACCCAGGAACATGTAACCACTATGCAACTTCCCCAGCCATTTTGAAAAAAATTTAGGGGACTGGAGATATAACTCAGTTGGTAGAGTGCTTTCCTTGCATGTACAAGGCCCTGGGTTCAATCTCCAGCAACACACACAGACATACACACACACACACACACACACACACACACACACACACAAATCTATCTATCTATCTGTATCTATCTGTCTGTCTATCTATATTTATATTTTAGAAACAGGGTCTCACTGAATTGCTTAGGTTCTTGCTAAATTGCTGAGGCTGGCTTTGAATTTGGGATCCTCCTTCCTCAGCATCCTGAGCTGCAGGATCACAGGCATGTGCAACCACATCCAGCAGTCTCAGTACTTTTTAAATTTTATTTTGAGACAGGATCTTGCTAACTTGCCCAAGCTGGCCTCAAACTTTTTTTTTTTTTTAAATAAATATTTTTTTTTTAATATTTATTTTTTAGTTCTCGGCGGACACAACATCTTTGATGGTATGTGGTGCTGAGGATCGAACCCGGGCCGCACGCATGCCAGGCAAGCGCGCCACATCCCCAGCCCATGGCCTCAAACTTAAAATCATCCTGCCTCAGCCTCCCACATTCTGGGATTACCAGCCTGCAGCAACTCACCTGGGTCAATTCTTTTTTTTTTTTTTTTTTTTTTTTTTGGTGCTGGGGATTGAACCCAGGGCCTTGTGCATGTGAGGCAAGCACTCTACCAAATGAGCTATATCCCCAACCCCTATTCTTTAACAATAAATAACATTAATGGCAGACACAATGGTACATGCTTGTAATCCTATCAGCTCGAGAGACTGAGGTAGAAGGATTGAAAGTTTGAGACTAGTCTCAGCAACTTAGTGAGGCTCTAAGTGACTTAGGGATACCCTGTCTTAAAATAAAAATAAAGGGCTAGGAATGTAGCTTATTGATAAATGTATCCTTGCTTCATTTCCCAGTACCAAAGCAACAACAGCAAACAAACAAAAAACAGTAACATTGAGCATAAACATTAATCTCATAGAGTTTCTGTAATTGTTCCCCTAAAATCCTCTTCATTACAGTTGACCCTCTGAATTCATGAATTCTACATCCTTATATTCAACCAACCTTGTATAGAAAATTATTTATTTTTGTGGTGCTCGAAATGAAATTCAAGGCTTCATGCATGCCAGGCAAGTGTTCTACCACTGAGCTACATCCCTAGCCCCTAGAAAATAGTTTTAAAAACTTGCATCTGTACTAAATTTATACAGGCTTATTAATAATATTATTATTATTATTATTGTTTTCTAAACAATACAGTATAATAACTATTTACATAGATTCACATTGTATTAGTTGTTCTAGATAATCTAGAGGTGGTTTAAAGTATACTGAGAGAATTCTAGCCACTTGGGAGTTTGAGGCAAGAGGATCCTAAATTCAAGGCCAGGCCAGCCTCAGCAAATTAGCAAGGCCCTAAGCAACTTAGTCTCAAAATAAAAAATAATAAGAGCTGGGGATGTGGCTCAGTGGTTAAGTTCCCCTGGGTTAAATCCCCAGTAACCCCCTACCCCTCCCCCAACAAAACTACCAGGAGGATGCACGTAGGTTATACACAAGTACTGTGCCATTTTATGTAGGGGACATGAGCATCTGTGGATTTTTTTTAATATTTATTTTTTAGTTATAATTGGACACAGTACCTTTGTTTTATTTATTTTTTTGTGGCGCTGAGGATCTAACTCATGGCCTTGCATATGCAAGGTCAGTGCTCTACCGCTGAGCCATAACCCCAGCCCACATATGTGGATTTTGTTATCTGCAGGGAGCCAGTCCCCTTTGGATACTTAGGAACAATTGTATTAATGAAGGTGAACAGGTTTCCAAATATAAAGAATCTATTTTGCTTCTTTGTATTTTTGGTTCAGTTAGAATAAGTATGCTCTCTTTTGAAACAGGATGTCTCGGGCCATTCATCTTCCAGTCCCCTGTCCTGTTCGGCTTGGTACCTTAAGAAATGACTCCTTGGAAGCTCAGCTTCATGAATATGTCAAACAAGGGAACTATGTGAAAGTGAAAAAAATTCTTAAGAAAGGTAAGTACTATGTTAAAAATAGCAGGGGCAATTTAATCTACTTTTTCTTTTTTTTGGTACTGGGAATTGAACCCAGGGGTGATCTACCAGTGAACTACATCTCTGCCTCTTTTTATTTTTATTTATTTACTTATATATTTGGTACAAGGAATTGAACCCAGGGGCACCTGGGACTGAGTCATATCCCAGCCCTTTTTATTTTTTATTTTGAGACAAGGTCTCACTAAGTTGCTTAGGGCCTTGCCAAGTTACTGAGGCTGATTTTGAACTTACAATCCTTCATTTTCAGCCTCCTGAGCTGCTGGGATCACAGGCATGCACCACTGTGCCCAGCCACCTCTTTTTATTTTTTATTTTTAGATGTGGTCTTGCTAAGTTACCCAGACTGGCCTTGAATTTTGGATCTTCTCCCTCATCCTTTCAAGTAGCTAGCTTTATAGGTATATAAAGTGGCTTTAGTCAACATTTCTGAATAGTGTTTAAAGAAAATCTAGGGACATTGTAAAACTATGAGTAAATACTAAGGGAAATCCAGTAGTTAATTTAGGAATGACTACCAATGCAGTCTTTATTCAGTAGTGGAGGCCTTAAATCCTGTTTGGAGGCTGTTCTTCTGCCCCCCCCCCTTTATTTTTCAGGGAGCAGTATACTGCAGATTGTAGTGAGGGTCTCTTTACCACTGAGCTACATCCCAGCCCTTTTTTAAAATTTTTTAAAAGTTGTTGATGGACCTTTATTTTAATTATTTGTATGTGGTGCTGAGAATCCAATCCAGTGCTTCATGCATGCTAGGCAAGCTCTCTGCCACTGAGCCACAACCCCAGCCCCCCAGGCCTTTTTAATTTTGCTAAATTTAGGGCCTTCCCAAATTCTGAGGCTGGCTTTGAACTTGTGATCCTTTTGCCTCAGCCTCTCAAGTTGCTAGAATTACAGGCTTATGCCACTGTGCCCAACAATAAATAAATAAATTATTGATGTTTAATTGGAGTATGGATGGGGTTAACAGGTATAATTGGATATGAAACAGGACTTCATCTGTGTCTGGGAATTATGTGTAAAGTTCAAAAGTGGAAAACAGGAGTAACACATTCCCCCTCTAATGCAGATCTTCTTATGAGATGGCTAAAATGATCCTTGGACTAGGTACAGTGGTACACACCTGTCATGTCAGAGACTTGGGAGGCTAAGGCAAGAGAATCACAAGTTGAGGCCAGCCTGGGCAACTTAGACCCTGTCTCAAAATTTAAAAAAAAAATTAAAGGACTGGGGATGTAGCACAATGGTAAAATGCCCCTGGTTATAATCCCCAGCACTTGTCAAACTAATAAAAAAATTAATCAATTAATCAATCAGTTCCAGCCTGCTTAACAGCTGAAATATGATACCCTTTCCTAGTTTCCTCCAAGGTGACATGCAGAGAACTTGTTTCTGAAATTTAGGGATCAGGAGATCAGCCATCTATATTGAAAAGTCCTTGATGATTGAATGAGCAAGGAAGACTAGCAGACTGATTAGCCACACTTCTATCAGGCATGGAGGGTATGCTGGAGCATGTAGATTGCACAGAAGGTAGCTGAGCCAAAAGGGATCTTACTCATGAATGAAGAATTTCAACAGAGAGTAGAGAGGTGGAACCTGGGAGGACAAGAGCTGAGGGTTGCAAGAAGTCCACAGGAGAGGGCATTGGCCTGCAGCAGGGTGCTGTGTACTGTAGTAGAGGTACTGGAATGATCTATTAACAATTTGCACAAAAGAGTAAGCTTTAGTATGAACACAAAGCTACAGAAAGCATCAGCTAAGTTAGAAGGTCTTTGTCTCCTACCCTACTCCTGTGTATGTATGTATTTATTTATTTATTTACTTACTTACTTACAGTGCTGGTGATAGAACCTAGGGCCTCCCACATGTCAGTAAAGTACTCTGTCACTGAGCTACATCTCCAGCAATTCCCTTTTTTGTGTCATTGGTTCTTACCTCTATCTCAGCTTTGGAATTGCTAAAAGTAACCTTGAAGTCAGGCATGGTGACTTGGGAGCCTGAGGCAGGAGGATCCCAAGTTTAAGGCTAGCCTGGGCAACTTAACAAGACCCTGTGTCAAAATAAAAAATAGAAAGGGCTGGGATGTGGCTCAGTGGTAGAATACTCCTGGATTCAATTCATAGTACCAAAAAACAACAGACAAACAATACAACCTTGAGATCAGAGGAAGAGTGGAGAAACAAGGAAAATCAGCAGAGGACTGGGTACTGAAATGTGGAGGGAAGGAGAAATTAGAATTGGATGTAAGATTGAACGATTTTTTTGTTTGTATGGCTAATTTTTTAAAATTTTTTATTTTTGTAATGGTGAGGATTAAAAGCAGAACCTTGTATGTGCTGAGCAAATGCTATACCACTGAGCTATAGAAGTTTGTTCTTGTTTTGTTGTTGTTGTTTTGATTTGCTTTTAGTGGTACTGGAGATTGAACCCAGGGGTACTACCATGACCCACATACCAGCCCTTTATTTCATTATTTATTTATTTACTTGGCACTGGGGATTTAACCCAGGGGCACTTTTGCACATCTCCAGCCTCCAGCTACATCTCCAGCCTTCCATCCCTTTTCATTTTTTGAGTTAGGGTCTCCCTAAGTTTCTTAGGGCCTTGATAAATTGCTGAGGCTGGCCTTAAGCTTGCAATCCTCCTGCCTCAGCCTCCTGAGCTGCTGGAATTACAGGTGTGCATCACTGTATCTGGTTTAAGACTGAAGTTTTGATTTCAATAGAATTGATACTGTTGGTCATGGGTGAAGAGTTCTGCTCCCTCACATGTTTAAGTTTAAACATTAAAGAAGTATGCCGAGGCAAGGAGGGTTTATTTTAAAAAGAGTAACATTGACTTCTCCCAGGAGGGAGAAGCAGGCAATAGCTGGTATCCCGGTATCCTAAGAAGTGATGCAGTCTGCCCTTTTTCTGTGTCCTAGGCTTCCTTTGTTCTCCTGCCCTTTTCCCCTTATCTTTCTTCTTCCTGCATATGTGACTAGACCCAGAAATGCTCAGTAGGATGGCGAAAAGGTGGGAAACAGGTGAGCTGAAAGAAGAAGGGAAGGATGGAGCAGCCAAGGACACATTAACAACCTTATAGCTCCCTGTAGGAAGGGGCAATTCCTGGGACAGGTTACCTTGGTAACAGGTTAGAGCAGGAGCAGGTTATGGTGGAGGAAGGGCTCAGAAGGAATTAACATTTTAGTCTCAGGGGACAGTCTCCAACTTGCATTCAAAATTGGCTTCCTTGATCAAACCTGACCCTATTTATCTATCTATACTGACTGTCTGTCTAATTGTAGCTTCAGAAACACAGTATCACATAATCAAGCAAAAAAATTAAAATCACAACTGTGAAAAGTGCTGCAAAGGAGAGGTCTGTGAGAGAACCTGAAATCCTAAGAGCTAAAGATTTAAACACTGTTAACCAAGGAAAAAGGGCAAGGAATAGCATTTCAAGGAAAGTTAACAACCAGGTAAAGTCCTTTTTTGGTTGTTTGGAGCACAGTGGATATGACAGATTCAAAGAAAGTGAACAATTGTGGGGCAAGAAGAGAAGTGAGCTGAATAATGAAGTTGGAGGGGCTGGGATGTAGCTCAGTGGTGGTGGATTTGCTTACCATGCTAGAGGCCCAGATTCCATCAGAAAAGAAGAGGGCCGGGGGCGGGGTGGTGTAGACTCAGGGAGGAAGCCAGGATATGCAGGGCTTCATAAGTGATTGCCAGGTGTTTCTCCTTTCTCCTGACAACTTAGCCATCAGTTTTGTGGATGTTGGCAGAAGATAATGGACTCCTAGGTCAGAGACAAAAACAGTTTACTGGTCCCAGCAACAGTAATATTGTCATTTTTGTATTTGAGCCCCAGTTCCCAGTGAGTAATGCCAGGAGGGCCACATGATGCCTGTATACCCACGGTTTGTATGATAGGAGAGGAGATCAATAAATGGAAGCTTAGGAAACCTGAATTTTTTTTTTCAGTGCTGAGGATTGAAACCCAGGACCTCAAGCATGATAGGCTACAGCTACAGCTCCCACTCAAGTCTTTTTTTTTAAATATTTATTTTTTAGTTTTAGGTGGACACAATATCTTTATTTTACATTTATGTAGTGCTGAGAATCAAACCCAGTGCCTCATGCATGCTAGGCAAGCGCTCTACCACTGAGCTACGAACCCGAACTCTCAAGTCTTTTTAAAATTAATTTTCCCCTACAATTTCTTATCTCTTAACTGAAACACACAGCATTTACTGAGGGTAAGGACCTACAAGACAGAGATTGGCATTGGGAAATCCACTTAGACTTCTAAATTTTCCTTTCTTCAACTGCTTATTTCTAAGACTAAATGAGGTAATCCATGTAAAGGAGTTAGTAGGGGACCTTGGAACATTAAAATATAGGAGAAATGTTTGCTGCTGCTGCTTTTGTTATTGTTTAAATGAACCAAAGAAATCTCATTTAAACCAGGGTTTTTTTTTTGGCGGGGGGTGGGGATATGGAGAGAGACTGGGTTCTCTTCCAGACTCACCAGAAACATTATTATTTTATTTATTATTATTGTGTGTATTTTTTTTTTTGTTGTTGTTGTTGTTGTTAGGGATTGAACCCCGGGGCACTTTACTACTGAGTTGCATCCCCCAGCTGTTTTTATTTTTATTTTGTGACAGGGTCTCTCTAAATTGCTGAGGCTGGCTTTGAACTTGAGATCCTCCTGCCTCATCCTCCAGAGCCCCTGGGATTATAGGCATTGGCAGCCACACCAGGCCATTATTATAATTTTTTAAAAATGTATTGTGAATTTATTTCTTTAAATCTTTATTTTTGTTTATTTTTATGTGGTGCTGAGTTTTTTTGTTTTTTTTTTTTTTTTTTTTTTTTTTAAAGAGAGAGAGAGAGAATTTTAATATTTATTTTTTAGTTTTTTTCGGCGGACACAACATCTTTGTTTTTATGTGGTGCTGAGGATCGAACCCGGGCCGCATGCATGCCAGGCAAGCTCTCTACCGCTTGAGCCACATCCCCAGCCCATTATTATAATTTTTTAAAAATAATGTAACATTTAGACTGGATTTTGGATATATATATGAAGTTGGGGATTGAACCCAGGCGTGTTTTACCACTGAGCTACCTCCCCAGCCCTTTTTTATTTTGAGACAAGGTCTCATTAAATTGCATAGGGCCTCACTAATTTGCTGAGAATGGCTTTGAACTTGCAATCCTCCTTCCTCAGCCTCCTGAGACACTGGGATTACAGTCGTACACTCTGCACCCCCCAAAAAAGGGCAGAACTAGGGGATGTGGTTCACCAATAAATTGCCCTTGGGCTGAATCCCTAGTACACAAAAAGAAACAAAAGTTTTCCAAATGAGTCCCAGCGAGTGTCTCTTCTGTCCATACTTGCCAGGTTTCTGATCTTGAGACTAAAAGGCTCAGGGGTCACTCTATTAAACTGGGCTAACTGGGCTTCACAAAATAACCACACAAGAGACAAATACCTTTTTCTTTGGGGTCGCTGTGATGGCTCCTCTGACCTTAAGGGTCCCCAGAAAGAGAGAGAGAGTGAGAGCACGCGCTGATGCCTTTTATTGAGAGAAGCTATTCAAATGAGGCAAGGGGTCAGGTTTCAGAGGGCTGAGTATCTTCATGATGTCCACTGTCAGCAGGTTGACTGACACCTGGATAGGCCACACCCAAGGGCACAGTAAGAGAAGGGGACACACACACAAGGCACTTCCATGGAAGATTCTATCCTAAACAGGGCAAGGGGTTATATTATAAAGGAACAGGTGAGCGTAGCTTCACCTATGGGGCTGTAGCAAGACAAACCGATGCACGACACACCGACCCTCGCACCCAAGAAGGGTGCCACATTTCTGTGACTGAGAGCCTCAGCACCCAGCCAGGGAGTGTAACTCAGTCACGTGTAAGGTTGGCCTCCCACACATACTCACATGTCCAGCACATGGATACTTTAATCTACCTATTAACTTCCAAAATTTAGGATATTTTTAAAATTTTTTCCTTTTGTGGTGCTGGGGATCAAACCCAGGAACTCATACATGCTAGGAAAGTGGTATACCACTGAATCACATCCCCAGCCCTTACCCTTTATCTTTTATTTTTTAAAACAATTTTTATTTTATCTTCTTACACAAATGGAATACAACTTTTCATTTCTCTGGTTGTGTATGATGTAGAGTTACACCATTTGTGCTTAGGGGTAATGATGTCCAAATCATTCACCATTTTTCCCCCCATACTCCCTCTCTCCTCTTCTTCCTCCCCTCTGCTCAATCCAAAGTTCATCCCTTCTTCCCTTACCCCCTGCCCATTATGAGTCAGTATCCACTTATCAGAGAAAACTTTTGGCCTTTAATTTTTTTCAGATTGGCTTACTTCACTTAGCTTGATATTCTCTAATTATGTTCATTTACCCATAAATGCATTAATTTCATTCTTCTTTAAGGCTGAGTAGTATTCCATTGTGTATAGTGTGTGTGTGTGTGTGTGTGTGTGTGTGTGTATGTATACCAGTTTCTTTATCCATTCATCTATTAAAGGGCATCTAGCCTGTTTTCACAGTTTAGCTATTGTGAAATGAGCTGCTATAAACATTGAAGTGGCTGCATCTCTATAGCGTGCTGATTTTAAGTCCTTTGGGTATAGACTGAAGAGTGGGATAACTAGTCAAATGGTGGTTCTGTTCCAGGTTTTCTAAGGTTTCTCCATACTGCTTTCCAGAGTGGTTGTACCATTTTTCAATCCCACTAGCATTGAATCAGTGTACCTTTTCCCCCACATCCTTACCAGCACTTACTGTTGCTTGATTTTTTGATAATTGCCATTCTGACTGGAGTGAGATGAAATCTTAGAGTAGTTTTGAATTGCATTTTTCTAATTGCTAGAGATATAGAACATTTTTGATAAATTTGCTGATAGATTGTATATCTTCTTCTATGAAGTATTTGCTCATTTCCTTAGCCCATTTATTGGTTGGGTTATTTGTTTTTTATTAAGTTTTTTTAATATTTATTTTTTAGTTTTCAGTGGATACAACATCTTTATTTTATTTTTATGTGGTGCTGAGGATCGAACCCAGTGCCCTGCACATGCCAGGCGAGTGCGCTACTGCTTGAGCCACATCCCCAGCCCTATTGTTAAGTTTTTTGAGTTATTTATATATTCTGGAAATTAGTGCTTTATCTGATGTGCATTTGGTAAAAATTTGCTCCCATTTTGTAGGCTCTCTCTTCACTTCATTAATTGTTTCTTTAAAAACAGCACGGTATTGGCACCGAAAAAGACTTGTAGACCAATGGTACTGAATAGAGGACACAGAGACAAACCCAAATAAATACAGTTATCTCAGACCAGACAAAGGTGCCAAAAACATACATTGGAAAAAAAATAGCATCTTCAACAAATGGTGCTGGGAAAACTGGAAATCCATATGCAGCAAAATGAAATTAAACCTCCTGTCTCTTCCTTGCACAAAACTCAACTCAAAGTGGATCAAGGACCTAGGAGTTAGGCCAGAGACTCTGTACCTAATAGAAAAAAAGCAGACCCCAATCTATTTCATAATCAGCAACAAGACTCCTAAAACGCAAGAAATCAAATCAAGAATCAATAAATGGGATGGTTTCAAACTAAAAAGCTTCTTCTCAGCAAAACAAACCCTTTATCTTTAAACAGGTCAGAAAGTGTTCAGTGTTTTTAGGGACAGAAGTCCCTAGCTTCTAATTGACTTTTGTCTGTGTAAGGTTAGGCAATGGCAGCAGTCAAAAGGAGGCATATTTAAAAAAGCCCCTAAAGGAGGCTTTATTGAGTTGTCACTCCCAGGGGCAGGAGCAGAGCAGATAGGAAGAGGGCCTGAGGAGAAACCTCATGGGGGCTGGATGGAACTGGAATTTTATGGGGCTTACAGGAGGAAAGGAAGGGCTTGGGACAGAAAAAGGGATTTTTAGAGTCCCTTGCCGTACTAGAGTTGGTCCAGGGAACTGGCTGAGATCCAGGATTGGCCAGGAGACCCTGCTGATTGACAGGCAGTTCCTTAGGTGCCTGATATGCTTCATTCACCCAGGGGCTGCTTGGTGCTTTGTTCCTAAGTCACCGCCACAAACCTGACAGTCTGTAATAGGCTAATTAATAACAAGTCTTGTTGGGCATGATGGTATACATGATGATGTAATCCCCACTACATCATAGACTGAGGCAGATCAAGTCCCTGACTCAAAATGAGATTAAAACAGTTGGGAGTGTGTTTCAGTGGTAGAATACTTAGTAGGTGGGAGGCTCTGACTTCAATCCCCAGTACTACGGAAAAAAAAGAAAGAGAGAGAAAGGAAAAAAAATTGTGTTTTAGAAATTTTCAGGCCTGGCACGGTGGTGCGCACGCCTGTAATATTCCATCCCCCCTACCCCCACCCCCAGCTTCAGCAATGGGAGATGCTGAGGAACTCAATGAGACCCTGTCTCTAAAATACAAAATAGAGCTGGAGATGTGACTCAGTGGTTGAATGTCCCTGAGTTCAATCCCCGGAACCCCCCCCAAAAAACCTTTCAGAAGTATTCAGAATATTTTTTTGAAAGTTGCATATAAAACAACACCCTCAAAATACATATATATATTTTTTTTAGAGAGAGAGAGAGAGAGAGTTTTTAATATTTATTTTTTAGTTCTCGGCAGACACAACATCTTTGTTGGTATGTGGTGCTGAGGATCGAACCCGGGCTGCGCGCATGCCAGGCGAATGCGCTACCGCTTGAGCCACATCCCCAGCCCCTCAAAATATATTTATATGGTATTTCTTCAACAGTGTGTGGAAAAATCTTGTCATCAATTAAAACAATATAGCTGTAATAGACCCTGCAAAGACCGAGCTTTCAAGGTCAAGGCTATTTTCATGGGCCATTTATTTATTTATTACTAATTTATTTACTTATTTTTGGTATCAGAGATTGAAGCCAGGGACATTCAACCACTGAACCACATCCCTAGCACTTTTTTAAAAAATAATATTTTTAGTTGCAGATGAACATAATACCTTTATTTTATTTATTAATTTTTACCTGGTGAGGATTGAACCCAGTGCCTCACACATGCTAGGCCAGCACTCTACCACTGAGCCACAGTCCCAGCCACCAGCACCTCTCGCCTCGCTAAGTTGCTAAGATTGGTCTTGATTTTGTGATCCTCCTGCTTCAGCCTCCCAAATCCCTGGGATTATAAGCGTGCACCACCATGCCCGCCTTCATGGGCTATTTCTATAGTTGAGTCTAGAGGAATTTCTCTAAAACATATAAGAAAATTACAAAGGAAGAGGTGCAACTTTCTCCTGAGCATGAAACCAACTCTTGATGTTGCCTTGCTGTAACTGTTGTTTGTCATTGATGATCATTCTTTTCTTTGGGGATCTACTAGCTCTGATCAACAGCTGTGACCTTATTCAAGTTACCTAGTTTTTTCATGCCTGAGTTTCTCTGGCTATATAGCTGAGATGATTAATATTTTACATGTAAAGCACTCTTGAACATACTTGTAGTGACATTAACTTGGAAGGCTGTGGCAGTAAGATCACACATTTGAGGCCAGCCTCAGCAATTTAGTGAGACCTGTCTCCAAATAAAAAGGGTAAGGGGTATAGTTCAGTGGTAAAGTATCCCTGGGTTTAATGCCAGTGCCCCCCCCCCAAAAAAAAAATCAAACACACACAAAAAAAGTTTTGTTGAGGGGCTGAGATTGTAGCTCAGTGGTAGAGTGCTTGTCTGGCACATGTGAGGCACTGGATTTGATCCTCAGCACCACATACATGTAAATAAGTAAGATAAAGGTATTGTGTCCATCTACAACTAAAAATCCCCCCAAAAATATATTGAATATGTGACAGACTGTCAGTAAATGGTAGCTAATGTGCTGTGCATGGCAGTGGATTCATGTAATCCCAGGGACTGGGGAGGCTGGGACAAGAGGATAATAAGTTGGAGGCCAGCCTGATCAATTTAGCCAGATCCTGCTCAAAATAAAAAGGGCTGGTGATATTGCTCAGCATAGAGTGTGCAAAAACCAATTTTATAATAGAATTCTCAAAAACAAAACAAAACCCAAAATCCCTAATACAACCCTAATGGTTGACACACGTATTTGTTTACGGAAGAAATAATGCCCAACCTACCAGACAATTAGATTTATTTTTAATATTCAAAGAGTGATCGGTAATTGCAAACACGGCACAAAACAAAAAAGGTTTTGTTTTCCAAGTGTTGGGTCTCAGTCACCTAATTCTCCTCCTTGCCACGGTCACAGTGACCTGCCTCTTAACTAGTGCTTGAAAGTTAAATTCTTAGGCAGCTGTTTTGAGCAACTGCTCTGATTTACCAATCACCAGAAGCAACCAGAGTCTCAGAGGCCACGCCCGCCCTTCCCTTTAGCTGTAAGGGGCGGGGCCACATTTAGAACCAAGGAGAGAACGCCTACTTGGCTCTAGAAACTAGGTCGTGACTGGCTGTCGTTAGTCATTATGTTAATTCAGCTGGATGTGTTGAAAACTTTTTTTAAAAACTTATATTTTCATCTAGAACGTTAAACTGTGTTGTAGAATGACAGTGTTTGAAAATACTGTAGTGCCAAGTGTGTCTTATGATTTATAGTGGAATTAGAAATGGGGGCGGGGAGGAGGGGAATCCTACCTCATCTTCATCTAAAAGTGAATAATCCTGGTAGACCCAGCAGGGCCCGGTGGGAGTAGGTTAAGACTATACTTTCAGGGATCATTTCTATAGTATGTTACTAGAGAAGTTTCTCTGATCGTGTAGAGTACCGAAAACCACGAGGAGGAGTTGAGTGTTTTCTCCTGAGCGTGAAGCAGGCTCTGGGTGTTACAGTTTTGTAACTGTCCTTTGCCATTGATGATCGTTCTTAATTCTCTTTGGAGATTAAGAGGGAGAGAACACTGTCTGAGTGGTTTCTGTTGCAAAAGTTCTGAACTTAAAGACAGCAGTAGTTTTTTTTTTTTTCAGGCTTGGTAACATCACAGCTTGGTCTATAAGTAAGAAATATAAGTAATAATAATAAATATAATATTAATATAATATAATACATATTATATAATTATATAATATAAATATTAATAATAAGTAAGTATAAGTAAGAAGTCTTTGAAGGATGCAGCATCACACCAGATTTTTTCAAGCTTTTTAAAATTTTTTTTTTTCCTCTGTATCACCTCAACAATGGTGACTCAATTCCAGGGGAGTGCCACACCTTTGATCCCACAAATCAAAGATGGGGGTGGTGAGGCAGGAGGATTGCAAGTTTGAGCCAGCTTCAGCAATTTAGGGGAAACCCTGTAGAAAAATAAAAATAAACCTGAGATAAAAGGGGCTGTGGGTTTAGCTCACTGGTAAAGTGCCTCTGGATTCCATCTACTCAGGGCCTCCAAAAATGCTTCCTAGTCCCAAAAGCCCTTCAAGATCTTGGATGAGTTTATTTGCCTCACCAGTCCCAGGGATTAATAAACCTGTTTCCCTTATCTGTAGTCCTTTCTGTCACAAACTGAATAGTTTACATGTTAGCCTACTATAGGTTTATGGTTGCTGGTATAAAAGATGAGATGCCTGGGTCAGAGATGAATGATAGTTTGTTACAGTAGCCAGAATATAATTTTTGTGTTTATTTCCTCTAACCCCAGTTCTTATAGAGCCAAGCAAAGAGAACCAGATGATATTGTATATGTAATGGGTTGTTTTACAGTAAAGGAACCTTGAGGTTAGGGAACATGGATCCTTTATAATAGACAGTATACCCTTTCCTGCAAAGGGAAAATTATCTTTATTTTATTGGACAGTAAGCATGTATTCACTTTGCCCTAATGAGGATTCTATGTCTTCCAAAGTTTACAAAAAGATCAAAGTGTAGTTAGTACTTTGTTCCCACAATAAGCAAAACATCAGACATCCATGGAGAGGTCTTCCCATTCTTTTGGTTTGTTTCTGTTTTGCAGCACTCGATTGATCCCAGGGACACTTTAACACTGAGCTACATCTACAGCTTCATTTATTTATTTATTTATTTATTTATTTATTTATTTATTTCTACCAGGGATTGAGCCCATGGGTGCTTAAAACCACAAACCACATCCAATGCTTTTTAATATTTTATTTTATTTTGGGGGGGTACTGGGTATTGAACTCAGGGGCACTTGACCACTGAGCCATATCCCCAGCCCAATTTTATATTTAATTTCAAGACAGGTTCTCATTGAGTTGCTTAGTGCCTCACTTTTTGTGGGAGCTGGCTTTGAACTCCTGATCCTCCTGCCTCAGCCTCCCTGGCCACTGGGATTACAGGCTTGTGTCACCATGCCCTCCTTTGTGGGAAGCCATTCTCGCACGTGATTGGGCACTTCCCTGATTGGGTGTGAGGCGTTCTGGCCAAACTGTCGGAGCTATCCCCACCCTCTCCAGGTGCAAGAGCCTGTCCGTATGGGGGTGTGACTGACCAATGACCCTGAGACCAATCACTGACCCTAACCTTGGAATGCTGCCCCCCTCGACCTTCATTGGATGGAATTTCTTTTCTTTTTTTTTTTTTTAGAGAGAGAGAGAGAGCTTTTTAATATTTATTTTTCAGTTATTGGCAGACAACATCTTTGTTTGTATGTGGTGCTGAGGATCGAACCCGGGCTGCATGCATGCCAGACGAGCATGCTACTGCTTGAGCCACATCCCCAGCCCTCCCCTGAATTTCTTGTTCCCCAATAAAAATCCACTCCCTCGCTCTCTCTCTCTCTCTCCTGCTAGTCCTGAGTAAGCATTGCTGCCCCACCGGGTGGTTTGAGGCGAGAGCCAGAGGGAGGGCCATCTCAGACCTGGTCAAAGAAAAAGGTAATTGAGTCTGTGTGTGTTTATTTTGATCTCACTAATTAATTTCTATGCTACAAACCTCTTGTATGAAACCAGTGTGCTGGTCGCGTGGTGGACTCCTTATATTTTATTTTGAGACAGGGCCTTGCTAAGTTGCTGAGGTTGGTGATCCTCCTGCCTCAGCCTTTGAAATTACTGGGATTACACACATGTGCCACCGCGCCCAGCGCTTTATTTTTAATTTTTTTTATAAGAATAATCTCTTTTCGGCTGGGGATGTGGCTCAAGCGGTAGCGTGCCATGCCTGGCATGCGTGCGGCCCGGGTTCGATCCTCAGCACCACATACCAACAAAGATGTTGTGTCCGCCAAGAACTAAAAAATAAATATTGAAAATTCTCGCTCGCTCTCTCTCTCTCTCTCTCTCTCTCTCTCCCCTCTCTCACTCTCTCTTAAAAAAAAAAAAAGAATAATCTCTTTTTTTAAAATATTTATTTTTAGTTTTTGGCGGACACAACATCTTTGTTTGTATGTGGTGCTGAGGATGGAACCCGGGCCACACGCATGCCAGGCGAGCGCGCTACCGTTTGAGCCATATCCCCAGCCCCCCCCCCCCAGCGCTTTATTTTATCTTGAGACAGGTCTTATCTAGTTGGCTAGGCTGGGCTGAAACTTGTCATCTTCCTGCCTCAGCATCCCTAGTAACTCTCTGGGATTCTACGTGTGCATTACAATACCTGGCTTCCCTCACTATTCTTTGCTGTTCTGTACTGTTAGGCTTGTTTGTGTTGGACAGATACCAGGTACTGAAATTAAGGAGATACATTTGGCAGTTCCTCTAGAGTAGGGGAGATACTCTAATAGAGGACACAAATATACCACATATACTTGGTAACAGCAATCCCTGAGCAGTAAGAAATATAAACCCTGCTAGCACTGCTCTCACCATGAACACTGCTTCTTCTTACTGGATGTCTCTGGTGTCAACACTAACTGATCCTCCTTTTTGGAAGTCTTACTTCTTTTGTCACCACAACCCACCTTCTGTGTTTCCTCCCATCTCTGTTTGTACCCCCCTTTCCCCACCCTCAATCTTCTTTTAAGATGTTAGTAGACCTCAGGGCTGACCTTAAACCCTTCACAGATTGGGTAGTATCTTTGTTGACTCATCTCCTCCCCAGTTTAAGAATGACTAATAATATAATGTTAACCAGCCCTATCTAGCCCTTTTCTTTGGATTTATTCATTTAATACTAGGTGCTTGAGATATTGTGAATGTAAAACCATGCACAGTCCCTGCCCTTCTGGAACTTAAAATGTCTCATGCAGGTTATAGGCATCAATCAAATAATCACATATAGAATGATCTAAGGAGGTTGAAGAAAGATTTGGAGACAATAGCACTTGGTTAGCTATCTAAATAATAATGTTGAGGTTTGGAGGTTGGAGGGAAATGTCTGTCAGAACAGTTTGTAATGACTTCCTGGAAGAAGAAAATATGATGAGTATGAGGAACTATATGGCCTGTGTGGATAGAGTGAAAAAAGTGGGGTACAAAGAAAACTAAGGAGGTGAGTGTGGACTAGTTTATGCAAGGCCTTCTAAGGCTGTAGAAAAGTTTTGTTTTAACCCAGGAGATGAGGAGCCACAGAAGCTTACAGCAGAGGAATAATACATTGACCTGTTCATTTAAACAGAAACCATGTTGTTTGTAGGAAATTCTTTGGGGGGAAAAAAAAAACAAAATAATACATCTTTGGTATCTCTGTGTGTGCATGGTTTTCATTTCAAATATTTGTGAAAATACCATTATTCCTTCAGACAAACAGAAGATTACCCCCCCCCAGAAATTTATTAAAAGAAATTGACAAAACAGAGTCAACACTATGAAGATGACTGTGCACCACAAAATGGAGTTCAGGCAGGGAAGGGATAGGTTACCCATCACAGTCAAATTTTAGCTGCTATCAGGGCATATCTTGCGGTGTTCACAGATTTTCGGCTCTATTTTTATAAGCTTTGGCTATAGCACAGAAATTTCATTCATCTCCTTGACTACACCTCTGGCTGAGGTGCCATTGGATCAGTGCTACCCAAAGTTATTGGTTAGCCTACCTTTGCCAGTAAAAAGCCCCAAATTAAGGATCAAGCTTCTTCAGAAATCATTTTTATGGATAGCAAAGCATTTAGACACACCAGAGTCAATCTAATTTTGGGAGTTTGGTTTGTCGAAAGGCAGTGCTCTCCATGAACTCTTCGGAAACTATGCACATCCATGAGCTTCTTGGGCCTCACACGACGCTTATTCCTGTTTTTTGTTTTGTATGTTTTGGTACTGGGGATTGAAAACAGGGGCGGTCTACCACCGAACTACATCCCAGCCCTTTTACTTTTCGTTTCGAGACAGAGTCTCGCTAAATTTCTGAACCTGGCCTTGAACTTGCCATCCTCCTGCCTCTGCTTTTGAGTGGCTGCTAATACAGGCGAACACCACGCCCGGTTCCCTGGTATTTTGATATCAGGATAAAAATTTTAAAATAGGGCTTTGGATTATCGCTTTCACTCTTAATTGTTTCGGTTTTCTGGTGAAGTCTCATAGCTTCCACCACGGGTCCAAAACGAGTTATGATTGCGATGGTTGCCGGGGCTCCGTCGCGCTTGGTAGACGTCAGCACTTGTCAGTGGGTAAAAAACGCTGCGTAGTGGCACTGGGGCGGGGCTGGAAATAACTGGCGTGTGATTGGCTCTTTAACAACCGAATGTTAATTAATGTGCCAGTTTGTAATGTCTTTGAAAACTCAAAAGCGTATTCAAACCGCTTTACGTAACTATTGTAATAGAGAGATTTTCTTTAGAAAACATCTGCCAATATACATTTTAGACGTCTGGTGCTGGAAGACTAATTCACCATCAGCAAAATGTGTGTGTGTTTCATGCACTTGGGAAAGGAAGAGGAATGGATGTTAAGACTATACTTTCAGGGATCATTTCTATAGTTCGTTACTAGAGAAGTTTCTCTGATCGTGTAGAGTACCGAAAACCACGAGGAGGAGTTGTAGCGTTCCCTTCTGAGCGTGAAGCAGGCATTTGGTGTTGCTTTACTGCAACTGCCTCTTGCCATTGATGATCGTTCTTCTCTCTTTTTAGGAGAGTAAGAGGGAGGGAACGCAGTCTGAGTGGTTTCCGTATTTTACTTACTGTTAAAAAATGTAGATGTGAGTTTTTTTTTTTTCCTCCTATAAACTTCCTTTTGGTGTTATTGTTTGCTAGTCTTTTTTTGGGGACAAGGTAGTTAATTACAAATAATTATTCTCGTGGGTAGGGAAACTTTGTGGGGTAACCCCGCTGGGATTGCTTAGCGCTTTTTTTTTTTTTTTTTTTTTCTGCTGAGGCTGACTTTGAAATAGTCATCTTCCTGTCTTAATCTCCTGGTTCTCTGGGATTAGTGGCGTGGGCTACCTGGCCTGCCATCGTGGGGTTTTTATGGTTAGGTTACACAGCGTTTACTTTTTAAAACTTATTTTTAAGTTGGGTGTTGTGGTTTTGTTTTTGTTTTTTTTTTATAATTGTTACAGAAAGTGGGAGAGAAGATGATTAACTTTTTTTTTTTAAAGAGAATTTTTGAAATATTTTTTTAGTCTTCGGGGACACAACATTTTTGTTTGTATGTGGTGCTGAGGATGGCCAGACGCATGCCAGGCGAGCTCACTACCGCTTGAGCCACATACCTAGCCCCTTAAGTTGGGTTTTGAATGTACAGTATGTTGTTCGATCTACAGGTTGATTCATCTATCCTGGCCACTCTTGAAATATTTTTTTTTTATAGATGAAGAGTGGTTTCTGATGAAGGCAAGACTTTTTTTTTACTGCGTGTCTAAAAAATTAATTTCCTTTTTTATTACCTTTATTTATTTTTTATTTTAATATTTATTTTTTAGGTGTGGATGGAAACAATACAATAATACAATGCATTTATTTATTTATTTATTTATTTTTATTTAATGCCGTGCTGAAGATCGAATCCAGGGCCTCCCACATGCCCTGAGTGAATGCTCTAACACTGATCCCCA
The DNA here is from genome assembly GCF_052094955.1 of Ictidomys tridecemlineatus. Classification (NCBI taxonomy): domain Eukaryota; kingdom Metazoa; phylum Chordata; class Mammalia; order Rodentia; family Sciuridae; genus Ictidomys; species Ictidomys tridecemlineatus. The sequence continues at coordinate 32,590,912 of NC_135479.1, read as the reverse complement.
ACCCCAACCCCATACTTTGTTGTCCTTTTTGGTATTGGACTTGAACCCAGAGGCACACACAACGCTGAGGCACATCTTTAACTCATTTTTTTCAGTCAGTGGCTCAACTAGGTTGTTTAGGCCCTCAGTAAACTGAGATTTATATCAAATTTGGAATTCTGCTTTTCAGCCTCCTTGAGTCGCTGGGTTTAATTAAAAGCATGTGCTACCACTCCAGCTTTAATTTCTTTCATCCTTTCTTTTTTAGAAAATAATACCAGAGTGTATTATTTCAGCGCAGTTTTTGAAACATATTTGATAAATAAAACACTAGGTTTGCCTTCTAATTTATTTGTGCCCCTCTGTGTTAAACTGGATCCATCTACCCTTTTTTTTTAAAAGTTCACAGCAGTAATTCAAGAAATATAATGTAATTTTATATTGAAATTTTCTAGTTTCATTTTAGGAAGATTTCTGATGTTTGCATTAATTCTGTATTTGCTTTTGCAGGAATTTATGTTGATGCAGTTAACTCTTTGGGCCAAACAGCACTTTTTGTTGCAGCATTATTGGGCCTTACAAAGGTAGTTGATGTTCTGGTGGATTATGGATCAGACCCAAATCAGTAAGTACAATAACATCAGTAGCTAGAAAATAAGTGTTCTCAAGGGTAATCCCCTCAACATTCATACTGAAGATAGAACCCAGGGATGCTCTACCACTTAGCTATATCCCTAACCCTATTTGTTTAAGTACCAGGGGTTGAATCTAGGGGGTGCTTTACCACTAAGCCACATCGCCAGCCCTTTTTATTTTTTATTTAGAGAAAGGGTCTCTATGAATTATGTTTTTTATTAGTTGCTCAAGACAATACAATGATCTTGACATATCATATATTTGATTCAAATAGGGTATGAATTCTCATTTTTCCACGTGTACAGTTTGCAGGATCACATTGGTTATACGTCCATGTGTATACATACAGCAATCCTAGTGTCAGTTGTATTCTGCTGCCTTCCTTATCCCTCCTCCCCTCCCCTCCCCTCCCATCACTATTCTCTACCCATTCTACTGTGACACTTATGAATTACCTAGGATATTGCTAAGTCACTCAGGTTGGCTTTGAACTTGCGATCCAGTAAACTATGTATTTTGATTCCACTTGGACCTGTACTCCCTTGCAAGGTGTTAAATGAAAAAATTTAGGTGGGAAACAGATTATACAATATATTCATATTCATGCTTTTGTATATACATAGAAAATCCTGAAATGATAGAAAAACTTGTAATAGTAGCTGCCTTTGGACAAGAAAACTGTGTATCTTGAGTTGCAAAGGTTTTTTGTTGTTGTTGTTTTGGTGTGTGTTGGCGGGGTGCCAGGGATTGAACTCAGGGGCACTTGACCTTTGAGCCACATCCCCAGCCCTATTTTGTATTTTATTTAGAGACAGGGTCTCTATTTAAGTTACTTAGCACCTTGCTTTTGCCTCAGCCTCCCAAGCCACTGGGATTACAGGTGTGCACCACTGCTTCCAGCCTAGAGTTGCAAGGTTTTAATTTTTTTTCTTTGTTCCTTTGTTAACTTCTTTTCCTTTCCTTTCCCCTTCCGTCCTCCTTATCCCAATTGTGTTTGTTTTTCAACTAAAGGGCAAAACTTCCCATGTGGTTCTGATGTGCAGCCAGGTTAAGAAACTAACTATACATCACACCATCACCATACCCTAGTCACATTAAAAGCCATACCTTGTCTCACATAGTTTAATGGCATTGATGATATTTTTTTGTGTGGTGTAGATCCTTATCTGAATTGGTTATGCCAATGTGTTATGGGTCTCAACTGCAAGGTTTAAGGAGGGGTGGCGCCTAAAACAGTTGTCTCTTTTTTGATGGTACAACCGAATCGAGGGGTGCTCTTCCAGGCTTCCTACCACCTAACTACATCCTAAGCCCTTTTTGGTTTTTATTTTGAGACAGGGTCTTGCTAAGTTACCCAGATTGACCTTGAACTTGCCATCCTCCTGCCTTAGTCCTTAGGATTTTAGTTGTGTGCCACGATGCTTGTCTCAGAACAATTGTCACACGAGAGATGGTTTCTGGTTACTGTGCTTGACCAGCCTGACCCTAGGGTACTGTAGACAAAAAAGGGCAGTCAATATCAGGGGGTGATAGGGCAAGAACACTATGGTTTGTAGTCAGACACATATTTATGTATGAACCTCAGCCTTGCCCTTTTGTTTCCTTATTTAATGGAAATGGGAAAGATAATATCTTGGAGGTTAAAGTTAATGATGGAAAAAAGATGAGTGTTAAGCTCCTGTTGGCACAGATCAGGGCATCGTGAATAATCACTGAAGGTTGCCAGTGTAAACTGGGAGCCCTGTGTTATGTATTGAATCCTCCATCCTGGAAGGAAGGAGTTTTGTCATGGACACTCTCCTCCCTTCCTACTCCCAGCCGCTGCTTTGATGGGAGCACACCTGTACATGCAGCAGCATTTTCAGGAAATCAGTGGATTCTTAGCAAACTGCTGGATGCAGGAGGTGACCTGCGGCTCCATGACGAGAAGGGTCGAAACCCACAGACCTGGGCCTTGGCAGCAGGGAAGGATCGCAGCACTCCAGTAAGTATGGATCCCACTTTGCAGTCATACCCAGTGGAAGAACACTGAGTTGAGAGTGAGTATCCTGGTGCAGCACAGGGCTTGCAGCAAGTCTTAACATTGGCATTAGACACATATGCCTGAGTTAAAGCAAATTACCCTGTAAAACCTAGGATAAATCTAGTGAATCTTTGTAGTCATCTGTGCAGTGGGAATGGAGAACAATTATAATTTGTCTAACCCATTTAACTACTACTTACTAGGACTCATGTTCTAAATGTTTTTCATGTAGTAACTTACTTTTAATCTAACAACAACTTCTCAGGTAGACAATAATATGTTTCTCATTTTATAAACAGAGAGACTGAGGCCTGTTGACATTAAGTAACCTGCTTGAGTTCACACACTGGCAGGTGTGATGTATTGTTTTTTGGGGAGCCCTGCACTGAAAAAACAAACAAACAAACAGAGTACATGTTTTTTTGCAATAGGGTATCATTGAGTTTCTGAGGCTGATGTCAAACTTGCAGTCTTTCTGCCTCAGCCTGCTGAGTAGATGGAATTTCAGGTGTGCACTACCTCAATTAGCTTTGTGATATGTTTTAATGAAGACTAAATATCATAACAAATGTAAACAAAAGGTCATGTATAGTGTGAGCACTGTCGCATCCAGTCTCCTTCCCTGTTTCTGGCTCTCCTGCTTATTAGCTGTTGGTTTTTCTGCCCATTTTCTTCATCTGTTGAAGAAGGGAGTTGGAAATTATTGACAAGTCTTCTCCCTGAAAAGCATTTCATATCTTTAGAAAATCACTTGGAGCCCTCCCTTTTCCAGAGATTTACCTTTTGGGAGCTCTCAGTTCCTCAGACCATTCATCTTCACATCCAAGCTTCCAACTCCCATTAAGGGCTGGTGTGGCCAGCATTGAGTGTCTTTGTCTTATGTTGCAGATGGTGGAGTTTATGCAGCGCTGTGCCTCACACATGCAGGCCATCATCCAGGGCTTCTCTTATGACCTTCTGAAGAAGATAGACTCCCCTCAACGGCTCATTTGCAGCCCGCCCTGGTTTGGGGGTCTCATGCAGGGGTGAGTATGGCTTCAAGCCGGAGTGAAATGTTCTGCACTTCCCTAGCATTTTTGTGTGGGAGCCCTGGATTGTGGGCTGCTTCAGTCTCTGCCTCCTCAGTATCTTCTGGCATCCGGCGCACCAAAAGTGATGAACTTGGAAAGAGAACCCATGCCCTTGATAAAGATTGGCCAGACGAACATCTTCAGCCATCTCTTCCCTCCCTCTCAGAAGGTCTAGAGGAGATGGTTTCAGTGGGAATCACCCTATGGTTAGCAGAAAATGAAGTTCTCAGATCTGAGGAGCCCAGCAGAAAGCTGGGCAGTGGGGCAGATGGCTGACTCTTCTGTGTTTTCTTGTTGTTGTTGTTTGTTTTTTTGTTTTATAACTGGGGTTTGAGCCCAGGGGATTTAACTACTGAGCCACATCCCCATCTCTTTTTATTTTTAATTTTGAGTCAGGGTCTTGCTCAGTTTCTTAGGGCTTTGCTAAATTGCTGAGGATCGCTTTGAACTTGCTATCCTCCTGCCTCAGCCTCCTGAGCTGTTGGGATTACAGGTGTGTGTCACCAGTGCTGTCTGTTTTTTTTGTGTGTGTGGGGTTTGTTTTTTTTTTTTTTTTTTTGGTACTAGTGATTGAACCCAGGGGCACTGGATCACTGAACCACATCCCCAGCCCTTTTTATTTTTCGAGACAGGGACTTGCTAAATTGCAATTGCTTAGGGCCTCACTAAATTGCTGAGGCTAGCTTTGAACCTGCTGCCTCAGCCCCCTGAGTATCTGGGATTACAGATAATTCACTACTGTACCTGGGCAGAATGACCTTTTTAAAATGGAAATTGAGATGTGCCACTCTACTAAAAACTCTTTGGGACCTTCCTTGTTATCAGGATAAACTCCTTGCAAGGTCAACCCATCCTACCTCATCTCCTGCCCCTGTCCCTTGCATGCATTTTCCCATTTATAGTTCAGATTGTAATCATTTTATTTGTATGTGTACTCTATTTTCTTAGTTAGGCAGACAGAACCCTCACTGATTAGCAGCCTGGTGCTAGGTAGAGGCTCCAGTACAAGGAGGGTGGGTTCATAGGCCAGCCAGAAAGGAAAACCCAAGTGTTTTGTTTTGTTTTCCTGGTACTGGAAAGTTCTAACCACTGAGCTATACACCCAGTCTTACTATTTTATTTTGTTTGGAGACAGAGTCTCACTAAATTGCCCATACTAGCCTTCAACTTGAGATCCTCCTCAGCCTCCTGATTAGCTGGGATTACAGGTGTGTGCCACTGCATCTGGCTGGAAAATCCAAGTTCAAGTGTTGATAAACTTGTAAAATTTTCCTTATAACCTAGACAGCATTTGTTTAGTGGCACATCTCAATTTCCATCTTAAAAAGATGAAACATTCTAACTATGGGGTGAATAGAATGTTTAATGGAAAATAAAATGGAATGTAACTGCCAACTTTTTTTGTGGAACTTTCTTTTTTATTGGTACATTATAATTATGCATGATAGTGGGATTTGGTACATATTTATAACATGCATATAACATAATTTGGTCCATTTCATTTCCCAGTGCTTCCTGTTTTTTTCCTCTCTTTCTTTCTTGGTTCTCTTCCTCTACTTTACTGCTCTCCATTCTATTACCCATCTTTTTTTTTTTTTTTTTTTTTTTTTGTGGTGCAGGAGATTGAACCCAGAGCCTCACACATGGTAGGCCGGCACTGTATCACTGAGCTATATTTCCAGCCCACTCCTTTTTTTTTAATAGAAAGAAACCACACAAGGGCTGGGGTTGTGGCTCAGCGGTACAGCAATTTCCTTTCATGAGCGAGACCCTGGGTTCGATCCTCAGCATCACATAAAAATAAATAAGTGAAATAAAGGTATTGTGTCCAACTACAACTAAAAAATAAATATTAAAAAAAGAAACCACACAAATCCTGGGAATAAGAGTTGGCCTTTTAGATCTGTGAGTGGTGCCATATCAGAACCTGGATAGGAAAAGAAAATAAAAGCACTGAATTGAGAAGAACAGGTAATTATGGTGGTAGATAACTGGAGTTAGTTTTTTCTTCCCTTCATGCAGGCAAGTTTAGTTACATAGATATGGATAGAGAAATTTAGATAAGAGCAAAACTTAGTGGTCTGAACTATAATTTTTGTCCAGGTCACTCTTAGAAAACAGTCTACTCTGTTGCTTAGTCAGAACTCACACCCTCAAACAGCCACAAATGCTGCCCAGGGGCCCCAGGAGGATGGGAGGCCTTATTAGTGACACCTGCTATTCTGCTACTTGGTGGTCTCAGCCTCACAGCCAGCTCCAAGTCTGTTTCCATGGGCAAGAAACAGTCCACTATCTCCTAGGTCTTTGAGGTATAAGTACATATACTTGGTTTCTAGAGGACACTGCTGAGGTGATGTAGGAGAGGAGCCTTTACCTCATAGTGTGTCTGTTAAAATAATGTGACCTGGTTGTCATCTACACTGATTGAGAGTAATGATGCTGGGCCATCAGATGTAAATTAGGATGTCTTATTTACTTCCTTCTAGATGTCAGAATCTTCTCTTTAGTTGCTTGGCAGGTTAAAGCAGTTAAGAGCCAGCCTGGCACTGAAGAGTTGCTGAGGAGACAGAGTCTGTACTTAAGTACAATGTCTACATCTGTTCATGAATAGTGGCACATGGAGATTCACAGAACTAGTGCAGGCTGGAGCTTGGAATGCACTGTCCCTCCAGCCTCTGCCATTTGTCAAGAAGAGGAACTGGCTTCTGTGGCAGTAGAATGTTTTTTCCTTCAGTCTGAGCAAAAATTATTCAATTAGCAAGTACTAATTCAGTACTTACTGTCTTGGTGTGAACTGATCCATATAACCAATAAGTCATAGACATATGTTATAGACTATAAGAATAAGGTAAGATAATTTAGATAAGCAACAATAAGACATCAGTTCATGGAAAAGTTCATCAGGAGTAAGCCTAAGTAATAATAATAAAATCATGTAACTGTAAGACATAGGATTTAAGCCACAGGAAAAAAGATGGTATGGTGAAAGGTGTTAAGTCAATATGCCAGTATAGTTATAGATAAATATAGGCTGATAGGTTAATATAGATATAGACAAGGTTAAATCAATATAGTTGTGAACAATTGTATTAGCTAAAGTAGACATAAGGCTTTTAGATATCAGTAGTAAAATGATGAGTAAATGAGATAACTGCAAGCATCAAATAAGTTACTAGTACTGGGATAGCAGGAATAGAGTCACTGTGGCTATACAAACAAAAAGTATGGCCATAGGGTCTCCATCTTAGCTGTTCTAGACTCTATTCTAGTTTTCTGTTACTGCTCCTGTGAAGAGGGAACTAAGAAAGCTGTCTTTTAAAAAATTGTTTTTCTTTACTTTATACCCCACAGAATGTACCCAACTCAGGATATGATGGTGGTCATGGTGTGTTACATCCTGGGTTTGAATACATTTATAGGTCTACATGACTTTAAAAGAGATTATCGCCCCTGCTCAGCTGAAACTCAGGATACAGTTGTCTAACACTTGTTTGGACCTGAGATGTGGTTAAGCTGACTGCTTTTTTTTTTTTTTTTTAACTTCTGTAACTTGCGTGCTTGCATGACACTGAGAAAAGCCCCTGAATTGTGGTTTTCATCCTTAAATTCCCAAGACACAGACCAGGAAATTGCTGTTCTCCCACAGAGCTTCAGTCTCTACAAGTGGGTGATAGTCCCTGGCCAGGTAAATAAAGCACTCTTTGATTTGAATTTGGACTTCAGAGTGTTTTCTGAAGCGGCTCCTCATAATGCTACCACATTCATGACATAATGATGCCAGGCTCCAGGAGCCAAAGAAATATAAGGTATTACCACTCCTTTCAGGGTACCTCCAGTTAATGGAGCCCTGGTGTGCAGGTGGTGTTTTGGGTGTGGTATACAGGAAGAGAAGTAGCTACATGAGCAGCATCTAGGTCTGGTTTCTACCGCTGTTTTCTCACTTCAGGCTAGCAGGCTTCCCCAACCAGGGCTCTGTTTTCCCATCTGTAAAATGAGAAAGTTTGAGAATAAATGTTTTAATATTCTTTGCAATTCTGGCCGTCTGTATTCATTTTCTGTCACTGCATAATGAATTGGTCCTCAAACTTAGCAACATTAAACATTTTTGCCTCATAAAATTTCTGTGAGTCAGGAATCAGGGAACAGCTTAGCTAGATCACAGTCAAGATGTCATTTTGGGCTGCCATTATTAAAGGATTGACTAGGGATAGAGGATCCAGTTCCAAGATGGTGCACTCATATGACTAGAAAATTGCTACTGGGTGTCAGACCTCTCCATAGGACTACTTCAGTATCCCACAATTCCCCCAGAGCAAGTGATTCTCCAAGAGAGATCAGGGCAGATGTCGTGGTAGATCTCATCTTGAAAGTGATACTTCATGGTTTCTGCAATATCCTACAGATAATGTGTCTGACCTTTGAGGGATAAGAATACCAGGAAGTGAGAATCATTCCTTCTTTTTTTTTTAAAGATAGAGGAGAGAGAGGGAGAGAATTTTTTTTTAATATTTATTTTTTAGTTATCGGCAGACACAACAATCTTTGTTGGTATGTGGTGCTGAGGATCGAACCCAGGCCGCACGCATGCCAGGCGAGCGCGCTACCGCTTGAGCCACATCCCCAGCCCCAAGAGAATCATTCCTTCTCAGAGACTGGCTACTATACAATCTGTAGACACACACACACACACAGAAAGATCAAGCAGTCATGCTCACTTAGCTATCCCATGGACTAAAATTGGTATGAAGAGAATATTAGCATGGCCCTTGTATAAGGATTATGTGCAGATTTGTGAAATGTGCCATATTTTTCATTGTGGCTATTGGTAGCTAATGTTGCTGCAGATCTAGAATAAGGGACTGATCCTCTTCCCCACCACCTGAAGGGAGCTACATCCCTGGCCCCATTTCTTTTTATTTGGAGATGAGATCTCACTAAGTTGTTGAGGCTGGCCTCAAAGTCCTCCTGCCTCAGCCTCCTGAGTTGCTGGTATATTGCCCAAGGTCTTTAATGTATATCTTCTAATGAAAGAGATTACATTCTTTTTTTTTAAAGTCATCTGGCAAAGCAAAATGCACTACACATTCTGAAAACTTGGTTTAGTAATTTTTCTCTGGATATGTGTTGTTAATTCTTATTTTTTTTCTATCTTTAAACATTTCTAGGAACCCTAATGGCTCTCCTAACCGGCTGCTTAAAGCTGGAGTCATTTCTGCCCAAAATATCTACAGCTTTGGATTTGGGAAGGTAAGAGGTTGCCAATGGTTGAGAGTCTGTGGCCCCCTCTCTGAACTTTGTTCCCTTCCTCCTTCCTTATCTTCACCAATGCTTTTTGCTCCTTTCTTTCCCTTTGAAGGAAAGGTATTTCATAATATTTTTGTTCTTACTGACAATGGTTAAAAAAAAAAAGTTGGGAGTTCCCTTGAATAACCCTGGGCTAGATTTGAGGAGTTTAAAAGATGATCTTTTAATTTTGAGTAAAGGACCCAGAGAGCCACACTGTCCTATCTCTGTGGATTTGCCTCTCAATGACCTTGCCTTTCCACACACAGCCTGTGGGATGTTTGTTTGGTACTGGGCGTTGAATTCAGGGACCCTCTACTGCCGGGTTTTTGTTCTCGCAACTAAAAGGCTCTAGTTAAACTGGGCTAACTGGGCTGCACGAAGTAACCACACAAGAGACACAAATACCTTTTTCTTTGGGGTCACTGTGAGGGCTCCTCTGACCTTAAGAGTCCGCAGAAAGAAAGCCACAGCACGCACTGACCCCTTTTATTGAGGAGAAGTTATTTAAATGAGGCAAGAGGTCAGGTTTCAGGGGGCTGAATCTATCTTCATGATGTCCACTGTCAGCAGGTTGACTGACACCTGGGTAGGCCACACCCAAGGGCACAGTAAGAGAAGGGGACACACACACAAGGCACTTCCATGGAATTTCTATCCTAAACAGGGTAAGGGGTTATATTACAAAGGAACAGGTAAGCGTAGCTTCACCCATGGGGCTATAGCAAGTCACACCCATTTCTGTGACTGAGCACCTCAGCACCCAGCCGGGGAGTGTAACTCAGTCACCGGTAAGGTTGGCCTCCCACACTCTACCACTGAGCTATATTCCCAGCCCATTTTTATGCAAATATATGGACTCACCAAGTTGCCCAAGCTAGCCTCAAATTTGCCATTCTCCTGCCTCAGGCTTCTGATTATGGGGATTACAGGCATACTGGAATGATTTTAAGGAATTGAGATTTTTTAATTGAGGAATATTTTGAGGACAGATAGTATCTTTTGAGTCCTTGAGTCTACCTTTAACAGAAATAGTTAGGAAACATTGCTGAGTGAGTGAGTGTTGTTTTACAACAGCTCAAAATTCTGTTCCTTGTGCTGAGGCGACTTGGGGGGTGGTAGAGGTCGGAGGAATGTGAGCTTTGGCTACACATAGGCCTGGGTTCTGAGGGGGTCACAATAGGCCCCTCATTCCCATCCAAAGCACTTCAAGTGGGCATCTCATTTCTTTCTGTGAGCATCGGTTTCTTTATTAGTGAAAGAGTGTTACAACCTTGCAGGGTTTCTAGGGAGAATAATGTAAATTAAGGAATAAGTTATAGTGCATTTGGATATTCAGCAGTTTAGTAAGTGGCAGCTAGCATCATTTTTAGTTGTGTGACAAGATTCTGGAAGTATTTTGCTTTTCCTCTTTTTTCCCCACGATTTAAAGCTGTGCTTTGGTTTCAGTTTTACCTCACAGGGGGGACGCAACTTGCCTATCTAGGATCTCTTCCAGTAATCGGAGAAAAGGAAGTGATTCAAGCTGATGATGAACCCACTTTCTCTTTCTTCAGTGGCCCCTACATGGTCATGACTAAGTAAGTGGAAGCTGGCTAGTGGGAAGAGTGGGCTGCATGTGACTTCCTTGTGTATGGAGGTTTAGGGATGTTGCCTGGTGGTAGAGCACCTACGTGGTGTGTGCAAGGCCCTGGATTCAGTCCCCAGTACTGCAAAATACAAATATAGAAAGGAAGAAGGCATGTCTGAATCAGGGTTTCTCACTGTGGACTTTTGTGGCCAGATGATCCTTTGTTGTTACACAGGCAGTCTTGTGCATCAAAGGATATTGAGAAGTGTTGCTGTTTTCTACCTACTAGGTGCCAGTGACAAACTCTTCTACATTTTATTTGTAACAAATAAGCTATTTGCATTTATCGCCAGATGTCATTTTGGGAGAAAACTGAGTTCTGAAAGATTATTCATTACAGTATTTCAGCCTCTCTGCTTGCTTGCTTTTTTGGCACTGGAGATTGAATTCAGGGGGTGCTCTTCTAATGAGCTATAGCCCCAGCCCTATTTACTTATTTTTTAGTTTTTTAGTTGTAGATGGACACAATACCTTTATTTATTTATATGTGGTACTGAGGATCAAACCCAGTGTCTTACATGTGCTAAGCAAGTGCTCTCCCACTGAGCTTCAACCCCAGCTCCCCATTTTATTTTTTTACTCTGAGACAGGGTCTAGCTAAGTTGCGGAAGCTGATCTTGAACTTGTGATTCTCCTGCTTTAGGCTTCCAAGTTGCTGAGATTACAGTCATGCACCAACGTGCCTGGCCTTAACTTGTCTGCTTTCTAAAAAATTAGAGGCAGCTTAGTGGTAATTGTCTTGCCTCTTTTGCAAGCCAGAGGATATTAGGCTTCTGGAGAAGCTAGAACAGGTATCAGCTGACACTGTCATCAATCAAATCTAGGTGAGGAGTATGGCAGCAACAGGTTATGACAAAAGTCCCTGGGGTATTTTCAGTCCTCAGAGGTATAGCCCCTGCAGAGTTCCAGGGGATCCCATGGCCAAGGTCTCTGAGCTCCTTGAGCCTGGTTGCTTCTTACTTGCTTAGAAGAAAAATTCTTAAAAAAGGTCTCTGCCAGATTTGTAAGGCCCTCTGACCTCTTGTTTTCCTGCCTCGGTCATGGATTTGTTGTGAAGTCCCCTCTTCTTTGACCCAAAGATAATAAAACAAAATACCCAACCTGATCAACACTCTTTCTTGAATCTTTTTGTGGTTTCTTTTTTTTTTAACCACCTCACCTAGTTCCCCAGGATGCTTTAGGACCTGGAGGTGGTGGGAATAGGGATGTCACAAAGTCTATGTGAACTCCACTCCTGGCTGGGAAGACTCACTGATGCTGTGGCTGCTCATTCCTTCTGTTCATGCTCTCTCCTGCCCCTGTAGCCTGGTGTGGAATGGGAGCAGGGTCACAGTGAAAGAATTGAATCTCCCCACTCACCCTCACTGCAGCAGGCTGCGACTGGCTGACTTGTTGATTGCTGAGCAGGAGCACAGCAGGTGAGAAGGAGGCCTATTATAGGTCAGGGTCTGTACAGACTCAGGTTCCGTGTGTTGGGCTATCCCTGGGCTATGGAGCATTTTCTCAGCCTCAGCATTTCCTAACTGTTGGAATAATTTATTGACTTGACTTCCAAAGGCTGCCAAGAAAGAGAAAGAAATAATGAACAATCTGAGGGGTGGGAATTTTGGTGGTAAGAGACTCAATTCTGTCAGCTATTCCATAACACACGTCTCTGGATGGTCCAGCCTCTTGGCCCATCTCGTTTTCTTGCTGTAGCCCTAAAGCTACTCTATTTAAGGCCCTCTGCTCATCAGAAGAGAATGTGGCTGTCCTATTTTCATAGATCATGGCTGTGCATGAGATCCAGACATTTGAGAACCATACCTCTGCCATTCAGGACATGCCATGGGTTCCTTAGGTTTCCTGTGGCTCCAGGGTTAGGTTCTTCAGCTCCTGCTGGGTTAGGCTCTTGATTCATGGTTTCACACTAGGGCCACCAAGACCCTGGGCTGGACATTGAGCTCTGTCCTGAATTTGCCACACAGCTGTTATAAGAGGTCTTCAGAGAGTCCAAGTCCTTCCTTTTGGAGAAGTCAGCTGGTGAGCTGGAAGGATTTGTAGGCATAGAGTAGGCTTTGGTGTGAGAGTGAGTGGGTTGTGTGACTTTGGGCAAGTTCCTGACATTTTTTTGACATTGGTTATCTCATTTCTAAAATGAGTATAGGAATGCATTTCTTGCATATGTGGTTCATCTTGTTCAGTAGCTCTTAGCAACATTGTCACTATTCTCACAGATCCCACCAACAGAGACCTCTATCCCTATTTCCTTTTTTCTTTTTCTTTTTTTTTTTTTTTTGTGGTACTAGAAATGGAACTCATGGGTGCTCTACCACTGAGCTTCATCCCCAGCCATTTTTGTTTGTTTGTTTTAATTTTTAAACAAGGTTTGGCTAGTTGCCAGGGTTGGCCTTGACCTTGCGATCCTTCTTCTTCAGGCTAGGATTATAGGCACTATAGGCACGAGCCACTGAGCCTTTTACATATTCTGTTTCTTTGGAAAATGCTATGTACAATGGTAACTGTTTAGAATGTATTCAGAGGTTTCAGAAGAAAGGACACCATGTCCTTCTACCCTTGGACCCCTTCTGAAGCTTCTTTTTTTTTTTCAGCAAGCTGCGGCACCCTCACCTGCTACAGCTGATGGCTGTGTGCTTATCCCAGGACTTGGAGAAGACCCGGCTTGTGTATGAGCGCATCACCATTGGCACTCTGTTCAGTGTTCTCCATGAACGAGTAAATGACTGTTCCATGATTTCTGCCTAGCTGCCCTCCTCCTGCCCTCTCTCCCTTGCCTCAGCACAGGGTTCCCCATTTGTGCCTAGAAGATACATTTCCAAAGCCTTTTTCTTTATTGGGGCTGTGTAACATGCCATTTCAAGCTGACAGGCACATGATCAGAACTAATGTGATGCTGTTATTTGCAGTTTTGCTTTATCACTATCTAAGAGCTTGACAGATTCAGAACAATGAACATACTTCTAGCTAACAAAGCCACTAGCTTTATTTTCCTACATTTTTCACTCGGGCTCTATCCTGGTTTGTATAGAGGCCTCCCTTCTTGCCTCTCAGATTTCTTTGAGGTGGGGGACAGATTTCCTGGCAAGGGTGCTTTGGGCTGGCATATGGCCTCAAAATGAGCTCATGGAGGGTTTCTCTTTCTCCATGATTTGTTCTAAAGACCAAGTCGTTAGAACTGGGTAGGGATAAAGAGAGACCCTCCAAAAAGGATCCTTCTCCCACATGGCCTGCTAGTCCTCCTGCCTGAGGACCTCCTAATCTTTCTGTTTTTCATTTTCTTTCCCTGACTGAGGGCATCACCTTAAAATGCTGTTTCTCTGGAGGAAAAGCATCACTTGGGTACATCGATGAGAGTAAATTTCTGTCCTCTTAGGGTGATCATTCTGGTTCATCTGACTGGTATAGAATCTGGACTGCTTACCTGCATATTGTGAGGTCCTTTGAGCTTCTAGATTCTCTCAAGAGCATAGGCTTGGACAGAGAGAGGCCCAGGACATGTTTACTGGTAGTAGTGGAGGAACTTCCCCTGAAAGTCTCCCCAAGGTTTACCCTGCAGGTATATACCAGGCTTTGAGAACTTTCAGCTTAGCTGAAGGAATCTAGGTTTAGAGTTTGGGGGCCTGGGTCAGTAGGACTTCAGGCCAGTCAACTAACCTCACTGAACTTTAGGTTCTCCACCTATACATTGGGATACCAGATAGCTATAAAAATCAAATGAAAAAACTTTGGAAATTACAAAGGATCCTACAGTGTCAGTGAGCCTTTCCCTTTTGTCCCTGGTACTTTTATCTCTCACTTGCAGCGGTCCCAGTTCCCAGTGCTGCACATGGAGGTGATTGTGCCCTTACTGCTCCAGATCGCTGACGCCCTGAGATACCTGCATTCTCGAGGGTTTGTCCACCGCTCCCTCAGTTCCTACGCTGTCCACATCGTCTCCACAGGGGAAGCAAGACTGACGAACCTGGAGTACATGATGGAAAGGTAGGTTACAACCTCAAATGTGGCTTTCTTCTGAAGAGGGTCTCCCTGGGGACCTTTTCTATAGAGATAGAATATGACCTGGGCAGGTTTCTTCATTGATGGGCAGAATTTTGCATCGGTGGTAGAAGAGATTTTCCAAATGGCTTGGCTTGTCTGCCAAGCCTGCAGAGACTTTAGAGAACTTACTTCTGCTCAGGACATTCTCATTTTAGTAAACATGTAACAAGAGGCCATGTTAGCCATGGTGTGTAAAGCCTCTAACTACCCACTCCAAAATTTTCAGTGGCTTAGCACAACTGAGGTGTATGTCTTACCTTGCAATCTAGCATGTGTGTTGAAGTGGGCACTGTTATGTGTTTGTCCCATGGGTAGCTCTGCGTTCTGAGGCAGTAAGTGCGTAATCACCTCCATGTGCAGCACTGGGAACTGGGGCTGCTGCAAGTAAGATAAAGTGCCAAGATGGAAAGGGAAAGGACTCGCCTCAGTCCTCTATTGCATTCTTTGCATTGCTGACCAGGGAGCAAGAATGAGCAGCCTAAAATGGACATGTCACAATATCCCAATTTGCCATGGACAGAGCCCAGGCACTTTCTTACTACATGGAGGCTGGGAAACATGCCCAAGCTGTAGGTGAGAGAAGATGATAGGTGCCAGCGAGCTTTTTGGTCTAACATATCTCCTACACGAATACTAAAGTCATTCCCTGAGTTCAGGATCTCAGAACAATGAGAGGTACTCTTACACCCTCATTCAAGGGCTGGTGTATGAGCTTAGTTTGCTGTTGGGCTGGAGTCAAAGGCTGCATGAGTGTTGGGGGCAGACTCCATGTTCTACCCAAGACTTTACGAGGAAGAGGATCTTTTCTACACTTCTTTGCTGCCATCCACAACTTTGAGCCTTTGGCCCAGTGTTGGTTTTGCTCTGCTGAGAAGCCTCAGCCACTTGCTCAGCCAGTAAGCCTTACTTAGGTCTCCTACCATCTCTTATCCATGTTTCCCATCCATCCTTTTCTCTTGCTTTGTTTCTGAATCTCTCAACAGGTCTTTGCTTCTCACGTACTATGTAATTTATTTCTTCCGTGAGATGCAAAGCTCCATGAGGGCAGGGATTGTTTTATTCACTGCTGTATCCCAGGTACCTAGAATAGGCCTTCACACAGTGGGCATGCAGCCTATTTTTTAAAATTAATTATTTTTTTAATGTGGTGCTGAGGATCAAACCCAGTGCCTCACATATGCTAGGCAAGCACTGCACCACTGAGCTGCACCCCAGTCCACGGCCTATGTTTTTTGAGTGAATGAAACTGAAAGATTTTCACATCCCCAGACCTGTACTTATGTCTGTAGAAGAGAGCAGGAGCTAGATTTTGCTTGGTCTTATGGGCCTCATCAAGGAGTCTGATTTTAAACCTAAGCCACTGGGATGCTCTGGAAGGAGTTTTTTTATTTTTTTAACATTGTGGTGAAGTGGGTGATTTATAAGTTAAGATTGCTCTTCTTCTTGTGCGTGAAGGGACTCTGAGGGAGCAAGAAAGATGCAGGAGAGTAGTGAGGATGTGCCCAGAGCTGTTGTAGTTTCTTTGTGGGAGCAGGCAGAGGAAAGATGACTATCACCAGCCAAGCTGCTAAGCCTCAGAATATTTATTCTCAGTCTCAGTTAAAACCTTTTAGGGGGATGAGGCTGTGGCTCAGTGGTAGAGAGCTTGCCTAGCACATGTGAGTCATTGGGTTCAATCCTCAGCACCACATAAAAATAAAGTAAAGGCATTTTGTCCATATACAACTAAAAATATACACACACACACACACACACATACTTGGAAAAAAAAACTTTCAGGGAAGGTATGGGGGTGGAGTTCAGTGGTAGAATGCTTGTCTAATATATGTGAGGCCCTGGGTTCAATCTCCAGCACCAAAAAACAACAACAAAATCAGCAAACAAATAACTTTTGTTGTTGTCTGCAAGATCAAGTCAGACACCTTTGCAAGGTGCAGAAGCCGTCCTAAGTGGGACTTTACCTGTAGTGTCAGCTTTATCCCTTCCCACTCCTACTTGCCATTTGAAACCACTTTCATTCTATTCTGTTGGAGTGCTGTTCCCCCATCTGGAATACCTGCTCATGTTGACTTCTTTTATTTTATTTTTTTTTTTAAATATTTATTTATTTATTAGTTATTGGCGGACACAACATCTTTGTTTGTATGTGGTGCCGGAGGATCGAACCCAGGCCGCACGCATGCCAGGCGAGCGCGCTACCGCTTGAGCCACATCCCCAGCCCCGACTTCTTTTATTTTTGTTTTCATATTTTATTTTTATTTTTTTACCATATGATTTATTTTTATTTTTTTTTAGTTATATATGACAGTAGAATTCATGTTGACTTCTTTTAAATTCATTTCAGCACATCCCCTGAAGCTGCATCAATACCCTTATTCCCGAGGTACTTTTCACATCCGTTTTCTCACATGCACTTCTACTTAGTGTGTAAGCCCTACTAGGTAGTGAATTCCCAGGGAGCAGAATGACTTGTTTATCACTGTCTTCAGCAACCATATAATATATGCTCAGTCAAGTCATTGTTAAATGATTAGATGAATCTAGCTAAAGGAAAAATGGTCCACAGAAGGTCCAAAGTTGACCACGTTGGCTGTGAATTCCAGACCAGTGGGAACTGAGGAGTTTGGACTTTTTTATTGTTAATAACACCACCAGAAACTTTTCAGGAAAGCTGACAAGATTCAAACTATTGGTCAATGATGGAGCACCATCTGTTGTTGAAAAGGAGGAATAACACTTCCTTCTGCTTTTGCTGTCCCATAGAAATGTGAATCCTAAAGTGAAATGAAGATGGTTTGTCTGGGCATGTTCCCCACCCCTCCTCCAGTGCTGCAATCCCAGGCCCTTAGCATGCTAAGCAAGGGCTCTACCACTGAGCTACACTCTCAGGCCATCCTTGTCCTTTTATATATGAGGCCCGAAGAGGTTAAAGGATGGTGGGAAGTTACCTGGTTGGTTGGTTAGAGGCATAACTAGATCTAGAGCCAGGTGGGAGAATATACCTCTAGGCCACAGAGGCAGTATGGATTGGGAGATTGAGTGCAAGAAGATCAGCTAGGAGGCCATAGGGTGGAGCCAGTGGATCAAAAATGCAAAGAAAGATGGGATCAACTGTCCAGGTGATGGGGTGGGAAGTAACCAGGGTCAATGGCTATGGCAAGAAAGTATAGATTCTCATTTAGGTTTATTGAGCTCAGGATTTTTTTTTTTTTTTTGTGCTGGGGATCGAACCCTGGTCGTTGTACTTGTGAGGCAAGCACTCTACCAACTGAGCTATATCCCCAGCCCGAGCTCAGAATTTTAGGCAGAAATGTTAATTGTAGTCATAACTATAACAATGTACCCTTTTTTGAAAGTTGATAATGTGAGTTGGTTATCCAAGAATCCAAAAAAAAACTGTCAATTTCACATTTATTTTTGGTAACACTCTACTTGGGCATATTAGTTTGTTGAATGTCATTGTCAAGGGTCAGCACTCTCTCTTGATGTAAAAGTGATAACAGCAGTTTTTCCTACTCCTCAGCTTTTTCTTTTTTTTTTTTTAGAAAGGAAAGACAAGAAAGGGTGGAAATGCAGAATTAATTTTTTTTAAAGAGAGAGAGAGAGAGAGAATTTTAATATTTATTTTTTAGTTTTAGGTGGACACAACATCTTTGTTTGTATGTGGTGCTGAGGATCGAACCCGGGCCGCACGCATGCCAGGCGAGTGCGATACCGCTTGAGCCACATCCCCAGCCCCCTCAGCTTTTTCTTAATGGAATCTTTAGAGATTTTTTTTTTTGCAAGTGGTGTCACATAGCTGAGGCCAAATGTAATTTTAATGATGTCAAAGCTAAAGCCCAGACAAATAACTTTACTACCATGACAGCCAGAAAAGAAGATCCCCACACAGCTGGCTTTAACAGAGAAGGAAGAAAAGATTGTAAGAGAGGAAGGTGAAAGAAAATAAGAAACCTGGATTATAAATTACTTGTCCCTTGCCAAAGCTTTAGACACCCTTGAGAGAGGTGGGTATTTCCCTCTTAGAATTCCCTTCCAACTTGAAGAGTCATATATGCTGCTGCTTCATCTCCATCTCTGACAATACAACATTCCTTTGCTTTTCTGGGGGCTCAGTGATTGAGCATATATAAAGCCCTGGGATTGATCCCCAGCACAGCAAAAACAAAACAAAACAAATTGCCTTTTCTGTGATATTAATATAAGCTGTATTAATTTATTGTATAATTGTGTAATGATTATGCAAACACATTAAATTCATACATTAAAGATGTACACTTATATATTAAGTATGTATTTAAACATCAAATATGCAAGTATGTACAATTCCATACTGCTCACACTACACAAAGCCACATCTACTATTCAGCAATATATCCAAAAATTTAGTACCAGGTATTATAACTTCATGGTTTCTTGGGGATGAGACTCAGTGGTAAAGTGCTTGCCTAGTGTGCACAAAATACATTCAATACCTCATAACCATACCCCTGTCCTCCCCTGCCAAAAAAACCCAAAACTCTGCTGAAAGACATGTTATTTAGGTTATTTAGGGAAGTTTACCCAAAGTTTGAAATGGTCATCCTTATGCCAGACCAGGAAAGAACTTACTGTCTCTTGCTTTTGTTTTGCAGTAGTGAAAACTGCAGACCTTGTGCATTTTAGGCAAGTGCTCTACCACTGAACTATATTCCCAGCCTTTTTTTTTTTTTTTTTTAAATTTGGAGACAGAGCTAAGTTGCTGAGGTTGGCCTCAAACTTGGATACTTCTGCCAAAGTCTCCCAAGTTGCTGGGATTACAGGTGTGTGCCACCATGCATGCTAATAAGGTACCTACTCTCAAGGAATTGACTCCAATGGAGAGGAGGCAAATAGTAAACTAAAAAAATGAACAAAAAAAATTCAGATAACAAGTGTCCTGAAGCTAATAAAACAGGACTATTTTAGAGTAGGTAATCAAAAGGCCTCCCAGAGGAGGTGACTTTCAACTAATACTTTAGTTACAAGTTGCTCTAGGATCCTTGGACAGAGCATACCAGACAGAAGAAAACACCTGTGCAAAGACTTGAAGTGGTAATGTAGTTGGCATGTTGGAGTAGCTCAAAGAAGGTCCCTGTGACTTGAGTGGAGTGGGTGGGAGAATATTCTGATGAGGTTGGGGGTGGGCAGGAATCACCAAGTATTTCGGGTGTTTGAACAGCTCTATCCAGGGCAGTGGGGGTTAGCTCAGGATCTGGCTTCATTTCCAGAAGCTTAAAGAAGTTGCCGGTTTTCACAAATATCTCATCAGTGCACTGTGTGGTTATCACAAAGACCCTTTAAGACATGAGCCCTGCCTTGTGTGTTTCCTTCTGTAGCCAGGACAGTGGTATACACAGGGACCTGACTCGAGTACCCCTCCCCACTCAGCTGTACAATTGGGCCGCTCCGGAGGTGATCTTACAGAAGGCGGCCACAGTGAAGTCAGATGTCTACAGCTTTTCCATGATCATACAAGAGATTTTAACAGGTGATCAAGGAGCATGTTAATGTTGTTTTAATCCTCATTTTCAGGTTGGGTTCTCCCACTTGGGAGTTATTTAGTTTTATGAAAATGTACAACTTAGAAAAATATTTTTCTGGGCTGGGGATGTGGCTCAAGCCGTAGCGCACTCGCCTGGCATGTGTGCGGCCCAGGTTCGATCCTCAGCACCACATACAAACAAAGATGTTGTGTCCGCCGAAAACTAAAAAATAAATAAATAAATATTATTTAAAAAAAAAGAAAAAGAAAAATATTTTTCTTTTATTTATTTTTTGGTACTAGGGGTTGAACCAGGGACAGTTTACCACTGAGCTGCATCCCCAGACCTTTTAATTTTTTAAATTTTGACATAAGGTCTTGCTAAGTTGCTAAGGGTTTCAGTAAGTTGCTAAGGCAGGTCTCAAACTTACTATCTTCCTGCCTCAGCCTCCTGAGTCGCTGGGATTACAGGTTTGCACCACTACACTTGACAGATTTCGTTAAGGAAGCTTATCTGTGTTTATAGAAGATGCAAGATGGTCTCCCAGAAACCTTTCTCTTTTAACTGTTCTTTAAGATTCAGCAAAGCTTTTTCGCCTGCTCGTTCATGATAATGCATTTAATCCAAGCAAAGGTTTTTCTCTTTCTGTAGTGCTAGGGATTGAACCCAGGGCCTTATGAATGCTAGGCAAATGCTTTACCACTAAACTACATCCCTAGCCCCCAAACAAAAAATTTTAAACTAAGTTTTGATGTCAGTATTTTTGAATCTCTGATGTGCCTCTTAAGGATTGATAAATGAGGGGAAGACTGGCTTCTGAGAAGTAAATATAAAATTAAGCATACCCAGGGTTCAGTAGATATATAACCAGTGAATGAAATAGAAACCCTTTCAATCCTACAAGAGTATAATGTGAAGTAGTCACATATTAGAAGATATAAGGACTCCTTCAAAAGAGGAACACACACACACAGAGTATTATTCACTGAGGGAATACCAAGAGTTAGGAACCTTTCGTGGTGTTTGCAGTCCCACAGGTAAAACCATGACCTTCAATGAGATAAATGTATTGGGCTGTCCAGTCTAATGCCATGAAACTTTCTTTGGTCCCCAAGTCTGTCAGTGAGGAACCAATGTGTACATGATGTTGACACTATTACTCTCTGTCTAAATGTCAGGGATTTCCCTGGTAAGTGAGTAGTTTTTTGTTTGTGATTGGGCTTCTAAGTAGTTTTTCTACAGAAAGAAGTGAATGTTTAAAGAGGTTGGGTGACTTGACTAAGGTTATACAACTTCAATTTATTTCTTAATGTTACCTATGACTTTTTCCTTATAGACAACATACCCTGGAATGGCTTAGACGGCTCAGTTATTAAAGAAGCTGTAGTCTTGGGAAATTGTTTAGAGGCTGATGTCAGGCTTCCAAAACCTTACTATGATATTGTTAAATCAGGCATCCAGGTCAAGCAGAAAGACCGAACTATGAACCTTCAAGATATCCGGTATATTCTGAAGAATGACTTAAAGGCAAGCCCCAAATTTGTTGGGAGTTTATTTTTGCTTACCCAGCTCAGGAGAATAGGGAGAAACTAGAGATAAATTGTAAGAAGTTTTGGAAATCTTCATTTTATTATACTCTTCCTGTGTTTCTGAGAAAAGCCTAACAGCTTAACCTGGTGAGGTTAATTGAGGAAGAGAGTGGGTCCCGGGATTGGGGAGGTGGAGTTCAATGCATCACAGAGGCACACTATAAGCACATAGCAGAGATTCAATGAATAGCAGTTATTATTGCTTTCAAGGTTTTGGAATAACAATATATTGGCTAATGAGAACTGTAGTTAAGTCAACCCAACACAAGTAAGAGGGAGTTTATCCGTTACCTATTTTGGTTTCTGAAACATCAGTGACATTCAGATGACTGCAGATAATGTCCTTGACAATATTTCTGGTGTTAATAGGAATTTATTGGAGCCCAAAGAACTCAGCTAACTAAGAGCCCCAGGGCACAGAGATATGAACCCCATCCTGATGTCAGTGTCTATCTAGGATTGACTTCAGAACATGCAAAAGCAACCTCAGACTTGGAAATCAAAGAGCTAAAGGAAACAGGTATGGCCTTAATTCACAGCTTGGATATTATTTTTGACACCAGTGTGTTTTGAGAGTCACATGAATGGTAACTAATTGATTCCTCAAACTGCACATGTAATCCATGCTGGAAAAAGATGGATTCCTTAGGGAAAAATCAAGATCTTTAAAATTATATTAGACTTTTTCAGTTCTATAAGTACGTGGTTGGATGCAAAACTGATTAGTAATAATGTTTATTTCTAGCATGATTACATTTACGAATTATCTAGTTGCTTCACAAATATAAAAATGATTTTTTTTGTGGTATTAGGGATTCAACTCAGGAGTGCTCTATCACTGAACTATATTCCAAACCCTTTTTATTTTATTTATTTTTATTTTTTAGTTGTAGATGTACATAATACCTTTATTTTATTTATTTATTTTTATGTGGTGCTGAGGATCAAACCCAGTGCCTCCTTGTGCCGGGCAAGCCCTCCAACACTGAGCTGCAACACCAGCCCCTTTTTACTTTTTATTTTGAGACAGGTCTCTCTTAAGTTGCCCAGGCTGGCCTCAAACTTACAATTCTTCTGCTTCATTCTCCCGAGTAGCTGAAATCACAGGAGTGTGCCATCATGTCCAGCTGAAAATAATTTTAAATTTAAAGCTATTGTCTCCTAACTAACCTGGAATGGTGGCCTGTGCTTTTTATCCCAGCTACTCGGGAGGTTGAGGCAGGAAGACTGCTTGAATCTAAGGGTTTGAGGCCATCCTGCACAACATTGTGAGACTTCATCTCAAAAAATCAAAACAAGATGGGCATGGTGGTGCACGCCTGTAATTCCAGGGGCTTGGGAGGCTGAGGCAGGAGGATCTCGAGTTCAAAGCCAGCCTCAGCAAAAGCAAGGCGCTAAGCAACTCAGTGAGACGCTGTCTCCAAATAAAATGCAAAATGGAGCTGGGGATGTGGCTCAATGGTTGAGTGCCCCTGAGTTCAATCCCTAGTACAAAACAAAACAAAACAAAACTACTGTCTCTGCATTATAGAAAATTTAGAATAGTGTAAAGAAGAAAAATTTAGTAATATTTTAATTCTACCACTTGGAAATAGTTTGTTAACATTTTGGTCTTTCCTTAAAACCTTTTTCCTACTTTATTTCTTTTTAGTACATTTGGAAAGCAGTACAGATAAGAAAACTAAGGTTTAGGGAGGTTGTGACTTGCTCAGGGTTACAGAAGTTATTGTAGAACCTAGGCCTTCTAATTCCAAAGTCAGTTGAATTCTCTTGACAGGACTGGAGATCTTTAGAGTGGCCCCTCAAATTCTCATTATTTCTGTTCTTCATTTCACTTACTTCAAGCTTACAACAAGGATGATATGCAGTCAGCTCTGGCATTATTTTTTGGAGTTGAGTTGTTTTTTGGAATTATTTATCCTTCCCATGAGAACCATGTCTCAACTGCTTTTTATTAGATGCTCACCAAGAGCATAATTCTAGCAGGGTGTGGTGGCATGTGTCTGTAATCCCAGTAATCAGAAAGCTGAGACAGGAGGATTGCTTGAGATCAAGGAGTTCTAAGATAATGTGGGTGATATACTGAGACCTCGTCTCAAAAAAAAGTACCGAGCATATAGCTCTGACTCACATAAATAATCACATGCTTTTGTATATAAAGAAAGCTGAAGCCGGGTGCTGTGGCACATGCCCATAATCCCAGTGGCTATGGAGCCTGAGGCAGGGGGATCATGAATTCAAAGCCAGCCTCAGTAATTTAGCATGACACTGTCTATAAATAAAACATATAAATAAAAGGGTATGTTGGCAAAAGGATCACAGGTTCAAAGCCAGCCTCAGCAACAGCTAGGTGCTAAGCAACTAAGTGAGACCCTATCTCTAAATAAAATACAGAATAGAGCTAGCGATGTGACTCAGTGGTCAAGTGCCCCTGAGTTCAATCCCTGGTACCAATATATATAGTGTTAGGTATTTGGCTCGGTAGTTAAGCACCTTTGGTTTGCTCAGTCCCTGGTACCAAAAAAAAAAAAAAAAAAAAGAAAGAAGGTTTAGTATAGTCCTTGTAATCCAGGGGTGTATCATTTTGTATATCTTGACATTTAAACACATTTTATTTTGTTTCTGATTCTGGCGATATAGCCCAGGGGTGCTTTACCATTTATCTACATTCCCAACACTTTTTATTTTCTATTTGGAGACAGATCCTTACCAAGTTTCTGAAATTGACCCTGAATTTGTGATGCTCCTGCCTCAGTCTCCCAAGCTGATATGATAGGTCTGTACTACTGCACCCAGCCAGTTAAACACATTTTGAGCACATTATAAATGAAGCTCGGAACATTTCTCTTAGGATTTGGCATCCCATCCTTATCCCTTTTTATTTATTTATTTATTTATGAGATAGTGTCTTGCTAAGTTGCTTATGGCCTTGCTAAATTGCTAAAGTGGGCTTTGAACTTGCAATCCTCCTGCCTCAGCCTCCAAAGCCACTAGAATTATAGGCATGTGTTACTATGCCTGGTTCATTTCTATATTCTTATGCCTCTTAAGCAATAGCTAAGTCTTGGTACAAAGGATTAAACTCAGGAGTGCTCTACCACTGAACTATATTTCCAGCCCTTTATTGAGAAAGAGTTTTACTAAAGTGCTCAGCAGCCCTCAAACTTGGTGATCATCCTGTTTTAGCTTCTGGATTAGCTGGGATTACAGGCGTACATCATCACACCTGGATGAATATGATCCCTTTAATCAGATGTATATTACTCCTCTTTTCCACAGGTAGTCAGCCACATTCACCAAGGGGTCACTTTTCTCCCACCGCAAAGGTAACATTAGCTCCTCAGATCCCTGATTCAAGTCTGATGGCCCAGGAATCTCAGAATCCAGGTACTCCTTTTCCAGCTCCTCCATTTATGGCAGAAGAGATCCACAACCCCCGAACAAGTCAGGAAAGCCTCTGTAGCTTCGAAATCAATGAGATCTACTCAGGCTGTTTACATTTGGGGGATAACAGAGAGGAGGAGCACCCAGGAACTGCTTCATCTCTTGAGGGGTATAGACCAAACCTGGTAGATGAACTGCAGTCTGTGGAAGAAGAGTTAGAGAAGATGGAGAGAGAGGCTTACTTTTGTGATGAAGATGAGAGCTCTTCAGAAGTTGACACAGAGCTCTCCTTTGGGTACTGGCAAAATGGTTCACTTGCTTCACTCAGCCTACCTGAGCCAACCAGAGAAGCCAAGGGCAAAGTGAGCAGCAGGTCCATGACTGAGGAGTACATCAGTAAGTGTGTGCTGAATCTGAAGATTTCACAGACGTTAATGCACCAGAATGCTGATTTGCTGAGGAACACTCAGCAGAAAATAGATGAACTTGAGTTGTTAGAGAATGAGCAGGAAACATGCAGGTCTTTATGGGCTACTTCAAGAGAGTTTTCAGACACCCATGACTCACCTTCAGCCCTGGGCCCCCCAGCTTTGAGTTATATTCCTCCTGTCATGCAGCTCTCATGGAGTCCCAAGTCAGACACCAGTGGCAATTGCCCAACCCTGGCAAGGTCTCCAAGAACAGTGAAAGGCTTTGAAGGGGGACATTTGGGCAAAAAACCCAAGAAAAGAAGTGACTGGGGCTGGCAGTCTTTCACCCAAGTATCTGAAGAAAGCACTAGGGAACAGCCAGAGACCAGCCAACAGGTAAATCAGAGTGGGAGGAAGGGTCAACTTTGCCCCTGACTTATGTGCAGGAAATGACATATAAAAACACCAACTAGTAGAGGCTTTATTTCAGGTGGAATTACAGGTGTGCGCCTCCATGCCCAGCTTCCCAGCCCTTTTTAAATGTTTTATTTTGAGACAGTATCTTGCTAAGTTGTTGGGTCTCGCTAGGTTCCTGAGGTTGGCTTGAACTTGCAATACTTCTGCCTCAGCTTCCCAAGTCACTGGAATTACAGGTGTATACTACCGTGCTCATCCTTTGTGACCACTTTTGATGTCTCCTCTCATTTTTATGTGTCTTGCTGCCATCTCCAACTCCCACTTTTGTTGCTTTGATTTTCAGTAAGCTAGGAAATTAAGTTTGTTAAGATTATACTAAAGTTTGGAAAAGCAGATCCCAAAATCTCTCCTTTAAAAAATTTTTTTTCATTTATTGATGGACCTTTATTTTATTTATTTATATGTGGTACTGAGAATTGAACCCAGTGCCTCAACATATGCTAGGCAAGCGCTCTACCACTGAGCTACAATCCCAGCCTCCAAAATCTCTCTTTTGAATGAAGGACATAAACTTTGTTTCTTCTGCTACTTCCAAAGTATCATAGCCTTTATTTTTAATTTCATAAGATCCGCACTGGTAGGAATTAATGGTCCCTGTTTTATGGATGAGGAAACTGAAGTACAGGATTCTCTCAGATTAGTCTTGAGTGAAGCTTGGATTAATGTCCAAGCCCAGGGTTGCTACTACAAAGATCTGCTGCCTTCATGAGCAGACAAAATAGAAATTAAAAATACACTTTACTGGGCTGGGGTTGTAGCTAAGTGGTAGAGTGCTCGCCTAGCATGCACAAGGCACTGGTTCGATCCTGAGCACTACATAAATGTAAAATAAAAATATTGTATCCACCTAAAATTTAAAAATAAATAAATATTTTAAAAAATACACTTTACTGCTGGATTACATGGCATACGCATGTAATCCCAGGGGCTCAGGAGGCTGAGGCAGAGGATCACAAGTTCAAAGCCAGCCTCAGCAAAAGTGAGGCACTAAGCAACTGTCTCTAAGTAAAATACAAAATAGGGCTGGGATATGGCTCTGTGGTTGAGGTTCAATCCCCACCTCCCCCCTGCCCGCAAAAAAAAAAAAAAAAATCACTTTCCTGAACATTTTCCATTTGTATTCGGTATGGACTGGGTTCTTGGAGTCCAACATTTCTAGATAAAGTCCTCCAACTAAGAGAAAGATTACTAGATAAGAAACACAGAAAAAGAAATCATCATGGTGGATCTGGTAATTTCTACACATTTAGCAAGAATGGCTTTGAATGGTGGTGAAAGCGAAGAGAATTCCCTCATCAAAGCACTGAAATATATATTTATTGCTTTGTAAGCTGCCAACTGTTTGTGGCCCTGGAAGACAGAACACAGATGAGCAATCTCAGACCACTCAAGGAGCCAAGGACAGTTTGGAAAGAAGCAGGAACCAAAATAGTAGGTGGGTCAATATTTTATTTTTCTTTGTGTTACTATGTCTTTAGATTCATGTGGCCTTTGAGGCCACTTAATGATCTTCATATTTTTAGTGACAAAGAGATTGTGAGTAATGAAGAAGAGTAATTAAAAACAGATTTTGGTATGTTCTCTCTACCAAGAGAGTTTAAAGAGTAGCATAATGGAAACTTACAGAATATATCACAGGCAAAGTGGCTGGCAAGTTAATCAGAACTCATCAGTTGTCAAAAGCAAAGCATCAGTCTCAACAGCTTATCAAGGCTCTAAGCAACACAGTGAGACCCTGTCTCTAAATAAAATACAAAAAAAGGCTGGGGATGTGGCTCAGTGGTAGAGCACCTCTGAATAATTTCCCCATGCCAAAGAAAGAAAGAAATAGCAGATATTTCACTCACCAGTGCTTCAGAAATAAAACTAATCAGAAAACTGCATTGTTGGTTGTTTAAAGTATGTGTTGCTAAACATCACTGTTACCCTGGGGTGTCTGATTTCAAGCCATATCAATGAAGTGAATTGGTTGGATTTATTTTTTTTTTGGAATTGGAGAAGTGAACACAGGTTTCACACATGTGAAGCAAACACTTTACCATTGAGCTACATTCCAGCCCAATGAAGTGAATTGGCTTTCTCACAGATAATTCATAGGAGAATATATAAGGGGTATTATTATTTTTTACTATTAGTTGTTGTTTTGCAGTACTGGGAATTGAACCAGGGACACTCTACCACTGAGCTATATTCCCAGCTCCCTAACCTACCTTCTTCTTCTTTTTTTTTTTTTTGAGACAAGTCTCACTAAGTTGCCCAGTCTGGCTTCAGTCTTGATCCTCTGGCCTCAGTCTCCTGAGTTACTGGAATAATAGGCACATATAGGGAATTACTAGAGAAGAAATAAATATGTTTTCTTTTTGTGTGTATGGTGCTGGGACCTCACACTTTCTAGGAAATTGCCCTCCCACTGCACTAAACCCTTATCCCCACATCTGTTTGTTTTTATAATTTTTAAACTAAAAAGAAAGTGACAGATAACACTGTTACCATATACAGCATAATTTGTGTGATTGGGGGAGGGGGGCTGGAAATTGGACCCAAGGCCTTATGCCTGCTATGAAAGCAGTTTACTTTTGAGCTACATCCCTAGCCCCAACATGCTGTTTTGAGGTATATATTCATTGTAGAATAGTTAAATCTAGGTAATTATCAATTAAATTCCTCACATAACTTATCATTTTTGTGGTAAGAGCATATAATGTTCCTATTATACTCTCCCATTATACATTTTTGAAGAATATATTATCATTAACTGTAGTTATCCTGCTATACAACAGATCTCTCTTTTTTTTTTTTTTTTTTTTGTACTGGGGATTAAGCCCAGGGTATTCCACTAGTAAGCTGCATCTCCAGCCCTTTTTATTTTGTACTTCGAGATAGGAGCTCTCTGAGTTTCTCAGACTACCTTTGAACTTCTAATCCTCTTGCCTCACTCTCCCAAGTAGCAGGGATCATAGGTATTTGCCACCATGCCCAGTAAATCTCCTATAATTTATTTTTTCCATAAAACCATAATTATATAATCTTTTGGCCAACCATTTTCTCCCCCTCCCCCCTTTGCCTCTAACAGCCCCAATCTCTGGTAACCACCATTTTACACATTCTACTACTTCTATGAGATCAATTTCATTCATTTATTTATTTACTTATTTATTTTTACTACTGAGAATGGAATCCAGGGCCTCACATGTGCTGGGCAAGTGCTCTACCCCTGAGGTACACCCAAGCCCTTTTTAAAATGTGAAAAAAATTTGAGACAGTATGTTGCACAGGTTGGTCTTCAATTTGTAGTCCTCCTTCCTCAGACCTCCCTAGAAGCTGGGAGTGCACCAGGTGTGCACTACAGCACCTCGATGTTTTTAAAAATGGTAAACTTGTTTTTGAAATTGTTGGCTATCCCCCATTGTAGATTTTTAGGTTGTTTAATATTTTTTATGTAGGAACAAGGACACAGTGACTTGCAAATAAATTTTTTTTCTGCATTTTGGATTATGTCCTCAAGATAGATTTCCAGAAGCAGAACTACTAGGTCAAAGAGTTTGAATATTTTGAAGATTCTTGATAGTTGTTGCCAAAAAGTTCTTTAAATAAGCTGATCAGAGCTGATTTCTCCACCTTCTGGTCTACCTGGAGTGTATACATTCTGAACAATGGGGAATTTAGATCACACATTTTTGAAGTTAGATTAAGAAAATATATACAGTTATTTTGCATATTAGGAAGTTTCATCTAGAGAGACTGACATTGGCCAGTCTGACAACTGACCCAGCAAAGTCAGGATCCAGAACTTGGTGAGACTAAACTGAGGGCGTTGGATTCTTCTTCAGGATCTTTGCAAAAGTTGTTGGTTGTGCTATCACTGATGTAGAGATGGGCCTGTTACTGAAGAATTCTGTGGAAGGGTAGAAGTAGAACTGTTACCTGGGCTATCACCTACGGTTATATGAGGGGTGGATGGACTCTGTGTGGTGAAATTGTTTCAATTGTGGGTTTCTTCTGTTTCTAAAAATTACCCAAGAGCATTTTTAGAATCATGAAATCTGTACTTGGAAACTGAAAAAAAATTTAGAGATCTTCTAGCCCAATCCTTTCATTTTCCAGCCAGGGAAGGCCTAGAGATACCAGTGAGCTAGCCCAAGTCACACAGCTAAGTAGTATACTCTTTCCGGAGTCAAGCCACTCAAAAAGACCTGCTGGGTCACCCAGCCTTCGCCAGGGCTTTGCAAGGTAAGGAACCTTGCAGTCTGAACTCTGGGAGTCCTGTGCCCTCTGGTGGTAATAAGGAGTCGGTGCTGTTTTAGGAATAGCTGCTGAAGTAGGGGACAGGTCTGAGTAGACTAGTGGGCTTTGAGTTTTGTCAAGAACTCGAACAAATGTTTTTGTGTCCACCCTTTTCCCATTCCCTCCCTCCAATACCTATGTAATTTAGGACCAGTGTAGAAGGTGTGTCTTCTGAAATCTGTAATACAAAGTCAAGAAATAATGAAGATGATGGAGAGATACACATAAAATGGAAAAGTAAGTATGAATTCATGGGTTTTGTTAGGCAAAATGAAATTTTAAATATATTTCTCATCTTCCTGATATTTCTAAGTACACAGGCTGTTGTACACCATACCTTTATTTTATTTATTTATTTTTATGTGGTGCTGAGGGTCAAACCCAGGGCCTCGAACATGCTAGGTGAGCACTCTACTGCTAAGCCAGAACCCCAGCCCCCTCATATGCCTGTTTTTTAATACTAGTACTAAGTGACATGAACAGAAGTGTAGAACATTTGAAATGAAAACACATATAATCTCACTATAGTCTACAAAGGCTAAACAAACTCAAATAGAATTCTTTTCATTAATTACTATGGGCTGGGAATTTCAGATGTCATTTTTCTTGTTAAATTAGTAGGAGGGTCCGTTTACAAGTTTTCTGTTGCCATCTACTCTGGAATTCAACAACAAGGGTGTTGTTTAGGTTAACCAACTGAAATTCCCTTCCTTTGCTCTGTCATTTGTTTTCCCTTTAAGCCAAACAGGGCAAGAGAAGATAATAACTGTAGGAAGGCAATCATTATTACAATATGAGCTATAGTAGTATTATACATTAAAGATGAAGGCTTTTATTTACAATGTTCATAGTGATGTTTTAAATGCTGGTTTCTTTTGTGCCCAGTGGAAGTGAAAGAAATGGCAGAGAAAGCAGCTACTGGGCAGCTCACAGTACCTCCTTGGCATCCTCAAAGTAGTTTGACTTTAAACAGTGAAGCTGAAAATCAGCCTGCTCCTTTGATGCAGCCCCCTGTTAAGGGCTCTCAAAACATGGACTGGAAGCAAGTTGTAGTGTATCACAGAGAAAATGGTGAGCCAGGAGGAAATGTCAAATTTGAAAAAATGGACAGTAGTGGCTGTGACAGTGACAAGTACAGCAAACAGCCTGAGCCTCAAAGATTCACCAGTAAGTTTGGTTGGGGGAATTGTGTTAGGTGAACTCTATCAAGTTATCTGCTCTCAGAAATAAGTAAACCTGGCATATTTCCTTTGATTCATACTCTTTTCTTTCTTACCTTTCTGGGAAACTTGAATTCCAAAGAAAAGCAGCAGACCCCTTATATCGCACTGTGCTTCACACAAAGCTATCCAGAGATTCATAAGGTTTTTTTTGGGTTTTTTTGTACCAGGGATCCCCAGACCTTTTTATTTTTGAGACAAGGTTTCACTAAGTTGCTTAGGGCCTCACTAAGTTGCTGTGGCTGGCCTTTAACTGCCTCAGCCTTCTAAGCCTCTGGGATTAGAGGCATGAGCCGCTGAGCCTGGTTCTTAAGTTTTTCTATTACTGAAACAAGATTCCTTTGTCCAAAGGAAGTAAAATAATCTTCATTTACTGACTCTGGTCCTGGAGGTAATCTAGCAAGTAACTGAACCTTCCTTACCTGAGGGAGGAGGTAGACCACGGCTTCCTACTGCTCATTTCTTTGCTTTTTTTGGGGGAGGTTACTGGGGATTGAACCCAGAGGTGCTACACTGAGCTACATTCCCAGCTCTTTTTATTTTTATTTTTTTATTTTGAGATGGTCTTGCTGAGTTGCATAGGGCCTTGCTAAATTGCTGAGACTGGCTTTGAACCTTCGATAACTGTATTTTCACTTGGTAATCTGCTTACAATCAGGACATGAGATATTATTTCACAGTTGTGAGTTAAAAACACCTGAAATTACCATTGCTGGACACAGTGGCACATACCTGTAATTCCAGCAGTTCGGGAGACTGAGGCAGGAGGATTGCAAGTTTGAGACCAGCCTCAGCAATGTAGCGAGGCCCTAAAGCAACTTAGGGAGATCTTATCTGAAAATTTTAAAAGAGTCAGGGATGTAGCTCAGTAATAAAGTGCCCCTGGGCTCAATCCCCAGTACTGATAGATATAGATAGATAGATAGATAGATAAGGCTCGATTGTGTGTGTGTGTGTGTGTGTGTGTGTGTGTGTGTGTGTATGTGTGTGTGTCTTTTTTTCTTTTTTTTTCACAGTGCTGGAGGTTGAACCCAGGACCTTATATTGCTAGGCAAGCACTGTACACTGAGCCACATCCTTAGTCCCAAGTATCACTCTTGAATTTTTGGGCAAAAGGTTGGATAATCCAGGGCTTCATTTTTTGGGCCAGGCTAAACTAACAGTGTCTGCTCTCTACAACAAAGCTAACATATGGGATGTGGACACCCTTTAATGTTATCTGAATATCGCTACATGACCATGACCTTGATTGTGAATATAATCATTAGGTATCAGGCACCTGTCTCCCAGAAAAAATGAGCAGCCAGAGCATAGTGAATCCTTTCAAGCAAGTTCTGATGCATCTGTGGCAGTTGAGAAATCCTACAGTGTAAGTAATATGGTCTGGAGAACCAAGTTGAGCCCAAAGACCTAATAAAGTAGAGCAAAGTTGTCATTACATATTATGACACCAAAATAATATCTATAGAAGTTAGAGATAGAAGGGCTGGGGATATAACTCAGTTGGTAGAATGCTTGCCTCACATGCACAAGGCCCTGAGTTCAATCCCCAGTACCATACACACACACAAAAAAATTAGGGCCATGACTGTTTATAGAATGTAGAGAGCAATTGATAATGACACATATAAAAATACAGTAGTGATAAAATGTAAAGTCTTTTGAAGAATCCAGTACAGCATTGTATTTAATCATATATTTTTTAAATTTTTTAATATTTATTTTTTAGTATTCGGCGGATACAACATCTTTGTTTGTATGTGGTGCTGAGGATTGAACCCAGGCTGCATGCATGCCAGGCGAGCGCGCTACCGCTCAAGCCACATCCCCAGCCCATATTTAATCATATTGAACAGAGCACTCAGGATAATTTGTTCTTTCTCTCATGTGAGGACTGGAAGCGCATGCTACATTGAGCTAAACAAGCAGGTCAAGGAAGGAGCTTCCCTGTAGTATGGGAGAGACTAGGCTTATCTGAGAAATTTCAATGTGACAACTATTAAGTGTACTAGGAGGGAAAGGGTGCAGCAAAAGCAGTGTCCAAGGAAATAAGTCACAAAATGTCTGCAAAGAGATGTCTGAAGGTAGGGAAAAGAAAGTTGTCTGATGCTGTGGTAGTCAGGGCTTCAGTGTAGCAAAATAAGCAGAAAAAGGAAGGGTAGAATGGATATGCTCTGTACTTTTTAATATTTGGATTTTATTTTTTATTATTGAGATTGCATTGTTGTTCCAAAAGTCATGCTCATTCTCTTGCCTCTAAACTGTAATACCTGAAGGACTTCCAAGTACTAAGGAGCCTCAGTCTCCTCATGTGTACCATGATGCCAACATGCAGACCATTTCTGTGCCTTTGAGGGATCAGGGTGTTTAAATTCGATCTTCAGCTTGAGTTGTCAAAGAGTTTTGAGCATCGTTTCTCTAATCTGCACCCATTCTGCATATTAGATGCTGAGACTCAGGAATATTGTTCTTCCATACTTACTCCCAGCAGTTCATAACCACCTTTTCCCACCACAAAGGAAGGCAGAGTACTCAAGTTAAGTGCATGAGCTGACTGCTGGGTAGTTTTAGATGACCTTTTTTTTAACACTGTGTTTTGCTGTAAAGACATTTGCTTATAATAAATAGCGACTTAAAAGTGATTTCCTGTATTATTAATAGGACCAATCTGTACAATCAACTTGTTCACCAGAATCTTCTGAAGACATAACAGATGAATTTTTAACTCCAGAATATGAGTATTTTTACTCCTCTACTGTTCAAGAAAACTTAGCTCTAGAGGTAAAAATCACATTCAGGGTAAAGTATGTTTTCAAGTTTTTCTTTTGCTTTGTTCCTTTTAAATCATTTTTATTGGTTTGGGGTTGTGGCTCAGTGGTAGAGTGCTTGCCTAGCACGTGTATGCCCTGGGTTTGATTCTCAGCACTGCATATAAACAAATAAGGACTATTGACAATTAAAAAATCTTTTTTTAAAAAATAGATCATTTTAATTAAGAAAACTAGTTTACACATAGATGTATCCAATGCCCACTTACTATTGTTTGCATACATGATTTTAAAATTTTGAAAAATAAGAGTTTTTAAAATGAAAGGTCATATGCAATTTCTCCCCCAAATTAAGGTATCTGCGTCTGTACAGCACTTTGTATTTTTTTCTAAATACTTTCTTTCATTCATGGTGTCTGATTCACGTGTTTTTTCTGTGGGGAAAAGAACAAGGTTGTCATTCTTCTCTACGAAGAACTGGTGGCTTGCAGATATAGGTAATTAAATCCAGTTTGCCAAGCTTTAGTGGCAGGAGAACCAGGACAGAAGAAAGCATTCAGCAAAAAACATGAGACTGTTCAGTACTCGGGTTTTCTTGGGAGTCTGCTAGCTTTTGCATGAACCTGCTTGTACAGAGTATTTTCACTTGTAAAATGAAATTAATTGGATTCTTTTATTACTTATATGATTTCTTCCCCATCTCTCCCCAGTCTCTGCCACTGTTTTGGAAAATCTTTTTATCAATATGAAAGGTGGGGTGGAGGAAAGGAAAGTCACAGCATTTGACTGACAAGAAGAATTCAGAATGCATCAAAAGTATAATTATTACATGGGCTGGGGTTGTAGCCCAGTGGTAGAGTGCTTGCTTAGCATGTGTGAGGCACTGGGTTCAATTCTTAGCATAACATAAATAATTAAACTAAAGGTCCATTGACAACAACAACAATAACAACATTTTAGAAAGTATACTTATCACTTGTTTCCACTTCTGAAAACCCGGAACAGTTTTCCCTTATTAACAATCCTTTAAGTATTCTTTATTAACAGTGCATAGACTGAGATGTTAATAAATCTTTAGTAAAAATATTTTTAAAACATACACACTCGTGTAGGATACACATATCACACATACATGTCCTCTCTTCTAATTTGTTGGGAGATTGGGATGAGCAGGAGAGAGCGATATAAATGAAGTCACAAAATTCCTCTTCATGATAGGAGATGGAGGGATGGCTTGTTGCTGAGAGAAATACCATAAATAAATAATGTCTGTGAAGCAGGTTTGTTCTTTTCCTATAAAAGATGTAGGGACTTTAGGATCAAGAGGGCTATGGTAAAGCACTTGCCTACCATGTGTAAGGGCTTGAGTGCCACAAAAGAAAAAAAAGAAAAAGAAAAAGAAATCAAAGTCAGAAAGAACAGTATGCCCTGCCCAATGGAACTCTTACCCAGCTTCAATAATTTTCAATAATTTTTCAGTTCCTTCTGAAGTTTTTTATATTTATGCCTCAATTGAATCTTCTTTCTTTACTTTTCTTTTATTCTTTGTAGACCTCAAGTCCCATAGAAAAGGA
Source organism: Ictidomys tridecemlineatus (assembly GCF_052094955.1). NCBI lineage: Eukaryota > Metazoa > Chordata > Mammalia > Rodentia > Sciuridae > Ictidomys > Ictidomys tridecemlineatus. The sequence goes on along the minus strand of NC_135479.1, from coordinate 32,555,042 downwards.
CTTTGAAGAAATACAAGGTGCCTTTGCCCAACCTCCAGTCTGTGGTAAGCCCTAGGGCAGATTCATTTGATAGCCATTCGCCTTTGCTTTCTTTTGGATCATGGATATGCAGAGCTGGAAGTGACGTTAGAGATAACTTCATCAAGACCATTTTGCAGATGAAGAAAACAAGGCACAGTGATCTCCCCTTATTAGATTGACTCCTTTGCTCCTCACCAGCCTAATGATATATATGGTGTTATTTATACTTCCCCTTGTATTTTTATAAATACACTGTAGTACTTGCTGCTCCTTGCCTCATTACCACCACACACACTCTTTTTCACTAGATTTTAGGATCCTTGGTGATACACAGAAAGTACTGTTATTTTTGCTGAGCAACCTGAAGGATTTGCTCAAGCCACAGAGCTAGTTAGATACAAAAAAACCCGGGAATTTTGATTTTCATGTTTTTCTCTAGAAGGCAGTTTCATCTTTAGTTCTCTTTGCTTGCTTAATATCTTAGCATAAAGTTAATAATAGCCAGCTGGGCACAGTATAATCCCAGTGACTTGGAAGGCTGAGCAGGAGGATCACAAGTTCAAGGCCAGATTCAGCAATTTGGTGAGATCTTGTCTTAAAATAAAAAAGACTGGGAAGGTATCTCAGGGTAGAGCACCCCTGGGTTCAGTCTCCAGTACCTCTGCCCCCATCCCCCTCCCAATAATGCAGATTCAACTCAACATCACCCCTTGGGAGGCTTTGGGCTCTCTGCAGCCAGGAGAGTGGTGCAAGACAAGGTAGAAATGAACTATTGGTACTGTTACAGACATTTAAAAATTTTAAGGTATGCAAGAATTTTTGTTTATTTCTTCCTTTTTTTGTTTTTGCAGTACAGGGGATCAAACCTAGGGCCTCACCCATGCTAGTCAACCTTACCATTGAGCTACGTCCCCAGCCCTTTTAAAATTTTGAGACATGGTCTTGCTAAGTTACTGAGGCTGGCCTACCTCAGCTTCCTGAGTAGTTGAAATTATAGGTGTGTGCCACCATGCCAGGATAAACATGTATTTTTAAACCAGAGTTATCCACCTAATGGGCTATGTAGATCTCCATAGTGGCATCTCAACCTTCTGAACCTGGACAGATAGGGTACCTCACACCTACTGCACACTCCAGCTTCCAACCCTAACTTGATTCAAGCTCCTATCAGAGTCAGGAGCATTTTAAGAAGCTACAAGCTTTTATTTAAACAATTACATTCTCAGGATATGTATAAGAAAACCTCAGGGACTTGAGTCATTCACCTTTTCCTGTTGAAGCTTTACCCATGATCACTTTCTGTGGGCCTACTCTGAACATGGCCACTTGTATTTGGAGGAGAGTTGAGTAGCTTGGAGAAATAGAAAGGCAGACAGGTCAGAAAACCAGAGCCAATTTCATACAAACATCTGAAGTACATGTATTTTACTCCCTTCTTTCAGGCTTTTTGTACCCCCACCCTTAGGGCTCTGATATATTATCTCCTTCTTCACCAGGGAAGGATGAGTACAGTGGGATGCATGTTAGATTATCACTTTTTTTTTTTTTTGTACAATACTAGGGATTGAGCCCAGGGCCTTCCACATAGTAGGCAAGCACTGTACCACAAAGGCACATCCCCAGCTCCACATGATAGGTTCTAAACTATTGTTCTGCCATCAATTTTTTTCTGTGTACCTTGAACAAGCCACTTCATCCCAGGGCCCCACTCTCCCCTAGTATAAAGGAGAGGGGGTCAGACTTTTAAAAAGTCTCTTAAGTTTTCTTCGGTTCTAGTTGTACTTATTAGGAAATATTTTTTAAAAGTTTATGCTATCTACGTGTTTATCATTTTAAGAGAGTCACAGGAAGCTGGACACAGTGGTACATGCCTATAGTCCCAGCAACTTGAAGACTGAGGTAGGAGAATTGCAAGTTTGCAATTTAGCAAGACTCTGTCTCAAAAAATAAAAAGGACTAGTCATGTAGCTTAGAGGTAAAGCTCCCCTGGATTCCATCCCACAAAAGGTGGTGGGGGGGAATGTTGAAGGAAGAAGAACCCCAATGTTTCTCTACTGGTGAGTGTTTTAGAGCTTCTTGGTATCTGTCTGCTAAAGGCAGGATTATTCTGGTATGCATTCCTAGTACCTACCAGATCACCTGCCCCTAAGGATTAGGATAGGTATAGGGAGTTTGAAGCATTTGGAATCAGGGCAGGCTGCTCTGTATGCCCCCATCTTCATAAACTAGAATAGTTAATACTGGTAAGGAAAATGGATACTACTTCTATTTGCCTAGATATCTGGAAAGTATTTTCCTGAGAATTGGGGAGAAATAACTTCAGACACTTGATGCTAAGGGAAACAAGACAGTCAAACTAGCTCCTCATATTCAAGACCCCACTCTCTGCCCCCTCACTTTAGAGGGTATTTGATGGCTAAGAGGCACAGTTAACTCTCTGGGAATGCCCAACTAATATTTTCTGTTTGGTAGCTTTAGTGAACAAACCATTCTTGGTTTCAACGCCCCCTGGTGTCCATTGATTGGAACTGGGTCAGTTTGCATTCTTGAAAAGACAAACAACATTTGTCTCTAGAAATAACTGTGTGGTTATAACTGAAAGGCCAGTAAATAGCTTAATTGTATTCTGAGTGTCAGAATATAGTTCTCCCCTCTGATCAAGGAAAATAAACTTTCAGAGCAAAAAACCTTCTATACAACATTCAGTTCAAATCCAAATAGGGAAGTACTTTTCTATGCAGATTATTTTTCATTCTAGACTAGATCAAGGAAAATTCTAGAAAATGAAGATAATAATCTGTATTAGTAAAAATACATTTCTTTATTCTTTAAGGTAAGGAAATATTCCAAATGAGAAAAATCCTTGGAAGGAATGCTGAGATTTTGACCAGGCCTCAGTTTCAACCTATACAAAGGTATGGGCTGTTGTATCTTATACAAACATATGGGCATTATGTCTTATTCAGTTTCATACTCAGAAGCAATGTTAATGTTGAGAAAGCCACATACTTATGCATTCATTACTTGTTTTCAAATGTGTTTTCCCCTATCTTACAAATATTGGTTTTGAACTTGTTAAACAGAATTTAAGGGGTAGAAATTATCTGTATGCAGATCCTGACTCTGACATTCTATTCATGTGACCTTGGTAACATGTCCCTTCCCTCTTCTGTATCCTCATCTGTAAATAGGGATAAGAATGTTGACAGCTGGGGTTGTAGTTCAGTGATAGAGTGCTTGCCTAGCACGTATGAGGTACTGGGTTTGATCCTCAGCACCATATAAAAATAAATAAATGAAGGTATTGTGTCCATCTTCAAAAAAATAAAATAATAAAATAAAGAATGTTGAAATTGGAATTAAAAGTAATTCTGTAACTTCTGAGCATCTGTCCTAAAGAAATGAAGACTTAGTGTTTACATAAAAACAATGTACCCAGGGCTGGGGTTGTGGCTCAGCAGGAGAGCACTGGCCTACCACGTGCAAGGCCCTGGGTTTGATCCTTGGCACCACATAAAAATAAATAAATAAAATAAAGGTATTATGTCCAACTACAACTTAAAAATAAATCTATAAAAAATGTACACAAATATTTATTAGAAAATGCATTTGTAAAAACTCCAAATCAGAAACCCACATGTCATCATAATATGTATGATGAACCAGACTGTGGAACATCTATACCAAAGGTACTACTCAGATTAAAGGGGAATGAGCTATGGATACATGCAACACATGTATAAATCTGTAGAGAATTATGCTTACAGGAAGAAGATATCCCCAAAAGTTATTTACTGTTTGATTCCATTTACATAAAATTCTTGAAAATGTTAAAATTATTAAAAATAGTAGGGCGTGGTAGGTATGCCTGTAATCCCAGCAGCTCAGGAGGCTGAAGCAGGAGGATTGTGAGTTCAAAGCCAGCTAAACAACTTTGTAGGACCCTGTCTCTTATAAAATACAAAATAGGGCCGTGGATGTGGCTTAGTGGTTGAATGCTTCTAAGTTCAATCTCTGTACCACCTCCCTCCCTACCGCCTCCGCCAAAAAAAAAAAAAAAAAAGATGTGGTGAGGGTGGGACAAAATTCAGAAAGTTTAAATATTTCTAAGTTCACATTTCTAATCATTCAGGATTGAGCAGATCCCCTAAATTTTAGTGGTTTAAAACAACTGAAGTTTCTTTCTTTTGGGGGGAAGGGTACTAGATATTGAACCCAGTGGCACTTAATCACTAAGCCACATCCCCAGGCCCCCCCTTTTTTTAAAATATTTTTTTAGTCATTGATGGACCTTTATTTATTTATTTGTATGTGGTGCTGAGAATTGACCCCAGGGCCTCACATGTGCCGGGGAAGCATTCTCAAACTGAGCCACAGCCCCCCATCCCTTTTTATTTTCTGTTTTGAGACAGGGTCTTATCTAGTGGCTTAGGGCCTTGCTAAATTGTTGAGACTATCTTTGAATTTGTAATCTTCCTGCCTCAGCCTCCTAGCTGGCATTAAAGATGTACACTACCAAGCCTGAAAAAGTTTATTTCTTGTTCATGCTTCTTATTTATGGCTCATAGGTTGTCCAGGGATGTTCTGAACTATATAACCTTTTATTAGGGATGTGGACTGGGGGAGGTGCCATCTTTGTGCATCCTTGATCACCAAGACAGGAAAAATGGAACCTGGTGAATTGTACACAGACTTATCAAGTCTCTGTCCAGAAGTAACTCATTACTTTCACTCATATTTCATTGGTTAAAACAAGTCTTAAAATCATTTATGTAAATTAAGAGCCCCAAAATGTGCTGTTTCACTGTGTGCCTAGAAGGAGATACATTTTGGTGAACAGAATTAATAAAGTTAAAAGTCAACCTAGGGCTGGGGATGTGGCTCAAGCGGTAGCGCGCTCGCCTGGCATGCGTGCGGCCCGGGTTCGATCCTCAGCACCACATACCAACAAAGATGTTGTGTCCGCTGAGAACTAAAAAATAAATATTAAAAACTCTCTCTCTCTCCCCCCTCTCTCACTCTCTCTTTAAAAAAAAAAAAAAGTCAACCTAAAATCCACATTCTTTCCTTTATACAATTGGTCTTACAGGATTGTTGCAAAAATTAAAAATGTGAAAACACGGAAGAATTTAGCATGGGATCTGCTTATAGTTAGTGTTCAATGAGTATAGAAATTGAATCTTAAATATTAGTTGAAATAGAAATGGGCCAAGTTCATCTTCAATATTTTCTTGCCATTTTTTGGCACAAGCCTCTCTTGACCTTTCTTGGTATTCTATAGCAGGAAGCTGTCTCATAGTTGCTAAATCTTCTTGGTTGTGCCCCTTGCTCCAACATTTACCTCCCTATAAAGTTCCTGTGCTCCATTGATTTTCTTAGGAATTTCCTCATTGTCATATTGAGTTATTGGTTGATTTCAGGACTGGGCTGACCCTTATAGAGTAGTCAATCTCTGAAGAAGAACTGAGGCCCGGACATGTCAGAGAACTTGTAGCTAGTTAGAAGTAGAGCCAGAACCCACACTTTTCACTTCTAGCTTTGTGCCCTTTCTACTGTTTCTTACTGGGTCAATAAACTGGTCTCTTGTATTAACTTAGTGCATTTGGCTAATGTTGATTTTCTTTCTTTTCCCTCACAGTATTGAAGGTAAACAAGAAGAGACATTAAAGGAATCACCAAAGGAACTGAAAGAGAAAGACATGTATGGCCACCAAAGAGTAGCCTAAGAATGCTTGTGTAAAGTATTGGTTTTATGGAAACAATATTTCCTTGTTGTAAGAATCTGCATGTTGGGCTGAGGTTGTAGCTCAGTGGTGGAGTACTTGCCTAGCATGTATGAGGCACTGGGTTCAATTCTCAGCACTACATATAAATAAATAAAATAAAGGTCCATAGACAACTAAAAAAAAAGAGAACATACATCTTTGCGTTTTTGTGTGTGGATTTAATGTATGTTCCTTAATTTACCAGGAAACTGTTACTAAACTGATGATGTGATTTATAATTAATAGCACCGTATAATCAAGGAAATATAGTGATGGTGATGATGGTAATAAAAGTTTATGTTTGGGATAGATTAAATCTGCCTTCTACATAAATATCCTTTTATCTATTTTTAGCTGCCAAGATGTCTTTAAAGTTAGTATTTCTTTTTTTTTTAAAGAGAGAGTGAGAGAAGGTGAGGGGGAGAGAGAGAGAACTTTTTTAATATTTATTTTTTAGTTATCGGCGGACACAACATCTTTTGTTTTGTATGTGGTGCTGAGGATCGCATGCCAGGCGAGCCCACTACTGCTTGAGCCACATCCCCAGCCCTAGTATTTCTTTTTTAAGGTTTCTCTAATATTCTCTCTCCTCCTCTTCCTCATCTGGCTTCCTTTCCCTCTTCTCCTTCCTACTTCCCCTCACACTTCTTCCTCTTTGCCTTTTCCTTCTCCCTTTCCTTCTCTTACTCCTTCTCCATCTCCCCCCTCTTTCTTCCTGCCTCCTTAGCCTCATCCTTATCTTTTTCCTCTTTCTTTTTTTTCTTCTTTTTTTCCTCCTCCTCTTCTCCCTGCATCTCCTCCTCCTTTTCTTCTTTCTTGTTTGACCCAGAGTCTTATTTTGCTGCCCAGGCTGGTCTTGAACTCCTGGACTCTCAAATACCTGAGACAGTAGGCACGTGCCACTGTACCTGACTCTGACATTCTGTTTAAGACATTCTTTAATTCTGATCTATTGACAAAGATTTTTGTCAAGAATATACTTTAAAAATTCTTTTTGCTGGGTGTGGTGGTGCATGCCTGTAATCCCAGCAGCTCAGGAGGCTAAAACAGGAGGATCACAAGTTCAAAGTAAAATACAAAATAGGGCTAGGGAAGTGGCTCAGTGGTTGAGTGCCCCTGAGTTCAATCCCTGGTAACCCCCCCCCCAAAAAAAAATTCTTGTCAAGAATATATTACTTGATTTTTTCTAAACATCTTCTCAGAATTACTGTGTGTTCTCTTAATTCTTTAGATCATTGACAGATATTCAAGACCTGTCTAGTATCTCCTATGAACAAGATAGCTCTTTTAAGAAAACCTCATGCAAGACACCCAAAATAAACCATGCACCTACTAGTGTCAGCACTCCACTTAGCCCAGGTAATCATGAACAGGGAGAATGTTTTGGGAAACGACGTCACAACCTCTGCCCATTAGCTCTGGGAAGTCAGGCCAGAGATCAGACCTGATGGCTGTTTTCTCCCAGACCAAAAGTATTTACTTAGGGCCAAAGCTGGAGGGAATAATCCCATGGGAGGCAAGGTAGTGGTGGTTGTAGTGGTGGTGGCGATGATTAAGTAGCTGTTACAGTAGTAGGGACATGCAAATGTAGGGTCTATTCTGTACTCTGAGCACTACTGAGTTTAGTGTAGAAATTTGATTGTCTATAGAGTTTTCAATTTAAAACAAACAGTGCTTAAATATCTATAGTTCTTGAGTCCTACAACCATATACAGCCAGCATCAAATATATTTTCTTTAGTGTCCATATTTCCAGTATATTTGTGGTCTAATGTCCCTTTATTTTATTTTGATAGCCAGGTTTAAATATTCTCATTTTTTATAATTTGAGGAGCTAGGTCTCAGATTAGTGATTATTTCAGTTGTTAGCAACTTTGGGAAATCTGCATAGTTAAAGAATTTTGAGTGTTTCATTTGTTATGTAAAGAATTCAGACACTAACCACCTTTTTTTCTCCAATAGGGTCAATTTCTTCATCTGCCAGTCGGTATAAAGACTGCCTAGAAAGTATCACACTTCAGGATCAAACAAGGTCTACCTCTTGCTGGAATAGCCAAGAATCTATTCGAATTTTTTCTGATAAATTTATAACCATTCGAGAGAAAGCAAAGAGCCTGGATTCTCTCCTTACTTCCTCTGAGACTCCTGCTCCCAAACTGATCAATCTGGTAAGTTTACCAATTCTGCTTTATACTCTCACAGGATCATGCACTTATAGGATCAGCCCAAGGGGCTCAGAGATATGAAGGACCAAGATTTTTCCAAATTAATTACACAGCAAGAAAAAAGCTGGTTTTCTCCAGGCTTCCCTGGGGCTCTTTGCCTAAATCTGTATTGTAGGAAGCTTATTTACTTTCTCTTTGATGCCTCCATTGGTTACTTCCCTGAGAGTATTGGATACTTTTCCTCTTCTCTGAACTCCTGAACTGATAATCTGCAGGAAAAACACTTAATTGTATCTTATCCTTTTTTGACCTCTTTTTTCCTCCTCTCTGTCTCCCTAGTGTTTTTTTTTAATATACATTGTTTAGTTGTAAATAGATACAATATCCTTAATTTGTTTATTTGTTTTTATGTGGTGCTGAGGATCAAATCCAGTGCCTCACATGTATGAGGCAAGTGCTCTACCAATGAGCCACAATCCCAGCCCCATGTCTCGCGCTCATATTTTACGTGTATATTTTTTTTTGAGAAAACCACAGATTTCTTAACTTCATACTGCTTACTAACACATAGTATCGTCTATGGACAGATTGATTATTTGCTTTGGCCCTCAATGAAAAAATTAATTGTCATCTTCTTTGGGCATTAGGCTCACAAAACATTTACTCAGATCTAAGGAAATGAACCAAGTACAGTGGTGCACATCTATAATCCCAGCTATTTGGGAGGCTCAGGCAAGAGAATTGCAAGTTTGAGGCCAGCCTGAGTGACTTTGTGAGACTCTGTCTCAAAAATAAAAAGGAATAGGCATATAGCTCAATAGTACAGCACTTGCCTATAATGTGTAAGGCCTGTGTTCAATCCTTAGTATAGCTAAATAAATAAATATAGGAGTTGGGAAATGGTAAGGAATTTACCCTTTTATTCAACAGACTGTTGACTAAATAGATTCTGAGTGCTAGGCATCATGTCAGACCCTCTTCCAGTCATCTAAGACATATACTTTTCCTCAGAGTTGCTCATTGTCTAGAGAGAAAGAGAGGCCTAATGTAACACAGAGGTAAGTACTGAGGCAGAAAGGATGAGAAGGCTTCCAGAAGAGGTCTGTTGAATGAGTTTAACTTACTAGATAAAAAAATGAATGGGCTGGGGTTGTGGCTCAGCAGCAGAGCACTTGCCTAGTGCATGTGAGGCCCTGGGTTAGATCCTCAGCACCACATAAAAATAAAATAAAGATGTTGTGTCCACCGAAAACTGAAAAAAAAAGAATATTAAAAAACTCTCTCTCTCTGTCTCTTAAAAAGAAAAAAAAGCTAAGTACCAAAAAACCACACAAATAACCCAATCAATAAATGGGCCAAGGACACTTCTCAGAAGAGGATATACAATCAATCAACAAATATATGAAAAAATGTTTATCATCTCTAGCAATTAGAGAAATGCAAATCAAAACTACTCTAAGATATCATCTCACTCCAGTCAGAATGGCACCTATTATAAAGACAAACAATAATAAGTGTTGGCGAGGATGTGGGGGAAAAGGCACACTCATACATTGCTGGTGGGACTGCAAATTGGTGCAGCCAATATGGAAAGCAGTATGGAGATTCCTTGGAAAACTGGGAATGGAACCACCATGTGACCCAGCCTCAGCTATTCCTCTCCTCAGTCTATACCCAAAGGACTTAAAAACAGCATACTATAGGGATACAGCCACATCAATGTTTATAGCAGCACAATTCACAATAGCTAAACTGTGGACCCAACCTAGATGCCCTTCAGTAGATGAATGGATTTAAAAAATGTGGCATATATACACAATGGAATATTACTCAGCAAAAAAAGAGAATAAAATCATGGCATTTGCAGGTAAATGGATGGAGTTGGAGAAGATAATGCTAAGTGAAGTTAGCCAATCCCCAAAAAAACAAATGCCAAATGTTTTCTCTAAGGAGCCTGACTCCTAGAGGGTTAGGGAGGGGGAGCATGGGAGGAATAGAGGAACTCTAGATAGGGCAGAGGTGTGGGAGTGGAAGGGAAGGGGCAAGCGGTTAGCAATGATGGTAGAATGTGATGGATATCATTATCCAAAGTACATGTATGAAGACATGAATTGGTGGGACCATACTTAATTATACAAACAGAGATATGAAAAATTATGCTCTGTATGTGTAATAAGAATTGTAATGCATTCTGCTGATCCCCAACACCACATAAAAATAAATAAATAAATAAAGGTTGATCAACAACTAAAAAATATTTCTTTAAAAAGTGGAAATGATTGAACTGCATGTACTTTTTTACTCAACACATGTGTCAGTTACTATTTTTACATCTCACTTGTAGAAAAGATTGTCTGCATGTTCTGTAGTTGGTTCTTCTAGTATGGCTACCACATCTGACACATCAACCCAAGCCACCCAGAGAAGGAGCCTGCCTAAAGGTACCTGTGTGTCATATCAAAGTAGAAGTTCATAATAGTTAGCCAATTTAAGGAGACTTAAATCGAAGCTATATTTGGTTCAAACAAAATGCTATTTCCTTCGATTGTGAAACAGATTTGTTATAGAAAACTTGGAGAATAAAGCAAAGCTTAAAAAATAAAATAAATATATAACTGTAATTTTTAAATTTCATGTATAAAATTTTAGTATATATATTTCTCACAGATTTAGAAATATATTAAAAATAGCATAGTTACATATCAGTTCTAGACTGCTTTTTTTCCTTGATGATATATACTTAATCTCCTTCTCTGTGAGTACCACATCCACAAATTTAACCAACAGCAAGTCAAAAATATTTGAAGAAAATTGTTCTGAACATGTATATGCTCTTTTTCTGTTCTTATTCCCTTAACAATACAGTAAAATGACTATTTACATAGCATTTACAACATATTAAGTAAGTAATCTAGATATGATTTAAAGTATATGAGAGGATATATACAAAGATTATATGCAAATACTGTACCATTTTATGTAAGAGACTTAAGTGTCCATGAATTTTGATACCCACAGGTAGAAGAGATCCTAGAATCAGTCCCTTATAGATACTGAGGAATAACTGCATTTTGAGTATTTTCCCTTGTCATTAAAAACTATTCATATATATATATATATATATAAAATAACTACATAATAATCTATTCTATTTAAAGTCCATTCTATTTAATAGTCAGTGTTATTTAACTCTTTCCTAATGTCAAAGATTTATGTTGCTTTCCAACTTTTTGCTCTGTGTATATAAATCTTTAACTATACTTCTGATCCTTTTCTCAGGACAGATTCTTAGAAGACAGTTTTTTAATCAAAAGAATCTGATGCTGTTAAGGATTTTTTTTTGGTGGATGGTGGGGTATTGGAAGTTGAACCCATGCCTCACATATGCTAGACAAGTACCCTACAACTGAGTTACATCCCCAGCCCAAAGCATCTGATGTTTTTACAACTCTTGAGGCATATTGCTTTCATTACATTAATTTTAATATCTTAAGTCGTTGGAACAAAGACTTGAAATTTTCCCTCCGGGAATGGATTTTGTCTTATATTGAGGGGTTGTTATTATAATTGAGCTCTTGGGGCAAGACCTGAAGTACAGTTGCTTTTATATCACCTGGCCTGAAAATTTATAGACAAAGGCCTTCTACTTTGTGTTTTGTCCATTTTGGCTGGTCTATAACCTCTATATTCCTTAAGCAATTCTGATCCAGATTGGATCCCCCAGCCTCTTAGTAAGAACCTACTTCAAATATCCTTAGCAAAGGAAGGGGCACAGGCCAACCAATACTGAGGTAAGTGGGATAGAATAAGAGAGGTCTCTACTAAGAAAATTATTTAAGAGAAGGAGGTATCTATTAGGACAGAAGAGAAGGAGGTATCTATTAGGACTGTTATATAAAAGATTTTCTTTCACCCCTTATTTATTTCATCATTGGAAATCCTCAGTCAAATTCATGAGGGGGCTTGGAAAAGTCCACTTCAGATTCAGGAAAGTGTTAAGTCATTTCTTCCTTTGTCTTTTTAAAGAACTAATGGAAGCCATTTCACAGCATCACATTGATGAGCTACCACCACCATCTCAGGAGCTGCTTGACGAAATTGGTAAGAGACTGTTAGCCAGCTTTTCATCATTGTGACCAAAGTATATGACACAAACAACTCGGAAGAGGAAAGGTTTATTTTGGCTCATGGTTTCATTTCATGATTGACCAATTACATTACTCTGGGCCTGAGGTGAGACAGAATATCATGGTGAAAAGGTGTGGTAGGGGAAAGCTGCTCAGTTTGAGGCAACCGGGAAGCGGAGAGAAAGACAGAAGAAGGGACTAGAGACAAGATAAAGTCCCCAAGGACATGTCCCTAGTGACCTACTAATAATAAGTCAGAACCCTCATGATCCAATCATTTTCCCAAATCTCTCCCTAAACAGTACTGCACTGGGAATGAAACCTTTAACACAGAAGATTGTGGGGGACATTCCAGACCTAAACCATACCAGGAACATTTAATACAAAATACACTTGGTCTTGTCAGCTATTGTCACTGACCACAGCATGGTTTCCTTATCTCAGATGTGAGCACTAATAGAAAGGGCCTACAAAGTTCTGGTTGAATGATAAAATCAGAAAGGGACAGCTTTCCAATAAAAGGGACCACAACAACTTAGCTGGGATATTGGCCTGAATCTGTTACATTTTGTTTCTTAAAGGTAATGGTGATGATTGTGAGGGGAAATAAAAATATTAAAATGATTTATGATGATAAATTTCTTTTATTAAAGAAACTCTTATCTTCTTTTTAAACCAATCCAGCCATTCCTTGGAGGCCTGAGTAGGAGGCATTCAAAGTATTGAAATTGTGGGTAAATCCCTTTCCTAAGAGTCAGTGTCATAAAATTTAATGAGACTAGAATTTTCCATTTCAGGCAGAGACTGAGTAGTACCAATTCAATTTTATTTGCATTTGGGTTGATGTGAAGAAATGATGCAAGGTTATCGAAAAATTTGCAGGCAGGTAGTCTGCTTCCCCAGCAGCTTGATGGACCATCCCCTTGCCCTTAGGGGATGCCTCTCATCAGATTTGTGAGAGTTTAATTGTTTTTTTGATGGTCCTATTTTTGCTATGGAGCTTGTAGAGAACTTCCTGGACACTAGTTGGTTTTCAGAGTCTCTGAGGTTTTGAGTCTGATAAGAAGTGAGAGCTTATTGGTCTGACTCTAGGACCAGCTGCCTTCTAGTCTCCTTATAACCCTCAGCCCCTGTTCTTAGACATGTTTAAGTGGATCCAGTCAGCTTCTAAAACCTTCCTTGCTTGGTTTCTTTTCCCGTAGTTACAGGCCCTTTTCTTTTTTATTTTATTTTTGCAGTACTGGGGATTAAACCCAGGGCCTTGCACATGCTGGGCAAGTGCTATACCACTGAGCATACCCCCAACCCTATAGCCTTTTGTTGCCTCACTTAACCTTGCCTTCAGTGCCACAGGGTCATATAGGTCACAGGCTTTTATGGGTCAGGCTCTTAGGCCCATAACCCTACCTCTCTACTTTCTACCTCTGAGACTCTCTAGTTAATCTCGGCAAATTCTTCCTCTGTAGTTGCTCTTAAAATAACAGAACTGTTGAGATTGGAGGTTATCCCACATGTGTACTGCTTAAGTAGATTTTTAGTATCATTTGTTCCTTAGCAATGGCGTAATGTTTTAGAAATACAAAGTAGGCTTAAATAGGTACTTGCAAGTTTGACTGTAATCAATACTTGCCTGTGGATCCTGCTGTCCTTCTACTGTAGTTACCACATGTGAACCCTCTTTCACTTTCTCCATTGTAGCAGCTGTGTTCCCAGGTTTCCTCCTGGGTTCTGGTCTCATGGTACATACCCCAGCACAGTCGTTTCACTTATGGCAATTATCTGGGCCAGGTTTGTAGGTGATGTCTACATTTTGAATGGCTCAGTAATTTTCCAGAAATACAAAGAGCAGAGGATCCTTTTTTAATTTTGTCTCTCTCCCCCCCTCAAGGAATTGTCTCTTTTGTTAGTTGTTTGATCCCCTGAGTCTAGAACAGAGCCTGGTATATAAAAAGAACTCAATAAATGTTTATAAAATAAAAGAATTGAGTTTTCTATTCAAGTAGTAAGAAGCCTTCCATAAACTCAGACTGCAAGCAGTCTTTTGAGATCACCCAAACATGAAATTCCTGTCCTTTTTCTCTCTTAGTCCTTCCCCAATACCCAAAATTGTCTGAAGGAGGCCAGACCTCTTTGTACTGACCCTGTGTTCATCGCTTACAGGACTGCGTAAAGATATCCATATGAAGAAGTGACTCTTCCCAGCCTTACTACGTGATTCTAATGCTTCTGTCTAAAGCATTACAGTTTTAGAAAAAAACTGGAACTTTTTTCCCTTGGAACTTTTATCAGAGCCTGAGTCACCAATCCACACTCATTCTTCCTCAAGGAAATTAGATTTTGGATTTGTGCACTCACCCTCCCCCACACTAGACCTATTAGGCCTTGAAGAAATGGGAGGTACCTACTCAACTGAAGAACTCCCTAATGATAAATCAAGGGGGAAAAGTTCACCAGTGGGCTTCTGCCTTCTCCCTCTAGGAGGTCCTGGATGCCTTATGCAAATAATCAAGTAGAGGGTTTTTGAGTAGTTTGTCCTGATAATAATGGGTTTACTCATCTGGCTATTGTATGTGTATTGTTTCCCCTAAAGAGATTTCTGGGGAATGACCTGCTGTTACTCTTTTGGAGGACCCACATTCAAATCTCTAGATTCCTGACAAGAACCTACAGGGGAAATTTTAGAACCCTAAGATATAGGTAATCATTTAAGATCAACAAGGGACTAATCAGGATTAAAATGGATTTTTAATTTCAAACTATATAAAATGATCTTATAGAGCCCCTTGATGCCAAGCTCTGTGAGGTAGGACCTCTTTCCTACTCAGCAGGAAGGGAGCCAACTTGTACCTTCCCAGAACAAGACCAGAAAGCTCAGGGTGGTCTGCCTGTGCTCCCTGCAACTGACTTTTTGCTCTGCACTGGAGAGTACTTAGAGGAGACTGAGCACATAATAAATGCAGAGCAGCCACTGATTTTAGCAGATTCTTGTCTTTAGTAAGTATTTGTTTAGGAAATGGAAATAATGAATATTCTCTGCCTCTTGTCTTTCCATTGGCCAGTAGAGATGAGGAAACATTTGAATTATTCTGATGTTGTAATAAAATTTTTTTTACAGAGTATAATATAGAGATTAGGAGCATAAACCTTACAGTTAGAACTGCCTGGATTCAAATCTCAATCCTCCCACTGATTATCTGTGTGATTTTAGGCAAGTTCTTTAACCTTTCTTAGGTTTTAGGCAAGTTTCTTAACCCTAATTTCCTCATTCACTAAACACAATTAACAATAATGCAGTCAGTTGCATAGGGTTGTTGTAAAGATTGTGAACATTAGCCTCACATGCACAAGGCCCTGGCTTCAATCCCCAGCACCATACATACACACAAAAAAGATTGTGTGAACATTAATCCTGAGTACATAGGGTACGGCAAAGTATTACCTATCTTCTGCATCATCATAATCATCTTTTTTTGTCTTACTTGAAAAATTTCCTTCAAATTAGGAATGTCCATAAGCAGTAGTTCTCCAACTTTATCAGGCATCTTGAAGGTCTTGTTAATACACAGATTGCTGGACCATACTGCCAGAGTTTTAGATTTAGTAGGTCTAGGATAAGGCCCAAGAATTTGCATTTCTATCAAGTTCCTGGGTTAAGTCAGAGCTGCTGGTCTGAGGACCACCCTTTGAGAACCACTGCCCTAGAGTCATTCAAAGGAGGAATAAGTTGTCTTTTGCTTTTGTATGTGACAGAGCACCTGAAGCAGCAGCAGAATTCATCCACAGTGTTGCATGAGAACACAGTACATGATCTGGGCATCACTGCAAATGGTGAGCATATACTCTTAGATTTTTTTCATCAGGTTCTAGGTTTAATGTTGTCCTTGGCAACAGAGTAGTACATATGGGGAAGTGTGACCCTGAGGTCAGTCACAACTCTACCTCAATTCTGACTCTACTAGTTTTTGCTTTTGCGGTGTTAGGGACTGAACCTAAAGGTTCTCTACTTCTGAGCTACATCTCCCTATTTATTTATTTATTTTTATCTTTTAAGACAGTTTCTTGCTAAATTAGGGCCTTGCTAATTTGCTGAAGCTGGTCTCCAACTTGTGCTCTTCCTTCCTCTGCCTCCTGAGTAGTTGGAATTATGAATATGTGCTACTGTCCTAAGTCAGTTATATGACCAACTGTTTAATATCTGAGCCTCAGTTGTCTTTATCTGTAAAATGGGGATAATAATTCCTATATTATGATGTACATAATAGCTCCACAAACAGTGCATGGTACATCCATAAAATATTTAGCAAATGTTAGTCCTCTTCCCTTTATGGGACTGGTGGCCAAATGAAATGAGATAGCATATGTAAAATGCTTATCATACATTAGAGGGTTTCTTCCCCACCCACATTCCTTCCTGGGGCTCCAACCTAGAAACATTTCTAAGAAGTAAATTTATTCAGTTTGTTCTCAGGGCTGCTTGCCTTATCTTTTGTGTGACCTTTCTTTCCTCTGCTTGTTCTTATCCATCTCTGAACCTTGGCACAGGCTAGATTTCCTAAAGCTTCACCTGGCACCAAAGAGCTCCCAAGACCCCAGATGCAGCTGTTGTGAATACAGGTGTCCTATAGACTGCCACCTGTCCTCCTGCTCTAATGGGAAGAGAGGAGCTAGTCCATACTTAAGGAACCACTGATAGGCCTTAATTTCTATACTCCATTTTAAGGCAGGCTTTCTTAATGTTTTCATTCTAATAAAGCTAATTCTTTGAATTGTTTTTAGATCAAAAGCATTTAGAAGAACAAGAAACTGACCATAATAAAAATGATAACATTTTGCTTTGGACAAGAGAAACTGAGGATCTAGAAGAGGACACAGAGAGGTAATAGAAAAAGCTAGACTTTTGAAAGGGTTTTAAAAATTGCATTGTTTTTATATTAAGTGTTTTCCCCAATATTGACAAATAGGAGGAAAACAATCTTGCCCCATACTATCCTAATAACTCCCATTCCTAAAAGGTCTTCTGCTTTTTAAAAAATTTAACTGTGATAAAATGCAAATAATATATGTTACATGTAAAATACATTAATAAAACTTACATGCAACATACATACACATTATATGTAAAATAAATATAACATAAAATTTGCCATCTTGAGGTAAATTTAACATCTTGGTTGTGACTCAGTGGTAAAGCACTTGCCTAGCACGTGTGAGGCACTGGGTTCAATTCTCAATTCCATATAAAAAATAAATAAAATAAAGATATTGTGTCCATATACAACTTTTTTTTTTAAAAAAAGCATGTATATGGTCCCAACTTATGATGGTTCAACCTATGTTTTTATGACTTTATGATCTTTTCCTGGGATAGCAATATATGGTATGATACTCTGAGTTCCAGACAGTAGCAACAAGCCATAGTTCACAGTCATCCTCACAATCATGAGGGTAAATGACTAATACTCTACAGTGTACTGTCTTGCTCAACTTGCTGTTTGGTTGGTTAGGTGTATTAAATAAGAAATGTATTTACAACTTAACAGTATTTACAATATAAATCAAGGGCATCTGTACTCAAATTGTTATGCAACAATTCTCCACACATTTATCATTTTACAAAACTGAAACTCTTTCTGGCTTGTCAACTCCCATTTGCAAGATGGCAGCTATCCACACACCAGGCAGATGATATAAGCGGGTGAGACAAAGGAATATATTAGTTGATTCTGCCTCATTTTATCTGGAAAGCAAAATTTCCCGAGAAACTCTTCCCAGCCCACATCCACTTTGTCTAATAGATCAAACTGACACATGACCCCTATTGGGTACAAGGGACACCAGAAATTGAATTAACATCCCAACTGCTATAAAAGGCAGCAGCAAATAAGAGTGTTTTGACTAGCTTTTGGTTAATGAATCTAGTGTCTGTCATATTCTTCAAGGGATATGTTATTCTTTATAAGAAGGAAAAAGGAGAGACCTGGAAGGGGAAAGGTCTGGGAAGTAGAAGAGGAGACTGGAGCCCTAGGATCTGAGAAGAAAATAGAGAGAGGGTTAAAGACAGAGAAAAGAAAGAAGCAAGAAGGGGAAATTTTTTTTTCAAGGGATGTTTTAGAAAATTTTTATCTGTGATATAACTGTTCCTTCTATCTCCCCAAAAATGCTGTCATTAAAAATCTGTGCCATAATTTAAAGTAAAAGAATAATTGTTTAAGAAGACCAAGTTAGGTTTGGCTATTCAAACATAAAATTCTTTGTACATGGTCAAAAATTAGCTAATGTTATTGTCTCATCCTTTTCCAAAAGAACTGGTGGCAGTACTTACCACAGACATGCTCCAAAGATGCTCAGACATTTCAGTGCTATGAATGGTTTGTCAGTTCTAGGGACCAAGCTAGAGTGGAAGATATTTTTTTGACGGGGAGGGGGGGGCGCGATATTTTTCAGGCTTTCTTAAAACACCCTATTTTCATCTTCTAGCCTCAGAGGTAGTTCTTAGAAAAATAAATAGAAAGTATATGCAATCTTGACCTAGGTAGAAACTGACTTAATGACCTAGATTGAGACAAGAGTCAGCATTTGACATTGGGAAGCAGTAATATCATGGATGCCATGGCTTTTTGTCAAAGGACTATGGGACTATTTTGTATACATTTAAATTAGATCTATGTGACCTCTGTGAGTCTACATACAGTCTGACCAAACTTACATTTCCCCAACTGTATAGAGAAAGCACAGTTTTAAAGTTTCTTGCCACTCTATAGAGTGTTAAGTTTCCTTGTCAAGGGAGAAGGAAAAAGACTATTGTCACCATTCTCTTCACTTTCCCTTGGATAGAGCTCATTCTACTCTTGATGAAGATCTAGAAAGATGGTTTCAGCCATCTGAGGAGAGCATGGAGCAGCAGGACCCCCGCAAAGGCTCTACAAGGTTAGTATTCCCCATTGGGGGTTCTTCTTTTTTCCTTACATAAAATTTATATAATTCCTAAGGCATAGAGGTATTAGACTCCTTATTTTCTTCTTTTTGAGGAAATGGGGCTAGGTTTTAGACTTCTTGGAGAATGAATGTCTGGTAATAGCATTAAACTGCTGTAGATAAGCCAGCCCTGACTCCAAGTGTCTGCATTCTCACACTTGTCTCTCTCCCTCCAGTCACCCACAGTGCTCAAGATATTGATTAGCAAATTGATATCAGTATAGGAGAGGCCTCTAAGATTACTGTATTTAGGCCCTGCTGATTTCAACCTTTTCATCAGTCATTTAAATTATATCAGAAAAGGCATATTTATCAAATATTTAGATAACAAATCTAGGAATGAGTGCTAATGTGATGGATGATAGACTGGGGATTCAAAATGGTATTGACAGATAAAGATAGCAGGGTATGGTGGCTCGTGCCTGTAATCCCAGCAGCTCTTGAGGTTAGGACAGGAGAATCTCAAGTTCAAAGACAGCCTCAGCAACAGCAAGGTGCTAAACAACTCAGTGAGACCCTGCCTCTACATAAAACATAAAATAAGGCTGGGGATGTGGCTCTGTGGTTGAGTACCCCTAGTTCAATCCCTGGTACCAAAAAATAAAAAAAAAAAAAAGATAAAGCCAAACACAATGGTGCATGCCTATAGTCACAGCTACTCAGGAGGCAGAATAGGGAGGATCTCTTGAACCCAGGAGTTCAAGGCCAGTCTGGGCATCTTAAAAAAAAAAAAGATGAAGGTAAAAGATTCAAAAACATAGACTACTCCTAGGACACTTGGCCTGAAAAAAAATTTTAATTGGAAATTCTTACTCACTATAGTTACATTAATGGCAGGAATTCTTAGTTTTGTATACCAAGCACTTAGCATGCAGCTTGAGACATAATAACAATTCAATAAATTCTTGAAGGCATGGACATGACTCTCTGAAGCTCAGGTTGATGCAGTTGTTGAAAAGGTCAATGCAACATTAGTGCTGTATAGACAGAAATGTATTGATAGATCAAGGTGATGTGTGAGACCGGTAATGTGCTGTTTAGAGCACTCCTAGGGTGCAATGTGAGACTACTTTTTAGTGCCACATTTTAAGAGATATTAATAAACAGAATAGGGTAACCACAGGACAGTCACAGGTCTGCAAACCAGGTCATATGAGAACAGCTGAAGGAGCTGGGGAGGCTTAGCCTGAGAAGAGCAGATGGAGTGGAGAATTTGATATCTTCCCTCAAATACCTGAAATACTGTAAAGTGAAGAGAGTCAGCTTACTCTCTTTTGCCCCAAAGGACAGAAATAGTGACTAGAAATTACAGAGTAACTGATTTGTATTCAGTAAAGCACAGACTTTCTAGTGGTCACAGCTACTGGATAGGGAGAGCAGCTGGCTTTCCAGTTACTTCAACAATGGCTACTGCTACTCAGAAGAGACTGGATGAAACTCTGATCTGGGGCATTTGGACATAGGCAGAAGACAACTCAAACACCTCCTCCCACTCTTTTAAAATATTTTTTAGTTGTAGATGGACACAATACCTTTATTTTATTTATTTTTCTTTTTTTAAAAAATTATAGATAGGCAGAATGCCTTTTTTTGTTGTTTTGTTTTTATCCGGTGCTGAGGATCAAACCCAGCACCTTATGCATTCTAAGCAAGTGCTCTACCCCCCAGCTACTCTACCACTAAGCTACAGCCCCAGCCCCTCCTCACCTCTGACCCTGTGATTCTGTTAGTGGAAGTTAAGAGAGGAAAAAAGTCTCTTTTTCACCCTTTCTGTTTAATCCTCATTCATATTCTCTCTCTCTCTCTCTCTCTCTCTCTCTCTCTCTCTCTCTCTCTCTCTTTTTTGCAGTGCTGGGGATTGAACCTAGGGCCTTACTCATGTTAGGCAAGCACTGAGTTATATCCCCAGCCCTTCTCATTTTACATATTTTGTTTTTACTGTCCATGAAATGAAAGCAGAAAAAGAATCCCTAAATAGTGTTAGGTTCAGCCAGCATCTCTTGAGCATTGACAATGAGCTAAACACTGTGCTAAGGCAGGAGGTGCACAGGGGGATCGATGACTCTACCTTTAAGGAGCTTATTGTTGAATGGGGGTTTCTGCTTAAAAGTTTAACAAATTTGTTCTTAAACTGTAAGACAGTCAAATTATTTAGACATTTCATATCAGAGGAAGTTGATCAAATGGTGGTCTTTTTCAAACCAATTATGACATAAAATGAGGGTTTTTTTTCCCCCCTTTGAGGCCAGCTATATTGTCTAGTGGTGAAAAGCAGAGTCTGATTAGGTTGGCTGTCTAGGTCAGATCCCAGCTCTAGGACTTAGCAGGTATGTAATATCTTTGTGCCTCAGTTTCCTTATCACAATGGGGGCATTGGAGGTAACTACTTCATATAGTTAAGAGAATTAAGAGAATTAAGTGAGTTAATGGTACATTAGAGCTCTTAAACCAACACCTGGCCCAAAGGGAACACTGTGATACTCCTAATTGCTATGTTTCCTTCAGAGTACAGTCCTGCCCCTGGCTGTATGTGGTTTAATGCCCTAAATCATTGTTCTTAAAGGGAGAAAGCAACCAATGATCAAGAAGTTGGTGAAAAGCATAGAAAAAGGGAAAAAAGCATCAAGCCAGAGAGAAGGAAATCAGACAGCTTTTTAGGGGCTTCAGAAGAAGGTATGAATTAATGATTGTTTATAATGCAGTCTGTAGTCCTTAGGCTTTGATGAGCATCAAAGTTATTAAATAATGTTTCCCAAATGTTATACACAATCTTCCTTCCTTTGATAATTTCTTTACCCTTGCAGTTCAGTGTAGGTTTTCTGTTAATTGCTGATCATAGTTTCATCACAAAAACAGTAACAACATCAAGTTATATTTCTTAAAAAAAAAAACATTGGCTAATCTCATTGTCTGGAGAGATGTTTTGCTTCTAGTTGTCCAACATCTTCAAAAGAATTTTAAATTTAGCTTACATGGATGCTCTAGACTCCAGTAAGAAGTCATACATTATGGAATTTAAATGAGGTTTACAAGTAATGAAAAAGTCATAAATTAACTTTAATTTCAAAACTGTTTTAATAGAGCTTTAGGCTATTTACACACAACAATCTCCTGTTTAAGAGACATTAACTCTGGTTTGGGATTGTGGCTCAGCAGTAGAGAGCTCCCCTAGCATGGGCGGGACCAGGTTCGATCCTCAGCACCACATAAAGGCATTGTGTTGTGTCCATCTACACCTAAAAAAATAATGTTTTTATTTAACTCTTTCAGGTCATATGGTATCCCTTTCATCCTTTTCTCATTTAATTTTTCTACCTTGCTTTGTGTCCCGGGATGCTGACTCTAGTGGACTGCCTCTCCCTAGCTTCCTGTTGGCCAGTGGGAGGCCCTGGCAAAAGAGCAGAGGGCAGAAGCGATGTTAAGGGGTTACTTTCCCTCCCTGCCTTTTTCAACACCTTGCATCTGACAGAAGTGGTGTTCCTTCACAAGCACAGCTTCTATGAGGCAGCCAGTCTTTCCCAGTTCCAGCTGTCCTCTCATCCCCATTCCTCAGTCCCTTCAGACCGAGGTTTCCCATTGCTGCTAGTCACCGAATGCCTTGCCATTCCTTTTTTTATGTAGTTACTTCATTAAATAATCTTTATCTGTATTTGTCATGGGTACATTTTGTTTCCTGCAGAACCTTGACTAAACTGTATGGGCTTTTAGTTAGTATTTGCGAATTAGTGTCATTGGTATCCATTGCTGTGGCAAAGAACTGCAGAATATTAGGAGGGAAAGCCATTAACCATTCTGCCTCTATAGAACAACTGTTGTAGGTAAAACAGTTTACACTAAACTAGAGAGATCACTAATGTGAATTCTGAATTCTGACACTCTTTGACCTAGAAAGTAATCAGGTTGTTTTTTTCTTCCTCTTATATTTCACCAAGATGAACTAAAACCGTGTTTTTGGAAGCGACTGGGTTGGTCTGAACCATCCAGGTAATGAAATATCCTGTGTTTATAGGTTAAAGTTTACCATTTACATAAGAAAATTGAAATATTCACTGGTTTCTAAATAAACATTAATGACAAAGACTTGAATTAAGACCAAGTTGCACGGGGTTGGGGCTGTAGATCAGT
Source organism: Ictidomys tridecemlineatus (assembly GCF_052094955.1). Classification (NCBI taxonomy): domain Eukaryota; kingdom Metazoa; phylum Chordata; class Mammalia; order Rodentia; family Sciuridae; genus Ictidomys; species Ictidomys tridecemlineatus. The sequence continues at coordinate 32,531,865 of NC_135479.1, read as the reverse complement.
GGCAGAATGTTTGCCTGGCATGGGTGAGGCACTGGGTTCGATCCTCAGCACCACATAAAAATAAAGGCATTCTGTTCATTTACAACCACAAAAAAATAAAATAAAAAAAGACAAAGTTGCTCAGTTTTTAGATACATGTTTCTGTTTATTAAAAAAGGTGAAATTAATTCTAACTTTATTTAAATAAGTAGTAGAAGCAGCCTGAGAATACTTTTCATACAGAAAGTATACATAAGTTGCTGCTGTCAATTGCTTTGCATCATTTTTGCATTTCCATTATATGTTGCTGATCATAATATCCCTTGATTACAAATATCAAAACCCCTGGGCTGGGGATGTGGCTCAAGCGGTAACACGCTCATCTGGCATGCTTGGGGCGCTGGTTTCGATCCTCAGCACCACATGAAAATAAAGATGTTGTATCCACCAAAAACTGAAAAATAAATATTAAAAAAAGAGAAATATCAAAATCCCTTTTCCTTAAATTCAGTAGAACAGAAAGAGGATGTTGTTTGTATCTTTTGAAAAAATGTATGTAGGTTGGGACTGTAGTTCAGTGTTAGAGTGCTTGCCTTGCACATGTGAGGCACTGGGTTTGATCCTTACTACCACATAAAAATATATTGTGTCCATAAAAAAAAGTCTGTATTGGGAAGGGCACAGTGGTGCACATCTGTAATACCAGTGATTTAGGAGGCTGAAGCAGGAGGGTCACAAGCTCAAGGCTAGCCTGTCTCAAATAAAGCATTTGAGATGCTTGGGGATGTAACTCGGTGTTAGAGCACTTACCTAGCATGTATCAGGATCCGAGTTCAATTCCCAGCACCACACAAAAAATAAAAACAAAAACAATAATAATAAAAAGCATATATATCAACTGGAAACTTTTTTTCTTTTTGTCTTTTAAAACACGTAAACACAGGATAATTGTGCTGGATCAGAGTGACTTGTCAGATTGACTGGAAATGGATCACAGATGGATTCTGACCCAAGTTTGAGCATCTTGGTTGTGAGCTCTTCTTTCTTCTGCTGCAGTGCCATTGGGGCAGTGGTTCCAGTTCCTTAACTCACAATTTGTTCAGCTGCTACAGTAGACATAATGGTTTGGCCCCATCTGTGCGCAGCATATGTAACCATTTGTTTTTCAATCAAATTTCTGAAAAGTGTAAGGTAGTTGCAGTTTTAAAATTTTCTCATTGTGCTCAGAATGGTTTTTGGTTTTGTTGGTGTTAATTTTTTTGAATATTTTAACTCCTGTTATATAATAAAATGTTTATTTTCAATATCATTTAGGTTCCAGCTATATTTCTGTGTTTAAGAATTGGGGGTGGGGGGTGGGGAAAGGAACTTCTATTCAAAAACCTTCAATTTCTGTTACAGGGTTTGGCACATGGGCAGCTACCTTCATATATGCTGGTACCAGTTGTCCCTGTTTTATCATAGAAATACTGCCCAACCTTTTGGCTGGGATTGCCCTATTCCCATTCCAGCTAGAAGTAACTTAGTAAGAGATAACAATAAAATGCTAAGATTTTTTGAACTGTTCAAGGTAAACAACATCTTCTCCATGTGTTTTTGATTGTGAATCACATCATTAGTGTACTACAAGAATGAAATTGTGGTAATACTAATCACAACATTTTGTTTAGCTTAGCCTCTTTTGATTCCTGGCCTATATGTAGCTAGCCTGATTTTTAGAGGGTTTATATCTTTCATTGCCTCCCATTTGGAATCTTCATATATGAATAGAAACCCTCTCTTGGAAACTATGTGCTACACTGCAGCACTTACCAGCTAGCATTTTGTTCTGCCTTGGTGAGTAAGTAGCAGGCCTGTTGTTTGTGAAAACTGAATAGTTCCTATTGTGAGTAGTGCCCAGAAAATTTGCCCTGCACAGATAAAATGGGAAGGTAGAAGTCTGTTTGGCTATTTTATAGCAAGAAAACAGTTCCTTGCCATTGTATCCAGCAGAAAACCACCAGAAAACAAATTCATTTATAAATAATACTTTTGAGAAATACAGATATTTATAATACATAGTCTTTCAAACAACTTATTATAATTGATGAGACAGAACCAACGTAAGTAAAAATATAAGGTCTAATAGCAGATATACAATGATAAATGGTGACTTATGTTATTATCTGTTAATATGCATCAAGGATATAGGTCCTACACCAACTCCCTGTAATAAGGGTTGTAATCTGTCCACACAGAAAATTATTTTATTTGGCCTGTGACTGTAAAAAATAGTGGTCAGTATTAGTAATCATAATGTTGATAGATATTATTTATTGGTTATAGAGCAATTATTATATACCAGTTGCTTTGTTTATATTAATCAATTTTCCTGCACATGGGAGTCCCACTGTTTCTTTCACTCATCAGCTATTTCAAACTGTCATCTCTTACTTCCTATCAATACTCAACAGATGACTTCAGAGAAAATATAAGCCCTCAGGTGGGAGTTAACTCAGCTTCCCGCCACCAAAACTCCAAACATAATTACCTATATCCCTGTAGAACAGAAGTTGTTGTAGGTAAAGCAGTCAATACTGGACTGTACATATTCTTTCCACTCTCCTCCCTGTTTTAATAAAGGCTGTGTCCCTCTTCCTATCCTTAGGTCAATCTCATCTTCTATCCACTCAGGGTTTTCCTTCTGAGGTTAGCATTTCTCTTTTTAGTAGCTTCAATCTTTCTTCTTTATTAGCTTCTTTTCATAAGCATTAACACACTTAGATTTTCCTATCTTTAAAAAAGTGTTCCCTGGATCCCACCTTCCCTTCTACCTACTATACCATCCTTCTCCTCCCACAGCAATTCTTGAAACATTCTTGTCTACATCTGCTATCTTTAGTACCTCACCTCCCACTCTTCTCAACCCACTCGAATTCTACTCCTTCCATTCTCTAGCAGTCACTAAGGTCACTGATGACTTCCATATTCCTAAATTCCTCAGTCACTTTGACCCCATTGTCAGTTTCTCTTTCAGTCTATCCTCTCAGCTTCCTTGATGTTGCACACTGTTATTTCTTCTCTCTCTCTCTCTCTCTCTCTCTCTCTCTCTCTCTCTCTCTCTCTCTCTCTCTCTGGTTGCCTCACCTCACCCTCCTTTACAGGCTCTGCCTTTGTCTTTTCTTACTGCAAGTTTTCCTCCTAAGCAACATAGTTTATTCCCATGATTTCAGTTAGCACCTATGGACTAACAATTTCAGATTTGTATTTTAATTGTACGACCAGACCTCTATTATGAGCTACCTTATCTCTTATACTTCAGGTATCTTACTGATATACCCAATATTGAACTAATGCTATAAAGACAATAAATAGGTTAAAAGTAGTAGTAAATGCTGGAGGGGAGGCAACTTAACATCAGGTCAGGTGTTCAGGTGAAACTATTCTAAAGAAGGGATATTTGGGCTTTGGTTAAATCATGAGAAAAGAGCCAGTCTTACAACTCTAAAGGTAAGTTGTTCCCAACAAGGGAGTTGACTGGAAGGAAGTGAGGATGGAAACTGAGCAAGGGGATTATAAAACTATGGCCAAACATGGAAATCCAGTGGAAGGTTCAAAGCCAGGGGATAGGAAGTAGGGTAAAAGCATTTTTAAAACTTTTTTTCGTACTCTAATTTTTTTCTCCAAAACAATCTTTTCATTTATTTTTATTTGCAAAATGATATTTTTATGTACAAAGATAGTCGTTTCATTTCCTTGTCCAGAACTTTGCCCATTGCTTCTAGAAATATTAAACTTTTCTCATTTCTTCAAATATATGGCACATGTTATTCTTGACTAGAATATGCCTCTCCTCAACTAACTACTTCATTGTTTGGTTTTAGCTTTCACTTTACTTTTTTAAAGAGATTTTCTAAAGTCCCTGAAGCTTAGTCTAGGTTAGGGACCTCTGAAATTCTTTCTTAGTAGCCTGCCTGCCTTTTCCCAACCCACACATAGACCATATTCCATAAGGCCAGGAATTATGTCTAAGTTGTTCACTGAGTTATTGCCACTTACATATATTAGGTGCTCAGCAAATATTTGTTAACTGGACAATTATTTTTAATCTTCATAACACCACTAAAAGTTATTATTCTAGGGGAGGCTTCTTAAGTTCCCATGACCTACCCAGGATCATACTGGAGCAAACATATTTTGTATTCTTAAACGGTAGTCTTCCATGATTGGAGTTCAAAGTATGATTATGAAAGTTAAATAAGAGCTAAATTCAGACTAAAACTCTTTAAGCCCCATTCCTATCTCCTCATCTATTCTGTGAGTTTGATGCTGAGTTTTTGTAACATACTGAGTTCTTCACTTTTCCTCAAGATGGGAAAGCAGACATGTAACAAGTTCCAGACACACAGTAGATAAAGATTGGCTTACTAGAAAAATAATAAGCAACCTTGCTTAAGCAAAGAAAAAATAAACATTGGCTAACTACTGAATTAAATCACTGAAGCACCCTTGGAAAACTAGGATTATTAGGACATTTCAGATTTGTTTTTTACTCATATATGTTGGTGTTAAAAGTGGGTTATAGTGAGGTATCCCCAAGAAAGAGCTTAGAAATAAGATGGTCCTGTGGAAGTTAAGTAAGCAAACCCCACTCTCTAACTTAAGACTGTTAATTGTATAGTTGCTATTCTTGGATATGATTTGTTCCCCAAAATTTCATGTGTTTCATGTGCTGGAGGCTTGTTCCTTAATGTAATAGTATTGAGAAGTGGTGGAACCTAGTAAAGTAGGCCCTTAAGGGCACCAATTTGTGTCCTGAAGTGGGGTAGGTGTTATGAGTCTAGATTGGTTACTGCTGGAGTAGGTTTTGATATATAAAGTGAATTTAGCTTTCTTGGCTAGCCTTCTTGCTTTCTCTCTTGTCATCTAACACCGATCCCCCTCACATGTGCTCTCACCAGACACATGACACTATCTGCTCTCACCAGAAGCTGATGCCAGCACCATCCTCTTTTTTTTTTTTTAAGAGAGTGAGAGAGGAGAGAGAGACAGAATTTTTAATATCTTTGTTGGTATGTGGTGCTGAGGATCAAACCTGGGCCACACGCATGCAAGACGAGCGCGCTACTGCCTGAGCCACATCCCCAGCCCAGCAGCACCATCCTCTTGGATTAACAGAACTGAAAGCTAAATAAATCTGTTATCTTCATACAGTACTAAGGCTTTCATACTTTGTTATAGCCACATTAAATATTAAATAGAATAGGGCAATAGTGGAATAGGAGTTTATAAATGAAAAGGAGTTTATAAATGTTTGATGGAAGCAATACTGAAAAGCAAGAGTAGGGATTTATACTACTACATACTTAAGAATAGTGTAAAGTTCAATAATTAACAGTATGGCATCAACATAGAAATGAATATTTATAGAATATAAAAAGAGTCCAAAGAAAGAACTAAAGTATAAAGTTTTGGGAATTTAGAATATGAAATAATCTGTATCAAATTAGATAATTTAACAAATGATAATGGAATATCTGACCAAACATTTGGAAAAACATAAAAGCTAAGTCCTTGTACCAAAAAAAATGTCTGATTAATAAAAATTTTTAATTAAAAATAAATACATAAACATTAAGAAATATGTGACAATTTTATTAATCTTAGAGTGGGTTCAAAGTGAAGAGATTTTTGAATTTTACTATATAAAAATGTAAAATTTGGGGCTGGGGTGGTGGGCTTAGTGGTAGAGTGCTCACCTAGTGAGCGAGAGGCACTGGGTTCAATCCTCAGTACCACATAAAAATAAAGGTATTGGGGGCTGGGGTTGTGGCTCAGTGGTAGAGCACTTGCCTAGCATGTGTGAGGCACTGGGTTCAAGTCTCAGCACCACATATAAATAAAAGTCCATTGACAACTAAAAAAATTAAAAAATAAAGGTATTGTGTCCACCTACAACTAAAAAAATAGATTTTTTAAAAATGTAAGGGCTGGGGCTGTAGCTCAGTGGCAGAGAACTTGCCTAGCATGTGTGAGGCACTGGGTTCAATCCTCAGCACCACATAAAAATAACAAAATAAGGCATTCTGTCCATCTACAACTACAAAATTAATTAATTAAAAAATATAAAATAATGGCTGAATGAAGATAAAGTCAACAAATGATAGAGTTGCAATATATTGTATGACTAAAAGGTTTATATTCCTAATATCCAAAGAGATCTAATAGCTTCTAAGAAAAAGACAAACACCTTAATGGAAAAACATGTAAAGAGCAATTCAGAAAAGAAGCATAACAAAGGGCATGGGGTTGTGGCTCAGTGGTAGAGCACTTGCCTAGCATGTGTGAGGCACTGGGTTAGAATCTCAGCACTGCATTATAAATAAACAAGTAAAATGGGGGCCATCAACAACTAATAAAAATATTTTTTAAAAAAGAAGCATAACAAGTAACCAGTTAGCATATTAAAAGATGTCTAGTTTCACTGATAATCAAAAATGTAAATTAAAATAAGATAACTAAAGAGGAAAAATATTGGTAAGATCTAAGTTTGGTGGGAGAGTGGGGAATCAAGCATCTGTGTTGGGGATATGAATTGGTGCCACTTATCTACAGAGAGATTTTTGAGTATGTATTTTAAATGTGAATGGTTTTTGATCTAGAAATACCATTTAGACCAGCACTTCACAAATTTTATTTTACAGATGAATCATCTGGAAATCTTGTTAAAATATGGATTTTGTTGCATGTCTGTAATTCTAGCCACTCAGGAGGCTGAGGCAGGAGGATCACAGGTTTGAACTCATGCTGTGAAGACAATAAATAGGTTAAAACCACAGAATAGATGAAGAGATAGGGATGGGGTTCAATGAGTTTTAAGCCTGGGCAACCTAAGCAAGACCCTGTCTCAAAAAAAAATGAAAAGGGCTGAGAATGTAGCTCAGTGGTATAGTGCCATGGTTTCTATCATTGGCATAAATTAAGTAAGTAAGTAAATAAATAAATAAATAAATGTATATTCTGGAATTGAGGTCTGAGGTGATGTCCAAGCTTTTGCTTGTCTGCCACTCTCCCAGGTGGTACACTTGGGCACCATGCACCACCTGAATAGAATTCAGAGGTCTTTATCTTAAAACAATGGTCTTTAACCATAATTGTACATAGAATTATCTGAGGCATTTTTAACAAATACTGATGCTCAGGCTTACCACCATCTGATTTATTTCAGTAGAATTAGAAAAGGGGCCTTTAAAAGCTCTTCAGGAGGACTGAGGTTATTGCTCAGTGGTAGAGTACTTGCCTTGTATGTGTGAGACACTGGGTTTAATTCTCAGAACCATATATAAATAAATAAATAAATAAAGGTCCATTCAACTAAAAAAAAAGGTATACAAAAAACTCTTCAGGAGAGGCCAGGATAAAGATTTTTGGAACCAGAGATTAAACTCAGGGGGACTTAACTACTGAGCCATATCCCCAGTTATTTTTTATTTTATTTAGAGAGAAGGTCTCACTGAGTTGCTTAGGGCCTTGATAAATTACTGAGGCTAGCTCTGAACTCAAGATCCTCAGCCTCCTGAGCCACTGGGATTACAGGCATGTGCCACCACATCTCGCTCTAGGATAAAGAACTATTGTCCTAAGGAGAAAAAGATACAATTACATTAAAGGATGTTTATATTCAGTGTTGTTTATAATTTTGAAAAACTGGAAACAAGCCAAGTGCCCAGCAATAAAAGGTTGATTTAAAAAAATAATAGAGGGGCTGAAGTTGTGGCTCAGTGGTAGAGCACTTGCCTAACATGCACGAGGCCCTGGGTTCAAACCTCAGCACTACATAAAAATAAGTAAATAAAATAAGGGTATTGGGTCCAACTACAAAAAAAAAAAATAATAGAATGAATTTATCAACAACTTTATGGAATAATGCTACTAGTACTATGCTAGTAGATATAATAGGGCCCTATAAATTTGTAGATAAATATCTACATATGGAAGTGTATAGAAAGATATATGGAAAGATGCTTATTAAAATAGTAAACTGGGGGGGCTGGGGTGTGGCTCAAGCGGTAGCGCGCTCGCCTGGCATGCGAGCGGCCGGGGTTCGATCCTCAGCACCACATATAAAAACAAAGATGTTGTGTCCACTGAGAACTAAAATAAATAAATATTAAAATTCTCTCTCTCTTTAAAAAAAAAATAGTAAACTGGGGGCTGGGGTTATAGCTAAGTGGTAAAGCACTTGCCTAGCATGTGTGAGGCACTGGGTTCAATTCTCAGTACCACATATAAATAAATTAACAAAATAAAGGTCCATCAACATCTAAAAAATATAAAAAAAAGATAGTAAAGTGGGCTGGGCACAGTGGCACATACCTGTAATCCCACCAGCTCAGGAGGCTGAGGCAGGAGGATCACAAATTCAAAGCTAGCCTAAGCAACTTAGCAAGAGCCTGTCTTCAAATAAAATATAAAAAGGGCTGGGGATGTTGCTCAGTGGTTAAGCACACCTGGGTTTAATCTCAGGTACAAAAAAAAAAAAAAAAAAAGAGAGAGAAAGAAATAGTAAAGTGGTTCTTTGGGTGATTTCATTTTTTGCAATTCCTTCTACAAAAAACTTTGAATTTAGGGGAGAAAAAAAGGTTTAGGAATTCTTAAAACTAAAATCAATGGGAAAGAAGACTATAATGTTATAATTAGTAATGAACAATTTTATAACTCATTAGAAGAAAAATATTTAACAGAAGAGAATGGTCAGTATAGAGCACAGAAAATGAAGTGGACCACTAATTACCTTGATAACCCTTTTGAGTAAATATCAGAAATGTTGGATATGATAGGGTCTATGTCCAAAAGAGAAGTAAGGGACCTATAAAAGCGAGAGAAAGACAACAAACTTATCCAGAATAGTCCTCCACATTGGAAAGTCACTCTCTAATCAAGAGGAACCAAAGTCCAGCTGATTGGATTGCTGACAGGAGAGGATCATGAGAAAGGACCCAAACATTTATTGTGTGTCACCCACATACCAGGTAATAAGTCAGGTAACTTGTCCAAGGTATACAATTAGTCATTTATAATTGAAACTGATACTAAACCCAGATCCCTTCTACTAAGGACCAATAATATGAGACTTGAGTAACCTAGATTTTTAACCCAGAGTCAACTGAAACACCCGTGAAACCTGGAAATTGCTGGAGCTTTATCTTTGAGTATTGGGGGGAAATATACTGGGGATCAAACCCAGGAATACTATACCACTGAGCTAAATTCCCAGCCCTTGTCATGTTTAAATTTTGAGACAAGGGTCTTACTAAGTTGCATAGGCTGATCTTGTGATCCTCATTTCAGCCTCCTGGGTCGCTGGATTACAGGCATGAGCTGCCACATGTGACTTGGAGGTCTACATTTTGACTTTAACATACAGTGTGGTTTCAAATAAAATTGGGCAACTTTGTACAATATAACATACCTTATTAAATCTGGGACTAACACAGCATGATTGATTTGAGTAGCCTTGCTTTCATAACTCTTCAAGCTGATTTCTCTGGCTGAGTTCTGAAAATTCTTGGAACCTAGAGACGGTAAGAAAACCTCTATATACAAAGAAATCCAGATTTTGTTAAGAACCTGGCCAAAGGTTTGGTAGTGTCAAGTCCAAAGATAAATTCAGTTTTCTTTCAGGTACTGTTTGGGTTTCTCTAAAGAATTATGTACAACAGGATGTTTAATAGGAAGCTTCTTCCTTTATGACATCATCAGACAGAAAGGTAGCTAAGGGGACTATTTGAGACACACAGAACAACAGCCACTTTTGTGGGAGTCCAAGAACAGCAGCTTTTTAAAAATGAGGGTAAATATTCAGGCTTCATTAGGATCCTGAAGACAAGCCAGCGATAAAATATGGCATCTACCCAGAAGGGCACAGTCTTTCAGGTGGTCAAGACAAATAAAACTGGGTCCAAGGTAGCAGTTTCAGCACATAAAGGGGCTGAGGTTACTACTTCCACCCCTCATCGGGGACATGGGTACCTTTCCTCAAGCCACCGAAGTGCTGCTGTCTCTTTGAATCCTTCTCCCCAGCAAAAATTAGAAGCTGCACTTCCCACTACTCCCCATTCAGCATCAGACTACTCTCGATTTGTGTCCCCACATTCAGGGCATGTCCACTCTACAGCACAATTCCATCGGGGAACTGAGACCCGAACAAAAACAGAGGCACACCGCCATCACTCTCCTCATCGAAAGAACCAGCAAGTTCAGACACCGGCTTCCCATTCTACAAGTGTACATCGGCACCTTAGTCCAGTCAGAGAGGAAGCAATGCGAAGAAGTGGTGAAAGCAAGCCAGGGCGTGAAGTTGGCCATCGTATCTCACCCCCCGATGCCAAGTCCACCCGTCGCTTGAGTTTTATGGACCAGAAGGATAACTTGCAATTACATAACTTGCAAGAAGACCCACCTTCCAAGGTCCAGAATCCTCAAGGGGTCAGAGTTCCTCGTAGGATTTCAGCCTATCCAAAGGATGAAGCAATACAAACAGAGACCACTCGAAAGATTTTGAGTGTTGGTGAGGTCAGACCTCCAAAGCGTCCCTCTAGCCCAGAGCATGGCCACAGCCGTATGGTAGACCATCGGACAGTCCATAGAAGGCTCACTAGCCCAGAGCCAGAAGTGGATCATCACAGCTCAACTCCTTCAGAACCCAAGGCCTTTCAAAGGAATATGAAAATGGCATCATCCCTCAAACTCTCTGTCCTTAAAGATTTAGATGGTGGACACCGAGCAGCACATTCAGCTCCTGAGACTCTCTACAAGCATCCTGCCTACACCGAGACCAAGCATTCTCCAAAGGTCATAATGTCATCAGAGGTGGAGTCCAACATGAGGTCCCCAATCCGAGACAGCGAGGTTGGCCGTGAGATCAGCCGCAAGGCCACCATCTCTCCACAAAGACAGTCAACTCAGCGTGTGACATCTCGAGCAGGGTCTGAGGGCCCCCACAAATCTCTCGTCTTTGTCACTCCAGAGCCCGTCCATAAGCAGCAAATGCAAAGGCCCCCAGAAACTATCTACGTGTCCCCAGGACCTGCACTCAGGTATCAAGAACCCTCCCGAAAGCCCTCCATCCATGCAGAAGTGGAACTGACCCCTCGGCCCTTACCCCCTCGGTCCTTACCTAGGTATGGGCCTGACTCCTCATGGTGGGCCTTACTGAATCCTGAAGTTGAAATACCCCAAAGCCGGCCGACAACACCTGATTTTGAGCCTAAGTCTCCTCCTCCCCTAGACCCTTTAGTGTCCCTTTTTGAAATGGACTCAAGCCCTTTCTATGAGGACCTGATGTTCCAGAGAGAGAAGGCAAGTCCACCATCACCACCATCACCAAAGGAGTCTCCAGGTCGGGTACCATTGAGGGAAGTGCCTCAGGCCCCCAAGCACACCATCAAACAACCCATTCAAAGGTTTAATGCTTTCTTCCTGGGTATGTGAAGAAGCATACTGCCCAAGTGCAGCCCCAATTTAGTGAGATGGGACATTGGGGTGGGCAGGAAAGGCCCCCCTCTTCATTTTGGGCCTCAGGGCTGCCCTCCGGCCAGTGTCAAATCTAGTTCCATCTTTGAGCCCAATGCTCCATGACTTTTCTGCCAGCTTCTCTGAGCTCCAAGTTAATGACCTCGATGATGATGCTTGGGCCTGGCGTCAGGCATTGACTCTTCCAGGCAATGCTGCTTAACTTTTCAATGGAAGGTAGTAGAGAGTGGTTTGCAGGATCGGAAGCTGATTCCTGAGAGTGGAGATGAAGAACTGAGCTGGGGTGAGGGCTGGTAAGGGCTGTTGAAAAGAATAAGGGCCTCAGGTAAATGTTCTGGCATCAACGTGGAGTAGGTGGGGCACAGATGACTTGAGACTTGGGCTTACAGGAGGGGAAAGACATTAATGGTGGTGAAGAAGGAGGGTGGAAGGAAGGGAGAGGGAAAGGGGAATATGATATTTGGGCCTAAGTGGGAGGAACTCTTGGAGAGAGTGGAGGGCTGAGGGCACCTTTGGGTGAAGACATAAGGAACTAGAAAGGTAGATGATGTAATGGGGGGGAGGGGTGTCATCCCACAGACAGAAGAAAGCAATAATCAGTGTGTTATTTTCAGATGTCTCTGAGGAAATGCAGAATCGAATCATCTGGTGGCTAAGAGGTCTGTGCTTTTCCTTCCTATGGGTTCATTGTGAGACGTTGAGGAGCAGAGGGTGGCCTTTTTATTCTATTATAGAGCTTGGTCTTTTAGTAGAGTCCCTGCTGGGGTTTTGACCTAAAGGAGCAGAGGAACAACTTGTCTTGCCTATAATTTCACCACTAGAGCCATCCCTTTGGGAACTGGAACTTTTTTCATTTTCAAGATTCTCCTCTTAATGAGAAGTCACTGTAGGAATGAAGAATGATTTAAGCCTCATAGCTTTTTGGCTTACCTGGTCCTACTTATCATGTCCTTTAAAAAAAAAAACAAAACACCAAAGCAAACTCCCTGCTTCATAGTCTTCTTCAGAGCTGTCTCCAGACTAATTCATGTGTGTATCTGGCTCCTCGACCCTCCTCAATCCCCAATACTATGACCTGGGCATATAATAGCTGTTGCCCAGAAAGGGTTTCCATGTATGTCTGGACCTTTTCCTTGTGGTCATCAGTGGGTTTTGTGGCCAAGGCTAGAAGCCATAAGTGTCCTCAGGACCTCAGGATTCTCCTTTCAGTTTTTATTCTTGGCCTCTCTGGTCACAGTGGAGGGTGGGGATGAGCCCTCAGAGTGTAAATCTTAGCAGCAGGGACTTCTTGTGAGCATTGTGTGGCCCAACATAAGTTCCAGTCCCATGAACACTATAGACACCAGGGATCTGGATGAAGAAGTTATTGGGGAGGAGAGAGCCCTGGGAATCCAGTCCATTCCCAACCAGAATGAGCCCTCTGAATGATAAATTGCAAAGAATAGAGAAGGGCAGCTCTGTCTTTCAGAGGGAGCAAAACTCTATAAAACAGGAAGGTAACAAAGTATGGATTCTGGGATTGTTTTATTGGTTTGAGCCCCAGGTCTACTATTTCCAGACTATGACCTTGGGTAAGTTATTTTACCTCTCCAATCTTCAGTTTCCCACAGGTTATGTGGAAATAATGGCTTTCTCTAGGTTATTGTGTTTACTACTTAGCATGGAACTTGTCCACAGTGAGCACTCAGTAAATGCTAGCTATTGTTATTTGGGCCACTTGGAATAGGTGGGGATTTGGACCAGGTTATGCCTATTCTCACTGGACATCTTTAGTAAAATTCTCTTTTTCCCCTTCTGTTGGTACTGTCTGATTCCACTTGCTGCCCCCTGGGAATGCCTGGCTTCTACTTCTTTGTTATGACAGATGAAGAGGTAAGAATGCCACTGGGAAGTTATTTCCAGCCATCCAGTGCCCCACCCCGTTGTTCAAGTCCTCCTCTAGTCCTCTGAAGGAAGTGGGTGTGGAGGGATATAGAGCTGCTTGGTATGGTTGGGTAGTTTGTCCATTGCACAAGTGTGCTTGTGTTCCACTTGCCAGGCTGTGCACCTGTGGCACTGCTTCTCCCCAGAGGGAGATCTGCACAAGTGCTATATGAGCTAGTTGCAGCCCTGGAGAGAAAGAACAGAGACGTTTTAGCAGATGATGAATCTTGCCAAGTGCTCTGTGGGAAGACAGGGCAGTTATGTGTTGGATTAGTCCCCACCTAACTCCCTCCTCTCCTGCCAGGGGCACTCCAGAAAGGGGTCACTTTTCTGGGTTACACACTATTTGGGTCCTTAATTTGGAAAAGCATAAGGTGGACTCTGCTTTTGGCAGTCCTCTGTCCTAAATTTGGCAGCGTCCTGATTTTGCAGTGTATTTTTTGTTCCCATAGTATTTTGGCTCTTCTTGGCCCATGTTTGATAAGATGGTCAAAGCTCTTCCTGTTTTCATTCTTTCTCTTGTCATATTCCTCTCTTATCCAACACCTAGCAATGACCTCTAGTAAGTTCCATCCATGGGCGGGCTTGCCCAGGCCAAACAGTTGACTACAGACAGAAAACAAATGAGAGGGGGACAACTTGAGCTCAGATAACCAAGCAGCTGAAGGGGAGGTATCCAGGAATGCAGCTTCCACCTCCTCTGCCATTATCCAGCCTCCAACCACCAGCCCGGGGCTCAGCTGTAGGTGGGAGCAGCCACTTTTAGAGATTGCCTCCATGTAAAACAGTAAATCCCTCCTTCCCTCCCTCCCTCCTTCCCTCCAACCTTCCCTCCTTCCTTTTCATAGACAATTTTTATTCAGATACCTAGCACTCTAGGCACGATTGGGGAAAAATCTCATAGTACATACATAACATTCTTTGGCAGTGAGAAACTGACCATCTGGTTGGGAAGATAAGATATGGACAGGAAACATTTAAATAACGATTTGTAATAGTTTGTATTCAAATGTCAAAATAAACAGAACAGACTGAATAGGTACCCTTGGAGGGTCTTAGGAGAGAGGGAGTCAGCAAGAGGTGGGTAAGGGGGTTCAGTTACACCCTCTTTCCCCAAACCAGGGGAGTTATATTAACAACTGGCTTCTTGCTTACCTCTTAATTTAAATCTATACCTTTGGGAGGGGGCACTATTTCCCTTGGTTCAAGATTTGATGTTTTTGACAGAGAAGGCTCGTCCCTGTCCTCCCCCACCCTCACCCATTTTTTTTCTGTGCATCTTGTTTTAGTTTAGGAAGTCAAAAGCCTTGGCAGCAGGACAGCTCCTTCCAAAAATAGCTCTTATCCTGTCTGGATAATTACAGCTTTCCAGCCCTGTTCGGCAACAGAGCTGCTCCCCAGAAGCTGGGAAGAGAAGCTCCCAGGCAGCTGGGCTTCTGGTCTTCTCTGGCTTCCTGAAAGTAGGGGGGCATTGATGTGGGCCAGATAGTCTCCCTGAAAAATATAAGATAACTAGGTTTCTCCAGTCTGTCCCCCAAGCTGCATGGTCCTCAGGCAACCTCAGAATGGAGACTGGTGCTGGTGTCCAAAGCCTCTGTTTCCTCTGATCTGAGAACGGTTGACCATAGAGTCTGTTCCAGATTCCATTCCCAGCAAGAATTCTCTGGTGGCCCAGCCCCAGCACTAGGCTTGCCTGGCTCGTGGAAGACCGCATGTTTGTTGTTGAGCTTCATAAGGCCCTGTGGGTCCACAGCTGGGGATGGTGCCTAATTCAGTCTATGTCTGTCTTTGTCAGTCTCTTCCCCAATGGCTCCTCAAGGCCCTTTTGTCTTAGGGGACAGATACTTGTCATCCTTGGATTGGGCATTAGGGGCTAAACTCTCCCCAAAGGAGGTTGTGCTGGATCGAGGGAAGCATTCCTAATAGTTTTTGTTGTTGTTGTTGTTGTTGTTGAGAGAGAACTAGCAGAAGCTCTTTTGGGTCAGTAATGGCAGGGGGATCAGGGGGCTCCTTTCTCATACCTCTCTGGGGAGTTCCTCTTGAATAGGTGGAGCCTCAATTCCTCTGATGGATAGAGCCACCCCAGCTTCAAGATCCTGTGTTTTCAAGGCACCTGTCCTACTCACCCTCATATAAGACTTCTCAAGCTGTCAGAGAACAAGATGGTTATATTATTCGTATGTGTGTGTGTTCATATACATACATACACACATATGAATGTGTATATATATAATGTATGTGAATATATGTGTGTGTGTGTGTGTGTGTGTGTGTGTGTGTGTGTGTACATATATATAAAAAGAAACCAACCAACTCTGGAGAATAGGCCAGGAACCAGAGAAGACCATCTTTGTGATACCTGAGACAGACCTCAATGTCTTTAAGATAACATGTCATTTGACCCCCGAGGGACTGGACAGTCAGCCTCTTTTTGACTCCTGAATTACTGGGAAGTTTTGCTGAGGGGCACTTTGTTTATACAGAAAACCTCAAAGCCTTGGAGGGTCCTGGAATGAGTCTGCATTCATGGGGATGGTAACAATTCTAGGATGTGGCTGTCTGAAAGCAACCTTGTAGACTGTTTTTTCTCACCTCTCCCATTACCTTTGCTTTGTATAGAGGATCATAATTGAGAGGAAAGGGAATTGTTGAAAGAAAGGCTGAAAATGGGGCAGAACATCACAGGAGGCTTTTCATAATAGCTTGACCCTACCTTGCAACTTCCTAGGAAGCAGCCATCTCATCCAGTCAGATGATACCTTGATCATCTCCAGCTTCCATGGCTTGCTAACTCCAGAGCAGGACAAAGTCTGGTGACCTTTGGCCATGACTTGCTAATTTGGGGATAGGCAAGGTGGAACAATTAATTCATAGGGGTTTAGCACTGAAAGTCCTGTGTTCCAAGGATCCTTTCAGTCTTGGGCACCCCATGACAGTTAAGTCATTGGGACTGGGACAAGCTGTGGTTTACCTCAACAAGAATCCCTGGAAGCACAGGGCAAGGGAAATGATTTCCTGAATTCACTGTGAGATCTGGACAGGTAGGTCCCTCCTTTTTTGCCTATGAAATGGACAGAGGAAAATGTGTTGCCTTCCTCTCGGGTTTGATGGCAAAAGGGAGGACACACTCCCTTTGTTCTTTGTTCTGTCCAGAAAAATTTCACATAGGAAAGAACTTGCCATATCTACTTTGAACTTTCTGGTATATTTTCAGAAGCTACTTGCTTTCCTGACTGGAATCCATCTCCAACATGATATCTTTTCATAAGAGTACTTTGGTGGTGTTTGAAATGGTGGATTTTTCCAGTCAGAGGAAGAATAGTAGGCATGGGTGAATTATGGAGGTTGGCTTTAGAGGGTAGAGTACATACTTGGGTAATCCATAACCCAGAAGCCACCCCAACAGCTGCTCAGCAGAAGAAGGCTTTCCTAAGTGGCAGAAATGGCCATGTCCCTTCACCCTCCTCTGCTCAGCTGCTTTTGTCTCAGCTGCTGTGAGGGGAACAGCAAGAGACAGCTGCACCTTGGGGGCTGAATGAAGGCTGGAGGAGGGGAACAGAATGTGAGGCAGTTCCTGAGAAATGTCCAGCCTCTGAAACTGAGTAAGAGGACTGGGCCAGCCAAAGTCTCTGCCTTGTTTGGCACACTAACCACAGGCAAAGTCATCTAGCTCCATGGGGTCTCCATAGTGGCTGTCTTCAGGAATTTGGGTTAGTAGGTCTGAGACCAAGACCTGCTTTCTAGAGATGGAGTGGTGTCCAACTGGAAAAGCTGACTCCATGGGAGCCAAGAGCATGGTCATTCCATTGTCACCTTAGTCTGAGGAATTACTCAATTATTCTCTCTCCTCCCATCTGTCTACAACCATTATACATGCACATTCCTAATCCTCAGGAGAGAAGGCATTTGAAAAAAATCAGTTGACAGTGGCTGGTTTGGTGTAGATAATTTTCCCAAGAGCTGAGATAATAGCTACCATTCATTTTGGTGATTATACCTTGTTAAATGTGTTAGTGAATTTTTACAGCAATCTCTGAGGTATACCTTTACCTATTTGATATATGAAAAAACTGAGGCTCAGGATTTGTTCAAAGTTGGAAGCTCTTTAAGAAGATCTTGCCCCAGAGTTTCAAGTATGTGGTAGAGAAATCTTTCTTGTGTAGCCATATCTTCCTGGCAAAATAACTTCCCATACAGACCATGTTGGCCTGCCCAAAATAATTCTCAACAATATCAAGAATTATGAGGGGCTGAGGTTGTGGCTCAGTCAGTGGTAGAATGCTTGCCTGGCAAGCATGTGTGAGGCAGTGAGTTCAATTCTCAGTACTGCATATAAATGAATAAAATAAAGGTCCATTGACAATAAATATTTTTAAAAACTACAAAGAGGATGGTTTTAGTGGGAGCAACATCCATTTACTTGCATGTGAATTACGAGCCCAGAAGGTGGGCATGAACTTGAAAGCAGCCGGAATTAAGGGCAAGTGATGGGTCAATGAAGCCCACAGCCTCAAGGCTTGTCCCGCTCTAAAAAGTCAGAATGGAACACTAATCAATGCATCCTTTTAGTGAGTTCATATTGATCAGTCAACTCTTGGGGGCAGGGACCTGGTTACTAGGGCAGACATCACATCACATGTTGACATCATGTTCCCTGGATTGAAATGAATAGAGGTTAAAATAGAAGACAGGCTCCTGCCCTTGAGGGGCTTATGATTAATTTACGAGAGAAGAGTACATAGATGGGTCACTTGAGAGGGTGTGGACATCCAAGGACAAAGCAAAGTTCAATGAAATGAGTCAGCAAAGCTTCTAGTATGGAAACACTTGGAGGGTAAAAGACAGGGGGACACAGATTTTGGCTTAGTTTTGAGAAAGACCTTAGAACTCAGCTGCCCAAATGTTGAAGTCCAATGTTGTTAGTTGGCCACGGGAGGTATTCAGATGGAGGCAGGAAAGATAAGGAAGTTCATGAGGAGAGTCAGTTAAATAGTCACAAGGAGATTTGCAAGTCCCTCCAGCTCTGAGCTCCTACCCTGCCTAGGGTGGGTGTTAGAAGAACATGCCCTATCAGGGTGGCTGACTTTCAGCAACCTGCCACCTTTGGAACGCCTCTCTGTGACTGTTCAGCAGGAACCAAGAAATACAATTCTTAAGATATTTTGATTTTTTCCTTCTTCACAGACCTTGCTGAACAGACTGGCTGAGCTTTCCTTAAAAGACACAACCTAGGGCTAGGGCTGGGGATGTGGCTCAGGTGGTAGCGTGCTCGCCTGGCCTGCGTGCGGCCAGGGTTCGATCCTCAGCACCACATACCAACAAAGATATTGTGTCCACCAAAAACTAAAAATAAATATTCAAAAAAAAAAAAAAAAGACACAACCTAGTGATGGCCTTTTGCCCCCACCCCTCTAGGGCTCTCTGACTATATCATCAGTGACTCATCCACCTCTGGGGGAAGGGAGGTACAATTAGTTCTTGCACCACTTAAAGAAAACAGCTACTGAGAGGCAAAAGTAGTCTTTTGCTAGTCATGCAGATCTGAAATCCTGATTTCCTGTGGTAATCCGTCTTTATTCTTGGCCTGAACCTTGACCCTGGCTTGGTCTGAGTGCAGTCTCCTTGCTTATTAGCACCTGTGCCACACAACCTTTGCCATGTGTGGTCAGGAAAGACCCAGTAGAGGGGGCTGGGAGGTTTTCCATACAGACCATGTTGGCGTGCCCTAAATAAAGGAGTCACAACAACATGCAGGAGCTGTGGTTACTTGAGTTTACCAGAGGAGTCACCCTTTTTGCTAAGCTAAGCAGCTACTCCCCAAACATTTGGCTCACCACCCTAGCAGTGCCTGAGAAATTGTACAAGGACATTAACGCCTGGTGGGATGTTAAATATCAAGGAAAAGTCAGAGCTGAGTTGTGCTGAGGCAAATTTGGCTAGGCCACCTGCCGGCTAGAGGTGGGAAGGCACTCTGTCATCAACCACTTATAGGAGGGCTGCTTTAAGTAGGCCCTGCTTCAGATCAGGTATGGGAACTCCAGCAACATGGAGCAAGAGGGCTGGAGTTGGGGGAGTTCGGCCTCTTTCACTGAGGGAAATGGGCCCAGGCAGGGAAAAGGACTTTTAGGCAGTGATGTTAACAGTCCAAGCTGGCATGGGGACATATGCCAAGGCCAACTTCTCTGAGAACTCTCTAAATGCTACAAGGCTAGCATACTGGGGCTGTGCAGGTAGAATGGCTCAAGTCTATTTGCAGCTTTTATTTCATCCAGCATGTCTTATGTTAGACCTCTGGTACCGTGGTTAGAAAGAGACTCAAACCCCAAGATTCTTGGCTTGAAGCTAAGTTCCATGGTCTTAGTCCTCTCTTAGGGCCTCACCTCTCTCAAGGCAAGCTGGCACCATCATGCCTTTGGACGCAGGGCTTTCTGGAGCCTGAGCAGTGGGTGCCAGAGAGGAGTGAGGATTCCAGCACAGGTGAGGATGAGAACCCAGGGTCTTCTGAATGTTAGGCATTGAGCTGCCTTTTGAGCTGTTTCTGTGTCCACATTTTAAATACAGCTTGAGTTCTGAGGAGGAAGGTTCTTATGATAAAGGAAAATAAGACTCTCTGATGGGGCTGCCTTCTTTTCCTCCCCACCTCAAGTAACAGACTACTGATTGGAAGCACCCAAGAGGTATTCTTCTTTTTTATTTTTGTGCATTATAGTTTTACATAATTGAGGGGCTCAGTTTTAACATATTCATGAATATAGGGTTATATATAATAATATTAATTATAAATTAAATAATACTATAAATTATTAATAATACTATAAATTATTATTTATAATAATAAATTATATAACATAATTTGCTCAATTTCAATCCCTGGTGCCACTCCTTTGCCTCTTCTCCTCCCTCCTCCAATCCCTGGCCTCACCTCTGTTGATCCTTCTAATAATTCATTTTTAAAAATTGGTATGTTATAGTTACTCATAAAAGTAGAATTTATCCAAGATAAATGTACCTGCATCAGTAATAGGGGACTAGGGCTTTGAACAGTGGGGTCTCATGACCGTTGGATCTGATGGCAGTAGCCACTACTGCTTCTGCAGACTTCTAACAGCCATTGATTATCTCTTTAGGTCTTTTGTCCTCCTGAGTAAGCTTCAGATCTCCTGGGTCTACCCCAGGCCTTTTCTGGGAGCCTCTCTAGAACTTCAGAGGTCCCTTCTCACTGGAGTCAAGCTGTAGATCCCCATTTTCCTATGCTTCCAGAGCCATCTGAGTCTCTTCAAGTCCAAGTTTTCTTTAGTATCTCCTTCTGTTACCTTGCTTTCTTCCTCCAAGGCCTACAGCATACCCTCCTTCTTCATTAAATCTACTTTTAGAATGCCAGAAATTGCAAGGAAACTTAAAAATAATCTAGTTTAATTCCCCTTATTTTCAGGAGGAACTAAGAGCCTGAGAGGTGAAGTGAGGTGCTCATGGTTGCCCAACTACTAGGAGTTTTTCTCCTCAACTTCTGGTTAATGAATATTTGCTTCTGATGTGTTTAAGCAACAACCTCTCTTAATCTCCCAGTTCACCAGTGCCAAATATCCAGTCATATCTCCTACAGCAGTTCCATGTTTTCCAGAGCCGGATTTTATCTGCTGTTCCTCCCTTGACTGAATACTGACTGGTCTCAATTGAGGCCAGTAGCTCACAGATCAGATAGAAATAAGATAGGCAGGCATCTGACACTTCCACCCATAGAGAGCGCCATACCTATGGGGCTCAGTTTTGTCCAGAACAAATACAGGCAAAGGCCAGTCAGCCTGTCCTTGTAGGAGGGCTTTTGGAGTCTGAGGGGGATGCTTTTGGACCTCACCAACTCCCCACCTCCAAGCATGTACCTCTCTCTAGCTGTTGCTCTGGCACTTCTGAGCTTCTAATGCTTTTAAAGATGCTGAAGCATCTGTCCTACAGCATCTCACCTGCTTGTCAGAGGAAGTATGGTCCAGCTGAGCCTGGGTCATGCCTAGGCTGGCCTCCCCCAGAGGCCCTTCCAGCTTTCCTCAGCTCTAGGCAAGGCTCCAATGCCCTATTAAAGCCACTCAGCCTCCCCCTTCTAGCCTTCCAGCAGATGATCCCTGGATAATTTCTGCAGTAAATCCTCTTTAATCTCTAATCTGAGGTCCTGTACAAAGGGAATTTACTGCTAACCTGTCTTTTCCACAGCTTGGATGGAGCTGGAGAATGTTTTGACATTCCCCTTTAGGAGGTGTGGTGAGGGTATGGACAATCAGTAACTTGGAAATCAGTCAACTTCCATAACACTTTGATGAATCCCTGGGGTGACCAAATGTTCTCTCCAACTCTTATGGCAACTCCTCCTCCCTTTGCAAAGGCATCTCCTTCTAGGGATGCTAGGTGGTTGTTGCTTTCTTTTTGGGTACTGGTTTAAATTCCCGGGGTCCTGAGCTGTCCAAAGAAGCCACTCCAAGGATTAAGAAAAAGCCAGGTAGCCAATGTAGCCCAGGGTCAAGGAGCAGAGGCCTCCACCCTGCTCTATGCTTCAGGGGATGGCTGGCGCCCCAAGCCTCGTTCGCGCGGGCACCCACCGCTGAGGTGCAGGCCCCTCCCGGGGCCCAACTCGCCCCGCCCCCGCTGACTCGCCCCGCCCCAAGCGGTCGGGACTCGGGGAGGCAAGTGGGGGCAGGCGGTGCGGTGAGGTCCGCGCGCAGCTCCATCCGCGGGTCGCTCGGGCGCTGTCCAGGCGGAGCCGGCCCGGCCCGGGCTGCAGCCATGGTAAGACCGGCGGGTGCAGGGCAGGGCCAGGGCGCTCAGGGCCCGCCGCTCCCGGGCGGCTCCGAGGAGACCCGCGGCGCTGCAGCCTGGGCTGTGCGGGGCGAGAGGAGCTGTCGCCAGCTCCAGGCTCGGGCAGGCACTGTTAGCGGGTGGCGCTGCGTCGCCGTTCCCAAGTTTCTCCCCCCAAGCCAAGCAGCTACCAAACAGGCCGCGACCCCCGACGAGTTGCCCTTGGTCTTAGAGGAAGGAGTGGGTCTGTGTTGTGGGAGATGCCCGCGATAGAGACCAGCATGTTGTTCTGGGGAAGGCGCGTCAGCGATGAGGGTGGTGAGGGTCTCCGCCCTTGCCTGAGTCATCTGTTACCTAGATGATCCTTCCTCACTCATCTACCGGGAGCGCAGAAGCTAGCACCAACTTCCTTTGGAAAACATAGAGGAGATCCACAAAACTGCCAGCATCCTAAAAGGGATGGTGAGACTCTTGGTCCCTCCTTTCCAAAACCTGGCAGCCCCTTTCTCAAAGAAACACCTGAACACCTGAGAGGAAAGCCCACCCCACCATCCCGTGGGGTGGGATCAGCTGTATCATTTGCCTCCCAGACAGGAACAGTGGGGAAGCTTCCTCCGCTGCACCTACCCCCACCCCCTCCCCAACTAGGTCCTTCTGCAGTGTGTGGGGGTTGGGGGGGACTCATTCCTGCCACCTGCCTGTAGTGGGAAGAGAAGCAGTAACCCCAGCCAGCCTTCTTAGAGGTTCCCAGGTAGGAGGTTTTGATGCTTGGTTGTGAGAAAGCCAGCTCTTTTCTTGACATTGTTGCCAGAACCTGCCACAAACACAGCCTGTGCGTGTCTGGGCCTCCAGGCCACATCCATCTTTCCCAGTCTGGAAGCCTCCCAGTCTTTGCCCTCTGCTTTGGGAGGCACAAGCTGTTTACAGCAGGAGAGGATTCTTGACCACCCTGTGGGGCAGGATGTTGGCTGAGGGCAGCCACCAGAGGGAAACTCCCTGCATCCTGTGGAATCAGAAGCTTTCAGGTTTAGAAAGGCCAACCTTTTGGGCTCTTGTCTCTCAAGCTGTGTCCAGGCGGAGGCCCAAGGCTTGGACAGGAAGTCTTGGTGACCCTATAACCTTCCCCAAAGAGGGTTCCTTGGAAAGGCTAAGTGGTGCCTGTCCTGATCCTGGCTCTACTCCTTTTCCCCACTGGGGGATGGACAGGCTGATTGTTCCAGGGATGGAAGCCTGGGGAGACACTGTTTATCCCCAGTGCCAAGCCCAGCAGGGACCAGAGGGACTTTTTCTGTTACACACCAAGTTCAGTTCAGCTAAGGTCTTGGTGCTTTCAGTTTGGCTGAGGCCACCCTGTTCTTTTCTAATTAGAGACACCACCACCAACAAAGTCTCCAGTCTCAGGCCCCTGCCCTTAAGCTAGCCAAGTCCTTAGGCTGACTACTGGTTCATGTCAGGCCACAGTCCTCTATGAGGGTCTCCTTGTGAAAGGAGGATGGTGTCCTAGCTGCTTTGGGAATCAGTGTAGAGAACTCCCCAGCCCAGCAGCCCCAGGGAATTTACATTTACATGTGAAAAGAATGACAGATCAACATTAATGACTATACTGGGACGTGAGTACTACTTCTCTCAGGTTCAAAGCAGCTTGAGGTATCTCAGAATGATTTCTCTCCCCAGTCTCCCTGGGAGGCAAGGAAGGGCCATTCACAGTTGGACATTAAGACCCTGAAATTAAAGACACTATTAAGACTCACAAGGGGGTGTTTCCAGCCCAACCAGAAACACTGGCCTTCTGACTCCTAGTGGAGTGCTCCATTTGTACACTGCCACCCAGACCCCTCAATTCATCTCCCACCTAAATGGCAGCTCTTGAGCCTCTGGAATGTCAGTTTCCCATATGCTTGAACCCATACCCCTCAGAGACCAAGTGCTAGCAGCTCTCTCATTTTGTGAGAATGATGGGATGATAGAATTGATACCCATCCTCCTAAGTGAGAGGTCAGGTATACTAGGGTAGTCAGAGTCCCTGGAGCCAAGCTGCTTCTGTGGCTGAGATTCTCTGCAGGCAAATCTAGGAGCACATTTTCTAAGACAGTGGGATAGCAATTTCTCCTGCTGGGAGAAAACAAAGGAACACTTGGGAAGACCCCTGGAACTTATACTCAGAGGATCATTGGATATTCTACCCTACTTCAGCACTGCTTAAGGTGAGAGATGGGGGGTGGAGTTGGGAATAGGTTTCCTGGGTGACTGTCCTGGGTGTACTGGTGGGTCAGGTCACCTTGGGGGACAGTTCATAGTCTTCAGGCAAGCATCACGGTCCTTGGGGGTTAACAGAAGAGGCCAAGTGGATCAAGAGTCTGTGCTGCAGATAGACTTGGGAGGTTGGTGCTGTGCCCACCAGGGCAGTCAGCGAGCAGGCGTCATGGGGCAGCCAATCAGAGGAGGAGGGGACTGCAGAGGAACCAAGTGATCCTGCTGCAGCTGAGCTGCCCTTGGAGGGTGGGAGCCAAGGGAAGGGGAGGAGGAGGAGGGAGTGGGGTAGGACATTCCACAGACTTTTTTGGCCCCTGCCAGAGACAGAGGGAGGTCAAAGAAAAAGGGAAAGGAGCAAGTCCGGAAGCCAGATGACAACAAGAGCATCAAGACAAGGCTGTTTCTGTGTGTGAGGAACTTTGCCTGGGAGATAAAATTAGACCTAGAGCTTGCTGACAGGGAGTCTGAAGTGTGGGGCATGGACCGTTCACTGGGATGGCAAGGGAATTCTGTCCCTGAGGATGGGACTGAAGCTGGGGTAAGATGCTGCTCTGGGAGTTGGGTGGACCTGACTTGACTTCCCTCTGCCTTAACTGGGAGTAATGCTCAAATTCAGTGGCAGAGTTGGGGGGTGTGGACAGATGGGAGGTGAGGATCCTAGTGTTGTGACTCTTTGGCTAGAGCCCTTTGGCTTCCTCCATGCTGAAGCATAGCCAAGGCTGTCAGAGAGGACAGTGCCGAGTTCCTGGTGTCTCTGCTGGAAGATTGTGGGGGGACAGGGCTCTCCATCAGCACCTTCCCTTTTCCCTTTTCTGTTGCCCCTCTGCTCAGTACCCACTGAGCAGAGTTCTCTCTCCCATCCTTAGCCAATCCCCAGACCAACTGCTAGGGCACTGTGGGGCTGTGTAGAAAGACAACGTTTCCTGGAATTCCCCAGACTCATTAGCTGCCAGACAACAGGACATGCTATCCCTCAAGCCCCATTCCTTCTCTGTTGCTGTATCATTAATTGTTCAAGCTGGGATAATTTTGAGAGTGAAAAGGGACACAATTAAATCATTATGCGAGACCAATAAGCATATAAGGGGTTGTATAGTTAACCCAACAGATCTCATAAATATCAGGCCTGCCTTAGGATTGCCTCTTGTGATCACTAAACCTCCACATGCCAGTTCTAGTTTCAGGCTAAAGGGTCTCTTTCCACCCTTCTGTCCAGGCACGCTCCAAAGTTTGTTATCAGCAGGTATGGGGATGAGAGGTGACGCCTGAAAGTTAACTCTTAGGAGACTTTTCCTTCCAGCTTCCCTTTCCTAGTCCTTTCTGTCTGGCATAAACTGACAGTGTGCACATCTGCCTCTTTCATTTCATCCCTTTGTAAAATGGAGCTATGCAGGAAGACTCTGACCATCTTATCTCCTTCACTTTGCCTGGGACTCCACAGTGGTCCAGGGTAGCCCCCTTGGCTTGGCCAACCCCCAGAGGGTGAGTCAGCTTCTGCAGCCGGCCGTTGTCCATTGTCTGGGGGTGGCACGTGGGTGTTGTGAGGCAGAGCTGAGCCCAGCACTGCCAGGCACTCCACAAAGGACGTTGACCCCCAAAGGAGAGAGGGGAAGATATAGGGTCTAGAGCTGAGGGGGAGCTGCCCATCTCCCAAGCTGGGGGTGGAGTGGAACTGGCTTCTATAGAGGAGCCACTCCATTCTCTGCCTACCACCACACTGTGACTACTGAGGGGTTTCCCTAGATGTTCCTCTCATTTGGGGGCCGTCAGCAGTCTTAGAGGTCCAGCCATCCTTCCAGGCTCTTCCAATGTCCTCCCAACCTCTCACTTGGTCCCTCTTGGCTGCCCTCTGTCCATATTCAGCATCCACTGGTAGGTTTTTTCTTCTCTCCTGGGGTCCAGGGCCAGATTCTGGTGTGGTTTTGCATCTGGAGTAAGAGTAGGGTCAGCAGGATTGAACTCTGGGCACTGAACCCTGGAGAGTAAGAACCCAGGGTAGAATCCTTACCTGGGTTTTCCCAGCTTACTGACTAGCAGTGACAGACACAGAACCTCCTGCTGGTTATTGACCTGCTTGGGAGGCAGCTCCTTTCTTTCTGTCCTAATTCCCTGTGCCCCTAGCCTTCTGACTCTCTCCTTGAGTCCTCAGCCACAGTGTTCTCCCTCTTATTCAATTTAACTTCCTGGCCTTTGGGACAGTCCCTGGATCCTGGCTTGTCCAGACCCCCAGAAAGGGCAGCCTCAACAAACATCCTGCTGAAAGGGAGCTCCAAAACTGGAGAGCAGGGCTTTGGAGGCTGCCTAGGGATCCTCCTGGACCCTGGGGTCCTTCCCCATGTCTTAGCTTGGGGATACTGGTGAGAAGGTAAGGCCTGGCTGCCAAGTTCTTTCCCTTCTAACCACGAGTGCCTCTCCCCTCTCCTTCTCACCTCCTATGTCTGCCTTCTTCCTTGTTCTTCCCTTCCGGTTCCCTCCTGCCGCCTCCCACCTACTCCATCTCCCCACCCCACTACCTCCAACCCACGTCCTCCAGATCAAGCATTTCCTGGAGGACACCACGGATGATGCAGAACTGAGCAAGTTCGTGAAGGACTTCCCAGGAAGCGAGCGCTGCCACTCACCGGAGGCCAGAACCAGGGTGTCCAGGCCCCCAATCTCGGAGCCAAGGCCCCAGGCCCCAGACTTCTATGATGATGACCTGGAGTTCAGACCCCCCTTGTGGCCCCAGTCCTCTGACAGCCAGCAGTACTTCTGTGCCCCAGCCCCTCTCAGCCCCTGCACCCGGCCCCGCAGCCCATGGGGCAGGCTTGATCCCTATGATTCCTCTGAGGTAGAGACTTCAGCCCTGCCTTTGCCTTTCAGTGGGTGGCTATAGGAAGACCCAGGAAGCGGGCAGACAGTCTTGGGGTTTATGTGCATGTATGTGTATATGTATGCACCTGGGATCTCTTTCTGTCCTGTGTCAGTCCCAACCCTCCTCTCTTGTCTGCCCCCAAGAGCACTGGAAACTGGTAGTCTCAGCAGGGGCAGGAGGCCCAGCTGGTGGCTTCTGATGAGAACTCAAGAGTCTGGCACTGCTCCTTTAAGGCTGGGGAAAGATCTAGAAGAAAGAAAGAAAAGACTGGTCCTGGGTGCTAGGGCCCCTCTTGTCTCTCACCCTGATGCATTCTGCCTTCCTGTCCACTAGGATGACAAGGAGTATGTGGGCTTTGCAACCCTCCCCAACCAAGTCCACCGAAAGTCTGTGAAGAAAGGCTTTGACTTTACCCTCATGGTGGCAGGTAGAAAAGGGCAGGGATGGGTTGGGCAAGGGATGTTTTTAGGTGGGGAGTGTGTATGTGTGTGTGTGTGTGTGTGTGTGTGTGAGAGAGAGAGAGAGAGAGAGATAAAGGGGCATGGGTAAGGAAGAAGGAGCAAGCAGCAAATGCCTGAGTCTTTGCAAAATAGCTAGGAGTCTTTGGTGGCCAAAAATATGTATATGTTGGGGGGAATGAAGTAGTGCCAGAGTTTTGTAGTGTAGGCTCCTTCTGTGTGACCTTGGGCAGTCTGTTGCCTCTCTTCATTCAAATGAGACAGCTGGATGAGCTGATCTCTGCTTCCTTGTAGCTCTAAAATGCCATGGTTTGGTTAGTCTAGTCCTGATTGATAAGAAAACAGTTTTCCCACCAAACCTTGATCCAGTGGAGCTGCCCTTTGGCTACAGATCTTACCTTCTGATTTGGTGCCTCTGTCCTCTCTCCTGTCAGGAGAGTCTGGCCTGGGTAAATCCACTCTTGTCAATAGTCTCTTCCTCACTGATCTATACCGGGACCGGAAACTCCTCAGTGCTGAAGGTAAGGAAAAGAGAGGAGCATAAAGACAGGCAGAGAGACCTGTCTTGGGATGTTAAAGTCACTACAGAGTCGGGGGTGGGGATGAGGGAATGGGGCCCTTCCCAGCATGCCGGAAACCATGACCTCCTAGAGAGATTGACAACATCCCTCCAAAGGCCTGTCTGGCCTGGCATCCCACCAACCAGCTCCCTAAAGATTTGGGTGCTGAAGCAGGGCAGGGATCAGAATCCTGCTCTTTGAATGAGACTCTGACCCCCAAAGGATTCCAGGAATCCAAAAAGGCCGGGAGCAGAGAAAAGGCTGGGGCCAGAGCCAACAGCCACCGGCATTTCCTGTGTTGGGAAATGTGCTCCTTGCTGGTTCCCAGAGAACAGGCCCTCAGGCAGCCTGTGGGTGGGAAGGGGGGCAAAGTGGATGAGGCAGTCTGGGCAGCAAAGCTGACTGGGGTAGGTAGTTTGTGCTGACTGGGAAGGTCCCTGCCCTTGCCCTTGCCCTTGCCTCAGTTTCCCCCTTCTTCAGAACGGATCATGCAAACCGTGGAGATCACTAAGCATGCTGTGGATATAGAAGAGAAGGGTGTGAGGCTGCGGCTTACCATTGTGGACACACCAGGTTTTGGGGATGCAGTCAACAACACAGAGTGGTATGTTTAACCAAAAACAACCTCAGCTGCCCCTGACCCATCACTAACTTTGCAAACACACATAGGTGCACACAT
Source organism: Ictidomys tridecemlineatus (assembly GCF_052094955.1). NCBI lineage: Eukaryota > Metazoa > Chordata > Mammalia > Rodentia > Sciuridae > Ictidomys > Ictidomys tridecemlineatus. The sequence continues at coordinate 32,502,861 of NC_135479.1, read as the reverse complement.
AGCCATACCTGTCAGGAGAGGGAGAGTTTTGTGACCTTAAGCATATCACTCCCCTTACTGGATAACTGTTTTCTTCTCTGTAAAATGAGAGGGAAAGGGTTGGAATAGATGATTTCTAACATTCAACTCTGACCTATAATTCTATAATGGCGGTGGGAAAAGAAGATAAAAAAGAAGAGCCTCAAAAAAAGTAAACATGAAGCACAAGGCCTGACACAGTGGGTGCTCAATAAACATCTTTCTTTTAGATGCAAGGTCTTGTTGAAAGGGGTATGGAGGAGCACGGAGGGAGGGCTGAAGGGAAGGAGAGGCAACAGGAAATAAATGGGTAGAACTTTGTTTACCAGGCACCATCCAGGTTCTCTGCCAGAAGAAAAGGTAGTTTTGTCACACACACACACACATGCACACTTCACCATTCCTAGCTAATTTTTTTGTGAACTGGAGAGAAGCTGAGGTAATGGTCAGATGTACGTGAGTAGATGAGAATAATTAAAAAAGAAAGAAAGAAAGAAAGAAAAGTTGGTACCTTTAACAAAGTTAGGCAGGTGGTACTTGGAGCCCTAGACTCACAGTTCAAATCTTGCATGATCTTGAGCATAGCTGCATTCTTATTTCTTAAAGTTGGAAAATACTAGTCTTTCTTGGTACAGTGATGCACCCCTATAATCCCAGCTACTCAGGAAACTGAAGCAGGAAGATTGCAAGTTCAAGGCCAGCCAGAGCAACTTAGTGAGAACCTATCTCAAAATAAAAAGGGCAGGGGATGTAGCTCAATGGTAAAGCACACCAGGGTTCAGTGGGGATTGATCTGCAAAAAGTTTTTTTAAAAATTAAAAATTAAGGGCTGTGGCTGGGGCTCAGAGGCAGAGCGTGCGCCTAGCATGTGTGAATCACTGGGTTCGATCCTCAGTACCACATAAAGTAAAATAAAGACATTGTGTCCATCTATAACTAAAGAAATTTAAAAAAAATAGAAAAATACCTTCCCTTATCACCTTAACCAGTTGATCTGAAAATCATCCCAGAATGATGCCTGTGCATTGGAAACTGTAAAGGGCTACTCATACTCACCAAATTTTGTAATGATCATTGAAGAACCAATTATAGGGCCTGTTGTTCAAACTTATTAAGGATTTCAAGATAGTAACAGCAGAACATCAAATCAACCCTTCTAAGTGCAGGTCCCTATGTGACTACACAGGTCCCACACCTCACAGATTAATCAGATTCTAGTAGACCTTTCTGTGCTGTGAACCCTCCATTATGTGCTTCATCACTACATATCATTACTTTAAGCCCAGCTAACCAATTCCTTTTCAACTTCATAAGCCTTGAGGGAAAGCTGTTTCTTATATTTTTCCACAGCACTAAGCTACTTCATGGGACATGGTCTTATTCCTGGTGGGGTTAAGTGATTTCCATATTGTCGTCACCCTTCCCACTCTAGCAGTAAGTCTCAGCAAACCACTTGTCTTGAAATTCTAGTACCAACCAGTACCTGCAAGAACTGCTTTCTTCTTTAGTCTATTTACCTTCCATGATAATATTAGTAATAACTTCAATTGCAATAATAATAAAATCTCCATATCACAGTTTATAGTGTAACTTAAATTTTTTTTGTACTTGTAGAAGGACAGAATGCCTTTATTTTGTTTGTTTTTATGTGGTGCTAAGGATTGAACCCAGTGCCTCATAGATGCTAGGCAAACGCTCTGCCACTGAGCTACAGCCTAAGCCCTATAGTGTACCTTAATAAACTCATTTAGTCAATCAGTAGGAATTTATGAAACACATGCTAGGTGCCTAGCCTGTGTTGAACATTTTAAGAAATGCAGAACAAATATGAATGGTCCCTGTGCCTGAGAGGTGTACAGTCTAGTAGGTAGTGGTGGAAGATTGAGATGGGGGAGCAGTTCTCTAACATAGGTGTCTATCAGATGAAAGTCAGTAAATGGGTCAGGCCAATGTATAATGGCAAACACTGATCTAGGAGTCAGAAAGCCAGGGACTCAGGTGGGTAGAGAATTTACTAGCCAACTGATCTGGAGCAAGTCTCCTAGCTGCTTTGGATTTAATTTTTTTATATATAAAATGAGACTGACAATGGTCAAAATGCATAATATCTACCTGTACAGAGAGTAAGAATTACACTAGATAATAGAAGGCCAAAATTGAAATTCTTAAAAATATTTATATAGTCATGCATTACTTTATTATGGACATACATTCTTAGAAATGTGTCCATCAGGTAATTTTATCATTGTGCAAGCATCATGGGACATATTTACATGAACCTAGGTGATATGTCGATCACTCAATGTGACCTCCTGATGCAATCAAGCGATGCTTAAAAACATGAATCTATGAGGCATAACACAGCAACTTTTTTTTATAACAAACTCTTGTTTTGTGCTGGGATCAAACTCAGAGCATTGCATATGCTAGGCAGGCATCCTACCTGTATTCCCAAGAGCTGTATTCCCTGTCTTTTTTTTTTTTAAATGAATAGAAGGCATACACTAAAATAATGATAAAAAGCATAGTATAATAAATATATAAATCAGTAACAGAGTCAATATTGTTATTAAGTAGCACAGTAGGTTTGTTTATACCAGCATCACCACAAACACATGAGTAATACGTTGGTGCTATAATATGATGGCAATTTTTCAGCTCCTTTATAATCTCTTTGGGACTGCCATAATCTGTGGGATCCAAAACTGATGGAAACATCATTTTGTGTAAATATATAGCTTTGTAGTGGAGGGGAAAGCAGTGTACATTGGTATAGTTAAAAGAGCCTTCATGGAAGAGGTGGTTCTTGGATAGAGCCTCTAAGGATGGAGCAGGTTTGGAGAGGTGGAGGAAAGAGTGGGAACCATATGAGCAAAGGCTCTGAGGCTGGGTTTAGCTTGACGTAGGACTTCCCTGGCTTCCAATTGATGTTTGCCTCCAGCATCTTACTGTTCTTACGGCTTTGTTGGGTCACTCGCACCCTTTTCTTTCATCAAACTAGTATTTATTGAACTCTGCCCATATACTCAATAAAATTTTCTATCAGGACATGTGAAATATACACCTGTCCCACCCTGGAATCTCTCTGAAGGTATAGTAAGGCAAACCAAAGAATAACAATATCTTGAAAACACTACTAGGGGAAAGGGTTACTTCTTTGCAATCCCAGAGCTCACTAGGCAGCCCCCACTCCCACAGTTTCTCTGCTTGTCTGTCCCTGCCCCAGCTGGAGGCCTGTGGCAGAATACATCGATCAGCAGTTTGAGCAGTATTTCCGAGATGAGAGTGGCCTGAACCGCAAGAACATCCAAGACAACAGAGTGCACTGCTGCCTGTACTTCATCTCGCCCTACGGCCACGGGTATGGTCCAAGCCTGAGGCTCCTGGCACCGCCGGGTGCTGCCAAGGGAACAGGCCAAGAGCATCAGGGGCAGGGCTACCACTAGCAGGTGGTCACAGATTCCTGTTCCCCAGGCTCCGGCCATTGGATGTTGAATTCATGAAGGCCCTGCATCAGCGGGTCAACATCGTGCCTATCTTGGCTAAGGCGGACACACTGACACCTCCTGAAGTGGACCGCAAGAAACGCAAAGTGAGGGAAGCTGGTGGTGGGCGGGGAGGGAAGCAGGTGGGCTTCTAGAAAAGATGCTGTCCCAAGAACTGTGGGCTCCTCATCTATTTGCCAGATCCGTGAGGAGATTGAGCACTTTGGAATCAAGATCTATCAGTTCCCAGATTGTGACTCGGATGAGGATGAGGACTTCAAATTACAGGATCAAGCCCTAAAGGTGGGGCCATCCCAGGGCATGCCTTTTCCATCTTTTTTTCTTGGGCAGAAGAAGAGAGTAGACTTCTATATAAGGACAGGCTCCTGGGGAGGAGGAGGACTCTGGCTTCCTACAGTGAAGCAGAGAAGATGAAGATAGAGGTAGAAAGGAACAGGTGAGAACAGGGGGTTCTCCCCTAACTTCTTTCAGGAAAGCATTCCCTTTGCGGTAATTGGCAGCAACACTGTGGTAGAGGCCAGAGGGCGACGAGTTCGGGGCCGACTCTACCCCTGGGGCATTGTAGAAGGTAAAGCACTGAGCTTGGGACCAAGGTATTTCCTTCACTTAGTATCTCTCCCCTACGCATGCCCCTGGCTGACTCCTAGCCTTGCTATGCAGTGGAAAACCCAGGGCACTGTGACTTTGTGAAGCTGAGGACAATGCTGGTGCGCACCCACATGCAGGACCTGAAGGATGTGACCAGGGAGACACATTATGAGAACTACCGGGCACAATGCATCCAGAGCATGACCCGCCTGGTGGTGAAGGAACGGAATCGCAAGTATGACTGGAAGCCAGCAGGGGGATCCCAAATGCAGCCTTGGATGAGACCAAGCCCCTCCTTTATTCCTCTACAGGCCCTGGGCTCAACCTAAGTTGGTGCTGGGATCCCCTAGCCTTACCAGCCCTCCTTTCCCCTTCCCCTTAGCAAACTGACTCGTGAGAGTGGTACCGATTTCCCCATCCCTGCTGTTCCACCAGGGACAGATCCAGAAACCGAGAAGCTAATCCGAGAGAAAGATGAAGAGGTGAGAGCAGTGTGAGGTGGTAGGGGTCGACAGTCTGGGAAGTCCCCTGTTTAATTATAAACCTCAGTATCTCTTGGTTTGGGAAAAGAAAGATTCCTGGCTCTGGTGCATATTTGGGACATTGATTGGTGGTTCTGCCCAGTTTCCATCATATGTCCTAGCTACCAAGGCCCTGACTCAAAGGATTAGAACTTGGGGACACTTCCCCAATACCATGGGACTCTCCAGAAGGCCCCATTTTGATGCATGTGCCTATTCCAGCTGCGGCGGATGCAGGAGATGCTACACAAGATCCAAAGACAGATGAAGGAGACCCATTAACTGGATTTCAGTCCTGGATATTTAAATTTCTTCTTTATGCTCATGCCAGCCCTCCCAGCACCAGCTCTGCTCAGGCTCCCGCAGCTACTGCCACTTCGCCTTACATCCCTGCTGACTCCCCAGAGACTCAGAGGAAATAAAGTTTAATAAATCTATATGTGGCTTCTGGTATCCCTGTCTGCATCTTTACCACCTCTTGGAAACCAAGATCCTAGGACCCAGTTTGAAAGCCTGATGGAGGGGGATGCTGGTGGCTTGTAGTAGGGAAGGAAGAGAGGGGAAAATTTCCCTTTCCCATTTCAATCCCTGCTTAAAATATAGCCTGACTACTTCATCTTAATGATCAAATCTATCCTACTGTACTATCTGGGGCCTGGGCCTGCCTGTTTCTTTCTTATATACAGTAACCTCAATTCTATAGCAGTTTTGGATTTGATACCAGCCCTTGGGAAAACATAAGGTATAAACTGCACTCAACCTCCTGACTTCCTATTTCCCCCCATCTTGGAAAAAGGGACATGCAGAATTAAGCTCTAGGAAGCCTATGATAAAGCACTGAACAAATGCTGAAGGCCCTGTAGTCACCAGATACTATAATAAATGCTGGGAGTGAATGAAAGCACCATCATTGTCCTGGAGGAGTTCAGTACTCAAAAACTAAGCATCTGCTCGGCCACAGTCACTGTTCTAGACCCTGGAGTTAAAATATTGGACACAAATAAGGTTCGTGTCTTCCTGGAACTTACTGTAATAAAAGTTCCAGTGCTCTAGGTGGGAGCAACCGTTGCCACGTCTGTTATCCCAGCTACTCCGGAGGCTGAGGCAGGACCACAAGACCTGTCTTGAGAGCTCCGATGATTTCTTGGTTTTGTTCCCCAATACCGGAGGGGAGGGGGTTTTCAATGCTCTGTAAACAAAGACGTTTGGAGATATTTTAGCCCGGTGGCCTGGTGTTATACATTCAAAGCCCACTCCAGAGTTGAGGATTTTTGTTGGCAATCTGCATCAACAGTTCTCCATTTCTGTTGGTGGTATCGCGAGGCCACGGCGACCTCCAGCGGCCACCTTCCGTCCTTCTTGACTGCTCTGTGTTCCCAGGGGAGAAGGAGTTAGGTACTTGGGAATGCCCTGTTGCCCTCTTCCTTTACGGACAAGAGGCCGCAGCTAGTTAGTGGCTGTCTCAGATCTAGTTTTCCTATCTCTCGGGTAAGAGATCTGAACTCAGGACTGGCGGCACAAGTGTTGGAGGAAACTGTCAAGACAGAGGAAAAGGGAAAACCAGAGCCACCAGTCGGAGAACGAGCTTCAGGCTTTCAGCCCTTCCCACTCTCGAGCCTGCGTCCCCCCCCCCACCCCCATTTCAGCTTTGGGACTGGATAATCGCCTCGAAACCCAAACAAGATTGGACATAATAAGGCGCCACAGGGGATATATTTCAGAGATACCCCTAGGGCGGGGTCATCACCGGAAGTGACTACAAGGCCAGTGCTCCTACGAGGCACCGCCCCCATTTGCGCTACCGGTAGGCGACAAGCCGCCCCCACTTCCGGCCTCTGAGGAGTCAGGAGCTCTGTATTACTGCTTTCTCATTGGCTGCCGCAGGGACGCGCTGTGATTTCCCATTGGTCGCGTCTGAACTCCGGCGCCGCGCCTCCTCCCTCCAGGTACAGTCTCATCTTTGGGCATCTGATAGGTTAAAGGCTAGGAAGGCGTCTGCCCATTTGACCAATAAGGGGAATGTAGAGTGAGGGCGGCGGCTGCGTGGTGGGGGCAGGGCGGGACTTGGCATGGCTATTGGCCAGGGCGGGCACAGGCCAGAGATGCGATTGGCTGGGTAAAGGGACACCGTGGTGGGGTTCGAGCTGCGCGGCCTCAGCAGCTGCAGGAGACGGAAGTCGTGAGAGCTTTGCCTTGGAGGGTCGGGCGGACACCGCCTGGGTGAGTCACTGTGCCCTGTGCACTGCCAGCCTGGGAACTGGGACCACGTCTTGCCGGGGCCCCGCCCCGGCCCCCACCGGTTTTCTTGAGTCCCGCCTTCTGTCATTCCGGGCTCCGCCTCCGAGTCTTTAGGCTCCACCTCTAGAACCTGGGCACCTGGAATCCCCTGCCAGCCTGGCCTGTCTCTGGGGACCTTATTCCGTAGGTGCGGAAGCCCTGGGCCTTCTAGGCTTGGTCCTTGTTTCCCCTTGTCTCTCTCCGTTCCTCTGAGGCTGCGTGCCAGTGGGCGGTGAGGCAGCACCTCTGGCTTGCCGCTTGCGGGCTCCCCCATGAGGGAGGGTGGGCTGGGGAAGAGAATACTGTGATCCCCGAGGCAGGCAGGACCGCAGATGGAGGCTTTTATCCTTGCAGCCTTTTGCGGAACTCTGCTGCATTGCCCCTGAGTTTAGCAGGCAAAAAGGAGTCAGCGGACCTCTGGTTCCCTAAGTGGGTTTAGGAGGCCTCATCTTGAAATCCCCGTTACTTGGACCCACTAGACAGATGCTGACTCCAAGACCCGACTGGCCTGATTTTGCCCAGATTGTGGTCTTTTGCCCTGTAGATTCCACCTCACTTGATGTTAAGTACACTCAGCAGGACTTGTCCAGCCCTATTGCTCTCTTATCACAGGTGGTGGCCCATTCCCTCTTGTCCTCTGCTCTGGACTCTGGAGGTCAAATGGGTACTACTCCCAGACTCAGACTGGCAGAGCAGTCTGTGGATTCCCCCACTAGGGCCAAAAGTGAGTCTTAATTGGACATCTTTTATGTCTTCAGAGTTGGCATTTCTTCTGTTCTCTTGCAAAGAACAGGGGTTGGAGTGTTCTGCTTCTTGGTCTGGGAGTCAGGACTCTTGAGTTCTGCTGAATATGTCTGGATGACACTTCCAGAACTTTGTGACTGACTTCACACTCTGCAGGATCACTTGTTGCTTTCTTTCCATGTAGCTCCCATTGTTTCTGTCTGGTATAGTGACTTGTGAAAGGCTGGATCCTCTGTAAGGGAGGAAAATAAGAGTTGAAGAGAGATTTAAGGGTAGATGTGTGGGTTTTGTTGATTCTATGGTAACATCAATGGTGCTATTTACCCTTACATTCTTCTGTTTCCTTATAGTGACAGCAGTCAGCCAGGACCCTCACCACGGTAGAATGGTGAGTACTCTTTCTTTCTTCAAATCATTGTTTTCTGTAACCCTTGTGTCTGTTTCTGTGAAGCCACCCCACCTCTCTTGGACTTTGAGCTCTAAGCTACTTTATTCAGCTCCTAAACATGTTCATATGCACTGGAGGTAAATTAGGGTTTCTTGTCTTTTCTTTTCCTCCCTCACCTTTTTTTGAGGGCCTTGTCCATGCTAGGCAGGTTCTCTACCACTGAGCTATACCCCCAACTCAGGGTTTTTTAGATTGAAAGCAGTATAAAACACTGGGATGAGAAATATCTAGAAGTTTTTTTCTGCATGTTCTAAGTCATTCCTTCCCCTTACTATCTATATACCACTGACTTCCTTAGCCTTTCATAACAGCTCTCCTCTTACTTTTCTTGAGTCTCTAGTAAATCTCTGTGTTCCAGTCTAAAAACCATACCTTCTATATTTAAAACCTTTGGACTTCTGGTGGGCCCCTTGAATATTGTGGGTGTTGTGTCAAATGACTCTACCAAAATCATGGGCTTTTTTAGCTCTTAAGTGCTGCTGCTAAGCCACTGCAGAAAACAGCTGGCTGAATGTATAGTAGGAAGGCATCCTGAAGGTACCCAAAATAAGATGAATCACTAGGGGTTTAGTCCTGTAAATTTCCCATTAACTGAACCTACTCTTCTTTCACCCCAAGTTCAGGGTACTCCTTACATCCTGAGAGCTAGGAGGAGGAAGCAGTGAGATGAGAAAGGAGTACTAGGCCAGACCAGGCCCTCAACCTGACTGCATCTCTTCTTTTTCTTTCAGATGTCCCCTATGCTTAGGGACAGTTAATACATTCAGTTGGTGAGAGGACTCCCTCCTTCTTCCCTTCCTTCCACAAACATGTGGATCTATGATGGATGAAATATTGGTCTGGTCTCTTCTCAGCAAACCTATTTTAGATTAATTACATACTTTTTCTCTAGGCCTGAAGTCTCACTTGAAAACACCATAAGGCTTACTTCTTATAGGTTTGAAAGGTTTTAGTGAGGTAATGTTTGAAACAACTTGACCTATAAGTAGATGCTTAAAATGTCAGATTTTCTCCTGTTTGTCCCCTCCTCCACAACAAAAGCCCTACTTTCTGAAATTTACTAGACACAGAAAGTTTGGGGTTCCAGCCGTCTCCTTCTGACTGTTAGTGATACTGAGTCCCTTATTGTTTTTTTAAGAGAGAATTTTAATATTTATTTATTTATTTAGTTAGTTAGTTAGTTATTGGCAGACACAACATCTTTGTATGTGGTGCTGAGGATGGAACCCGGACCACATGCATGCCAGTCGAGCACGCTACCACTTGAGCCACATCCCCAGCCCAATTACTTGTAATTCTTTGGACCTTTACCCATTTTTTTCCAGCCCTACCCCTGGGCTTCAAGTTTTGTTTCTGTATAGCTTCTGTGGTCCGTAATGCTAGTTCTTCTCTTTCCCAGACTAAGAAATTTTTTCTCCAAGAAGGATTTTCTTTCCAGATCAGAGGATGAGAAGCAAGGGAGATATGGAATCGAAGGAGTAGGGTTGAGCAGGGCCATGAAATAAAAAAACATAAAGGACTTCCTTTCAGGACTATGAATGTCTAACTTGGCACTAGAGTAGGGTCCATTCTAAAGGAACCAAAAGAATTTTTTGAGGTCAGGGGATTGGAGGATGACACTGATGGACATGGTAGGGTGGGTGGTAGTTTTGGAGGGAAGGAACAAGCACTGAACTGGATGGCAAGGGCATGGGATGGAGATACCGGTGAGGTCCATTTTGGGATCCAGAGCTGGCGTTGGGGGAACCTAGGGAGGAGGGGAGGACGGAGAGAAGCTTGTATGATAAAAGAGGAGTGGGTTGAAATGAAAAGGTGGAGGCGGGCTTTCTTCTACCTCCCAGGCAGCCTTGGGCGGTAGCTCTGCTGGGACTCCAGAATGCCCTGGGTTGCCCTCCCACGCGGTTACAGAAAGGGAGGAGCTTGGGTGGGGGCGGGCCCCCGGCGCAGCAGCCCCGCCCTGCCTCCACCTTCCGGGCGCCATCCCGGGGTTCTCCCTTTGCCTTGCTCCCCTCCCTTCCGCGCTTGTGCTGAAGGGCGGAGCTGGGCCCGCTCCATTGTGGACAGGAGGGGAGAGGCGCGCGGGAGCCTAGCCGGTTCCCCGCCGCCAGCCCCTCGCTCCTGGCCGCCTCTGCTGCACCTGGCAGGTCCCGCAGCCGGGATGCGGCGGGCGCCCGGGCCTGGCGGGCAGCGCAGCGGCTCCGGGGACATGTGCGCTGGCCCAGACCGCCCGCGACCATGAGCCTGACCGCCCGCGTCTCTTGCTCCATGCTTAGCTGCTTCGTAAGTGTTAGCCCTGCCTGCGGCGTCAGGGGGGCTCCAACGATTGCTGCACTCGATTGCTGCACTCGCAGCCCCGCCCAGGTCCAGCCTTTGGGATATTAATTTCCAACCCTGCCCCTTCCTCAGGCCCCTGGCCTGACCTGGACGTTTGGGGAATTGGGAGAAGGGTTAGCCCTTTTCTTTCTTGGACTTCCTTCAATCTTTGGATGCTGGGGTTTATCGAAGGCCTAGGATAGAAATTCTATGGCCCATTCTGGTCCTGCAGCCACTGCCCTTGACTGCAGATTTCCAGGCCCCGCCCTACAGGGGTACATCCCTTTACCTCCGCCTCTCCATCTTGGTCCCACCCGCTGCATCCTTGCTTGGGGATGTGGGATGTGGCTAGTAGGCTGTGTGGGATGTTAGGGGGCTGGTCGGGGAGCAAAGGATGTTTGAGAGCTGCCTCCTGGGTTCCAGTCCCCTCCCCCTTCCATAATCCTATCCTTCACCTGACATGCCATTCTTTTCTCCTTGACTGTCCCCCAGACAACCTCTCTTTTCTCCATCTTCCCTGCCACTGCAGGGCTCTGTACCTCTGCATCATTCCCAGTCTTCCCCTCCTCCCCTCTGGCTAATGCTCCTTCTCAGCTTCCCCCATCTGTCCTCTCAGATGTTCCCATACACACACACCACACACCCCCCCCTCCCCGTGGGTGTCTGCCAGGCCTTCTTTCTTTCTCTCCCCTGGCTGTCCTTGGGTCTTCTTTCTCCAGGTAGTGGATCCCCTCTTTTCTCCTCCCTGGTGGTTAGGAGGGGAGTGACTTCTGCTTGCTATGGGTATACCTCAGGAATTCCCCTCAGAGCAGCAGGCTGGGCAGGTTCTTGGCAGGTGGTGGGGGCTTGATAGCAGTGTGGGCCTAACAGGAAGATAAACTCAGCTCCAAAACATATCTTCCTTTTGAAAGCTCCTTGAAGGCCCTCTAGAGGCTTGCCACTGAATCCCCCCAACCTGTTCCTCTTTGTCTCCTTCACCGACCAGGTTGGTGCTTCAGTGGCTGTAGGTTAGCTGCCACACCTGGCTCCTTTTCCTCAGAACAGCACTTTCCCACTCCTAGTCTGATCCTTACATTAGTCCCTACCCCCCCACCCCTCCCGTGGTTTTCTGCTCTCTTTCATTTGAAATTTTGATTCCACAGGAGAGTTCCTCCTTATTCCCTCACTTTCCAGTTACGCTTACTAGGCTTGAGTACCCCCTCTATATTACCCTTCCCCACCTCCAACTAAGCCAGGTCTCCTTTCTCTCCTTGGATGTCAGAACCTTTTGGAAGCATGTGTGGGAGCTGGAGGCAGTGGTGCTTGCCTGTAATCCCAGCTACTCAGAAGCTGAGGCAGGGAGATCACAAGTTCAAGGTTAGCCTGGGTAATTTAGTGAGACTCCTGTCTCAATATAAAAAATAAAAAGGTCTCCGGATGTAGCTTGTGGTAGGGTGCCCTTGGGTTCAATCTCCAGTGGCATTAGAAGAAGAAGGGGAAAAAAATGAGAAAAGCCAGGCACTGTGGCACATGCTTATAATCCCAGTGATTCAGGAGGCTGAGGCAGGAGGATCACAAGCTTGAGGCTGGCTTCAGCAACTTAGTGAGACCCTGTCTCAAAAAATAAAAGGGCTGAGGATATAGCTCAGTGGTAAAGCAACCTGAGGTTCAGTCCCTCACCCCACCCCCCAAAAAAGAAAAGAAGTGAGTATGTGTGTTTGTGTGTGGGGCTGTAGATTTATTAGTGGGTGGAGGGGAATGAATGAGCCTAAAGGGACAAATTGAGCCTGGCAACTCACGGCTCTGGCCTTCCAACAGGGTGAGGAGGGGCCTCCCAGCCTGGAGTATATCCAAGCCAAGGATCTGTTCCCTCCCAAGGAACTGGTGAAGGAGGAGGAAAATCTTCAGGTAAGGAGGAATTAGAGGCTTAGATGGGTAGGGCTCTCTAACTCGTTAAAACATACCCTCTCTCCCCATTCAAAATCTCCAAGAGGTTCTAATACTGAAGCTCTGGCTTCCAGCTCTCTAAAGGGATGTCATAGGGTGGTGTTGAGGGGTCTGTGTGTACATTATGGAGCCTTTGACCTCAGAGAAGGAAAGGCAGCTTTCCTGTGCAGCGGTTACTTGGTATCGACTGTGGAGAGGATTCTCCTTTGCTGCCTTGGTCCAGTTTTGCCACAGAAGATTTTATAGAGCAGGGACTACAGAGGAGAATGAGGGGCAACACTATTATGGACTGAGGGTTCCTCTGCCCCTTGGCAGGTACCCTTCACAGTGCTTCAGGGAGAGGGAGTGGAGTTCCTGGGCCGGGCAGCCGATGCCCTCATTGCCATCTCTAACTACCGGCTGCATATCAAGTTCAAGGACTCAGTCATCAACGTAAGTTCTTGTCTTGTTTTCCCACATCCAAGTTTAACTCCCTGTGATATTGTTCTAATGCTGTACCTGATCATTTCTCCAAAACAAGTTGGAGTTCCTTCTCTTTGTCACCAACCTCTTTCTCCTAGTTGTAAGTCTATTTTTCTGTCTCTCAGGCTCATTCTTCCTTTCCCCCCTTTGTTTTACTCTTGCTGGTTCTTCGAAGGAGCATTGTTGGCAAGGTGCAGGCTTTGGGGTTAGCTAAACCTGAGCTCTTTTCCTGTACTGCCACTTACCAGCTGTGTGACCTTGGACAAGTCTTCTAACTCACCTTGATTTTTTTCCTTACAATATAGGGTGAAAATATCTGTCTTGCAGGGTTATTATAATTGTGAATTGGGGCCAGATATGTCAGGGATCCAGCATAGTTACAAGGCGCTTAACGGTTTCTCAATAAATGCCAGTTTTCTTACTTCCAATGATACATCAGCATCTGGGACAGAGTGGGGTTGAGGAGTGGTGCTGAGGTGAGGGATCTGAACCTCAGTTTGTCCTTTCTCTGAAGGTACCTCTCCGGATGATTGACAGCGTGGAGAGCCGTGATATGTTCCAATTGCACATTGCCTGCAAGGACTCCAAAGTGGTGAGGTGAGAACAATGGGACCTTACTTAGGTCCCCTCACCCTAGTCTTGTGCAGACATCTCTGCTGCAAGTTTCTTTTGAGCAAGAGAGGAAAGATACTATTTTATTTTCCCCATTGGAGGAAAAGGTAAAAACTGTTCTCAGTTGGGAAGGTCAGTTTACTGACCTATAGTGTCTTGATCTGAAAAAATAGGGATAATATTTAGCTCATGGAGTCATCATGAGGATTAAATGAGATAATGCACATAAAAGCAACTAGGATAATACCTGGTACAGAGCACTCCACATTATTGTTGATTCATCTGTTTATTCATTTAACATACACTTATTGAATACTTCAGACCAGTCTATCTTAGGGAGTAAAAATACAACAGAAAGCAAATAGATAAAATTTTCTTTCCTTATGGAGCTTATATTCCAGTGGGGAGATTCTGGCATAAATGATAACTATAAAGGAAAAAAATAAAGCAAGGAAGGAGCATGGAGTGCTATGGGGATGAATATGATAGCTTTAAACAAGTGATCAGAAAAGGTGACTTGAATCAAGACCTGAAGAAAGTGAATGTGTGGATATTTGAGGGAAGAGTATGCCAGACAGAAGAAACAGTGATTGCAAAGGCTCTGAGGTGGGTGTATACCTGTGCCTGCACACTGCAAGAACAATGGCAGGAGACAGTGGACTGGAGTGGAGTGCATGGAGGTGATGATGGTGGAATATAAAGTCTGAGAGCAAAGCAGAGAGTCCCAATGACTGGCTTCTACTTTGAGAGAATTGGGAAACCCCTGGTGGATTTTGAGCTAAGGAGTTATGTGATCTGAATAATGTTTTTTGGAATCATCTGGCTGCTGTATTGAGACTAGATGGAAAAGAACAGGAACAAAGCAAGGTAGAAACTGGGAGGTGAGTTAGGAAGTTACTGCAATTACCTAGGCAAGAGATGGTAGCGTCCCAACTAGGGTGGTGGCAGCCAAAATGCGGAGAGGTCGTCAGATTCTGTGTATTTTAAAGGAAGAGGTTACAGGATTTGCTGAAAGATTGGATCATGGGAGAAAAAAGTGACTGAGATGGCTACAAGGAGTATTAGAAGGATGCTTGGTTTAGGGCCTGCCATATGCTCAAATCTGGAGCAGATTCAGAAAGAATCCACCTTGCCCTTTGCCTCATAGAAGCTAAAGTTTGGTTGCTAAAGGAAGACTTAATATGTAGCAGTATGCTATAGAAAGCCATATTGTTTAATATTCCAGGTGCTTAAAATGCAAGAGAAGAAGGAATCTGGAAGAGGATAGGCTAGGAAGGACTCAAGGAAGGAGTGGCACTAAAACCATGTTCAAAGTGTCAGTAGAGACAGGCAGAGACAAGGCATTATCAAGCAGAAGAAGAGAAAGAACAAGTAGGCAGGAGTGATGTGAACAGGATGTCCTGCCTGAAGCAGAAGGCTTGTGTTAGGGAGTCATGGGAAATAGCACTGACTAGTAGGGTAGGAACAGGGAGTGCAGAGATTCAGGGCCATGTGGTAATTTCTAGATTTGACGTAGGGACTCACCAGAGGAGATAAGTATGTCTCAAACACAGAAGTTCTTGGGAATTGTCACAAGAGACAGCTTCTCTTGAGTTCAGGTCAGTGTCCCTTGTCCCTCCCCCAGGGCACATCTGTCCCTTGCCTCTTCCCTTGCCCTGCAGGTGCCACTTCTCCACTTTCAAGCAGTGCCAAGAGTGGCTCACAAGGCTAAGCCGGGCCACAGCAAGACCTGCCAAACCTGAGGACCTCTTTGCCTTTGCCTACCATGCCTGGTGCCTGGGGTTGACTGAGGAGGACCAGCATACCCATCTGTGTCAGCCAGGTGAGCGATGTGCTTTCTTTGGGAGGCTGCTTCTTATCCCTCAATTCTTGAAACTCCCCCACCCCTGGACATTCACACTCTGGGAAGCTGACAGACTGTGGGGACTGTGTTGCAGGAGATCACATACGATGTCGGCAGGAGGCGGAGCTTGTCAGGATGGGCTTTGACCTGCAGAATGTTTGGAGAGTCTCACATATCAACAGCAACTACAAGTGAGAGGGCAGGGGTGGGGGAACCAAAGCAGGGTGGCACAGCTCCTGGGTCTGTGAGATAGGAGGGCTCCTGATCCCTCTTCCCATACAAAAATATCCTTTGAGTCTTGTTATCACATAGAACAATTCAATAATCTCCTCTGGTCTCTTCTCAGATTATGCCCCAGTTACCCCCAGAAGCTGCTGGTTCCTGTATGGATCACAGATAAAGAGCTGGAGAATGTGGCTTCTTTCCGTTCCTGGAAACGCATCCCTGTGGTTGTGTACAGGTGAGATAGTGGGAGATGGAAAATGGAGGCTTTTTTTTACTCAGTAGGGAAAGAGACAAAATCTGAGGTTTTTGGCAGCCTGCTGGGAATGGATACGCTTTGGAGAAGTGACGGAAATAATTTAAAAATAAGAATTGCCTTATTTTTTCTTATAAGGATAAGTCTTTTGGGGATTTATTCACTTTATTTATTTATTTACTTATTTTTGAGAGAGAATGTGTATGTATGTGCATGCATGTGCGTGTGTGTGCATATGTGTGTGTGTGTGTGTGTGTAAAGTATTGCATTAATACAGGAGTTGCAAACTGGCCTGTGGACCAAATCTGTCCTACAGCCTGTTTCATGTACAGCCTGTGAGCTATGAATAGCTTTTACATTCTTTAAAGTGTTATTTAAAACAACATAAAGAAGAATAACAACAGACTGGTTGTGACCTACAAAGCCAAAAATTGTCTGGATTTTTACTGAAAAAGTTTACTGGCCCTTGCACAAGAACATTGTACTAAAATAGAGTGAAACAGGTAGTAATCATGAGGCTTAGAATTGTTCATGTTCTTGGCTCAGATCTTGTTCTCTTGCTGTATGTCTGTACCTGGTGAAGGTTTGATGAGTCAAGGTCATCTTGGGAATACAGAGCCCATTTGAGAAAATGTGTGTGATAGCACTTTGTAAACTGTAAAGCTCTCTAGAGATGTTAAAGCTTTTGGTTGCTATTATCATGGCCAGATGAGTTGGTAGCCCCTGCTGGCTCTGGAGACCTGGGTTTGCACCCTTGAGATCTCTGTGGTAGGCTTCTGGAGGATTGAATGCCAAGAGCATTATGTTTGTTTTTTTTTTCTGTTTCGTCAGACACCTTCGCAATGGGGCTGCCATTGCCCGCTGCAGCCAGCCTGAGATCAGTTGGTGGGGCTGGCGGAATGCTGATGATGAGTACCTGGTCACGTCCATTGCCAAAGCCTGTGCCCTGGACCCAGGAACAAGGGCCAGTGGGGGCCCTCTCAGCACTGGGAATAATGATGCCAGCGAGGCATGTGACACTGACTTCGGTAAGGCATAGGTGTTACTAGACCCCAGGCAACAGGCCCCCTCCAGTGAGAGGATGGGAGAAAGATGATACAGAGTGTCTAGGTCTCTGCCTTTTGGAAGGCTTTGGGGTATGAGATGGGTAGTTTTCTAGTTGCACATTGCTCTCTTCTGAGAGTGAGTACCAGAGTCAGAGTGAGGCTGGATGTCTAGCTGACCCTGAGTCTTCTACCTTATGTGTATTCAGATTCCTCTCTGACTGCGTGTTCTGGGGTGGAGAGCACAGCAGCCCCTCAAAAGCTACTGATCCTGGATGCGAGATCCTACACAGCAGCAGTGGCTAACCGTGCCAAGGGTGGAGGTTGTGAATGCGAAGGTATTGCTGTTACCCCAGTGTCTGTAGGACCCTGTGTTTTGGGGTCTTTGGTGAAGATGTGGTTGGGGGGCAACTTGTGGAGTGGAAACAAACAAACAAAATTGCTTAGAACTAGGACTCTGCCATTTACTATAGTTGTGTTGAAGTTCTTCATCAAATTTTATTTTATCACCTGTAAAATGGGGATAATATATACCTTGCAAAGTTTTTAGGGTGATTAGAGGCTGCATATATAAAAATTAGTTGCACAGAGAAGCTACTAGATTTTTTGAGAATTTACTAGATGTTGTCATTCTTACTAGTATTACTGGCATTAATATTACTAGTATTATATAGCACCAGAGAATCCAGAGATAAAAGTTGATTCAGATTTCAAGAGTATATTTGGTTCCCATCTGGAGTGTTCTTCACTGCTGGGGATGTTTGTCCACTAGAACTGCTTTTGACCTCGGTGCCTGGGTGCCTATTTCCAGGATCTGCTTTTATGTTTCACTCTCCTCTCATGTCTACAGAGTACTATCCCAACTGTGAGGTCGTGTTTATGGGAATGGCCAACATCCATGCCATCCGGAACAGCTTCCAGTACCTCCGAGCTGTGTGTAGCCAAATGCCAGATCCCAGCAAGTAGGTGTTCCCTGCTGTGACTGCAAATCCCTCCAGTCTCATTCTTTACTCAGTACTTTTTGTTCTTGGAAGATTTTGAGGAGATGGGAAATTTGGAGGTACAGGAGACCTCAGAGCCTAGGTGGAATTGGGTACAGTGGACCAGTTCCAAGAATACTACTTCTCAGCCAATACTTTGGCACTGTCACAGGACATTGGATTCTTTTTGTTTAGATCAGTTGTCCTACTCAAAGAACATAGAGAACTGGGGAGAGAAAGTGGCTAAATGTGCTTGTCATGCTTTCTAATTCCTTTTTAGATTCTAAGAGGCTCCTTTCTGCCTTAGGTCCTGTCTTCCCTACCTTCTTGCTAGGTACTTTTAGCAAAAAGGCCGTGGGTGGTCCTCTGGGTTCCAGCTCTTACTGGGGATTTTGTTGGGTTGAACTGTCTGTCTGTGAGTGGTGGATAGCCCTAGTACCCTTAGTGATGGGCTTGATTTCTGTTCTTGCATAGCTGGTTGTCAGCACTGGAAAGTACCAAATGGCTGCAGCACTTGTCAGTGATGCTAAAAGCAGCTGTGCTGGTGGCTAATACAGTAGACCGGGAAGGCCGGCCTGTGCTGGTGCACTGCTCTGACGGCTGGGACCGGACACCGCAGATTGTAGCCCTGGCCAAAATATTACTGGACCCATATTACAGGACATTGGAGGTATTGAGAGGGGGTCGGGTATAAGGGAGGAGGGATGGTGGTGGGTTCTGAGGAACTGTCTTGGGAATCTTTTGATAGAGGACGTTAGTTCAGTCCTGTTCTTCTTTGAAGGCACCAGCTCCTTGCTTTGGGCAGTCCCCTGGGAAGTAGCACAATAGCCTTTCCAGAGAGACCCCATGCTTAGACTGTTTCCTTTGCAGGGCTTCCAAGTGTTAGTGGAGTCTGACTGGCTGGATTTTGGGCACAAGTTTGGAGACCGCTGTGGCCACCAGGAGAATGCAGAGGACCAAAATGAACAATGCCCTGTGTTTCTCCAGTGGCTCGATTCTGTTCATCAGTTGCTTAAGCAGTTCCCCTGTGTATTTGAATTTAATGAAGCATTCCTGGTAAGTCCTAAAGCCTGTGACCAGGGTGGGGGGAATGGCATCTTGAGGCCCCCAGGTTAAGCTGTCTTGGCTCTCTAGGTAAAACTGGTACAGCACACGTACTCTTGTCTCTATGGCACATTCCTGGCGAACAACCCCTGTGAGCGAGAGAAGCGCAATATCTACAAGCGAACATGCTCTGTGTGGGCGCTCCTGCGAGCTGGCAATAAGAACTTTCATAACTTCCTTTATACGCCTGGCTCAGACATGGTAAGTCCAAGCCATTTTCCTGTGAATGCAACTTAGAAATCAGTAGGGTGAAGAGGCTGAGTCAGTGGGGAAAATAGAGAGCCAAAGGCTTAGGGAAGGAGAAGGGACCAGGAATATCTTACAAAATGCTAATATTGGGCCACTCCCTAGGTTCTGCATCCCGTTTGTCATGTGCGAGCCCTTCACCTCTGGACAGCTGTTTATCTGCCTGCATCATCTCCATGCACACTTGGAGAAGAGAATATGGATCTTTACCTTTCCCCAGTGGCCCAGAGCCAGGAGTTTTCTGGCCGCTCTCTGGACAGGTGAGAAAAGCCCTTGTTCTCTCTCTACCAGAAAGGTAGTAACTGATTCCTATCTTGCCTAAAAGTCATTTTTCTTCTTTTAATGAGCTATTTAAAAGCAACTTCTTGAATCAGTTAAAGAAGAAACATGGGTATAGACTCATGGCTAGCCTGGGATACACTCTGTTTTCAAGGTCTTCTCTTAAGATAAGGTTGGTTACCTTCTTTCCTGGGTCTGCTATCACCCCATGTGACATACCCAAGCAAGGGAGAGGAGAATGAAAAAGAAAGGACTACTTCATGAAGATTTGTGGGAATGTTGTTGATTTTTGTTCACTTAATACAAGGCATGGGAAGCTTGCTATCTTAGTAACCTTTACCTTTACAATGTTTTTAGCTTCCAGAAGCATCTGACTCTTGGGAAAATGGGTTCCCAGCAGGGAGATGGCCTTTACTCCCTCAGAAACAGGCAGAAATTAAAACAAGAAGTTAAATAAATTTTCTGGTTGAATTTTTGTGGGAAAAGAGGGATGGAGGCTGTTTAATTTATAAAAGCAATCCTTGTTTGTTATTTAAAAAAAAAAAAAGTCAAACAATATAAAAAGAGATAACAAAAGTACTTGCTCCTGATACTTGTCCCCACTGATGTCTATTGTCAAATACTTCCAGTTGTTTTTCTCTCTTTCTCTCTTCCTTTTTTGCAGTACGGGATTGAATCCAGAGCCTCATGCATGCTAGGCAGGCACTTTACCACTGAGCTTTATGCCCGGCCCCCAGTGTGGATGAATCTATGTAGAGATATTTGTAAACATCTCTGTATAGGTACACCTGAGTCCCCCAGGTGCAAGCTGTCTTGGCTCTCTAGGTAAAACTGAAACAGCATACATACTCCTGCCTCTATATTATATTTGTTTTTAAAAAACAAAACCTGGGCTGGGGATATGGCTCAAGCGGTAGCGCGCTCGCCTGGCGTGCGTGCGGCCCGGGTTCGATCCTCAGCACCACATACAAACAAAGATGTTGTGTCCGCCCATAACTGAAAAATAAATATTAAAAATTCTCTCTCTCTCCTCTCTCTCTCCCTCTCTCTCTCTTAAAAAAAAAAAAAGAGTATATGTTAAAAACAAAACAAAACAAAAAAAAAAACCTGAATGTTTTGCATATCATCTTGCAATTTTCCCCCACTTTGATCAGGCTATCATCCCATGACAATACATATAAAGCTACTTTATTGTTTTTACTATTTAAAAAAAAAATATTTTTCCTATGGGGGATCAAACCCATAACAAAAAAATCATGGTAAAATACATTTACCATCTAAGCTAATTTTAAATATATAGTTCAGCTGGAGGCATAGCTCAGTGGTAGGTGATGTTCTTAGCATGTGCATAGCATGGGTTCAACCGCCTTTCAAATGTGCATTTTAATAATATTTTTTATCCATATATCTTTGCATTTGTGCTAGTATTTTTGTTAGATTCCTAGAAACAAATATGCTGTGTTCAAAGCATGTGCATACTTCAAATTTTGATATTTGTTTATTAGATGAAGGTTTTTGAAGTTAAAATGTAACATTCTTGGTTGAATATTATAAAAGATGACAAAACCCTAACATTTTAAGTTTTTGATTTTAGGTTGTTTTTTTTTTTTTTGGTTTTGTTTTTTGTTGTTATATATTTATTTATTTATTTTTGCAGTGCTAAAAATTAAATCCAGGGCCTTGTGTGTGGTAGGCAAGCACTGTACCTCTGAGCTACACCCGAAGTCCAGTTTTAGGGTCTTTTGAGTTGAGTTCATTGTCAGGGGATAGGCTTTGGAATTCTGTGATTTTCCCCTTTCCCCATACTATTGCAGAATTTGGGTGTAGGTTCAAAAGTTTATTTTTCCAGGGAAAAGCTTTTTATCAGATTCTTTCTATTGTGGGTGGGGGTGTTACCAGGGATTGACTCAGGGGCACTCAACCACTGAGCCACATCCCCAGCCCTATTTTGAATTTTATTTAAAGACAGGGTCTCACTGAGTTGCTTAGCACCTCACTGTTGCTGAGGCTGACTTTGAACTCTCAATCCTCTTGCCTCAGCCTCCTGAGCTGCTTGGATTACGAGTGTGTGCCACCATGCCTGGATTTTCAGATTTTTAATAAGCTCTAGGATCTGTTTAATAATCATTACCTTAAGTTAGTAGCTTGTTTCTTTAATACTTGCAAATGGCAACTTGGGGTTGTGGCTCAGTCGTAGAGCACTTTCCTACATGTGTAAGGCACTGGGTTCAGTCCTCAGCACCAATAAATAAATAGATAAAATAAAGGTATGTATCCATCTATAACTAAAAAAATACTTACAAATGGCTTAGTGTTTTACAAGGTTTTGTGGGCTATAACAAAGAATAGAAGATACAGATCCTACTTTGAAGATACTTTTAAGCTATAAGATAAAACACAGAACAACTAGAGAACAATTCTAAGCATCTAAGCAAGTAAAAATGTGCGTATTTCAAAGCTGTTTGAGAAATGAGATGCTTTAAAGTATCATTTGGTGACTATTTTACTCAGGAAATTTTCATGAAGGACCAGATAGGAGCAATGTCATTTTTTACGTCCCAGATGCCTAACTCAGGCCTGGTTCATAATAAGTGCTTTAGTAAATTTTTAAGTGGGCAAAAAAATGCATGGGACATAGGGGATTGTGGGGTTTGTAATAAGGCAGGCAGAGAGAGGTCCAAAGGAACTGGGTACGTGGAGAATTTTGAAAAACAAATTTCTCTGGAGCTGGCAGAGGTTGAAAAGGGGTTAGTCTGAGAAATGGAAAGATATATATGGGACAGGTCACTGAGTACTTTAAGCATTAAAAAAGTTATTTTGAGGGGCTGGGGATGTGGCTCAAGCGGTAGCGCGCTCGCCTGGCATGCGTGCGGCCCGGGTTCGATCCTCAGCACCACATACCAACAAAGATGTTGTGTCTGCCGAGAACTGAAAAATAATAAATATTAAATAATTCTCTCTCTCTCTCTCTCTCTCTCTCTTTCTCTCTCTCTCCTCTTAAAAAAAAATTCTCTCTCTCTCCTCTCCCACTCTCTCTTTAAAAAAAAAAAACAAAAAAAAAAGTTATTTTGATTTATTTGTCAAAAGTCAGTCAGTGTAGGAAGTTATTGGGACGTACTGATGATGGGATTTTTGGAGAGCTTAGCAGTGAGCAGGGTAGTTAGAGGCACAGAGACCAGCCAGCATCATTGTTGTAATTCAAATATAAAGAGAACAGTCCCTGGAAAAGAGGATTCAATTCAGAAACAATAGTAAAGTTATTAGCAAACTATGGAATTGGTTGAAATTTGAAGAATTGAAGTGCAGAGTGAAGTCTCTTCAAAGTCAAGATAGGTCCCAAGTGTCTGAGCTTAGAAAGTCAGAGAATCTTAGTGCCACCAATGTTCATTGAAAAGGTGATAGGAGCTGGGAATGGTGGCTCATGCCTATAATCCCATCGTCTCGGAGGCTGAGGCAGGAGGCTTTCAAGTTCAAAACCATTCTCAGCAATTTAGCGAGACCTTGTCTCAAAATAAAATATAAAGGGCGGGGATGTAGCTCAGTGGTTAAGCAACCCTAGGTTCAATCCCTGGTACCAAAAAAGAAATGAAAAGGTAAGAGGGCAAACCAGTCTGGGGGAGAAAGAGGTGTTACAGGGAAGTGGGTATTTAAATGTTAGTTGATAGCAAAGGGGTGTGTTGTAAGCAGCTCAAAAAGGTGCTTTGGGTTTAAAGGAATAAATGATATAAGGATTTAAAAGGAATCGGTTTCTGTAGCAACTGACCTGACGGTTTCTGTAGCAACTGACCTGACTTCCTTTGGTTTTACCTTTCTCTAGATCAGAAATGTTGTATTTACTTTCCTCTTCTTCCATTGAAGTCTAGTACATTTGATACCCAGCTCAAATCCTACCATTTCAGTGTAGCCTTCCCTGACCACCTGAGCTGGATGAACTCTCCTCCTTCTAAGTTCCTCAGGCATGACTGTCTATTCCAGCATCACTGATTAAACCTATGGTGCACAAAGGAGTCAGTTGTGGAGGATGGCAGGCTATTGCTGTTTGATTGTGGCTGATGAGTACATGGGAGTTACTAATAGTCTTCTTTTGTATGCTTAAACGTTCCCATAGTAAAAAGCAAAACAAGAAAAGAAAAAAAGAGAAAGTTGTGGTATTTCTTTAAAAAATACACTGGGCTTGGGATATAGCTCAGAGAGTGCTTGCCTACCATGTGGGAGGCCCTGGATTCTATCTCCACCACCACAATAGTAATAATAATAATATCAGAAAAAATATAGGTGTATAGGCCTAATTCTTGTTCATCTCATTTAGTAGATCCTGGATGGACCCTGGAAGCTCCTGATATATATCATTTAGCCCTACTGATCTGTTCCTTTCACTTGGCACTTACCAATGGAAACTTGATGTTAGGTTCTGAGCTCATTCACTCTGCACATTATGTGCCTGGTTCTATGCTAGGTACTGGGGATTCAAATAAGACACAGTCCAGCTCTTGTGGAATTTCAGTAGAGGGAAATAAATAAGTAAACAGTAAATGCAATAACACATTATAAGAAGAACTGTGCAATTTTTTTTTTTTTTTAATGGGGCTGGGGATGAGGCTCAAGCAGTGGCGTGCTCGGCATGCACGGGGCGCTGGGTTCGATCCTCAGCACCACATAAAAATAAAATAAAGATGTTGTGTCCACCGAAAACTGAAAAAAAAATTATTTTTTCATTGTAGTTAGACACAATACCTTTATTTTACTTATTTATTTTTATGTGGTGCTGAGGCTCGAACTTAGGGCCTCACCCATGCTAGGCAAGGACTCTACCGCTGAGCCACAACCCCAGCTCTGCAATATGTTTTTTATTTTTTTGATGGACCTTTATTTTATTTATTTATATGTGGTGCTGAGAATCAAACCCAATGCCTCACACGTAGGCAAGCGCTCTACCACTGAGCCACGACCCCAGCCCTGAGCAATGTGTTTTAATGCACATTATTTTTGTTTAATCCTCATGGTATCTTTAGGAGGTGGGTACTTTAACCTTTCTTAGAGTTTTCAAGCTGGGATTTGAGCCCTGGCTATGAGACTTCAGAAACTATAATAACCACTGGTTCTGCCTTTCTGGAATTTCCTGCCATTTTATTTGTCCAAAACCAAAACAAAACAAATTAGCCAAATGTGATGGTCCACACCTGTAATCCCAGCTACTCAGAAAACTAAGGCAGGAGGATCATAAGTTTGGGGTCAGCCAGGCAACTTAGTGAGGCCCTGCCTCAAAATTAGAAAAAAGAAAATGAAACTTGATCACAAAGCTAGGCACAGTGACACATGCCTATAATCCTGTCAAGTCAGGAGGTTGAGGCAGAAGGACTGCAAGTTTGAGACCAGCCTCAGCAACTTGGCAAGACCCTGTCTCAAAAAAAAAGAAAAGGCTAGGGATGTAGCTCATTGTAGAGCACCCCTGGGTTCAATCCTCAGTACTAAAAAACAAACAAACAAACAAAAATTTGATGAGAAAAGTAATCTTTTTTTAAAAAAATTTTATTATTTTTTTATGTGGTGCTAAGGATCGAACCCAGTGCCTCACATATGCTAGGTGAGCACTCTTCCTCTGAACCACAACCCCAGCCCATGAGAAAAGTAATCTTAAAAATATATTTAAAAGATTTATTTATAATAAAACTTCAAAAGTCAGCTACTTAAAATAAGCTATATTGTATACCTTCAGGGGATTTTTCTCTATAAGCCAAAGTGACTAAGGCATCTGAAAAGAGGAGCGCACTGATTTCTGTTTTCTGGTGAATTTCCTTTAATTTTCATTGCTCTAAGGACTTTGAACTACATTAAAAGTTAGGATAGGGGGCTAGGGTTATGGCTCAGTGGTAGAGCACTTGCCTAGCATGTGTGAGGCATAGGGTTCAATTCTCAGTACTACATATAAATAAAATAAAATTAAAGGTCCACTGACCACTAAAAAAATAAAAATAAATTTTAAGAAGTCAGGATGGTCATTCTAGAAAATATCTGAGTACTTTTGAGGTCATCTTAATAAGTCTGGGTGGTTTCCAATATTTTGAATCCTTATGGCACCTCTTTATAAGGTATAATTTATTACCTTTTTTTCCTCCACTACTGGGGATTGAACCTAGGATATTCTAGGACTGATCTACATTGCCAGCCCTTTTCATTTTTTTTTTTTTTTTTTTGAGACTGAATGCTGATAAATTGCCCAGTCTGGCTTCTAATTTGGCGATCTTCCTCCCTTAGCCTTCTAATTGTGTATACCACTGTGCCCAGCTTTAACATTTTATAGAGGGGGAAATCAAGTATCCAACAAGTTAAATAACTTACTTATAATTGTATAGCTCATCAGTATTGGTACTTATGTCATCTAGCTCCGGAACCAATCTTCTTTCTATCTTACTCTGATGGAGAATATGGGAAATTAGGTTTGAGGCTCAGGTGCGGTCCTGGCTAGAAAAGTAGATTTAGAAGGCATCAGCATAGCAGGCAGTTGAAACTATGAAAGTGGTTGATATTGCCCAGGGAAGTTGTATGGGTTGAATACTGACAAAGCTGAAGACAGATCCTGGGTTCTTAACAATGAAATCCATGTTTTTTCCTTTTTGCAGTTTTCTTTCATGGAACATTGGTTATTTATAACTTTTTTTTTTTTTTTTTTTTTTTTTTGGTGGTGCTGGGGATCGAACCCAGGGCCTTGTGCATGCAAGGCAAGCACTCTACCAACTGAGCTATATCCCCAGCCCCGGTTATTTATAACCTTAAATGTTGTTTTTTATCTTGTGGACTCTGGCTTTGATACTGCTCTTAAGTCCTGATTCTGTATTTTGGAGATGGCTCCCATTTCCTGAGCTGGAGTTGTTAAAATTTGTCTGTATAGGGCTGGGGATGTGGCTCAAGCGGTAGCGTGCTCACCTGGCATGCGGCCCGGGTTCCATCCTCCGCATCACGTACAAAGATGTTGTGTCCACTGAAAACTAGAAAATAAATATTAAAATTCTCTCTCTCTCTCTCTCTCTTAAAAAGTTAAAAAAAATAAAAATAAATAAATTTGTCTGTATATTGGAGATGGTACCCATTTCCTGAGCTGGAGTTGTTAAATTTGTCATTCTAGGTTACCTAAAACCAGATCCATGGACGATCTTCTTTCTGCCTGTGACACAAGCAGCCCCCTGACTCGCACATCCAGTGACCCTAACCTGAATAACCACTGTCAGGAGGTCAGAGTTGGCTTGGAGCCCTGGCACAGCAATCCTGAAGGATCAGAGACAACCTTTGTGGAATCCGGGGTAGGAGGTTCCCAACAGACTGTAGGAGAAATAGGCCTTCCTCTCCCTCTGCCCAGCAACCAGAAAGACTACCTGAGCAATAAACAAACTTTTAAGAGTCACAAAAGCTCTTCTCTAAGTTATAAGCTGCTTAATACTGCTGTGCCCTGGGAAGTGAAGAACACCTGTGATCCTGAGATCCAAGTCCTGGAAGAGACTAAGGCACCAGCTCCAGACCCTCCTGCTCAGGATGAGCTGGGTAGGACTTTCAGTGGCTCAGGAGAGCCACCTGAGCCTGAAACAGAATCCATCAGTGTGCCCTCCAAGATCACTCCCTGCAAGTATGGCGAAGTCTGTGATTTTCCTCAGTCTGCCCAGGACTCTCTTATGGGTGCCGCCCAACAGGCACAGATAGAATCTGTGCTAGGTGTGACCTCCAGATGTGTTCTGAATCAGAGTCTGGGCAACCTTTGCAATCCACCGAGTGCTGCCTGCCAAACTCCTCTAGAGCCAAGAACCGACTTCCTCAACCAAGATCCCCCAGAGTCTGTGGCAGGTATCTCCCATCAGGAACAGCCCAGTTCTGTGCTGGATCTGATCCGTAGGGAGGAAGACACTGGCAAGAAAGGAAATAATAGGAGTGGGCAGTTACTGGAAAATCCTCGCTTTGGGAAAGTGCCATTGGAATTGGTCCGAAAACCAATTTCTCAGAGCCAGATCAGTGAGTTCTCTTTCTTAGGGTCCAACTGGGACAGCTTCCAAGGCTTGGTGACTTCATTCCCAAGTGGGGAGACTACCCCTCGGCGGCTGCTTTCCTATGGCTGCTGTAGCAAGAGGTCAAGCAGTAAGCAGATGAGGGCCACAGGGCCCTGCTTTGGGGGCCAGTGGGCTCAGAGAGAAGGTGTGAAGTCACCTATCTGTTCTAGTCATTCCAATGGACACTGTACTGGCCCAGGAGGAAAAAACAACCGGATGTGGTTGTCTGGTCACCCAAAGCAAGTCTCCAGCACAAAGCCTGTCCCACTGAGCTGCCCTTCTCCAGTGCCTCCACTCTACCTGGATGATGATGGACTCCCCTTTCCCACAGACGTGATCCAGCATAGGTTACGGCAAATTGAAGCAGGGTATAAGCAAGAGGTAGAGCAGCTACGTCGACAGGTGCGTGAGCTTCAAATGAGACTGGATATCCGTCACTGCTGTGCCCCTCCAGCAGAGCCCCCTATGGACTATGAGGATGATTTTGTAAGTATTCATCAATTGCCATTCATCCCTTCAGTTATTCTATTCATTTAGCCCTCCATCCATTCAGCATTCATTTGTTGAGCACTTGCTGAGTGTCACTGGGCTTGGGCTATAGAATGAAAGGCAAGTAAACATCTTGAAAGTTGTTGTATTATGATTGAGGAAGATATTAGGTGTTAGTGGGTTAAGAGTGGAATGAGAGGTCAAGGAAGGTTGTCTTGAGAAGATAATGCTTGAGTTGAATGAAGAATGTGTGATATATGTTGCTAGATATACAGTGAAAAAGAAACATTTGCAAAAGCAAGGAGGTAACAGGTCCTACAGTGGCCTGGCTTAAAGGGTTGAGTGTGTGGCCGTTTGGGTGCAGGCATGCATACATATTTGTGCTGGGAACTGTGATGGAGAGGTGAGTGATATGGTGGGGAGGTGGAGAATTAGACAGGGATTGGAAGGGTCAAGTATCCTTCTTGCTTGGATTTTTACCCTCAAGGCAATGAAATTTTAGGCCAGTGGGAAACATCATCAGATTTATATTTTAAGAAAACTACTCTTGTAACAGTGTAGAATTTTAAAAATATTTTAAGTTCATCAGTTTTTTGGATGTAGAATTCTGAACTTATACAATTTGAATAAGCCTTTACTTGCGTGTGTGTGTGTGTGTGTGTGAGAGAGTGAGAGAGAGAGAGAGAGAGAGAGAGAGAGAGAGAGAGAGAGAGAGAGAGAATTATTGGGGATTGAACTCAGGGTCTTGCATATGGTAAGCAGGCATTCTGTCACTGAGCAAGAGCCTAATCAACAGTGTAGGATTTTGTTTTTTATTTTTGGTACTGGGGATTGAACTCAGGGGCACTTGACCACTGAGCCACATCCCCAGCCCTATTTTATATTTTATTTAGAGACAGAGTCTCACTGAGTTACTTAGTGCCTAGCAGTTGCTGGGGCTGGCTTTGAACTTGTAATCCTCCTTTCTCAGCCTCCCGAGCCTCTGGAATTACAAGCTAGTGCCACCATGCCTGGCTCAGTGTAGGAGGTTGGATCCAGACTGAGAGGCTGGTTAGGACATTTTGGAACAATCCTGGTGAGAGCTGAGGAGGACCAGGCAGGCTTTACTGTGTTGGGTTGCTTCAGGTTCTCGCATGACAATCCTGGGGGAGCTTCTAGGATCCATTCTCTTCCCCATTTTTTTTTTTTAACCTTTGCTTTATTCATTTTGTTATGTGGAACTGAGAATCTAACCCAGTGCCTAACGTGCTAGGCAAGTGCTCTACCACTGAGCCACAACCCCCGCCCTCCCCCATAATATTTTGCTATATAGGCACTTCCATTCCATCTGTTAAGGCACTCCCACTTGTCTTCTGCCCACATCTCTCTAGTGGTGTGGATGGAGCTAACAACTTAATATTCAGGGTAATACTTTTAAACTGAAGTCAGAAAACTCAATTTTTTTAAAGGCCAGATAGCAAATATTTAGGGTTTGCGGGGGCCATACCATCTATGTCATAACTATGTGGCCTTTGTAGCACAAAAATAGCCATAGATGAGGCTGGGGTTGTGGCTCAGAGGAAAAAGCGCTCGCCTAACATGTCTGAGGCTCTGGGTTCGATCCTCAGAATCACATAAAAATTAAATGAAGGTACTGTGTCCACCTACAACTAAAGAATAAATGTTTAAAAAAATAGCCATAGATGATTAATGTAAATGAATGAATTAGGCTATGTTCTAGTAAAACTTGATTTACGAAGATGGGCTAGATATATTGGCCTATATTGTAAATATTGGCTTGTGGGCCAATTTGCTAATGCCTGGTTTAGGATGCAACAAGAGAGAGTCTTTCTGCCTTGTGATATAGCATACTGATTAAGAGCATGGGTCTGAAGCCACAATATTAGGTTCAAATCCAGCTTTACCACTTACCAAATCTTAAATCTATCTTTCTGCCTTCCTTCCTTCCATTGTACTCAGGGATGTTTAATCAACTGAGCCCCATCCCCAACCCGTCTTTTAAAATTTTTTCATTTTAAGACAAGGTCTTGATAAGTTGCTGTGAGCCTCACCAAGTTACTGAGACTGGCTCTGAAATTTCGATTCTCCTGCCTCAGCCTCCTGAGTCCCTGGGATTTCAGGCATGTGCCACAATGACTGGCATGAAACTTAATTTTCCTCTAGCTTAGTTTCCTTATTTGTAAAATGAGGATAAAAGTACTACACAGTGCAAAACTATTGTGAGGAATTAAACAAGTTTATGTATATAATGTACTTAGAATGGTGCCTGGCACGTAGTAAACAGCATTAGTGGTGATGAAGGTGATATTGATATTTTCTGCCTTTTTTTCAGACATGTTTGAAGGAGTCAGATGGCAGTGATACAGAAGATTTTGGCTCTGATCACAGTGAAGACTGCCTTTCAGAAGCAAGTTGGGAACCTGTGGATAAGAAGGAGACTGAGGTATGTCTAGGCAAATATGTGGTGGGTACTTAATGTGAGCTAATGGGTTATATTTCTCAGAGATAAGTCACATGCTATAGACTGACCTTTCCCCCAGATGCATGTAATTTTCACCTGGGCTGCTCTCCTTGTTGTAATGTTGCTCTTCCATTCTATTGACAAGGACCTAGGATTTTTCCTTGTGCCTTTTGTTAGGTGACTCGCTGGGTTCCAGACCATATGGCATCACATTGCTATAACTGTGACTGTGAATTCTGGTTGGCCAAACGAAGACACCATTGCAGGTAAGATGTTCTGTGTGACTCATAAAATAGTGCAGTACATAGGGGCTGAGGCTCAGTGGTAAAGTGCTTGCCTCGAGATGTGTGAGGTACTGGGTTCAATCCTCACATTCAATTCACCACATAAAATAAATAATGATACTGTGTGGTCATCTACAACTAAATAAATATTAAAAAAAAAACACTGCAGCACATAGTTATTGAACTAATTTGAATTACTCTGAAAATGGAGATATAAAGCCTTATAGGAATCATGTTTGCACCGATCTTTGTTCATTCATGGAAGGCCTTTTAGATTGTAATTCTTTCTCAGCATACTGGCATTTCTGATTAACTCTTCCTTCTTTGTGTTTTGGCAGAAATTGTGGGAATGTATTTTGTGCTGGATGCTGCCACCTGAAGCTGCCCATTCCTGATCAACAGCTCTATGACCCAGTTCTCGTCTGTAACTCATGTTACGAACACATTCAAGTATCTCGTGCCAGGGAGCTCATGAGCCAACATCTGAAGAAACCCATCGCTACAGCTTCCAGTTGAATGCAAAGGAGATGACCTGTCCAGTTTTAACAGGTTTGAAGGGAAGATCTGCTTCAGGTGTAGTTTGAAAGGTTCCTTGGTATGGCTCATGAAATCACAGAGCTCAAAGATATCATCTTGAGAAATCCTACTTGGTACTTTGAGACTGGAGCAGAGGAATTTCAATTTGGCAGAGGTCCTTTTCTGGAGACCCTCAACTTAGGGTAATGGTCCTGATCCAGACCCAGAGTCTGGAAGCTTAATGTTGAGTTGGTGACTCCAGCTTCTTTCTCCTGGGGGGTCACAAGATGATGATTTCATAGATACTGCCTGGTGCAAGGTGTCCAAACAGCAATAGAAAGGCATATGTATAACCAAACTGCAAGTGATAACCAGACCCATTTCTCCTCCACCTTGAAAAAAGCAGATTATAGTATACAAGATAGGAATTCCTATCCGATTCGAGATGAACTCTTTTCTGTACCTCTGTGCTCTGTGTCTGTGCATGAAGGCTCAGTCTTTAGAGGCACTCCCTCTAGTTGCAATTAGTACTGTCTTTCTGTGAAGTATGGTTTAAAGACTGGTTGGCCAAGTGGAGGTTTCAATGTATTTTTCACTTGGCTCATCAGCCAGCATCAGTGAATATTCAGTTTAGGGGGACAGTTCTAGGGAGTGAGACATTTTTGGGAGCAGAAGAAAACTCTGCTGATGTTTAGTCTTGGAAAAAAATCAGAGCTGTGAAGGCAGTGGTCACTCTGTTATGCCAAGGCAGCTCTGGAGGTATGCACTGTGAATGAGAAGGGAGAAGCAAAAATTATCTTGTGAAATATCTGCTGATTGTGCCCTACCCTTCGCGCCTGACTTTTCCTAGTTGTCCTGGTGCTAATACAGGAGCTCCACCTTGATCCTCTCCTGGCATGAAAATAAAACAAAGGTTTTTGTTGTTATTCCATTGCCCATTTCCCCCATGTTGTCTTTCCCTTGGCTGCTGCCTCCTCTGAGTCACACTGCTTCTTATCCTGAACACTTGACACCTTGAGGGTAGAATTTTGCGTTTGGTTTTTACCTCCTAGAATATGCTGTTTGGTATGTGAGGGTTTCAGTACAAATGCTGCTGTCTATTTTTGTGCACTTAACAATGGAACCCAAACAAGAGAATGAAGCCTTGATACCAAAATTGGGAGAGAAAATGTGTCCATGTGGACCAAAAAAAAAATTTTTTTTATTTTGGTTTTGATTTTGTTTTTTTCATCTTAATATGTACCAGTGGCACTTAACCAAAAGATAGTGATGTAGCCATGTACTGTGGTTGGGACAGATACAGTCTCCTTGTTCTATAATGAAACCATTAGGATTTCCTTTATACATTTTCCTTAAGTCATTGGTGTATAAAAGGCAAATGACATTTAGGCTTATTCTGTTTTAAAACTGTGGTAGTTGTCTTTCTAACTGCTACTTTCATGTTGCTTTCTAGAAAAAAAAATTCATTCCAAAATAACTAGAATCTGCATTTAGAATAAGAATTGTTATTTGTCCTGCCCTTTTCTTCAGTCTACAGAGAAGCATCTGTGCTGCTTTTATACTTGCCATGGATGTAACCTAAAAAGTTTTGGCGTATTTAGGTCAGCCTAGCAGAACTTTTTTTTTTTTTTTTTTTTTTCATTTAAATGGAGCTGAATAATGGAGATTTTGTGTCTGGGAAATTCCTGAGATCATTGAAAAAGTAACAAACTCTTCCTTGTCTCTGATACATAAAATTCTTTTAACCATTTTCTCAATCATTAAAAATTACTGCCAGTCATGAGTGGCTTTTTAATTAACTTTACTTTGATTGCACTTCACTCTGCCTGTTTTCAGGGGGAGTAATATTGGTAACATTTGGGGAGACTGTATCTGTCTTTTTTGTGTGGCTGTTTTGAGGGATTGTCCCATCAGTGAATAAACTGCATGGCCTTGGAGAGAGACTCTGGGCTTTTGGCTCAGATCCGTTCATCAAATACTCCTTTCAGAGCTGTTGTGGGTGTAAGTGACATGATGTGGCCAAAAATCCAAACTGTGCAGTTGCGTTGTGACAAACATGCAATGTGCTGTAAAAACTCAATACAGTTTAAATAAAATCTCTATATTAGTGCTGCTTTGTTGGGTCTTTTTATTCCTTTTAGTTTTTAAGTAAACATATTCATTGTTCTTTTGACCGTGAAAAAAGAGCTAAAACATTAACCTCTTTCCTCTAACAATTTCCACTTTTAAAATGGACTCTTTTTTAAAAAAAATCAGCACAGCTTTTGTTGTATTTGAGCTTATTGATTGGTTAGGGATATATTTACTCATTTTCAGTTTTATGGGGCTTGGGATGGAACCTATAGTCTCCTGCATCTAGGCAAGAAACTCATTGGAGCTACATCCTCAACCCTGAATAGATTTATTCTTAAGGATTCTATAGAATTCTGTCCCATCTAGATGAGGTTTCCCTTTAATGTTTGAAATGTCACCAGCTGGTTGAAAGCACACAGAATTGTATTCTAGTGATATCCTTCTGCCAGGCACCTGTTTTCATCAAACCTTGAGTAAACTGAGCAAAATATTGGCTTAGAAGCATGTATTTTTAAGATATAAAATGCTACTATCTAGGGGCTGGGGTGGTGGCTCAGTGGTAGAGTGCTCTCGCCTAGCATGCGTGGGGCACTGGGTTCGATCCTCAGCATCATATAAAAATAAAGATATTGTGTCGCATAAAATGAAAATAAATTTTTAAAAAATGCTACTATCTAAAAAGATGAATTTATTTACTTGGGATATTGCACCTCCACCCCCACCATTATTTTTTGGCAGGAGCGGCAGTTCAGCTGTTGGTTCAAGTTAGAGTTAGGTCCTTTGTTCTCAGGAACGTGGCTCTGCGTTGCTTAAGGCAGACTTGTCTGCATTCTGAATCCCCACATGCTGGCTGTGCTCAAGTACCCGACCCTTGGTGTTCCACTGTGGATAACTGGGCTTCTTTCTTTGCAGGACTTAGAACTCCCTGGTGGGCGACGCTCCTCCGCCCGCCCGGGCGGTTTGGGGACGCCAAGGAATGTGGCCTTCTCCCATCCATGTCCCAGGCCGCCGCTGGCGTCCGGTGGCGCTGGCCTCGCGCCGCTTAGTGGGAGGGCCGCCTCGCGCTGCGTTGGCCACGCGGCAGGAACTCGAGGCCCCATTGGCCGCGCTGGAGTGCGCGGTAGGGACTCGTGCGCCAACGGTCCCGGGGTCTGCAGCGTCCGGGCGCTGGCAGGAGGGGGCAGGGCGAAGCGAAGGCCGAGGGGATCGAGAACGGGGTGGGAGAGCCAGGCTCGGTGGGGCGAGGCCCAGGGCCCGGGCGGGGGTGATGGAGGAGGCGCTGCTCTCCACCCCCATCAACCCCAACAACTTCCCCGCCAAGCTGTGGCGGTTGGTGAACAGCCCCCGGTACCGCTCGATCCGCTGGGATGGCCGCGGCGAGGGGCTTCTCATCGACCAGCCGCTCTTTGAGGCTGAGCTGCTCAGTCCGCCTGGGCCGGGAGCTGGAGGCGGCAGTGGCGCTGGGGGCAGCGGCGTGGGGGCCACCGGGGCCGAGCCCGAGCTCTTCAAAACCACCAACTTCACCAGCTTCATCCGCCAGCTCAACCTCTACGGCTTCCGAAAGGTGGTGCTGGGTGGGCCGGGCGCGGCGGGGCCAGGGCCTGGGCCAGGGGCCGGCGGACCGGCGGGCGATGGGCCACTCCACCACTTCCACAGCCCGCATTTCCGCCGTGATCAGCCGCAATTGCTCGTGCACCTCAAGAGGCTCACCAGTGCCAACAAGGCCAAGCTGGCGGCCGGCCTGGAGGTGCCCTGCCGCCCACCCAACCGCTTCCAGAGGCTC
Source organism: Ictidomys tridecemlineatus (assembly GCF_052094955.1). Taxonomy (NCBI): domain Eukaryota; kingdom Metazoa; phylum Chordata; class Mammalia; order Rodentia; family Sciuridae; genus Ictidomys; species Ictidomys tridecemlineatus. The sequence goes on along the minus strand of NC_135479.1, from coordinate 32,467,834 downwards.
CTCATCACGTCAGCCTCCGCCTCGGCCTCGGCCTCCACCTCCCCGCTGCAGCACCAGGATCCGCCGCCGCCGCCCGCGGGGCCCCGGCCAGAGCCGCATGGTGAGTCTGGACGCTTGGATACTCGCCCTCCGTGGGCACACGGGCAGCAGGGTGCTACAGCCAGAGAGTATTTCTGCACATCCTCACCTAGGTGGTGTGGCGAGGGTGCTGGGGACCCGCTTCACTAGCATCACTCTCGCCCCAGTGCTCTAGATTGAGTGTGTGAGCATTTAGCTTCTCTGTGTCCACTAGCAGCAAGAGGGACTTCTGCTTTAGGCTCCCCCCCTTCCCCAAGAGTTTGAACCTCAAGAATTTACCAGCTTCCCAAAGCCCATAGTCATTTACCTTCCCAGGACCCAGTTTCTCTACTGTGACCATCTAGAATAAATAGTCCTGTTGTGAAGCACAGGGTCTGAAAGAAACCGAGAAGGGCCTGTATTGCTCCAGCAGGAAGCAGAGCACAGTCACTCTGCAGGTTAAGGCGTCAAGGAACAAAGTCACAGCTAAGAAAACTTAGAACATTGTACAAACCAATGGAACGTGGGAAGTTGGAAAAAGGTACCTTGAATGGAAGTTTGTCCTTGAAGGGATATACGACTACCTTTCACTACCTGACACATCTAAGAAATCTTGGAAGAAGTGGTATAACAGTAATAAGATTTAAGTTTCCAAATAATGTGTAGCATGGTAGACATTGTTTGTATCTCTTAAGGGCAAAAATATAGATTTACAAGATATTGTTCCTATGTAGAATGAATTAGCTAAATATTTCTTTTGTTTCAGTTAATGAGAGCTTGATGCCCATGACTTAGGTGTTATGCTTAGACAAACAAGGCAAAAATGGTTTACTTGTTTCAGTTAAAAAGAATTGTAGAAAGCACACATTTATGGCCTTTGGATTTTTCACTACTAGCCATACTCTTTCAGCATTGAAAAGTCTTTATGTAAGTCAGCATTTAAATAAATTCAGAAACCCTAGCAATAGAGAATTATTTTATGGATCTGATATTCTTACCCCTCTGCAAGGAAGGTGAAGTTGGCAATATTCCCTTTCTCCTAGTAAAGAGTCTAAGATAGGAAACAGTACACTAAGAAAGCAACAGAATATGATGAAAATTTATTACTCTGCTTCAGCTAGGAGAATAACAAACATTTTCAGCATTATCATGGATTTAGCATAGAGAAATCTGAGTTATTTTTTTTTGAGTTTCAGAAAAAATTAAAGTGTGCAAATAACACTGTGTTCAATTTTACTTAGGCCCAGTACCAAGACAGTACTTTCTTCATTTGGAATTTAGAAGATAAGGGACCAGGTTTTGTGTCTGTGGAGTTTAGAAGATAAGGGACTAAGTTAGAGTTCTGTTGTCAACTTGGGGAAATAGCAGTGGCAGAGGAATGTTCTAAAGGAATTCTAAAGGAATATCAAGCCACTTCCAGGTGATGGCCATTGATTTCAATGGTGAATTATATGGGGAAAGACAATGGAGACAATACCGTGGTAGACATTTGGCAGAATATCTTGACATGGTCCTTTTTTGTTTTGTTTTTCTCCAGGTTGTGTCTCTAGTGGGCATAAGGAGAAAAGACTAGAAAATATATTCTTGGGAGAAATGGGATAACCATTTCAAACGAAGAAACATGTAAAAGCCAACTTTTGCTTGCCTTTGTATCTTCTTTGATCCTGCTCACTTACTTTTTTTTTTTTTTTGAGGGGTACTGCGGATTGAACCCAGGAGTACTTTACCACTGAACTACATCCCCAGCCCTTTTTACTTTTATTTTGACATAAGATCTCAATGAATTGCCCAGGCTGGCCTTGAACTTGAGATTCTTTTGCTTCAGCCTTCTAAATAACTAGAATTACTATACCCAGTTTCTCTAATCTGCCTTAAACCAATTTGTATTCTAAGGATAGAGTTCATTTTAATTAAAGAAATACAAAGAAAGATTATCTAGAATTTGATTTTTTTCACTTATAATTCAGTTATTGGCATTTTAAAGATTACTGTTTGTTGAGAATAATTAATCCATTTCTTCTCGGTATAGGTAATATATTAATACCTAGGTAATTGTTATTTTCATGCTTTTTTTTTTTTTTTTTTTTGCTATTCTACCTGTTGGCACGTGCAGAAGGATGTTAATTGTGGATTGTGTACTTCACAGCCTTGCTTTACTAGGGAATTGTGTTTCTGATTTAGGTGGAATATAATTCTGTTATAGATTCAAGAATACCAGTACAACGTTGTTTTGTTCTCTTTATATTTTCTTTTTTAAATACTTATTTATTTTTTTAGTTATCGGCAGACACAACATCTTTATTGGTATGTGGTGCTGAGGATCGAACCCAGGCTGCACGCATGCCAGGAGAGCATGCTACCACTTGAGCCACATCCCCAGCCCTGTTCTCTTTATATTTTCTAAGTCCTTGGCTTTTCTATTTTTTCCACACCTAATTTTTATTCTACTTGAGTCTTGCATTGATTATATGCCTGAGTACACTGCTGCTTCCTAGTTTTCATTTTGTTTTCTGTCTTCTACTTCAGTTTATGGTTTGAATATTCTTTTTTACAGTAAAATCATCTATTCTAGGACCTAGTTCTCTTATTTAGATCCACTGAGCCAACTGTCTTGTTCACCTTTCAAGAATGTACTTGATAAGAAATGTGAAGATCCCATGTTTTTCCCTTTTTTATTCATCTGCTTTTGTTATTTTGTTTTTGGTGGCAATTTATTTTCCAGTATTTGTTAAAATGTTCTAAACTAAGTAGCAAGTCTGGGAAATAGATAATCTCTCTTTGCCTGGGTTCAACAGGCAAGTTTTGGGATTCTTCCCTGGCAATTGATTAGTTTCACTTCTAAAAAAGGAGTAGAATCTTTAAAAACAAAACCATTCTACCCTACATTTCTAGAATTCAGGACTCAAACTTTGCCAAATATATCTTAGAGATAATGACATAGACGAATCTTTATAAAGTTTGTCAGAATACAGCCCTATGAGGTAACACTTAATAGAAGAATAACTAAGAGGTGAATGTATTTCAGGACTTCATTTAAAAAAAAAAAAACAAAAGAATGCCCTTCTAATCTTGACAGTATTGTTATGTTATCAGCATTTAAAATAGATAATTAGCTGGGGTTGTGGCTCAGTGGTAGAGTGCTTTCCTAGCATGTGTGAGGCCCTAGGTTCGATTCACAGCGACGCATATAAATAAATGAATAAAATAAAGGTCCATCAACACCAAAAAAAAAAAAATCTGTTAAAAAAATAAAAGAAAATAGATAATTAACCATCACTCAAGTTTATCATGATGGAAGTAGAATTTATATTTTAATTCAGATATAAACTACAATTTGAGAAATCAAGGTAGAGAATTCTTTATTTTGCCGCTTAAGTTATTGACATTCTGAAAATTAATTCATAGGTTATCCCTGAAGAGGGTAGAAGAACTAGCGAGCTACTGACTGTAGGCAACATGTAGTTTTGTCATTTGAAGATACATCCAAGGAGAAATCAAGTGGGGGTAGTTTGAGACACCTAGAAATATCCATTGTGAAGAGTAACAATTTTTTTAGGAAAACAGGATTGTCAGTTGCAAGTTCAAAGTATGCATACATATGGAATTACTAGTCAAATAGCATCATAAAAACTAGTTTTGGTACTTTAAAGGAATAGTTGTTTTAAAGAGATGTATAATTAGAATATAATCAGTCTTCTGAATTAGGATTTTTATTTCTCTCATTAGATGATTTTTATTTCTCTCATTAGATTGATTTCCAGGCCTCCAGAATTGAAAGTTTTCTAATCTAATTATTTTGAAAAGTAGCGTTTTGGGAGAGGGAGGGCACTGAGGATTGAACCCAGGGCCTTGCACATGCTAGGCAAGCACTCTGCCACTGAGCTACATCCTCAGCCTTTTAAAATTTTTATTTTGAGACAGAGTCTCACCCAGGCTGGTCTTGAATTTGCAATCTTTCAGCCTCAGTCTCTCCAGTAGCTAGGATTACAGATGTGCACCACTATACCTGGCTAGAATATTTGAGTATCATCTTTCAACATGTAGTTTAGGACTTGAGTAGCATGTAAGATAGATTTTCCCTCTGTTTTACAGATTTATGAAATAAATTGAATCTAATTTGTAAACCACATAATTTTAACAGAGAACTTTTTTACATTTATTTGTTTATTTTGTATTGGGGATTGAACCCAGGGGCACTTAACCACTGAGCCACATCCTCTTCTCTTTTGTATATTTTGTTTAGGGACAGGGTCTTGCCAAGTTGCTTAGGACCTCATTAAGTTGCTGAGGCTAGCCTTGAACTTCCTATTCTCCTGCCTCAGCCTTCTGAGTTGCTGGGATTACAGGCATGTGCCATCATACCAGGGACAGAACTCTTTAGGAGTAAATTAGGCTATCTTTGTTTATATTCAAGAATCATGATCTATAAAATAAAGTTTAGCCTACAACACTTATATTCTTTCTTATTACATACTGTTACCTCCTCTCTCTCTCCCTCATGTTTTCACTTTCTACCTTACTAGATAAAGGAAAGAATTATGTGCATGAGAATCTTTTGAAGCTGGTATGTTTTAACAACTCTCCAGATGATTCAGATGTATATCAGTGTTTGAAGGCCACTGAGATCTGGGCAGGGTCACTACTAGAGAAACCTAAAGGAAAAAAAGACCAGGGAAAATGATGGGTTGATTTAGAGACAGGGTCTCAATGAGTTGCTTAGCACCCCCACTGTTGCTGAGGCTGGCTTTGACCTCCTGCCTCAGCCTCCTGAGCTGCTGGGATTACAGGCATGGGCCACTGTACTGGCTCATTACATTATTTTTGGCTCATGTCATTATTTATTCTACACATTTTTTATGTATATGATAGAGTGCTTATTTTTCTGATCATTAATAAGCTTCCCCTAAAAGGTTTGAAAGAATGAATGGAAAACTTCTAGGGAGTAGTTTACACTTTGGAAAAATCTAGGTCAGTCAACTGAGGTAAAAGGTAATGATATGGCTGGGGGCTGGCGTTGTAGCTCAGTGGTAGAGCACTTGCCTCACACATGTGAGTTATTGGGTTCGATCCTTAGCACCACATTAAGAAAAAAAAATAAAGGTATTATGTCCATCTCCAACTAAAAATATTTTTTTATAAAGATAATATGACCAAAATCATCTATAAAAGGGTTTAATTTGAATGTTTTATTTAACCTTTGATTTAATGATGTTGGACTTTACCTCTTATGACAGTAATTTGAGAACAAAACAAAAGGTTGTTTATTCTTTCAGCATTGTATGTATAAATCCATATTCTGGATTCTGAACTTGCTTTTGCCGAAACTAAATTTCTGTTGTGTTAAACAGCTGATAGGTGAACAAGAGTATTTTTTTTAATTGTTGAATCCTTTTAAAAATGTTTTTGTATTTTTTATACCTTTATTTTATTTATTTATTTATTTATTTTATGTGGTACTGAGGTCTGAACCCACTGCCTTACACATGCTAGGCAAGTACTCTACCACTGAGCTACAATCGCAGCCTCTAAAGTATTTTTTTGACCTTTGGTTTACTATGTCTGGTGGTTTAATGTAAAATTAGTAAATGTGCTCTTCCTCTTTTATGCAGGACCAGTGGCTGTAGGACAATTTCACCGGTCATTCCGGAGAGATAGTTTGTCTCCTTATTCCTACGTATCAGCTTCATCCCACAACCACAGTACTTTCCCTCTGAAAGGTTTAGATCGGACCCCGATTCCTCCAAGAACATGGCAGAACTCCCTTGGAATGCACCCTGGACAAGTGGACACATCTCCTACTTTTTCAGATAAAGGGGTTCCATTTCCTGTACTGCAGAGGTTTCCAACCGAGGTTACCTATACACTGCAGCCCAGTGCCACATCTGTACACGTTCAACAAGGCCCTCAAACAATGGTCAGCTCCTCCCAAAAATATAGTAACTACACACCCTCAGCGCAGTACTCCCAAGCCTACTATCCAACAGGTATGAGAAGTTCAAGTTCACTGTCTTCTATTAAGGTAGTTTATAATCATATTTATATTTTAATTCATTTTAGTCTCTGTGTGCTTCAACATAGGTGGTGTGAATATTAAAAAATGTCAAAGATTTATTAGGAAATATTTTAAAACAATACATAAAATTTTTTGTGTACTTAAGGATTGTGAAAATTTTGTTGATGCCTAAAAAAGGGTATGTTTTCAGTGAAACCTTTTGTATTCTCAAAATGTGTTCTATTTTTATAATTAAGACTTAGTATTCTGGAACCTTACTTTAATTTTGCCCTTGGTATAATGTTTTATTTTTTAAAATATATTTTGTATGTGATATATTTTGTCTTTAATATCATAAATGAAGTTTCATAGTGAAATTATTTTAGTATCTCAGTCTGAAGTTTATTAAAAAAGCATGCTCTCTGAAAATTAAATTCATTAGTAAAACATGGTAAATAATGAAGTCCCTTCAATGCTCATCACAGCCAAATAAAAACTGGAGAATAACAGCAGGGGAAACTGACAATGGCAGCTGACCTGGCATTCAACCAAGAATTGAGGATATGCTGATAGATCCCAAGCCATTAACTGGGAATCCTTATAATAGTAACCTTGAGTCTTGCTTCTCAGAAAAGGAAAAAAAATTTTTTTAATATATCTTTTTTGCAAGATAATGGTCTTATTTCAAATTATTTTCTAGTTTGAAGAAACACTATAGAAGTGTTAAGTGTTTCATTATGTAATATACTTTACACAGAACGATGAAATGGGGCTATAGAAGGGTCAGAGCCTTCAGAAAAGACCAGAAAGAAGGAACACGGCATTTCTTTGTCCTAAAAATTAAGAATCTGGAAGCATTAATTTTCTCAGTTTTATAGATCTGTAATCAATCTCTGGAAGTATTTTGTTAGACCATTTCTTCCAGGAAGGACTTAACAAATATAAATAAATAAGTGAAAGAAATGTAAATCAGGAAAGGGTAAGTTGTTACAAAGTTATAAATCTGGTGCCTGTTCTATTTGTAATAGTACTTAATATTTTCTAGTTGTTAATATTCAACTATGTACTTTTACTATTGACTTAATGCATTCTACCTAAAAGTAGAAGTAAAAAGGATTGCTTTGTTTTCCCAAAACATTTAATGTTATAGATATTAAAATAACAAAACTAGAATTTAAATTAAGCGGGGTTCTATAGCTTTTTAGAGCTGCTGTTCTTTTGGTGGAAGGAGTTGAGAAGGAAAAGGGGAAGTGAATTGTATGGAGTAAAGATGACATAACTTAATCATTTTGCATAATAAAAAATAGAAGAAAATGGTTGTCTTATATTGAAATCCTTTAGGCCTGATTTTTTTCCCAAATTTTCAGCAATTACTTTGAAGAAAAAAAATTTAGGGTTGGGGTTGTAGCTCATTGGTAGAGCGCTTGTCTAGCATATATGAGGCACTGGGTTCGATTGTCAGCACCACATATAAATAACTAAATAAATAAAGTTCCATTGACAACTAAAAATTTTTTTTTTAAATTTATGCAGTCTTTAAAAATAAAAGATGACTAATTTCATGTTTATAAGTTATGTATCTTAAATATAGCAGTAAGTGTTGGTTGGATTTTTATTACTAGAGAGTTTGATCTAATATTATAATAAATTAGGCATTGCTATCAAAGTTCTTATTTTGCCCACATTCCATGTACGCATAGAATATATAGAGAGGCAGACTTTGTCTTTCTTGATTTACATTTCATTTCTCTTAATCCCCTCCTTTTAACTGAGACTAAAGAATTGCCATAAATGTTTCCCTTTGTTTTTTTTTTTTTGTTGTTGTTGTTGTTTTGTTTTTTAACTACTAAAGACTCAGAAGCTTCTGTAGAGTTGGAATTTGGAAGGACTACGGCAGAAAGGTGTAGAAATGTGCTCTGACCTTTCAATTTGGAATTTTGGAGGTATTTCCCTTTGGAAATATTAGATAGGGTGGCTGGGTGCTGTATTGCTATAATCTTTAAGGTATAAATGGTTATAGTCTGTATGTTGTTTCTCTGGGAGGTTTCTCTTCTAAGTTCCAGGCAACCCTCGTAGAAACTCTTAGTTCTAAATTTTATAAGTATTGCTTACAACACCAACAACCACATCAATTAATATTATTCATTCATTGTAGAAATACTATTTGTTAAATTATGATGATCTTGGATATATTATTTAAAAATATTTTAACTTTGTTGTAAACTTATAAATTGAAAGTCATTTCCAAGAGTTCAATGTAAGGACTAGAAAAGAGTCGTTTTAAAAAAAGCAAGTGACCTGAGGTGTAGCTCACTTGACTAGCATGAGGCCTGGGTTTCAGCTCCAGGACTAAAGGAGAAGCAAAAATGTTTTTTGTAGTATACAAGCACTTATAAAATAGAATCTTGTGTTTTTTGAATTTTTATTTTATTGGTCTCCTTTAATAGGGACTTAAAGTTTCTGAGGTTAGAAGGATAAGAAATTTCATGATAACTTCTAATACATAGAATAGTTCTATGATAAAAGTAGGTAATATTACTTTGAACATTCAGAATATTATGTAAATAAATTGTTTAGTTAAATATAAAAGAACTGCTATAGAAAAGAAAGTACCATAAAAATACTGTACAAGTATTTAATTCTTCCAAATTATGGGTGAAGGAAGCAAAAACTAATGAGTAATCTCACCAATGTTTGTTGAGGCCTATTTAGGAACATCATTACAGATTATTTCCCCAAAATTACATAGAATATTGGCTCGCAGAGAAAAGGTGGTGATCACTCATATTCATCTAAATTATAACAAAAGGACTAATTTAGACCTTTCCAAATGAACTATTTGACTTGAGGTTTCAATCAAGGTTTTTTTTTTTATCTTTTATTTATTTATTTTATGTGGTGCCCCATATGTGCATGAGGCAAGCGCTCTACCGCTGAGTTATAACCCCAGCTCCTCAATCAAGTTTTAAAACAACACTCCATATACAGATTTGTTGTGTTCAAAATAAACTTAGATCTGGCCTTGATTCAAATAGTACATTTTGAATTTTATATTTCATAAATTATTAATTTCTCTAGTAAAGCCAAACTCTGAGACTAAAGAATTGCCTTTGGACTGACTCATGAAATGACTCATCAGAATCACCTTTTATTTCTTGTCCTTCCTTAAAAGTGTCAGTTTTCTTTGCTTAGCTTGTTTACATTTTTTTGTTTTTATCACTCCCTCAAATGACAAAGTATCCTTTATCCAGTATTAGCTGACTCTTTTTAGTCTTGCCCTATCTAGAATTTAGTTTTTTTCTCTGATGCTTTTTTCAATGTGCTAGTATAATATAATTTCCCTCTTTTATTAAAAAAAACTTCATTTTTAGGCCTTTTTATTTTACTCATTCTCCACTATGTATTTGAGCATACATTCATATTCATACATTCATATTTACATATAGAGTCCTGTATCAAGGAATATTTCTTTAACATAATTCGGAATTAGCTCAAAATCAACTTTGCCTCCTTTTCACAGTTACATTTTGAGTTTTCACAATATTAAGAAATTATAGCTGCCATTAATATCATAATTTATTTAACAAATACATGGCAATCATGATGACAAGGCAGTCTTCCAAATACTTTTCAAATATTCATTCATTTAATCCTTATAATTAGCTTATAAGATAAGTAGTATAATTATCCTCATTTTATTGATGGGGAGACTGAAGCATAACTAGTAAGTGACAGACTGGGAAAGAAACCCCTGCAATCTGGTTCAGTAGTGCTTTCTTTTGGCCACTATGCTCTGTTGCCTGCCTGCCTGCCTGCCTCTCATGGAGGGTCTTTTATCTTTTTTCAGGGAATCTTCTAGTGTTATCTCTTTCCCAGATTTAGTTATTCCCAGATAAGTTAGATAGTTCAGAAACTGATGGTAGATCTACAGTTGTCTCCTTCTGGTGGTAATGTTACTATTTTGGATTATTGATTTATTCTGTCCAAATAGAGGGAACATACTCCAGTTGTTAGAGTAGGAGATTTAGTTTGATAGCTCTGGGGAGAGGAGCTGCCTCTAACTCATTTCTGTATCCCCTACACCTAGCATAGTGCTTGACTATATTGGGCCCTTAGTAAATAATTTATTGAATGGAATGAACTAGCTCTAGTCCCAATTTTGCAGTTAATCTCCTGATGTGACTTTCAGTGGATTGTTTTACCTCACTAAACCTCAAATTCTTTTCCTATATAAAGTGGCCTTGATACTTTGGGTCAGAAACTAAATGAATTAATGAATATAAATAGATTTTTTGATTTGAAACATGATTTACATGTAAGATATAAAATGTTTTAAATCTTTATAAAATGAGCCTAGATATTAATATTTATGGACTAGGGGCTGGGATTGTGGCTCAGAGGTAGAGCGCTTGCCTAGCATGTGTGAGGCACTGGGTTCAATCCTCAGCACTACATAAAAATAAATAAATAAAATAAAGGTATTGTGCCCATCTAAAAAAAATTTTTTTTGAAAAATACTTTATGGGGCTGAGGCTGTGGCTCAGTGGTAGTATACTTGCCTGACATGTGTGAGACACTGGGTTCAATTCTCAGCACCACATATAAACAAATAAAATAAAGGTCTATCAACAACTAAAAATATATATACCTAATTTATTAAAAAATACTTTATGGGCTAAAAATTTATAAGAATATATACTTTTCCCTAAGGTACACATGATATTTTTAATGAAAACTATATATCCTATCATTATTTCAAATGTTTCCAAATTGGCCTTTGGGTAAAAAGTGTTGCTTATTAATGTTTTAAAGTCTATTTAAATCTTTTTTTGGGGGTGGAGGTACAACCCAGGGCCTTATTCATGCTAGGCAGAGGCACTCTACCACTGGGTATACAGCACAGTACATTTAAATTTTAAAGGTTTGAAATTTATAGATTTGTAGTCCTACAATAATGTGCATGAGCAAATATAGAATATGGAGTTATAATGGTTTTCTAGCACTGTTACTCTTGTGCACAGGTAGCCTATATTGTCAATTTCTCTGAAAAATCTTGATTTTGTGTTTGCATAAAATAGGAACTTGTAACTAGGAAGACTTTTTTCTTTTTTTTGTTTTACCTGCCAAGAGAAACAAAGTGAAAGCAGATTTGCCTTTTTCATTGTAGTAAAATATCCATAACATAAAACTTAACATATTAATTAATGTTTTCTGTGGCATTAAATACATTTTGCCATTAACAACCTGCATCTCCATAATTTTTTATCTTCCCCAACTGAAACTCTGAACCCCTTAAAACACTAATTCCCCATTCTTCCCTTCCCTACCCCTGGAAACCACCACTCTGCTTTCTGTCTCTATGAATACTATAGATAGGAACCTCATATAAGAGGAATGCTGTAATATTCATCCTTTTGTGTCTGGCATATTTCATTTAGTATAATGTCTTCAAGGTTCATCCACATTGTACTACGTGTATGTGTCAAAGTTTCCTTTTTAAAAGGCTGAATGATAATGTATATGTACCACGTTTTATTTATCTGTTTTCCTGCTGAAGGACACTGAGTTGCTTTCACCCTCTGGCTATTGTAAATATTGCTACTAGGAACATGGATGTACAAATATTTTTTTTACTTCTTTCACTTTTTGCATTGTATTCACTTCTTTTGGGTATTCAGATGCATCTAGAATTGTAATGGGATTATGTCCCAGTAAACCTATCATATGTTGAAAATATTATGTAAAATTACCATACCAAATTATCATAGCTTAGTAATACAATACATTGTAGAGTATTGATTGTTTACCCTCATAATCCAGTTGTGGCTCACTGCTACTATCCAGCATCTCAAGAGAGAGAATGGTGCCTCATGTCACTAAGAAAGAGATAAAAATTTAAAAATCAATGTCTGTTTTCTACTGAATACATATGCCTTTCGCACCATTGTAAAGTCGAAAATTCATAAATGAAAACATTGTAAATCAATGACTATATGCCCAGAAGACCTTTTCTTTACCTCTTCATAGATATTGGAATTCTAGTTGCTATAGTAACTTATCTTGAAATTAAATTAACTATTAAATTTTCTGTTTCTTTTGAGCATTTATATTATTGGACATTTTCTTACTGTTAACACTGGGCTATCCTGGAGGAGATTCAAATCCAAAACAATTATATACTTGAAATTACTTCCATAGGGTAAAGTGTACAAACTTGTTTGCTTCACCTATGATCAGAGTAATAATTATGAGTAATTCTGGCTTTTTTATTACTCAGATTTTTAAAAATGTTATCAATGCTTATATTTGAAATGAATTTCTGTTCATTTACACCTTTTACTTTCATGCATAAGGTTTAATACCTTCATTGAACATTGCCTTCATGAAGACCCGGAAGATCTTTATGCAGATGAATGTCTTAGCACATAGTGATATTCAGTTTTATAATTTTTAGTGCTTTCATAATGCACAGATTAATTTTTCCTATATTAGGCACATATTGGATTTTCATACCTAGGTTTCCTAATTAGTAAACTTATTAATATCTTGCTTTGTTCTGTTTTATTGGTTGTACAAAGTGGAATTGCACTGGTAAGGAAATAGCCATTGAGGAATATTTTAGAATTGTAATCTATTCAAGTCCTCCTTTTCTTCATACAGGTACATTTTTACTTTTCATTTTTTTTTGGAAATTTTAACAGACATTCACTGTTTTGCTGTTTTCTTTCATACAAATGAGCTATCAACTATATATTAATATATTCTCTATTGAGTGTTGTAGTTTATTTCTCCAAGAAATTTATTTTAAAGAACATTTCAACAACTATTCAAAGTGTGTAATTAGTAGATCCAGAGCATTAAAATATCAGACAAAACAAATATAGCCCTGTCATTGATTTATTTGTAATGAAACACTACTTTTCAGCATGGGGATGGGATGAATACCTGCAGCTCTTAACTAAATCTTTCCCTGACACTAGGGGGCACTAGGTTTTTTCCTTAGTTGTAAGAATTCCAGGGTATACATTGTACCAAAGTTTTAGTGGTTAGATATTTGGATTCTCAAGATATTTTTGCTTTTAAATACCTTTGGGAAATCATAATCAAACCCCAAACATTTTAATTGGGTAATACCTCCCAACGATCAAGTGTAGGCATCTGTTTGCCTAACTTGCATTGGAAGTGACAATAGCTAGAGTTTTATCTAGTGATCTTAATAATATATGGCCTTTGTGTGTGTGTGTGGTACTGGGGATTGAACCCAGGGATGCTCTATCAGTGAGCTACATCCCTAGCCCTTTTTCCTTTTTTCCTTTGAGACATGGTCTCACTAAGTTACCTAGATTGACCTTAAACATGGGACTGCCTCAGCCTCCTGAATCACTGGGATTATAGGTGTGCATTGTAGTACCTGACCTTTTCTGGCTTTTTAACATCACTAAAATTATTAAAAATCATATAAATCAGAGAAGATCAACACATATTTATATCTGAATTTAGGATTCTATCCACTATTTCAATTTTTCTTTGTGCAAAATTTAGTGTCTTAAATTGCACATGATATGATGTAAAAATATTTATTTCTAGTATACCTTTATGAACATCTGATATTTTAAAAATCAATAGTCAATAATGGAGAAATAGGGAAGCACTTCAATTAATTTTTAAATTTGTTCTTTTTTAGATATACCTGATAGTAGTGTCAATTTTTACTCTCCTCCAGCTAATTTGCTTTCTAAGATTAAGAAATGGGATTACTCAGTAATTTTTTCCCTTTTTTGCCATGCTGGGGATTGACCCTAGGCCCTATGCATGATAGACAAGTGCTTTACCACTGAATTACATCCCCAGCTACTTAGTAAATTTTTTTTTTTTAACCTAGGGATTGAACTCAGGGGTGCTTAACCACTGAGCCATAAACCCAGCCCCTTTTTGTTTAATTTTTATTTTGAGACAGGGTCTCATTAAGTTGCTTAGGGCCTTGCTAAGTTGTTGAGGCTGGCTTTGAACTTAGAATCAATCCTCTTGCCTCAGCTTCTATTTAGTAATATTATTATCACAGTCACAAGGTAGAACGTGGAGATAAAAGGGGAAAGTTGCCATTTTATGATAAAGACATCTTTATATAAACAAGTAGAGTTCTATTTAATTAAATTTTTGGTATTAAAATTTTACATTTCTGGAAAAAGGAAAGCTTAGGGAAGTACTGTGTTATAAAGAGCATGTGTTTTGGAGTTTGGATACTGGCTGTCACTATCAGTTTTGTGACTTTTGGCAAATTAATATCTTTTATTTCCCTTATTTTATAAAGTAATGTTAATACTTCATATGATTGTTGCTTGAAGTGATATATGTAAAGCATCTACCACTGTGCCTGGAGCATGGTAGGTACTCAATGCATACCATCCTCTGTTTACTCCAAAGGTGTGATGTTATAACTGATTCTCATTCGTACTGGAGAGTCTCTCTCTGGAAAAGAGGAGACTCAACCTATTAAGACTGCATCTGTAAGTATAACCGTTCCAGTACAAAGAATCGATCTTTTTGTGGTGTCCTAACTATAAAGAGAAAGTTTGGAAAAATGTACTTTTTGGTTCCATCCCCAGCACCACAAAAAATAGTTTCTTTAGTTAAAATCATAGCTGTTTTTGTTGATTGCTTACTGTCTTCCATTACTATTCTAAGTGCTTTGTGCATATTAGCTCATTCATTCCTCATAACTACCATATTAGGTAGAGTCTATTATTATCCTTATTTATTATCCTGAGACCCAAAGAGGTTAACTATGCTCAAATTAATACAGCTATTAAATTGTGGATCTCAACTCCAAAGTCAAGCAGTCTGGCTCTAGGAGCTACATTCCTACCCATTTGCCTAAATGTTAAAACATTTTTTGCATGTATTTCTACCAGATGCATTGTTTAATGATAAGAACATTTGGAGAATATTTTATACTTATTTTACTCTTTTAAAACACTCCTCCCTCTTAATGGTTGTTACTGCTAAAATGATTGAAACAATTATTTAGGAATTCCAAATATATTTTGATATTTTCAATAAACTAAAATTACTTTCAATAAGAAATGTTTAATTAGAAAGGTAACAAAATGTTTAGGTGCTAAAGAAATCACTTATAAAAGTAGACATGGACCCTTTTAAAGTTTATGAAAAAGTTTATTATATAATCATGATATTTTAAAAAAATAGCACCTGATTGGACTAAATACAATTTTTTTTAGACACATGAAGGAAGCTCTTCTTTGGACTTCTTTCCAGATCAAAAGAGGGCAGAACCTTGAATGGTGTAGAGATTTATTTTGGTTGATGGCTTGTCTGTGTTTAAATTTGTTCCAGCTGTTCTACAGTGCTGCTCTCCTTCTACCCACATGGACGCTCTAAGTAGTTGTGTCACTCCCACTGCCTCTTCCTACGCACACTGCAACTACTTCCAGGTAAGATTCATGGATATGATGTGTTTCATGTGCAATATTATTGACCTTGCAAAATTTCAAAATGTAATTTTATATTAATGAGGTAGCCATAGGTAAGCTTGGGTTATGGACTCAGTTTTCTCAGTTCTCAATAATTTCTTTTTGGTACCAGGGATTGAACTCAGGGGCACTTGACCACTGAACCATATCCCCAGCCCTAGTTTGTGTTTTATTTAGAGACAGGGTGTTACCGAATTGCTAAGTGTCTCACTGTTGCTGAGGCTGACTTTGAACTTGATATCCTCCTGAGTTAGCCTGCTTTAGCCTCCTGAGCCCCTGGGATTACAGACATGCGCCACTGCACTGGCTTCTCAGTTCAAAATAAAAGAGGATTGATAGGAATGATGTTTTGAGTATTCTTCTAGGGTAGCACTGTCGAATATGGTAGCCACTAGCCACATGTGGCCTTTTACATTTAAATTATTTGAAATGGGGTGAAATTTTAAAGTTCATGTATTCATCACCCTAGCCACTTTTCAAGTACAACAGTCTCATATGAGTAGTGGCTCCCAAATTGTTCAGCACCAAAATAGAACATTCCCATTATTGCTGAAAGGTATTTTATATAGTGTTATTGTAGACTTTTTATGAATACCAGATATGTCACCAAATGACAAATTCTTCCAAGATGGTAAGACTTTTTTTTTTTTAAGAAAAAAGGAAAATTGATGTCAAAAAATAAGAAATTCAAGAGATAGTCCCTAGCCTTATCCTGAATGTTATATACACTGTTCTTCAAATATCTTCTTATTATTTCTTAGGAAATAATTGCTTTAACTAA
Organism: Ictidomys tridecemlineatus; assembly: GCF_052094955.1. Lineage (NCBI taxonomy): Eukaryota > Metazoa > Chordata > Mammalia > Rodentia > Sciuridae > Ictidomys > Ictidomys tridecemlineatus. Next base: position 32,451,513 of record NC_135479.1, on the reverse strand, counting down.
AATGTTTTATATTGCTATTTATAGGATAAGATTTCTTTCTTTTAATCTACATGACAAGTAAGTAGATAATCAAATTATTGTTAGAAGAGTATAGAATCAGATCAAGGGGACAAAGCAACTTAGTTGGCTGTTTTTCATGGCCAGTATCGTCAAGCATTATCAGTGCTCAGTTTGTTCTTCTCTGGAGGGACATACCTGTCCCACCATGCTCTTGTTTGTAGATCCAGACACAGTCATGGATCACATTGGAGATAATCTGAAAGTATTTATATCTTGATTATTTTCATGTTTGATTGATTGATTGGTATCAGGGCACTTAATCACTGAGCCATATCCCCCAACCTTTTTAAATATTTTATTAGAGACAGGGTCTTGCTAAGTTGCTTAGGCCTTGCTAAGTTGCTGAGGCTGGGTTTGAACTCATGATCCTCTTGCCTCATGTTTTAAATTAAACATTTTATGAAGATTTTTTCTTACTACAACAGTAGTACATGTTTATTTTAGGAATAAAGAAATAAGGGGACATAAAATTTAAAACTTGAAAAAGGAAAAGCATTTCAGAGTACATCCTGAAAATCAGTGCAATTAGACTGTAGGTACTGGTGAGAATGTGTATCAAAGGTCAGTATATTGTCATAGTTGAGAGCAAAATATCTAGAGTCAGGCAAACCTTGAAACCTGGCTCTGTCAGTTATTTCATTGCTACTTTGATTAAATTACGGTATTTCTCTGAACCTCAGTTTTATCATTTGGAAATGGAGAATATCACCTGTCATGGGGTTCTTATGGGCATTAAATGAAATAATTATTATATAGAGTATTTTTTATGTTTCTGTCACATAGTAAAGACTCATGATACTATGGTAATGGCTTGATACTTATACTCTTTGAATTTACATAATTTATTGGGCATTAACCTCCTAAAACAATGATATCATCATTGTAGTACATTTGACAACATCAATTCTTTGTATCTATTTATTCATAGCTCTTCTGTATTTTATGTTTATAACTGAGATAATTAGCAAACACATTGAAAGCCTACTTTGTGCAAAACACTATATATGTAAATAAATAATTTAGACATTTGTATGAAGATCTTTATGTCTTTATACATTATTTAGATAAGTATGAATAGATACATATGTATGTTTATGGATATGTCTTAAAGTTATAAAACTAAATGCACAGCTATTCTGGTTTGTTGTTTCATTATCGAAAGTAATCTCAGGAACCAAAGGACATTGATATTCTATCCATTTTTTCCCCAGATCATTTGGAGCAGAATTCAGTACCTTCCCCTGATTCTGTAGAAGGATTGGTGGATTTATGAGCATCTTGTGTTTGCCATTTACTTGCTGTATTCCTAAGATAGTATAATATAAATAAAATAATGTTTTGACTATAAACCTTTATGGAAGAATTTGGTTATGTAGACATTCGATTGGCAAATGGGTATTTAGATATTATAGCTTTTTGCTTTTGTGAACTTGAACCTTGAGAATTAGTGCTTTACTCCAGTATTAAACTTAGTATAATGGCTGACATATGGTAGATACTAAATAAATATTAACAATACATTTGAAGCTGCCATTGCTGAAAAGATTAGCATTCAGATTTTCTTAGTGATCTTTAAGCTTATAAGTCATATGTACTAAGCATTGGTGAGCCTAAATGTTGTTTCTTTCCTCCTTAATCTCATATTTGATTTTCTATCCAAACAGTCCTATTTTCTCTTTTCCCAGAATCCTCCAATGCAATCCTCCTATCCAGTTGAATTTTTGCCTTCTAATTGGCCTTGCAGTGCTACTGATGAAAATAAAAAGACGGAAGTAAACCTAGAGGCTGTCTTTCAGATAGTAGATGAGTTGCATTCCTCTCCTAAATTGGAGATGGTGAAGGTGGAACCTGTTGAGAATCAGTGCCCAACATCTCAGTCTAACAGAGGCCAACATATCCTAGCTAATTCAAGCAACAGTAATCCATCGTCCACAAGTCAGGCTAGCCAGCTGGAGCCACTTACTCCTGTAGGCTCAGATATTACATCTTTTGTGGTTGGAACAGAACAAGCAATTACCTGCTCTCTACCACAGTCACCTGAGTACATCTATACCATCCACACAGCTCAACCTGTGGAAAATAGCACAATGCAGGAATCTGCAGCCATACAACAAGCTCACGTCAAACTGAAGGAGCAGCTAAGTCATAATCCATCTCCATCTTCAGTAGTATTTGTGCAGGAAGGGCTACCATTCAACACACACCAGGTAAGAGGGCAAACAAAAGAATTATAATAAAGTTCAAAGTACACAGTGCTTCTTGTTAAAGAATCTTCTAGTGGAATTTTTCTAGGTTTTATTTGGGTTTAATACCAGTTCATTTCACTTTCCAAAAGGATCACATTCCCTGTGGTTCTGCACAAAAGATTCATAAAGGAGTTACCTTAACCCGTAGACATCATCTTACTATTGTTATAGTTTGAAGTGGCAGACTGGGCATTAAAACTTGTTTTCATATTAAAATCATCCTTTGAGTTTTGCTTCCTATTTTAATTTGGATGGACTAGATATGCCTGACTAATGTGGAGTGGTTTATTTGCCAGATGACATAAGGATTTTCCAAGTTATTTGTAGATGGAGGTAAGGATATGGTTGGAGGTCTTTTCTTACCATTTTTTTTGACAACATCACTGCATTTGAATAATGAGTATATTGTGTTCAAACTTCTTACTATTGCTTGCATTCCCAAAGCAGAATTCTGACTGAAGTTTGAGGGACACATTCTGAAGGAAGAGATTAATTCCTTTAGTACTGTTAGTATATGACAATAAAATAAATAAACTTTGATTCTAAATAATTAGTAAGAATAACTCATCAAAAGTATATCCAAAGTAATATTATCTTGTGAGTTAACTTATTTTTTTTTCTGACTTTAATTTTTTTATGGATCTTAGCCTGATAAACGTTTTTCATTTTGGATTTTTTCTTTTTTTCTTCTTTGTGTGTGTGGTGTGTGTGTTATTGGGGATTGAAGTATGAAGTATCAGGAATTCGAACTTGCTAGGCAAAAGCCCTATTACTAAACCCCCAGCACTTTATGTTTTTTTTTTTTTGAGACAGGGTCTTGCTATGTTGCCCAACCTGGCCTGAAACTTGAGCCTCCTGAGAAGCTGGGATTACAGACGTGTGTCACCAATGCTTGCTGATTTTTTTTTTTTCTTTTAATAGGGCTGAAAATCTTTTTATTGTTAGATACTCCCAAGATAACTTTTGGTGTGTTTTGTTTTGTTTGCAGCCTTTTTTTTTTTTTTTTAGTTCTAATTTTAGATCCAGATGTCTTAAGATTCCTATCAACTCTTTCCTTTTTGAGCCTATTGAGATCTATTACATTAAGATAATGATGTTAATTCAGTAGGAAAAAAATTATGTTTTGAATATATCTGTAGAAAAAATACAAAATTTGTCTTTTTTTCTTCATAGTCACATTTAGAATATTGGATTTTGTATCTTAAAATTGCATGTACACAGTTACTTTTTCTTTTATTAGTATATTTGAACACCACAGCTCATGAAAGCTGTTTTTAACTTTTAACCTTGTTTTCATTACATAGTTTAATTTTAAATAAATGATAAAGAAATTGAATATTTTAGAAATTGGTCACCTTGACAAAATGATTTAACAATCCAAAGATGATCATTTGTGAAACAAATGAATTTAAATTTTATAGGGACTAAAGCTTATACAATTTTGACAACCTTTTAAAGACAAAGAATACAAAATTAGTAAAATAAAGTATTCAGGTTTTATTGACAGAATTCAACAGGATTATGACTATGATCATCTCAGCATCGCCAACTAGTAGGGGAAATCTGATGGAACATATGCTAGAGTAGAAAAAGATGGTGGTTTTAAGCCAGTCATGGTTTAAAATATCTTACTCTCTTATAAGTTAAAAATCATCAAGTCTCATGGTAAATCTTTGATCATAATAAGTGAATAATGTAGTTCCACATACATTTCAATGGTTTGAGTATGAGGAAATAAACATCTTACTGATTAAATAATTAGATAGCAAGCTAATTAAAGGTACTATTCATAAGGATGAAAAGCTTTATAAGCATGTTTGTTGCATCATGGTTGTGTTGGGGTGGATTCTGGGTGTTTGAACACTCTACCACTGAACTACATCTCCAAGCTTTTGTTTATTATTATTATATATATTTTTTGATACCAAGGATTAAACCCATAGGTGCTTAACCATTGAGCCACATCCTCAGCCCTTCTTATTTTTTAATTTTGAGACAGGGTCTTGCTAAATTGCTTAGGGCCTTGCTAAGTTGCTGAGGCTTGCTTGAACTTAAGATCCTCCTGCCTCAGACTCCCAAGGAGGTGGGTTTATAGGTGCCTGGCTGGATCATATTTCTGTAACACAACCCTCTGATAGATTAATTAACTTTTAGTACATATTTTGGGGGAAATCTCAGAATAATAAATGAATTTAATATTTTAGGTGGATGCCAGTATAAAATGCCAGACCAGTCCACCTGAGAATATCTTGCCTTCAGAACAGATGGGATTCCTCATTTCAGAAATGGGGCCAGCTAGCAAATCTAGTAAAGACACAGGCTTATCCACTCCAGCCAGATACAGAGAGCGAAGAAGCAACTCACAACAAGGAAAGTCCCCTGGTAAGGATTATGTAATTTTAAGCTTTAGAATCTATAGCTCTAGAATGCTAGAAATAGAACCACAGTATAAAATTAATATTTAAATGACAGTTTTTCTATGTCTTCACTTATTATTCATGATTGTATTATATCTATCACATTGCTTTTTACATAACTATAAAAATTATCCTTGTAAAATATGTAATATTTTCCTAATATTGCATATAAGAATTTAAGCTTTCAAAAATGCTGAAAATAGTTAAGATAAATCAAAGAAATTAGGTTAACTTGAAGAGGGTAAAATGAAGGATGACTTAATAACTGTCCTCAGATGCCAAAGACTTATAATTGTAGATGTACTTATTCACTTATTAAAAGACTGTAGGACACAAGGTTATACACTTAAATTGTGATGGGAGGAAATTAGATGGATATAAAAGATCCTGAGTACATAAAAATGCTATAAAGTGTAACTCTATATCAGTAGGATTGTTTTTCTCTGTATATTTTTAAAATGTTTTAAAAATATTTTTTAGTTGTAGTTGGATACAAATAATACTTTTATTTAATTTATTTATTTTTATGTGGTGTTGAAGATTGAACCCAGGGCCTTGCACATGCTAGGAAAGCATTCTGCTGAGCCACAACCCCAGACCTTTCTTTTGATTTTTAAGAATCTAGAGGGGATGGGGTTGTAGCTCAGTTGTTGAGCTCTTACCTTGCATGTATGAGGCCCTGGGTTCGATCCTTAGCACCATATAGAAAGGAAGGAAGGAAGGAAGAAAGAAAGATATTGTGTCCATCTTGTTTGGGGCACACACTGTTGGTTCTACTTTTTTTTTCCTTTCTGGTTTTTTTTTTTTTTTTTTTTTTTTAATATCAAGAAACTATCACCTCTGGCTTTCCTGTCCAAGGAGTCTCTAATTTGTTCATTTTCTTTTAAAGAGAGAGAGAGAGAGAGAGAGAATTTTTTAATATTTATTTTTTAGTTTTCAGCAGACACAACATCTTTGTTTGTACGTGGTGCTGCAGATTGAACCCAGGCCGCATGCATGCCAGGTGAGCATGCTACCGCTTGAGCCACATCCCCAGGCCCTTGTTCATTATTCTTAAAGGTAGCCTCATCTGCAGTGGTCCTCATGGAGTATGTGTTCTTTTGTTGGAATGATCCAGCTTTTGTTACCTATTTTCTACAAGGATAAATCTAAAGTGTCTGAGGATTAACTTTAGGGGCTGAACAATTACACTTCTTAGCATACCAGACTTGTTAATTCTCAGGCATTTTAATTAACAACAATAACAACAATAGGCATTTGCATAAAAAGCAAAAACAACAACTTGGAGCCAAGTGCTGTGGTATATACCTGTAATCCCAGCTATAAAAAAAGCTGAGGAGGAGGATCACAAATTCAAAACCAGCCTGGTCAACTTAGTGGATCCTGTCTCAAAAAATAAAAGGACTGGGGATATTTGCTCAGTGGTAGAACAGGCCTTAGTTTAATCCCTAGTACCACAAGAAAAAAAAAACAACAAATCAAAAGTTGGTAGATGACTGCTTTGTTGGCCTTGCTTGGGTCATTCCAGTTGAAAGCCAGGGATCTCATTTTAGGTAGTGTTAAGCTTGACAAGTCTGATATTTGATTTGCAGTCTATGCTTTTCCCATTCCCTAGTCTGAGAGTGGGTTGAATCTTTGCAGTAGAGTTCTCTCCCATTGTCTATCAGAGATTCCCCCTCCACCCTGATGCTGAGGATCGAGCCCACTGCCCCGTGCATGCCGCTTGAACTCACTACCGCTTGAGCCACATCCCCTGCCGTCCCCCCTGCCTTTTTTATTTTGAGCTTGGTCCTCACTGAATTGCCCAGTCTGGACTTGAACTTGGAATCCTCCTGCCTCTGCTTTCTAAATAGTTGAGGCTATAGTTATGCACACCACTCCTAATTTTCAGAGGTTCTTACAACAGGTGCTTGAGAAAAGGTTGAGGCTCCCTTGGGTTTCTGAAGCAGTTGGATGTATGACCTAAACTAATGAGCTGTAGAGAATAGATTGTCAACTACAGGAAGAGAAATATTCCCATCCATCTTTGCTTGCACACTGGGAACCTCTAGACTGAACTCATCTCTTCTTTTAGGACTTTGCTGAATGTGTCAAGAAATAGTCAACACAGTGTGAATTTTGTCAGGCTTTTCCCTATGGTTGTATGCGCACTTGTTCTGTGGTCTGCCTTCCAGGGTATCACAGGTAATGAGTTTACCAAATGTTTTGGCACAAATAACAAAGATCACCAACATTCCAGCCTGCTATATCTTAACCACCTACTGTCTGACTAGTAAGCCCATGCCACTTTTTTTTTTTTTTGATACTTGAATTGAACCACTGAGCTATATCCCAGTGCCTAGAACCACATTTTAAAATTTGAATTATAGCAGCACCTCACATCTAGATTCCAAATTGCCTATTAGGATATAAATTAGAACAACATAATTATATAAATAATACACTAGAATAGAAATTGTAACAAATAAAACAAAAGGGACTAGAGATGAAGCTCAGTGGTAGAGCATTTGCCTAGCATGCATGAGGCCTTAGGTTCAACCACTAGCACCATAAAAGACAACAATGGCTTAAAAAAGATAGAAATTTTTTTTTCTTTATAATAAAGCCTATCCTGAGTATAAACTGTCCAGAGTGGTAGCTTCCCTTCTTTCTGCTAGTCCTCAGGTATTGCATGGTTAAAGATGGCTTACCACTCTAGATAGCAGGTTGCTATAAATATCTTTTCCTCATATGCACTAAGTTATCACATATGTTCACATCTTTTTTGAACAGAACTTAAGTCACAGAAGACCAAGTTCTAGCTATAGGGAAGCTTAGAAATACAGTCTTTGGCTGGGGGCCATTTGCCTATTTAAAAGAATACCATAGGACCGGAGATGTAGCTCAGTAGTGGAGTTCTTGCTTAGCATGCACAAGGATCTGGGTTCAATCTTCAGCACCACAAAAATAATAACTATTAAAATAACACCATGATGTTAAGAATGAGAATCAGTGTTAGGAGACGACTAGCATAGCCTTAAGAAAAATACTTACCACATAAATGTATATATCAATATTACAGACGAACCCCTTACAAATCAGTAAAAAAAAATGCAAACCAATAAAAATAAATAAAATTTAATTGGGGGGCTGTGGTTGTAGATCAGTGGCAGAGCATTTGCCTAGCACAGTGAGGCATTGGGTTTGATCCTCAGCACCACCTAAAAATAAACAAAATAGGGACTGGGGCTAGGGCTGGAGCTGAGGCTCAGTGGTAGTGCACTTGCCTGGCATATGTGAGGCACTGGGTTTGGTTGTCAGCACCACATATAAATAAATAAAATAAAGGTCTACCAACAACTAAAAAAATATTTTAAAAATAAACAAAATAAAGGCATTCTATTCATCTACAACTGCAAAAAAATTTTTTAAATTATATTAGGGGATAGAGTTGTGGCTCAGTGGTAGAGCACTTGCCTGACATGAGTGAGATATGGGTTCTGTCCTCAGCACTACATAAAATAATAAAGATATTGTGTCCATCCACAACTAAAAACAAATTATATTAGTATTCAGTTTAGAAGAAATAAAAATGACTAATAAATATATAAAAAGATATTCTTTTCAACCTTTGTTTACCAGAGAAATACAAATTTAACCAGCTACTTTTTCTTCAATCTAATTGGCAAAACTTCAGCTGTTCCTAATATTAGACTTGTTATAGTTATAAGGAAGCTGGGTGTGATGGTGCATACCTGTAATCCCAGCTATTTGGGAGGCTGAGACAGGAGATTTGAAAGTCCAAGGCTAGCCTGGGCAATTTAATGAAATTCTTTACCAAAATAAAAAAAGAAAAGGACTGGGGAAGATAGCTCAGTGGTAGAGTGTCCCTGTGTTCAATTCCCAGTAGCACCCAAAAAATGGTGTAGGAAAAAAGGAACCCCCTATATGCTGCAACTAGAATGTAAAAGTCTATTGCCTTTTGAAGGGAGGGCAGTTTTTCATTATCTATAAATAATTAAATTACTCATGTGTTTTAACACAAGAATTCTACTCCTATGAATCTGTCCTACTGAAATATGTGTATTCCCAAAGATACCACAAAAAAGTTCACTATATTGTTTTAATAGCAAAAACCTAGAAAAAGCATAAATACCTGACAGTTGGGAGCTAGATAAATTATAATAAATTCATGTAATTAAATGCTGTGCAACTATTTAAGAAAATAGTTTGACAAGTTGTGACCTGGAAAGATTTAGTGAACATTAAGTGTCCATAATGTATTAGTATACAAACAGGTTGCAGCACCATATGCCTAGCTAGCAAAGTTCCCATTCTAGAAAGAAAAACAGAAAGCTAGGTGTATGCTGTATAATTATAGAAAAAAAATCTGAAAATGTATGATAAAACTGAAATATGTAATAATGGTGACCTTTGAGAAGATAGAAACGAAGGGTACAGGGATATTTTTAACAACTTAATTTGTGTATGTATGTATATGATAGTAGGATTATGGTAAATTTTCTGAATTTTTAAAATTGAATTAAAAGCTGAAAATACTAAAAGTAAATACTTTACAGCATTTCTGTAACATGAATATAAAAGCCTCACAATAGGCCTGGGATTGTGGCTTAGTGATAAGTGGTAGAGCACTTGCCTAGTATGTGTGAGGCACTGGGTTGGATCCTCAGCACCACATAGAAATAAATAAATAAAGGTATTGTGTCCATCTATAACTAAATATATATATATATATATATATATATATATATATATATATAATATTCACAATAATAGGAATGAGCAAATTTTAAAAAATTTATTTATTCTAATTTGTTATATATGACAGCAGAATGCATTTCAATTCATAGTACACATATAGAGCATAATTTTTCATGTCTCTGGTTGTACACAAAATAGAGTCACACCATTCATGTCTTCATACATGTACTTTAGGTAATGATGCCATCTCATTCCACCAACTTTCCTACCCCCTTGCCTCCTCCCTTTACCTCCCTCCCCTTTGCCCTGTCTAAAGTTCCTCTCTCCCTCCTATGCTCCCCCCCCCAGCCCCTGCATTATGGATTAGCATCCACATATCAGAGAAAACATTTGGCCTTTGTTTTTTTGGGATTGGCTTCCTTAGCATGATATTCCCTGACTCCATTCATTGCACTCCATCCATGCAAATGCCCTGATTTTATTCTCTTTTAATGCTGAGTATTATTTCATTGTGTATATATACCACAGTTTTTTTATCCATTCATCTATTGAAGGATATCTAGGTTGGTTCCACAGTTTGCCTATTGTGAATTCAGCTGATGTGCTATGTCCCTGTAGTATGCTGTTTTTAAGTCCTTTGGCTATAAACAGAAGGGTGGGATAGCTGGGTCAAATGGTGGTTCCATTCCAAGTTTTCCAAGGAATGCTTTCCAGATTGGTTGCACCAATTTGCAGTCCCACCAGCAATGTATGAGTGTGCCTTTTCCCCCACATCCTCGATAACACTTATTGTATTCTTAATAGATGCCATTCTACCTGGAATAAAATGAAATCTTAGAGTAGTTTTGATTTGCATTTCTCTTAATTGCTAGAGAAGTTGAACATTTTTTCATATATTTGTTGACTGATTGTATATAATCTTCTGAGAATCGTCTGTTCAGTTCCTTGGCCAATTTATTGATTGGGTTATTTGTATATTTGGTGTTTTTTGAGTTCTTCGTATATCCTAGAGATTAGTGCTCTATCTGTGAGTGTGGTAAAAATGTGCTCCCATTCTGTAGGTGCTCTCATCACCTCACTGATTGTTTCTTCTGAGAAAAAGTTTTTTAGTTTGAATACATCCCATTTATTGATTCTTGATTTTATTTCTTGCACTATAGGAGTCTTATTAAGGAAGTCGGGGCCTAATCTGACCATGATGAAGATTTGGGCCTTCTTTTTCTTCTCTTAGGCACAGGGTCTCTGGTTTAATTCCTATGTCCTTGATCCACTTTGAGTTGAATTTTTCACATGGTGAGAGATAGGGGCTTAATTTTATTTTGCTGCATAGGGATTTCCAGTTTTCCTAGTACCATTTGTTGAAGAGGCTATCTTTTCTCCAATATGTTTTTGACACCTTTGTCTAGTATGAGATAATTGTATTTATGTGGGTTTATTTCTGTGTCCTGTATTCTGTACCATTGGTCTACAAGTGTATTTTGGTGCCAATACCATGCCATTTTTGTTACTATTGCTCTGTAGTATAGTTTAAGGTCTGGTATAGTGATGCCACCTGCTTTACTCTTCTTGGTAAGGATTGCTTTAGCTCTTCTGGGTCTCTTATTTTTCCAGATGAATTTCATGATTGCTTTATCTATGAGGAATGTCATTGAGATTTTGATTGGAATTGCATTAAATTTATATAGTGCTTTTGGTAGTATGGTCATTTTGACAATATTAATTCTACCTATCCAAGAACAAAGGAGACCTTTCCATCTTCTAAGGTCTTCTTTAATTTCTTTCTTTAGTGTTCTGTAGTTTTCATTGTAGAGGTCTTTCATCTGTTTTGTCAGAGGATTTGTCACTGATGTAACGAAATGCCTTTGATTTATGGGTGTTGATTTTATATCCCTCTACTTTTCTGAATTCATTTATTCTAGAAGTTTTCTGGTGGAATTTTTTGGCTTCTCTAGGTATAGAATCATGTCATCTGCAAATAGTGATAGTTTGAGTTCTTCTTTTCCTATCTTATCCCTTTAATTTCTTTCATCTGGCTAGAGTTTCAAGAACTATGTTAAATAGAAGTGGTGAAACAGGGCATCCCTGTCTTCCCTGTCTTGTTCCAGTATTTAGAGGAAATGCTTTCAATTTTTCTCCATTTAGAATGATGTTGGCCTTGGGCTTTGCATAGACAGCATTTACAATGTTGAGATATGTTCCTGTTATCCCTAGTTTTTCTGGTGTTTTGAACACGAAGGGTGCTGTATTTTGTCAAATGCTTTTTCTGCATCTATTGAGATGATCATGTGATTGTTATCTTTAAGTCTATGATATGATGAATTACATTTATTGATTTCTGTGTGTTGAACCTACCTTGTATTACTGGAATGAACCCCACTTGATCATAGTGCACTATTTTTTTAATATGTTTTTGTATTCGAGCTGCCAGAATTTTATTGAGAATTTTTGCATCTATGTTCATTAGAGATATTGGTCTGGAGTTTTATTTCTTTGATGTGTCTTTGTCTGGTTTTGGAATCAGGGTGATATTGGCCTCATAGAATGAGTTTGGAAGTGTTCCCTTTTTTTCTATTTCATGGAATAATTTGAGGAGTATTGGTATTAGTTCTTCTTTGAAGGTCTTGTAGAAGAACTCAGCTGTGTATTCATCTAGTCCTGGGCTTTTCTTGGTTGGTAGGTTTCTGATGGTGTCCTCTACTTCATTGCTTGAAATTGACCTGTTTAACTTGTGTATATCATCCTGATTCAGTTTGGGCAAATCATATAACTCTAGAAATTTATCGATGCCTTCGATATTGTCTATTCTAGTGGAGTACAAATTTTCAAAATAATTTCTAATTATCTTATGTATTTCTGTAGTGTCTATCATGATATTTTCTTTTTCATCACAGTTGTTAGTAATTTAGTTTTCTCTCCTCTTCATTGGCATAGCTAAGAGGTTATCAATTTTATTTATTTTTTCAAAGAACCAACTTTTTGTTTTGTCAATTTTTCAGTTGTTTCTTTTGTTTCAGTTTCATTGATTTCAGCTCTGATTTTAATTATTTCCTGTCTTCTACTTCTTTGGGGGTTGATTTGTTCTTCTTTTTCTAGGGCTTTGAGATGTAATGTTAGGTCATTTATTTGTTGACTTTTTCTTCTTTTAAGGAATGTACTTTATACAATGAATTTTCCTCTTAGAACTTAGTACTAAAGAAAATTTTAAAAAGCTTCATAGGAATGAGCAATTTATAGAATTTTTAGAAAATATATTTATACTCCAGATATTAAACTAACTTTCAATGTTTGAATATGATTGACTCAAGCTAACCTTAGCCTACATAAAAATGCCTTTTTAAGATTTCTGGGACTTTTTAGGGCTTGCAAGTGGCTTATTTATTTATTTTTATTTTATTTTTTTAGTTGTAGATGGACACAATATCTTTATTTTTTTTATGTGGTGCTGAGTATCGAACCTAGTGCCTCACACCTTCGAGGAAGGCGCGCTACCACTGAGCCACAGCCTTAGCCCCTTGCAAGTGGCTTTTATTAAGTTTCTACTTCTGCCTAATTCCAGATTTGCCCCTGTCTTGCCTCCCAGAGTTTTTCACCATTGGCTCCATGCTATACTAAATCAAGTATTTTTATTTCAGTTCATGCACACAGTCTACCAATGTGCTCTATTTTTGGTCCTGGGGTTGAACCCTGGGGCACTTTACCACTGAGGTACAACCCCAGCTCTTTTTTATTTTATTTTTGTTTCTTAGTTTTGAGTCAGAGTCTTGCCAAGTTGCTGAGGCTGACCTCCAACTTGGGATCTTCCTGCCTCAGCCCTTCCAGTTCTTGGGATTATAGGTGTTTTTTCACCACTCCCAGCCTCCAGGCTATTCTATAAACAGAATTAGCCCTCTTTCTTTGATGCCTTTCCCCTTCCCCAAGCATTTGCACTAGACACTTGCATATGCAGCATAATTTCTGAAGATTTGGGGAGGTAGATAAAGTTTACACTTAAAATACTGCCAGTAATTTTTAATGACTCTTCCTGAAAGGCCTTTGGTCACCTTACTACTGTTACCTTTCCTTGTCACTAGTCATGGCCTTCTATAAAGTTGCATTCTTTATTTGTACTAGCACCAGACCTTGTCTCTTCTTCTCCATTTTCTTAAGGCCCTTAATTTCTGTTAATTTAGGCAGAGAAGTTTCTCTATTTTCTGATATCTTTGAGAGGCCTCTTCTCCAACCCAAACAACCTATCTAGATATATTTCTCAACAAAGACAGTCACCTTCATAAGAGGAACTCTGGTGCCTGATGTTAAAATAATTTCCTTTTTTCACTACATGTTATGGTCATAAGTGTAACTGACAAAACAATTAGCACATTAATTATCTTTATTAACTCTTCCTGTTGGTTTTTTTATAAGTAAGGCCTTATCGTTTGGTCAACAGTGTTGATAGATGGTCTTAATTGACCTTGGCTTTCTACTGGGAAGCCTAAGAGTTGTGAAACATTGGCACCATCATAAAACCTAATCACACTTTTATTTTATTAGGGACAGGAAAGGAATGACATATAATTAAGCAAGAATCTCTCTACTAAAAAGAAGTTGGTTTTTAGAATTAAAGCATAAGCAGAAATATAATTTATGAAGTTGCAAATTTTTCTTCTCTGATAGAACTTAGTCTAACAGTCTATGAAAACATAGCCTAATAAGGTCCTATGGCATATGACCTCAAGTCAGTGTGAGATGAGGTATGTTACCTACTTGAACCACATAGTTAGAAGGAAGAAAGCTTTTGGTATTAGAAAAACGTAAATGTTGATAAGTCTCAACTCTTAGGTCTCTTTTCTTAGTCTATCTCTATTTAATTACTATGTATTCTCCATCAGTCTTATTGCTTTTATTATTATTGATGCTTTTATTATCATTGCATTATTATATTGATGGTTCCTGAATTTATATCCTAAGTGTTAATCTCCGAACTTCAGACTTGTTTATTCTGTTGTGTGCCCTACATAGTTTCAGCATGCCTTTCTGTGATTGTGTCTACTTGGTAGGCTGAAGCAGGAGAATCACAAGCTCCAGGCCAGCTTCAGCAACTTAGTGAGACCCTGTCTCAAAAAAAGAAAAAGTAAAAAAGACTGGGGATATAGCTCAGTGATGAAACACCTCTGGGTTCAATCCTCAGTACTGAAAAAAATGAAAAAATAAATAAATTCTTGGAAAAAAGCTGTCTTCAATTGGCATTGAAACCATTTTTAAGTGTATCATTCACCGGCATTACGAACATTCACATTGTTTTGGTGCCATCACCAATATCCATCTCCAGAACTCTTTTCCTCTTACAAAATTACAACTCTGTACCCGTTAAATGATCACTCTCCATTCCCCTGCCTAGCCTATGGCAGCCACCATTCTGCTTTCTGTGGCTGTATCTACTTTTTGTCTTTTTGAGTAGTCTTTTAGTTAGCCACAGAGAGATAAGGTTTAAACATCTAAGGAGCCAAACTACCCCTTCATTTTTTTTTTTTTAACAAATATTCACTGAAAACTACCCTACTGTTTTAGGTACCATATGGATATACAGTTATATTTTATTGACAATAAAAATTGCATATGTCTTACTAAAGGTTTATTCTATATCTCATTACCATGCTCTGATACTGAAAATTAAGAAATATTTGGGTAAGAATTTTATGTTTTATAGACATTTCCTAATTTCCCCTTTTTTTCTGGAGTTAGTTCAAATTGATGGGAAATGTAACTTTTTTAGGTAAAATTTATAAAAAGCCATTTTAAAGCAAACAAGTCAATAGCCTGTAGTGCATTCATAGCAATGTGCAATCTCTATCCAGTTCCAAAATTTTTTCTATATCCCTTCCTTTCTCCAGCCCCTGGAAACTACCAATCTGTCTTCTCTATTTATGGATATACCTACCTCTGAATTTTTCATGTAAATGAAATCATGCAGTGTGACATTTTATGTCTGGTTTGGGACACTAGCATAGTATTTTAAAGTCCATCCGCGTTGTAACATGTGTATTGATAACTTCATTTCTTTTTTTTAATATTTATTTTTTAGTTGTAGTTGGACACAATACCTTTATTTATTTATTTTTATGTGGTGCTGAGGATCGAACCTAGGGCCTCACACATGCTAGGCGAGCACTCTACCGCTGAGCCACAATCCCAGCCCAGTACTTCATTTCTTTTGGCTAAATGATGTTAGATTGTACGTATATACCATGGTTTGCTTATCTATTTATCTGCTAATAGACATTTGGGCTGTTTCTACCTTTTGCCTATTATGAGTAGGGCTGTTACGAACATGTGTGCACAAGTATTTGTCTGAATACCTATTTTTCATTCTTTGGGGTACATACCTAGGAGTGGAATTGCTGCTTCACATGATAAAACTATCTTTACCTTTTTTTCAAAATATCAAATCTTAGTTAATATTAATCTTAGTGAAGATGAAACTGTTTTCCATTTGCTTTATTTATGGATTTACCTAATTATTTTGTGACAAAATTATTTTGTGCTTAATAAGAATTAGGTAACCTACAGGTCTGTCCTTGGGTTTCTAGAGAGGTATTTACAGGGAAAAAAGTAATGCAGGACTACTTTGAATATTTCTGTGTCTCCACTGTGTCACGTCCAAAGAATTTGTGGCATAGAATTTCATCAACACAGGCATTTAAGTCATCCTTTCCAAGGTAGAGAGAGAATTAGATCAAATTATTCTTTTCCCTTCTCAAATTTCAGTAAAAACCTTTAACAAGATGTAAAGAGTTCGACATCTCTTAGCAACAAGGAAAAGTAGATAGAAACAGAAACAAACAAACAAACAACAACAACAAAAAACAGCATTCTTCAACACAAGTGTACTGTTGGGATTACAACATCTAAAGTTGTGGCCAGTACAAAACAGCTTTTCCTGGACGTTCAAACCTCAGAGGTAACTTCTGCATCAGTATCATCACTTAAGGACTTCGAGTCCTTTAGGTCATCATTTTTTTAACTTTAATAATTTTTTTGTCCCTTACTTTCTCTACTTCCTTGACTTGCTTGCTAAATATAAAGAGCTTCAACTTTTATTTAAACAGCCAATTACTCTGATACTTATTTAGAAAATATGTCATCTATAGTATCTGAAACAATGATAGTATCTATATCTTGAGCCATTACATATAGGTGTATCATCATTTCTTAAATTTCCTAAAAACCCCACCAAGGTTTTTCCTAAAAGCCATCCCATTCCTCAAATCCCAGGTCCAGCCTACATGTCTCATCTTGGGTTAAATTTTCTGTTGAATCTTCACTTCTCTAGAATTTCTGTGTTTATGCTCTGAGGTAGAAAGTATGGGGATTATTGCCTTCTTTGGATCTTTTTCTGGAATTGGAACTTTCTTTTGTACTTTGCTTCAGTTGGTCTTCGTTTGTAATCCTATGCCAAGAGGGGAAGTCTGTAGTAGTAGTGATTCTTCTTAGCATATCATAGAGAGGGTGTGGATCTTTCTCGGAAGCACTGACATCCTAAAAGTTTTCCCAAAAGATCTCCACCACAGTATACCACATCTGCTCCTACTGATCATAAACTGCTTTACCATTATATATACTGGCCTAGATATAGTACATTACCTCATTATCAGTGAACATTTCTCCTTGGGTATCTGGTCCCTGCAAAATCTTCAAGAGTGGCAGTTTACTGATGAGTTCTAAAGAGAAAGCACTGTCAGATGTTGAATGCTAGGCAGAAGTGGAATATGATGTCATTTTGACAGTGAAGAAATTGCAGTCTATTGATAAAATTTACAACTGCCCCAAGAGTGGCTCCTCTCTGAGCATGGGGGAGGTGGGTGGCAGTTGTAGGTTCTAAGACCTTGGCAGCATTTTGAAATCACCTATCTTAACCTATCATTTAACTTTTTGAGGAACTACCAAAGACATTTTCCAAATATATTTTCCTTAATGGATGAACTATTTTACATGACTGTCAGCAATGTCCAGTGTTCCAATATTTCTATATCCTTATTAATACTTGTTACTTTCCATTTAAAAATTATTATTAGTGCTATCATAACAGTGTGAAGTGATACTTCATTGTGATTTTGGTTTGCATTTCCCTAAGACCTAAATTCCACAATATTCCTGTGCTTGTTCGCCATTTGTATATCTTCTTTGGAAAAAATATAATTTTATGAGAACTGTGACGATAATATTCAACTCGATGCCTCCTGTTTTTGTTAAATTTCTTTTGACTGTATTCCCAGTGTTTGTTCTTATAACAGGAATTGATAAACTGGCCCATGAGCCACATCTAGCCTAATTTTACGTGGCCTGCCAACAGCATCATTTTTATATTTTTTAATTGTTGGGGAAAAAAATCCAAAAGAACATTTCATGATGCATGAAAATTATATGAAATTCAGATTTCAATATATATAAGTAAAATTTTACTGGAATATACAGATATACCCTTTCATTTACACATTGCCTATGACTGTTTTCATGCCAGTGGCAGAGTAATTTTAGGCCTACAGTGCCTAAAATTAATTACTATCTGGCTCTTTACAAAAAATTTACTAATCCTGTATTAAAAGTTTCTCCTTTTTAGCTTCTGATCTTTTCACAGCCCAGAGAGTAATGAGTGGGGAGATCTTAAAATGGATTACTGCTGGTCAGTTTATTTCTCCTGGATAAGCAAACGTTTTTTTTTTTCTCTTGATAGAAAAATTCCAAGGTTACATTTTTAATAATAGAGACCAAATATGAAAGTCCTAAAGTAGCACTTAAATTTTAACTATCATTATCTCTGAGTATCTCACATTAATAAGATTACAACTCTCAAAGCAATTATTTGTGGTTAGAATAAGGGAACTTAATAAAATCACTTCTAAAATCTGCCTTGCCCCCCAGTTTTGAAATATTATGATTCTAACATTAACTGTTAGAATTTCATGTTTCTCAGTAGTTGAATAGAAGCATTCCAGAATGTATCTGTGTCCTTCTGTAGCTAAATTATATTTAAAACTTTTTACTGTTTGTAATATAGCATTTTCTTATACTTTAAGCTTCCTTTGACTTGGGGAGGTAGGAGTGGAGTGCTGGGAATTGAACTCAGGGTCTCTGTGCTAAGCAATTTATTTACCCTTGAGCTACATCCCTAACCCAACTTTTTTTTTCTTTTTAATGAGACTTAAAGTTGTTTAAGTATCCAAATTATAGTGGTTTCAATAGTGTGTATTTTGTTAGAAGATTGTTAGTCATAGTCACTAATGTGCCTTTTAAGCACATGCTGACTTAAGGAAATGCCTTTTAGATCAAAGACACAAAGAGGTAAAGAATATTAGGCTCTATCATGCCCCTCCAATTTCTATAATAGTCAAACTGAATGTACCCAAATATTAATCCCATTATGGAAGCTCTCCTTTCTTATGTTATGATAGGATATGTAATTTTATAGCTAAGGGAAACTGAATGTTTAAGAGCAAAGTTCAATTCATTTCTTAAAAAATGACTTCCCATTTTGTAGCTATTGAGTTATAGATGAGATTTCATTAAGGCAATAGCCTCAAAACCGTAAGGGTGCTTTCAAGTAGAAACGAACATTCCCAAATAAGTAGATGCAGTGCTCTTGTCCCTCGAGGCCTTTCACCTCTCAAGCCAACCTAGCTGTTGTGCTTCCCAAATACTTACCTTCTTTGATGAACATGTAAGGCTCTCTTTTGAGTGAAGACATCAACCTCTAGTAGCACCAGGCTAAAATACAAGTCCTGGATATTTATTGCTTTCTGTTTACTACTTGATTGGCAGTTGTTAATGAAGAGCTCATTCTAATAAAGTTACTGTGTTTAAATGTTTGTTATTAGAAGTTGTGGGTCAAGTGCTATTTTATCTTTTTCAGCCCAGTCAAATAAGGAGTTTGTTGTTGTTGCTGCTGCTGTTCAGTTTACCCACATGAGATTTATAGTAGCTCTAATAGTTTTTACTTTTATCATTATCAAGAATTTCAACTCTGCTTTCAACCCAGGGTTACAACTGGATTTATTCATATCCCCAAATCTTATTTTAGTATTTTCTATTACCATATGGCCTGTGTTTATTCTAATATGAAACTGAGGTATTCAGAAATAAGCATAGTTAGATATTGCTTCCAGGTCTTTTAGTCAGCTTTCAAAAACCCTGATGCCCAGGTTGCACTCCATTTCAATTAAATAAAAAAAAAAAAATGTCAGCTATCAGTATTTTTTAAAGATCCCCAAGAGATTCCAGTAGGCAGTAAGGTATGGAAACCACTGGCTTTACTTATCAGCCATATAATAGCTTAGAGGTTCTACCTAGTTATATATTTACTCCTTGGGATTAACTAGGTGTTATTATAATGCATTTTAGCTACTTGAAAAAATATGTTATATAAACATATTATAATTATCATTATTGTTACTGTAATTATCTAAACTATAGAGAAACTTGTAGCTCTTCTATATTATAGAAACATGTGCCTGAGCTCAAATTTTTATCCATCTCCTTTTTTGGTCTGGTACTAGGGATTGAACACAGGGATACTGTACCACTGAGCTACATCCTAGCCCTTTTAACTTACTTTTTTATTATTATTTTTAAAATTTTGAGACAGTGTCTCATTAAGTCTCCCAGGATGACTTCGAACTTGCAGTTCTTTCTCAGCCTTCTAAGTCCCTGGGATTATGGCATGTGCTGTGGTGCCCTTTCATGCTTAAGGAATCATTCTGTTTCTTAATCTCTGTGAGAGCATGACTTCTTTCTTACATATGGTCAGCTAGGTGTTTTTGTAAGAGTTCAGCTGTGTCAGTAAGTGGGAAATTTTTATGGAGGCAATCTACTTGGGAAAAGTAGCAATTATTTAATATTGCTTTTCTGCAGGCATTACCTTTTCATATTTCCACAACCCAGCCAGCTGTTCTTACAGCATGGAAGAAATGAGTTTTATTTGTATGCTTTTATTTCACTTTGATTCCTTTCACATTTTCCCTTTCTTTTTCATTTATAATAACAAGATAATTGTATTGAAAAGAGGCTTGGCCTTACCACTGAGAAGGAGGGAAATTTTAACTTTGATCTCTTTGGGTTTACAACTGGGCTGCATCAGTATGCTTTAGAGTTATAGGAATGCTCTAAAATTGTGAGTCTGGGGAGAAAATGTAATTTTAGAGCCAATTTTACAGGTGCAACATAGACAAGTTGTTCTAATCTGAAGACTTGTCTATAGAAGTCTATAGTCTGAGAGGCTGAGAGTGAGTAAATAATCCTTTCTTTTTAGATCTTCATCTGCTGGTGGACGTGGCCTGCAAGCAGGAGCACTTTCCAAAGGAGGAAGAATTAAAAGAGTGAGGAATGGATGACAAATGTGACATTGTGCACTAGCCGTAGCTGGAGGCAGACTAGTCTTGCACATGACACACTGTTGGGATTTTTTCAGTTCTGTTAAGGAAAAAAATATTTTTTGTTTTGTTTATTGAGAATTTTGTTAATTGAAAATTGGGAGTTTGGTATTTACTACAACTGTTCAGTTCAGATTGTTTACCTTGACAAACTACTAAACATCTAGCAGCCATTTTTTTTTTTTTTTTTGCTGCCCAGATCCCTTTCAAATGAAAAGTCCTGGCCTTTTATTACAGTGAAGAAGCATCTAAAAACTGCTGCATCTATGGTACTGGAGCATAATGTGTGCGTGCTGAGTTGTCTTGCCACTCTCAAACGATAGTCAGCACAACTCCAATGGGGAGTTCAGTCTATCTGTTTCAAGTCACAGTGTGATCCTTTTATAGAAGATTGTGTGAAAAACAAAGACACGTGAGGTCACCGAGATCACAGGTCTAAATGGGTCAGGAGTTCCAGGGAAGAAATTCTGGTAAAGAGCTAATTTTCCAAGTGATTAACCAGGAAATTCTCTTACTTCCTAACCTAGCATTCTGTTCCAAGAGCAAGGCATCCGGACTTAGACCATCCATCACACTTAACAACCCCGATTCTTTTATATTAATGAGAGCATTTTTCTATTTTCATATCTTTCTTTAATTTTAATAATACATTGTCATAAATGGTAAGGTTTTGTTAATATCACTTACTTAAATGTCTTCTAAAGAAAAATATTTAAATTGTTTAATGTAATTGTATTCATAAATGCTGGTAGGTTTAAAGGTTTTAAAGCTTTATTTTTATTAATATTGCAGGATAGAAGGATAAAGGATGCATGTGTAATATTTTTATTTTGAAGGGGAATGTACAATGTGTGAACAAAAACATTAAGAGATTTTACATAGTGTTTTCTTATTTTAGATTTTTACATTCAGCAAGTACAAATCCTCATATATGTAAGGTATTGTGTACAAATTTGGGGGAAATCTGATTAGTTGTCATTTACCAGAAGCTGTGCTCCAGTATTTTTTCTGTATATATCTGGTTTGAGCTTCTAAGAGAATTTTAGATAGTGGGATGGACTATAATCCCCTCTATAGGTTTCTACATTTGAGTAGTAGGATTGTGGGACTGTTATGGAGAAGACATCTTAGATGTCCATATTCTGTGGTTGTTCCTTTATTTGCCTGTCCAATGACAGCAAGAACCTTTCTGATTTAGAGTCTTTTAAATTGACTAGAACTTTTCTTACTGTATTATGCCTTAGTTTTCCTAGTAAACAAAAGGAAAGCCTAGGAATATGAAACTAATGAAAAAGGCATTTAGTGATACGACGTAAATACTTTGCTAGACATTGTGGATGTAACAGTTCATTTCTTATATTGCATTGTGCCTTTCCAATGATGTCAAGTCCTAGAAGTATTACAGAGATATGGCTCTTTTGGAAAAGGGTGAGCTCTGTATTGGTCTGCAATGACTCAATTAAGATATGGTAGTAAGTTCTGAAGAGATGTCTGGTTTTTCTGTTGTCCATGTTATGGGCATTTATTCATCTTTATTAGCATGGCTTAAAAGATGGACAAATTATCAAGACATCTACATTTTTTAGCCAGGCAGTATATTTTGGCAGAGTACATGAAGAGGAGACCTTATTTCCTAATGAGAGAACTTTGCTTTTCTCTGTCATATTGAAGAGTTGGTGAAATGTCTTAAGTGATACTCCTTCCCTTCAATATGCCTTTCTTAGCTTTATATATGTTGAAAGAGATAATATTATTTGAGGAACATGTGTCAAGCAGGAACCTTGGCATAGATTTGGTTTCAATGGTTTTAAGGCTTAATTAATGAAATGCCTTGATCAGCCTTCCAAACTTTTTTATATATGTATACAACAGACTAAGGAGCTGGATCTCCTGCTATACTCACATGCCTGGTACCTATCAAATAAAGCTATCATCAATGACTTGGGCAAAATGGCAAGAGGTAAAATAAAATCTTCATGTGAATTAGCCAGTAGGGTCTGACACATGCTAACAAGGTTCCTGACTAGCACCTCAGTATTTCAGCACCTTAAGCACCAATGAATTTCAGTCAACAATAAAGTGAGTGTTCCAACTAGACTTGTGTCTTGCTTGTTTTTCCTGTTTTATTGGTGATAAATAGAAAACTCCATCATTATAATCATTAATTATTCTAGTAAAATTCAAAACAGAACATACTGTGTTTTAAAAGAATCTGATTTTTTAAAATTATCCTGACTTTTTTTCCATTTGCACTTGAGTAGAGATTGAATTAAAAAAACTGATAATTTTTAATACCTTTTAAAAAATGTATTCATTTTTATGTGTTGCTGAGGATCGAACCCAGTGCCTTACACATGGGTTCAAGTGTGAAGTAGGCAAATGCTCTACCACTGAGCCACAACCCCACCCCCTAGATATTGAATTTTTAAAATGTCATTAAGTATAAGGACAATTCTTAGATATGTTTTACAGAAATTTAGTTTTCTGGAAAAGGGTGAATAGTCTTAAATAAGTTTGGTCAATTCACACGGATGATGTCTAAAATGCCTCATGTCTAAAATTAGATTGTAGATGTCAGTGAGACAGACTTTTCATTACCACACAAACACCATCTTTACGACATCTCTGAGAAAGTGTTGTAGTCTATCAGCTTTTGAAGAATAACTTTAATTTTGAAGCCAGGGAATAATTTCTCTTGCTTCTCCATCCTGGTGACCTAAATAAATACATGATATCAGTAAAATAAACTTCATAGAGCTGTTTGGCTTGATCCTGCCTATCTCTAGGTCCCCAGTTTCATGATACATATCATTCTCATTTCCAGATATCAAGGTTTCCTCAGAGAAGAGAGTTTGAGGGCACTAGTTACATTTGTAATTTTTTTCAACTGTGTATATTAAACTATTAGATTATTTTCAAGCAGGAAAAAAGGAGTCAAAGTCCATTTGTAGGTAATTATTTTAGTTTACTTTTCAAGATGATTTTATATATGTATCGACTTTCAAGATAATTTTGCATATGTCAGTGATATATAATGATGTGAGTTTCCAGTATTTATGCTGTATAAGTACGTGATGTACATAAAATAAAAAATACACAGTAATAAACTTTTAAATTTTTTCTGTAGCATCCAAACATGGCTGAAGCAGGAGGATCTCAAGTTCAAGCCCAGCCCTATGTGAGACCCTGTCTCAAGATAAAATTTAAAAAGAGCTAGAGATGTAGCTCAGTGATGGAGCATCCTTGGGTTCAATTCCCAGTACCCCTGGACAGACACAACACACACACACACACACACACACACACACACACACACACACACAATTCTCTTCAGAATTAGAGCTCTTGCTATTTCTTAGGAAAGGAACTGCCAAATATCTCTATTGCATTATGTTCTTAAGGTCCAAAAAGGAAAGGAAAAGTGCTAAATTAAGAATTTATTTTAACTGGATATGTGGCACACACCTCTAATTCCAGCAACTCTGAAGGCTGAAGCAGGAGGATGGCAAGTTCAAGACCAGCTTCAGCAACTTAGTGAGACCCTGTCTCAGAGTAAAAAATTAAAAGGGTTGGAGATGTAACTCAGTGAAAGAGTGCTCTTGGACTCAATCCCTAGTACTAAAAACAAAAATATCTACTTTTTGAACTTACCTCTGTTCCAAACTAGTTATTAGGTCTAAAATTCTGAAACCATTTTCATAAACCTTCTAGCAGAAGAACATGCAAGTTAAATAGGCCACTTACACTTCTTGTTTTTAGAGGCATGTCGTTTAATCTTTATAACAAACCTACAATGCAATTATTATCCACATTTTATAGATGACTAAACAGGGTCATTTGTATATGAGGTAAAGAATATAAGATTTATCATAACTTTTTTAAGTGTATACAGTTCAGTAGAGTTAACTGTATTCCCATTGTTGTTGTTGATAAAATTTTGAAAGTTTTTGTCAGCAGTCCAAAAATATAATGTTTGATTACCATCAAATATAATCTGATAAACTTGAAAATTTAAATATTAGAAGCATGTTAGAAACTTTGGCATTATTTCTAATGGCAAGGTTACTATATAAGGGTTATAGTTGATGAATGTGGTAATTAACTGAAAATTAGTGGGGTTTTGCCCACATTCTTCTCATTTAAGCATATTTTACCTTTAGTGTGTATTAATGATAGACTTTCTTGTAATCTTACACTGAGAGCAGAGGTCTGATCTATAGTAGTATTTCACTTTGAAGAGATGCGAGAAGGAAATAACAGTTGGATTCCAGATCTCTGACATCAGCCTAATCTGAAAGCTTCATACAGGCATAGTTTAGACAGAGCTACTGAATTTGAATTAGTAAGAGCAAAGAAAAACTATGCATATAGTGGGCAGAATCCTTCCCTGTGTAGCAGATCTAAGCAGCAATAAATCAGTAAGTACTATAGTATAGGATCACTTTATTCTGGCTTTGTGCCATTTGTAGACACTAAAACCCGGAAAGACCAGAAATCCCTTTGAACTTATATTTGAAAAACCTTGTGTCCATTCTTTTATCTTTTGGAGTTCTTTTATTTTTTCTGTTTATTTCCTCATACCACTGCCTGTTGGGTGCAGAATCTGCTTGGATATATTCCAGCGGCCTCAGCTTACATGTGGTAACTTGCTTACCCAGAGAAAGGTCTGGAGGACTGAATTGGATGCAGTTGGGCTGTGGCTCACTAGAGGGAGCAGAGGACCCGAGAGAGGAGAGAGGGAGAGAACGTGTCTGGTTAAGTGTGGTGTGTGCGCACCAGGAGGAGGAGGGCCGGGTGGGGGTGGCTGCCTTTAACTGCTCCACCCTCACTTTGTCAGCAGGTAGAGAGCGTGATTGCAGTCCTAGGGGAGGGAGTCAGAAGTAGAACACCAATTACAAACCACAGGAGGCTTCCTGCTCTAGGGAGTTGATCCAGAGTTGTCTTTCTGAAAAGGAAGCACTCGAATCCTTCCGAACTTTCCAAGTCCATCCATGATTCAGAGATATTGCCTTCTCTCTCTGGGATTTTCTGTTTCTGGTAGTGAATTGTTGCTGATGTATTTGCTACTTGTGCCTCTTTTCTCTTTCAAGATTTGATTATTTAATGTGCTGTTCGGAGAGAAAAAGAACTTTTGTTAGAAAGGAGATTTCAGAAGTGATTTTGGATCGTCTATAAGTGTTTTTAGAGTTCTTGGGGACAGTAGCTCTCACCCTGGAATAAGTTTCTGCCTTTGATCTGCATGGATTATTTTTTCAGACTGCGGAATTTCTCGTCACCTACCTGTAGTATGGGGCACTTGGTTTGGTTGCAGAGTAAGAAGGTGGAAGAATGAGCTGTACTTGGTTAAGCAGTTCAAACCTTTTTTGAGCAAGATCTATAAAAGCATAATTGAATTTGTCACCCCCGTGGATTCCAGTGGGCCCAACAGCGCAACAGGTTTGCAGATTTCTTTTGAAATTCTTTTTTTTTTCTCCCTCTGCCTCAGAAAAAGAAAAAAAATCTCTATAGTAGGTTCATATTCAGTTGCTCAGCTTTTCAGCACTTATTTTGAAGACTTTATATGATTTTTAAACTTGACCCTGGAACACAACGGGCTTTGTGGGTGAAGTGCACTTATGTTTACTTAAAGGTGCACATTTAAAAACCTTATTCTGTGTTTATCCAAAGCCCCCAATTCGTATATGTGCTTACAAATAGCACAGATCTACCCAGGCTTCATTGTATTTTTTTCAGGGTGTTCTACTTAAAGCCTGTGACTAATCACCTTCCTAATCCCCCTATCTTTTATTCCCCACCCCCTCAAGGAATTTGAAAACGTGTTAGGAATAGTCCTTTGTTTTTCTTATGAACTTAGAAAATTACAGATTATAAAATCTGGATATTAGTTTACCAAAGCATCTCATGGGAAATCAAAGTGCTTGGCATTCCCAAGCTGGAGAGTAAAATTTGGAATCCCTAAGAGAGAAACGAAAATGGAGATAGAAATATGAACTTTAACTGGGAAAGACAGTTGGAAACTATACCCTTTTCATATATTCTAATTTTCAAAGTTAGAAAAGGTTGTGATGTTCAGGATTATCCATAATGTGTGAGGATATATAAATTAGCACCTAATTTATAGGCAACTTTAAGAAAACCCCCCAAATTATAGTATGTCCAAGTTTATGAAAAATATTTAAATTTAATGGACCTAGAACTTTGGGCTACAGTGAAATTCAGTTTAACATGGAAACTTCTCTGTGTGCTGTAGTATCTTTGGACATCCCTCAAGGTGTGGCGTGAATTTTTTTATCATTCCGTCTCTTCCCCTATTAAAAAACAAATCTCCTGTGGTCTTTAATTATTTACAGTTGACACATTTTGTGGCTTAAAAGGGCCACCTCTCCATTGTCTAAGCTGGAGTTCTTCACTCTCACCTTTGATGCATGGCCTTAGCTGTTTACTTTGTCTTGTTTTGTTCATCAACATTGGGGTTAGTTGGTCGACAACTTGATGCATATGGAAGACCAACATCAAGTGATCTGACATAATAAAAATTCATAATGTGACGTTCAATTTCAAGCAAAGTTGGAAATTCCAAAAAGAAGTGGTGGTTTCTTTGCTAGTCAGAGTGAAAATGGAAGAAAATGACATACCTGCTGCAGAAGTGGGCTGAAAACAATCTTCTCTGCCCAATCAGGAATGCCACCTGTTCTTGGGAATATACTCTAGAGAAAGGAAGGGTCAAAACTGTGACTTGGCTTTCAGAAACAGAAGCATAAATTTTCTCTTCCTGCATTTGTCTGGATCTGAGAACCTGCACTTGGTGTTAGCCAGTGGAAGCAGTATGTATGGCCGAAGTGCATTGCTGCAGCTGGTAGCATGAGTGGTGGCCACCAGCTGCAGCTGGCTGCCCTCTGGCCCTGGCTGCTGATGGCTACCCTGCAGGCAGGCTTTGGACGCACAGGACTGGTACTGGCAACAGCGGTGGAGTCTGAAAGATCAGCAGAGCAGAAAGCTATTATCAGAGTAATCCCCTTGAAAATGGACCCCACAGGAAAACTGAATCTCACTTTGGAAGGTGTGTTTGCTGGTGTTGCTGAAATAACTCCAGCAGAAGGAAAATTAATGCAGGCAAGTATAATTTTATTATATTTCACTTTCCATCTGTTTGAAACATGCCTTTCTTCTTTTGTCTCCCAAACCAAATACCTTACAAGGGCTTCTGCTGCTAAGCTTTCTGTTTGTTCCATCTTTTAAGGATATTGCCTTGTTGGCATTCTAAAGCAAATTATTTTATGCTCAAGAAGAAATACATAAATTCTATATTTTATAAGATTATTTGTTTATTTTTAACTGGTATTGCATTGCTTTTTTAGAATCACATAATAAAACCTTCCTTCATAAGTCATATATTCTGGGTACTATTTTTTTGATAAATGAAATATATGGGCTTATATTTAATTGATCTCGGGATTAGTTGACTTCCTGTTAAAAATCTGAATTGAGCACTAAGGAGGTTGATTTTAATGGTCAGCAGCACCCTGAAATTCTAGACTGCCCTTGAAGCATATTTGAATATAGTGTCACTTTTAAAATTCAGTCAAGCTTGAATGGTACGACTGGCTTTATACCACGTGTGGCACCCTATTGCTAAGCCCAAAATGGAGAGGACTGGATTACAAAATGGACACAAAGTGTAAACCTGTTTCCTGATCCCTTTGGTCTTATCCACACATGATTTTATCATTTTCTAAATTTTAACATCTGTCTTTTTCTTGACCCACAAAGTTTTTTCAGACACAGTTACTTAGGCTTTCGGATTGTGAATTTTGCCTGTAACTCATTCACAACTAACTATTCCTTATGTGTCGAATTTATGAACTGACTGAGGCCATAGCTTTTCATAGCCAATTCTCATTCCCTTTGGTGAAAACAGAGCTTAGTGGGGCTGTATCTTTTTAATGGGCATTCTCTTGTCTTATTCCATAAAATGGTGTTGCTGATTGATAAAAGCATATAATTTTATAAAATGACACTTTTTGCTGTAGCTCTTTGGACACAGGTTAAAATGTCCTTAAATATGATCAATCTCAGCATTCAGCTCAGATTTTTAATTTTATGATTATGTATGGACTATAAACAGAACCAAAGTATTATATGAATTTAAGTTTTCATTTACTTAGAAAAAGAAGGTAGGAAAACAAAAAAAATTATAGAATTCTTTTCCAAACTCAAGTTTTTTAAATATATGGTTTGATAGTTCTTCCTTATACTTCTTTGGCAGTATTTTAAAGCTGGGAAAATTATTTAGAAGAAGAAATGGGTAAAATGGATGGTTCTAGTATTCAGAAAAATAATCAGGAAAGAAGAGTATATCTGAAAAAAATGGTGTTAAAATTTTTTGGTTAAAAAGTCAGTCATTTAATTTAGATTCTAGAATGAAACTGGGAATACTTAAAAATTGAAATAAGAAATCATTTAGAATGTAACCATTGATTGGAAAGGAAACTTCCTTACTTTGCCTCCTTAATATCCTGACGCATGAAGTATATGTTCAATTTTAACCTTTAGCATAAATAATTTTCTTTAAAGTCACATTTTTATATCTCTGAAGTCTTGGGAACTTTGTGCCTTATGCCCTTTTGATAGCATGTTCAATTGATTATAGGCTGCTTAAACTAGTTTTCTCTTTTATTTTAAACTTCTTATCTTCTATTATAATAGAGCTCTACATAAAACTTCTGTTTTTTTTTTTTTAAATAAAGGAACAGGTAAATGAGAAGCACCAGTTGGCATTCTGTTTGCTTTCCTTTTTTATTTTATCAATCTGTATATCCTCTCTTATTTTGCCCTTTTTCTACTCCAGCAAATATTGCTGATCTTGTTTTTTTTTTTTTCCTTCTAACTATGACACTCTCAGTATACTTTAAGTATTACAGTATTGCTTCTTTACTTTCTAAGGAGGGAATTTCACTGTGTTTTAGCAAGGACCTTCAGATTTTATCCTGGACAGTTATACATCAGCAGCAATTTTAAGTCTTTACCTTTTCTGTCCATTCTGACCGCTTATGGTCATTAATAAATTTTATGCTATCCTAAAATTAGTCTCTGGACACATTCAGAATTGGTACTGGTTTATTGCATGTTAATCAGTTGTTTAGTACTGGTCCTGGTTTATTGTGTGTTCATCAATTTTTAATCCACACCAGTTACTAAATTTTCTTAATTGCATTTTATGAGAAACTTTATTTTTAAAAAACAGAGAGTAACCTTGTGTATTGTATACATTGTTTTTTCTTTATCTACCATTTGATTAACTATTTCAAAGAACTCTAGTGTGTTGGGGACACATGGTTTACACTTCCAGAATCTGTGCTGTTTGTTCCTTATCAGATTACATGCAACTCAGGTTTACTCAACTGTGGTTAACCAGGCCTTCCATTTAACTGAAGATCCGTTTATATCTTCTACATTTGTGCTTTGTAGCACTTTGGCTTTCTTGATGAATAGCTATACCCTAATGTCACAAATATAAAGATAGTCTTCTATATTGACTTTGAGAAATTTCGGATAATTCTGTATATCCTCCTACCTACAAATTATTCTAGCTGCCTGTTAAAATTAGTCATCTCCAAAGACAGGGTCAGATCTTTGTAAAATTGGGGTGTCATGTGCTATAAAACTGAAAGGTATGAAAACAGTAATTAAAAAAAAAGAATTAAAAAAAATTTTAAAAGGATAACATTGTGGTTTTGGGACTTCACCGAGAGTTTCTGAAAATCAAACTTTATATTTTGCTCGGTTAATTCAGGGTATGTATCTCACAGGGACCAAATTAACTGGATTTTCATTTATATTAAATTTTAACTTTTCTTAGACAAAGACTGTGCTTCCAATTTAATAATAAAGTAGACTGCAGAGGGCTGGGGTTGTGGCTCAGTGTAGAGCGCTTGCCTAACATACATGAGGCACTGGCTTCAATCCGCAGCACCACAAAATAAATAAATAAATACATAAATAAATAAATAGACTGTAGAATTGGCTCTAAAATAATTTGTCTCAACTTTATCTGATGGCTGTACATACAAGAGCATTGAAAGCCAAGAATTGATTAATTTTCCCCCTGATTCTTATCCTTCACCCTGTGTGCTAGGATTTTTCTTTGCCAACAATACTCTCCATTTTATAAGGTGTAAGTTTTAAATATTGATATTCTTCTAAAAGTACTAAAATTCAAATGAAAGAGGAATGTTGCCTTTATTGTATGTTTTTCTATTTCTGAATCTTCTCTTTTCCATGCAAAAACTCCCTATCTTAGTCTTAACCAAATTGTGTTACTTTCTATTTTGCCGGAAAGCTTTTTCTTCACTTTACTATATCATTTCAAATCTCTGAGCTGGTTTACTGTTGTCTTTAAAGTGTCTAATTCATAGATTTCCCTTACATTTGCCAAAATCTTTGTTCCTTCCTCTTCTTTAATTTCTTTCTACCTTTCTTTCCTTTTATTTTCCACTCAATTTGTATATTTAGGATAGCCTTCCCCTGCTAGTATTTCTCTTACTAGTCATCAAAAAAACAGGACAAGAAAATGTTCCTCATCTCCTACTTTCTTGGTGGTGTCTGATAAAAAGGATGACATGATAGTGATTACAACTGCTTACTATTTTTATGTTCATTTGAATATTTTTTCCTTTTTTATACTGAAGAAGGAAAACATACTTTGTCTCATTTCCAGTTTTTTGAGTTGTTTACCTTTTACCAATGTTTGTTCTATTATTTCTAGTAATGTTGCTACAATTTCCAAAAATTGTTGTAGTCATTTATTCTTTATTAAGTATTATTTAGAAGGACAATGCAAAATTAATCTCCTTTCTTCTTAGACTAAAAACGAAGAGGATCCTAGTATAGCCCAACAGAGGTCACCAACTCTGTAACTATCGCATTCTTCCTGCTCAGCTGGTTGTCCTGGATTTTCTTAGACTCCAGGATAAAGTTATGATCAAGATTAGAATGTACTGCCCTGGGGCTGGCGACCTACAGTGGGAGCAGGGTGGTTTCACGTTTGGCCAGGAGCAATAAACAACTCCTCCTGGACAAATTCCCTTTGCAAGATGTCTCTGCTTGCCTCTTAATTTTACTTATTAGTTAATGCATAATTATCACATCTTTGAATTTTTACTTTATTTGTAGTCAGGCCTTGAAACTTTTAAATTAAATTTTTAAATTTTGGACCAGAGTTAGATAATCCTGTGTAGCAAAGTATAATTGATAAAATAGCTAAACTGCAATTCAAAGTTTTTGACTTTCAGTTCTGACCTAGACATTAAATAGTTGTGTGATTTGTGAAAAAATAGTTTTTACCTTTCTAGGTTTTAGATTCCTTGCCTGTGATATTAAGAGATTGAAACCTAAATAGCTACCAAACTGATTCTATGTACTCTACATGTTTTAGCTCTCTAGATTTTTATAACTTCATGATAGAAAAAGTTCAGTGCTTTTCATTTCCACATTTTACAGATAAGGAAACTGAGGACTTAAGTGTTAATATTTGTCAAAGCATTAACTATATTTGCAAGAAAGTGGTATAGCTGCAACTCAAACTGCAGAACCCATGGTTTTCCAGCTCTCAGTTTCTATACATCTAAGAATGTCACAGGTGACTAGAACACCAGAGTAGGTTTTATATAATTAGTTCCAAAGTAGAAAGGAATGAAAGTGATGTGTACCATTGTCTGAGTTGATCCAGAATACACAGCATCCTGCTACCTTCTAAAAATCTCCATTTCTTCTATTTTTTTCTCATTTGGTATTTCATTTCCACAGATATGAGCAAATCAGAATCTTTATTCAGTATCTACATTTGATTAACTTTCTCTTCGTTTTAAAACAGCCTACGTTGACTACTAAAAGAGGAACTTGAAATAATAAACTCTGAAAATAGCATGTATTTAATTGGCATTGCTCAAGTTAGAGTTCCTTGGATGCAGATTTCAGAGTGATTTTGCGATTTTACTTTGATGCCAGCCTTTAAAAGAAGTATAGAATAAATATTGAAGATATAGTCAACTCACAGTTATGTTAATGGAGGTGCAGAGAATCCAATTAATTGCCAATTGACTTTGGAATGTAGTCAGAAGTACACCATTGGACACAGTGTGTGCACAGCCATTTTCAGGTGCTTGCCTCCTACGATCCCTGCTCAAAGCCTTCTAGATTTTGTTGTTAGAAGCCTGGTACTCAGAAAAGAAAAGCTGCATTTTTTTTTCCTTCATTACTGAAGATTGAACACACACTATGCAGGCTTTCTACCATTGAGCCTCATACCCAGCCCAGGAAGCTGCAGAAATAGAAAAATATGCAATGATAATTATTCAGGTTAAACAAGGTATCTCTTTTGTAAGTAGCCATCAAAGAGATTGTATATATAAGAGAGATTTATATACAAAAAGATTTGTATATATAAGATTTCTGTAATTCACTTGAAAAATCCAACAAAAAAAGTTCAAATTCACAAATCTCTTTGATTAATAGGAAGTACTACATGAGGAATGCTCCTGGCTGTTGCTCCTATCAGGTTGCTTGTTGTTAGTAGATTCTGGGGGCATATATTTCCTTGATTTTGTTCTAAAGTGCATATGTATGTACATGTATGGAGTGATTTTTTTAATCTAAAAAGTAGCCACAATTTACTTTTTATATGATATTAAAAGTATTACTAGAGCTCATGGTTTTGTTTGTTTTTATATAATACCTTTATATTTTGTTCATTGGAAAGAACTTATTGGGGGGCTGGGGATGTGGCTCAAGTGGTAGCGCGCTCGCCTAGCATGCGTGCGGCCCGGGTTCGATCCTCAGCAGCACCACATACCAACAAAGATGTTGTGTCCGCCGAGAACTAAGAAAAAATAAATAAATGTTAAAAAAAAAAAAAAAGAACTTATTGGAACTTTTTTGTGCTTTATTTTCTTACAGTTGTTAAGTACAATAAGGGGAAATGTTATAAATGAGCAACGTATTATTACTGTACATGTTGGGAGCCAGAACTGGTAGCGAATATTTTCTCTAAGTGTGGGAATGATGTCCCATTGAATTTGAATAGTAATTTTCTTCCAAGAAGCTTAAAATGATTCACGAATATCTACAACCAGATAAGAACAGGTAACATTAACTCCACTTTAATAAAAGGAGGAAACCTACTAGGGGAGAGAAAGCAAGAGCAGAGTCACACAGAAGCTGACTCAATCTGCTTTGCAGGAGATAGAAGAATAATTCAATCTTTAAAAGTTGTCTGAGGATGTGAGAACTCAATTTTTTTTTATGGAAATCCTAAAAAGATAACATACTGTCAATGGCTGAGATCTTCTTTTTGGATCATTGTGACAATTCAGTCAAAAAAACTGTTGGTATAAAGCTATTGGCCAGTTTTATATTTCAGAAAAACCTATGAACTAATACCCTGACCTACATTTGTTGATCTTTTGAGAATTATTAGCGTAAAAACCAGTATTTAGAATGACCTGTAAGGCTCCTGTGATCTTGCCTTATCACCCTCTCCTGTCCTTTCTCTTCCCTTCACTTGACTCCAGTCACCAGGGTTTCTGCTGTCCTTCAGTTAGATCAGGCATACTCTCACTGCTTGTTAGTCTGTATTGACTTTGAGGAATTTTATAATAGTACTTGTAGAAGAATATCATAATTTAAAACTTTGCATGTACCTTATAAAATGGATATTAAACAAAGAGGTATAAGAATAAGAACAAAAATTCATTTTTTAAAAATATTTCTTAGTTTTAGGTGGACACAATATTTTTATTTTACATTTACATGGTGCTGAGGATTGAATCCAGTGCCTCATGCATGCGAAGCCAGCACTCCACCACTGAGCCATAATCCCAGCCCCAAAATTCATTTTTGATATAAGACTTACATTCCATATATTTTCTTCTTAGTTCTCCCAAATGTCACCCCAAAGTGTCAAATAACCTTCTCAGACTATCCTGTTCTGAAGGATTCTTCCTATTTCCCTCAGGGCTCATATTTCTTTTCCCTAATTTAATTTTCTTTACAAAATTATGTCATGTGATATGCTATAATGTTTTACTTGTGTAGTTGTCCATGTCCCCTCTGTAATATATGAGCTTGGTGAGTCAGCCTAATGTCATGCATGTTATCCCAGCTTGTGAGGGAGAGGCAAAAGAATTACAAGTTCAAGTCCAGCCTAGGCAGCTTAGGGAGACCCTGTCTCAAAATATTCAAAAGTAAAATGGTCTGGGGAGGTAGCTTAGTGGTAAAGTACCCGTAGGTTCAGTCCCCAGCACCCCCTGCCAAATGTGTGTGTGTGTGTGTGTGTGTGTGTGTGTGTGTGTGTGTGAGAGAGAGAGAGAGAGAGAGAGAGAGAGAGAGAGAAAGTAGGATTGATTTTTGGTCACTTTTGTCCAAAGCTCTATCTCTAGAAAAGCACCTTTAGTATACTTAATGCCTTAGACATAGTAAGTACTCAATAAATACTAAGTGAATATAAGGAACATCTGGTGTTACTGAGTAACTCTAATAGCTGGGAGATAACTCTAGGGTGAAATATTTATCTCATCAGACTTTAACATATAAGGTCAATTATTTTAAGTGTTTTGAGTGATATAGTATGCTGTATTTCTTTTTTTAAGATGTAGGTGGACCCAATGCCTTTATTTATGTTTACATGTGGTGCTGAGGATTGAATGCAGTGCCTCACAGGTGGAAGGCAAGTGCTCTACCACTGAGCCATAACCCCAGCCCAGTATGCTGTATTCTTCTACACCTCTGACTTACTAATAACCTAATGTCGCCTTGATTGTTATTTCAAAAACAAACACAGCTATACTGAATATTTTTAAGATACTCCTTTACATAGCATTTATTTATTTTGATAGGTTAGCCCTTGCTCTTTAGGAAATTCTGGTTTTCCAAGGAAGATTTATGGGGTACTGATTTTAAACCTTTGATTATAAAAAGTATTTGTATATATGTACAAAGGACCGGAACTCACCTTCTTAGTTCTTTAAAAAAAATATATATATATTAGTTATATATATATTAGTTATATATATATATTAGTTATAGGTGGACACATACCTTTATTTTATTTTTATGTGATGCTGAGGATCAAAACCAGTGCCTCACGCATGCTAGGCGAGTGCTCTACTGCTGAGCACAACCCCAGCCCCACCTTCTTAGTTCTTAAACTTGTGATTCCCAGTTCTGATTTGAGATTCCATAAACCATGAATTTTTAATATTTTCTGTGTGTGTCATATGTCTCTTTGAGAATGTGATAAAAATTATTGACTATATGTATGAATACACATATATACTTAATATATACAATTTTGTATGAGATTTCAGTGAGTTGAGAGAGTCTCTGAGATACATGTGACTTTAGATGAAGAAGCTGTTATCCTAAAATAATCCCAGCTATTTCAAGAAATGAGACAAAATTTCAAAACTAATTTACCCTTAGTTTAATTTTATAAAAACATCTGTATATGTTACACATCAATAATATTATGATATAGTTATCATAATATTATGATATAGTTATCATAATATTATGATATAGTTATAAGAAAGTGACCTGATTGTAGATGTAACAAAGATTTGTTTGTGTGTAGTAAAGGAATATTCTCTCCAAATATTAAGTGAAACCGTGCATAAATTTGAGAAATGCTTACAATGCTTCAGCATGGTGGTTTCACTTTAAGACCCATAAGAATAAAGGTTATTTTAGTGATGTGTTTTTTTTTTAATTTGTTTTTTTAGTTGTCAATGGATATTTATTTATTTATGTGGAGCTCTGAGAACTGAACCCAGTGCCTCACATGCTAGGCCAAACGTTCTACCACTGAGCTACAAACCCATCTACTGATGTGTTTTGATTCAAGTAGAACAATTGTGGCCCTACTTGGTTACCAAATTCTGAAAACAGAGGTATAAAGCAAATTCATTTGGGTTACTTTCCATCTCTTTGGTTTCTTTCCATTTTTTCCCTTGGGGTAGAATTCCTTGGGTTCTTAAAATATCTATTTGCTTTAATGGAAAACTTTGCTTAGGTTTATTGTTCCTTGCTTGTTTGTTTTTAAACAACAGATAAGCCATTTTACATTATTCTTACTTTTGTCTGGATTCTAAACCTGAAGTTTTATGGATAAATTTGTTTTCTTCTATACTTTTTAATATGTTGGGAATTTGTGTTTAGCTTGCAAATTTGGAAACACTAAAATGATCAGAATGATTTAAGAGTTAACATTTTCAAACTTTGCAAGCACAAAGGTGACCCACAGTATTTCTTCAGATAGGAAATTAGATAATTTAGAAATTCTGGTCCCTGAATCTAAAGCAGTGATGGTTTCTTCAAAATAGCAACACTCCAAGAAAATTATTTTTTTTAAATCTAGAACACTTCTTTTATGATAGAATTGACCATAGTACAACTGTAATTTTAAATAGCACTTTGAATTATCATGTATCCATCAATTTTATATATGCTAACACATCAAAAGTGTACTGTTGTACATATATACTATGATACTTGAGAAATACTGTTTTCATTAATTCTGTAGAATGATCTGGATGAGACTGAAGGCCTAAATCTTTTATGTCTACCGTTCTTGCTATTTTCTAAAAGTGATTACAGATTTCCATTCTTTTTTCCTCAAAACCATTTTTCTACAGTTTTGTGAATTATATACTCTAAAAAAACTTACATGATTCAGGTTTTATTTTTTGTTTTTGTATCATCTATTTGGAATCATATTGATTATCTAACGTTAATATTTTCATGGCCAAGTTTCTTTACATTTGTGAAGGACTCTATTTATTGGCTATCTATGTTGAAATTAAGTTCTATTAAGTTTTTCATTCCTAGAGTAAAATAGAGTTTGGTGGCAGAGGGAGATAATAGGAAAAGGTATTCCATTCATGAAATAAGTTTCAAATTTCAATTTTCAAGCTAGAAGAATAAAATTTTATAAAATTTTCATTTTATAGATGAAGAAATGAACCCAGAGAAATTAGTGCTTTCCAGTCAAACAACTGCCAATCTACTGCTCTGTCTTACTGGCCAACATTTATTTTTTACATTTTTTTATACAGGTCTCTGTACGCAAGGCAAGCACTCTATCAACTGAGCTATATCCCAGCTCTGGCCAACATTTTTAGTAAAGTTTATTTATTTATTTTAAACATTTTGGGGTCATTGCAGGGAAATTTTTAAAAGCAGGTATGGGAAGAGATTTTACCCTTGAACATTCCACTTAAAAAACATTATGGACTGTCATAGAGTTTCTTTCCTCTTTGATTCCTTGTCAACTATAAGGCATGCTATAAAACAAGTGAACAAACAAAAAATACCTTGCCACAATTTAGCATTGCTCTCTGTGGTGCACATGTTATCTGCCATTAAATCTCTGCACACCAGGTGGCCTGTAGCCTTGGATCATCTCCTCAAAATGGTAGAGGCTCTCTCTAAAGTTTAGGCTGAGAACCTCACCAAGATGGGAAGTTGTGCTATATTTCCTGGATCCTTCACAGTATGGCTCCTCTATTTTGTACCATATGCTGTGGCAGATTCTATAGGAATTCAGAGAACATCACCCCAGCCTAGTCCAGCTGAGAAGATAAACAGCAAAAAGATGATATGTGCTGCAAGGTGAGAGATGGATGCATAAGTGCCTTAGAACTTTGGTTTTCATTTTCTCAGGAATCATTCAAATGATTGATAATTCTGTCTCTGGTTCCTGCAAGTAAAGAAAACTAGACAAAAACATTAAATTTTAACCCAGCTTTGAGGAATTTCAAGCTAGAGAGCAACTACAATCCAAGTAATCATCGTTCCTGGTTTATCACTGTTATCAGTTAACTACAGGTTAAAATAGTTCTTGTATAGTATTCCTATATTATAATATCACCCATAACATTTTTTTGATGCTCTAATGATTACTGCAAACTGACTTTCTAAAATATGCAAGAAGTTTCTGTTAAACTATAGTAAATTTAGCTTCTATCAGAATTCAATGTATTGAAAGTTTATTTGAATTGATAATCTCACCTGGTTTGGTTTTGACTTTTCACAAACTGAATTTCATAAAAGAAATAAATAGCCAGGCATGGTGGCACATGCCTGTAATCTCAGTGGCTCAGAGGAGTCTGAAGTAGGAGAATCTTTGAGTTCAAAGCCAGCCTCAGCAATGATGAGGTGCTAAGCAACTCATTGAGACCCTGTCTCTAAATAAAATACAAAATAGGGCTGGGGATTTGGCTCAGTGGTTGAGTGCCTCTGAGTTCAAAAAAAAAAAAAAAAAAGAAGAAGAAGACTAAGACCCTTTATGTAGAAGGTGAAGAGGGTTTGAATATCATCTCTATTTAACAAGATTGTTTATGATACCAAAGATTTTTGTGTTTTTTTTTCCTCCAAGAATTTTTTAAGTTATGTGTTGGTTTTAACATAATAAGAGATTTTTACAACATTATGTTATCAATTAAAGTTAGTAAACTCTATAGTATGCATCATACTATATTTTATTATCATTAGATTATTTAGGATTATTTAGTTGCTCCCTTTGGATATGAAAATTCTGCATATGCTTTATGATCATTTAAAAAGTAAAAGCAAACCACTTAACCTTTCATCTATTGAAATGGGGTTAGTGGGGTAGCTAATCTTTAGGATCCTTTCTAGCTCTGAACTTTTAGAATTTGTACTTATTTTAGAAATAGACTTAAAATATTAAAGGGACATGTATTCATTTCTTTCCCTGAGGAAAAAAATTGGTAGATGATACAAAAAAAAAAAAAGAAAAAGAAAACCTGACTAAATTACATAAAGTCACACAACCATTTGTTAGCAAAACAAAACATCACACTTAGTTGAACTTTATTTTCTGGTCTTATCTGTTTTTATGTTCCAGTTAAAACATACAAAAGGGAGTCTTTCCCTAGACTTATATTTTAAAATTAAATTTCTTTAGTGGTTTGGGAATTCTAAATCCTTCATCAAGGCTGTTTCCATAATTGAACCATACTGTCTTCTACCACAAACTTACCCCTACCTACGTCAATCTCATGTAACCTTTGGAAACACCTGGAAAAGACAGAGATAACCTAGAACCAGTCTGGGTCATAGTAGTAAAAGGAGTAGGAGTATTTTGGGATCAAATGCATCCTACTCCATACTTTATGAAGTTGAATTATTAGAGATAAGATTTCAGAGCCACTGATAGATGTTAATGTGTGGCATTAGGCAACCAGTGCTCATTTGCGGGAAGTGGAAATGGGGCCATCTGATTAGTAACTATGCCTTGTTATTAAACTGTGACTTTTTGTATATCTCCAGAGTTGGAAAACTTCCGCTGACCACACAGACACACACACACACACAAAAAAAAAAAAGAAAGAAAGAAAGAAAGAAAGAAAAAGAAAAAAGAGAGGGTGAGGGTGCTGGCTTGCAGACTCTGAGGGCCGTACAGTAGACACAAAAGCGCCTTCTTAAAGGCCTTCAGCAGAGGCAGCCTGTACAGGCAGGCCTGCTCCTCTCAAAGACTGGGAATCAGATTCTTTCCCCAGGGGGTTTCCAACTAGTTTGCACTTCAGAAAAACCTTTTCTTTCTCCTGCTGTTCACGCCCTGCAAAGAGTTTTCTTCCAAACAGAGAAATTGTTTTATAATCAAAGATCCTTGTCCTTAGTTGTTGAACATCAAAGAAAGTTTGGAGGAGACTGAGGGATTATGTGAGTCCCTAGAATTTATTTTGAATGCAAACTTGAAACATTAGCAAGTCTCCCAAAGAATATACTCATCTCAGAGCTGGGAGAGAGCCTAATAAAACTAAGTCTTTATTCTTCCTTTTTTGGACGTGCTACTGTAAGGTACAAATGAGTTGACTGCTCTTGCTGGACTTAATCCATGAATGTTTGGTTCTTGAGGTGCAGACATGCTGAAAGAGCACCCCCTACATTGTCTATCCTTCTAAAACCTGATATGCAGAAACATTGTTGATAAACTTGAAACAACAACCCCTCTTTTTTTTAACCTTCAGTGCTTCCATTCTTGGGAACTCAGGGTTTCTCCCAGGGCAGTTGATGATATCACCAAGGTTAGGAGCCACATTCCCTGCATTCCCTGGTGTAGCTGAGGTGTTGATGATGTCATTTTCTCCCACAAAGGAAAACCTCAGCACCCTGAGGGCCTGAACTCAGGTCTTGGCAGGTAAATGAAGGAGGAACTTACTTTTGGATTTAAACTGATTGAGTCAGGCATAAAGAGGCACAACGTGTTATGTTCTAGCATCACAGACTCATCTCTGAGTCCTGAACAAACTGTTTATCATTTTTATGAGAATTAAAACTATAGAGTTAAGAATTATTTTGGGGTAGGAACAATGCTTCATTTAACGTTTTGATTTTTACATTTCAGACCATTTACACGGCATTGTTCTCAAAAGATTTTGCTCTCACTGAAGTATCCTTCTCTGAATCCGTGAATTTTCCAAGTTTTTTTGGGAACCCATTTATAAATTATCCAGCTTTCCTTCCTAGAGCAGATTAACAACAATAAAAATAATTAGGAAAAATGAAATGATATATAGGGCCGATTTAGGTTGAATATGCTCTGTGAAAAGTACATTCATATTATTTTGATCTTGGCTCTGTGGTTATAAACTGAAGAGAACGTTGGCTCCAGAAGACTTCCAATCTCTTCCTATCCCCTCATCACAACCACAAAGCAGTGGTTGGAAATAGAATTCCAGGAACACCAAAAATGCTCAAAATTTCCAATAGTGGCAGCTACGGTGCCCCCACAAGGATTCCTTGAGCAGAGCCTTCTTGTGGTGTCCTTGTGGTCAGGAGTGCACATCATCAGTCACAAAGGCTTGCCCTGAAGATAAACCTGCTAAAAATGTCACTTGTCAGTCTCTGCCACTAGAAACAATTCTTCATACTTTCACTCTGCTCTGAACTAAAATGTTACAGGTTTTTTTTCTTTCTTTCTTCTCTCTCTCTCTCTCTCTTTCTTTATTCCCTTCTTCCTTTGGAATTATCAAAAGTTTTCAATGCACTAGTTTGTCCTAGGAAAGTTGGGCAGAATCTGTAAAAGTAAGCAAGATTTGCCAAAAATTTTTATTCCACTCAGCAATGAAAACTTGACTGTGTTACTATTGTGAAAGTATTAAGTTGCAGTTTATTTTTTCGCACTAGGAGTATATGAGTAAAATTCAAGGAAATGAAGTGACTGTTTAGTTTATATAGGGGAGTAGAGAATTGAGCTATTAGGAAAGAAGCCAGCCTGCAGCTGACTTTATATTTTCATAATCTCGTTTCTCCTGAGTAGTTGTTGTATGTTTGAACCAGATTAATGTTATATTACCTAGGGCTCGTTATATGGCTCAGCAGTGGAGTACTTGCCTAGCATGCACAAGGCCCTGGGTT
The DNA here is from genome assembly GCF_052094955.1 of Ictidomys tridecemlineatus. Lineage (NCBI taxonomy): Eukaryota > Metazoa > Chordata > Mammalia > Rodentia > Sciuridae > Ictidomys > Ictidomys tridecemlineatus. The sequence goes on along the minus strand of NC_135479.1, from coordinate 32,409,249 downwards.
TGATCTCAGTACCAAAAAAATAAAATTATTATATAAAATGCCCTAGTTTTAAAAGCAGTGTCAGTCTTCAGAATATGAACAGAATTTGGCATCTTGTTTCCATTTTTATTGCTTTGTTTTCTAAAGGGAAGTTTGAGTTGGAGACCGCCTGGCAGGATTCCATACTTTCACCATACCACCTGTCCTGGCAGAGACAATGAACTCAAAAGTCAAGTTCTTTATAACCGCACCTGCCTTGTAAATGCTGCCAGAAGATCTGATTTTCTCTTGCAATTAAATTCTACCCAGAAACTATAATACTTAGCACCCAGTTTATGCATACCAAAATTTCATGAGGACTAGTACAGAATTCATTCTCCCATTGACTTCCTGGGTAATTTGGGGCATGATATTCAATGATTATGTTATTATTTATCAAATGGAGGAGATGTAACTTTATGGCTTACCTGATTTTCAAGACATTTGTGAGGATCTAATGATGATGAATCATTTGGTAATTTAATATTTGAAAATTGTCTTATGCAATTCTGCACCTAATGAGCATGAAATGGAGTATGATCTACCCAAAATATAGATTAGGAACATATTCCAAAGACAGACCACCATACAAAGTTCCCAGGGATGGGAAACTGCCATTTCTCCCTGCTTTTCACTTTTCCCAAAAAAGCAGGTGATCCTGCTGGCCACCAATTGAATGCTCTTTGATTAGGCAGTTGTTTTAGAGGCAACCAAACAACTTGATGAGAACTTTTTCCTTTTGAATTATTAGAGTGTTTCTTGGGTTCCCTCAGGGCAGAATTACTTCATTATCTTCCTACTTTATGTATAACTGGAAACCTTCTGGCCTAAGAACATAATTTCTATCACCAAATAATTGAAGATAATATGCCCCCAAATGATGCTCTTTGCATAGTCTCTACATATAATGATATAATATGATAATAAGGCTTAAAGGGTTCTCTAAAAGGGTGGCAACATCCTACTATAAGAGTTCTCAGTAGACTTATATTTTAATCTCTGCTCTGATTCTTAGCTTTATGGCTATAAAGAAAATTGCTTTACTTCTTTGAGCCTGTGTCTTCATGAGTAAAGTGAGGACAATCATAATAAGTGGCCACTACCTAAAATGAAATAGTGTTTGAGAATTGTGTTTGAAAATTACACATGTAGGGCTGGGATTATGGCTCTGTGGCTCAGTGGCAGAGCACTTGCCTAGCATGTGTAAGGCACTGCACATCAATAAATAAAATAAAGGTCCATTGACAACTAAAAAATTGTAAAAAAAAAAAAAAAGAAAGAAAATTACACATGTAAAATATTAATACTAACAGTAATTAGACTTGAGCTCTTTCTTATTAACTTAATTACTGTCAGAAAAATCACCACCTGTGAGGATTATTGATTTAGACCCAGTAAACTTATTTGGTATTATCCTAATATAACCATCTAGACTATTTTTTTGTAGCTAAAAAGATAATGCTTTAGGTTTAGGATTTTGTGGGTCACCAATTGAATGTTGCCATAATGTAGCCCAGGGAGCCTCAGTGGCTTAAGAATGACTAATAGCGGATGACCTCTGGGGTAGGAACTTGGGTTCTCTTACTGCCTTGCTTTGCTGTGGTGAATCACTTGCCTGCCCTGGACCTTTGTACATGTGACCATTCTATATTGGTAAACCCATTAGTTTCCTTTCCCTTTTTGAAGTTTTAAAGTATTTTTTAATTACTTCTAATCCAAAGCAATTGCTCTCATTGCTGAAGCTTTATCTTGCAGGCATGTTTCTAAAAAGGCTTAGAAGGAAAGGAGTTCTATATTGTGACCAGGACTAATTGACCCAGTTCATTTTACTGTGCTGGTCTCAACATGTTCTTTGAAGCTCAGCAGCTTGGCCCCTGAGACTTCTGGGTCCCCATCTGAGAAGAATTGGATCAAAATGAGAATAAGCCAAGTTTTAGTCTTAGTGCTTATCAAATATTTGTGAACCTGACATAATTTTCAGGGAAAGATCATCCCTTGAATTATCCCAGAGACTCATATTCCACAGTATGAAAAATCTGTATTCAATGTTTTATAACTTTACCAATTTGAAATCTGTTCCCCAAATAGGTAAATAATAGGATAAAAGTAATTATGGTTTTCCTCATCTTTTTTACTTACCTGTTCCCTGACATGATTAAACACACACAGCTTAGAAGAATCTTTTGGAAGCAAACTCAATTACCATTATTATCCTTTCAGCACTTGTATGGTGTTATAACTCATTTCAATCACCAGTATAACCCAGTGGGAGTTAGGAAACAAGCTGGGGTGGGGTAGAGATAGAAAGGGGCAAATGTTTTCCCTTTTATTGGATAGCATACTCCTTCTCTAAAGACACTTGGGGAAGTCTGTTTTTTTCCCCCAAGGCCTAATAAAGATTAGTTAGAGATGTCTGCAAAGCATTTGAAGCTCTTTGAAATAAAGACATGGATAAACACTCAGTATCACCATCATTACCAAGGAAAGCTCAGCATGTGATGTTTGGGATCACTTCCAGCGGTCTTGTTTGATGTTCATGATTCCTATTTTGACCTTTACCTCTTGATATCTTTATACATTTATTGAGGTGTGTTGGACAAAGTCTTGAGATCCCAAGCAATAGGGCATTAAGAATGAATGACTGTTAGCCTCATTTCTGTGGATGGAATTTCTGTAACCGTCCCCTCCACCCATCTTTAGATACCCTGTTTTTCCAGTGTGGCAATCCTGGTGGCTAATTTTGTATCTAGTCACCTGATTTTACTTCTCATTCTATTTCATATCTGAGAAGCAGTGTTTTATAGGAAAATTTTCAGTAAATAAACACTAAAGTAACTAGAGTTTTGTTTTGTCTGAACTGTGCTTATGAACCAGAGATAGAGAAAAAAGGAGATATAAAGAACCTAAAACAACAGCATCAACAACACAGGAACTTCCTTGGAACATTATAGGTTCAGCCCCATCTCTTTAGTATGTATATTAATGTAATTAATTCATGCTAAAAATGACCATAATGATAAAAGGGAGAGTATATACAATATGATGTATTTTGGCAAGGAAATGCACCAGTATATTTTAGAGTTTCAGCAATACAGATTCAATTTAAAAGGACTTGCTGTTTTTTTTGAAGGGTAAGAAGTCACAACTTTTATTATTCTTTTTCAAAGAATGGTGCTAATCACAATTCTCTATTCCCTGATTGGCAACTGTATTTGACTTTTGTTTTGTTTTTATAGTGCTGTCATCTAACCCAGGGCCTCAGGAATGCTAAGCAAGCGCTCTGCCACTGAGCTACCCCAGCCCTTTTCCTTTTTTGAGACACTCTCCATATATTACCCAGTCTGTCCTTGAACTCCAGATCCTCCAACCTCAGCATCCCAAGTAGCTGAGATTATAGGTACGCCACCTCACCCACTGTTTTAAATTTTAAATGGCTATCCTACAATAAAGTTTCCTTACAAACACACACAAATACACATTCACACACACACCCCCTTCTAGTTTTTCAGTTTAGTTTATTGTTGTTGCTGTTGTTTGATTATTTTCCAATTCCCACTCTAGTTTCCACACCCCTACACATACAGATTTTTGTTTGGGTTTGGGTTTGGGTTTTTTTTTTCTTTATGGTCCACTCATAATTTTAGTTAGGAGAAAATAATCAAGTCTAACCTCTTCAAAAACTGACTTCTTTTCATTTTAGCATTGTCTAAAATTCAGCTTGTGCAATCTGTTTATTCGTTTTCTTGTTCAGTTTTGCTGCTTCTCACTCTTCAGTCATTTGGGCTATCTTGCTCTGTAAGAATTTTAACCTACCTAATGGCCCTTCTGTTTCTTGTTTCTCATTCTCATTTTGGGGTCATTTAAAAATCTTTCCCCAATGGTGATTCAAATGTTTCTTTCCATTATGAAAACGTATCATTTTGGTACCTTCCATATTATATTGATCTTGTTTACATTGGGATTTTGATGACCAGGCCTTTTCCCTTCTCCTCCGTATACCCTACCAAGTTCATTGTCTGAGTTTCAATAAATGTTATAAAAATAACCATCATTTTGTTGGATAAGTTGGTGTGTTGCTACTGTTATTCACCAGGGACAGTTCTCCGCATGTTACCCTAAGAGGCAACTGAGCTGCGTGCCAGGCCACGTGCTGACAGCTCTGTCTTACCATTAGAAAAACATCCTTTTTTTCACTCCTTATTACATGAAAGACTACATTTTCAAGAAAATCACAAAAAACAGAAAATGAAAGAGAACTGAAATCACAGTATCTGTGGTTTTCTCTGTCATTAAGGGTAAGGCAGCTCTCTAGATGATTTTATTGTAATATATTGTTGAAATGTTTATAGTCAGCCTTTTGCAGCTTGTTTAGAAAGTAGTTCCTGCATCATCTAGAAAACTTTTAGCTAGAGAAACCACATTTCTTTTATTTATCTCAAGCTGCAGAAACCGTGTGATCTCCCCCCTGCCCCATAGTTTAACACTTTTTATAGTAAGGGAGTAAGTTACATGATCTTTCTTCCAAAAGTATTTATCAGGACTGGGGTTGTAGCTCAGTGATAGAGTGCTTGCCTAGCATGTGTGAGGCATTGGGTTCATTCTCAGAACCACATAAAAGTAAATAAAGGTCCATCAACAACTAAAAATATATTTTAAAGAAAAATTTATCAGATTTTTTTTATTGTATAATTTTCTGATTTCATTGTCAGATTTACTTGTGAGGGGACTGTGACTAAAAGCGATATGAAAAACCGTCCTTCTTAAAGAAGGAATAATATCATAGCTCTTGCTATGATAGCAGGTTTGGATGCATCTCACCATGGAACTAAATCTCTGATCAGAAATGACTGAGGTGTGTGTATGTTTAGTTAGAAAACATAATATTGGCTGGGCACAGTGGCACATGCCTAATCTCAGTGGCCTGGTAGGCTGAGGCAGGAGGATCACAAGTTCAAAGACAGCCTCAGCAATTTAGTGAGGCACTAAGCAACTTAGTGAGAATCTGTCTCAAAATAAAATATAAAAAAGGGCTGGGGATGTGGCTCAGTGCTCAAGTACTCCTGGGTTCAATTCCTGGTACAAAACAAACAAACATCACATTGGATTGTTTCTTATTGACTAAACTCTTTCCATATCTTTGGATGGGTAGGGTGTGTTATGACAACCTATTGGCTATTGCAAAGCCATTACCTTACTTTTTCTCCCAAAGGAATTTCAGATCCTGTTTAATATTTGCTAGTTTTGCTAGGTACCAAAGGAAGAAAGAGGTTGTAATGGTAATCTCATGAGGAAGGAAATCAGTGTTTCTTATCTATTTTCCATATATTGTCAATCTGTCCAAATGAACCTATTATATGGAAAACTGATAAGGAACTTTGTTTTTCTCTTGATATACTTGCCTGCACAGCACCAAGCCCCACTTTGAAGAGCCCTATGGCAGAGTTTCAGTTCTCTAGATAAGGTGGAATATCTATAAAATAGCTGAACTGAACCATTGTGCCTTCATAGATTTTTTTCCAACTCAGTGAGAAGAGTTAGGTGAATGAAAGGGGGCTATTTTTTCCCTTAAAATTCTCAACCAATACATCAGGAGCAGCCCACTTACTGAAGAGGTTACAATTACACTGTACCCTTCCTGTTCTATTCTCTGAAATATTTGTCTAGGTGGCCCTTGCACTTCCCAGCAAATCACCTACTTGGGTTGCTTTAAACTTTTACAGAGTAAAGGTTCTAAGCAGTGGATAGTAAATACTCAACAAGTGTGCTCTCCTCCATCCCATATGAGGAAGATTGTTGAACTATCTTGTTTCTGCATAATTTCAAAAATGCAATTAGGTCACATTGTGGCTCACTTGACTTCTTGTTTCTGATAATAACTTTCTAAATGATATCTCTCCATTTGTACCCAATTCAATGCTTTACTTTTTTTCGTTCTATCTGATATCAAGACATTGATAAGCTCCAGACATGTTCTGTTCCTTCTTTGAAACTGTTTTCTAAAAGAATTTAGAGCTGGATTCTAAGGTATTTTCTGGAATTTCTTCTGAAATTACCATCAACTAGTAGGGTTTCTTTTATAGTTTTACCTATCAACTCATATTGTTTTCACAGTTTCAGTGCAAGCATGATTTCTGTTTGTATTCTGAAAATCAAACTAAACTCTAGTTCCCAAGAGAGAAGTATATCCCCAATAGGGAATGTTGAAAGTGCTTCTCTGAAGCAGCCCAATAATACCCAATTGTGTTCTATTGAAAGCATGCTCATGGGTTCTATTCAAAGTGAATGCACATGGAGAGGTGGGGTGTAGCTCAGTGGAGGAGCATGTGCTTACATGCATGAGATCTTGGGTTAAGTCCCCAGCAACAAAACCAAAAGCAGGTAAATGCACACAGGTCATGGTGTGTTATAGAGCATACAAAGCATTACAGTGAATGTGAAAAATCAAATCAGATTAGGGATCTACACTGAAATCAAAATGGTAATGTGAAGTTCAATTCCTCCTCAAGGTAGATAGCCTGAAGAATAGTCTTTTAACATAAAGGCCTATCTCCCGCTACACAAGGTGGGTACCCCTGCTCCATAATAGCAACATTATCCAGCAAGTTAGGACAGGAGAATCAAACAACCATATCCAATTGAAGCTGCAAAGGATGTTCAAGGAAATAATGTAATGATGATGATTTTATTCACATTATGGATAAAAGAGCACAAATTTCATTCACTATTACCAAATTCTCCTTCCCTTCCTCCCTGCTTCCTTCCTTCCTTCCTCATGTTTTCAGGTATGCTAAGCATATACTCTGACACTGCTACACCCTAGCCCCAAATTTTCTTGTGAGGGCATTTTGTGGTAAGTTGTATATCTTCAATATGAGACCTCATATGGAAATTAAGAAACCATATATCCCTCCTTAGATTTTGAAGAGAAATATTTCCCTTTTAGTTATTGTAGTGATAATAATTTTGGTGTAAGTGTGCAATTATTTTATATATTGACTTTAGATTAATATGTCTTAATTGTAGGAGCTGCCACGTATTCCACTTTCAAATGTATTCAGATGCCAATAGGTACTTAATAAAGAAATCATAAAAACCCCTAATTGCCTTTGGAGTCCATAAGTTAGTATATAATTAAATAACAATTAGACTCAGTGTCCCTGGGTTAAGTGCTCTGTAATATTTTTGTTTCCAAAAAGCTTTTCCACTGTTATGGGTGATAAATCTACATTTCTGTCATAAGCTACCTGGCTTCCCATCATATCTCATGATTAATACTCAGTCTATATTTGTATGAAAAGCATTTTGATAAATCTCAAACAGATGTCATTCAGTCTCTTGGGACTCACCTCGATAAAGAGATGTTTTCTTAGCTCTGCCTAATTTTACTTATTATTATTTTTGAAGTTTCCTATTCTTTCCTGGCATGAAAGTGATGTTCTTTTATATTTTATGCATTGCCTTGGAAAAAACAATATATTCTCCTCCATCCTCTATCTACTGCTCCATAATATTAAGTCCATTCTTCCGGATCTTCTGTCTTGGGGGCTGCTTGCTATATCATATAGTGTAGATTTCGGTTTCATCTCAAGGGTCCTCTTTTCCTACCCCCATCATCCTCTAGCTGCCAGCTGCAAAGACTCTTAGCTACACCTCCTAAACTGCTTAGAAAGGAATCTGGTTCTGCTGGCCCCAGGGCTGACCTTGACCCTTTCCTCAGTCCTGAGCAGCCCTAGAAACTCAACATCCTCAGCACCTAATTTATGCCTGATAGTCGGACTTTTTTGCTCTGGTCAGAGAGAAGAGAGAGAGAGAGAGAGAGAGAGAGAGAGAGAGAGAGAGAGAGAGAGAGAGAGAAGAGAACGAACGAGAACACACATTCTGAACACTCCTCCTTTTGTGTCGGCATCTCTGTGAGGTGCTTTGGAAGGACTCCAGCCAGGCCTGGAAGGGCTCTTTGATACTATCTGACGGGTGGGTAAGAATTTCAGGCACCTGGCCAAGATACACATTGCCTGTAATCGTTAACTCAGTCTGTAAACAGTTCAAACGGCACTGAGAGGCCGTCAGTTATTACATTAGAAGAAGCCTTTCATCTCCTGCTCAGGAGCCAGGAGGCCAGTATTGGCTCCCAGTGTGGCTATTGGAGGCATAGTGCTCTGTGCACAGCCATCAAGACCCAAGACATGCAGGGACATAACAATGGAACCTGCTCTAAATGACTGACTTTCAAGCTTTAAGCTTTGGAGCAATAACTAAATCATTAATTTCCTTTTGTTTTGTTCCTAGCTGATGCTGCAAGGGAAAAAAGGAAAGGGGGTGGGGCTGATCAGGAATAAAACAGTGGGGAAGGAATTAGAAATCTCGTTTTTCAGCTCAATTTCTCCACCTATGTTCATGTCTGAAAGTGTTGTCACCTTAACCCTCATCCTCCCATTCTGCCCCTTTATTTCACATTGATTCTTTGCAAGTTTGGTTCTCGGGGTTCTCCATGTCTCCAGTAGCTTTACAATTACTCAGTATTCCTAGGGCCTAGTGCAAGTCATGGTGCTGGGTCTTAGGGTCCAGAGGAGCAAAAGCTAAACACTCCTGCCTGCAAGGTGCTTACTGAGACCTTAAGATAATATTAGATATATACTAGAGATAACTCCATCAGAGAGTTTATAATAAGTGCCAAATAAAGTATACAATGAGTTTCTACAGGGATTCACAGTATAGAGAACAGCAATGTAAATTGGAGAAATGAGAAACTCCTTTCCATTTTGTGCAAAAAAAATAAATAAATTGTTTTTTCAGTACTTTTTTCATTCGTGTCTTTTCTTTCATGGTCCTTCCCTTCTGCCTTTTTGTAATGCAGATTACTAATTTTGATGAGCAAATTTTGAGTGTACTAGGTAGGTGCTTAGTAAACAAAATTATTAAACTTGTTTTAGAATATAGTAGATGAGCTAGAATTTTACAGAGGTGGAATTATGAAATATGCCATCCAAGTATTCTGGAACCAAAAGATGGTGCAGGAAAACCAAGCATAACTTATTCTGAGCATCTTCAGTGCAGAAGACTCTTCTGATTGTGGTGAGGGAGTACTGGAGAAGGAATCCATGGGCACTGTACCACTAAGCTATACTCCATCCCTCATTATTTTTTATTATGAGACAGGTTCTCACTGTGTTGCACAAGCTGGCCTCATATTGGATCCTCCTGCCTCAGCCTCCCCAGTAGCTGGGATTACAGTTGTGTGCTGTGTACCCCAGCTTCTGATTAATATTTTTAAGAATTTAAGATTCATTGTTGCAAAGGCATTTTAGTCCAGATAGCATAGGAAAATATTTAGACCACAGGATTTAGTTTTCAAACTTTTTTTGTTTGTTTTCAGTGCTAGGGATTGAACCCACATGTGTTAGGCAAGTACTTTACCACTGAGTTTCACTCCTGGCCGTATGCCACAGGTAGTAAATAAAAGCAAAATAAAATCCTACCTCACCTAGTATTCCAAGACGATTCTTCCCCTTTACAAAGTAATATCTTAGCTTCGCTTCACTTTCTTTGAATGAAGGAAAATGAATACCATGAGACATCTTTCCAGGAAAAAAAAATGGACTGCTTTTGATAGTTTCAGTTCTGATCTGAAGCCTTCTTTTTCCTTTGTTTATTTTCCATTTTGCTCAGCTTTCTGGGTCACTTTTTCATTCCTTCTACCCCTTTTGGACTTGAAGTTTGTTTCTTTGCCACCATCCAGGTTTTCTTTGTTGATTCCAAATGTGGTTTTGGAAGAACATGGACTCAACAAGTGAGAAGACAGAGGCTTGCAGTCCATATATGCTCTGATTCCATTTTACCAGTTTGGTGAGGATGAGCAGGGTATCCTTTCTTTCTTCTAAGATGTCTACTTCATGGAAAAAGTGGTAGCTCAATCTTGAAAAGAAATTAGGGCCACAGATATGTATAGCTCAGTGGTAAAGCCTAGCATGCATGAGGCCCTGAGTTTGATCCCCAGAACCCCCAACCCCCACATGCATGTGTTACCTCATAGTTATATAGTAAAATTGTGGAAATATAGAATTTGTAAGGTACTCATACCAGGAAGCTTTGAGGCATGTTCGCTGATCCACTCATTTCAATGCCATGCTTAATTGCAAGTTCGTTGACAGGTTTAATATGATGGGGAGATAATGAAGGAAAACCTTCCTCTTGTATTTAAATATAGAGAATTTCTTTTCTGAAGTGATCAGCCTTGAATTTTGGCTTCCATCCTGGTTGCTTTCCTTCTACATATAGTAGAGAAAGTGCCTAGAATTGTTTTGGTCCTGCTAGATCACTGTTTCAAAAGTTTCATGTGTCTCACAACCAGTTTTGGAAGGTTTGCTGAATTGCAGGTTGCTGGACCCCATCCCCAGAGTTTCTGATTCAGTAAGTCTGATGTGGGACCTGAAAATTTGCATGTCTAAAAAGTTGGATGGATCCTCCTGCCTCAGCCTCCCGAGTATCTGAGTTGGATTTTGGCTTTGTGTGTGTGTGTGTGTGTGTGTGTGTGTGTACACCAGGGATTGAACTCAGGTGTGCTCAACCACTGAGCCACATCCCCAGCCCTTTTTTAAAAATTTTACTTAGAGACAGGGTCTTGCTGACTTGCTTAGGGCCTCGCTGAATTTGAACTCTTGAGCCTCCTGCCTCAGCCTTCCAAGCTGCTAGTATTATAGGCATGTGCCACCTTTCCCAGCTGGATTGTGGCTTTAATGTCTATGAGTGAACATTTGGTTATGGGAGACTAAGTGCAGCCTGAAAGTCAGGAGCCTGTAGCTAGTGGCCTGAGGCTAGATCCTTTACCTACAGGCCATTAGACAAATGACTTACTGACTCTTTGAAGCAACTAATAGCAGGTGAGAGATTGCATTAAGAAAAACTATTAGCTGGGCTATAGAACTAAAAATATGACATATGGAAAATAAAACCAATGCTCTTGATCCGTTTTAAAGCCATCTTCAAAGAGATTTCCAGTCTGGCCAAGCATGGTGGCACATACCTATAATCCTAGCAACTCAGGAAGCTGAGGCAGGGGGATTGCAAGTTCAAAGCCAGTCTACGCAACTTAGTGAGACCCTTGTCTCTAAATAAAATATTTAAAAGGCTGAGGAGCTGGCCTAGTGGTTAAGCACCCCTGGGTTCAATCCACAGTACAAAAAAAAAAAAAAATTCCAGTTTGCCCTGTCTTTAGGAATTTCCATTTTTCTTCTTTTCATTCCCTGAGGCCATTGAACCGCTTAGGTTGTACATTAGATTAGGTTAGAAGCTAAGTGGTTTGAGTTTCCCTCTGGCATAGCAGGCCTCACAGCATCATCCCTTCTGAATTTATTGTGGTGAGACCAGCTCAAATGAACCAAGAGCAACAAACTCCACTTTTAATAAGTTTCATTTATTCAGTCATTTTTAACTTTTTCTAAGCATTTTTATGTTTTTTAGTAGCAGTTGGACATAATACTTTTATTTTATTTTACGTTTTTAAAATTTATTTTTGTGTGCTGCTGAGGATTCAACCCTGTGCCTCGCATATGCTAGGCGAGTGCTCTACCACCTAGCCACAGCCCAGCTCTTTTTTCTAAGCATTTTCATGTATTAAACCTAACATTTACAAGGCTACATCAATAGATCTGTATCTGAAGATATACACACTGTATGACAAATTTGTATCTCCAGCTCTGTCTTTTCATTCAAACTCCAATTCTTATTTCAGACTTACTGCCTATCAGACTTAAATTTCATCTCTTATTCAGTATTCCCAAAACTGACTTAAATCTCCCTGCTCAAATCTAACTTCATTTCCCAGTTTTTCACTTTTGTTAATGCAACATCTTTTTTTTCCAATTCTCTAGGAATAATACTTTAACTCCTCCCTTTCCTTCATCCCTGTAATTCACTCTGTCAGAAAGTACCCTTGATGTTTCCTCCATAATTTCTGTAACTCATCCCTTCTCCCTCTTATTGTTACTATCAGAGTTCAAACCCCCTAGATTCTTGGCACAGATTTCTCCTACTACCAGTTTTTTCTTCATTCTTCTATAGTTTATTCTATAATATAATCTTAAAATTTTCTGCTTCAAATACAGTTTTGATTATGAGCTCCCTTTGCTCAGGCACCTAGGGTAAGTCTTTTTTCACATATGAGAGCAAGCTCTAACTCTTTATTTAGCATGCAATTCCTTCATAATGTGACCCTACCTTGGCTCTTCAGACCATCTTTGCAGACAGATCTGGTTTTGGTTAGGTAAGTCTTCTTGTACCTGAAAGATTTGAGAGAAACTGGTCTAAACCCTTAATTTTTCCTTCACTTGGTCTCTTGTTTCTGCTTAAGACTAAATCTCAGAGGTTCCAAAAATTCATTTCACAGATGCCAGTGGAACAGATGCTGCTTATTTTATCTAGTTTTCTCCTATCCAAATCCTGTCCTCTTTAAAATCTAGCTTAAGATCCATCCCTCCACTACCACCATCAATCCCAAAGAAACTATTGGCTGTACCATGCAATGTGACATGTGATAATCTACCATTTTGTATCACCATTTAATTTGTGTATATTGTATGTATTATCTCCTCAATAAGACTAACTCCTGGCAGGACCCAAAACAGTTTTAGGAAGTAGATGTTCATCAAATATTTGCCAACTAAGAGGCCATTTTTCAGGTCCATTCTGATATACCCATGAGGAAAGTCTCTATGTATACCTACCCATCATCCTGCTCAGTGGTAATGTCAAGTGAATTCCCTTATCTTAATGAGGAACACTTGGGAACCATCAATCTCTGTTATAAGGAGTTTGGAGGAAATTGTAGCATCTGTTATTTTAGGGGGAAAGATGGCTCCAGAAACAGGTCTGATGATGTCCAGGCTAAGAATCAACTTAGTGACAGACAATACTTAGGTGTTTGGCTAGGAAGGGGGTTCAGCCTTTGATATATTTCAGGTAGGTGTTGGCTTAGCAATTAGATATGCTGCTGCCTTCTGAGGTCAGCCAACCTAAAGACAAAAGCATGGTCTGATGACAGGGTGTTACTCCTGTGCCTGAAGAACTCATTTATAGGCTTCTGCCCAGAAGTACCCACCCGAACAAACACTAAGAAGAAGCAAAGGAAAGTGCCCTAAGCGTAGTCACTGTGTCAATAGAAATATCAGATAAGGTTTTTATGAAGGGGGGTGTGGTGAGGGGAAGAGTCGATGCACCTGTGGTTGGTGATTCAGAAACTTGGTGCCGTATTATATGGCACCATGAGGCCACCTTATGTTCCAGCCACCCCATAGTGGCTGATGTCATTTAATTACCCATTTGCTAACTGGGCCAAGAGGAAATGTGTTGGATGAAAGCCAGAATAAGGTATACTTAAATCTTAGCTGAGCCACCTTGAGAACCTATGGAATCAAATGGCTCTCTGGATCTTCTTTCTACACTAGTGAAGCCATTGTCATTGTCAGACTAATAGAGATTGATTTCTATAGATAGCATACAATTTGTCTTTCTGGTTCCTAAATCAAGGAAGTTCTCATTTAAATGTATTAAAATGGGTTTCTATGGCTCATACAAATTGCCACCTTATGATCTCAAGTAGGAACAGGGTCTATACAATTCCTGGTGGCTGAACTAGGACTGAATGTAATCCTGTACCAACTTAGCCTCTCTGTGAGTAGTTTGAAACTTTGATCTCCCTGCAGAGATTATTTCTAAAGTGTGCTCAGTGTGAAATATGAATCAATCAAATGGACTCTTGGGAAACCAAAAGCTCAAGCTTTTAGTATTAATTCAGCACACATTTATTGATTGTCTGTTATGTTGGAGCATTCCTCTGCATGAGATATAAAGATACCAAGAAAGTGAGAAGTGCTGTTCAATAAAAGGATACAAGCAAGAAGAGATTTGGGGTATTTTGAATGAAGAAGAGATTGTTCATGAAAGAGGTAGCATATAAGGTTGTTTTTGAAGGCTAAGTAGGATCTTATAGAACAGGAGAAATAGAACGCTCCAAGAGAAGGTGAGAGAATAGTGAGAGAATAGACTCCCGAGCTGCTGGGATTACAGGCCTGCACCACCATACCCAGCAGGCTTTTTAAAGCATAAGAGAATTTGACTTTAGAAACCAATTTGGTAATCATCATTGAAGGTATAAGAAACCCAGAAAAGAGATAACAGAGATTGTTAGAAAGCACATATATATATAGAGAGAGAGATGAAAGGGAGAGGAAGAGAAGAAAGAAGAGGCAACAAATAAGGACAAGTCAGATAGATGAAAGAACTAGTATAGCATTGTGTCACCAATGGTAATTGACGAGAAGCAAGAAAGGGGTAAATTATGGGTCACAGTAATTTAGGGATATTTGTCTTGGGGAACAACTGACACCATGAAGTTCAAACACATTCCTTTTTCTCTGTTTCAATCCTGTTTAGAGACGAAATTAGGAATTTAAGTTAAGTTTTCCTATTAACAATGTGTTTGGCAGTCATATTTTTAATTTAAGCTAGTGAGAGTTCTCAATTTTATTGCTAGCAAATGAAGTAAAATTTTACAGTCTTTTATTAAATCATTGCAGGTTTAGCTCCCAAGAAAGCTCTTATAGTTTCGGTGCTTCTGTTCTTTTATTCTGTGTATCAACTCTTCTATCATTAGACTTAGTAAAGAAAATTCATGCCTAGAATTTCAGTCACAAGACCAGTGTGCATTGTGTTGTCTGGTCAAGCCTCAGTTAGCTAATTTGTGAAATGGGTGGTGCTAATAAAGGGAGAATAAAATAGCTAATGAAGGATTATAAAGCACTTTGCTAATATAAAATGCAACATCAAAGCTGAATAATAATCTTAATTTAGGGCAAAGGGTTCCATTAGCAGAGTAAAAATAAAAAGGACAAAGGGTAGTGTTGCTTTGTACCTTGATAACAGTGTACAAATCAAAAGTGCTACTATTGATCCTCATTGCCCTGTGAACTCTCAACCCAGGAATTTGGCTCCCCTCCCTAACTCTCTAAGTACTTTCCTTTCCCACTCAGCCTGGTGATGCCACCTCCCTGAATCTCCTGACAGATGCAAACAGGAACTTCTGTTCAGCAGAGCCAACTTGATAACCGAGAAGATTCCTCTACCATTTATCAGCACTTTGATTATCTTTTTTGTATCTCTTACTCTCTATACTTAGCAAGAAAAATAAAGAGGTTTGAGCAATTAGGAAATAACAAAGGGCTCATAGTCCACAATGTGCATGTCAAGGGATGTTTGGAATATTTGAATATCTTCCTGCCTTTGGTGTGAGGTAGCCGGCACAGTAGACAAGGTAGGCTGGAGAGCTAATGGAGCCACTGGGAAGCTGAATGGAAGAAGGGTGATAGGACCCTGGGGCTTTAGACACATCAACTCTTCAGGGCAAAATGGATGGAGAAAAGAAATCTAATTCATCTCTCATTCCACCAAAGGTAAGAAAAAAGACCCACTCAGAAAAAAATATGGAATACTATTAAGGGTGTATTGACTCTGAGTGTTCCCAGAACTTTTCCATGCAGATCACTAGGCCAAGTCCTCATAAAATCTTGGTAGGGATTGAAGTTCACTTGGAGACACTCAGCCAGCACAATGGCTTAAAGCCAGTGGGGAGCAAGAGTTTCTTTTAGTCGATGCTAGAGGAATTTTTTTAAATTGGTTTGAATAGTCTCTGAATGTCTTCTCCCAAGAAAGTGCTTCCCATCAAATCTGGGAGATACACAGAAAGACCCAAAACGACAAAAAGAGAACTTCCAAAGCAATATAGCAAGAGTAAGTTGGTCTACCCATTCATTCACAGTCTATGTGCTCTGCTCTGTGAGTTTCCATGCTTATGTATTTTTTGACAAGAGCCCTAAAGACCCTTGTGCATGTGCGTGTGTACACACAATTAGAGGTTTACAGTCTGATTCTAGTCTCCTGAGAGCAGGAACCATCCCTTTTTTGGTGGTGGTGGTGGTGGTGAGGCTATTGCTTTCTGCCCCCTTTAGGATTATGCTTGATTCAGCACATTGATACTGAGGGAAGACAACAGAGGTATAATTGGGCCTGTGTTATTGAGCAGGACGGTTTTCCTGCAAGAAGTGAGCTTTGGAAGAAATTTGTGCATGGTGGTAAAAAGGAATAGAATTCTCCTTTTTGATGAGGTAAAAATTGTGTCAAGCTGACTTTAAATATGAAGCTTACCAGGAGTCTGCTGAAGGTTTCTGAAGAGAAAGTAGTGATCTGGAAATAATCCTATCCTGGTCAAATGACAAGGCAATCACCAAATTTACCTTATCTCACATTTATTGTTAAAACATATAATTTAACATACATTTTTCTTTTCTTAACATCTGCTGTGTACCTGGCATTATGTGAGTGATGATGAAGACTTAGTCCCCAACTTCAAGGAGCTCAGGATCTGCTTAGCAAGAAGGAGGAAAGGACTAATGTTTTATTAAACATCTACTAAAACCCAGGGATTCTGCTGAGGAAATGGACAAGAGGGTGGGTCATAGTAAAACTCTGATTAACAATAAAGTGTCATTCAAGAATTTTGAATAGATGGCTTGGGGGGGTCTATATGGGAGAAAGGGTTTAATTATGGGAACTGAGGGCAGGTCAGAGGATTAGAGAAGGACCCTGGCTGAGGAGCTGAGGTCAAAAAGAGGTAGAGAGCTACAGGATTGAAGATTTTGGAGTCTGGCTATCAGGGCATAAGAGAGGTACCTTCCTTGCCCCCGCTTCTATAGAGTCAAGGAAATAGGCAAAGGACCCTGGAAAGACAAAAGAAAAGGGAACTGAGCACAGAACAGAAGTATTCTCCCAGCATACATTTTCTCCTAAGAACTAAGTGTCTTTCTGGTTTCATAGTTTTTTCATGCCTAAAATTCTACCACAAGAGACTACTTTTTAGTTTCTATGTGCTCCGAAGATGCTACTAGTAAGAATTACTAAAATATTCAAAGGATGGAAATACCAACTGGTACCAATGCCAAGATATCCAGGCACCCTCCACAGCCCAGTGAAAAGCTGAGCCCCAAATGGCCACCCCTCCCAGGCTTTCCAATGCCATCTCTCACTTTTTCTTTTATCCCCTGCCTGGAAGGCTACTCTGTGGGTGGGAATAAAACTCTACTCTCCTGTTGCATCCAGGCAGCTGCCAGCAGTCTGTTTGCCTTGTTCTTTGCTGGCAAATCATTAAACAGTCCCCCCAAAGCAGGCCTCTTCCCCAGGGCCACCCCATGGACAAGGATTCAGAGCTGTGGTCAAAGGGCTGTCAGCAGTCATACTGGAGCCCTTGGGCTGTCTCCAACACAAGCCTTCCTGGCTGTTGCCTCTTCTGAACAGAAGCCTTTTTGGCCTGATGTCAACCCCCCAATGGCTTCTGAGGGGAGACTCTGGGCATCTGAGTTGGCTGGTGACTTGAATAATTTTGTCCATTTCCTCTTGATGTAATTTCTAAGTGCTACCATCCTTTGTCCCCTCTGTTTTTTCTTTATTGAGGCACAGGACCATCCTCCACATTTTTTTCCACTTTGTAGTGTAAATGCAATATTGTGTGTAACTATCTAGGAGCAGGGGACAGGACCAGCCAAGTAAATATCCTAGCTCACCCCATCCTCACTCATAATATGCCCATTAAAACCTGCATGCTGAAGATTGAATCAAGCTGGCCCATTTGGATACGATATCTGCCCTCAAAGGAGTTATAAGCACCAGGGCAAGTCAGTTATGCAGATGGCAGTATGGGGCAGAGTTTGTAGGACAACTTGAAACTCTGTCTAGTGTCACAGCAAGAGACTAAGCTGAAAGACAATGAATGTGTGTGAAGTAACCAGGTTAATTAAACCATTTTACTCTCTTGCACTGAAATCACCAAACTTAGCAGTGCTAAGTAGCTCTAGTGGTAGTCCAGATGGGCCTCTGTCATACTTAAATAAATATCCTGTTTTCCTCAAATTTCATTTCATTGATGTTTTTCATTAGGACTGGTTTTAGATTGGGGACTTTGAAGCATCAAAATCTTAGCCTAAATGATTACTTAAAAACAAATGCTACCTATTTCCAACAGGTTTCTAAATTCCTGCCAACTTGGGCATGAGTCTGCCTGGAATAAGAAGAGCAAAAGCATAAGGCAGACTGTGTCTAGGCTGTCTACAAATAGTTTATTGGATTAGGAGTGAGAGTTAAGCAGACTGCCTCGTTGTGGTAACAGTTAAGGCCATGCCTCAGAAGGGCCTTGGCCAAAGCATGCTTAAAGCCATCTCCTGGAAATGTGTTGATTTAGGTGTCACCCTTAGCAATAACCATCTTGGCCTTTCTGTGGAGGACTCTGGGTGACAGCTAGCCTTGGTGCTGCATCCTATAGGACGAAGGTCTTCCCTAGGACAGTGATCAGACTGAGGTGACCTTTCAGAACTTCTTAGTAGGATTCTTCGGTGATTGAGTCCTGAGTTCCTCACCTGGGGGGTAAGGAGTCCAAACCACACGACTAGTGCATATCCTAAGGTCTTAAAATGTATGGTCCTTAGAACTTTGGTATTCTGTCTCATAGCCTTCCTTCCAAAGATCTCTGATGTAACCATATAATGATATTTGATGGGCTTCTTTTTCTCAGTTCATAACTTTAGGAGTAGCTTCTTAGTGCACTTATATAGCTAGAGATCATTCTGGACTGAGTCAGACAAAACCTGACAGTGGGGATGCATTCTTGGAAATGTGCCTTAGGCAGTTTTGTCATGTGAACATCACAGCCCGATTACACAAACCGACACGGTATAGGTCACAGTGTGGCCTCTTAACGCCATCAAGATACACAGTAAACAAGATATCTGAAGCTGTTGCCTGTATTACACTATATTGTGTTTTATAGGAAACTTTAAAAAATAAGTAGAGGGCATTAAAATAATTATAAAAAGTATAGCATAGTAAATACAGTAACACAGTCATTGATTATCATCACCAAGTACCATGTCCTACACATAGGTGTACATGCCATATTTTGATGTGACTGGCAGCACTGGGGGTTTGTTTACACCAGCATCACCCCAGATGTGTGAGTGATGTGCTACACTGTGATGTCATGGTGTTGTGACATCACTAGGTGATGGGAATTTTTCAGCATCAGTATGATCTTATAGGAACACTGTCACATAGCAGTCCAGTATTATCTAAATGTCATAATGTGGAGCACTTGGGTGGAGGTTGAGATTTTCCTCCTCTCTGTCTGGTTGCTGCCAAACTTTCTTCTCTGATATCAGTTTATTTCTAAAACAACTCAAAGGCTGAGGATGTGGCACAGTGGCATATGTGGAGGCTGTGAATTCAATCCCCAGCAATAGAAAAAAAAAAAAAAGTTAACTCTTTTGTATCCTAGTGTGGTGGTGCACCCATGTAATCCCAGCAATTCAGGAGGCTGAGGCAGAAGGATTGCAAGTTCAAGGCCAGCCTCAGAAACTTAGTGAGACTCTGTCTCAAAATAAAAATAAAAAGGTCTGGGGATGTAGTTCAGTGGTAAAGCACCCCTGGGTTTGATCCTCAGTACCAAAAACAAATAAAATAAAACAGCTCAGATAGTTAGTTCTTCTTTCTCCTTGCTTTCCTCTGCTAGCCTGTGACCCTGTGAATCACCCATACAAATCTGCCAGGCAAAGTGTGAAGTCAGGAAAACCCCACTTTGGTGGCCATTTCCATATAAAGAAGTCTAGTTACATCACAGAGCTTGGACACAATCTGAGATGAGGATAGATGAACTTTAAAATTAAAGAATGAGGCCCTTAATGTGGGGTAAGGAAGTGAGGGAAAGGAGAGTCTAGCTGAATGACCATTATTTGGGTCTGAGCTTCTGTGACCTATAATTTCAGGACACACCTGTCTCATCCTATACAAACAGGGACTGTTCACTGAGAAAGCATCTCAGCATGGCGTCTGGGTCTGGCTACCTTTGTTGTGGCTGGGAAAAAGAGATGAGATAAATCCTCAAGGAAGGAAGCTGAGGCTGGTAGGCAGAAGGAACACAGGTGCAGAGGCAAGAGCAGCAGAGGGAATCAGCTTCTGGCTTGTTCATGGGGTTCTGAGCCTCCACCACAGGTCCCTGTGCTGTGGTATTGGCTAATGTTTGCCATTCCACACCGACTGCCTCCCCAGCATGGTTCCCGAGGCAGCATGGTGGTGCACAGGGACTGAACCTAGGAGACCTCACCCCCCTGTAACTAGTCATATAACCACGGGCAGTCTATAATGAGTCCCACTTTCCTCATCTTCTGCTTTTGTTTTGCTTTTTTGAAATGGAGTCTCAATGTGTTGTCTAGGATAATCTAACACCCAGGCTCAAGTGATCCTCCTCCTTCCGCCTCAGCCTCCCAAGTAGCTCAGACACATGCTACCACCCAGAAGTTTTGAAGGTCCCTAATAGGGACTGAATAGGACCATCCTGAACCAGGCTCATCTGTTAGCATTTCACATTTCTTTAATAAATTGTAGGGTAGATTCAATTTGAGTTTGATTTATTCATTCACCAAATATTAAAGTCCTATGATGTGCAGAAACCCGCATGGGACTTTCAAGTCCCCACCACCACCACCAACTCCCCCTCCTTGCCCAGACTTTGCCACCTCACTCCCTATTTGATTCTGGCTATCATTTTAGTTCTACTTTTTTAAAAAAAATTTTTAGTTGTAGATGGACACAATATCATTGTTTTATTTATTCATTACTTTTATATGGTGCTGAGACTCAAACCCAGTGCCTCACACCTGCGAGGCAAGCACTCTACCACTGAGCTACAACCCCAGCTCCTCAGTTCTACTCTTGACAGCTTTTTTGTTCACCACATCCCTGTCACCCCAGGAAAGTTCCCTGAATCCAGTAAGACACACTGGAGTCCTCTGCCAGCCATCTTCTGCAGGTGCACTCTCATCCGATGGCCTAAGGTTATGCTTCCCTCTCCCCACCGACATACTTTTGTAATTTAAAAGATTATACAGTGAAGCAGGAATACACTTGCTTATAAAAGAATTTTTAACAAAATAGACAAAGAGAAACTCTTCTTGACAATTCCCCTGCCTCCCAACTTTATTTGTTAGAAAACTCAGCCATCCCAGAATGATAGAGACAAGTTGAGTTGAAGCTGGCAAATAGATCTAGAGCTTTCCAAATCCATGCCCCTAGGCTCTAACCTGTGGACGAGATTATTGTCCTCTTTAAATAGTGACCAAGGTGGCTGGGCACAGTGGCTCATGCCTTTAATCCCAGCCACTTTGGAGGCTGAGGCAGGAGGACTGAGGCCAGCCTTAGCAATTTAGTGAGACCCTGTTTCAAAATAAAATTTAAAAGGATTGGGGATGCAGTTCTATGGTAGAGCACCCCTAGGTTCAATCTCCAGTACCCCAATAGATAAATAAATATAAAATATGAAAACACAAGGTGACCAAACTGGAACTCATTGGAGGCTGTTCTGGTGCTGGGAACAGGAAAAAGAGACTTCAGGTCCCCTAGCAGCAGGAGCTCTGCTTTATGGTTCTGGTGTGTCCTGCTACAGGAGATAAGTCAGGTAGTTCTAAGTTCAGATAATGGAGGTTGCACAGGAGAGGATGATTATAAAATCTGGAAAGAGGAAATGAGGAGAAGGGCGCCTTTGATGTCTGGCCAATGTTCCTGATTACGAAGGCAAAATTGTAGCAGGCAGGAGAGTTACCTGTCCAAGGCCTGGGTGAAGGTCTCAGAGAACTGAGAGGTTATTGCAGCAGAGGTGGGGGAGGAGAGAGGCTGGGAAACAGGAGACAGTGGAGAATGAGAATGGCTTGCAGAAGCACACGCCCTAAGAGGAGGAGATGCTGTGGATAAAGGAAGGGCAGCATTAAGTTTGGGGCTCAGTTGAGCCCTGGAATGCCCTTTGTGAGGAGGTAATGAGATCACATGGCTTCCTTCATGGGAAGGAGGCGGGCTGAGAACTGGAAGAGCTTGTTCAGTGGGGTTTGGAGGCCTGAGAAGAGAAGGGAAGTGACTGTGGATAATGAGCTGTCCCAGACTGCGCCTTGCAGAAGGCTGGCATTTAGAGGCACTCTTGACCGCCAAGGGAGAAAGGAGTCAGAAAGGGCTTTGTCTCTTCCAGGAATAAGAAGAGTTATTATTACAGATGTAATAATAAAACCAGCTCTCATTTAATGAGCACTTGCTGAGTGCTGGGCTCTGTGCTAGGCACTCAATATCCATTATCTTTAGTCTTCACAACAATCAAGAAGTATTTTTGTTTCTGTTCTGTAAATGAAGAGTAGGAGGCTCAGAAAAGTTAGGTAACTTGCCCAAGGTCACACAGGTAAATGAGTCAGAATTCGAACCTTAGGTCTGTCTTGAGAGGGAGAGGAATTAAATCAGAACAAATCAATTAAAAGAATGAGGATATAGAACCCATTAAAAAATATGAAACACCAGCTGGGTGCAGAGATGTGTACCTATAGTTCCACCTGCTCAGGAGGCTGAGGCAAGCAGGAGGGTTGCTTGAGCCCAGGAGTTCAGGGCCAGCATGGGCAACAGAGCAAGGCCCTATCTTAAAAAAGAGAGTGGCAGGGCAAGGTGGCACACACTGGTAATCCCAGTGTCTCTGGAGGCTGAGGCAGGAGGATTGAAGGCCAGCCTCAGCAGCTTGGTGAGACCGTGGCTCAAAATAAAAAGGCTGGGGATGTGGCTCAGTGGTTAAGTGCCCCTGGCTTCAATCCCTTTTGCCGAAAGAAGAAAGAAAGAAAGAAAGAGAGAGAGAAAGAGAGAGAAAGAAGAAAGAGGAGAGAGAGAGAGAGAGAGAGAGAGAGAGAGAGAGAGAGAGAGAGAGAGAGAAAAGAAAGAAAGAAAGGAAGGAAAAGAAAAGAATAAGAAATAGAACACATGCCACCAAAGGAAAATTCACATGTCTTTACATAGGAGTATAAAATGTGTGTAAAATTAAGTTCTAAGTCAGAATGACCATGAGAGCAAATTTCTCTCAATTTGTCCCTCATGGTAGCCTCGGGAACAGGGGGTGTCCCAATTCCTGGACTTTCAAGAAGATGAAGACTACCAATCCTTAAATTTCCCCAGTTTCCATGATCCCTCCCCAGCAACACCCTCACCAGATTCCACAGGCTCGTTTCTCCTGGCCGTCTCCTGGTATCACTAAGAGTACTGGTGGCTCAATCTGGAAACTGTGTTTGCATCTTTGTTATAGGACACCTTGCATCCCAAGGAAGCAGACATCTGGGTCTGTTTTCTCCTCAGGAGCCCTCTTCCTGGCTGAGACCTCCCTGGAAGAGGGGGCAAAGAC
Source organism: Ictidomys tridecemlineatus (assembly GCF_052094955.1). Classification (NCBI taxonomy): domain Eukaryota; kingdom Metazoa; phylum Chordata; class Mammalia; order Rodentia; family Sciuridae; genus Ictidomys; species Ictidomys tridecemlineatus. Next base: position 32,385,944 of record NC_135479.1, on the reverse strand, counting down.
AGCCTGGGTGTCACACACACCCACGGAAGACTGGTGCTGCCTTGCTAGGTAATGAACAGTCTTGCTTGAAATGGCTGGTTTTTGTTTTCAATCTGAGAATATTTGAAATACTTTCATGAAATCATACAAATGAAATCACATAAAAATATATGAATATTGGCTCTCATGCCACTAATATGGCTGTACAGGAAAATGTCACTATATTGTCTTTTTTTAAATAAGTATCTTTTTTTAGTTGTAATTGACACAATACCTTTATTCTATTTATTTGTTTTTATGTGGTGCTGAGGATCGAACCCAGGGCCTCTCGCGAGCTAGGCAAGAGCTAGGCAAGGGCTCTACCACTGAGCCACAACCCCAGCCCCACTATATTGTCTTTTTATCAGATTAAATCTAACTCCAAGGCCCTGTCCCACTAATTGGGTAGAAATTTGTTTCAAGGGAGCTTCCCTCAACAGAGGAGCACAAAAATCCCAGGGTTTTATGAAATCTAGAATGTCCAAGGAACTCCTCTGATATTTGTTCATGCCGGGTCACCACAAATATGTCCATTGTCCAAACACAAATGTTCCCTTGAAAGCCACGTAAGCACATCATCTGTGCCAGGGTCTAACCTCCCAGCATCTGACATTCGGTCATTCTACAGAGGCGCTCCATTTTTGGGCCCCACTGCGATTCTGACTGCTTACTTAGCTCATCCCCAGATCCTTCCCCCAATCCCTCCTGGTTCTAGAGGCGCTGACCATATGCACTCGTACTCATGCACTCACGCTCCTCACACTCCTTTCTGCCTTCAGGATGCTTACATTTCCTCAACAGGTTCAATTTTCACACACACACACACACACACACAAAAAAAAAAAAAAAAAAAAACAAAAAACCTGAAGTTTTTAAGGCTTTTGGCAAATGCCCCAAGGCAAGCAAATAGAAGGTGAGACTACCTTCTTGGACTGGAAGGAGGAAAAAGACACAGAGCAAAGCTTTCATTACACATAGTTTTCATTCTCTTTCATTCTTTCCCAATAGCATAAGATAAAACTCAGTATCTCAATATATTATCCTATGATATTCAAAGCAAAACACCAAAGTCCCCCTTTACTTCCTCCTAATTCCTCTCCCAGAGCCACCATTATCAGATCTTTGATTGTCTTTTTAGTTAACCACCAGTTATCTGGTGATAGGCCTTCAATATTTATCAATTTTAATGATGTAGTAGGCCCTGAAGGGCAACTAGGTTGGGGGCAGGATAGATTTCATCACAGCCTGGGGGGGAGACGGAAAACAGCAGAGAATTCCAACACAGTGGGAAAGTCTCTGGTTAGGGAGATGCAGGCAGGATAGAGCAGCAAGTGCCAGAAGTGTTTCCGGAATTCAGTTATTTTCTCTGGAACATGGGTTGCCAGTGGGGAAAAGGCAGGGGTGGAAAGCAAGCCATGGGGCAAGACTGGGGGGCAGGGCCCAGTCCAGACAGAGCCTTTTAAACTGTGTTTAGGAGTGCAGACTTCATTCCAGGAGCTATTCAGAGCTGTGAGAGCTTTAAGTAGATGGTAACATGCTCAAGTTAGCATTTTAGACTGCGTTGGCTATGTGAGTAGGGTAATGTGAACCTGGTCGGGAGGTTATTTCAGTCCATCAGGATATCAATGATCATGGCATATATTAGAGTAGCCTTAGTGAGAATGGAAGAAAGTGGTCAAATAAGAGGAATATGTAGGAGGTAGAATTGTTAGAATTTAATGATTGGATATTGGTGATTGGAGGTGGGAGCAAGGAAATAGAACAGGCTAGGAGGATAATATCTGGCTTGGATAACAGATGAATGAGTTCTGATCTCTAAGATAGGGAATCCTGGAGAGCAGTTTGGAGGGAGAGAATGACTTGTTCCATTTTGAACAGGCTGAGTTTGAGAATCTCACAAAGATTCTTCAAGTAGAAGGGCCCAGGGGGCAGTTGGATATATGTGTCTAGAATTCGAGAGAATACAGGCTGTGACCTAGTCTTCTGTATGAAGAACCAAGGCTCCGGGATTGACTGGGTCACTCAGAGCACTTTAAAAGTGAGAAGGGCCAGACACAGTGGCCTCTGCCTGTCAGCCCAGTGACTCTGGAGACTGAGTTAGGAGTATCCCACAACTTAGTGAGACCCTGTCACTAAATAAAATATTTTTTAAAAGATCTGGGAATGTGGCTCAGTAGTTAAGTACTCCTGGGTTCAATCCCAGGTACCAAAAAAAAAAAAAAAAAAAAAAAAAAGTAAACTGATCTTTAGTTTTTTTGGTTTTTTTTTTTTTAGCTTATTTTATTCTACTACTACTTTCCATTTCTTCTGATCTTTATCATTTGCTAGCTGTGTGTTCCTGGGCATGCTGCTTAACCTTTAGTGCCTCAGTTTTCTCATCTTTAAAATGAGGATAATAATAGTTTCCATATCATAGTTTTGTCATGAGAATGAAAATAGTTAATACCTAGGACTGGGGTTGTGGCTCAGTGGTAGAGCACTCACATAGAATGTGCAAGGCCCTGGGTTTGATCCTCAGCACCATATAAAAATAAGTAAATAAAATCAAGGTATTGTGTCCAGCAACAACTTAAAAATAAAATTTTAAAAAAAGAAAGACTTAATACACAGAAATGCTTAGAGCAATCACTGGCCCACAGTAGTTACTCAATAAATAGAAACCACTATATCATCCTCCTTATTTTTATTAGCATGGACAATGATCCTATTCATTTGGAGTTCTATGATTCCAGAGGATGGAGTCAGACAGCTAACTTCTAATCTTGTGTGACCTTGACATCTCTGAGCCTCAAGCTCCTCTTCTTTATATGAGGATGATAACATCTACCTCATAGTTAAATAATGTCTGAAGCCCTGGTGTGAAAGAGACATTTACTAATGGTTAATCTCCCCTTCCCTCTTCCATAGTTGTTGGTTTAGAACCAGGCAAATCTGGTGACTCTGACACCAGGTTTCCCACTTCTGTCCTGTTCTGCTTTGTAGATGCTGGTTCCTGGTTAAGGCCTGCGGGGCAGAGTGGTAGGTAAATATTTTCAAATCCTTCTCCAAAATGACTTTCCCCCTCTCCCTATCAGCCCTCTTGTCAGTGAGAGGCTTCTTGTGGTCATCATGAGAATGCTGGATCGTTGGGGGAGGTGGAAGAGCAAGCAAAGCCATGGGCCTGCTGGATCCAGTGGTGATACACCTTAGTATTCCAGCTATTTGGAAGGCTGAGGATCTAAGATAAAAAGGGCTGGGATGTAGCTCAGTGGTAGAGCACCCCTGGATTCAATCCCCAGTACTGCAAAAAAGAAAAAGGCAATGGACTTCTGTTAGAAGTCTATTCCTTCTTCCTTCCTTCCTCCCCTTATAGGGCCAGCAATCGAACCCAGGACCTAGCACATGCTAGGCAAGTGCTCTACCACTGAGCCACATCCCAGCCCTTACATCTTTTGATCTACTGGAGCAGCTGACTTGTGATTCCTTACCACACCAGATGAGATCTCTGCAGTCACCAGGGCAATCCTTCTCAAATGGTTCCTGCCCCGTGACTTATTCTTGCTGGCCTTTGCAGCCTTGTCTCCTGCCTTCTCTTTTGTGACAGACCTATTTTCCTGCAGCCCATCTCAACCTGATGTCTTGGCACAAGTGGCTTCCTCTGCCAAGAACATACCTCTCCATCACCATCCCTTTTTGCTCGTCCATTATGTGAACAGTACCTGTTTAGCCTCCAAGGAAGCTTCAAGTCATCTTTATCCTCCACGTAGGATTATTAGTCCCCTCTTTTTTTATTCTCCCACAGGCCCTTAAACAAACTGTTATGGTAACCTCACAGAATGATGTGTTTCCCTGCTTGTTTCCTGAGCTGCCTTAAGACAACAAGTTTCTCTTATTTGTCATTGACTCCTCAGTGCATTTTACAGTGCCTGGCACTCTGGGATTCTTCAGTGTTGGTAGAATTAAAAAATGAATGAATGTACGAACAGATGAATGGACAGGTAGACAGACTAATTGAGTTTGTTGAGCAAGGAGCTATATCTTCACTCAAGTAATTATAGCCCAAGCCTCATTCCAGCCTTTTTCTGGGGGCAGGGGTGGGTAACCTTTCTCCCTCACTAAACTTCAATCACCACCAGCCTAGTAGTCCTTAAATTCTCAGAATAAGATTGGAATTCCTTCCTATATTGACACACCTGACCTAGAGATTTTTGTTCACAAGGATACAATTCAAAGCAAGGTAGTACTTATTTATTAAGAACCTACTATGTTCAAGGGACTGTAGTTATACAATGAGAGGAAATAGCTGGAAGTGCTTTCAGAAAGTGACTGTGTTTCTAAATCTATCTTCAACATTATTGTCTTCATAAATTCAAAATTCTCTATGGTTTCCCTGGTGGTTCCTTCTGGAAGTCCTTCAGACTTCAGCATGAGTGGAGAGGAAAATGTGGGCAGCTCCCTGGGAGGAATTCCTTTCTTTCCAGGATACACTGAGTTTCCACCATATGGGAATCTCTGGTAGATAGGATTATCCAGAATAAAATAAACCATCCTTTGTTCTCATAGCACTCTGTCATTTTATTCAGGAAAAGTTGTATTCCAGGGAGTTTGAGAATCATCTTGAAAGAGAAGAGTTTTAGTAGGGCAGTCTCATCCCTTTGATGAGGGGATCCTCAAATTTCTGCTAGCTCATGTTGGCCCACTTCTCTTTTAATCATTGTTCAGCATCAACTGGGCTTAGAGGCACGGGGACTTGGACTGGACCTTCAGAGTAGATGGGCCTTGCTGGCTCCTTCTCCACTGCATCTTTTTGGGGACAGGAGGAGCTCCTAGGAATTATGCTAACCAAGTCCCCTCCCAAGATAGTTGCTTCTCCCTACCAACACCTTGCTTGATCCTGTTATGGGCATAGAGAACAGGCAAAGGAGGAGAGTGGGAGAAGCAAAATAGCATCAACTTAGAAGACCCATGCCATGGGAGAGATGAGAATCCACAGGACAACAGCTGCTGGGAGCATCTCAGGGAGGCAGGAGGCACCAGCAACACCTAGTTATTGGAGCAGGTAGAAGGATCAGGAATTGAAAAGTTGGGGCCAGAAAAGGAGCTCTCTGCATCTGGCCAGTTTAGAAAAGCAGGAGGGTTGTTGGAGCTGCTTTGCAGCTGCCTCTTCATTTATATTCCTCTAGGAGAGCCTTTCTCCAACCTGTCCTCCCACCTGTATCCTTGGCCCCAGAACCTCTGAAATGACAACTAATGGTTACTAGCATACCACCAAGCTATCCAGTAATAAGGCCCACTCTTTGGTACCACCAAAAGGCCTACTTGGAACCTGCCTAGAATAGTTAGAGGGCTTGGTTCTCTATCCTGCCTCCTAGAGCCTTCCTAACCCAGGTCTTTTTCTCTCTCTCTCTCTCTCTTTCTCTCTGCAGTCCCACCCCCTGTACCTGTGCAATGCCAGTGATGATGACAATTTGGAGCCTGGATTCATCAGTATCGTCAAGCTGGAGAGTCCCCGACGGGCCCCTCGCCCCTGCCTGTCACTGGCCAGCAAGGTAGATTCACATTTGACCCTCCAAATGCCCTGAATGTACCCAGCTCCAGGCTGTGAGAGGCCCCTGGGCTGTCTTGTTACCTTGTCATTTAAGAGTGATGTGCTTGATTCCCTCAGGTTTTCCTCACCTGTGACTGGTCAGAGAGAGGTGAAAATCCACGCCTCTGCCTTTTCTCCACCAACCAGCACCATCAGAACTTTTTGACTTGCATGCTAGCTACCCAGCCTCTTCCTCCTCTATCACTTAGGAATTCCTAAGTCCCTTCTCCTGTCCAGATCAGAGCAAAGATGATTTAGATGAAGGGCTCTTCTGTCCTTCAGAAATACTTACTGAGCACTTTTCTAAGAACAGCAAAACAGAAGCCATCGCCCCTACCCTTAAAATGTTTGCCTGTTTTTCCGAAGTTGTGAACTGCTGGCCTGCAAGCTAGCTTTGGCTTGCACAACGGTTGTGCTTAGCCCACACAATGACTTTTCAAAACATAAGTCAATTGCTACATTTAAAGATTGGATATGTTTACATAAAACTCCAGATTTTCAGCTTTTCTGGAAGAAAACTCAGAAGCTCCAACAGCACTTGCCCCACATTCTCACAGGCCACAGTTGGCAGGAGCTAGGGAGGAGCTGCCTCCTCTCTACAGCTTCGGGCTCCCTCTGTTCGCCATGTTCTACTCTATCCTGCTACCTCACTGGCCCTGGAAATATTTGTTCTTGTGATCCCTGCTTTAACTAATAATGATAGTTGCTGTTTTCTATGTGATTACCACTGTACCCAGATTTACATACATCAGATTCTTTGTATGTATCATCTCATTTACTTTTTACAACAATCTGGAAAGGCAGGTATTCCTCTCCATTTGGCATAGGAGGTAAGTGAGAATCAGAAACATTAAGTGACTTGCCAGAGCAACACAACTCAGGAGGGGTGGAGCTGATATTTGAACCCAGCCCTGTCTGGTTCTCAACTTAGGTTTTTAATCTTTCTACTGTGCTGCCTTCCATTCTAGCTGGAAAATTTGAATGTATGCATACAGTATATTTAGATTGTATGTGGCACAGATGGGTGTACTTAAGGGAGAGGATCCTGCCTCCAGGGTTGGTAAGAGAGGAGAGTAATACCCACAATCTTTGTGCTGGTTCCTTGTACTCATGCCCAGATCCCTTGGGGATTTCCTGATCCTCCTGAGATTCAAAGGGAAATAACCTGAGGTTCTTAATTCATCCCACAGAGGGCAGGGTTATGGGCAGATTCTGAATATAGCTTTGGGGATGTAGCTCAGTGGTAGAGTGCTTATGTAGCTTGCACAAGGCCCTGGGTTCAGTCCCTGAGGCCCCCACAGGTAATTGATGATATTCTCCTAGTCTGGCCATGCTAATGCAGGAGGGGTTCCAGGGAAGGTAGGAAGCAGGGGCTGGGTCACATATAGAGGAGCTGGAGACTGTGGCATCCCTGCAAAGCTCTAGAGATCTTTAATGAAAGCAGAATTTTGTTAGTCTAAAGCTGCCCTGTTTCTGGGTATTTCATTTTCCCTGTTTGACAATTCATTTATTCATTTGGTAAGCAGCCTGGACTACATGAAGTAGAGTGTGAATGTGAGTAGACCATGTGTTGGGGGGAGGGGGAAGAAGTATTCAGAGAAACTATGATGGGTTTCTTGTTTCTTTCTTCTTCTCTTCTTCCTCCTTCTCTTTCTCCTTCTTCTTTACCTATTATAAAAGACAAATATGTTTATCTGGAAATTTTACAGAAAATTGTAACTAAGTTCTTAGAAATGTCTAAAATTCTGCCACCCAGAGTCCCCACTGTTCTTTTACTGGAGTGCATGCCTTCACAGCACATAGACACTTAGTAAACTCAGGGTGCATCCATGGGGGAGGCTTCTCTTTGCCTCTGGAGGACCGCACTACTGCAGAGAGCTGGGACATGTACACAGATGCTGTGATCAGCGCCCTTTGAAGTGTTGTTTCCTTCACCATAAAATGAGACTTTGATTTCTATCCCCATGATTACAGGGGTAAAAATGATGTATGTCAAGTGCCAAATAGTACCTGAGTTAAAACAAACACAAAACCATAAACCGTTAGGGTTTAGAAGGACTACCTGGGCTGACCTGGGCTGCTACCTCGTGACCACAGTCCCTGCTTCCTCCCCTGCACATACTCATTGCCTGGTTTCTCCCTGTCACTCCGTGGGAATTATTCTAGCCCCAGCCCATAGCTTCTGATTGGTCAGTTCCAAGCCTTCCTATAGGTTTCATCCTTTGACCTGACCAAGTAGCTCCTACCTGGGCTCCCGGCTCAACAGAGGTCTGTGAGAGTAGTAATATGAGTCTTTGAACTACTTCCAAGGTTTCAGAAGTCCTTTGGGCTTGATCGAAACATTTGTTTTTGCTTTTGGTTAGAATTCTATCAGTTAAATGTGTTAATACAGATTATCTCATGGGAATATGAATTGCATATAATAAATGTAGTTAGTTTAGCATGTATTTTTTAATATAGCCTTGGGGGGTATAAGAGTAAGTTGACATCTTTGGGAAGGTAAAACTTGAAAACCATTGACCCATATTAGCTCTGTTGTGGTTTTTCCTATTAGTATCAATGTTGCCACCATCATTGACAAAGCTGGGATTCGTGAGAGTTTGAAGCCTAGTTCCCCTGCTGTTCCTAGTATGACTTGGGCATTTTAGCTCATCTCTCTGAGCTTCTGTTTCCTCATCTATAGAAGTAGAATAATAATAGGACATATGTCATAGTAGTCATGAGGATTTAATGAAACAGTACAAATGGAAGCTCTTAGCCTTATGCACATAGTAACCATTCAATAAATGAGTGCAGTTATCATTCTATCATCATCATAGACATCATTATCCCCCACTTTTTATTTTTTTATTTTTTGGTGTTGGGGATTGAACCCAGGGCCTCACATGCTCCACTATAAGCTACACACCCTCATCACTAATTCCAAGCTTATATAGTTCACAAAGCTGTCCCCTCCACCCCTTCTATTTTTTCTCTCTCTTTCTCTTCTCTGAAACCCTCACCATAATTCTTTGGGACTTTTCCAATCTTGTCACCACCCCTAGCTAGTCACCCAAATTGGTTTCTGTTTCTTTATTTCCACACTCATCCTAGTGATAAGCCAGGCCCTTATCATCTCACGCCTGGACTAGTGCAGATCTGGAGAGAAGCAGGTGGATGCAAGCCCTGCCTCTGTCACCATGGAGACCACTGCTTGGTGGTTAAGGGCAGGCACTCTAGAGGCAGAAGTCCTAGATGGGAGTCCTGCCTCTACTCCTTATCTATTGGTGACCCTGGGCAAGTTATTTAGTCTCTCTGAGTCTTGGTTTCCTCAACTTGAAAGTGGGGCTGATGGGACTGGGGTTGTAGCTCGGTGGCAGAACACTTGCCTAGCATACATGAGACACTGGGTTCTATCCTCGGCACCATATAAAGATAAATAAATTATAAAATAAAGGTATTGTGTTCATCTACAACTAAAAGAAAAAAGACTGTGCCTTAAAATAAAAGTGGGGTTGATGGCTTTCTTATAGAGTAAGGCATAAATGAAATTGTGTATGCAAAGCATGTGATAATAGCTGATATAATCACAACCTAATACTTAAGGAACACTTACTATGTGCTGGGCCCTATTTTAAGTGCTTTCCATGGACCAATTTATATAGTCCTCACAATAACCCTATGGAGTGGGTCCCTTTATTATTCCATTTTACAGAAAGGAAAACCAAGGCACGGACAGGTTAAAGATCTTGCTGAAAGTCTCACAGCTGACGGTTGGTAGCAGAGTTAGGATTCAAATCTAAGCAGTCTGGACAGAATGGATCTCAATAAAGGTTATATCCTTTCTCCTTCTTTCTACCCTTGCTTTCAAGTCTGGAGGAATCCCACCTCTCCTATTGAAACTTTTCTTCCTGGCACAGTAGAAACAGAAATTCCTCCCTGCAGCACACCGCCAGCAGTTAGGGTCCTTGATGTGCTGTCAACATCATGTCCTGCTCTGTGTACGTTTCATGGAGGTGCCTTGGTGTAGGGGTAGGCAAGGGCCCTTCCCCCACTACCCCCACCTCAAATGAGCTGCCTCACATTGATCTGTTTTGTATACTGAATATTTGTGTCAGATCAATATCTGACAGATAGCGGAGGGAAAGGCATTCTGAAGTGAAAAACATTGGACTACTGGTCTATTCCATTCATTTGTGCTCTAGAATATTATCAACATCATAATTTGTGCACATACATGCCTTATCTCCACAACTAGATCATGAGTTGTTCTAAAGGGCCTGGCCTTCCCTGGCTTGGTGCTTACTCAATCTTGGATGAGCAAGAGATATACAGACAATGTCACTGAGGTCTCTAAGGCCTAGAGAAAAACAACAGCTGACCAGTGAGCCCAGTGAGCAGAGGCAGGATTTTATCTCACTCTCACTGCTCACTCTAATAACTCACAGGCAGGCTAGCTTGTCCCTAGGGCTGGCCCACTCTGCAGTATACAGCAAGGGCTCTGGGTGGTCCTTTTGAAACCCAGTTTTCTGTCCTGTGGGCCTGTCTACTCTCTGTCTGCCTTCTAGATTCTAGTCCCCAAAGAAGTACTTTTTTTCTCCCTAACTCCTATTCTCTTGGGAGCAGGTGGGATAGGTGGCATTGGGGTGCCATCTGTCCCCAGATCTTGCTTTTTATTCCTAGAATTCTGGACACAGGAACCCACTACCTGAAAGTTCTGTTTGTTTTCTCCTGTTGGCCAACTCTCTGGGCTCTTTGATCACTTTTACAACTTTGTAATTATGGGCTGTAATGGGATAGGGTGTTTGAACATCATAGTAATTGCTTTTCACTGTTCCTACCCCAATTCTTCAAAGAGAGAGGGGTGGACAAGCAAGAAAATCTCCAAAGAAGCAAGTCTTTACTTTCCCACATGCTATTCCGGGCCAGTCTGGGTCCAGGGTCTTGTCTGGGCATAGGAAACCTAAGGTCCCTACTTCATGACAACTGGAATGTGAAAGTGCCAGTAGGGTTCCCCAGCCAGGGATTCCTTTCCCTTGTCACTACTCCCTCACCCTTGCTTTGGAGGGCTCTGAAGATAAGGGAGCTTCCTTCTGCCTGGAGGAGATGAGGTAGGGTAGACTTCCTGGGCCAAATTGGATGAGGGAACAATGGAAGCTGTGACTTCTCAGCTCCTTCAGTAATTCCATTCTGAAGTCTTCCTGTGAATTTCCAGTAAATTAACCTTGACTAGATCCAGGCTGGGCCTAAATGCTGGTAGAGGGCCCAGCCCAGATCCTGGGAGAAGGAGTGAAGAAAGAGGGAGTTATCTTCCTAAGCAAAATGGAGCCCATTTGAGTGTCTCCACCACCTTCTCCCACTCCCCTGCCTGCAGGCAGCTGGTTCTGAGGGGCCCCCTGGTCTCTGTCATTGCTTGAGGAGTAGGGAGCAGGAGCAAGGAGCTGCTCCCAGCCTGCCTGGCAGGAGACCTGCCCCAACAGGCTCTCCCTGGGAAGGCAAGCAGAGATCAAAGCCTTGAGAGATGAGTAAGTCCCAGCACTGGCTCCTCTTGCTGCCACTACCACTTGCAGAAGGGTTAACTCTTTCACTGCATGCGGAAGGGCTCAGAGACTCAGCAGGGGCCTGGGATGGGAGGTCACAATCTGACACCATTAAAATGAGCCTTTGCTCTAGGGAGGAAGGCTGGAGGGTGGCTGTGCCCAGCAAGGGGACCCAACACCAGGCCAAGAGCAGCTCCCTGGTGGTGCCTGTGCCTGTAGTTGGTTGTTGGTTTGCTATTGCACCTCCATCCCACCCTTAGCTCTTCTCTCCCTCTCCTGACCCCTCCACAGCCCTAGACCCCTGCTTTTTGTTCTCTTCCTGCCTCTGATATCTGCTCTGCCTGGTGGCTACGTTCTGCTTCCTCGCCTGCTCTTGGAGTCCTTGGTGACCATGCATCTGCATGTGGACACAGTTGTGTCCTTGTGGGAGCAGCTCCTCAGGTCCCTCTCTACTCGAGTCACCCTAAAGGATAGGATGAAGCAATAAAGCACTGGACAAGGACTCCTCTAGGTCCTGGAACTGTAGCCAGAGAGAGTTGGCAAGCTGAGAGTGCTGGGGACAGAGCCTGTGAGATGGGCTTTCCACAGAGAGGAATTGTGTGGGAACAGTGTCCAGGCTCTCCGGCACTCTGCCTAGCAGGGGATGCCCCACAGGCTCCTCTGTCAGGAAGGGCCGGGTCCTGGAGAGTCCAGCCCTGTTCCAAAGTTCTCTGCTTTCTTCCTCTTCCTGTGTGTCCTCCTCCCAGGGGTTCCAGTCATTCATTACTTCTTGTTCTCACACCACTTGTGCCCCGAGGGCAGGGACTGTCCTTAATTTATCCTTCACCCACTCTGAGTACCCAGAGCCATCACTGGGTATCCAATAAACCCTTATGTTTATTCCAGTATGAAGGGAAAGACTGAATGTTACCTTTTGAAGGTGGGACCTGGGTGGGCTCAGGGCAGGGGGGACTAGGCTCCCTGACTCCTTGCATGTGGATATGTGAGTGTGCAGAGGTGTGTTGCATCCAAAATCCTTGGAAGGGATAGATGTGCAGTCTCGGGCCTGGCCTTAGACAGTTTGTGACCCTCTCTGACTCCAGCCAAACCTCTGCTGTGTGTCTCTGTAGGCCCGGATGGCCGGTGAGCGAGGAGCCAGTGCAGTTCTATTTGACATCACAGAGGATCGAGCTGCCGCTGAACAGGTACCCAGGGACACTGGGGTGTTCAAGAAGGGAGCTGAATGAAGTTCCCAGGGGGAGGAGAAGTCACAACAGCCCTTGTGGACACTGTTTCCGTAGCTGCAGCAGCCCCTAGGACTGACTTGGCCAGTGGTGCTCATCTGGGGCAATGATGCAGAAAAGCTCATGGAGTTTGTATATAAGAACCGGAAAGCCCATGTGAGGATTGAGCTGAAGGAGCCCCCTGCATGGGTAAGCACACAGAACCTCCATCTTTGCCATGGCACATGTTCTTACCTCTGTTTTGTCCTGTGGCAACTCCTACCCTAACCCCTAAGACTCCTGGAGCTGAAAGAAACTCTAGAAACCCTCTGGGTCCAAGTTCATCCCTCATCTGCATGCCTTTGGGCAAGTTTCTCTCCCTCTCTGGGCCTCATCTACCGAATGAACAGATTAGGTCCGAAGAGTTCTGAAGTTGCTTTAAACTCTGTGGTTTCATGGTGTGGAGCAGCAGAGCTTGCAAATTTAGCGCTCTGACCCATGACTCCTGGTGGGTACTTTTCCACTGGCCAGGAATCTCACCCAGCTGATCCACCTTGTAGAGGGGTCTCTTTCCTCCTTTTCCCTCAAACACATGGGTTTCCACATAGCATTTCTCATAGCTGCACCTGGAAAACCCTTTCCCATGAGTGCCCTGGGCAGAGAGGGACTGCCTAATCCCGCTTCTGGTTCATGCCTTCCTTATCCTCAGATGAGAGACTCGAGGCAACCCCCGCTCTCTGTGTGTCTTCTGCACTCTACCATTTCCTCCCACATTGATCCATTTTCTTGTGAAGTGTTATCTTTTCCCTCTCTGTTTGCCCCCCAGCCAGATTATGATGTATGGATCCTCCTGACAGTGGTGGGCACCATCTTTGTGGTCATCCTGGCTTCTGTGCTGCGCATCCGGTGCCGTCCCCGCCACAGCAGGCCGGTAAGCAGTGTGGGCTCCTTGGTGGAGGTGGGCATGGAAGTAGGAGGGAGGGACGGGGACTGAAAGGAGAAAGTGAGGAAGACAGGCACCTTGATGTTCATGAAACCATCCACTGACATCTAAGTACCCTGGCATCTGCTCTATTGAATTTCTGGCAGCTTCTCCCCAGATTGCTCATCCATTTTTTCTCCAAATATATTTAACAGCTATTATGTCAGACACTATCCCAGTCATTGGGAAGAGCACAGTGAGAAAACCACAAAAACCAGATCCTCAAAGAGTTTTTATTCTAGTGGGAAGAGACAGACAATAGACTAAATACATAAAATAAATAAATACATAATATTTTAGATGATAGAGAAAATAACCAAAGGGGAAGAGAATACAAAATGGACAAGGTTGTTTTTATTTTTAATTATTTACATATTTATTTATTTGCAGTTCTAGGGATTGAACCCAGTGGTGCTCCACCATTGAGCCGCATCCCCAGTTCTTTCTTTTTTTTCAATTGTTGATGGACCTTTATTTTATTCATTTAATTGTATGTGGTGCTGAGAATTGAACCCAGTACCTCATGCATGCTAGGCAAGTGCTCTACCACTCACTGAGCCACAGCCCCAGTACCCCCAGTTCTTTTTATTTTTTATTTTGAAGCAGGGTCTCACTAGGTTGCTAAGGCTGGCTATGAACTTATGTTCCTCTTGCCTCAGTCTCCTGAGTAGCTGGAATTCCAGACGTGAGCCACCACTCTTGCCTCTGTGATAGGCAAGACTGAAAAAAGAGAAACCAAATGGAGGCTATTACAGGAACCCAGGTGATAGTAATGGTGGCTTAGATTAGGGAGGTAGCAGTGAAATGGTAAGAAATAGTTATTCTGGGTATATTTGATATATTTTGAAGGCAAATCCAACAGGTTTACTAAAGGCTTAATGTGAGTTATTGGTATGTGTGTGTGTATGTGTGGGGGGGGGGAGGGAAAGAGAGAGAGAGAGAGAGAGAGAGAGAGAGAGAGAGAGAGAGAGAAAGTCAAAGATGGCACCAAGATTTTTGGCCTGAGCAATTAAAAGAATGGGATTGCCATTTATAAGATGGAAAAGATTGAGGGAGGACAGGTGTGAGGATGGGGGTGGTTAATTAGGACTTCAGTTTGGGACATGTTAAATCTGACATGTCTATTAGATATCCAAGTTACAATGTCAAGCAGTAGTTAGTTAAGAAAGTATCTATCATGGGTCATCAGAGGAAGAAAAATTTAATGAAAGGAGGTAGGCAGGAGCTCTGAAGGGATAAACTCCCAAGGGTGGCCAATTGACCATATAATCTAACTGGATGACTGGGAACTAAGTCCAAGCTAGTGCCCATGCAGTGGGTGAGGAAACAAAATACTTTGCTCATTTCTGAGTCCCACTCCTCTTCCTAGGACCCCCTTCAGCAGCGAACAGCCTGGGCCATCAGCCAGTTGGCCACCAGAAGGTACCGGGCCAGCTGCAGGAGGGCTCAGGCTGAGCGGCCAGACTCAGGTAGCAGCTGTAGCTCAGCCCCTATGTGTGCCATCTGCCTGGAGGAGTTCTCTGAGGGCCAGGTAAGGCGGGCCTTTGGCTCACCTGCATGACCAGGTAGGGAGGCAGATTGAAGCTAGGGTGGGAACTAGGGTGGGAGTGGACAGGCCTAGAATTGGCATCGGTGCTCTGGCTATGTCTGTGTCTTGTGTATCCTGCATGAGACAGAAGCAAGGGACTTCTCTGAGATTTGGTCACTTTCCTGGAGAAGAGCACCATTGTTTGTGGAAAGAGAACCATGCACCAGACCACAGTGGTACTTTAGATGCATTATCTCATTTCAGCCTCATGACAGTGAAAATTGAGGTAGATTTGTCTTTTATCCTCATTTTGTAGCAGAAAACTGTTAAGAGACTTGCCCAAAGTCATGCAGCAAAGTGGCAAAACCCAAATCCATATGAAACCAAAGACCACACCCTTTCATTCTCCTGTGAGGTCTTTTGTGATGAGATGAATGCAGGAAAGAAAGGCCGATGGGAACTGATGGGAATTTGGGAATGGAGGGATCTCCTGGTCCTGGCCCCACCTATGATTTGGACACTTTTGTTTTCTCTAGGAGCTTCGGGTCATTTCTTGCCTCCATGAGTTCCATCGCTCCTGTGTGGACCCCTGGCTACATCAGCATCGGACTTGTCCCCTCTGCATGTTCAACATCGTAGGTAGGAGCTGGGCCAAGGACTCCCATGTGCAGGCAAACAGGTCTAGAACGTGGCTTCACTCTGGGAAAGGGTTTCTGCCATGAAGCTGAAGAGGAAGAACTGTCATGGTAGTCATTTCAGTTGTTCACTGCTTAAGAGCACCTCATGGACAGGGGGGAGTACATTCAGATAGTAGACATCTTTATTATCTTAAAAATTGTTTGTTATAATAACTTTTTTTATTCTAAATCTGGGTGATTTGCATATTTACTGTTCCAATTTTCTGTCAATAATGTACCCTATTCTTTTTTTTTTAAAGAAAGAGTGAGAGAGGAGAGAGAGAGAGAGAGAGAGAGAGAGAATTTTTTTTTTTAATATTTATTTTTTAGTTCTCGGCGGACACAACATCTTTGTTGGTATGTGGTGCTGAGGATCGAACCCAGGCCGCATGCATTCCAGGCGAGCGCGCTACCGCTTGAGCCACATCTCTAGCCCCAATGTACCCTATTCTAAAAAAAAAAAAAAACTCCAGTATATATGACAATTTTCTAAAAGATGAAAGTGAAATAAATATCTTAAGGAAAGAGAACCTTTTGCTAATCCACCCAAAGGTACAATATGGGATATCAGTGGCCCTGGGGGAAAGAGTCCCAAATTACTAGTGGGAAGAGCAGGGATTGACTACATGGTAGGACTCCCAGGGCAATCAGCCTGACTGGAAGTAGCAAAGGAGCCAGACAACGTAGGGACATCCTTGGTCCCCCAAATTCTGAGCTCACAGGCTATGCAAGCTCAAATAGGTTTGCTACAGCCACATCTTTCTCATTTCAACCTTCATATGGGTTTATGGTTTCAAACACCTGTGCTTTTGGTTCTTTTTTCCAGAGGGAGATTCATTTTCCCAGCCCCTTGGACCCTCTCGATCTTATCAGGAACCAGGCAGGAGACTCCACCTCATTCGCCAGCATCCTGGCCATGCCCACTATCACCTCCCTGCTGCCTACCTGTTGGGCCCTTCTCGGAATTCAGGCACTCGGCCCCCTCGACCTAGACCCTTTTTACCATCCCAGGAGCCTCGGCACCAACGTATCCCCAGAGCTGCACATCTCCGGGCTGCAGGTGAACAACAGCGCCAGGCAGTGGCTCAGTACCCCTATGCTCAGGGATGGGGGCTGAGCCACCTCCGATGCACATCTCAGCACCCCACATCTTGCCCAGCGCCTCTGCGCCGGGCTAGGCCTCATGACAGCAGTGGGTCTGGAGAAAGCTACTGTACAGAACGCAGTGGCTACCTGGCAGATGGGCCAGCCAGTGATTCCAGTTCGGGGCCCTGTCATGGCTCTTCCAGTGACTCAGTGGTTAACTGTACAGACATCAGCCTGCAAGGCATCCATGGCAGCAGCTCTACTTTCCGCAGCTCCCTGAGCAGTGACTTTGACCCCTTGGTGTACTGTAGCCCTCAAGGGGACCTACAGGGGGAAGAGATGCAATCCAGTGTGACCTCTCGGCCCCGTTCCTTGGACTCAGTAGTGCCCACTGGGGAAACCCAGGTTTCTAGCCATGTCCATTACCACCGGCACCGACACTACCACTACAAAAAGCGGTTCCAGTGGCATGGCAGGAAGTCTGGCCCAGAAACTGGAGTCCCCCAGTCCAGGCCTGCTGTTTCTCGGACACAGCCTCAGCCAGAGCCACCTTTTCCTGATCAGCAAGTCACCAAATCCAACCCAGCAGCTCTTTTGGGGCAGCCCTCCAATCCACAACGGCCCAGGGCCCTCACAGAGCCAGCTCCTGACCCACCTGAAGCTGCCAGTTCCAGCCCCAGTTCCCCTGGTCTTTTAAACTTGCAGAAATCCAGCCTCACTGTTCGACATCCACAGAGAAAACGGCGGGGTGGTCCCTCAGATCCCACTCCAACCTCTCGGCCTCAGGATTTGACTGTGCACCCAGCTTGCCAGATGTTCCCTCATTACAGCCCCAGCCTGGCATACCTTTGGCCCCCAGAGGCCCACCCGTTGGTCTTTAGACCTCCAGGCCTGGATAGAAGGTTGCTACCAGAAGATCCAGGCCCCTGTTACTCAAGTTCACAGCCAGTGTGGTTGTGTTTGACTTCACGCCAGCCCTTGGATCCTCACCCACCTGGGGAGGGGCCTTCTGAATGGAGTTCTGACACCCCAGAGAGCAGGCCGTGCCCTCACCCACACTGCCAGATGTCGCCAGCCCAGCCAGGTGAGTTTTCAGGGGAAGTAGATGTGGTGGGGAGAGGAGACTAAAGCTGGGATTCCAGGACAGGTGAAATCAGTCAACAAGGGTTTATGGAAGCTGAGAAGTCTACAACAGAGGTGACATTCAAAATATGGAACAATTGGCATAGCATATGATGTTGTTAGAGTACCCTGACTCTGCCAAGTGCTATCCCTTTAGTTGCCAGATGATAGGGAAGCCCCAGAGGAGGTACTACTGTGGCTGAGACATGAGAAAGGCAGTTGGGATGGTTTAGGGCAGCAACTCAAACCTAAGTGTTTAATAATCTGATAATTGGTACAGCTCTACCAAAGCCACAGCTCAACTTTAGCTCTACATATGAAGAAGGCCTTGGGGAGACCATGATCTTATAGAAAAAATACTTACAGATAACCATAACACTAAGCCATATAGCTACATGAATGATGTGGGAAAAAAAGTAGAAATCATATAGGTGGTTCCCAGCCACCCTGGGAATCCTCAGGTTTTGGTAAAAGAATGTTACAGCTTCCCTATCAAGTACCTTTTAAATAAGACCAAACTCATTTTCTTGTGGACTCAGTGAATCCCTATAGTATAACCAGTGGTGACAATGTAAATCCTCAGCTTTAAACTGTGGATATTTATTTGCCTGAATACTCCTCTTCCCCTTTCAGGCCCTCCACCTCCCATACTTCCCCACCTTCTCCCATTGTGTGTATGATATAGCTCTTTGTCTATAGTCATCTCTGGAATTCTTTCACCTCAAAAGAGGACCTAAATATCCTAAAATGTAAAGCCTCATAGTCTAGAAATCCTATAGGTAGAACCTGAGAGCTGCTGTCATTCATTCATTCACTTCCTCTCTCCTTTTTTCCTTCTGATTTCATGCTTACTATGTGCCAGCCCCTGAGGACATGGGACTTGCCAGCCAGGGAATCCAGGTCTGTGGGAAGACAATCATACAAATAGTTATAGTATATAGGATAAATCACTTCCATAGAGCCATGTGTGTGGTGATTCCCTACTGATGGCCCCTGCCCATGTCTTAGGTCCAGCCTGAAGATCAATGCAGAAGCCCTCCCCAGGGTCATGAAGGTTGCAGCTGCATATCCAGTGTTGTGCAACACAGCTCCCCTGCTCCTCTGTCTTCTATACTGTTGCCAGGGTCATCTGCCTTACACAGAACTGTCTAGAAATCTTCAAATGTTCTGTCTACAGTAAGGAAAACTCCAACAACCTGGTTTGGCCTTCATGAATCCAACACCAACTAGCCCATCTTCCCAACCTAATTTTCCACTCTTTCCCTTCCCTTCTCTTGCCAACTATACTTTAGTCAAACTGGAAAATCACTTCTTACAGTTCTTGCACCCCAGAATATCCTGCTGCCTTTCCTTTTTCTATAAGTTTAATTCCCATCTATTCTTGTAAAACCAACTCATGTATCTTTATTTCCAGGAAGCCTTTCTGATTGCTGCACTTGGACGTGGTCTCTCCCTTTTCTCAATGCATCTCTTGTAACCCCAGTCCTGTCCTACTGGCATAATAGCCATTTGCATGCATGCCTTCTCTCCTGTAAGGGTGTCAGGTCCCTGCTTATTGTTTTGGGTCTTCTATTTGGCAAATGGTAGCAGGCCAAATTCACAGTGAATGCTTAATAAATATTTATTGGGTGAATGAATGAATAGTAAGTATTGATAACACACTGGTTGCTGTATGTGTTTCTCTAGATTTGTTTTTTTCTCTCCTAGTTTCCCAACAGAGCCCTCTCAGCTTTCAGTCTAATTACCTTTCCAGAGCTATTCCCTGATCTTCCTTTTTGTGCAGTTCCTTCCCAGCCACACTCTCCACAGGTGGAAGAAGCAGGATCCCATCCTAATCCATAATGACCTCTTCCTCCCTTCTCTCCACATATAGGATCAGAGGAGGAGCTTGAGGAGCTGTGTGAACAGACTGTGTGAGATGGTCAGGCCAAGCTCCAACCAAGAGTGTGCTTCAGTCATTTAGACTCCTACCTGGCACGAAGTCCACTTCTGGGAGAAGAAAGGACCTCAGCAAACACCCCCTTTTTTGCCATACTTCCTGTAACCACTAGGAGAGGAATGGTGATATGGGGGTAGGGAGCTACTGTTTCCAGATCCTGGCTCTAGGTGTTGTCTGCAGTGCAGAGAGCCTGTGTCCAGCCAGGCAGCCAGCTTCTACCTGTGTGCATTTGTGGGCTGGATCCAGTGCTGAGCTGTCGAGGGAAGGAAGCTGGGGTGGGTAGCTAGGTGTCACAAAGGTGCTGCTCCTTCCCCCAGCCCTGCTCATTCTCCCTCCCCAGGCCTCATGTTCATACCAGCCAATGCATTCAGATGAATGCATGACCCTTCTCACCTCCTGCCTTGAGTGATCTCTGCACATGAGCTTTGGCTCTTCTCTGGAAGCCACAGCATCAGGGGCAACCCCAGTTTTCTTATTTTCCTTCTTTACAAAAGGACCAGGAGCATAGGTAACCCCTAACCCCTAAAAAGGGAGGTCTCTGCAGCTTTTCCAGGCAGTGCATAAGGAAGAATATTTTCCCCTTCTTGTCCTTGAATTGTTCTTAAAATGGCAGATCCACAATATTAAGTCAGAGAGATGCTCTGGGAACCCAGGGCATAGAGTTCTATCCTGAGGTGGGAGCAGCTCCTTGAAGAATGTGGAATGAAGCTTTTGATCTTCCAACTCCCTCTATCAGCCCAGTTCCTCGGGGGATGGAGGAAAGGGAGAGGGAATGACTCTTCCTTGAAGATCTTCTGTTTCAAAGACCCAAAACAGGCAAAAAGGAGAGAATTTCTGATTGACTTTAGGAAGGAGGAGGATGGAATGAAGGTGGAAAATACAAAATTACAGCTGAGAAAAACAACCAAGAGTTCTTCTCTGAGAGAAGTTTTGTCTCAGAACAGGGATGGGGAACAGGGGAAAAAAAAGGAAGAGCAAAGTATGACCCCTTAGGTTTGGAGGGCCCAGAGGCCCAGCTCCTCAGTATAAGCCATGTAGGCCAGGGACCAACCAGAAGGTGTGCACCCAAGTAGAGCTGGAGTAGAAAGTTGGCCTGGGTAGCTTGTACTGAATGAGCAAGGGCTGGGGGAACTCCTGAGGGTGACATTCACTTCAGAACATTCTGACCATTTCTAGTCCCTCAGGCTTTATCCTTGCCTAGAATGTGAATGTGGGGGCAAAATGGGCACGGGATTCTACTTGGTAATGTTCTTCCCTCAATGTCAGCGGGGAGACTAGCACCTAGGCACCCACATGGGTATTTATATCTGAACCAGACAGAAAGACGCTTGAATCAGGCACTATGTTGAGAAATGTATTTATTTGCTAATATATTTATCCATAAATGTGGTCTGGTCTTGGGTTTTATTTTGTCATGACTCACTCAGGGTAACAATTTTATCTTTCTACATGGAGAGAAATAAATTATTTCTGATATCAGAGGCTAGTCTGATTTACAAAAGGCTAGTGTAGAGTGATAGGCTTGTCAATAACAGATTCTTTTTTTTTTAATTTATTTTTTAGTTGTAGTTGCACACATTACCTCTATTTATATGTGGTGCTGAAGATCGAACCCAGGGCCTCGCACATGCTATGCGAGCGCTCTACCACTGAGCCACAACCCCAGCCCCAATAACAGACTTTTTAAGCCCCTTAAAAGCATGGCATCAGGGAAGAAGAGGGCATGCATGGATTCTCATTATGGTTCAGTCACTAGTTATCTGTATTATGGTTCACTTCACACTTTAATTTTGGATGCTTCAATGACTTACTTTGTGACTTTAGGCAAATATTCAGAGCTTCATTTTTTTCCCCATAAAATGGGCATACTTAGGCTGGGGTTGTGGCTCAGCGGTAGAGTGCTCACCTTGCACGTGGGAGGCCCTGGGTTCTATCCTCAGCACCACATAAAAATAAATAAAATTAAAGTATTGTGTCCAGCTACAACTAAAAAAAATAAATAAATGGGCATACTTCATAGTCAATATACGGTGTACACAAGACAGCAGAGTAAAAATGTGTTCAGGGAACATTCAGAAACAGAAAACAACCAGACCCCAGTCACAGATCCCATCTGAACACAGCATGGGACAGAAGCAGGCAACAAGAAGCAGGTCTGCCGCGAAGAAGCTGTTTCAATAAGGAGGCCAGCTGCAAGGATAGAACAGAAGGGCCTGAAACTATTTATATCCTGAAGCTCCAATTCAGATAAACACAAATGCCTGTGCTCTGCCTACACACCAGAGAGCTGGTGCTTTGTATGAAGAATTCCCCAGGGTCAGGAGGAGCTTTGGCTCTCTTCCTCACACTGCACAATTCTTTTGCTTCTCCCAGAAGATTTGGTAGGGGTGCTAGTTGCCTAGTTTAGAAAGACAGAAAAAGACATTTAACTTCCTTTAGGTGCGATGGGGAAAGAAAGACACCTAATCTATAGATGTTCCTAAGTAAAGGAATTGTCTAAATTTTACTAAGAGCTGTACAAAGTATAAATTATCAGCTGGGACGCACTAACGTAGTCTTTAAGCATTTCCCGGCTTTCAGCTCACAGGCCAGCATTCCTGTGGACGGCAAATGGAAACCCTATAGTGCTCTCTCACAGTTAGGGAGGAGGGTGGGGCAGCCTGTGCATTTATTTTGGGTCTCTGCAGAGATAATCCAGAGACATGGATTTTTCTTTATTTTTATTTTTTGTGATGCTGAGAAGGAACCCAGGGCTTCCAGCATGCTAGGCAATCCTCTACCACTGAGCTACAACCTCTGTCCTGCTCCTGCGCTTTTAAAAAGCCGGAAGACAAAAAAAGAATCTGGGCTATCATCGGGGAGCCTTCTAAGGGAACCATGGCGGGGTTCCAGCGGCCTACATTAAATGGCCCGCGCGGCAGCACTCACGCTCGGGCTCGGCGAGCTTCCGCGCAGGCGCCAACCCCGCCCCTCGGGGCCAGCCGACGGGCCCAACGGCCGCCTCCGAAGGCCCCCGCGCGGCCAGGTGGCGAGGCGCGCGCCGGCCCAGGTGGCTGCGGGCCGCCCCACCTCCGCTCCCCGGCGGGAGAAACCATCTCCTCAGGCGGGGGGGAGGGGCGGGGCCGGCGCCCTCCTACACCGGAAGAGGAAGTCGGGCCCCAGAAGTGACAGGCATTCTGGGTAGTGAGCTGTTTACTTCCTGCGGTGTGGAGGCTGTGGTCGTGTACCCTGCTGTTCTTCGAATCCGAGAGGATGGCTTTGGAGACTGTGCCCAAGGACCTGCGGCATCTGCGAGCTTGTCTGCTGTGTTCGCTGGTCAAGGTATCTGTCGGGGTCCTGGATGTAGGGGCGACGTGGGGGAAGAAGGGGAAAGTGGGATGAGACTGGTGACAGGGGAAAGAAATGTCCAGGACCCCGGGAGATGGCCAGGGGAGTGGGAATTCGAAGGACGCCGTTATTTACGTCCTGAGAACGCGAGCAGGTCTTGCCCCTAAGGGTACTAGCGGTCTAAAATGCCTCAGGCGTGGCTCTACAAACGTGCTGTGAACTTAGGTTGGATCCGAAAAACCCTGGGAGTCAGAAGACTGGGAATCTGCAGCTGAGGGTGCCTGGCCCAGAGGAGACTAGAGAAAGGAAAGATCAGCCGGAATTGGGAACAAGAGAGGGAGGAGTGTGAGAGTGGAATTTGGGAATGGTGCCTTGGTTCCCTTGGGTGGGGAACCTGTTGAGACAACTTAGAGAACCAAGAAGTTGACCAGGTGGAAAGTATTGAGAAAACTACTTTTTCTTTTGTTGTCCCTTTTTAAAAAATTATTATTTTCCACTGCTTAGACAATAGACCAGTTTGAATATGACGGTTGTGATAATTGTGATGCATACCTACAAATGAAGGGTAATCGAGAGATGGTATATGACTGCACCAGCTCTTCCTTTGATGGGTAAGCTCCTTCAGATTCCTTAATTCATTTCTTTGTGGGTCATCTTGCCCCACCCCCACCGCGTCCAGAGTTCATAGGGCAGGCTTTTAAGGTAATAATCCCTAGTTGGTTTCAACCGTTATTTTGAGGTACACTAGTCCCATATATCCACTAACTTCATGGGCCTACTGGCATTTGAAATGTGGCTCATCCAAGTTAACATTTGATTTAAGTGTAAAATATACACCAGATTTCAAGGACTTAGCATAGAAGAAAGAATGTAAATAATCTTAATTTTAAAAATTAATTACAGTGCTTAAATGATAGCTCTAGATGTATTGGGGTTAAGTGAAATATTGAAATTTCATCTTTTAGTATTCACTCTTAAGATGTGACTACTGGAAAATATAGAATGATGTGTCTTTATTGTATTTCCATTGAACACTGCTTTAATAGATGGTCAGATCCTTCATAGTGGGGACTGAATTTATCTTGTGCAATATTACATGGCACAAGGCCCAGAAGGTGGTAGATGTTTATTGTATGTTGAGCACCTTGAGGTAAAGTGCGTGCTTAGCATGCATGAGGCCCTGGGTTTAATCACCCAAAAGAAATACCCCATTGAATACATAAAGATTCTTTTTGACAGTAAAGCAAAAGGAAGGGAAAATAATGGTAGATTATTGCCGAAAAGCTGATTACCTTAAAGAAGTCCTAGAAGAAGAGTTTTCCTTTGGCAAAATTGTCCACTGGGGAGAAGTGGAAGGGAGAGAAGCATACTAAGTGGCTAGATCTTCTTCCTCAAAATAGTAGCCAGAAGATCATTTTCTCTGGGGGCTAAGGAGGTACTATTAAGTACTTGCTGAAGTTCTTTTAAGGTGGGCCAGCTCCATTTCTTCTTTGATTTCCTTTAGCGGAGAATAAGAATTGATCAAAAAAAGATGTTAGCGTAGAACCTTTACTTTCTATGCATGCATATGACACTCAAGATACTCTGGCATCCTTTTTTTTTTTTTTTCTTTAAGCATGATATTGTTTTATTCTTGTTCCTTAAATAATTCTTAAAAACTTTGTTTACTCTGGCATCCTTACTGGTTTGTTAGCACTATACCATTCAGTGCTAACAAAGTAAGGGACTCACATCTTTGTGTAAGGTGCCATGTTAGCTGCTGTGAGAGATGTCACAAGTTACTAGTAAGAGAGACACAATGTGAAGTTTTACCAATTTAACCATTTTAAGTATACAACTCAGTGCCATTAGTGCGTTCACATTGTTGTATAACCGTCGCTATTGTTCATCTCTAGGACTTTTTTCATCTGTACCAATTAAACACTTCCCATTCTCTGTTCCCAGAATGGTCTGTAGACTTGAATTATATCATGTCTTTTGTGGCTGGCTTATTCAACATTTAGCATGTCTTCAGGGTTCATCCATGTCATAGCATGTGTCAAATTTCCCTTCCTTTTTAAAGCTGAATAATATTTCATTGCATGCGTATATAAATTTGTTTATCCATGCATCTTTATGTGGTCTCTTGGGTTGCTTTTATATTTTGGCATTTGTAAATAATACTTCTATAAGAATCAATGCACAAATACATGTTTAGGTCCCTGCTTTCAGTTCTTTGGGGGTTTATATCCAGAAATTGAATTGCTAGATTATATGATAATTCATTGTTTAATTTTTTTTTTTTAAGGAATCAAAAAACAGCACCGAAGTGTTCCATATCCTTGCCAGTCCTTGTCATGGTTTTTTGGTTGTTGTTGTTTTTATACTAGCCTTTCTGAGAGGGTTTTTTTTTTTTTTTTAATAATAGCTATCCTAGTGGATATGAATTGGTATCTGGTGGTTTTGATTTGCATTTCCTTAATGATTATTGTTGTGGAACCCCTTATATGCTTGTCTGTTTAGATCCTTTGCCTCTTTTTTAAACAATGGGGATTGAACCTAGGGACTCTTACATGATAGGCAATGGCTCTGTCACTGAGCTATACCCTCAGCTTGCTGTCCTTTTTGGAATCAGGTTGATTTTTGTTTTTGTTGAGTTGTAGGAATTATATGTTCAAGAGCATATTGGTTTTTAAAAGAGTAGGCAAATCAAAGGCTAATTAAGATCAGAGGAAGTTTGGATGAGTAAAGGAGATAGCACTCTTTCCTCTTAAAGACAAGAAACATAGGATTTTTGAGAAATTTGAAGTGGAGGGTTAGAAAGAACACTTCAAATACAAGGAGTGACTGGAACAAAGGCATGAGGTAGGAAAAGTTAGGGATGTTTGGAAAACTGAGAATTCTGTATAGGTAAAATTTGTTGGGTAATAGGATAAGGATAGATTTGTGAAAGACAAAGGAAAATATACTTGTGGGAGGATGGCCTTCATACATGCCCATCCCAGATCAGTCTGCAGGGCCAGTTAGCTGTTCTTCTTCTTGTCAACCCTGGAAGTGAGGTCAGTTCTACTCAAAGCACAGGTGAAAATGTAGGATTTGGATGGGAAGGGAGTCTCCCCTAAAGTAAAATCCAAGATTGTTACTAAGAGAACAGGAAATGCATACGGAGGAGGCAGTCCACAAACATAAGTGCCTAGAGCAGACCTGACATGATAGGCAGTCATTTGATTGAATGCATGGATAACAACAATTACCTCAATAGCTTCTGCTAGCAGCTGATTCTGATCTTTCTTGCCCAAATAGTGGACTTCTAGCCCTTGAATAGTCTTTTTGTTAGCCATGCTCTGGAATTGGAGCTACCTGGGAAGGCCTTTTAGTATAATAAGAGCTAATGCTTATTTAGCATCTGTTCTGTGATAGTTTGTGTAGTATATGTTTTCCATGAAATTATCTCAACCTTTGAGTCTCATCTTACTGATGAGATTCTGTGAGAGATCTTCATATGCACTCTAGCTGCTCAGCTCATTGGAGGAGGGGCTTGGCCAAGTATAGCTCATTTCTGGTAGGAGGATCCATTGTTTTGATTCACTCTCCCTTTTGTACTTGGCCTAGCCCCCTAGTGGTTGTGTTGGTTGTAATCTGTAATACTGGCCATCCACTGCTAAAGCTGTCCCATCTCCTGGGAATTTGTAAGCTAAAAATTATTTTCTTTTTTTTTTTTTTTTTTTTTTTTCTGGGTGCAGTATTGGTTGGGATTGAACCCAAGGCCTTTTACATGCTGGGCAAGTGCCCTACCATTGAGCTTCATCCCCAGTCCCTAAGGATGTTTTTGAGCCTGGTGAAATTATCTTTTGGGAATAGTAATTGACTTCTTACTGGCAAACCAGGGATATAAAAACAAAGAATCTCTGTTGATACTAGCTCTGTATCACCCCTTCCCAGCATTAGAATTCAGTTTCCCCTCCTTTCCAACAGAAACTCAACACCTGGCTTCTCCTAGTATTGCTTTTCCAGGACTATTTTGCTGGCTGAACAGCTCACTTGGTCTTCCTCCTCTCTAGCAAGGGAGGCTCAGAGTGACACTGTTTCTTTTCTCTCCCTAGAATCATTGCAATGATGAGTCCAGAGGACAGCTGGGTCTCCAAGTGGCAGCGTGTCAGTAAGTGTCTCCCATTTTCCCTAACCTGGCTTATGTGGTATTGGTACTGTGCATCAGGGCCAGCAAGATACTTAAATAGCAAGGTCTGCGGCCCCAAGGTGGGAAAGATAGTGTAGGAAAATCCAGGAAGCCATAATACAGGACATATACCTGTAGCCAAAAGAAGTGATGGTTCATCTCTTGAGTGGTAACACTTCTCTTGTGTTTAACTCAAGCCTTCATTTAGACTTAACTCACTCCCACTACAACTTCCTTTCTTCTCTTTCAGGTAACTTCAAGCCAGGTGTATATGCAGTGTCTGTCACTGGTCGTCTGCCCCAAGGTAATAACAATCATAATGAGAGCTAGTGTTCATTTATTGTACCAACTGATGCAGAAGTCAGTCTTTTTTTTTTTTTTTTTTTTTTTATTGGGGTCTTGTTTTGTTGCCCTGGCTAGTCTCATACTTGAGGGCTGAAGTGATCTTAAGTTACTGGCACTACAGGTATGTAGTACCATACCCATCTGGGAAGTCAGTCTTTTAGGTGAATTAACAACAATCTTCTTAACTCTTAAGGAGCTCTACATTTTACAGATGAACTGAAGCACAGAGATAAATAACTTGCCCAGTTTCACCCAAGAATTCTGGTTACAGGCATTTGTTTTTTGGATTTTTTTTTTTTTCCTTACTGAAACAAGGCCTCAGAAAATTGGTTTAAGACTCAGAGTTGTTGTTCTCCATGGAAATTTTTTCTTTTTAATATTTATTTTTTAGTTTTATGTGGACACAGTATCTTTAATTTATTTTTATGTGGTGCTGAGGATCAAATCCAGTTCCTCATGCATGCCAGGCAAGCGCACTACCACTTGAGCCACATCCCCAGCTCCCTCCATGGAAATCTTTTGTAATTGAAAGATTTATGCAATCTTAGAGAAACCAGAGTGTCAGGCATTTGTTTTTGATTGACTACATGAGTCCCTCTTTTTCTTCTAATTTCTTACCTGGTCAATGTTTGCCAGGACTTGCCTGGATCTTCATTGGTAAGAAACCAACAAAGCAGAACTAGTCGATGAGCAGTCTAGGAACTCCAGTTTGCTTATAGCTCCCCTCTCAGGTGTCAGATAAGGACCTTTCTTCGCCTACTATATCTTCCCTCACAGAGCTGTTTCTTTTCTTGCCACAGGAATTGTGCGAGAGCTGAAAAGTCGAGGAGTGGCCTACAAATCCAGAGACACGGCTATAAAAACCTAGCAAGATTCAGGCTGCCAGCATCTTTTCAGTCCACCTCCTTCCTCTGCTTATTTTTTGTTGTGGAACTAAACAGGCAGAACTTCAAATACTACTTGCCCTCCAACTCTGAGAATGAACAGACAATTGAGAGATTGTCTGTCTCCACCATTTCACCTTGGGATAGTGGTGGAGGTGGAGGGGTTGGGGCTGGAGGGTTCACAGAGACTGAATTGAGGAGAAAGGATGCTGGTATTCCTGCTCACACCCTGGGCTGTGCTTTTGCCCATGGGCAGTACTTTGAGTTAAATTCCAATTAACATGAACCACTGGAAAATTCTTAAAACTATGACACATGGCTTACCTCCCTCTCCCTTTCTTTCAGCTAGGCACAATAAGGGCTCACTTGCCTGGTAAGCACCATCCAACACAATAAAGGCTCTTCTGCTCTTGTCACCTGTTTCTGGGCCTCCAGAAGTCAGCCTTCCCACCATACTTGCTTGAGTTTCATTGGAAGGTCTGCTGTTCTGTGGCACAGTAACCTCTCAGTGTAGTCCCACTGTCTAGTGCTTATGTCTTGCCCTCTAGACCTGTCATATCAGTCTCTTGAAATCTTGAGGCTTAGTGTTCTTTGCTCCTTGACTTTGTTCAATACTGCTTCTTTTCCTTCTTTGTCTCTTTATATTTACTGATCTACCTATAACTTTGGCTAGTCTCATCGTCATTTTACATTCCCCTCTGGAGACCTTCCAGCCTCAGGTGGGTCTTGTCTGGAAGTTTGTGCCTCTGTGGGAAGTTGGCTTTGCCTTCTCTAACTTGGTAGGGTGCTTTGGGTAATTACAAGGGCCAAGGTGAGTTACCTGTTTTAAAATTTAAAAATTACCATAAACTCATTTATTTAAGTTTCCACAGAAATCCTATTAGTATCCCCATTTTGATTTAAGTTCATCCATAAAGTGACTTAAGTGATTATACTCTATTTACTTCAAGATTCTTGTGATCAGAAATGAAGCAATGTGCTAGGCATGGTGGCACATGTTATAATGAGGCAGGAGGATCACAGGTTCAAAGTCAGCCTCAGCAACTTAGGTTGTAAGCTACCTAGTGAGACCCTGTCTCAAAATGAAAAATAAAAGGCTAGGCACGTGGCCCAATGGTTAGGCACACTTTGGTTCAACCTCTGGAACCAAAAAAAAAAATGAAACTGTAAAAATTCTAGAATATAAATCTTACAAAAAGCAAAATTCCTGTGTTCTTTGCTTATTATTATTATTATTTATTTATTTTTTTAGTGTATACAATATGTGCACATAATCAAAATGGTTGTGGGTGGGGATGTGTGAAGTGATGCCTAGAACCACAACTGCAGGGTGACCTCTGACTCACTAGCAGAGCTGCCTGCACTAGGCTTTGTGTCCCTTAGCCACCTGGTGTTGCTAGTGAGTCAGTTTTGGGTTTACCTGTGACCCTGCCTGAGAAAGAAGAGAAATGCTGACTAGTGTCTGTCTTCCTCCACACTATGTTTGTCCCCTTTTAGGCTTGTGGGATGATTGCTGGGACTGATCAGGCCACTCTTATCCACTCCCAGGTTCTCCTCAAACTGGAACCATTTCACTAGTGCCATCAAGTTCTGAGGGAATTGGTCTATTAACCTCATTTTCCAAATTCGGCTCGATGGGTATATATTTCTCTCAATTGGAGTTCAATCTGAAAGGAGTTTTGGTCAGCAACCCTGCCAGGACACAGTTTACATGAAGTGTAAGCTTCCAGAAGTGAAGAAGTGGGATTTGGCAAGAGTGCCTAGGCTGTGCAACCAACCCCCAAACTTTCACTGTCTTTCTCAAAAAGTCCCTTGGAAAGTCCCAGCTGCCGTCCTAGGTGTCTGACCCGGACGTGGCTGCTTAGTGAGAATGGAAACAGTTGTGGGGAGAGAAGGCAGGAGGAGCTGTGCACAAATAACCACACGTGGCTACCTCAGTCCCACACTGAACTGGGTGCTGCTAATCTAGCAGGAAGCGAAAGACAGGCACTAATGGTAGTGGGGGAAGGGGCTTGTTTCAGCTCTGCCTGGGAGTTGCTTCTGAATCACTTTCTTGCCTTCTCTGGTACTTAAATAGTGCAGATTAAGATGTAGGAGTCCCATCCTGTAGCGGGAGCCCAAAGAAACTAAGATGGACTTGGTTCCAGGCTCCCTGAGGGTGAGTGGTGCTGGTACTGCTGCCCTGAATTCCACAGCCATGAAGGCTCCATCCTGCCCATTGTGTCTGTTTGGCTCCACTCCATAATCTGGGGTTCTGAGTCTGCCCAGGATATTAAGATCTCTTAGGCTCTTGCTTTTTTAGTACTTTGATCTCCTTCAGAAGGGCAAGACTCCTCAATTCATGATATATCAGAGACTAGAAATAGTAGGCAGGTTACTTTCCCCTTGCCTGCCTATTCCTCATTTACCTACCAAGTGCTGTTCAGTTAGGGTCTCCTCAGAAAAGAATAGCAGTGCACTGGGGACTACAGCCACCAGCCCAAGGAGGAACTGATAGCTGATAGATCAAGGGTCAGAACATTCTAGTCTTGGAAGAGAGGGGCTGATGAGAATCTAAGCTCAGGCTGGGCTCATCAGGTTTGGGGACTGAGCCCTTGCACTTGGTGTGGCCTGTTACTTCCAGCCTGTCCACAATCTGCTGCTTAATCTTCATGTCCCTTCCCTGATGTCTGATCTCTGCATAAAAAAAGAGGCAGGTATGTAATGGTAAGAACAGACTAAAAATATGTTGTCTGGAAATCTGGTTCATGTTTAGTATCAGTAAAACCTTTTGTGTAAATAGCATTTTGCAGTTGACAAAGGGCTTTCACATTCTTTGTCTCATTTGATCCTCACAAAACCCCTGAAACAGTTAATAACCTTATTTAGTGATGAGGAAACAAGTTCAGAGAGTTGATTGGCCTAGCCATGATTAACTAGTGGAGCGTTAGCTCAAGAAATAGAATGCCCACACCCAGTTGAGAGCTTCTGGTTCCCCATAATTATCCCCAAACACAACACTTTGTAAGAGTTCCACAGAACCAGTGTGAGGCATTAGTTTTCTGTTCAGTGAGGTTAAAACATTGTCCTTATACACTGAATCCCCACCAACCACCCTACTCTTAATACCTCTATTTCCCTTTTTATCCAAAGAGGGAGAGGCAGCGGGGGTAATGGCCCAGGGAGGAGATCCTTAGGACTACTCAAGGGTCCAGCCCTTTATTTTCCTGGCTGCATCTTTTCCATTCCAACCTTCTTGGACACTTGCTGACTTGTGCCCTACATTGCCCAACCTCTCTTCTGCATTTTCCTCCTCCCCACCTACCTCCATCTGCAGCCTGATAATGGCACCATCACACCCCCTGGAACACAGACTTGTGTGATGAAAATGTGTATCCAGCTAAAGGCAGAGTCCTTGGTTTCTAGCCCCACTACCTCCACCTGCCACTACCCCTGTGATTTTTTTTCTATTTTTTTAGTTGTAGTTGGACACAATACCTTCATTTTTATGTTGTGCTGGGGATTGAACCTAGGGCCTCGTATGTCTAGGTGAACCTCTACTGCTGAGCCATGACTCCAGCCCAATCCCTTCTCTAAACAAAATTTCTTCTCGACGAAATGCAATTGACAGAGCTATAATGTAAGGTGGCAAGATAGTGGTTCCTGTGACAGGTGTGGATGGAAGAGAGCATGAAGGGTATCTACCGTGCTGGCTATATTCTATCTTGATGTGGATGCTAATTGCATGGGTCAGTTCACTTTCTG
Organism: Ictidomys tridecemlineatus; assembly: GCF_052094955.1. Classification (NCBI taxonomy): domain Eukaryota; kingdom Metazoa; phylum Chordata; class Mammalia; order Rodentia; family Sciuridae; genus Ictidomys; species Ictidomys tridecemlineatus. The sequence goes on along the minus strand of NC_135479.1, from coordinate 32,353,849 downwards.
AAAACTTGATGTTAAATACTTGTGATTTGTTCGATTTTCTGTTTGTATGTTATACTTCAAGTAAGGTTTGCTTATAGATATAGTTGGTGGTCCCTGTCTTAGGGTCGCTGTAAGATTCAAATACTTAAAATTGCTTTCAAGTAAGCAATTTGAGAGCTATGAACTACTAAGTGTATGAAAGGGATTCTCCTTATCCAAAGTCACCTACCTCTGTATTGTAGGTAAACGTGGCTAGAATTTTATCCCTTTAGCATTGTTGGGTAACATTTGTTCCAATACATCTATCATACATAAATATTTGTTCAGGGACCAAAACTGCTTTTTGTTTTAATCTTTCTGTTCTCATTTTTTTTTTGTAAGATTTTTTTTTTTTTCATAGTGCTGGGGATTTAAGCTAGGGCTTCATGCGTGCCAAGCAAGCACTCTACCACTGAGGTATATTCCCAGCCCAATTTAGGAAAAAAAATATTTTTTTAAATTTGGAATTGGGGATTGAACTCATGGCCTCATGCCTCGTCCTTGGGTACCTTAGGTGAATACTCTACCACTGAGTTATACCCCATATCTTTTATTTTAAGACAGAGTCTCACTAAATCGCTGAGGCTGGCTTCAAACTTGCTGCCTTCCTCCTCCTGCCTCAGCCTGCTGAGATTACAGGCATGTGCCACCATGCCTGGCTCCATTTTTTTTTTTTTAATGTATTGGCTACTTTGCTGTTTGAATACAGGATTCTGAATGTGGTTTAACCTACTTGATCCCAGAAATGATTACTTTTCTACCTCTTGGATTCATAACCTGTCTGCTCTAGCTTCTGTTTCTCCTGTGTTGCTGTCTCTATTCCAGTGTATTTGAGCCAGAGAATAGAAATCCCTACTTGGGGCTATCTATGCCTTTGGCTGAGCCAATAAACTTAGATTAAGGAAAGCACATGGCTGCCTGCCTGGGCCTTGGGGTAGTATAGAGACCTTCACCTATGGGAGGGCAAGATCCAAAGTGTTGAGACTGCAGGGAGTGAAGGCAGACCATAGAACATCAGGACTGGGAGTCATGAATTGTCCAGCCCCACATTTTATGAGTGAGAGGACTGAGTCCCACACACAGTGTCAGACCAACCTTGAGAGGGATCACTGTCACTTTGTATGTCCTGCATTGCCTGGCTCAGTGCTTTTTGCCTCAAGAGACTGCATTTATCTTCGTGTGAAGAGTTCAGGAATTGAGTGCAGAGAAAACTGCCTTATGCTGCTGGCACCAAGATGCCAGATACTCTGAGAATTATGATGGACAATATCTCCCTTCTAGGTTTTGGCACTTAACATTCTCAACATTTCCCTTCAGGGCAGAGGGCAGGCAATCTGGTATGTGAGGACTTAGAGCCTGAGGAGCTTTCCTTAGGGGTCTATCCCAAGGCAGATAGAGACCTGGGCCTCTATGACAGGGTGGAGGGGGGTGTTGGCAGACCCATTTAAGAGCTCTACAAGCTGCTTCCTGCCTGAGCCTTTGTACTACTTGGAGAGCTTGAGGGAAAGTAAGGAGCAGCTTAGGACACCAGGGTGGAGGACCCCAGCTTCCAAAAGGCATTCTTTTACCTAGTTCCCCAAACCCAGCACCTGCCACCCTTCCAACTCCTCCCCCATCCCGGAAAATACCTGGAAGGAAGTGAGCGCTCTGGGGCCACTAGCCGGAAGTGGGGGTTTAACTGTCACCTCTTCCCTTGGGGCTTGGGTAGCAGAAGACAGAGGGGGAAATGCAAATCCATACTTGGGAGGGAGAACTTTGAGAGGAAGAGGGTAGCAGCCTTGCCCCCCCCTCCCCCGCATTCCTTCAGGGCCTTGTGGTCCCAGCTAGGACTGGGGAGGCCTATAGAAGGGAGTGATCAAAAGCCCTGGAACAAGTTAGTAGCTGCCCCACCCTATGCAGGGAGAGGCAGCACTTTCTCTGAGCAGCTGAGAAGACTCACTTCCTCAGCCCTGCACCCTGCAGAAGCAGAGGAGATGGAGGGCGGGGTCTCAGGCAGAGAGGTGGGGCATGGTCTGAAGTCTTTCAGAGCCAGGCCCGGGAAGAGGAGGCAATGGAGGTAGACATGGCTCTGGGGAATGGGTTGCAGGGAGAGAAGGTATCTACTCTGTGTCTATAGCAGAAAGGACTAAACTTTGATTTGGAGGACCCCCTCCGGCCCCTGTACCTCCTCCACTCTTAGAGCCAGAATTGAACCACATGGTGTCTTGCAAAGGGATCTCTTACAGAATTGGAAGTAAGAATATGAAGGGGAAGCAGACCATGGGCTTGTATTTGTACAATAACGTATATCAGTTGGCAATTTCCAGGTTTGGCCACCTCCATTATTGCATTTGATCCTCAGTGACATCCTGTGAGGCATTATTATTCCCCTTTCACAGATGAGAAGACTGAGTTTCCGTTAGATCATTTGCCTGAGGTGAGGTTGGGGGCCAGGCCCCACCAGGCAGCACTGGTGTTTCAGCCCAGCCCTTTCCTCCTTGCATAGCACTGCTGTCCTTAAGGCTACTCCTCAGTTCCGCCATGGCAGATGGGGATTGAGGTCCCATAACTAGAGCAAAGGTTTGGGGGTCCTTCTTTTCCTTTTGCCTCCTTGAGCCCCAGTCTATATGTGGGGATCCTGGGGGTGCAGGTCCACCGACCTCAGCACCAAGGTCTATTTAGGAGTGAGGGACTCAATGCCTCCCCCTTGAAGTGGGGCAGCAGTGTTGAGGAGAGTTCTGCCTGTCCCTCTCCTGCCCCCATTAGGCCTCAGACTCTCCCCTCCCCTTCACTGAGCCACAGCTCCATGACGAAGCCACTGGCACCCCATTGGCCCGCCTAAGAGCATTTGCCCTTATTTGGCCAGGCCTGCTCTAGGCCTAAGCAGGGCCTCCACCCCCAGCCCAGCCCCCGCAGGCCTGTCTCTCTCACTTCATCTTTTTGAGGTTTGGCTTTGGGGCCCAGCGGGCGCCTCTTCAAACGCACTTTCTGGTTGAGTCACTTTTTAACGGCTCCAGTGCTGTGAACTGCTGCTGCTGCTGTTGCTGCTGCTACAGGGGGCCCCCCAGCCTTGGTGGCCAACCTATCCTCCTCTGTGCTTAAGAGGTTGTAGAGGAAGGGGCTGGGGGACAACTGGACTTTGGAGAGATTCTGCAGTCCACTTGGTTGCCCACCTAGACCCCTCTCCTGGGGAGTCCTTTCCCAGCTCCCTTCTCAGGTTGGATTTGTGAGCAGAGACAGTTCTCTCAAAAGATTTGTTCTTTTGGGGGGCACTTTCAATGTGCTCCCTTGGGAGAACAGAAACATGGGCTGCAGGCTGTTGGCCCATTTTCAGGAAGGTGAAACAAGCTTGCTGAGCTTCCGGTTCCTCATTTCTGAATTGGGGATACTATCATTTACCTCAGCATGCTGATCAAATGAGATTCAGACTGAATGTGTTTAGGAGTCCTTTGCCTTTCCCCAGCTCCACGTCTAAAGACATGAGCGTCCTGATCCAAGAGCTTCAGCATAGCTCAGTCTCTTCTTCCTACTTCTCCCCTTCTACTTTTCCAGATGTGCCTGGGATGCAAGGAATCCTGTAGGGGATAGTAGGTTGTCAGGAAGGAATAGGTAACCCTTTGCCCCTTGTTTTCCACCAGATAAGGGGACAATTCTGTTAAAGAGTCCTTGCTAGCCAGCCTGCCTTGGCTGGTCTTCAGGAGGCCTGTAGCCCTTGAGGCAGGTGGGAAGATTCATGGCTGCTCTATGAATAGGGTTTTAGAACACAGATGCTGCCACTTCTTCCTCCTCCAAGGTCCCAGCCCCATTGTTCTTGACTCCTTTGCTTAATTCCCCCCACCCTGCCCTTGCAATTTTATAGATGAAGAGAGACAGGCTCGGGGAGGGAGTTGAGGGGCAGAATAAGGCCCAAAGTTATACTGTAAATAGCCACAAGCTAGGGACCAGGCCCCAGTCTGTTGTCTTCCAATTTTGTCCTCTTAGTGGCCCTGATATTGAGGTAGGGAGTCGGGCTGATGAGAATCATAGTGGGTTTCAGGCAAGGAGAACCAATTCTCTCTCTCTTTTCTCCCTCTCTCTCTCTCATGCACACACACCAGTGTTTATTCAAAACAATTAAAACTAGGGCAGATGCAGCTATGCAAGATAAGCTAGGCACCCCTGAAAAGAGGGAGCTTTCATTTCCCTGCTTGCGTCCCTAGGAGATCCCACAGAATACTTCTGGTTTATGACCACGCCCATGGCAGTGGTCAGGGTGGCCTTCGTCCTCCCACTCACACCTCCCTTCCTACCCTGCCCCTTTGCCTTTTCCCAGATGCTGTGGAAAGAACCCTGAACTTGGTTGTAACTTGCTTTGTGACCTCAGGCTGCTTTCTGTCTCTCTCTGGGCTTGCAGCATGGTTCCCTGACTCAGGGCCAGTTGCCTGAGTTTGCTTCTTAAAAGTCTTGGATCTTACGATCTGAAGAGAACTGAGCCAGAACCTGGTCCCAGAGCAAAGTTGTTGCCTGGGGAGGGCTATTGTGCACTGGAGCTGTCCCTTGTCAGATGAAATAGAGCAGGAGAGCATGAAGTTAACCCTAGAGGACCCCTGGGCAGAGTAGGCAGGGCCCACAGGGAAACAGCTGCTCACTGCCCTTGCCTGGAGGCCTCTCAGCACTCTGTGTGTTCCCAAGGCTCTGAGATACAGGGGATCTTCTTAAGTACTGAGATGTCCTCTGCTAGGGACATGCCTTTCTTAGGTACTTGAGGTACTTCCCTCTCATTTGATACCTGTTACCCTTTGGCTGCCCCTCCAGGGAGGTGGGGAAGGGTCCCAACAATTAGGACTTTTGACTGCAATTAGTTCCAGCTCCATTTTGCAATGCTGGGGGCTCAGTTTCCCTTCTTTGAAACCAGGCCTGCTTCCAACCTTAGCTGACTGAAGGGCGGGCCTCTCTGCTTCTTGACTTCCTGTTTGTGAGTGGTTAGGTCCTGTGGCTTCTCTCTTGTTGTCTCTTCACAAGTCAGGTTATCTGGGCTGCCATCTCCTGCCTGCTAAGTGAGGGCCCCAGGCCCATGCAGCTGGAGAGGAAGTCTTGGCTTTCTTCTTATTTCTCTTTCTGGGCCTGCTCTTATTATAGGATTATTCTTTTAAAAGACCATTTTTCTCCATGTTTCCTCTTTGCCCAGTCTCTGCTTGTAAACCCTCTTCCACCTATACTCAGTTCCTTTTCTGATGGGCCCCCTGTGACTCTGAGTTTGCCACTGCAATATTCAAACTGCCCAACTCCCTGGGCCCTGTGAACCCCATGCTGGACTACTGTACTTGCTATAATGTAAAAAGTAGGTGTGTGTAATGTTCATATACGAATAAACAACCTGTGAAACTCCACATCATGTACAGCCACAAGAATGGATTCAAATTAGAATGTTATATTTCATGAGTATATGTCAAAATACACTCTATTGTCATATATAAAAGAATAAAATAAAAAATATTTTCAAAAAAGAAGTAAGTGTGTGTAGAGGTATGTATGTGTGTTCTACTTCACCACCTAAGATTCAGTGTTCACTACATTTAGGAGCCAGGTGTCTCAGACCCAATGCTCAGTCCCTACTCTGGCCACAAACTGTTCACACCAACACTCAAAACTCCTCTACGCGGTCTATCAAACTGGGAGCACTTGATGACAGGTCCTGTGACTTTTTCTCCTCAGACTCAGCTTTACCTGCCATAGTCTCAGCTTGGCACACAAAGATGGGTGCCCCTAAAGTCAGTGTGGAGGGGATGGGAATGAAGGATTATGACCTCACAGCCCTTCAGGATCCCAAAATCATACTCCAGTGGCCTCACCCCTCTCAGCTGAGAAAGGGCTGTTCCCCCAATCCTAATTCCTCTAAGCAGGAATCTGATCCCTGGAATAAGAATGTCAGAATCAGAAAAAACTCTGGAGGACATTTTTATAACAGAATCCAAGGGAGCGGAAATTGCCCAGTAAATGAGTGGCCCAGCCCAGACCGACTGCCAAGGAGGTGGAGTTTGGAGTATCAACTTGAACTCTCCCCTCTACCAAGTCAGACATCAAGACCTCCTCTTTCAGCCACAGGCCACCATCAAGGGTTTAGTTTCTCTCGTCCTGTGTGACTCAGGCAATAGGTGTCTTTAGGGGGTGGGAAGGGGAGTTAGGCCTCTCCCACAGAGGACCTGTCTTCTCAACCCACCCCAACTCTTTCCAGTCACCCTCCCAAGCACTGGACCTGGAGTCCCAAGAAAGGCTTCTTGTGTCTTTCTGGGAAGAGGCAAGTGTGTTCAGGAGTGTGCAGTTGGCCTTTCTCTAGGTGTGTCTGTAGGCCTGAGCTGGCTGTGTCGACAGGGTTTCTGTGGCTCTGGGCCTGCTGTGTCTCTGAAAAGAAGACTGAATCTTTGGGGCTTTTCAGGCAGTGTGTATGTGGGTGTGTGTGTGTGACCACACAGGCACCTGCTAGTCAGTCACACAGGCTACACATGTTGGGGCTGGGTTGGGTCAGCTGAGAGCAGAACTTCCAGGCCAGTATCCTGGACCACTTCACACATTGTACACTCACTCTTCCAACACTTCTTAGTGTCTCTGTGTCCTTATCTCAGACTCTGCCCTTTCCCCTGTCCTTGATTTTGATTCTGGTCCTGTCCCATTTCTTTTGGTTTGAGGCCTAGCAGATCTAGCAGTCACTTCAGGATGGAGAAAACCAGGGTGCAGGAAGCCTGAGCCCCTCCTCAATTTCATCCTTCATCAGCCTCAACTCAGGACAGGAACCAGGGCAAACCCCAGCCTCTCCAGAAACCTCCTGACCCCAGAAGCTCTGTGGACAGAGAGGCTGGGCTCTGGCCTCTCCCCTTAAAACAAATACAAAATACCAAGGAAAAGTAGCTTCTTGTTACAAGGGAGCATCCATCAGGGACACCCACACCCTGCTCAGGGCAGGGGAGGAGCTGGTTTGGATACTGTTAGAGTAATGAGTGTGTCCCTTGGAACACTGAGGGGGTCCGGGACATAGCTGGGCCCAGAAGACAAGCCCTCTGCCTCCCATTCTATATAGCTCCCTTTTGCCTTTGAAGTTATGGCTATGGGGGTGCTTTAAGCAGGGGTGGGAACAAGATGCTTCAGGAGGAGGGCTTGAAGAATTGAGGTCCAAGAACCCAGGTTGCTGCAAGACTTTGATATTCTTATCCTCTTATCGCCTGGGGCAGTCACTTCCCCTCCACCCAGGTCTGAGGCAACGGTGGTCTCTTAAAGGAGCAGTGTCTATTTCTGACCAGTGACCCCACAAGGCCTCCTTGTCTCTTTTTCTTTAGACCCTCGCAGAAAGGCCCTGTTTCACCTTTCTCTGTTCCATTTCGGGAGGCTGGAAATGGATAGCAATTTTCCAGTTCAAAGGTCCCCTGTACTGCAGGGAAGGATATGGGGCAATTTCCCTCTCCCTGAAGCCCTAGACCAACACTATTCTGGGCCCTGAAGTCTATGTGGGCCTGTTCCTGGGTGGTGGAGCTAGAGAAGAGGCCCATGGCCTTCTGGGAAGGAGTCAGTGATGGTTCATACACACTCCTATCTTTTCTACTTTCCTTCATATGTATTCTTCTTGATTCCAGAACCAAGCCCACTGAGGGGTTTTGACAACTCTGGGGAAAACATATGGCCCCAACTCAACTACCCCAGTTTTCCTCCCCCCAAACTCACACCCTGCTACCTTCCCCCAGCCAGGGGCCCTGGGCTGGGCAGCTTCCTGTCTTCCCCATGGGGAAAGCGGGGGTGACATGCAGGTGGGCGGGCCACCATGCCCACATCCGGTGGCCTCCAAAACCTCTCCTTGGAGCCCTTTTTCTCTCCTTTCCTCCAATCCTCCCTTTTCTCCTGTCCCTACGGCCCCTATGCCCTACCCAAGGGCCCTTGTCCTCACCAATGTTCTGCCCTGCCCTGAGGGACATAGGAACACACAGCCCAGTGCCAACAGGCCCATCTGGCCTGAATGTGACCCCCATGTTGTGCTGAGGGGACAGGCCTAGTCTGCAGACAGGAACTAGGGAACGGGTATAGTTCTGGAGGATGCTGAGGACAATTGACTCCAAGGAGGGTTTTGGGGTGTTCTGGCCTGGGCCTCTAGCTCTGTGACATGCATCGGTAACTCCATAGCCTCACTGGGGAGCACACAGAGAGGAGCCATGGTGTGGTCTGAATTCTGACAGAGAAGAGAGTTTTCTGGACTGAAGTCAGTGGGGGTGGGGCTCAGACAGAATGTCCTTTTCTTGTGCTGGAATTCAGTACTTGTTTGGGGCACTCACGGAAGGCTCTGTCAGGGAGAACCTGTCTTCTAGGGTCACCTCCTATGCCCTGAGTCAGTCCTAGACTCTTGAACATCCCTTGGAGCTGGTGCCATGGGGGAAGGGCAGGCCTGGGATCCCAGAAGCCACCTGCCCAGGGCATGTAAGATGGTCGCTTCAGGCCCCCTCCCGCCAATACCCAGCTTTGTCTCTGGTTTCCTGTCAGTCTGTCCTCCCCAGGGAGGGGAGGGGTGGCTAATCTCCACTGCGGTGTGGGGGCGGGCTCCAAGACCGTTGGGCGCCCTGAGATCTGACCCACGTGGCCTTGCGTTTATAAGCCCTGCCCGCCCTGAAGGGAACCCCACTTCGGAGCCTGGAGCACAGGGCTTGCTCCCCTCAGCACCGCAGCACCAGGTAAGGACTTGAACCTTCACTTTAGCCTCAAGCAGGGCTCCTTCACTCTGGGCCTCAGGGGGCCATGGGGGGGCTTGGGTTGCAAGTTCTGGGTAGAGATGCTCGGGGTGGGGAGGTCAGGAACTTGAGTGCCAAGGCTTCCTGGCAAAGCTCTAGGCAAAGAGGTGCAATAACTGTCCAACTCACCTGGCTTCATGAGGGGACAGTTCCTTAACATCCTTTTAAACCTCTACTAGAAGTAGGATTAAAGGGTGAAATGGGGTGGGTGTGGTGACGCATGCCTGTAATCCCAGAGGCTCAGGAGGCTGAGACAGGAGGATTGCTAGTTGAAAGGCAGCCTCAGAATTTTATCGAGGCCTTAAGCAATTTAACAAAATCCTGCCTCACAATAAAAAATAAAAAGGGCTGGGGATGTGGCTCAGTGGTTAAGGGCTCGTGGATTCAATCCCTGGTACTAGGAGGGAAAAATATAAAATGGCTCCTCTTGTCCCCAGATGAAAGAGGTACCCAAGGCTCTGAGGAAAGAGGGCTGAAGAGTAGGGTGGGGATGGCAGAGTGTGGGCAAAGGCCGAAAAGCAGGACCAGTGTCAGCAACAGGCGCTAAGCCCCTTCCTCCACCCGACTTGGCCACCATTTCTGTTGATATACTCTTAGGCTCCTGCCTGGGGAGCAGCCGGCAGTGAGGGAGTCAGGGCCTTGGGCTAGTGGGGAGGCTGGGGCCAGAGGCCTTGGAGGGGAGGAGGCTGGGGGTGCCTCAGTTGAACTCTGGACAGTGGGTAGTGTGGCTGGGAGGGGCCAGCCAGGGGGTTGCATAATTGGAGATGAGTGTGAGACCCCTGAAGTAGCCAGGGCCTCTCTACCTGAATGCCCCTGAGAGTGGGGGTGGTGGTGGGGTGGAGCCCTAGGGAGAAGGGAAGAGGGAACCAAAGAGGAAGTGGGGGGAGGGAGGTAGAGGAGGCAAGTATGGCGCCATGCTGAGTCACGGCCCACAAGGCCCTGGGCGGGCCCTTTGGGGGCCATGGGCTGGTGGAGGGGTCTTAGGAAGCTCCTGGGAGGGCTAGGGGATCTTGAAGCAGGAATCAGAAGGAGAAGCGGGTGGCCTGAAGATCACACGCAGACGAACAGACAGACAGTGCAGTCACCCATAAAGTAGAAAGCACTACTAACAGCACTGGAGGGTGTAGTGTTTCCTACTTTATGGATGAGTGTACTGTGGGCTTCGGAGACCACGCCACGCGGCCGCCACCCGCCACCGTCTTCCTCTACTTCAGGACCCTGAGACAGGTGAGCACCTCACTATCTCCCCCACCCTGCCCAGACTTCTGGAAGGCCTCCACTTCGCCCCCACAAGTGCTGCCCTTCCTGGTCCTGGACAACTGGAAACATAATCCATCAGGTCCTCTGCTGTGCTGAAGTCCTGGAGGGTGTGGGGAAGGCTGGACATGTGGGCCCTGGTGCAGCAGCCGCAAGATGGAGGGAAATGTGTGGGGTGCCAGGGGCCCTGATGCTAATAAAGAATGGACTCTGCTTTTCTTTTGTCTGAGACTCTGTTGCTGGGCAAAGGGGTGGTGGGGTGCTGAGTGGAGTAGCAGGCACATGGACAATGTGGGTGCATAGAAGGCTGGGAAGGGAGTCCCTCTCACTTGCCTGAGAGAAAGAAGGTTTGTCCCTGACCACAAGATCAGGAGAGGATTCCAGGACTGGCCAGGCTACAGTGGGGGTGGGTTGGGGAGGTCTGGGCCACTGAGCAAGGACATCCTGATAATCTGAAGATGGGCACCACATGGAGGGGCAGAGCTATGAGGGGTTCTTCCATTTTTGATTCTAGCTCTAGCCCTGCCCCCACCTTGCTCACTATACCTCAAACAGAAGGCTGCTTGCTTCTGGTTTTAATCCAAATCTAGGGGTCCTTGGTACTATAAGAGTTGGACAAAAACACTATGGCACACATCTATAAGATGATGTGTACAGAGCATCCAATAGATAGACAAGGGCACAGAGACTAATATGCAAAGCATACATACACATGCACGTGCATTGACATAGAGGTGCCATGCATATATGCCAACAAAACACATATGCAGTTATATATGGACACATGTGACATAGCTGGCATATCACACAATGACACATAGATATACATTCAGCCAGGACACACACATATTCAGTAACACAAATAAAACATGAAAATACACATATAGTAACATTCAGATACATATAATGACATTTTTCATACATGGTGATATATAGAAATATATAGATATACTATGGCACATTGTGCGCACAGCATCTTATAGATAAACAAGGGCGCAGACACTAATACACAAAGCATACATACACATGTGCATTTGCAATTACATAGAGGTCCCATGCATATATGCCAACAAAACACGTGCAGCTTCTTATAGACCTCCAACTGCAAGTATGTGTATATGTATACATATATTACACATGTGTATATATATATATATATATATATATATTACAGTTATATACATATATGCAATTGGCCTGTGTGGGTTTCATATCCAAGGATTCAATCAGTATTGGATTGAAAATATTTTTTAAAAAATTGTGTCTGTAATGACCATGACTTTTTCTTGTCAGTATTCTCTTAGTAATATAGTATAACAGCTATTTACCTCACATTTACATTATATTATGTATTATTAGTAACCTGGAGATGATTTAAAGTGTACAGGAGGGGCTAGAAATGTAGCTTAGTGATAATTTCCTGGCTTGCACAAGGTCCTGAGTTAGATCCCCAACGCCACAAAACAAAACAAACAAAAAAGGAAAAAAAAGTATATGGTAATATGAGTGTAGTTTATGTACAAGCACTACACCATTTTATAGAAGAGACATGTACACCATTTTATATAAGAGATTTGAGTGAATTTTGGTATCCTGGGAGGTGGGTCTTGGAACCAATCCCCATTAGATACAGAGGGATGATTATATGTGTAACCATATCATCAAATACATATGTCATTGTATGTCATATGCATATTTACATGTCTATATGTGTGTCATTATATATTGTTAATGCCATATAATGACATCCTTATACATATATCCTGATTCAGATGTTGCAAATTTATAAACTCACACGAGAATGCCCTCACACACACATAATAGGATATGCACAGACACTGGCAAATAGATAGATGCAAATAGACATAAGTACACACCAATGAGATTCATAGACAATGGTACAATGTCCCCCAAGTGCAGATAAATAAATGTATGTTTATGTTATATGTGCATGGACATAATCACTATGTGCATGTGTACATTCACTGTCCTAAACAGCGGCAACACTCATCTTGTAGTGGCATGCATACTGCTCTACATACTGCTTTAGGGAAGTAAAGATGTCCCCTCCTCTCCATGTACTCCCTCCCCTTAGTTCCATTAGCTCTGGCCTGGGTGGAGCCCACTGTCAGGGGCTCTGTGGTTTAGTGCTACTGCTGCTATTCCACAGGGGTGCCACACGAGGGCCCCCAACCTTGGTTGAGACTAGCTTGTCTGCTAAGACCCAGGTTCAGAGGAGAGAGGGGCTGCCTCTCCAAGGCCTTTTCAAGTATCTTTGTTTCTAGGAACTCTATCTAGTCCCATATCCCATGGGCTGAATCCTGGGTCAGGGGGTTTCCCAGATCCTTGTTCTCAAAAGTCATTTTCTTATAGCAAAAGAGTCTAAGACTAGGGGGGAAAAAAAAAGAAGAAGAACTTCCTGACAATTCAGGGCAAAAGCAGCCCAACAGGTCATGAGGTCTCCCCCTGCTGGCCTGGGACAGGCAGGTTGGTTTCCAAATGTGGTCTGCCAGAGGAAGCTGAAGCAATTTTCTCAGCTGATTTCTACCTCTCTGCTTCTATCTTCCCGTTTTTATCCTTTCATTTCTCTTTGTTTTCTTCAAATCCCGGGTTTCCTGGTCCTGCTCTTCTCCATGGTTGGATCTGTTACATCCTTCCTGTCTCCGTCTCCACCTATCTCAGCAGTCTCCAGCCTGCTTGGACCCAGGAAGGTGTGAGGGCACATGGGGACAAGGGGTGCGGAGGCCACAAGTGGAGGGCGCTGAGCTGACATCCCGTGAGGAACCTGCTCTTCCCTCTATCCCGACCCTGCCAGCCGGTCCAGCCCACCAGTCCAGCGCCATCGCCATGGAAACCAGCAGCTGACTTCCTATTGGTGGGCGGGAGGGGAGGAGGAGGGGGAGGGGTGGGCAGGCTCTCCCCCGCTCCCCCTCATTCTGAGGCTCAGCCTTCCTCCGCGCCCACCATCTCCGGGCTCCGGGACTGTAAGGGACCCCTGCAGTCCCCCGAGCTGAGGCTAGCAGGGACAGAGACTATGAGGCAAGCAGCCCATCGACCCAGGCCTCCTTAGGACCAGCCCGGCCACCCAGCAAGCGAGTGAGCAGCAGCCGAGAGAGGAGCGGAGATAAAAGACCACAAGGAACCACTGGGGATCACCCCCAACAGCTCCTGAGGACCCTAGCCAGGCTGAGGGGTCATGATGGATGACCAGACTCACAGATGCTGACAGCCACACACCGATACCGATGCACGCAGCTGCACAAAACTGACACACTCAGATACAACCAGTGACAGCATCACACATTGCCACAGCCCTGCAATACAGACACCCCCACACGCAGAAACAACTGGCAACTCTGTAACAGGCACAGACAGTGACATACAGCACCACACTCTTCAACACACACAAGTGGGGGCACCCATCCTCCAAACACACACAAGATAGCATTGACCTGCAGGGGACAGACCTGGAGACACACACACGCATACCCTCACCCAGGCACTGCTGGTGGTGGCCTCGGCACATCCTCCCCACCCCCACAGGGACACCCTCACCTCCCCATATACCCGAGCACTCACACACAACCACCAGCCAACATACCCCCAGCTCCAGCTCTGGCAGCCCTGACGCCTTCTGCAGCCTGCTTCGCGGGTGGGGAAGGGCTCAGCCAACCTTGGATGGAGCTTCGGTGAAGCCAAGAGCTCAGAGGGGAAGGGTCTAGCTTGGCATGACCATTGAAAGTCCCCTCACCTGGCTGGGTGATGTTCCCTGGCCTAGGTTCTGGGGTTCCTTGGCAGTACCATGGAGCAACTGACAACCCTCCCTCAGCCTGGGGACCCAGGAGCCATGGAACCCTGGGCACTGCCCGCCTGGCAGAGCTGGACTCCGGGCCAGGGGGGCGAGCCTGGAGACAGAGCCCCAAGCATTGCTGACACTCCGACAGCTTTGCAGGTTGGAGAACTGAGGCCCGAGGAGAGCTGCGAGCCTGAGGGAGCCCAGAGCCCCAGGCCCATGGGGGGCATTGACCCTGAAGGAGCAGAGGCTGGGCTGCCCAGCCTGGGGCAGCAAGCAGTGATCTCTGGTCGTGGTTGTCTGAGGCTGAAGGATGAGGATGTGGAGGCTTTGACTAAGGTAAGGGGATTGGGGAGGGCTGGGGGGTCTGCAAGCTGTGCCTCCCCCATGCTGGCCAGGAGGCAAAGCAAAATATGCAACCCTGCTGCCCACCTCTTTTCTCCGTCTGTTTGTCCGAGGTTCTGTCTCTGTGACTATCTGTCCTCTCTTCATTAGATTTGAATCTCAGTGGCTCCATTTTTTTTTTTTTAACTATTTGTCCTCTCTACCTGTCTGTCTATATCTGGCCCTGCCCCTCTGTGTCTCTGTCTGACAGTCTGTCTGTCTGTGCCTCCTCCTCCATGAGTCTCTGTCCTCAGAGGGCTGGGGGATTTTGGGGGTGTGAACGTGTATGGTAGAATCAGAGTACAAGGAAAGATTCACAGAGAAGGCTCAGTGTGGGGCTGAGCCACAGAGGACAAGGTCTGGGTGAATGCGAGCAGGCTCCTGTAGAAGATGGAGGGATCAGGACTTTGGGAGAGGACAGGGGACTCACCAACCAAGAGCAGTCTGGAGAAATGGGGGTGGAAGCTTGAGCTGGCACTGGCCCGGAGGGGTCAGGGGACAGTTGTGTGTCACCGGGAGCAGGGAGGATGGGATGGTCCCTTCTCCTAGACCCCTGTGCCCCTCTCTGAAGGCCTGGGACATAGGAGAGAATCTTCTCATCTCCATGTCTCCTTAGACTATGGAGGGGAGATGCTTTCACACAGAGAGCGCTTATTGGATGGGATGGGTCTCTGAGGCTCTGTACCTGGTCCTTTCCCATGCCAGGCCAAGGTGAACATGGGCTTTGGTGACAGACCCAATCTGGAGCTCCTGAGGGCCCTGGGTGAGCTGCAGCAGCGCTGTGCCATCCTTAAGGAGGAAAACCAGATGCTGGTGAGACTCGGTGAATGGGGTCTTGATTCCTGGCTGGAGCCAGGCCCTCTGCTCAATGTCTTCCCTTACCCCTTGAACATCTCTCCAAGAGATGTCACAGTCCCAAGACCCGGAGAGGGTGAACCCTTGCCCAGAGTTGCTAGGGGTCCCACTGTGTCCTGGGTTCTGGTCCAAGCCTGAGAGTAGGAATGGGTCTATGGGGTGCTCCCTACATGCTACAATTCTGACTGACCCCTTGTCAGAGAAAGAGCAGCTTCCCCGAGACAGAGGAGAAGGTGCGGAGGCTGAAGCGGAAGAACGCAGAACTGGCGGTCATTGCCAAGCGCCTGGAGGAGAGGGCCCGGAAGCTCCAGGAAACAAACCTGAGGGTGGTGAGGACAGGAGACTTCTGGGCTGAGGCTGGGTGACCAGGGAAGAGGGGAAGCAGGGGCTGGACCTCAAGGGCTGGGACTTGGGAGTCATAAACTCTTAGCACCTAGAAAAGCATGAATTCAAGGGCTAAGGGTAGGAAGGACAAATGTTGGCCTGGTGAGGGAGCTACAGGAGGGAGAGAAGGGCTGGGTGGGAGGTTCCTGAGCAGACAGGGAGAAGAATTCTGGATTACCCTTTGCCTGTGCTGGCTGCTGAGCTAATCACAGGAGGTACAGAGCTGGAGTGGGGGCAGGGACAAGATCCATCATAGTGATAGCCAAATTAACAGCCTCCTTTGGGTCTAAACTAAGATGTGAAGTTAAACCCTTTTAGTCCTGGTTGGGGACTGTTGGGATGGGGTGGAGTGAGGCTGCCTGATTTCTGCTATCCCAGACTGGGTGGAAGCCGGAAGCCAGGTTTCATTTAAATTCTCCTTTGGGAGAAGCTGAGGAATGGGAGAAGTGCCCTAGCCCTCAGGTGACCACTGGCCTTACCCCTCCTCTGGCTAGGTAAGTGCTCCCGTGCCTGGACCAGGGGCCAGCTTGGAGTTTTGCCGGAAGGCCCTAGCCCGTCAGCGAGCCCGGGATCTCAGTGACACAGCCAGTGCACTGCTGGCCAAGGACAAGCAGATTGCTGCCTTGCAGCGGGAGTGCAGGGAGCTGCAGGCCAGGCTTACTCTGGTGGGAAAGGTGCGAGGAGGCCCGTGTCCCCCTTTCCTCAGCCCTACTCAGCAGGGCAGTCTGCCTGGTTGTGGGATGTGGACAAGATGTTAATGAGATGCAAATGAAACGGGAAGGTGGAGGCTGCTGGGGAGGAGGTTCCCCTGGCAACGGCCCAGGTGGGAGAGGGGAGAAGGAGCCTGAATTGAAGGGGGTGGAGCCGAGAGTCCCAGACCAGGACCCCTGTTTAAGGTTTAAGGCTGTGTGCCAGTGGGTCTGTAGGGTCTGGAGGTATGAATACCCACAAACTTGTGAAGGAATGTTCACCAGGCATTTAGCACATTTAGTGGAGGGCACACTGCGCGCACCCAGTAAATGAGTTGCTGGGAATGTCTGTACAACGGCTGGTGGAAACATGTGGCTGTGTACACAAGCACATATGACCGGGCATGCATGCACAGGAGGGTGCGCAGGTTGCAGTACATCTGAGCCCCTCTATCAAGGTGGAGGTCTGGTTCTGCCCGGAATGGTGTGGGGGCAGGTAGGGGTTAATTAGGTTTGACTCCCCTCCTGGTCCTCCACTCCAGGAGGGTCCCCAGTGGCTCCACGTGCGGGACTTCGACCGGTTGCTGCGCGAGTCCCAGCGGGAGGTGCTGCGGCTGCAGAGACAGATCGCCCTGCGCAACCAGCAGGAGCCGCCCCCGCCACCCCGGCCCCCGGGCTCTACTGCCCCGGCTAGAGCAGGGGCGCCAGCCCCGGGGGCTCCGGGAGAGGTGAGAGCCGGCGCAAGGGCAGGTGTGTGGGTGTGCGCAGATGAGGGGTGGGGGCGACCGGGGGATCTCCTCGCTACTTCCCCATCAAAGCCGTACTCAATGCATTCCCAGGGTGACGTGCGCATTCCTAGGGTCTAGGGAACCCTCCCGACCAGGGGCAGTGTCTCTTCTGAGCCTCCGGAGCTCATACCTGCGCGGCTCCCCCCAATCCCCCGGGGGTTCCGCCCTCCGCAGGCCCGCTCCCCGCGGGGCCAGCCCGGCCGCCCCTGCCGCGCCGCCAGTGGTACATCCCAGCCGCAAATCCCTGGTTGCCCTGGCAGCCGCCCGGGGCCCAGCCCGCGCCGCCTCCTCCCGCAGCGGCAGTAGAGTGGGGACGCCCCCTTCAGCGCCTGCCTGGCCAGGCCTGGCCCCGGCTAGCTGGGGGTGGCAGTGCATCCAACCGGGTTCCAGGTACGGGTGACCTTCACTGAGCAAGGGGCTTAGGCAGCCCCTACCCCGAGGGCCAGGGACCAACTCCAGACCCCAGAACCTAGAGATCTGGCTCTTCATCCTAGGTGGGCAGCATCTAGGACCGCCTCTTTCTGGGGAGAGGGGTGGGAGGAGGGACTCAGTAGTGATGAAATCCTCTGGGTGGGGGATGCTGCTTGCTCAGATTTTGTCCCTCTGGGTGGCCCACGGAGGGAGCCCCTTCCATCAAGACTTATCCTCCCCAAAAGTTTGCACTTCGGGTGCGATAGGGTGGGCTTGGGGAAAGACAGAAGGAGGGACTGGCTAGGCTTCCAATGCTGCAGGCCAAGCCCAGATTTGGATGATCCAGAACCCCTAGCTCTGGGAACACCACATCCCTGGGGGCCCACACAGCCTCCTAATTCTCTGCCAGTCGCTGAAGGACACTCAGGACAGTTATTGAGTGCAGAGCAGGGCAGCTGCTGGAAGCTAAAAAGGGAAAGCTTTGGCCTGGATAAAGGACCCATCTCCCAGGGCACACGTGGGTCCCACGATCTCAAAGCACTTATGGCTGGGGTATACCGGGTACTGCCTCAGACTTCTTCATCAGCTGATGTTGGGAGAGGGTGAGCAGACAGCACCCTTTCCCTCCCCTTCCCTGGCAGGTTTCTCATTGCTGACCATGCCATGAGGTGGGAACCTCCCATAGGTAGGCTGGGCTGGGGACAGGCTTCCCTAGAGCCCTGTTCTCAGGTGCCAGGCCCCTGTCCTTGGGCATTTCCAGGCCACACCTCAGGAGGATGTGGAGAGCCCACCCGTGGTCCTAGGGGAGCCTGAGAAACAGCCAAGGGTGCAGCAGCTGGTAAGTCCTAGGTCAAGGGCTGGAGGCAACCTGCTATGAGCAGAACTGCCTTCTACCAGGTGCAGGCCTTGGTTCTGACCCCACAGGAATCTGAGCTCAGCAAGAAGCGGAAGAAATGCGAAAGTCTGGAGCAGGAAGCCCGGAAAAAGCAGAGGCGATGTGAGGAGCTGGTGAGCTCATGAGGCTGCCCAGGTCCAGCTCCTCCCTTCCCCTAGGCCAAGGGGCACGTTGGGCTCCCTCAGCTTTGCTCCCATCCCACTTATCCTTAAAAACACACTTTTCCTCTTGTTCAGGGGTTCAGGGGCGCTTTTCTTTCCTGGCTGAAGCGGGTTCCCAGCAGGGGAGGAAGGCCTTGCTTGGGAGGGCAGGATTCTCTATGTGAAGAAAGAGGAATGTGGGTCCTGGGCCCCTCTTCCAGAGGTCCACTGTTCCCCTCAGGAACTGCAGCTAAGAGAAGCCCAGAATGAGAATGCCCGCCTGGTGGAGGAGAACTCTCGGCTCAGTGGGAGAGCCTCAGAGAAGGAGCAGGTACCTCTTCTGCTCTGCGAGGTCTTGTTCCTGGCCTGGGGGACGTACTCCTGGGGTATTCTCCTCCGTGAGGGAGCAGGTGGGACAAAGTGCACACATCCAACTCCCTGCCTATGTCCTCTTGCCAGGTTGAGTGGGAGAATGTGGAGTTGAGGGGCCAGCTCCTGGGAGTGACGCAGGAGAGGGACTCAGCCCTTCAAAAGAGCCAGGGCCTGCAAAGCAAGCTGGAGAGCCTGGAGCAGGTGCTGAAGGTGAGGAGGCTTTGTAGGTGGTGGTGGTGGGGGGCTATTGGGCCTTGGTACAGGGAGAAAGCGAGATAGTAGAATATGCCCTATGTGGGGTATTGGGGACTGAGGTCCTGTCCCCGTGCAGCCAACCTCTTGCCTTCTTTGGCCTCAGTTTCCTTTTTTATTTTTTAAATATATATATATAGTTGTTGATAGACTTTCATTTTATTTATTTATATGTGGTGCTGAGAATCGAACCCAGTGCCTCACCCATGCTAGGCTAGTGCACTACCACTGAGCCACAACCCCAGACCCTCAGTTTCCTTTTTGATAGAGGATATCTGGAGCAGATGGTATCTGAGGCTCCTTCACCTTAGATTTTCTGTGGAAGTGTGGCAGAGTGGGGGGCTCTGGCCTTGACCTAGAGTCTTGTTTTCAGCACATGCGGGAGGTGGCCCAGCGGCGGCAGCAGCTGGAGGTGGAGCATGAGCAGGCTCGGCTCAGCCTGCGGGAGAAGCAAGAGGAGGTTCGACGGCTGCAGCAGGTGGGAGCAGGAGTGAGGAAGGTGGTAGGCTGCTTGGGGCCCAGCTTTGCCAGCCACTCTTTCAACAAGCATATACTGAGCACCCACTGTGTACTAGACACTGTGCTAGGCACTAGGGGGGGGGGGGGACAACAGCAAACAGAGACCTGGTTGGTTCCTGACCAATCAGCAAATAAGCAGACCCATGAATGAGATGATTTCAGATACTAACGCGCACAATGGTGATGTGACAAGAAGGGGCTGGGATGGGATGAAGAGCCACTTTAGACAGGTCATCAGGGAAGGCCTTCCTGAGGAGGTGACAATTGAGCTAAGAACCCAGACATGAGAAGGTGTCAGTCAGGAGAGCCAGGGCAGAGCAGGCCAGGTAGGGGGGATAGTTGTACAAATGCTCTGGTAGGGAGGAGCTGGGGGGAGGGCCCCAAAGCAATGTGACTAGAGGATACTGGGGACTGACAGAGTAGCAGGAGTTGGGCCTTAGACACTGGGGGAAATTTGGCTCTTTTGTTCTATGAATGGTTAGGATCTGTTGAATTCTCAGCAGGGAGGTGACATGGTCTGATTCATAATTGGCAGAACGGACAGTGGGAACAGCATAGAGCAGGTGATCAGATGTTGGTGGCTATGGCCATGGTCCAGGAGGGAAGTGATGATCATCTGGAACAGGGTGCAGGTGACAAGGGAGGTGGAAACAAGTGGATACATGGGAAATATAGTTTGGAGACAGAATTGACAAGACTCACTGTGGGGTTCCAGTTGAGGCCCAGCTCAGTCAACCCTGGGGAAGGTAGGGCTGTTCACTCCCCATGGGGTGAAGGATGACGGGGCGCCAGCTTTGAAGGGCAGAGAATTCTGAGTTCTGTTTTGTCAAGTCCGGGTCCTGCGCTAAATGTTCAAGTGGGGGTGTCCGTAGGCAGTTGGATGCTGGAGTCTGGAGTTCTAGGGAAGTTGGCCTCGGAGACCTTTGGAGCCATCATGTGTTCCGTTGTGTGACTAGACCCTTGAGGAGAGAACAGGGAGTATAAAGTGGCCCAGCACTGTGTCCAGAGGAACCCTAACATTCCAAAATCCCCAGGGGTAGAAGACAAGAGGCAGGCAAAAACAAAAACAAAAGCAACAACCTAAAACTCAGAAGGAGCATGAGAGAGGTAGGAGGGAAACCAGGAAGTGGATGTTCCAGAAAGAGAAACCTCTCCCCACCCTTCTCCCTTTGCTAAGGTGGGGCTCAGGCTGGGAGTGCAGGAGGGAGAAAGCCTCAGCCTCCTCCTTCCCAGACCCCTTTCGTTTGTTCCCTCCCTCCCTCCCTCCCTCCTTCATGCTCCCTTGACCCCACCCCTAGGCCCCAGCCTTCCCTACCAGTATTTTGCCTCTTTCCATTGGTAGGCCCAGGCAGAAGCCAAGAGGGAACATGAAGGGGCTGTCCAGCTGCTGGAGGTAGGGTCCCTGGAGGTGGCCACCAGCTCCACTACCTTGGGGGAAGGCAGGGGACTTCAGATAGAAGAAGTGTAAAGAAGTGGGGGGGAGAGTGGGGTTGTAGGAGGGTCTGGGGGAATCTCTTCCATTTTTGGACTATTTCTCAAGCAGGGGCTTAAAGGGACAGGAGCTCCTGAGTCTGGTGGCAGCCTTCTCCCATTGCCATCCACTCCAGAGGCTGCCTTCACTGTGAACTGCCCTTTTGTTTAGCCTAGGAGCTGACTGGATGGTGTCCCTTTAGGCCCCGTTCTCTCTCTCTCCTCCCTCCCTCCGGCTCAGTGTTCTAACTTCTCCTCTGCACTTCCCTTCTCTGCCACAGTCCACCTTGGATTCCATGCAGGTACAACCTCCTTACGCCTCTCTCTCCTTTAGATATCCTCTCCCTATGCCTCTCCCAAATCCCTGCCCTCGGGGCCCAAGTGGTACCAACTCTCCTGTCCAGCAGAGGGGATGTGTCCCATAGTAGATCTCAAACTCTGAAGCTGGGCTGGGGTTCCTACAGGACAAGTGGGCTATTCCCTCATCCCAGACCCTTCCCTCCTGTAGAGGCTCTCAGGCCATGAGGAAGTTCATCACCAATTGACGCATGTTCCTTGTGATAGTGGCCAGGGGAGAGTCCCTGATCTAGGGACTCTCCTGTTACCTGAGGAAAGTTCCTGAGAACTGGCCCATTCCTGTCACAAAGCTGTCCCTACCTTTCTGTGGAGTGGAATCTCTCACGTACCCTTCAGAGGGCAGGGATTTGAGTCACTGTGGGAGGGTGACAAGGGAGAGAGCTGAGAAAACTCCTGTGGTGATACTGGTGGTGGTGATGAGGGGGGAGGGGTCCCTTTTGGCCTGCAAATTGTTCAGAAGCAGGAGTGCCACCATCCAGGGCATGAGGGGTTGGTAAGGTGTTCAGGAGGGGAAGCTGGGTAGATGTGGTTTGAA
Source organism: Ictidomys tridecemlineatus (assembly GCF_052094955.1). Taxonomy (NCBI): domain Eukaryota; kingdom Metazoa; phylum Chordata; class Mammalia; order Rodentia; family Sciuridae; genus Ictidomys; species Ictidomys tridecemlineatus. The sequence goes on along the minus strand of NC_135479.1, from coordinate 32,332,007 downwards.
GCCCAGTGTGAGGCTGTGTGGAGCTGGCACAGGCTGGCGCTGGGCAGCTCTGCCCGGCTGGTGTCTCATGGTGGGTCTTGGCTCAGGCCCGGGTTCGAGAGCTCGAGGAGCAGTGCCGCAGCCAGACGGAGCGTTTCAGCCTCCTGGCTCAGGAGCTCCAGGCTTTTCGTCTGCACCCAGGCCCCTTGGATCTGCTCACTTCTGCCCTGGGCTGCAGTGCCCTGGGGGACCACCCACCACCCCCCTGCTGCTGCTCTACCCCCCAGCCCTGCCGGGGGTCTGGCCCCAAAGGTAAGGGACCTAGCAACTTTGTGGCCTGGAATCCCCAGGCCTGGGGCTTTTGTATAGAGCAGGAAGTTCAGAATCAGAGAGGGCCAGTAACTCCCCCAAAGTTACCAGGACCTGGCTAGAGCCAAGCTCTGACGGGAAAAACAAAGCCCATAAGAGTTCCTATCCTGAAGTGTGGCCCAGGCATCTCAGGCCACTGTTCCTTTTCCTCTGCTTGGATGTCTCTGGACATAGCTGGGAGTTGGTTGCTAGGCAGTAGGATTCAGTAGCAGGCCCTGGGAAGAGTCCAGGCTTGGTGGGAAGGGGCTGATCAGTCACAGCTGCTGATCCCAGCACCACTCAACATCTAGTGAGATTTTGAGCATATTTCTTAACCTCTCTGGGCCACAGTTTGCTAAGGCCTAAGCAATAATTAAATGCAAGGAATAATTAAATGCAAGCTGATCTGAGGACCCTGTGAAAACATACACCTCTGCTTAATAAGTTTCCCAGCAAATATTTCCCTTCTTAAAGAAGTCAGGAAATCCGGCTATGGAGGGCCTGACCCCCATACCCAGGAGGCTCCACCCTATCTTCCTGGTCCCTCCTCAGGCCACAGATCCCAAGCCCACGTGCCATCTTCTCTTTAGACCTTGACCTCCCGCCGGGCTCACCAGGGCGCTGCACCCAAAAGTCTTCCGAGCCTGCCCCTGCCACCCTTACTGGGGTCCCTCGACGGACAGCCAAGAAGGCAGAGTCTCTCTCTAACTCCTCTCGCTCCGAGTCCATCCACAACAGCCCCAAGTCATGCCCTACACCAGAGGTCAGTGCTGGGGAGAGGGCCCTGGGGTTCTGGCATTGGCATGGACCAGTGAAGATTGGCCCTGACTTCTTCTGGGGACCCTAGGAGTTGGGTGGCCTCTGGGCCCAAGTTGGGAGGTACATGGGCTATGGATCCCTTCCATGGGTGGGGAATCTCTGGAGGAGCCCATACCTCCTCTCTAGGGCTGGCCCAACAGCTCCACCCCCTAGGGTTCCAGGGAGGCCCTAGAGTCCTGGGCTGGTTGGAGGAGACACTTTGGCACCAGGATCCACATGAAACTGTTCATAAGAGCATCTGCAGAGAGGCAGATGGTTGTATAAGAAAGAGTACAGCTTCTGGGATTTAAATCCCATCGTTGTCTAAGACAAGTCACTCACCCTTTCTGGGCTTTGGCTTCCTTATCTGACTATTGAGGATAATAAAATCTGCTTTCTAAAGTTGAAAGGATTACGTGGAAAAAAAAAATATAAGGAAAAGTGCCTCCGTGCCGGGCACCTAGTAGATGCTTAATATGAGGCAAACTGTTACCATTACTAGGTTGTTGGGCATCACTCACAGTTCTTCTAATCATGCCATCCCTTTTTCCTACCCACAAATTCCCCAAAGTGAAGGGGAGCAGGTCAGGAGCAGCCTTGCTAACCAGGTTTCAAAAGGGGTAAAACCCAGCCCCGGGCCTCTGCTGCCCCCTTGTGGGATAGAATGGTGGTGCTGGTTTGGGATTTGGTGGTGGAGGGACTGTCCACTGGGAGACCCAGTGGCCAGGAAGTTCTGAGTTCCAGGACTGAACACTGTTCCCTGGCTAGAGTCAGGGACTTCTCCAGCCCCTTCTGCCTCCTTGCTTTCAGCTCTTTACAATCAAGACGCTTTGCTGAGTTATTAATCTTAAGGAGCCAAACTGCCATTGATGTCCACTCTCTACACCAGTGTGGCCTGGCCCCCTCTGAGGTGCGGGGAGCACCCTTATTTACTGGGCTGGTTCAGCAGAGGCCAGGACTCAGGGAGGGGTCCAGATTGTCCCTACTCCCCGTGCTTAGGGCAACTGGGTGCACCTTTAGAAAACATCGGGTTCTTGTTATTCCTGGTCTTGCCAGCATGTGTGCGCTCACTCTCCCTTATCAAAGCAGTGGGTCTTCCTCTGGTCCAGTCTGGAACATGCCTGCTTTGTCTTTGGCTCTGGGTCCTGGAGAGGAACTAGCCCTTTCTGTCTACCCCCAGGTGGACACAGCCAGTGAGGTGGAGGAGCTAGAGGTGGACAGTGTGTCCCAGCTCCCAGCAGCCCCGGAGGGCAACCCAGGAACAGCCAGGATCCAGGTCTTCCTAGCTCGCTATAGGTGAGCCCCTCACCCTTGCTTCTCCCCTACCAGCATTTGGAGTGTGTGGGAGGAGTGAGTTGGGTGGAGACAGACCTTTAGAAATGGTGGGAGTGGGAAGGACCCCAGTTGGACATATTTTCAAAACCTAGTTGAGCCAAGGTGGGTGCAGTGAATGTTCTACTTGTCTTAAGGTGGAAAGCATGTCTTCATAAAGGTTCAATGCATGGGGAGAGATGACAGGCATGGAGATACAATAGGTTTCTTCTGTCCTCTTCTTCCTTGCCACCTCCCCAACAGCTACAATCCCTTTGAGGGTCCCAACGAGAATCCAGAGGCAGAACTTCCCCTGACAGCTGGAGAGTACATTTACATCTATGGCAACATGGACGAGGATGGATTTTTTGAAGGTAGGACAGTATTAGGGCTCATTCTGTCCATTTCCCTGTCTTTAAGCCCCAGTTCCTAAGACCTCCATCCATCCATCTCCACTCCCCAACATGCTCAGTCCACCATAACTCTTCAGACTCAGTTAAGAGGCGTACAGAGATCTGACAGCCAGTGAGAAAAGAGGAAAAAAAGGGGTCTGGTTTTGTGCAGGACAGGTCAGGGCATACTACTCTGTCCAGAGAATGAACAGAGTGTCACAGGAGATTTGTGTTAGAGTAATTTTAGTGCCAGTAGAAAGAGTATGGCACTATTTAACAGTAGTGATACTTGAGGCCAGGCATGTAGCATAGATTTGATGCTGGACTCCAGTTAAGTATGAGGAGGAGGGACCAGGGTGCAGATCCCAGGAGAAAGTGTTAGCACATGGTAATCTTGTGTCAGAACCCAGACAGGGCATGAGCCTCAGAGCTCATCAGACAACTGAGGCAGATGCTCCACTGAGACTAGGCCACATGGCAGAGCCTGCAGAAGGGAATGACCTTGGGAGCTTCCTCCACAGTGGTCCTGGCCCAGGTACCAGACTGTGTCCTTTAGCAGTAGGGAGGGTAGAGACTGGAATGACATGTAGGTAGGGCAATGGAGTCGGGGGTCTCCTGTGTGTGAAGATTTAGGAAGGGGGTCAGATCTGAGTGTGGAACACGGAAAGCTTTGGAATCTGCTCAGACCTTCCCCTGGGCCCTTTATACAAGTAGCAACTGGGAATAATGGTATCTGACTTCATGGCCCAAACAGCTAAACTCTCCATAGGAGTAGGTTCCAAGAGCAGAATTAAATAGCTTCCAGGACAACAGTAATTTTTTTTTTTTAGTATTTATTTTTTAGTTGTAGCTGGACACAATACCTTTATTTTATTTATTTTTATGTGGTGCTAAGGATTGAATCCAGGGCTTTGCATGTGCTCGGTGAGTGCTCTACTCCTGAGCCCCTGCCCCAGCCCCACAAGAGTACTTTTTTTATGAAAAGAAAAAAAATTTCAGGGGTGGGGGTGGGCAACAGCAGAAGCATAAGTATTACCTTATCCCAAATTACTGGAATTTGAACTATTGCAGCCTAGGGGAGACTGGGATAGAGCCATGTGGACAACTGGGTGCAGGACACCACATTCCTTGTCCAGCTTTAGTAAGGGACTGCTTTGTCTGGTCCCAGCTGTACTGTTCTCCGTGGCATGAGCTTCACAGCCCACATGCCCAACTCTGGCCCAGACTTCAGCTTTGGTCTTGCAAGCTGTGGATTCATGTAGTGTGCGGATGCTTTCATCCCACACTGCTTAATGCCGTGCTCTATTAATTGTCTACGGCTGCCATGCAAATCTCCACCCACCTAGGGCTTTAAACAACAGACTTCTGGAAGCCATAATCTGAAACCAAGGTGTCAGCAGGGCTGTACTTCCTTGAAGGCTCTTGGGGAGATCCATTCCTTGTCTCTTTCTGCTTCTGGTGATTCTAGGTGTTCCTTGGCTTGTGGCCACATCACTCCAATCTCTGCAATTGTGGTCACATTGCCTTCTCCTCTTCTCTGAGTGTCTCTCCTCTGGTGTGTTATGAGGACAATTATGAAATTTAGGACCCACCCAGATAATACAGGATGATTTCATATCAAGGTTCTTTTTTTTTTTTAAGATTTTTTTTAAAGAGAGAGAATTTTTTAATATTTATTTTTCAGTACTTGGCGGACACAACATCTTTGTTTGTATGTGGTGCTGAGGATCAAACCCGGGCCGCACGCATGCCAGGCAAGCGCGCTACCGCTTGAGCCACATCCCCAGCCCTGAAGGTTCTTAATTACATTTGCAAAGATGTTTTTTTGCTATTAGGGTCATATTCTTAGGTTCCAGGGATTAGAACATGGACATACTTTTGAGTGGCCACTATTCAACCTATTACAGGGCTTATTATATTATCTAACTTATTGAGAATCCCTATTATTTCTTCAGATTCCCTTTATTTTTCTCAAAGTATAAAGGAGAGAGAGAGAGAGAGAGAGAGAGAGAGAGAGAGAGAGAGAGAGAGAGAGAGAGAGAGAGACGCACAAATCACTGTGGGGAAAACTCCCAGATGCCCTGTAACTCAGCCCTGATGATATCGGTCCTCTGCCTGGAGCCCTGGCTCAGGCTTCTGCTTCTTCCCAGTAAGGCCCTACAGCCATCAGCTGTCTATTCCCTGAAAAGTTATTTCCTTCTTTAAATTGGCTAGGACATGGTGTGTGTGGGTCCAGCTTCCTTCTCCATTAACATCCCTCAAACAAATGTTTTAAAAACTCTCATTGAGTTTTAAAAGGAGAACTGACACAGGTCAAAAACTCATTGCTGATCACTGCCTGAATTGACTGCTGGCCATGCTCCTAGACGTAGACTTCTGTGGGTCCTGGTCCCTTCTAGAACCCACAGTGACTCTTCTCTGGCACTTATCTTGTTGTTTCTAAAAATGCATTCCCTTTGTTTAAAACTCACTGCAAAATTCCAATCAGCAGAATTTCATTTTCTTCTTCTTCTTTTTTTTTGGTTCTGAGGATTGAAACCAGAGCTTTATACATGCGCACTGAACAACACCTCCAGCCATTAAAAAAAAATTTTTTTTCACTGCTTGAGTACATTTTTATTTTTTTATTTTCTATGAACTCAATGCATTTAAAAAAATTTAAAAAGAATTTGAGAGAGCATCTCACTATGTTGCCCAGGCTGGCCTCAAACTTGCGTTCCTCCTGCCTCAGCCTCCACAGTGGTTGGGATTGCAGTGTCCACCATCATGCTTGGCTTTTAAAAAATTTTTAATTTGTTCTAATTAGTTCTACATAGCAGTAGAATGCATTCTGACACATTGTACACAAATGGAACACAACTTCTCCTTCCTCTGGCTGAACATGATGCAGAGTCACAACCGTAGTATAATCATACTTGTATGTAGGGTATAATAATGCCTGTCTCATTCCACCGTCCTTCCCATCCTATACATCTTCCCTCCCCTCACTCCCCTCTGCACAATCCAAAGTTTTTTTAAAAAACCTTTTTAATATGAAAGTTTTCAAATAGGTAGAAAAATCAAAGAATAGTACAACGAACACCTATAGATTTTACAATTGTTTATACTTTACCGCATTTGCTTTGTCCATATGTAGGTCAAAAAATGATTTTAAAGCAAGTTGTAGACATCCTAACATCTTACCTAGAAATACTTGAACATGCACTGCTTTAGCACAAGGATATTCTCCTATGTCCTTACAGCACCAGCATCTCCTGAGATCTTGCCAGAAATGCAGAATCTTGGCCCCACCCAGACCTAACTGATTTAGAATCTGCATTTCAACAAATCTGCTATTGACGCATATACATGTTAAAATTTAAGAAGCGCTGTCCTGTATAACCAAAATACTATTGTTTCAAATATGCAAACCAACAATAATTCTCTAATCTGGACTTTGCCTATTTCTGTCTTTTAAAAGCACTGACAGGTAAATGTTGATTGGATTAAATACTTAATTAAGATCACCCACTGGCCGTTGCTAAAATGCATTTATTGGACTGGTTTTTCTTTACCTCCTCTCTGTCTGTCTTCCCCTTCCCTACCTTTTCCTGCCCTCCCTCTGCCAGGGGAGCTCATGGATGGCCGCAGGGGCCTGGTCCCTTCCAATTTTGTAGAGCGTGTGTCTGATGACGACCTCCTGACCTCTCTCCCTCCGGAGTTGGCCGATTTGTCCCACAGCTCAGGCCCTGAACTCAGTTTCCTGAGCGGAGGTGGGGGTGGCAGCAGTAGCGGGGGCCAGAGCAGCGGGGGACGTAGCCAGCCCAGACCCGAGGAGGATGCCGGGGATGAGCTCAGTCTGAGCCCCCCACCGGAGGGCCTGGGCGAGCCTCCAGCTGTGCCTTATCCCCGCCATCTGGTGGTCCTCAAGCAGCTGGCCCACAGTGTGGTGCTGGCCTGGGAGCTGCCTCCTGAACGTGTGGAACTACGTGGCTTCCATATCAGCGTGAACGGGGAGCTGCGTCAGGCTCTGGGGCCCGGGGCACCTCCCAAGGCTGTGCTTGAGAACTTGGACTTGCAGGCCGGGCCCCTCCATGTTTCTGTCCAAGCCCTGACCAGCAGGGGCAGTTCCGACCCTCTGCGCTGTTGCTTGGCCCTGGGTGCTCGGGCTGGGGTGGTACCTAGCCAGCTGCGGGTCCATCGGTTGACAGCCACGTCCGCTGAGATCACCTGGGTGCCCGGCAATAGCAACTTGGCCCATGCCATCTACCTCAATGGGGAAGAGTGCCCATCTGCCCGCCCCAGCACCTACTGGGCCACCTTCTGCCACCTGCGGCCTGGCACACTGTATCAGGCCCGAGTGGAGGCTCAGCTCCCATCCCGAGGGTCCTGGGAACCAGGCTGGGAGAAGCCAGACCAGCGGGCTGCCACCCTGCAGTTCACCACGCTCCCAGCAGGTATGCAGGTGCGGGCACCCCTGTCTGTAACACCTAGGAGGTGTGATGGCAGCAGAGGAGACTGGCCTTATTTGTGTTTTCAGGGGAGTGGCAGATTGGGCTGAAATCTATGGCAGGAAGTATCCTTTATTTCTGGATCTTGTGCCCCACTTCCCTCAGGCCCTCCTGATGCCCCGCTGGATGTACAGATTGAGCCAGGGCCCTCCCCTGGAATCTTGATCATTAGTTGGCTCCCAGTCACCATCGATGCTGCTGGCACCTCCAATGGCGTCCGAGTCACAGGCTATGCCATCTATGCTGATGGGCAGAAGGTATGACCTGGGGACCCCACCTGCCTGTACCCTGGGGACAGGATGTGGGTCCCATGCTCAAGGTCTAGTCTCCCTGGCCTTGCACAGGTGCCCAGTGCTTGGCATTTGGGCACTAAGTGGAAGATTGGTTAAGAGCATGGGTTTAAGAGTAGCATATGAAGGATTTGAAAACTGCTCCCCCACTGGAGCCACACGGCCAGGAGGCCTGGGTGAGGTAAGGCATGAGAAGGGCTTGGCCCAGTGCCCCTCAGGATGCGGGTGCCAGTGTTGTCATTGTCATCACATTGGCTGTTTCGGCCTCATCTTCTCCTCCTGTGCACCTTCCCCTGCAGATCATGGAGGTGGCGTCACCCACAGCCGGCAGCGTGCTGGTGGAGTTGTCCCAGCTGCAGCTGCTCCAGGTGTGCCACAAGGTGGTTGTGCGGACCATGTCGCCCCACGGAGAGTCGGCCGACTCCATTCCGGCCCCTATTGCTCCAGCCCTGACTCCAGCCTGCTTGCCAGCCAGGGTCTCCTGCCCCTCACCACGACCAAGCCCAGAGGCCAGAACACCCCTTGCTCCAGCCTCCCCAGGGCCTGGGGACCCCAGCTCTCCCCTCTGGTGTCCTGCCCCCCATGGAACTCAAGATCCCCCAGGAGGCCCCCCAGCAAGCCCTTCCAGAGAGATGCCAAAAGGACCCCAGGAGGAACCACCAGCCCCTTGCTCCCAGGTACCCTGTCTGGGCAGAGGGGAAGCAGGTGCAGGTTGGGAGAAGGGCCCCAGGTTTGGGCCCTTTCTCAGTGCTCTGCTTTTTCCAGGAGGAGGCTGGGGCAGCTGTCCTGTGTGCCTCAGAGGAGAAGAGGGCCAGCGAGCCAACCCTGGGGGAAGGAGGCCCTGGTCCCGTAGCTTTCTCCCTGGCTGAGCAGGAGGCCGAGTGGACGGCAGGAGAGGCCAGCTCCACAGCCTACTCCACTCAGGCAACACCGGCCGAGAGGATGCCAAATACTGAGACCTGCTGCGGAGGAGATCCCAGGCCAGGACTGAGACCCAGGGCTGAGGTAGGGTTTGGAGACACACTGTGCCACCTCATAGAATCAGGGCTTGCACCTTCCCTTTGCCTCCTTCCCAATTAAAAAAAAAATACAAATATTAGTTGTAGATAGACGCGATGCCTGGATTTTATTTATTTATTTTTATATGGTGCTGAGGATCAAACCCAGTGCCTCACACATGCTAGGCAAGTGCTCCACCACTGAGCCACAGCCCCAGCCCTTCTCTCCCAAATTTGGTTGCCCTCTTTACTTGTCTTCTTCTCTGCTCTGGCTCTAGCACCTTTGTGTCAAGTGTTTCTATTTTTTTGTTATGTTTCTCTTCCCAGATTCTCTCTCCTGTTTGGCTTCCATCCCCACCCCACTGCACCGCCCCCCACCCCCCAACTCTGAGCATGCCTCTTCCCTCTGCCAAGGAACCCTTTCTTACTCTGGCTAGGGGCTGACCCTGTCTTGGGTCCCCACCCCGTACCTCCTTATCTTCCTTGTCTCTCTCCTTGCAGAAAGAGGACATGGCAGAGCTTGGGGTTCGCCTAGTGAACTCCCTTGTGGATCATGGCCGTAACTCAGACCTGTCAGACATCCAGGAGGAGGAGGAAGAGGAGGAGGATGATTTGGAGCTGGGTTCTAGGACCTGCTCTTTCCAGAAGCAGGTTGCTGGCAACAACACCAGGGAGAATGGGGCCAAGGTAACGAGGTGGGGAGGGGCTGGTGGGCCCCAGACCTCAGGCTCCAAGGCTACCCCATGTGTCTGCAACTGCTCCAGTCACCACTGAGTGCCAGCAACATCTTAGGTGTGTGGTCTGGGCCCTTGTCCTAAGCAACAGACATGAAGAGGCCCAGGATGGGCCTTGGCCCTACTAGGAAGAAAGGAGGGGAGGAGAGCTTGTATCTGCACTTCGTTCTAGCTCGCCCGATGTAGCACCCCGACCAGGGGAAGCTGGTGCCATCTGAGAGCCTCTGGGAGGGATGGGGAGGCCCTCCCACTATGACAGGCACAAATGGCTTGCTCTCTCATGCTCTGCCCCTCAGGGGCTGGAGCCAGATCCTTGGGTGTATTCCCTGAATCTTCCTCTGGTTCTGCCTAAACATGTGTTTGACTTTGGGCCCGCCACTGTCCCTCTGTTTGCTTCCTCTTGGAGGAAGTTGAGGGAGGCCATTAGGGTTGCCCTAACCCCTGCCCCCATTTAAGGGCAAAGAGCACAGCTCTCTCCTCTTCCCCACGGACCTCTCTTCCCTGCTGCTCTCTTCTCCCCATCCTCAGTCCCAGCCTGACCTCTTTTGTGAGACTGACAGCGATGAGGAGATCTTGGAGCAGATCCTGGAGCTGCCCCTCCAGCAGTTCTGCAGCAAGAAGCTCTTTAGCATCCCCGAAGAGGAGGAAGAGGAGGACGAGGACGACGAAGGGAAGCCAGGGGCAGGCTGTCCTTCCCAAGACCCTGGCCCACCTGAACCTGCATTGCTGGGGCTGGGCTGTGACAGGGGTCAGCCCCAAGGACCTGGCCTGTGTCCCCTGTCTCCTGAGCCCTCCAGGGCCAGGGACTACCTGGAGGATCAATCCGGACTAGTCAGTGGAAGCTGCCGGAGGAGAGGAGGTAGCTCCCCAGAGAAGCCCCTAAACCGCCGGCGACCTCCAGACCCCCGAGAACACTGCAGTCGGCTTCTCAGCAATGGCGGCGGGCCCCAGGCCTCGGCACGTCCAGGCCTCCCCCGGGACAGGAGTGTCCTCCCTGTGATTGAGGGCACCAGGAGTGGTGTAGAGGCTGGTGGGCGAGGGCGATTGGGCCCTTCCCGGAGGTGCCACCGCGGCCGGGCCCCAGAATCTGGACTGTCCAGCTGCCTCTCCCCGAAGTGCTTGGAAATCAGCATTGAATACGATTCTGAGGACGAGCAGGAAGCAGGCAGCGGGGGCATCAGCATCACCAGCTCCTGTTACCCGGCAGATGGGGAGGCCTGGGGCACAGCACCTATAGCAAGGCCCAGAGGGCCTCTGAAGGTCAATTCAGGCCCCCATCCCTCCCCACGCCTCCCAGCCTGGGAGAAAGGGGAGCCAGAGCGGAGAGGGCGCAGTGCGACTGGCAGAGCCAAGGAGCCATCCTCCCGGGTCTGTGCCCTCTCCCCAAGCTGGGCAGCCCCCTCCTGCTGCCGCCTGGTGGCCCTGCTTGCTGCCCACTAGCCACTCCCATTCCACGCTGCCACCTTCATCAGCAGAGGTGGGGCAGGGCCTCCGGGCTGCCTCACCTGCCTCCTGCCACTCGCATTCCACTGCTTTGCTGCTTCTGCTGATTGGAACCGGGATGCACAATATTCTGTTGTCACTGGTCGCCAGTTGCTACCTTCAGGCAGCGTGGCCCTTTTCTCTGCATAGCTAGCTATGTCTTCAGGACAGTGACTGTGATGCCATGTCTAGAGTCACCAGCCCCGATGCTGACAGAGACTGTCTTCTCATATGCTCCTCGGCCACCTCAGTCCCCTCCACTGCACTCATCCACTAGGGGGGCCGGGGCTGGGGCCTCCCCTCCTGCCCTTCCTGCCTCTGTAGGGGTGTCTGATGTCTCCATGAGGCTGGGCCGAGGCCCCTGAGAGGAATGCTGTGCTCCTGTTCTGCTGTGCTGCTTACGCTGCTGCTGGGGCAGAACCGGGGGAGTGCGGGCCCACAGGGGGATGGTGTGTCACTTCTGCCATCTGTTGCCCTGTCTTTGCAGACAACGGAGGCTGGCGAGCCCAGAGGGCAGGATTGCTCTGGGCGGAGGGGACCCCAGAAGAGAGGGGCCCGGGTGCCCAGGCCAGGTGCCACTGACCTGGGTGAGCTTCTACTGGGGGCTGGGCTAGGCCTGAGGGAGCCTTTCCTAACCTCTTCCATGGAGCTCATTGAGTCACTGCCCTTTGTCCAATCCTCTCCACAGCTCCACCGAGGGGCCCGCCAGAAGCACTGGACCTACCTGTCAGGCTCTTTGTGGCTCTGTTTGACTATGACCCCGTGTCCATGTCACCCAACCCTGACGCTGGCGAAGAGGAGCTCCCTTTCCGGGAGGGCCAGATCCTGAAGGTGATTGACACACCCCTTGGGCCCAGAGCTCCAGACTTTAGCCAATGTCCTGCTTCTGCCCTCTTCTCTCCACTGGTGATATCACAGAGCTTGGGGATGGGGTGGGGAGAACATGGCCCCTGAAGCCAGCTTTGGGGTTTAGACCTGCCATGTCTGTGGAGCTGTGGAGCTAGCCTTGAGTAGAGTACCTAACCCCTCTGGCACTCAGCCTCCTCATTGGTAGAGTGGGAATGACACAGTGTGTCATTCCTCGGGTTGTCTGTGGAGTAAATGAGTTGATGCCCATATTGTGCTAAACCTGCCATAGCATAGTGACGATTTGTTGTTAACATTACCATTTTTATTGTTCCTCTAAGTATTGACTGAAGCTTTTTGCTGACTCTCTGAAGTTGGGGAGATCCCATCCGGGTGCATGGAGGGAAAGTCTCTGACAGTGATGATGATGATGATGCAGAAGGGCTTTTTTTTCTCCTTCTGATTTTGATTCATTGCTGCTCCCCTGTCCTTTCTGTCCCATGGCCTTCAGAAGAGAAAACATTCTTCTGTGGTTCCAAGTGGGATGCTTGCTGGGTTCAGGGCCTGGGGGGTGCAGGGAGTGAGCTGAACTAGCCTCCTGAGACAACTAGATTTTGCCTCCAGGTGTTTGGGGACAAGGATGCCGATGGCTTCTACCAGGGTGAATGTGGGGGCCGGATGGGCTACATCCCCTGCAACATGGTGGCTGAGGTGGCTGTGGACAGTCCTGCAGGGAGACAGCAGCTACTCCAGCGGGGTTATTTATCTCCAGATGTTGTCCTTGAGGGCTCAGGTATGTCCCTCATCTACTTCTTACCACGCCATTTCCAAACTGACTCATTCTGAGTAATTTGCCTGTCTGGGATGGCTGGATGCCTACATACCCAGAGTCTATCTAGCATAGCCACTGGAGCCTCAGAGAGACCAAGGGGAGTGTGGCCATCCCCTTGGTCTCACCACATGGAATGGAATCTGTTTAGGAGCCCCAGGAATGACCTGTTTAGCAGGATGCCATGATACCAGCCATGTATTTCGGGTCCTAGGTGACGGGTGGAGCTTTTAGTAGGGACGTGAGATGAGGGCCTTAAAAAACATGCTCAGAAAGCCCTGAAAGAAGATTCCAGAATGTGTCCTGTTCTTCCCACTTCCCCTGCCTCAGTTTCTCTCTTATATCCATTTGCCTTCCTGGATCAGGGAACGGTCCCTTTGTGTACTCTACAGCCCGCACACCTGGGCCTCCTCCCAAGCCCCGCCGCTCCAAGAAAGGTAAGACCACATTCTCCCTTGGGTTCCCATGATGGTATGTGCAGACTGGGAGTGGTGTGGCATGGCTTGCGTCTCTGGGGAGATGTGTGGAGTTCTGAGCAGACCTCCAGTCACATCCATCCCCTCCAGTAGGGGCCTTTGTTCTGGTGGGGATTGAGGCTGGTTTACCAGGACTTGGGTTCCCAAAGCACCTGACTGTAAATTCTGTGCAGTGTGGAGCATGCCACTTGCCCTTTCTGGGCCTTAGTTCACTACTGAACAAATGTGTTGGGCTGATGTGTTCTCTGAGCCTCCTTCCCCTCCTGCGTTCTTCATGTGAGGGTGAGCCTCCTCGCTGCCCTGGACCACTCCCGGTCTGGGATGAAGACCAAGGGCAGGACGAGGCTCAGAGGCACATTCTCTCCACAGCAGATTCAGAAGGCCCTGTCCAGTCCTGTCCAGGTGAGGGGCCATCCCCGGGCGGGGGTGTTAGGGGAAAGAGGGAGGGTGGGGCAGTTTCTCTGGCCTCCTCCCAAGGGCTACAACTGGTAGGGTGGTGGCGAACAGAGGGTCCTCAGGCCTCCAGTGTAGAGGATAGTACGGAGTGGGGGCTCCTGAGTCCCGAGTCCTGAGTCTTCTCCCTTCCCTCTGTAGGCCCCTCCAAGCTGATTCCCTCTGCGGACCTGAAAGCTCCCCGCCCCATGGTGGCTGCATTTGACTACGACCCCCGGGAGAACTCCCCCAACATGGACGTGGAGGTGAGGACCCTCAGGTACTGCCTGGTGGTGGTGGTGGTGGCGGCAGGGCCTCCTGGGCCTGACGCCTACTTCTTGCCTTCTCCACAGGCAGAGCTGCCCTTCAGGGCCGGGGACGTCATCACCGTGTTTGGGAGCATGGATGATGATGGCTTCTACTATGTGAGAACATTATGGGGGAGGGCACACCGAGCCCCAACTCTGGGGCAGGGAGATGGGCAGGGGTCCTGGAGAAATGGACCAGGTGCCTCTCTTGATAGTGATGTTGGCTCCAGGCTGTTCTCCAGGGGCCTCAGGATCAGGGAGGCAAGGCTGGTCTTTCCGGTCTCAGTCTCACCAGCTTCTCCTCCCCAGGGGGAACTGAACGGACAAAGGGGCCTAGTTCCATCCAACTTCCTGGAGGGACCTGGGCCTGAAGCAGGCAGCCCAGATAAGGAGCCTGGGATTCCCCAGGCCGAGAGTCAGGTCAGTGAGGAGCTGGGTTCCCAACTCAGCATTCAGTCTCTACCCTGCTGGTGCGATGGGAACAGGACAGTGGTGGGAGAGGCACAGCCAGGGTGATAAAACAGCTGAGCTCTGGGATCAGGGCAGAGCTGCTGAGTTGCTACCAGAGGGGGACCCTGCAGCCTGCCCCCAGCATGTAGCCCTGTTTGCAGAGAAGGGATGCTATGACCCTGGTCCCCCAGGCCATCCGACCCCAGCTGCCAAGACTCTGGGGCTGATGGCAGGGGAAGGGGCCCTGTGGAAAAGGACCCCTCCACCCTCCACCTCTGGCCAGTCACAGCCCTGGTTTCGGGTGCTTTCACCCTGTTGGGCTTTCCACTGCCTTTTGAAGCTAGTGGCCCAGCTTCCTGGGTTCTCACTCTCACAGCTTGCCTGTCCTTGAGGTGGGTGGAATATAAGGAAGCTTCCAGGTTCAGAGAGCAGGGAGAGGGTGAGGAGGCCGAGCCCCAGCCAGAAAACCCAGGACTTCATAAGCAGATGCAAAGTGGGAGCCACCCCATACCTGGGCCACCTGGTGACTGGGCAGAGAGCATGCAGGCCTGTCAATAACCCCTCTCCTCTCTTTGTTCCTTGTTCTCAGAGAATGAGGAGGAGAAGAGTCCAGTGCTAGATGGAAATAGATATATGTAGAGAGAGCAACATGTAAGTGGGGGGACTGGCCCCCTATGTGCCATGTGACCCTGCTTCCCAGTTTGCCCCAACCAGACAGTACCCTTTGTTGCCAATGGAGCTGACCTGGCTTTTCCATTGTCTTCCAGGGAGTGGGGGAGGGAGATCTTGCCGTGGACTAGATGTGGGTGTGGGATCATCCTCCCCGTCTCTGATCCCTTGTCTTGCCTTTACCCTGGGAGCTGTCATAGGAGTACATGTCATCTTAGCAAATGATGTCGTATGTTAGCTGACTCGTTTTCTGTAACATACGCAGCTTATAGAACATTACCTGACACCTGTATTATGACTCATCAGTGGTATTATGATACTATATGACTATGGTATTATAATATTGTGATTATTATTGGTGATGGAAAGATGGCATCCTAAGGTCACCAGTAATAATAGTCTCCCCACCCTTGTCCTCTGCATTAAGACCTGTTAGGGAGATGAGACACATGCTTTTAGTTGAAATTCAAAGGTAACTTCAAATTATTCTTCTCTGGGGCTCAGAACCCCCCTCCTTTTGTTCCCCAGTATCCCCTCCCACCTGGGGGGTTGTGGAGGGAGCCAGGAGGGAGTGGGAAAGGTCTGGGGCTTCCCAGCCGGCTGTTGGCCTTGGTGGTCGACGCTTCAACCCCCAGGTCTGAGCAGACCTCTGGCGGGCCCTGCAGCTCACCCACAGCCTTGAGGGAAGGGGCCTATGGCTGTGCCCCCAGCACCCTCGCGTCTTGCCTGGGCTCCATGGTTGCTTCTGACTGGGAACTTGCCAGGCTCTGGGCAGGGATGGGGGTATGAAGATGGGAGGCAGGACGGGAGGACGTGCAACCTGACAAGAGGTGACAAGGGCTGTCCCAGGTGCGGGACAGCCAGGTGGGGATGTGGGAATATGGGTGGGGGTGGCTTCCTCGTGGCTTCTTCTTCATCAAACCCCATCTGTAGGGCACCAAGGAGCACTGGGTGGATGGGTCTGGAGCAGAGAGTGCAGCTCAGGGTCATGAGTAGAACTAGGAGCAGATTCAACAAGAGAAAAAACCCTAAAAAAAGGGGCGGCCTCCAGAGTTTGTGATGAGGGCTGCGTGATGCCCCCATCCCCACCCCCACAGTCCCATCTGGACCTGGCTTTCCTGGAGTCCTCCCAGAGGCTACTCAAGGGAGAGTTCGTCCCCATCTCTGTCCATGTGGTGTAGGCACTGGCTTCACTTCCTGAAGATCCTTCATCTACTGGATTGGTGTGGACGCTCTTGTGCCTATGAGGTGCTGTAGGCACTGCCTTCTCCGAGGGCACAGTAGCTGCTAAGCTATTCTTGTCCTTGCTCTCCCTTTCTTGGGAGTGGAGATGGCATAGAGGAAGTTGAGGGCCCCCATCTCAAGTGTCATTTCTGAGAATTTTTGAGCTTTGTCAGCCTATTACCCTGTAGTAAGACCCAGGGAAGGAAAAGGGCTTTTACCCAGGGTCACAAGTTAGCAAAGCTCAACTGAGATCATGTCCCATGGGGCTCCTAGCACAATGCTGCGTTGACATCATCCCCCCCCCCTTCACCTCTGTGCTCTGTGTGTCCCGGACAGTGGCGGGATGGTGAGGCTCTGGTTCTTGCCCATGAGTTGGTGACATTCGAGGTTTGGACACCTGAGGCTGCAAAGAAAGGGGTCAGGGTGGGGCAGGGACCAGCCCTGACCTTTCCCTTTCTCACATTCCAGGACTGGGTCAGCATGACACAAGGGCCTCCAGTGCCCCCAGGCTGGCATCGTGCCCCTAGCCCTGGAAGCCCCTCCAGGACTGAACTGGGGGAGCCCCAGGGCACAATTGAGAAGGTATGGGGTCTCCTCTCCAAAGGGAAGCAGCTCCTCAGGAAACTGGGCTCTGGGAAGAAGGAGTGAAGCTGTGGCCCATCCTGCAGGCAGAAGCGGACCCCAGAGATAGCCAGGAACCTGTCCTGGCTGGGCAGGGAGGCCCCAGCACTCCCATTCCCCGACTGAACACTGGATGGGAATCAGAGAGACTGGGCAAAGGTGGGAGCTAGACGGGTCCTCACGGGGGGAGCCCTCCAGATGGGCTCTTTCCTCTTCCAAGAGGGTAAACTGAGCCCTACAGTGGCCAGTGTCACTGAGCACCCACTCAGAGCAGGACTGGACCCCAGACTGTTGACTCCAGTCCACCACCTAGTTGACTCCTCGTTTCCCAGTGCACTCTGCTGATTTCTCCTTTGGCCCTTCCTACTCCCAGGATGGGACCCTGGGGGGTGGAGAGAGGGGCCTGCCTGTTCCTCCTCATCATGTCTTCCCTCCCCTGAAGGAAAGTTGGCACTGGAGTCTCCCCAGTGCCGCGGGCGGAGCCATGTATATATGTACATACTCAGTGCCTCAGTCCAGCTCCTCCATCTCGCTTCCACTGCACACAGGTCCGGGAAGGAGAAAGGCCATGCCAAAGCGGGCCTAACCCCGCCCCACAATGCTCCACCCCCTCCCTGCCCAGGCCTCCTGGCCCCAGTGTCATCCCATCCCTAAAAACCTCGGGGACCAGGGGACAGAAAGCAGGAGTTGGGTTTGCCTTATTTTGCTCATTGGATTCAACTTCTCTTTTGCATTGTTTTCTTCTGGCCCCTGTGGGAGTCCAGGGGCTGAGGAAAGGACAGATTTATGCAGCTATTTTCATACATTCCCTGTTGAGAGTGGGTCGGGGTCCTCCCTTTAGCCTAACCATCCCATCCTTCACCCTCTGGCTGGGTGAGTCTCTGCATGTTTCCTTCACCGTGGTGGGAGATTGTTTGACTGAACCCCCACCCCCACCTTGGTCTCCAGGAGTGTGGATGGTGGGGGATTTGTTTAAAAAAGACATTTTATTATAATAAAGTCTATTTTCACAAAATTCATGCTGGACTCTACTTGGGCAAAGGACTCCTTGGAGGGGTGGGTGATGCTGGGCTCTGGATTCATGGCTTTAGAACCCAGAAGTGATACCCCAAGGGTGAGAGAGGCAGAAACCAATCAACACCAAACAGCTCTTGAGTTCCTTTTCCCTAAGAAGTTTTGGCAGTTTCCTGAGACCTTAAGCCAGGTATTTGGAGTTGTGGTGAGCTGGGGGAGGGGAAAAATCTGGGATAAAGGACAGAAGAAATGCAAAGAGAGGGGCCTTCGGTTTCAAGATGACAGACTGAACACATACTGCCATCTTTCTTCCCTTATCCCAAATCCTTAGAGATAATAGACATGAGAATAGGAGGAATAAATGAATTCTAGATAGGACATGTATGAAGACATGAATTGGTGTCAATATACTTTATATACAACCAGATATGTGAAAAATTGTGTAATAAGAATTGTAATGCATTCCGCTGTCATTTTTTTTTAATCAATAATAAAAAAAAGAAATAATAGACATGAGAAAAACAGAATAAATGAGCCGGGTGCTGTGGCACATGCCTGTAATCCCAATGACTCAGGAGGCTGAAGCAGGAGGATTATGAGTTTGAGGCCAGCTGCATCAATTTAGTGAAAACTTGTTTCAATATAAAAAGGGCGGGGGATGTGGCTCAGTGGTGAAGCACCTCTGGGCTCCATCCAGTATCCCTCCTCAAAAAAAAAAAAAAAAAAAAAAAAGAGCAAACAAGCACTATACAAAGTTCCAATTAAAAACAAGAGAAAGGACTCTCAGTAGGTTAGAAACCACAGGATTCTGGAATAGGCAGAAACCACATGGAGATCATATTCAGCCTCAGAGCAGGATATACGCGGGAGAGAGTTCTGCATACTGCTCCATTCCTAGAGGTTGTGTACATGGGGCAGAAGAGACCCCAGGCTCAGGGACTGTGGCAGCATGAGCAGTAGGGACTACTGGTAGGTTGATGGTGACACACTCTCTTCTTCCCATGGGCTCAGGGGCAAAGGCAGGTGTCAGCCTTTAGAGAACAGCGGTGGTGACATCTGGGACCAAATGCCAGGCATCTTTGATGGCTGACGACACCCAGTAGAGACAAGAAACATCGCTGCCTGGTTGAAGAACCACCAAACTGTAGCACATTGTGTCTTTTTCCCTGTGTCCCCAACCCAGCTGTCTGCAGGGACTCTCAAACACAAAGGTCAGAACATAATTAAGATTCCATATCAACTTGCTAAGAGATAGAGCGCCTGCCTAGCATGGACAGGGCCCTGGGTTCAGTTCATCCTCAGCATCACCAAAAGTGTGGGGGAGCTAAACTCTACTTATCTAAGCACAATTATTTTGGGATGGGGGTGTGACTCAGTGGTAGAGTGCTGGCCCAGCAGAAAAGAAACAAAGAGAAAACAAATCAGAATGGAAAAATACACAAGGCAATAAAGCATTAAGAGAGATGTTTAGGAGACTAAATTTATTTTTGTTGAGAGAGAAAGGAAGGAATTACATAAGTGAAGAAAAAAAAAACCAAATAGTAATGAAAAAGATCCCAGTAGAGATTTTGAAAATTTTAAAAATGTATGTTCTTGTTAAAAAAAAAATAAGGACAAAGAGGATGTAGTTCATAGTTGAAGAAAATTAATGAGCTTTAAGTTTGAAGTAAAGAATTCTCCCAGGGCCCACCATGGTGGCTCATGCCTATAATCCCAGTGGCTCAGGAGGCAGAGGCAGGAGGATTGCAGCTTTGAAGTCAGCGTCAGCAACTTAACGAGGCTGTAAGTGGACCTAATGAATCTGTTTCAAAATTTAAAAATGGAGGTGGGGGCAGGGGTCTGGAGATGTGGCTCAGTGGTCTCAGTGGTTAATGCCCCTGGGTTCAGTTCCTGATTAAAAAAAAAAAAATCTTCGAGTTTTATGGAAAGAGATAAAGAGATGAACAAAATGGAAGAAAGATTGCATGTGGAAGATGAAGTCAAAGGTTTCAACATGTGTCTTTAAGAATTTGTACCCAATGAAAGAAAACAGCATGGGTGATAGAAGAAATAATGGCTATAATACACGATTTTGGCTAAGGCTTTTCTGTTGGATTTTGCTTTGGTAAGTGCTCTTTATCAGGTAGAGAAGTTCCAGTGTATTTTAAAGTAGATATGGAAGCTGAGGGTGTAGTTCAGTGGTAGAGTGCATGCTTTGCATGTTTGAGGTCCTGGATTCAATTCTCAGTACTCTTCTTCTTCTTCTTTTTTTTTTTTTTAAATAGCTTTTTAGTTGTCAATGGACATTTATTTTATTTATTTATATGTGGTGCTGAGAATTGAACCCAAGACCTCACAAGTGCGAGGCAAGTGCTCTACCACTGAGTCACAACCCCAGCCCCAATCCTCAGTACTAAAAATCAAAACTAACTAACTAACTAAATAAATGAATAAATAAGCTGGAGCCACATGTGGTGTCATATGCCTGGAAACCTAGTTGCTCTGGAGGCTGAGGCAGGAAGTTCTCAAGTTTGAGGCTGGCCTGGGCAATTTAGCAAGACCCTGTATCAAAAAAATTTAAAAGAGCAGGGATGTAGTTCAGTGGTAGAATTCCTGGGTTCAATCGCCAGTACCAAAAAGCAAACAAACAAAAAATAGAAAACATATGTATACACATACACACATACTCTCTCTCTCTATATATATATATATATGCGTAAGATATATTTATTATATATGTATACACACATACATACATTGTAGTACTTGCTTCAGGGTTGAACATACATATTTAACTTTTCATTACTGAGATCAGTATTTTAGCACTTCTGGTGGGATTTAGAGATTTAGATACTTACCACCATGTGTTTCTGTTAATCCTCCTCTCTGGTTGTCTTGTGTGTTATATTTATATATTTGGAAAATTACAACAGACAATAATTTTTTATTTGTTCTTTCTAGATATACATGACAGTAGAGTGTATTTTGATATATTCTACATTCATGGAGTATAACTTATTCTAATTAGGACCCCGTTCTTGTGATTGTACATGAGGTGGAGTTATACTGGTGGTATTCATATACGAACATAAGAAAGTTATGTCTGATTCATTCTACTGTCTTTCCTATGCCCATCCCCCTCCTTTCCGTTCACTCTCCTTAGTCTAATCCACTGAACTTCTATTCTTCCCTCCCCCATCCTTGTTGTGTGTTAGCATCTTCATATCAGAGAGAACATTTGACCTTTGGGTTTTTTTGGGGGGTGAGGTGGGGATTGGCTTATTTCTCCAGATCCATCCATTTACTACTGCTGACTTAATTCATTCTTTTTTATGGCTGAGTAATATTACATTGGGTATACATACCACATTTTCTTTATCCATCCATCTATTGAAGGACACCTAGTTCCATAGCTTAGCTATTATGAATTGAGCTGCTATAACCATTGATGTGACTGCGTCACTGTAGTATGTTGATTTTAAGTCCTTTGGGTATAGACCGAGGTGTGGGATAGCTGGGTCAAATATTCTGAGGAATCTCCATACTGCTTTCCAGAGTGGTTACACCAGCAATGTGTGAATGAACATTTTCCTCCATATCCTTGCTAATATTTATTGTTAATTGTATTCTTGATAATTGCTCTTCTGATTGGAGTGAGATAGAATTCATGGTAGTTTTAATTTGCATTTATTTAATTGCTAGAGATGTTGAACACATTTTCATATATTTTTGACTATTCATATTTCTTCTTCTCTAAAGTGCCTATTTAGTTCCTTTACCCATTTTTTGATTGGATTATTTGTGTTTATTTTTTGAGCTCTTTGTATATCCTGGAGATGAATAATGTTCTGAGTTGCAGATGGCAAAGATTTTCTCCCATTCTGTAGGATCTCTCTTCATGTTCTTGATTGTTTTCTTTGCTGTGAAGAAGATTTTAGTTTGATACCATCCCATTTGTTGATGCTTGATATTACTTCTTGTGTTTTAGGAGTCTTGTTGAGGAATTCAGTTCCTATGCCGACATGATAGAGAATTGGGCCTACATTTTCTTCTAGTAAGTGCAGGATCTCTGGTCTAATGCCTAGGTCCTTGATCCACTTTGAGTTTTTTGCAGGATGAAAGATAGAAGGGTTAAATTTCCTTCTGCTACATATGCATTTCCAGTTTTCCCAGCACCATTTGGTCTTCTTCTCCAATGTATGTTTGGAGTCTTCTTCTCCAATGTATGTTTATGGTGCCTTTGTCTAGTATAAGGTAACTGTATTTATGTGGGTTTGATCAGACAATAATTGTAGTATTTGCTTTCAAACAGCAAACAAAATTTAAAGAACCCAAAGGAGGAGAAGAATAGTCTATTATATTGAACCTGGAGAGGAACCATTTCTGTCACTGTCCCTTCATTCCCACCCACGTTTTCTTCTGGTGTCATTTCAGAGATGATCTGTTGGTGAGGAGTTCTCAGTATTTTTGCACCTGAGAATATTTTTATTTCACCTTCATCCCTGCAGGATATTTTTTACTTGGCAGAGAATTATGGACTGACAGTTCTTTATTTCAGCACTTAAAAAATATTGTTTCACTTTTTTTTTTTGTTCTCATAATATCGGATGACAAGGCTGCAGTGATGCAGAGTGTTCCTCTACAGTAATCTATCACTTTTCTTTGGATGCTTCTAAAAATTTTTTTTCTTTGTCTTTCATTTTCAGCAGTTTGATTATGTGCCGAGCCTAGATTTCTTTATCGTATTTGGAGTTTGCTGAGCTTTTTTGATTTCACAGGTGTATGTCTTTGACAAAAATCAGGGAGTTTTCAGCCATTATTTCTTCAAATATTTTTCTATACCTTGCTCCTCTCTTTCTAGAACTTGATGACACAAATGTTAGACGTTTGAGGATCATCCCACAGGCTCTTTAAGGGACTCCTCCCTCTCTGACATCTTGCTGGTGCATTTGGATTCCCTGACATTCTTGGTCCTCCTGCCAAAAAGCTGGGATTTATTTATGGAGTTCTGTGATGCACTTCCTGTGACCATGCCTGTTATTGGGACCAGGCAGTGGAAGACAAAGAAAGGAAAAAAAAGCACCAGAGGTTTGCCCCATTTTCCTGGGCGCCCCCAGCACTCTGATTGGAGAGGAAGTTTCCCCTCAGAGTTTGAGGCTCCCTTTGGCACCCTTTGCTGCTGACTTCATTGCTACCATATGATTGCTTGGAAGCTGGGGTGCAAGATAATGCAGAAAAGAAATAAGAAAGGGAAGCGGGGGAGAAGGGAAAAAAGAGAGGGTAGAGGGAGTGAGACAAATGGGGCACTCTCTGAACCTTAGGAGACTCCAGCATCTTTGTTCCTCCATGCTCTCTGGGCAGGGTTTATGGCTGCACTCACTGAGAGAGTGTGCTTAGGCACATTCTGTCTTAACTAGAAATGAAACTTTTGTTTTTTTTTCTGTACTGGGAATTGAACCCAGGGACACTCTCCCACTGAGTCATTATCTCCAGCCTTTTTTCTTTTTTTAATTTCTAGACAGGGTCTCTCTAAATTGTTGAGGCTGGCCTCAAAGTTATGATCTTTCTGCCTTAGCCTCCCAAATCACTGGGATTATGGGCACATGCCACTGCACCTGGCTGGAACTTCTTTTTCCTAGGATTTTTGACTGAGATTGCATTGAATCTGTATGTCAACCTGGGAAGAACTGACAATTTTGCCATGTTGAGTCTTCTGATCTATAAACAAAGTGCATCCTTCAATTTATTGAAGGTCCTCAATTTCTCTTAGCAATATGTTGCAGTTCTCAACACAGATAGTACACATCTTTTGTCTGATTTATCTCCATGTATTTTGTAGTTTTGATGCTATTGTGTTATTGTTATTTTTAATTTCTGATTGTTCTGATATATAGAAACACAACTGCTCTTTTGGCCTTGTATATTTTGATCTTGCTAAACTCACTTATTAGTTTTAGTAGCTTTTAAAAATAGAGTCTTTAGAATTTTCTACATATGTGATCAGATTATCTAGAAGCAAAGACAATTTTACTTCTTCCTTTCAAATTCTGATGCCTATAATTTCTTTTCCTTGTCTCAATGCATTGCCTAAATCCTCTAGAACAGATGTCCTTGCCTTGTTTTTGATTTTAGGGAAAGAAGCATTCAGTCCTTAATTATTGAGTACATTTGATTTATATATGAATATGTATATATTATATGTATATATTGGCAGGTAGATATCAGTTTATCAGGTTTTTTTTTTTTTTTGGTACTGGGGATTCAACCCAGGAGTGTTCTACTGATTCCCTCCCTTTTTATTTTGAGACAGAGTCTTGCTAAGTTGCCTACACTGGCTGTGAACTTGTGATCCTCTGTTTCCCTAGGAATTTCCCACAGCTCTTTTTTTTTTGTTCTCCATTTCACTCTCACTTCACTTCTGTGGTATTCCTGTGGCCAGATTGGGCTGATGGATCCTGCAACTCATGTTAATTCTTCTCTGCTTGAAATAAAGGTGAATATTCAGGAGCTAGAAGTCTACTGATAACAGAATTTACCAGCAATACTTGGTGCATAAAGACAACTGAGTAATATTGTAGTGGCACCCCGTTTCTCCACAGAAAAGTCTTAACTGGGCTTCTCCAGAAATCTTCACCATGGCTGATTTTAGGACTGTCAGCAAAAGAGTCTCTACGAAAGAGTTCAATGTAGATAAACTTCCTATTTTTGTGTTTCCCTGTTTTACTTGGCCACTGGCCGGGAAGAAATCAGCACTCCATGTGCTGGATGCCCCCTTACTAGTTTTTCACAAACATGTATCCAGTAGTTTGTAGAAATGTGTAAACAAGGCCTCTGGCCTTGAGCTGCGCTTCACAGAGATGTCTACATTTCTAACATAAGAGAAGTTACCAATTGGGCTCCATGGTAACAGCTGGCAGGGGGAGGAAAGAAAGGGGAGAAGAAGCTCTCCCCTTCTCAGGTGTTGTCCTACAAGGGTTAACTTGCCCAGAACAGTGAAAGAAAAAGCTGCTTTTATGTGAACTTCTACAGACGTGTGAACTCCTGAGCCTCTCCCCTTACATGCTGGGTATAAAATTCTGAAACTACCTGAACTCGGGGTTCAGGGGATTGATTGATTACAGCAAAAGCTGTACCCTCTGAACCTGGCTGCAGCCAAATAAAACTGTTTCCTGCTATCTTTGGTGCCTTGCCTGTCTGTCCCTACCACAATATCACCCTAATACCAAATAGAAAGAAACTAGAACTTTAATTTTATATTTAGCCAAATGATTAGTCACACAACCCACACCTCCCATAGGGGATGTGCTTGCTCCCAAATGCCATTTAGGTCACTGCCACCATTTCATTCTTGGTTGATGTTTGGCTTCATGTTAAGAAACCAATGTGGGCTGGGGGTGTGGCTCAGCGGTAGAGACTTGTGTGGGTGAGGTCCCAAATTTGATTGCCAGCAGCAGGGGAAAATAAAACAATATAAGAGTAATTAAAAACTATTGATTAAAATAAATCAAAGTTTACTACTTCGGGGAGCTGGGGTGGAGAGAGAAAGATTATCAATTGTTTCATGTTTCAATTTTTACATTTTGCTTGTAAAAGTTTCGAACAAAAGGGCACTGGATAGAAAGCAAAAGCCTTTCCTCCTAGCCTTTTTATTTCTTTCCCCAAAGGTACTGGATTTTAGTAGGCCTTTGTGTCTTCTTCTGGAATTTTCTATGCATATCGAAGTACTGTGTGTATGCACAGACATGTGTGTTTGTATTTTGCAACATGCTATACAGAATGTAAGTAGGTATTTTCTCTTGACAACATTTCTTTCCATTTTATTACAGATATATTTCCCTCATTATTTTTAAAGACTGCCTTAAACATCACTATGTAGCAAAACAGTTTTGGTGGGCATTTGGTGTGTTCCCAGTCTTCTGGTTTATGCGTTCCTAAGAATACATACAAAAGATAAATTACTACCTGGAAGCAGAATTGATGAGCCAGAGCATTTTGGAATTTGAAGGACACTGCCAAATTGTCACCTCATGGTATAGGGTCAATTTACATCCCCCACTCCCTGCCTCGAACACCCTGACCAGCACTGGATTTATCAGTCTTTTTATTTTAACTCATTTGGTTGGTAAAGAAACTGTTAAAAAAAAATTTTTTTTTTCGGTGCTGGGGATTGAACCCAGGGCCTTGTGCATGCTAGGCAACTGCTCTAACCACTGAGCAACACATCCAACTAATTTTAACTTGAGTTTAATGTTTCCCATACCTTTATTTTATTTATTTACTTTATGAGGTGCTGAGGATCAAACCCAGTGCCTCACACGTGTTAGGCAAGCGCTCTACCACGGAGCCACAACCCCAGCCCTAATGTTTCTCTTGTGTAACTTTGGCTCTTGGAAGCTTGCCATTCGCCATCCAGGCCCAGTAACCAGGAGCATAAAGAGGACTGACTGAATAAACTAAGCATTTATATAATCATGGAATTTAACTTAACTTTTACAGTACTACCCTAGACAAGCAATTGTTTGAAACCAACAAAGTTTTGAGTATTTACTCTTTTAAAAAAGTATGCCTTCATTAAATAGACAGTGTAATCTGAATCTACCATCTAAAGAGAACTAAAGAAAAGAAGCATATTGTTTTTTTTCTTTAAAATATTTAGCTTGAATACTTTTTTTAAAAAATATATTTTTTTAGTTGTTGATGGACCTTTATTTTGTTTATTTATGTGTGGTGCTGAGAATTGAACCCAAGGCTCACACATGCTAGTCAGGCACTCTTACACTGAACCACAACACCAGCCCTTAACTTGAATACTTTTAAAGAAAAAAATATACTTATAAGATTTTACAAATTCTATGGAGAAACTTAATAACTAAATTTATATGATTTTTTTTAAAGAAGTACTTAGGAACAAACCTAATAAGAAATAAGCTCTTTTTTTTTTTTTTTTTTTTTTTTTGGTACTGGGGATTGAACCCAGGGGACTTGACCACTGAGCCAAATCCCTAGCTCTATTTTGTATTTTTATTTTTAAAGACAGGGTCTTACTGAGTGGCTTAGTGCCTCACTTTTGCTGAGGCTGGTTTTGAATTCACAATACTCCTACCTCAGCCTCCTGAGCTGCTGGATTACAGGTGTGCAGCACGGTGCCCGGCTAATAAGCACAAGCTCTTAATGAATAAAATAATAACATTCGAATGAAGGATATAAAAGAAGATCAATAAATTGAAATATACAGTATATTACTCAAATGTATAAACTCTATGAGAGCAAGTTTTATTTATTTACTGAATCCCCAGTGCCCAGAACAGTGCTGGCAAATAGTAGGTACTCAGTAAATATATGTTGAATGAATGAATATGCATGCATGGGAAGGCAATATCATACAGATGTCAGGGCTGGGGATGTGGCTCAAGCGGTAGCGCGCTCGCCTGGCATGCGTGCAGCCCGGGTTCGATCCTCAGCACCACATACCAACAAAGATGTTGCGACGGCTAAATACTAAAAAAAAATAAATAAATATTAAAAAATTCTCTCATTCTCACTCTTTCTTTAAAAAAAATATCATACAGATGTCAATTGTTACCAAATTCATGTATAAATTGAATGCAATGTCAATAAAATCTCAACAAAATTCCTTATGGAACTAGGCAAACATTAAACAATCCTTAAGAAAGAATGTTTGAATGTTGAAGATTCTTTTGAAAAAGAAGAAAAAGGCAAAATCCACGAAGAAAAACATTGATGTTTGACTACCTCAAAATTAACTCACTGTAAGCCAGGCACAGTGGTGCATGCCTGTAATCCCAGTGGCTCAGGAGGCTGAGGCAGGAGGATCGTGAGTTCAAAACCAACCTCAGCAATTTAGCAAGGCCCTAAACAACTTAGTGAAACCCTGTCTCTAAAAAAATACAAAAAAGGGTTAGGGATGTGAACTCAGTGATTGAACCCCTGAGTTCAATCCCTGGTACAAAAACAAAAAAACAAACAACAACAACAAAAAAAACCCCACACTGTAAAAAAATAGAAAGTGATAAAGAAAATATTTGCAACATACACAACTAAAGTTTTAGTGTTTATTCAGAATATAAGATAACTTTTATAAATCTATAAAATAATGACAATCCAATAGAAAAATGGACAAAACACAAGAAATTCCATAAGTTGTAATAAAATAAAATAACATCCAAGCCAGGCACAGTGGTGCATGCCTATAATTTCAGCAATTTGGGAGGCTGAGACAGGAGGATCACAAGTTCAAGGCCAGCTTGGGCAACTTAGCAAGGCCCTATGATAGACCCAACCTGATCTTTTATTAAATTGGGAGCCATCTTGCCACAAAGCCATGAAAAGCTAATTTCGGCTTTACTATAAATTACTGCAAACTCTGAACCTGCTTGGAATGCCTGCCCGTGCCTTGAACTCACCCATGCCTGGCTCTCTGACCAGATAGCAGCCCTCTCTGAAACTTTAGTGACACCTCATAAATATTGGCCTTCCCTGGCCAGACAACGACCCTCTCTGAGGCTCTAATGGTCTTCATAAATTCTGATGTTGGGGCCAGCAAAAAATGTAAACTACCATTAGTGTGATGCTTGTCAGAGTTCTGTTATCTGTAACCCCCCCTTTGTGTAACTTTCTGGGCTATAAAGCTGGGCTGTAGGAAAGGTGGGGCTGCTGTCTTGTTCCCACCGTTTTGGGAGGAAAAGGCAGTCCGGCCAGTCGAAATAATAAGCTTGCTTTAATTTGATTTTAATTGGAGTCAGTGGTCTTTTCTTGCGTCCTGGTCTAACACCTATCTCAAAAATGAAAAATAATAAAAGAGTTAGGGATGTGGCTCAGAGGTTAAGCAGTAGCCCTGCTACCAAAACAACACCCCTCCCCCCCCAAAATCCTCAAAAAACATAACAAAAATCGGATACAACCTCATTTTTCATCAAAGAAATAAAAATTGAGAATTGAGCAAACTCTGTGATACCTTTTTATTTCTTCTTTCTTTTTTGTTACTGAGAATTGAACTCAGGGGCACTTGACCACTGAGCCACATCCCCAGCCCTATTTTGTACTTTATGTAGAGACAGGATCTCACTAAGCTGCTTAGCACCTTGTCATTGCTAAGACTTTGAACTCCACCTGCTTCAGCCTCCCAAGCCGCTGGGATTATAGGCATGTGCCACCGAGCCTGGCTGGTATCTTTCTTGGCCCATGGGACTTTGACAAAGTTTGTAGAGCAGTTTGACAATATCTAGCTACTCAAATTTTAAATGCACAAAACCTGTGGCCTACTTTCTAGTTTTTACCCTGGAGAGCATTCGTGTGTGTGCATGTGCAAGAAGGCTTCCTGCTGCATTGCTTTTAGTAATAAAAAAAATAGAAAAATGTCAACTTTCATTAAGAGAGGAATGATGACATAATGGAGGGAGAGTCCAACTAAAGAACATTATATAACTGTTAAAAGGTGAGATTGTTTTTTAAGTAGTTCACCAAACATCTGCAAGATGTATTGTTTTTTTTTAAATTAATTATTTTTTTTAAAGAGAGAGAGAAAATTTTTTAATATTTATTTTTTAGTTTTCCGTGGACACAACATCTTTATTTTATTTTTATGTGGTGCTGAGGATCAAACCCAGCGCCCCGCGCATGCCAGGCAAGCGCGCTACCACTTGAGCCACATCCCCAGCCCATTTTTTAAATTATTTTTGAACTGTAGGTGGACACGATATTTTTGTTTTATTTCTATGTAGTGCTGAGGACCAAACCCAGTGCCTCACTCACGCATGCTAGGCAAGCGCTCTACCTCTCAGCCACATCCCCAACCCCTGCAAGATGTATTGTTGAGTGAAAGAAGCACGTAGCAGAACAATACATACAAGGTGATACTATTTATGAAAAATTAAAGGCAGCAGAATATTTCCCACATGTCCAGACACATGAATGAATAGAAAGCAAAAAGTTTGGAAGGACAAACCCCAAAATGACAACAGTGTTTATGTCTACAGAGGGGAGGAGGGGAGTGGAATTGGGGATGATGTAATAACCTAATTTAAAGGGAGCTTTAATCGGATCTTTAATTTTACATTTTGTTCAATATTCATCGTGTGTAGAACTCAAAATTAATTTTAAAAAGATTTTAAAGAGAGACCAGCAATTGGGGTGTCTAAATAGCCACTGTTCTGTCTCATCCTCAGCTTCCACAGCCTTCTGGAGATACCTCCTTCTCTCCAACCACATGCATGTCTCTCTCTTTCTCTCCCTCTTCCTCCTTCTCTCTCTCTAACACACACATACATACACACAGGAAATCTGGCATAATCTCAACTGACTTTTTTCCTAAACAGCATTAAGAAAGAACAAGCTGTTTTTGCAAACAGTAGCCTTGAGGGCTGTTATCCCACTGGCAGTTGGGCTAACCCCTGGGTGGGGGGATGGGGGTGTTTGGGAAAGCTGCGTGGGGAGCAGGGAAGACAGAGTGTGCTCCCTCCAATGACTCAAGTCATAACATGTGGCGGTTCCAGCAGTGCCCTCCAGAGGCCACCCCTCAAGGTGGAGAGCTGGAGTGTGACTGATGGCACGAGGCTTGCTTGAGACCTCTTCCCAGGGAGCAATATTTCCTGGTTTCTCTCTCTCTCTCTCTTTTTTTTTTTTTAAACTTTTTTTTTTAGTTGTAGATGGCCACCATAATTTTATTTTATTTTATTGATTGATTGACTGTGGTGCTGGGGATTGAACCCAGGGCCTTGTGTATGCAAGGCAAGCACTTTGCCAACTGAGCTATATCCCCAGCCCCTTTATCTATTTTTTTTTTTTTTTTTGTGGTGCTGAGGCTTGAACCCAGTGCCTCATACATGCTAGGCAAGTGCTGTACCACTGAGCCACAACCTCAGCCCCTCCTGGTTACTCTTTATGCCGAGAAATCTTTGAGTCTCAAACACACCTGGGCCAAATAGGCCCCTGGTGAGGGATCAACAGAGGTATCGGCAAGGGAAGATGCTGGCCTTGCAGGGACCACAGTTGGGTTATTTTTTAACTGTTTGGAAACATTTTTAAGTCTCAGAGCATCTCCAGCCCCTGCCTTTGTGGCTCCCGAAGGACATGAACTTCTCAGCAGGTTGTCAAGTGTGTTGGGCCCCAGGCCCCTGCCTGCCTCCCCAGCCTGCCTGTTCTTTGAACTTGCAGTAGAACAGTCTGAATGAAGCTTTCTTGTGTCAAGGCCTTTGCTGTATCATTCTCTGGACCCAGAATGCCCTTTCAACCTGAGTCTACTTGGTCAACTTTGAAACAGTCTTAAGAAGCAACTCTTTGAGGAAGAGTTGATCAAAGTGAATTTTGTTGTTGTTTTTGTTTGTTGTGGTGTTGGGAATTGAATCCAGGGGTGGGTGCTCTAACACTGAGCTACATCCCCAGCCCCGTGTGTGTGTGCGTGAGTGCTCGTGTGTATACATACATATATTTAATTTTGAGACAGGGTCTCACTAAGCTGGCCTTGAGCTTATGATCCTCCTATCTTAGCCTTCTGAGTAGTAGTAGCCACCATGCTGGCTGATCTAGGTGCCTTGACATTTCCTAAGGACCGTGCACAAGCTCAGGCTGTGCCATTTGTTTGCCACTGTGAGTTCCTTGAAGACAGGCTCACACTTTGCTGGGTGGAATATGCCCACTGTCCAACACAGTACTTGGCTCATGCAAGGTAGGTTTAACCAATAAAGCATATAAAATCATATAAAATATGTAAACCCTGGGAATGATTTTGACCAAATTCTATTATTTTGTTGTGTGCATATATGAACATATAATCATGAATCCCATCATTATTGTAATTGTAAGGCACTAATAAAAATATAGGGAAAAAGTCCCTTCCACAAATATATGCAGACATAAAAATGAAGTACACCTGCAACTTTTTAATAAGTACTAGGGATTGAACTGAGGGGTGTTCTACCACTGAGTAGACCTTTTTATTTTTTTTTACAGAGTCTCAGTAAGTTGTTCAGGCTGGCCTCGAACGTGTGACCCTCTTGCCTCAGTCTCCCTAGTCACTGGGATTACAGGTGTGGGCCACCACACCCACGTATAAACCTGTGTTTATTGGTGTAGGTGTTCAGGCTAAAATTGTTAAGTACTAAAAATAGGTTGCAAAATAATAGTTAAAGTTGTTCTTATCACTGTTTAAAAATACATCTATACATGATATATTGAATTACTAAGTAGAGTATTGGTGACTGGTGGGATTATGGGAAATTTCTATGGCTTATTTACGTGAAAAACAATAACAAACCTTGAAAGAAAATGGCCCACACTCTAACTTAATTTACTTTTACTTTTGGTAGATTTGTGTTCTCCAACTTCTCATCCATGAAAATATATTACTTCTGGCCAGGCATGGTGCCCCTCACCTATAATTTCAGCAGCTCTGGAGGCTGAGACAGGAGGATCTTGAGTTCAGCAATTTAGCAAGCCAGCCTCAGCAATTTATCGAGGCCCTAAGCAACTCAGCAACTTAGTGAGACCGTGTCTTTAAATAAAATGTGAAAAAGGGCTGAAGATGTGGTTCAGTGAGTAAGCATCCCTGGATTCAATCCTTGGCACCAAAAAGACAAAAGGAAAAGAAAAAAATATTACTTGCAGGCATAGAAAAAGTATTTCCAAAGTCTATTAGAATTCTAGAACCTGATTCACAAAGAACCACTTGACCAAGTTACATACAAAAAAAAAAAAAAAAAAATCACTGGCAAAGCAAGACTGGAAAATTGGTCTCCTCTCTCATAAGCCTTGGGCTCAGTTTCTGGGCAGGTGACCAAATCTCTGGGCACTTTGGGAAGATGTTCTGGGTTTGTTGTTGTCCTTTGTTCTTTGCTCAAGATGTTGCCCGGTCCTAGAAGAATACGGAGCAAGAAGGTGGCTGAAAGTAGGAGGTGTGGACAGACCAAAACAGGACCTGGCGGCCATGGTTGTTGGCAGGAGCTTAGCCTGAGGAAGGCCCAGGGGGTGGACAAACACAGATAGAAGTTACAGGTGCTCTTATCCTGAGAATGGCAGCCCCTCTGCCCATTTTTCTCAAGGGAGAAACTCCCCCCTCTTCTATTTCAGAAGGATCTTGAATCATTAACCCAGTTCCTCCTAACTCTACTGATCTGGTCCCAGAGAGGCTCTGGCCGTGTCATCCAACTGACCCACTAACCACAATTAGCTTGTTCTTTCCTGGTTCTTGAAATCCAGGAGCAGATGGCCGGGGTGTTGGAGACAGCCCCTCATCATAAGCCAAGAAGAAAGCGGAGGGAAGAGGGATAGATAGAGGAAGTTAACTTGGTTCTGAGCCTGTAGCTCCCAGAGTCCTTCTGGTGAAACCCAACGGTCTCTAGCCAGACTTCCTGTCCCCTTGGCCCCACCAAGAACTGGGGGCTGCCTCCTAGGCTGCCCACAAGGCCAGGTGACTGTTGGGATGGGAGTGGCCCCCGGAGGCTGGCTTGGTCAGCATCACTCCAGGTTTCCCCTTCACCCTCCCTTGGGGGTCACTGCAGCCTCTATAATCCCTTCGGCTGTTGTTCCTGACTTTTGTCTCTTTCAAAGGAATCCTGGATACTGCTTAGCCAGAATTTTGGAGGGTTTAGCCGTTAGTGGTATAGGCATACAGTTAGGGAGCTGAGAAACCCTGGGATGAGGGTGGTAAGTTCAAGAACTGGGACAGTCCAACGACATGGCCTACACCTGTAGTCCCAGCTGCTAGGCAGAAGAATCACAAGTTCAAAGCCAGCCTGGGAAACTTAGCAAGAGCCTATCTTTTTAAAAACTATTATTTAAATATATATATATTTAGTTACACACACATATATTTAGTTGTTGATTGATCTTTATTTAATTAATTTTCTTTTCAAAATAATTTTTAGTTGTTGATGTACCTTTATTTTTTATTTATTATTTATATGGGGTGCTGAGGTTCAAACCCAGTGCCTCACACGTGCTAGGCAAGCACTCTGCCCATGAGCCACACACCAGCCCTTAATTTATTTATTTATATGCGGTGCTGAGAATCAAACTCACATGTGCTAGGCAAGCACTCTACCATTGAGCCACAACCCCAGCCCAAGAGTCTATCTTAAAATAAAAAATAAAATAAAAGTGGGCTGGGGGGATAGCTGAGTGATAGAGTGCTTACCTAACATGTACGAGGTTCTCACTCCCAATGCTATAGGGGAAAAAAAAACCTGGGGGCAACTCTGATCCCTTCTTTTGTCCTTCTCCCCCATCTCAAGGGCCTCTGTGCACTAACCCCAATGGGGGAGGAGAGAGTTCAGGCTCTTGGGATAGACCTCCCTCTGCCCTGCCCCGCCTCCACCTTAGAGAACATAAAGGCCAAGATTCAGAGAGAGGAGTTACCAATGTCAGATCAGCTGTGGAGTTGAGGTCCTTGGGGGCTGGTGACTACAGCTGGCAAGGGGGTGAAGGTGCTGTGGACCCTCTCTCAAGGAGGCCTGGCTTTGCCCATTACCAGGCCCTTTGAGTTGGGGCTGGAGGGTAAAGGTGGGATGAGGGGCCTGGGAATGGAGGTGGGGCTCTCATTGGTTGGGGGTCTCATTGCAGAGATGAAGCTGCTCCTGACCCTAGCAGGGCTCCTGGCCATTCTGCCCATGTCCCAAGCCTCTGACAATGCCACTTCAGGTAACACTTCAAAAAGAAGGGTAAGGTATTCCAGGGGTGAGTCCCAGGGACTCCTTGTTCTCAGCACATGCCTCTTAGGTTCTGAGGCCTGATGGGGCCTCCATTCCTGACTTTGTGATCCTTGCTCTGGTCAGTCCTCCTGGGAGAGGTGGAGACCTCAGTGGTGCTGACCTGCATGGAGGAGGCCAAGCGGCTTGTGGACAAAGCCTACAAGGAGCGGCGGGAAAGGTGGGGTGTGGAGCACTGCTCAGCTCTGAGCAAAGCTGTTTCAGGCCTTTCAGGGAAGGAGTGGGCAGCAGGGAGTTTGTGCAGGGAGGTGGGGAGTATGGGTGGGGGGAGCTGGGCTGTCTGTCCCTGGGTCTCTGGGTGCAAGAACATCTTGAAAGCCACCCTTGCCATGGACTTGTTACCATCTGGACACCCACATCCATATCATTTTTTTCAAAAGAAACCTCTTCCTGCCTGCAAGTCTATCTACATTGTCCTGCCTATCCACCCCTGGGAAAGGGCTCTGCTGAGTGTCTCTGTACCCCTTCTTTGGTCCCCCCTCTTCCATGCAGCATCAAGCAGAGGCTTCGCAGTGGCTCTGCCAGTCCCATGGAACTCTTATCCTACTTCAAACAGCCAGTAGCAGGCACCAGGACGGCTGTAAGGGCTGCAGACTACCTGCATGTGGCTCTAGACCTGTTGAAGAGGAAGCTTCAGCCCCTGTGTCCAGGGCCTTTCAATGTCACTGGTACTGCCCCCTCTCCCACCTCCACTAGGATCTCTCCTAGTAACCCTCGCCAGATCCTGTGATCCCCACAAGTCCTCCCTCTAAGGAGTCTCAGAGGCGTCTGAGCATCCCCTTCACTTCTCAGCCTGTGCCCCACTAGGGTATTCAGGGCTCCTCCGCCTCAGAAGAGGAAATGGGGGCTTGGTTCCCACATCCTGCTTCTCCCTTGCAGATGTGCTGACACCTGCTCAGCTGAATTTGCTGTCCAAGTCAAGCGGCTGTGCTTACCAGGACGTGAGGGTGACATGCCCTGAACAGGACAAATATCGCACCATCACGGGGCAGTGTAACAACAGGTGCAGCCCCAGGGCGGGACTCGGGGAGGGTTGGGTCAGGCCAGCGGAGCCACTAGGCTTTAGCGACCCTGCGCTTTTCTGCAGACGCAGCCCCACGCTTGGGGCCTCCAACCGCGCCTTTGCACGCTGGCTGCCAGCGGAGTACGAGGACGGCTTCTCGCTGCCTTTTGGCTGGACTCCAGGGGTCAAGCGCGGTGGCTTCCCTGTGCCCCTGGTGAGCACCTGGTGGGCAGAGGGGGAGGCCCAGACTGGTGAGGCGTCCCCTAACGCCCAGGTGTCCCCGCAGGCTCGCGCGGTCTCCAACGCCATCGTGCGCTTCCCCACGGAGCAGCTGACCAGGGACCAGCAGCGGTCGCTCTTGTTCATGCAGTGGGGCCAGTTTCTGGACCACGACCTTGACTTCACCCCAGAGCCTGCAGCACGGGCCTCCTTCATTACTGGCCTCAACTGTGAGACCAGCTGCCTGCAGCAGCCACCCTGCTTCCCGCTCAAGGTGCTGCCTTCCTCCCACCCACCGTTGGCTGTGGGTGGAGAGGGGACATTGCTCCCGGAAGCAGCCATCTTCTGTGTCCAGCTTTCTTTTCTCAGCCCCTGATGAGGGCAAGGGCTGCTTCCTTGTGTTGTCCAGAGCCCGTGCCTGTCCTGGCTCTGACTAGTCCCCTCCTCAGGACCAACTGTCAGCCAGGGCATCTCCTTTGTTCACTGACTCCCCCAGGCCAAGGGAGAGAGCAGTGGTTCTGCCCTGGCTAACAGGAATTACTGCCCATTCGTGAGGCTGCAAAAGAGTTCTGGGATGAGGACCTCTGGTGTCTCTCAGACCTCCCAGCATAGATGCCCTGTGCACAGTCTTGTTTTCTCCCCCTCCCCCCAGGCCTTTCCCCATCCCCACATCACAGAGAGCAGAGAGCTGGGGGGGGGGTGGAGCTCCCAGAGAAGTCCCATGGAGTCACAGGCTGAATAGGGAGGGAAGAGGAGAGAAAGAAGAGAGTCTGAGAGGGAAGGAGGGAGAGGGATGGGGCCAGAGTGACAGGAAAGGGACAAGGAAAAGGAGAAAGGAAAGAAAGAGGAGACAGAATAAGAGCGTAGGGACCAAGTCCAGAGAAGAGGGGAGGGAGGAGAGAGAGGGGAGATTTAGTGAGAAGGGGTCAGAGGACTGGCACTGCCTACCCCTGGGGGGTGTCCCACATTCCCCGTTCAGTGTTCCGGGCCACTCCTGAACCTCAGAGGCACTCTGCTGGTGGAACCTCAGACTGATCCCGCTGGGGCCTTGAGAGACCACCTGAAGATTCAGGGGGCCAGAGGTCCAAGGGTTAGATTCTCTTGCATGGTCCCTCAAGAACCCACCTAGCCTCTCTGTGCTGCAGATTCCACCTAATGACCCCCGCATCAAGAACCAACGTGACTGCATCCCTTTCTTCCGCTCCTGCCCGGCTTGTCCTGGGAGCAACATCACCATCCGCAACCAGATCAATGCGCTCACCTCCTTTGTGGACGCCAGCATGGTGTACGGCAGCGAGGACCCCTTGGCCATGAAGCTGCGCAACCTGACCAACCAGCTGGGGCTGCTGGCTGTCAACACCCGCTTCCAAGATAATGGCAGGGCCTTGCTGCCCTTCGACAACTTGCATGATGATCCCTGTCTCCTCACCAACCGCTCTGTGCAAATCCCTTGCTTCCTGGCAGGTCAGCTCTCGGGTGGCATAAGAGGTGTTCCCTGCAGGAGCTATAGTCAGCCTGTTTGTGAGCAGCGGGTGGGTCGGTAGTGGGAGACACTGTGTTCACCAACTTCAGGGTCATTAGTCAAGCTGCCTTGGTCACAAGTTGGATGGAGACACAGGGATGTCCAAGGAGCCTCTATCACTTTCTCTGTTTCTCTTTTCACCTCTGGACTCTGGAAGAGAGGAGAGTTGATTCCCTTAAGGACAGAGAGCACAGTGGTGTGTCCATACCCTGTCCAATATGAAGCCGATAGCCACAGGTGGCTATTTTAATTTTAATTATTTTAAATTCAATGAAATTTTTAAAAAAAGCTTTTCGGCTACACTAGTCACATATCAAGTACTCAGTAGCCTCATGGGCTAGTGGCTCCCCTAACTGGGTAGCACAGAGGTAGATGGTTTTCATCATCTCAGAAAGTTCTAGTTGAGAGTGCTACTGCCCACCTTGACTACCCATAATTATAGAGGGTGGGATTTCAACTTTAAACACCTGAGGGTTTGCAGGAAGGGTTGGGACAGTGATGGTGGTCATGCCCAGAAATTTTCCAGTGTATTTAAAAAAAAAAAAAAAAATATATATATATATATATATATATATATATATATATATATATATATATGTTGGAGTTGGATACAATACCTTTATTTATTTGTTTATTTTTATGTGGTGTTGAGGATGGAACCCAGCACCTTGCACATGCTAGGTGAGCACTCTACCACTGAGCCACAACCCCAGCCCCATCCAGTGTGTTTTAATGAAAATCCAATGGTGGGTTGAGGGCCCTTTCCTCCTGTTGCTTCCCCCTTCTCCTGGTGATCTCTTCCTGGGCTCCTGGGAGAAGAATCAAGGTCAGTGCCCAAGTGGTCTTTCTCCTGAGGAAAGGGCCACCCTTCTTGCTAGTGAAGCAAGAGCAATGGTCCTCAGGGATGACAAGCTGTATGTCCCAGTCCTGGATCACCATGACCTCTCACTGCTCATGGAGATGGAGAAATCGCTCTCAGAGAGTATCCTTTCCTCCTAGAATTTCCTTTCTAGAGTTGGCAAGAGCAGAAGCCTGTGTCCTGCTGAAATGGCCCTGACCTTAGCCCTTCCAGAGAAAGTTTTGGGGCAGACTAGTGGAACCAGGGGGTCTTGCTTAGTTTTCTTGAACAGAATCCCAGGCTACACCAGTCTACATTCCACCCATCCTGTGCCCTAGCCCACCCTGAAGCAG
Source organism: Ictidomys tridecemlineatus (assembly GCF_052094955.1). Taxonomy (NCBI): domain Eukaryota; kingdom Metazoa; phylum Chordata; class Mammalia; order Rodentia; family Sciuridae; genus Ictidomys; species Ictidomys tridecemlineatus. Next base: position 32,293,681 of record NC_135479.1, on the reverse strand, counting down.
GCTGCAAAATTGGCATGTCACAGGGTGATGCTGTCAACTCTGTTCCAATGGTAGTGTTCCTCTAGGGTTCTGTGTTCAGGAGGCTTCTGAGGTTGCTTGCATTCAATGTTAGCAAGAGTGCTGTAATCGTTAGTGGTGTCTGACACAAGCATGGAAACAGTTTTTGTGCCAACATGCACGTTACTTGTTGACTTTCCTTGAATCAGGAGAACCAGCTAACTAGGTAGCATCATGGATCTTACACTTGGTACCAGGCACGGTGCTACACCCCAGAATACCTCTTATGCCAGGGGTCGATGGGAGGGAGGATGAGATGCAAAAAGGCACAAGCCTTGGGCCCAGTCTTGGAAGAGCTCCCAGTTTCAGCTAGGGTAGTCACGTGTTGGATCTGAGGTCTTACTAAGCATCTCTGGCTAGCCGTGTCCCTAACAGGAGAAAAAGCTATTATGGTGGACAAGGGCATCAGAGGAGGACCCATATAGAAGTATAAACTCAGCCCTGGGGGGAAGAGATGGTTGGAGAGGAGGGTAAGTAGGAGACAGGGAGTTTCAGTAGAGCAAATCTTTTCTGGGACAAAGGTCTCAGGAATGACAGTGGCTTTTGCCTCCTTAAGGGGACACCCGCTCCAGTGAGATGCCTGAACTCACCTCCATGCACACCCTCTTTGTTCGAGAGCATAACCGGCTGGCCACACAGCTCAAGAGCCTCAATCCCAGGTGGAATGGAGAGAAGCTCTACCAGGAAGCCCGGAAAATCGTGGGGGCCATGGTCCAGGTAGGCTGTCCTGAGTGTCACACTGACTTGGGATCCAGGTTTACCTCTGTGACAGCCTAGCTGTGTGATCTTGGGCAATTTGCTAACTCTCCTAAGCTTTGGATTCTTCATCCATGATGCCATTTGGATTAATGGACCTACTGCAAACACCTGGCAGATGTGAAATGCTTGACAAAGGCTACTTCCCTTCCCCCACTTCCTGCCTTGCTTCTCTCTTTGCTGTGGGCCTGGGAATGGTGTTGGGAGAATCCACAGGGGAGGTCTCTGATGCCCAGCAGCAGTTCAGTGGACATTTCTCTCTTCCTCTGTTTCACTGTCACTCTTGGCTCCTTTATCTACTCTCCTCTTCTTTTTGGCCATTGTTACCCAACCAAACTCCTTGGCCTCATTTAACCCTGGGGTAGTGTTCCTGCTTCTCTCTCCAACTTTTGATGCTCCAATGCCCATCCCTTTTCTTCCCAAGAAGTATGTGCATGCTTGTGAGAGAGCACACGCACGTACACACACACACTCACACACACTTCTGGATTCTGGATAGGGAGAGCATTGCAGATGCTGAGGGTGAATATTCAATTTGTACTAAGAACACACGTGGGATTCGTGTCAGCTTTGGGGGAAATTCTAGAATCTAGAGTCAAAAGTGAGATTATTCCACCTTTTCCATTTCTCTTTTCACTGGGGGAAATTCTATAGAAGCCTTCATTTCTTTCTGCCTCTCTTTTTTCCACAAACCTATACTGAACCCTACCGTGGGCCAAGCATTTGCTGTCAGTGTAAGTAATTTTAATTTCTCTGTCTTTCAAGGAATTATCATGAGATAACGGGAGAAATGAGACATTACTAACTCAGGGCAAGGGAGTTAATGCAAGGTCTAACAAAGCTCCTTGTTATTTAACCTTCTAAAACACACACACACACACACACACACACACACACACACACATAATTATCCTATATAATTATCTCTAATTTACAATTGAGGCTCAAAGAAGTAAGTAAATGGCCCAAGGTCATAGAGCCAGCAAACAGCAGAGCTCTGCTTATGCTCCTTAGTGCCACTCTGAGGTGTTGGATGTGTGCAGCCTTCTTCTCTAACCCCCTGTCCCCACCTGGACTGAATCAGTACTGTGGGATTCATTGCACTGACCTAGATGGATAGGAGCGACCACCGAAGCCTGAAGCAGGTGGACACTGCAGTGACCAGTGAGTGGAGAGACTGTTCCAAGTGACTTTTTTTTTTTTAGATCATCACTTACCGAGATTACCTGCCCCTGGTGCTGGGGCCAGCGGCCATGAGGAAGTACCTACCCAGGTATCGCTGCTACAACGAGTCGGTGGACCCGCGCATCTCCAACGTCTTCACCAATGCCTTCCGCTATGGCCACACCCTCATCCAACCCTTCATGTTCCGCCTGGACAGTCAGTATCGGCCCATGGAGCCCAATCCCCAAGTTCCACTCAGCAGGGTCTTTTTTGCCAGTTGGAGGGTGGTGCTGGAAGGTGAGTGGGACTTGGACCAGCAGAGAGGGCGCTGGCAGCTGCGGGTGGGAGAGGTGGGCTGGGGTGCAGGGAGCTAGGGCAAGGGGAGCTCTTTCTTTCCTTTTTGGGGGATCTAGTCTGATCTTCCATTCTCAGTGCACCTGACTCTACCTCCAGATCCAAGAATAAAGAGTGAGGGTGGAGATAGTTCTCAGACAGTTGGCTCTTTCCTATGTGTTGGGACTCTGTGAGTCAGGAGGCCAGGGAAGGGATGCATCCCAACCTTGCAAACCTGAATGACATCATCCCCTGAGCCCTATATGCCCCTGGGGTCATGTAGTGCCCAGTGAGAACCTGCCCAGTGGGGCCACCTTGGCACCAAGTGTTGCCTATGGCTGTCCCTCTTCTCCAATCCCCTGACCCCACCTGGCCTTGCTCTGGCTGCAGTCTGATCTTTGATACTGAGCTAACCCTTGTCTCTCAACCTTGCTCCTCCCTCCCTCAGGTGGCATTGACCCCATCCTCCGGGGCCTCATGGCCACCCCTGCCAAGCTGAATCGCCAGAACCAAATTGCGGTGGATGAAATTCGGGAACGATTGTTTGAGCAGGTCATGAGGATCGGGCTGGACCTGCCCGCTCTGAACATGCAGCGCAGCAGGGACCACGGCCTCCCAGGTGAGGGGCTGCAGGAGTCTCCCTGGCCACCTGCAGCCCCCATCCTACCACCCAGGGAGCCCACAGCTCTCCTTCCCACTCGGGGCCCTGCCCTTTCCATGCCCTGAGCTGACCAAAGCTTCCCTCACCCTAGCACTTTGTCCTCAGGAAGTCATCTGAGGTCAGGCACCTCCCTCTCCCTGGACCCCTCTGATCAAACTCTAGCTTCTCCCAGGCTCCTTTGCACGCTCCAACCTGCAGGAGCAGCGGCTGCAACAGTCACCCACAGGGTGGAAATTGTCTCCACCATGATTTCATTTTGACCTGTTGTTCATGAACTTGGAGGGGAAGAGATTGTTACTTCTGCATGACTGATGAGGAAACTGAGGCATAGAGACAGTCAAAATCTGGCTAGGTTCTCTAGCCAAATCAGTGACAGATCACGAACTTGGACCCAGATCAGCTTGACCCCAAAGTCTGTGCATGGGTTATGGGTGGCCTGTGTGGCTGAGCCTTTGAGACGCCCTTTACCCATCATGGGTCAGAGATCGACACAATGGGTTGCTCCAGGGGACAGTGAGATGCCCTGTTCTTGGACCTGGCAGGAGTTATGGCAGTTTGGTGTTTGCCTTAGGGTGGGAGAGCAAAGGAGAGACAATGAGGGTCTGGGGAGGCCTAGCTGTCCCTCTTGTCCTGAGTCAAGGGGTCAGGGCTCCCTCTATGGCCTTGGGATGTGGAGAAGTTGGGTTTTCTGGGTTAATGGCATACATCTGAATCCTCCCTGCTGTCCCAGTGTCCTCCTCACCTTGTAGCAGGCGGACCATCCAGAGCCCACTGCCCCCTCTCCCATGCAGGGTACAATGCCTGGAGGCGCTTCTGTGGGCTCCCGCAGCCCAGCACAGTGGGTGAGCTGGGCACGGTGATGAAGAACCTGGACCTGGCAAGGAAGCTGATGGCACAGTATGGCACGCCCAATAACATTGACATCTGGATGGGTGGTGTGGCTGAGCCCCTGGAGCCCAACGGCCGTGTGGGCCAGCTCCTCGCCTGCCTCATTGGCACCCAGTTCAGGAAGCTCCGGGATGGAGATCGGTGAGGAGGTGTTGCAGCAGCTCAGGCTGGCTGGGTGGGTGGCCACGAGCCTATCTTTGAAACTGTCAGGGGCCCCAATTTCCTCCTGTCAAGTTAAGGGCTGCAAAGAGTCATTGATTTCCCTCTGTGTCTCAGGGAGCCTCCAGGTCATCTTTAATGTGTCCTGAGCCTGTAGGGGTACAGCAGGGAGGAAACTGGAGTCCTGATTTCAAAAGAAGGAAGACAGAAAAAAAAAATGCCACTCTTACTACTTCTTTCTCTGGGTTTCTCTGTGCAACTATGGAGATGTCAATCACCATCAAATAGTCCCAGTATAGCTTTCCCATGGCTTCCCTTTGTGTCATTTCATCGTGGTCATGACACCTTCATGTCCAGTTCTTCCCTGGTCCATATTGCACCTTTGGGAATATTAGAACGTGTCCCCATTCCCCCTTCCTGTGGATGCAGCCCTGGGCACAGGACTTCATGAAGGAGGGTGGGCTCTGCTCCCTCCTTTCTAGTATGAATGGTGTCGTGGAGGCTGCTGGGCTGGGGCCAGAGCAGGTAACCAGAAAGCTGGGCTTTACTCTGTTTTGTGAGTGGGAGACTCCTAGTCTTCCCTGTTACTGAAAATCCCTGTATTTCTCAAGGGCCTGGAGCTCTCCTGAGCTTCCGGGTGGAGCCTTGCATCCTGGGAGCACTTCAAGCTAGGTGACACCCTCTAGCCCAGAATATGCCAGCCTCAGGCACAATGTCTATGGATCCCCCCCCCCCCCCCCCGTGTAGGTTTTGGTGGGAGAACAAGAATGTGTTCAGCACAAGGCAACGGCAGGCCCTGGCCAAGATCTCCTTGCCCCGAATCATCTGCGACAACACAGGCATCACCACCGTGTCCAGGAACAACATCTTCATGTCCAACTCATTCCCCCGCGACTTTGTCAACTGCAGTTCTCTCCCTGTGTTGGACCTGACTGCCTGGAGGGAGGCCTAGAGCTGGGTAAGGGCCTACTGCAGTGAGGGGTAAACCTGGGCTGGCTCATTGGAACGACAGAGAGCTCCCTTCCCTAGACGAGCCCAACCCCGTTCTGCGTGCCAGTTGAGAAAATGGCTGAACATTCACTTGTGTATATTTGTGTGTGTACATGTGTGCATTGTATGTAAATCGACATGTCAAATATTTGTGTTGTCTGTGAACATGGGTAGTATTGTATGTGTATCATTCATGTGCGTGTGCTTGCTGCTTATGAGAATATTAAGTATATGGAAGAAGCAGAGCTCAGCCCAGGAGCCAAGCCACCTGGATTTAAATCCTGGCTCTGCAGCTGGTTAGCTTCGTGATCTTGGGCAAACCCCTGAATCTCCTTAAGCCTGAGTCTTCTTCCTTATAAATGACAGCTCCACAGGGAGCCTGTTTGCATTCTCTAATTCTTTTTGTTGTTTGTTTGTTTGTTTGTTCTAATCAGTTATACATGACAGCAGAATGCTCTTTGATTCATTGTTAACAAATGGAGCACAATTTTTCACTTCTTTGGTTGTACAAGAAGTAGGGTCACACCATTTGTGCAATCACACATGTATCTAGGGTAATGATATCCGTCTCATTCCATCATTTTTCCTACCCCCATACTTCCTACCCTCCTCTCTCTCCCCTTTGCCCAATCTGAAATTCCTCTACTCGTCCCAAGCCCCCCACCCATTATGGATTATTAGTATCTACTTATCAGAGAAAACATTCAGCCTTGGTTTGGGGGATTGGCTTGCTTCGTTTAGCATGATATTCTCCAACTCTATCCATTTACCACAAATGCTCTAATTCTTCATTCATTAAGCACCTATTCTATGCCAAGCACTGTTCTAGGCATGAGAAACAGAGGCAAGAAAGGCAGATACCATTTTTGCCCTCAAGAAGTTTTGTCCTCTATAGCAGAGGTGAACCAGCCTCCTCTGGAGGACGGACCCTTTAGCAGTGGGCTGTGCAGTTGAGTGATGGCTCAGGGCAGCTAGGATCGGTCCATAGCTCTCCTTTTCCTATCTTACTCTGTTCTCTTGCTTATTCACAGGAGCCTGCCTGGAAAGGAAGGAGGGGCTGTTGACCTTTCTGTACCATTTGTTTGTACCTGATGTTTATAATAATAAACTGTCACTGCTGGTGATCTCCCCTCTGTCTGTGTCTGGGAAGGGGCTGGAGCCCCAGCAGGAGGCCCATTTTGGGCCCTAAATTGGAGCCAGTGTGGTCGGTGCCTCTGATCTGCTGGGAGGTCACCGGGGAGTCCTCTGGCCAATCCATCCCTGGAGGGCAGTCAGTTCTTAGAAGTCTTGGGACCAGGCCAGGCTGAGCAGGTCCTGGTCCCTCACCTTCCACCTCTGCCACCTGTGGAACAGGAACACGGTCCCCAAGCCCTGATGTTCATTCATTATTCTGGCAAATGTTTACTACATGCTCCGACTGTGTCAGGTGCTGGGAAACAGAGGGGACACAACCCTGTCCTGTCGGGGAGAAGGATCAGAGGGCTGGCAGGAAGACCTTCCCCAGATGACAGGGAACCTCTGGGTCCTGCATCCTACCACCTGGGACAGTGATTCAGAGGAAATCGAGATGGTGGAATCCTCTTTCCAGATTTCAAATCACCAGGCCCCTAGAGCAAGGACAGCAGATGGCTGGGTCTGGAGGACAGGGCCAGTTCGAGGGAGAGGAGGCATCCCCCACCTCAGGATCCGGACCCCCGTATCCGACTGGTGTAGCCCCTCTCCTGCCCTTCTGTCTTTCCACATAGAGGGAGGGGTACCTGCTACTGGAAGCCAAAGGTGTGTGGGATGTTGGGGCCTAGTGTACTTATGGGCCCCCAAGTGAAGCTAGGCCCTCACTGTGGTGAGTGGCAGGATGAATACCAGTCACCTCCATGTCACTGATGAAGAGAGGGCTGTGTGGAGAGGGGAAGTAGGCATCAGTCAGGCCCTCAGCCCAGGTCTTCTGCCCTGGGCTGTTCCCACAGGACAGCTGAGTGTCTCCTACTCCTACCTGTTAGTCACCTGGGCTGACCTTCCTTTGGAGGGCCATTTAAAAAAAAAAAAAAAAAGAATGTATGAAAATGCACTGGGCAGCAGCTCAAGGAATGTTCTGGAATTGCCCCTTCAGAGGCTTGACAGGCTCTAAGGACTGCACAGGAAGAAGAGGGTATTTCCCAGAGGGTAACGAGAAATGAATTCTAGCTGCAGGGAAACCCAGGCTTGGTTTCCCTTCCTGTTTTGTCCCTGTAACCCCCCCCCCACACACACACATCCCCCTCCTGAGGCCTTCTTCTGCTACTCCATGGCCATTGCTTCATGTCCCCAGGAGCCCCCTGCGGCCTCCCTTCTTTGAGAGTTCTTGGAAATCCCACCCAATCACTCCTCTCACCCCACACACCCATGCACAAGACAGTGTAGGGCCAGCCACTCTGGACTGTAAGCATCTAGTTACTTATCTGGCAGTGTTCCAAGGCCTGCCTTCAGAAAGGAGCAGTGCCCTTGCTAACGCCTTTCATCCACTATCAGCTGTTTATTGAGCACATAAGTGAGCTGAACACCATGCTGAGTGTCTTGGGCTCTACGTAGAAGCAGGAGGAAGTCCCTGGCTTGGGAAGTTCACAATCTCGTCTGGGAGGAAGGAGGAAGGATCAGAGTCCAAGGCCCCAGCCCCAGCCCCAGCAATGATTGTTCAGGGGAGAGGATGGGTGACATCAGGCAAGCTGGACTGGCAGGCCATCCTGGGGGTCTGAGTCTTGATAAAAAGACAATTTCCTGGGGCTGAGGGAATGGGCGTGGAAGTGGTAAGAGCCAAGTAGATGAGCTCCGGAGGCTGAAATGGCACCCTTGGGCTTGAGTGAGCTGTTCATCTGCAAGACAGGCCTGGCTAAAGGAAAGGGCAGGGACTGGGGTGTGGAGTTCTAAGGGCCCAGGACATTGAACTTGCTTGAAATGGCAACATGGGCCAACAGGGGAGTTACTGTGCAATGCGGGAGGCCATGGCCCCAAAACACCTAATTCTCCACTGAGGCCCAGGGTGAGAGGTCCAGCGTATCAATGGCTGAGCAGTTTACAAAGTCTTGGGGGTAGCTGTTGGCCTGGAATGGGTTCGGTGGGACTGTGGTGATGTGAGTGTTGTCACAGACAAGGCGTGAGAAGGACATTTTTCGCAGAGAGTCTTGCTGCTTCTCTGTGAAGACCCCAGGGTTTTCCCACCAGAACCTGCAGAGACAGAAGCGGGGTCACTCCAGAGTCACATCCAGCTGCTGGCCTCTCCCCACTCTGCCAAAGGAGGTCACTGGGCACATGAAAAGCTCCACCTGTGCTGGAGCTGGAGTTAGTCCTGGCACAGGACAGTGGCCCAGTCACCTCAGAGAAGGGCTCCATCCAGGCCTCCTGTTTTGGAGGTGTCACTTGCCTGTCTCCATCGCGAATCCGCTGGAACTGCTGGCCCAGGAGGCAGGCCAGGAGAGGCCCCACTCGGCCTCCTTCTACCAGGGGCTCAGCAATGGCCCCTATCCAGATGTCGATGTTGTCAGGGGTCTTGTAGAGATCCAGTAAGCTTCTGGCCAGCCTCTCATTCCTCAGCACAGCACTCAGCTCCTCTAGCGTCTGTGGCTGTGAGAGGTGACAATAGCCTCTCCAGGAGTTGTACCCTGGGGGTGGAGAGGCTGAGGCTGTTTCATCCCAAGGACTTCCTGCTCATGGTTCCCCTTGGGGACAGACCCACTCCAGCTCCATAAGCCCCCAAAGTCTAGACTCACAGTCTTTGGGACAGGGGAAGTAGTGAGCCGTGGTTTTCTGTGTGTGGCACTGCAGTTGGGGAATAACTAGCAGCTTCCCTGGTGATTGCTACGGGCCCTAAGCTAAGCACTGTACAAATGTATAAACTGAAGGAGAGAAATGGCCCAGAACTAGTAAATGGCACAGCTGGGATTTGAACTTGGGCAGTTTGATTCTTAACTACATTAAATTGCCATTATGGGTATCAAAAAAAGTTCCAGTGGTCATTGGCTTCTCTCTATTGTTTTCTTAATGTTTTCTGGGATTCTAAGCTCATTTACAAGGTAGTTAGTTGTTGATCTCCTTTTCAGCAGAGGAACTCCAAGATGGTACCAGGTATGTGCTCCTGTCTCTGCATTAGGGAAAATGAAAGATTCCATTTCAGGGATGAGCAACATGGGTTTTAAAAAACTGGCCTGCCTTCTGTTTCAGAATCGATCAGATACTCAGGGTTACAGAGGAGAATCTCCAGGGACCCTAGAAAATAGCTACAAGTGCTCCAGGCTGGGCCAGACCCTAGGCCCACTTACCAGGCTGCCCGTGGTCCCGGCAGCGCTGGATGTTGATGGCAGCCAGGTCGAAGCCATGGATGGTGTGCCTCGGCTGGAAGAGCTTGTTGCGTACTTCTCCTGTCATCATTTTATTCTGACTCATCAACTTGGCCTTCTTGGCCAGCAGGCCCCGAACCAGAGGATCAATTCCACCTGCAACGGGAGATCCAGAGGTCATCCTTAGGATGGAAGAGGAAGAGGACGTCTCCCACAGCCAGCCCCTCCCTCCACCAGACAAATTACCTGTCTAAAATAGGGCTAATAAACATCCCTGGCTGGAAACAGCAAGAGAAGAAGATAACACAGGTGAGCTCAGGGAAAGGGGAGTCCAGATTGCCCACTCCTGGGGTGGTAGGAAGGGCCATTCATGGGACGGTGGCATGAATATAAGTATCAAGACTGTTTTCAAGTTCTGGTTCATCGAGTCAACTCCTTCTCTTTCCATATATTGCCCTGAAGAACACTGCAGCACGGAAAGATGGGGGTGGGGGAGGGGTGGGGGAGGGGGGATGGGGAGGTGCACATCTTTAAGAAATGGCCCTGGCTTGCTAGGCCCTTACTAAGCTAGTTTCAGCACAGAACAGACAGGGGTAAAGGACAGTTGCATCTAACCTCTGGCACCTCATGGGGTGGAAGGTTCTAGAAGAGAGCAGAGAAGAGCTATTTGAGAAGACCATGAACTCTGTCTTCAGAGGGCAGAGAAGCTCTAGGTCATAGAGAAGAGGTAAGGAAATCCCAGGCAGCTTACAAGTTAGAAGGAGGAAAGGAATAACTGATAACCTCTTGTGTGTTAGGAATCATTTTAGGGGTCTCTACACATCTATTTCCTTTAACTGATATCCTGACGAGATGGGTACTATTATTGTCCCTATTTTACAAACAAAGGAAAAATGAGGCTCAGTTAGGATGAATTCACTTGCCCAAGGCCCCACAGGAAGTGCTTGCAGTCTGACTTCCAGGCCAGGTGTCCCTAACAGCAAGCTGCAGCCAGGGGGAGTCAGGAGAGGGAGGGCCCTTTCCTGATTGGACATACCGTCTTTGACCATCCTCCAGGTGTTGAAGAAGAGCGTGTGCAGGGGGAGTTCCGGTTCTGGACCCCATGGCTGATAATTCTCATCCAGGCGGGACACAGTAGGGGGGATCTCCAAGTGACCAAAGCGGAACGCAAATGTAAAGACGTTGGAAATTCGGGGATCTACGGATTCATTGTAGCCTTGGTACGGGGGGATCCACTTCTGCATCTCAGCACCTAGCACGATGGGTAGGTAGTCCCTAAAGGTGATAATCTAGAGGGAGAGGCAAATGAGGAAGAAAGAATGTGAGAAGGCTTAAGCCTCTACAGAGGGAGGCTGAAGAGGAGCTGCCACCAAGGGGCATGAGCAGTCAAGGGTGGCAAACAGCCTTTGTACCTTGTTTCAATTCCTATGACCGTGGCAGACATTGTTAATCAAACATGACATTCTTTCTGTGATCTCACATGATTTGTTTCCACATAGGCAAATCAGTCATTTGAATTTGGCATTTGATATATACGTCTCCATGCTTCTTTGCTCTAAGTTTATGACCTTGGTGCGAAAGTGGCAGTGCTCATATGTCATTTAAATGTAACAATGTCATATTATTAAACTTTTCCTCACAGGCCAGGGCAAGAGGGATGATGAACCACAGAAATGAGTCAGGGACCACCAAGGGAACTTCATTCCATCCCCAGTTTTGAAAGAAGTGCTGCACCATAGAGAGGCTGATTCCTGGTTTGGTTTTACTCAAATTAATGAATTACTACAAAAAGAAAAAAAAATCTCAATATTTATCCTTTCTTTCTTTGTCTATATGATGCCTATTTTGACACAGTTTTAAACCTAGAGAGCATTTCCTCTCTGTCAATTAACATTTTCCACGTTTTGACCTAGCTTTCACAATTATTTTAAATGTGTGCAATATTCTAATGCATTCATTGAGATTTACTCTCAGGTTGGTTTCCAGTCTGTCCATGGCTTAGCCTGTGGGGATATCATCCATCCAGCAGGCACTCTGCTCCCCAGGCTGTAGAGGATGCAGGAGACAGAGCCCTGCCTCTGGCCACAGTGACTGGCCCATCTGTGGCTCCAGAACAAGCTGGTATGATTCTGTCTCAGGAATTTAGATTCTGGATATAGCTATTTCAGATGGTGCTTAATTTGAGAGGACAGATGAGATCACATGGGTGGTTATTTTTTTACCATCTGCTGGAAAGCAGAGAAAACCCATCTGCATTGAGAGTGGAGAAGTAGAGAGAGGAGCAGGGAGGAGGGAGCTAGCAAGAGTAGTTGTCCTACTTCCAGATGATTTCCATTTCCTGGTTTAACCCTGGATGAGGCTTTAACCACTTTGCTGACTATGGGGGTCCCAGGAGAAACCTTTCTCATCGTCCATTTGACACTTCGATGGGGTTGAACCTAACTGAACATCTGAACTAGACTGAGTTGTTTTCTTGTAGGCCTCAAAGCCTTGTTATGGATGAACTTGTGTCCCCTGCTCATCCATATGTCAAAGCTTCCAATGTGTGCATATTTGAAGGTGGAGTCTTTAAGGAGGAAACTGAGGTCATAAGGATGGTACCCTTAATCCAGTAGGGCTGGTATCCCTATAAAGAGGGAGAGAGGGAGACAGAGAGGCAGTACAGGAATGAGAATGAACAGAGAAAAGACCAAGAGAGGACATGGGGGAAAGATGACTATAAGCTAAGGAGAAAGACCTGAGGAGAAACCAGACTTGCCAACACCTTGATCTTGAACTTAGCCTCCAGAACTGCCAGAAAATTCTGTATAATCCACCCTAAAATATTGATACTCTAGTATTTTGTTAAGGCAACCCCTAGCAAACTAATACAATATTTAACTCATGCAATCTTCAGGCAGACTTTTTTTTTTTTTTATTCTGTTGGGTGATTTCCTACAAACATCTCCAAAAGCATGATTTTGGGTCCTGATTTTTTTTTAATATGAGAATACATCTCTTTGATTAAAAAAAAAATAGGTGCATGAGACGTCTGGTTTTAGAGTGGAGTAGACTCATTTTACCTTGCTCTACTCTACTGAATTATAATTAAGAACCCTGGAAATTATTCATTAATAAGAGGGCTCTAAAAGCTCACAAAAAGAAGATGGACTGGTTGGGAACCTCAGGACTTGAGGAATGTCAGCTTGAGGAATGTCATATCCACAGACTGGGAGCAGAAGAGGCCGTTGGAGAATAGGAACAGGTAAAGAGAAGCCAAGAAAAGCCTCCTGTCTCCTTCTAAAGCGCTAGGACGAGGGAGAGCCAGCACAGACTCGGGGGAAAGCCCCAGTCCCTGCTTCACTCCCTGAGTCCTGGGGAAGCCCTGCCATCCCAGCCTTCCATCCACAGTCCAGGCTGGCGGGTGGTCTGATCAGCCTGCAGCGGTGGCAGCAGTGAACACTGTGTCCCTTTGCTCTTTACCTTTGATTTTCACCAGGGATACCCAAGTGTGTGGCTTCTGCTTCCCCAGAAGGTTGCTTAGCAACGGCTGACAGCCAGGAAAGAACCTTCTTGCACTGTAGAAAGGACCAGCTGGGGCTAAGTGGGGAGCTCAGAAGCACCAGAAGAATGAAGCAGACCAGGTCAGCATAGGAAGGGCTCAAGAAACTAAGCTGTCACTGGAACTAAAATGAAAGTAGATCAGAACCTACGTGCTAAACCTAAACAAGGTACCTGCATGCTAAAACAGATTTTTTTTTAAATATATATTTTTAAGTTGTAGGTGGACACAATACCTTTATATTATTTATTTTTATGTGGTGCTGAGGATTGAACCCAGGGCCTCACTCATGCTAAGCAAGCACTATAATGCTGAGCCACAACTCCAGCCCCTAAAACAGATTTTAAACAGGATCAAGCATCTCCTAATAGAAAAGCCAAAATGCCTTAAGATACAACTGAAAGTCATTCATAATACCAAGAACCAGGAAAGCCACACTGGTGAGCAAAGACAATCAACTGATGCCTCTAGTGACATGAATGTTGGAATTATCTGATAAAGATTTTTAAAGCAGCCACTTTAAAAATGTCTCAATAACTAATTATTGATTCTCCTCAAGAAAAGAAACGAAGGACAGAATATCTCAGCAAAAAGCAGAAGATGAAAGAGAATGAAATTTATGGGACTGAAAACATAATACTTGAAAAAAAATACTTGAATAGACTCAATAACAGTAGAGTGGACATAACCAAGAATAGAAATGAAGACAGATTAGTAGAATTTACTCAATCTGCACATCAGAGAGAAAATACGCTGATTAAAAAAAGGAAAAAAATAAATAAACCTCCAGCAAGACAGAGTCACTGGTTCTGTAGGACAATAACAAACTATCTAACCTTCATATCAGTGGAGTCCCAGAAGCAGAGGAGAAAGGGAGTGAAACTGAAAAAGGATTTAAGAAAAAAATGCCTGAAATTTTCTCCAAATTGGTGAAGGACATACATTTACACATACAAGAAGAGGAATGAACCCAAAACAAGATAAACCAAAAAGAAGTTCACTCCAAGACACATGACAATTAGATTTATGAAAACTAAACACACAGAAAAAGTTTTAAAAAGTGTCAAAGAGAAGTGATACATTACCTAAAAAGAAATATCAATTCATGTAATAGCAAAATTCTCATCTGAAATCACAGAGGTCAGAATGAAGTGGAACATTTTTTCATGTGCTAAAAGAAAAGAATTGTCAATCCCAAATCTAACATCTGGTGAAACTGTTCCTCTGGAACAAGAAGACAGTAAAGACATTCTCAAATAGAGGAAAGCTAAGAGAATTTACTGCTAGTCCATCTACCCTTAAAGAATGGCTACAAAGCTGGATGTGGTGGTGCATGTCTGTAATTCCAGTGGCTTGGGAGCCTGAGGCAGAAGGATCACAGCTTCGAAGACAACCTTAGCATCTTAGCCAGGATGTGAGCAACCTAGTGAGATCCCATCTCAAATAAAAAAATAAGAAGGGCTGGGGATATAGCTCAGTGGTAGAGCACTTGTCTAGCATGCACAAGGCCCTGAGTTTAGACTTTACAATCACACAATGCATAATGGCAAAAAAAGTAAGCATAATCAATTATTTTCTATCCTATAGGTTTCTTTAATAATATTTTATGACTGGAAGCTCTATATGAGGTGGTGCTAAATGTATATAGAGAAAATACTTAAGAAGAATTAAACTTAAAAAGTGGGTCAAGTAAAAGGAAAGCATTCTGACATTTGCTACCAAAAGCACAATCCACAAGAGAAAAAACTCACAAAAATGAGCCTCATTCAATTTAAAATTAAAAGTTCTTGGTCTGCAAAAGACCTGTTAAGAGGATGAAACCCCCCAAAATAAAACCAAAATCAAACAAAACAAATTACCATGCATATGGAAGAAAAAAATACTTGCAAGTCACATGTCTGATAAAGGACTTGTGTCTAGAATATGTAGAGAACTCTCAAATCTCAATGTTAAAAGACAACAGCCCAAGGATACATGAACAGAACACTGAAGAGGCTACACAAATGGCAAACAAGCACATGAAAATATGTTTAACACCACTAGCCACTAAGGAAATGCAAATTAAAACCACAATGAGATACCACTACAGACCTATCAGTAAGGGTAGAATAAAAGATAATAAGGATATCAAATGTTGAGCAGGATTCAGAGAAACTGGATCATGCATACATTGCTGGTGGGAATGTAAAATGGTACAGCCAGTCTGGAAAATAGTTTGGCAGTTCCTTTTAAAGGCAAAAAAAACTTACCATATGACCCAGTAATGGTACTCTCAGGCATATATTCCCTCAAAAAAAAAATCTTATTTTCACACAGAAACTTATACATGAATGTTCATTGCAGCTTTATTCATAGTAACCTTAAACTGGAAGCTATCTAGATATCCTTCAATAAATGGTGATAATACACACCATGCAGAAGGAAGAACTATAGAAATGCACAACCATTTGAATGAACTTCACAGAAATTATGCTAAATAAAAAAGCCTATCTCAAAAGGATATATACTGCATCATTCCATTTATATAAAATTTGTGAAATAGCATAATTATTGAGATGGAGAATAGATTGGAATTTTGCAGGGGTTAGGGACATAGGGGTGAGGGCGGAGATAGTTCTAAAGGAGTAGCATGAGACGGTGCAGTATCTTTATTGTGGCAGTAGTCACATAAAGCTATACCTGTGCTAAAATTGCATGGAGCTTCACACACACACACACACACACACACACACACACACACGATTCCATTTATGACTAGTAAAACCTGAACAATGTTAACTTCCTGGTTTTGCTACTGTACCATGGCTATGCAAGATGTCAGCACTGGGAGAGGCTGGGTTAAGAGCCCATGGACCTCTCTGTACATTTTTTGTTGGTTTGTTGGCTTGCTTTGCAACTTCTCAAGAAGCTATAATTATTTGAAAGTAAAATGTTTAAAAAGTATATATAGGGTAAATATCAACCCATCATTCCAAGTCTTTCTAGTTAGATGATCAAATCTGCAATACCAGCTGAGTGTGCCCATGACACGTGGGTTAGGTGTGGACAATTAAAAAGGAAGAGAATTAAATCAAAAGAGTACAGGTCACTGCTCTATAGCAGTCCCAGGAGGAATGGTGCCTATAGTCCCAATGCTGGCACCAGGGCAGGCATGCTGAGGCACCAAGGTATGAACAACTCTCTGACACTCTGAACCCAGGGTTTCATTTTGGGACAGAGAAGCTGAAGAAACAAAAGGGGGAGGATTTTAAAGAGCAAGACAAAGGAAGAGAAGCAGTAAGGAGAGGAAGGGGCAGGGAGGTGTGGAGAACAGCAGAGGTGGCTTGGGGTACCACAGTGAGCCGAGGACAGAGCCTGGAGCAGGAACCAGGTGCCTGGCAGTGGGTTCCTGCACCTCCGTACCTGCATGAAGGCTCCCAGGATTTTCCGGGCTTCCTGGTGCAGCTTCTCTCCATCCCATTGAGGGTTGAGTGTCTTCAGTTCCTTGGCCAGCCGGTTGTGCTCTCGAAGAAACAGGGTGTGGGAAGTGGCCAGCAGGATATGCTCTGAGGCTCGGGCATCTCCTGAAAGCCCAGAAGACAGGAAGATAGGTTCTCCCTGAGCAGAACTCGGTGACCAGCACAAAGACATGATAGTGCCCCCAAGATGCTCTCCTGGGGGCCCTCCATCCAAGGGAAGCCAGGTGGAGAGGGATAGGAGAGGGTGGAATCATAGCTTTGCATCTGAATTCTATACATGTATTCTTTAGCTGGGTGATCTTGGGCAGTTTACTTGATATTTCTGAGCCTCAGTCTCATAACTTAGGTGGGAAATTTTTTTTATGAATTAGTACCCAAGTTTCCAAGAAGGGCAGTTCAAATAAACAAACCTAGGGGCTTTTTACTTTGCAGAGTATCTTTGAAAATTTTATGAAAGTAGGTTTGAGGGCAGGAGCCTGGGTAAGGCTGAATTCCTCTGGGTAATAGAGGGAGAAGAATCTGGAGATGGGGCCTGATGGGGAGAAGGAGAGAAGCAAGGAGGGGGAGGCAGTCAAAATGGTGAAGATCGGGTGTCTCACCAGGGGATTTCTCCCTGTGTTCTTTAGGCTTAAGAAAGGCCTGTTAAGGGGCTGGGATTGTGGCTCATCAGTAGAGTGCTCGCCTAGCACGGGCGGGACCCAGGTTCGATCCTCAGAACCACGTAAAAATAAAGGCATTGTGTTTATGCCAAAAAATAAATATTAAAAAAAGAAAGGACTGTTAAGTTTACTAATGCCTGGTGTTAGTGGCTATTTTTATGAAAAACAGGAAAGCACTTGGTTCCATGTTTGGATTGGTGTGTGACCTATGTGGGCATACAATTCAAAAGATCTACCAAAAGTCCTTGGCCTATGGTCTGGCCTTCTGCTTTGTTAGGGTGGCCAGAGATTTGTCTTGGGAAAGTAAATTCTGGAGGGTATGTTTCCAGAAGCCAGGGACACAGAGGACCAGGAGAGCATGAATCCTTGGAACGAACAGAATCAGGAGGACTCTGGTTGTGCACAGATTGTATGGAGTGGTAGGTTTGGGCTAAGGTTCTTCTTAATCTAGAACTTTCTTGTTGAGGAAAATGCCTTAATAAATGTATTAAAAATGAGACCAAAGATTCATCAACAAGAATGTTCACTACCTAAACACCAAGAAAACAAAGAAAAACTAGAATTGCCTCCAAAGAGGATAAAAAAAAAATCAATTTTGGTTAAGATATACCACAGAATATCAGGCAGCCATTAAAAATCTTGTGGTAGAAGAACAGATAATGATGTGGGATATGTTAGGTGAAGACATCAGATTATAGAGCATAATTTATACTGTGACACATAAAACGATGAAGAACTATGTGAGAGAAAAAAACTGGAAAGATTGGCATTAAAATATTAATGATTGTTGGTGGGTGGTGGAATTATATGGATTTTGTTTATGCTTTTCTGGACTTTTACTTGTTATACAGTGAACACACGTTCCTAGATTTTTTTTTTTTCCATCTGGGCCGCTCTGCCAGTCCTGGAGCAGTGCCACAGACATTGGTGCCTTCTTGTGCATTTTCCCAAAAGGATGTTGAGAAGGGAGCAGTGGTAAAGCTTCCCTGGATAATCCCTTGTCCCCAGGCCCATCATTCTCTTCCCAGCCTAGACTCACCTGCCAGGAAGCAGGGCACGCCGGCTGTCTTGTTGATTAACTCGCAGGGGCTAGGCTTCTTGGTGACAAAGGGCAGGTAGGGCAGCCCGTGGTCTGAGAACTCCTCGTTGACAGCCATGAGACCCAGGGGGCTACTGAGGTTGCGCAGATTACTGGCCAGGCTTGGCTCAGAGCCATACACGAAGCTGGCATCCAGGAAGGAGGTTAGAGCATTGATTTGCTCTCGGGCTAGTGACTGGTAGGGTGGAGTGGGGCAGACGAACCCAGCTCGGAAGAAAGGCATGCACTTCCCTTGAGTCTCCAACTTGGGGTCATTAGGTGGGAACTGCAGAGACATTGGGAGTGGGTGACTGGGCAGGAACAACATACTAGACTGACAGCCTCTCCCCCTGGTCAGACTGGATGCAAAGATGTGATGGTACCCTCCTAGAACCCTGGTGCCAGAAACTGACCCCAGATGTCTCCTCAGGGACATTTCACTTCCCTGGCCCAACATGTCATGAAGTTCATTACATCCTTTTGTGTAAAGAGCTGAGAGCAATAACTCATTATTTCACAGCAAGGGCTCTGAATTTCTGGTGGGAAGGATGTCCTAGGATCCCTGGAGAGGGAAGTAGCACATGAGATGGGAAAGGGTTTTGTTAACAATTACTACCAACAAAAGTAACCCTTTGTTTATTCTGGACCCACCAGATGCCAGGCATTAGGCATACTTTATCTCACTTCAGTTCTCAAAACCATGTAAAGTAGACCATTCAGACCCCTTTTATGCATAAGAAAACTGAGACTCAGAAAGGTTAAGTAACTTGCCTAGGCGCTTACAAACTGGAAGGGAAAGATGTGAAATTCAGATCCAGATAGACCTCATTCCACAGCTCCTGTCCTTTATACCACAGCATGGAGCCTTGAATTGTTATTTGAGTGAATAAATAACACTCTAACTGCAAAGCCCACAAATAAGAAGAAAGGTACACCATTACAAGCTCGTCTCCCTGTCTGCTGGACATTGTCATCAATCCTTGCTGCTCATCAAGTTTCAGTTCCTTCTGGGAGACAAAATCATCCTTCAGGATTCCACCAACTTTAAATACAGGATGAACCTCCTGGGATGTTGGGAAAATGTAGAATCTATTTTTCAGTGTTTGGAGGAGCCTTGAGATTTTGCATTTCTAATAAACCCTCAGGTGATACTGATGCTGTTGGGTAGGGGATATAACCCCCCAACCAGCTTCCCAATTTTGCAATTAGTAGTTTACTTGTCCATTTCCCACACTGAGCCGTTGTCCTTGAGAGCAGGAACAGTGTCTTACTCACCTTCAAATCCCAGTGCTTGGTGCATTGTCTGGCACAGCGTAGATGGTTAATGTCTAATTACTGGATAAATGAATGCATGAGGGAGGTTTGGAAAGCTATCAAATCAGCATCCAAGATCCATCATGAGACCCTGGCCTTTAGGCTGGGAATGTCTGTTACATGGGGTGGGCACGAGGCTTGTCAAGGATGTCCACCTGCTGGGGCTTACCATGATGGGGAAGCAGTTGCCTCCCTGGATACAGTACTCATCACACTGGGTTTTGGAGTACTTGCTACTCCCCATCTCTGTATTGGGGGCAAAGTCCAGATCGTGGTCCACAACTTGACCCCACTGCATGAAGAGCAGGGACCTGTTTTGATCCAGAACATCATCCTCGTTCAGATAACCAGCAATCTGATTGGATACCTCCCGGGCCTACAGATGCAGAGAGAAAAGGAGGGCAGATTGAAGGAAAAAGTGCTTTGAGGATTCAGAGTCAATTTATTGAGCACAGTGAGCTTGTGAGGTGGGTAGCATTAGTCCACTTTGGAAATAAGGAGAGTGAATCCTAGAGAGGTGAAGTCAATGCTCTCAGGTCCTGGCAGGCATGGTACTGAATCCAGGTCTGTATCCCTTGACCATGCCCAAGGTCAGTGCTTTCTCCACTACTGAGAGGGGAAACAAAAGCCGGCTGCCCCTGAAGTAAGTGCCACAGAGGGGCCAGGTGTCTGGGCGTAGGACAGGGGCTCTGGGGAGGTGCTGCCAACTCAGTTGAGGCCAAGAGATAGGACCCCCCAGGCAAATGACAGCTGATGCACCCCAGGGGCTGGGGCAGGGTAGGCAGGAGCAGGATGGGGCAGGGAAGCCATCTGCCCGGAGACCCCAGGGTATCTGGCCTGTGGCAGCTGGGACGTGACCATCACGTGGCTGGACCCCAGGCTCTGCTGCCCTCTAGTGACATTTTGGGGAACAACCCACATCATCTCTACTGGTGACTCCGCCGTGCATCCCTCTAGCCTCCCACCTATTTCTTTTCGTTTCCCTTGCGTGTTTGGGGCGTGCATCGGTCCCCCTCTGGTCTCCCATCCTTCACCCGCATCCTCGAGGGCGCGCCCCACCCTGCCCGTCGGCGCTCACCAGCGGGAGCGGGAAGCCGTTCCGCGTCCTCCCCGGCGTCCACCCGTAGGGCAGGGAAAGCCCGTCCTGGTACTCGGCGGGCAGCCAGCGAGCCAGGGCCCTGTTGGCGGCGCCCAGCGCCGGCTTCCTCCTGGAACCCAGCAAGACGGTCTCAGCCCTGGCCATCGGTTCAGTAGCACTGAGTCCCTGAGGCCTGGGGTTCCAGGACGCACGACCCCGATGGGGACGAAGCCGGGAGCTCTGACCCAAAAAGGGGACACCTGGAAGGTGCCTCTTAAATGTGGGGTCCTGATCCCCACCCTCAAGGTGCGGGCCTCCTATGACCTGGTGAAAGGGGACACTTCCCGAGGGATACCGTGGCTCACTGGAGACATGCAATCTTTAGAAGGATCCAGAAGGACAAGGCAGTGGGCAGGTGGGCTGGGCGTGGTGGATGGAAGGCTCTGTCCCCCACACCCACCCCGGCCCAGTCACCTGTTGTTACAGTCTCCCGTGATGGTGCGGTAAGGACTGTCCATGTCGCATTTCTCTACAGGAGCAGGGGCTTCACAGCCCACCTCCCAAGAGAGCAAAGTCAAGTTCAGGCTGGAGCCTAAAACAGAAGGGACACCAAAGGGACCGGGTTCTTTTTCCATTCTGAGGCAGGAAACAGGGTGTCAGCTCCCGGTTACCCGGAACAAGATAGAGATCTCATCACTTGCTAGATAATACCAGTAAATCCACCTGACAGAGGAGGCTTAAATGTTGCCTCCACTGACAGAAGTGGTGACACCCGGTTTGGAACAGGGAGCCTGTGTTTATTGAAGTTAGCACTTCCTCCAAGTAGAGGCCTCACAGATGGTATTACACAAAGAACACCCACACCCCCTCATTAGGAGCTGGCAATGTGACCTTGGTAGGTCTGAGTTCATTCATCTGCAAAGACAGCAGTGGTCTAGCTGTCCTCTAAGCACCTCCTCGCTCTGCCAGTCTGGCCTATAGCTCTCAGGAGGAAAGGAATGCCAGCTTCTAGCAGGCAGTGCAGCTCTTGGCAGCCTCTGCTCTTTTCTGTGGGGAGATGATTTCCTCCTGACCCCAGAGGGCTAGTGAGTTTTCTGTACCTGTGACATTGGTCAAGGACGACTCCTGCCTCAGTCTCTTTAAGGACTCCTCCCACACCTGCCCATTGCGGATAGCTACTCGGGTTCGGCCTTTGGCTTGCTTGAGGTACTGTGAGAGATGTGGGGTGGTGGGAGTCTCAGAGCTCAGGGAGGACTTCAGCCTACAATGGAGAGCAACAGGGGGTCGTGTAGAATGGAGTTGGTGGCCCATTGGAGGAGCGTGGAGATGGTGTGTGCACAGGGAGGAGCCCCCGGGTGTGGGCAGCACTTAGGATCCTTTCTTCATTTTTCTTCTAACACCTCTGGAAAACCTCTTCAGGGAAAAGGAAGCTACTGTGGTCGTTAGGTGTGTGCCAAGCTCTGAGGGAAGGTGGGGAAATGGATGAGAGCAGTCCCAGAGGGTAGCACTGGGCTGGCCTGAAAACTACCTAGGACCTATGACATAGACTTGAGGAACCCCTTGTTTTAAATTAGGTATATATGACAGCAGAATGCATTTTGATTCATTGTAAACAGCTGCAGCACAACTTTTCATTTTTCTGGTTGTACACAATGTAGCATTGATCCATATGTGTAGTCATATATGTACCTTGGGTAATGATGTCCATCTCATTCCACCATCTTTCCTGCCCCCATGCCCCCGCCCCAACCCTCCCTCCCCTTTGCCCAATCAAAGTTCCTCCATTTTTTCTATGTGCCCCTCTCTCATTATGGATCAGCATCCACTTATCATAGAGGACATTCGGCCTTTGTTTTTTTGGGATTGGCTTACTTCGCTTAGCATGATTTTCTCCATCTCCAGCCATTTATCTGCAAATGCCATAATTTTATTCTCTTTAAATACTGAGTAATATTCCATTGTGTATTATGCCATAGTTTCTTTATCCATTCATCTATTGAAGGGCACCTAGGTTGGTTCCACAGTTTAGCTATTGTGAATTGAGCTGCTGTAAACACCGATGTGGCTGTTACTATAGTATGCTGATTATACTGAGTAATGGGATAGCTGGGTCAAATGGTGGTTCCACTCCAAGTTTTCTAAGGAATCTTCACACTGATTGTTAGATTGTGAACTTGCCCTTTCTTATCCCTCCCTTCCCCCAGCTCAGCCGCCAAGGAGGAGGAAGAGGGGAAGTCCAGGAAAGAGGGAGAAGGTCACTGGGCTCCCTCCCCAAGCCATTCTGAGCTGAGGGAAGTGAGCAGCCTGGGGCTTTGTCTCATGCTGACCTTTTAATTCCTGAAATGATACTGCTCTGGACCAGAAGTGACTAGAGAACATTTCATCATCATAAAGTCACCCAAAGAGTTATGGGACTGCTTCAGAGCTCATTCAAGGGCAAGGAGGAGAGAAGCCCTAGGTATAGTATTAGGGACAGAATAAGAGGAAAGAATAAGGGTATTTCTGCTGGGTGCATGGTCCCTCTTGTCTCTTGTCAGCTCTCAATGGAATGTGGGTGTCCTGAGTGCAGGAACTCAGTCTTCCTTGTGTATGTCATGAGTCCCAGTCCCTTCATGGGTGGAGGGTGGCTGATTGTGCTGGTGCCCTGGGGGATCCCAGGCTCTCTTGAGTGTGTTCTTTCCCTAGTTGTTGTCAGTGCAGCCACTAATAGCTGACCCTGTGACCTCGTTGGGCACTTTTTTTCTGAGCCACTGGAGCTCCCTGGCTGGAGGTCCCCAGGAGTAACACGAGTATGCTCCAGTACCTCCCTGTAGCCCCTAGCCTGCAGCCACATCTGCATGATGTGTGTAGGCAAAAGCCTTGCTCCTATTCTCCAAGCTGGGACAGACTTTGGGGTACACCTTATACTCCAGGTCTCCCTGTGCATCAGGCTGAAGTTAGACTTGAACCCACATCCTCACTTAACTTCCTTCTTTTACTTCTCTTCCCTTCTCTTTTCATTACAGCTTCCCTGGGAGACCTCCCGTTCAGAATTACCTGCAAGCAAATCCAGGCCTTGGTTCTGCTCTTGGGGAACCTGACCCAAATTAGTCCATATTAATTAAATGAATGAAGATCTTCTGGCGAGGCCCAGTGGCTCTTGCCAGGCATGGTGGCACTTGCTTATAATCCCAGCTACTCAGGAGACTGAGGCAGGAGGATTGCAAGTTAGAGGCCCACCTGGGCAATTTAGCAAGACCCTGTCTCAAAGTAAAATGAAAAGCATTGGGGATGTAGCTCAGAGGTAGACTGCTCCTGGATTCTATCTTCAGTACTGCAAATAAAACAAAGCAACAAAAAGACCTTCTACTTGGAGTCTTTCTGAGATGAGTACACATAACCCAAGGAAACATTAGGCCACACAGAAAGAAGTCTCTACAGGACTAGATGAGATGTCCCTTCTAGATACTTTAGAGGCTGAGGATTTTTGGAGATGGGAGCTATTGTCCCTCCTTGACACATACTTGGGGGTGAGGGGCAGGCGGAAGGACAAGCTTTATAATTGCTTTGGCTCACTGGCTTGTCAGAGCTGACCTAGATACGCTGGTTGTTACCAGGAATCCTGTGAGGGGAAGTACGCGTAAGCGTCTCATACACATACCTGGTTCGGGAATCCAGGAAGGCCTTGTTGACTTGGACCTTGACCTGACTCACAGCATCAGAGATGGAAGCAGTGCTGTTGAACTGAGCTTGCGGGTGGGGAGGAAGGAAGAAGCAGAGCATCAGACACCACTCACTGGAGAACCTCTTGTTTCTGTCTCCTTCTTTCTCAGTCATTATCCCCACCAATCAAATCTGAGCAGTCAGAAGATCAAGACTAAGAAACTTTGAGAAGACCCTTTAAGGGATGGAAGCACAGAATGGGATGAGTACTCTCTAATCTTCAACAAGATGTCAAAATTACTCTTCCAAATTCTTCTTGAACACCCAGTGATGAGATTATTGAGTATCTGATGTAACCACCCAAGTTGTCTTGGGCTCCCAGGCTAGGGGGATTTTTTTCTGGCTCCTTGGGGTGATGGTTCCATGGACCATTAAACAAGTCTGTCAAAAAGTTGACTGAGCTGACATGGTGACACTGTAATGCCAGATTCGTGGGACCCCAATAGACCTCCGGGAGCTGAATCCGATGCAATCACACAAGAGTCTTTGTTGCAAGCTGAGCCTGGACTCACAACCGTTTCTGACACAGCGGTCCCAGAGAGAGAGAGTCCCAGTCCTTTTTCCAGTGAGATCTTATAGGTTTGGGGGGGATACTCTATGCGTCACAACATCACACAGCAAATCATTCCATACTGCGGGAAAGTCAAACAACAACTCTTCACATTGATTAGCACATTCACTGGTGGGAACAAGTTGGGTAGGGGTGATTGGTTAGTATAAGAGGGAGATTCCTTTGAACTGATTGGTTTAGGCCATGAGGGGTGTACGTGCTGAACTACATGGTTTCCCAACATGTTATCAACCACCATGAACTACTGGAGGGTCATCTGGCACCCAGGTATTTTCCCTGTCTCATGCTGATTGGAGGTGGCTAGGGGGGTTGCTATGGGTCCTCACCTAGCCTAACTGATTCAGGGACACCTGGCACCGCAGACCTCTCCTGTTATTTACAGACAAACAACTCAGCAGGGTGGGTATGTGCTTAGGAGTGCTCTGTGGGTTTTTCCCAGGACAAGGATCACGCCCCTTCCTTAGGACAGGCCTTGAGGTAGAAGCTGCTGTTATTTATTTATTTTCAAAAATGGAGTCATCAGTTTCTCAGAACACACCTGTAATTCCAGGGACTTGAGAGGTGGAGGCAGGAGCATTGCAATTTCAAAGCTAGCCTCAGCAAATTAGTGAGGCCCTAAGCAACTTATCAAGACCCTATCTCAAAAGAAAAAATAAAAGGGCTGGGGATGTGGCTCAGTGGTAAAATACCCCTGGGTTCAATTCTTAGAACAAAATAAAATAAAATAAAATAACTGATCATCAGGACTCTGAAGTAGGGAAGGGAATGGCATGAAGGTAGAGGCAGGATTCTTTGTTTTCATTCCTTTTGGAGTCTGGAGTGTAAGGGGTAGTCTCCATTCTCTGAACAAGGAGAATATGGTGGATTGAAGATCCGTCCAAAACTCATTGCCACTTGGAACCTCAGAATGTGATCTTATGTTTGCAAATAATCTTTGCAGATATAAAATGAGGTCAAACTGGATAAAAGGTGAAACCTAAATCCAACCCTAAATTTTGTGAGTAGAGAAGTAGACACACAGAGCAGGCCATGAGAAGGCTGAGGCAGAGACTGGAGTCATGCAGCTGTGACTGGAGGACATCAAGGATGCCTAGAGCCACTGGAAGCTGCAAGAGGCAAGGAAGGATCCTCCTCTAGACTCTTCAGAGGGAGCATGACCTTGCCATCACCTTGATTTTGAATTTCTAGCCTCCTGGATTGTAAGAGTATAAATTTCTGTTGTCCTCAGTCACCCGTGTATGCTGCTTTGTTACAGCAGCCCCAGGAAGCAAATACAATGTGGCACTTACCACTTGTGTTAGATGCTGCAGCCTGGAGTGAGATCAGGAAAGTCAGGAAGGCTGGGAGCCAGAGAAGGACCCTCATCACTAAAAGAGATTCAGGAATACGGTGAGTCTCTCTGGAGCTCTAGTGGTGGGGACCGAACTGCAGAAAGGAGAAAAAGCCCCAGAGAACACCAGACACCTTAACATGGGAACAGGAAAGGGAGAACCACACGAACTCATTAAGCATCTATTGTATACACAGGCTCAAGTATACAGTAGGTACTGAGAGAGAGATGAAAGAGGCAATGGTGGGATTCAGACTTAAGGCCCTGAGTTGTAGTTCTGTATTTGCTGTAGCCTTGATCTGTGATCTTGCCCAGTTACTTAAACTTCTCTAGGCCCCTGGCCGGCCCAGTAAAGGGTGAGACCGAGTGATCCAGGATGTTTGATTCTGCCCTGACATCCTGTGATCTGAGATCCTATACCTGTTTTGTGCCTGATCCTACATGAGAAATGTTGTTACAAACTTCTTAGAGAGCTCTCTCCTCCCTCCAGGACATTTTCTTTCCTTCCCGTCAGTCTCCACTGGTATAGCACCAGAGTGGTGTGCCCAAGAGGCAAACACTCCATGCCCCTCTTCAAAAACCCCACAGGACTTTCTCTTCCTGCAGAGAGTCAATTTGGTGGGAAGGGTCCCCTGAGCCCACAGCTGTGTCCCAGGCTTCTTGGAGAGATTCTGGTTCCTGAAGTAACCCCTTCAACATGGCATTTAACTCTGAACCTAAAGCAGCAGAGTAAAAATTTGACAAACTTTGTCTTTTTTCAGTGTTGGGGATCGAAGCTAGGCAAGCACTCTGTCACTGAGCTACATCCCTAGCTGTATGCCTGGCCCTGGGCAGCCTTGTCTTCTGATGAGGGTTTTCATTGGGCTGAGTGAAGTTGACTTAAAAGATCTTTTGAGGAGATTCTAGCTGCACTCTGGGGCAGGGGGTGCCATGGTGTGCAGATGGGATATGGTGTCGTTATACCAGGCTCTTGACAGGATCCTCAGCCTTCACAAGAGGGTCTGGCTTTTCTCTACATCATGATGTTCCCTGGTTGGACTCCAGAAACTGTCCAGGAGAACAACCTCAGATGGGCCACCCCTTTCATATCTGTGCAAAGCTCCCTGCAGTTCTGAAGCTTTGCCTCAGAGCATCCCAGCCCACCTCCCAGACACTCCCCAAAGCGCCTCCCCATGGGCCAGCCCGGACCAGAGAAAGAGAACCATACCTCAATACCTCAATCTTCCCCTCTGCCCTTGTCTCCCCAACCCCTGAGTGATCTTTATTTGTTGAATATATTTTTTTTGTAAACAAACTTTAGAAAGAAGGCAAGATAAGAGAAAATATCTCTCTGGCCAAGAACTTCCCCCTGACCCCCCCCCCCAGGGAGAATTCTCCAACAGTTCAACCCCTCAGTGGGCTCTTGTCTTTAGAAGTGTATGGTCCTGAGTTGGAAAAGCTGACTCTGACCTTCTCTCCCTGTTTCCCTTTCTTTGTGGGTGCGAGGACCACTTGAGGGTTCACTGAGTCAACAGAAATCTGCCCTTTCAGGCAAACAAAGATGTTGGTTTGGAAGTAAAAGGTTTGGTTGGCTTTCAGAAGAAAAAAAGGTATGATTAAAACACACACACACACACACACACACACACACACACACACACACACACACACCACACAGCAGGGCTGTGGCTGTGGCTCAGTGGCAGAGCGCTTGCCTAGCACATGTGAGACACTGGGTTCCATCCTCAGCACCACATAAAAATAAATAAATAAAATAAAGGGTATTGAGTCCATCTACAACTAAATTTTTAAAAAATTTTAGATGTACAAAATATCTTTATTTTATTCATTTATGTGGTGCTGAGGATTGAACCCACTGCCCCACACATGGAAGGCAAGTGCTCTACCACTGAGCCACAACCCCTACAACTAAATTAAAAAAAAAAATCTCTGATGTTAAATTATTTAAAAAGAAGCACACAGCATATTTACTATCTTACCACTCAGGATAGTTCAGAGCTCTAGAATATTTATTTATTCATTTATTTACTTATTATGGTACTGGATTGAACCCAATGCCTCATGCTTGCTAGGTAAGTGTTCTACCATTGAGCTTCATCCCAGCCTTTAACAATTTTAATTTGAGGCAGTTTTGCTAAATTGTCCTGGCTAACCTTGAACTTGCAGTCCTCCTGCCTCAGCATCCAGAGTAGCTGGGATTACAGGTGTGCATCCTTGCACATGGCTAGAACCTTTTCATTCTGCAAAACTGAAACTCTACTCATTGAAACCAACTCCCCATTCTGTCCCCGCTCCAGTCTCTGGCAACCTCCATATCACTGAACAAGGACTGATGGGCACGTGAGCATTCGTTATATTACTCTTTGAGTGACTAAAGGACACAAATTATGATTAAAAGATCAAACTATGAAAAATGGCCTCATCAGAGACTGAGGAAGGAAAAAAATATCACAGCTGAAAGATGAAATTTGAGAAATCTGAGCAGGAAACAAAATTGAGATACTTGTTTCTCCACTCCTTTTCTTTGAGACATTTTTCATGCTTTCCTCACTGGAAAATTAGGGAGGGAGGAATTCAAGGTCAAAGCTGAATAATTTTCTGTGTTTTGGCCATGTTCCTGATTGGTATGAAGGAAGGGTGTGGAACAGAAAGCAGAACCAGGCCACTTGGGATCGTGCCACTGAAAGATGGATATGCAGAAAAATTATGGAAAGACACTGTCAGCAGCCAAAACCAAGCAGGGCAAAGGGCAGGGGCCACGGGTTTCAGAGTACACAAGGCCAACAAGAGGCGTCTGTGATGTTTGGATGTTTACCCACATTCTTATCCTCATGATCAAGGCAAAAAGCTTTTCTCAAGTCCCTGGGTTTTTGCCAAAGCCTGCAGCCTTTCCGGTGCCCCAGTCTCTACCCCTCAAACGCCAAGTTGGTCCACAATCCCATGACTTGACTTATGCAATGTCCTCCATGCCTCATAAACTCTGGTAATTCTTTAAAACCCACAGCAAATGCCTCTGTGAAGTTTACCAGATTCTCCAAAGTTAGGTAATACTTGTTTCCGCACCTCCCGGTACTTTCTCTTACACTACTGTTTTCATGGCTGTGTCCCTATCAGCCCATAGCTCCTTAGGGCAATATCATGTGTGTTTCCTTTTCCAGTGCCTAAGCATAGTGTGGGTACGTAATAGGGGCCAGATTGGTGCTGAATGAATGATAGAGCAGAGAAGTCTTCCATCTGGACATTACCAAGGGAGACAGTGGTGTGTTCTCTTAGCAGGCTTATCACACCCTAGTGTACCTCAGAATCACCTGGGGATCTTGGTAAATGCACGTCTGCAAGCTCCCAGGGGAAGCTGCTGGTCTGTAGAACATACTCTGAGAATCATGCCTTTTGAGAGTTTGGCTCCCACACTACTGAGCACTCACCAAAGAGACTGGAGGAAGGCCTGAGAAGGGAAGGAACTGGGGGGATTCTTTTTCATGAATGGTAAGAACTCTGTTGAAGGTGGTAAATGAACAATAGGAAAGCCAAAAAAAATACCAACGTGCCCTTTCCCCGCAAAACACTTTATTTGATCTTTTGAGCAGCTCCAGAATCAAGAGGAGGCTGAAGAGGAGATAGCTGTGATATGATGCATGCTTTTTGGTTTTCATCCATAGTACCTGGCTCAAAATGCCCTCCCTAAGTTAGGCCATACTAGAACTTATTAGAACATATGAGAACATACTAGAACTTTTTTTTCCCCCAAGACAAGTCACAGAAGCTCTGATCCCCTGCCTTTTTTGTCTTAGAGCTAGTGATAATAAAATTCTCCAACCTGCTTTGTCTGATAGATAACAGTCCCATGTCAGAAGGGGTCCTGCCCCATGTTTGGGAGGGTGGAATGCTGCCCAGAGAGGTCAAGAAGAATCTGGACAGGCTTGCTGGGTTTACCCACTCAGCCTATCAGCATTAGATCTATATGGTTGTCTGGGCTTCTGTTATGCTTATCTAATAAATATCCATAAAAAAACCCAAAAGGACAGAATTCAGAAAGTTTCTAGTAGTTAACCTAAGGAGGTTTCTGGAAGGTGGTTTGCCCTGAGAGGGCATGGAAATTCCGTGTTTCTTTCCTTATATCTTGCCCTATTGCACCTCTTCATCTGTATCCTGTCCAATATCTTTTATTATAAATTGGTTAAACATAAATGATTGTTTCCCTGAGTTTTGTGAACAATTTTAGCAAATTAATCAAACCTGGAGAAGGTGCTGTGGGAACTGATTTATAGGCTTGTGGTTGGCACATGGAGCAGCTAGGGGTGCGGTCCTGGGGCTGAGCTTTCAACCTGTGAGATCTGATGCTATCTCCAGGTATACAGTGTCAGATATGAATGGGATCAAAAGGTATACAGCTGATGTCCACTACTACAGCACTGCCTGCTTGGTCAGTGGAGAAAACTCACACACACCTGGTGCCAGAAACATGTTGTCAGAATATAGTAGAAGAAACTGAATTTGAGTTTAAATTTGTTTTCCTTCTATAGATCAATGGCTCTCATCAAGCCCTGTAGAGCAGAAATAATCTTCTACTTCTGCTGAAAGTGTTGGTTCCATGCAGAATGCATCTGATTGTATAAGAAACAATATGGCTTAATCATCCAGTCTCCAAAAGTGAATCCCAACTAGCACTGCCACAGGTCCTGCACCTGATCATTTAAGGTCATTTAAGGCACTAGGGACTATTCAGGGCTAATTAGATGTTCAGATCTGCTACAGATTGCGGGCAAGAGATGCTGTAGATGAGATGAAGGTCTGTAAGCCTTGGTTAAGGGAGCCCCTTAAAACATTGCGGAATTTCCACTACAGTGAAGGGTCATACTATTTTATACTCATCTCAAGAACACCACACGGACCACCATTCTGTTACTATCCCCCCAATTTTCTGGGTGATCCTGCATACCAGTCTTAAGCCTCAGTTCCTAAGCAGGATGGGTTCTAGGAGGTATACGGTACCTTCTAGCCCTGAGAGTTTATGATTCTACGACTTAGTTTTCAGGAGCCGAAAAACTTCCTTGCTCTGTAGTAGATTTAGACACATTTTCTCTCACACCAAACAGGGACGATAGCCAAATCTGGCGCACACCCACAAAACCCCCAGGAAGACAGATCTACATTCTGCACTAAGCTTTCTGAAAAGTCTTTAGGAAATTTCACCAGCAGCTTTGCAGAAACCAGGAAAGATTAATGTGAACAGGTCTTACCTGCCAGTGCCTTGGCCTCCTGTGGCAGCCAGGAGAGTTGCTGTGCTCTGAGGAGCTGGTCTTTTATACTTTCTTGCAGGAATTTACTTCTGGGAAAGGCCCAGAAGGAAAAATTTTGAGGGGCTGAAGTGGCTTGAAGGAGATGCTTAGGTTGGGCAGGAAACACCCTTGTGACTCCAGGCAGGTGCAGGAGGAAACTGCAGAAATGGTAAGGATTGGCTGGTGCAATATTGTTGACTCTGAGTGAAGCAACTCCTCTTCTTCCTATTTTCCAGTTTAAATATACCTGGTATAGTCGTGGAAGGCAAAACTCCAAGACGGAGCATGCTTATCTCTTAACCCCTAAGGTTCCGAATAATTCTTTAAATTGCAAATAATTAAATGGCACTCTTTTCCCATTCATTTTTTAATTGCTTTTTGATTCCTCCTTTGCCTTTCATCCAATCTATTGTATAATCAATGGATTTAGTTTTGGGGATTTAAAATTATTAAAAAACATTAACTTTTGTTGGTCAAAATGGTAGACAGGTGACATTTTAGAGGAAGCCACTGTCTGTAGAGATAAGAAGAGCCCTAGGGTTGTCATCAGGCTGGTGGGTTTCAGTCCCTACCTCTGTCACCATGTGCCTCTGAACAAATCACTTCACCTTTTGATGTCTTCAATTTTCTAGTAGTAAAATCAATGGATGGTTTAGATTTTTATTATGATTATGATTCTATGACTTTATGCCTTCTACAGGTTGCCCCATTAAAAAATACCAGCATCCTAGAAATTAACGATCTAATGCCTGGGTATTAATGTTATATGTCTTCTACCTCAATGGCTTTAAAAATTCAAATTCATTAGATCCACACCAAATGAAAACAGGAAGAGTTAAAAAAAAAAGTCATGAAAGTGTATTTTACATACAGACATTTTAAAACATAAGCCTCTTTATGAAATGATACTTTGAATTGGAAATACTCTGGGCATTTAGACATTCATAAACTTGTCTAGCTGAACCCAGACCCTTTGGCTTACCTTAAAAAAAAAACTGATGTCCCTTTTCCAGTAGATGGGCTGTATCTAAAGACAAATTTCTCTTGCTATGAAGCCAGGCAAATGAGGTGGGCATCTCAGAAGGCAGCTATCCAAGGAAGGTGAGTGAGACTTCAGGCTCTTCTTTGAAATATGTTTCAGTTCCTTGGGAAAGCACTGTTTATCTAATCATTCCATGAATGTTGGAATCTGCTTCTGGGTTTCATACTTAGGGTCCAGGAATCAATATCTTTAGATTTAGATTTTAGGGTTTGTTTGTTTGGCTGTTTGGTTTTGGTGGTGCTTGGAATCTCACCCAGAGCCTAACACATGTTAGGCAAATGCTCTACCACTGAGTTATATCCCCCGCCCCTATAGAGGGATTTTGATCTCATTGAGTCTGGATTATTTCAAGATGGAACTTCCTTCTAGAAGATCCCATAATACAGCTTCCTGTGGGCAATATACTATGAGCTACCAGAGTTAGGTATCAGCAAAATGAGGGTCTGACTGTCTCTGGGTCTTTGTTATGCTATGACATCATGTGGTATGTCCTAGCTTGGACTTTTACGTAATGCTAGAGAAGGAGCAGGTCAGCTGCAGCCTAGTATGGTTCATCCTATGATCTTGGCATGAAGTATACTAGTGGACATGTTGCCATCTTACAGTTTATTTGTATTTTCATAAAGGTGCTGACACAACATGGATGACATGTTTTTGTGGGCTTCTCTTAGTCTAGTTAAATCTGCTCAGCACAGCTATTAGATGTCCTCCCAGTAGGTAATGTCAAATTAGTCTGGTAATGGAGATTGGGAGACAGAACATCCAGGAGAAAAACTAAAAAAGACAGCAACTTCTCATAAGGCAACACAGAGATTCCAAGATATTTTAGCAATAGCAGCAGTGGTGTCAATGGAGAGTGCCCAGTAAAGATAATGTGCACACACAAAACATACATCCAAGACTGTGTGTGCACGCGCGCGTGCGCACACACACACACACACACACACACACACACACACACACTTTCCAGAAATTCAGACATGGTTGGCTCACCTCTGTTGCCTTTCAGAATTAGAATGTGGCATGCTGTACACACACCTCTGGCTGATCAAGGGACACTCAGGGTCAGTGACAGAGTGACCCATCTCTTTGCTTGAGGTGATCGAAGCATTCACATTGGCTCATGGCCTCCCAGCCATCCCCACCACCACAGGTACCATCTCCCCTGGAAGCCCAGCCAGTCTCTTCCTTAGCTGCCTGTTGGGCAGTTATTCATCCCTGGGCAGGTTATTTTTTTCTTTCTGAGCTAAAATACATTTCCTCTTGTTGATTTCCAAGAATACCCAACAAAAAGACTTCTTGTCCTGAGTACCGCTCCATATGCCAATGTAACCTCTTTGGGAATCATCTACTTGTTCAACCTACCCCAGAGAGTGGAGAAACCCCGACGTCATGGCTTATGCCATCCCTGGCCTCTGGAGTGGTATGCAGATGACAAAAGCGTCTCTGAATGACAGCTCTGAGCAGTGCAGGCTCTGGAGAGGGCTGGGGACGCTTCCAGGCAGCCTCTTTCAGAGTGAGAAAAGATTCATGGATAAGAAAAATTAATGCCTGGGGTAGATGGTGTTTCCTTTGGGACACAGGAAGAGACTCTGCTATTTTGCTAAGTATTTTTTTTTTTAACTGGGAGGATTGATCTGGTATCTAGTGGCTTCTGAGCTTGGCATAGCATAAGGGTTTTGAGGGCAAACCTAGTGTTCAATTAGCCGTAGCATATTGGGCCTGAAGAGCTTGTCTCATACAGGTACTCCCTGGGAACCAGCCTAGTGGGGAGGAGGGCGAATTCCCAAGAACCTCCCTGGTGGGTGGGTAGAATGCTGTTCCTCTCTGCTCTTCATTAACGGAAAATGTCTTTTTCTAATCAAGGCCATTCTCCCATTTCCCATCAGTGATCTGTTTCTCCTTTCTTCCTCTTTTCCTCTTTCCCTTAAATATTCATTAAACACTCAATATTATGTACTTCTTATTTTTTTTCTTACTTTCATTCCTCTTTCTTCCCAATTAGCTTGAAAATTATGAATTTTAATAAGTTTGCTTCAAACGAAAAAGGTGTCAGATCTGTTCCTTGTCTTGGCAGGGTAATACAGAGATATGGCTGGGAAAAGTGACAGATCTCAGAGCTCATCCAAGACAACTCGGCCCAAAATAAATCCTGAAATGGCTGGGCTGGAGATGGGGTGATAAACGAACTAATCAAATAAGTCACAAATAAACTTAGGATTTTAAATCAAAACCAATCTCGAATTATTATTGCTACTCTCTAGGAGCCTGAGGAAGCAGGCTTTTCATGGTAAATTCATAGAGAAAATGTCACCTCAATAAAATGCCAGGTTTCTCAAGCAAGCACGTGTGTGCACACCCCCTCCCCGAGATACGACAATGAGCAATTAGTAGAAATGCACGGAACACTGAAGTATTAAAGCTCCACGAGCCAGGTTCTAACCCTAGCTTGCTGATCACTGGTGGAAAGTCACCCTTCATTCAAAGGCCTCAATCTCCTTAACTATGAAGAGATGTGGGTCCACTCAATAATAGTGGTGGTTCTCTTGGGCCCTAGTGGATAGAATTCTTTCATGAACCATCAACTAGATCTGTGAGGTCCTAGCACCAGTCTGCCTCTGTTCCATTGTACCATCTTGTACATGTCACACATCCTCAGGTTGACTTCACACAAGAGGGATCAGAATCCTGTTATTACTGCTTGGATCGGCTAGGATGTGGTAAGAGGACCATTTTCCCAAAGACCATTTTCTCCTTAATTCCAAGGGCAGCCAGAAACAGAACAACAGGAGAAATCTTGTTGAGAAAGAGGAAGAAAAAATTCATGTGTGGTCATCCTCTGAGTGACTGGAGTTGGAAACCTGGGAATGATCCTGGGCTATTCACTCTTCTTTTCCTTTTCTTCTTTTATCTCCCCAGCCACGGAGTGCTGCCTGCTTTTCCTGCATAAATCTCTCGCCTCAGTTGCTTTACCTTCCCCTCATTTGGGTTCTGCCCAGAATCATCTCTATCTCACTCCAAATCCCATCCCCTTCTCACTGGTCTCCCTGCCAGGCTTCATTTCCACCCATCCCCACGGGTTACACTAAAGTTTTTGCTATACAGCCTTCTACTACCCACAGAACAAATCTCAGAGGCTTCTACACTGCCTAAGCTGTTATCTCTCTAGCCGGTCACATGTCACTCTTCTTCATTTCAGCCAAACCAACCTGTCCATTTGCCATGACATGCCACACGCTATCCTACATTTGTGTCTTTCCCTCTGCCAGCCCCCATGCCCAAATTGTTTTCTTCCTTCTTATTCAAGTCTAATATCTAGCTCAAGTGTTCTTTTCCATGAATCCTGTTTGCCGAGCTCCAGATAGTTTTGTATATTGCTTCTCTTTCTCTCCCCTTTGCTTTTCTTCTTTATTTCCTCGTGTCTTTCCTCTTGCCCAAATTAGATCAGAAACTCCCCAGGAGCTCTAAATTGTGTCGGGCCATCAATAATACTTGTTTTGATAATTAAGATGATAACACTGGTGTAACCCAGTTTTTCAAACCTTGACTGTCAGTTCTAAAGTTTGTCCCAGAAACCATGTTCTAGCTTGATTGAGACACTGCAGCTATTTGAAGTATAGCTAGAAACTAAACTCTCTGCATATTTCTCTTCTCTCTTCCTTTTTCCCTGACTGACAGTCCCCCTGGCCCATCAAACTGGTCAGAATCAGAGAAAGCCAAGTGATCACGAAGAACATCTGAATATTGGTTCTCTTACAGTTGAGAGAAAATTGTATCTAAAGCCCCATTTTTTCAACCTTAAGAGGATCTTTAATGCCTGTTCCCCAGATGCCCAAAGAATCTTCCAGAAGTAATACAACCCATGTGCCCCCAGTCTTGTACAGTTGCGTTCTTAGATCTCTGCGTCAGATGGAGGCTGGAGTCCTGAATGGACATTCCAAAGAAGGCTTCGTTCTTCCCTGCTGAGTAACCCATGATAGTGACACTAGGGTGTGTGCTTACACACACCTTACTGTAGGTATAATAAAAGGCTGAGTTCTCTCTCCTTTCCTGGAGCTCACGGGGTGATGTAGAGGGCACCAGGGTAAAAGATGCTGTAGAAGAATGGGGTGGAGGCTAAAAAAGGATCAAGTGCTGGGACAGATGCTGTGGTGACATTCCTTCTACTCTGGTGAGAACCTGGGGAGGGGTAAGGGATTATTTGTCTGTCATTTTTCTCACAGTGCTAAGAGGTAGGCAGAAACCAGGGGAAGGGAAGGGTAGAAACTTTACTGTCTTGCTCTTTTGTCTTTTGCTTCATGAATACTATAAGCATGCACTGAGGAAGGTCCTCCTACTCGGAAGCAACCAGGTGGGGACGGTGATTTTCAAATATGGCCCCTGCTGTGCCATGAACAAAAGAGGACAGTAACCATGTTCCTTTGGAGAAAGCTGTCATTTTACATTTCTTTAATATATCATATTTTTTGAAAGAAAAAAAATTTATTTTAGTACAGTTTTAGATTTACAATATTATTAAAAAGCACATAGTTCCCATATACCCCACATCCAGTTTCCATTATCATTAACATCGTACATTAATATGGTATATCTGTCACAATTAATGAACCAGTATTGCTACATTATTCACCAAAAAGTCAATATTTCACATTATTTAAAATATTTTATTTTTTGGTTGTAGTTGGACACAATACTTTATTTCACTTATTTATTTTTTAAGGGGTCCTGAGGATCAAACCCAGTGCTTAGCCGCTGAACCCCAGCCCAATATTTCATATTTTAACTTTAAAAACTTCATGTATTGTGTTCCACTCAAGAACTTTACTGTCTTGCTCTTTTGTCTTTTGCTTCATGAATACTATAAGCATGCACTGAGGAAGGTCCTCCTACTCGGAAGCAACCAGGTGGGGACGGTGATTGGTTTTATATAAAAATTTAAAATTTACCTGTTTGGTTTTATATAAAAATTTAAAATTTTCTTTACACTGAGCTAAAATAGATGTTTGGGAAATATGAACTGTTTAGCCCATGCTTTGTGTTCTCTGGGCCACAGCTGCAGTCCCCAGAGGGAGTCTCTAACCAGAGTGGACAGCAGGAATCACTGAGCTCAGAGTGGGTTCAGGAAAAGGTCTCACAGGTCCCTGTCAACCCTGCTCCATTGCTATGGACGCCCAGGAGAGTTACTCCATCTCTGAGCCTTGGCATCCTCTTTGGTGAGCAGGAATAACAGCAGCCTGCATCCCAGGGTGCTGTGAGGACAGGCTGAGATACATATGCAGACATGTAAAGTGTGATTCAAACGTGAGAGATTTTTATCAAGATGATTTCTGAGTCTTGGGAAGTGAGCAGCTACTTCAATGTGAACTGGTCCTTGAGATGTCACCTTGTTGGCTCTCTCAGCCTCATCTGACTCTCCACTTAGCATCCTGATGAGGGCCAGAAGCTGAAACGAAGAAAGGAAATGGCTGCAACCTCACATCCTCATTGCTAGGTTGCATGTCACAGACAAGGGAGACAGAAATGAAAGGTTTGTTTTCTGTCTTCTGCTGCTGGATTTCCTGTCTGTCCTGATGACTTGTGGCTTCCCTATGGTCTGCTTGCTGGCTGATGAGGATCACCCCCTGCCCCAGAGGAGCCAGATCTAGGTTTCCTCTGTTCTGGGCATGTGGGTGTGAAGTAAACCATCGCCAGTCTCAGCACAGCAGCTGGCCCAGCCAGGATTTCTGCTCTTGAGCTCAGGAGCCCATGCTAGTTGCTCGCACTTCTCAGAAGTCCCCGTGGACCTGGTTGCTGCATCATTGGTGATACCCGACCTGGGAATAAAGCCTAGACGTCTCAGCCTTACATCTGATCACCAGCCCTCCCTGCTTATAGGGACCCATTGTTTTTCTCTTTATGATGCAGACTTTATGAATTTATCTTAATCTAAGGACCCAGAGTTAATGCCCTGAGTCCCAGCCTGGGGCACTCCTGCTACTGATAATTTAATTGAGTTCAGACCCATTCAAATAATTATGCATTGAGTAATTGTTTGGGTAACCTGAGGATACAAAGATAGATTGAGTCTGGTTCTTCCTCTTAGAAAGCTCACTGGTTAGTGGAGCAGAAAGACAAAAAAGACAATTGTTTAGTTATTAGACATATGCCTCCACATGCTGGGAATTTAAGTTCTGGGGATGACTTGGGACTGAAGATAGACAGGATTTCTGTCTTCATGGAGCTTAGAGTTGACAGTAATTAAAAATAAATATGTACATTGTGTAACTATAAACGGTAAGTATGCTGGGAAATCAGGGTCCCTAAAATCCAAGGACATATAACAAGGGGCCTAACACAGCCAGAGGTGGGGAGACGGCCCTGGACAAGGGGCATTAGAGGTAAGAAAGAAATGTAGGCTTAAGTGGGAGAGTCAGAGGGAAGGAAGAACAATAGGCAGGAGAGACATGGGGTGCTTGCACTGTGATGGAAACACCCTGAGTGATGGGAGGCCCCTGGATGCTCCCCTACCTGGACTGGTTTGAGTGTGGTCAGATGGCTCAGATGTAGTCTGCCTACACACTTACTTTGGTCCCTTCAGCCTGTGCCTAAGGGCCAGGAGACCTCCCAGGGCACATCTTCTGGGCTTTCCTGTATGTTTGCTTCTTTCCAGGTTACCACTTGAACTCCAACATGGTCCTCACTGGATTTCACATCTTATTCAAATGGCTCTTCTCCCTAACTCCCACTGCAGAACAGAAGTCCAGTTTCAAGTTCTGGAACCTGGTCCCCCGCTTGCCTCCATGAACCCTTCCATGTGTGGCTACTTTATAGAGAACAATGATGATGAGTAGATAAAGAAACAAAACAAAACAGAAATTTCTCAAACCTGTCTGTGATTCTGCGGCATTAAAACTCTACTGATCTGAATTCTCTGCTCACAGCTGCACAGGAGCAAGAGACCATGACTCCTACAGGCTCATTTTGGATGATTCCTGTTTGTAAGATGTTTTCAATGTGTCACAAAACCCTAGATTTCCTTGCTATTTTTTTCCTGTGAAAAAAAAAATCTTCAAGAAACCCAGTGTGAAAGTTCCTTTTTTAAACACAATTATGTTGAATCACCAAGGGCTGATAGGGCTTGAAAAATCATTAATTTGGTTATTTTGAGAGTACAATGTAAATCTGATCTTCAAAAGGATAGAAAATGCCAATTCTCTAAAGGGTCTAGGAGTCATAAATAATAGGGACGTGTTTTGACCATGATCCTATTCATGTAATATGGCAGGAGAAATTTAGTCAGCCTGACTTTGCCCCACCCTGATTGATATTTGTCAAATTCTTAAGAAAAGGAAGCCTAGAGTTTATAATAAATTCAGGAAGCCTGGAGCTCAGTGGTTCTCAAATGCTATGTCTGAATTTGTAGAAAGTTTGTTTAAAATATGTGTTCAGACCCTGCTCTTAATCTATGGAATTAAAATCTCTAGCATTGGAGTTAAAGAACCTTGATTTTCAATAAATACTCGGGTGAGTCTGACATGCAGGCAGGTTTGAAGATTATGAACCTAACTGAACTTTCGACCTATTGGAGAATTTTCTATTACATCCTTACTATTCAAAGTGTGTCCAAGGACCTGCAGGAAAAGAATCTTCTGGAAGCTATGTAGAAATTCAGAGTCCCAAGTCCCATCCTAGACCTACTGAATCAAGAATCTGCATCTTCATAAGATCGCCAGGTAGTATCTATTCACATTTAACTTGTCAGAAGGTCACTGAGACACTGCTTGAACATTCCTGGGTTGGGAAGTTCATTATGTAACAAC
The DNA here is from genome assembly GCF_052094955.1 of Ictidomys tridecemlineatus. NCBI lineage: Eukaryota > Metazoa > Chordata > Mammalia > Rodentia > Sciuridae > Ictidomys > Ictidomys tridecemlineatus. The sequence goes on along the minus strand of NC_135479.1, from coordinate 32,253,515 downwards.
TTGCTTCATGTCTGGGTGGCTCGAATTATTGAGCTCTTTCTTTTTGGGGGAGGGGATACTGTGGACTGAAGTCAGGGGCACTCAACCACTGAGTCTCATCTCCAGCCCCATTTTGTATTTATTTTAGAGACAGGGTCTCACTGAGTTGCTTAGCATCTTGCTTTTGCTGAGGCTGGCTTTGAACTTGTGATCCTCTTGCCTCAGCTTCCTGAGTCATTGGGATTACAGGCATTTGCCACCATGCCTGGCTCAAGCTCTTTCTTATAATTTACTCACTCACCCATTTATGCATTCTCTCTACAAATATGGGTAGACTTTAGAAAGTTGACCAAGATGGGAAGAATCCCATTATCACAATTCAGCCTTTGTGTGTGTGTGTGTGTGTGTGTGTGTGTGTGTATCTGTGTGAGTGTGTGTGTGTTGCTGGGGCTCAAACCCAGGGCCTTGGCATGTGAGGCAAGCACTCTATCAACTGACTATATCCCTAACCCCTCAGCCATTTTTTTTAATTGCAGTTCACAGGCCGAGAGAACCTCTGTCATATCCACAGCCCAGTTGCACCAGGGCAGTGGGGTAGGTTGCTGAAAGTCAAATAAAGAGCCTGGAGACAGCATGCAAGTCATAAGGTTTACTGGGGAAGGCGTGCAAGAGGTCAGTGACTGCTCCAGGAACGGTTCATTGGTGGGATGCTAAAGAGACAGCACCTCTGTCCTTCACTGTGCTTCACCAAGCAGTACTTCCTCTCCCTTGTGGTGTTTTATCCAGTGACAACTGGATGAACAAATGACTCCTATCCTTTCCAAAGTGCCTCCGTTCTGTGTCAGTCACCACTGAGAGAGGAGTTTTACATGTTGGGCTGCAGAGGCGTTGACATCATCAACATTAGCTTGCTTGGTTAGCTTTGTTTGCTTGCATGACCAGCCACCCAAGAAGCAACTGTCCTAGCCTGTGTGCAAAAAGCAACTCGCTACAGATAACGCTAACTTGCCCTAGTTCTCAATGCACTTAAAAGAAAGCCAGTGTCCAGATAACACGTATCTGGACGTTCCAACACAGGCTTGCTCTCCTTTTTCTTTTAACGTGGCTGGGTTTTTGGGAACAAAAAGAGGGCAATCAAGGACATGATGTTTTACTGCCCCCCTTTTCTTTAGAAATAGTATACCTCTCTTTATAGAGATACATTTTGTTCTTTGTTTTTACACAGATAACCATGTCTCTTTCTATTAGTGCCTTACTGAGGGCTCTATGAAGCTGTTAACAATCCAACATCCTGAATTTCTCTTACCATCCTCCTAATGAGATGATCCCAATTTCACACAGTATGCCAGTTTAACTCCTTGCTAACCCAAAGTGTGGCTCATGGTTCAGAAACATTGGCATCACCTGGGAGCTTGTTAGAAATACAGAATCTCCAGTCCCACCCTAGACCTACTGAATCAGAATCTGCATTTGAACAAGATCCCCAGGTGATTCTTTTTTTTACACACTAACTTCAAGAGGCAGACAAACTACCTGTTTCACAATCATTCAATTATGATTGCTAATTTTGTAGCTCAGGATCAAGCCCTATCTTCTTAGCTTAGCCAAGTCCATCAATTTAAGATGTGTTAATTATGGTGTTCCTTCTTCCTGGAATCATATTTTACACTAATTACACTTAGCATTTATTAGCTGGGTCCAACTTAGAAAAAAAAAACCTGCTCAAATCGGTTTATCTAATAAGGAAAAAAAATCAAGTTCAATATTGAATACATATGTGGTGTTCCACATTTTTGTCGTTCTTATAATGGTTTCTTTTTCTAAAATTTACCATCTTAACCAATTTTAAAATGTGTGTTTCATATTAAGTATATCACATTGTTGTGCAACCACAATAATGTTTCATAGTTCGATCCTCTGAAATAAAACAAAACAAAACAACTCTTATAAGAATCTGCAAGCAGGGAAGACTTCAGTGTTAAATTGATACCCTACAGTTCTCCTGGCTTTTCCTCCTCCATGTGTCAACTCTATCCTTCCTTTGGGGCCAAGATGGCAGACAACTACATCCAGGGGAGATCCAATCCCAAAAAGAAAGAATTGATTTTCCAAAGATCTTGGCAAGCTTTTTCTCACATCTCACTGGTATGAACTTGATTATGTTCCTGTTCCTTAATTGGCAAAGAGATTTTAAGGGCCATCAAATTATAGATCACTTTGGCTTTGGCCCAGGAAGAGCTGAAGAAAATAAGACTAGAAACAGAGAGGTCAGTCAGAAACCTGCTGCAGCATCTAGGCAAGAATTAATGTAGCCTGGAACAAAAAAGTGGTTTGGTGGTTTTGGAGATGGAGGGCTGGAAGGGCTCCCTGAGATGCTCATGTGATCGAAGTTTTTTTTTTTTTTTGTACCAGGAATTGAACTCAGGGCACTTGACCGCTAAGCCACATCCCCAGCCCTATTTTATACTTTATTTACAGAAAGGGTCTCACTGAGTTGCCTGGCACCTTGCTTTTGCTGAGGCTGGCTTTGAACTCACAATCCTTCCGCCTCAGCCTCTTAAGCTGCTGAGCTTACAGGCATGCGCCACTGCATCCAGCATGATTGAGATTTTTAACTCCATTTTCTTCTTCTGTTGAAAAAATAGAAATGCTTTTCCCCCTAGCCCCACTCAAGAAAGCAATTTAAGTTTTGTGTCCTGGGTGAAGCTGAGTTTTTCCCTTGCCTCCTGGGGAATTATAACAAATCACTGTTTTGAAAAAAGCAAAACAAAATAAAACAGGCAAATGAACAATAAACAACTTAACCAACCGACTAAACACCACCACCACCACCAGCAGCAGCAATAACAAATAATAGTGAGCTCTACTGAGGCACTGCAGGAAGGCAGGAGAATGAGAGGAGAGTTGGGGATTTCCTATGCCTGCAGCGATGGCAAGGGTTGCTGGTTACCCCGGAGATCAGAATCAAGAAACAGGGAGCTTCTGCTCATGGAGCAGGACCAGAGTGGCACATGTATATGTAACACTGGACCCTAATGACTCTGGTCACAGGGACAGGGGCAAGTTGGTCATGAGGAAGTTAAACCTTTGAGCAGAGAGCAGCCCACTCAGTCACAGACTTGAGGCCTCCAGGTGGACACAGGGCTGGCTCCCTTGCCATCTTTAGGTATTTGCTTAAAGAGCACAGTCTTAATGAGTGTTTCCTGATTTCCCTTTTTAAAACTTTCAAACTCTTCTCCAACAATTCTTAATATCTTTCCTTGTTTTATTTTTCTTTATGGGACTCACTGCCATATATTTTACTGTTTTACGTCTTTGTTTATCTACTCCAGCCACAATGTAAATTCCATGAGATAGAGATTGTTTAGTGTACTACACAGCCCCACACCATCAATTAATAAGTAGTTGTGGAATGAACTAATTTATGAATTGTGGGACAAACTCTTAACCACCACATCTTACAGTCTCAGATAGGATTGCTGAGAATCCTCGGTCAAAGCAATTTGCATCACTATCAAATTTCAACTCTAATAGTTGCAACCAAATATTCTTTTGACCCAAAAGGCAAAACTTTGTATGTGGGAGGCCATCATGTCATGTGACCAGCATTTTTCCTCTCCTGATCAGTGGAGGCACTGTCCGTCATCCCACTGATGATCTGGCTACTCTTAAGTTGCTGAAGATGGTAGCCTCGATCTTGAGGGTAGAAATAATGCAACCAAATGTGTCTTCATGCGTAGGCACGCCTTCCTGCAGCCCCATGGGTTGAGCTAAGCTCACCTGTTCCTTTGTGATATTAACCCCTTGCCCTGTTTGGGATAAAATGTTCCATGGAAATGCCCTTTGTGTGTCCCCTTCTCTTACTCTGCCCTTGGGTGTGGCCTTCCTCGCTGTCAGTCAACCTGCTGACAGTGGACATCATGAAGATAGACTCAGCCCCCTGAAACCTGCCCCTTTGCCTCATTTGAATGGCTTCTCCTCAATAAAAGGGGTCAGCACACGCTCGCTCTTTTTCTGTGGATCCTTAAGGTCAGAGGAGCTGTCCCAGGACCCCCAAAGGAAAAGGTATCTTTGTCTCTTATGTGATTATGTTGTGCAGCTCAGTTTCCCTGGAGTGACCCTGAATGTTTTAGGTGCCAGCAATAAGACACTTTGACTCAAAATTATGGTGTGGATATAAATGTATTCACTGAAGGGTACGTTTCAAAAGATAATTTAGGCTTTGCATAAAGTCAGAGGGTTATAATGAGACTGAACTTGAAAAAAAAAAAACCCTGTACTTGGCAGAAAATTCTGGAAATTAAAAAAAAAAAGGAGAAAGCTGACTTACTAGAATTTGTTGAAGAGATTAATTTCTTTGTGATCTCCAGGAAAATACCAAGAAATGGAGGAAAATGGGAGGTGAATTTTAAAAAATTTAAAAATTTAAATAAAATTTAAATAAAAATTAAAAATTAAAATTTAAAAAATTGACACTTTAGGGTTGGGGGTGCAACTCAATGGTAAGGTGGTTACCTAGCATGTGTGAGTCTCTGGATTTGATCCCTATTACTATAAAAAAAATTACACCTCTTTTCAGAGTGGAGTGTACAGGAACCAATATCATTAAAGATATCTACTATTTAGGTCTACTATTTAGAACACTCCTATTTCTCTGAGTCTTGACATATCACTGGAGACCTGGGCTAATCTGTGGGGACACTTTGTAGGGAAAAATGGGACTGCCCAAGATAAAAGCAATCAATTATCAGAAGCTTAGTATGTTTCTTGGGAAAAGGCATTTGAGATCTGGCTAGGGCTAGTTTAAAATTCACAGCAAACTGCTTCAGAGGCTGAGCTTCTGGGTATTGCTGAGCTATTGACTTTGATGCTGTCAGTGCTAATATCCCTGTAGTCTCATCTGTCCTGTAGGCACACTGTCTGGAAGGAAACTGGGAAAGGTGGGGTGCTCACTCTCTTGGTGCATTAGCAGGTTGACCTGGGTTTAGCCCCACTCTCATACAGCTTCCTGGGATCACCTCCTCCAAAAGTACTTGTAGCAGAAATTGTTGGTGCCCTCTCAGGTCCCCTTTACCAGCTCTGAGCATGTTGACTATTAATGGTGCACACCATAATCAGGATTGTCTTGGTTGATGGGAGCCACTGAGCCAAGAGGTACTTACGAGGTTCCATTTTGCCTCTTCCCTGGGAATCAATCATTTCTCCAAGAAACCCTGATTCTTTTATAATGGAGAATGGTATCTAGAAAAACTAAGGTCTGGGTTTTAGGTGTGCTCATTTCTACTGAGGTGTGACTGCTTCTATGCCCTGCAGTAGACAGAGCTAGGAACTGTAGGTATAGATACTCATTCATGCATACATTTACTCATTCATGCATACAAATATACACAGCTATACTTCTTTCTGACCATTTGTACATGTTTTATAAAACATCTCTGAGTTTTTATTCCTAACTCCAACTTGGATCCAGCATCACTGGGTATACTCTTGCCTTTACTTTTTGTAATTTCTTTCTTAGACAGAGGAATGGTTCTCATTATCTACAATATATTTACTTATTTATTCAATATACATATATAACAGTTTCAGAATTGTTAACCCAGCCCCACTGAGAAAGAAATTTACTAAGTGGAGTAGTGTTTGGACAATTTGCTCTGTCTTTAGTCTTCAGTTTCCTGTCAAAATACTGTTTTCGAAAGTTACTTAGGTTGGCTCTTTTCTTCCTCACCCCTTCAGTGTGGTTATGATTCATTTGTGACACAATTAGATTAATTTGTCATAGTTTGCATTCCATTTAAGTACCTCTTGCCACTGGTAAAAAGTTTAAAATTCACATACAGTAAAATTCACTCATCGTGGTACATATTTCTATAGGTTTTTACAGATGCTATGATCTGTGTACCACCACCATTGATCCATATAAAACAGTCCCATTATCCCCCAAATTCCTCCACACTACCCCTTTATAGTCAGTCCCTATCCTCAAATCCAATCCCTGACAACACTGATCTATTTTCCATCTTTATGGTTTTTTACTTCTGATAATTGATTACTTTTATCTTGGGCAGTCCCATTTTTCCCTCTAGAGTGTCCCCACAGGTTAGCCCAAGTCTCCAGTGACAGGTCAAGAGTGTTCTAATAGGAGTGTTCTAAATAGTAGGTAGATCTAAATAGGAGTGTTCTAAATAGTAGGTAGATCTAAATAGTAGATCTCTTTAATGATATTGATTCCTGTACACTCCATTCTGAATAGAGGTATAATTTTTTTTGTAGTAATAGGGATCAAATCCAGAGACTCACACATGCTAGGTGAGCACCTTACCACTGAGTTGCATCCTCAACCCTAAGGTGTCAATTTTTTTAAATTATAGGAACTCTTAAAATTCACCTCCCATTCTCCTCCATTTCTTGGCATTTTCACGGTATAAAGTCTTTTGTGTCTGGTTTCTTTCATTTAGCCTATGATTTTGAGATTCATTCATGTACTTTGTTTTTTTAAATTATGAAGTAGTATTCCATTGTATAGGAACAATACAATCTGTTTAAGCATTTACATGTTGATGGGTATTACCGCTTTTCCCATTTCTACTATAATGAATAATGTTGCTGAGCACACTCACCTACACTGTCATTTCTCTTGAGTAAATACTTATGAGTGGGAGTGCTAGATCACATGAGCAATCTCATGAAAGATCCATTAAACATGAGGAACTGCTTCTTTCTTGCTGTTTTCCAGATTCTCCTCTTATCATTTGCCATTTCGATTACAATGCGCCTCGATATGTATTCTTTGAGTTTAACCCTACTTATGATGTGTTTGAACTTTTGCCTATAGAGATAAATGTTTTTAATCAGATTGGGAGAATTTTCAGCCATTCAGCTTTCTGACTCCTTCTTACACTCTTCTTTCTGCCCCTTTCTTTCTTGAATTTTCATTATTCATATGTTAGTATGCTTGATGGTGTCCTACAGGCTTATAAGGTGCTGTTCCTTTTTATTCAGTCTTTTTTTTTTCTCTGTTCCTCAGAATAGATTGTCTCAATTGACTGATTTTAAAGTGTGCTGATTCTGTCTTCTGCCGGTGCTAATCATTAGAACTTGTTTCATATTCCAGAAGTGGTCTAGTTCAGTCATTGTCCTACATGCACTTGAAAAGACTGTGCATTCTGTTGTCGGGAGGTGCGTTCTACAAACGTCAATTAATTCAGATTGGTTGAATTCGGATTGGTTGATGATGTTGTTCAAGTCTTTCATACACTTACTGATTTTCTATCTACATGTTTTTCATTAACTTGAGGGAAAAGTATGGATATATTCAACAATAATTGTGGATTTGTCTACTTCTCCTTTATGTCCATCAATTTTTGCTTCACGTATTTTGAAGTTCTATTAGTAAGTAAATAAACATTCAAGTTTCTTATGTCCTCTTGGTGAGTTGATGCTTTTATTATTTAAAAATATACTTCTTTAGCCCTGCAGTACTCTGTGTTCTGAAATTTATTTTGTCTGCTATTAATATTGCAATTTCGGCCTTCTTTTGATTAGTATTTGTATGGTATATCTTCTCCCATCCTTTAACTTTCAAGCAATCTGTTTCTTCATATTTAAAGTGAGGTCTTTATGCTGGTAGACAGCATATGGTTGAGTCTTACTTTCTCATTCAGTCTGATAATCTCTGCTTTATAATTGGAATGTTTATAATTCACATAGCCCCTTCTTCCATCTTCAAAGTGGGATAGAGAGAAAAGCATGAATCAGATCTGTTTTTCCTTGTAAGATTGTTTCATTTTAAAACATCTGTTCCTAAGGCCAAGGTGAGTACCAGGGATCATGATTAGGCAAAAATATGGACATTCTGGGACCCAATAGAGTGAGTCTTATCTTCTGTTCTCATAAGTTCTTATAATCAGCATAGCCCAGGTGTTATCAGGCAGTATAAGATCCTGCCCACCTGGAGAGAAAAGAGGTTAGGTCGGAGTACTCACTGCTCTAGAAATATAAAAATTCAATTTGATAGGAAAATAGGGTTTTTTTTTCATTTTTGAAGGAAGATAGAAGAAATTTAATTGTTTCAAAAGCTTCATCTCTGAAATCCCTGAAAATTAGCAGAACTTTTAAAGAAAAGACAAGAAAGTGGCAAAGGGCAGGGAACCCATGTGCAGATTTATCTTGTGTTAGACAAGCGTGAGTGGGCAATCTCTCCTCCCACCTTCTTTGGTGCCTGTCAGGGTTGGGGATTGCAGCCCTTTAGCTGCCTTCTCTCAGCAAGAGAAATGTGTTCCCGTTTTTTGGGGGGAGGGTGGATAGTCCCCAAATTTAGTCTGTTTTTCAGGTACCAAGTAGGGAGGGAGAAGAGAGACTGGAGGGCTGTTCAGACGTTGCTCAGATGAGCCCAATTTAGGAAAGAAAAATTGGCAGAGGAGCTGGGGATGGGCACAGAGATAAGGAGGCAGCACAGTTTAAAGGATTCATATGTTTGAGTCAGACCATGTTTTTTTAAACTTTAAACACAGCTTATCGAGGAGTCATTGACATTGCACGTGGCTAAGTATGTGCGGATAGTGCAGATAGGTTTTGACACAGGTATGCTTTGGTGAAAACTGCACACAGTCAAGAAAATGAACAAATCCATCATCCCATAAAGTTCCTCCGTTTTCCTTTGGAATTTCTTCCTGCTGACTCCCACCCTCCATCGCCTACCGGACCCCAGGCAGGAACACTAGTCTGCTTTCTGTCACTATAGCTTTGCTTGTGTTTTCTAGAATTTCAGGTCAATAAAATCATATATGTACCCATTTGTCTTGTTCCATTCAGCATAATTATTTTAAGATTAATTCTTGTTGTTAAGTGTACCATTACAGTCAGAAAGAACTTGACCCAGGAAATGCCCTTTTGAAACATATCCTCCATCTTAAAATAAGAGCCACCTCATGGTCACTGTGACTCTGCCTGACCTAAACTCCAGACAATACTCCATCATCAAAGAAAGGAAATTGTTGTCTGGGACTGGAATCCTGAAAATACCTGGTTCGACATGGATCAGTGACCACCTCAAAGAATGGAGGTGACAACCACAAGGACCCTTCCTTGACAACCTCCTAGCAACAGCCTAACCACAAAAATGCCCCCACTCCTTCACTCCTCTGTGACTTCCCCAGGCTGTAAGTAGAAGGGGGGGTCTCAGTCTCTGCTAGGCCTCCCTCTGCAGGTTTGTACCAAATAAACCGGTGTTACTATTAAGCTCCTCTCTGTTTCCTTCATTTGGTTCTTTTCTTACAATTAGCCCATTCCTCAGGAGCACTCTATTGTCAAAACATTTGGAATATAAATTCAGGCTCTATGCTTCCTAGTCATTTGACCATAAGCAATTCAATTGGTGTCTTGATTTACAAATATGTTGTGCAAGTCAGTTTTCTTTTCTTTCTTTCTTTTTTTTTTTTTTTGGCATTGTGATCAAAATACCCAACAAGAACAACTTAGAGGAGGAAAAGTTTATTTGGGGCTTATAGTTTCAGAGGGTTCAGTCCATGTTGAGCTGATTCCATTGCTCTGGACCCCAAAAGAGGCAGAACATCATGGAGAAAGGGCACAGGGGAGCAAAGCCACTCAGTTAATGGCAGCTGGGAAGCAGACTGACAGGAGGAGGAGCTAGAGACAAGATAGATCAACACTAAGATAGGCCTCCAGTGACCTCCATCCTCCAGTCATGCTCCATCTGCCTACAGGTACAACCCAGTGCAGTGGTCCTTTCAAATTATTATTCTATGAAATGGATTAATCCACTGCTTAGGTCACAATCTAATCATCTTATAATCTAATCATTTCACATCTGAACACAATTGCATTAATATGGGAGCTTTTGAGAGATTGAGACATGCCTCATATCAAAACCCTAACAGATGTGAAATGGAGATAATAATATTTAGCCTTTATGGTGGTTTATGCAAATGTTTCTTAAACTAAAAAATTTCTCCAAATAATGTGTTATTTTAGAGAGAATACAATAAATGTCAACTCTGAACCATCCTGGTTGGGAAGAGGTTGTAGAAGGGCTACCACTGATGTCACAGAAAGTTTGGCCATTATGCTGTGTGATCTAAAACTATGCCTTTCAATGAGATGTTGGAAATGAGACTGGTGGAGAATCAGGCCATTCTTGATATCAGGGTATAAACTCTTTCTAGAATCTGATAAAAACAATGAACTTTTTCCAGAAAATGCCCCATACAGAATGCTAGAAAAGATCCCACTTATGGACCTCAATTTTAAGAATCCCAATTTATAGAATCAGTAAGCAAAGAGAAAGCATAAAAATCCCAAGGGGGCTGTGGCTGTGTTTCAGTGGCAGAGTGTTTGCCTTGAATGTGTGAGGCACTAGATTCCATCCTCAGCACCAAATAGAAATAAACAGAATACAGACATTGTGTCCATGTATAATTTAAAAAAATTAAAATTAAAATAAAAATCTTGAGGCACTCAGGGCTTCTAAAGCCATATAATCAAACTGGCATGAGATTCCTGAATTTAGGGGACAATTGCTTACTCTGTTAGGGAGTAACAGATGTCAAAGGTTTACAGCTGTTGACATCCCCACAGTGCTGGAGAGCCAGACTTATGTTGTATTTGATTGATACACCAAAAAACCGCGACTTCTAAATAGCACTTTGTTGGTATTTCAAGGGGCCAGTGTAGTATCTAAATTGGCTTAATAGCTCAGAACAAATACACCCAGGAGAAGAACCAGTTCATAGAAACACCTTTTCCTTCATTACTGCTGGTTTTCTTTCTTTCTTTTTTTTTTTTACCGTCAACTTCCTTGGTTCAGTGAGTACTAACACAATGATTAATAAATCTGACACATTCTTTTTCCTTCCAAAAAATATATTTTCGTGTCTGCGTAAGTGACCTAATCTTCTGACTCCTTTAAGAAGAATGAGTCCATTCTTTCAGTCACGTCCACCGATTTTCAGGCCAAAGTTTTTATGCATTCAGTGGAAGGCAGTGTGGTATAGTGGGAAAAGAGGACCGCGAAGATCTCCCGGGTCTGGTCCCCGTCACCATTTCCCCATATATATGAAGCGGGCTGGTGGTGGTGCCTATGTTCTCAACTGAACAGCGCCTCCAGTCCTGTCTTGGGCCGCAGAACCCCGGGAATAAGCGCTCTAGAACGTGGCAGAACGCTCCGCCTGGGCTGCAGCGCCAGGAGCAGTGCAGCGGCGGGAGCAGCGGGTTGCGCGCGCAGCTCCTCCACCTCCGACCCAGCGTCTCGGTTGCTAGGAGAACTGGACCAGGCGCGCTTTCCGGCATCGTTGCGGCGGTCATGGCGGAGGCCGTCTGGAATACCGACACTGGGGAGGCAGTGTATCGCTCCCGGGACCCCGTATGCAACTTGCGCCTCCGGTAGTTACACCCTAGCCCCGGGGTTGCATGCTTTTAGGCCTTCAAATAATTCGAGCCTAGACTTTTCCTTGTTCTGAGGCCCACTTCTGCCTACAGTCCTAATCAGTTGCTTCTCGATCTTTGCACAACTCGCACTACCCGGACCCTTCTCCGCTCACAGCCTTCACAGGTCCTTTCAAATCTTTGTCGTCCCCAAAGCTCTCTCATCCTAACTTCCCGGTAGTGCCCCGCTCCCCACCCTCTGAGTTGTCTGCAATCTGCACGCCTTTGCAACTCCACCTCCTCAGTTTTGTTTCCTGATCCTCGCTGTGTTCATCTTCTGGTTGAATGTCTTGTAATACAAATTTTGGGCTTCTTTTTCCTTGACAGAGTTCATCTGCAAAGAATCACATCAAGCAACTTTCTTCATTACCAGCCTGCTACCCAGTCTGGGAAGGACATCATAGACTTAGGCACTTTTAGGCCTCATCCAACTGCCAGTGGGTGTTATCGTGGTGATGCCACCTTTTGGGGGTCTGGGAAAGTGTCTGGGACAGTAGAGTTACCTCTTAAAACAAACCCAGGCAATCTTAATGACTATGTTGTATTGTGTATGAAAATTGATTAAGATACGATTCCTCTCATCAAGATACTGATCCAAATTGTGGTCAATGTAGTGAAATCACAAACACTATACTTTTGATACCTTGTAAATTTCTCTGGCAACCTGAATACCATCGGGACTTTTTTTTTTTTTTTTTTTGTCTAAGAGAAACTGTGCTTCAGATTCTAAATATACACATAAGCACTTTTAAGAACAATTTTAAAATTGAAGACTACTTGAAAAACATGCATTTGAACGTTCAGCTCCTTCTAGCTCTAGCATTCTTGGATTCCCTGAGAGTTGGTTATGAAAGCATGTCAAATAATATCAGCACTAGAGAAGTTATGTGATTAGCAGCTACGGGAACAAAAGATTAAGTATTCTCAGTAGATCTGTTTCCTTATGGTGACCTATTTGAAGTGTTCTTTTGATTTTCCTTATCCAAGAAGCCAAAAGAGTGAGGAAGAGAGGGCAAAGTGCTTACATGAGGTCATTAGTCTTTCTGCTCTTGTTGTTTCTATTTAGAAGTGTTTCTGGGAAGAAGTATAAGCTGATGTGTTGTGAAACATGTGTCTCTGAAAAAGGCAAACTCATCCAGGAGTGTTTTAGATTTGGTTCTTTAAAAAATCATTTGCTTGCCTTCCCTGTCCTCTCCTGATGCTTGTCTCCTAAATGACAGTGTGATTCTAGATATGGCTTCAGGAAAAGGGTAGGGTTCTTATCTAGCAAATGCAGACAGTTAGGACTAAGGAAGGACTGCTCTTCGGCATATATCTAAATTTCATTTCCTGACACTGAATTAGATAAAGTATCTTCTATAAAACAAGACCTTTTATTCAGATTAGAGTAATTAAGACTCCAGATTCTAATCTTAGCTTCTACTCATACTCTTTGGAGTCCATCCACAACCTCTCTAGCCTTTGTTTAGATCAAATGCTTTACAAATTACTGAACTCCAACTGGTTTTATAGCAAATACAAGAATATGGACTTTATTTATAATCAACTTCAAGAGCAAGAAGTGCTGGTTTGGCTCAAACATTTAACTCTGTTGTCTTTGGAGGTGGACACCGCCCAGATGAAGATGAAGAAGAAGAGATTGTGATTGGATGGCAGGAGAAGCTCTTCAGCCAGGTGAGCCATTGTCACTCATCTGCTCATTCTATATCTACCTGCCTGGTGACACATATTGCCATCTGATTTCCAGAAAAACTGTAATGATTTATACTTTCCCCTGTTGTGTTTATGTTGACTGATTGTACTAACTACCATTACTCAGATTTATGATCCTGGGTAAGGTACTTCTTACCTCTGAGCTGTATGCCATCTCTAACAGAGTTGGATTAGACCATCACTATAGCTCCTTCTGGCTTCTAACATTCTTTTATTCCCTGCCCTCCATCATTTAAATAAATAAGAGTTGATTATGGTATGTCAAATAGTATCAACTCTGTAATAATGATTTGATGAAACAGTTATAGGAACAAAAGTTTGAAGTATTCTCAGCAGATCTGTTTCCTTATGGTGACCTCAGTTTGAAGTGGATCTGTACCAAAATGAAGCAGCTTGTCAGAGTCCTTTGGATTATCAGTACCGTCAAGAAATTCTGAAGCTGGAGAATTCTGGTGGCAGGAAGAACCAACGAATTTTTACCTATACTGACTCTGACAGATACACCAACTTGGAGGAGGTATTGTTCTTTATTCAGGTGTCATAACTTCCTTCTTTGTCTTCTCTAGTTTCGTGGCCTTACCAGTTCTGTTTATTAAAGCAGAAGCCTGGTAAGTAAGGGAAAATCCAATAGCCTGTCTAGCAACTTCTATGAGCTTCTGGCAGCCAGGCTGAACTGGAATGAACACAGACTGCAAGTTATGAGGCTGCTATGTGGCTGCTGTTCCCCTCTCTACCTGCTACAGGGCCTGGGGAATCAGACAGTGTGCAAACTAATAAGACAGTCTGTGAGGTCTAGAAATGTCTAGATGAATTTCAGCCCAAACTCTGAGGGTATGCATTTGAAGAGGAATTTAATGTGCCATAGGGAATGGCTTGTCATCATTTTGTCTGTTACAACATACCCTGTAGACCTATTTTACATTTCTTCTTTGTATATGTTCTGTTTTGTCTTGTCAGAGAGATTTTAAAATCATTGAAACTAGATCCTCTATTTTCTGATTTCTTTCCTTTTTTTTTTTGTCTAAGTGAAAGTTTTTGAAAGATTAACATGCTTTTTTCAGGAATTCTATGAGTTTGGGGCATGTAAAATTTGGGTTGTCTGTTTTGGAAAAGCAAATAAAAATATGATTGGTACTCAGTTACCCATGAGAGGATTTTCCACAAAACATTTGTATCCCATTTGGCATTTTCCCAGCCATCTACTTAATTTCAGTGTATACCATAGAAACTAATCTAACTTTTTATTGGCGTGTGCTCAGAGAATGCAAACCAATTTTAATATTAGCATAAATAACTCATTGTAAAATTCAAGGACAAAGACATGATAGGAGTCTTCTTTGGGTTGTCCGTGCCTCTCTCCTGTTCATTATTGTGTATAACTGAGGTGGCTGTGCCTGTTACATTCAGGTCCTGGAGGAGGTTTTAGAAGAAAGACTTCCCTTCAGGTGCCTGGCCCCACGTGGCCCTGATCAGATGGCTTTCACAGGGCTACTCTCTTTTCCCAGCACTGTCAGAAAATGACCACTGCAGCCAGCGAGGTGCCGTCATTTTTGGTTGAGCGAATGGCAAATGTCAGGCGGCGACGGCAGGATAAGCGAGGGATGTGAGTGCGAGTTTGTGTGTTGGGGGGGTGGCTGCAGGGCTCCTCGCTGTCCTCCTGTGCCAATGTTCTCAGTATTTCCATCCACTGGAGCTTCCCATTCTGCTATGCACCTCCAACCGGGGTGTGCTCCCCTAGGTTCCCCTTCAGGCTTTTCAGGGGGGGAGGTGCCATGGAAGTGACCCTTTCTGTGGTCCCTCCCAGGGAAGGTGGCATCTTCAAGTCACGCATGGTCACCTGGGAACCCTCAGAAGAGTTTGTCAAGAACAACCATGTCATTAACACCCCTCTTCAAACAATGTACATCATGGCGGATCTGGGACCCTATGGAAAGTAAGTCAAGTTCTCACTGCCAGCTCAGGTCCCTACCCCTTCTGTCACTAACCATCCTTTCCTGTAACGGTCACCTGGCGGATATGGGAGGGAGGATCTTCTTTGTGTGTGTGTGTGTGTGTATACTCAGAAGAAAGTCTTTTACCACACTACTCCTCATTATATCCTCTGTCCTCTCCCTGCAGAGGGCTCATTTCTTCTCTTGTTTCCCTGGAGGAGGCCCTGTGATCCTGAACCTTGATGTTGATTTCCTGGTTTCTAGGCTTGGCTATAAGACCTATGAACATGTCCTCTGTACCCTGAAAGTGGACAGCAATGGTGTGATCACAGTAAAACCTGACTTCACTGGCCTCAAAGGACCCTACAGGTGAGGGGAGGGAGGAAGGGGTTGTGAAGTCTGGCATTCCTTCCCTGGCTTCCCTTCTTGCCCCGAGTTGAGGAGATTCCCAGAAAGTCCTACATATGTTCCAGCTTTCAAATTCCCAAACAATGGTTCACATTTTGTTGTGGGTAATAGGCCATTAGGAAATTGTCAGAAAATGTGCAACTAGCTTGAAAGGGATCTTTTCATTAGCATAGTGACCTGAAAATGATTCTCCACACTGCTGAATATAAACAGACCGACCAGAACATGGAGGCGTAAACTCAGTCAGGCCGGGCTGAATTTGCTTATCTCTAGCTGATGTAACAGAACCACAAGTTATAAACTACCTGGGCCAACCTGTCTGTTTTCTAGGTGAGAGGACTGGGTGCCAATGATGTTGTGCTTTAGGATTTCACTGTGACTTTGAGATGGAAATAGGCTCAGAACCTCTCTAATCTAGTGTGAGGCCCTTTCTGCTCTGCCACTTTGTACTCCTCTCCTAGTCATCACTAAGGCCACTTTCATCATCATGAATTGACATGAGGGGTATGGCCTATGACAGCTCATCCCTGGGCTGGATCTGGAGGGTACCTTATCTCTATCATCAGAGGTGGTCCTTTTGTGGTCTTTTTTTTTTTTTAATTTTTTATTTTTTTAATTGGTTGTTCACAACATTACAAAGCTCTTGACATATCATATTTCATACATTAGATTGAAGTGGGTTATGAACTCCCAATTTTACCCCAAATGCAGTTTGCAGAATCACGTCGGTTATACATCCACAATTTTACATAATGCCCAATTAGTAATTGTTGTATTCTGCTACCTTTCCTATTCCTTTTGTGGTCTTGACCTTACAGAATCGAGACAGATGGGGAGAAGCAGGAGTTATGGAAGTATACGATCCACAACGTGTCCTCCCTTGCACAGCCAGAGGAGGAGGAGCGAGAACAGCGCGTGTTCAAGGATGTAAGAGCCAGTTCATTCCAAGTCCCTGTGTCTGGGAGATGAGGCTGCCTCTGAGGGGATGTCAGCAGTTGTTTGGGAAGAGCCTTGCCCTTCACAGCCCTCTTCTGACCTGGAAGCGGACATATCAGACAGAACTTTTGATCTTATCATAATATAGTAAGAATAACAGTGGCATTTATTTGAGTATTTATCATGTCCTGTGCCAGGCACTTCACATGCATCAGTTAAGCCTTACCACAGCCCTTTGAGGTGAACAGGTGAACACTTTTAAAAAGTGTCAGTGGCTGGGATGCTTGGCCCTGAGGCTCTCGCTGCCTTGCCCATTATTGTTTCTTTTCTCCCTTCCATTCAGAAGGGAACCCTGGTTTGCTTTGAGCTGCATCTTGAAGTGTGGTTTGGTTTTTTCCCTTAGCTTTATGGCCGACACAAGGAATATCTCAGCAGCCTCGTGGGCACTGACTTTGAGACGGTGGGTAGCATGGCTTCCTACAATTTTGTAAGGACTGTCTGACTGTGGATAGTAATAGTACCTCTCTTGAAGGTCTCAAAAATATGCTATGCATTATAAAAGAAGGCCAAAAGAGCAGCAGAGAGGGTGTAGTCCTTATTAGGTGTTTGAAAACATTGACCCAGAACCGTTAATGCCTTTTTAATAAGGTCTGAAAGGGTGCATATGGGCTGAGAGTGACTTTCTCTGGGATGAGATGAGGTTGGGAGGTGGCAGATGGGTATTGGGTGGTGAGAAGAATATGTCAGGGATTGTTACTTTTTAATTCTACAAATTCAGGTGGGTTGGGGTTTTTATCAGTGGTAACACATTCATGTATTATTTATAGTTAATTTTAAAAATAAATATTAGTATGCAAAAATGTCTTCTTCACTCTTCATGTGATATTTTTCCAAACTTCCCCATAAAGAGAAAAGGCGTTTCAAATATTTTGGCTCTTAAAAAACAAAAGAAAACAGCTTGGAGAGGTTATTCTAGAGTCTTTGTATGCCTTCCTCAACCCAGGAGCAACACTGCTGTCCCCCCACATGCACACTGGAGTGTTGTTCCACTACTAGATTTGGGAACAAGGAGAACTATTCATTGTTCTCTCCCCACCCCCATAAAAATTTACTTGTATTATTTTCATATTGTGCAAGCAACAGATATCCTTGTTAAAGAGTTAGGTAAGACAGAGCTGATTGTAGTGGTGCATGCCTATAATCCCAATGATTTGGGGCAAGTTTGAAGCCAGCCTGGGCAACTAAGCAAGACCCTGTCTCAAAAAAAAAAAAGAAAGAAAGAAAAGAAAAAAAATAACCATCAAATAAACAGGGAGTGCTGGGTTGTAGCTCAATGGTAGAGCACCCTTGAGTACTGTTAAAGAAAGTTCAACAAGACAGATACACAACTAATTGAAAAAGAAAACTCAATTTCTTGACCTCATCCATCTAAAGGGTTTCTGCTTCCTATTGCTGCTATTGCTTATCTTGGTAACTTTTCCCTCTTTTCTCCACCTTAGACCGCCCCAGGTGCCCTCCGGCTCTTTGTAAATGGAGAGGTGGGTAAGTGAGATCATTTGATGCTTGGGCAAGAGTCCATTGGAGGGGTGGGTTATCTGTGCCACCCTGGGCTACCTCACACCTTATGATGTCTGCAGTACTTGGGAAACTTGATGGGTCTTTCCTGGACATACAGAGGGTTCCTGGCCCTCTGAAGGTCTGCTTTCAGAACTTACAGGCCTCTGAGTGCTGAGGGCTGAGGGTGGTAGCACAATAAGCTGAAACAATTTCCTCTTTTCTCTCTTAGTTTCCGCCCAAGGCTACGAGTATGACAATCTCTACGTGCACTTCTTTGTGGAATTGCCAACTACTAGTAAGTGATTTTCCTAAGTCTCTCCTTCTGTACCCAGTCTGACAGTTCTAGAGGCATTCAATCAGGCTTCTTTCCCCACTCTTCATTCAAGTTCATGGATCACTTCTATATTGCCAAATCCAGTGGTGACTTTCCCCTTCCTTAACCTCCCTGAAGAATTTGACATAGCTCACTTTTCTTTGTTTGGTACTAGGGTTTGCACCCAGGAGTGCTTTACAATTAAGCTACATCCTTGGCTCTTTTTTATTTTGAGACAGTCTTGCTAAGTCGTTGAAGGCCTCCCTAAGTTGCTGAGGCTAGCTGTAACACTCTTCACACACACTGCCATCTCTCGCCTAGTCAATGCATCTTTCCTGACTTATCCTCTTGCTTCCTCTCTTGCTCCCCTTTGCAGTTCCTTTGCCACATACACCGTGGCCACACTGAGCTTTTAAAAATGCAAACAACCTGTGTCTCATTTAAGTAGAAAAACCAAGCAGCTTCCTCACTCACTCAGCATAAACCCAGTCCTCATACCCTGAAAGAGCTGGTTCCTGCTTATCTCTCCCCTATAACAGTCCAGTTATTCTTCCCTTTCTTAAACATTGCCAACTTCATTCCACAGTAGGCCTTTTCAGGACCATTTCCTTTGTCTGAAACTTTGGGCTATGTCTTCGCTTGGATGGTTTCTCTAGAGTTTAAGTCTCATCCTGTCTCTTCTGAGGCCTTTTCTCACCCCCACTCTAAATAGGCCTCCAAGTCACCCTGTGCCTTTTATTTGTAGTGTAGTGCTCATCACCACCTGATAGTCTGTTATGTCTGGTCTGCTCTTCCCCCACATGCACACTGGAGTGTTGCTTCATGAGAGAGAGGCTCTTTTCTATCTGGTCAGGGGGACAGTCCCAGGATACATTAGCACATAGCAGGCACTCAGCAAATGGTAATGGGTGATTTATCACATGAATAAGTGAATGAGTAAAGCAGCTACTTTCTTTTTTCTGAAGGGCTTGCTCTCCTCCTAGGTGAGCTTACTGTGTCTGGTCTTTGGCTTTCAGACTGGTCAAGCCCAGCAGTCCAGCAGCTCTCAGGAGTCACACAGACCTGTGCCACCAAGTCCCTGGGATTGGTATGGAGGATGAAGGAGGGTATATGGAAGGGAAAAACGGTTTGCTTCTGAGGTGACATTTGAAGCTATTTCAAGCCAACAACACTGAGGAGAAGTCTGAAGTTAGGCCTCACCCTTCTGTGTGGACTGTGCAGGGGCTGCCTGGCCTCTCTTGGTCTTTTTGAAAATGGCAGAGGCTTTGTTTGGCTGTCCCTTTGCCTCTTAGCCTCTTATTTCCCACTGGGGTGATAATTTTTCTTTTTTGTATGCAAAGGTAACCTTGTCATTAGCCACAGGGAGAACATATTCCAAGTGAGGCCTTGCATACCCTATGACACTCTTTTTTAGGACAAGGTGGCTTACTTCTCCTACCCATTCACATTTGAAGCCCTCTTCCTCCATGAGGATGAATCTGCTGGTGAGTAGCTCAGCAACTGATCCTGGATCTTGGTTCTCCAGGCCTGTGCTCTCTTGGTGAGGGCCTATGACCTGGACGCTTCCCTTGCTTGTTCCCAGATGCACTCCCAGAGTGGCCTGTGCTCTACTGTGAGGTCCTCTCACTGGACTTCTGGCAGCGGTACCGTGTGGAAGGCTATGGGGCTGCGATGCTGCCTGCCACCCCAGGTAACCTCTTGTCCCTGCCCTTTAGATGGCCCATATGCCCCAGGTCCTGAGAACAAGTCTAACATTCCCAAACGGTTTGAATGCTACTGGTGAGAAGTAAGAATAATTAGGAATCAGAAGTATCTAATCTGAAAGAGTCCTTGTTCCTTTGAGGAATTTCTTCCCCTTCCATTAGAGACAGCTAAGTGAAATTAGAGCTAGCTTTCCTGGGACCGAGCAATCTGGTGGTCTCTGTTATGTGCTCTGGGCTCCTCTGGTTGGATTTACAGCCTCTAGGGAGAAGCTGTGTGGTAGGTGGGCTCTTGGCGTTTGTTTAGCTAATGACTCAGCATTTGTTTTTCAAATAAAAACCATGGTTAATGAGTGCCAGACATCATGCTAAATGCTTCTCATTCTCCCAACCACTCAGTAAGGTGTAGGTGTTGACATTATTTCCATTATACTGAATGAGGAGAAAAGGCTCAGGAAGGTTAAAAAACTTGTCCTGTCCACACAGGTGAGCATCTACAGAGCTAGGATTTGAATTTCTGTCTGATTGGTTTCCAAGAACATGCTGTTAACCACTGTGATATCATACATCAAAGGACAGGTTGTCATTGACCAGGAGTGTGAGCAGCATCAAGGCCTGTGTCATTGCTGGGGAGCCATTGAAGGGCCACATGCCCTTCACAGATCTGGCCCCATTCTCTTCCCTTGCCCAGGCTCACACACCCTGAGAGTCTCCACTTGGAGGCCTATGGACCTTGGCCCTGTGGCTGAGCTGAGGAGATTCTTCATCGGTGGTTCTCTGGAGCTAGAGGACCTGTCCTATGTGCGGATACCAGGAACCTTCAAGGTGACTTGCCTCAGGGAGACTTTATGTTGGGAAGTTGTGTTCCTATTTCTATTCTGTAGAAGGTAGGGTCTGGGTTAAGGTCACTCTCTTAGTTGTTCATCACTTCACTATTACTTTGACCCTTCTTCCCGTGGCTTAAACTGGAAATCGTGGCCACATTTTGAATGAGGTACAGATATGTACACTGCCATCCTAGCAGGTCTCTTAGAGATTTCCTCTGGTCACTGTCGGAAGATCTGGCCCCTTCTTCCTCCTCTTACTGAAGGACTCAGTGATCAGATGTGATAAGGAGTCAAAAGAGACATGTAACCTGCTATTCTCAATAAGGTTGTAATACTCCCTGAGTTACAGTTAGGAGCATGGTGCTAGCCTTGCAGTATGTGAATGGGGGGCGGGGTCTGAATGATGGAATGAGGTTTCCCAACAGCTGCTCTCCCCAAGAATGAGGATAAGAATGGCAGTGAGGTTAGCAAGGCTCTCAGAGTCTACAGTCTACTGAAACTGATGCTGTTTCTACTATGTGCCCCAGGGGGAGCGCCTGAGCCGCTTTGGACTCCGCACAGAGACCACAGGCACTGTTACCTTCCGCTTGCACTGTCTGCAGCAGTCCAGGTAAGTGACCCTGGACCTCTGCCTCGGGCACCTCATCCCTGAAGGCTGGAGAGCAATGTGGCCATATGATGGGCTTCCCTGCAGGGCCTTCATGGAGTCGAGCTCCCTCAGGAAAAGAATGCGGAGTGTGTTGGACCGTCTGGAAGGATTCAGCCAGCAAAGTTCCATTCACAATGTGTTGGGTAGGTTCCTCCCTCCCCAGCTGCCACCTAGAGTCAGAGGGGCCCCGTTCCTTCCCACACCTCACTATATGCAACATCTCCTTTCCTTGCAGAGGCCTTCCATCGAGCCCGGCGCCGCATGCAGGAGGCCCGAGAAAGCCTCCCCCAGGACCTTGTGAGCCCCTCAGAAACCTTGGTCACCTAGCTCACTGCTGCTGTGGCCTCTGGCACAAGAGGACAAGACAAGGGATATGTGAGGCTGGCATTCTCCTGTCTCTTCATCTTTCTTAAAAGAGACCACATTGGCCTGCCAAGAACTGGAAGAGCCTGGAAATTCCGAGGCTGGCCCCTCTGCCTAGTCTTCATCAGGGTCCTCTTCCTGCCATGTAGAAAGAAAGCAGGAGCCCTATGTGGCCCCCTCTTTATATTTTAGCTCCAAAAATGGACATCACAACAAGGCAGGCTTTTTGGTCAGAAACTGGTTTGGATTGACCCCATAACCTAACCTTGACACAGCCTCTTTTCTGGCTTGTCACATAGTCTCACTAGCAGAGGGTTGCAGAGATCTCTGGTTTCACAGCATTTAAAAATGAAGGCTTCTTTCTTTCCAGAAAGGAGGAGGGTAAGAGAGATCTCAAATCCCTGGCTGGTGAGTTTCAGGGCAGCTTCATTCTACTGCTTGGGGCTTGCTGAGTTTAGGATATGACTTATTTATGGAATAAATGAAGGCTGAAGGCAGTTCCCAATCCTTTCTACTAGATGGGTGGTATCTATTATTATGGTTTTTGCACATAAAAACTATTTATATTGACTGAAGTTCTGTGGCTATTTCTCTGCTCAGGTTGCCAGCCTGATTGAGCTATTTGTAATGTTGGCGCCCTAATGCCTCCACCCTTCCCCTTTCCCTTCTTTCCCTGATCCATAGTGTTTCTTTCAGCTCTCTTAATTCAGCCTCTAGGAGTGACTTCAAGATGAGTGCCAGCTTGCATCTTAGGAGTGTTCCTCTTCAACATCTGGGCAAAGCTTAGGACTGAGTCCTCACCCTCCCCAGCCCAACACAGAGACAGCAGCCCCTGCCCTCAGCAGTTTTATTGGTTGAAGCAGAGAAGAGCCTGTAGCACACAGGGGATTGTGGGGTGGCTAGATGCTGCGACTGTGTGGTCTCCAAGCCATGGTGGTAGTGGTGGAAAACAGAAGAAAACTCTGGAACCCTCCAGCTGACTCTTGCCAGGACCTCAGGGCCTCCTGTCTTGACCCACAAGTCCTAGCTTGTGGCACTGATTCATAATACTTAAGAGGCTCCCAAGGTGAGTCAGTGCATTACCACCACTAAGAACACCAACTCACTCCCAGCCAATGAAGCCAGCTCTGAGCTGTAGCCATCAAAAGCACCAGCAGGAAATAGTTGCTCCAGGGTGGAAAGAATCATGATTGTCCCCTTCCCCTTGTCTCCGAGGTTTGGGGGCTTGTCATAAACTCCTGTGGAAACAGCAGAATTGAATAAGTGAGGAGTTTACTGGGCATCCTGGAATGTGCCATTTTAGGGCATTAGTGACCAAGCTGAGGACACTTCATAATTAACCCCCAAAGTCCTACGCTCTGAGACTGACCATCAGTGCAGAAACTAGCACATTGGGAAGCCACTAGGAAAAAGTCCCCTGTCCCAATGACAAGTTTTGTTATCTGTGCTTAAAGGCCTGAAAGAACTCAGCTATCCATCCAGGGATGGACATGAGGGCCTCACCCTTCCCAGACCTCCCCTTACCTGCAGAAGCCTCATTTGCCTCGCCAGGCTGAGAGGTTCAACTTGGGGATTTGTCTGCAGCTCACAAAGCCCTTGGGGTAGATGTTGGCCCTGAAGATGTCCCTCGAAACGGTGGTGATACCGGTGTTGTCACATATAATTCGAGGTAAGGAAATCCGGCTCAGGGCCCTGCGCTGTCTCTTGGTGAAAACACCCCATTTCTGCCACCAGAACCTACCAGGAGGCCAAGAGATATGGGAGAATGAGCACCTGTCTGTGCTGGGTATTTTATATACAGCATTTCCTGCACTTCTCACAACTTTCTGCAAGTTTTATAAATGAAGAAACATACTCAATGATTAAATAAATTACCCAGTATTAAGTTCACAGTAACTTATGTGGCCAGGGCTGGATATGAACCCGGGCAGATGCCACATCCAAATTTGGAGTTGGCTATTAAGCCATAGCTTATTGCAAGGAAACCAGATTTTGCTCCTTTCCACTAAGTCTCTGGGATCTGCTACCCAGGACAGTGAGGCTGACAAGTCTCTCCTAGGATTAAGGAGAGACTTAGGCAATGTCAGCCTTGCTAGGTCAGGGTCTCTGTTCCTTGGACCCAGCTTTGTAGGGAGGAGCCTCAAAGTCTTAGATCTCGTGAACTTGAGTGAAATGCAGCTAAAAAGAAGCCCCTTTCCTCTGTTGTTTAGTCATGGAATTCTAATGTTTTTCTGCTCTGCCTCTGGTGCTGATGTCTTGTAGTGTGCATCGCTTACCTGTCTCCATCTCGGGCTCTTCTGAACTGGTTCTCAAAAAGACAAGCCAGAAGAGGCCCCACTCGGGCCCCTGGCAAAAGAGGCTCTGCAATGGCCCCGATCCAGATGTCAATGTTGTCGGGCGTCCCGTACAAATTTAGAAATTTCCTTGCCAAATCATTGTTTTTCAGCACCCGGCCTAACTGTGCCAGGTTCCGGGGCTGGGAGAGCCCACAGAAGCGCCTCCAAGCATTGTAACCTGTGTGGGAGAGGAGAGAATTGGCCTCAGCTGTGTTCATCTCCCATTAACCTTTTTCCCCACGAGTTCTCCAGAGACAGCTATGGTCAGTCAATATTGGGCCAAACAAGAAGATCCATGGTGGTTCAAACACCAGATCACTGTCTTTAATTTAAAATGCAAGTGGACAGCAGGGCTTTGTAAGCATCAGACTGAGGGATGTGTCTAAATGTAAAGAGCTGTTGTAATCAAAAACAACCGCAAATCTGACATTTAATGATATTATTGGGTGGATGTACATTAGTTAGGTACAGTACCCAAAACATAAAAAAACTCATGTTTGTAGAATGAATGAATGAATGAGCAAATAAATGAGTGAACAAACCAAATGAAAAGCGTGGATAAAATTCACCTACTCAGAAAAGGACCTCACACTGAGTAGCCATTTTGAGGGTGATAAAAATGTCATGATGTTAGATCATGGTGGTGGCTGAACAACTCAACATACTAAAATCCCTGAATTATGTACCTTATATGGGTGAATTTTATGGTGTTAATTATATCTCAATTGATTCTTAAAAAGGGTTTTATGTAAGAACCTTCCAGAAACTAGTGACATTGATTTCTCAGCTATCAGGATCCTACACTGGGATCAAGCTATGTGATATGCTGTGGACAATCAAGTTGAGAGGTAACTTTGCCATGACCTGAAGAAACACCCAGCTCCATATCATCAGTTGAACTACAACTCACAAACACTGTTCCCCAGCCAAACAAAGGACAACTGTACAGTGTTTATCATTACTCAGCACTGTTGCTTGAATATTTCTTGGGAGCCCCCAAAACTGTGAGGTGCTTTTATGGTGTGTTAATTATATCCAGTCATTTAAAATCAAGCAATCATGACCTGTCCAAAGCCCCTTCACTATCAAGATCATTCAATTCCAAATTTGGTGTTGGACTTGGGAGGAGACTGCAAGAGCTGCCATCTAGGTAATATTTCTGAGATGTCATGAAAGGAACCAGTATCAGAGGGGAACAGAAAGTCACTGAGACAGTTTATGTGGCTAGCAATCTCAGGCCTCCAGCAGGGGGCGCCCACAGCTCCTTAGTTGTCAGGAGCACCCAAGTTTAAGGAGGTAAGAAATACTGAGTGCCTGATGTGGTGAGTGCAGTAGACAGTAGCAAGTTCCCTGACTCCTTTATGCATAATGAAAGATCTGCTGGGGTGATGGGGCTTCAGGTTCTATCTATACAGGAGGTAGGAGACAGGGAAGGAGGGAGGGGCAAGGCAGTGGCTGAAGGCCTCCCCAAAGGAGTTGAATGGGGTTGACAGTGGGAAGAAGGGGGGACATTTGAAATTTAATTTCAAATTTTTATTACTTCTTACTTGTATTACCTTGGATAAATACCTAGCTGTCTCTGAGCTTATTTTCTCCTCTATAATGTGGCAGTTATAGCTGCTTTTCAAGGTCATTAGGGGGACTAAATAAGTTATATAAGAAAGTGCTTATTCTTTCTTTTTTCCTGGTATAGTCTTTTATCAAACAACTAATGCGGCCTTAATTTTATTCCATTTGTTCCTTGCCTCTAGGCTCTTTGACTTTTACCCCACCGGAACAAGGAGCCAGTTTCCATAGCCTTGGAATTGTAGCCTTTCTCCTTGGAACTTTCCAGAGAGGTGGCGATTGAAGCAGTCCTCTGCCTTTTATATCTACCACTTTTCTCTACTTGGAAAGTCCTTATCTCCTTTTTTCCAGCTCCTGCACTCAAATCCTTGTCCTGTGGTGAACCCAAAGCTGGAGGCCCTACAGCATATGGGGAGGACTTGGCAGGATGGCTTTCAAAGGCTCCCAGGGGTGCTTTGGTACATCAGCCTCAGCCTTGGGTGCTCTGCACCCCTGCACATCCTGTAGACAGTTCCTGTCAGAAAGAGGCTCCCGGGTCTTCTCTGAACCCCCTGAGCAGCCCACACCTGAGTGAAGCCTGTGAGGAGAGACAGGCATTCCCTTACCTGGAAGGCCGTGGTCTCGGCTGCGTTGCATGTTGAGAGCCGCCAGGTCCAGCCCAATCCTTCTCACTTGCCTAAACAGTCGGTCCCGGAGCTCATCCACCAGCATAGAATCTTGACGGTTCAGCTTTGCTGGAGTAGCCATGAGGCCTCGGAGAATGGGGTCAATGCCACCTGGTGGCAGGGAGTGAGAGCAGCACTGATTGGACCAACCTCTGAGAAGCCCCTGATGCCAAGCTAGCTAGAGCTGCACAAGCCAGTTGCATATTTTCTAATGTTTGTTAGAACCTCTGTGGGTGGACAGGAGGGAGCTGGAGCTGGGAGGGATTAACCCACTTCTTAAAAGAGGGATGGTGAGCTCCTTGCAGGTCCACAACGTGCCAGGCTAACATAGGTCTCAATCCCCTCATCCCTCAGGGCCTGGGAGGTCCATGCTTGAGGGTCTTGCTGGCCCTGCCTTTTCTCCACAGTCCTGGGGAGACATTAGCAGCAGCCTTCGACACAGCCTAGCCTCCTGGCAGTCAGCTGGACCCACCTGGGGGAAGGAGTGCTTCCCACCCTCTCTTGCTTTGCCCTAGGAAAGCCTCACCCTCATGCACAATTCTCCAGCTGGCAAAGAATGCGGAGCTTAGTGGAACACGGGAGTTGGGTGCTGAGGCCCGGTATTGGCTGTCCAAGCGGAACATGAAGGGCTGCAGCATGGTGTGGCCAAAGCGGAAGGCCAAGGTGAAGACATTGGCCACGCGTGGGTCCACGTTGGAGCAATACCCTCTGTAGGACCCCAGGGTTCTTCTGGCCCGGGCCTTTCCCAGAACTAAGGGCAGAAAATCCCTGTAGGTGATGATCTGGCAGAGAAGACATACAAAGAATGTGTCCTGAGTGGCTGCCCAGTCTACATCTGGCCTTCAGATGGACTCATGCCTTCAAAGGGTTGCTCAGACATAGCAAGTCATTATGATTATCATGTCAAATTTGGCAATGTTAATTTCCCATTGATAGGTGAGATACTGAAGGACAGAGAGGTTGAGTGTCATGGACAAGGTCATAACTAAGTAGCAGCAGAACCCATGGTAGAGGTACCTCCCAACCCCAGTCACCCAGACCCACCCTCCCCACACCCCACCCACACCCCCTACTCCCATCAAGGCACATCCCCAAGCATGTGCTGAGAAAGGTGGAAGCCACTCCCTCAGATTGCGCCTCAGGCCAGGTTGTTTTCTGGGGGATGCTGGGACTCAGGGTCCCCTACCTGGACCATGGCCCCCACAATCTTCCGAGCCTCATTATACAGCTTGTCTCCACTCCAGCGAGGATTGAGGCGTCTCAGTTCGGTGGCCAGCCGGTTGTGCTCTCGCACAAAGAGGGTGTGCATGGACGCCAGTTTGGGGGTTTCAGTTGATCGAGAATCACCTTGAAAAACCCAAGTTCAGAGTTGCCAAAGCCCTGCCCAGAGAGAGTCTTTGTGCAAGGGTAGATGGAGGTCTGGGGTCTGGGGAGATGGAGTGAGCCTAGCTCTGCCCTCACTCCATCTTCCTTGATTTGCCATGAGACTCCTCACTGACAACCATCCTCCTCCCAAAACTACAGCCCAGGAGGGGGAGCAGAGTGGGGTCTTGGGTCCCTAAGTGGCTGGAAAGGTTAGGGCCAGGCAAGGAGCACAAAGCAGCTACTTGGTTCTCAAATGGAGAGACCTTTGCCTAATGATTCTATGTACAAACTGACCAGATTCATAGCCCAGGACAGCTATGGTGGGAGATCTTGAGGACTCTTGGAACCTTGACTTTGGGACTGCATGCCTGTCTATCTGCAGCTATCTGCATATGCTCTACCAAGGGCTGTATCTTTTCCCATCTTTGGACTTGGTTACATGTTGCTCTCCCCAGGAGGTCAGAGGGAAAGAGAAAGAAAGGGAGAGTTGAGCAGAGCCCTACCCAGACCAGAGCAAGTAAATTCAGTCATCTGCTACCTTCAAACAAAGCCTTGTAGCAAAAGTCTTGTTAGAGTAACAAAGACTTCTCATGAATGTACACACTGAATGTACAATTCTTACAAGGCGAGCTGGAGCCACTGGCCTTGAGGCAAGCAGTGGGCCATAGGAGACGGCAGAGACATGGGAACTATACTGGCTTTACCTGTGGGGGCGCTGCCATTGGAAACTCTTTGCTTCTCCTCCCTAACTCTCAGCTTCTCATCTGTAACATGAGGGTGATAATTTCTGTGTTTCAGAGCTGCTGTGAGGTTTAGGGATGGCCCACTGGAATATCTTGAATAACTGGAAACGATTCCATGATCATTACAACCACACACATGGGGGCAAAGACTTGGAGGAGAGTTCAAAGTATGCATCCAGAGGAAGGACCAGGCCACAGTGTCTAATAAGTGAATGGGTGGGTGGGGAACTAAGAAAATTTAGCCTAGAAAAGAAAAATATCTATGTGTAAGTAACAGGTCCTTTCAGGTAAGTAAAGGGGCTCTTCTCTGAGGTTCCAGAAGCAAGACAAAGAGCAACAGGTCTAGATATTGGATCAAAATAAGGGGAACCCTTCTTAGAGCCAGTGGAGCTGCCTGGGAATAGGTTGTGATGCGTATAGAGAGTGAGTCCTTCAACTCTGGAAAGTCAATCAGGGAGCTCTGGATACACACAGGGATTGGCTAAGGGACTCCTTCCAACTGACTGACTGACTGATGACCATGCTCAGATATATGCCTATGGTGTGAACACTGAGGTCCCCATCCAAGTCCCCTAACCCACTTCCCACCACGACTTCCCAAGACATCATCTTCCCCCAAGTCCAACCTGCCAGGAAGCAAGGGATGCGTGCAGAGCGATTGGTAAGGAGGCAGGGGTCGTCTTGCAGGTTGTCGAAGGGCAGCAGGGCCCTGCCGTTGTCTTGGAAGCGCTGGTTGACCGCCATCAGCCCTAGGTAGTTGGTCCGGTTGCGGAGCCGAAGGGCCAGGGAGACCTCGCTGCCATACACCATGCTGGCGTCCACAAAGGAGGTGAGCGCATTGATCTGGTTGCGAACTTTGTTCCTGTTTTGGGGGCATGAGGGTGCCGAGCGGAAGAAGGGGATGCAGTCACGCTGGTTCGTGATGCGGGGATCATTGGGTGGGATCTGAGATGGAAGAGAAGTCAGTCACACCGGCTCGCTCCTCTTGGTCACCACCTCCCTGGAAACCTTGCTCGAAACTCCTCCCTCCAGGAAGCCCTCCTTGATTCCCTCTGACTCCCTCAGACTCCCGCTGCTTCAGCTGGAGTGTGCTTAACAAAATTTTTATCACAGTCACAAAAGATTAGGAACGCTTGAGGCTTTTGAAATTATTTAGAGCTTCCTCTTGCAGGTGGGGAAACTGAGCTTCTCTGAGGGATGATGTGACAACCATTTGGCAGGAGAGATGGGATTAGAATTTAGTTCTGACAGTTCAGCCTGTGCTCCTTTAATACCCAGCAGCTGGACAGACACTTCCTAAGCTCCTTTCTTTTCAGGTGCTTTGGAGACGATGAAGGTCTAAAAACTCAGTACAGGCCTGGCACAGTGGCACATGCCTGTAATCCCAGCCACTGGAGAGGCAGAGGCAGGAAGATCACGAGTTCAAGGCCAGCCGCAGCAATTTAGTGAAGCCCTAAGCAACTTAGCAAGACCCTGTCTCAAAATAAAAAAAATAAAATAAAAATAAAAGGGGCTTGGGATGCATCTCCTTGGTTAAGTGCCTTTGGGTTCAAACTCTGGTACCAAAATAAACAAACAAAAATCCTAGTGCGGGAGGCAGGAAACTGACAGTGCCGTGCAAACACGCACAGCTAAGTAACCAAACTGAGGGGCATTTGCTATGCTTGATATAGACCTGAGAAAGCTCTGCAGAGGAGGTACCTGCACCAGGGCTTAAGGAAGGAGTGAGGTGACAGCAGGAAGTACTGTGTCCCCCTCCACTCCAGCAGAGACTCTGTCTGCTCCCTGGATTCTAGATTCTTCTCTTTCTTTTTTTTCTTCTTTCTCTCTCTCTCTTTCTTTCTTTCTTTCTTTCTTTCCCCCCCCCCTCTCTCTCTCTCTCTCTCTTTCTTTCTTTCTTTCTTTCTTTCGTGTCTATGCCCCACACCTTCCTTGCCTTCTGGCTTGAAAGGTAGAACCCTGCTCCCAGCCCACTCAGGAGGTGCCCAGGGCTGCAGGGCCCTTGGACCACCCAGAGGAGAGAAGGACAGGAGCCAAGAGACCCTAAGAGCTTCCAAAAGTAGAGGTTTCTGCTATTGGAATCAGCCCCATGGCTGAGGCCTATCTCCAATCAGTCACTCCATAGAGCTCTGACCTTCTGGCAGATTGCCCACTGCCACCCTGGTCTATGCCCAGCTGTGTTTCTTGGGGTCTGGATTATACCCCAGCTCCTTCAGGATGGGGTTTCAGCCTCTCAGATCCCCACCTGCAATCCACTGCCTGAGTTGGAGGCCTCCACAGGGGCCTGGGTACCTTGATGGGAAAGCATGGCGGCAGCTGGGCACAGGTCTTCTCACAGTCAACGCCTGCAGTGAAGGATATTCTGGCTGGAGACTCAGGGGAGAAGTCCAGGTCATGATCAATGAACTGGCCCCACTGCATGAACATGAGGGCCCGGCCCCGGTCAGAGGCCAGCCTCTCATTGGGGAAGCGGACGATCTGGTTGGAGACAGCCCGGACCTGTGGGGAAATAAGGTCAGCAAGGGGCTTGGAGAGCTGATCTACAAGGTGCTGGAGCCAACCCAAGACTCAGGTGAGGGCAGCAGCGCCCCCTGCTGGAGCTGATGCAGCTTCTCCTCCTCTTCTGCCCTGAATTCTCCTGTCCTCCTGTGTCCCAGGAGATGTAGCCTTCCCTGTTGTGGCCATCATTCCTAGAACGCTGGCCTCTGGCCTAAATCCTGAGAAGCCCAGCAGTAAAGAGAAGGAGAGGGGCCGGGTCAGTGACTCAGACTCACCAACTCTTACACAGTGGTAAATAGAGTAGATTGTTAGATTGACGTATAGACCCGTAGATGATAGAACTGACTCACAGATGTTGGACTGGTTTTAAGGGGGTAAATAAAAAAGAGAGAACTGGCTAGATAGATGGAAGGATCAATAGAAGAAAATTTTACAAAGATATTGATAGGGGGTAGATGACAGACTGTCATATTGACATATGAAGGGAAAATTGATAAACATGAAACTTATAGATTCAACCAGATTAAGGTGTATAGTGCTTTATGCTTAGCAAGATACTTTGCCACTAAGTCTCTCTGAAAAGAAACAATTAATATTGTTATGGCTAAGATTAAGAGACATGTCTTTATATGACTTTATTTAATATTTGTGCTAACTCTCTGAGGCAGCATTTTCTGCCATATTATAGATGAGGAAACTGAAACACAGGAAGTGATCTTTTTTGTCCAAAGCCCCCCATGTGGTGAGCGGGAAACTCTGAGTTTGATTCCTGTCTGCCTCACTCTGGGCTGTTTTACTTCCTGTATTTACTCCCAGACCCTCCACCCTGACTCACAAGAGGGAGGAGGAAACCATTGCGCTTCTTGCCAGGGGTCCAGCCGAAGGGGAGTGACAGTCTGTCCTCATACTCAGCCGGCAGCCAGCGGGCCAGGGGCTGGTTGGAGGCCCCCAGCCAGGGTCTCTTCCTGTAGCCGTGAATGGGTGGGATTAGTGGGGTTCAGGGACATGGAGGAAGGCAGCGGGGAAGGTGGCCCCTGGCACCCACTTGTTGTTACATCTCCCAGTGATGGTGCGGTACTTATTGCTGCACTTCTCAGCCTGGTCCTGAGGAGCACAGCCAGTGGCCCGGGACAGCAGGTGCAGCTGATGTTCCGTTAGCACATCTGGAGGACAAGTGGGAGGAGTCCTGAGTCTGGAGTCCTAGCTCCTTTCTGAGCTGGCCTGCTCCATCCCTTTACCATCCCTCCTCCCCAGGGCTGTACTCCCGCTTCTAATCCTGGCTTCCTTCCACCTCCAGCCCAGTGCAGGCCCTGGGGGTTCAATGGGGAACATAGTACCAGTGACATTGAAGGGTCTGGATGTCCAGGGTTGTAACTTCTCTTCCAATAGCCCTAGGGCCACATGCATATAATCAGCTGCCCGAACAACTGTCCTGGTGGCTGCTATGGGTTGCTTGAAGTAGGACAGGAGGTCCATGGGGCTGGCAGAGCCGCTGCGAAGGCGCTGCTTGATGCTGCCCGGGAAATGAGGAGGGAGGGCTGGAAGAAGGTGCAGAGCCACCCAGTAGAGCCCCAGCCCAGAGGGTGAGTCATCAGGACAGAGCAGACAGACCAGGGCGAAGGGAGGGAAGTTCTCTACCAACCGTGGCAGTCCCATGGCACCCAGGGGTGGGTGTTGGGTGAGATGAATGGCTGGAATGACCCTGCCCCACTGACCCTCCCAGGCCCAGGCAGCCCCCAGACCCAGGTCCACCTCTTCTGGGTCCGATTGTAGGCAGCATCCACCAGCAACTTGGCCTCTGCTATGCAGTCCTGAAGGAGCGAGTTCTCCACCGCCCTGGGGGTGGCTGTTCAAAGGGATGGGGACTGAAGGTCTAAGGAGCCAGAAGACCCCCCAGATCCACATGCTTCTCTGCCATTCCCCTTCCCTCAGACTGTCCCTCTTCCTTGGCTGGCCAAGGGGCTGTTACCTGAGACAGTGCCGTCACCGGGGTGAGGGAGGATGAGTGTGGCTAGGACCCCAGCCAGGCCCAGGAGCAGCCGCATCTCCATGGTGAGACCTCCAGCCACAGCTGGGTGAGAGACACTCTCAGCCTCAACAGGGTGGGGGTGGTGTCCCTTGATCCCTTCCTGCCCGGGGGACCCTCAGGTGACCTCTCACTGACTCCTGCTCTTCTCCAGAAGTAACTGGGAAGGGGCTTTTATATTCCATCCTGGGGTTGGGGAGGGCAGCTCTGGGCCACGGGAGCCCCGCCCCTTGGGTGGAGCTCTGAGCCCTCTGGTTTCCAGGGAGGTTGACATTGGTACACCCCACCCCACCCTGGCCGTTTTCAGCTTGGTGACATCCTCCTTCCTATCCACTTGCTCCACCTCTACCTGTCCTAAGGAGTCAAGGGATGCGTTTCTCCCAGGGGCTGGAGCAGTGCCTGGGACACAGGTTTTGCCTAATCCATATCTGCAGGATGACTGAGGAGGAGTGTGCCTCAGAAGGGGACTGGACTTGGCCCCGTCACTCACTAGCTGAGGGGCTTTGGGCGAGTCACTTTCCCTCTGCAGGTCTCGATTTCTGCATCCTAAAATGACAGTTGGCCCAGTTGATTGGAAGGGCTCCTCTCCCTCCCACCTGGAGTCTACCTTACTGTTGTATTCCCTCCAACACAGCCCAAGTCCTGGAATTCAGTAGGTGCTCAGAAGTAAATGTTTGTTGAGTGAGTGAATGATGTGTGATCAATGATTTGACTCCTCCCCTCACCTTTCCAGCCCTATCAGGTCCTTCCAAGGTGCCTGGGAGAGGGGCAGTGATGGCTGAGGCAGAACTTGAAATACCTCTAGGGGCTGTTTGGGGTCCCAGTAAAATGTCACAGGTAAAATACTGGGTGAGGGAGCTGAGGACCTGCAGGGCTTTAGGCTTCTCCAGATGTTTTCTCTGCGCCCAGCAGTTCTGGGTTATTCTTAGCAGGAGGTTTAGACTCTGGCTTCCTCTGGGCTGGACTAGAAGTAGCTTGTTGCTGTGGCTCAGACTGTCCTGAGTTTCAGTCTGGCTCCATCACTAGCAGTGTGGCTTTGGGGGAACCCCCACTTCCAAAGCTTAAATGTACATGTACTCTAGGCAGTCTGTCCCGGAGGGCCCATTCCTCTCACACCTCTGTCTTTGTCTGCCTTGCCTATGGCCCTTCTTTGGGTGGACGTGTCCATTCCTTACTCAGTGTGGACCTTGGACCCACTCCAGAACTCCACAAGGGTTCCCGTCATCCTCGTCTCCTCCCGCCCTCCGGTTCCACCTCAACCTGCCCAGTGCCCTCCCTGCCCCCTCCTCCCACAGCAACGACACCAGCCTCAGCAGTTGCTCTTGACACAGCCACTTGCTTTGGCAACTCCTTTCACAAGCTCCAGTTGATGGCCCAGGCTCCCCCCCCCATCTTATCTCCTGCTATCAGCAGAAGCTCCTGACCTATGACACAAGGGCCTGCATGGAAAGTCATTGTGTAGGTGCTGAAAGTGCAGTGGGTTCCTTGCTGACCCACTGGGTGACTTTGGGTAAATCACCCACCCCATACACACACTGGACCTCAGTTTCCAAATTTGTGAGACAGAACAGTGATCCCAATGTAGGAGAGAGCTCTTTAAGATTGTAGCATGGTTCTCAACTGTGGGTCACCTCCCTTGTCCTCAGGAGACCAGATGCCTTGGGTTGGAGCCAGGTGGGGTGTCTGAGGCCCAGGTTACCCTCTTCCCAGGGTCTCTGCACTCGGAGTGAGCTCTGCTTTTCTACTTATTCAGCAATATGGAGTTGTGCAAGGGTTTGGCCACAGCTATGAGCCCAAGTCAGAACCCTGGCTACTAGACGCAGCCCTCCCTGCCTTGTTGGCCAATGTCTTGGGAATTTTGACCTGTGGATTGCTTACGGTGGTGATGAGAGGCAAGCAGAAGGAAAGGGCCCACTGAGGAGCCCTGCACAGGCAGACTATGGAGGCAGGTTCTGGGGTGCTGCTGGGGCTGGGTCCTTGCATCAGGACTGGCAGGCAGAGGTACAGACAGGGAGGCTAAAGGAAAATCAGGCCTCCACCTGGTCTCCTGGCCTGATTGAAGGATCCTTCATCCAACTGCTGCCCTCTCACCCGACCCTGATCCTAGGTGCTGACCACCTTGACCTTCTATCTACAAAATTTTCACCTTTTTTTTTTTTTTAGTAACAGAGCCCCCTTTGAAATTAAAAGCCTCAACTCCCCAATTTCTTGTAAAATTGTTTTTCAGCAAATGAGTCAGTCTCCTCATGCTGAGCATGAAAACTGAGGAACTGGCCCCAAAACCTGAGCAGACACCAGCAAAGTTTGAAAAACCAGAATTGTGCTGGGCTCAGTGGCGCATGCCTGTAATTCCAGCAGCTTGGGAAACTGAGGCAGGAGGATTATGAGTTCAAAGCCAGCCTCAGCAACTTAGTGAGGCACTTAGCAACTCAGTGAGACCCTGTCTCTAAATAAAATATGAAAAAGGGCTAGGGGTGTGGTTCAGTGGTTAAGCACCAATGGGCTCAATTCTCAGTACAGAAAGAAAGACCAGAATTGTAACAGACCTCTATCTAACACAGCCTGGCTGAATCTGCATATGTATATTTCTGGGCTATAAATTGTAACATTCCTGTAGGAAAGGTAGAGGCAGGGTAGCTGCTTTCCCAGTTTCGGGCAAACTGCAATTAAGTTCACGTTTCCTTTTTTTTTTTTTTTTAATGGTGCTGGGGATTGAACCCAGGGTCTTGTGCATGCGAGGCAAGCGCTCTACCAGGTGAGCTATATCCCCAGCCCTCATGTTTTCTTTTAATAAGATCTCTCTGATTTCTAATGTGGGCAGGGTACTGACTAGGCCAGATGCCTGAGCTGCAGTACTCGGCACCCAGGAGCCTAATGAGGTCAGTATAGAGAGATGACTACGCTGTCAACACCTGAAGCAAGCCTGAGGCCACCTCCGGCACTGGCAGATGGAGGTCTTTCTGTGGTCTACCTGGTAGAGTCCTTAGGAGAATCAGTGTGAATTGCTGACACCAGTGGTGCCTGGTCTGAAGCAGGTGCTCAACAGTGTTGCTGAATAAGCTTTGTTGTTTCTTTGATTGAGCTCATTTGAGGTTGTTGCTCAAGGGCAGGAATTGCCATCAGCTTGAAAGTGGGTAGGTGCAGTGAGTGCTAAGGCTTTGCAGACCCTTCAGGGCTGGTCACCTGGAAGGGAGGTCTCTAAAGCAAGGGTTGTTGGTCCCTGTCTCTCTGGGGTAAGGCACTGGAAATTGAGCACAAGGACAGTGATGAAGGCCCCCCTCTAGCCTTCACCAGGGAGCAAGGTCTTCACCGTGGTCTGCTTTGACATGTGCTTTTTCAGGGCCAGTCACATGCAGGGACCAGAAGAGGGACCACAGTCCCTCTGCCCTTCCCCATGGGCTTTTTCTCATGCCAACTGGGACCTCAGTGAAAGTTTTCCCTCCGGGATTAGCTTTGCCCAGTGGCAACCAAGAGTATGACTCTGGAGGTGTACTATTTTTTGATCTCTCTCTCCTCTATATACCAAAATCATTATTAGTAATATTTATTTAATGAAATAAGTTATAGTTGGGGCTGGGGTTGTGACTCAGTGGTAGAGCGCTTGCCTAGTTGGGTTCCATCCTCAGCACCACATAAAAATAAATAAATAAAATAAAGGTAATTGTTCCTTGAGGACAATAGTTGTCTATCTACAAATAAAAAAACAACAACATATTTTTAAAAAGTAATAATAATGGCCAGAAAATAAATGTGTGAATTTTCTTTTATTGGACTTTGTTTATATAATCATGCCAATAAAAAATACAACTAAAGATATTACACTAGTAAAAAAAGAATAATAGGGCTGGGGTTGTGGCTCAGTGGTAGAGTGCTTGCCTAGCATGTATGAGGCACCGGGTTCAATTCTCAGCACCATATATTAATAAATGAATAAAATAAAGGTTAATCAACATCTAAAAACTATATTTTAAAAAATATTGGAGTAACACTTTAATTATACAAATACTTTTAAATAAAAGAAAAAACACCTACTTAGTGGTGTCTATAATTAAGTCTATAATTACAGTTTCTATTTTCTTGATTTTTTTAAGTTATTAAATGAACAATTATAAAGAGGAGAATAAATTCAATCTTTGAGATATGATTAAAATTCAGGGGTCTGGGGTTATGGTTTTTCTCACACGTGCAAGGCCCTCGGTTCGATCCTCAGCACCCCATAAAAAAATAAATAAATAAGAGTTATATAAAAAAAAAACTCAGTAAACATTTCATGAGTGAAATAAGATTGACACTTAAAAATACTCCACAGTTTGCACTCATTCACTGTTTTAAATACAATTTAAAACCACAGTGTTCATTACAACCTCTGTGTCGTCGTTGTTTATATCAAATCAGCTGTTTAAACAGAATACACAGTGCTGTTGGCGGGACCAGGGACCTGTGGCTGAAGCCTGCCTGCCTGTTTTTGGACAATTAGCAGTTATTCTCAAAGCAAATACACGTAGCTGTGGAAGCCACTGAATTATTGGGAATCATCTGAATTAACTTCTATATAGAGGGCAATGCTTACTAAGGATATGCAATAAAAATGCACTAACTTGAAGCTTGCGTGGTTTGCCAATTGCAGCAATTTGGGGGACTACAGATCAACCCAAGCTCTCGTTGAGAAGGAGAATTTTTATTACTAAAATTATTTAGAATTGCCACCCCGTGGTGATCGTAGTAAGCAGTCTGTCCTTCCGTCTGTGTTGTGTGGTGAGAAAATTCCCTACAGACAACACACACCTTGTTTTCTAAAAAAGTATTGCTTAATATTCTTTAAGTTGTAGATGGAAACAATACATTTATTTTATTTGTTTGTCTTTATGTGGTGCTGGTGATTGAACCCAGTGCCTCACGCATGCTAGGCAAGTGCTCTACCACTGAGTCACAACACCGGCCCTTGCCCCTTTCTTTTACCTTCACTAAATGACAAGTCAGGAGGCTTTTAAGTCCTTCCATCCCCTTAAGCACCACCGCCCTCCCCCCCCCACACACACACACGCACACGTTGGGTCCCTGGGGAGAGGGAGGCAGGGAGCACTGGACTCTGAGCACCTGTAGGGAGAACGGGCCGCTCATGCTGTACTGGAATCTGCTGTGCAGGCCCCAGCTGAGCTGGGTCACTCTGTGGGATCGCACAATATCTCTTTGGCAGCTGCCAGGGATCCCCAGATCCTTCCATGGTTTCCCAGGCTCTGTAGGACTTCTCCAGCCTCCACCCACTTATTAACCAGCCACCACACTCCAGCTTGATCTCCCTAAAGTTTCCTGATACTCTTCTTCCCCTCACCTCTGGGTCCTTGCACATGTCCCCTTGTCAGACTAACTTCTACTCATCTTCTCGCCTGGGTTGGGTTGTCACCTCCTCCAGGAAGCCTTCCTCAGCCCTTTCCTATTCAGACCCCAATTCGGTCTCAGCTGCAGGGCATCCCACACTGATGCCTCCTCAGCACATATTGTGCTGCATGGAAGGAACGCTGTCACCTTGTCCATCCCTGGACGTGTGCCGAGCACCTTGGGGACCTCAGGCCTGATCTTGCCGGCAGTTGTATATCTAGCACCCAGCACAAGGCTAGGCCCAGGGCCGGTGCTCAGGAATGCTGTAGGACAAACAGGAGAGTGTACTGAACTCCAGGAGTTCACATTTGCTTTCCACCTGGAAGCAAATATACAGCCGCTGGGATTTCCCAAACCTCCAGGGGACAGTGGGGCCATGCCCAGGGTCTTGACCCCAATAGGCCAAGGGGATGGGGTGAGGAAGGGGGTGGGGGCATAATGGAGGTGATGTAGAGATGGGAGGGCTTTAGGGTGGGCACTAGGTGGTCCCCCAGGGCACGAAAGAGACAGGAGCCCGAGCTCTGGGTGACTGGAGTGGGTGCTGCTCAAGGGCTGTGAGCGTGAAGAACCCACTGAGCACGGAGGCCACATGCTGGGGACAGGGCGGGTGGGGCACCCCACGGGGTTGGGTGTTTGGGAGCCTGTGTGAGCTTTTCCCTCAGCAAGTGGTAACCAGAACCCACTGCTGGGCCATGGGGACCTCAGAAGTTGGGGAGTCTCAGAGGTGAGCTCTTCCTCCAAGAGGGAAAAGGGTGAAGTAAAAAGCCAAGGACACCTGCACAGACCCATGAAAAAGGCCACTCTCGGGGTGCCAGGAGGTGGCGAGTCTGCTTGGAGACTGGGGGTAAGAGGGCCAGAGGAGGCTGGGCGGTGTCCTCAGGGACGAGGGGCTGAGGCTAGAGACAGCCCCTCGACGGTTCCCCCTTCCTTCCAGGGTTGTGGGAGTGTGAGGCTCTGAGGGACTTGGCTCTACAAGCATCCAGTCCCCTCTGCTGGCTTCTCCTGTCCCTCTGAGCAGCTTTTCCTGGGAAAGGAATCTAAGGGGGTCACCATCTGGCTCCCACCCCGAATCCCATCTCCCCCTACACCCACTGGCTTTCGGCTCCTGAATGGGCCTACCCCCTCCTCCTCTGGTCTCAACCCCGAGGGCTCTTCCCCCTCTGCTGGTGACTCCTTCTGAGTGTCCAGGTCTCATTCATAGGGACCCTTTCCTGGTCCACCCCCCAGACATGATGCAGTTGGTGGGGTCTTCCTCTTCCCTAGGCTTCCAACTCATTTCCTCAAAGTTCACATCATTGTAATTATACTCATGTCTCTGCGGTTGGATTTGGTTAAACTCCAGCTCCCTGCAGGTCTGTGGGTGTCAATAGCTGTGCACCTGTTTTATGGCTCAGTAGCCCCAACACTTAACATAGCGCCCAGCAAGGAGCCAGATGCTGATTTGTGGAATGGACGCATGTCCTGTGACCTTGCCTGTCATGGTTCCGAGGTTGGGGGATGGATTTGTGCCTGGACATCTGCCAGGACCAGGGGCATTGCTTTCTCTGGGCCATGCCAACCCTGGGTCAGGGGATGCAGTTGGTTGCAGGCCTGGCCCTGCTAGAATCACATCCAGACCTTGGACCGTAAAGGAGGTCTCCCTCCAGGGCACCTTTCAGCTTCAGTACACTTGAACCTTCCCGCCCAGCTTCCCCTGGCCAGCTGATAACCTCAAGTTTCTGCAATCACTTTCACAAGAACCGTCCACCAGCCACAGGGGAGCTGCTGGCCACAGGCCTGATTTGATCTCTTTATCTGCTCTGCTCCAACCGCCCCATCCAGACAGCGGGGTCTGAGCAGGGCTTGGGGCCTGGTAGCCCTGCCTCTGCTCCGTTTTCAGGGGTTCTGGTGGTGGGGGTCTTTGGCTTTATTCTAATGATGAGAATACTGACCTGCACAGCGGGAAAGGGCCTGGCTCAAACTTCCAAGGCTCCACTTTAGGCCGAGTCTAGGATGGACCAGGAGTTTGTGCACATGTATGTGAATTTGTATATATTTGTGTTCCAGAGCTGAGGACTGACCCCTTTAGGGAGGCAGTACTGAGTCTCTGCCTTTAGCAAGCCTGGAGAAAGCAGGCTTTGGAGAGCTACCTGGCAGTCCAGCACCATCCTGCCTCTTGAGAAAGAGCTTGACCTCTCTGATCAATTCGACAAAGGGCAGGAAGGTTCAGGAGGCAGAAGGGTCAAAACATGAGAGGTCACAGGTCTAGACTCGGGAGTCAGCCAAGGCAAGCGCCCCTCCCTTCTCTCCTCCCGCCTGCCTTGGCCTTCTGTGAGAGCTTGTTACCCCACCTCCTCCATCAGACTGGGGATTCCCAGGAGCAGAGACTGGGGTACAGTAGGGGAATTGTGGCCTTGCAGACAAGAGAGATCCTGCGTCGATTCATGACGTCATGAGTGAGAAGGCTCCAAGGGCCATATGACTCGTAGGGTGCTGCCATTTGTAGTAATTGGAGCCCTGGCAGCGCTGGAATCCAGCAGGAATGGCTGCAGCAGATGTGCGTGATTTCTTGTCCTTGCTGTATGTCGGCCCAGGGCCTCACATGGGCTAGGCGAGCGCTCTACCACTGAGCCCCAGCCCCAGCCCTGGGACTTCGTTTTTAATGTTGAAATAAAGAAAAAACAATGCATCATGGTGCCCAGGAAAGGGCCCTCAGTAGGGGTCTGACTTACCAGCCAAGCTCCTAAGGGCACAGATGTGACCTGATGGAGAGAAGCCCCTCTGGAGGCTGGCAGGATGCCTGAGCCTGAGCAGGCAGAGCATGTAGAGTGGGGGCCTGGAGCCCCCTGTGCTTGAGGGGGTCTGGCAAGCCATGCGCTGCTTCCATTGTGCTGACCTCCAACCCTCTGGAGGGCTCCTGTGGGCTGACTGCCCCAGCTCCGGGGATAGAAGCCACTCTGAAGCAGGGGCTGGTGGGAGTCTGAGAAGGAGGGCAGCATCCTCCTTCAGTCCCCCATGGCCTCACGCTGTAAATAAAAACATAACACAGTCTCTCTACAAGAAAGGGCCCATAGAGGCATGTGTGAATGTGGTACTGCATGCCTATAATTCCAATGATTGGGGAGGCCAAGGTAGGAGGATTGCAAGTTTGAGGCCAATGTGGGCAATTTAGTAGGGACCCTCAAAATAAAAATAAGGACTGGAGATATATCTCATGTAAAATGCCCCTA
This sequence comes from Ictidomys tridecemlineatus, assembly GCF_052094955.1. NCBI lineage: Eukaryota > Metazoa > Chordata > Mammalia > Rodentia > Sciuridae > Ictidomys > Ictidomys tridecemlineatus. Next base: position 32,211,909 of record NC_135479.1, on the reverse strand, counting down.
GGCTTAATCTGCAGTATTAAAGAGAGAGAGAGAGAGAGAGAGAGAGAGAGAGAGAGAGAGAGAGAGAGAGAGAGAAAGAGAAAAAGAAGAAGAAGAAGAAAAGAAGGGGGAAGGGGCCCGTAGTGACCTGGTCTTGTAGGCTAATCCCAATACACCCAGGAAGAATGGATGCCTGGAGGCTGTCAGGATTTAGACACCCACTTAAGTGAAACAATCTCTTGCCTGGGACATTAAAATGTGGAAGACTCAGAAATGCCAAGAAAGAAGCTGGCCTGATAGCCCACACCTATGATCCCAACCACTCCAGAAACTGAGGCAGGAGGAACGTGAGTTTAAGGCCTGGGTTCGATCCCACAAGACAAAACACAAAATAAGGATTCACTTTCCAGCCACAGCCTTGTGCATCTCTCTGGGAGCGGTGGGTGGTGATCTTGGGCTCCCAGTCCCTGGCAGCACCAGAGGTGGCAGGAGCCAACGCCCAATATCCCAGCTCCCTCTGTTCTCACTCATAGCTCCTATTGGGTCAGCCACAGCTACTGCCATATTTGTCCCCTGGAGGTCCCTTTCTTCTTCAGGCTCCTGATCAAGGGTAGACATGGATTTTCTTCCCTGACATGAGCCAAAACAAAGTCAGGAACCTATGGATCAACAGGACAAAATTGGGCTGGGCACAGTGGTGCACGTCGATGATCCCAGCAACTCTGGAGGCTGAGACAGGAGGGTCGCAAGTTCAAAGCAACCTAGCAAAATCCTGTCTCAAAATTAAAAATAAAAAGGTTCAGGAGATGAAGCTCAGTGGTAAAGCTCCCCTGGGTTCAATCCCAAGTTCCAAAAAAAAAAAAAAAAAAGACAAAATAGGACTGAAAAAGCAAACAGTAGGCAATTAATATTTGTTTAATGAATGAATAAAAACATGACTATTCAGATGTAACTAAAGACAACCCAAACCCAATTAGGTAATGCTACTTAAGGAGTGACCTTCCTGTTGATTTCATGGTAGACATTGCTGGAGGGGGGACATTCCTGTCCACTCACACCTTCCTTCTCTGGGAACACCCTTACCCACAACCCCTGGTGGAGGGGGACTGGCTGGTCACGCTTAAGTCACAGGACCTGTATATCCCCCAGCCACAGGGAACACATGGCCCAACCTCAGCCAATCAGATTGTTCTCACAGGACTTTGGAATTTGAACCCTAACAGACTCAGCCAGTCAGCGGCAGTAAGCAAAATGGATGGGTCAGGTTTAGGGGCTGAGACCCCTGTTTGGGCCACATGCAAGATAACTGCAATAACAAGGAGGGATGCAGGAAGAAAGGAAGAAAAGGGAACCAGCTATGTCATTCCCGACAGTACCTGACCCCACTCTCCACCCTAAAATAACTCCTTCGGTTTAGCTAAGGTTGTCTGGGCTGTGACACTCAGCAACCTAACCATAATCTGTTTCTTTCTCTGCCCGATAACTTGATCTCAACCCCTAACTTTGGTTGTGGAGGAGAGATATGATGGTGTGTGGCAAGAGCTCCAGGCAGGGAGGAAGCAAGGCACACCAGAGAAATGGAGAAAGAACAGGCTCAGGTGGAGGTAAAGAAACTGAAATAACAGCAACTGATGTAGAGAGGGAGGCAGAGAACAAAGGAGGAGTGAGAGGAGAGAGAGAGAGAGAGACCAAGGAAGTTAGAGCCAAAAAACTACCATTTATAGACACACACACACACACACACACACACAGACACACACACACACACACACACACACACACACACACACACACTATGGATCAAATAAGTGCTGCATCAGGTCTGAAATGTATATTTGCAAATGGGAAGGGAAATAAAAGGATGAGAGATCAAATGAACAGATCTTCTGATTCGTATTTGTAACAAGTGTTGAGTCTGCGGCAGGAAGCATCCGACTCTAACAGACATGGCCCTGAATATCTACTCCCTATTGGGCGTGTTGCATGACCCTCTGGAGTTCAGCCCTCATCCTTTCTGTGCCTCACTCACCTCGAAAACACAATTCAACTGATAGAAGAAGAAATGTCAAGGATAAGAATAACAATAATTCTCACAAAGTTTGTATGATTTACAAAATACTTTCTCATGCATTTTAAACTTTTAAATTGTATCGAAAATCTGTGGCATTATTGGGACTGGTCTTGTTTTATACACTTTGAGGAGACTAAGAGAGGTTAGGTCGCTCATCCAGAGTCACCAGTTTGAAAAGTGAAACGTCACACATCTCCCAACCGGAGGATTAAGATGACAAGTCTCTTAATTGGTCTTGCCAATACTCTGGACTCAGAATAGAAGGAGATGCCAGGAAAAGAAGCAATTTAGAGAAACTAGAAAATGTTCTGGGGGCAATGCTGCCATCATAAAAAGAAACTTCAATCAGGAAAGGGCCAAAGGAAAGTGTCTTTTCCAGGGACACGCCAACATTTCTCATTGTTTCAAGAGCACAAACCACAAAGAGAAAGCATCCTTTTTTCCTAAAAAACTGAATAAGTTGTTCAGTGTCAAAGTCCATAGACACACACACACACACACACACACACACACATACACACACACACACATCACTAAAAGATGATTCTCCCAACACAGGCTATGAATTGAGCAGATATAGTGTCTCTCTCTCCATCTTACAAAGGGAACAGGTCAAAGAGAAGTGATTGACCCACAGTCACACCTTTTTACAAACCAGCCAGTGCATCCCTAATCTCTTCACTGCTGCCTGCATCTCCTGGTTCCTCAAGGTGTAGATCACAGGGTTGAGCATGGGAGTCATGACCGTGTGGCTGATGGACACAGCCTTGTCCATGGGGAAGGGGGTAAAGGGCCGGGCATAGAGGTAAATGCTTGGAATGAAAATCATAGACACCACGATGATGTGGGTGGTGCAGGTGGAAGCTGCCCTCCTTCTCGCCTGCCCTGGGTGGGACCTCAGCATCACCAGGATGACCAAGTAGGAGGTCAGAAGGATGAAGAACCAGATGACATCCAGCATCCCACTGTTGGAGATCATGAGGAATTCCAAGAGGGAAGTGTCGGTGCAGGCCAGTCTCAAGACCTGGGGAACATCACAGTAGAAGTTGTCCAGGATGTTGGGGCCACAGAAGGGCAGGGGGAGCATCAAGGACAACTGGATAATGGAATGGAGGAAGCCTCCTATCCAGGCTGCCCCCACCAGTCCCACGCAGAGCTGAGCGTTCATGATGGTGACATAGTGGAGAGGCCGGGAGATGGCCACCAGACGGTCATAGGCCATCACTGAGAGGAAGAAGACCATGGCACCTCCCAGAAAGTGGAAGAAGAAGATCTGAGCCATGCACCCCTGGAAGGAGATGGTCTTCTTCTCAGACAGGAAGTCCACCAGCATTTTGGGGGCAGTGACGGAGGAGAAGCAGAGGTCTATGACAGCCAGATTTCGGAGCAGGAAGTACATGGGTGTGTGGAGCTTGGAGTCTGAGGTCACTGTGACAACAATGAGGAGGTTTCCCACGACGGTAGTGACGTACACAAATAGGAACAGCAGAAACAGGAGAGGCTGCAGCTCCTGAGTCTGTGAGAGCCCCAGGAAGACAAAATCTGACACCCAGGTGAGGTTCTGTGGTCCCATGGCGTCTTCTCCATACAGCTAAAGAAAACGAAACTCAGACATAGATGTTCCAAGTCACCACTTGCCCTGTGAAGGCTCAGGGGACTCAGACGGAGTCGTTGGGGTCCATCTGATGGGCATTCTCATATGCAGACCATGATACCTGGTGCTGCTCTGTCCCTGAAGGGTTCCCACGTGGGTGCTGGAATACAGATTCCTGAGATATCCTAGAGTCATCCAGAATTATGCATAACTTGCCTATCAAAGATGGAAATAGTCATAGGAAAACACTTGGAGTGAGGCAGATCTGGAGTCCGGTTCAGGTCTTCCTCATTTCCTTGAGATCAGACTGAGCATCTTACCTGTTCTGTCAGGATCTGAGCTTGCACATCTATAAGGTGGGAACAAAAAGGCTCTCTTTATAGAATTTTCTGTGGGCTAACATATAAAGTCTCTAGAATGATGCCTGGCATAATAAGCAGTAATTCCTCTCCTCTGCTAAGACTCCTAGTTTGAAGCCATCCCTCCTTCCAGTCTCTAAGATTTGGACACAACATTTAACACATGAAAATGTTAAGAGCTGGGGCTGGGATTGTGGCTTAAGAGGTAGAGCACTCACCTAGCATGTGTGAGGCACTGGGTTTGATCCTCAGCACCACATCAAAATAAAGTAAAGATATTGTGTCCACCTATAACTAAAAAATAAACATTTTACAAAAATATTTAGAGCTTTCACACGCCTGCTTTTCCTCCACAGTTCAATCATAAGGTCCTAGAGACTGGGGTCTTAATTTCACAATTTATTTGTACCCTTATGTGTCCATTCTTGTCTTGGTCAGTACTCAATGAGAATATGATGAATAATTATAGGACATCCAAGTCCTTGTGGAGGAACCTCTGAACCCAGCTGGATTCCTGGGTTACCCAGTTTCTTCCCAGTCCCCAACATAGGTATGGCTTACTTTGTAAGGTTCCACAGGACATTGTGGAGGCAAAGAGAGAGATGGGGGAGAGAATTCACTGCATTAAGAAACAGATGATGGATATTGCCTGAAGGTGACTGAGTTCTTCTGAAAGGACAGCAACTTTAGAAGATTTACTGAATCTAAGGGTAGAACAAAAAGGAAGAAGTTGAATGAAGAGAAATGGGAATAGAGGCAGTAAAGGAAATTACAGGGGTGGAAATGGAGTGATATAGGACAGGCAAAGGGTGGGGAAGGGGAAATACTGGCGCTGGGGAGAGAATGGGCCCATTTGGAGAAGCATATGGAGGGGAAGAGACATTGACAGAGTATGGAGTAAGTGGTCTCCCACCCCGTGTCCTGTCTCAGTCTCCCCCACCCTCTCTCCCCTGGACCATCACAATCTAGTTTCTCCTGGAGGTAATTCTCTTCTCATCCTTCACTTCCATATGCTCCCTTCCATTCCAGTTCTCCTTTTACACAGCTGCCCAGGAGATGTTTCAGTGCAGGTTGGACCATGCTCCTTTCTTGTTATAATCTTTAATGATTATTTTGTGCTCACAGCTTAAAACTCAAACTCTTTGAGTTACCTCAAATGCTTTACGGATAGAACCAGGGGAGAAAAACATACATTAACATGTGCGTGCAACTCCCTCTCAGAATTCCATAGGAAGTAATAAAATATTCCCTCCATATACCTTTCGAATCAGTATTCCTTGTCACCAATTAGTGCTTAAGGAATTCATATTTTCTACATATGCCATCTATTTAGTTATTACCATATCTTTGGTAATAATTCCTGTTCCTTTAAATACCTTTTGCTGTCTTTTCAACCTAAAAGCCCTCAGATATCCCCTTCTTCTCTTTGACTCCTTCCCCCATACAGAATTAACTATTCCTTTCTCTGAATTCCAATAATATTTTTCAAGTACCTCCATTTTAGCACTTACCATTTTTTCCTGTTGTCTGTCTGAATTACATTAGAAATTCAATAACATAGTAGGTTCAACAACTCTCACTTAGTAATTTCTTTAAAAAATTACCAACGTAATGTGTTAGCATTTAATTATGTGACAAAAAAATTATGGCTAGGTGGAGAATTTCATAGTTGATTTTCTTCATTTCTTTTTGTCCATTGCTCTTTGCATCTTCCCTTAAAATCACAGGGCCAATTCTACGTTGGGTTGTTTTTGTGGTAAGCTGGAGCATCTGTTTTTAACAGCATATTCTACCTGTTGTACTTCCTGGCTCTCTCCTGACACATTAGACTCACTCACATCAAGTCTATATCACTTGTTTCTTACTCCCGGCCTCCAGCAGATGTTGCAGGTGAGCAAACTCTGTCCTCGCACCTTCCTTCAGCCCAGAATGGGACCTTTGTGGTCTTACATCTTCTTGGAGATCTTTGCTGTAGCTGCAGCTTCCCAGCCCTGTCCATTCCTCATGTGTACGCTCAACCATGGGGCCCTAGAGGAAGTGGTAATAACCTTGGGAAAAACTATTGGACAGGGCTCAGGAATCAGAGCTGGGCTAATTACCACTGGGACCAAGGGAGAAATGGGAGTTGTTAAAAAGTTTCTATACGTCTCAAAACATATACTCTTTGAAAGGTCTTCCTTAGGGACCCAGAGTACCAAGAACACTGGAAATTTTAGAGATTTGGGGAATGTGGAGTTTGCAGGAAAACATCCAGAAGGATGAGGCCATCTTCCAAAGAAATGGATTCTCTAGTAGTTTTAGAAGAAACTATTTCTTAAATCATTGATTCTTACTCTTGAAAGAATCACCTAAAGGTTTGTTAAAAGACTGGCGTGCCCAGCCCAGACTTTCTCATTTGGCAAGTCAGTGGTAAGGCTAAGAATCTTACTAACCCAAGGCATTTGTAACGAGTTTTCTGTAAGCACTGGTGCATCTGTTCCAGGGACTGGACATTGAGAACCTCTAACTTGCTCATCCGCATGATGGAAAGTTCTCCCGTGGCTTTGTCAAGCTAAATGATTTGATTTTCCTTTCTTCTCTTTCTTCTTCTTTTAAACTGAAGTGATCTTAGGCAGTCATAGGTAGGAAATTGTTTGTACACTACAACAGAAACTTAATATCCCATAAACCACCTTCTTCTTTTTGCCAACAGACCACCACAGTTAATTCACCACTCATATCCAATTCTATTTGCACCAGCAATAAGGTGCTTGCATTCTTCACATGATAATTATTACCCTCGTTAATATAGTAGTTGGTACAGGAAACCCATAGATGCTCTTATTATGAGGAATTGATTTTAAAAACTCAATTTAACTAGAATTATAAACTCGATGTGATGTAAAAATGGTGTAACTTCTTAAGTAGAGTTCTCTTCTGGGTGAGGAAATGAAGATTCCACCTCTAAATGAAACGAATGAGAGCATCATATTGTGAGGAAGAGCATGCTGAATGGAAGGTGCCAATGTGGATATCTTGGGAAAAGAACAGTATGGCACAAACCAGATTTTTAATTTCCAAGAATTTTTTTCTCATTCCCTGATTATACCTTTATGAAATGCAATCTTATTTCGTGAATCTTGTTTTGTTAAAGCTTTTTCAAAGTGTCCCTTTCTCTGTCTTGATTATATTCATGTTAATCACCTGATTGTGATATGATACTATAGTTTTGCAAGATATATCTGTCTCCGCCTGTTTGGACTGCTAGAAAAGTTTATCTCTCATGGTTCTGGAGCCTGGGATATCTGAAATCAAGGCACTGACATATCAGGCATCTTATGAAGGTTCTGGCTTACAGAGCTGACTTCTCCTTGTGTCCTCATGTAGTGGAAAGAAGAGGGAATTCTCCAGGGTCTCTCTTATAAGGGCACTAATCCCATTCATGAGGGCTCCACCCTCATGTCTTAATCACCAACCAGGATACCATTACGTGGGCTATTAATGTTTCAACTTGTGGATTTGGTGGGGCACAGACATTCAGCTAATAGTAGTTACCATCAGAGGAAACTGGATCAAGGGAACATGAGAGCTCTGTTATTTCTTACAATTTCAGGTGAATCTACAATTACTTTTAAATGAAATTTAATTAAAATCTTTTTTTAAAGTTTTCTTCTTTTACTTATATTATTTTTGTTTTCTTATAGTTCATTTTTTTCAGTTTCTTGGGCTTTTAAATTTTGTTTTACTGTCTCTCTTTTAAGTTTATGTTAGTGTCTATCTTATATCTTTTATATTGTTATTCATCCGTCTGACAGTCTCTGGCTAACATTTAAAATTAAACCTGAAAATACTGACTGGAAGCACTGCGTGCATGATCAGGGTTGAGAACCTGTAGGTCTCACAAAGGCTGATCAGGTCTGTTGTTTTTCCAAAAGATCTCTGAGTGCCAATTTGGAAAGATGTCCTGGAACTGTTTAGTAATCTCTAAATAGAATCTTCTGGTTTTTCTGTAAGGGCTCAGATATTGGAGTTCTGCATTAGGGTTGATGGAGAGAACTAGGAGTGGGGTTTCCTTTTGCCTGCATAAGCACTTCCAAGCCCCTGAGCCCACTGATCTTATTCATGTTATTTGTTGGCTTCACTAGGCTTTTGATTTTATGACCCCTCTACATGACAGAATTTTCTCATTGTCAAGATTTTCTCTTACAGCCCGTTGTATCTCTTCCTGCTGCCAAAGGCTTAAAACTACCTGACAGACTCTATTGTTTGCCATTCCCAATGCTTTATTTCTTTTTCATCCTGGCTAAAATAATCAGATATTCACCTTTGTATTCCCCTTTATAGACTGGGATGACCATATGACGATGCTGGCCAACTAAGTCATGTAAGAATTCTACTGACATGGTCTAAGAAAGTTTTCCTTCCCAATAAACAGGAAAAGGTACATAAGTGCTTTCCTTCTAAAATTAAATTAATTTAATTTAATTTGAATTTTTGTGAAACTTGGGATTGAACCAAGGGCTTTGTGTAGGCTAGGTAACCATTTTACCACTGAGTTGTATCCTCAGCTCTCTGAATGAATGTTAATATAAATATATGATTCCTGAGCTTTGGCAGGCATATTGCCATCATGTGGGGAAAAGTAAGGAATTGTAGAACAACCCACTAGAATCCCTAACATTTTTGAGCTACTAAATAACCAACTTGAAATTTCCTGTTGTCTAGTCATGTATTAGCATGAAATGATAACTTTCTCATTATCAAATCTGCTGTCATTTGATTGTCCTGTTATTTGCAGCCCAAACATCTTATTTATCTATATTTCAAAGGTTGTAGCTATTGTTTTCTAAAGAATGCACACACCCATTTCAGCTGCATCATATGGTAAGCATCACATTTTAAGAGGGAGATGTCGCTGAACAAGAGTGAATGACCGAAGACTTGACCAGGATGGTGGAGTCAGGAAACTAATACCAATGGGACAATCAAGGGAGTGCAGATATTTTATCTTGAGAACAGATCATTTGGAGGAGGTGAAAAATATCATCAGATATTTTAGTGCAAAAAAGTGAAAAACCCACTCCCACCTTCTGTCCCTGAACAGTAGAGGTTGCTCCATCATGGTCCACTTTGAGAAAAAGGAAACTGAATTCAGGAAAGTCGCAACAATTTTGGGCATTTGCACGATCCCCGCCCTATGTCTGCCTTGTCCACTCACCTGCCATCTGCCACTGTGGACCTCTGGACGGCTCTGATGCTGAATGCCCTCAACTGTCCACACCCCCACCCGATAGAGAAGAAGGACTCTGGTTTACTTCCCCCAGCTTCACCCCCTTTCAGCAGGAAGCTGTTTGGAGATGTCATTACCCATTTTTCCATAGAAATGGAAAATAGGAATTGACAGTGGGGAAATGTCACAGTGGTCCACTTTATGCTTTGAATATGACCCTTGCTACTCTGCCACTGCAACTTATTTTTTAAATAGATGTGTTTCTTTTTCTTCCTCTCTCCATGCTCCTCCCTAATCTCAGGGGAAACAGGATTACCTTTCTTCCCCATCCTAGGCAGAGTTACCCGTCTCTGAGCACACACCCACCACAGGATGGTGGGGATGGTACCAGAAGATCTCAGAAATGACTATCTCCCAAATTAACAAACAAATTACAACTCCAAGAGAACATGTGGAATGTAGCCTTCACATCACCTCTTTAAAAGCCCCCTGTTCCTGCTGATGGGAGAAGCACAGCATTTGGGACAGGACTCCTGTGTGTTTCTCTTTTGCTAGAAAAACAATGAACCTTCTTTTTTACTTTTTCTCAGAATAAAAATAAAATAAAATAAAATAAAATAAAAGGGTGAAAAGCCTGTTCCCAGGGATCACACAGCTCAAATAAGACACAAAATCCACTTCCATTTCCCTCAGTGCTCATTTCCAAAGTTTGGCTATGAATATGGGGAAATGTATGAAATGGAAAAGGAATAGAAGTGAAGGAAGATAGTAAACTCATTTATGGCTTAGAGAGAAACCAAGAAGAGCCTAAGACTTTTATTTCTTGGATGAAATGATTGCTGGAAAGGAAATAGGAACAAAAAAAAGCTTCAGTAGTATCTTCTTAACTTTGGATCAATATTTATTTGTTTGTTTGTTTTGGCTTAAACCAACACAACTTTATTATTTTTTGGTTCAGGGGATGGAGTTCAGAGCTAACAGTGGATCTCACTGGCTAAAAGCAAGGTGCCAACACAACTGTATTCTTTCTGGAAGTTATGGGACAGCCCCTTACCTTGCCATTTCCAGCTCCTGTGTTCCTGTATTTCATCTGTATTCCTCATCTCTTTTTTGTTTTGTTTGTGTTCTTTTTAAATTTTAATTTGTTATATATAACAACAGGATGCATTATAATTCATATTACACATATAGAGCACAATTTTTTATATCTCTGGTTGTACACAAAGTAGTCTACCAACCAAGAAAAGACCAGGACTGGACGGATACACAGCTGAATTCTACAAGACCTTTAAAGAAGATTTAATAGCATTACTCTTCAACTTATTTCAGGAAATAGAAAAAGAGGCAGCACTTCCAAACTCATTCTAGGAAGCCAATATCACCCTGATTCCAAAACCAGGCAAAGACACATCCAAAAAGAAAAAGAAAAAGAAAGAAAGGAAAAGAAGAGAAAAAAGAAAGAAAGAAAACTTCAGACCAATATCTCTAATGAACATAGATGAAAAAAATTCTCAAAATTCTGGAAAATCAAATACAAAAACATCAAAAAGACAGTACACCACAATCAAGTGGGGTTCATTCCATGGATCAATATTATACAGAGACCTTCACGAAAGGATGCATACCCCACAGGACACAGAATAAATACACAGAAATAGAGAGAAGTGAAAAATATATTTTGAAATTGACAGAAGGGAAGAAAGAGCAGTAGAGAGGAAAAAGTGAAATGGTCAAGATACTTGGAAAATTTAAAATGAGTAATGTATATATTATGGTTTAGATATGAAGTGTTCTCCCAAAACTCAGGTGTGAGATGATACAAGAATTTGCAGGGGCAAAACGATCAGATTATGAAAGGTATAACCGAATCAGTGGATTAACACACTGATATGGATTAATTGGGTGATAACTATAGGCAGGTAGGGTATGGCTGGAGCAAGTAGGTCACTGAGGTGTGCCTTTGGGATTTCTGTTTCGTCCTTAGTGCTCTCTCTCTCTCTCTCTCTCTCTCTCTCTCTCTCTCTCTCTCTGTCTCTTCCCCTCTCTCTCTCTCCCTCCCGCCCACCCTCCTTCCCTCCCTCCCTCTCTCCTCTGTTTCCCGGTTACCATGTCCTGGTCTGCTTTGCTCCACCATGCCCTTCCATCATGATGTTCTCCTTCATCTTGATCCCAGAGCTGTGAAGTCAGCTGACCATGGACTGAATCTCTGCAATCATGAGCCAAAATAAACTTTCCCTTCTCTAAGTTATTCTGGTTGAATATTTTGGTCACAGAAATGCAAAAACTGACTAAAACAGCAATTGGTAATGAGAAATGAGGATGTTGCTGAGACTAACTTGACAATGTAGTTCAGAAGCCTTTGGAACTGATTTTCACAGGAGAGGAATTTTTGAAAAGCTTAGAGATATGTTGAGAGCCATAGCTGAAGGGGTCCCAGCAAACTTCCAGCTGCCAGCAAACTTCCAGCTGCCAGCAAACTTCCAGCTGCCAGCTGATGATTGGCTCACAGCGGCCCCAGCAACATCTAGCTGATTGGCTCCTCGGCGGTGATGCTCATTGGGCTGTTTCCCTGCCCTTTCAGGCCACGGAGCTGCTCATAGGGGGACTTCTTTGGCTCTGCCCACACGACCCAGCCAATTGGCCTCAAGAGCAGGAGGATTGGGGGAGGTGGAGAGGCTTGTGTTGGGGGTGAGAGGCTTGTGGGAAGCCAGTGGTGGCAGTTGGGCTCTGAGGGTTTTTTCCTGAGGAGCTGTTTTGTTTGGCGTTTGTAGTTCTAAAAATAAAGTTAGTTTCTTTTGACAAGTGGCTCCTGAATTGTGCCCAGCCAGACTGCAGCAGAGATACAAGGTGGAAGATCTTTAGAATATTGTAAATGGAGCTTAAGGGACAATTCTTGTGGGGCCTCAGAAGACCAGAATGCTGATAAGACTGTGGACAATAAACTCTGAACACTTGAAGCTTCAGAGGTTGACTCTGTTGAAAATTGGACTAGAGGACATTCATGTTCTGGCAAAGAATTGTCCACATTTTCCCCATGTTCTGAGATTTTTCTGTGATGCTAAACTTAAAGGTGATGGACTAACCTAGTAGAGGAAATTTCATGGAAGAACAATGTTCAAGTGGTAACATGGATGTTGCTGTCATAATTAGGAGCAGAAAAAAAAAGCAGAAAGATTTGAAAATCTTGCTGTTTGGTCAGAAAAGCACACGGAAAACTGGGGCTAAGGAAGGTGTGGTTAATAAAGAGATTATAGCCACTAAAGAGGTGCTAAGTACTTTGAAGAGAACAATTGGAAAGATGGCTTGAGGGCATCTCAGGAATTGGCATGATCACACTCAACCCAGGTTCAAGGCTTGTAGAAGTAAAAATTCCTTTGAGAAATGACTGTTAATGGTAAATTTGAATTGTTAATTTTATTGGATTAAAAAATGCCAAGGATTAAGAGGCTTATGGGTGTGTCAATGAGGGTGTGTGTAGAAATAACTGGCACTCCTGATATGGAGGTCCTCTCTAAGTGTGGTCAGCACTGTCTAATAGGATGATGGCTTGGATATAATAAAAATTGGAAAGACAAGAAAGCAGCAGCAGATGCAAGCTCTATTCTTCTTGAACCAGTTCTTGATTGCTGCTGAGGATATTTAATTCTCATCTCTTCCCTCTTCCAAAGCAGAATCTGTCAATGATTCCTCAGAAGCTTTGGGTAGCACCGTTGATCTCTCTGGTTCTGGGGATTCAGCCTCTTGGACTGTGCAGCTACTACTTACTAGTTCTTCCAGCTCTCTAGCCTACAGACGGCCACTGTGGACTATCCAGCTTCTGGTTGAGAAAGCCAACTTAATAAGTCCCCTTTTTATAATTATACTTCCTGTTGATTGTGTTCCTCTAGAGAACCCTGAATAATACAGACACCATGGGGGCACCCTTCTTGCACAAGGTGAAGGATGAGGGCAGGGAAGACCTAGGATATTGTTTTACGTACTTTGTCATTCAGACACTCAGAGGCTGCTACAGCCATGTTCCCAGGAGTCTCAATTAGTGCTCAAGATCGTGGCAAATTTTAGCTTCAACATAGTGCTAATTCTGCAAGAATGCAGGATGCTGGAGTTAAGGGGTCATGGATTTCCACCAGGATTTCAAAGGAAGTTCTGGGAAGTCAGGCAAAGTATAACAAGGTTGAAATCCCTGATACATGAAGATGTGAGAAGATAGCTGAAGCTGCAGTGGAGACTGCTGAGATTAACAGAGGACAGTACTATGGAACATCTGCTGATGAAAACTGCAGGAATCAAATACAGACAAGATAATATAGAGGCCACGTGTGCTGCAACCAACAAGACCACGGGGTCAGGGCCACACAAGAACCTTGGAGAGAATATCACTTTGTCATGTGCCCCAGATGATGGATGTGAAGCTGCAGAACTTGTTTGCCCAGTTGGATTCTGGTCTTCTTTTGGTCCTATCCATTCTTTCTATACCACTATTTATCCCTTTTGGAATGGAAATACTTACTCTGTGCCATTGTATATTGGGTATATGCAACTTGCTTTTGATCTTTACAGGGGAAAATATCCAAGGGTTTGCCTGGAGTCTCAGATGAGATTTTGGCCTTGGAATTTTGGTAATACTGGGACTGTAAGACTATGGAAACTCTTATAAGTGGACTAATTTGTTATTCCATTGTGAGATGGGTGTGAGTTATTGGGGGACTTGGGCAGAATGCTATGGTTTATATGTGAGGTGACCCCCAAAAGCTCATGTGTGAGACTATGCAAGGAAGTTTAGACGGGAAACAACAGGTTGATGAGAGCCTTCACCTAACCTGTGCATTAATCCACTGATATGGATTAACAGGGTGGTAACTTCAGGCCATCAGGGTATGGCTAGAAGAAGTAGGTCACTGGAGGCTTTTGTGGATATTTTGTCCTTGGTGAGCAGCGTGCTCCCCCACTCCTTCCTGGATGCCATCTTCTGAGCTGATTTCCTCTGCCGTGCCCTTTTCCCGTGACATTCAGTTTCACCTCTGGCCCAGAGTTATGGAGTCTGCCAACCGTGGACTGAGCCTTGGAAACCATGAGCTGAAATATACTTTCCCTCCTCTAAATTATTCTTGTTGACTATTTTGGTCATGTTAACCCAAGGCTGACTAAAACAGTATGCCCCCTGTCCTCAATAAGATCTCATTCTAGAGTGGGAAGTTCAGGAGAAAGGCAAAGCAAAGCATGCATGGGGTGCAGCCTTGGAACTGAAATCATTAACCCAAAGTTTGAACTTTAATAGCCATGGTCCTGTACTCTTTGGCCTTTGTTCCCCAACCGTATTATGCCATCCTTCTCTCAGCCACACTGTCACTATCCAAATGAAGGAAATATTACGTTGGATAATGTCTTGGTTTGTTATACTGCTACCCCAAATACCTGAGGCTCAATAATTTATTAAGAACAGAAATTTATTTTCTCACAGCTCTGAAGGGTGAGAAGATCAAGATCAAATCCCTGGAAGGTTTGGTTGACTGGAGAGGATTTCTCTTTGCTTCCAAAATGGTGCCTTCTTGCTGCAGCCTCTGGAGGGAAGGAATGCTGTGTCCTCGAACGGTTAAAAATGAAGGGCAATCCCATTCACAAGGGAAGAACCCTGAAGGCCTATTCTCCTCCAAAGTCCCCACCTCTTAATATTGGCCGGTTGTCTTAAACCCATTTCTGCTGCCATAACAAAACACCACAGATGGAGTAAATTATAAAATAAAAATGTATTCCTCACAGCTCTGGAGGCCGGGAAGTTTTACATCAAGTTGCCAGTATTGTATGAGGGTTTTCTGGCTGTGGGATGACATGGCAGAGGGCATCACCTGAAGAAAAGTGGTAGCATTAGAGTTCAGGTCACTCTTCCTGATTTTACAAAGCCATTAATGCCACCATGGGGGTGTCTTACCTCTTCTAAGTACCAAAAAAGCTCCTCTTCCAAATACCATCAACATATAAATTTGGATATTAAGTTTCCAAGTCATGAAATTTGGGGAAACACCATAGCAGGTAAGTAACATATTTTGAAGATTGTCCAGGAAGTATTTAGCAGAGAAAGAACAAAATCAAAGGGAAAGTGCCATTACAGGAAACACCTGGACAATGTTAAAAGTCAGAGCACTAAAAAAAAAAAAAAGTCAGAGCACTGCCAGGTGTGGTAGTACACACCTGTAATTTCAGCATCTTGGGAGGCTAAGACAGGAGGATCACAAGGTCAGAGCTATTCTCAGCAACTTAGCAAGGCACTGAGCAACTTAGTGAGACTTTGTCTCCAAAGAAAAAAATAAAAAAGGCTCAGTGGTTAGGCATTCCTGGATTCAATCCCTGGCAAAGAAGGAGGAGGAGGAGGAGGAGGAGGAGGAGGAGGAGGAGGAGGAGGAGGAGGAGGAGGAGGAGGAGGAGAGAAAGAAATGGGGAAAGAAAGAGTTGGACTATTTCCTAAATACCACAGTGGGAATGAGGTGGGGAGAAAAGAACATGATTGTCCTGGAGTTAAGACAAAGCAGTTGATCATTCATCAGACATTCATCTCTAGGTTTTCCTTTGTGATCCTGGGAGAGTCTGAGTTTCAGATACCATCCATATCTTCTGGCCCTAAACTTAAAGTCAGAGGAACAAACCTTTTCCCCTTACTTTCTGTTTAGCTTTGAACAAGTCACCACTCCCTGAATTTTCTCATTCGTAAAACTCTTTAATAATGATATATCCACCACCAATTTTGTGGGGGGAAAAAAAACAAGAATAAAGTGTGAAAGTGCCTGACCTAGTACGTGACCCAGGAGGAAGTTTTTAAGAAATAGTGGTGTAATCTGATTTGTTGTACTTTATAAAGACTCGCTGCCATCTTTTCACATGAGATAGCACAAGTTCAGAGTGAAGATCTGTCTTGGAAGTCAACCTATTTAAAGTTCACTCCCTGCTGCAAATCACTAGGCGTTTGCCTAGTCTCTTCATGGCTGCCTGCATCTCCTGGTTCCTCAGGGTATAGATCATGGGGTTGAGCATGGGAGTCATGACGGTGTAGCTGATGGACACAGCCTTGTCCAAGGGGAAGGGAGTGAAGGGCCGGGAGTAGATATAGATACAGGGAATGAAGATCATGGAAACCACAATAATGTGGGTGGTGCAGGTAGAAGCTGCCTTCCTCCTTGCCTGCCCCGAGTGGGACCTTAGCATCACCAGGATGACAGTGTAAGAGACGAGGAGGAGGAGGAACCAGATGAGAACCAGCATCCCACTGTTGGAGATCATGAGGAGCTCCAGGAGGGATGTATCTGTGCATGCGAGTCTCAGTACCTGGGGAACATCACAGTAGAAGTTATCCAGGACATTGGGGCCACAGTAAGGCAATGGGAGCATTAGAACCAGCTGGACAATGGAGTGGACAAAGCCCCCTGCCCAGGCGGCCACCACCAGCCCCACACACAATCGAGTGTTCATGATGGTGACGTAGTGGAGGGGTCGGGAGATGGCTATGTACCGGTCGTAGGCCATCACGGAGAGAAAGAAGACGGTCCCACCTCCCAAGAGGTGGAAGAAAAAGATCTGGGCCATGCATCCCTGGTAGGAGATGGTCTTGGTCTCATGAAAGAAGTCCACCAACATCTTAGGGCAGGTGACTGTGGAATAGCAGAGGTCGATGACGGCCAGATTTCGGAGCAGAAAATACATAGGCATGTGGAGCCGGGGGTCGAAAGTCACTGTAACCATGATGAGAATGTTTCCCACGACAGTGGTGATGTAGACAAATAGGAATACCAGGAACAGGAATTCCTGGAGCTCCCGGGTTTGTGAGAACCCTAAAAGGATAAACTCTGACACCCATGTGATGTTCTGTGGTCCCATGGGGTCTTCCCCATGTGCCTAGAGAGGAGCAAAGAAAAAAATCAAGAAAATTTAATTCTTTTTCTTTGGAAGGTCAGGTTTGAGTTGATCAAAGTCACTGCTGCGTGCCATTCTGAGATGCAGCTTGGGGGAGCCTTCCTTCCATGAGGATAAATACATATTTAAGCATCAAGGGAAATCTTCGTATGTGGTAGCTTCAACAGCATGGCTTGGCCTCCCTGAGAC
Source organism: Ictidomys tridecemlineatus (assembly GCF_052094955.1). Taxonomy (NCBI): domain Eukaryota; kingdom Metazoa; phylum Chordata; class Mammalia; order Rodentia; family Sciuridae; genus Ictidomys; species Ictidomys tridecemlineatus. The sequence continues at coordinate 32,194,606 of NC_135479.1, read as the reverse complement.
AGCCCCTATCCTCGGACCCTACACTCCCAACCCTCAACCTCCCACTTGATCACTGACTTCTGAAATGCCGAGAGCATACTTCATTATTTTATCTTATGTCCTTTATCCCCACTAAGAGTATGACTGCCAGGCACAGTGGCACATACCTGTAATCCCAGCAACTTCGAAGGCTGAGGCAGGAGGATCACAAGTTACAGGCTAGCCCCAGCAATGTAGCAAGACCTGTCTCAAAATTAAAAATTTAAAAAGGGCTTGGGATATAGCTCAGTGGTAGAGAACTCCTGAATTCAATCTCCAGAATGCAAAAAGGAGGGGTATCTGTGAAAAGGGAGAAGACTGTGTGCAGCAAGATTACAAACTGCTGGAAATGTCTGGAAAATGATGATGCATACATTAAAATTCAGCACAATAGCAAGGCATTGTGGCACATGCCTGTGATCCCAGAGACTTGGGAGGCTAAGGCAGTAGGATCACAAGTTCAAGGCCAGCCTCGGCCACTTAGTAAATCCCTAAGTTACTTAGCAAGACCCTGTCTCAAAAGTTTTAAAAATTAAAAATAAGAGCTGGGAATGTGGTTCAGTGGTTAAGTGCCTCTGGGTTCAATCCCTGATACCAAAAAAAAAAAAAAAAGTAAAAAGAAAACTCAGTACACTACTCTCTCTATTTGGTACACTACTCTTTCTACCGGTGGGTGTATAAATATTTCCATGGTAGATGAAAAGTCAATGATACACTCATTTTGATCCCAATGTCTTTGTGTTACTTGAATATTTTTACTTTGAACAATGCACAAGTCATGGTGGAAAGAATGGATATGAAAATAATACATGCATGGATTTTATCACCTAGAAGTGTAGGTGATACAAAAAATGATTTTGTAATTCTTATAATTGTACATAAAATTTATATATAATATGCCTGATATAAATTTCACAAAACAAATTAAAAAATCATACCATCATTACCATCAGCCCACTCCCAAATACCAGGTAGCACTCTCAACTCTCTCAGCAATTTACCTGTTAGTATAAATGAATTTCCATTCATTCCCGAGAGCCAATTATGATCTTGAGAGATGTGATAGACATGCGCCTGATGCTAGAAGATGCTTGTGAATGTTGAATGATTCAAAACTTATCTTTTAAAATTATTCATGACTTATTATTACCTATGGAGAAAGAATTCAAACTTATCTCAAATTCATCAGTCATTGAAGATGTTCAATTAAAATATAACAAGGGGCAATTCATTTCTTGAATTATCACATTGATAAATAATTTTTAAAACTTGTAAACTCAGCACTATTGAGAGTTTGGAGAAATAGCAAATCACTGGTAGTGTAATCATTCTGAAGACAATTTGAAAATATGTATTAAAACCATAAATGATTCGTACTCTCTGACCATTAATTTCTCTCTTGGGCATCTGCTCTAAGAGAACAAAAGTTAATTTTTTAAATGTATGGTTAAAGTTGTTCATCACAGCAGTAAAATATCAGTATAATATCAATAAGAAACATTGCAAATGCACAACTCTAAGACATCGGTTAAATTAAATGTGGTACTTGTGAAATACTAGTTAGCAATAAATACATTTAATTATATGGGATTTTGTTTTACTATGTAGTGCTGTTGTTTTATATTTTAATTTTTTTTTGAGAGAGAAATATTTAATATTTATTTTTTAGTTTTCGGTGGACACAACATCTTTATTTTATTTTTATGTGGTGCTGAGGATTGAACCCAGTGCCCCGTGCATGCCAGGCGAGCACATTACCACTTGAGCCACATCCCCAGCCCAGTGCTATTGTTTTAAATGGAGAATTACAAAACATTTTGTTAAAATATGTTGATATGCTCTATGTATTTTATATATGTTATAAAGGCAAAGGGAAAAAAGACCAAAATGTAACAATGTCTACAATGGTTACATCTGGTTGGTGGGACTGACTGAATACATATTTTTATCCTTTATAATCTTTTTTATTTCTCATATTTTATAGTCATAAAATTTTAATAAAACCCCAAAGTAGTACTACAATAAAACCAAAAGGGAAACAAGATAAAGACTGAGCGGCTTCTCAGGGTTACCCGGCACCAGCAGTGTCAAGGGCTAAAGACAACCCAGGTGTGGAAGGTGTGGATTTCAGGGTACAGGAAACCACAGAGCCCTGAGGAAAGTCAAGAGGAAATAGAGGAGAAGAGAGGTACAAGTGATGGGGAGAGGAAATGCCCCCCAGCCCCCCACCCCTGTGGACAGAAGGAACCATTGCAGAACCACCTGGTTCCTTTCCTCCTAATAATCAGTTCTCCTTCACAGTTCCCAGGGTCTCTTTAATGGGCACATCCTGTTGGCAGCCACAGGTCCTTTCTCCTCCACATCCCTGTGCCATGTGGACCAGTGAGCTGTCATTATCATTCTGTAATCATTCTTTTTTTTTTTTTTTTTGGATGGTGCTGGGGATTGAACCCAGGGCCTTGTGCATGTGAGGCAAGTACTCTACCAACTGAGCTATACCCCAGCCCTCTGTAATCGTTCTTATTCCTTCTCTACCCCAACATCACCTTCCTTTCTGGATCTACTTCTGCCTCTTATGCCCCGGCCCAGCTAGATTTCTCCCTTGCATTCTGCACGCGTTGTCACCAAGGCTCATTAGTTCTTCCTCTGCCTGACTCATCGCTATGGGCTTCCAAGTGCCTGCCTGCCTCTAGGTTGAGCTCCGTTTTAATCCACATTGTGCAATACAGCACATATGTAAACTTCCTAAAAGACATCTTCCCCCTTTTGTTCAAAGTGCTTTCAAAAATTTCCATGGCTATTTATTGTCAGTGGAACAGGGCTCACATTTAGATGGGTCTTAGGGGCTTCCTCACCACTCGCCTCCTCCCTTTCTTTCTAGACCTATCTTCCACTTACTAGAAACCATTTATTGTTCTAGTAGATGTGATTGTCATCAGAGTAAATAGTTATTCAGTGTTTACTATGTGCCATGGTGAACATTTTAAGTATTATCCTATTTAATCCTCACATATTGGTCTGATGCTTATAAAGTATAGTACATGAATAATTCATATGTATTTATACATAAAAGACCTGGGGCTTGAAGAGGGTAAATAACTTCCCCAGATCACACTGAAAATGAGTAGCAGAGCGGGGATTTAAGCCAGGTCTGACTGGCCCCAGAATCTGCATTCCTATCACCAATCTCTTCTTCCTTTCTCCCCTCTAAGACTCCTCTAAGACTCCAACCAAGCTGATCTCCTCCTGGGTTTCTCTGTCTTAGTGCTTTTCACTGGGTCAGGGCCCTGCTCCACCAGAACTGCCTTTCAGAATTCTACCCATTTTTTTAAAATTCATTTTGTGGTTTCTTCTTAGACATGACAGTAGAATCCATTCTGATAAAATTATACAAGCATAGGATATATCTTATTCTAATTAAGACCCCATTCTTGTGGGTAGGCATGATGGGGGTTCACTTACAGAATTCCATGTGTGTACATAGGAAAATTATGTTACATTTATGCTACTGTCTTTTCTATTGAAATCTACCCCTCTTTGAAGGTTCACTGACAGTTAGCTCTTCTATAACACTGCACGTGTTGGCATTTTTCCATGAGGACAGCCCTGTCCCGTCATATGGATTGTAATTTCACTGCAAGTCCAGGAAGTTGAGTACACTGTGGCACCTAGAGCCCACAGAGTCTTCCTACAAATGGTTCCCAAATGAATGCTTGATTGCCTGATGGTGGATGGAGTGCTGTGGTGGGCCAAACCACTGAGAGTTGAGAAGAGAGGAGACACTGGAAGACAGAGAGCAGTTTGAGAAATCTTGAAGTAAATCCAAGAATCCTACTTCCTAACTTGACCAGATTTGTGAACCTATAAGCATCATCTCAGTACAATCAGCACTCTTTCTGCAAACTTGCAAGAATCTTTGGGAATGCTTCTCCCACCTACCTGTACAGAGAGTACATTTAGAGGGACTCTAGACAGGAAAGGAAATAATGCGATATAGGGGAAGGACACAAATGCATGGGGAAAGGGAAGGATTCCAGGTGCCTTTCTGTTGTTTCTCAGTCATGTCTTCCACAGGTCTCTGCTCTTAGGAAATCAGTCCACATGGTACAAAGAGGGAGCAGGTGAGGAGGAATACGTGGGCTCCAAAAATAAGAGAGAATCTACTCTGTGACAATTTGGGAACAATAATAGTTTTCAATAAACACAAATTTTAAGAACAGGGAGGGTAAGGTGAAAGGGTGGAAGCAGGAAGGAATGAAACTCAGGAGTGAGTGGGAGAGGTGGTAGGCAGGAGAAGGAGGAAGGTGGAGAAAGAGAGGAGAACTAAAAAGGAAACACTAGAGGGTGGGAAGTGTAAGAATAAGACCTGGTTGTATTTTCTCCTAGGGGTGGGAAGAAGCTGCATGGTGGATGTGGGAGGCGGGGGAAAGAACAGTGCATGTCTATATTCTGCTCTCTCTCCCACCTTCTGTCCTAAATTCCACCTAACACATAAACCAATGTAGACAAAAGTCTTAGTTCTAGATACACGTAGCTGTTCTCCAAATGTCATTGCTCCAGAATTCTTGCCCAGTGGCTTCTTCATACCTTCCCCTCTCCCCACTTGTCTCACCCTAGGCTTTGGCAGGAGATTCCTCAGTGTTGACTTGACCACAGGAAGGACACTGGAGCCTCACCTACCTCCAGCCCAAAGTGGCCAAGGAGATTTAGAGCCTCGCATTTTCTTGGTCACCCTTGTCCTGCAGCTGTATTCTTCTGTCCTCTCTCAGACCAGGAACACATATAGGATTGGCCTTAAGGGAAGGGATATTCCTCGGAGGACAAAACTTAGGCTTAATTCTTGAAGTGAAGCTGAGCTCAGACTGCTGAAGGCAAAGGAGCAATGGGAGTTATTAAAAAGTTTGTGAGCTGTTGCATCAGATGCACACAATCATTGAGAGACTGTCTTGGGGCCAACACTTCAGGAGTAGAGATCATAGGACCAAGATGAAGAATGAAAGCCCTGAAGGCATGTGAATTGCCAGGGAGGTGATGAGAACCAAAGTCCTTATGTTCAGCACCATGGACAGGGAAATGTGTCCACCTCCTATTGCCCTTGTAGTTGGAAAAGCCATCTGTATCCTAGAACAGTCCAGGTCACCCCATCCAGAGAAGCTTTGAAGCCTTTCTCACATATACTTCTCATCCCAACTTTTGGAATGCTCTCTTCACAGCCAGAGGGACCTTCTCAATATAAACTAAGTTCATTTATTCACATACCTTAAAAACCATTATTTAAAGTCAGGCATGGTGTCAGATGCCTGTAACTCCATTGACTCAGGAGGCTGAGGATCACAAGTTCAAAGTCAGCCTCAGTAATTTAGTGAGACGCTAAGCGACTTAATGAGACCATGTCTCAAAATGAAAAGTGTGAACTGTGATGAAGCTCAGTGCTTCATGCAATACCCAGTGCCCCTGAATGCAATACCCAGTGCCAATAAAAATCATTTAAATATACAATTCAGTGAGTTTCAGTTATTTTTACAAGCTTGCATATTGCCACTGCTATTTAATTCCAGAATACTTTCATCACTCCTAAAAGAAACCTTGTATCCTTTAGTAGTCACTTTTCATTCTGCTCTCTCCCCAGTTCCTGGCAACCAGTAATTTTTTTTGTCTCTATGGATTAATCTTTCCTGGACATTTTATATAAGTGGAAATGGGTTTTTATGTATGTCTTATTTCTTTCACTTGTGTTTTCAAATTTCATCTATGTTGTAGCATATATCAATACTTCATTCCTTTTATTCCACGTTTTATTGGTGCATAATAGTTGTACATAATGATGGAATTCATTGTTACATATTCATACATGCACATGATATAACAATATAATTTGACCAATGTCATTCCCCATAATTTCCCCTGGTCCCTTTCCTCTCCTCTACTGATCTCTCTTTCATTTTCATGGAGTGTGCAGTCTGGCTGAGCACAAATAACAGGGAGGTCACAAGCCACTTGTAGGTTCAAAACAGGAACTACTTTATTGCCCAAACCCCACAGAAACTCCGCAAGAACCAACGGGAACTCAACGGGAACTCCGAGAGAACTCAAAAGTAGCAGGCACCCTAGGTAGCAGGAGCCGCCCCATTGCCGGACAGCAGAGGTCCACATACACAACTGAATACACAGCCTGTTTCAATTCAGCATCATCCAGTTACAGCAATCAGTCATTATCTTAATAATTATACACAGCTTAACTTAATTATCATCATCTTAATGGCTTGATGGTGTTACTTCTCAACCACTCCTTCTGGCAAAATGCCAGGTGCCATCCTGACTTGGTTGTGGCTCTCAACAATGGAGTTCCCCTTTTCTTTCTTCTCTAGCTTTAAATGTATGAGAGAAAACATATGACCCTTGACATTCTGAGTTTGGTTTAATTGGCTTAACATTTTCCTAACATCATTCTTCTTTATGGCTGAATAAAACTCCATTGTGTATATATACTACACTTTCTTTACCCATTCATCCATTAACAGACACCAAGGCTGGTTACATAGGTTGACTATTGTGAATTGTGCTGCTATGTGTATTTTTCACTATAGTATGCTGGATTTGAGTCACGTGGTGGTTCTATCCCTGGTCTTTTGAGGAACCTTCATATTTATTTCCATAGTAGTTGTACTAATTTAAAATCCCATCAACAATGTAAAAGGTTCCTTTTTTTCCACATCCTCTCCAGCATTTATTATTATTTGTGTCCTTGATGGCTGCCATTCTTACTGAAATGAGATGAAATCTCCGTGTGGTTTAGATTTGCATTTTCCTAATTGCTAATAATGTTGAACATTTCTTCATATATTTGTTGGTCATTTGTATTTCTTCTTTTGAGAACGCTCTATTCAGTTTATTTTCTCATTAAATTAATTGAGTTATTGAGGGGGTTAGTATTGAGTACCTTTTTAGTTCTTTATATATTTATATATTCTGGATAGTGTCGGATTGATGCAATCACAACACCAAAGTTAGGGGCATATATATTCATATATCTTCTTAGTGGATTGTTCCCTTTATCAGTTTGAAGTGACCTTCTTTGTCTCTTCTGATTAATTTTAACTTGAAGTCTGCTTTGTCACCTATGAGAATAGTACTCCTGCTTGTTTGGGGGCTCCATTTGCATGGTATATCAATTTCATCTTTTTCACTTTCAGCCTGTGGCTGTCTTTGTCTATAAGTTTAGTCTCTTGAAAGGAACATATGGCTGTGTATTGTTTTCTAATACATTCTGCCAGCCTATATTTTTTAATTGGAGAGTTGAGATCATTTACATTCAGTGTTATTTTAAGTACATGTTTATTAATTACTGCCATTTTATTTATTTCTAATGTTTGATTGGTCTTTTTCTCATTTGCTTAGTTGCTCTTCAAATTAGATTAATTAATTTATGAACTCTGGGATTTGTTTTTTATTTCTTCTATGTGAATTATTTCTTTAAGTATTTTCAATAATGCTGGCTTAGTAGTCATGAATTCTTTCAGTTTCTGCTTATCTTGGAAGATTTTTATTTCCCTGCTGATTCTGAAGGATAGTTTTGATGGATATAGAAATCTTGGTTGATAGTTATTTTCTTTCAGGACTTGAAACACATCATTTCAAGACCTCCTGAATTTTGGAGTTTGAACTGAGAAATCAGAAATTATCCTGATTGGCTCATTATGACCTGACATTTTTCTCTTAAAGCTGTTAAATTTCTGTCCTTGTTCTGTATGTGATGTATTTTAATTACAATGAGTCATGGAGAGGTTCTTTTTTGATGTTGTCTATTTGGAGTTCTAAATGTGTCCTAGATTTTCAAGTTTTAGAAAATTTTCTGTAATTATTTCCCTAAAGAGGTGATCTGTTCTATTAGCCTGAATCTCATAACCCTATTCAATTTCAAATGGTTCTTAAAATTTGTTTTTTTTAATGTTGTTCCAGAGTTCTTGTATATTCTGGTCATAGTTATTCTTTTATTTAATATTGTCTTAATGTCCAAGGCTGAGCACTTTGTCTTACAGTATGGTCTATTCTATTAGAGAGACTTTCAACTGCACATTTTATTTGATTTATTGTGTCTTTCATTTTCAAGCTTTCTGTTTGGAAGCCTGGGATGATAGCTTTGTGGTAGAGCATTTGCCTAGCATGTGTGAGGCACTGGGTTCAATTCTCTGCATTGCATATAAATAAATAAATTAGAGGCCCATTGACAACTAAAAAAAATATTTAAAAATAAATTAATTTTTAAAAAGATATCTGTTTGGCTCTTTTTCAATATTTCTAGCTCTTATTGAACTTCTCATTTATATACTGTACTGACTTCTTTAATTCATTCATTTGTTTTTCTGTGCTCTCCTGGAATTCATTGATAATTTTTACAATCATGCTTTTGAATTCCTTATCTGATATTTCATCCACTTCAATATCTTTTGAGTCAGTTGCTGGTGAATTATGAACTTGTTACCTTGTTTATTCATACCTCTTGTATCCCAGTGTTGAATTTTATGAATCTGTTGAAATGGATTTCTCTTCTACTCTTATGTGTGGACCTTTTAGAGCGCATTCTTCTCTTGCCAGGATGCTCTTGTGTCTTCAAGTGATCTAGACTGAGATCCTTCATAGTTGTGATATCCACAGACTTTGTGTTAATTCTCTGTTTTTGCTGTAGGAGTAGATATCCATGAATAGGACCTGAGGGCCCCTCCTAACCATTCCTACTTAGGGCCTGGTCATAAGTTTGAGGTTTTTAAGTCTTCTATTATTTGTATTAAAGCATACCTGAAGTTTTAGTGTGGTTAATTTGTGTGTGGAGAAAAGTGGGATATCTTTTGGCTGAGTTTAGTTTGGCAGCAGAGTCTACTCTGTAGATTCTCAGCATCTCATAAAAAAATCAGGAAACAAATAATAGCAACAACAAAAGCAAACAATATACCACATTAAAATAAATACCTGGTTCCTACTCTGACATCTTCAACACTAATTACCACAAAAACAGGTATGGTGGGGTGGATAATTGCCAAGGACAAAAACAGTAAATATCTATGAACTAGAGCTGGAATTAAACAGCAGGTGTCAACTATGTTTTTTTATTCATACCTCTTGTATCCCTGTGTTATTCGTCCACAGTACTAATAACTGCAACAACATGAATGGTGGGGCCAGGCACTATATAAACCAAATATTTCTAAAAATATGATAAAAATGTGATTCATCAAGTAAAAAGAAAATGAGATAGGAAGGTAGAAGAAAGTTTAGAGTGTTTAAAATGTGAACAGAAGAGATATAACTAGTAATGTTTATAAAGAAGGAGGAGGAAAAGTATAAAAAAGAAAGCAAACAAAAACAGAAAGAGAATAAGAGAATTTCTCTGTTAATAAGAGAAGAAAGGAGAGAAGAGAAACAAACAAATAAAATCGAAACCAAAGTAAACCAAAAACCTAACATTCAAAAAGACAAGGAGAAACAACTATTTTCTTTAAAAATTCTAAAAATTAGGAGAAAAAAATATATCACTATATATAATATATATGTATCCTATATATAATATGGAGATATATGTATATATAATGTGGGGAGATTTATATTTTTTTCCACAAACTAAGAGCAACAAAAAAAAAAAAAAAGAAAGGGAAGGGAAACAATTCTTTAAAAAATGAAAGAATTTCTCCACTAAGGTGGTCAAACATTTGATGAGGATGGATGGTCACTGCCTATGGTTTACTGCCCTTCCCATTTTTTCCTTGGGCTTGCTGCTTAAATCCCAAGCCATACAGCAACTGGAATTGCTCTAATCTGCCATCTTGAATCTCCTCTTCATTACTTTGTATGACTAAATAATATTCCACTGGATGGATATACCACTTTTGTTTATCCATCAATTTTTGGATATTTGAGTTGCTCCCATTTTTTAGCTCTTATGGATAAATCTGTTAGGAATATCATATATATAAGACTTTGTGTGGATATAGCTTTCATTTCTTTTCAGTACATATGTATGCATGGAATTAGTGGATTTTATGGGACCTCTGCTAACATTCTGAGAAATTGCCATATTGTTTTCCAACATAGACACAACATTTACATTCCCACCAGAGGTGTGTGAGGGTTATAATTTCTCCACATCATCAGCAATACTTCTTATTAGCTATCTTTTTTATAACCATTCTAGTGAGAATGAAGTGATAATTAGTGGTTTTGATTTTTATTTCCTTAATGATCAAAGATGTTGGATATATTTTTTAAACACCTGTCAATCATTTGTATACCTTATTTGGAGAAATATCTTTTTATATTTTTTTTTAGTTGTAGTTGGACACAATATCTTTATTTTATTTATGTGGTGCTGAGGATCAAACCCAGGGCCTCGCACGTGCTAGGGGAGTGCTCTACCACTGAACCATATCCCCAGCCCCTTGTTTCACATTATTAATAATAATATAATTTGATAATAGAAGAACTTAATTTTTATAAATCCAATATATTTATTCTGTTGTTCTTACGTATGCTTTTGGTGTCAAATTAAAGATATTGCCATATCTGAGGTCATGAAGATTTACTGGTATGTTTTCTTCTAAAAGTCCTATAGACTTAGCTCTTATATTTAGTCCATTGATTGATTTTGAGTTAATTTTTACATATACAGTGAGGAGGAGTCAAACTTCATTGCTTTGCACATGGTTTTCCAGTTGGCCCAGCACCATTTTTAGAAGAAACTATTCTTTCTCCTCTGAATGTTTTTTGGCATGATGGTCCAAAATCAATTGGCCATAGATGCTTTGGTTCATTTTTGGACACAGTTCAATTCTGATGGTCCAAATATCTATCCCTATGCCTGTGGCCACTTTGTTTTCCTTATTTTAGCTTTGTAGTAAGCTTTGAAATTGGGAAATATGTGTCCTCCTACTTCATTCTTCTTTGCCAACGTTGTTTTTGGTTACTTGGAGCTCCTTTCAGGTGCACATGAATTTGAAGGTTGGCTTTTCCATTTTGAGAAAACAGAAAAGACCACTGAAATTTTAATAAAGATTCTATTGAATCTATGGGTCACTTTGGGAATGTTGGCATCTTTATGATATTAAAATTTTGAATGCGTATACATAGTATATCTTTTAATTTATTTAGGTTTTCATTAATTTCATTCAGCATGTTTTTTGGTTTTGCTTGCATAAGTCTTTTGATTTCTTAGGTATTTTTTCCAGCTATTTTATTCTTTTCAATATTATTAGTAGTACAATTGTGGATGCTTGTGACTTGTTTTTCTTGCCTAATTGCTCTGGTTAGGACTTTCAGTATAATGGAGAATGACAATGACACAAGTGAGCATCCTTGTCTTATTCCTAATCTTAGAGAGGAAGGAGAAAACTTTTAATCTTTTATCATTTAGTATAATGTCAGCTGTGGGGTTTCTTTAATATTTATTTTTTAGTTGAAGTTGGACACAATACCTTTATTTTATTTATTTATTTTTTTTATGTGGTGCTGAGGATTGAACCCAGGGTCTCACACGTGCGAGGCAAGTGCTCTACTTCTGAGCCACAACCCCAGCCCAGCTGCGGGTTTTTCATAAAAGCCCCTCTTCTGTTTCTAATATATTCAAAGAGTTTTTAGTCACTAAAGATTGTTGAATTTTTTTATTCTTCTGTTTCTGTTGAGATGATTATGTGATTTTTTTCTTCATTTTATTAATGTAGTGTATAACACTGAATGCTTTTTGTTTGTTGAACCACTGTATAATTTCTGGGATAAATCCCATTGATCATGGAGTAATAATTATTTTAACATGATGTTGGATTTGATAAGCCAGTATTTTGTGGAGAACTTTCTGCTTTTATATTTGTAAGAAATATAGTCCACAGTTGTTTTCTTGTGATATCATTTTTTGATTTTGTTATTGGCATAATGGTCTCAGAGAATGTGTTAGAGTGTATTCCCTTTACTTCTCTTTTGTGGAAGAGTTTGAATAGTTTTTATGTTAATTTTCTTTTAAATGTTTGATGGAATTCACTAGTGAAGATTTTGGGTCCTGGTCTTTTCTCGATTGAGAGATTTTTGAAGACTTATTTAATATTTACTTTTGGTAAATCTGTTGAGATTTCCTATTTCTTCTTAATCAGTTTTGGCAGTTTATTTATTTCTTTAAATTTTGGATGGGAAGAAAATTTTATTTTCATTTAATATGTTATACGAGACGTATTCCTACATCACTAAATGATTTTTTCACATTTTTATTGGTACATTACAGTTGTACATAATGGTGGAATTTATTGTTACACATGCACACAATATAACTATATAATTTGGCCAATATCCCTCTTTAGCACTTCCCCCAATTAGTTCATTTCTAAGAATTTCTCCACCTAATATAAATTATCTAATGTATTAGGATAAAACTACTTATACTGTCTTATAATCTTTTCAGTTTTTCTAGCATTGGTAGTATTGTCCCTGTTTTCATTATGGTTTCATTTATTGACTCTTTTCTCTTTTTCATCTTAGTGTATCTAAAGGTCTGTAAATGCTGTTGATTATTTCAAAGAATAAAATTTGTTTACAGGATAATTTCTATTGTTTTGTGTTCTTTATTTCATTTATCCCTGCTCTAATTTTTATTGTTTCTTTTTTTCTGGCTTTGATTTTAGTTTATGCTTCTTTTTTCAGGCTCTTAACATACAATGTTAGATAGTTGATTTCAGGGTTTTGTGTGAGTATGTGGTGGGGGGCACTGGGCATTGAAGTCAGTGACATTCTACCACTGAGCTATATGCCAAGCCCTTTTTTCATTTTTTATTTTGAGACAGGGTCTCTCTGTATTGCCCAGGCTAGCCTCAAACTTGTGATTCTCCTGCTTTCACATTGCTGGGATTTCACAAGTGTACCACCATGTCTGGCTTCTTTCTTCTTTTTCTTTTTAATTTTTTTAATCTTATTTCTTATTTTTAAAGTATGTTTTTACAACTATAAATTACCCTTTAAGTACTGCTCTCACTGCTTCTTATAAATGTTGAGTGTGTGTGTGTGTGTGTGTGTGTGTGTGTGTGTGTGAGTGTGTGTGTTTGCATTCATATTAAAGTATTTTCTAATTTCATTAGTGAAGTTTTATTCAGGGCATCTGTTATGAAAGGGTGTTTAATATCAATACCTTTGTGAAATTTCCATCTTCCCATTTTATTATTAAAATCTAGCTTTATTTCATTGTGTTCAGAGGAGACACTTTGTCGGATTTCAACCTCCTAACATTTGTTAAACTGGGTTTAGTGGCATACATCTGTAATCCCAGGGAGGCTGTAATCCAAGGGGCACACATCTGTAATACTGGGGAGGTTGAGGCAGGAGGAACACAAGTTCAAGACCAGCCTGGGCAACATAGTGAGACCCTGTCTCAAATTTTTAAAAAAGGGTTGGGGGTTTCTACGGGAGGTGAAGCTCAGTGGTAGACACCACTGGGTTCAATCCCTAGTACTGCAAATTTAAAAAAAAAAAAAAAAGACGTTTATGGCCTATCACAGTCTGGAGATTGTTCCACGAGAACTTAAGAAGAAGAATATATTTTCTGCTGTTCTTAGATGGTCTGTATCATGTCTTTTTTTTGTCTAATTGATTTGTAATATTGTTCAAGTCCCCTGTTTTTATATTGATCTCATTCTATCTTTCTTTTCATGGAGTATCTTTTTCATAACCTTTCATGTTAAACCTGTTTTTGAAATTAGATTTCAAGTGAATCTCTTATAAGCATCACATAGTTGAATTACAGTGTTTTAATTCATTCTTCTAACCTCTTCATTGGTGAGTATAACTCATTTGTATTTAAAATGATTACTGATATGAAGAATGCATTTCTTGAGCTGGGGTTGTAGCTCAGTGGTGAAGTGTTTGCCAAGCATGTGTGAGGCCCTGGACTCAGTTCTGAGCACACATATAAATAAATACAAATGAAGTTCTATCAACAACTAAACATACATATATATATATATATCACATATATACATATCTCACACACACACACACACACACACACATATATATATATACATAAGAATTTACTTCTGCCATTGTGCTATTTTTGTATTCTGTATGTCTTATATTGTTTTCCCCCTTGATTTCTCTAACACGGCCTTTGTGGTGTTTGGTTGTGATGCTTGCTTGTTTGTTTTTTCCCAGTGTATCACTTTGATTTCCTCTTTATTTTTTTCTGTATATAGTTAAGTTACCATAGAGATCACAGTTAACATCCTAAATACATAAATATCTAGTTTAAATTTAGTCCAAATCTAGTTTGATACCAACTTAACTTCAATAACATGCATTAACACTGCTTATATCCCATCACTTTCCTTACTTTTATGTTATTTCCACAAGTTACTTCTTTACACGTGTGTACCTGTTGCATAGATTTATGATTATTTTATGCATTTGTCTTTAAACCATTTAGGAAACAGAAAGAGGACTTTCATACCAAAATACAGTAATACTAGATTTTATACTTACCTTTGTACTTATCTTTATCAGCGATCATCGTTTTTGTATGATTTGTTCTTTTACAGCAACCTGAAAGCCTCCCTTTAGCATTTCTGATAGGGCAGTCCTAGCAATAAGTTCCTTTAGCTCTTGTATATCTATTAATATATTTACTACTACTTCATTTTTGAAAGGAAAGGTAGAATTCCTAGTTGATAGGGGTTTTCCACAACATTTAAAACATGTCAACCCACCACATTCCAGAATTCTGTCTCCATAATTTCTGGCAAGAAACTGGATTTTAATGCTACTGAGAATTCCTGGAATTTTTTTCTTGCTGCTTATAAGAGTCTCCTTGGGTTGGGCATGGTGATATACACCTGTAATTCCAGTGGCTAGCGAGGCTGAGGCAAGGAAGATTATAAGTTCAAAGTCAGCCTCAGCAATTTATCAAAGCCCTAAGCAACTCAGTGAGACCTGTCTCTAAAGAAAATATACAGACAGGGCTGGGGATGTAGCTCAGTGGTTAAGCACCCACAGCTTCAATCCCCAGTATCCCCCCTGAAAAAAGACTCTCTTTGTCTTTGGCAGTTTGATTATAATGAGCATCAGGGTGAATCTCTTTAAATTGATCCTGTTTGGAGTTCATCAGTCTTTTGGAACATGTAGATTCACATCTTTCATTAAATAGGGAAAGGGTTTTTTAAACCATTATTTCTTTAAATATATTTTTTTCTTATCCCTTTTCTCTCTTATTCCTTGTGAAACTCCCACAATGTGTATTAGTCAGCTTGGTAGTTTTTGATGGGATCCTGTTTATTTTTCTTCATTTCTTTTTTTCTTCTCTTCAGTCTGGGTAGTTTCATTTACCCTATTTTCAGGTTCACTAATTTTCTTCTTCTTATGATCCAATTTCCTGATGAACCCGCTAGTAAATTTTTTATTTCAAGTATTATACCTTTCAGCTCCAGAATCTCTACTTTTTAATGTCTTTTTAGCCAATTTCCCTTAATAATAAAGGTATTATTAAGGGAAACTGGCTAAAATTTTTAGTTAATTAACTAAAAAAAAAATTTTAAAAGAAAGCACCTTAGAAACCAAAATGTCTTTCGTGACCTAGAGTCACATGCCATCAGATCTGCAATGTTCTTTTAGCTACACAGGTCAGCTCTAATCAAGATGACAGGGAACTAGTCAGGAGCAGTAGTATCATATGATTATAATATCAGCTAATCAGGAAGCTAAGGCAGGAGGATCACAAGTTTGAGGCCAGCTGCAGCAATTTAGAAAGCCCTTGTCTGAAAATAAAAAATAAAAAGAGCTGAGGATGTAATTCAGTGGTAGAGCACCCCTGGGTTCAATCCCTAAGACCACCAAGGGGGAGTTTCCAACTTACGATAGTTCCACCCACATTTTTTTAACTTTACATGGCACAAAAGGAACACACATTCAGTATAAGCCATATTTCAAATTTTGAATTTTGATCTTTTCTTGGGCTAGGGACTATGTGCTCTGATGCCCTTTATTGATACTGGGCTGTAATCGCAAATCCCAGCTCCCAATCAGCCACACCATGTTAGAAACCCATAGTATGAATGCAGTCCAAGTGCTACCTGTTAATTAGACAATGTCAACCTGCAGATTCTCAGAAGAACTAGATCACTGTGACCTGCTCCATGCACCACAATCAAGAGAATTGAGCTCATTAAGTGAATCCACCCCTCGTACCTCTCACGCTTGCCATTTACAAAGTTTCCTTAGAAGCCTTAGAAAGTTGCCCTAAGCATCAGAAAAAAAAAGAAAGAAGCCTGAGACACCAAAAAGCATGTGTCACTCTAGAGCATCCGGACTCCCTCTCCTTTGTGTGAATGTGGATCCTGCTCTATTGTTTGCTTTCCTGAATACATTTTGCCTGTGCCTCTTTTGATGCATCCTGAAATTTTTTTCTGTAATGTAAGTCAAGAAACCACCAGAGCTGACTTGAGATTCCCTTTTCCCTTCTTGGGATCTTCTCGGACCCCATTTGGTGACAGCCTGAACTCATACCTGGAAAGAATCTTCAGAACCCCCTCCTATGTTGGAACTGTCACCTCCTTGCTGTAGGGAGTGGGAGTTAAGGAGCTGGACAGCTGAGGTGGTCTCTCATCTTCCCTGGCCAATTGCCCTGGATTATTTTCTTCATCCAAAGCCTCATCTTGTTCCTGCTTTAACTTTAAGACAGTCTGACAGATTCACAAAGCTCTCACAACATACCTTGATTAGGTGCCTTTCCCTACTTGCCATACATTACCTTCTAGAACTTGTCTCTCTGTTTATGGAATCAGACTTACTTTCACCTTATGCTCTTAAGAGCTGCCTTAGTGGAGGTTGAGGACCAGGGACAGAGTTTCATTCTCTTCCTTCCGAAATTGCTCCAAAAAGTACCTTGACCAACTTTCCACTTATGACTCAGATCATTCTTCCTTATGGCCCAGATTTAAGTGCAAAATGTTTTACCATGTTTCTTTGCCTAGTCTTTCTCTCTGGCCAAATATTTCTATCCCAACAATGGACAAAGGAGAAATATTTGGCCGAGTTCCACTTGATCTGGAAAAAAGAGTTCTCTTAGAGGATCTCATAGATTATTTGTGATATGATGTAAGCCTTGGGCTGGGCCCCCAAACCCTAGATCCTGGCTGTGGTTCTGCCACAGATAAGCCATGAAATCTTGAGCAAGACATAAAATCATAAAATTTTGAGTCTCTGTGGAGGATTAAGAGGTCATCTAATCAACTTTCTTCTTTTACCTATACTGGAACCGAGGCCTAGAGACAGGACATAACTTGTTCCCAGTCATGGGATTGGTCATGGACTTTACATGCAAGACTATGCTACCAATGCCCTCTCCATTACCTCATGCCAAGGACCTCCGTTTCCTCGCCTGCACAAGCACAGCAAGGGTTATGGATAAATGTGCTCATGGTGATGAAGGAGTTTGGAAAACAGAAAATATTATTCAAATGAGAGGTTATTAACTTCACTGGCAATCTCCCCTGGGAACTGGCTCTCTGCTGTGTCCCAGTGGAAGGTCAGAGCCTAAGGGAGGGCTAAGCTGGCTCCTCCACTCTCCTGGGGCTGGTGAACTTTTAATGGGAGCTCTGAACTGAGAGTAAGGGCTGTGTAAGCTAATAAGGCTCACTGGAACCACTTTAAATACTGGCAGCAAACACCAGATCTCAACAACAAAAGTGTTAAGGGATGTGGATTTTTCTCTTCTTTCTCCATTATATAAATGATTACAAAGTCATGTATTCTTTTGTCATATCATACCTAGTCCATTGTGGATAACTGGCTTTTTTTTTTTTTTTTTTTTTGGTACTTGGGATTAAACTCAGGGGCACTCAACCACTGAGCCACATCCCCAGCCTTATTTTGTATTTTATTTAGAGACAGGGATTCACCGACTTGCTTAACACCCCACTTTTGCTGAGGCTGGCCTAGAACTTACAATCCTCCTGCCTCAGCCTCCAGAGCCACTGGGATTACAGGCGTGTGCCACTGCTCCGGTGATATTTAGCAAATTTTTGTTAAAGATGGAATTCATAATTTAAGATCAAATTTCTTGAGGAGCAGGAGAGGTAGGTCTGGGTATACCTCTAAGCTTGATGCTGGTTATTTTTTATGAAATGCACTCTGTTCTCAGAAGCTCACAGTTTGATGAGAGAGAGAGAGAGAGAGAGAGAGAGAGAGAGACTGACCCAGAAACACAGATGTGCACTGAAGCGTGAAGGCAGCTCCACTGGAGAAATGGCCAAAGGTTAAGGGGCTGGGCCATTAGCCATATTCAGGGAGGGAGGAGAAGCTGGTGTTAAGGAAGGAGAAGTGTGTTTCTGGTGGGAAGAATAGGACCCCAGAGTGAAATGGCAACAGCATAAATCCCAGAAACCCCAAGTGCTTCAGCAAGGCTGGAGCCCAGGGGAGATGGTGGGAGAGGAGGGTGGGAGAAGATTCTAAAGAGCTTCAAGGGACCAGCTGGATAAATTTAGATTTTATCCTTAGGACATAAGAAACCAATGGAGGATATTATGCAGGCAAATGACCCACAGATGAAGGTCACCATGGCAACGAGGAGGAGGAGATGGGAGAGTTGAGACTGGACATATGGGGAGCAGCTTGTTTATTTATTCATAGCCCATCTTGTTTCAAAAGAGACTTAATGAAGGCAGCAAAGGGCCTATAACTTTACCTGTGTCCCTGACTCATCCTGCTCCACTTCGGTCCCTTTAAAGATAGAAAGGAATGAGAGGATAAAAGTGGTGAAAAAGAAAAGGAGATGGGATTTTTTTAAAGGAGGACATAAAGGTAACTAAGAAAAATCAGAGGATCAAAGTCGATGAGTCAGCTGTGGCTCCCTGGCTCTAAGCTATCAAGATATTGATTGGTTCCCTGAATGTGGGATGCTCTGGGCCTTTCCCTCATGGGCCAAGGTGGTTTCCTTGGCTTGCATCATCGTGCACGACCCCACGCAATTTCATTCAAAGGTTGAAGTGGAGAAGGTCGGGGGGCGGGGGGGGGGGGGCGGGGGCAGTTCCTCTCTCCTGTTGCATCTCGTGCCTTTAATCATGAAGAGAAGTCTCTAGCAACTCCCCAGGGACACCCCTCTGTCTTATGGGTCATTACTGGTTCTATCACATAAATACTCCCAGCTATGACATTATCTGAGAACATAAATTCCTGAATTTTCCAGGCACTTTGGTAGAAATCAGACAAAGGAATCACTGTTGGGTAGACAACTTGCCGTGTCCACCAAGTCATCATGAAGAACCTGACAAGAAGATCAAGTGTTATGGGTCAAAAACAAGGGGCTCTTGAAAACGATGCCAATCCTGCCTCGTACATAAAAGTTCTTGTAATGTTAGGGGTCATAAACTCAAATGCAGGTAATGTAAATGGTAGGAGGACATAGGTAGGAACTTCCTTGACTAAAAGAGGACTAAAAGTGCATTTCATTCTCCTCCTTAACCTAGTGCAAAACTCTAGCAGATAACTTAGCGAGAAGAAAAACAAGATTTTTTTTTCCCTTTGTAGAAATAACCACCCTAGAAAAATAGTCCTCGATATATTGGCACTTGGTTCTCCAGTGAATTGCTGATTTCCCATCTGATGCTCTACAGTAAAATCCATCAGTATAAAAGCCCTGCCTGTATGTGGGGGTTCTAAGCAACCTCTTACATGGATAAGACAACCAGAATCACAGTCACTTAAAGAAGGCCTCTAATATGAAAAAGAAAAAATTAATTAAAAAATGAATAAGAGGAAAGCTTAAAATAATGAAAGGAACATAAGATGCTTATTTTTTTAATTGTGGTTTATTTGTTTTTGACTGTGTTTCTTTTTTTAATATTTATTTTTTAGGTGTAGGTGGACACAACACAATGCCTTCATTTTTATGTGGTGCTGAGGATTGAACCCAGGCCCCGCCCGTGCTAGGCAAGCGCTCTACTGCTGAGCCACAACCCCAGCCCCAAGACGCCTATTTTTTTAAAAAAGTTCATAATTGGTTTTTTCAGAGGAAAGTAAGAAGTTACAATATCTATAATATAAGTTCATGATTGTATGGAAAAAACTAGAAAAAAACCCCTCTGTTTTCTTGGGAATTAAAATATATTTACAGAAACTTTAACTTCAACCAAAGTATTGGAAGATTAAGTTGAGGAAATATCTTCTGACCACAGAAAAAAAAATTTTTAAATAAAAAAAAACTGGAGATAATATATGGGAGGCTTAGAAATTATTTCAGTAAGAATTTTCAAAAGAATGGCAACTACAGAGGTGAATTAACTACCAAAGAGCTTACACAAGAAATTTCCCAGATTGAAAGAACAAACAAAACACCTATCAGAAGAAATAAAATGCACTCTAAACACTTTTGCATGAAATTACAAAACACTAAGGACAAAAAAAAGGAAGCCCTAGAAACCTTCCAAGATGAGGAACAGGCCACTCTCAAAAGAACGAGCAACAGCAGAACAACTTCAGATTTCTCAAAAGCAAATTGGATGCTAGACGAAAAATCAAGAAATACCTTCAACATTCTGAGGGAAAAAGGTTTTCAATATATAATTCTAATCTCAGCCAAAATACCAATTAGGTATGAGAGGATGGTGAAAGGACTCCCAATTATCTCTTTTTTTTTAAGAGAGACAGAATTTTTTAATATTTATTTTTTAGTTTTTGATGGACACAACATCTTTATTTTATTTTTATGTGGTGCTGAGGATCAAACCCAGTGCCCCACACATGCCAGGCGAGCACGCTACCGCTTGAACCACATCCCCAGCCCCCAATTGCCTCTTTCTTTCCTCAATATCTAAATAGACATTCATGTGTAAGAATCTGTGAGAATTTTAAAAAGCAAGGAAGGCCACTCTCACCATTCCTATGTAACTTTGTACCAAAATTCCCAACCAGTGAATTAAGGCAATAAAAAGAAATAAGAGGTCTATAAAGTATCAGTATCCTCAGACAATATAATTGCCTATGTTGGAATTTCGAAGGAATTTGCAAAAATACTGCTAAAATTAGTAAGAGTGTTTATCAAGATGGCAGAATGCCAGGAAGGGACAATTAAAAATAAAATTATGAAGAAAACCACTTAATATCACTTTTAAAAGGAAGTACATAGGGGCTGGGGATGTGGCTCAAGCGGTAGAGCACTCCCCTGGCATACATGCAGCCTGGGTTGGATCCTCAGCACCACATACCAACAAAGATGTTGTGCCCGCCGATAACTAAAAAATAAATATTAAAAAATTCTCTCTCTCTCTCTCTTTAAAAAAAAATTAAAGTGTAAGACTTTGCAATTTACACCAAGCCACCAAATTAAGTATTTAAAAAAAAAAAAAAGGAAGAACATAGTATATAGCTAACAAAGTATGTACAGGATGTATATGCTGAAAACTACAAAATGTTGATCAAAGAAATAAAATAAGAACTTAATAAATGAGAAAGCATACCATGTTTCTGGACAGAAGATTCAATATTGTTAAGAGGTGATTTATCCCCCGATAATATATGTATGGATACAATACACTGTCGGTCAAAAAATCACAGCAAGTTTTTTGGTAAATACTGACAAGGTTATTTTAAGATGTATGTGAAAAGGCAAAAGAACTAGAACCAAAACAATTATGAAAAGAACAAAATGAGTATTGTGTCCATGTACATTAGGCATTAGGGAAATATAAATTAAATCAAAATGAGATAGTACCACACACCTATCAAAAAGGCTAAAATTAGAATAAAACAAAGAAAAACACTGACAAGTGATGTGGAGCAACTGGATCTCCCAGACATTGCAGGTGGGAATACCAGATGATATTGCCACTCTGGAAAACAGTGAGGCAGCCTTTTGTAGTTAATTCCTTGGTATTAACCCTAGAAAAATTAAAATGTACATTCACACAACAACTTATACATGAATACTTATAGTAAGTTTCTAATTTAAAAAAAAAACTGGAAAACAGCTCCTTGTTCTTGGGTGAATGGATGAACATACCATGGGACACCTGTGAAATGCAATCCTACTGAGTGCTATAAATCAATGGACTGTTCACACCTGCAACCACTTGGATGAATCTCAAAGGCATCTTCTGAACAAAAGAAGCAAGTTTCAAAAAGTTGCATATTGACATTCTGTAGTGATCCATAACCAATTGGTGCTTTCCAGGGCTTAGGGATGGGGAGGAGAGTGGCTACAAAGGAGTAAAATGAGGGAAATTCTTGAAGTGGTGAAACTGTTCCGTATTCTATGGAGATTACATGAGGAAAGATGTGTTAAAATTCACAAACTGTATGATGAAGAAGTCAACTTTAGGGCTGGAGACGGAATTCAGTGGAAGAGCACTTGCCTAGCCTGTGCAAGACCCTGGGTTCAATCCCTAGAACTGGGCAAAGGACAAGGAAAAAGTCAACCTTACTGTGTTAAAGTTAATTTTACTCTATTAATTTAAAATTTAAAAATAAAAAAACTGGGATAATTAAGATATTTTCGGATATGTCATGTTTAGAAGTTTACCTCCTACACACTGTTTCTCCAAAAGATACTGAAAGATATGCTTTCATGATGTCATAATGAAGGGAATAAATAAGAGGAAAATGTGGATTCCTAAATGAGAATCAGCAAAAGAGAAAAACAGGAACATTCCAAAGACAGGGTGTGACAGCATTCAGTTGAGTGCAGGAAAAAAGGGTTACATTACCGCAGATAGTTTAAAAACAATAAGAAAACTTATTAAAAAAAAAAAAAAAGCAGTCTGGTTTTCCCGATCACTGTGCACTGGCATTCTAAATAATGTCAATGATAAAATATTCTTTTCCCCAAAACAAATATTCCTTCCTCCCCTAAAGTCATTGTTTGTCCAATTTATAAATAATTTCTGAAGTAGCCAGGTGTAGGGGCACATACCTGTAATCCCAACAATTTGGGAGTCTGACGCAGGAGGCTCACAAGTTCAAGGCCAGTCTCGGCAATTTAGTAAGGCCCTAAGCAACTTAGCAAGACTCTGTCTCAAAATAAAAAATAAAAAGGGCTGTGGATGTGGCTCAGTGCTTAAGTGCCCCTAAGTTCAATTCTTGATATTAAAAAAAAAAAAAAGATATCTTGAAACAAACAAAAATGGAATCACCACATACCAAAACTGCAACAAAAAAAAAGTTCTAAGAGGGAAATTAATAGTAAGAAATGCCTATATCAAAAAAAAAGAAGAAAGATCTCAAATAAATAGTTTAATGTCACTCCTCAAGGAACTAGAAAAAGAAGACCAAACTAAGTCAAAAGTTAGCTAAAAGAAGGAAATAACAAAGAGCAGAAATAAACGACATGGAAACTATAAAATACAATTGAAAAGATCCAGGAAATTAAGCGTTGTTTTTGTAGAAAGATAAACAAAATTTCTAGAACAATAAAAAAGAGAAAAGAGCATAAAGTAAAATCAGAAATGAAAAACATTTTAAATAGTACCATAGCAATACGAAGGGTCTTAAGAGACTATTATAAATAATTATATGCCAACAAATTAAATCACCTAGAAGAAATGGATAAATTCCTAACTACATACAACCTACTAAAATGGAATCATGAAGAAATACAAACTATAAACTAACCAATAATGAGTAAAGAGGTGAAATCAGTAATAGTTTTCCATCAAAGAAAAGTCCAGATCCAGATATTTCACTAGATATTTCTTCTACCAAACATTTAACAAATAAATAATATCAGTCTTTCTGAAACTCTTCCAAGAAATTGAATAGGAGGAAATACTTTCAAACTCATTCTAGAAGGCCGGCATCACCCCAATATCAACACCAAATACACAAAAAGAAAACTACAGGCAAATATCACTGATGAGCATGGTGCAAAACTCCTCACAAAATACTACCAAACTGTATTCAACAGTACATTAAAAGGATCATCCACCATGATCAGGTGGAAGTTATCCCTGGGATACAGGGTTGGTTCAACAAATGCAAATCAATAAAGATGAGTCACCATATTAACAAAAGGAAGGACAAAAACCTTAGGATGATCTCAATAGATGTAGAAAAAAACATTTAACAAAATTCAATATCCTTTTATGATAAAAGCTCTCAACAAATTAGGTACAGAAGGAGTGTTCCTCAATACACTAAAGGCTAGAGATGGCAGACCCATTAACATCCAACATACTGAGTGGTGAAAAGTTGAAGGCTTCTCCTTTAAGATCAGGAACAAGACAAGGATGCCCTCTCCCACTGCTTAGCCAGAGCAATTAGGCAAGAGAGAGAAATAAGAGGCTTGCAAATAAGAAAGGCTGAGGTGAAACTGTCTCTGTTTACTGATGACATTATTTTATCTGTAGAAAATCCTAAAGACTTACCCTAAAAAACTCTCAGAACTGATAAACAAAATTTAGTAAAATTTCGGGATACAAAATCAACTTTTAAAAATCATTAACCTGCTGGGGCTGTGGTTCAGCAATAGAAAATGCATCCTTGAATGTGTGAGGCCCTAGGTTCGATCCTCAGCACCACCTAAATAAAATAAAAAGGTATTGTGTCCACCAATAACTAAAAAAATATTGAAAAAAAACATTAGCATTGCTATCCACTAACAACCAACTGTCTGAAAAAGAAATTAATACATACATAATTTTTTAAAAAGAATATAATCCCACTTATAATAACAAATAATAATAATAAAATACATGGGAGTAAATTTACACAAGGAAGTGAAAGATCTTTTTACTGAAAACTATAGGACATTGATGAAATTGAAGTTAACGCAAATAAATGGAAAGATACCCCATGTTCTTGGATTGCTAAAATTAATATTGTATTTTAACAATATTAATTAAATTAATCAACTTAATAAATTTGATTATTGATTAAACTGATAGATTTAATTAATGAATTATTAATTAGATGTTCATACCACCTAGAGAGATCTACAAATTAAATGCAATTTCTATCAAAACTTCAATGTCATTTTTTTACAGAAAGAGGAAAAAATTCCAAAATCTGTATGGATCCCAAATAGATCCCAAATAGTCAAAGCAATTTTGACAAAATAAAAGAATAAATCTGGAAGCATCATCCTACCATATTTCAAAATATGTCACAAAGCTATGGTGCTGGCATAAAAACAGACATACTGGTCTGGGGTTGTGGCTCAGTGGTAGAACACTCATCTAGCACATGTGAGGCACTGGGTTCAATCCTCAGCACCATTTAAAAATAAATAAAATAAAGGCATTGTGTCCATCTACAACTAAAAAAATAATTTAAAAACAACAACAAACAGACATACTGACCAATAGACTTAAGACACAGAGTCTAAAATAGCCCATACACCTATAGCCTGTTGATCTTGGACAAATGTGCCAAGAACACACAATAGAGAAAGAACAGTCCCTTCCAGAAATGAGGCTGGGGAGACTGGAAAAAGAAAATATAGGGGAAAATCCCTGCAATATTGGCCTGGCAGTGAATGATTTCTTGGATATAACCCCAAAGGCACAGACAATGAAAGCAAAAATAGAAAAACGGGATTACCTCAAACTAAACAGTTTCAGCACAGGAAAGAAAACAACCAAGAGTAAAGAAATAAGCTCTTGTCTAGAGTCAGGCCCTTCTCCCACCTCCCTAGGCCACTACCACAGCAGATGGCAGCCACTCCCAGGCATCTTCCCTGTGGCAGTGAATCTGAATGCAGTGAGGGTGACCCTGGACGGGTTATCTACATCAGCCTCCAATTCTGGAGGAAGACAATCCTACAGAATTCTCACCAGTTCTGGAGGCTAGAAAGTGCAAGGTTGAGGGGCTTGCATTTCTTGCTACATCATCTCATGAAAGAACAAGAGCTCGCTACACAAGAAAGTTCTGCTTGAGATTTCAAGAATTTTAAATAGTGGGTGAGATATGGAAATGGTCTATTTGTGAACAGCTTTATGAAGAAGGAATTAACCTAGAAGCTTTATCATCAGTTAATAAGGAAGTACACAAGACTATGACAAGCTGACTTTCTGAGAAATTCTGATGAGATATGTCAAGCTTCTTGAGAGGATTTGAAGATTTCGTTATAGTCAAGAATGTTCAGTGAAGTTACTGCAATGCAGCAATGTAGAAAATTTTTGCTTTTTATTTTTAATTTTTTTAAACTGTGGATTAAACCCAGAGGAGCTTAACCACTAAGCCACATCCTCAGCCCTTTTTATTTTTTATTTTAAGACAGGATCTTGCTAAGTTGCTTAGGGCCTCACTAAGTTGTTGAGGCTGGCTTTGAACTTGTGATTTTCCTGCCTCAACCTCCTGAGCCACTAGGATTACAGGCATGCACCACCATTATGACTTGAAGGGATTTTAATAAGTTTTAGTGATACTTAGATGGCCACTTTCAATGCTGTTTTTTTTTTTAATCTCAACTTTTGACCATTTTGACTTTATAAATGCATGGCATCTTCACCAAGTAAACTGAAAGGTCTATTATTAGCAGAACAAGTTGGGAGAAAATAAGAATTTGTGATAAGCCTTTGAATGATACTAAACACTACTAATTTTATCTGCTATTTAGAATATCAAAGAGAATATTTTCTCAAACTCCAAAATTTGTATGTACTTCTAGACCATGAGAATTGATGGTTTTATTTTTGGTTTTATAGAATAAATGATTTATGTATGAAACAAAGTAGAAAAATATATTGAGAAAGGATTATGTTTATATAGAACTTCTCAATGTGTCTTATTTCTTAAAATTTTTTGGCAGTATTGGGGATTGAAACCAGAGGTGCTCCTCTGAGCCACATCTCTAGCCTTATTTATTTATTTAGAGACCAGACCTGGCTGGGTTGCCCAGAGTGGTCTTGGTTTCTTCCCCTTTTTTTTTTTTTTTTTTTTGTACCAGGAACTGAACACAGGTATGCTTAACCACTGAGCCACATCCCCAGCCCTTTTTATATTTTATTTAGAGACAGGGTCTCATTGAGTTGCTTTAGAGCCTCGCTAGGTTACTGAGTGCTGGCTTTGAATTCGCGATCCTCCTGCGTTAGCCTTCCAAGCCTCTGGGATTACAGGTGTGTGCCACCATGCCTGGCATCCCAGAGTTTTCTTGAACTTGTTTTCCTCTTGCCTCAGCCTCTGGGTAGCAGGGATTGCACGTATGTGCCACTGATCCTGGGTTTTGTTGTTATTGTTGTTTGTTTGTTTTATTTGTTTTGCTTAGTTACACATGACAGTACAATGATCTTGACATATCATACATTTGAATCAGATGGGATATAATTTCTCATTTTTCTGAGTATTCAGGTTGAAGAATCACATTGGTCAGGCAGTCACATATATATACACAGTAATAATAATGTCTATTTCATTCTACTCTCCTTTCTATCTCACCAACTCCTCCCTTCCCTTCCCTCCACTTCTCTCTACCTAATCCTAGGGTAATGCTATTCTTTTTTTTTTTTTCACATCTTCATATATATGTTTTGTATAACAATTAGGGTCTCCTTCCACCATCCATGCAATTCCCTTTCTCTCTCCCTTTCCCTCTTACCCCTCTTCCCTGTCTAGAGGTAATCTTTTTCCCATGCTCTTCCTCTCTTCCCCATTTTGAGTCACCCCCCTTATATCAGAGAAGACATTCGGCATTTGTTTTTTTGGGATTGGCTAACTTCACTTAGCATAATCCGCTCTAATGCCATCCATTTCCCTGCAAATGCCATATCTTATTGTTTTTTAGTGCTGAGTAATATTCCATTGTGTATAAATGCCACATTTGTTTTTATCCATTCATCCATTGAAGAGCATCTAGGTTGGCTCCACAGTCTAGCTATTGTGAATTGTGCTGCTATAAACATTGATTTGGCT
Source organism: Ictidomys tridecemlineatus (assembly GCF_052094955.1). NCBI lineage: Eukaryota > Metazoa > Chordata > Mammalia > Rodentia > Sciuridae > Ictidomys > Ictidomys tridecemlineatus. The sequence continues at coordinate 32,166,736 of NC_135479.1, read as the reverse complement.
GTGTCTCTGTAGTATGCTGTTTTTAGGTCCTTTGGGTAGAGTCCGAGAAGAGGAATAGCTGGGTCAAATGGTGGTTCCATTCCCAACTTTCCAAGGAATTTCCATACTGCTTTCCAAATTGGCTGCACCAATTTGCAGTCCCACCAGCAATGTATGAGTGTACCTTTTTCCCCACATCCTCACCAGCACTTGTTGTTTGTCTTCATCATGGCAGCCATTCTTATTGGAGTGACATGATATCTTAGAGTAGTTTTAATTTGCATTTCTCTGATTGCTAGAGATGATGAGCATTTTTTTGTATATTTGTTGATTGATTGTATATCCTCTTCTGAGGAGTGTCGGTTCAGGTCCTTGGCCCATTTGTTGATTGGGTTATTTGTTTTTTTGGTGTATAGCTTTTTTATATTTCTTTGTGTACCCTAGAGATTAGAGCTCTATCTGATGTGTGAGGGATAAAAATTTGTTCCCAGGATGTAGGCTCCCTATTCACCTCATATATTATTTCTCTTGCTGAGAAAAGTCTTTTTAGTTTGAATTCATCCCATTTGTTGATTCTTGGTTTAATTCTTGTGCTATAGGTGTCTTACTAAGGAAATTGGGGCCTAACCCCATGTGATGGAGATTAGGGCCTACTTTTTCTTCTATTAGATGCAGAGTCTCTGGTTTAATTCCTAGATCACTGATCCATTTTGAGTCAACTTTTGTGCATGGTGAGAGATAGGGATTCAATTTCATTTTGTTGCTTATGGATTTCCAGTTTTCCCAGCACCATTTGTTGAAGATGCTATCCTTTCTCCAGTGCATGCTTTTAGCACCTTTGTCTAATATAAGGTAGTTGTAGTTTTGTGGGTTAGTTTCTGTGTCCTCTATCCTGTACCATTGGTCCACCAGCCTGTTTTGTTGCCAGTACCATGCTGTTTTTGTTACTTTTGCTCTGTAGTATAGTTTAAGATCTGGTATAGCGATATCACCTGTTTCACTCTTCCTGCTTAGAATTGCTTTAGCTATTCTTATTTTTCCAGATGAATTTCATAATTGCATATTCTATTTCTGTGAGGAATGCCATTGGGATTTTGATTGGAATTGCATTGAATCTGTATAGTGCTTTTGGTAATATGGTCATTTTAATAATATTAATTCTGCCTGATCCTGGGTTTAAACATACATTTTTAATGCATACTTGATAACATCTAGGAAACCAAATGAAATAATAGAAATTCAGTGTTGTACATGTCAACAATAACAAAAATAAAAATATTTTGGTGATTTAAAAAAAATGAAGAAACAACCTACTAAGAGTGGGGGGAGGGGCTGGGGTTGTGGCTTAGTGGTAGAGCACTGGTCTAGCATGAACGAGGCCCTGGGTACAAGGCCCTGGGTTCGATCCTCAGCACCACATAAAAATAAATAAATAAAATAAAGGTATTGTGTCTAACTACAGCTAAAAAATAAATATTAAAAAAAGAGTGGGGGAGGGATAAATATTTGCAAATCATATATCAGCTAAGGGGCTAATATCCCAAATGTATAAGGAACTCAAACTTCTTAATAACAAGGATTTAAGGAGGGCATGGTGGTGCATACCTCTAATCTTAGCTACTCCATAGGCTTTGGCAGGAGGACTGCAAATTTGAGACCAGCCTGAGCAACTTAGCAAGACCCTGTCTCAAATAAATAAATAAATAGCAAGAACACAAACAACCCCATTACAATATGGGCAAAGGACTTAAATAGTTATTTCTCAGAAGAAAACATATGAATGGCCAACAGATAAATGAAAAAAAAAGCCCAATATCTCCAATCATAAGAGCAATGCAAATCAAAACCATGAGATCTCATCTCATACCTGTTTGATTGGCTGTTATTTAAAAAAACAAAACATAAGTGTTGTGAGTATGGAGAGAAAAGGGAAGCTTTATGCCTTATTAATGGGATTGCAGATTAGTACAGCCATTTTGAAAAACTGTATGTAGTTCCTAAAAAGAAAAAAAAAAGGAAAAAATTACCATATTACCTACTAATCCTAGGTATATCTCTAAAGCCATCAAAGTCAGCATGTCAAATAGACATCTGCATGCTCGTGTTCTGTGCAGAATTATTCACAATAGCCATGATATGGAAGTGACCTCAGTGCCCATCAACAAATAAACAGATTTTATGTATTTATTTATTTTGGTCCTGAGGATTGAAATGGTGGGGGGGGCACTTTACCACTGAGTTTCCCCCCACCACTTCTTTTACTTTTTATTTTTTTGTAGTGGCACTCCCTTTCTCCATAGAAAAGTGTTAACTGGGCTTCTCCAGAAATCTTCACCATGGCTGATTTTAGGACTGTCAGCAAAAGAATCTCTACATAAGAGTTCAATGTAGATAACTTTCTATTTTCCGTGTTACTCTGTTTTACTTGGCCACTGGATGCCCCCTTACTAGTTTTTCACAAACATGTATCCAGTATAGTAGTTTGTAGAGATGTGTAAACAAGGCCTCTGGCCTTGAGCTGGGCTTCACAGAGATGTCTACATTTCTAACATAAGAGAAGTTACCAATTGGGCTCCATGGTAACAGCTGGCAGGGGGAGGAAAGAAAGGGGAGAAGAAGCTCTCCCTTTCTCAGGTTTTGTCCTACAAGGGTTAAGTTGCTCAGAACAGTGAAAGAAAAAGCTGCTTTTATGTGAACTTCTGCAGACTGTGAACTTCTGAGCCCCTCCCCTTACATGCTGGGTATAAAATTCTGAAACTACCTGAACTCGGGGTTCAGGGGATTGATTGATTACAGCAAAAGCTGTGCCCTCTGAACCTGGCTGCAGCCAAATAAAACTGTTTCCTGCTATCTTTGGTGCCTTGCCCTGTCTGTTCCTACAATATTTTTACTTGTAGATAGACAAAAATACCATTTATTTATTTATTTATTTATTTATTTATTTATTTATTTATTTATTTATTTATTTTTCAGTGGTGCTGAGGCTCAAACCCAGTGCCTCACATGTGCTAGGCAAGTGCTCTACCACTGAGCTACAGCCCCAGCCCCTCTTTTACTTTTTATTTTGAGACAGGATTTTGCCAAGTTGCTGAGTTTGGCCTCAAACTTTTGATTTTCCTGAGTAACTGGGATTACAAGCACACACCATCATGCCCAACTGAACAGATTTATTTTTAAATGTGCTCTTTATATACAATGGAATACTATTCAGCCTCTTATAAAAACCAAAAACTTGGAAATTATGCCATTTGCAACAACATGGATGAACCTAGAGAACATGATATTATTATTATCTCAGTTATATGTGGAATCGTAAATCAAACTCAAGAGAGAATATAGATTTTTCAGTTCAATAGGAAAAATAAATTCTGGTTCTCTATTGCACAGAATGATGACTATAGTTAATGTATATCTCCAAATATCTAAAAGAGGATTTTAAATGTTCTCACCACAATTAAATGATAACTATTTGAAGTGATGGATATGCCTGATTTGATTATTCCACAATACATTCATATATTAAAATATCACATTGGGGCTGAAGATGTAGCTCAGTGATAGAACACTTGCCTACCTGTGCAAAGCCCTGGGTTCAATTTCCAACTTTATAAAAGAACAAATAAAAAAAATCATGTGGTATTCCATAAATACATACAAATGTTATTTGTCAATTAAAAATAAAATTTAAACAACATGTTTTAATACTAAGAGAGGCAAAGGTCTAGAGACAGAGTGAAGGTCAGTCCACTGCCAGAAGATAGGAGGTAGCAAATCTGCAACAGCATAAAAGGGATAGATGTTTGGGAATATTCTACATCAGGATAATGGAGATGGGTACATCACTGGATACCTTTGTCAATACTCAGCCAATTGTGTACAGATTTACTCCAATAAATATGTTTTTAAAAATATTATCTGAAATCAAAACTTGAATTTTGAAAAATCAATGACTCTAACCTCTGTATGGTTTTATGGCTTTCATAATTGATTTTTCTTAAGGTTATAGGGATATTTTGGTAATTAATGTCTCCTGGGGTGGAAAAATTATTTAAAGTACAATAGTTCCTTAATATCTACTTCAATCTCTTTTTCTTCTCATGAATTTGATGTAAAATTAAGTTTAATTTGCATTTTCATAAAACATAGAGTAGGAGTTAATTTTTACAAAATTATTTCTGTGTAAACTTACCTAAAACTTTCTAGCAATCCATTCTTTTTGTATACAAGCATAAAGAGATGTTGGAAATAATGTTTACCAAATTTACAGTTTCATCCATTCTAAAAATGCAGATTTCTTTCTTTCACATGTTATTGCTGACACCTTCTGGTAAGAAAAAGAAAGTGCCAACATCAAAAATCAACTGTGTATCAGTACCTTGGAAGGTAAATCCAGAAACAATAGCTGAATATTCATTGTTTCAAGAAATGCTTTATCATCAACACTCTTGATGAACAAAAGATAATATTGTATTCACACACATACACTCATACACACAGATGACTGACTCAAAAAGTGATTCAGAAGAGGTGAACTCTAAATGTAAAGATATTTTAAAAATGTATTGACCAGTTTCTTTTTTATGTTCATGTATGAAAAATAGGTTTTAAAATATATATTTAAATAAGTCTAAATTAGATATTTCAATAAAGATTCTAAGTGATAAAAATCATTGCAACATGGTCTAATTGGAAGAATTCTTTAGTGATACAAAAAAAATTATTTGGATCCAAGCACAATGGCACATGCCTATAATCCCATCTACTTGGGAGGCTGAGGCAGGAGGATCACAACTTTGAGTCCAGTCTCAGTAATGTAGCAAAACCCTGTCTCAAAATAAAGGTTTTGAAAAGGTCTGGGGATGCAGCTCAGTTGAAAAGCACTTGCTTAGCATGCCCTAGGCCCTGGATTTGATCCCCAGTACTGGGGAAAAAAAAAGATGTGGGGGCTGAGAGGTGTGGCTGGGAGGGTTCGATGCCCAGCACCAGGGAAAAAAAACAAACAATTTGAATTATAATACAAATCTAGAATTGATGAAATACTGTGCTATGAGTGATAGAACTGGAATATTCTTGCTTTCTTCTTCAAACTTTTCCATAAAGCTTACTTTTATAATGAATATGTTTAAAGGAATATTATAATCGTATGTAATCTATTATGTGATCTATTATATATGACATAAAATATATAATTTATGTAAAGTAGAAATATAGTGTATAATGAATATGTAATTATATATATAATAAATTATAAATATACATATTAATGAGTGAAAACTTTTCTAGATGGTATAAACTATTTGGATTTTTGGAGGGGCAGGCTACCAAGGATTGAACTCAGGGGCACTCGACCACTGAGCTACATCCTCATCCCTATTTTGTATTTTATTTAGAGAAAGGGTCTCACTGAGTTGCTTAGTGCCTCACTTTTGCTGAGGCTGGCTTTGAACTCTAGTTCCTCCTGCCTCAGCCTTCCGAGCCGCTGGGATTACAGGTGTGCGCCACTGCGTCCAGCTGCTATTTGGTATTTTAACTAATATTTTTACTTGAATCATCACCTTTGCTTAGCTTGGTGCATAAATTTCTCCATATTCTTCAGCTTTTCAGTATTTGGGCCATAGTCCAGCTTTAGAGTGGTTTCTTTTTTAATGGAAGTGAATTCTCCAAAAGAGGGACGGTGGTGGTTAAGGACCATGGACAGTGATCAGGGCTGCCCAAACCAGCTCTATCCTCAGCCTTTGGGTCCCTCCAGTAAAGACAGTCAAGGCTGGCAGAGGGCAATCTTGTAGGTCAAATCCAAGGTCTTCCTCCAAGTCAGGCTTAGGAAATCCTTGCTGGCAATATATCATATAATAGGCACTCGATAACTTTGTCGAATGAATAAATTAATAAACAAACATTACAATTATACCTATGTGCTCACTAATTTTCTCTAATATATTTGGAAATATACACTGTTTCATGTCATGTCCTTTTCTCTCAGCATATCTCAAAAATCTTCCTAAATACTTTGTTTACATCTGTGGATGTTGTGAGGATGTCCTGTAACTTGTTGAAGCAGTTCCCGCTGGTGGACGTTCCTATTTTCAGTCTTCTGCTGTAATGAAAAACCTACCACAAGCCTTTAGACACAGGGCCAAGGCTTTGAAATAAGATCAACCAGGGTCCAAACTCTGGTGTTTATTTACAAGGTAAGTGACTTTGGACCAGCTTTTTCATTCTCTGTGCCTCTGTTTCCTCTTGCAGAATAAGGTTAATAACACTACTGTGACAACCTTTTGGGGAGGACCAAATGTGAAAATGTATGTACCTGGCCCTAAGAGACTAATAACACTAAACAATGTTCACCATGTCTTGAGTATGTGCTGAGAATTCACACGTTATCTCATTCCATTCACACAACACTAAAAGGCATAGACTATTTTCACATTTACCCAAGAGTGACTGAGAAGTTAACCAATATAATAGAAAGAAGCAGAACAGGATTCAAACCCAGGGTTTTTCAACATCAAAGACCTGATCTGAACCATGACATCTCCTGCTGGTGCTCAACAAATGTAATTGTGACCATCACCATCACCATCATAATCACCAACATCTTAATCACCATCACTACCTGCTTGAGGCTCATTGGCCTTTGAAATGACCTCTATCTATCTTTATCATCAGATTTCCACTGAGCTGGTACAAGTTTTTCCAGAAACAATTTTTGCTAACCTTAGGCCATTGCTTCCTCCGACTTCAGTCACCATGAACATCATGTGAGTGTCCACACACACTCAGGCAGCCCAAAGAGTTTTGGGGTAGCACAAAGCATCTGTTTGGGATGGTCCGTGTTTTATGGTTCTTGTAGCAACATCAACAGCACAGGCAGCTGAGTGAAGTGTAGTGGGACTATGATGGGTAGCGGGAGGCTTGTCGGAGAGAGCTGTCCACCTGCTCCTCCACCCCCACCAAAACTAGGGCTACTAGATAGACGAAAAGAAAAAGAACAAAACTCAGAAGCCAGGTTGTGAGTGCCTGCCACAGACAGAAAATGTGTTTCCTCTACTCCTCAAGATAGGTACTTACTCTTAGGATAAGGGAACTGAGACTTCACAGAGTAAAAGCAAGTTGCCCAAGCCCAAGGCCAGAGAGTGGCCGAGTTGAGATTCAAAGCCAGCTCTGTGGAGATGGAGCATTTTTATTCATTGTGACACCATTCCCAAATCCTGAGAACCAGGGTTCTCCAGAGAGGAACAGCCCCTAGAAGTCATCTATCTCCCTAGCCCCTCCTTCTCTCCTCCTGGCCTCCTCTAAGTCTGGCACATGTGACAGAAAACCAGCAAACCTATCTTCCCGCCTTCCTTAGAAATCTGACATCCTGCCCTCCACACTGGGTGTGTCTTTAGGATGGGTAAGTTATGTGGCAAACATGCCCCAGATCTCACCCTCAGCACAGATGGGCTGAGGCTCTGCTCCCCACCATCACTCAGGAATCCAGGTCAATGAGCCTTCGTGATTTTCCCCACAGCTCGAGGGCAAGGGACATCACCACTCAGCACTGGATCTAAAAGCTTTTGCCTGGAAGTGACATGCCACGCTCACTCACATCTCATTAGACAAAGCAAGTGGCATGGTTCATCTGCCTCAGTGTGTGTCTGGAAAATAACAGAAACGCTTGGTGACTGGCACTGGTGACCACCCCATCCAGAGGCACTGCCACCCACTGGCCCCTGGCCCGACCTCCCTCACTTCCTGGCTTGCCTCCACCTCTACCACCCTACAGGCACATGCACACTTCACCATTATTGCCTTCTCTTGCCCTCCTCCAAGGTCATGAGGGTCACTTGATATAGCCGCCAGGTCCTCGGGATTTTATTCAACCACTGGAACCCCACCTGCTTTGGGGGAGCATCAGTCTTGGGCTGGAATTGCAGGAGGGTTCTAGAAAGGCTTCCAGCACCCCCCTGTGGTGAAAGGACCACACAGAGTGTGTTCCCCCAATTCCCTCCCAGAGCCTGGCCTTTCTCCTTCAGCATCAGTTGCCATTGGCACAATGAGGTCCAAACTGGGCACCAGGGCTGTGCTCAATGGTCTTAAAGACAAGCCCCTCACAGCATAGCTGAAGGAAGAGTCAGAAATCTGCCAAGTGGGGAGCTGGCTGGTGGCTTCCTGAGGACTCTGTCTCTATTCCCCTCCTCTTGGTGGTCCCTCCTTCCCCAGAACCAGCCATTCATGTAGGTGAGTTGGGAGTAGCCTAAGGACACTCTTATCCTCAGACAGCATCTCTTCTTCACTGCCTCAAATCCCTGAAGATTCTACCATTAAAAAATTATCCTTTTAGGGTGCAGTGATGCATGCCATTCCCAGATACTCAGAAGGCTAAGATGGGACAATTGCAGGTTCAAGGTCAGCCTGGGCAGTTTTGCAAGACCCCATCTCAAAATTTTAAAAATAGAACTAGAAAAGTCTGGGAGTGTGCCTTGGTGGTCGAGCGCCTGTGAGCTTGCACGAGGCCTGGGTTCAATCCCCAGTACTGGGGGGGTGAGGAGGAAGCTCATTCTTGTGCTAAGGGGTCAAAGATTCTGTAACTCAATCAAGCTGCAGAGCAAAAGCACCCCATCCTATCAAAACCAAGAGACCCTTGATTTCCAGTAAGACAACTCCTTCACATAGTCTGGGACAGGAAAGGGGTGTTTCTTGGAGGCACAGGTGCTCCCCATAGTAGTCAACAGCAGTAAGTACCACAGGGCTGTGGGGGTGTGTAATAAGGTGGCCTCTCACATTTTCTTTTTCTGGGGTTCCCCACTGAATACCAGTTGGGTACCAGCCACCACGGCACACTCTGTAATTGGTCAAACACAAATGAGACAAGATCTGTTCTTTGAAAGTTTTGGCCCAAGTAGAAGAGCAGCCATCAGCCACAAACTAGAGCAGAAGTGGGAGGGGCCACGAGAGGTTGGATTTCACCTGGGGAGATGGAAGAGTATGGGGCCAGATGGAGAAGGGGTAATGGAAAAAACAATCAGAGATCACTGAAAGACTGAGACTGATGACAGGAGGAGGGTCCAACTGGCTTCCCGCTGAGGGAGGCATGAGGAAGGGAGGCAGTGGAGCCAGGGAAGGTTTTGGAGCAGCCCAGGCACACAGAGGAAGGGACTGACTGGCCAACTGAGGAGCAGGCTGGCTGGGGACGGGACCTCAGGACTTGCAAGCTCCCTAAATGCAGCTGTCTCCTTCAGAGTGTCCACAATCCCACAGGCCCCAAGCAGGGCCTTCTGTTTGAGTGACAGGTGGTAGAGAAGTGTTGGGAAAGATCCAGAGCACAGGCAGCTTCAGGGGGCGATTGGAGTTGGCGATTCAGTTTGACTGAAGGAACAATAGCCAAGCAATGCCAGAGTGACCCTGAGCCAGACTTCACCTGACTCATTCATCTGCAATGTGGTGGTGGTTGGGAGCAAGGACCAGGAACTGGCATCAGATTTCCTCAAAGCAAACCCTCACTTTGGAGCCCAGGACCTTAACCATCATATTTTTCTCATATTGTGAGGCATGTAAAAGTTGGAAAAGCCGCCCGCGCGCGCGCACGCGCACACACACACACACACACACACACACACACACACACACACACACACACACACACACAGAGCGAGTCCCCTCTGAGGTGCCTTTCCATTCCTTGACAGCATTATCCACTTATACCAGAAGATGGCGCTGTGTCCCCGTGTGCGTTCAACTACACTCATTCAAAACAAGCGGTTTGAGCGACTTCTGTGCCCAAAACCGGTGAGGCCCAGAGAGAGCACTAAGTGGAACACAGTATGGACTTTGTTTTTCAGAGCCTTGCCCTGTAGTCTCAAGTGATACTATCAAATTAGAGTGGAATTGGGACCTTGCTTGAAAGAAACTAGATATTATGGAAAGTGCCCAGCACTGGGCTAGCTGCTTTACAGCCCTACTTTTCCAAAACCAGGGGCTCCTTTCCATAATGCATACACACATCAGAACCTCATGATGCACACAATAAATATGAACGATTTTTATTTATCAAGTAAAGATAAATACACAAAAAATAATAATAATAAACCAGACACTCTAATACTGAGAGATGATAAAAATACAAAGTTGGCTCTGGGTTGATTTCCACTACTTTCTGAAGCCTTTCCAGCACAAGGTACTTGTTTGATGATCAATACATTTGTATTGATTTATTGATTAAATTTTAACTTCAGGCCAGGTGTTGTGACACATACCTGTAATCTGAGTGACTCAGGAGGCTGAAGCAGGAGGATCACAAATTCAAGGCCAGCCTCAGCAACTTAGTGAGGCCCTAAGCAACTTAGTAAAATCCTGTATCAAAATAAAAAATTAAGGGTTGGGTGTGTGGCTCAGTGGTAGAGTGCTCACCTAGCACACGTGAGGCACTGGGTTCTATCCTCAGCACCACATTTAAAAAAAGAATGAAAAAAAGATAGTGTGTCCACCTGCAATTCAAAAATAAAATATTAAATAATAATAATAATAAGTAAAAATTAAAAGGGCTGGAGATGTGGCCCAGTGGTTAAGTGCCCCTGGGTTCTATGCCTTGTACCAAAAGAAAAAAAGAATTGCAACTTCAGATAGAGACCTAAAGGTCAAGCCACAATGGCAGGACCAAAGAAATCACTCAGTTCAAATACTACAGTTCTTAGATGAAAAATAAGACCCAGAGGAAAATGGGAAGAAAAACTATATGCCTTGTAGAAGGTAGGCATGCTCCAAACATCTGCTAAACTAATAAAGTGCTTTTGTCTAAATCCTCATTCCTTGAAGTAGCCGTTTCTATCCCCACTTTACAGGTGAGAAAGTTGAGCCTGTCACCAAGGACCTGGCCAAGACTCCATGGTGCAAGAGCAACACACATTCATTCTGTAGCCTACACATTCAAAGTGCCTCGTAGCCTGCCTTCTAAGAACAGTTGTTTATGTTTCTCTTACTCTTGATGGTTTGTCAGGTCCCTTCGTGTACATTCATCCATTCCTTTAATCCTAACTGCCAAGGGACAGGGCAGAAATTCAGAGCCACAAGCTCAGAGTCTCGGCTCTTCTCCTATGCCAGTTTATTTTTAACTCTGATGTTCTTGGGTGTACAAGAACCCCTAAAATAACTCTTTACTTTGTTTTCATTTTATAAACTTTTTCAAGTGGCTCTGAATGGTTACTTCATAACTAAAACTGCCTCCTGATTTCAGTGTCCCCATTGTGGTTACCGCTAGCTTTGGCTTCTTTAATTATTCAGCAGTAAGGAGGGGAAAAAAAAGATAGACCTGATACCTAAATGATGTCCTCACACTGCATGTAAACCAAAGGACCCTGTGACGCATTATTAGAAGGGACGATATGGAGGGGTTCAAATCACAGGAAAGTGGAGGGAAAATGAGGGATCCATCTGATACAGCCAGCACTGCATGCCCAGGGGGACCAGCACTGTGGCTGGTGGCAGGCACTCGTTCCTCACTGGAGTGTGACTTAGATACAGAAAGAATGAGGAAAAAAATTCATTAGTGTTGTTTGTTTGAATTTTATCGTCTTTGCAATTCTCTTTGTACTTAATTTGTAAATTTGCTTCTAGCTTGATAGCCACATAAGAGCAATATGCATATATTTATACCTGGTTTATGTGTATACACAGCTAAGTAACATCAGAACAAAATCAACACAGGAGTCCCTGGAAAATTTTCCCTTCTAAAAGGATTGCACCAGTCAGATTGGAGTCATGCTGATCCTATTTCCTTTCCCTGAAAAAGGGGCAGAAACCAAGGACACTTTTTCTTTTGAATGGAAAAGGGCTCTCCCTTTAAAGAACACTTTAGAGAAAGAGGTCATTCCTGGGACAGATGCAGAGCAGGAGAAAGGTGATTGCTTCTCTCATACCCAGGCTTCCCCGCAGGCAGGGGACTGTTCCCTGAAGAAGATTCTCACCTGAGTAAATCGGGAAGGCAGGAAGGTGGCAGTCCTCAAGACTGAGGGTAAAGTGGGCCCACCTTCCTTTCATCTGATGGAACCTTCAGGATCCACTATCAGGAGACTGGAGGTGACAACATTAGACACAAGGTTTCACCACTAGTTTTCTTTAGAATTTTACCAAACTCTTGAAAAGATCATGAAAGTGATTTATGCTCTTTGCATCCAATGAGACAACCATATACTGAGAGGTAATTAGTCACCCTACCCTTCCATATAGGCTGTCCCCTCGTCCCTGTTCCATACAAACACAGCCGTATTCAAACACTCTTCTGGATTTACAGGGTGATTTGGTCGATAGAAGATCATGCCCTACACAGGTCTATCTTAGCTAAAATCATTTTAACCTTTCAGCTCGATGGATACAGACCCTCACCTTGTTCTTTTTGAAGAGCTTTATAATATTCCAGAGGAGGGGTGCAGCTAGATTTACTCACTCCCCTATTGATGACAGTCAGGTTGTTTTCAACCTCCTCAGACATGTGGTTCTCTCTCCCACTCCTCTTTCTGGATGGGTTTCTAGAAGTGAGGTAGGTCAACATATTCGGCTATTAAGTTTCATAGCTGTTACCCACATTATTATTATTATTATTTGTTGTTGTTCTTTTCACAGATGTGCATTGAGCACCTGCTGTGTGCAGGGCACTGAGTTAGATGTGCAGAAGTAAATAAGAAAAGGCTTTGCCCTCAGGGCATACACATATTAAGAAGTATGTATATAACTCATATTTGGTTATATAAAGTTATTAGTTACATATTCATTTCATATTATATAAGCAATATTTATGTAACTCCGTGCTGTGCACAGAGAAATAGCACCCTTAAGGGAGTTAAGTGTAGAAATAGGGGACAAGAAAGTGTGTATTTATGTCTGTGTCCTCTTTCTCCAGGATGAGGGACTTAAGGAGGGCTCTTTGTTGAGGTCATATTCTGAGTCTCCCTTCTCTTTATCTCTGGTCTCCACAGAGACAATCTCTGGACTTGGGACATATTGTTCCTGCTTATATTTGCTACCATTATTATAGGGTCCTACTATGTGCTAGATGTTTCAAGTATATTTCCATCTTCAAACAAATCCTTACAAACATGATGTATTAGTTATCTATTGCTATATAACAAAGTATTCCAAAATTTGGCCAGTTGAAACACAAACATTTATTGTCTCACAGGTTTGATGTAGCCTCTCAAATGTCTCCTTCACATGAAGAGACAGCACTGGCTGATGGCAGGTCTGCTTCTCTCCATCTAAGTTTGTCATAAAATGCAAATAAAAATACAGAATGCTCAGTTAAACTTGCATTTCAGGTAAACAACAAACAATTTTAGTATAAGTGCATTCCAAATATTGCATGGAACATACTTACATGAAAAAAATTACTCATTGTTTTCTGAAACGCAAATGTAGCTAGATGTCTTGTGCTATCTGACAAGTTTATCCCTATCTAGAATGCTTAAATAACTCACAATGTGGTAGTTGGCTTCTCTCAGAAAAAGAACTCACAGTACAGGGACTAGAGTTGTGGCTCAGTGGAAGAGCGCTTACCTAGCATGTGTGAGGCACTGGGTTCAATCCTCAGCACCACATAAAAATAAATAAACAAAATAAAGATTGTAAAGAAGAAAGAAAGCACAATAGAACCCAAAATGTCTTTTGTGACCTAGAGTCACATGCCATCAGATCTGCAATGTTCTTTTTGCTACACAGATCAACTCTAATCAAGATGACAGGGAACTAGCCAGGAGCACATGATTATAATCCCAGCTACTCAGGAGGCTAAGGCAGGAGGATCACAAGTTTGGGGCCAGCCTCAGCATTTTAGCAAGACCCTGACTGAAAATAAAAAATAAAAAGAGCTGAGAATGTAATTCAGTGGTAGAGCACTCCTGGGTTCAATCCCCAGGACCACAGAGAGAGAGAGAGAGTGAGAGAGAAAGGGATGGGGGGACAGAGCGCAGATGATTTCCAACTTATGATAGTTCCACCTACAATTTATCAATGGTGCAAAAGGAACACACATTCGGTATAAGCCATATTTCAAATTTTGATCTTTTCTTGGGCTAGGGATATGTGTTCTGATATTCTTTTTTGATGCTGGGTTGTAATCGCAAGTCCCAGCTCCCAGTCAGCCACACAATCACAAAGGTAAACAACTACTTTGGAAAAAGTGGGTAAAGAAAAACATGAGCTTAGGCTGGGGATGTGGCTCAAGCGGTAGCGCGCTCGCCTGGCATGCATGTGGCCCCGGTTCGATCCTCAGCACCACATACAAACAAAGATGTTGTATCCGCTGAGAACTAAAAAAAAATATATTAAAAAATTCTCTCTCTCTCTCTCTCTCACACACTCTTAAAAAAAAAGAAAAGAAAAAGAAAAAGGTGAGCTCAGGTCTTAAGATTTCCAGTCTGCCTTGAAAGGAGTCCTTAGTGACATATTCTCTGATAGCTACTATACGGTTTTTGATCTGGCAAATACTGTTTCTCAATGACTGCTTCTGAAAACCACCAGAAGCGATTTGCTTCCAGATGTCAAGAGCGGCAACACACCCTCACAGCCCTGCTGCAGGGCACGTCAACTCCCCAGCCCCTGCCATCATTTAGTTCTCAGGGATCCTGATGACCTCTGCCTTCCACCTAACATCACTCTGGTCCATTACATTGATGACTTATGCTGATTGGACCCAATGAGTGTGAAGTAACACAGACATATTGGAAAGTCATTTGCATTTCAGAGGGCAGGAAATAAATTTGACAAAAAAATTCAGAGGCATTCCACTTCAGTGAATATGTTAGGGATCCAGTGATGTGGGGTATGTCAAGAGTTCCCCCTTTTCTTTTTTTTTCTTTTTTCTTTTTTTTTTTTTTTTTTGGTACCAGGATTGAACCCAGGGGCACTTAACCACTGAGCCACATCCCCAACCCTTTCTATTTTTTTTTTTTATTTTTTGTTTTAAGACAAGGTCTTGCTAAATTGCTTAGGGCCTCACTGAGTTGCTGAGGCTGACTTTGAACTTGCAGTCTTGCTGCCTCAGTCTCCTGAGTCGCTGGGATTACAGGCGTGCACCACTGTGGCCAGCTGCTATAATCTTTATGAGGAGATGAGGTATAGTTTGAGGAGATGTGTGTGGGTGCCACACACATATGAGACATGGACTGTGATGGTCAGTTTTATATGTCAAGTTGGCTAGGCTCTAGTACACAGATATTCAAAAACTAATTGGTTTAATTAATGTGCTACTGAAAAGGTATTTTGTATATGTCATATCGACAATCAGTTGACGATATTATATAATGACAATATGGGTGGACCTCATCTATCCAGTTGAAAGGTCTGAAGTTTCCCTGAAAAAGAAATTCCAGCTGTGGACTGCAGTGTCGGCTCCCCACCTGACAGCTGTCAACCTTCTCTTCTTCACAGCCTATCCTATGGATTTTAGACTTGCCTAGTCAGCCCTATTGTAGCATAGTCTAATTCCTTGCAATAAAAATAGATAGATGGGCTGGGGATGTGGCTCAAGTGGTAGCACGTTTGCCTGACATGTATTCGGCCCGGGTTGGATCCTCAGCGCCACATACAAACAAAGATGTTGTGTCCACCGAAAACTAAAAATAATAAATATTAAAAAATTTTTTTAAAAACTAGATGGGGCTAGGACTGTAGCTCAGAGGTGGAGTACTTGTCTGGCATGCATGAGGCCCTGTGTTTGATTCTAAGCACATTAAAAAAATGAAAAAATTAAAAATTTAAATGTTTTAAAAAACTAGACAGATGATTGATACACAAGACAGATCTCCTGCTATAATCCCAGTGACTCAGAAGGCTGAGATAGAAAGATCACAAGTTGGAAGTGAACCTCAGCAACTTAGCAAAACTCTGTCTCAAACTTAAAAAATAAAAAGGGTGTGCAGGGAACTTGGGTTAAATCCCTAGTAGCAAAAAAAAAAAAAAAAAAAAAAAAAAAGATATACTACTGAACTCTGATACTCAAATAAACAAACCATCAGAGAAAACCTTGCAGCCTTTAAGAGTTAGAGCTAGCTTTTGAGCCAAAAGAGATTATCAGACATTTTCATAACTACTGGGCAAATCCTGGGAGTTCCAAAGATATTTCTGATGGAAGAGCAAAATGGCAAAATGGGGAGGTCAGAGTCATATTTCTCAAATACTGTTTCATCTTTCAGATTTGGTCCTTTCGTGTTAAATTATCTGTAACACACTGGAACATTACAGAGTGACTTTAAAATATGCTCATTTATCAACTGTCTAAAAGAAGACACAAAGTCTCCTAACATCAATTGCTTCTAAGAAGGGAAACCCAGTGGCTGAGGGACACAGGTAGGAGGGAGAATTCACTTTCTGTACCTTCAGAATATTGAGTCATGTAACTGTTTTATCTCCTAGATTAGGGTCGGCACACTATGGTTCATAGTCAAACCTGACCCATTGCCCATTTAAATAAGTTTTATTGGAACTTATCTAAAGCTGCTTCTTCACTACATTAGCAGAGTTCAGTAGTTACAAGAACTATATACATGTTATATGGCCCATGAGGCCTAAAATATTTACTGACTCTTTATAGAAAAAATTTGCCAATCTCAGTGTAGATTTTTATTTTTTTAGAGAGAATTTTTTTAATATTTATTTTTTAGTTTTCAGTGGACACAACATCTTTTTTTATGTGGTGCTGAGGATTGAACCCAACGCCCTGGCATGCCAGGCAAGCGCGCTACTGCTTGAGCCACATCCCCAGCCCTTCAGTGTAGACTTTTTTTTTTTTTTAAATATTTATTTTATTTATTTTTTTAATTAATTAACTTATTTTTTAGAAAGAGTGAGAGAGAGAGAGAGAATTTTTTTTTTAATATTTATTTTTTAGTTCTCGGCCGACACAACATCTTTGTTTGTATGTGGTGCTGAGGATCGAACCCGGGCTGCACGCGTGCCAGGCGAGCGCCACCGCCTGAGCCACATTCCTAGCCCCAGTGTAGACTTTTTAAAAGTAAATTGACACTTTGTTGTTGTTGTTAATGAACTTTTATTTATTTATTTTAATTATATGTGGTGCTGAGGATCAAACTTAGTGGCTCCCACATGCTAGGCAAGCGCTCTACCACTGAGCTACAACCCCAGCGCAGTAAATTGACATTTAAAAGATGCCCCGAGATATGAAAACATATGTCTACGTAAAAATGTGCACATGCGTGTTCATAGCAGCATTATTGACAATAATGCCTAAAATGTCCTTCAACTGATGAATAAACCAAATGTATTTATAGCCATATAATGGAATATTAGTTGGCCAGAAAAAAATGGAGTACTGATAGATGCTACAACAAATTAATCTTGGAAACATCATGCTAAGTGGAAGAAGCCAGACACCAAAGGTCACATATTGTATGATTCTATTTATGGAAATGTCATAATAAGCAAATTCAGAGACAAAAATGTAGATTAACCATTTCCAGAGGCTGAGGGGGAAAGAAGAATTGAGAAATGACTACCAATAGGCATAGAAATTCTTGTTTGGGAGGGAAGCACTAATAAAAACGTCTGGAACTGGATAGTGGGCATGGCTACACAAGTTGGTGTGTATGCTAGAATCTACTCAATTGTATAACACCACCAAGGACAGGGTCCTCCAGAGTTCAATAGGGAGCACAGAATCTACTGATAGTTCTCTTCTGCCATCTCCAACCAGAATCGAACCTAGCCTGGGAGTCAGAAGACTTGAGTTCTACATCCCAGTTGTCCAAACATTCATGTAACCTTAAGTAAGTTTGTTTCCATGTCTGGTCTTTAATTCTCTTTCCTATAACATGCACAATTAGGCAGGAAGGGAAAAGGCTGGCCCAATTGGGTTCGAAGGGAGATTTAGGGTATTTGACTTCCCAGAATCCTTTACTCTTTCCCCAAACTTTATTAAAAACCCTCATAAATAACATCTTTATTTATTTATTTGGTACTGGGGATTGAACCCAGGGTTGCTTTACCACTAAGCTGCATCCCTATTGTGGTTTAGATAGGAGGTGTTCCCCAAACACTCATGTACAAGACAATGCAAGAGGGTTTTGAGGTAAAATGATACGATTATGAAAGCCTTAACCTAATCAGTACATTAATCAAGTGATAGGGATTAACTGGTTGACAACTGTTGAAAGGTAAGGTGTGGCTGGAGGAGGTGGGTCTTTGGGGATGTGCCTTTGGCATACATTTTGTCACCAAAGAGTGGAGCGCACTCTCCTCTCTGCTTCCTGGAGCCATGTTCCCAGCTGCTTTCCTCTGCTATACTCTTCCACCATGGGATCCACCTCATCCCAGGCCTTGAGGAATGAAAACAGCTGTCTAGGGACTGAGACCTCTGAAACCGTGAGCCATCAAATAATCTTTTCCTTCTTAAAATTGTTCTTGCCAGATTTTTGGTCAGAGGAGGAAAAAAAACAAAAAAAGACTAAAACAATCCCTA
The DNA here is from genome assembly GCF_052094955.1 of Ictidomys tridecemlineatus. Classification (NCBI taxonomy): domain Eukaryota; kingdom Metazoa; phylum Chordata; class Mammalia; order Rodentia; family Sciuridae; genus Ictidomys; species Ictidomys tridecemlineatus. The sequence goes on along the minus strand of NC_135479.1, from coordinate 32,148,312 downwards.
ACCCTTTTTTATTATTTTGAGACAGTCTTGCTGAATAGCTGAGGTTGGCCTCAAACTCCCAATCCTCCTGCTTCAGCCTCTAAATCACTGGGATTACAGGCATATGCTACCAATCCTGGCTCAATATCTTCATTTTACTCATCCTCATCCCTTTCCAATTTCAAAGCCCTTCATATACATGACATCATTTATTTCTCATAACCACCCTTTTGGGAAAGATGTGTTATCTCCATTTTACAGATGATGGAATTGGAAGCTCAGAGAAGCCAAACTACTTGTTCATGTTCATACAACAGGAAGTGTTGGAGCTGGAACTCAAACCCAAGTATTCAGGTCCTACGTCCTATATTCTGCCCACAAAACTAATTTTTTGTTTGGCCTCTCTCTAAAAAGCCCAAGACAGTAATGTCTAGATGCCTCACCATAATTGCTGCACATCTTTGAAAAAACGTAAGGGAAGAGAGGCAAGCAGGAACCTGGGGTTCTCCTGGTTTTTTATTTTTTCTTATGAATCTCTTTATATTGGCACAGTAGCAGAGTAGATATAAGCATTCACGTAGATCAGGATTCAGGAAGTCTGCTAAAACCAGAAGATTCATCCCTCTCATGAGGCCTGAGGAGCAGGTCCTTGATCCTTGGTAGAGGGGAGAAGTGATGAGATTTTTCCCCTCCAGCCTTGCTAAAGCAGGGCCCCAAAAGAGGGAACATCAGTGGAACCAGGATTCAGAATTTGACTCAAAGAGCTAAGCCTAAATCTTAAGGAGTATAAGAACCCTGGCATCCAACACCAGCTAACCCTCCTGGGTCACAACAGTCCTGAGCTCTGGAAACAGGACCAGCTATGTGCACTTTGGCAAGTCACTCCCAGCTCTTTCCCCATTTGCTTATCCTGAAATGTGGCTAATGACTGCAAAACCAGGTTCACACGAGATGTTCTTGAGGGCTCAGTGACATAAACTGAAATGCATTTTATGAACACACTATTTCATTCTTCCATAGCTGGCAAACAAGAGGGGCTGATGCTTGACCACACTTGGGGAGTGACCCTCTCACTGCTTTCCAAGCAGCACAAAACACCCAGGGCTTTGGCAACAAGAGGGACCAAGCCAAAGAGCAGAAGTCTCTAGAAAAGACTGAGACCCGCAGGACAAAGGAGATGATGCCCTGGCTTGCACCTATACTTTTCTCTTTTCATTTGATCAATCAATACAAGTACTTCCTACAAGTGCTGGTATGTGGTTTAAGAAAAAGCAGATAAGAAAAAATGATCTTATGGAGCTTATATTCTAGTTATAGAAGACAAAGTAAATAAATAACAGATACATCAAAAGCATGGTCAGCAGGTGCTATGAGGAACTGAAGTGGATAACGTTAACCAGGCACAGTGGTGCACAACTGTAATCTCAGCTACTTGGGAGGCTGAGGTAGGAGGATCACAAATGAGGTCAATTTAGAGAGACCCTATCTAGAAATAAAAATGTTTAAACGACTGGGGATGGAGCTTAGTGGCATAGTGTTTGTCTAGCACATATAAGGCCTTGGGTTCAAGTTACAGCACTGCAAAATAAAATGGGCAAGATTAATGGTGATGGTAGAAGGTACTGTTTCATACAGGATGTCAAAAGGCCCCTCAGATAAAAACATGCTAAGACCTCAAGAAAGTGAGGGATTAAGGTACCTCACACCTCAGGTCTAGGGTAGAGGCCACCAGGGTTTAGGGGACAGAGACTGACAACACATATAACCCCTCCCCACTCCTGATTAGTCTCCATTTGCCCTACTTTTTAAAATTTAATTCTTCATCCTCTTCCCTGGCAGGGAGACTGATCCTTACAGACTTTTCCCTGCATCAACTCTGTCATCTGCCTTTTGGTAGAGTTCAGCCAAATGGAAGCCCAAAAAAAACTGGAAAATGAAGTAAGTAGAAATATTGATGCTCTCACTTTCTCTCTGCACGGTCACAATTCTGACAGGCTGTGTTCTTCAGCAATTCCACAGCATATTTCCCCTGCAGGGCCCCATGGGTTTGGAGGCGTCTCCTCCAGAAGCCCTGCAGGATTAGCCTTCCAGACAAGCACCATGAATATACAGCTGCAGAAATGTACGCTGTCCACAGATGGCATGGATTTGCCTGTTTGATTACAGCAGGAAATTGATGAGTTTTGGTCCTAGAGACACCAATCATCTCAGATGAAACCTCCAGAAGGTCCTGGCTATTAAATTACTCATACTAGCAAAGGTAATAACAAAAGTTGGGGTTCTATAATCCCTTGTCTTAATCCCTTAGGACCTCACTGCCTCAGAGATAAAGCATTCTCCCCAGGATCCAGTCAAGCAACTTCTATCTGAAGGCAATCTACTTACCTCCAATATTCAAACGTTCATTGCCCAGTGTATTTCCATGATAACATCACTAACAGAAAGTTTTATCAATGTGTACGTCTGTTCTACTTCTTCATTCCAAAGAAGCATGGAACTTTCCTCATTTTCATGAGTGAACAGCATTGTAGAGCCAAGTGTTCAAGAGCTCAGAAAATGCTTGTGAGTGAATAAATAACAGTACAAAATACATCAGGTTTCACAAACAACTCCAAAAGATTGTGGCCAGTAAGCCTACAGTGATAGCTTAGGATCAAGGGTGGGTGCACTCAGACATCTTGGCACTACTCACTTCTCCAGGTATTGAGTAGGTATTGAGGCAGGAAACCCCAGGTGGAGCACCTGGGATAACTCAGAGAATCACTCTGGTCCCACCAAGAGACTCTTTTCGAGGATCCCCAGCTTTCCCATTTTAAGTGGACAGCATAGGTTGGCAGTGTCCAGGCTCAGGGAACCTAGGAGGTAAAGGACTGGGCTTAAACCAAAGATTCCTAAGCAGCCATGCTCAGGCAGGCTGCAGAACAGCTGACGGGAAGGCAGCAACTATTGTATCAAGGATGAACAATGTGGCTTCCCTGGCCAACCCACAGCTAGGCACTAGGAACTAGGAACTTCTATGGGTGAGTGCTGCTGGCTAGTTCTCCCCACTCAACAAATAAGTCCTGCTTCAAGCCAATCAGAATTTGTTGCTTGTGTTCTCTTCAGTTTCATTCCAGTACACTCTAGGTACTCTACCCTGCCCTACCCCATGTGGTACCACTGCCTACAGGTCAACACCCCCCATCCCTACCCCACCGCCCCTAAAGAAACCCAAACAAAGGGGCTGGAGATGCAGCTCAGTGGTAGAGTGCTTGCCTAGCAGATGTAAGGCCCCAGGCTGGATCCCCAGCATTAAAAAAAGAAAGAAAGAAAAAGAAACCCAAACAGCTCAGAGGTGCATCAATCGACCTTTAATGTCCAAAAGAGGCGTGGATGCAGAGCATAGGAGATGTGGCAGGGTTTTAGCCCCTGCTCCAGAAATGAGGGAGAGATGAACACAAACCAGACAGTTCCAACTGGCCACACAAAGTCTGGGAGGGCAGGGGAAAACAGATTTGGACATTCATTTAAAAAAAAAAAAAAAAAAAACCAAACTAAAAGCAAACAATTTTATATCAAAACTGAAGAGATATAGGGAACTCAGGCACCACCCCAGTTCCCACCCTCCCTTGCCAACATTAAAAAGAAAGCTCGGCACACTAGGGCTTAGGGAAGTCTGCCCCCCACTAGCCCCAAGAATTGACTGCAAACAAAAAAGAATGAGTTGGATTTCCCCAACCCCCCACAGTGTCAACCCTACACATGAGAGTTTTGAATGATTCATGAGAATCAGCAGCTTGATCAGCAATGACCACCCCACCCCTACCCCACTCCTATGTCATCAATACAAGATTTCCCTACATCCTTCCTGGAATCTCCTCCTACTCACAGGCCTTAGTTTACCTCCTGATATCTGGGGCTTCATGACTGCAAGTCTTTAAGTTCCAATGAAGCCCTCTCAGCCTTTTATTACTTTCATTCCCACCTCCCACAAGAAGCTGCAACCATCCACAAAGTCACTTTCCCCCTCCACTGAGACCCAGCTCCAGGGCAGATGGCAGTATGGCTATCTTGCCCTAGGTGATCCTCCCAAAGCCTTCTTTCTCAAGGAGCAGACAGCCATAAGGCAAGCAGTCTCTGGGCTAGATGATACCTGTCTTCAACCCCACAACAGACACCCCAGAGGTTTTTAATATAAAGGCCCACTTAGAACTGTGCCTCCTACTTATACACCCCTAGAGATTCCATCTGTCCTGTCCCTCCTCCCTCCCCTCTACCCCAATCCCATACATACATACACACACACATACACACACACACACACACACATATACAAGCATACACACATACACAAACGAGAATCAAGGGAGACATTGATTTGGTTTGATTGCTAAGACCTAACTAAAGAACTACAGTCACCAGAAATTCCCTTACCAGCCAACTAACAGGCTGCTCTAAGAGAACTCCAGAGGAATGAGTAAACTGAGGGCTACGCAGGGAGCAGATAGGAAAGAACATAAAGAAAAAAAGAAATTCAAGCTAATCCTACCCACAACATCCTCCTAGTATGATCTCTGGCAAGAAGAATAAAATAAGGTAATCCACAAAGACACAGCCCTTACTTAGAAATCCTGACAAAGACAGCAAGACAAGTCTGCTCCCCACTCCCACACACCACAGACACATCACAGGGCCCCTTAAAGAACCCATCCCCACCCCACCCTCTGCCCCAAGCCAGAAAAAAAAAAAAAAAAATCACAGTTCAGTGGAATAGTCTCCCTGGTACTAGATCAATCCCCCCACCCTCCTTCCTATCTCTTTCCTTTCTCCTTGCCAATTCTAACACTGTCTTCCTGCAGCCTCCCTGGTCCTCTCAAAGAAGTACCCACCACCAGGAAGAGGCAGCTGCACAGTTTTAGTTCCACCTCCAGAGACCTATTTCTTTCCTCAGCCCTCCTCATCTTTTGGGATTTGTATTTTTATATAGGGAGAGAAAGAGAATAAGGAGGGATGGGAGAGATTTCCTAGTGCAATACAACCAAAAAAAAAATTAAAGTCTTGAAAAATAAACATAAAGCAGCCTTCTTCCCCAGGCAACTAAACAGAAGGAAGTTTGGTTTTGTTTACTGCGACATACACATGAAATCGAGTATACAGTCCATGCAGTAGCACAGCCGTTGGAGAGGACATCCTGATGCTGGCCCCAGTGCAAAACAGTCCCAGCAATGCTGCCTGCTTGCCATCGCTGCCGCCGCCACTGACACCTTCACCACGGCCACCTAGCCTGACTTGAAGAGGAGGATTGCAACTTGACCCAAGTAAAAATAGATGAAGTGCTTTGTCTCATGTGTGACGTAGCTGCCAAAATTTCGGCCCACGATACAGTGCCAGGTAGGATTATATTTCTTGTCAAATTCCTAAAAAAAAAAAAAAAAAAAGAATAAAAAGGGAAGAGAAGAAAGGTGATTAAGGTAGTTGGACGATGAGAAATCAGAATGGAAGTCTCTCCCTGCAACTCTAGCACCCATACATTTAGTTGTTACCACCTCCCCACCCCCAGCCTCAGCTCCTGAACCTCAGGAGCTCAGGTTCTAAGGTTGGCCAGGACACTCCTCCTCTCATCAATAATGGAACATCACAAAGGCTCCACTATTCCTCCCTATAGAGCCTTCTAGCACTTTACACTCTGATCATCTCTCCTCCTAGTTATCCTACACACTTCACACCACTCCAAGCCCACCCTATGATTCTTCAATAAAATGATCAGAGGCTAGTGGAATGAAGGACCACTCTAGTGAAATACAGCATGGAAAATGAAGACTGGCTGCCCACTGCCTCACACGTTACTAAACCAGCTTTCCAAATGCCATAAACCAAAATATTAGAGCAAATGCAGACTGAAGGTCAGGAGTATTAGGAAGCAGTTTTATAAAAATCAACATTAAAGGCAATCCTGTATGCTAAGCAACTGTGCAGGCTTGTACACCAAAACAAAGACCTCAGCCATTAGATCAAGGAGCACAAAACCACCCAGGAAATCCCTAAGCTAATCAGAAGCAGCCCTCTACCCTGCGGCTGTCTGCCTAGATGTATACTGACATGGCTGTGAAAGGGCAGTAGCTTTCTATCATGAAAGGATCAATGCTGCTAACCTTGAGGATCTTCATCACACAGGGTGCTCAACATATAACTCGTTTGGCTTCTTCATAGCCTCCATACCATACAGGAAGTACGGAATACAGAGAGAACCCAAAGATACGGAAGACTGACCATTGGGGAATAGATTTGGTACTTTCCAAGAAGTACTAAGGAAAAGAGAAAATCAAACCCAGCTTCAATCCTGAACTCTGTAATATGGGAAAGTCAGTTACTTCTCTGGGTCTCATTTTTATCATCAGCAAAACAAGAAAGCTGGACCAGGTAATCTAAGGATTACTTTGGATACAAAGTTCTAGGATTCTGTTTCCTCTCCCTGGAAAGGCCATTAGTTAGCGAGGAACCAGCAACCCCATCTTGTTCTGCACCCGCTCAGGATCCATACACACAATCCAGAGTTTCCTCTTCTCATCCCACCCAAATCAGTAGGAAATCCATAGGTTCTGTAAAATTCAAGGAAACCCTACCAACCGACCATACCCTACTGTTAGGAACCAGACTGCTACCACTTTCTTGGGATGCCAGAACTAAGATTATCAAAGATTAGGACTATGCCTTCACTGGACACATGTTCTGGCTAGGAATCAGGGAACCCAGTTAGCCATTTCTTATTTTTAATGCAGGTGCCTCCTCACAGAGTTAACCATATCCTTCACCCATTCGTTTAAGAAGTTTTCAGGGACCAAATCTATCACTCCAATACTAATCATCCATTTAAGAAATTATACAGTCATCCCTCCATATTTGTGGATTCTGCATCCATGGATTCAACAAACCACAGATGGAAAATACTCAGAGAAAAAAAAAATCACATCTGTCCTGAACATGTATACGTTTTTGTTCTTGTCATTATCTCCTACTAAACAATATAGTAAGAACAACTACTTACATAGCATTTACTTGTATATTAGCTATTAAAGTAACCTAGAAATGATTTAAGATATGTGTACATTATACACAAATACTATGCCATTTTATATGAAGTGTGGATTTTGATATCTGACAGGGGTCCTGGAAAAAATTTCCTACCAAAACTAAGGGATGACTACATATCAAGCCCATTCTTATTAGAAGATGGGGCTGAGGTTGTAGCTCAGTGGTAGAGCACTTGCCTTGCACATGTGAGGACCTGGGTTCAATCCTCAGCACACATAAAAACAAGTAAAAGAGAGAAAGAAAACTCCCAAATTGTGAAATTATAATACCCACTTTTTTATGTGTGTGTGTGCCAGGGACTGAACCCAGGGTGTTTAGCCACTGAGCCACATCTGCAGCCCTTTGTTTTTCATTTTGAGAAGGGTCTCTGCTAGATTGCTTAGGACCTCATTAAGATACTGAGGCTAGGCCTCAAAATTCTAATCCTCCTGCCTCAGTCACTGGGATTACAGGTTTGTGCCACCATGTCTGGCTTTATAATACCCACTCTAAGTGATGAAGAGATCTGAACATTTATTCATGATCATTCATTCAAATATCCTTAATCTTAATTTTGAATAGTTCTAAATTAAGGCAGTAATGCTTAATTCTGAAGCTTCTCTGTATAGTTTTATTCTTCCCAAATGTCTTAGTCACCTAATTATCTCTAAATGTAAATACACATGCCTAGTAGAGCTTCTGTTAAAAACTCCCTAGTGTGAGCTGGGTATGGTGGTGGCTGCTGCCTATAATCCCAGCTACTTGGGAAGCTGAGGCAGAAGGACCTCAAGTTCAAGGCCAGCTCAGATATGTAGCAAAACCTAATCTCAAAAATAAAACAAGGGCTGGGATTGTGGCTCAGCGGTAGAGTGCTCGCCTAGCATGAGCCAGACGCTGGGTTTGATCCTCAGCACCACATAAAATGAAGGTATTGTGTCCAATTACAACTAAAAAAATAATAATATTTAAAATAAATAAATTAATTAATTAAAACAAGAGTCAGGCACAATGGTGCATGACTATAATCCCAGAGACTGAAGAGGCCAAGGCAAAAAGATCCCAAGTTCAAGGGCAGCCTGGGAAACAATGAGGCCCTAAGAACTTATAAAACAAAAAAACTTTCCTAAGGTGAATGCTTTGTCAATTCAATTCCCTCCCTAATTTGTCTGCTTCACAAGTTCCTAGGTTTTGTTTGCTTTGAATATCCTTATTTTCCTATGTCCTCAACTCTAGCCCTCTGTACAGCCCAGCTCAGTTGCCATTTCAGACCCTTGGCTCTCCTGGCATACCTTCTTGATATAGGCAGCAATGTCCTTCTCTATGTTGTACTTCTCCATGGCCTGTGTGGCACAGTCGACGGCATCTTGTTGCATGTCCTCAGACATGTCTGCGTTCTTGATCACTGCCTTCCGGTCAGACATCGTGACACTGCAGAAGAAGCAGCAAAGGTAAGGGTGTTAACTCCATGCTGTGAACAATGACCATGAGCTTCTGGGTAGAGGGCTTCAGTGAGAAAGAAGTACAAAAGTGGGAATACAGAAAACATAGCAGAAACATAGTCCCAACCCATGATTTTTATCTTATATAAAATGAGGTTTTTCTAATTCTAACAGCCATCTATTTCTAGTATTCTATACAGTACTGACAACCAAACTGACATCACTTAGCTGTGTCTTGGCAAGCTACTTTATCTTTGTGTTGTCATTTTTTGTAAAATGGGAACTGCAGGTTATCCTGAGGATAAGCCAGATGGCATAACACTGGATAAGATCTTGATCTAATGACCATTATTACATCATTAGTATCATAGCAGAAAGAAGAGGGGCTAGGGCTGGGGATATGGCTCAGTGGGGTATAGCCTTTGCCTAGCATGTAAGGTCCTGAGTTTAATCCCCAGCACTGGGGAGGGGGGGGGGGGCCAGTAAGGACAAAGATGGACTAGAAACCAACAGTCCTGACTTTAAACCCTTGTATTCTTAGACAAGCTTTTCTGTATCATTATTTCTATTTCAACAATTAAGTTAGCTCTCTATAGTGGGAACTGTTATAAGAATTAACTAAGGTTTTATTAAGAGCATCTGAAAACAGGAGTCTATACAGGGGGCTATCCATTCAGTCACCACCTGTTTTTGTATAATAAGTGATACAGGAACATGCTTACAATGGCAGAATTGAATAGTTCTGAGTGACTGTATGGTCTGCAAGACCTAAAATTTATTATCTGGTATATATATATACCAACCCCTGTTCTATACAAATGAAAAGAAGTAGAGTACATTATAGGTCACCAATGCCCAGTGCGGTAGAGACAACAATAACCTTTTAAGTACTTAGGGCTGACATGCCCCCTACCAAGAGGTAGACAAGCTGGGTGGCAGTCTCAGATTAGGCTAGTCAACTCATTCCACCCTCTCTCTGCTTCTCTCCTATAATGTTCAATTTTTAAAGCTCAATTTTTTTTCTTCTGGTTTGTTATTTTTCTTTTAAAAATCAATTTTTGAAAGCCTTGAATTTTAGTCCCAGTTCTAAAATGATCCATCATTTCCTTAGATTTTTGCTTGCTTATGTAAAATTTATTCACTTATGCAAAAAATATTACCTACTAGGTGAAGTAAAAGGTATTGTGTTAGGGAGAGAATATCTTCTCTTCCTTAGAGAATACTGAGACTTTTCCCCTATTTAAAACATAGGATTGGGAAAAGCCTGGAGATAGAGGATTGAAAAAAACAAAAATACCTAAGAAAGGTGAAAACCTGTTGTTATTTTAACAGACATGTTTCATATCCCTGCTAACTGGGCCATAACATTCATCATGTAGCAACCAGAGTTCAGGGCAGACATTGCATAGACCCTTCACAGAATGAGAGAAATCCCAAGAGGGATGGCCAGGACTTGCATGGCAGTCTATAGCATGCCAGGTTCTTTGCAGGAACAGGGAGGGATGAGCTGCAAAATTCTGCCCTCCTTGACCACAGTCCCATCACACAGAACAGAAACAATTTCCCTCATCCCACCCTTAAAAGTGTCTCTGGCCCAATCAAATGAACAAAAATGCTGTCAGCCTGGGCCTGTATGATACAAGGCTACAAAAGCAGCCTGCTTGCCTGCTGAAGAAGAGATCCCTGCGTTATCATTACAGGCCACTATGATCTGAGTCCACACTAGTCCGTAGGCTGGATGGGCTGAAAGGGAAAACAGAACTGTCAACCATTATTCAGCCTACAAAATGCACAGAATGCATGTATGCCAGCTGCCAGCCAAGAAGCCCTTAAGCCCCTGACCTCATCCAAGGCACACTTGTCTGGCACTTGGGTGGCAGTCTCAGACTAGGCCAGTCAAACTAAGCAGGGCTGGTTCCACCTCAGCAGACACTGGCAGAGCAAAGAGTTAGTAGATCACCCCTTCTACCCCCACACTTGAGAAAGTCAGAGCCTTAAGAAGTTTGTGAGCACCATAGACTGAAGAAAAGGTCAGGAAAACCCTGTTCAAGACCTGACTAGCCAAGTGACCTTGGGCAAACAAACATTTTCAATTCAAAAGCCAATGACTAAAATGAGATAAATAGGGTAACCTCAATGGGTTTTGAGCAAAAGTATGAGAGCAGCACTGGGAGAAGGTTCTGATATTAGAAGGCTTTTCTTACAAGAAATATAGTGTCACCTGGTGGCCTATTCCAGGTTACCACTCAGAAGGGGGCACTGTTTACAAATCCAGAGGTGGGGGTGGGGCCTGCTAAGAGACGTAGAAGATCCAAGTATGAAACTGGCACCATTTTGCCAGCAAGCTCACCAGCTCCACTGCCTCATCCCCAAAGTCCAAAGGAACAACTCTGTCAGTAATTAAAAGCCACTTTACTCCCCAGGAGAGAGCCTGCGGTTACATAATGTTAATCTTGTGACTACAATGCCGGGATTCTTCACCCCTGGCCCCTCAGGCAACTGAGAGGTAAGGCCCAGCCCCAACTAACCCTGTCCAAGGTGCCAGTGAGAAAAGGACAGGGAGATGCCCAGCCTACTCTCTCCTGAAGGAAAAAAGAGAGAGACCTGGGCCTCCAGAGAAAGGGATGGCCAGAGGCCCCAAAACCAGCAGCCTCAGTCATGAATCGAGGGCTCCTTTGCAAAGGAAAGGGGCACTCCTGGACAGCTCTCATCCTATCCCCGGTTTTACAACCAAAAACAAACAAAAAAAAGGCTAAGTCCGATCGACATGGATTGCTTTTCCCTTCCCCACTCGCCAACACACATAAAACGCAATTTCCTTCCTTCGAATCCTCTAAGGGGGCTGTACCTTCCACCATCCGGTTTCCCAGAGAGCGGGGCCCCGAGGGGCAGCACCTGGGAATAAGAAGGCACTGGTTCTACCCACCTCAGGCCCTCGCGGCTGAGCCAGGTCTGTAGGTAGGCCTCGGCCGGTCAGCCGCCCTCCCCCGCCCGGCCTGGAGCAGCGCCGGAGTGACTGGGCGTCCTCGCTGCAGGAAGGACGCCCCAGAGGGTGGCGGCGGCAGGAGGAGCCGCGTCACGCCGAAGCCCTCTCCACCCCCTCTCCCTGGCCCCAGACACCAGAGGCCTCAACGCAGCGCAGGGACACCCCCGGGGGGTGTGGGAGAGGCAACGCCGCAGCCTGGGGCCTCCAGTGATGCCATGAGGGTCGCCAGGGCACAGAGTGGCGAAGCCGGCGCTGCGCAGACCGGGAATGGCGCCGGGGGTGAGCGGAGTTGCTGAGCCGTACACCGAAGGCGGCGGGGCCACGGCGCTCCAGGCCTTGGGGTCAGGCTTAGGGCGAGGAGGCCTAGAGCGAGGAGGCCGAAGGGCCTTGGCGGCCAAGGCTGGCGTGCTAAAACACGCACGCGACGGTCGCGGGCGCGGCGCCCAGGGTCCCACGGGTCCCACCCACCCCTCACCTTCACCGAGGCGAGTCCTCACGGGCCCCGGGGGAGCAGCGATGGGCTGAGGCAGAGCGCGGGCACGGGCGATGTCCCCTGGGCTCCTCCTGCAGCAGCCGCCGCCGCCGCGATGTCCGGCTCCCGCAGCCCGGGGCCGAGCTCTCGCGCCGCCGTCCGCCTTTAGAGCTTCCCCGGCCGCCCGCGCTCCGCCTCGCGCCGCCGGCCCGCCCGCCTGCTACGTGCTGGGGCCTCGCTGCTCCGCTTCGCTCTGCCGCTGAGCGAGGCCGACGCGCGGCCCCCGCTGAAATAGCGCCCCGCCCCCGCCCCCCCGCCGCGCGCGCTGCTGTCCGCGATCCCTATTGGCTGCGCCCGCCCGGCCCCGCACTGCGGGCTTCTCCCCGCGCCGCTCTCGCCCCACATCTTGTTTCCTCCCACAATGCCTCGGGGTGGAGGGAGGGGGAGTTGGGGAGAGTGGGGGCAGGGAACTGTGGCCTTAGGAAGAGGGGAAAAAAAAGAATGCAGACCCCTCTGCTGGGGCTCGAGAGGCCAGGCCCAAGAAAGGAGAAAAGGGAGGGGCGTGGAGACCCCAATCCCAAGGAGAAAAAAAGGAAGAGGAGGATGGAGATTTCAGACCCAGAGAGCAGATGGGAAGGAGCACAGATCTCAACCTTAGGAGAGAAAGGGGAGGAGATGAAGGCACCAGCCTCAAAGAAAAAGACAGGACACCCCCGCCCCCTAAACTCTCCAAACCTGTGGGAAAGAGAGGAACAGCCAGCCTTATGAAAAGTAAAGGCATAAGCAGGCGGGGGCTTCCCTCTCCTCACATTCTGAAAAGGTCTTTCCCTTCTCCAGCTCAGTCTTTGTTCTTGAGCCTGAAGGCCTTCAGACCTAACTCCCCAGCTGGGGCCTCAGCCCGGAGGCAGACCCTAAGCAAAATTGTGAATGGGCCGCTTTGTCTTGGGTAACACAGGCCTACGCTGTCCTTGCAGGTTTATGGCCTTGGGTTTTGTCGGCTTGTCCCCACGAGTCCATTTAGACAGGACTAGAGGGGAATTGAACAGAGACTCCTAGAGGTGTAAACCAAAGCCTGTCAGTTGAGGAGTCTTAAAATTTATCAGCCTATCCATATTCTTCACTTTCTAGAGAAGGTTCCGAAAGGGTAGAGCCCTTGCCATATCCGTGCTAGTTAGGCTGTTTGGCTAGTAGACCGAAAAGTGGTGCATCTAGGCAGAAGCCCCTCTGCCTAGATGTGTATGTGTTTGTGCTGTTCATGCATATTGGTAGTGTTTCTGCCCTCCACTGTACCCCACTCACCCCCAGAAAAGATTCCCAGGAAATGTCTGCTTTTTCCTTTCCAGACCATTTCATATAGGAAACCTAAAGGGATGATAGTCTTTATTGGGAGCCAGGCATTTTGGCCAGACGACAGTGGAGATTAGGAAGCTCCCAAGGATAGCTCTCATGCCCATCTTTTTCTCTTCCTGCTCCAAGCCACTGTCAGGAAGTCAGACTTGCTCTGGCCCTGGCCTGCTTTGATTGGGAACATTGTAAATTATGGGTTCATTATGGGTCAAGGGAAACCTGGAAGATCATCCCCTCCTGCCTCTGCTTTCTATAGCTCTGTCTTCTCCTACTTTCAATCAGGGATTCCAGGCAAAGCCAGTGAGTGGTCTTCTCTCACAGGAAGGGTATTCTGATGTCAGCTTCTGTGTTAATGAATGGGGGGCGGGGCATACCAGGGAAGGGAGGAGAGGAGGAAGGATAATTTATGTACTAAGTAGGCTTTTGCAGAACAAATCTTATGGGCTGCTTGGAGAAAGGGCTAGTACCCTCTTTCCCCAGTAGTCCTTAGCTTCCAGCCCTTTCCAAGTCTTGAAGGTCAAAACTGCTGTGTATGGTTATGCAGTCTGTTCACTACACAAGGGCATTCAACCAAGGAAGCAAGTGAGGACTAAGATACAGCCTACATTCCACTTGCTAAACTGTATGCTCTGGTCTGGTACAGGCCGTTGTCCATCCAGAAGATGACTTTTTTCAAGTATTCACAAAGGTGATTATGAGCCAGCAATTGTCCTTCAGATGCCAGGCTGCCAGGGCATAAATCCTCCTCTTCCCTATTCTCCTTCTCTTGAGTAGAGCAGGGAAAGAGCTCAGTTATGCCCAGTAAGGCTTGTAGTGGGATAAAAGTCAGGGAACAAAGAAATTCAGCTAACAGGAGTCAGAGCCAAGACTTGACTTTTCAAAAATGTGACTCTCAGTGTATGTATATAGAGAAGTAAACTCTATATAGAATATCAGGGAGATTTGTTAATAATAGTGTGGTTTATAGATAATATTAATTAACCTTTAAGGAAGCTCACTCTTTGCCAGGCTGTATTCTAAGTGTTTCAAAATCAGTGCAATAGAGTGAAACTATCATTTGAAGTGAAACTAACATCAGTTAGGACTCAGTGGAGGATTCACACCCAAGATGTCTTGTTTCCAGTGCTTACAACCTTAGTCATGACACTGTACCACCTCTGACAAATAGAAAAGTGAAAACCAGGGATTTGGCTCTTTATCTAAATCATTCCTGCATTTATTAAACTTATCTGATTCCAAAACCATGTTTTACCCAAACATTAACATCTCCAGGTACTACTATCCGCAAGATACAATTTGGGAAACTGTGCCATAGTATTATTACTATTTAAGTAAAATGCTCTCTGACTAGGATTAATACTATGCAACATAGTAACTATATAAGTGATATGTCAGTTTACCTTGGACATTTCTATTTGATGTGGCTCCTTGTGATTGCCCAGTTTTCTGTTGCCCAGGTAGCAGATTGGTTTTAAAATTCAGAGAGGCCTGTTTTGGTCTCATTTGTGCCCCTTACTGTCTGTCTACTTCAATTTCAGGGTTCCCCGTGCACTGCACTTTGGTCACTGTTCAGAAGTTCACCCACATTTCTGGTTTTTGTCATAATCTGGACCCTAGGGATGCTCTTGTGCCCAGACTGCTCCACGGCGGGTCCCACCAGGCTCTGCGGACTCTTCCCTTACACGCATGCCTGGTGCTTAATGGCATTGTTGGTACAGTCAGGCTGCCTTGATTCTAAACATTTCCCACTACTCACCAGTTGTGTGGATCTGGCCGAGCTAATTCAACATCTCAAAGTTTCATTTTCCTCATCCTCATTATTCATGTCTACTTCATAGAGTTAAGAAAAAAATGCATGAAAACCCTTGGCACAGTGCCTGGTCCATATAAGTGATTAATAACTGCTAGCCATCATCAACATCACTCTCCCTTTCCTGTATTTCTTATCTGAGTTTACGGTGCCATGATTCACCCGTGCACAAGCCAGAAACCTGAGAGCCTCCCTGGATTTTTCTCTCTCTTACCCACCAAGTTTCCGCCAGCATCCACTCCGTGGCTGTTTTTCCCATCCTTGCCTTTTAGTCTCATTAAGAACACCTTGCATCAGGCACCCATCATCTCTTACACATTGTTCCCTGACTCCATGCTTGTCTCCTCCACCCCAAGTCTACACTGCAGCAATCTATTGAAAATATGGACCTCCTTGGGAAGTTTCCTCTTTCCTGGTTATAATAAAGTCTATGCTTTTTCCCACAACTTACTCCCAGCCCCGGCATGCACCTGCCTCACTGTCTTAACTCCCCACACTTCCCATCCCACCCTTCCTGCTCTAGTAACACCACGGCCACCCGCCTGTGTTTACCCGCACCCAGATTCCACACCTTTGTTCTTGTGGTTCTTTCCCCTGTGAGGCTTGTGGCTTTCTTTCTTGGCCTACTTCTTTGTTTGGGTGTCATCTATGAAAACTTCCTGAACCCCAGGAGATTGCACATTCCTCTTCTGTACTCTGTAACTTCCAGGGTTTATCACTGCCCACTTTCTGTTAAAATTTTCAGTCTTCTGTCTGTCTACAGTTCTTTGCATGCAGGGATCACATCTTATTTATGAGTGGGCTGCCAGACCTTGAACAGTTCCTGAAACTTGGGAAGTTCTCTAAGCATGAGTTCAACTGGTCATGCCCACTAGTAGCTGAAAAACACAACTATTTCCTTCTCTGCCTTCACTCAGAGAATGGTGTCCAGACTCTTCTGCCTCTGTCAGAAACAGCAAGGCATGCTATTGCTCTCCCTGCCCAGAACAAATTGCCAGATAACACAAATCATTATCATCCCTGGGGAAAGTCCAGCCCTGATTTCTGAACTGACCTCCTCCTCACACTCTCTTCTGGGTATTTGACTGAAATCCTTCTAGGTAAATACAATCCAGTTCCAGCTGACTGGGTCATGCAGAGGAAAGAGACAGAAGTAATTTTGCCAACCTTTTAGTGGTTAACCTGTTTTCAATGGCTCTGGAAAATTGAAGAGGGGTGGGAAGTGCTTACCCTAACACTCCCATTTCAATGCAAACCCTGCTGCCAGTCCCCACACCTAGGAAGTAAGCAAGAGGACTAGAGCTGCTAGAAACTGCTCCAATTCTTTGCTGACTTCTTGCGAGGCCTTGCAAGTTTCCATCAGCAACTATTTTCCAAATCCAAAATATTGTCTGACTTTCTCACCAAACTCTGAAACCTGGAAGAGCCAGTAAATTCAACCATGTGGCTGCCAACAAGGGATTCAGAGCATACCCAACCCCAGTTTACGCTATCATTTCACCTCCCAGAATGTGAATTCCTTTGTCTAGAAAATGTGGGACTGGATGGTCTAGAATGTCCCTGTCAGCCCCAAAGTCTTCAACACTTACCCACTTTTCTTAGGGATCAGAGAAAGATCTCAGGCTGGGAGCTTCTGCCTTTAGTCAAGTTTAAATGCCCTCTTTTTCTAATCCTTCTTTCTCTTCGGCTCAGTCAGAATCCACACCAAATGAATTTCTTGAGAGTCTTTGTATTGGCCCAAGAGACAACATACCTTGATCCAGTTAAAAGTCAACGAATCATTTAGAGCTTCAATTAAAACATTAAACACTGAACAGGTGTTCAGATCATGACTACTCATAACTTCAGAGTCCTCCTCCTTCCTTGTCCAGACACCCCTGACAAATTCTGTCCCTGCCATGGGAGAATCAAGACAATGATATGGAATTTGTTAGTCCTTGAATATATGAAGTGACCAAGTTAGGGTTCTTAAATTCAAGAAATACTTGAAGAAAAAGGAAAACAAAAATAAAAAATTAAACAAACAAACAAAAAAACAGGACCAGAATAGTTCTCCCAAGCTGTGATCCCTTGAGGAATCAGTCCCAACGCAAAATCCCAGTGAAGGACATGTGATTGAACAAATTAGAGCCATCAAGGGGAAAGGTAGCCTGACAGACCTTCTGAGATTGAGAGAGGAAAGATGACAGAAGGAAAATCCACAGGTGCTTAGAAGTAAGAGAGGAAGCCTGCATGGGGGTGCCTGCCTGTAATTCCCAGCAACTCAGGAGGCTGAGGCAGGAAGATGGAAAGCTCTAGGCCACACTCTTTAATTTATTGAGGCCCTAAGCAACTTAGCAAGACCTGTCTCAAATTTTTAAAAAAGAAGAAAAAGGAAGAGGAGGAGGAGAAGCAGCAAGAGAAGGAGAAATGCAGGCAGAAGCCACAGATATTTACTCTTTAAAAACCTCAAAACAGGAGGCAATGTCCTGTATGCGGGAGACCCCACTTTCATAAAAATTTACGATAAAAATGTTCTTATTCTCTTAGAATAAGGTGGAAAGGTGGGAGAAGGAGTCTTAAAAAAATGAGATCCATGCAACTTCCTTTTTGAGTTTTTAATTTTATTTATTTTATTATTTGTGCTGGGGATTGAATCAGGCTTGCCTTACCACTGAGCTACATCCCCAGGCCCTTTTTAATTATTTATTTTTTGCTTTGAAACCTGTCCTTGCTAAGTTGCTCAGGCTGGCTTTGAACTTGCTGTCCTCCTGCCTCAGCCTCCCAAGTCTCTGGGATTACAGGCTGTGCACTTAAAGTACCCAGCTGTTTTTTGGAGAATAATTTTGAAAAAAGAAGAAGAGGAAAAAAATAAATAAAACTTTGCCTTGTTGGGCATATTGTGGTTTATTTAAGTCAAGAAAAAAACTAGGTATCTCACTAGGAAAATGGAGCCCCCACTTTATGATTTGATACAATAAGGTAGCTCTGGTTTTTTTAATATATAAAACAGCTTTATTGAGTTATAATTAACACATCATAAAATTCACCTTTTTATGCATACAATCCTTTGGCTTCTAGTATATTCATAAAGTTTGCAACCATCACCAAGATGTTAAGACATTTCATCTCCCCAACAAGAAACCCCATACCATTGGTAGTCAATCTCCCATTTCCTTCCAATCCCCACTAATCTCCTTTCTGTCTCTATGAATTTGCCTATTCTGGACATTTCATATAAATGGAATCATGTGATATGTGGTCTTTGATGACTGACTCATTCCATCGGCATGTTTTCAAGACCTACACTCGTTATAATATGAATCAATACTTTGTTTCTTATGTCCAATTCATATTCTATTGTATAGGGATGCCACATTTTGTTTCTTTTTATCAGTTGATGGACATTTGTGTTGTGTCTACTTTTTAGCTATTACAGATAATGTGACGGGGAACATTTTTTTGTGGAAGCATATTTCTCTTGCATGTATGCCTAAGGTGTAGAATTGCTGGGTTTTATGATAACTCTAAGCTAAACCTTTTGAGAAGTGGCCACCATTATTCAAAGCATCGGTACCATTTTACATTTCTACAAGTAGTGTGTGAGGGTTCCAGTTTCTTCCTAACCTTGTCAGCATTTATTTTCTGACTTTTCGAGTATAGACATTTTAGTGGCTGTGAAGTGGTATGTCGTGTTGTTTTCACTTGTTTTTCTTTGGTGTAGCTATCATTGTGAGCTTATTTTTCCTTTGTAGATCTTCTTTAGAGAAATGTATCAGTGAATTCTTTGCCCAGCTGGGCATGATAATGCACACCTACAATCCCAGTGGCTCTCGAAGCTGAGGCAGGAGGATGGCAAGTTTGAGACCAGCCTCAGCAATTTATCAAGACTCTGTCTCAAAATAAAAAATAAAGAGGACTGGAGATGTTGCTCAGTGGTAGACTACCCCTGGGTTCAATCCCATGTACCCCTACCATGCATACACACATATCTAGCTGGGGTTTGAATAGGGATTGTTTTGAATCTGCAGATCAATTTGGGGAGTATTACCACCTTAACAACATTAAATTTTCCAATCCATGAGCATGGATATCTTTCCATTTATTTAGGTGTTATTTAATTTCTTTCAATAATGTATTATAATTTTTGGTTTACATTTTTTGTAAATAAATTCCTCAGTATTTAATCCTTTTGGTGCTATTGTAAATTGAATTTCATGTTTAAGCTGCATAAAAATGGATTTGAGGGCTGGAGTTGTGGCTCAGTGGTAGAGTGCTTGCCTAGCATGATTGACACACTGGGTTTGATTCTCAGCACCCACATAAAAATAAATAAAGGTCAACAACCAAAAAGAAGAAGTTGAGTTCTTCATATTGTATTATCACTTGTAACCTGTGACCTTGCTAAAATCATTCATTAGTTCCTAACACTGTGTGTGTATTTCTTAGATTTTTTATATACAAGATCATTAATGAATAAAGACAGTTTTACTTCTTTCTTTCCAACCTGGGTATCTTTCATTTCTTTTTTCCTGTATAAATGTATTGGCTAGAACCTTAGTCATAGTGTTGAATTGCATTGGTGAGAACAATCATTCTTGTCTTGTTCCTGATATTAGGGGGAAAGTTTTTAGTTTTTCATCATTAATTACAATGCTAAATGTGGGGAATTTGCAGGTGCTATTATTAAGTTGAGGAAATTCACCTCTATTCTTACTGTTTGGGTGTTTTGTCATGAAACAGTGTTGGGTTTTGTTCTGCATCTATTGAGATGATCATGTGAATGTTGTCCTTTATTCTATTAATATGATGTATAATTTTTTGGTGTGCTTCTAAGTTTGTTTTCTTGGATTTTGCTAAGAATTTTTGCATCTATATGCGTGAGCAATATTGATGTATAATTTTCTTGTGATGAATCTGGATAATTCTGGACTCATGAAATGAATTGGAAAGTATTCCTTTCTATTCTTGTGTGTGAGTGTGTGTGTGTGTGTGTGTGTGTGTGTGTGTGTGTGTGTGTGAAGGATTAGTTCCAGTTCCTAAACATTTAGTAAAACTCGGTAGTGAAGGCAGAAATTATCAACATAATCTCTTTACTTGTTATAAATATATTCAGATTTTTTTTTCAGTGCTGGGGATCAAACCCATGGTCTTGCACATGCCAGACAAGGGGTCTCCCACTAAACCATATCCAAAATTAGTAACTTGAGTCTTCTTTCTTTGTTCTTGATCAGGCCAGCTAAAGATTTGTCATGTTAATTCATCTCTTCAAAGAACTGACTTTTATTTTCATTGATTTTTTTTCTGTGCTTTTCTATTAATAAGGTGACCTTGAGTGTTCAGAGGATACAGTCTGCTTGGATCAGGAGACTCTCTGACTAGGACTATTTCTTTGGGCAGCTAGATTCCAGCTCAACACCTTGTCTATTTTCCTCTTAACCAGGGTTTCGTTTCCATATCTTCCCATCACTTGTACCCCTGGAGTAATGTGACATATCAGAGACCAAAAGATTATTTGGAGGTTACAAAGGGACAGATTTTCCATCAAATCTACAAACATGTCTTGAACATCTGTCACAAGTCCTGTGGAAGGTAGCAAGGGAAGGTAGCTTCCCTAAGCTAGAAACAGCCTTGGACCTCTGCAAGCTTATAGTGTAGTTAGAAAGACACACCAACTTTAACACAGGTCAGACTGCATCAAGGGATGTAACTAAGAATGAGCAAAACGCTCTAGGATCATGGAGTGGCGACAGTCAATCTGCCTGGAGGTGTCAGAGAACTGAAGAGCTAAGTCTTGAAGAGTGAATAGTATTTTGAGAAAACAAGGATAAAAGAGGGTAGAGGGAGCCAGGCGTGGTGGCACACTCCTATAATCCCAGTGGCTCAGGAGACTGAGGAAGGAGCATCACAAGTTTAAAGCCAGCCTCAGCAGCAACCCAGTGAGACCCAGTCTCTAAATAAAATGTAAAATAGAGCTGGGGATATGGCTCAGTGGCTAAGCGCCCTGGGTTCAATCCCAGGTACCAAAAAAAAAAAAAAAAAAAAAAAGAGGGTAGAGAGAAGCACACAGAGAGCCCAAGCAGGAAATGGTAGAAAGCCAGGTCTGGCAGAAACAGTATTCTGTGAAAAGGTATGACAGAGAAACTAGAGCCAGATTTTAGAGGGACCCACTACTAAAAATCCACTGAAGAACTCTGAATAGGAAAATGACTTGATGGGCCTTTGGTAAGTGCTATGGTTGGGATCTTGAATGTCCCCCAAAGACCCAGGTGTTGAAGGTTTGTTCTCTAACTCTTGGGTCTATTGGGAGGTGGTAGAGACTTTAGGAGGTGGGACCATGTAGAAGGAACTGAGATCCTTGGGGATGTGCCCTTGAAGGGGATATTGGAACCCCAGCCCAACTGCTTTCTCTTTCTTTTGCTTCCTGGGTGCCTTTAGGTGCACAGGCCTCCTCCACCATGTGCTCCTGCTCATAACAGACTGTGCTGCCACAGGCCCAAAGCAACGGGGACAGATGATCATAGACTGAAACCATGAGCCAAAATAAACTTTTCCTCCTTATAAGTTGATTATAGGTACCTGGTCATAGTGATAGAGGGCTGTCTAATGCAGTGGGATTGGGGACAAGAGCAGAACCCTAAATTGGATTTTTCAGGTTCCATGGTGAGATAGCTGCCTTCTCCATCATTGATCACTGCCTGCGTGGGAAGCTCCTTCCTATGTGTTGGTGACACAGCACCTCCCTGACTTCCTTCCTGCCTCTCTGGCTACTCCTTTCAGTCTCTTCTACCAGCTTCTCTTTCTCTGCCCATCCATTAAATGTTGGTGCTCCTCAGAGTTCTGTTCTAGATCCTTATCTCTTCTTCCTTGGAGAACTCAGGTGTTGCCATGGCAACACCTGGACAGGTTACTCCCAAATTGTCGCACAGCCTGCCCCGACTACTCTCCTTTGCTTTAGACCCATAAGACCTAACTGCCCATGGGACACCTCTATATTCATTAGAATTAGGTACAGCTATGAGTAAAGGAAAAGCCCATGTTCAATGGCTCAAATAAGGAAGACATTTCTTTCTTTTTTGTGTGTGGGGGGGAGGGGGTCGAAGAGAGGATATTAAGAGATTGAACCCAGTGGCACTTTACCACTGAGCTAAATCCCCCGTCCTTTTTCATTTTTTTTACTCTGAGACAGGGTCACACTAAGTTGTTGAGTGTCTTGCTTAGTTGCTGAGGCTGACCTTGAACTTGTGATCCTCCTACCACAGCCTCATAAATCAATAGCATTACAGGTGTGCACCACTAGGCCCACCAGGAAGACGTTTATTTCTGTTTTAAATCAAAGGAGATGTTTACTCCAAGCCTGGTGTGATGATGCTATAGGATCAGGGTCTCGGGACCTTTCTGTTATTCTGCCACTCGCAACCCCAAGCTTTTTACCACATGATCTAGAATGGCTGCTCCGACTTCAGCAGGAGCTAGGAGGCAGTGAGAGCACGCCTTGACTTATCCCAGGAGTCACCTACTGGCCAGAACTTAGAGGGCACACATGGCCACAAGGGAGACTGACCAGTATGGGTCTTTACTCTGAGGGGCCATATGTACAAACAATTAGAAGAAAAAATATAAAACAGTTCTTCCATGGATGCCCCATGAGCAACTCAAAGGCAAGACATGCAAAACAAAACTGATCATTTCCAGCCTTTCGGCACCCACTCACCCCACCCTCTTCTTTTTGTGACTTCTCCATCTCATAATGGTCCAAACAATTGACTGGTTGCCCAGGACAGAAGTGTGGGCAACTTGAAGCAAGTTGGCAATGGTTACTGAGGGGCTATCTCTCTGAGATGTAGATACATCTCTCAGATATTCTACTTCTGTCATACCTGCTCCTTTTCACAGAATACTGTTTCTGCCAGACCTGGCTTTCTACCATTTCCTGCTTGGGCTCATATGCTTCTCTCTACCATATTTTTTTGTTTTGTTTTGGTACCTGGGATTGAACCCAGGGCACTTAACCACTGAGCTACATCCCCAGCCCTATTTTATATTTTATTTAGAGACTGGGTCTTGCTGAGTTGCTTAGGGCCTCATTAAGTTGCTGAGGCTGGCTTTGAACTTGTGATCCTCCTCCTCAGCCTCCTGAGCCACTGGGATTTCAGGTGTGTGCCACCATGCCTGGCTCTCTACCCTCTTTTATCCTTGTTTTCTTTGAAATCTGTCCCTTTGTCTCTTTCTTCAATCCATTATCATTCTCCAGATCAACTACAACAGCCTTATCTCTGGTGCCCCTACCTCCATTTTGCTCTCTCAAATGCATTCTTTACATCCACGTTGTTCAATACGGGTAGCTCCTAACCACATGTGGCTGCTGAGCACTCTAAAGGTAGATAATTCAATTAGAAAAGCACTGTAAGTGTAAAATATACACCAGAATTCAAAAGATAACATGAAAAAGTAAAATAATTTATTACTATGCCTATATTGATTATATGTTAAAATAATATTTTATATTGTGTTAAACAATTGTTTTAAGTCATTTTTATGAAGTTACTAGAAATTTTTAAACGCATGTATGACTCCCATCTGTGATTCTCATGTTTCTATTGAACAGCACCACTCCACACCAAAGCAAAACATGTTTTTCTTTTTTATAAAATTTTTTTAGGGGCTGGGGATGTGGCTCAAGTGGTAGCGCGCTCGCCTGGCATGCGTGCGGCCCGGGTTCGATCCTCAGCACCACATACAAACAAAGATGTTGTGTCCGCCAATAACTAAAAAATAAATATTAAAAAAAATTTTTTTAGCTGCAGATGGACAGAATATCTTTATTTATTTATTCATTTATTTATTTTTTTACGTGGTGCTGAAGATCAAACCCAGTGCCTCACATGTGTGAGGCAAACACTCTACCACTGAGCCCCAGCCCCAGGCCCCAAAACATGTTTTACTAAGACTCAAATCTGATCATATCACACATCTTCTTAAAACCCTTCATGGCTTATCATGTTTTTAGGTTAAAGTTCATTCTGCTCAATGTGGTTTCCATGCCTTCCATGAACCAGTTCAGCCTCATCTCTCATCCACTCCTCTCTCCTGCCCCTGCATTCTACACTAGAGTCCTACACTTTTTTCAGGCCCTTCAATGTACCTGAGGTCTTTAGTCTCTGGGCCCTCTCTATGTGCTATTCCCTATGCCTGGAATAGGCTTTCCCCTTTTTGGCCTGCTTAATGTTTTGCTCATCTTTCCAAGCGTACATGTGTTTCTTCCCCAGTAGGCCTACTTCTCTAAGCCCCCATTACTTCTCTACCCTGTCCCTACCCCCACCTCACCCCCAAATAACTCTCCTTCTTCCAGACTGATGAGAATCTTCCTGTTGGGTTCACTGTTATGTCCCCTGTAGCACCTGTAGCAAAGGCTGGCTCATAGTTACCCATAGCTTTTATTGAATAAATGAATAAATCAATGAATGATACTCACAAACCAAAGTAAGTTTCAGGTGAAAAATAGGATCATTTGAGGGTGATGGTGCATGTCTGTAATCCCAGCAGCTCAGGAGGCTGAGGCAGGAGGATCACAAGTTCAAAACCAGCCTCAGCAACTAAGTGAGGCCCTAAGAAATTCAGGGAGACCCTGTCTCTAAATAAAATATTAAAAAGGGCTGGGGATGTGGCTCAGTGTTTAAGTGCATCTGAATTTCATTCCCAATACAAAAAAAAAAAAAGGAAAATAGGGCTAGACCAGATGATGACTTCTAACTCTCAAAGAGATGGTCCCTCAGTAACCATTGCCAACTTGCTTCAAGACCCCAAAGAAGTCATCTAACCCCTCTGAGCCTCAGTTTCTCATCTATAACAAAAAGGATCTCAGCCGAGCATGGTGGCGCACACCTGTAATCCCAATGGCTTCAGATGCTGAGGCAGGAGGATCGTGAGTTTGAAGCCAGCCTCAGCAACAGCAAAGTGTTAAGCAACTCAGTGAGACCCTGTCTCTAAATAAAATATAAAATAGGGCTGGAGATGTGGCTCAGTGGTCGAGTGCCCCTGAATTCAATCCCCATACCAGGGGCGGGGGTGTGTGGAGGATCTCTGCTTTCTGCATCTCTGAAGGGGTTGTTTAAGAATGGAAGGAGATAAAGGATGTAAATGGACTTTGAAAATACAAGTATTAGAGTAAAAACAGTTGTGAAAGCAAACATTTTTAGGCTGTTTTGATTGGCAGGAGATGAACATGCAGTTTGGGAAGGAGGCTGGGAGTGGTGGTATGAGAATCTACCTTTTCTCAACAAAGCTGGGTTTACATGGAGGCAGAGCTAGAAACCATCCTCCTGCCCTGGCCCAGAAGCCTGATCTGCCTGTTTGAAACAGGCCTTGAAAAAAGTGAGCCCACCCTGAAGAGCACAGTCCTATTTTGTGCCCCACTCCCACTGCTTCTTAGTGCCATCCCCCATCCCCCCATACACACACCCTTTGCAGATGAGGTCCACACTCAGGTCCTCTGCCAAATACCTTGCACTTTAGAACTTGGAGCACCCACTACCCCTCTCAACTTGAAAGGCTCCCAGTGGATAGACGCTGTCTTTGACTCAGGAGGCTGAGACAGGAAGATTGCAAGTTTGAGGCCAGCCTCAGCAACTCACCAAGGCCCTAAGCAACTTAGCAAGACCCTGTCTCCAAAAAAAAAAAAAAAAAAAAAATTTAAAAAAAGGGCTGAGGATGTAGCTAAGTGGTAAAGTACCCCTGGGTTCAATCTCTAGTACCCTCCCCTCAAAAAAGACACTGTCTTCAACCTAGCCAGAGACCACCTTGACATTGGCTGCTCCATAGTGGAGTCCCTGATCTCAAAAGGGTCCAGCACAGACAAGGTGGTGAGATTCCCCCTGTTCTACCAAAAGTGAGTTGCAGGGAGGGTGGGGGTGATACTAGGGATTGAATCCAGGGCCCCATGCATGCTAAACAGTACCACTGAGCAAAATCTCCAGTCCCCAAAATGGGTCTCAGAAGCGGGATGCACACGGGAGGCCCTTGTTCTTGGGCCAGGCCCTGCACTGCTCAGAGATTTTATTATTCTCTTCTTTTCCCTTTTCACAGCCACGTCAGCTCACACAAAACAATCAGTAGTCCCTGCCGTTGCCAGCCTGGAGAACTGCAAACACCATCCTCAGGGTGCTGCCAGCAGAAGAGGCTCTGCCATTACGCACAGGCAGGCTCAAACGGGCAGGCTTTGCATTCCTGTTCTCACTCATCTGTGAACTGCTTCCCTCCCCTTCCTTTCCCAGGGTGCCTTTGAAAAGGAAATATGAGGCTGAGCTTCTTCGGAAAAGCCAGTTCCAACTCCCTGTTCCACTGTAGAGAGACTTTAGGCCTTGCTATGATTCAGATCCCTTGGGTCATGTGTTCATTCCTTCATTCAAAACACTGGATGGACCCCTGCCTGTGCTAGCCTTAGCCTCTTGCTGGGAACACATTGAATGTGACTCCACTCCTACTTTTGAAGAGCTTATTCTAGTAAATTAAGGATGTGATTTAAAAGTTATAGTAAAAATGGAAATATGATGTATGATAAGGAAAGTGCCAATCAAATCCTAGGTAAGAGACAATGTCTACAAGGGCAGTTGTTTCTTGATAGTACAGAAGCTAGGATAGTAGCTGAGAGGCCCTATCTCAAAATCTGACTTTGCCATTCATTGGCTGGGTAACCCTAGGGAGAAGTGGGGAGAATTTTGACATTAATGTGAAATTAAAGTGCAGTGCCTGGCATATAGTAGATGTGCAATAAATGCCACCTGCTATAACAAGGAAAGATAACAAATAACATGAGTTTTTCTGCCAGTATGGAGCAGAAAGGTAGGATATTCTAATAATTTGGGCATAGGAAGAAAATGTAGTGCTTGTGTGGAATTCCCTTTGGCTATTCCAGAGCCTCTGAGAAGAGAAGAAGGAGGTGATAAGGCCAGTAAATTGGGTTGGAGTTAAACCTTGGATCACTGAATGCCAAAATTCACTTGAGAAGAGATACAATGATATGGATAATCTTAAAAGAGCAGACTGCACACCTAGCCCCAAGTAATGGCCCTTATCGTTACAGCCACAAACACAGAAGCCAAATTTCAGAGTCTCCAAAGTTGGAGAGCTGGCCCTTGGGGCTTATAGCAGTGTTGGCTTATGTTGTAAGATTCTGCCCATCTGGAAAAGCCTGTTCCCCACTCTCCCAACAGACTGATCCCCTGCACTGAGGTCAAAGGAAAAGAGACAATTCCTTTCTCCAGAACTAGTGGACATGGCATCCTCTGCCCACCGAAGGCTGGAGGTAGGGCACACAGGCTGGAAGAGACCTCAGGAAAGGTGGGGAGGGAGACTGGAGTAGAGAGTGGGGCCAGCCCAGGCTGATCAGGCCATGGTCATTGTCATTACCCTCTGTTCTCCTCTGGGTTTAGACAGAACCTCCTCAGTCGTATTTGGGAGCGGGGCAGACTAAGAGCAAAGACTTCATTAAACACAAAAAAATACTGCTGAGGGGCCCTGCAGGGAGAAGGGGAAAGACAGCAAGAGTCCAGGGAGTGATTCTTGACTCAGGGACCTCCCAGCCCTGGGTTGAGGAGAAAGAGTGGCCTTAAGGGTCTGGGGTCATTTTAAGGAACAGGATATGAATCAGAAAGTGTCCTCACCTGGGAGAATCAGCAGGCCCCGGTTCTTGCTGCTCACTTTGTACAATCTGAGCAGTCACTTCCCCTTGGCCTTCTTCCTTCTTAGATGAAAGGGCCTTGCTAGGAGAGCCTTTCTATAGCTTAGAGTCCTGACATCTGGACTCAAGCACTGCCTGGGATCGGGGTTGGGATGTTGGGATGCTCTAAATGTTGGAAGAAACCCATAACAGCCAGACCTGAGAGGGGGATCTAGAGGAGCTATCCGCAGCCCCTGGCCCCCAGGGTGCACAGAAGGGCTGCAGAAGAGGCAGGGAGAGGAGGAGAGAAAACAGG
The DNA here is from genome assembly GCF_052094955.1 of Ictidomys tridecemlineatus. Lineage (NCBI taxonomy): Eukaryota > Metazoa > Chordata > Mammalia > Rodentia > Sciuridae > Ictidomys > Ictidomys tridecemlineatus. The sequence continues at coordinate 32,120,276 of NC_135479.1, read as the reverse complement.
GAGGCAGGGGATCTATCTGAGCGCCTGACATCTCCAGGCAAGGATGTTCACTTCCTTTCTTTTCCCAGCTCAAGCGACCTCAGGAGCCTGTGGAAAAGCTGCATTATAATCGATAGCCTCATAAATAAGTAAAGAGTCAATGCATCTGTCTCCAGCTCAAGGCTTCTTCAAGAAAATCGAACCTCGACCCACTTCTGCAGGCCCATTCTGGTTCTTCAGAGGCCGCCAGAGAAAAGGAACTCTAACAGGTCATCTGGGGTATTCCCCTGCCTCTCAGCTGACCTCCATGTGCCCTATCTGAGGAGATCCAGGGCTGGGGAGTATGCCTTCTCCTGCCGTCCCACCCCGGCTGACCCCCTCTCCTGGCAGCCTCCCTTCTCCCAGGTCCCCCAGGGCTCCCCCAGGCAGGCGAGTGGCTGCCATTCCCTCCCTTTATTCTCTTGCTCCTGGTACATTCTGCCCTTTTCTTTCAGCTTTCACCTTTGCTTCGCTCCTCTCCAAATTTTATGCCTTTCTTCTGACTACTGCTTGATACCAAACACCAGTATCAACAGCGGGAACAAGGCAGTTGCTTCCCACTCCTCTGCAGTCTCCCCACGATGCCTCCCCCAAGATACCTTGTCATTGATTATAAATGAGCTCCCCAAGGTCTGACTGAGAAAATGTATTTCTGGGTGAAAAGACAAAGACCCATGTGATTTACAGAACAGCAAGTTGTGTGCCAACAAGTCATCTGGAAGGCAATTCCTTCCTCTCGTGGCTTCTATTACAACAAACACAAGAGTCAATCTCCTACAAACCCAGTTGAATATTTTGAACCCCAAAGATCAAGATGGTGGTCATCCCTGTATGGTGATGGACAACTGTCTTCAGAGTATGCCCTGAAACACCTCAGGACCTCTCCTCTTCTTTGGTGCCTTAGTTGAGACTCTGTAGGCATGGGAGTACCTTCTGCCTGGGCCAGAGTCTCAAGTGCTGCTTTGGCAGTGAGCTTAAAGAAAGGAGTTGCCGGGCTGTGGTGGCCATCTTTGTTCATAATTGTTGATTGTCATACTTCATCTGGTCCCTGGACTGAACATTCCCTTAATTAAAAGTTTCTGACTAGAAGATACTATATCCCCAATTTCTCTGTTCTCTAATATTTAGAATGTTTCATTTCCTTCTGAGTTAGCCATGGCAGGGCTTCAATCCAAGTGTCCCAATCCCAGCTGACCTCCTGTCATCAGCCCCATCATCTGAAGGAAATGATCAGGAGGGTGAATTTGTAGCCAGCACATCTAAAATGCTTCCCAGTGCACCTAAACACAACCATGTTTTTTTGTTGTTGTTGTTTTTGTTTTTCTTGAGAACTGGGGATTGAACTCAGGATCACTCGACTACTGAGCCACATCCCCAGCTCTATTTTATATTTTATTTAGAGGCAGGGTCTCACTGAATTGCTTAGCACCTCGCTTTTGCGGAGGTTGGCTTTGAATTCATGTACCTCCTGTCTCAGCCTCCAGAGCCTCTGGGATCACAGGCGTGCACCACCACACCCAGCACAACCATGTTGTTTTGAGATGCCTGGGCTACAATTCCTTTCCTCCTGCACTGATTGAGGTTTAAATTGTCCCAGAGAGGAGCTAAGTCCAGGAGGCAGTCAGTAATCCAGGCACCTGTCTCTGATTTGGCCAGTTCCCAGATGTCAGAATGTATCTCTGGCACCCCAAAAAGTGGCATAGAATTTTCTGCCTGGCACCTTGCAAGATGCAGGAGTGGCCAGCAGCACAATTCAGTGGCCTTATAAAACTGGTTACTAATTTGCAAGACTACCTTAGCGGACCCTTTCTCGGTCCCCCTCCCACCACCAAATAGGGAAACATGTCAATACGATGGATTTCCTACCCTAAAAAATGTCTCCAAATTTGTGGGCTGGGGTTGTAGCTCAGCAGTAGAATGCTCACCTAGCACATGCAAGGACCTAGGTTCAATCATCAGCACCACATAAAAATAAAGAAATAAATTAAAGGTATTGTGTCCAACTACACCTAAATAAATTTAAAAAAAAATTAAAGTCTTCAAATGTGCCACAGGAATCTTTACTTTCAGCTCTTACAACCCAAAGGGTCTTCAAGCAATTATCTGGGCCAGGCTGTTCAAAGGGAGGGGCCCAGGCTGGAAGTACCAGCCCACGCTTTCCTGCAGGGCACTGAGGTCCAGCCCCAGGTTCCTGGCTCTGCCTGCAGCTCAGGCTAGGGCTGGCGCTGAGCAAATGGGTTGTGGCTGTCACCAGAGAGGAACTGGCAGCAGACACAGCAGACTATGTTTTCTTTGCAGGCTGAGGGTAACTAGAGGAAGCTGAGAATTCCTCTGTTCTGCCTAAGGGAGGAGGGGATGAGACAAGGAGACAAGCCGGGAGGCCAGTGGCTCTTCCTCCAGAGGGGGGACTTCTTGGGCTTCTCGGATGAGCAAGGTAGTACCGACCACAGAAAGAAGGGGTCAACTTGGGGTCCCACAGAGTCCCTGGGGTAGACGTCAGGAGCCTGGGTCCCCTGTCTAGAACTCTTCAGGAGGCATCATGGTAGAGCTAGGATTTGCTACATGTTCATTCTGTGCCAGGCGCTGTGCTCAGAGATCAGACTATGAAGGACGTTTATGCAGAGACTGGGATCATTGGCCTAAGCAACACCCAACTGTATTCAAGTCCCCAACTTTGCTACTCACTAACTCTGTGACCTTCAGTGAGTTACTTAACCTCTCTTTGTCTCATTGACTTCATTAATAAAATAGGAATGCTAATAGTACCCATTTGATAATTTGAAGATCAAGTGCATTCACATACATGAAGCTTTTAGCACAGGGTCTCCATGTAGCAAGCAGTAGATAAGTTTTTGCTATTAATATTTTGTGGAATTCTCCACAAAGCTCCAAAGGAAGCTGAATGACTTGCCCAAGTTTCCTGTGTCCTTTGGTTGTCTTCCTAAGTGCCCTGTAGGGTCCCTTTCTTTAGGAGGAAGCAGCTTCAGCATGGATAGCTATCCACCCCGGGGCCATTGCAGTTTGGAAACTCCACAGCCTCTTTGTCTACAGCAGAAATAAAGGTGGATCTCTATCTTGCCCCAAAGGCTTGGCTTGCCCCTTGGGGCCAGGCTGACTGGTGGCTCCAGGCCCAGCCAGAAGGTCCCTCCCACTGACTCCAGCAACACCCAGAACTGGGAGCCTTCCAGGTGCCTCACCTCACACCATTAGCTCTGTCCCCACCCCCACCACGGCAGTCACCCACCTTATGCAGCACATTGATTGCTAGGGCCAGAGGGACCCTTTCAATTTCAGGATAAACAAACTGACATTCTGGCCCAGCCCTCTGCCAGCTCGCTGCTCCCCGCCCCCCTCAATCCGCAGTGCACAGCCGCTCTGCTCTGTTCTCCTGCCAACTTGGCAGCTCGTCGCTGCTGTTACTATCAACACCTCTGAGGGAAAAGGGAGAGGAGTCAGCTCCGATCTCCTGATGCACTGAGCAGCAAATTATGTCAGAGCCAGCGCTGGAATGTCTCCCAGGCTCCCAAGGCTCCCGGTGGGGAGGGAAAGGTGGGACCTGTGTGCATTGCAGAGGTCCTGTGGGGCTGGGGAGTGGCCCCAGGTCTGATCAGAGCAACCTCCCAGAGTAGCCTCCCAGCAGAGCCAGTGGGTCACCTCCAAGCTCAAACCCCCAGAGTAGACACACCTCTGGTAGAAGGTGCTGCAGAAAGCTACTTCAGGGGCCTTGGGGGCATGCAGGACAGGGGTGGGGGTCTCTGTCTCACCCTAGCTCTAACTACAATTTCAGGGTGGCTGGGTGGCTTCAATTTCCAGGACAGTTGGTCAGAGTTCTGTGGCCAGGATAGAGAAAAACAGTTTTTTCCCTATCCAGACTGTGAGCTCTGGAATAAATGGACTTTGCCTTTTTCCTTCATCTTTCTTGAATTCCATGTGTGCAGAGCCCCCATCTCCCCTACCCAGTTTGGATGTGGAACCACTAAGGGACCAGTTTCCCCATCAAATGGAAATTTCCCACAAACAACCTCATCCTTCTCTGACCCCCTCCCCCAGCCGCTCAGGTCCAGTTGATTGGCTCTGCAAAGCAGCTGATGCCTGTCTCTGGCTCCTCGTAGAATTCCTGGGTTCCAGTTGGGAAAAACAGAGAGCCCGTGTCTTCAAGATGCCAATGCTGGGCTGGGGTTGTGGCTCAGTGGTAGAGTGCTTGCCTAGCATGTGTGAGGCACTGGGTTCGGTTCTCAGCACCACATATAAATAGATTTTTTTAAAAAATAAAGGTCCATTGACAACTAAAAGATATTAAAAAAAAAAAATCCCAGTGCTCACACTATCCACAGCTTAGGTTCCATCATCACTCACCTATCCCTTGACAGGACACTGTTCAGCCCCTCCCAGGAGGAATGCCTTCCCAGTATTCCCACTGCTTGTCATTGGAATGCCTGTGTTCCCTGTCCCCGGGCCTTAACATCAGCTTCCCATCCTTACACCCCTGGCCACCTTGTCCACCAAAAGCTGCTGTCCTAAGCCCCCACCCGGTTGCTGCCAGCCTGTTTCCTTCTCTGCAACATACAGAGAACCTTGAACACCTCACTGGGTTACCACGCATGACGAGGAAGTCACAAGTGTGAGGCCTGCAAGCTCATCCGCTGTGCCTGGCACTTAGAATCAGTATGTTTCCCTTCCTTTCATCCCTCTTTACCTCATTCTTCTCTCCCCTCCTTTCTCACAGATGTGAAACTGATACTAAGACTTCCTCCATTCCCATATCCAGAAGTCTGAAAATCTAAACTTCCTGATAAGACATCCCCCAGCCTCATCTCCATCCCCAGAAAGCCTGCAGACTATTCAGGATCCCGAAGACAGGAAAGAGAACTCATTTGAGGGCTGGGATGTAAATAAGCCACAAGAGGCTGCACGATTCTAGGCTGCACCTGTGAGCATCCCTCTGATGAAGCCCTGTCAGCGTTTCCATGACAAACTCATATTTCCGGATGCCTCTCTTCCAGCTTGAAGAGTGTGCCTCATGGTGAGGCTTGTCACTGAAAAATGCTTTCATAATTTTTCCCCTAGAAAAGGTTGCATGCTCTAAAGCTCCACAGGCTCATTATATAAGTTTGCTCTTCATTCTTGACAGTTTTGTGGGTATGACATTTGCTCGGTATACATGCAAGCAGGTACTCTACTCATGGGACGTCCTGTGGTGAAAAGCTATTACAGTGATACGCAGCCTCCACACAGACTGGCAAGATGTCTCTCCTCCCCAAAACATCTCCTGCATCCATTTGCCTGTCTCAAATCCTGAAATTCCACCATTAAAGACATTACCGCTTTTAGCCAGACATGGTGGTTCACACCTGTAATCCCAGCAACTCTGGAGGCTGAGGCAGAAGGGTCATGAGTTCAAGGACAGCCTCAGCAACTTAGTGAGGCCTGTCTCAAAACATTAAAAGGGCTGGGGATGTTGCTCAGTAGTTAAGCACCCTGGGTTCTATTCACATTTCAATATATATATAAATATATGTATGTACATATATGTATATTCAAGCTCAAATATATATATATATATATTCAAGCTCAAAAGTAGTGGTACATATATTTATATAGTACATATTCTATATTTATATGTATTTATAGTACACAAAATAAATACTATATATTAGATAAATATATCTATATTATAAATATATATACTAAATATATGTATTATGTATATGGTATATATAGTATATATTATAATATACTACTTTTAAGCTTGGATATACATTTTATAGTGTATATATATGTGTATATATATATATATATACACACACACTATATATAGTATTATATGTATACACACACACACATACTATTAGCTTGAGGAGTTGTATATTGCCATACTACATGGTAGCGATGTACAAACTCCTAAATTTGACTTCTGAAGCCCGTCAGTTCCCATAGGATAAAGGGTTAGCAGCAGGAAGCTAAGGTATCAGGAAGAATGGCCAAAAGGATGGGCTGGGATTGTGACTCAGCAGAAGAATGCTCACCTAGCACAGGCAGGGCCTGGGTTCGATCCTCAGCACCACAAAAAAATAAATAAATAAAGGCATTGTGTTGTGTCCATCTACACCTAAAAAATAAATATTAAAAAAAAAAGAATGGCCAAAGGGCAAAAACAGACATAAAAGAAGTGAAAGGAATCTTAGACATTTTATTTATTTTACAGGTTTGGTAGGCTTGACTATAAGAGGAAACATACGCATACACTCACACACACACACATACACACACATATACATATAGAGTATTATTTTTGGTTTGGGGGGTATTTTTGGTTGTTTTTTGTTTGTTTGTTTGTTTTGTACTAGGGATTGATTGAACCCAGGTGTGTTTAACCACCATGCCAAATCCACAGTGCCCCACTTCTTTATTTTTATTTATTTATTTTTTTGGTACCAGGGATTGAATTCTGGGGCACTTGACCACTTAGCCACATCCCCAGCCCTATGTTGTATTTTATTTAGAGACAGGATCTCATTGAGTTACTCAGTGCCTCCCTTTTTTGCTGAGGCTGGCTTTGAACTCACAATCCTCTTGTCTCAGCCTCTCGAGCTGCTGGGATTATAGGCATGTGCCACTGCACCCAGCCCCTTTTATTTTTTGAGGAAGGGACTCAGTAAGTTACTTAGAACCTCATTAAATTGCTGAGGCTGACCTTGAATTTGTAATCCTCCTGCCTCAGCCTCCTGAATCACTGGGATACTCATGCCCAGCCAGAGTATTCTTTATATAGAAGAGTTGTTCCAAAAACCCAAGTAGTTTTCACATCCACTTGGGTGCTTCCAGAAATGCAGATACCCAGCCCCAGTCCCACACATACTGAATCAGAATTTCCAGGGGTGGAACCAAGCCCAGGACTCTGCATTTGATAGCAACATCCAGGTGATGTTGATGATTACCCAGGTTTAGAAGTCAGTAATATAGGAGTAAGATCACCAGGTGAGAAAACAAAAACTGGATTTGGGTCAAAGCATCATCATTTATTGAGAGACCCTAGGCATTTTTCTCTCTGGACCTGCAAAGAGAATATGTGATATCAAGCTCCCATGGCCCATGTGAGGACTAAACAAGGCAATGTTATAAAAATGCCATTGAAAACTGTCAGACAGCCAGGAGCAGTGGGCAGACCTATGCGGGGAGCCACTCTGAATGATTCACACCTTCCATTCTGGAGCAAGAGACTTTGACCAGTCACTACATTTCGTAGTGACCTGGACGTTGTCCCGGTTCAGGAAGTAGAGGGTGTGTCTTCAGGTGTAGAAGTGTCACCCATGGAGTTGAGCCACACTCACCTATTCCTTTGTAATACTACCCCTTTGCCCTGTTTGGGATAGAAAGATGTGGCCTTCCTAGATGTCAGTCAACCTGCTGACAGCAGACATCACAAAGCTAGACTCAATCCCAGGAAACCTGACCCCTTACCTCATTTGAATGGCTTTGCCTTGATAAAAGGGTTCAGCGCGTGTGCTCTCTCTCTCTGCGGACCCTTAATGTCAGAGGAGCTATCACAGGACCCCAAAGAAAATGGTATCTCTGTCTCTTGTGTGGTTATTTCATGCAGCCCACTTCACCTGGAGTGACCCTGAGTGTTTTAGTCATGAGGAATGCAACAGACCTATAATTCCAGCAACTCAGGAGGCTGAGACAGGAAGATTTCTGTTGAGAGCCACAGCCGAAGGGGCCCCAGCAAACTTCCAGCTGCCAGCAACCTTTCAGATTGCCAGCTGATGATTGGCTCACAGCGGCCCCAGCAACTTCTAGCTGATTGGCTCCTCTGCGATGATGTTCACTGGGCTGTTTCCCTGCCCTTTCAGACTACAAAGCTGATCATTGGGGGACTTTTTTGGCTCTGCCCACGCGACCCAGCCAATTGGCCTCAAGAGCAGAAGGATTGTGGGAGGTGGAGAGGCTTGTGATTGGAGAGAGGCTTGTGGGAAGCCTGTGGTGGCAGTTGGGCTCTGAGGGTTTTCCTGAGGAGCTGTTTTGTTTGGCGTGTGTGGTTCTAAAAATAAAGTTCGTTTCTTTTGACAAGTGGCTCCTGAATTGTGCCCAGCCAGACTGCGGCAGATTTCAAATTCAAAGCCAGCCTCAGCAACTTAGTGAGGCCCTAAGCAACTTGATGAGACCCTGTCACAAAATAAAAAATAAAAAGGGCTGGGAATGTGGATCAGTGGTTAAGTTCAATCCCAGATGCCCACCCCCAAAAGAAAGAAAACAGAAAGCCATCAGACAATGTAAATGCTATCCATATACAAGCAGCATACGCCATACTTGGATATGCCATGAACACATGAATGTGTACCCATGTACACATGTATACAGACAGAGCAGGTATGACCTTCATCATTCTCTCTTTTTTCACATATTTTTATTAGTGCATTACAGTTATACATAATCATGCAATTCACTGTGGGATATTCATACAGGTGCACACTCTATCTACATTCCTGGCTGCCTTCATTTTTCAGGTGGACACTGCTTCACTCAGGACGCTCCCTGAAGTCCTCTCCCCATTGCTTAGCACAGTTCCTCATCATTTTAACAAGACTTTCCTGCCTAATGGATTTATCTATCATCTATGATAGTTCAGATATTCATACCTTCTGGGGAGTAAAGAAAGAGGAGGGCTGGGGTTGTGGCTCAGTGATGGAGTGCTTGCCTTGCATGTGTGAGGCCCTAGGCACTAAATAAATTTTTTTTTTTTAAATAAGGGTATTGTGTTCATCTACAACTAAAAAAAAATTAAGGGGCTGGAGTTGTGGCTCAGCGGTAGAGTGCTCATCTAGCGTGTGTGAGGCCCTCAGTTAAATCCTCAGCACCACATAAAAATAAATTAAAAAAAAACAAGATATTGACAACTACAACTAAAAATATTTTGTATTTATTTTATTTTATTTTTTAAATTTTTAATATTTATTTTTCAGTTTTCAGCGGACACAACATCTTTGTTTGTATGTGGTGCTGAGGATCAAACCTGGGACGCACGCATGCCAGGCGAGCACGCTACCGATTGAGCCACATCCCCAGCCCTAAAAAATATTAAAAAAAAAAAAAAAAAAAAAAGAGGAGTGGTCACTCCCATTTTATGACAAGGGAAAATGGAGGAAGGTGGGTATAGAGGGCTGATACCATTTAAACATAGGGCAGTGGTTCTTTTGTTTTGAGAGCCTAGTAAAAATGCAAACACAAAAAATTATTATACATATAGTTTCAGGGCTTTGTGAACTTTCTGACATCTTTCCTTGGGTCTCCTAGAAATCCAGGAACCCCCAGGTAAAGAACATCTGCCCCTCCTGGATCTGGCAACCTAAGCCCTTAAATTCCCAGAGGATCACGTTCAGCACGTGAGACATCATTTCAGTCATGCCTCGACTGATCCTTTCTCGCCAGTCTTCCAGATGAACTCACCTGACCTCTCCTCCCTCCCCAAGAAAGACTGACGCATCATCTGCATCAGGAAAGCATCTTCTCAGACCAGACTGTGCCTCCTGTTCATGAGCCTGCAGCACAGAGAGTCTGGGCTGTCATAAGGTATCAGGAGGATGGATGGGTTTTATTGCAATAAAAGACAGCACAACTAACTGGCTTTAGCAATAAAGAGAACTTATTGGTTCGTGACAATAAAAACAAACCGTTTGAGGTAAGGTGGCCTTATGCAAGATCTGATCCTTCTGCTCTATGCTGTTTCTGTTTGTCTTTCCACTCTGTCTTACACGGTATCAACTTCATCTTAACTCTAATCCTCAAGGTTGCAACATGGTTGCCAGCAGCAACCAGAACTGTCTGCACCTTTGTTCACTCAGGGGAGAAAAGGCAAGCTGTTTTTTTGAATAATTCTCATGGAAGAAAGCAGAAGCTCCTTTTGAGCATCCCTGTCAATGTCTTCCCATGTCTCACTAGCCCAGAATGGAAAACATCCCATCCCAATCAGAGTCCACCTCTGACCTGGGAAGCTGTGTGGTAGGGAAATTCAGAATGTGGTGAAGTCCTGCCTCTCTGCTCAGAACCCTAAAGACCGAGTCCTTGGCCTTTCAGGAAAGGAATTAAGGGCTCAAAGGAAAGATTTCGTAAATGAGCAGGTTCGAGTCCTGTCCCACAGAAACCCTTGATGAAAACCTGAGCCAAGCAGGCTGAAGCCATCTCAGGAGGGCTCCAGAAAGATTAAACCAACAACAACAGAACCCACAGCCAGCCAGCTGACAAGGAGGCAGGCCACAGAGGTTGTGCTGACACCTGGCTCAGGTCTCCTTTCTCCTTTAAACAAGGCATCAAATGACCATGAACAACTTGGTCATCCTCTCTGGCCTCTGGACAAAAGGAAGAAAGTGTGATCATCTCTTCCATTTAGAGCAATCCATGTGTAAGATTATAATCCTTTGGAAGGAAGCCAAGTCCTCAGAAGATTCTGGACATGGGTGCTGTGCAGAGGATAGAGAGCATGGTGTGTGGAGTGAATCCTGGCCAGTTTTTGATTACTGGAATCATCCAGAAAACTATTTTAGTCCTCACTACTTGGGAGGTTGAGATAGGAGGATCCCTGGAGCCCAGCATTTCAAGAATTCAAGGCCAGCCAGGGCAACATCATAAGACACTGTCTGGGGGTGAGGGGGAAGTGTAGGGTCTCCATGTGTCCCAGACTCTACTGGAGGCTCACATAAAGAAATATGGTTCAGGGCTGGGTTTGTAGCTCAGTGGTAGAGTATTTGCCTAGCATATGTGAGGCACTGGGTTCGATTGTCAGCACCACATAAAAATAAAAATAAAATAAAGGCCTATCAACAACTAAAAAAAAAAGAAAAAGACACATGGTTCAGGGGGCTGGGGCTATAGCTCAATTGGTAGAATGTTTGCCTTGCATGCACAAGGCCCTGGGTTCAATCCTCTGCAACACTCTCTCTCTCTCTCTCTCTCTCTCTCTCTCTCTCTCTCTCTCTCACACACACACACACACACACACACACACATTAAAAAAATGATTCTACAAATGAAAGTTAACTGTGAAAGAAATTCCAATTATTTATTTCTGTATCTTTCAAAGATACAGAAATATTTTGCCATGTTTTGCTAAAGCCCCTTTCCTCCTCCCCAGTTGACATCCATAACTGTTCAAGAGCCTTTTACATTTCATCAAGCTGCCATTCTCTGTTCAACATCCAGATCTCTCCCCCTCTCTGAGCTCTTCACTTTGAGGGCTGGTTTGGCCTCTTGAGTCAGGTCCTTCCCCTTTTCCTGTAGTCTCTTTCCACCCAACTCTGCATCCCAGATTATCAGATTTAGTAAGCTAGAACTCCCCTTAGAATACTCAGGAATCAGGGCTGGGGTTGTGGTTCAGTGGTAGAGCATTTGTCTAGCATGTGTGAGGCCCTGGGTTCAATCCTCAGCACCACATTTTAAAAAAAATGAATAAAATAAAGCTATGAAAAAAAAAGTTACTCACTAAAAAGAAAATATTCAGGTATCAATAAATCTTGTTCCTGTCAACAGAAGCAATTTTGGGGAACAGACATCCAGTTTCAGATATGTGAAAGTTGTCTGAATACCTTGAAGTAGAACATCAGCTTCAGTTTTTGCCGGTGGAAGAGAGGGTCACTAACCATTTGCCCTGAGAATATTGCCTTCTATCAGCTGCGACTCCTGAAGTTGCTATTCTGGATAAATCTTCAGGATATTCTCCAGCTCTACTCTCCAGCCTTCCGCATCCTACCAGTGTCATGGGATCCCAAAGGCTGATTTGTGGGGTCTCTACCAAAAGGATCCATTGTCCTCTGGTTTCTAGCTGGGATTGGCCAGTGGGAGCCATTGACAAGAGATGGAAAAGAAGAGAAGGGAGGTAGGATGTTTGTTCTCCCAGCTGCCACCTGTCCCAGGCTCTCTCCCACAGCTGTAGCTGTCTGTGTAGTGTAGCCTCACTGCTCCCCAACTGCCCCTTCAGTCTGGAGGTGGTAATGAGTCCCTGCTGCTGGTCCCTGGGTGCTTCAGCACCACTTGTTGTTTCTCTCAACCTTATAAATAGTCCCTTTATCCACGTCTTCTCCTTTCCTTGAGTGAAGGACTCAGGTTGATACAGTACCCCAGGAATCCTCAGCTTTGTCACCTCATTGGGTCTCACGTTGTTGTTCTAGAGAGGGGAGGGAGGAAGGATTGCACTCTTGTAATAGAAGTTGTAACATGTGAAAGTTCCAAAAATGGTTCTGTTAAACATCAAGACTTAAGTTGGGCTGGGTACAGTGGCACATGTCTGCACTCCCAGCATACTTAGGAGGCTGAAGCGGGAGGATCACAAATTCAAGGCCAGCCTCAGCAACTTAGTGAGACCTTGTTTCAAAATTAAAAAATAAAGGACTGAAAATGTGGCTTGATGGTTAAGTTCCCCTGGATTCAATTCCAGTATCAAAAAAAAAAAAATCCAACAATGTCTCTTTGTAAAAAGCTGTATGGAAAATGAGTCTACAGCTTGTCCCTATCATGACTGAACCACTAGACTGCCCGAACCAGACAGCAACCACTAAAATTCAGGTGCAGCTTTGCTGAGCTTCCTGGCCATTCTAGTCCATTCTGACCACAAGATCAAAAAAGAGAAAACACTGGTCACAAAGGCTGATCAGCATGATTCAAGGGTTTCTGGGAAAGCCTCTCACCCTCAAAACTCCACCTTCCCACACCCCATTTCTATCCTGGATCTCATTAGAATTATCTGCCCATATCTAGAATTTTATCAACAGAGAGGTGTAACTTTGCCTTTAGGCCAAATGTAAATATTTTTCCTTGAAAAGAGGGATTCAGTAATATTTAATTAGTATTTCCATTATGTGCAAGGCACCTTGCTAAGCACTAGGTAAGTTTTGGAGTTTTTCTGTTTGCTTTTTTTTGTACCGGGGATTAAACTCAGTAGCTCTCAACCACTGAGCCACACTCTCAGCCCTTTTCTGTATTTTATTCATTCAGAGACAAGGTTTCACTGAGTTGCTTCGTGCCTTACTAAATCGCTGAGGCTAGCTTTGAACTTGCAATCCTCCGGCCTCAGCCTCCTGATTCCCTGGGATTAAATATAGGTAAGGTTTTAATCCTATCACTTACCCTTTAGTATGATTTAACTGAACATCAGGGGAAGAAAGAAAAACCTATGTGAAAAGTGAAGAGAAATGTGCCAAAAAAAGAAGGAAGCCAAAGACAAATTTTACCTTTGTTCATGCTGAAAGAGGATAGGGTAGAGACACAAATTGGGGGGTATTTGAAACCTTGGGACCAAAAAAGGTCATCCAGGAGGAAGAACAGAGAAAGGGGCAGAGAGAGAGAGGGAGAGAAGAAAAGAGGATATCCTACAGCTAAGCCCAGGGACATTCTCATTTAGAGGCTGTGAAAAGGGGGGAAAGTGACTCTATAGAAGAAAATGGAGAAGGAGCAGCTAGTGAAATAGGCAGACTCTGGAGTGCTGGGATCCACTGAAGAGAGTGTTTCAATCCCAGCAGTTTAAGGATCACAAGTTCAAAGCCAGCCTCAGAAATTTAGTGAGAACCTGTCTCGGGGAAAAATAAATTAATTGATTAAAAAGAAAAGGGGCTGAGGATGTGACTCAGTCGTTAAGGACCCCTAGGTTCAATCCATGACACCCCCCTACACCCTCCTATACACACAAACAAAAAAAGTGTTTCAAGAAGAAAGGAATGGCTGGGGCGCAGTGGCCCAAGCCTGTAATCCCAGTGGCACGGGAGGCTGAGATAGGAGGGTCATGAGTTCAAAGCCAGCCTCAGCAAAAGTGAGGTGCTAAGCAACTCAGTGAGATCCTGTCTCTAAATAAAATACAAAATAGGGCTGGGGATGTGGCCCCGTGCCCAGTGGCCCTGAGTTCAATACCCAGTACCAAAAAAAAAAAAAAAAAAAAAGAAAGAAAGAAAGAAAGAGATGATCCAGTGAGTTAAAATGCTACTGATGGGTCAAACAAGAACCATTAACCCTTGAATTTGTCAACGTAGAAGTCATCAGTGACTTGATAAATGTGGTTTCACTGTCATGATAGAGACAAAGGCCTGTATGATGGAAAATGGGACATGAGAAAATTAGAAACAGCATACACATTCTTTTAACTTCTTTTCTGAATGGTTAACAGACAAATGGTGACATAAATGGATGGGAATGAAGGGTCAAAGATTTTTTTTTTTAAACATGAGAGTTAATACATCCCATTAGTATGCTGATGATCCAGTTGAGAGGGAAAATGTGATCATGCAAATGAGCAGATAATTGCCAGGCTGCTGCCTTCAATAAGTAGGGGAAGGGACCCTGTGCAAGGGAAGGGGCTGGCCTCAGATAGATAGGGGAGGCCTATTCACTATGAGAGGGGGAAAGCACACTTTGGTGGTAGAAGGATGAGAAAAAAAAATTTTTTTTCTGATTTCTTTTTTCTCAGTTGGAAAAAGAAATGATGTCCCGGAGGGCTGTGTGGAGGTCTGAGAGTGGAGGCGGTGTGAGGCAGTTATTGCAAGGAGTAGGAAAGTGGCTTGCAGAGCATAGGGTTGCTGGGCAGCAAGAAGGTCCATCTTACATTAGCCATTGTGAATTTAATAGGCAACCTTTTGGCATAGTTCTGTGTTTTTCTCTCACCACATTTAGCAGCCTGGATAGAGTGAATGGAATAGCTGAAAGTTAGATTTGGCCAGTGCTGGGGTCTTGTTAGGCCCATAGGTTAGAAGGGAAGAGGGTCAAGAAGATTGTATTAGTTTCTTTATTGCTGTGAAAGAAATTACCCTAATACTTAGTGGCTTAAAACAATACACACTGATTACCTCATATAATCTGTGAATCGGAATTTGGAATATAGAAGCAGCTTGGCTGGGCACATCCAGTTTGGGGTCTGTTGTGAGGCTGTGGTCAAGATGTTAGCTGGGGCTGCGGTTATCTGAAAGCTTGGCTGGGACTGAAGGATCTGCTTCCAACATGGCGCATTCAAATGACTAGCAGGTCAGTGGTGGTGGTTGAGACAGGTTCAGTTCCTCTCCATGTAGTCTCTCCACACACTGCTTGAGTGTCCTTACAACATGATAATGAGTTTCTCCAAGAGCTAGCAATCCAAGAGAGAGACATAAACAGAAGAAATCCTTTTCTAATCTAGACTCAAAACACATTGCATTACTTTTATCACATTGTATTTGTTAGGAGCAAGTCATTAATCCAGTTCACATTCAAGGGGAGGGAAATTGGACTCTACTTTTAGAAGGGACGAATGTTGTTATGGACCGGATGTTCGTGTGTTGCTTTGTCCTCAAATTTATATGTTAAGGTCCTAGTCCTTAATGTAGCTTTCTTTGGAGATGGGAACTCTACGATGGCTATGATGTCACAAAGTAATAAAGCCTTTTGGGGTCACCCTTGTGTATATGGTCTGTCATTGATCAAAATGTTCAGAGCTGAATCTGGGGACACACACCAGTAATCCCAGCAATTCAAGAGTCCAAAGCAGGAGGATCCCAAATTCAAGGCCAGCCTCAGCAATTTAGCGAGATCCTTAGCAAGTTAGTGAGACCCTATCTCAAAATAAAAAAATAAAAAGGGCTGAGATGTGGCTCAGTGGCTAAGTGCCCCCAGGTTCAATCCCCATGCTGAGAGAGAGAGAGAGAGAGAGAGAGAGAGAGAGAGAGAGAGAAAGACCAAGAGTTCAACAGCTCTCCCTCTGTGTGCATGCACCAAGAAAAGGCCAAGGGAGGACACAATAAGACAGACATCTACAGCCAGCAAGAAAATCTCACCAGAAACCAAATTGGCCAGAACTTGATCTTGGACTACTAGCATCCAGAACTATGAGAAAATAAATTTTTCTTGCTTAAGCCACCCAGTCTATGGTATTTTGTGATGGCAGCCCAAGCGGACTGATATAAACTTCAAAGAACTTGCAGACCTATTTCAACATCAATTCAAGGGCCAAGGTCAGTCTATATTGTAAAGGAACATGAACTCTAACCTGAGAAATGAGAGAGGTAAAGGCATGGAGGAATGAATGAATGTACTGGAGGATCAGTGAATGGAAGGAAGGTCTCTGCAAATGGAGGAAAACAGGAGTGAGCGTACTAGGAAGTGAGATATGGGTGGCTCATGCCTGTAATGCCAGAGACTCAGGAGACTGAGGTGGAAGGATCAGAAGTTTGAGACCAGCCTCAGCAATGTATCAAGATCCTGTCCCCAAAAAATAAAAATTAAAAAAAGAAGTGGGGATCTACTTCTGTGGGAAAGTGCCCCTGAGTTCAATCCGGGGGGGGGGGGGGGGAGGAAGGAGAGACAGAGTGTGCTGCTTGGGGGTTTTTATGTCTTGCCCACTCAGATTCAGTAACTTGGTAGAACAGCTACTGTTGCTGAACGCTCAGTCCTTGTCCCCAATGCCAATCCAATAACAACAAGGACACGGTTTTGAGAAAAAAGAAAAAAGGTTTATTGCTTTGCTAGAAAAGGAAAAACATAGCCTCCTCATGATTCTGCCTATCCATAGAAACTGGGGGGTTTTTATAGAGGTGATTCAGAGAAAATGAGATTAGGAAGGAGAGATCAGGAAGGAGAAGATCAGGGAAAAGAAAATCAGGGAGGAGAAGTTTAGGGGAAAAAAGATTTGAGAAGAAGGAAAAACAAACATGTAAGTTTCAAAGCCATAGGGAATATAGTCCAAGCATCAAGTGAACCCCTGTTACACTACCTCCATTGGTTTATATAAAGGATGCAAATGAACATTCAAATGAAGAGATACACAGGGCAAGACCTGGAAGAGTTCAGAACCTTTGTCCCCAAGGAGTTTGGATGTACCACTCTCCTGACATGTGGATACATTCCTAGCCCAGAAAAGGTTCAAATCTCCTCACTGCTTGAAAGCTTTTATGACTCAACCTCCAGCCAGACTATTGAAGGAGCATCTACTCCAGAAGTATTTTAGGTTAATCCTCTCTGAGGTTGAACAATTTTTGTTTGTTTTTGTACCAGGGATTGAACCCAGAGGCGCTTAACCATTAAGCCACATCCCCAGCTCTTAGAGACAGGATCTTCCTGAGTTGCTTGGAACCTTGCTAAATTGCTGAGGCTGGCTTTTTGCCAAACTCCTGCCTCAGCCTCCAGAGCTGCTGGAATTATAGGCATGGGCCACCACACCGGCTTCCTAGGATGAACTCTTACCCCCTACATCCAACAATATCTGCTACCATCCTTTCCTCTTCTTCCTCTTGAGATAGTCTGAGTTGGTTTCTGAGTTTTTTGTTTGCTTATTTGGTTGGTTGGTTTTTTTGTTTGTTTGTTTTTAGTTATAGATGGACACAATGCCTTTATTTATTTATTTTTATGTGGTGCTGAGGATCGAATCCAGTGCCTTACATGTGCGAGCTAAAACCCCAGCCCCTGGTTTTTGTTCCTTACAACCCAAATGCTCTGACCAAACTATGCCAGCAGTCACAATAGCCTATGTGAGTCTTACAAGCTAAGAGTGACAGGAAAATGTGGTGGAGCAAACTATAATCCCAGCTACTGAGGAGGCTAAGGCAGGAAGATGACAAGTTCAAGGCCACCCTGGAAAATCTAGTAAGATTCTATCTTAAAATAAAATAAAAGGGGCTGGGGCTGTAACTCAGCGCTAGAGCACCCTGGATTCAATCTCCAGTACCAGTAAAAAACAAGTCAAAATAAGTGACTGAAAAAATATTTTAAGTGGCAATGGCAAAATTCTTCTTTGGGAAAGAACTA
Source organism: Ictidomys tridecemlineatus (assembly GCF_052094955.1). NCBI lineage: Eukaryota > Metazoa > Chordata > Mammalia > Rodentia > Sciuridae > Ictidomys > Ictidomys tridecemlineatus. Next base: position 32,102,510 of record NC_135479.1, on the reverse strand, counting down.
TTGGAGCCTAAAAAATGGACTGTAGGGAATGAATTGGAAGTTGAGGGCAGAACAAAGGGAGAATTGCTTTGCTAAAAGCAAAGAGAGAATTTTTTTTTTCATCTAGCCTCCAAAGAAGAAATTTTAGGCTGGCACCAGTTTGACTTTATTGTCAAGTTGTCTTGAACAAAGAAGCATCCTTGTACAGTACCCCAAACTGATCACATGGCCAAATTCCAAGAAATGGAACTATTTGGTCATAGAGCATGGATATCTTAGAGGGTGCACTTGTTGTTCTTGTGTTTTTTTTAATCTGGAACCAAACTCCTTCCAGAAAGATTGAAACATTTTAGATTTCTGCCAGTGGTAAATAAAAAGTGCTTGGTTTTCCAAGGTGTTCATGTGTGAATTTTTGTTTGTTGGGATCCATGGATTAAACCCAGGGGCAAATCAACCACTGAGCCCCACATCCTCATCCCTTTTTATTATTATTTTTTATTTTTGAGGCAGGATTTTACTGAGTTGCTTAGGGCCTTGCCGTTGCTAAGGCTAGCTTTGAACTCACAATCCTCCTGCCTCAAGCCTCTGAAGACACTGGGATTACTGGCGTGCTCCATGACATCTGACCATATGTTTTTAAATTTTTGACAAATAGATGAAAATTTCTTTAGTTTGTACTTTAAGATTACCAAGTGGTTTGGACTTTTCCCCTATGTCTTTATTGGCCATATCTATTTCTCCTTTTAAGAATTATCTCTTAGGGGCCTGGGGATGTGGCTCAAGTGGTAGCACGCTGGCCTGGTATGCGCAAGGCACTGGGTTCGATCCTCAGCACCACATAAAAATAAGATATTGTGTCCACCTAAAACAAAAAAATAAATATTAAAAAAAAAAGACTTATCTCTTAGCAGGAGAGTCATTGGAGAGGAAAACAGGTATGGTCATCAAACTCTGACCAATCCTGGCTAATGGCATGAGTGGTAAAAGAAGGCTAATGGAGCCAAGAGTCCTCTGACACCTTCCCAAGAGTGATCTCAGCTAACTCTAAGAGTAGATAAGAACAAGATCAGTTTTTTGTTGTTGTTGTTTTTTTTTTTTTTTTAGAGATTCACAAGGTTTTTATCTGTAGAAACTTTTTTTTTAATATTTATTTTTTAGTATTTGGAGGACACAACAACATCTTTGTTTTTGTATGTGGTGCTGAGGATCGAACCCGGGCCGCACGCATGCCAGGCTACTGCTTGAGCCACATCCCCAGCCCCACAAGATCAGTTTTGACCAACTTGATCTTAAACACCTGGCAGGAGAGTATAACCAAGGCACAGTCCTACATGGACATTTAAAAGGAAAAGACAATGCTTTTCTTAATATAACTTAAGATGTACACTTAAGATGTAGCCCCACCAAAAGTAAGTAAAGCTGGGGGCTACAAAGGAAGGGTTCTTGGGTGGGAGTGCCTAATACTATCACCAAGGCTCTAGAGTCACAAGTTTGTCATGAGTTTCAGAGAGTGGCTGAAATACTAACTGCTTTTGTGCTAATAGTTTACAAAAATGTCATGTTTTGCTGTCTTTTTCATTGTTGTCCTGGCATGATCTCTGCCCTATGAATGTCTTGTCCAGTCACCCATTAATTGCCACCTTGGACCTCTGGACTGCCCTGATGCCAAATACCCTTAACAATCCATGCCACACCTGATAGAGAACAAGGACTTAGGGTCACTCAAGGGAAAGCGAGGAACGTGAGATGGGTATGTGAGAAATGAAAGAGGGAGACCAGGCAGAGATAACACATGAGAGTTTGTCAGAGCTGGCAAATAAAGGCCATCTCTCTAGAGCAGAGAGAGGCAAAACAGGCTTGGGTTCCAGGACTTTTTTGGGGCTGGCTCAGGAATCAGAACTGGGCAGGTCCTAAGGCATCAGTTAAGGGTTGGGTTGGTATGAGGGTGTGGTGAGCCTTTCTCAGAAATGCCCCTGGGTGGAAAGCAAAACTTTTCCCTTAAAATGGCAGCTGTCACTTAAGATGTTCATCCAGATGCTAAGCAAGGACCTTAGAGTCACCCACCCCAACTTTGCCTTCTATCAGCAGGAAGCAACTTGGAGATGCTGTAGCCATTTTTCCATAGAAATGGAATGTAGAAATTGACAGTGGAAGATTTAACAGTGGTCCACTTCATGCTTTGAATATAACCCTTGCAGCTCTGTTGCTGAGATTTATTTATGCAATGGACATGTTTCTTTCTCTTCTTCTCTACTCCCCCGTCCCTAATCGCAACCCTCCCAGATCTTCAGAAAAAACAATTATCTTTCTTCCCCATCCTAGGGGGAAGAAAGACTTATCTGTCCTTGAGCACACAAACACAACAGGAATAAAGTAATTCAGACTTTGGGGATGGCACCAGAAGGTTTTTAGAAATGACTATCTCCCAAATTAACAAGTGAATTACAATATCATAACAGAGAACTCTGGAATGTAGCCTTTGAGTCATCTATTAAGAAACCCCCAGTTCCAGCTGATGGATAGAATTACAGCCTCTGGAACAGGAGTTCCCTGTGTTTCTCTTTTGCTAGCAAAGCAATAAAACTTTTTTTTTTCCCCTCTTAAAAAAAAAAAAAAGAACTACCTCTTAGCTGGGCATGATGTAGCTCAGTGGTACAGCGTTTGCCCAGAATGTTCAATCCCAGCACTGCAAAATACAAAACCAAACAAAGAATTTCCTCTTAAGGAAAGGCCTTTGTTCTCTCCTCTGGTGCTCCCCCCCCCCTTCTAGTGAACACAATCCCACCACTCCTCTTCCCCACCTACTCAGCCTGCATGGGTTTACTAATCACAACCCCCCACAAAGGCACCACCTTGTCTGGTTCTAAAACTCAAAAGTCCTAGGCTGGGATATAGCTCAGGGGCAGAGTGCTTGCCTAGCAAGTGGGAAGCCCTGGTTTAATCCACAGTACTGCAAAAACAAAAAAGATATATGACTGAAAGTCTCACCTCCTAGAGATCGCTCAGTCCAGGGCAAACAGGGACCAAAAGTCTTTGTGGCCAATCCAATAGCAAGGACATGGTTTTGAGAAAAAGGACAAAGAAGGTTTATTGCTTTGCTAGCAAAGGACAAACACAGGAGATTCCTGTCCCAGAGGCTGTGATTCTGCCCATCAGCAGGAACAGGGGTCTTCTAAAGAGGTGGTTCAAAGGCTACATTCCATGTGTTCCTGGTTGCAGTTGTAATTTGCTTGTTAATTTGCAAGACAGTCATTTCTGAGATCTTCTAGTGCCATCGCCAAAGTCTGGATTTACTTCTGCTTCATTCTTATGGGTATGTACTCAGGGCAAATAAATCCGCCTAAAACGGGGAAGAAAGATAATCCTGTTTCTGCTGAGATTAGGAAGGGGTGGGGGAGATTAAGGAAGAGCAGGGAAAGAGGAAGAGAAACATGTCCTTTTAAAAAATAAGTTGCAGTGGCAGAGCAGCAAGGGTTATATTCAAAGCATAAAGCGGACCACTGTTACATCCTCTCATGTTACTCCCAGCCCTTCATTCATTCATCCTGTAAATATGTATCATGTCCCATTATTTGGAGGATGCACTCTGCTACAGAGGCATCTGGGAGTCCCCAGCAAACAGGACCCAGGTATCCCCAACATCCATGATGGCCCTTCCAAAGGAAGGATATCTTAGCAAATAATTTTGTTTTTCTTTTCTTCTTTTTTTTAATGTAGTGATGAGTTTTTCAACTGAAGCCTTAATGTGTTTGCTTGACCACAGATAAGAAAGCTCTAATAGGGAGCAAGCAAGAGTGGTCCTCTGGGGATACCTGAAAGAATTCAGATGCTAAAAAAGGTGAGAAAGGGACAAAGGGGCCAAAAGAAAAACTCAGAGGTACTTGGAAGTTTGGCAAGGATCAGCCTGTGCACGGTCCATCCTAGGAATGGATACTGTGTCCATTTCCCCAGAGTCTGACGCAGATGTGCCACTTCTGAGGCTCTTGCCCCTCAAGCCCTTCCGAGCCCTAAATCTTCTAAATAGGCATTTTCAAAATGCCTTCTCTTGCACCCTAGGCCGATAATGACTTCATGCCTCTCTTTTATTGTCCCAGGTATATGGTCCCCAAGATTTTGAAAGAGTTCCTCTCCCTGAGACATCCTATAGAGAGGAGTACTACCCATCACTTAGAACAAGAGCTTTTTGTTCCCTGCAGTATTGAATGGCTGAAAATACATTTTTTCACAATGACCAAGAAAGGGCCTCAGAGAAGCAGCTAGGACATGACTCCACAGACAGAGCTGTTAAAAGCTCTCTCCTGACCACCATGCTCAACTGGGCCTGGCTTATTTATTTAATTAATTAATTAATTAATTCTAATCAAGAGACTACTGGGAAGATGATGAATTCACTAAAGGCAAGAACAAAGTCCTGGCTCCCATCCCCCTGTGGCATGGAACACAGAGCCACAGAGCCTGTGCTGTACACAGTGGGAGCTAAGAAGTTCTCTCCAGATAGAATTCGGTAGACCAGGCATGGTGGAAAGGGTGCAGGACCAGAAGAAGAAAGCTGAAGCCCATAGCTTCTGCTGATGCAGCCTTCAGGCTGCCGGAAAAGTTCTAATGAAAAGCCTGCCAGACCTCTAACGAGAGCTCCACTGCCAGCAGGCTGTGATTGCTCATTGTGTTTGGTTATAATTAGCAGCGTATTCTGCGATGGCAGAGCAGGCAGCGAGCAGGAGCAGGGCTGGGGAAGGGCTGCCACCTTCGCAGCCACCAGCCCCCCGGCCCTGCACTGCAAAACCCGGGCTCCTTCCCTTCCTGGCCCTGCGTGTCCTATATCTGCAGCAGGATCCTATGACTGGTACCCCTTGATCACTGATGCTGGACCAGCCCCATACCCCTTTCACAGGCTAAAGAGAAACTGTTTCCTATGACAGCAGGAGAGCATGGGCTGAGGAAATGAGCACACATGGTATCCCGATGAAGTTTTTGTCTGCAACTTACAAGCAATATGACTTCAGGCAAGTGGGCCTCAGTTTCCTTATCTATAATATGGGAGCAGAAGTAAGATTACCTGTCTTCCTTATGGATGTGGTAATACTTGAAAGGGATGCCTAGTTGCTGTGCTCTGGGCCCCGGGGTTGCTATCTGTGCTCTGGGCCCCGGGGTTGCTATCAAGGTGGGAAGTGGCTTGGCTCTGGCCTTTTCCCTCTCATTTCTGTACCATCTCACCCCTTGGGTCAGGCTCCTCCCCCACAGGGGCTCTTTTCCCCTTCCCTGTTGAAACTGACTCATGCAGAGGGGTCTGTCTGAACTGGTTCAATCTTAGTGTGAACATATGTGATCTCTCCTAGGAGAATGGTCTCAAACTTTTTAAACTGTGACTCAGAACAAAATATATTTTATATTGTGGCCGAGAAACACACGTTATCAGTAGATAAAACAGCAAGGCAAGTTTCATGAGATAATACTTACCCAAACCAAGTGGGATGGTTGCTTTTTTTTTTCCCAGTGTAATTTTATTTTAAATTTTTATTCTAATTTGTCATATATGACAGCAGAATGCATTACAATTCATATAATATAAGTAGAGCAAAATTTTTCATCTCTCTGCTTGTGTACAAAGTATATTCATACCATTTGTGTCTTTTTCATACACGTACTTAGGGTAGTACCATCTTGTTCCACCATCTTTTTTTACCCCCTTGCTCCCTCCTTCCCCCTCCTTCCCTTTTGCCCTATTTACAGTTTGTCTAATCCTCCCATGCTCCCTCTCCCAACCCCACTATGAATCAGCCTCCTTATTTCAGAGAAAACATTCAGCATTTGGTTTTTGGGGATTGGCTAACTTCACTTAGTATTATCTACTCCAACTCCATCCATTTACCTGCAAATGCCATAATTTTATTCTCTTTTATTGCTGAGTAATATTCTATTGTGTATATATTCCACATTTTCTTTATCCATTCATCTACTGAAGGGCATATAGGTTGGTTCCACAGTTTAGCTATTGTGAATTGTGCTGCCATAAACACTGATGTGGCTGTGTCCCTGTAGTATGCTGTTTTTAGATCCTTTGGGTATAGACCAAGGAGTGGGATAGCTGGGTCAAAAAGTGGTTCCTTTCCCAGTTTTCCAAGGAATTTCCATACTGCTTTCCATATCAGCTGCACCATTTTGCAGTCCTACCAGCAATGCATGAGTGTGCCTTTTTCCCCCACATCCTTGCCAACACTTATTGTTTGTATTCTTTTAAAAAAATGTTTTTTAGTTATAGGTGAACATAATGTATTTGTTTTACTTTATGTGGGGCTGAGGATCAAACCCAGTGCCTCACTCATGCTAAGTGAGTGCTCTACCTCTGGAGCCACAACCCCAGTTGTTGTTTGTATGCTTAATAGCTGCCATTCTGACTGGAGTGAGAAGAAATCTTAGAGTAGTTTTGATTTGCATTTCTCTAATTGCTAGAGATGTTGAACATTTTTTTATATATTTGTTGACTGATTGTATATCACTTTCTGAGAAGTCTCTGAACAGAAGTCTCTGCCCATTTATTGACTGGGTTATTGGTTTTTTTGAAATTTAGCTTTTTGAGTTCTTTATATATCCTAGAGATTAGTGCTCTATCTGATTGGTGAGTAGTTAAAATTTGCTCCCAAGCTATAGGCTCTGTATTCACCTCACATAAATATTTTTTTAATATTTATTTTTTTAGATGTAGATGGACACAACATAATGCCTTCATTTCCATGTGGTGCTGAGGATGGAACATGGGTCCCACCCGTGCTAGGCGAGTGCTCTACCGCTGAGTGACAATCCCAGCCCCCTGCCCCAGATTGTCTCTTTTGCCGAGAAGAAGGTTTTTGGTTTGAATCCATCCCATTTATTAATTCTTGATTTTAATTCTTGTGCTATAGGAGTCTTATTAAGGAAGTAGGGGCCTAATCTGATATGACGGAGATTTGGGCCTAATTTTTCTTCTATTAGACACAGGGTCTCTGGTTTAATTCCTAGGTCCTTGATCCACTTTGAGTTTTGTGCATAGTGAGAGATAGATAGATAGATAGATAGATAGATAGATAGATAGATAGATCAATCTGTATAATGCTTTTGGTAGTATAGTCATTTTGACAATATTAATTCTGCCTATCCAGGAACCAGGGAGATCTTTCAATCTTCTTAATTTCTTTCTTTGTCTTTAAATATTTTTTTGGTTGTAGATATACACAATATCTATTTATTTTTACGTGGTGCTGAGGATCAAATCCAGGGCCTCACACATGAGAGGCAGACACTCTACCATTGAGCTATGGCCCCAGCCCCATTAATTTCTTTCTTTAGTGTTCTGTAGTTTTTGTTGTAGAGGTCTTTCACCTCTTTTGTTAGGTTGATTCCTAAGTGGGATGCTTGCTTTTTTTTTTTTTTTTTGGTACTGGGGATTGAACCCAGGAGAGCTTTACTGTTACTGAAAGCTTGCTCCTTGTCCCTTTTGCCACTCCAATAAAGAGGACACAGTTTTGAGAAAAAGGAAAAAGAAGGTTTATTTCTTTACTAGCAAAGGAGAAGCGTAAGGGACTCCTGTCCCAGAGGCTGGGATTATGCCCATCTAGGGGAGCAAGGGGCTTCTAAAGAGGTGGTTCCAAGGCTGCGTTCCATGGGCTTTCTGTTGAGTTGTAATCACTTGTTAATTTGTGAGACAGTAATTTAAAAATAAGTGGCAGCAGCAGAGCAGCAAGAGTTATATTTAAAACAAAAAGTGGACCATTGTTACAAAGCCACTGAGCTACATCCCAGCCCTTTTAATTAATTAATTTACTTTTTATTTTGAAACAGGGCCTGGCTAATTAGCTGAGGCTGGCTTCGAAATTGCAGTCCTCCTGCCTCAGTCTCTCAGTTGCTGGGATTACAGGCGTGTGCCCTGACACCCAAGTGGGATGCATTCTCATATGTTCTGTCCTCTTCCCTTTCCTTTTCTATTATATAGTCTTCTATTTATATCATATATATAATATATATATATGTAAACTATAGAACATAATAGTCAATATGCAATATGTATTATTTATATACATGTTTTATTCTACTTATGTTATATTTTATATAGAATAGTTTTGATAATTTGCCAAAGATCAGGATCCATTAAACTGAACTAATAGCCAACCAGGGTTAAGATATCCAGTGTGGAAAAAAAGTGTCCCAGGAGGAAAAGGCCCTCATCTCTCATTATGGATTAGAAGTCTCTGTTCTTTGTTAAAGGGATTCTTTTTTTTTTTGAGAGAGAGAGAGAGAATTTTATTTTATTATTTTTTAGGAGAGAGAGAGAGAGAGAGAGAGAGAGAGAGAATTTTAATATTTATTGTTTAGTTTTCGGCGGACACAACATCTTTGTTTGTATGTGGTGCTGCACGCATGCCAGGCGAGCACGCTACTGCTTGAGCCACATCCTCAGCCCATGTTAAGGGGATTCTTAATCAAGAAGTTAATGGGAAAGAAAATTCCGAAAAGCTGGAAGCTTTTCTTAAAAGCCACAGAGATTTAATGGTGGAAATAATCTGGTCTCTATTCGTGATAAGGGTGAGATTTTGTTTGTTTGTTTGTTTGTTTGTTTTGGTACTGGAGATTAAACCAAGTAACACTTTGCCATGGATCCTCATCTTCAGCCTTTTTTATTTTGAGACAGGGTTTGGCTAAGTTGCTGAGGGTCTTGCTAAACTGCTGAGACTGGCTTTTAACTTGTGATCTTCCTGCCTTAGCCTTCCAAGATACTGGGATTAAAAGCATTTTTCCACCAGGCTCAGTGATGGTGAGTTTTTCTATGAGTTTTTGGGAGCTTCAGAATCAAACTATTCCCAGAAAAACAGGGAGGTCACCCATCCTTTGCTGCTACACCAACCTGCAGGGTAACTTTTCCTTAGCTTGAGTTCCGACAAATCTCACAAATGCCACCATACCTAGACGCCAAGGAAGCTCAAGATTTATGTAGACTCAGCCAAACAGGAAATGCTTTGAGCTAGGCTTATGCTTATGTTTTTTTTCCATAAAAGAATCAGAGCATGTGGCCTCATATGTACTTATAAGGACAATAGGATAAAAACTGGAACTGTCCTGGAAAGTCCCCAACTTGGGATCACATGGTTACCATGAGAAATGGAGCATTTAATGCCAAGAGAGTCAGAAGGAGGGAAAAGTTCTCTCAAGAACCCAGGTCTTGCCCTCTGATAAATGGGAAGGAAATTTTTATTTCCAGAACATTCTGGAATACCAGAATCTCCTCCAAATACCTTTGAGGATGTTCAGTTATTAAATAGTTTAATGAATCTGTAGGAGGATTGGATTCTGATTGGTAAGAGGAGAAGTAAAGAATAAAAGAAAATGAGAAGGCTGGGGATGTGGCTCAAGCGGTAGCGCGGTCGCCTGGCATTCATGCAGCCCAGGTTCGATCCTCAGCACCACAAAGATGTTGTGTCCGCCGAAAACTAAAGAATAGATGTTTAAAAAAATTTTCTCTCTCTCTCTCTCTCTCTCTCTCTCTCTCTAAAAATAAAAAAAAAATGAGAAGCTTCAGAAGTGTTTCCTAATTTTGCTTACAGCTTCTTAAGTTCCCAGCGTCTTGATCGCTAGTCCTGATCCCACTTCTCCCTCACTCTCTATCATATCCCCACAGTCCCCTCAGCTAATGCTGCCATTAACAACCTGACTATGGCCAAAGGTAGCTGTTGTTATTAAAGAACGAAGAGAGGCTGGGCACAGTGGCTCACACCTGTAATCCCAAGGGCTCAGGAGGCTGAGGCAAGAGGATCTCGAGTTGAAAGCCAGCCTCAGCAACTTAGTGAGGCGCTAAGTAACTTAGTGAGAGCCTGTCTCTAAATAAAATACAAAACAGGGCTTGGAATGTGGTTCAGTGATCAAATGCCCCAGTTCAATCCCCGGTACCCCCACAAAATAAAAAAAGAATGAAGAAAGACTACACTGGGATAAAATTACACAATTGGCTCTTTTCTTCATGGATTGGTTCAATGTAGGAGAGTGACATAATAATCTCCTTGTCATTTGGGACCTCAAATGCTGGGGCTCCTCACTTCTACATTTAGATTCAGGTTTTTGGAGCTCAAATAGGAAAATAGTTTTGTGAAAGGGTCCATGGACACTCTTCTCCAATATTCTTATCTCACAACTTCTCCTTCCAACCTGTATTTGTCAGCTCTTGTTGCTATAACAAAATACTGGAGGCTGTGCACTTTATTAAGAGATTTTTTTAGTTCATAGTCTGGAGGTTTATAGGTATGGTGCCAGCATCAGCTTGTCTATGGTGAAGGTCTAATGGAAGTTAGCTTCATGGAAGACAGCATGATGGTAGGAGCACTTGTAAGAGGGAGAAATCATACAGCAGAACAGGAAGCCAGAGAGAGACTGAAGTTCCACAATAATTACTTCATTTCTTCTGAGGGAACACCATAAATGACTTAATGACCTCTCACTGATACCTGCTAAAGGTCCCACCACCTTTTAACATCACTACACTGGGACCAGTCTTCCAACATATGAACCTCTGGGGAACAAACCACATCCAAGCCATAGTACAGTCCTAGCTACATACACTGCTTTGGTCTACACTCCCTAGTAACATACATAGCCAATGGGAATGGTCATCTCCAGGCCTGAGCCTTTGGTGAGTTCCACAGAGTGGTTGAAGTGGGACCACAGAAAAGATGTTGGCTCCAACATAAACTCAACACTCTACTCTGGGCCCTAGGTGTGGAAGCCAGGTGAGACCAAGAAGCACCTCCGTGGAGACACTTCTGTGAGAACTTCTTCCCCACAGTTCAAGGGAGAAGAAGGGGGAGGGGTGGAGGGAGTCACCTCTCACGATCTCTTTCAATCCCCATTGCTATCAAACCAGTATAGACCAGCTCCAGCAGCCCCCAACCTCCAAGCCAAAAATAAAATGCAAAATCCCCTTCATCATTTGCCTGATTGCTTTGCTCCAAGCTCAGACCCTTCCCACTCTCTTTCTTAGCCCTGCACCTTCTGGAAGCTGTGCCTTTAATTAAAACCCCTGGCTGCTGCTGCTCTCTGCCATCTGCCTCTTTTGCCCACTTGTTTCCTATGTCTGTGTTTCTGGGACTCTAATTGTCATTAAATTATAGGGTAATACTAATAGAGGGGTAAGAACCCAGTTAATGGCTCACTGTTCCACTAAGCAACAATTGTAGTAATCACCAAGCTAAAGGCTCCCGCGCATTAGCTGGAGGTTGCTGGGGTTTCCTGGCCTACGCTTTCTCCACACCCCTGTCTCAGCAACTGAGTACAGTTCACAGGGAAAACTGAAACCCCAGAGGCAAGTGACATGGTTGAAAGACTACGGGGGAAAGCAAGGAAATTTGAGTCACAGTGAAAGTCGAGGCAAAGGAAATTAAGTTCAATGTTTCAAAGATATCTTGTATAATGAAGCTAAGAAATGACAAATTATTATTAAAGGATTTGGGGCTTGCCTTTTCAGAAATAAGATGAGGCTGGGGAGTATTGGAGTATTCACTCAGTTTTACCAGAGTCATTGGATGGAGGGCACACGTGAGCTAAACATGCAGCTCTGCAGAGCAAATCAATGCCCACAGACATGCCAAACAGACACGTGTCAACAGCACTGCAATTCTACGCAATGCATTGTGCTGACCTGGGATAGGAGAAAACCAGTATGAGTTCCTCACTGCAAAGTGACCACAGTCTGAGAAGGGAGACCAAATAGAATCTAACTATAAGATAGACTGACACTTTGATCCACTTCTCAGGGTAGGAAGCATTTCACAAGATCTCATCTTTATGCACGCCTGCATTCTTTATGCAGCTCAGGAGGCTGCATTCTTTATGCAGCTCAGGCAGGAGCATCATGAGTTCAAACCAGCCTCAGCAACTTAGTGAAGTACTTAGCAACCCAGAGAGACCCTGTCTCCAAATAAAATACAAAAAAGGACTGGGGGTGTGACTCAGTGGTTGAGTGCCCTTGAGTGCCCCTGAGTTCAATCACAGGTTAAAACAATCAAACAAACAAAAAAACTCATCTTTAAGGAACATAGACTTTATTATTCTAATTCTACAGATGTGGAAACCAAGGCTCAAAAGGGTTTAAGTGACATATTTAATGTCACATATGGCCCTAATTTCTGAATTCCTTTGACTCTTGCCTCTTCCTGCAAGAAGTCCCCAGCAATGTTTCAATCTGCTCTTGAAGAAGTTCTTCCTTGCCACCGCTCCACCATCTCACACCAGCCCCTGGGCATGCCAGGAAACAGAAAGGTAGCCCTAATGGGGCTAGAGTACCATTCAGGGATGCCCGAGGACTTATAGAGTTTGGTTAAAACAACAATTCTCTTTCTAATTAGACCTCCCTCTCCTAGAAGTCATACTTGGATTGGTGAAGGCCTGGTCCGAGAAATAAACTCAAATGGTAGATAATATCTTATGTTTGAAAAACAGAAATAAATGTCCTGTGAATACTCAAGATTCAGATAATAGGAGTGCTTTAATTCAAGTTGTATCATAAATCAAATGTAATAAGATGTTAAAATAGATATTTTAGCTGAATCCCAACTAGATACCAAAGTGAAGTGCTAGACCAGGATTTTCAAAGCAGCCAAGAATTATATATGCTACAAAAAAAAAAAAAAGTCAGGCGAACATTTTGGATGAGAATTTCTTTGGAGAGAGTTGTGCTGTGAGTCCCACCCCATCCCTAGCTCAGTCTGAAGTGTCAAGCCTGAGAAACATAAATGGTAAGAGGTACAGCAGGATAGAAGATTACACAGGGGAACTGTCCTCACAGAGTTGTTGGGGGTAAATGTGGAAGCTGTGGATGACAGGTAAGATTGACCTGGGATGACCAGAGATTTTAATCCAAGAGGGTAGCCTGGAAGGACAAAGAAATTTCAGCCAATGTTATGCTTGAATTCAGAACCCCCAAAAGATCACCAGAGACCAAGATCAATGTAAGCAGCAAAGAGGTGTTTATTGCGAGCTACCTTGGTCTTCCGCGCATGTACACAGCAACTGGTGATGCTGAGAGGCCCCGAGCCCAGGGTTTGCAGTAGTTTTATACACTCTTTGGGGAAGGCAGGGACTTCATATACATCATAGCATCTCTTAACAAATCATCACACACCGCGGGAAAATCATAAAACAACTCTAAAACATGATTAGCACAGTCACTGGCGGGAACAAGTTGGGTAGGAGTGATTGGTTAGTACAAAAGGGGGATTCGTTTGAACTGATTGGTTTAAGCCACGAGGGGAGTACTTGCTGAACTACATGGTTTCCCAACAAGTTATCAACCACCATAAGCTACTGGGAGGGTCATCTGGCATCCCAGGTATTTTCCCTGTCTCATGCTGATTGGTGGTTGCTAGGAGGTTGCTATGGGTCCTCACCTAGCCTGACTGAGTTAGGGACACCTGTTTCCACAGAGCTCTCTTGTTACTTGTAAATAAACAACTCAGCAGGGTGGGGATGTGCCTAGGAGTGCTCTGTGAGTCTTTCCAAGGGCAAGGGTCACGCCCCCTTTCCTTGGACAGGCTTTGCTCTGAGGTAGAGGCTGGTTTTTCACCAAGAGAAGCTGGAGGTGTGACTAGATTCCTAGGGAGAAGGAAGGAGAAAGAGTTTTGCTGGAGGAAAATCTCCTGAGCTGAGAGGTCCCAGAAATAGGGGGTATGTGTGGTTATGTGTGCACAAAGCACCAACAAGATATCAACAATAAACACCTGCCAAGTCCAGGGAACATCGATGCCAAATCCCCATAACAGGACCCAGCAAGAGGAAATTTACCTACTTCTTCCCTTTCTAGCGCTTCAAGGATAAGAAATCACAGTTCACAAATGCGGGAGAGCAGGAACAGAAGGATCACCTCTTCTAGGTGTCCAGCCTGAGCCAAAGGAGAGGGGAGAAGCCTCAATTTTATGTCATTTGGAGTTTTATTGATCATATATAAACATCTTAATCACTGAGTTGAGACTATTCAGACTTAAAGCAACTAAGAAAGAGCTAGAAATTTGTGGGGTTCAGTGGTATAGTTGGATAGGAGGAATAACCTAATATACAATAGCACTGTAGAATGACCATGTTTGATGGGAATTCATTGAATATCTCAAAATAGTAGAGTAGTAGAGAGTTATCTGCATATGTATGTGGGTACTGGGGATTGAATCCAAGGGTTACCACTGAGCTCAGTCTTAGCCCTTTTTTTTTTTTTTTGAGACAGGTTTCCAGTAAGTTGCTGAGACTGACCTTGAATTTGTGATCCTCCTGCCTCAGTCTCTTGTATGATACCACACCTGCCTTCGGTGTTTGAATGTTCCCAACACAAAGAAATGACAAATGTCTGAGGTGACAGATATGCTGACTTCCCTAATTTGATCATTACATGTTGTATACATGTATTAAAATGTCACAATGTCCCCCTTAAATAAGTATAATTACTATGTGTCAATTAATAATACAAATGTAGTTTTTAAAATGTCTTGGAGTCTGCTTCAATTTTTATCCGGGTATAAACGTGCCAGCCCACAACATGTTTTCTTCTTCCTCTTTGAGACAGGGTCTCACTAACTTCTTCAGGCTGGCCTCAAACTTGTGATTCTCCTGCCTTGCCTTCCAAGTAGTTGGAATTAAAGCCATGTGCCACCAGGCCCAGCCCCACCAAATTTGAAAGGTTAATGAAAGAGCAAACTTAATTTTTTTAATAATATCATTCCATGCATTATGCTTGTTTAGTGTGACAGTTGTTTGAATAATTCATTAAAATTGCTTTACTAAGAAAACCAGAAACAGTTAAGTCATTCAAAAAATAGACCCCAGTCCTCAGATGGTGTTGGGCTATTGGGAGGAGATAAGCCAATAAGAGGCCTCCACTCTTGACGTCACCCACTTGAGGGAAGCAGCCAGTCAGGAGCAGGCCTGAGGGAATCGTTACCCAAGGTCAGGTCTTTGTCACAGTCTGCAGCTGGTAGAACACCACCATCCTATTCTGAGGACACCCAGATGTCCTGAGACTCAAGATTCTGCCAGCTTGCCTTGGACGGGAGAGATGGGGAATTATGCAGCTGAGCTTTGGTGCAAAAGTAGCTATGAATGCACAGTCCGCTTCACTTGTCCATATAGGAGGAATTCTACCCGAGGCTGAGTGGGAGGGGTGTGGAGCAGTGGGTGCCCCTTGTCTCTTTGTTCACAATGTGCTATCAATAGGCTCTTTGTACATATGACTGCCTGGGGTAAGTGGACCCACTTCAGCTGAAGCACGCAGGTGGGAAAAGGAGGATGGAAATAGACCGTGTGGAAATTACTCAAGGTAATTTAGAGGTCATGCCTTTGGAAGCCAGCCCAATGTGTTCATCAGACATGTCCCAGCAGGTCTGAATTCAAGCTGGGCATCAGGCTGAGACCTGCCCTCCCTGTCCTTTCCCCACTCTGCAATCTCCCAAGCACACATGTGTGTACACACACACACACACACACACACACACACACACACACACATACACACACACACACACACACACACACACACACTGCAGCTTTAGTAAATAAAACATAAAAAGGTCAAGAGTGGAGGCCAGCAATTCTGATACATTCCTTCCTACTGCAATAAAGTCCCTACTGGCCTCCCTGCCTCAAAATATCCCCCCTCAAAGCCAGCCTACATAACACCACCAGATTAATATCCCTGAACCCTATTTTAACCTCACCCCTTCCTCAAGAGTGAATCTTTCTGGATTCCCTGTTACCTCCAAGCTCTAACCCCAGCCCTGGGAGGGACTCAAGGCACATATGTTTTTAACCTCCTCTGATGCTTCTCTGTCACACAACTGTTGCTCTGCAGTTATACTGCTCCACTTACTAGACCCAAAGATGCTTCACATTTTCCTCTTTATCTGTTTCCCTGCTTCACCCAACAGAGTTCCAGCAGCCTCAGCCACATAGAGCAGAGAGGCCTGGAGCTGCCTGGTTCTGCCATTCTTCAGAACTGTGACCTTCAGCCTTCAGGAGGCAGCTTTACTTTTTTTTTTTTTTTTTTTGTATTGGGGATTGAACCCAGGAGTGCTTTACCTCTGGGCTACATCTCTAGCCCTCCAACTTTTTTAATTTTTATTTTGAGACAGGGTCTGGCTAAGTTGCTGAGGCTGGCCTCAAACTTGCCATCTTCTTGCCTCAGCCTCCAGAGTTACTAGGATTACAGATATGTGCCATGGCACCTGACTGGTAGCTTTGATTTTTTCTTTTTCTTTTTCTTTTCTTTTTTTTTTTTTTTTTTGTAGTACCAGGAATTGAACCCAGGGATACTTAACCACTGAGTCACATCCCAGCCCTTTTTTATATTTGATTTTGAGACAGGCTCTCACTAAGTTGCTTAGGGCCTCACCAAGTTGCTGAGGCTGGCTTTGAATTCATAATCCTCCTGCCTCAGCCTCCCAAACTGCTGGGATTACAGGCATGCATCACTGCACCTGGTGGTAACTGATCTTTAGGTAGCCTTTCTTTTCTTCCCTCATAAAATTATTAGACTGTGGCTGGGGCTGTAGCTCAGTGGAAGAGCGCTTGCCTTGCATGTGTGAGGCACTGGGTTCAATCCTCAGCACCACACAAAAAATAAATAAAAATATTGTATCCATCTACAACTAGAAAAAATTTTTTAATTATTAGACTGATTTTGAAAATTGTTCCCAATTCAAAAGTTTTTTGATTCTCATATCAATACTGCTTTCAAGAAAAACTTTACCTTTTGGATAATTTCCAGGCCCATATGAATTGCAGTACCATGACATATCACTTTCTCTCTTCTGCCAGTCTTTAAGTACAATTTCTCTCCTTTGGTCTCCCAAAGTAGATGAGCATCTCTACCAGTGAAGACAATTTGATGTTTTGTTTTGATTTCAAAAATATTCTGCTGCCCAAAAAGTGGACACAAAAGGCCCTGGGTTCATTTGGGGTCACAAGGACAGGATCCTCAAGGAGAGGAAGTGCAAAAATGATTAGTTACAATATTTTCAAAACTCAAATTAGACTGAAATTTCACCACTCAGGAAAGGCTGGATGGGGGCTTTCACATTCCAAGAACCTTGCCAAGTGATGTTAAGATTGCTTGCTGACCTATTTTTGGTAACCGTTTTTTATCACACTCTGAGTCCCAAAGATCATGGTGCCTGCCCTTCTTTTCTATCATAAGTTCATTTGAGCATTCTACTCAGATGGATACGGCCATCCTTCAGAAATGCAAATATTTGCATTAAAGGACTGAGTATCCTGGGTAGGATCCTAGACAGTTGATCTACCAGCTGAATGAACATGGGCTAGAGCCTGACCCTCTCTGTGTCCCAGCATATTACCTATAAAATGGGAAACAATAATATGGTTATCATGAGAACTAAATAAGATAGTATACACGAAGCCCCAGTCCTGAAGTGGCCTCAAAGCACTCACATTTTTTTACCTTCTCTGGTGAACCCTTCTTCACAATGGTTGGCACTGGTGATTCATAGCACAATAGAGTATGAGTGACTACTCCAAGTGCTCACTGTCACCTGGCTGTGTGCACCAGAGAAGGGGGTTGGATAAGGAGAAGGTACAGAGAAATTCAGGGCCCCAGGTTCTAATCCTGTTCTCTGTATCTTCTTGCCTTCAACATGAGTTTCAAAGCACCCCTCCCCTAAGTTCAGCACCAATGCTATAAAAATAGTAAGAAACATTCAGGCAGCAGGATGCTTAATTACTAGGAGTCACCCTTAGGAAAGGTTAAATGAAGGTAAAATGTAAGAACTGGAGGGGCCACAGAGGACCTGGACTCCATTCACCTTTGAGCTTCATCTTATAGATAAGCAAAGGAAAGGATAACATCAGACCAACAGTAAGATTGTTGCAGGGAGATCTTGATTGACTGGAGACCCAGGGAAACAGTCATGAGTCAATTTTCAGAAAGTTGTGGAGAAACAAATATTTCCTGTTTTCTTTTTGTTTTTGTTTTTTACAGTGGATTGGTTGGTTGGTACTGGGGATTGAAACCAGAGGTGCTTTACTACTGACCCACATCCCAGCAGCCTACCACCCACCTCCTTTATTTTTTATTTTGAGACAAGATCTGCTAAATTGCTTAGGGCCTCTTTAAATTGCTGAAGCTGGTCTTGAACTTGTGATCCTCTCAGGAGAGAATGGGATTACAGGTGTGCACCACCATGCCTGGCTCCTCTTTTGTTAAGATGTGCTTGTACTGACCTGTAAACCTGACATCTGAACAGAAAAAGCTGATATCATTAATTTAGGGAGCTGGGGGAGAGCTAGACTGGCTTGACCAGAGAAAATGAAGAGGGGAGGGTGATGCAGACAGTAGCACTGAAGGCTGCAGCTTGAGCTGTGAAGTGACTGTGGAGAAGGAAGAGATCCCGCAGAGCCCAGAGACAGGGTAAAGCTGTTTCAAGCTAGGAATGTTACTTGGAGTGACCAGTGGGCAGCAATAGAGGAAGGGGGAGGACCTAAAGGATATGGTGTTGTGTGGAGGAGAAAACCCTGATCCCTAAGAAGTTTAAGACCTGCCTGAGGGGCTGGGGATGTGGCTCAAGCGGTAGCGAGCTTGCCTGGCATGCCTGCTGCCCAGGTTTGATCCTCAGCACCACATACAAACAAAGATGTTGTGTCTGCCGAAAACTAAAAAATAAATATTAAAAATTTTTAAAAAAGACCTGCCTGAGATGAAAAATCTAGGAAGACCTTCCAGGGTATCTTCATTGGGAAAAGAGGGATCAGAGAAAACTTTTACTCTAGCTTCAACCATAGGCTTGGTGGTATTTTTAAAAAATAGTTTTATTGAGATACAATTTGTATACCATACAATTCACCCATTCAAACTATACTGTTCCATGGTTTTAGTGTATTCACAGAGTTGTGTAATAACCATCACTATCTAAATCCAGAATACTTTCATTGCTGCTCAGAGAAACTACACATCATTGGCAGCCTCCGATTCCCCAAAAATGTTCTCTCAACTCACACCCTTAGGCAATTGCTGTGGAATTGTTGATTCTAGACATTCCATATAAATACAAATATACAATTTGTGGGATTTTTGTTTTTTTGAGACAGGGCATTGCTGTGATGCATGGGCTGAACTCAAATTTAGTTACAGATGTGTGTTACTGTGCCCAGATTAATGTTTTTTGTGTGTGTGTGTGTGTGTGTGTATGTGTGTGTGTGTGTGACTAACATTTCATTTAGCGTAATGTTTTTAAGGTTCACCCATGTTGTCGCATGTATTAGTACTTCATATCTTGTTATTGCTAGATAATATTCTGTTGTATGAATTTATTTATTTATTCATTTATTCATTTATTGGTACTAGCGATTGAACCCAAGGGCACTTAACTACTGAGCCACATCCCCAGCCCCTATTGCATGGATATAAAGTAGTCTCTTATTCACAGTTTTGTTCTCTTTAGTTTCTATTACCAGTGGTAAATTTAAATGGAAAATTCCAAAAATAAACAATTCATAAGTTTTAAACTACATGCCATTATGGGTAGCAGGATGAAATCTCATGCCATCTGGGTCTGCCTCACCCTGGATGTGTATCAATCCTTTATTCAGCATACCTACTATGTACATACTATCCCATCGGTAGTTACCTAGTAGTCATCTAGGTTATCAGATTGGCTGTCACATCAGGCAGACCTTAAATTCAAGCAACCCCCACATAGTAGCCTAAGGTCACATCACAATGCCTCTGTCATTTACTTACTGCCTTTCATTTTAACCACAAGAAGAAGGGTGCGAACAGTACATTATAGTGCAGTACCCACATTCAAATAAATTTTATTATAATATATTGTTATAATTGCTCCATTTTATTATTTATTGTTGTTAATCTTTTATGGAGCCTCATTTGGAAATTAAACTTTATTGTAGGTATGTATGTATGTATAGAAGAAAACTACTGTACACATTCTGTTATCTGTTCATCAGTTGGTAAACATTTGGGTTGTTTCCACTCTTTGCCTATTATAAATAATACCATGGTAAACATTCATGTATGTATTTTTTTTTTTATTTTTGGTACTAGGGATTGAAGCAGAGCCACTTCACCACTTTGCTATATCCTCAGTCCTTTTTATTTTGAGACAGAATCTTGCCAAATTGCTCAGGGTCTTGCTAAATTGCTGAGGCTGTCCTTAAACTTGTGATCCTCCTGCCTCAGCTTCCTGAGTAGTTGGGATTACAACTACTCACTAAGATCATGTACAAATTTTTGTGTGGATATATGTTTTCATTTTTTAGGTGTTTACCTGGGAGTGGAATTGCTGGGTTATATAGTAAATCTGTGTGTGATGAATTACCAGACTCTTTTTCAAAGTGGCTGCTCCACCCTACACTATCAGCAGTATATGTGGGTTTCAATTTCTCCACACCCTTGCCATTATCTGACTTTTTTATTATACCCATCTTTGTGGCTGGGAGGTGTGGTATATCATTGTGGTTTTTACTTACATTTCCCTGATGGATAATAATGTTGAATATTTTTTCTTGTGCTTATGGGCCACTTGTATATCATTCTTAGAGAAATATCTATTTAGATCCTTTGCCCATTTTGTAATCATGTTGTCTTTTTTATTATTTTTTTAAAATATTTTTCTTTAGATGGACACAATGACTTTATTTTTTTATGTGATGTTGAGGATCGAACCCAGTACCTCACACATGCTAGGTGAGTGCTCTACCACTAAGCTACAACCCCAGTTGTGTTCTTTATATATTCTGCATACTATATTTCATCAGAGACATGGTTTGCACATATTTTTCCCATTTTGTGAGTTGTATTTTCACTATCTTCATGGTCCCCTTGAAGCATGTGTGTTTACTTTTTTTTAAATATTTTTTTTTAGTTGTAGTTGAACATAATACCTTTATTATTTATTTGTTTGTTTATTTATTTATTTATTTATTTATTTATTTATTTATTTATATGTGGTGCTGAGGAGCAAACCCAGGGCCTTGCATGTGCAAGGCTAGCACTCACATGCTGAGCCACAACCCCAGCCCCATGTGTTTACTTTTGATGAAGTCCAATTTATCTGTTGTTTTCTTTTGTCACTAATCCTTTTTTCTTGTTTGTGGTACTGGGGACTGACCCAGGGGCTTTCTACCACTGAGCTATATCCCCAATCCTTTTTATTTTATTTTTTGGGTACCGTGGATTGAACCCAGGAATATTTTATATTGTATTTAGAGACAGAGTCTCACTGAGTTACTTAGGGCCTCACTAAATTGTTGAGGGTGGCCCCCTGCCATTCAAATCCAAAACATTCTGTCTACAACACAGGCAGCAGCACAAATCATTTTGTTTCAGACACTGGGCATGCATGGAAGCAGAGAAGCGTTGCCCAGGTACTTGGAGATCATTTCTCATGAGAATGGATGTTTAGGATAATGTTATACAGTGTTATGCAATCCTCAGCCATTAGAGTTGCTGGGATTACAGGCAGGCATCACTTTGCCTACTTCAAACATTAAAAAAAAAAAATTATTTTTTTGGTATCAGGGATTGAAGCTGGGGCACTTAACCACTGAGCCGCATCCCCAACCCTTTTTACTTTGAACAGGATCTCACTAAGTTGCTTAGGGACTTGCTAACTTGCTGAGGCTATCCTCAAATTTGTGGTCCTCCTGCCTCAAGCCTCCTGAGCTGCTGGGATTATAGATGTGTGCCACTGTACCCGGCTCAAGGTATGAATTTTGAGAGGACACAAACATTCAGACCGTAACACAATTCTAACATATTGTCAATCTTCATCTAGTGACCAGTATAAAGAATCTATATCATGCTTCTCACAGTATGTTACCTACATGTATAAGCATTTAAGAGTAATATTGTTGCAGGGCAAGGCCTGCTCTCCAGTTCCTGAAAACATGCTGGAAAGAATTGGAGTGAGCCCCATAAAGTACAAGCCAGAGTTTATCAGAAAAAGTTTATTAGATGGTTCGAGAAATGAGGGAAACATGCAGCACAGAGACTGAATTCGCCACTTGGAAAAGAGATGGGCCCAGACTTCACAGGACTGAGAGTGTTTAAGGAGTTTGAAACCAGCTGAAATTTGGAAATTGGCTCCAGGAAATTTTGTTCCCTTTTGATGTGATAAGAATGGCTCTGGAGACCTGGAAGAAGCTAACCCCCCTGAAATATTGCCTTCCTGAGTCCTGGAATCTTTGATCTGTATTTTTCCTGTAGATAACAGGTTATCTCAGGTTTCCTGAAAAATGTGACATATCCGGGGTTGGGGACAAAGCTCAGTTGGTAGAGTGTTTGCCTCAAATGCACAAGGAATGTCACATATCCTATTGACTTAAGCCAAGGCAAGGCCAGAGTCCCCCAAGGTAAACTGTTTTTTTCAAAAGAAGGCACGTTGGGGAGGAGTCAGCACAGCAGGCCCAGTCTATAGAACCATACCCCAAACCAGGTTCTTATCACTCATGTTTGCTTGCTACCTATCCTTAGGAATTGTTTAATACTGCAAAATATTCCTCAGTCACTATCTGCAACTTTTGTAAATACCACATTAATTATTGTGAACCACAAAAAGAACATAAAGAGAAGCAAGAAAATGGCTGTGTGGCACTCTTGGGAAACAATCCTTCATTATGCAAGAATCTATTGCATTCATGTTATCTGAGAGGAAGGATTTGACAAGTTAATTTGTCTTTTTTCTTACCTAAGCCCCCTGCCACTCAAATCCAAAACATTCTGTCTGCAACACAGGCAGCAGCACAAATCATTTTGTTTCAGACACTGGGCATGCATAGAAGCAGAGAAGTGTTGCCCAGGTACTTGGAGATCATTTCTCATGAGAATGGATGTTTAGGATAATGTTATACTGGTTCCATGCTGAGTATAGAATCTGGAGAGGCCAAGGTAGTTGTTTTTAAAATAAATGTGTGTTTGTGATATAAGGTTCTAGAAAGCTCCAGGCTCAGAGCAGGGGCCTCTATTGTCTCCATCTAAAGGTGGTAGCTCCAGGAATCTAACAAGGAAGTGACATGAAAACTTCCAATTATCTTGGAAGGAGTCCAGTGTTTCAGAATGGCCTGTACTTCAAATTTATAACTACACTGACTAAATAAGTCTAGTTGGTTGGCTTCTCTTAGATAAAAGACCTTTGTCATCCCCTAATGGTATATATAAAGTAGATGATTAAAATATTTTAGAATATTAAACATATTAGACTTCCCCCAGCTTGCCTCCAGTAATGGAGATTGACTCTAAGGGTGTTCTACCACTGAGCTACACTCTCAGCCCTTTTAATTAGAGGTGGAGGCAGGGTGAACTATACGCTTTTTTTTTTTTTTTAATTCAGAGGCACTTGACCACTGAGCCACACCCCAGCCCTTTTTTGTATTTTATTTAGAGACAGGGTCTCACTGAGTTGTTTAGCGCCTCACTTTTTGCTAAGGCTGGCTTTGAACTCGTGATCCTCCTGCCTCAACCTCCAGAGCCACTGCGCACTTTTTTTTTTTCACAATACATTTGTTGTTTGTTTATTTAGTTTTTTTTTTTTTTAAACGTGTGCTGGGTACCAAACCCAGTGTCTTACGCATGCCAGGCAAACAATATACCACTGAGTCACAGCCCCAGCCCACACTTTTGAGCTTGGCATTCCCCTCATGTTACAAGGGCATGGGTTAAGGGCACAAGCCCAGAGGCATGTCATTCAGGAGTAGCAATTGTTCCTGGGTGCTTTTAGCATCTCCATGGTTCTGTTAGGCAGTAGTTTAGTAATGAGTAGTGAACCAATAACACTGACAGGGTAATGGGGTTTATTTGAATTGCCTTTAATAAACAAGTAGCTCCTAAAACAACAGGTATACTAACCCTGAGAATAAACATATGGAAACAAAGAGAGCCTATTAAGAAATACATCAGGGACTGGGATTGTAGCTCAGTGGTAGAGCACTTGCCTGGCATGTGTGAGGTCCTGGGTTTGATCTTCAGCACCACATACAAATAAATAAAGTAAAAAATCCATTGGCAACTAAAAAATATTTAAAAAAGAAAGAAAGAAAGAAAGACATCAAGAGAGAAAGATCAACCTGGCTAACTCCTTGCAAGGTTTACTGAGATAATTGTAAGGCTAGGAATTATGGCCATATGTTTCATTTCAGAAGGGAAATTTCATTAATAGCAGGCACACTAAAATGAAGTCTACCCAGTCATTAACCCCAGCACCCACATTAACATAGGTGGCCTCTGAATAGGATGGTCCAGAGAGAACCAATTAGGATCAAAAATATCCTGTTGGTAAAAACTGCAGAAAGTGGAACCCAATTCTCCTGACAAACATCAAACAGGAATCAATTTGGAAGCAGCACTGTTTCCTTTGTTGTTCTCTGCTCCAAGAGGACCCTCTTTCTTTTTTTTTTTAATCTTATTTTTTGGGGGGGTGGGGTTCTTTTTTTTTTTTTTGTCTTTTTTTGGAACTGGGGGTGGGGTCGAACCTCTTTCTCTCTTGAAAGTGTTTTTTGCATGAACCTTATTTACCTTCCACTCAGTAAAATTCTCTTGACTTTGTGCCTGACTTTACATTTTCTTTTGTTGGGACATAAGAACTGAGGTTTGGAGCTTCAATTTCCCCCTCTCCTGTGACAATTCATGGGTGTTTCCTATGAGACTC
Organism: Ictidomys tridecemlineatus; assembly: GCF_052094955.1. Taxonomy (NCBI): domain Eukaryota; kingdom Metazoa; phylum Chordata; class Mammalia; order Rodentia; family Sciuridae; genus Ictidomys; species Ictidomys tridecemlineatus. Next base: position 32,077,860 of record NC_135479.1, on the reverse strand, counting down.
AATATCTCCCCCTTGATTTCCAAATTGCTACTTCAATCTGGCCCATCAGTTGCAAATGGTACTATTAGGGGACACACAGATGTGAATGGCGGGAACATGAGGTTAAGGGAATAATTCTATAAAATGGGCCCACTCTGCCGACCCCTACAAGCTTTTCCCAAGAAGCAATTTACTGCAACCCTGCCTGGCCTCAGTGGACAGTATATGTCACGTTCCCCAGAAACTTTCTATTCACTGCAGGAGAAATGCAGGCCCAAGATAATGTTGATAAGAAGAATCCAAGTTACACTGAAGGAGGAGACCTTTGTGATCAGATCCTGAAACTCTGGGAGATAAGGATAGTTTCTCCTAACCATAAAATCTATAAGAATTTTATGGTTAAGAATCCAATTATAATTGGTCGGCACAGGCCAAGGTGATCTAGGGTTGCCATGACAGTAGGGACTTGAAAGTCTGATGTCATCTAGTGCTGTCAGGCAAAAGCCAAGAAGTGGACTTGGGCCGGACTCTCTGAAAACTTCTCTGGGATCCCCAGTAAAACTGGAATACAGGAGAGGCACATTGTCCCTCTCCTTTCTAAGAGGACCCACTCTCTCCCTTGAGAGTGTCCCCGTCCCCTTTCTTATCCCTTCAATAAACTCATTCCTGATACTCTGAGGGACATGTCTGAAATCTTTCTGACTTGACCCCCAAGAATCAGAGTTTGAAGGGGTGTCTTTGTATTGCCTCCTTTTCTTGGAAGGCCCCAGCTCTGTAACAATATCTATGACTTCCTATTTTGGTAAACAAAAGTGTTTAACTCTCTTATAGCTCCCATCCAATTGCCAAATATAGTTTATATAGCATAGTTTTGTTTGAATCCATGTTTCATATTTTAAATGCCACGACTATGTAAATATGGTTCTAAGATAAGCCAATTGTATACTATGATTTTACTTCTTTTTCTGTGTGTGTGTGTGTGTGTGTGTGCAGGTGGTGGCAGGGAGTACCCAGGGGTGCTCTACCACTGAGATACAGCCCTAGCCCTTTTTATTTTTTATTTTGAGATGAGTATCACTAAATTGCTAAGACTGGCCTTGAATTTGCACTCCTCCTGCTTCAGCCTCCTGAATGGTTGGTATTACAGATACAGATGTGTGTGTATCACTGTGCCCAACTGATTTGACTATTTTTTTTTCTTTTTGTATCAAGGATTGAAACCAAGGGTGCTTAATTACTGAGCCATACCTCTAGCCCTTTTAAATTTATTTTTATTTTTTTATTTTGAGACAGGGTCTCACTAAGTTGCTTAGGGACTCAAAAAGTTGCTGAGGCTGGTTTTGAACTTGTGACCCTCCTGCCTCAGCCTCCTGAGCCACTGGGATTACAGGCATGCACCATCAAGCCCAGCTTGATTTCTTCTTCTTCTTTTTTTTTTTTTTTTTTTGGTACCAGGGATTGAACTTGAAAGGAAAGTGACCCTGTCCTGCACCTAAAAGAACTCAGGGTCATTCAACCACTGAGCCACATCCCCAGACCTATTTTGTATTTTATTTAGAGACAGGGTCTCACTGAGTTGCTTAGCACCTTACTTTTGCTGAGGCTGGCTTTGAACTCATGATCCTCCTGTCTCAGCCTCCTGAGCTACTGGGATTACAGGCATGTGCCACTGCACCCGGCTTATTTCATTTTTAATAAACCTATTTTTGTTTTATTGGAATCAATAATTGCCTCATCTTAAAAAATGAACTTTATAATTTGCAGAGTTATTACAAAAATAAAACAGAGGCTATGTACTCCACAGTTTCCCTTATTGCATCAGTGGGCACATCTGTCACATATTTAATGAACCAAGAAAGATATATTAACTAAAGTCAATATTCTATTCAGATTTCCTCAGTTGTTACCTAATGTCCTTTTTCTATTCCAGGATCTCATCCACAATATTTAGTTGTTATGTTTCCTTAGACTCCTCTTGGTTATGACAGCTTCCCAGACTCCACTTGTTTCCATGACTGACAGTTTTGAGGTATTTTGTAGACTAATCCTCAATCAAGAGTTGTCTGATGTTCTTCTGATGATTAGACTAGGGTTATATATTTGGAAGAGTGAGACCACAGATTGTCAATTCTATCAAAAACGCACATATCATCAATATGACTTATTATCACTGTTGTTGTTAACCGTGATCACCTGGCTTGAGGGAATGTTGGCCAGCTTTTTAGCAAACACTATTTTTTTAATTAGTGAGGAGTTTTCTCTATATAAACATTTGTCTATTGTCTCCCCTATATTTATTCAATCATTTATTTACACCAGTATAGACTCACAATTATTTATTTTATACTTAAGGTTATGATCCAGTATTACTTTTTTTTTTTTCGTTCCTCATTGCTCAAATTGTCCCAGGTTCAACTGTTGGAATCTCTGTCAGTTGGCTCCTATATCCCTTTGTTTCACCTATTCAACACTTCTCTGAGACCCTGTTGACCACTGATCTGCTTAATATCTCTGTAGTTTTGCCTTTTCCAGAATAGCATATATTGGAATACAGTATATAGTTTTCTCAGAGAGTGACTTCTTTTCACTTAGTTATACGCATTTAAGATTCAGCTGCCTTCCTTCCTTCCTTCCTTTTTTTTTTTTTTTTGTGGGGGCGGGGGGTGAGTGCCCGGAATTGAACTCAGGGTCACTCAACCACTGAGCCACATCCCCAGCCTTATTTTGTATTTTATTTAGAGACAGGGTCTCACTGAGTTGCTTAGTGCCTTGCTGTTGCTAAGGCTGGCTTTGAACTCATGATCCTCCTGTCTCAGCCTCCTGCGCTGCTGGGATTACAGGCATCCACCACTGTGCCCTGCTTTTCCTTTTTTTTCTCTTTCTTTTGTAATGAGGATTGAACTCAGGGGTGCTCTACCGTTTAGCTACATCCCTAGCCATTTATATTTTTTAATTTTGGGACAGGGTCCTGTTAGTTGCTCAGATTGTCCTTGAACTTGGGATCCTCCTGCCTTAACCTCTGGAGTCACTGGGATTACAGGCATTTGCCATCAAGTTGGTGATTGTTCATTTCTTCTAATTGCTGAGTCCGTGATGCAGCTGTACCAATCTCATTTATGTGCACTTAAATTTCTTTGAATTTACAGTTAAATCTTGTAATGCTCCCCAAATTGAAATGTTTCAATGCCGGTTTTACAGGGTTAACTTTGTCAAATGATCTGTTAGTTCTCTTTTCCCATCCTAGAAATACCATATCTGCAGTTTTCCAACAATTTAGGCCAGCTGTCCTCTAAAGCAGCTGCAGAATTGTCTCACTGAGTCTGCTCTTTGATGTCATCCTAGAAATCCCCCTCCCATATATATAGCTTGTTCCCTAAATCCAGTGTTTTCCTTTTTCTTGGTTTACTTCTTTATTTACTGGAACATATCTTCCAGTGGCCTCCTGAGAAATAGTGAACAGTACACACTGAAAACTCTCACAATTGAGAGTTTGGCTGGGTATAGAACTCAACACTGGAAATAATATTCATCAAAAAATGTAAAGAAGGGGCTGGGATTGTGGCTCAGTGGTAGAGCGCTCCCCTAACACGGGTGGGATCTGGGTTCGATCCTCAGCACCACATAAAAATAAAGGCATTGTGTTGTGTCCATCTACACCTAAAAAAATAAATATATATAAAAAAGAAAAATTGTAAAGAAATTGCTTCACTATTGTTGCTTCTAACCTCCAACACTGTTATTCTTTTTTGGGGGGTGGGGGGGTATATACCAGGGATTGAACTTGGGGGCACTTGACCACTGAGCCACATCCCAGCCCTGTTTTGTATTTTATTTAGAGACAAGTTCTCACTGAGTTGCTTAGCACCTTGCTTTTGCTGAGGCTGGCTTTCAACTCAAAATGATCCTCCTGCCTCAGCCTCTCAAACTGGATGTCACCATGCAGGTTCCAGCATTGTTAATGAGAAATTTGATTATTTGAAATAATAATTTATTTGAATAATTAATTGAATAAAAACTTTAGAGATCTGAAATTTCTGATTACTGGATTTCATTTTTGTATGTGACCTATTTTTTTCCTTAAAGGCTAATTTTTTTTTGTACTAGGGATTGAACCCAGGGTTGCTTAACCACTGAACCACATCTCCAGCCTGTTTTTTATTTTTTATTTTGAGTTGCTTAGCAGGGCTGGGGATATAGCTCAGTTGGTAGAGTGCTTGCTTTGCATGCACAAGGCCCTGGGTTCTAATCCCAACACCACATACACAAAAAAATGATGAGTTGTTAGGGCCTCATTAAGTTGCTGAGGCTGGCTTTGACCTCATAATCCTCCTGTCTCAGCCTCCCAAGCCCCTGGTAATACAGGTGAGTACCACCATGCCTGGCTCCTTAAAGGCTTTAGGATATTTTCTTTATCCTTGGTATTCTAAAATTTCACAATGATGTAATTTGGTGAGGATCTTCTTTTTGTTCATGGTGCTAGGCCTTATCAATTTGAATACTTGTGTCCTTTAATTCTGGAAAATATTCTTATGCCATCTCTTTGAAAATTTCTCCCCATTGTTCTGCCTTTTTGAAGCACTCAGAAACTTGGTGAGTGAGTGTGTGTGTGTGTGTGTGTGTGTGTGTGTGTATGTGTGTGTGTGTGTGTGTGTGTGTGTGTGTTGGGGGGCAGATTCTGGAGATTGAACCCAGGACCTCACACATGCTAGGCAAATGCTGTACCACTAAGCTATGTCCTTGGCCAGTTTTTAAACTTTTTATATTAATCTGATTTTCTTATCTTTTCCTGTCATTTTCTTTTCTATTCTGATTTCTGAGAGGTTTCCTTGATCTTACCTTCCACTCTTCAGTTTAGAAAAGTTTTAATTCAATATTTTAATTTTGAATTTCCTTCCTGTTCCTTGTTTCATACACATGTGCATACTTGTGTGTGTATGTGTGTACACATTATCTTTTATCTTTTGGTAGCTGTTAATTGTAGTCTCTTTGAAGATTTATCCTGTTCCCCACATAATGTCTGTTTTCTGTGGACCTTCTTTTTCTTGTGTCTGCTTTATTCTCTCTCTTGTTACACATTTTCCTTGAGAAGGCAGGTTTGCCCTTCCATCTTTTCCACTATGTGAGGACATGGAGTTCATCCCCTTGGGAAGATTGAGCAACAAGTGCCATTGTGTAAGCAGAAAGCAGCCCTAACTAGATACTAACCAGGTGGCACATTGATCTTGGGCTTAACCTCCAAAGTTATGAGAAAAGTATTTCTATTGTTTTTAAATTACCCAGTCTGCAGTATTTGGTTATTGCAGTGCAAAGGACTAAGACCATACTATGCAAAGGCTTTCAGCATCACAGTTTTAATGATGAGGAAAGTGTGGTTCACAATAGCTTATCACCTGATTAGTAGCCTCTAAAATAGGATCTATACACTCTGGTGGCATGTGAGGTGCTACTATTTTCTTAATCAGATGTTGTATTATATACACAATAGTGTGGAAGTCCATGTATGTAATGTATAAAAATTACATCGACAAGGGCTTTGTGCTCAAAAAATATTTTACTTGTGGCATGAGTGATCAGGAACCTTTGTAGGATACTATGGTAGACCAAGGGCAAGTTCTCCTGGGCAGGTGTCATGGTTTTACTTTGTACTCCTAAGTTTAGCCTAGTTCTGGGATTGAGAGAATGCTTGATATGTTCTGAATGAGAGAAAATAAACCAATGAATAAAAGGACATTAATTCAGATGTTCAGGATAATACAATTAGTTAAGTAGAGGTGTCAGGATTCAGAGCCAAATCTGCTTAACTCCAAAATCTACTTTTCCAAGAATAGGTGCAGCTCAGCACACCAGAGAGATAAGGGAAAAACTGAGTTGTGTCCAAATACTTGGTTGTTAAAAACATCTAGATAAGCTCTAAGCAACAGAGAAAAGCATTAACCAGGAGGTTTTAACACTTTTCCATTATAGAGATATTCTTTGAAAATGTAGGAGGCAAAAGAATTACATTATATTTCCTGCAGTTTTAAGGCAGCATCAGAGGTTGGGTCCTCTATGATCAGGAACATTTCTGTTTCCCTAGGTGATACATAGAGGGAACTTTGCAACTTAATTTTTTCTTTCTAGGCCATATTTACCCTCTTGAAGATCACATAAAACAAAAACCTGGGTCCAGAGCCAGTGCAGTGGTGCATACCTGTAATTCTAGCAAATCAGAAGGCTGAGGCAGAAAGACTGTAAGTTCAAGATCCAAATCAGCAACATAGTGAGACCTCATTCCAAAAATAAAAAATAAAAAAGGGTTGAAGCTATAGCTCAGTGGTAAAGCACTCCTGAGTTTAATCCCCAGTACCAAAACAAACAAAAAACCCCTTAGTTCAGGCAAGAACTTAAACTTCTTTTCCACTGTTACTTATCCACAATATCAAATTGGTCTTAAAGCAGACTAACTAGAGTTTTACTTCTCATTTCTTCCTCAAGAATAAAGTAGACCACAGTCTAGAGCACTAATGTTGGAAAACTAAGAGTAAAGGTTTTCAGAGACTGAATGAGAATCACTGCTCATTACTGAGAATTTCTATGTGCAGGACACTCTACAACTAGTTGATTTCCATGTTATTTAGTCTTCCAACAGCCCCAGAAGTGTTATTATTATCCCCATAAGAAGAAACAGAGGCTTAAGCAGTTAAGGGAGTTGTGCAAGATTACATAGTTAAGAAATGATTTAGGGAATTTAAACCCAAATCCTTCTTATTCAAAGTCCATCTTTCCACAACACTATTATATGCCTTTTAGTGACAAGATACACAGAGCAGAGTCTTGCACCATCCTATGGCTGTTAATATGAAACATAAGCAAGAAGTAAACCTGAGTTGTTTTGTTAAGTCCCTGAGATTTGGGAGGTTGTTTATTATTGCAGGCTTATCCAACACAGACTAGCTGACAACAGCATTTGTAGTGGTATAAATCTTGGAAAGTGCTATAATAACTTATTACAGTGCCAACCACGCCTGGTAAGAACCTCTATTAATTGATACCATCCCCAAACAAATATTTATTTTCATTTTGACAAAGTACAAAAATGACTGAAGTTCTGAAGACAAAACAATGAGTGAATCTATTGGGGTATGACTTTGGCACTCGAATAGCTGAACACAAATTCTTGCACAAATATCCTCAGAACTATATTTTCTTAAGGGCAACTGAAGTAGTTTAAGACTACATTGTCAGATAAGAAATGTAACTATAGCCCCAGATATTCATATATATCTGCAAAATAATTTTGAAACTTTTTACAATTGTGACATTGTGACATAACACTAACAAGAAACCCAGGAAGAAATGACAATACTGGCATTTAAAAACCTGGATTTAGTTGAAGTGAGGAAAACATATATTAGGGTGATAAAGTTATTTTAGCTACAGAGGTAGAAGCTGAACAATCATTTACAGCAGACTGTTTCCTTTGGTTAGATAGTCTACATAAAGGGGTCCTTTATTTGAACAAATTTAAAGCAACACTCATTCATCTTGGGAAAAATTATTAAGAAAGAAAAATATTTGAGGGGCTGGGGATGTGGCTCAAGCGGTAGCATGCTTGCCTGGCATGCGTGCGGCCCAGGTTTGATCCTCAGCACCACATACAAAGATGTTGTGTCCACCGAAAACTAAAAAAAAAAAAAAAAAAACTAAGAAAAAGAAAAAAGAAAAATATTTGAGTTTGGGAGGCTGTCAATTACTTGGGCATGTAAGTTGTTTTGGTGAATGCCGCAGTCAGGCTGCAGCATAATAACCGGGGGGTGACGAATAACTTCTGTAGATTGATACAGCAGGAATGGAAGCAGTTTATTATAGGACAACAGAGCTATTTATACATTTTGCACAGCTTATCTTAATTAGCATAAACTAGATACATCAGTCAACCAATAAGGAATCTCCACACTTAATGGCTTGCTTTTGTTACTTCTCAAACTACTCCCTCTGGCATTTTGCCAGGCACCATCCAGACTTGTTTATGAACTCTAACATTTCTCTGGCAAAATACCACGTGTTATTTTGACTTGTCTACAGACCTTAACAGGTGAAGGCAAACTTTGCCTTTGCAGTTACTGTGGGAGACTGGGAATGTATAGATATATTTCTTGTCTTTGTATGTATGGATGTAAATATATTTTGTGGGAATGTGTATATTCTTGTTTAAGCTGTTGCTTGCACTGTACCAGAAACTGAGATCTAAAAGATCATATAAGGGATATTCAGACTTTTCACTGTTAACTAGAGGAAATGGGGCTGGAAAAGGAAAAATGGTACTACTGGACCTTGTTTGGCAGGCAAAGTTCAACCTTGACTATGTATTGATGATATCTAGCATATGGTGTTTAACAGTGAACAATGTAGACTCTGAAAAATATAACAATGTTGGCCCCTTATGATGTGACAAAATTGTTCTGTTAGGAGCAGAGGGAAAGGTTTTTAGCTCTGCAGAAAAGAGAGGACAATCTTATAAAGGCAAAATTTCTCACTCTCAGTCATCCTATGTGAAGGTAGATACCAAGATAGGAAATGGAGAATTAGATCCAAAGGAAAGAACTTTTCTCCCCTGTAATCTGAATTCTACAGACATGAATTTAGAGGGAACTGCAGTTCATGAGGCAGAATAGCCCTGACCATGTGGAGGCAGATGGAAAACAAAGAAAGAAGGAGATGGATCTGGACTGTAGACTGCACAGGTATGCACATCTAGAAGCCCACTACGTCCAGTGTGGTGGTACCAGCACCAGTCTGAAAATAAGTGATCTCAGAACCATAGAAAAACAATCTGCAGCTGGGTGCAGTGGCACACACCTATCTATAATCCCAGCGGCTTGGGAGGCTGAGACAGGAGGATCATGAATTCAAAGCTAGCCCCTTCAACAGTGAGGTGCTAACAATTCAGTGAGCTCCTGTCTCTAAATAAAATACTCAATAGGGCTAGGAATGTGGATCAGGGGTAAAGTGCCCCTGAATTGAATCTCTGGTACCAAAAAAAAAAAAAAAGCCGCAAATTTGGAAATTTCACCTGAAAATTCCATACTGAGTGGACATTAATAAATATGTATTTAAAACAAAAATTATTATGGACTAAAGTGTGCAGTATTATTTCGATGCAAGAATGTAATAGAAACTTATACTCTTACAAATGCTGGACAATTTTGAATCAAGTAGACTACAAAAAAATGCAACCAATTAGAGCAGAGCAATACCGCTATTTCTGGGCTGGGCAGATGGCAGGAGAGTTTATTATCACCAGTTCTCAGTATCTTATTACCTATAGTGGTGGCTGGGGAAGCACATATAAGCAATATGTCATTTGAAAAAGTATTACTTATGTTTACAACTAATAATGATATATTACCCATGACAAATACAAGAGGTGGGGGGCATGACAAAACTGAATATTTAAATTAGGTCAAGCAAATATTACAAAAGCAGGTGATTTCCTTCTTGGTAGGGGGCAGCAAACCTTTTCTATAAAGGCCAGATGGCAAATATTTTAGGTTTGTGGACCACAAAGTCTATGATGCCACTGCTCAAGTCTGCCTTTGTTGCTTAAAACCAGTCCTAAACAATATGCAAATAAGGAAGTATGGCTGGATCCAAAAAAACTTAGTGGACACTGAAATTTTATTTTCGTATAATCTTCATATCACAAAATATTTTCTTTAGATGTTTCTCCAATGTTTGAAAAATGTAAACAACATCCCTAACTCATGGGCATTACAAAAACAGGTCATGGGCCAGAAGTCTATGCTGACCCCATGGCTCTTGAGTAGCTTCTGTAAACAAATTTAGAAAAGTAATTCTGAGAAATTTTAGCTCACCTAATCTGAGATACGTTTAAAATAAGGGGCTGAGCATAGAGCCTAAAAGTAGAGTGCCTGCCTTAGAATGCACAAGGCCCTGGGTTCAATCTCAAGCACAGCAAAAAAGACAAAAAAAAAAAAAAAAAAAAAAAAAAGGCGGCCCTGGGTTTGATCCCCAGTACCACAAAAATACACACATGTGCACACACAAATGCATACATGCACACATGCATTTAACAAAAGCAAGAAAGAGGGAAAAAAGTCACACTTTCAAAACTTCCAAGAATTTTATTGAAATTAATTTTCGAATACACAGGCAGCAGTATGAACATAACACCACTATTACAACCTCTAAAAATAGCTAACACTGGGCTGGGGATATAGCTCAGTTGATAGAGTGCTTGCCTTGCATGCACAAGGCCCTGGGTCCAATCCCCAGCACCACAAAACAAACAAACAAACAAAAACAACAACAAAAAACTAATACTTATTTGGAGTTTCACCATAAAAATAAGTTACAAGAGTGGAGTGCAGTGTCATATGCCTGGAATCCCAGGGACCTGGAAGACTGAGGCAGGAGGATTGCAAGTTCCAGACTAGCCTCAGCAACTTAGTGAGACCTCATCCCAAAATAAAAAATAAAGAGGGCTGGGGATGTAATTCAGTAGTAGAACATTTGCTAGAGTGTATGGTGTCCTGGGCTCCACCCCTAGTTCAGTACTCCAAAAATAGAAAGGTAGGATTTTTGGCAAATAAAGCTGTCTGCTATATTTTCTATGTAATACCTTAAAAGATCCACTTACACCAATTAGGAAGTATATAATATGGAGTTTTTTTTTAAGAGAAAGAACCAAATATGAAGAGGGAAGTGGGAGTTACAGTAAAAAAAAAAAATGGAAATATATGTACTACTTTTGTAATACAACATACTTTCTTACTTTTTCTCTTTGTACTATAGATTGAAGCCTTTACCACTGAGCTAAATCCCAGCCCTTGTAAAATTTTTCATTTATTTATTTTTTGAAATTTATTTATTTATTTTGGGTACCAAGGATTGAACTCAGGGGCACTCAACCACTGAGCCACACCCCCAGCCCAATTTTGTATTTTTTATTAGAGACAGGGTCTCCTGAGTTGCTTAACGCCTCCCTGCTGCTGAGGCAGAGCCTGTCTCTGCCTCCTGAGCACAGAGCTGCTGGGATTATAGGCGTTAACCACCACGCCCAGTTAAATTTTTTATTTTGAGACAAGCTTTCACTAAGTTGTTTAGGGTACTGCTGAAGTTGGCCTCAAAATTGCAATCCTCTTGCCTCAGACTTGGGAGTCACTGGGATTACAGGTGACACGCCCAGTTTGTAAAACATCATTTAAAGCGATATTTATTTATTTATTTATTTATTTATTGTGCCGAGAATCGAACCCGGTGCCTCACACATACCAGGTTAAGTGCACTACCCCTGAGCCACAGCCCCAGCTCCTCCCGGCAAAAAAAGAGTTATTTTCTAGGGAAATCACATCCTATTGCTATCATTACTGTGACAATGAAAATGAGAAGAATTAGCTAAAATAAGAAGTATCAAAGAATGAGGGAAGCCAGTCCAAAGTAAAAATAAAATGATCAAAACTGTATTATTAGACGACTTATTTAGGTTTAAAAGTGGCTTACTTTTATTATACTTTGCAATGAAAAACAATTCATGCACTCATTGTGTCTATCCATTGACAGCAACATGAAGAAGTCCCCATGGAAACAACATTCTGCTCATCTTCTGTCCTACCTTTTTCAAAGATCAGTCAGTAGTCAATAATATTCATTTTAACAGAGAATATACTGGTAATAAAGGGAATTATTGGGAGCCGGGGTTGTGGCTCAGAGGTAGAGCACTCACCTAGCATAAGTGAGGCACTGGATTTGAGCCTCAGCACCACATAAAAATAAAGATAAATTTAAATAAATAAATGGAATTATTAATCCATTCTCAACATAATTTACTAAGGATATAAGACATATAAATAAAATAAGTTAATTAAATTAATAAAAAATTAGTGGACACTGAAATTTTATTTTCATATAATCATATCACAAAATATATTCTTTAGATGTTTCTCCAATGTTTGAAAAATGTTGTTCCTTTTCAGAGAACGTCACCAAAATAAGTAGAGGATAGGAACAGAGAATTATGCAGGCAAATTCTTTCAGGAGTAAACTCCCCTACACAGTGGACTCAAGTATTCCTAACCCTTTAAGTGACTCTTAGCCAGGCATGGTGCTACAGACATGTAATCCCAGCAATTTAGCAGGCTGGGCAGGATGGGAAATTGAAGACCAGCCTGGGCAATTTAGTCAGATCTTGTCTTAAATAAAAAGGGCTGGGGGTGTAGCTCAGAGGGAAATTGTCCCTGGGTTCAATTCTCAGTACCACAAAACAAACAAACAAACATGTCTTCACCTACTACTAAAAATGACAGATGTATTTCCAAAGGATAGTAAAGACAGGCACACACACACACATACACAAAAAAATGTTGAGTGGGGCACTTTGGCATGAAAAGCCAGCCTCTACCTCAGAGCAAAGCCTGTCCAAGGAAGGGGGCATGACCCTTGACCTTGGAAAGACCCACAGAGCACTCCTAGGCACATACCACCCTGCTGAGTTGTTTATCTACAAATAATAGGAGAGATCTTCAGAGCCAGGTGTCCCAGACTCAGTCAGGCTAGGTGAGGATCCATAGCAACCCCCTAGCAACCCCCAATCAGCATGAGACAGGGAAAATACCTGGGATGTCAGATGACCCTCCCAGTAGCTTATGGTGGTTGATAACTTGTTGGGAAACCATGTAGTTCAGCAAGTACTCCCCTCGTGGCTTAAACCAATCAGTTCAAACGAATCCCCCTTTTGTACTAACCAATCACTCCTACCCAACTTGTTCCCTCCCAGTAGCTTATGGTGGTTGATAACTTGTTGGGAAACCATGTAGTTCAGCAAGTACTCTCCTCATGGATTAAACCAATCAGTTCAAACGAATCCCCCTCTTGTACTAACCAATCACCCTTACCCAACATGTTCATTAGCCAGTGACTGTGCTAATCATGTTTTAGAGTTGTTTTATGATTTTCCCGTGGTGTGTGATGATTTGCTAAGAGATGCTAGGATGTATGTGAAGTCCCTTGCCTTCCCCAAAGACTATATAATACAGCTGCAAACCTTGGGCTCAGGCCTTTCAGCATCACCAGTTGCTGTGTACATGCGCGGAGGACCAAGGTAGCTCGCAATAAACACCTCTTTGCTGCTTACATTGATCTTGATCTCTGGTGGTCTTTTGGGGGTCCCGAATTCGAGCATAATAGGTACATGCCTGTAATCCCAATTGCTTGGGAAGCTGAGACAGGAGTATTTCAAGTTCAAAGCCAGCTTCAGCAACTCGGCAAGAACCTGTTCTCTAAATAAAATATAAAAAATGACTGGGATGTGGCTCAGTGGTTAAGCACCCCTGGATTCAATCCTGGCATTAAAAAAAAAAAAAAAAGTTGAAAACAGCATTTCCAAATTTGAAAACCCATATTTCAGTGTATCCCCAGTAATGCCTTTGTAGGAATGGTAGTGGGAAGCAATTTGGCTGATTGTAGAGATACAGACATTTTCAAAAGAGTTTTATTGAGTTATAATTTACAATTACTTGTTTTAAGTATACAATTCATTGATTTTTTAGTATATTCAGAGTTGTATAATTATCACCCCAAGTATAAAGGTTTCAGGGTTAAGCAAATTGCTGGAAAACTGCGTCTTGTGATTTCAACCTTTACAATAAATAACTCTTTGAACTCCACCCCTCACCCAGCCTCAAGTAATCATTTCCAGAGTAAAGTATGGTGCAGACTCTAGTAAATACTAGACAGAATGGAAAGCATTTTAAATGTTTCCTTTGGGGGAAGTAACTTTTCATAATTAGCAACAATGTTGAAAATAAGGTAGCTTCTGAGAATAAACCTCCTAAAATCTTATAATTAAGTTGGTTGTGGAGCAATCCATAAAACTGCTTGTGCATGGTATAACTGAGGAGTATAGAACCCCCTTCCTGCCCAAACTCTAATGGTGAATGCATTCTCAGGAAGCAAAACTGGAAGTGTCTGCAGTTCAGTTGGTAAAAACCCAAACAATCATCTAGTACACTCTTTAGAGAAAGTATGTAGATTAGTCTGTGGAATGAGAATTGCCAGTTTTACCCAGTGTTGTCCAGGAAACAGACACAAAATCCATGGAGCACTAGTTTTTCTGTCTTGGAGAGCTATATTGCTTTGGGGCCTCACACCATGATCTTAATAAAATATCCCTCAAAATGATTCACCTCATTTTGTTCTGATTCCCAGTTTATCTGCTTTCAACACTTTTTTTTTTTTTTTTTTTTTTTTAACCCAGGGGTGCTTTGTCACTGAATCACATCCCAGCCCTTTTTATTTTTTAAGACAGGGCCTTGCTAAGTTGCTTAGGTCCTCACTATGTTTCTGAGGTTGGTTGGTCCCAGCCCTTTTTATTTTTTGAGACAGGGTATAAGTTGTTTAGGTTCTCATTAAGCTGCTGAAGTTGGCCTTGACCTTTGGATCCTCCTGCCTCCAAAGTTGCTGGATTACAAGCATGTTAATCAACTCTGAGGTACTGATAGCAATAAAATCACATTCTTAACTATAATAATTATCAAGCTAATACCATCCTGGGAGACACTGATAAAGAGCCACTGTTCCTGCCACAAATGACCTCACTGTCCACTCCAGGGCCTATCCTACCATTACATTCAAATAGAGACACAAATAGAGAAACAAGAATATCCTACTTACTCTATTATAAAGTTATCCCTCTGAAGTGAACAAAATAATAAGTGAATGCATTAAATTAGAAAAGAATTTATCACAGTGAATTCATGATTCTCTTTATTTTTCTGGAATGAAAATAGCTTCAAATCAAAAGCAACCCTGTTTAAATCACTTCAGTTATAATTGATTTAACATGAATCAAAAGGAGTCTGAAGATATCCAATCTCAATTAAAAGATTAAAAAAAAAAGAAAGAAAATGTGCCTAGCAAGTAACCGCTGAATGAAGGAATCAACACAAGAGTGGCTAAAACTGTTTTTTAAAATCTCATCTTTTCTGCCACTAACTGAATGGGACAGTGCTAGAAAGTGAATGATTATTGAAATAGTGTCTTTCTCTCTCTTTTTTTTTTTTTTGGCAGCTTCTTATATTTTAAGAAATTGTGTGTGTTTGCATGTGCTCGTGTGTGTATAAAACGTGAATAGATCTTTTTATCTTATTAATTTATTTATATGCATTGCTTAGAATCAACCCAGTGCCTCACACATACTAGGCAAGTGCTCCACCACTGAGCCACAACCCCAGTCCCCCCCATCCCCGCCCTTTTTTTAAAGTCCAGCCTCATAAATATCACTTAAGGATGGTCTGAAGGGTAGATAATCTATCCTTCCCCTAAAATTTTCAAGGGTCCCTTTCAGAGATCTATAGATCTCTTTAAAGAGCTGATTAAATTTTCAAATCCTCTTTCCAGGATAAAGTACATCAGCACATACATATAATTTTGGAGATCAGTACAGAGTTCAGGGATTATCCAAGGGCTTCTACAGGGCTGTTGAGGATCCAGACCCAATATTAAGTATCCCTGCTCATTTCAAATTTGAATTTGTATTTTGGCGTCACTGCGATATAATTGTAAAATACATTTTAAACAGTTTTAGAATTAAGAAAATATGGTCTTCTTGGAGTCCTGTACAGTCATTCACATCTGTAATCCCAGAAACTCAAGAGGCTGAGGCAGGAGGATAGAGTTCCAAGCCAGCCTCAGTAACTTAGAGAGGGCCCCAGCAATTTAGTGAACCCTGACTTATTTAAAAAAAAAAAAAAGTCTGGGGTGTGGCTCAGTGACTTGAGTCAAGTGCCTCTGAGTTCAATCCCAGGTACCCCCCACCACCCGGCCAAAAAAAAGGATAGAAAATATATTCTCCTGAAAACATATTTAACTTCAAAGTCACTTTGTATTTTGAATACACTCATGTTCCCTTCTTTACTATTACTTCTGGGATAACAATAGTCAAATTTGCAGTCCATCTCTATAGAGGAAGTCAAAAGATTTTAATAAATCCCCTCCACCCCATTTCCCCTTTCTCCTGATTTCTTCAACAAGTTTTAACTTTTTGTGTTATCTCTGTAAGCTGATTCACATGCTTGGGGAGACTGGCAGTTGTAAGTAAATACCAATATGAAAAATATCATCTTAAGGAGCAGATCTGTTTTAGTATACTTAAAATTACAGGATTTTATTATTAATTTAATTAATTATACCAACATTTAAAAATCCCACAATTTCATGCACGAGGACCTGGGTCCAATCCCCAGCGCTGCATGAAACAAACACATAATTTCATATAAAATTCCACATTTCAGATATTTCTGGAAGAAAGGCAAAGTTCTTATTTCCCTAAGCCAGAATGCAAACAAGATCACAGTTCTGTGCCATGGTAACAGTTCTCAAACATCCATGTTGTTCATTTGAAAACTCTTGTATATAAGCTTCCTTCCTTCTTTTCCCACTCTCCCTCCTCCCGTCATATTGGGGCCAGGAGCACTTGGTGTACCACCAAGCTGTACCTTCAGCTCTTTTTTTATTTTTCGACACAGGGTCTCGCTACGTTGCGAGGCAGGCCTCGAACTTAGGATCTTTCTGCATCCCCTTGTATATAAGTTTTAGGGGAAACCTTTGAAAAAGGAAAAAATTTCAGAATTCACACACACACCCTTTTCTTTCTGTGTTCTTTGAAAAGAGGAAGACAGGGGCTGGGGATGAGGCTCAAGCGGTAGCGTGTTCACCTGGCATGCATGCGGTTCAGGTTCCATCCTCAGCACCACATACAAACAAAGATGTTGTGTCCGCCAAAAAAAAAATAAAAAATAAATATTAAAAATTCTCTCTCTCTCCTCACTCTCTTTAAAAAAAAAAAAAAGGAAAAGAAAAGAGGAAGACAGCAGGCACAACTCACTGGGCAAGCATTCACCAAACTTCTCTGCGCTAGGACCAGCAACAGGCAATTAACGAGAAACAATTACCGAGAGAAGCAGGGTCTGGGGTCCTGAAGGGCGGTATGATTAGTTAGTGCCACCAGTGACTAATCAGGGTACGACCCACTGCCACTAGAAAGACGGCTGAACTGAGCCGTATGAATTCTGAATCGAAGTTGGATCAGCGGTGTATTTTTTAAAGAAATCTAAACTGGACTCCTGTGTAAGTAACCACCACCTATTCGCAGAAAGGGCGGCAAGGTACGCCTCCGATCGGGTTTTCGATGGAATCACTTACAACCCGGCTACTGGACTAGAAGAAACATCCGAAGATACCCTGGTTTCCGGAGCAACCGCCCGGTCCCTCCCCCTTTGGTCCCGCCCCCGGAGCCTTTCCCGCCAAAGACCGTTAATGTCGCGAAGCATGGTGGGACGAGATTACAGGCTAGGTTTCACCTAGGCCTTTCCGAGAGCAGATTGGCTTTCAAAGAGGACCACTCCTGGGGAAACTGGCTTGCTTGAAGATCCGGCGGGGATTAATTACACCTTTCACGAGGCTTCTGTATATAATTTTCAACAAACGGCTGCTCAGTCCAATAACCAATCGCTCCGCAAGCCGGGAACGCGGGGGACTTTTTCCCCTTCGTGCGGAGGGTGACGTTGCGCGTGCGTGAGCGTATCGCCGATACCCGTTACGCTCTTGCGCGTGCGTATTGAGGTCGAATAGCTGCTTCCTCCCGCTTCTCTTCCTCCCTCCCCCCATATCCGTGCGCCGAGCTGATAAAGGCGCCATTTTGGAGGGGCCGCGGGAGACGTGGTGCCGCTGCGGGCTCGTTCTGCCGTGCGCTAGGCTTGGTGGGAAGGCCTGTTCTCGAGTCCGCGCTTTTCGTCGCCGCCATGTCGGGAGGTGGTGTGATTCGTGGTCCTGCAGGGAACAACGACTGCCGCATCTACGTGGGTAACTTACCTCCAGACATCCGGACCAAGGACATTGAGGACGTGTTTTACAAATACGGCGCTATCCGCGACATCGATCTCAAGAATCGCCGTGGAGGACCGCCCTTCGCCTTCGTTGAGTTCGAGGACCCGCGGTGAGGCAGCGTGGGGCTTGCAGCCTTGAGGAAATAGGTCGGAGTAGTTGGGGAAAGGCTCCGAGGCCTTAACATAATGGGGAAGGAGGGGCTTTTAGGCTGGGGCGACACGATATCGCCCCTGCAGAAGTCGAGCACGGAGCCGAGTCGGTGTGGTGTCCCTGGTGGCTGGGTGCCTCGGACGCCCCCAGAGCTCACGCGCAGGCCCGGAACGGGAAACTGAGGCGCCGAGGACTGTGTAGTGGTCGGGCGCCTAGCGTGTTTCTGGGTGGGGGAGGGGCCGGTCCTATTATGCAGCGCATGTGGGCTCTGCCACGGTGGGTGCGCATGTGCCGGGGTCCTCTCATTCCCCACAGAGTGAGTTTTTTTCCGCGGGTCTCTTTTCTCATCCTTTTTGCCTTCTGTGATCATGCAGGGATGCGGAAGACGCGGTATATGGTCGCGACGGCTATGATTACGATGGATACCGTCTGCGGGTGGAGTTTCCTCGAAGCGGCCGTGGTACAGGCCGAGGCGGCGGCGGGGGTGGAGGTGGCGGAGCTCCCCGAGGCCGCTATGGCCCCCCATCTAGGCGTTCTGAAAACAGAGTGGTTGTCTCTGGTGAGCTTATGTCACTCTTGTGGGTTGGGAAGGGACAGGAATCACTTAAGATATTTTCTTTGCATGGCCGGTTTAACAGTTGCTCGTTGTTCATTCTGGGCCTTAAAATTATTTCGGTTTTTGGGTGAATTTAGTAAATAAAGATTACTGTGGTGGTGATTTGCCCAAATTAGGTTGCGGTTCTAGAATATGAAGATCCTTTACAAATAAATTTGGACTCTGGATCTCAGAATCTTACCAGCTCTTTACCTGGAATCACTTAAGTACAATCATTAAGCATTTTTAAGTAATCTTTGTTCTAATATGTGTTATAAGTTTTAACGTAAAACTTAGGGTAATTGGTTTTAAGGGAAAAATCGTTTTTTCAGGACTGCCTCCAAGTGGAAGCTGGCAGGATTTAAAGGATCACATGCGTGAGGCAGGTGATGTATGTTATGCTGATGTTTACCGAGATGGCACTGGTGTCGTGGAGTTTGTACGGAAAGAAGATATGACCTATGCAGTTCGAAAACTGGATAACACTAAGTTTAGATCTCATGAGGTAGGTTATACACTTATTCTTTTATTTGGCCAGATTGGATACAGTGGTCTTAACAGTGGAATTTGAAGGTAAGGATTCAGGCAAAGGCGTCCACCTAAATTACCAGATATCTGGTTTTAGTTACTTTGTATTCAATCAGCATGCCTGAAGATAGGTGAAAGCTTAGATCTTTCAATGGAAAGTTCTGTCTATCCAATAGGGAGAAACTGCCTACATCCGGGTTAAAGTTGATGGGCCCAGAAGTCCAAGTTATGGAAGATCTCGATCTCGAAGCCGTAGTCGTAGCAGAAGCCGTAGCAGAAGCAACAGCAGGAGTCGCAGTTACTCCCCAAGGAGAAGCAGAGGATCACCACGCTATTCTCCCCGTCATAGCAGATCTCGCTCTCGTACATAAGATGATTGGTGACACTTTTTGTAGCACCCATGTTGTATACAGTTTTCCTTTACTCAGTACAATCTTTTCATTTTTTAATTCAAACTGTTTTGTTCAGAATGGGCTAAAGTGTTGAATTGCATTCTTGTGTAATATCCCCTTGCTCCTAACATCTACATTCCCCTCATGTCTTTGATAAATTGTATTTTAAGTGATGTCATAGACAGGATTGTTTAAATTTAGTTAACTCTCCATGCTCTTCAGACTGTGATATTGTGTAAATGTCTATTCTGCTCTGGTTTGTGTGAACTGGGATGTGGGGGGGTGTTTGTGGTTATCTCACCTGGGGAAGTTCTTATGTTTATCTTGCTTTTCATGTGTCTTTCTGTAGACATATCTGAAGAGATGGATTAAGAATGCTTTGGATTAAGGATTGTGGAGCACATTTCAATCATTTTAGGATTGTCAAAAGGAGGATTGAGGAGGATCAGATCAATAATGGAGGCAATGGTATGACTCCAAGTGCTATTGTCACAGATGAAATTGGCAGTATTGACCTTATACTAAAAGGCAAGGGTTAAAAATGATTTTTTATATATATATATATATATCTCAAAACTTGCAAACATCTGATGCAGGTATCTTTAGCTACAATTGCTTTGCTCTTTAAACCTTGGCAATTGTGGCAAAATTACATCGCCCATTTTGTAACAATTTATTTTGCTCCCTTCCCCCCCTTTTTTGTTTTAATAGGGACTAATGTGGGAAGAACTGGCTAATTTGTCACAGTGCTTAGTTACAACTGTTAATGTGTGACCTGCTGTTGGTGTACATGTGGGTACAGGGTGTCTTTAATTCCAACAAGATAGAGTATAATATCAATACTGCTAAATCTGCATGTCCTCTGTGTGACTGATAAGAGCGTTGCTATTTCATTTTTTTTAAGACAAAATGAAAGCAAAATATAGAATTCCAATGTATTGGTGTAGATAATCTAGTTGGGAGTACTTTTAAGTCTCACCTTCCCCTTTAAACTAATATTCATAATTGACTCATGTTTAAGACACTTTAATTTACAAATTAAATTGCAGATGGG
The DNA here is from genome assembly GCF_052094955.1 of Ictidomys tridecemlineatus. Classification (NCBI taxonomy): domain Eukaryota; kingdom Metazoa; phylum Chordata; class Mammalia; order Rodentia; family Sciuridae; genus Ictidomys; species Ictidomys tridecemlineatus. The sequence continues at coordinate 32,057,279 of NC_135479.1, read as the reverse complement.
AGCGTTAGATTTAGTTTAGTTTAGGTGGGTAACAATATCAGTAAACTTTTCAACTACATAACTTTTTGCAACCACAAAACCTGTAATACGCTGTACAGTAACAAGTGTTGGCATTATCAGTTGAACTGTAAATATAAAATGCTTCTTCCAATTAGTCTCTATGATGATTAAGTTTCTAAAATTTATCTGAACACCATTCAGAAACTTGTTTTGGGGAATTTGATAGTTATTGATGTACATCTGTTAAAATGATGACAGACATAACTCATCATTCCCCAGAAACCTTTTTTGATTACAGTATCTAACATTTTGCCTCCTCTTTTTTGGTTTTGCTGGTTATAAAGGTTTGGATTGGAGAGGGCTCACTGGATCCCAATCCTTGGAGCTGGATCATTGGATTCAAATCATAATGTGGATAGGATAGGGAGGATGAATTACAAGGATTCATGGAGCGGGATCAGATTACCAGGAACATAGGAGTGGATTCCTGCCCCAACCAAACCGCATTCGTGTGGATTTTTTATTCAACTTAATTGGCTATTCCAAAGGTTTTTTTTTTTCCTATTTTTGACGATTGGAGCCCTTAAGATGCACGATGGAATTGTGTTTTGCATTTTTTGGTAAAAGGAGCAAAGCGAGGACCTGGAGATATACGCTGGAGCAATCTCCTTGGAAGGATTCAGCACGAGTAGATGGTAAACATTGAAAGGGGAAAGGGGGGGTTTGTTTAAAATAGTAAATCAGTAAGTCACTTCTAAATTTAAAGAAAACAAAATTGGAGTTGAAGAATAAGTAGGTTCCAATTGGCTATTGCCGTTTTTCTTTGAAAAAAAATAAACATTTTTTAAAAAACTATGCATGGTTGTCCTTTTTCCTCTTCATGTAAGATTTTAACTCTTATCAGTTAATTCTTAAATTAATAAGATTCTGACTCTTGTGTTTATGTTAGTAAATTAAAAGTTCTTGAGGCTATCTCAATAGTATTGGCTATCTTAATTTATGTAACAGTCTTAAGGGGACAATAAGGGAGAAATTTATGTATTAAGGCTATGATCTAGTCTCTAAAAAGATGTTTTGCATACTTTGCTAAAATGGTTTAAAACTTAGATACTGCTTATTTTGGTGACCATTTAGACAACACAGGTTTGTGTAAAATTGGTTGGTTGATAAATATCAGCTTGGAGATAGCCTTTGAGATTCTCAATGAGACTTATCTTAAAATTAATGAGTAGTACATGTTAACTTTAACACAGTTGTATTAGAACTCAACAAAATGACTTTCCTTTTTGAGATGTGAACAGTGCACTAAAGGATTTATCTGCTAATTTGAGTGAATCTTCACCTGTAAACCTTTCTTGACCATAGTTTGTTCTGTCTCCAAACTTTAGAATTCTCTAAGTTTTGGGCTTTTTAAATACTTTTACTAAAGAGCCCCTTGATGTTAAAGTTTCAGCTTTCTTGGGTATAGGAAGGGAAGTTTTACTTAAAATTATTGGTCTTGTGATTTCCTCATAGTTACCAAGAAACCACTCTTTTCTCAATCCAAAAGAAATGGCTAGATCTTTTAACTTTTCCCTTGGGTGCTAATCATAGTTGCAAGATGAATTAAAAAGGACTATTCAGGTGATACAATTTAAAACAGAAAGCCAGGCATAATCTTTGTAGTGGAAGAAATGGGCAAAAGAGATTTGTATAAGGTCACATGTAATTATCTGATTGAAAGGAGTAGGTTCAAAATAAGAATTTTACTTGAAAAATATTCCTTGTAGATTCATTACATTGAGTAGTAATGTAGGAATTCAAAATATGAGCCAAAATTTTAGATTTTCTATTTTAACACTCTGAAAAATTATACATGCCATGCTTTTTGAAGTTTTAAGTCTCATGTGCAGAATACTATTAATAGATAAGACTTCTACACTTGTACAAACCTGGTTTCGTTTATGTTCACCGAATGTTTGGAAATAGGACCAAAATGGAAATGGCCTTTCCTCAAGGTTGTCTATTAAGTTAAATGAGAGGCTGTACTAAAATTTTTAGTAGTTCAACCCAAGATTGAAATGAGATAGAAAGGTGATCTTTGTTAAATAGGCTTAAGAATAAAGATTTGAGAGGACTTAATGCATACTTTGAAAGGTAGAGGAGCACAGGCTATGTAGTTCAGTGACCAGACAGAAACTAGAAATGTTATCTTTAGTCAGTCCTAGGAAATGACCCTCTACCAATATTGGCAATTAGAAGAAAGTCACACCCTCTTGGAACTACAAAGGCTACCTTGAATTTTTCCCTTCTGTGTCCCCTTATAATATTGTAAGGAATCTATAGTTTATTTTCTAACCAAGAAAGCACTTTAAGAAGCAATTACTATTCATAACATCAGATTGAATAACCTACCTTGCTGTTCAGCCCACATCCTACTGGAAACAAAAGGTAAGACCAATTTTCTGATTCCTAATTGTTTGGGATCTGAATTATATTTTGAAAGCTAATATTTTTTAACTTGGTGTTTGGAATGTGAATATTTCCCTCACTTAAAATGTTTTCCCTAAGTTTTATACTTTAAATAAATTTCAAATGTTCATAAATCAACCCATTTTAGTGCTTGAGTTCAATATGATTAATTCTAGAACCTCAACTTTTCTCAATTTTGTCTAATGTTTTCATTAGGGCTGGTGCTATTTTCAGGTTTCTGTGGTCAAGGTGAATTTCTTATGTGTGACTTTTTGCTTTGTATCTTAAGTTTGTAATTACAAATGAAACAAGTTATATATATGTATGTATACCATAAATAGTATTAAAAGGTCAGAAAGTATTAGACTGAAGTTCTGTTGTAACCATTTTTTGGCTTACCTTATTTTTATCACTGTGAATACAAAGGCAGAAAACAGATTCACAATCTTTTATCCACTATTTTGAAATCTTAACCTGAATAAAAATTTTGTTGATCTAGTAGAATGTAAAAGCTGACAAGAATTGATGCCTGCCTTTTGTACTTAGTGTGACTAAGCATTTTTTCCTGCAGAAATAATTCATGTACTTCGATTAATCATCACGCAGTCGCCAGTCTTTGCCTAGGGCATTATGTAACAGTACATATAATATACCTTTTACAAAAGTACAGACAGCTAGAACTCAGAACAGACAGCTCTCAAGTTTGGATAAGGGATTGGAGAACTGTCTTAAAACACACAGGTTTAATGCTCCGGTGTATAGTTTGGGGTGTGAGTGAAAATCAGCCTGTTTGGTTCCTTAATTGAGATTTCAGTTTCTCGTTATTTTAGGCTGAAGCAGATAACAGAAGAAAAGGTATGACTACATTTCTATTCTGTTGCTACAGTAGGCTCACAATTTTATACTATTAAATATTCATCCATCCAAAGTACACAGTATAATATAATACTCTGTTGTTTTGAGGTAATTGTTTCTATTTTAATACTTACAAGGTGCATTGACATTAATCATTCTGATCCTATGGGAAAGGTTAAAATTGGCATGAAGTAGAGATTGTAAGGAAAAATCTGCCTATTGCATCTGTTGGGATTGTTGAATAAATAGTAAGGTTTGCAAAATAACGTGCTTTAAACATAGACCTAAGAAGTTACAGTATACTTAAACCAGAACTTCTGTGATTGATAACTTTGGACTACTGCATGTTAGATTTGAAGGCTCTACTTGATAACCCTGAGTTGTGTGTGTAGTAATCAAGGGAAAGATCACATAGTATTTCAATAGTACACAAAATAAATTGAAGTTTTTGTTGAAGTGATTTTTCAGAAATAATTTTAACTTCAGAGGTAGAAATAGCCTCATTTACAACTGTGTGTGTGTGTGTGTGTGGGAGTGGTGGTGGTGGTGAGCATTGAACCCAGAGCCACATGTTTGTTACATACTGTGGGCAAGCAGCATAACCACTCAGCAAGCTATACCCACAGCCCAATTTACTTATGGCAGGGATGCTAGGAGAATGGAACCAGGGCCTTGAAAATACTAGGCAAGTGCTCTACCACTGAGCTACACCCCCAGCCTGAAAAGAATTGTGGGGGGGGGCATTACAGGTGGTTGAATTCAAGGGCACTCACCCACTGAGCCACATCACCATCCCTATTTTGTATTTTACTTGGAAACAAGATTCTCGCTGAGTTGCTTAGCGCCTTGCTGTTGCTGAGGCTGGCTTTGAACTCAATCCTCCTGTCTCAGCCTCCCAAGCTTTTGGGCCAATTTACATTTTATTTTTTTTAAGAGAGAATTTTTTAATATTTATTTTTTAGTTTTCGGCAGACACAACATCTTTGTTTTTGTATGTGGTGCTGAGGATCGAACCCTGGCCGCATTCATGCCAGGGTAGCGCGTTACCACTTGAGCCACATCCCCAGCCCCCAATTTACATTTTAACAGGTGTTAGACTGGGTTTTTTAGGGAGAGAAACAAATACCTTTACATAAGATTACTGTTATTGTTTTTGGTGCCAGGAATTGAACCCAGGAACACTTGACAGCAGAGCTATATCCCCAGTTCTGTATTTTGAGACAGGGTCTCACTGTTGTTACTTAGTGTGCCTGCCATAAGGTTACGTTTAAGATAAGCAAAATGGATGAATCCACAAGCTCAGGTGGTTTCATCTGAGAAATAATTTCAACTTCAGAGATAGAAATAGCCTCCTTTACAACTGTGTGTGTGTGGGGGGTGAGCATTGAACCTTTTTACAAAGGAGATGATAAACACTGGGTTGATTTGAGTTGTCATCACCCAAGTATCAGTTGTTGGCTATGATTAGACCCTATCACCATGATGAGATGTTGGAAATTGAACCTCTGTTGAATACTAAATCCTACCACATAGACTGAAAAGGGATACTAAAGTGTCTAGATTTTTTTTTTTTTTTACAATGTCCTGTTCCACACCCCTTTGGAATAAATGATAGAAATTGCCGGGCATGGTGGCACATGCCTGTAATCCCAGTGGCTCAGAGGCTAAGGCAGGAGGCTTGCAAGTTTTTGAGGGCAATCTCAGCAACTAAGTGAAGCCCTAAGCAGCTGGGTTGTAGATATAGCTCAGCCATCAAGTGCCCCTGGGTGTCCAAAAGTCACATAGCCACTAGAGGGAGCTATAACTAAAAGCCAGGAAATTATCCCTGTTACTAATTCATACAGCAAGGTGAAGGGAGTCCTTCATCTGGATCAAGATGGTTTGGGTAAATTTTGTTATGATCACCTCTGCCTTCCTGTATGTTACAATATCCTTTCCCTTTTCAGCTTCTGGATCCATTTAGGTTTTGAATAGTAGGTAATTCAATTTGTATAAATCACAAGAATGCCTAGATTCTGGGACTTATTAGAAGATGACCTGCATTTGCTTGTATTTCTGTCTATCTTTAGGTAAGGTATAAATCGAGGAACATGAACTTGATACAGGAGTAGGTGCCATGCAGAAAAACCTAGGTGTGACGCTGGTCACAGACTAGGAAAAATGAACATGCTTTCAGAGATGTTTATAGTTTTTGTGGTGTGAAGTGGCTTTAAGAGTGATCCCCCTGCCCCTTGGGGGGTTGTGTATATACTGGGGATTGAACCCAGGATGATTAGCCACTGAGCTGCATCCCTATCCCTTTTAATTTTTTTATTTAGAGACAGGATCTTGCTAAGTTGCTGACGCTGGCTAAGAACTTCCAATCCTGCTTCCACTTTCTGTGCTGCTGGGATTATAGTCAAGCACCATTGCACCCAGCTCTATTAGGGGCTTTTAATGATAGCTTATCTTAAAATACTACTTATTTACTACCTCCGCCTTGATTAAAAAATCAGTACACACAGTGCCAAAAAGAATTGGAATAATATTGAGAATGAAACAGTTTGGCATTTGTTATTCCCATTATCCCCTGCCCCTAAGTTTATATTTTGGAAATGGAAAGAACAGATTTGCCTTCTGTTTATAAAGTATTGTCACTAAGAATACTATATATTAGTGATTTTTTAAAAATCACTAATGGGATTTAGTCATTAAGAAGATGCATGTGGGATAGCATTAAAACAATGTTGAGCCTGGGGATATTACAGTACAGTGATAGAGCCTAGCATGTATGAGGGCAGTTTGATCCCAGCAGCACACACACAAAAAAACATTAAATATTAGAGTTGGGCATAGAGACACATGCCTATAATCCCAGTTATTTCACAAAGCTGAGCCAGGAGCACTAGAACGGGCACTCAGTGGTAGAGTGGCCCTGGGTTCAATCCCTAGTACTGTTGCTGTCGACCTTACTCTCCTGCAAAAATTTTAGTGTTAGAATTGCCTGTTTTGAAGAATATGTCTGAAGTTAGGCAAGTAAATTATTTTCCTATAAGAGAAAGGATGGAATTGACAATTATACAGTAGGAATTTTCCTGCCTATGAGGCTAGCAAGGGAGGCTACAGAAAGAACTTGATTAGTAGGTATGTTGCAAATTGGATTTGAGTATCAATCTGAAAAATGTTAGCTCTGGTGATCTTTACTAATTTCTGAAAGGTGCTTTGAAGCCACTAATAATCCAAAATTCACTGCATAAAAGAGAAGGGCTAAACAGGTTTTAATAATAGGAATAGACTATGGCATTTGTCAAAAGGAAACCTACATCCATTAAATGGACTTGAGAAGCCTTAGGCTGAATATCTTACATTCTTCATAGCAGTGGCATGCCTAGAAATTTAAGTTACAAAAAATACTGAAAGTGACATTCACATCTTAAGAATAGAAATGTAAGGTGCTGATTAGTAGTACACCAAATATACTTCAACAAAGAAAACCAAAAGTGGTTCTTTTGCCCTCTAAAATCAGGTAGTAAACTATAATGAGGTGACAGTCAATACTACCAATGCAGTTATGACAGGTAAAACTGGAGGTTTTGTTTGCTTGCCAGATGGTTTTTCAGAATTTGCTGTTTGAGTTTGCCTCTCCACTAGCATCCTTGTCTGCATACCCAAATTTGTCACTGAAGTTTTTTAGTACTGAAGCTAGTATCTGATTTGAATCTTCATACTGTCTTGCAGTCTTGACTTTCATAAACATTATCACTCCCCTATTATGAATCAATGATGAATTTATATTCTGCCTTTCCAATTTATCACTATTCTTAAATAACATCTTCAGTGGTAAATAATGTACTGATCCTATCTGGTTTTGCTTCTGTGGTCTGGTTATATTTTCAGCCCCCACTTCCCTCCCTTAGCAACCTGCCTCTTCAAATCCTAACTGTCCTTAAAGGTTCAGCTCAAATCACATTTCATTCCAGAATCTAAAACACAAGCTGCTAAAGCTCTTTAACTCTTGTCAGTTTTCACTTCATCACCTCACAGGTTATAACCACTGACAGTATGTGTTAATTTTGCAATATTATTTCCCATTGAACCCAATGCAATGCTGATAGTTTAATAATGGTACTCCTAACACAGTGTTATTGAAGTCTGAATTTCACAAAACTAGTGGTTAACAGAAGATTTTTGGAGAAAGTATTTTAATCCTAACATTGGGTTAAATAATTCCTCCTTTGATGTGAAGCCAAGATATTAAAATTAATTTATATGCTATCTAAGCCCAGGTATAATTGGAAAAGTAAATGTTGCCCCCAAATGGTCTTGAAAAACCAAAAAACAAAAACACCTTGATGTATGTTGACAGTTCAGTATATGCATGTCATGAGAATTAATGACATTGTTTCCTATGTTGCTACTTCCTCCTGGGTCTCCTTTTGATGTCATTCTTAAGCTTGATCCTTAAAGAGGAAGCCATAGGTCACTTCTGACTTCAGTGATTTTGCCTTAGAATCCCTGCAGATTTCCCTTTGGGATTGAATCAATTCAGTTCCTTTTTTCTTATCAATAACTTTTAAATGATTCATTCTTACATTGAGATTTAGAGTGAGCCTGGCATGGGTGGCGCATACCTGTGATCTCAGATACTTAGGAGGCTGAGGCAGAATTGCAAGTTCGAGGTGTTAGCCTCAGCAATTTACAGATACCTGTTCCAAAAAATAAAGAGCTCAATGGTAGAGGGGCCCTGGGTTTGAGCACCAGTACTGGGGTTGGTAGAGATTTGGAGGGAGGTGGGGGGAGATAGGCAATATTATTTCAGGACCCTGACCCTGTTTTTTAAGGCTGATAAAGGACAACTAGCTTAAGTGGTTTTTCTCAAGGCCAGGAGGCCCAGCATACGTGTATTTAATTCTATATGCCCCAGATCCCATAGGCAGCCCCATTCTTTAGCACCCTTCTTGATCTACTTGACCCTTCCACCCTCTCTTGATCAGCCAATGACTTGAGACATTTGTGAACTAATTGCACTCTATTTTTGCTTCACTTTTGTTTATACAGTATGTGACATGCATGTACTTATATCCCCTTAAAACTGCTCTTTAGTTATTACATGTGTATGTCTTGTTTCTCCCAGCCCTATAGCAGAACTTGAGGGCTATAGTTTTTAACTTCCTCACAAGGTGCCCACTATGTCAGTACACAAACCTCAGTAAATGTTTGTGAAGAAATACATTAATGAAGTGCAAGAGTCTGCATACCTAAAATCTGAGAGCCCTTCCAATCACATTGGGCTTATTCCCAGAGTAGTCAACTCAAGGGTTGGTGCCCTTGTTACCTTTTCTAATGAAAACATTTGAGGAAAAATGCAAGGTCATGGTACAAATACTTGATATTGAAATAATGGCTGTTTTGCAAAGTACTTTGACTCATTTTAATCCTTAATTGATATTAACCTTATTTTGTAGTTTGAGGAAACAGCCTCAGAGATGTTAAAAGTAGCAGGCCCACCAGGTGTAGTAGTGCATGCCTAATCCCAGCAATTCGGGAGGCAAGAGGATTGCTAGCTCAAAACCAGCTTCAGCAATTTAGTAAGGCCCAATCTCAAAAAAGGGCTGGGATGTTTCTCAGTGAATACTCGTGAGTCAATCCCTGGCAGGCCAAAAACTGGAACTTTTAAGCCAGTCTGCCTTTTCTATTCGAAAAGTTCTTCAGGACAAGAATAAGTCTGCCTCAAGTGAATGCCACCTGTAATATCTACCTGATGCCACCAGGGTGTCCCATGGTACTATCTTTGATCTGGGTGCTTACTCTTGGAGCTATTTCAGAGCAGTTCTTGAAGAGTGGCCATGCCCTAGAGTCCATCCCCAAGACAAAAAGAAAGCTTGGCTTCCTAGCTTTACAATGTGCAGTACACAGCTAGTTCTTAGATAAACGCTTGCTCTCTTTTGCTAGTCAGTTTGGGTTTAGCTGAGAACTAGAACAGGTCACACAGTGGCCAGGAATTGGCTACACGCTGAATAACTAGATAGCATCCCTACAAAAGACACTAGCATGCAAAAGAATGGGTGTCTACAAACAGCATTTGTTTTAATGCCTGAGTTTACACTTAAATTTGTATTATTAAAATAGATCCACAAAGGCAAAACCAGATTGAATTGTTACCATTACTAGGTAGGTGACTTATTTGTTCTTTTGGTACCAAGATATTAAACCCAGGGGCTCTTAACCACTGGGCCACTCCTTTTACTTAACAAGTGCTATTTTTTTTAAATTGAAATAGCAACATTTCTATAATCTGAGATAGTCTGTGTATGAACTACTTTTCTGAAGAGAGGAATTTTGGGGATGGGGACATAGCTCAGTTGGTTAAGTGCTGGCCTTGCAAGCTTGAGGCCCTAGGTTCAATCCCCAGCACCACACACAAAAAAGCGGGGGTGTTGCAATACATTGTTCTATGCTGAGATTCTCATTGTGACATGAGTTTGGGGGCTGTGGCTAAACTTTCTTTTTAGGTGCCATCTTTGTGATATCTCATCTTGGGGGGGTGGTACTGGGGATTGAACCCAGGTGTGCTTAGCCGCTGAGTCACATCCTCAGCCCTTATTTTTTTATTTAGAGACAGGGACTTGCTAAATTTCTGTAGCTGGCTTTGAACTAGCAATCCTTCTACCTCAGCCTCCCCTGAGTTTCTGGGATTAGAGGCGTGAGCCACCGCACCCAGCTGTGTGATATCTCTTAAACTGAAGGTTTATCAGGGAGGGTCTTTTAGCCACCAGGACAGACTAGTTATAATAAACCACATGCCTAAGGCCCTGGCTTCAATTCCCAGCACCACCAAAAAAACTAAGAATAAACCACTGATTTGAGATATTGTACTTAAGGTGCTCCTTTCCCACTCTGCTTCCTCACATGAATTTCTATTCTGAAACTTTAGACCTAGTTTCAGAGTTTTTTTTGTTTGTTGTTTTTAATCGCAGTGCTGGAGTGAACCCAGAGCTTCCAGCATGCTAATAAGCAAAGGCTCTACGGTTGAAACTACATCCCAATTCTTAAGCTATCATATTAATAGTCAAGTTTACCTTTGAATTTTTAGTTCCTCTCTGGTGAGAGGACTAATCACACCAGATTGCAGGCTGTAGTACTAACTTGGATTCTTATCCATGTGTTTTTTGTGGATGATGTGCAATTATCACCACCAAATAAACTTGGGTAAAAAAACAATGGACTTTCTCAGGCTTTTCAGTTTCACTAAAATATATTATGTAGGAGACTATGGACAAGTTCTGATACAAACTACTCTTAAATATCTATAAAGGATTTTTTTTTCTTTCCATCTTGTTTATCTGGCTTAACAAATTGGTCCAGAAATATCCTTTCATATGTGAGAAATGAGTATTGTGCCTTTCTTAGAATTTATTCCAACCCTCAAAGTGTTTTCTGGACTTGCTTTGTACCTGATGCACAGGAACTGTTCTCACTGGCTTGAGTTGACTACTTGCCATCTGTTCTCTGAGCATTCATTCCTGAATGAAAGGGGAGAGAAAGTGAAAGGAGAGGTGGGGAGAAAGAGGAAGCTGGAGAAATAGAGGAAACAGCTGGAAGCTGAGGAGGGTGTGAGACTCATGTAAGGTCAGTAAAACAAACAAAAAAAAAGTAGAGGGCAGGGTCAGGTCCTAGGGGTAGAGAGCTAATTAACTTCTGCAAGCTATTTGAGTAAAGCCTTGTTAAAGAGACCAAAGGTACTTCAAAGGAAATTCTGGATTCTTCTCCATCTACCTTAGTAAATTGTTCATTGGGTCAAAATCATCCTGCCCTCCTGGAATTCTGGTTTTGTTTGTTCAGATCTAATTCTTGCTGCCAGTGCTCAGGCAGGTGATAAAGTATTTGTGGAGAGCAGTAGGTAAACTTGATGCATTTATTATTTATGACTTAAAAAGAAAAATGTTGAGTACAGCTTTTGTCCTTAAGTAGGATTTTTAATAACTAGCTCACCTAGCTCCTTCATGTTTTCTATGCCTGGACCAGTTGACCAAATGTAGATTTTTAGGCAACTGCTGGTTCAGAGACTCAAGGTCAAGAAAAGAGCTAATTCTCTGATTTGTAAACTTAGCCAGATCTTAACGCTGTTTTAGCTTGTGTTGCCATCTGTCGGCATTGTTTTCCAGAATGGAACAGGCTTCCCCAAACAGTCTGTCTGGCTAGTTGTATGATGTCATATCAGTGTTTTAGGTCACTGCTGCTCACTTTCTTTACCTAGGGAAACTACTTAACACCTACGTCATTATTCTTGTTCCCTTCTTGTCACGAGAACAGAGGGACACCACACACACACACACACACACACAGAGACACACCCCCAACTGAATATCATATTGACCCAGTAGAGAAGAAACTGATGAGAAATGTTTGTTGGAGTTTGGGTAAAGAGTATTCACTAGTTACGATTTTGCCCTGCTCCTGTTCTTTATAAGAACGTTGGAACAGACATGACAGGTGGTTTTTTTTTTTCTTTCTTTTTTTTTTTTTTTTTTTTAGGTGCATGAATAACATTTACAGTTTTTCTGATAATGCAGATGGGTGATACAATGCTATTTAGTACCATATATATGTATAAAAGTATTATTTTAAATGTGGGATTCAACCCAGTGGTGCTTAACCACTGACTCATGTCTCCAGCCTTTTTTTTTTTTTTTTTAATTTTGAGAGAGGCTCTTTAAATTGCTTAGGGCCTTGCTAAATTAAGGCTGACCTCAAACTTGGCAGTTTTTCTGCTTTATCCCTCCAAGTCACTGGGATTATAGGCATGCCCAGCTGTATTCCTCTTTTAATGTATTTGGGTTATAGGCTATAGCTATAGCTACTCCTTACCACCTGTGCATCAGGTACAAAGCAAACCCAGAAGATGTAAGGATTTGGCTTATGTTTTTGACTATTAGCACATTATAACGGAGGCTAAGCTTTGTAGTTTGGTTCAGGCCAACCAAGTTTATGTAGCTGTTTAAATATCAATTGTTTTTCAAGTTTAGCCATTACCCCAGGGCTGGGGCATTTGAGGGCAGTGAGGAACAGGTGTCCAAAGGAGAAATGTGTGTTTTCCAGTTGCATTAAATTTCTTACTTGGTATATTTTTTACTTGTCTTTTTTTTTTTTTTCTTGCTTGTGGCCTATGCTATTTTGCTTGCTCTTTGTTGGATAATCTGTCATTCAAGAGTTATAAAATGGAAGTTAGTATTTTTGCACAAATGCTTTAAGGATGAAACTGACAGGTTTAGCATTGACTTTTGCCAGTCAAGAATAGTTAGTGATAAATGTGTTTCTGTGACTTTGTCTCATTTTTGGAGTTTTGAGTATATGAACTTGTTAGAAACAATAGAGTTTTAGTTTAGAACTTAAAGCCTGGCACTGTGGCACAGACCTGTATCTCAGTGACTCAGAGGCAAAAGGCAGGAAGATCATAAGTACTTGTTCTAAACTTTTTTTTCTTTCTTGTTTTTTTTTAAGAGAGAGTGAGAGAGAATTTTTTAATATTTATTTTTTAGTTTTTGGCAGACACAACATCTTTGTATGTGGTGCTGAGGATCGAACCTGGGCAGCACGCATGCCAGGCGAGCGCGCTACCGCTTGAGCCACATCCCCAGCCCCTTGTTCTAAACTTTGAGGTATTTTTCTCTGGAAAATATTCCAATGTTAAAATTTTCATCTGACTTTAAAAGTTTGTTAACTTTTCTTTTTAGGGGAAGAGTTTGGGCAACTATCAGGAATTCTGATTTTGTCTTAAGAGATAAAATTAGCCATTTTCCTCAAGAATCTCAATTCTTCAGTAATAAGAATTGGACTATGTTTGCTTGGCCTCTACTTCCTGTTCGTGGGGAAACTCCTGCGGAGGTGCTGTGAGAAAGATTGCTAGATTGGGGAGGGGGTTTCTTGATGCCAAGGTAAGAAGTTCAAGGGAGTCTACCGAATTGCCATTAGAAGAATGGTATTTATTAAGTACTAGTTTTCCTAATCCTGAAGATTTGTTTTCACCATACTTGGAAAGACAGGAGTTAAGAATAAGAGGTCATGTAGGGGAGAAGAACGGAGGAGATACATTACAGACCTTGAAGTTAATGTTAGGGCAGGGAAGAAGCTGTACACTAAATGAAAACGGACATGTAGTAACCAAGGTCAAAGCAAGAACACAAGAGTTTCTACCTTGTTCATTCTTTAGGTTTGCATCTTATTTCCCTCCTTACCTCACATGTATATACAAATCTAGGCTTTCTATAATATACTAATGGACATTTATAGAAGTCCCAGAGGCCACTTATAGGAGGCATGTGGACCACTAACTAGAACAGTTGAGCTGAGGAATGTATCGGAAACCATCGTCATTTTCTGTCCCCTCCTGTCTTAGGCTGGCCGGTTCCCTGGTGTGTTACCTGATTCTGCCACTGTTGCAAACTGCAGAACTTCTCATTCATCCCCAAGGCCTCCAGGCAGTATCCAATGGGCAATCAGCTCTAAATGGATACCAGAACAACGTTTTCCAGCCCCTTCATTCTGATGACTGATGGAAGGAACAGAGTGGGAGGAGGGATATACTTGCCTAGTCGATGGAAAAGAAACAGACTGGCAAATTACTATACCTCTAGTACCATAGAATTCTGCAACCATACTGTTTGTATTATATATGTATTGGGGAAAGTTAGAGATGGTGACCTTCATTAGAAGTGTCTGGAGGGGATAAGAGTCAGTTGGTTTTGAAAGATGTTGAAGCCTTGAAATAATGTGCCCATATGATGAATTTTTAAATTTTAAAGCCCTTTATAAAAATACCACTGACAATAGGCTGTGCCCCCTCATTCCCCCACTACAGATTTGGACTGGAGACACTTGTTTAATAATAGCTTGTCTCAATAGCTACCTTTATGTGAGGAAAGGATAGAAAACGTTCAGGACATCATCATACAGACTTCATCTACAAAGTTCCAGCAGCAGTGACGCCTACACAGAAGACTTGGAACTGCAGACAGAGGTTGGGGTCACCTCAGTGTAACATCTCTAGACGTTGTCCAACCAAAAGTTCCTTTTTTTTTTTTTTTTTTTTTTTTGCGGGCTGGGGATGAAGAAGGAAGCAGAATGTACTAAAAAAACAAATAATTTCATGGCTGACTTTCTCACATTTTTTATTTTTTTATTTTTGGTGGAGAGGAGGGGCTTTCGGGTAGAATTTCACATCATCTGGAGTGAAAGGAGGGAGGATGGGAAAGCTCAGCCCTTCACCCAAGAATAACCCAGTAATGACATCTGTACGCGTGGGAAGTGTTTCCCTCCACACTGGGAGGATCTGAGACTGCACCCCAGTGGGATTCCCTGCTTGAATTGGGAGGCCATTCAGAAGGCGATGGCATATCATAATGAGAGCGCCAAGGGCTTATCCGGCCAGGAATGAAATGACAGGGAAGAAACTGGAAGGCGCAGGGGCATCCCCCACTTTGTAGGTAGGGACTATGCACTAGTGGCTAAAGAGCCAGGTGACCGCTGTGGCTCGTGCCCTCTCCTGAGGGTCTGGTAGGGACGTGACGCTGCTGGGCACCGTGTCCGAGTCACGCGAGACGGCCCAGCTGTGCCCAGTGGGCCAGCGCCAGACCCTGGCGTCCTCCATCTTCTCTCCTGAGCTCCCCCTGCTCCAGCTGCCTGAGCCACGGACCGCAGCACCACACACCCCCGCGGGGGGGGACGCCGCGCCCCATCCCCGCCCCCGGCCCCACCCCAGCCCCCCCGCGGGGGCCCTGACCCCACCGCCGGCGGGCACTGGCTGAGCTCCGAGGCAGTGAGTCGGCAGCGGGGACGCTCAGAAGGGGTCCGGGCAACTGGGGGCGGCGGCGGCCGGGCCGGGGCTCCCCCCCCGCCCGCGCTCGCCGCCGCGGTGGTGCGTCCCGGAGGTTACCGGAAGTGGCCGCGCTCGGCGCTGCCATGTTGAGGAGCCGCCGCTGCCGCTGCCGCCGCCGCCGCCGCCGCTTTGTTGTCGCCTCCTCCGGCTGAGGAGGCTCCCCGAGCGGGGGGAGTGGGGAGGAGGGGGGTCGGCCACCGCAGCCATGGAGGCCAACTGGACCGCGTTCCTGTTCCAGGTACTGGGGGCCCCCCCGGGGGGGCCGGGGGGGACAGGGGGGCCGGGCCCCGGGCTGGCGGGCGGGCGGGCGGGCGCTCCTCCTCCCCTCCCTCCCGGCTCCGCTCTCCGGCCCGGCCTTAATCCCCCTTTGTTTTTCCGCCTGCCCGCCCCGGCGGAGCCCGGCTGTTGAGGTGAAAGGAGGCGGCCTCACGGGGTGCGGGGGAGAGAACAGGCCTCGGGGTGAACCCCGGGCCCCCCCCCTAGCACACACGCACACACATACACACACCCTTCCCTCCCGCTCTGAAGGGGAAGGGAGGAGGCCGGTGGCTGTCACCACCCCGCGGCCCAGAGAAAGAAGGGCGCCGGGCCACTGGATAGCGCGGGCCCTCGGTCACTGCGCGCCTGGCCCGGGCCGCGCACCGTGGGGTGAGGGGGTCCCCGGGTCCTACTCTGAGTCTCCTCCTCCCGACACACTTCATCCATCTTTCGCTCGCACTTTCTCTTTCCCTCCCTCTTCTCTCTTTTTGTGTGTGTGCGTGTGTGTTGACTTTCTGACCTCCTCCTACATCCTGCGGAATAGCGGGTTTCCCTGGGTTCCCCGCCACTCCCCCTTCCCGCCGCCCCCCTTGTGTTTACCCACTTAGAAGGGGGTGTTGTGCTTGTGTCTCCCCTCCCCAAACTTTTTCACTGGGTTTCCTTTTTCTTTCCTAAGCCCCAGCCGAGCCGTGGCAGCTGGCACCCTCTCCCTCTGTCCATCTCTCCCGCCGTCCCATTCAGCTCGGGGAATCCCCCAGCCGGGCCGGGCCGGGCGGGGCGGGGGCGCGGGGGAGCGGCGGGGGCCGGGACTCCTGGAGGCCCGACCTTTCCCGGAGCGCTTTTCTCGCGGCCGGCTCGAACGTTTCCTCCAGCCAAGTGGGGAGACCGAAAGCGGAGAGCGCAAACAAAGTCCGCTTACAAAGCCCCTAGATGAGTCACTCATTGGGGTGTTGGTCTTCGCTTTTTGCAAGAAACTTAAAAGCGGTTGTTGCCGATATGTTGACCATCCTCTAACCCTCCCACTTTAGGTAGGGAACCCCTGTTTGGAAGATCTAGGCTGGAACTTTTTTTTCTGCTTCGTTTCTATTTTCAAACGAAGCATTTAGTGGACAGTGGAGATGAGCTCAACGGAGAAACTTCAGAACCAAGAAACTTCAGAACCGGAGGAGGTTAGGAAGCTCGACACTTTTAAGTGCGTCCTTCCCGCCTCTCTCAGTTATTTTCCTTGTTTGAATACTTCGTGAAATCCCCAACGCGAATCTTTGGCGCGAGGCCTTTTGAAACTAACCAGGAACGGATGCAGAATTTTCAAATTATCCGTCTAGCCTCCGATGCCATCCCAGTGGAGTTAATATAGGGAATTGGAGAATTCAAATCACCTTTTGTGTAGACCTGGTTTATTGTTTTAGGATGTATATTTCAAATGTGGGCAATTTGATTTTTAAGTAATTGTCAAATATTTTGGGGCTTCTTAAAATTGAAAAATACTCAAAATTATGGAATTCATGAGCTTTCCCTCTGATTTTAATATTGTTTTATTGTGTTTTGATGAACTTGATATTAATGTGATAAATCAATCTAAAAATGCATTGAAAAAGAGTGTATTAACTAGCTGGCATCCAGATTGGTAAAGGTGTCAGATGCCTTCTCTAGAAAAAGTTCAGATGGTCATTTTAAAATAAAGGATTGATGGGCCTTAGAAGTAATTTTCACGTGGTTAAAACTGTATTAAACCTGTGACTATAAAATTACTGGACATTGGGGAAAAAAAACCAAGTTCTTTATGCAAAAGGATAACCTATACATAACTCATTTTTGAAAATCTTTTAAAAATATCTTTTATAACACTTTTAAAAAATTATAATTCTTTTCCTGGACAAAGCAAATGACTAGTATTTCTTAATCAATTTTTAAAATATTTTTTTTAGTTATAGGTGGACACAATGTCTTTATTTTACTTTGTGTGGTGCTGAGGATCAAACCCAGTACTTTATGCATGCTAGGCTAGTGTTCTACCTCTGAGCCACAACCCCCAGCCCTCTTGATCAACTTTTAAATAAGGTTTTGTATTACTTGATTTTTTTTTTATATTACTTAAAATCATTTCTCCACCTGATGGAGAAATGTGAAAGCTTATATTTGATCCTGGGTTTGGCGATGTGCACAGTGAAAATTGTTGAATAACAATTTAGAGCTGAGAACAGTTAAGTGGGTAAAAATATCTCAAACTTTCCTATAAAAAGATATGAATAAACCTTAATCAATTCTGATTTTTAAGTAACTTTCACTGGGGAAATGGAGAATTAGGGTCTCTTGTTTGTTTCCTGGAGCATCCTGTTGAATTTATACTTTAAAGCAATTTAATACCTGCTTGCTTTCCAGATAACTTGGAAAGTGAAAGCCATTGCTGTTAAAATGTTTGATGGATGGTTCTCCTAACAGGACATTCAAGATGTGACTCACTCATGCTAATTTGTTTCAGTACAAAATCTTTACCCTCTGGCACTGGAGATTTCATGGTGCCATATCTACCACCGTGGGTGATGAAATAACATTTCTGTTTTGTTTTTTGCAAGCCCCAGAAAAAGAAAAGCTTGGGCAAGGCTAAAAAATCCTTGCATTTGAAAGAGGAGATAAAATTAAAACTTTGAGTCAATGATGCTAGTCATATGAAAACCTCCCTAGAAGTTATATTTTAAAAATAAGCATCACCCAGGGTGGTAGATATGGCAAGTCGGGAAAACCCAGTTCCCCTCTAAGAAGGCTACATGTAGAAGCGTGGGAATCCAAGGAATCCTCAGAAAATGATTCCAGTAGTGGTTCTACAGCATTTCACCCAAGAAGCAGGGACCTGATAGGACCTTTGTGTGAGAGTAAACTTCAGCAATGCTGTAAAAATACTTTATGTTGCTATAGACATCTGAATTGGTAAAATGGCAGTAAATGCTTTTAGTACTCTATTGTACTAATGGTTATTTAGAATTGAAAAATGCCTCAAAATGTTATAAGTTTGAACTGTGTCCAAAAGATTTTCATTCCCTACCTTCTGATCTGTCACCTTTTGAAACTGTATATCTTGAGCTGTCTTCAACTATTAACCATTTGCATATTGTATTGAAACTTGGTTATCCTACAACCAGGTTGGAAAAGAAATAATACTAGAGTCCAAATTCAGTAGTTTTACTAATGTCACCTAGTAGGTAGACCCCCAACAGTTATAGGAGCTCCACAAATTAGATTAAAAGTGGACTGTAATTCAATATAAGCCTTAAGTCTAGAAAGATACTCATAAGTAATCAGTTTCTGAGAGTGCTTCCAGGGCCCAAAGTTTATTTAAATCAGAATTGTTAAATTGAAATTGATAACTCTGGTTACCACACCTCCTTATCATTTGGGAAGAATAATTCCAGGCTAAGCTGTTGTGCTGCCATTAAGTAAACATGGAGTATGGTAGATGTTCTTATCCATCAGGGGAGGAGCTGTGTGTAAGTGTGTTTCCTTGTTTCTTTCCTTCTTTAATGAGGTTAGCTGATCAAGTGATTATAGAGTGAAAAGGGTAAATAACAGTCTAAAGTATCTAAGATGATGGGATGGGCCCTTCCTAGCACATTGTATGTGTAAAATACTTGGAACTCTTACCTCTGAGTGTCCGTGTTCTTTTAGGATTACAAAACTCAAGTATGGGGTCTTGGGCTTACTCTCAAGGGCTTCAAAATAATATTGTTAAAGAACTAGTTCAGATTTTTTTTCCCCATTATTTTCTAAATCTGTGTCTATATGGAGGTGTGGAGAAGTTTGAAAGAATCAAAACCAAGAGAGTAACTTCAGATACCAAGAACCTGATCCACGATGAAATTTTGGTTTCAGTGCAGCTAAAGAAAATTTCCAGACAGTGGTCCAGCCCCCAGTTTTGGAGTGGAAAAGCACAGTATACAGCAAATATATAAAACTTTATCTAAACCTACAACTGCTGGAAGAAGATGGACGTGAAAGGAACTTAAGTGTTTACAGTTTTTCTTTTCTTTTTTTTTTTTGCTTTGTTTTACTAATCTGTTTTTGAGTTAGGGTTTGAACAGCTAGTGTTGCTAAAGGATACAGACTCTAGTGGAAGATTAAATGACCTGAGAAACAAGTGACAGGTGTTTTGCCATGGGCTACCTTCACAGATGCCTTCCAGGTTGATAGCAGATGTCATTTCAACCAAATCTTTTAATAAAGTGAAAACTTTAAAACTAATAACTAGCATATGTATTTTAGGAGCTAGGTTTCTTTCACCACTTAGCAACAGCAAAGTGTAAATGTTTGGTTTTAGGCCCATGAAGCCTCCCATCACCAACAGCAGGCAGCACAGAACAGCTTGCTGCTCCTCCTGAGCTCTGCTGTGGAGCCCCCTGATCAGAAACCATTACTTCCAATATCAATAACTCAGTCACTTAAACGTTTTCTGCTGATGGAAAGGGAGGAACATGGTGTTTTTTCCTTTACTGGGTAATAGGCAAGTAGATGATTATGTCATTGTGTATGAGTGTGTGTTTGTGTGTTGCTGCAGTAAGGTACTGCTGTTAAATACTTAAGTCTGGGGTATAATTTTTTTGACAAGTTATTTAAACTTGATTTCAGACAAATGCAAACTGTTTTCATCAGCTGTTGTGCCCCTTATGAACCAGAGTAGTTTGTAATTCAGCTAGCTATTTGAAAGCAAGATCACTGTCAGCAACTTAGTTGCAAAAGTTTTGTGTCTGCACAGTGATTTTCAACTCTTTGTATTTGGAGCTCTGAGGTGATTGCTGGATCTCTGCTGCAGAGAGTCATGGGCTCTTCTATTGTTTCTTCTGGTCTCTATTGTCTGGAACATGTTGAATTTTGAAGGTCATTGTGAGAGCCTGAGTTTCTCAAGTGTAAATGTTTGGTTTTAGGCCCATGAAGCCTCCCATCACCAACAGCAGGCAGCACAGAACAGCTTGTTGCCCCTCCTGAGCTCTGCTGTGGAGCCCCCTGATCAGAAACCTTTGCTTCCAATACCAATAACTCAGAAACCTCAGGCTGCACCAGAAACATTAAAGGATGCCATTGGGATTAAAAAAGAAAAACCCAAAACTTCATTTGTGTGCACTTACTGCAGTAAAGCTTTCAGGGACAGCTATCACCTGAGGCGCCATCAGTCCTGCCACACAGGGATCAAGTTGGTGTCCCGGTCAAAGAAAACCCCCACCACGGTGGTTCCCCTTATTTCCACCATCGCAGGGGACAGCAGCCGAACTTCGTTGGTCTCCACCATTGCAGGCATCTTGTCTACAGTCACTACATCTTCCTCGGGCACCAACCCCAGTAGCAGTGCCAGCACCACAGCTATGCCTGTGACCCAGTCTGTTAAGAAACCCAGTAAGCCTGTCAAGAAGAACCATGCTTGTGAGATGTGTGGGAAGGCTTTTAGAGATGTGTATCACCTCAATCGGCACAAGCTCTCTCATTCGGACGAAAAGCCCTTCGAGTGTCCTATTTGTAATCAGCGCTTCAAGAGGAAGGACCGGATGACTTACCATGTGAGGTCTCATGAAGGAGGCATCACCAAACCCTATACTTGCAGTGTTTGTGGGAAAGGATTCTCGAGGTACTGCGTTTTGCTTTGTTTTTGTTTTCCTTTTTTTTCATTATGATTATCTGTGAACTTCAGTTTTGTCTCTGTGTGATCTAGGAGATGTATATGAGAATAGATGTGGGCAGGCCTGTGTTATTAGAGGAGATTGATGATAGATAAATATTACGCCTCCAGGTCTGATTCCAGTTTGGTGCGGTTGACAAGTGGTGTCATGGTGATTAGTTTGTTATTTCATTTAAGAAGTCCCTCAGATTCAGGCCTTCATTTAGCATGTGGGTACTTCTTATCGTTACAAAAGCTTCCAATTTAGCTGAGCAACTAGACATGAGGTTTACTGTGCAAATCAAGGAAACTTATTTCCTGGAAGTTGGGATGACCTTGGATACTCTTAATAAAACTTGTAGAATGTTTTCCCATTTTTCTGTGGGCACTAACATTTCACTAATTGCATTTTTAAAAAATTTTTAGAGTTAATATGGTAGTAGCCATTCCTGGTAAATTAGGACTAAAACTTTGGGTATTTTGTGATTGTAAAGAATCAAGACCTAATATGATTTGATGTTGGCTAGGAGAAAATTAACAGGTAAACAACTAAGACTTTTTTTATTTATGGTAAGAGAGGTAAGGAGGATTGCACTGGGGGGAGGTGGAGTTTGTAATTCTGCTACTTTCTTTAAAATGCTCCCCCTCAATCTCAAGCACGTAAGCATCACATAAATAACATTTCTCTGTGTGTATTCCATTACATCTTCTATTGAAACTCTCTCTTTCACAGGCCTGACCACTTAAGCTGTCACGTAAAACATGTCCATTCAACAGAAAGACCCTTCAAATGCCAAGTAAGAGTTAAAATGACTTATCCTTAGTGTAGCACTTAATGCACATTATCCAGAAAGTCTGAGTCAGTCAAATCTCGCCGTTCTTGAAAAGGTGTAAAATCACTGACTTAAGTAAATGTGGTCCATTTGAATTCTAGTTTTATAAAATATAAATGACAGCTTCTGTTTCTATAAAGCAAGATCATTGAAAAATGTAAGTGTTGTTTTTGTTAAGTTATATTTCCCTTTTCTTGTGAAACAGCGGTTTTGGTATAAGAGGGTGAAAGTTGTAATCTTGCAAAAGTTGTTGTATAATTAAAATGAATTTTATAAAAGGTTTTAAATTGATTTTTGGACTGATGGTCAAGGTTGTTTTAACTGTAATAGGAGAAAATAAGAATTTTTCTTCCAAATGTGATTATTGACTAGATTTTTGTCTTATGTTACCAAATTGGAACATTTTCTAGTTGGTTGAAATCTCTTCAGATTAACAATTTTATTTGACATAAGTTATGATAATCAAAAGGTTAAGAACTTTGTTAAATTGACTATTTTAAATATCACTAATCTAAACAAATCCTAATTTGTTGTTAGAAAGTCTGCTTTAGTTATGTTTGTTAATGACTAAATTTTTTAAAAATATTTTTTTAGTTGTTGATGGACCTTTATTTTATTTATTTATGTATGGTGCTGAGAATCGAACCCAGTGCCTCACACATGCTAGGCATGCACTCTCCCACTGAGCCATGACCCCAGCCCAAATGACTGATTTTTTTTAAGTAAATGATTTGAATTCTAAGAAATATCTGGTTGGAGGAAGGAGGCTAATGTCATTGAGTGAATACCTGCTATGTGTGCCAGGCTTTTAAATCCTGTAATAGTTTTGTAATCCAAATCTACAGATTTGGATAGGTTAACTAACTTGTTCAACATTACAGTGGTTAGTGAATGGTGAAGCTTAATTTAAATCCAGGTTTAACTGATTCTGGTTCTCACATCCTTTCTCTACTCTGTGTTGATATATTTTCTTCTACCAAAATGGAATAGTCTAGAATTCACCAAGTATTTTAGTATGATTATGATTCTAAGTAACACATGCAATTAAAATTCAACTAATTCAGTCAGCTTGCTGGCTGACATGGGTAGAGTAATGCATAGAATATAACGTACTTTAAAATGAGTAGAACAGGATAGTCTATATTTAAAAAAAGTTTTCCTCCCTCATGCAGACATGCACTGCTGCCTTTGCCACCAAAGACAGACTACGGACACACATGGTGCGCCACGAAGGCAAGGTATCATGTAATATCTGTGGGAAGCTCCTGAGTGCAGCATACATCACCAGCCACTTAAAGACGCATGGACAGAGCCAAAGTATCAACTGTAATACATGTAAACAGGGCATCAGTAAAAGTAGGTGTTGCTTCAGATTGACTTTTGCATTTCAGAGTGATGAAATCTAAATTTTGAAAAATATATCAAAGGTATTTTCACTATGTTCTCAGGACTCTATTAATGTTCATCTTACATGTTTCCTCCTATCACTAAAATGTGCAAACATGTGTCAGTGGAGAGTATGTTAGTGTGGCAACTGTGCTTTACATGCATGTATGCAAACACCATTGATAAGCCCCCCACGCTTGTCTACTAATAACAACCATACCAGAAGAGCAAAATTTCTCCACAACACCTTTTCAGTGTGTCCTTTCTTCTAAAGAGTTTGAATAAAAAGTTCTAGTGTATTAGAACTGAGGCAGGAGAAACCCACTTGGAAGCTATGTTGAATACTAGACAATTTTGTTTTTATTTATCATTAAGATTCTTGAGTATCAGCATCTCCTAACTCCAGATCATATTAATAAAATGTCTTTAATGATAACCTTAAATATGAAAACTATGTTAATAAGTTTGCTTTTCAAATTCAAATTTGTAGAGAAATGGAATATCATATCCATTTGAAAGTGTAAATGCTTTGCTCACCTTAATTTCAGAATTGAAGATAAACTATTCCAGAAATATGCGGATAAAATTTAATACTTGCATTTACCCAGACTTTTAAAAAAAATTATTGTAATCACTAGAAGAAAGTATTTTCCTAATTTTTCATTTTATTGTAAATGTATTTTATGCAACAGAAATAGCAAATTCTCAACAATAAAATAGGTAGCCAAAGGGAATGGGAAAGAAATCTTGTGTTTTAAATCTCTTCCATCTTTATTTATTTGTAAGTACATTGTATTTATTATCTAGCATCTTGTACTTTACAAAAATTTACTTTTAGTGTATGTCAAGTAAGCAAATATATTGGATATTTTAATGAACAACTGTTGGTGAATCTATGCTAATATTACCCAACCTCTGTCTTTTTTTTTTTTTTTTTCTGTACCGGGCTTGAACTCGGGGGTACTTGACCACTGAGCCATATCCCCAGTCCTATTTTATATTTTATTTAGAGACAGGATCTCATTGAGTTGCTTAGCACCTTGTTGCTGAGGCTGGCTTTGAACTTGTTATTCTCCTGTCTTAGCCTCCCAAGCTGCTGGGATTACAGGCATGGGCCACTGAGGCTCCCCCCCCACTTTTTTTTTTTTAAGTTGTCAATGAACCTTTATTTTATTTATTTATAAGCTGTGTTGAGACTTGAACCCAGTGCCTCACACATGCTACTCAAGTGCTTCTGTTGAGTCATAATCCCAGCCCCCTCAACCTCCATTTTTAAAGACACTTTTTTTTTTTTAAGAGAGAGGGAGAGAGAGAGAGAATTTTAATATTTATTTTTTAGTTTTCGGCGGACACAACATCTTTGTTTGTATGTAGTGCTGAGGATCGAACCCAGGCTGCACGCATGCCAGGCGAGTGCGCTACTGCTTGAGCCACATCCCCAGCCCAAGACACTTTTTTTTTAAAGGACAGTTTCTTTATTTACCATACTGTATTTTGCTTGCTTGCTTGCTTGCTTGCTTGCTTGCTTGCTTTGTTTTTGAGTTACTGGGGATTGAACCCAGGGGCCTCATGCTTGTGAGGCAAGCACTCTTCCACTGAACTACATCCATAGCCCTAAGACATAAAACACTTGCTTTTAAATATAGCAAAGAATTCTTTTCTCCTTTGTATAGGTTTTTCCTAGTTCTCTAGATTTTTTTAATCAATTTGTTTATTTTGATAAATACAGAAACCAATAGAAGAAAAGATGAACTATGGTAAGTGCTATTAAATGATAGAGGTCACAAAGGCATAAGGAGTCAAAGTACTTTAGATTTTGGAAAAATGGTCACACTTTTTCAAGGTAAATATAGTGTTTGGGGTTTGTCTTTGGAATAGCATGCATGAGTGAAGAGACCAGCAATCAGAAGCAGCAGCAGCAACAGCAACAGCAGCAGCAGCAGCAGCAGCAACAACAACATGTGACAAGCTGGCCAGGGAAGCAGGTAGAGACACTGAGACTGTGGGAAGAAGCTGTCAAAGCAAGAAAGAAAGGTAAGATGAGGCATCCTAGTGTTCTAAGTATGGCTTGAGAAATCTTTTCATTTAGTATGCCAAGTAATCAAAAGAAAAATCACAGTTCAGGATATCTAGCTTTATGGAAACATGTAAATACCGCCTATTGGCAACAGTTTACAGACAAACATTTATTACTAGAAAATTGAGCTCCTTTTTTTTTCTTTCTAAAATATTCCCATCTTTATAGATGGGAATATTTTAGAAAGAAAGTTCTTGTAACTATGTTGTTTTCTGCATTTTAGTGTTCTTTCTGCATTGTATTCTTTGTTACATGATTCAGAATCTATAATGCTGATGTCTTTCTCCATGTCTCACCCTTAATCTCCTTCCATCTATTACTGGGGCTAGCCTTAGCTTAACTTCTTTGCATTTCTGTAGAGACATTGCTGTAAATGTTAAAAGTTAAGATTGATTCATTTTCTCTACATATATCTTAAAGAATCAGTTGGAGGATCAGTTTTCAATTTAATATTTACAGGTTTGACTTCTGGACTATTGTATAAGTTATTTCAAGTAAATCATTTTGTCATCCCCACTATGAGCCATAGGCCATTACTAAATTCCTTGTTTTTTTCCTGCAAGACTTACTGCTTTAAGATCTAAGGAATCCCCTGAATATAGGATCACCTGTATATAATTCCTTTGCTGTGTAGGTTTTTTTTTTCCTTCTATATTCTACTTTCAAATATTGTGTTCCCTTCATCAGCTCCCTCTAAACATACTGTACTTAAATAAAGATAAAAGGAATAGCATCATTCTTCATATATCTACTGGCATTGGAGGAGTGCCTCTTGTTCCTATCTTCTAAAGGAAGATTTGTCATTTTGATACAATGTTTTGTGGTATGAAAATGGGTGGAAAATGGGGAGGAAGATAGGAACTGGCAGTGGGAGCCAAAAAATGTAGTGCTATGATAAATATAGAGTGTGTTGAAAGGATATTAGAGAAGTAGTAGAAATTAGTGTTTTAAGTCTTAGTAAAAGGATAGTGTTAAGGCCAGAGGTTTAGGTCAGTGGTTGAGCATTTGCAAGGTTGTGGATTTGATATCCCTAGCACTGAAAAAAAAAAAAAGACACCGTTAGATCAAAAAGAAAACACTGGAGGTTGGGGATAGCACACAACGTGAAAATTCCTGCTTTGGAGAAAACTATCCTTAGTGATGCCTCCATTACCTCAAAAGTGAGTTATCTTTCTCTCCCATTCTCTCTCTTTCTACACTCTTCTGTTTGGTATTGTATTTCAGTTTGCTTTTGCACAATAAGATTTGATTGTTTAGTTCATCTCTCTGACCTCTGTGGAACAAAATGCTATTGTGCTCCCTTTTGTACCATGAATGTCTCTGGAAAAGACCACTGATGTTAGAAACTTCTATATCCATGTTAGTAAGTGCTGCTTTTGGGGGGAGAGGAGATTCCTGAACTGAAAACACAAATTTGAATCAGCAATGACCTTTTAAATATTAGACCCAAGAAAAGTAATATGAGTTCCCACACCTAAATGAAAATCAGATCATCACTGATGGAGCTTCAGAGATTTCCCAGGTTTTAATCTCAATTTCACTATTGAACTTCCTAGGGATACTTTTTTTTTTTAAGCTCCCTAGATAGATGACTTTGATCATCAGCCAGGTTTAGGAATTCCTGGCATGGAATTTGAAGTATATCAAAGTTATATTGATCAATAAAGGGCTGGAGGGGAGTTTGGGGGGGGGCACCTGAGGTGATTTGAACCCCAAGTGACCACGAACAGACCTCCATCTTTAGTTTTGAATGCACTTCTCATTTTTGAGAGCCAAATCACCACCAGTCCACCACTCTGTCCTCATTGCTGTTTTATGGCACATCAGCTGGTGGTGCTGAATTTTTGAGAGGTAGGCTAGGGGTGTCACCTTTAAGGGAAGTTTTTTTAAAGAAGTGCTAAGGTGGGGCTGGGGATGTGGCTCAAGCGGTAGCGCGCTCGCCTGGCATGCGTGCGGCCCAGGTTTGATCCTCAGCACCACATACAAACAAAGATGTTGTGTCCGCCGAAAACTTAAAAAACTAAATATTAAAAAAAATTAAAAAAAAAAAAAAGAAGTGCTAAGGCATTGCTGGATAACAAGTATCCCCCAACTCTTTATGGTCTTCTTGCCTGGTTTTCTTTCTTGGTATGCTTGGTGGTGTGTGTTATATGTGCCATCAAAAGATAACTGGGCATAAAGTAGGTGATTTTGTCAACATCAGATAAAGAATAGGAAGTGTGTGTGAGAAGGAGAACACAAACCTATTGTAGTCTTTATTAAAAATAAGAAACATCAGAAACTACAAGGTTATTTAACTAGAACAATTTTTCTATGACTCAAATAAATAGATGATACTAAAATAGCTTGCATAACCATTCCTTAGTTATACATTTTTAAAACCTTAACAGAATATAGCATTACTCCTGAGAAGGCTTTAATATACCATCAAGTATATACACCTTTCTCTGCTAATTAGTGTGCTTTATGAGAAAATTTTTCAGATTATCTATTATTGTGTAACCATTGGCCCAGCTCTGTGTAAATAATCTCTTTTTGCTTGGTCTGCTGGTGGTTGGCTGGACCCAGAAAGTCTTTAAAATTCAGAAGAACTGCATGAAGAGGTAGTGAGAACATTTAGCTCTACTTGGTATCTTTGCCCCCCAGAATGCCTTAACAGAAGTTAAGTGATCCTCCCAACATCACTATGAGGTAGGTAAGTAAATCTGAATTTTAAACCAAAAGTCCAAAGGTAAACAAGTTGCCTTAGTCTTTATAGGAGGTATAGCACCAGAGAAAAGATTTGCATATTGGGATTCCTGGTTCCCAGGGTTGTATTCAGAGGGAACCTGTCTTCCTGTTGACCACTGATAGAAAACTGTAATTTGATTTATTAAATGTTTGTCCTTTTAATTAAAATAAGTAATTCAGAAACTATTTGTGAATTTTATTCATTTTTTTGAGAGTCTAAATCCCCTTTTGTCTTCTCATTTTAGAAGCTGCTAACCTGTGCCAAACCTCCACGGCTGCTACGACACCTGTGACTCTTACTACTCCATTCAATATAACATCCTCTGTGTCTTCTGGGACTATGTCAAACCCAGTCACAGTGGCAGCTGCAATGAGCATGAGAAGTCCAGTAAATGTTTCAAGTGCAGTTAATATAACCAGCCCAATGAACATAGGGCACCCTGTAACTATAACGAGTCCATTATCCATGACCTCTCCTTTAACACTCACTACCCCTGTCAATCTCCCCACCCCTGTCACTGCCCCAGTGAATATAGCACACCCTGTCACGATCACATCTCCAATGAACCTGCCCACACCCATGACATTAGCTGCCCCTCTGAATATAGCAATGAGGCCTGTAGAAAGCATGCCTTTCTTGCCCCAAGCTTTGCCTACTTCACCGCCTTGGTAAACAGTATTATAATATCAAAATATGGGTTAAAGTAAATATTTACCAGCAACTTACTCTTAGTTGATTAAAGCAAAAAGCAGACCATGAAATTGGGGAATTTTATTACATTAGTTAATAAGACTGTAGTAGCATTTTCCTCCAATTTGGCTGGGATTGTTCAAAGTAGGGTGTATATGTAACTTTATCACTGGACCACTTTAGTTTAATCAGAAATTCCTTTTAGCTGACAGCATTGCTTAAAAAGAATAGTACTTGGCAAGATGAAATGCCCAAATTAAAACCAATCATAAAAAAACAAAACCCATCAAAATTCAAAAACAAAACAAACAAAAAACAGCATTACTGTTTCTAATCCCAAGAAATCATTTTTTTCTAAACACTAGCAGAAACTTCTCCCTATACAAGGTGGATGGCTGATTTTTAACTTAAAATTCTAAATCCACAGATTGAGAGCTAGTGTAGAATTGTCTGTTTATTGTTTTTATGAGTAAATACATGCATTATCATAATAAAATGCATTTCAGAGAATATGCATTTTACCTTTGGGAATATGTTAATTTCAGGCAGCATTCCCTATGGGAAAGGTGATACCAGCTCTGATATGCAAAGCATATGATAATTTATCATTCTAACTTCAACATATAATAGGGATTGTGACCTGATATTTGGAGATGTAAATATTGCTCAGCATATTAATCCTGATGGAATATAGCATTGTAGTTGACTTTTTAAAAAAAAAAAACTTTAAAAATATATACAAATTGTGTTTTGGTAAGAAAGGCCACAATTGACAGGAGAAGTCAAGTGTAAGGACCCACAGGTCCTAACAAACAGAGGCCAGTGGGACTCCTGTTCAGGAGCCAAGGTGTACTTTGGAACAGTTTAAATATATTGCTTTAAATTGGAAGACGCTGGAGGCACTGGGATGTAATATGCCCCTCTCTCTCCCAATCAGAGCCTGTTGATGTTACAACAGGGACAGATGTGTTAGATGCTCACTAGAGTTTATGTCTTATATTAAATTGTATACAGTTTTTATTCTAACCACTAACTAGGTAGTATGCCCCTTCAGAACAAGCAGAGTATATCTTTTTTTTCCTCCTTCCGTTTAATCAAGTATTGTGCAGATTTGTTCAACTTTGTAAATATGGACATCACTTTTTTTTCTTTGATAAAACACTTGTATCAGCTTTGTGGTGTTTTCAGGGAGACGGCTGTCTGTACTCTCTGTAGAAACCCAGCAATGATTGTGCACGTTGAGACATGTGCTTTTATTTTTTAGCAGGACATTTTATCTCTGTACATAAGGTAGAAACCAAAAGCTAGGGAAACAGATACTCTTTACACCATCATGCCACACATTAATGTTTGTAAAGCATTGTGTTTAAAAAGAGTTAACTAAAACCAAGATGCTGTGATTTTTTTTTTTTAGTTGCAATGATTTTTTTTTTTCATTTTTAATCTTGCAGTTAAGACAAATGGAAATTAGTTGTGTTGATCCTGCAGAATGTTTGCAGGACTGACTATCAAACTGGATGGCTTCCGTTTATACCCCACTGTGTCAGTTCAAGCATAAAAAATACCTTGTGTCTGAGGCAGACTTCCTATATCAGGGATAGGTATCTGTATGTCATTATACAAAACAGTTCTAGGGGGTTGAACTACATAGTAAAAAATAAATAAATAAATAGTACCTAGTGTAAAATAATTTTATAAATGATCTTTTGTACTTTAGGACATTAAATTGTACAACTTTTGTATATATAAAAGCTTAGGAACTTTCTGTTTAGCAGGAAGGCAACACATTCCTACACTTTTAATGTATATGTTTGTTATAATGTCCATGTAAACATACCCTATGTTTGTGCCTTTTAATTAGTTTGTCTCAATAAACAAAATGTAGAGAAAAATATGTAGCTAT
Organism: Ictidomys tridecemlineatus; assembly: GCF_052094955.1. Lineage (NCBI taxonomy): Eukaryota > Metazoa > Chordata > Mammalia > Rodentia > Sciuridae > Ictidomys > Ictidomys tridecemlineatus. Next base: position 32,026,600 of record NC_135479.1, on the reverse strand, counting down.
GACTTTGTTACAATTGTTCTTATCCACAGTACAAAAATGGTTTGTTTTTAATATGTAGAGCATTATGTGTGGACTACTGGAAGGACTCATGTAGGGAAGGCCCAGGAATGGCCCTTCCAAGGCCTGGATTGGGAGGGCAAGGACCACGTTTGGAGGAAGCCCACATTTTCTGGCGTCCAGACCACCCAAGACTGGGTTCTTGGCTCTGCCTGGGTCCAGTTATTTCTTTCTGGTATACTGGCAGTCATAATTCTCCATGATTTAGACAGCCCAGGCTTCCTCCATAGTGGCCCAAGGAGCAATTCTCAATGGGGGGCAGATGTGATGGGCTCTACCCCCAGGCTAGAGTGTGGTTGTCAGTATCCTGAAAGTATTAGTTCTTAAAAAAGAAAAAAAAAAGATATATACTAGAAATGATTGTTTTATCAATTCATTGTATAATAAACAGGAGTGAGACTTCATTGTATGACTTCAGTTAAAATGCTATTTTGTATGCATTCTTTATTCACTTATGAAGCTTGTCTGCAATAATAAAACCACGTCGTGTCTTCTTTTGGGAGGGAGCAAGTTGATGGCAGGATTGGAGTGAGGGCGGGCCACTGCAAAGGGGGCCAAACCAGTTATGTGGTGAAACTCTCCTGTGTCTTGGAACTGGAAATGAGTTGTGATGCTGAGGAACTGATTCAGCCAGGTGTTGAAGGCACGACGGCCACCACTCTTCCGAAAGGCAGAGTGTGTTTTTCCCTTCTGGTTATAACCTGGTTGAGAGCTTCCCCTTTATCAGATTGGCAGCTAAACAGTTGTATTAGATAATCCTCAAATCCGACATCCAACTTGTTATGCTCTAGGGCTCGCTGCTTGGCCTGCATTTGCCTTGTATTGTGTATCCATTCCCTCCTAAGGTGTGCTCCTAAATGAAGGTTTCTATGTAAGCAGATGATGATTTTACCTGTCAATACCAGCACTGTATTACTAACATGCAAAATACTGCAGATTTATTTTGACAAATTAAAGTTAACCAGTCACAAATGTTATGATGGATTGCTTAATACCTCAGAAGCTTCATCAATTTTCGATGATATAGAAATTTTTGAAGCACTACTTCTCCAAGTGTATACTTCTCAGTATTGGGCTGAAAGGGAGGGAGGGACCATATTGGGCTGGTTGGTATCTCCATACCACAGAAGACAAAGGGTGAAAAGGCATTAGACTGACTACAGAGGGAAAATACTCCTGCCAAGCATCTCCACTGAGGACCAACAACGTGCTGGACTATAGTGGGCACTAAGGGTATTGTAAAAGTGATTAAGACATGGTTGCTGCTACCAAAGCAGCTGTCAATGGAGGTATGACCAATACACAAATGACAGTATCACTAGACAGTGAATCAAGATGGTTCTGACACTTCATTTATTGAGAAAGTATTACACACCTCCATCTGTTTTATATAGAATTGAGGCTTCCCAAACTTAAGGTGATAATTGCTTTAGTCTCTATTGACTCAGTGAATATAGCTGGAGGTAAAGTATTTGTCCTGTTTTTCTCTTGTGAACAGGGGAAGTTTTATTTCACTCTAATTGCAGTTAATCTTTCCAGTCCCAGCTATCCAGGTGTCTCTGCTCTTTGCAAAAGGGCCCTGTTGTTTGGTCCTCTGTGGAGAGACATGGTTTGAGAGGTAGAGGGGATAGTGGAAGTTTTTATTTCAGTATCCTTAAGAATCACTGGACAGAAAGTCCAATCTGTTGGTGGATTGGAAATCACTTTCCCTTCCTACCTTTCTCCTACCCTAATACACTATTCTCCGCATTTCCTCTTTGAAGAGCTTTATAGCCTGAAAGAGTTATCATTTGTTCCCATATGGATCTCTACATCTGTCTACTGCTGGCCTGTACCTAACAGGTAACTGGATCATCTCCCCTTAAACCCATGGGGTAGGCAGGTCAGTGTACAATGATCCAGGCAGGGCTGAATGCTAACTGAGTTTGGGCAGTAGTCCAGATTCCAGCTTCTCTTGGTGGCCACCTTTGGGCAATGTAAGACCCATTTAGTTCCCAAAAAAGGGATGGAGGGTCAAGGGCTTTACTTCAGATCTTTGTGTGGTCAATCAAGCCTTCTCCCTGAATTTACCCACTAGGGGTTGGCTCGTTAGTCTTCCTTTTCCCAAGACAGGCACTTGACACAGACGTTCACTTTGGACCATGAGGATTTATTTATATATATCGCTTTACAAAAACTGTCCTGCCATGGTAAAGGAATGAATTCACATACTTCAGATCCTATATCACCACTGACTTGCACAAATAATTTTAGACATTTTCTTCATCACTATGTTAAATTAATATCCTGCCTTCCAACCCCTAAATATCCCATGGAAGAGTATAAAAAAGTAAGAACTTAAAACCACTACTCATATTGGAATGAATCCTTTCTAGTGTATGTAACTTAGCCATAAGTTATTAGCAGGAACAAAAATGTGGGGTGTTTTGTAAATTCTCATTTTTGGAATTTCCTCAAAGTGAAGTCCAACTGCATTTTGGCTGTGTCAACCCAGGCTAAAGATGGACATTTGAGGAAAACATTCTGTTCTGTCAGCAAGCTATTGCTTTGGCATGATGGCTGGGTAGTTTGAGAAGACTAAGGGGGAATAGAAGGGACATACCCTTTCAGAAATGGTCCTGTAGTTCAGGCTGGCAGGCAGTGTTCAGGTTCAAGACTGGGGCAGATGTGCCAATTCTAGAGAATGCTCATTGAGAACAGAGCTAGCTAGCTTCCAAGAGATTGAAATGGGAATCTAGGCTTTTGTAAATCTTAGGGGTAGTCAGGGCCCCCAGAGCCTTCAACCAGATCTAAAGATCTGACTTGGATCCCTAAGGACCTTGCTTCAAAACCAAGAAATTCTTACCTTTGTTAGTGGTGGGAAAAGAGCTAGAGGGAAATCAGTCTTGTATATGTGAGGGAAGGGGACAAGGAAATCTTGGAGATTACAAAGAGGCTAAGGAAGAGGAGAGAGAGATTTTGAAGACAATATCCTGGGGCTAACTGTGACATCACCCCTCCCTCACCTCCCTTCTTTCCCCAGGCACCTCTCCCTGAGCTGGATCTGATTATTCTGCTAGTCCAAGCCAGCTGTGATCATTTCAACTACTGTCAATAGGCAGAAAAGAAGGTGTGCTTTTCTTGGCCAGATAAAAGATAAAATCAGTAGCTGAAGAAACAGGCAAGATTCAAGTAATGAGGAGGGAATCCAGGTGTTGGAACCTACAAGCCACTTCCTGCTACAGGAGGAGGAGGACCCATTCCTTCCTGGAATCTCACAAGAGTCCAGGCCCTGATTCCAAGGGAGCCCTCTCCAATAAAGGGACTTCTGTCACTTTTTCTGCCCCAGGGGTTTTGTCATCAGGGACCTCTAAGGGAGAAGAATGGGGTGGGTCTTTGGGAAGAGAAGGAGAAAAGAGGCAAAACAACAGCTTCTACTGTCCCATGGGCCTAGAATACCCTCCCCACAACCAACCCTCCAACACACTTTTGGACTGTAGGTTCCAAAAGTTTTGCCAGGCTTAAATCTGTTCCAAATTAGTAAGGCATGGCAGAGTGAGATTTTTTTTTTTTTTTTTTTTGGTGATTTTGCCCTTTGTGGATAAGTCCCAATGTCTAGGAGATCTGAAATACAACAAGGAATCAAGCCAAGGCTAGAAACAGGAGTAAGTTTCAAAGTAAGTGAGGAGGCCCTCCAGAGGATCCAGAGCAGAGGGATGGAATGAAGGGGTGGGGGATCACAATATAGGGTTGTGATCAAGAGCAGAAGCTTAGAATCTGACAGGGCCAGGTATAGCAAATCTAAGATGAGCTACTTGGAGCTGTGTGACCTTGGGCAAGGTATGTAACCTCTCCGGTCTCTTTCCTCAGCTGTAAAATAAGGACATCAATAACTCTAACCTAGTATAGTTTTGATTCAATTCATACAAAATGTCTAGCACGGAGCCTGATATAGAATATAAACCCTCAAATCTAATGCTTCCCGTCTCCACGTGGTCTTCGTTCTTTCCTGTCTCAGTCATGGCAACATTGGTTTGCTCAAAGTCATCCTTTGAAAGACCTGCAAATGAGCTGACTGCCATCTTCCGTTGCTTCCTCACCTCAGAAATTTGGTGTTTTTTTTTTTTTTTTAACCTGGTATAGAAACAAAAGCTTCATTACAGAAATGAGAAAATTTGACGGGAAACATCTGAGAAGTAGCTAATGGAAGGCTGGATCTAGATGTGACAGGGAGGTTTTCGGTTAAACCCTGGAAGAACCACCAAGCTGGAAGACACGTGCCTATCTGGGGATGGTACATCCTGCTTGGAGAAGTGTTCCATTGCACTTCTCTTCCCCATATTAACTGCTTCCAGAGAAGGCTCCTGTATAGCTGCAATTTCATCCTCCTGATAATCAGGGATTTAGTTCTTCCGAATAGCTAGCTGCAAACCTCTTCTTTCATTTCCAAGAAGAAAGGGGAGGGCACCACCACCTACCAAGGTTGTTTGGAGAAGAGGCCTGACATCCTTCTAGACCAGGTCGCTCCAGAAGCTGTCCTCATAATTGCATCTGCTCTCACAGGGCGTCTTGGACTCAGGGTCTGAGGGAGGAGTCCCACAGAGCGCAAGACAAATACGGGTGTTGTCATGGCTGGATCATGCAGGCTTAGCATTCGCTGCCCTCCACTTTGGGGGCCTAACCTCCTTTTGCCAGCTTCTGGGCATCCTCTCAGCCTCCTTCTCCCTAGATCTTGGAGCCAGGGCTTGGGCCCAGGGCAGGGGTGGGGTAGGGAGGGCAGACAAACAACTCTTGGGCGCGTCGGCCCCCGCCCCGACTGGAGCATCGCCGAGCTGGGATTGGCTGGTATCTCCTGGGTTCTGATTGGTCGGATGTCGGTCAGGCTGCTCATTCACAGCTTTACTACTGTGTCTACCTTCTGCGCTCCGACAATAGTTGTACTCATTCTATGTAAATAGGCAAGATTCAGTTCCATTGTTTTCGCAGATCATGTGCTGTCAAATGCAAAGTTGGTTCCCTCAAGGATGACTGAATCTGTCCGTTTATTGCATCCTACCTCCAAATCCCATATGTGCAAGGGATCTGGAAGAGGCCTCTGGGAAACTGTGGAGGGCTGCGTTTTGCACACCCAGGCAAGACTATGGCTTATCCTGGGAGGTCAGTGGTTCGCTAGGGTGGCCCTTCTTTTGTCATCACCAGTCCTTTCTACTATCTATACTTATGTCACATTTCTTGCCTTTGATCACACTGTTCCACGTGTTAGGAATGCTTTTTCTTCTCAGTCACCTATCACTTACTACATTTTATTTATTAATTTTCCGGGGATGGAACCTAGGGGGCACTTTGTCACTGAGTTACATCTCCAGCCCTTTTTATTTTTTTTATTTTGAGAAAGGGTCTCACTAAAGTTGCTTAGGGCCTTGCTAAGATACTGAGGCTGGCCTCAAACTTGGGATCCTCCTGCCTCGGGTTCCCAAGTTGCTGGGATTACAGGTGGGCATCATTGGCTGGCCTTCATCTACTTCCAAAATGTGGTTAAATGCTAGGTTAACTAGGATCTCCCTTAGAGGAAAAAGCTGATGGCGAGGCTTAGGCAGAGAAAACACAAAGTGAACATTAGGGAAGGAAAATTGTTTTTATTTGGAAATGTTTCCAAATTTACAAAAGTTTGCAAAATTGAAAATACTACAGTGAACACATATGTACCCTTTATCCAGATTTAATGAGTTGACACTTTATCCCTTGCTTAATCACTTGTGGGCTCTATAAACCTAATTTTTTTCAGGACTATTTCAGAGTTCTGTATCTATAGTCCCTCCCCTAAATACTTTCCTGTGGGTTTACTAAAAATAAAAACACAATATCTTTATTTTACATTTATGTGGTGCTGAGGATTGGACCCAGTGCCTCGTGCATGCTAGACTGAGCCACTGAGCTACAACCCCCCCCCCAAAAAAAAGATTTCTCCTGAGAAGTAGCATCCATTAATGTTCTGATTCAATCCTCACTAAAAATAGGGAAATACTTGTGGGTTGGGACCGGGGCTCAGTGGTATCGCACTTGTCTGGCATGTGTGAGGCACTGGGTTCGATTCTCAGCACCACATATAAATAAATAAAATAAAGGTCTATCAACAACTAAAAAAAAGTTTAAAAAATGGGGAAATACTCTTACATAGCCCATTTATTAATTTTATATATTTATATTTATTGTATTTAATCTACCATCCATAATCCAATTTTATCAACATTTCTTTTCTCCTCAAGTATAAGATCAATTCTAGGGCCCGGTACCACATGTCATTGTCATGTTTCTTTAGTCTTCTTAATTCTGGAACATTTCTATATCTGAAGAATTTTAAAGATATCCCTGCCTTATTTTTTTACTAGAAACATTCCTCATTTTGTGTTTGTCTGACATTTCCTCATGAAGTTATGCATTATTATTGCATTAGCTGGAATACTGCATAGCAATGTGTCCCCAGGATATCCCATCTGGAGGCATGTGATGTCCCTGTCTCCCTCATATGACATGAATTTGGACCATCTAATCAAAGTGTTGTCTAATTTCCCCACCATATGAAAGCCTCCCCCTACACATAACTAATCAGCAATCTGAAGGGAGTCACTAAGAGCTTCCAAATATCCTATTCTTCATTAAGATTTCCCCTGGGCCAGGTGTGGTGGTGCATGCCTGTATCCCAGTAGCGGGAGGCTGAGACAGGAGAATCTCGAGTTCAAAGCCAGTCTCAGCAAAAGCAAGGTGTTAAATAACTCAGTGAGACCCTGTCTCTAAATAAAATGCAAAATAGGGCTGGGGATGTGGCTCAGTGATTGAATGCCCCTGAGTTCAATCCCCGGTACCCACCCCTGCCAAAAAAAAAAAAAAAAAAAAGATTTTTCCTGAGAAGTAGCATCCATTAATGTTCTGATTCAATCTTTACCATGATGATCAAAAATAAAGTAAGGAGGAGCTTAAAGAAGATAGAAACAGGGGCTGGGGTTGTGGCTTAGTGATAGAGCGCTCACCTAGCATGTCGAGGTGCTGGGTTCGATCCTCAGAATCACATAAAAATAAATAAAATAAGGGCATTGGTCCAACTACAACTAATAAAATATTAAAAGATAAAAAGAAGACAGGAACATATCAGAACATCAAGAGACAGCAAATAGCCCAATCCACCACAATCTAAGCACTGAAATAAATAATAATAATAAATGTTAAACTGTTGAAGAAAAATGATAATCCATGAAACCACGCATAAATGAATGCTTAAATCCTCCTGCTTCTTTAAATCTCAGTCCAGCCTCTGTGAACCAGCCCCACAGTGGAAGGTAGGTCCATCTATGCTACTGTCCCCAACTCTGCTTGTTCCCTGACCTGCCACACTAATGTAACATTTGCCTGGCTAGGGAAAGAGCTGAACTGAGCCCTGGGCTCTATCTCCTCCTGTCCCAAAGGGAGCAAGACCTTCAAGTTCAAGTGGATGGTTCAAGGCTGAGGATCTGGCCCCCAGACACTCAGTCCTGCCATAGCCACAGGGTCCTCTTGCCCTAAGGAACACAAGGAAGGGGGATCTGTTTTCTCTCTTTTAAAAAAATATTTTTTTTTAAGTCTTAGGTGGACACAATATCTTTATTTTACATTTATGTGGTGCTGAGGATTGAACCTAGTGCCTTGTGCATGCTAGGTGAGCACTCTACCACTGAGCCACAACCCCAGCCCTGTTTTCTCTTTTAAAGAGACACCTGAGCTGGGCACGGTGGCAAACGTCTGTAATCCCAGAGGTTTCGGAGATTGAGGCTGGAGGATGGTGAGTTCAAAGCAGCCTCAGCAAAAGCAAGGAGCTAAGCAACTCAGTGAGACCCTGTCTCTAAATAAAACACAAAACATGGCTGGGGATGTGGCTTAGTGGTCAAGTGCCCCTGAGTTCAATCCTTGGTGCCGAGAGAGAGAGAGAGAGAGAGAGAGAGAGAGAGAGAGAGAGAGAGAGAGAGAGAGAGAGAGGGGGGGGGGGGGGGGAGGAGAGAGAGAGAGAGAGAGACCTGATAAATGAAAAGCTCAAAGCTGTTGCTCAGCCCTCAGGATTCTTCACTTACCATTTTGAAACTATATTTTAGAACCAGAGTGAAGTTATTTCACCAGAGTAGGACTTTTTGCTGTTTCCACTAGTGCCCAGAGACCCCCTTCTTCTTTCCCTGGCCAGTAGTGACCCAGTAGAGAGCTCCTCTCCAAGCCAAAAGGACCCCTCCCCAGGACACCACAGTACTTATGGAATCTGCTCCCCCAAGTCCCACTCAGGAATATTCATCCTTCCCCACTCCCAACCTCCTCTGAGGGTCTGAACTTCTGGACTCTTGATCTCAAAGATTCCTCAGAACTAAAAGAAGGACAATAAGGAAAACAGGCACCAGCCAGGTGTAGGGGCACATTCCTGTATACCAGCTACTCAAGAGGCTGAGGCAGGGTAAGGTTTATGACTTGCTCCATACTTATTGTGGGACCTTAGGCCACTTAGTTGACCCCTGTGTGACTCAATTTATCCGAATCTCTAAAGCCTGGCTCTTAGGGTTTTTCTGAAGATCAAATGAGTAAAACATGCAGAAGTCCTTAAAACAGAGCCAGATACATTGTAAATGTTCAAGAAACTTTATCATCTACTATTATCATTTTAAATCTAGTGAGAGCCCAGTCAATATTCTCTTTGCCATTTTAGAGATAAGGAAAATGAGATTCAGAGAGATTAAGTAATGATCCCACGGTAGGTCACTGAGTTAGGAACTGGTGCAACAGGGATTTATTTGTACCATGGTCTTATTGGCTCTAAGGTCCAGGCACTTAGACACTACTTTATGTTCTGGGAGTTTAGAGGGAGTTCAGAACGAAAGAGGCATCCGCTGTTGCCGGCTAGACTGAAGCTCTTAACCATGGACCAGCAAGCCTGCCTCAAGCCTCTGAAAGTGTTTGTAGCAAATACTTAACTCCAGGCCATCTTTACCCACAAACTGCTCCATTGAGTGGCTGGGGTTCTTCATGCCTCAGTTCTTGGTATTGTTTGGGAAATTAAAGTACATTTGACCGTCAATTTGTGATTACTGTCCTTAAAAAGCCCTCGATGCCTCCCCCCCCCACCTGTTGCAGTTCTTCCCTTTGTTCTAAAGAGTTCACTGTCTTGCCTTCCTTATCTTTCCAGGCTTACCTAGCTGCTAGCCTCCACCTACCCTGTAATTGCCATCTACCCCACCATTCTGGCCACAGAAGATAGTCACTCACTTACATTCAAATCCCTACCCACTTGCCTTTGCTTAAGCTGTGCTCTGGAGGGGAACACTCTTCTCCCTCATTTGAATCATTTTCACACTGTTCAAGGTTCAGCTCACATGCCAGCTCTTCTAAGGTGCCCTCTGTGGCTCCTCCCCTACCAGAACTAACCACTTCCTCTCTGTGGAGCCCCAGAGCTCCACGAGTCACTTTTTAGCAAGCATCCCATGCTACCTTGTATTATTTTCCAGCTGCTTCACATCTACTTTCCCCTTAGGCTTGGTGGTAGTGGGTGTGAAGGTGCTGCCTATTTTTGTCTTTGGGATCTTAGTGTAAGCACAGGGAAGGTGAATAAAAATGTTTAATAAGAATCCAGGAGCCGTCGCGCATGCCTGTAATCCCAGTGACTCAGGAGGCTGAGGCAGGAGGATCTCAAGTTTCAGGCCAGCCTCAGCAACTCAGTAAGGTCCTGTATCAAAATAAAAAGGGCTGGGAATGCAGCTCAGAGGTGGAACGCTTGTGGGTTCAATTCCCAATACGGAAAAGAAAAAGCCATGGAACTGGATTGAAAGTCTGTTAAACATAATTAAGGAAGAAAGTTACTTATGTTTAATCTTCGTTCTTCTAGTCAACAATTTTGAAGACTGAATGTAGATGCACATGTGATTATAAAGAAATTTATGTCCAACTTAGGAAATTTGTAAAATCCAGAAAAATATTAATAACAAAATAAAAGTTATACATAAAATCCTCATTCAACAATTGTTAACATTTTGGCATATCTTCTATAAACATGTCTTTTCTATGTTTATAACTAACTAAATAAAAATAAATAGGATTATATTACATAGGCTCTTTTGTAGCTTTCCTTTCCCATAATATTATATTGTGATTGTTTTTACAGACATTAAATATGCTTTGAAACTGATTTTTTATTTTATCTTTTTGTGTAATTGGGATTGAACCCAGGTGTGCTTTACCACTGATCCACAAACCCAGCCCTTTTTATTTTTTATTTTGAGGCAGGGTTTGCTAAGTGGCTGAAACTGGTCTCAAACTTATAATCCTCCCGCTTCTGCCTCAGGTTTTTTTTTTTTTAAATACATTTTTTAGTTGTAGATGGATACAATTCCTTTATTTTATTTTTATGTGGTGCTGAGGATTGAACCCAGGGCCTCACATGTGCTAGGCGAATGCTCAACCACTGAGCCACAACCCCAGCACCCCCCCCTTTTTTTATTTTTTTTTTTGAGAGAGAGAGAGAGAGAGAGAGAGAGAGAATATTTAATACTTATTTTTTAGTTTTCGGCGGACACAACATCTTTTTTTGTTTTTTTTGTATGTGGTGCTGAGGATCAAACCCGGGGCTTGGTGCATGCCAGGCGGGCACGCTACCGCTTAAGCCACATCCCCAGCCCTGCCTCAGCTTCTTGAGTTGCTGGGATCACAGGTATGCATCACAGTCACGAGGCACTGTCCCCAGGGAAGCCAGTGTTACTGGTCACATGGGATTCCATTTATCTCTGAAAATCTCAACCCCTCTAATGCCTTGTAGAGAACAAGGTGGTAGCCTCAGTGCAGAAGGGCAAGAGACCCCTTCTGGTGGCCATGGGATTGCAAACCCCAAGCATCCACTTAATTATTATCCCCCAAAGGAACTGTCCCTCCATCGCCCCACCCCCTACCCCCACCATCCCCACTGCTTCCATGTTTCACCAGGGTGTTCTTTCAAATCCCCTAATGATGTTACTGCTTCTTTAAAAGTTTCCTGAGTTTCTTGGTTAAATCAGTCAAGATGGAGAAAGGGACAGGATTATCCACATGCTCTGGTGTTTACATTTTGCTTTTCTACCTCGGGCCTTGTTAAGCTGCCTTACCTGGGTGCTAGGAGAAATGGCTCTCATGGTGGCAGGGTCAATGTGGTCGGTTCCAAATCTGCACCATTCATGCCCCGGCATTTGCCCAGAGCTGGGGAAATCTGGAAGGGAAATGTCCTATCTTCCCTATGGTCCTGCTCAGCCCACCCTTTATAATCCTGAGCCTAACAGTTTTCCAACATCCTCATCTTCACAGTGGATAATGATGTTCATTCCCAATCCTCTGAGCTTAGCAGAGGCCCAGACTCAACAAAAGGCTCCTTTCACCTTCCTGTTTACTCTATGGAAATCCACAGTGTTCTTAGTGGGTTCTAGAGCGTGGGTGTGTGGGCAGGATGAGGACAGGAAAGGAAAGGAGCTGGGAGTTAGGTGAGGGACTGGCTAGGAACGACCCTGTAAAGAGTTTGTGTTTGGGCTGGAGTTGTGGCTCAGTGGTAGAGCACTTGCCTAGTAGTATGTGTGAGGCACTGGGTTCGATCCTCAGCACCACATAAAAAATAAAAATAAAGATCCACTGCCAACTAAAAAGCATATTAAAAATCAAAAGAGTCAGCTTTCTGATACTGTAACAAATAACTGAGATAATCAATTTATAAGGGTTTTTTTAGACTCATGTTTCAGAGATTCCTGTTCATGATCAATTGGCCCCATTGCTTTTAAAAATTTTTTTAAAAAAATATTTATTTTTTTAGTTGTAGCTGGACACAATACCTTTATTTTATTCATATATTTTTATGTGGTGCTGAGGATTGAACTCAGGGTCTTGCAAGTGCAAGGCAAGCGCTTTACCGTGGAGCCACAACCCCAGTCCCCCCCATTGCTTTTGAGCCTGTGGCAAGGCAACACGTCTTGGCAGGGAGTACATTGCAGAGCAAAACTGGATGAAAGTGAAAGACAGGAAGAAAAGGGGGCTGTTCATCGCATGTTCTCAGTGACCTGAAGATCTCCCTCTAGGCCTCACCTCCTCAGGCACCAAGCTTTTAACACATAGGGCCTTGGGGGGACATTCCAGATCCAAACTATAATAGAGTTTTAATTTTATTTTCCAAGCAATGGGGAGTCATCCAACATCTATCTATCTATCTATCTATCTATCTATCTATCTATCTATCTATCTATCTATCTTGTCGCAGTCTGGCTGGGCACAAATAACTGAGCCGCCACGAAGCACTTGTAGGTTCAAACAGCAACTCATTATTCCCAAACTCTCACGGGCACTCCACACACGCTCCCTGGAAACCCTCTCACCCTCCACCGGCTCTGCGCCCACTCCCCCGAACCCCGTGAGAACTCAACGGGAACTCCAAAGTAGCGGGCACCCCGGAGGCAGCAAGAGCCGCCCAATTGCCGGACAGCAAAGGTCTATATACAACTGAATACACAGCTTAATTTAACCATCATCATCTCAATGGATCGCTGGCGTCACCTCTCAACCACTCCCTTCTGGCAAAATGCCATGCCTTATCCTGACTGGGCTGTGGCCCTCAACATCATCCATCCATCTATCTATCTATCTATCTATCTATCTATCTATCTATCTATCTATCTATCATTTATCTATCTGGTACTGGGGATTGAACCCAAGGGTGCTTAAGCACTGAGCCACATCGTTATCCCTTTTTAAAAAATATTTACTTTTTAGTTATAGGCGGACACAATATCTTTATTTTTACGTGGTGCTGAAGATCGAACCCAGTGCCTCACGCAGAGTAGGTGAGTGCTCTACCTCTGAGCCACAACCCCAGCCCACATTCTTAGCCCTTTTTATTTTTTATTTTGAGACAGGGTCTTATAAAGTTGCTTAGGGCCTCACTAAGTTGCTGAGGTGGCTTTGAACTTGCAGTCCTCCTGCCTCAGATTCTCAGGTAGCTGGGATTACAGGCATGAGCCGCCACATCTGGCTAAGAAAAACAGCTACTAATGGTGAAGAGGATGAGTTGACAGGCGGGACCCTGGTGACAGGGCCTGAAATAGGACAGGATGTGGGAACGAATAGGGGGTGGATTCCAGAAAAAAAAAATCAGAAATTAGAAAGCCCTGTGTTTACTGTGGAGTTTGCATGTGGGAGATGGGGAAGGCAGCATGTAGGTCAGGAGCTCAGGTGAATGGCAAGTGTCCGCATCCAGGACGGAGATTCTGGCAAAGGAGGGTGTGGAGATGATGAGTTCCAGGCTTGTCACGCTAAAAATGAGGTCGCTGTGGGACAGCATTTCCAATGGCTGGAATGTTCAAATTCTAGACTGGGGACTTGAGAAAGGGAATGGGATGCAGAGAGGGATCATCAGTACATTCTACCTGAGGGCAGATGTATAATTATTAATAACAATACCAGGGCTGGGGATATAGCTGAGTTGGTAGAGTACTTGCCTTGCATGCACAAGGCCCTGGGTTCAATCCCCAGCACCACGCACACACACACACACACACACAACAATACCAGCAGTTATGTTACAGGACAGGTGCTGTTTTGTGCTCTTCACATGTGTGGATTGTTTTATTCTTACCACAATTTTTTGAGGTTAAGTATTAGTGTTAGCCCAAATACAGAAGAGGAGTCTGAGGCACAGAGAGAGTTAAGTAACTGTCCTAAGGTCTTGTAGCATACAGGAAAAGCTGTCAGAGCTTGGTACCTGCTCCATGCTATTAACCTCTGTGAGCACAACCTGGGAAGAGGGGTTTATAAGACAGAAGACTGAGACCTGGAGAGCTGGGGCTGGGGATGTGGCTCAAGCGGTAGCGCGCTTGCCTGGCATGCGTGCGGCCCGGGTTCGATCCTCAGCACCACATACCAACAAAGATGTTGTGTCCGCCAAGAACTAAAAAATAAATATTAAAAATTCTCTCTCTTTCTCTCTGTCTCTCTCTCTCTCTCTCCTCTCTCACTCTCTCTTTAAAAAAAAAAGAGCTAAAGAAATGAAAGAGTAGGTAGAAAAACCAAGCAACTAGGAGGCCATGGGGGTGGGAGTAATTTCTTAGAGGCATTAATAGGATCTGGGGCCATGAAGGGGCCAAGAAGTATGGACAAGCAAAAGGCCCATGAGTTAAAACAGTGAGGTGCCAGTGCCTCCCATTGAGAGCTGCCCCTGGAATGATGGGGAAGAAGGCCCAATTGTAGGAAGCTGAGGAAACGGGGAGCATATAAGTGGGCACATCTTGGAGGGTCTATTGATGAACAAGGAAGATAGCAACAGGGCAGTAGTTTGACAGCAAGGCCTCCTCGAATGTTGGTAGGTCTGAAACAGGAAGAACAAGAAATAAGAGTCTTCTGAGGCAGACAGGAGGTTTGGCTAGAAAGCAATAGGGACGTCTCACCCTCTGAGAAGAGCACAGATGGTAGGGACCTGAACCAGGCAGGAGCTGGGGGATAGACGGAAGTGGAGGGAAAGGAGGGACTGATAAACAGGACTTGGAAACCGACAGAATGTCCAGGAAGGGGTGGGGTAAAAGGTTGAGGCTTCCCACTTCTGAGCCAGAGTGGCACTGAGACAAGAAGGAGGCTTGGGACAGAATAGCTGTAAGTGTGCTTTTAGCTTCCTTCAATTCCTGGTGTCCAAAGGATTCTCAGGTGGAGAAGCTGTGCCAGTTGGCATGAGGGGCTGGAGTGTGGGAGGGAGATCAGGCCTGGAACCCTGGGGGCTCAGAGGCAGCCGTTGGAGGTGGGAGAGGTTACACAAGTGGTAATACACTCGTGGTGATTACAAGAGATAATACCCATAAACTTACACAAGCAAGAGTGTCTATCACAGAGACTGGTTTTATTGATGACTATAATGATATTTGTACATTTTATGAGCAATTCAGTGGCAGGTGCAAACAGGGAAATCTCCAAGTTCACAGATGCATTTTTGCAGTCTTGAAATGCCAAAGTGACAGGGATGAACCCCGGGGGGATCTTACCAGTAAGCAGAAAAGTGGCAGATGAACTGCACACAAGACAGGAGAGGAGTCAGGAGTCAGCAGAGAGGCATGGGTCACTCCCTCTAGAATAAGAATCTCTAATCTGGGGTCTAGGGATCATCTCCTGGACTTTTGAGGTTCCCAGAAATTGAATACACATCCAAGTGAAGGAGCACCAGCAAAGGAACGCAGGAGATTCTCAGAGGGGTATGAGAACCTGGTCCTGGAGCTCAGCTCAACATGCTAACCTAATATTGGGCCTCTGAGGTCTCTCCCTGTTTCTCCAGGTTCCCAACTTGCTGAAATTTACCCTTGACATGCAAATGATGGAAATACATTGGTGTCTGTGGTACTTTGGTTTGTGGTTTTTTACCATCAGATGATTCTGTGGCTGAGTATGTTGATTCTTCTCAGGAAGGCTAGCAGTTTGCAAGGCTTTAGAGGAGAGGAGAGGGAGCTATTCCTCTGAGTCCCTGCCTAGAGGGGCAAGTGGGTCTCTAAGACAGGCTTTCCCAGAAGGGTCCTAATCCTTTGAAAATTGTTAGGAGACAGAGCTGGAATTGATCTGGCCTTCACCCTCCTCAGATTCCTAAGTAGTTCCTCTTGCTTGGTAGTCACCCCCTGCCCCATCCTACCACCACTAAACTGGAGTTGGAAACCAAAGCACGTGGAAAAAGAACAGCCAAAGTAGTTTTCCCGTTTATTAAACAAATCTTTCTAGGGCTCAAAAGTCCCTTAAGTGAGGAGGTGGGCGCCAGAGAAGAGAGAGGTTGATGGCAAGTGGTACCCGACAGTGTGAATGCGGAATAGCTTTGATTTCCTGCCCCACCCCACCATCTCCTCTGACCTCAGCGGTTTGTTTTCCTTGCCAGGGCCCTAACTCCCAGGGAGCCGTCCCTCCCCCACACTCCTCCTGTCCCCAGCCCCAGGTTTGCGTCCACATGCTGCACCCTTACTGGGGTTTCTGGGCTACACCTCCAATCTCATGGATCAGCTCTGCTCCTAGGCTCCCCCCATCCAAGTTTCCGAGGTTGTGTGTCTCCCCTCCCCACCACCTCCACGCGCTGCTCCCTTACGGGGAGGGGTAGTGCGCTCCGCACCCCGCTCTAACCGGGAGACTGAGGCTCCCTGCGAGCCAGGGAATCATGCAGCTGGTGTGGGGTGGACACGGAGGGGATTGTCCTGATCTTCACCCGGTACCCCCAGCCTCCCGCAACCGCGCTGGTTTGGGGACCCCCATTTCTGCTTCCCTCTTCTCTGGAGAGGGGTCGGGCACCCGGGAGGGTCTGGGGGCACCTCACCCTGGCTCCCGCCCCCCTTGCAGCCCCGCTCCTCCCTGCACGGCCCCACTTGTGGCCCCGCCGGCAGCCGCGCAGGGACAGCTGCATTTCTCGCCGCCCGCCGCTAGGAAGCTGGCCTCGCCTCGCATTCTCCGCCTCCCCGCGCCCAGCCGCGCCGCGGAGCCCGGCCCGCCGCCGCCGCCGCCGCCGCCGCCGCCGCCGCGGGATCGCCGCCCCTCCCCCGCCCGCCGGCGCGCCCGGCCCCACCGGCCCGCGGGCAGCGGAGGCGCGCGGCGGCTGCTCGGTAAGACCCTCCTTCGTTCTCGCCGGCTTCCGCCCGGGCCTGGGCGTGGACCCCACCGGGCGCCCCGCGCAATCCCGGTCCCGGCCCGGCGGCCCCACCTTCTCGCGGACCCAATGCCTAGGCGCCGCCGCGAGGGCCCGGCCGTCGCGAGTTTGATTCCCCGTGCTGTCGCCGCGGCTTCCCCGGAGCCCGCGCCGCGCCAGTCGCGTGTGGCAGGTCCCCGCCCGCCTCTCCTTCCCGAACCCCACCTCATCCCGGGCCCTGATCGCGGGGGGCGTGCGGGCACCTGGGGCTGGGAGCTCGGCGCGCTATCAGAGGGGTGGTCGCCGGCCGGCGCCGCGGGGGAGGAAACGGAGGCCTCCCGGAGCCGGCGCCGCCTGAGTCCCCTCTCCCGCCGCTCCCCCTTTTGTGTGGGCGCCCCTCCGCGTTTTGTCCCGGCCTGGGGGTGCAGGCAGGGCGGCGACTGTAGGCTGGGGTGCCGGCTGGGAGCAGAGCTCCTTTTAGGGGGAGGGGAGACTCGCTTCCTGCTCCCGCCGATGTCACAGGTCGGCTTAGCCGTTTCTGGTCCCACCCCGTCCCCTGGGAGCTGCATCTCCCGGAGACCGGGCTAGGGAAAGTTCAGAATGCGCTGTCCCCGCCCCTGCTGCCCCCCATCCCGCCCCTCTGGCTCTTAAGTGCTCAGGGCGCTACGCTCCAGGGGGTTGGCGGTTGCCTTGATTCCTTCTGTCCTCTTCATTTTCTCTTGTGCATTGTTGCCATGCACCCAGCATTGGCTTAGCCATTTCATTTCCTCTTTTAAAAAGTTTTAACTCCAAGAAAGGAGCTAAATTCCAGGAAGGAATTTGTTTTAAGGGGAGGGAGGTTTTAGATTTTCCTTCCTTTGGTGGCAGTAGAGATTGAAGGGACTAACTGGGAGTTTAGAATAAGACGTCTCAGAGGTGATACTGGATAGAAGACCATCCATCCCACGCCCTACCTGCTCCTCAGGCAGCAACAGAGAGTTGGGGATAAGCCTTTCCCTTGGTTAACTTGCAGCCACCTGACCCAGGAGAAAGGATGATCTGGGCCTCACAGACCATTTCTTTATAGCTTGGTGGAGTTAGCCTGGTGCCTGAAGGAGGTGAGTGGGAATTCTCTGATGGAGGAAGTCATCTCATCTCTCTGCTTGGCCCCTGCTGGAACAAGTGTGAATTGGGACCTCCCTTTGAATGGAGAGTGATATCTCGGGTATGGGATCATCTCTCATCCAACAGGAAGCTGGAGGATGTCTGCAGAGGGGTTGGGTTTGAACTTCTCTGTCTACTTTCTGCCACTGGAAGGAGCAGGAGGCAGGGGAACAGATCCTGGACAGCTAGGATAGCCCAGATATGGTGAAATGACTACGGGGAAGGGAGGAATTAAAGCTAGAAAGTTAGGGTCATGGGTCTTGTTGAGAATCTGGTGAATGTTCTACCCTCTTATCCCCAAATCATGCACACATGCAGGATTCTGATTAGATCCTTACTCTAGAGTTTGTGGTCTAGCCTAGTCCATTTGAAACAGTTCCCTCCTGCTGCTGGAAGTGAATAATCCCAGGGTGCAAAAAGTATACCTCTTGTGAGGTCTTTTCTCATGACCTTGCCATGCAACTTTGGACTTTGGGGACCTGGAGGTTCTGGTTTGGCTCCCAGCTCCCTACAGCTAGCTAGAGGATGGGGACAGCTGAGGTGATCGTTCTCCAGGGGCTGAGTTTGCTGTCTTTGTGGTGTGGAGGCCCTGGGCTGGGGCAATTGGGCTACTAAATTAGAGCAAAATAAATGCACTAGTGTGGGGTGGGTATACTGGGGTTTTAACTAGGTGCAGGAGCTAGGCCCTCTAGGAGCCCCTTCACATCTTGGGGAAATGGTGTTGAGGTGCCTAGGTGGAGAGTGCTAAGTGTCAAAGACTGTCAGCCAGTGGTAATGCATGCCTGTGATCTCAGCAGCTCAGGAGACTGAGGCAGGAAAGAGGATTTTGAGTTCAAAGCCAGCCTCAGCAACTTAGTGAGGCCCTGAGCAACTTATTGAGACTCTGTCTCTAAACAAAATATTTTTTAAATATTCTGGGAATGTGGCTCAGTGGTTAAGTGCCCCTGGTACCAAAAAAAAAAAAAAAAAAAAGTGAAAGACTTTCTTAAGGAGACCTTGGGGCAGAATTGCCCAAGAATAGGCTTCCTTCCATCCCTCAGGATTTTATAAGGCAAGTAGAAGCCAGAGACAGTGCAGCCCGAAGGCCTGGCCTTCCTTTTCTTTCTTACCCACAGCTCACTAGGCCCTAGACTGTGGCACAGGTGTTTGTGGAGTCTGCACTTGCTTGGGATCTAGAAGAGCCTTTAGGAGGGTCTGCTTTGTGTAACTTTTCTGCCTTGGTATTGATAAGCCCTCCTTCATCTCAAGTCCCTCCCATCCCCCCGACTACAGCAGCTCATGGGGACTTCTCTGTTGAACTATTGAACACAGTGTTTGGCATATGGACCACTCACTCCAGTTTCTTCCTTGAGCCTATTCTACAGTTACTCTTTCTGGCACTAAACAACAGAGCTGGGAGTTTTTAGAACCCTTGGGCACAGGAAACTGGGCTTCAGACTGGGATCACTTCTGACTATACAAAGTGACCTGAAGGAGGGGGTGTCTCTGGTCTGCTGTCTCCTACACTTATGGGAAGTAAGAGCCTTAAAGGACCCTGGAGAAGGCATGGTGGCACATTCCTGTAATTCCAGTGACTTGGGGGGCTGAGGCAGGAGCACTGCAAGCTTGAGACCAGCCTTGGTGACTTAGCAAGGCCCTAAGCAACTTAGCAAGACCCTGTCTCAAAATAAGAAAATAAAGCCGGGCACGGTGGCTCATGCCTGTAATCCCAGTGGCCCTGGAGGCTGAGACAGGAGGATCACGAGTTCAAAGCCAGCCTCAGCAATTCTGAGGCCCTGAGCAACTCAGTGAGACACTGTCTCTAAATAAAATACAAAATAGGCTGGGGATGTGGCTTAATGGTTGAGTGCCACTGAGTTCAATCCCTCGTACCAAAAATATAAAATAAATAAAGAAAAAAGAAAAGAAAAAGGGCTGGGGATGTAGCTCAGTGTTAAAGAACCTCTGGGTTCAAAATAAATAAATAAAAAAGGGCACTGGCAAGGGCTGTCCAGTGGTCCTGACTTTGGATTTGGAAGTCATCTTAGTAGCACTTAAGATGGCAACCACTGCGAATTCATCTTCCCCAGTGTGTGACTTCTGTGGCTCTTGCTGCTGTGAGTTGGTGACCTCTGTGTTGGCTCACTCTCCTCCCCTATCTGCCTGCTTCCAACCTCTTGGATGTGTCAGAACAATATAATGGACTCTTAATGATGCCTTTAAAGTTCTTATCTTTAAAACAGGTCATAAATAATAAATGCAATAACAATGCTTATAAACATAAATCCTTTCTCATACAATGTGATCACTGCATTTCTATTATGACAGCACCAAAGGTTTTTAAGGAATTTTTGGTGGGATATGAAAGATCTAACTCTAGTGGTCTAACCTGCACACCAAGGAAGCAATCTAGCCATTTTGTGCCCATTTCCATCAGGCTTTAGTGGTTTTTTGGTTTCCGTTTGTGTGTGTGTGTGTGTGTGTGTGTGTGTGTGTGTGTGTTGGGGATTAAACTCAGGGTCTGTGTGTGTTCTACCACTGAGCTCTCGTCAGCCCCACAGCTTAGTAGTTTAGGGCATAGGATCTGAAGTTAGGGCTCCCCAGGTAGAATCCCAGCTCTTTATCTTACTCTAAATCTTTGTAAGTGCCTCATGTTGGAAGTATTCATGCTTAGAAGGAGTTGAAAGAGATCTGAAAAGTAAGCTGTCATTTGTTAGAAGCTATTGTTATTATTATTATTATTATTATTATTATTTTTGCATGTGGTGCAAAAGTTCGGAGATTTGTTATTAAAGAAAACCTTTGGTCAAAACCATATAGATGTAGTAGCATGGACCCAATATCAAAATTAAAAAATAAAGCCAGGTGCAGTGCCCCACACCTGTAATCCCAGCTACTCAGGAAGCTGAGGCAGGAGGATCTAAAGTTTAGGGCCAGCTTGGGTAACTTAGTGGGACCACTTCTTTAAACAAAATATACAAAATGCTGGGGGTGTAGCTTAGTGGTACAGTGCCCCTGTGTTCAATCCCAGTACTGCAAACAAATAAATAGTAAATAAAAATAAAAAGGGCTGGTGATGTAGCTCAGTGGTAGAGTACCGCTGGGTTCAATTCCCAGTATCACACATACACACACACAACCCAACCAAAACAAACAAGATACTGTAGTAGCTGAGGCTGGCTTTGGAGCGATGGGAGGAGGTGGGGAGAGGCTCTTGAATGAGGTGGTGTATGCAGGGGGCAGGTGTTGAAATGTCAGGGCTGAGAGCTAAGCATCTTTAGGAGTGCAATGACTCAGCAGTTGTAGCCCTCCTGTGGAACCAACTCTCCTCCCCTTTCTTGGAGACTAGGGTGCATGGGAATAATGCTGACGTTGGTCCAGAGGGACAGGGTGCCTAGTGAGGGGATGGGGGAGACCCAATATACAGTCTAGTGGAAGCGGGTGGTGAGGGGTTTCCATGGGAGACTGGGCTTGGGAAACCTAATTCCAACACTCAAAGAGAGGTCAGATCACTGCTGTGGATGGACCCTGTCCCTAGTGCTTCCATGGATTAGCTCATTTAAGCCTCACAAGACCCTCTGAGGTACATCCATTTGTCAGATGAAGAAACAGAAACCTAAGAGACATCAAGAGGTTAAATAACTTGCCGCAGGTCATGGAGGTAGAAGGTGGCAGAGGCAGAATTTGGAATTCAAGTGGCCTGCTTTAGGCTCACACCCTTTCAGACGTTCTTGAAGAGGCCTTTGCCAAACTGTGGTGTCTCTGGAAATGGGGGGCTGTGCTCTGTTAGCCAACTGTGCTGCCGATGGGGGCAGTGTTAGGTGTGTTCAGGGTTCAGGAACAGGACTGGAGGGTTCCGCTGAATACAGTCTGTTGAGCCACTGACCAAGTGCTGGGCACTCTGCTGATGTCTGACCCAGGGCACAAAGGTCACCCTGAAGAGGCCTGTAGTTCAGAAGCAAGACAAACAATTTAGCCTAGAGTTCCAATCATCATGGCAAGTGCTGTGACAAGATGAAGCCCTGGGGCTGGGGATGTGGCTCAGTGGTAGTGCACTTGCTTAGCCTGTGTGGACATCTTGGGTTTAATTCCCAGTGCCACAAAGAAGAAAAAAACCCAATGAAGCCCTGAAGAATGGGCTACTTTGAAGAGGAACTGGAGCAAGGAAGGCTCCTGAAGAAGGGGGCACTTGAACTGGGTGAGTAAGATGGCTTCTGTCTTCTAGGTTCTTTGGCCACAGGAGGACATAACTCTCCTGCTCCATGAACTCCGAGTAAAGTGGAGTGGCCCATGCGTGGGCCTCAGAGGAGGTCAGGTTTTCTTGATCCTGCAGCAACCTTGGCTGGGTGAGGCAGGAACTGGGCAGTGTGGTCAGCTTCCTCCATGCCTTTGTGGTTCTTAATAGCTGAGTTGTCACTGTCACCTCCTGCGCTGAAGAAACAGAAGTCTCTTCAGGGTTGCCACTCAGAAGGCAGTGATTCACTCTTGTCTCTCTGCGCCCTAGAAGAAGAACCCGAGGCAAATGCATTTAAACTGCGGAGGAGGGACTCAAATTGAAGATCTGAGGAGGACGTTCCAGAGAGGATGTGAGATGTAAGACAAGTGACTCATAGGAGCAGAGGGGAATGGCCTCCCCACGAAGGTCTTTGGAAATGGAACGAGTTTCGTTTATCTTTGTGGCTTAAGAGGTTTGTTTCCTCTGGAGTCAGGAAGATGAAGTAGAGGCCCCTAGAGGTGCGTGTCAGCTCAGTGATGAGGGATAAAAGGACATGAAGTTTTGGACTAGAAGGTGGCTTACATCTGGCCCAAGCCCTCATTTGACCATGAAGTGACCAAAAAAAAAAAAAAAAAAAAAGCACAGGAACATTGGGTGGCCCATCATCTTCTCAGCAGCTGGGGCTCTGGCCCTGAGTGAATCCCAGCCAGTGGGGGTACTCACAGGAGGGACCCACAGCTTTCCAGGATGAGATCCAAACCTTGGTAGAAGAGAGACAGGAGAACTGGAAGTAGTTGAACATTTCTCTGGGTTTTAGCTTCAAAAAGCATCCATTCCCTCTCAGAAGACATTTCTGTGAATGGCGTTCCCAGGTGGACCAGCACCTTCTGGCCCATCACCTACAGGACCTATAGGCAGTAAACCCAGTAAACTTTGTTGAATGAATGAATAAACAGCAGATAATCCAAGGTATTTCTCTTTGACCATATGCTTGCTAGGCCAATGCACTTACCCTTCCTATTCTTTTTTTTTTTTTTTTTGCTTAAATCAACTGTGAAATCATTTTGTAATACCTTCAGCAACAAGGAGAGGGGCGAACAGCTATGCAGAGGGGCAAGGGTAAGATTACCATTCTTTCTTAAGATTCATAATTCTTTTAAAGATCATCAAGGGCTGACATGTACATTAATAATGGCTTTTTCTTTTGTTGTTGTTGTTGTTCCAAGCACAAAAGTAAAAAGGCTTCAAAATTTAGGGGGGAAAATGTACGACCATCTCAACTGCATTCGATAAGATGGCTCCAGAGGTCTCAGAAGAGAGCAAGCTTGCTCTCAGAAGGGACTCTGATTAAGATTGAATCAAATATGAACACATGCTGGACAAGGAATTTAAAATACCGGGTGGTGAACTCTAGCTCCCAGGATGAATTTAAATTGACTTGTGCAAATTAAAGAGAAGTAGCAGAAACCACCATGGCAAAAGCTCTTGCTTCCTCCTCTAGCCCTACGACACCCCATTCATTAAGGAGGCATTTGGTTTTAGGAGGGAGCCTGCCAACCTTTGTATTTTTCCAAAGCTGGATTTGGAGCTCTGCTGAGATGAAGATGCTCTGTGGTCATGTAGGGTGATCCGGCTCAGGAAATGGCTTCACTTTGTTCAGGTCTGAGATTAGTTTCAGTTTCAGCTTGTACCAGGAGCTGAGAGCTGATGAGAGCCAGGGGAGGGATGAGCTGGGAGAGAGTTTCACTGCGGGCTGTGTGGGCAAGTGGCAAGGTGGGTGGAGAGGGAACTCCTGTGCTGAGCAGGGAGAGGAAGGAGGCGAATCCCAGATGGAGCTGGGGAAGGCAGCGATTGAGTGAGCCTCGGAGGCTAGGCTGGGTGGTGGAGCGTATGAGGATATCAGGTGTGCCTAGGACAAAACCCCACGTGATTACAGGACTACTGAGCCGTGGCTAGGAGGTCACAGGGAAGTCTTAATACACAGATTACCTGGGAGAGGGTAGATTTTCCAAGAGCAGCTGTAGACGGGAAAGGAAAGCAAACTGCACCTGGCACAAGACCAAATACATTTTGTGCTGGCATCTTATAGACTGGCCACCAAAATGAGCAGCATTTTCTTGCATTTGGCTTTCCTTAAAAAAAAAAAAAAAATGAAAGTTTGAGAACCGGTCGTTGTGAACTTGCAGACCTTTGCATGTTGGTGCACCCTCAAAGAACTTCAAGCTGTCATTTTTCCTGGTTGGGGCCAGTCGGGTTGCTTCACAGGGCATCATTACCCCAGAAAATCAGTGGTTTTCCTCCCCTGACTGGTTCTGGGTGAGGCATACACAGATGTTTCATTCCATCTTAGCAGAACTAGAGCATCATTGCATTGGATGTTTTGAAGTCATAAATTTATTTTACTTCTAAAGGAGAGGAACCCCGAATTTTAAAGCCTGAAAGGATTTTGAAGATTTTTTTCAGTCTGCTCCTAGAGGAATTTGTGGTCCCGGGTCATTAAGCACCTTGAAAAGACGCATGGTATGTGGTTAAGAGCACAGAATCAGACTCCCTGTGTTTGAATTCAGCCTCTGCTAGTTGTGTATATTGTAAGTTCTCAATGTTAATGTTATTATCATTACTTTAAATTTTTTTTTTCATGAAATTGCATGGCTACTTAGTGATAGAGCCTGGGCTGTAGTGCTAATTTTTTTTTTTAAGAATTTCAATGTTTTTTTTTTAATATACCTTTATTTTGTTTATTTATTTTTATGTGGTGCTGAGGATCAAACCCAGTGCCTCACAAGTCCGGGGTAAGCACTGTACAGCTGAACCACAACCCCAGCCCCTTATGGTGCTAAACTTTTTTTAATCCTAGTTCTCTCCTGCATGACCATAAAGTGATTTTACCTTAGTTATGAAACATATGAAGAGCTTTATGAAAGTGTTTGTGCAGAAGACTTCTAATGAATGCTCATAAAAGAACTAGAAGAAACGGGAGTAAGCCCTTTTTTAGGTATACTTAGTCTCTGGACATGAGGGTATATGTTTACCAAATCATTTGCTTCCACATATATCATTCACTAGCATTTAGAGGTCTTCTAAGTGCCACATTAGTTGTCTCTGCTGGAAAGTCTGGGTGTTTCTAGATGTTTTTGTTGAGGAGGAGTTCTCAAATTGGAAACATCCATTTCCATGAGTAGCAATGGCAAAGCAGACTTTTGAGTGTAATGGAAATATTCCTGTAACTTGGCTGCAATGTATCAAGGGTGAAGACAGTGCAGATGCTTTAAAAAATATATATGGGCTTGGCAGAAGTCCACCAGTCTTAGACCATGCCTACTCAAATGTGTTCCCAAATGATTTGCATTGACCTTTTGTAAAATTGCTGACAGCCCAGGAGCCTCCCAAGGGAGCTGTTTTAGACTGAAACAGTGTTGGAGCCGATGTAATCCCTGGTCTTGAGCAGTCTTAGACACCTTTGATGGGGTGGCACCCTTTCCCTGAGGATGTTTTGGAGTGTTTTCTTGGGAATATGAAAAAGAAGGGAAATTACTTTTGTTTGGCAAATCCTGCATCATTCCCTTGAGATTCTGACTCTCTTTAGGGGATGTGGAATTGAAAGCAGTTTTGGATGCAGATCCATGGGACGGCTCAAGTTTCCATGCCTGAAGGAGGGAGCGTGTTATAGTGTGAAATTTGTGAGCGTGCAAATTAAAGTCCATGACCAGAGATCTAGTCTTAGCTCTGCTGTGTGGGCAGGTCACTTAACTTGTTAATTTGTACTTTTCTTGAGGCTAGTCTATGGTTTTACCCCTTTACAGCAAGGGACTTTTGAACATGTCTGTTAAATAGAGCTGCAAATCATGATCCCAACTGCACAGGGTTGTTTTAACAGTCTAGTAATAACAGCTGATATTTATTGCATGCTTATTGCACGCCAGTCAGTTGCCTAAGCATGTAGGAATATTAATGGAGTTAATCAACTTTCTAGGAGATAGTATTACCACCACTTTACACAGGAGGAGACTGAGGCACCCAGAGATTAAGTGAACTTGCCTAAGGTCATACCACTAGTTAGCTGAGGAAGTGGGCTTTGAACTCAAAAATTCGGCAACTAGGTCTGTGTGTTCACCAGAGTGCTCTGTAACACTGTAGTGTTGCGATTCTTCTGTGACTGTTATTCTTCTTACTGGACAAGCTGAGGGAGGGATAAACTGAGCCTGCAGGCAGATTAAGTGTACAGATCACAGTGTTGGAACGAGGAGACAGAGCATCTGAGAGCTTATTTTGGAGTTATAGTGAAACAGCTGTTTCTAAGTTTGGGACAGAGCTGAGGAGATTCAGCAGGGACAGAGGACATTTTCTGGGTGGGTTTTTACTATCTGCTGGGAGGGATTGCATGCCTGTGGCTTTCAAAGCTGCACATCCCCTTCCCTCCTATCCCATTTTTATTGGAAACCTATCTTTTTTTTTTAAAAAAAAATATATAATATATATATATATTAGTTTTAGGTGGACACAATATCTTTATTTTTATGTGATGCTGAGAACCGAACCCAGTGCCTCATGCATACTAGGCGAGCGCGCTACCATTTGAGCCACATCCCCAGCCCCTGGAAACGTGTCTTTAAACCATGACTTGACCCCAGCGGCAGCATTGGTGGGAACATAAAAAATGGCCAAAGATAGTGAATGCTTGAGACAGGAGGGGAAAGGTGAAGGGTGGGATTCTAGTGGCGTTTCTGTTAAGTCCATGTGGGGGGTGAGCCATGAAGTAGCTTGTATTCTACAGAAGGTTGGGAACTTGGGTGACTTCCCTTTTTCTAAGGAGTTGATTTAATAAGAGAATGAATCATCCTATTAGTTTTCATCCTGAAAGAGAGAGAGAGAGAGAGAGAGAGAGAGAGAGAGAGCCAGCCAAGTGACAGGGCATTTGACTGAAGCCAGAGCCTTCTATACCTGCCTCTTAGGGTGGGTACCAGGTTCCTGGTGGCTTGTACCAAGGGTGGGGTCCCTCCAGGGGCTTTCAGAAGGGTTTCCAGCTTCCGTCACTGCCGCTCTCAGCCCTCTTCATCCTGGTGAGGTTCTGGGACCTTAGGCCTTAAAGGGATACACAGAGGGGATGCATCTTTAAAAGTAGCCTGCTGGTGAAATTCATCCTCAGCCATGGTCATGTTGAAGACATTAGCATAAAAACTTAGCCCATAAGACTAAACAATTGAAAATAGTTCTGGACTTTCTTGGATGTGAATGATCACTCATACCCAGGGTCCTCTTTGTGACATCTGTGGGGACATCTGGTTCTCTTCCAGGACTCCAGCCATGGGCCTTCCAGCCTGGCCAGCCCACCTCAGGTTTGCTGGGAGGATGGGAGCACAACCTTTGCTGACCTTTCTATAGGCCAGTGACCTTAGCGTGGATTCTGAGCCGAGGCTGGGGCTCCCCAAGGGACTTGAATACTGCCCAGGAGGGAGTGCGTGCAGGAGAAATCTCAGCCCAACCTGGGCCCCAGGCTCCATTAGGAACGTTAATAAGATGGTCCTTTTTTCAGACTCTGATTTCTGGTCATGCATGTCTGCTTACTTTTCTTGACAGTATCCCTTTCCTCCTGTTTGCCTGTTTTCTTCCTGCCCCGACCATCAGCAGCAGCTACGGTTATTAGCTCCCTTTTGGAAGAGGACAAATTCTGTATCAAGCATTTTATTTATGTAATTTAATTTAGTCTCTACACCCGCTCGAAGAGCCAGGGATTATTATCTTTGGGGATCTGGGAACTGAGCCTGAGTAACTTGTCCAAGTAACATATCCACTTACTGGATGGGATCGCTTGTTGTTGTTGTTTTAAACTTTTGTTGAGATAAATTTCAGACCTACACAAAAGTAGAGGGTCTAATATAGTAAATTTCTATGTACCCATCCCCGAGCTTCTTCACTCCTTATGGAGAAGCCCGAGCAGACCACGTGGGGTGAATTAGAAGAAGGTCCCTTCCTCCAGGGCCCACAGCCTGGTAAGCAGAGTGTGGGCTGGATTCCTGCTCTGTTGGCTCCTCTGGAGGGGCACCTTGTGCAGCCAACAGCCTGCACAACTGTCTACAGTGACCCTGCCTGCCTAACTTTTCCTCTTCTTAACTAGCTTTTGGCATAAGAAAAGGAGACTATGTAGCTAGACACTTGACAAAGTGATGACTTCTCTGGTCAATTCTCAGCTATGTGGGTTGATGGGGGGAAAATTCAGAAGTTGAGGACCTTTCCACTTAAAAATTAAGCAGGGAGATGATCCCAGAAGAAGAATTTCCTTCTGTTGCAGAGGAGGGTGGAGGCAGATGCAGCGTGTCTTTCGCTGTTCGCATTTTCTACAGCCTCATACTCTCTTGACAACTTCTCCTTGATGTCTTCCCCCTCTGACCTGTGCCCAGGGCCAGGGAAACACTTTGCAGCCACAGCCATGAGGCTGGGAGAGGTGGAGTCCAGGGTGGGAAAGCCTGGTGTGAACTGCTCTTGGCTGCCACCTTCCTGGAGTCCTTGGGACACGCTGTCTTTGCCTCCTGTAACTTGGCATATCTCAGGACTCTGTCAGCTAGGGGTCCTATGGAAGCTCTGCATTTGCACTTGAGAACTATTTCTTTGAGTCCCCAGTGGGGCCTATGGGTCAACACAGAGGGGAGCGTCCTCAGGGTAGCTATTGGGGTGTTTTTGTTTTTTTCCCCCTAGTACTGTGCCCTTGGCTGTACCCATTCTGACATCTGGCACTGATGCTCCAGAAATACTTGCTACACAGGTGAACATTAGTCAATTGAATGCAGCATCCTGCAGACCAGGATGTGCTGAAGGGCATGTGAGGGTCATTTTTGTGCTTCCCTCAAAAAGAGAGGCCAGACTGTGCCACAGGAGCACTCAAAACCCTGCTTCCTGGGGGCCCGACACAGTCAAGGTTTGTCTTCAGCTCACGGGAGTTCTGAAGGGCTGAGGCAGTTCTCCATCTGTTGTCAGTCCTCCTGGAATATGGAGTCTTCAAGGGGACTGCAGGAAGGGAAGAGCAGCATCCTGGATTTGAACTGCCTTGGCAGGACACTACCTGCCGCTCTCACTTCACTGGCCAGAACTAGCCACATGGCATGGACCTTGATTCGAGGGAAGCTAGGACATGCTCCTGTAGAGGAGCAGAGGGCTGTCTTCACAGTTGCAAAGGAGAGGATTTCTGTGTTTCTCGTTCCTGGCCTTATCACACTGGAGCATCCCAGACAGGAAGGGAATACCTGCCCCTCCCTTTGGCCCGAGGAAGGAGGCAAGAGGTGGCCCTGAAGGGCAGGCTTTATAACTGCTCTGTGATCGCACATTGGTCATGCGATATTCACATACTCCATTTCTGGAGTCTCTTTCCTCCTTTGTACATGGGGATAGTAAGACCAGCCATCTCTGTTCAGGCTTGACTGGGTGTAAGGAACAGAAACCAGCTACTTGAAGCCATGGGGGAATTGAAGAATCAAGGACAGGAAATGCAGCTGGCCTCCTGGGTGCTTGGGATGAAGGCAGCTGCTCTCGGTGCCTCTGATGCACCTGCAGGATGCCATGGCTTTTGTGGACATGTGTCAGATGTCATGGTCCCTTGGCTCCCAAGTAGATCCATCCTCTTTCTAGTAACCATCAGAGACAAAATAAGTGTCTGAACTTTGATTTGAATTTCCGGGGAGAGTATCTGATTGGCTAGATTGGGTCAGCTTCTACTGCTGGTTCAATTAGCTATGGCTAGGAAACATGGTCCTATAGTACCCCCATGACACTGAGGGTCTTCCTCTGTGAATGGGGGTGGAGCCAGTCCTCACAGAAAGGATGTGAGCTGGTCAGACACCTCAGAAACCTGGCCATGCTTAGCTGGTCCAAGGGTTGTTGGGTTGGTTGGATAACGTCTCTAGAAGTTTTGAACACTGTAAGGAGCTGCTTACATATGAACTGGTATGGTGGTGTGGGACCTCTTGTTAGGAAATTTGGAGATTGCACTGCCCTAAAAGGGCGTAGGAGGGATTATAATGGTGTAAACCAGAATATAAAACTCTTGGTGGAGATAGAGGAGTTGTTTGTTGGAAGGTCAGGAAATGGGTATGGGAGGGAGTGGTTAGGCCAGCCCAGCTGTTGCCAAGGGTTCAGCTAGGTTTATGGGCTGTTAGAGCATAACATCATAAAAGAGGGAGTAAGTGTGTATCTCTCACCTACACGAATACAAATGCTTCTATGGTTGAACCTGTGTGACGTGGAAGGGATGTTAACCCGGATTTAGCACTTCAGTCCTTGTCCCCACACTGACCCAACTGGCTGTGTACCTATGAGCAAGCCTCCTCTCTGGGTTAGTTAGTTCTGTCCTTTGCAGACTCTGTGCGGGCAGCCTATGTCCAAACAAATGCGGGTGCGGGCGTGGAGGCTGGGGTGGGATGGCTGGGTTTGAATCCTTGTTCTTTGCCTGTCAGCTGTGTGACCAGGGCAGATTTCTTAACTCCCTGAGTCTCAGTTTCCTTTCCGACCTCAGATAAGGTGTTGTGAGGATTACGTGAATGAGTTCCCGGCAAAATATTAAGTAATATTATTAATAGAAACCGAGGCCATGCCAACTCCAGGGATCTCTATAGGCAGGTGGTCAGCGCTCAGGCCCTTCACAAGTGAAAATACACTTGGAGGTCTATTTGGGGTTGGAGGTACAAGAAGAAGCCCTGAGAGAGGACAGGAAGCTGGAAGGGGAGCAGGGAGGCATGGAGAGCCTGCCAATGGAGGGATTTGGGCCTTGTCCACACTGCTTCTCAGGTCTTCCTATTAATCCAGTTCTTTCAGAGCTGTCCACACTCAGGTGGAGACACAGCCTCTGAGCCAGGAGCCAGTGCTGACCATCTCTCCCCCCCCCCATCTGCTTCCCTGCCCCTTGGTTAGAGCCTTTAGGGATGACTCTGCAAGATCCTGGGTGCTGGCTCTCCCACCAGGCCTCAGGTTTGGGATTAGAGTGTTTCCGGTCCTGCAACTGCAGAGCCCAGAGTTAAAAAATAAATGAAGAAGCCCTTCTGACCACCGAGCAGTTGAGGGCTGAATTATTCAGAGCCTCTGCTCTCTGCCTCCTTAGGGGGAAGGGCCTAGGGAGATCTGGGGAGCCAAGGAGGGCCTCTGTTCAGGGGCCTTCTGGCTCAGGAGCCCAGTGGAGCCCACACTGCCAGACCTCGGCTTCCCACCTTTGTCCCTGGGCAGGGAGGGCCCAGCAGTTTCCAGCAGCAGCAGCAGCAGCAGCAGCGGCTGGGCTGCCTGGTTCAGGCTGAGGCGGGGAGGAGAGTCCCTCCCTTTCCTCCCTCAGCGGCTGAGGTCTTGCCTCTGCCAGATCCCTCTTGGCTCCAGGACACAGTGATAATGAATTACATAAATAAGTCATTCCCATCAGCAGCTGGGCCAATGGCTGCCCAGGGGGCAGGGTGGTTCCTGGGGAGGCATGTGCGGACCTGGCCAGCATCTCCTCCCCAGCCCGGCTACTTGAGTTGCCTGGTCTTTCTCTCAGGGACCCTGGAGGGAGGCAGCCCTGGACTTTCTCCGGCAGGTCCCTTTTACTCTCCAGGCTTATGTTTTCAGCCTGGGGAGCTTCCAGCAGTAGTGAGGGTCCAGGACAGGGGGTGTTGTGGGGTTAGTAGAGTCCATTAGAAGGGGTTCAAGGTGGGGTGCGTGGGTGCTGACACTGGTCAGGCCCCAGTCTGCCTAGGCTTGGCTGGCAAAGGTGGACTGTGGCCATAGCAACCCCTGGCTGCAGGCAGCTGGGGTAAACACAGGCTTTCAAAGGGGGCCTTGTTCCCTGTGGGAGCCTTTCAGTTCCAGCCTACTGGGGCTTTCAAACCTGGGGAGGACAGGGAGGACAGGGAGGGCAGCAGGGCTGGAGCGGGCTTCCCCCTTCCCCCTGGCCCCAGGCATATTTCCTGGAGGCCCCTGTTTCCAGAGCTCCTGCTTCTGAGGAGTGAAAAGAAGAGTAAGCACCAGGAATGCGTCCGTCTCTAGGCAACAGGCTGTGAGTGTGTGTGTAATTGAGGGGAGGGAAGAAAGATCATTGTCAACTCTGACCACCGCTGAGTGGAAGGCCCTCTGCCCTGCATGACTTCGGCAAGCTGGCCAGGGCCACCTGAAGCAGAGCTTTAAGCACTGCTCATCCTGTTGGCACTGAATACCAAATAAGTAACATCCCAGAAAGAACACTAACCCATTCATTAAATGTAAGGTGACCACAGTGGCAATTTGCATTCTTCTGGATTAGCCAGCGAAAGCTGATCGTGGGTACTTGGAGAGTCATTGCTGTCTCTGGGGAAACTTGGTCCCTGAATTCCCCTGCTCAACCTTTTGTCTTTAAGGTGCCCGAATGTGGCAGTCAGTTAGGAGGGCATGTCCTCTCTCCGAGTGCCTAGATCACATGTGAGGTGTTCTCTGTCTCCTGGTGAATGAGCGACTAATGAGTGCACTGCGACTTCTGGGGGAAGAGCCATGTCCGCACCAAGATACCCTGCTTTGATGCTCCCATTTCTCTTTAGTCTTGTCTGAAGGGGTGGTGGGCAGGGGCAGCCTCCAGGTAGGGTGACTGTGTGTCTGAACGCTGGGCTGACCTCTCCAGTCAGGTCCCCGTGGCTCCTGGGGACCCTTGAGGGAGGTATGGGAAAAGATCCCAGCCCAGAAGCAGGACCCAGAAAGGAGCTGGCTGGGGCCTGTGTTCACTAATCCTTAAGTCAGCCTGAGGAAGGTAGCATCTGGTCTGCTAGACTGGAGTTCACTGCTAATGACCCCAGCCTCATGCCCTCCATTCTGGTCAGAGGGGTGGTGACTCATAAACATGAGCATCCAGAGGCCAGGTAAGCAGAGGTGGGGACTCCAGCCATGCCCACCCCAAGGACAGCATGAACAGTCTCAATCAGGGGTTGGACATTCAGACCCAAATCAGGTGGCTGGTTTCTCTAGCACCATCTCTCCTGTCTCTTCCTCCCTTTGTAATTCTTCCTTGTAACGTGCTGCATCTGAGTGAGTTGGTGCTATTTAAAGTGGTTTCTTCATCTGCAATTTGGGTGGAAGGCATTTATGAACTTTTTTTGATGTGCAAAAACAAGAGGCAGGCACTACATTGGGTTTTGTGTGGGAATGGGGGTTGTGGGGGAGGGAAAATCAGGTACAGTTCCTGCATCTGGAGAGATCTGGTCTAACAGAGGAGCCAACCAACACGTTAGAAGAGCATTAGAGTATCTAAAGTGACAGGCATTTCTGTTTACTTGTAGAAGCTTGGATCAGACAGAGGTCTAAAATCTCCAGAGAGTATTTCCCTGCAGTGGTCTTCCCTTGCTGCCTATTAGAATAGCTGATTCTGCCTGTGTGGGGTGGGGCCAGGCATACCTAAGATTATAGGTGCCCCCAGGTGCTTCTAATGTGCCCCAAGGTGAAGAACCATCCCCTCTAGTGCAGTGGATCACAAACAGGGACAATCTTGCCTCCAAGGAGACATTGACAGTGTCTGAGTAGGTTCTGGTTGTCAGAGCTGGGAGTAGTGATGCTATTGGCATTTGTGGGTAGAGGCCAGGGATGCTGTTCAGTATTTGCCAAGGTACAGGACAGCCCTCCACCCCCAACAGAGAACCATCTGACTCAAAATATCTATAATGGCCAAGATGGGAAACCCCTGCTCTTGTGCCTGGACCAGACCTTCTGGGGATGTGTTTCCAGCAGAATTTGGAGATAAGGAAGGATGTGGTTGGGTGGAGAGGAGTGGGGTGGGGGCATGGAATAGGAATGCATTTTAACAAGGTGATTCATGTGCATAGTAGAATCCTTTGGAAGCTGAAGGACAGCTGAGGGCTCGTCTGAGCATCTTACATGCCTCTGGCTTTAGACTGAGTTGAAAAACATCTCCCCTCCCCCCAATTTGTTGAGGGACCAATGAGCAGTTCATGTGAGTCTGACAACATCTGAATTACTGTATATCCTACCAGGGAGGCAAGTCTGCAGGTCATGTGCTTGGATGTTGTGCTACAGCCAACTTGCTAGAAAGGTTTTTGAATTCTTCCCTACTTTCTTTTCCTAAGCTAATTTTGCCAAGGACCAACAACTAACCATTTGTGGGTGGTTTACAGATGCACTTTTAATGGCCCTGGTTGAGAACCCTATCTTTGGGGTCAAATAGATGCAGATTTGAATCCTGGCACTGCCATGTACTCGCTGTGTATACTTGGGCGGCTGTTTAGCCTCTCTGCTCCTTAATTTGGTCATCTTGAAATTGGAGATAATAATGCCTCTGCCCCCTAGGGTAGGGTGAGTAGAGCATTGGAGCCCAGCACACAGAATTTGTGCTTGACAATGCTGGGGATCAAATGTTGGCAGCAGCATCATTGTGATTGTGTACTGTCTTGGAACATCTGAAAATGAGAAAGATAGCTTCAGCTAAAGGATATCCTGTGATCTTTAAAACGGTAGCAAATTAGTTTAGAACAGAAACTTGTTCCTCTCTGCTAATTTCTGATAGTTTGGGGGCTTCAGAATAAATTTTTTCTCTATGTAGATCTAAGAAAAACCCAGGACCAGAATTGGTAACAATGTTGGAACTTGGTTTTAAGTGTTGGAAAGAAGTAGGAAATCCTTTAATTCCACAGGACCTGGCTGTTAACTTTTTCCCTCCTGCCACCCAGTATACCTCCTGGATATACTATCAGGCTTGGTGGGTTTTCAAAGTCAGTTGCCCCAAATTCTCAAAGGCTAGTATGCCTTCCCTTTCTAGAGGAATTCAGACTGCTCTCTTGTTAGGAGAGGAAATAGGTAAAGTGAAAAAGTAGAGGGTTCAACTCAAGTCAGAAGATCTGTGTTCTAGAATCAACTTAGCAAGACATTGGGGATACTTAAAAATTGACCCTTGGTTCTTAACCCTTTTTCTAGCCCAGACCCTTTTTGATAGTCTACAGAGAACTTCGAAGCTCTTCCCACCTTAACGCGGGCACACACAAACATGAAATTGTGCATTCGATTTCACAGGGGTGCCGCAAGTCTCCCAGAAACCTCACAGACCCTCAGCTAAGAACCTCGTACCAGGCTGCAAGCTCCATGAGGCTTGTTTCTGCTGTCCAGTGACAGAGAGGCCCTCAGGAGAGGACAGGGGATATGTGTACCGGCTATGGAGTCAGGGTACTGGGCTTTGTATCCTTCCTCTGCTGCTTGCTGGCTTGTTGACCTTGGGTACTGTACGTTAATTATCCTCTCTAAGCCCCAGGTTCCTCATCTGTAAAGTGGGGTAACAACTATACCTAATACATAGGGTAGTTAGGAGTTTAGATGAGATTATGTTTGTAAAATGCTTACATTGTGTCATTTATTGTTGTTTAGCCTACAGAATGCCCCCGTGCCATCGGGGGGAATCCCACCTTGGTAGCAGGAACTCATCCTGCTTTTGTTGCTGAGCAACAGGTACCTGGACTGTAGGTGAAGATGAGGCTCTCCTTTGAATGGGCAGGGGGTGGACTCCTTGCCATGCCTCTGGGAAATTTGGGGTTCCAGAAAGCAAGGTTTCTAGAAGCCCTCTTGACCTCTTGCTCTGTCCAGCAAGTCCATGTGCTGTTGTTTCTTTCTGCTCCAGACATGGAGAACCTCGCCTTGGGAGCTTTCTGAAACTAGATGCCCAAGCCAGGAGGTGTGGGAAGGAGGGGAGCTTCAAAGAAGAGCAGAGACATTTTTCCTTCCCTTAATTAACTCTGACTCTTGCTCCCTGGG
Organism: Ictidomys tridecemlineatus; assembly: GCF_052094955.1. NCBI lineage: Eukaryota > Metazoa > Chordata > Mammalia > Rodentia > Sciuridae > Ictidomys > Ictidomys tridecemlineatus. The sequence goes on along the minus strand of NC_135479.1, from coordinate 31,990,859 downwards.
CTTTCAGACTCTCTGCAACCCCAATTATTGAGGAGAATGTTAACTGGGGCTATGGCAGTGGCAAGGCTTAGGCTGAGGGGCAGGGGCCTTGGGGACCATGCACAAGAGGAGAAAGTGCCTCTCGGGCATCCTGCAATGGGGGTTGGCCTCCCACTGCCCAGGCCTGCCTGCCCCTTGCTGCCCTCTTTTAGCTGAGCTGCCTGGAAACCCATCGCCACCTCTTACAGTGCCGTGTTCTGCTCTCTCCGCTGTGCTGTGAGAATGGCGGGAGTTAAAAGATTCCAAACATTGGCCCCCACAGGGCCCTTAATTACATTAACGCACAAAGCTCATGCCAGCCCCTGGTGCATCGAGGGCCAGCCGTCCCAGGAACAATTGCCGGTCTGTTCTCTGGGCCGTTTCCCCCAGCTGTGCCTCTCTTTCATCCCAGCCTCATTCCCAGGATGTGGGGCTCTAACCACCTCACTTCTTCCCTGGTTTCTTTGGTTGTGTGTTTTCCTTTGCCCCCTGGCCCAGGAGGCCCAGCGAGGCGGCAGCCTCTGAGCCCATCTCTTGGGTTCCTGAAGCAACCCCATCAACCCTGTTTCAGGGTGTTTGCTTGAGTGCTTTGGAAAAATAACAGTTGCGCTCATCTGGTTTTGCTTCTAATTTGTGTATTGTCCTAAGAGGAAACAAAACTTCCCAAGTTATAATGATATCCAGGAATCACCTTCCATTATTTTTAGAATTGATTTTTTTATTAAAGTTTTTTCTTACTATCTTCACTTTATTAACTCATTTTTATGTGGTGCTGAGGATCAAACCCAGTGCCTCGCACGTGCCAGGCAAGCGCTCTGCCACTGAGCCACAACTCCGGCCCCAGTTGACTGGTTTTTCACAATGCCATCCCATACGGAGCCACACGTGGATCTGTGAGCAGGTTGGTGCAGCAGTTGGGGACGGGAGTCACTAACCCTGTTTCAGGGAGAGGGGGATTGAACAGGCACAGGACCCAGCAGTTCTGCCTCCCGGGCCAGCGCTTTACTGCGCTTGTCTCCTTGGCATTGTAAGGGTGGCCTTTTTCAGTCCTGTGTCTCAGCCAGAATGCCACCACAAGAGGCCAGCCAGGAGGGAGGGGCACCTTGGGTGATGTGGTGAGGGAGGCTAGAGAACTGCCTTGTTGCCTTGCCACTGGACCCTGCCTGCTTCTCCGGCTTCCAGGGGCTGCGGCCTCCCTTTTTCCTATTCCAGGGCTGAGCTGTTCCAGATGCTGAGGTCTTTATTGTCTCCAGGGAAGGAAATTCTCTAGCTATCCCCGTGTTCCAGGCCTCCCAGCCCCGGCCCCCAGAACAGGCCTCTTAACCCTCTGATGAGGACAGGAAGCTGGACCTGGGGCTTCCCTGCCCACATGGGGAAGCACGAGGGGCCCTGAGCCCCAGCCAGACCTCCTGCCACCCCAGGGCCAGCCGCAGGCAGCCAAGCACAGGTGGCCTATGAGTGCCCCCAGCTCTGGGGCCTCTGCTGGCAGTCCCAGGCCTGGCTCAGGCGGCACAGCCCCGGTAATTAGTGTTCTTTGGAGACAGCTGCTGCGGCTCCTGTCTGTTAACCCCCTTCCTTCCTCACATGTGCACGGGGTGGGGACCTGCCATTCTCCCTCATGCTGTCGTCCTCAAGAGGCTCCAGGGCCCCATATGGCGAAGCTGTTCTCTTTTATGGCCCTGTACTGGGGGGTGGCAGCAGCAGCACAGGCAGGAATCCTCATGTACTGGGGGTCTCTGAGGGAAGCTGGACCCTGCAGGGTAGCTGTTTTCTGCCTCTGCCTGGGGCAGAGCACCTGACTGCGCTGTTTCTTTTTGGTGTCTTGCCAAACTCTTTTAGAGCACTTGAAAGGCAAATGGGCTTTTTGTTTTGTTCCCTGGAGAATTTGGGCCTCTGGGGAAGGCACCCCAGGGCCTTGACCCACCACAACAGGGTTCCCGGGCCTTTGGACTGCAGCTGTGCTTCCCCGGCTAAGGGCTTCCTGAGGGTTTGGGGCACCTCAACAGGTCTCCATCCTGACTCCTCCAGGATACGTTGTTCTTACCCCTGGGTAGTTTACCTGCTCATTAAAGAAAAACTGGAAAACGCTTCATTTCCAATAAAGATGGGTCACTGTGATCATTAAAATTCTGCTGCTGTAGCATTTGGTTGTATTTCCCTTCATTTTTTGTTTTCTTCAAATGTACATAGATTTCAAAAACCTGTTGTGAATTGGATGTGGAGGCACCCGCCTCTAATCCTAGCAACTCACATGACAGAGGCAGGAGGATCACAAATTCAAGGCAGCCTGGGCAATTTAGCAAAACCCTGTCTCAAAATTGAGGGGAAAAAAAAAATAGTTGGGCACAGTGGCACACGCCTATAATCCCAGCAGCTTGGGAGGCTGAGGCAGGAGAATAGTGATTTCAAAGTCAGCCTCAGCAAAGGGAGGCACTAAGCAACTTAGTGAGACCCTGTCTCTAAATAAATTACAAACTAGGACTGGGGGTGTGGCTCAGTGGTAGAGTACCCTTGGGTTCAATCCCTAGCACTGACCAAAAAAAGAAACTAGTTGTGATTACATACTTTGAATCTAGCTTTTTTTTTTTCATGTAATACTACATGAGTATTTAAAATTAAATAGTTTATTTTTTAAGAAAAAAATTATGCTAAATGTAAACCATTTCCTCCATTCTTTACTCTTGTCTCCCCCCAGGCTCTTACAATCACACACTTCTCCATTTTAAGCCTCAGAACTTTATGGAGCATGAAAGTCAGGAGCCACTTGTTGGGTTCTACAGGTGTAACATTAATCCAGGACTGGGGCCTCTGCCAAGACCCCTTCTTGCTAAGGCACTAGGAAGAAAGACCGGGCTATGGTACAGATAGGTCTGGGGCCATCATGGGACAGAGGTTCCAAGCATGGCCTCTTTGCCCTCAGCTCTGTACTCCTTAGAGGGGACACTCATTTGAGTGCCCTCTGACTGCTTCAGGAAGCCTCCTGTGGCTTTTGCAGAGGTGGAGGAATGGAATGCAGGTTGAGATTGGCTCCCGGGGCCCAGCAGCACATTGACTGAGTCGCTTTCCTAGTGTTGGGCCTAGGTGGTGGCTCAGGTGCCAGGAGCGTGCTGCTTTGACTCACGCCACTTCCTTCCTTGAGCTGTTGGATTGCTTGGCTTCTGATTAATCCCACAGACAGACTTTTCTCCCAAAGACTGGTGTTCACCCTGAAGGCCTCAGGTGGTGTCCAGCTTTCGAGAGGGACTGGTCTGCTGGAAGCGGCCTGGGGCCAGGGTCTGGCCTAGCCTCCCTAAACACTGGATAGACAACTCACCTTTTGTCTCAGCATCTCTTAATTATACTTGATGATGGTAATGATTAATAATTATAATAAGCCTTATTCTTTATTTTTGGAGACCTAAAGCCACTGCCAGTTCTGTTGATTTAACACTTTCCCCCTTTTTTCTCTATCCCAGTGAAAGGGTAAATTGAGTCACTGAGGGATTTAAGAATTTCCAGCAGCAGGAATTGGACAGGATTAGATTGTGATCCTAACTCTGACCTGTGTGTGTTCCCTTGTCATGTACCTGTTGAATGTCTGTCTCCGACGTCATACAACCAGTTTCCTCAGTTTTCAGTGTACAATGAAAACAGCAATCCCTGAATTGCAAAGTTGATGTGAAGATCAAATGAAAGTATTTCTTCCTCTTCTTCTTTGTTTTTTTTTTTTTTTTTTTTGGTATCAGGGATTGAACTCAGGGCCTCATGCATGCTAAATGCTCTACCACTGAGGTATAATAACCTCAGACCTTTTTATTTTATTTTATTTTGAGATAGGATCTTGCTACATTGCCCAGGCTGGCCTCAGAAATTGAAATTCTCTTGCCTCAGCTTCCCAAGTAGCTGGGGTTACAGGTGTGCAGCACCATGCCTGGCGAATGAAATTCTTTTTTTTTTTTTGGTACCAGGGATTGAATACAGGGTCACTCGACCACTGATCCACACCCCCAGCCCTATTTTGTATTTTATTTAAGACAGGGTCTCACTGAGTTGTTTAGTGCCTCGCTTTTGCTGAGGCTGGCTTTGAATGTGTGATCCTCCTGCCTCAGCCTCCCGAGCTGCTGGGCATACAGGCATGCACCACGGTACCCGCCATGAAGTTATTGTTTTAAAATGCCTGGCATACAGTAGGTGCCCAGTCAGTGTCACAAAATGTACTAACCTCAAAGGCAGGGCCCACCCAGATCCCTCCCTGTTCATGTTTCCCCAGAGTGACTTTACCAAGCCAGGTCCAGGCAGGAAGCTTTCCTGCTTGACTGATCAGAGGAGTCTGGCTGGCCAGAGTTGCTATTGTTCCAACTCCTTCTGGCTGGGACATCCTGCCAAGTCAGGCCATGATCTCCTACAACCTGCTCAAGAGAGTGAAAGTAACTAGGGCCCTTTCCTCCGACTTCTCCCTTGGAGATCTTCAAAAGGCACTTGCATGAATGCAGTTCCTACTTTGCTAGTGTGTCTTTGTGGCTACACTTATGGCCAAAAAGCCAGCAAGAAACCAAAGAGAGTTACCTGGGGACAGGCTTTGGTTCTGGGTCTTTGTGCCCCAGTCTGAGGTCACAGAGTTGACTTCCAGGCACTGCAATTTGGCTTGACAGAGCTGGCCTTTGAGACTGTGCAGGAAGAAGAATCCTGTAACCTTTCCAGCCACCCTCCTACAACCTGGAGTTTTGGGCACCATTCTCCCTGAGGCCAGAGACCAGTGCCATTAACATCACCTGGGTGTTAGTTGGAAATGCTGACTCTCAGGGCTTCATACCAAACCTACTGAATCAGAACCTGCATTCTGGGATGATCCCTAGAAAATTCATGTGCACATTAAAGGGTGAGGGGTGCTGATTTAGACCACAGTTTTCAGCTGCTGGTGCACATTAGAATCACCTGGAGAGTTTCCTAAAAATGTACCACCTCGGGGCTGGGGATGTGGCTCAAGCAGTAACGTGCTCGCCTAGCATGCGTGGGACGCTGGGTTCGATCCTTAGCACCACATAAAAATAAAGATGTTGTGTCCACTGAAAACTAAAAAATAAATATTAAAAATTTCTCTCTCTCTCTAAAAAAAAAAAAAAAGTACTGTCTCCAACAGGAGTGGTGGTGCACACCTGTAATCTCAACCTTTGGAGGCTGAGATAAGAGATTTACAAGTGGTGGAGGCCAGCCTCAGCAACTTGGTGAGGCCCTAAGCACCTTAGCAAGATTCTGTCTCAAATAAAAAATTTTTAAAAGCCAGGGGATGTGGCTCAGTGGTTAAGTGCTCCTGGGTTCAATCCCTAGTCCAATTAAAAAAAAATGCTAGTTCCTTAGGAATATATATAGTTGTTGATGGAGCTTAATTTTATTCATTTATTTATATGCAATGCTGAGAATCGAACCCAGTGCCTCACATATGATAGGCAAGTTCTCTACCGCTGAGCCAGTACCCCAGCCCACCTGGCTTTGGTTTTGAAAAGAGAAAAAAAGAATTCCCTAGGTGGTTCTAATGTGCACTTGGGCTGGAGAACTGATTTAGACCCCTGTTTTGGGTGGGTGGTTCAAATATGGATGATCATGATGGTAATAGTTGCTCTTTATTGAGCTCCTACTGTGCACAAAGAACTTTTTCCTAGTGTGTTGTCTGCATTCCAAACGTGAGAGGTACTAGTGCTCTCCCTGTCTTTGCATGAGAAAACTGGCCCAGGAGGTGAACTGAGTTGTCTAAGGAGGCATAGTTAGTGGGGCTGGAATTGTCTGCCCCAAGGCTTCATTTGGCATTACTTTCCTATAATGATGCTCATGATGGTTGAGATGGGTCTGGTTCTCCTCGGAAAATCTGGCTGGGGATTCTTTCCTGAATCAGTTGCAATGATACCTCCAGACAATGTAGTCTTAGGATTGTTCAGTCCGAGGAAAAGTACAGCAGCTTTTAGTCCTCAGAGTCATGTCTCTTAGAATGAGGAGTGGAGGGGTGAGATCAGTGACAGACTAGTTGCAGACAAATGACAGAGCAGTCTGAAGGGAAGGAGGTATTTCCCAAGGCTATACAGAGATTATGGACTTTGGAGCCAGAGAACCCGAACCAACTCTATTTATTTTAAGTTAACTCTATGGGTTCAAGCAAGTCTCTATCCTTCTGCACCCACCCCCACATGAGCAAATCTGAATTCTAATATTAAAAGTGGGAATCGAGGCATTGGCCAGAAGTGAACGGACCTAGAGGCAACTGGGAGGCAGTGCTGGAGATGGTGACCTGTCAGGAGTTACAGAAAGCAACGTGGAGTACAGCAGGAGGTACCCAGAACCCTCAAATGGAATTCCTGAGGACCCGTGAGCCTGCAGAAAGACCAGGCGGGAAGCACAAAGACAACAGGCCAGACATTGAGAAATAGACCTTTCTTTTCATGTTTTGAACTATTTCCAAACCTAACTTCTTAGTTGGAATAAGGATTTGGAAATCAGCCTGAGGCTCCCACGGAATCTAAATCCAGGTTACTCTGTATGTCTTCCTTATAAAGTCATGGAATATCCGTGTTAGGGAATGGAATGAGTGAGGGTAAATGTCTCACTGCTTTTTTTCATCTCTTCTTTTTCATGAAAGCACTTGGCATTGTACAGCACCGAGCAGTTCACAAGGGCCTTTTATGTACTTCACTGTGTTGTTCGCTCCTGTGCCCACGCTGTGGGGCCGAGGGTGGTGACGGGTGACCCCTCTCCTACAACAGAGGAAACATGGGCTCAGGGTAAGAGCCTTGAGGTTCCACAGCAAATTAAGGGCAGAGCCTGGACTTGAATTGGGGTCTCCCAGCTCCAGGCACAGCTCTGCTTTTGTTTTACTGATACCTCCTTGTTGACTACTTTGGCCTTCTAGGGACTAGGGCTAGATACTGGCAACACCCCCTTGGGTAGACAGAGCTCATACGATCCATTTCCAGTGATCTTACTTGTGTTTTAAAACATGCTTTCTCACACACCTGTAATCCCAGCAGCTCGGGAGGCTGCGGCAGGAGGATCGCAAGTTCAAAGCCAGCGTTAGCAAATTAGCAAGGCCCTAAGTAACTTAGTGAAACCCTGTTTCAAAATAAAATTTAAAAAATAGGACTGGGGATGTGTTTCAGGGGTTGAGTGCCCCTGGGGTCAATCCCTGGTACCCCAAAATAAATAAAATAAAATAAAAGCATACTTTTCTTTTAAATTGTATCACCAATATACAGCCACATCTTTTTATGAAAATTTTCAAATAATATAAAGCTCCTTTTAATTCCCTCCATCCTCCATTCCATATCACTCCTCAGAGAAAACCAATGAGGACAGTTTTGTGTGAATCTTCCTAACCCTTTTTAAAGAATACATTTGGCGTGTGTTACTGATGGATTATTATAATCCCTAACCATCTTGCTTGCTCTAATTGCCAGCTGTGTTTGTGTGCATGGAGAAAGCAAATATTCTAATATTACCTTCAGCAAGATAAAACCAGGATGGTTAGCCTGCCGGACTGATGGTTTGGAGCAGCAATTCTCAAACGTGGATGTGCATATGAATCCCTCATAGATTTTGCTAAAATGCAGCTACTGATTCAATATGTTTGGACAAGGTCCTGGGATCCTGCTTTGCTAATGAGTTGATGTGTGTGCTGTTGGTTGAAGGGCTGCGCCACGAGTAGAGAGGCTTGTAGAGCTTGGGGTTTAGAAACAAACAGACCCATGGGCTCTTAGTTGAGAGCCGAGTGAGCTAAGTAAGTACACAAGCTCTCTGTGCTGGTGAATCGGGAATCAGAAGGGCACCTGACTCAGGACGGTGGGGGGGAAAACAAAATGCACTGGGGCCTTGAAGCACTCACTCCATGCCTGGCACACGGTGAGTGCACAGTAAAGACCCTTGTTAATATCACCGCCAGACCAATGACATAAAGTGGCCCAAACCAGAGAACCCTTGCTTTTGGCTACCTATTTGGGGCTGTTGTGCTGATGCACTCCTCTATTATTCACTTAATGTCATCGTCATCTCCAGGATGGGGCTTTTTTTTTTGTTTTTCAGTACTGGGAATTGAACCCAGGGGCTTTCTACCACAAGGCTACACCCTTAGCCCTTTTTATTTTTATTTTGAGATAAGGTCTGGATAAGTTGCTAAAGCTGGCCTCAAACATAGCAATTCTGCTTCAGCCTCCGGAGTCCCTGGGACCACAGGTGTGCACCACTGCACCCGGCATCATCAGAATTTAAACATGGCTTGTATTATACTTGTGTACTTATGGGGAAGCTGAGGCTCAAGGAGGTTGGAGGACTCACTCAGATCAACACAGCTAAGAAGCAGCAGAAGCAAATTCATACCCAGGATCTAGATCTAGATCTAGTACTTATTGTATGCTTTCTCTCTCTCTTTAATTAAAAACGTTTAACCTGGGCTGGGGCTGGGGCTCAGTGGTAGAGTGCTCGTCTAGCATGCACAAGACACTAGGTTTGATCCTCAGCACCACATAAATGTAAAATAAAGATATTGTGTCCACCTAAAACTAATAAATAAATAAATATAAACATTTAACCTCATTTCTATTGATATATTATACATAATAGTGAGATTCACTGTGACATGTTCCTACATGCACGTAACATAATTCAGTCAGTTTCATTCCCCAGTACTTCCCTTTTCTCTCTTTCCTGCCCCTGGTCTTCTTCCTCTACTCTTCTGGTCTTCCTTCTATTTTTATGAAAAAATATTTCTATTTTTTCCTGCTTTCTTTTTATTCTCTTTTTCCTCTCTACCTTCCACATAGGACCCTTGACTTTCTGAATCTGCTTTATTTTGCCTAACATAACACTCTCAAATTCCATCCATTTTCCTGCAAATGACACATTTTTGTCCTTCCTTATGACTCAATAAAACACCATTGTATGTGGTGTGTGTGTATATATACATTTTATTTATCAATTTATCTGTTGACAGACCCCTAGGCTGTTTCCAGACTTGGCTACTGTGAATTGTGCTGTTATGAACACAGGTATGCATGTATCACTATAGCACGCTCCTTCAGTTCTTTTTGATCAATACCAAGGAGTGGTATAAACAGGTCATATGGTTGGTTCCATTCCTCATCTTTCGAGGAACCTCTGTAGTACTCATACTAATTTCCACAGTGGTTCTACGAATGTACAACCCCACCAACAGTGTGTAAGTGTTCCTTTCCCCCGACAGCCTCACCAGCATTTATTGTAATTTGTATTCTTGATGATTGCCATTCTAATTGGAACGAGATCAACTTTTAGTGTAGTATTAATTTGCAGATCCCTGAATGCTAAAGGTGTTGAATATTTTTTTTAATATATTTGTTGGCCATTTTGTATTTCTTCTTTTGAGAAGTGTCTGCTTATTTCATTTGCCCATTTATTGATTGGGATTTTTGTTGTTGTTTTGTTTCACTTTTGATTTTTCAGTGTGCTTCTGCCTTCTTTTGAGAACTTTCTACAGCTGTGGCCCAGTGGGTCTGTCTGTGAGAGAGCAATAGTCCTTGAACAAGGCTCCGTGGAAGTAAAGCAACAGGCTTAAAACTTTTTCACTGCCACAAGGAATTTTGATAAACTGGATCCTCTCACACATTTTTAAGCTGACATAGAATTTTTATCATAATTTTAAGTAGACCATTTCCAGAGTTTTTATATGTCATCTATTTGCTTTAAATATACTTTGTTAAAGCCCTAGAGCTGCAAACTCAGCAGTGATGGAAAATGTCTGTTGTGATTCCTAACTGGCGAAACTGGATCTCGTTGTGAGACCAGCCAGCCAGTCATCCTTTGGGTCAGAAAAAGTCTGACTTCATTTTTTTTTATTCAAAGAATTGTGTTGCATACGTGTCCCTGTTTCACTTTCTTGCTCCCTAATTCTAACCCTAAAATAAGAAGATTACTGATGAATTGAAGGTAAAAATAAAGCCAGTCCCTCTTTAGTATGTGTTTTTTTTTTTTTTCCTCCCGTACTGGGAATTGAACCCAGGACCTCACACATGTTAAGAAAATGCATAGCACTGAACTAAATTCCTAGCCTTTTTTAGTTTTTATTTGGGGACAGGGTCTTGCTAGATTTCCCAGGCTGGCCTCAAACATGTGATCCTCCTGACTCAGCCCCAAGTGCCCCACCACACCAGGCTGGTCTTCCTCAGTGTCCTAAGGAATCTCTCTTTGTCATACTGGAATTCTCTCCAGAGGATGGAATTCTTTGGTGGCTTTTTCACCTCGGGGCAGGGAACCAGGGTAAAGTTGGGGTGACTGGGCTAAAGTTTTCTTTGGGGAATTGGTTAAGAGGGCAGCTGTGAAGAGAGAACTGGCAGACCCAGACGGTTCTCGGCAGATCAATTTTAGGACAGAGTATGGGTAGAAATTGATTCCCTGGAAGCCATCCATAGTGGAACAACTTTGGAAGTCCCTGGGTTCCCCAAACGTACCCTGGTGGGAAGTCCATCCAACCAGAGGCTGGAGAGGTGCTCAGGGTTTTCTCTGTAAACATTACGCTGCTCATTTTAGAACCTGTGGGTCTTCGGGAATATTTGCTGCAGCCCAGTACTGAACGTGCTCCTTCTGCTGGCTCCCTGGTGACATCCTGGATGCATGTCCCATGTTACTCTTCTCAATGAGAAGATAGTGGTAGGGGGCTCAAGCTATAGTGATGGCTTCTTGTTGCAGAGGGGCAAACTGAGGCCCAGAACCGGAGAGTGACTTCATGACCACAGAGCTGGTCACGTACCCTATCAAGAAAGCCAGCTGGCCTTCCTGGGGGAGGCGTCATAAGGGAAAATGCCTTGGTGTTGGTTAGGAGACCTGGTCCTCAGCGTCCACCTGCGCCCCAGCGTCTCCTTGTGCTTCAGAGCATGCCCCTTGTGTTCTCGCATGCTCAGTGTCTGTAGGGGGCCGATGTGGCTGGTGTTCTGCTGGTGGTCAGGGGCTCCGAAGGCAGGCAGACCTGTATTTGAAGCCAGGTTTTTCTACTTTTCAGTTCCATGACCTCGACTGAGTTACTTAGCTCCCTGTGCCTGTCTCTGCATCAGCAAATGAGGCAAGAGTAGTAGTTTCTTCCAACTGGAGTGGCTGAGGGCATGAAGGACACATGGTTATTTATGCTATGTAAATATTATGCTGTTATCCTTGTTTTTGTTTTTTTTTTTTTTTTCCTCGTTCTCTTGTAGGAATTATAGCAAGGGGAAAACCCAGTAGAGTGAAGTCCTGGAGAGATTCTCCAAGGGCAGGGTGTGTAGCCTTGTCCCCTTTTCCATGTGCAAAGAAGGGCTTAATATATGTCACCTGATGAATAGCTAGAGCCAGCCAACAGGCTCTTATGACTGCCCTTGAGCCCCTGCCATCTGCTGAGCACACTGTTGGCATCTTCTTCTGGCCTCCACCCTGGGCACATTTCAAGCCTCTCTCCTCCTTGTGGTCCCTGGGGAGATGAGGGATACTCCCCACATTTCCTCTCAGCCCAATGTCCATGCACCCTGCTGAGATCTGTGGCCACCTGAGGGCCCTTGTTGGACACCTGTTGCTGCCCAGCTTCCTCCACTCTTTCTTTCTGTTCCTGTGTCCTTTCTGTCAAATGGCCCAGGGCACTCTGCTCCCTCTGATTCAAAGCTGCCACATCTCAGTTTCCTTGTGGGTCTCTCCCAGCAGGTAGTTCATAAGCAGAGACCTGTCTTCACCCTTCCATCCCTTCCCCTTAGGTATTTTGTCATCTTTTCATGCAAACCTCCCCCTGGAAGTTATCCCTTCCCTCAGCCTCAGCCTCAGAGAAGTAGCGATGAGACAAAGGCTTCCACCCACCCTGGGATGTCCTTTGGAGGAATCCCTTTGTCAAGCAAAGAATTCTTTTGTGAAGCGAATAATCTCTCCCTTTGGATTTTTGTCCAGGATCTTTCTCAAGAGTGGGGCCCAGGCAGGTGAGTTAGCGGGCCTGGGAGTGGGGGAGGCCTCTGCATCCCCCCTCCCCCCCCCACAACTGAAAGGGCTCCTGGTGTGGCTTCCGGGATCTGCTGATTACCTTTCATCCTTCCTGTCGGGGCTCTGGCTGGCCAACATCGATCACACTGGCCCGGAAGGTGGTGACGGGCTTGTGTTTCTTGCTCTGTTTTGTTCCTTTGCTTAGCCAATCGCGTCTCCATGGAAACAGGTGCAGCCTTTGTGTTGCCTTTGCTTTGGGTAAATCGATGCTAGTGGGGACTTTTTTTTTTTTTTTGCTTCCCACCACTCCTCTCTTTGGGATCAAAGGGGGAGGTGGGGGCATCGCAGGAACTGATAGCAGGAGGCCTTGTGGAGGCCTGGGTCAGTACTCCAGCTGGGCATCCCTGCAGCATGGCTCCTGACCTGGCCTGCCCTGCATAGTCTGTCCTCAGCATCGGGAGGCCATGGAGATGGAGTGGGGTGTGCAGTGATTTATAAATTCTCTCAGCCCCTCTCAGCCCTCTGTATTCTTAGAGGCAGCTGCTGGCCACCTGGGGCGGGTTGCTGGGTAGGGGTCAGTGAACTGGCACCAGTTCTGCTTCTTTGGCGTGACCTTGAGGGCAAGCCCTGTGACCTTTCCAGGCTTAGGCTTCTCCTAAGAGGTTTACATCTCTGGAGAAGCTAGGGCTTTGGTGATGGAAATTCTTTTGCCTGAAGGAAAATCTACATCTGCAGTTTTTGTCTTACAATTATCCAATGATCAGTAGTAGTAAATTCTGTTTAATTCAGTAAGTTGTGGGTTGGAAAGGAAGCATTCAGGATAGCGTCTTGCTTTACGACAGCCCTCTCCTACTGCCCAGAATGTACAGCCTTCCTGGGATAATCATAATCTACCAGGGAATCTTCTGTTCCAGGCCTATACAGAGTTGGCCTGAGCAGCCGGGGGCAGCAGCAGATCTGCTTTATGTCCCTGGGGTCCTCCAGTACTTCAGGAGTGGGGAGGGCAGCCAAGCAGCAAAGGCTTCCTAAGGTGGGGTGGCAGTTTCCTGCCTGAGCTCCTTGCCTGCCTGGACATCTCGGTCACTGCTGCTCTGATGAACTACATTGTCCAACAAGTGAATGGTGGCTTTTAGCGAAAAGCATACTAACTTTAATGCATTCACATTAACCTCATTGATTAAATCAGCAACCTCCAAACTCGGCTCATTTGTTGAAAAAAAAAAAGACTTTATTTTAATATCTGAATCCTCAGCCCACCTGCTTGTTAAACTTAGCAAAGGATGTGTGTGACCTTGGATTTTGCACTGTATCCAAACGCCTCAATTGAAACTGGAGGTGGAGCCAAGTTGCCTCAAAAGACCTCGGATGTTCCTGTGGTGGTAAAGGCCAAGTTGTCCAGTCTCCTGCCCGCAGAACGACCAATTGATTGAGCTGCAGCTTCCCAGATCTTTCCTGGGAAGTGAATTCAAACACCTCTTTACAGTCAAGAAGTTTTTCTAGGATCGAACCTAAATCCCATTTTATTTTGTTCTGTCTTTAAGGAAGATAGCTAATAAAGGACAAGTATCCTTCATGCTTTACTCAAAGATGTTTAAACCTCCCCTCAGCCTTGGCCAAACACATCCAATGTTTGAGGGCTGCCTTTTCAGCTTCTCTCCTTCCAGCAGAACAATGCCTGAGTTCCCTGTTGGTAAAACAAGGAGAATAGTAGCTGCCTCACTGGGTTGGTGTGAAAATCAAATAAAGACTGTGGGGCTGCACCTTGCCAAGTGCCTGGCATATGGTTCATTTTCAATTACTCTGGTTGAGTCTGAATACATTTTATTTCCTGCCCACTTTTATGTCATTCATCACTTCTGCTTCTCTTTACAGCCTCTCCTGAGAAAAGCACCCTGGGCTGGTGGGACATCATCCTCATTGGCCTATTCCTGGGCTCAGAGAGGCCCAGTGGACAGGTGTCTTGGAACCTGTAGCTAGGAGACTTGGGCCCTTCTCCCTTCCCTGGGAGTGTTGGGCCTGGAAGAGAAAAGTCCTCTCCTGCAAGGCCCTGCATAACATTATCCCTTTCCCTGTATCTACATTGATCTCCCAGAGCGCCAGGTTAGGAATGCTGATTCCCAGCCCCGCCAGACCCATGCAATAGTTTTCCTGTGATCCCATGGAGAGGGGCCTTGAGGAGAGAGAGATTGCTCCTGCTCCTGTGGACAACAACCTGAATCTGTGTTTCATCCAAAGGGTGAAGTTATGGGGTCACTGTGACCCTAAGCCACAGGAAATAAGGACTTTGGAGGCAGCTATTTTACTCCAGGTTTTACTCTCTCTCCTTAGTGTCCTTAGGGCAGTTATGATATCATGTGATCGATCAGTGCTGCTGTGTGGATGGTGGAGAAGAGAGGGTCTGACAGGCCAAGGCCATGTGGGAATGAGCAAGAAGTGCATGTGAGCCAGGTGCAATGGTAATTCCAGCAACTTGGGAGGCTGAAGCAGGAGGATCTCAAGTTCAAGGCCAACTTCAGCAACTTAGTGAGACCCTGTCTCACAATAAAAGGGGCTGGAGATGTCACTCAATGCTAGAGTTCCCCTGGGTTCCATTCCCAATACCTCTCAACACACATACAAAAGGGGAAAAAAATATACATGAGGGAAGACTTCTTGGAGGAAAAGGACTGCAATGTGAATCCTGAAATAGAACTGCAGTTGGTTATGATGAGGCTGCTGGGACCTGGGAATTATGGCTTAGGAGCAGGGAAATTTGCAGGGATGGGTCAATGGTCTGTGGTGACCAGAAAGAGGAGTGGCTCAGGACTCAACCATGCATTGATTCTTGGAGGACTGGGTTTCTTGTAGGAGGAGGATGCTATTTCCTGCCTGGAAACATCTTTGGGATGGGGGCCAGAAATGAGCAATGTCTCAATGTTGACATTGCTTCTCCTCCCAGCTGGCCTCTGGGCTCCATCTGTGCTCAACAACCCCTGCAGCCCCTGTCCCTTCTCAGATAAGTATCTGCTACCTAACAGACCTTACCTCTGGGCTAGTGTCTCTTAACTAGGAGTGGCCTACAATACCCTAGAGCCTACTTGGCTTGCTTGGAACTTGGAATGTCTTGTTGGGCAGAGGCCTAAGTGTCTGGACTCCGAGATGTATGATGAAAAGGGGCCTGGGTCTACCTGTCACCGTCTTGTCATTAGGAGGCAGTGTTTTCTCCCCTCCTTCCGGAGCATTCCAGGCCTGTGCAGTCACAGCATCTGCCTAGACATCTGTTCTCCTAACAATGTCTGCCCACAAACCCTGCCGGCCAGTCCTGAGTGGCTTAGCTGGGGGAACAATGGAGCCTACGGCCAGCAGACAAGCCCTCACCATGGTTACAGGAGGGTGTGACTGCTACTGTGTGTGCTTGTTGGTGGGCACAAGCACCTGCATATAGGGCCAAGTTGTGAGTCTGTCGCAGTCTCTGGCCGAGAGGGTCGGACTATTTGGCTGCAGTTGGAAGGATTCCTCATAGAGTGTTTTCAGTAGGTTTCTCCTGTAATTTATGCTCTGTAATTCTAGGGCTCTGGGAAGAAAAGAGTTTTGTTTGTTTGTTTTTTTGTCTTTATTATACTGAGGATTGAAAATGGGACCTTGAATGTGCTAGGCAAGTGCTCTACCACTGAACTATACTCTCAGCCCTTTTCTTTTATATTGAGAGAAGGTCACCATAAGTTGCCCAAGCTGGCCTTAAACTTGCAAGCTTCCTGCCTTAGCATCCCATTATAGCCAGCTAAAAAGAGGTGTTTTTTTTAATGTATTTTAAATTTTACTTATTTCCATTTTAATTTTCCTTTTATTTTTTTCCTCCCACCATGGTGTTGAGGATGGAACCCAGGGCCTTGAAAAATACTAGGCAAGTGTTCAATTGAGCTACACCCCCAGCCTGAAAAGAGAATTTTTTTTGTGTGTGTGTACTGGGATTGAGCCACATACCCAGCCCTATTTTGTATTTTATTTAGAAACAGGATCTCAGTGAGTTGCTTAGCACCTTGCTCTTGCTGAAGCTGGCTTTGAACTTGCCATCTTCCTGCCTCATCCTCCCGAGCTATTGGGATTACAGGCATATGCCACTGCACCCGGCCTAAAAAGAGAATTTTGTCTTATGCATCCTGACATATAGTCAGTGCTCAGTAAGTTTAATTATTCGAAGTCTGTTCGTGATGTCACTGGAGAGCCTGTGAATGAGAGAGGTTTATGTCACTCGGGACATGAGCAATGCTTCCTGGATAATGTGAGACACTGAAGTGTCTGCCCCAGAGTCTGCTTTTAGAGGCTGATAATGTGGAGGGGAGCTGACCCCAAAAGACAGCAGATGATAAAATGCTACATTGCCCATCAATGCCCCTAACTACCCTCTCCTTCCACCAGACTACCCTTCAGCGCTAGGGGTGGAGGAAGGGCAGAAAGAGGTTAATAATGGCCAAAGTTTTCAGGGACTGCCTCATGGAAAAGGGGAACCTGAGCTAGGATAGGCAGGATTTCTTTAGGAATTCCAAGGAGAGGTGAAAATCAGATGCTCACTTCTCAAAGTGTGGTCCCTGGACCAGAGGCAGCAGCAGCCCTTAAAACTTGGATATGCACATTCTTGGGCTCCACTGCAGACCTGGGGAACCAGGAGCTCTAAGAGGAGAGCTCTCCAGTACATGTTTAATAGGCCCTGCAGGTGCCTGGTGACCAGATGTCTGCTGGCACAAAGGAAGGGATGCTGGGAAGTGACCCCGTGCAGAGAGAAGATGGATGTAGGATGGCAGATCAGCTAGTAGGCATCAAGGGAAGTTAGCTTGGGATGCCCTGGGTCTTGATTAGATTCTTGATGGCTGTGGGAAACCAGAGCAGAGCCAGTGGGCACTGTGAAGGGAGAATGGGCAAGCCTGGAGACAAATTCCACCTGGTGCCATGTTTTTAAGAACCCTCTTTTTTTTTTTAATGTTTAGAAACCACTGGGCCCCTCATGATCACATTATGATATTCTAATTGTGGAAAAACATAAGAAAGAGAAACAGGGTGATACAGAATCCCACCATCCAGGACAAGTTTTGATATATTGGTACATTTCTTTCTAGTCACCTTTCCTAGTATTTTTATCTATATATGCTTTAAAGTATATCATTAAAAATATGTATATATAGATATATTTAAATATATCCTTTTCTCTGTGTATACATACACAGGTACATGTGTATACTTTGTTTATTTTTCAATTTGCATCCTGCATTCTTTGTTTAACAAAGTGTCATAAATACTTCCCTGTGCGCCTTCAGGCTGTCTCTTTTTGTTGTCATAGGTGCCCCATGAGTTGGGCAGGGCAGGTAACAGGTTCAGAGAGGAGAGGAAGCTTGGTCCATAGACTTGGGCGGATAGCTACAGCCCGGGCTCTACAACTCATAAATTATGAAGGAAAAAAAAAGGATGAAAGAGAAATTGTAGATTTAAGAACAAATAATAGGCAAGAGTAAAGTACAGTGTGTTCAGGGATGTACATTTGAGTGATAAAGAAATGCAAGGAAGTGATTTCTGCAAAAGTCAGTTTGTGGTGTGAGGGGGTTTGGGAGTGGCTGGCAGAGTTGTTTTTTTCTTTTTTCTTTTGCAGTTCTGGGAATTGAATTCAGGGGCTATCTACTGCTGAGCTACACCCCAGCCCTTTTTTTTTTTAATTTTTAATTTTGAGATAGGGTTTTGCTAAGTTGTTGAAGCTGACCTTGAACTTCTGACAGACCTTCTGAGTCCCTGGGAATTACAGTTGTGTGCCACCATGCCTGTCAAAGTCTTGTTTCTTGACATGGGCAGTTAGAGGGTGTTTGCCTAATAATTTATTAAGCTTATGTGTTTTTTATGCATGTAATTTTTAATGTAAAAAATTTTGAAATTTAAAAGGAATCTGCTACAGGATTCTCTAGGTTCACAGGTCTCTCCTTAAAGTCTTCATTCTTCTTCTTTGTTTTTTTTTGTAGATGGACACAATACCTTTGTTTTTTTTCTTTATTGTTATGTGGTGCTGAGGATTGAACCCAGGGCCTCCTGCCTCCTGCATGCAAGGCAAGTGCTCTACCACTGAGCCACAATCCCAGCCCTCAATGTCTTTATTCTTCCTTGTGCCCAAACTTGGTGTGTTGTCTGCTCAGCCAGCAACTTCAAATGTGTTGTTTGTGACAAAAACAGGCTCACAGGTCATTTTTGTCAACTTTTGGGGAGAGAGAGTGATGCTGCTTTGATTCAAATGGGGACTTTCTTAAGAAGACCTACAGAGTCAGGGGTGATGGTGTGTATGGAGGGGCGGGAGGGACTTCCATCTATCTCCATCTCTCTGGTTAGTTTATAGATACAGGCCCAAACACCCAGTCATGGTCTTTGTGGTTAGAACTTCTTCAGGTCGTCTTTCTTGGCCTGACTTGTGTTCTTTTAAACAGTGTTTTCATTTTTAATAAGAACTTGCCTACCCCATCTCCTGTGGGCCCTTTTCCTCTAAATCCTTCCCATTCATTGAACTGGAGAAACCCCAAATGGTCAGTGCCAGGGTTATGCACACGGGTGCCCAGTGGAGGAGCCTTGGGATGCTAAGAACACCCTTCCCACAAGGCAATCTGGAAGGCCCTTTCTGAAATCAGGGCTCTCAGCTAGACTGTGGGTCGCCTTTGCCTGGGGTGTCAGGCTTGCAATAAATAGGCCAAAGCTTTGATCCTGGATGAGGCTAAGGTCAGGGGTGGTGAAAGGCACAGAGCTCACCCTAGCTCTGCCTGGCCAGGAGGATGGACGGGTGGGAGGGTCCTTAATTGGGGATTGCTGTCCACCCTCCTTGGTCTTCTCCCTTGCAGGTACAGAAAACCAAGGCCTTGTTTTACTAAGGAGGAGGACTCTCCTCTGGCTTCTAGAACGGTCCTGATAGAACTTTCTGCAGTGTTGGAAATGTTCTGAAATATGCACTGTTCATCATGGTGGCCATTAGCCACCAGGGCTGTTGAGCACTTGAAATGTGGTAGTGTGACCAAGAAACTGCATTTAGTTGTAGGTGAACACAAAATCTATTTTATTTTTATGTGGTGCTGAGCATTGAACCCAGTGCCTCACACGTGCTAGGCGAGCTCTGCCACTGAGCCACAACTCCAGCCCAAGAAACTGCATTTTTAAATCTTATTTAATTTTAATTAAAACTTCAATTTTTATTGCCACATGTGGCTAGTGGCTACATATTTGGACAGTACAGTTCTAGAAGTGGGTCTCTGAGGAGGTCATAGTGTCATGTCAAGATCTTTCAGAACTGCATGTTCTTTTCTTATAGGTGTGTGAGGGTGCACACACACGCACCCACAGGCACAAATAATATCTGGCGTGTTTCAGGAAGTCCCTGGATACAATGTCCTTTTATAAAAAGTCCTCTGTTGAAATATTCTTATCTCGAGTGAAGTAGAGCTGCCTCTGACCACAAACGTGCCCCTTGCACAGGTTTTCTTTGTCTGTGTGTGATGGAGAAACCCAGGAAACTGTGCTCCAAGAAGTCTGTCCCGAGTGGTCCTGGGCCTCAGAGTCTGGCATCCCACTGGGGTGTGCCTTGGCTCCCCTGTGCTTGTTCCTCCTAGAAAGGAAGAAGCAGTGTTCCTTGATGCCTGGTAACTGGCTGACGGGCTCGATCGTGTAAGCCCAGCCACGAGGGTGCTCAGCCTACGCTGGCAGTTTGATCTTATTTTGGATCTAATTGTCTCTTTGTTCTTGCAGAGTGGAGATAAGCAGGGTAAAACCTCAGGAAGAGCTTTTCCCAAGTCAGAGGGATTTTGGCCTTCTGCAAAAATGTGGGGGTGGGCTGGGTGTGGTGGTGCATGCCTGTAACCCCAGTGACTCAGGAGGCTGAGGCAAGAGAATCACAAGTTTGAGGCCAGCTTCAGCAAATTAGCAAGACCCTGTCTCAAAAAATAAAAAAGGCTGGGGCTGTAGCTCTGTGGTAGAGTGTCCATGGGCTCTATCCCCAGTCCTGCAAAAGAAAAAAAAAAAGTATAGGGGGGATAGGGTGCCTTTTCTTTCTTGTCTTGTAGATGTATGTACTTTTGAGCAAGGCAGGTGGCAGGACTGAAGATGCACAGAAGGACAGATGGTCCCTGACTTGTGATGTTTCAAGTTAGGATTTTTCATATTCATGTTGGTGTGAAAGCATACCTGCTCCATTTTTCACCTTTAGTATGGTATTTAATAAGTTACATGAGACACACAACTCTTTAGTACAAAATGTACTTTGTGTTGATAATTTTGCCCACCTGTGGGCTGATGCAACTTTCCGAGCATGTTTAAAGTAGGTTGGGCCAAGCTCTAAGGTTCTAATTTTTTTTTTTTTTTTTGGTACTGGGGATTGAACTTAGGGGCACTCGACCACTGAGCCACATCCCCAGCCCTATTTTGTATTTTATTTAGAGACAGGGACTCACTGAGTTGCTCAGCACCTCACCATTGCTGAACTCGCTTGCTTTGAACTTGCAATCCTCCTGTCACAACCTCCCAATCCGCTGGGATTACAGGCGTGTGCCACCGCACCCGGCTAGCTCTAAGGTTCTAAATGCATTTTTGACTTATGATATTTTCAATTTACAATGGGTTTATCAGGATGTGACCCCATAAAAGTTGAGGATCATTTGTATCCCCTGCTGGTCACACACCCCACTGCCTAGGGCTGGGAGTGCTCTGCAGTGTTTGCTCCATGTGTGAGTCTGGCCAGGCAGGCGCTCTCTAGCCACCTTTCCTCCCCACCCCAGGCGCCCCCTCCCCTTCCCTCTGTCCGAGGTGCTCAGATGCAGCCCTCTTTTTCCAGCATATGAACCTTTTTAAAGGCTGTTTCCCAATCTATCATGACCCAGCCCTTCCAAATGTCCAGAAAGTATGCCTGCACTGCCACCTCCCCAGCCCCGTGGCATGTGTGACTGCAGGCCATGTGAACAGTCCTCCACAACAGGGGAGCCATTGTGTCCCAGCCCACTCCGTGCAGATGGGGACAGAGCCCCTCTGTGTGCACCAGGATTTCCTGTGTGCTGATTGCCTCTCTCTGAATTTCCCAAGCAGTGCCCCCTTCTGCCCATGATTCAGTGTCTTCTGCAATCAGTGGCTCATCCTGCCCTTAATCCCTGCTTTCTTCCTTCCTCCCTCCCTTCTTCCTCCCTTCCTCCCTCCCTCCCTCCCTCTCTTTCTTGTAGTAAAATTTACCATTTTAACCATTTTTAAGTGCATTTACATTGCAGTACAACCATCACCACTATCTATTTCCAAAACTTGGTCATCATCCCAAAGAGAAACTGTGTCCCTTAAACAATAATTCTGCATTCCCTGCCTACCAGTCCCTGGAAACCTCTATTCCACTTTTCATCTTTATGAATTTGCCTATTCTAGGTATCTTTTATAAGTGGAATCCTATAATATTTGTCCTTTTATGTCTGGCTTATTTAACTCAGCATGTTTTCAGGGTTCATCCCCGTTAGAGCATATATCAGAATTCTACTCCTTCTTGTGACTGAGTAATACTTCATTATTCTGAATACACACTTTACCACTCAGCTGTTGATAGACACTTGGGTTGTTCCTGCCTGCTGAAAACAGTGTTGCTATAAATGCCAGTGTGTAATCATCCGAGTCCTGCTTTCAACTCTTTGGGGTGTGTATACATGAGTGGAATTACTGGACCATGTGGGAATTCTGTGTTTAACTTTTTGAGGAAAGACCGAACTTCTTCACTACTACTATATAATTTTTAAATTCCTTTTTGCAAGGGTGGGGCGGGTAGTGGGGATTGAACCCAGCTAAGCAATATCCCCAGTCCTTTCTTATTATTTTGAAACAGGGTCTCACTAAGTTGCTGAGGCTGGCCTTGAATTTACAATCCATCTACCTCAACCTTCTCTGTCCTTGGGATTACAGTCTTGTGCCCCATGCCTGGCCCATTTTATATTCCCACCAGCAATGTACTTTTTTTTTTTTTTTAAGTTCTTAAACTACAAAAATAAAGCAAATATATTGTAAAATCATTAAGGATGCAGAGGTATAGAAGGTAAACAGCAAAATCCCCTCCTCCTGCAACCCTCCCTCTAGGTAACTGTTGCTCAGTGCTTGGTGCATATCCACCCAGATATCCTCTCTGCCCATCTAGACCACACATACACACCCACACATGTTAACAAAAGTAGGGTAGTATATAGCTGGCACTGCCACTTGTTGTTTTTGTGTGATTCTGTGTCGGTGCCTGAAGGTGCAGCTGCCTGTGGCGATAGCCTGTGTTATTAGTTTCTGGTATTGAGAGATAAGTGAGTGATTTCCCCTTTTTTTGATTTCCCAAACCACTTTGTATTTATGGCTTTGCACGTGTGGGGTTACCTACCGTTTTGCGGGGTCAGAGTTCATCGGGGGGAATGCAGGACCTTTCGTGGGGTAGGCCAGAGCCACCTTCCCACAATCTCGGCTTTGCCCCACCGGCTCTCCACTCCCCAAGCAGCCAAACTAGGCTGAGTGTTGAGCTCCTTGTGAAGGAGGGCCACCCACCTGCCCTTAGCAAAGAGAAAGCCACAGCCAGGCACACCCTCCCCCCTGGTTACTTGGGGAGTCTCCCTCCACCTAGGAACTAGAGCAGGGTGGAGAGCCAGCTGCAGGCCAGCGTGTGCGGAGCTGGAGACCTTAGCAGGCTGGGCTCCAGGAGTGTCACGGGCAGGGTGTTCTCCATGGTAGCTCATGGGGCCCTCAAAAGCACACAGTCCTCTCTTGCGCTCAGAAAGACCCAGTTAGGCCTGGCAGAGGGCCACCTGTGAAGCCAGGGACAGCCGGTCTTTCACCAGTACCTTTTTCTGCAGAGCCCCAGGCAGCTGGTGGGAGAGGACACGGAGGCCTGGAAAATCCACCAACTGCATAATCAGCCCCTGCATCTTGGCCGCTTGACTCTGTTTATTGCTTCCTGTCCCCGAAAGCCCTTTACAAACAGAGCGGCTTTGAGGGGGGTGAGTTAGACCTGGTGGGTGGCCTGCTGCTGCCAGGCAGCCCACATAGCACCGAGTAACAGCTTCCCTAAACAGGCCAGTTCCTTGCCACCTCTCTCTGCTGCCACCCAGCTGAGTGTAGGGAAGGGGGGGGCCAAGTCCCGGGGGCTGGGGGTATCTGAGAGTGTGACAAGACTGCCCCCCTCAAAGGAGGGCAGTCCCCTACAGCTGTTTACTTTGTAATTGGCAAAGGGCAAGGGTCCCATTTCTCCTAATTTCCTTGAGAGCCCCAGGGTTTCAGCTCTAATGAGGTGCAGGAGGGAAGCAGAGTAAAATCTCAGCCTCCCGTGGACCCCTGTGACATGGGTGGGCAGTGGGGGGAGCAGTTAATATACCCTGGGACCTAGATACAGTCCTGGGTCCAAGGGGCTTATGGGGCTTGCTTAAAGTCTATTTTTATGATTGTTTGTATTACATTTTTAGAAACAGGTTTTTCCTTGCAGGTGGGCTTTCCTGCCCTGGTAACCATATTCCCTTCCTTCCCTCTCACCTCCCTAACCTTCATCCTTTCTTCCCCAAAATGAACTACTTCGTTTCACAGCCTTTGGGCCTCTGCTGGGGGCCAAGATGTGACTCTTCCGGGGAACAGCTGCAGCCCTGGCAAGTTGCCCTAGCCACAGTGTGTCAGGGCTGCGGGGTGCCCAGAGGACTATCACCAGTGTTTCTCTCACCTGGGACACAGGGTGAGGGTGCACGACACCTGCATGGTTAGAAGAAGCCATGCTTTGGGGTAGCAGGGTGCAGGAAGGCAGGCTTTTCAGAGCTGGGGGGATCAGGGGATGTCGTCCATCGCTCTCAGACGCAGAGCTCCCTCAGGGTCTGCTGGCCTGGTCCCCTTCTTCTGCTGCTGCCCCTCTTGTCTTGGCCTCTCTAACTTGGAAGACTTGCCCCCAAAGCTCCGATTTAATCCACCCCCTGCCTTTTTAAAAATATATTTATTTTTTAGTTGTCGTTGGATCCTGGCTGTGATTCACAGATGTTTCCCAGTGTGGAAACTGGGTTTCCATATCTTTATTTTATTTATTTATTTTTACGTGGTGCTGAGGATCGAACCCAGGGCCTCATGCATGCTAAGCATGCACTCTGTTACTGAGCCACAACTCCAGCCCTTTATCCCCTTTTGGAAGCCCTCTCTGGTTTAAAAATCAGTGGAGCCAATATGGTGGTGCACTCCTGTAAATCCCAGCAACTTGTGGGAGGCTGAGGCAGGAAGACAGCAAGTTCAAGGCCAGCCTCAGCAGTTTGGCAAGGCCCTAAGCAACTTAGTGAGTCCATCTCAAAATTTAAAAATTAAAACAACAACAACGGGCTGGGGTGTAGCTCAGTGGTAGAGCCCTCCTGGGCAACCCCCTCCCAAATAAATACATAATAAAATAAAAAGCAGTGAAGAAGGGTTGCTCATGCTCTCTAGACCTACTGAGTGGGAGGGGCCATGTGCTCTTACTGCAGGTGGCCTGTCTAAGCAAACCTGAACATGGGACCTGTGTGTGTCTCAGCCTGTGCTTTGGTTGTGCAATTCTGAGCCTGCCCCACCCTCCCAGGTCCTTCCTGAAAGTGAAATGCTGCAGTCATTGCTTAAGAACAAAGGACCCAAGCTCAGCCCTGCGTGTTAATGATTGTCAAGTGTGGCCACTTCCTCTTGCCTGGCCTGACTCACCCTAGCTGTTCCCCTATGTGGTTGCACTGGAAATATAACAAGAGGGCTCAAACCAGGACAGGGAGGTTCTGCTGGGAGTAGCCATGGAGACTGGCAAGGTCCCCTCCAGACCTGGCAGAAGAGATGTAAGACATGGAGGACCTGCTTGGTTCTGAGCTGGATGCCTCCATTTCTCTTTCATCTTCCCACTCCTGGGTCCACCCACTGGAGCCACATGCTCAATGCAATTGCTTCTCTCCTGCTCCAGGAGGGCTGGAGGGCAGACTTTTGCAAGGCTCACCCCATGTGCCTAGCCCTTCTGGGCAAGTTTTCCTCTTTGTCCCTTGCAGAAGTACAGAGATTCATTACTGTTAGTGGGGATAAGAGTGTGGGCTTTGGGGTAGAATCCTGACCCAGTCACTTCCTGGCTATGAGACAAGACCTTGAGCAAGTTATTGAACTCTTCTGTTCTTTGATTTCCCTGTCTGCAAAATAGCAGTTCTACTTTCTAGGACTGTTGTGAGTATTCCATGTAGCTAAAGTGCCTTGCCTGGAGCCTGACTGATGGAAAGAGTTCATGAACTTACCAACAGCATCGCATACTGTTAAGTGCGGCGCAATCATGTTGAGCAGTCAGCATAGTCAAAGGGAGAGGATGATCTATTTTCTTTTTCTTAAACAACAAGGATCAGCAGATCCTGGCTACGATTCACAGATGTTTCCCAGTGTGGAAACTGGGTTCCCATTCTTGTCTTTCCTGTGTGCCCTTCCCTTTTAGTTATTTGGCATACCCAGGTTCATCATAGGCAACGGTAAGCGTTTGGGTTGCATGTCTGATAATCTCTCCAACTTCACTGTCAAGGGTCCACAGACCTGAAGGAATCAGTCAGTCTTACGTTTGCCACCAGCAAGAAATGTTTAAGCTGAATATGTCATGTTTTAACGGTGATTATTAAAGGAACCATGGACTGAGTAGTGCCCAGCTGCTTCCAGAAGATTCCTGAAAGCATCTGCTGGCTGCTCCTCATGCCATCTTCTCATATCCCTTCAGTCTGGATAACAACACAACCCTTTGGTAGATTTGGGCCATTCTATCCAGCCTAGCCCCTCATGCTTCTCCTGTGCTGGGGGGACGGGAACTCTCCATATGCACATCCCAAGCTGGCTGCTTCCCCTGAGAGATGGAGCTGGTGCAAGTTTGGGCTTGTGAGGTGATTTGGCAGTGCCTTTGTTTGATGACTGTTGACTAAGCCCAGGTGTACAGACCCAATGTTTACAGAATCCTGGTTGGCTTAGGGCTGTGGCTGGAATGAAGAAAATAGGTGTTCAGGGAGGAGGAGGAAGGGAGCAAGGATAACCCAAAGCCAGTTGTTTGGGTCCTGGAACGAGAGATAAGGTATTTTTGCAGATTTCCCTAAGTAAACCCCAGACTAGAACTTTTGTCCCCCTGGTTCTGGGAATTGAATCCAGGGCCTTGTGCATGGTAGGCATGTGCTCTATCATTGATCTACATCCCCAGCCCTTTTTACTTTATTTTGAGACAAGGTCTCACCGTTGCCCAAGCTAGCCTCAAAGTTGTGATCCTCCTGCCTCAGCTTCCTGGTATTACAGGTATGTGCTGCTGCACCTGGTTTAGACAGGAACTCTTTGTAATGAGTGCCAAATTTTATGTTGACCTAACAGTCCCTGAAACTCAGTTCCTACACATCTGGACCATTTAGGGATTCAGAGCAGACACAGATATGTCAGGTGTGGAAGGAATGTTGCAGTTCATCTAGACCTGCCCATTTTCCAGATGGGAATCTGAAAGTCCAAGAGGTAAATGGACTTGTCTAAGGTCAAGGGCTAAAGGCTGGCTAGTTAGTGATGGAGCTAAAACCAGTGTCCCCAGTCTCCAAACTGCATTAGTTGTCCTCATAATTTACTATGCACCATCATGAACTGGGGAGCTTTTAAAATGCAGATTCCCTGGCCAAACCCCACAGATTCTGATTTAACAGTGGGGTGGAGAGTGCATTCCTAGCAAGCCCCTCAGGGGAGTCTGATGACAGCTGTCTTCACCAGCCTTTGATATGCCACTAGAGTGCAAAGAGCATTTGCTTCTTAGAAGCACTGAAAAGCATATTTGCATTTCCTAAAGCCTCATAGGCAGCAGTGAGGGGAACAGGCAGATAGGAAGACAGTTTAAGAGATAAGAACAGGATTGGGGCTGGGGACATAGCTCAGTTGGTAGAGTACTTGCTTTGTATGCACAAGGCCATGGGTTCAATCCTCAGCACAGAGAGAGTGAGAGAGTGAGAGATCACAAGTTCAAGACCAGCATCAGCAACTTAGTGAGGCCCCAAGCAATTTAGCAAGATCTTGTAAAATATAAAAAGGGCAAGGCCAAGGGCTGGTGATGTGTCCCAGTGGACTTCTGTGGGCCTCACTTGAAGGAAAGGGTTTGATTCTGAAGCTAAAGGAGTAAACAGGACCTTCTGGCCCTGAGGGATTGGGATTCAGTGACCTTCTGCAGAGGTGTTAGCCTGGCTTGTGCCTAGCACAGTGGTAGCTTTCTCTGGCCCTGACCCACTTCCCCAATGCCCCACCCCCACTTCTATGTCCATGCCTTCCCAGAGGATTTCAGTGATCAGACTGAGCAAGGATTGTTGATATCCATTTGCTAGAAGTACAGAGGGAGGTGAAGGAAGCTCATTATGGGACCGCTGGGAGCTCCTGCCCCTTCCTCCTGACTGTCACATTGGAGGGCCAGGGCTTCAGCCCAGCTGGCCTGAGGTTCCCTGCATGCCCGCTTATGCCTGCCGGAGTTGGGCTTGCAGGCAGCCAGGAAGCCAAGCCTTCACTGTGTGAGCCACTGCCTGGCTCTGCCCTGTTTTGCTGCAAGTCAGGTCAGCCTGACCTCAGTGCTGTATAAACCATCACAATCACAGATGGGGAAGAGAGAGGGAGGGGTCCTGGGCCTCATCTGGCCCCGCCATCCACCTAGTGAAGGGCCAGACTTGCAGGGCAGCTGTGGGAAGCACAGTGTACCGTTTGTGTGTGTGTGTGTGTGTGTGTGTGTGTGTGTGTGTGTGTGTTTTGTGTAGGAGAGTGATGATTTTCAAAACAGCTTCAGAGTCAGGTGAAGAGGGACGGATTGCCTGGGCTGGAGGTGTGTCAGTGGCTGTGAGGGGCTGGGACGAGCAGCTGCCAGTGAGCTGGTGTGTGGCAGCCAGCAGGAGCCGGTGAGCATGTGAGCTGCGTGTGGGGACATGCCTCTGGGTGCGTCTTCACAAGGAGGGTGCCCTGGGTTCAGGAGTCTCCTGATCTGGGTTCAAATCACAGCTTGCAGTCACTGAGCTTGGTGACCCTTGGCCACCTGCATTCTCTGGAAGTGAGAACCTGTGGTTTCTCTCGCCTTCCTAACCGCAGAACTTTAGAGTGCATGTGTGGGCACGTGGGAGTGTGGGTGAGGGAAGGCGGAGAGCTCACTGGGTGCTGGCCTCTGGGTGCCCCTGGCTGTGGGGAGCTCTGCTGCTACTTGGATCAGGAGGAGTGGAGGGGACGGCCTATGGCTGGGGGAGTAGCTGGCCCCAAGGAAGCGACTCCGAAAAGTCCCATCTGCTGTCTGGGCAGGCCCTTCTCACTCTGGGTGGGATTTCTGATGGTGTCTTGGCTGCCTGAGGGGGTGGCCCTCCCAGTCACAGCTGCTGCCTGCTCTTCTGAAGCTTAGCCATGGCCAGCCACCCGCCTCCTAGCCTCAGCTCCCCAGCCTGCATTCCTGGGCTGCCAGAGGCCAGATTTCTGAGAGGGCCACTCTGCCTGTGCTCCTGCTGCCTGGGGCCTGGGAATCCCTCCCCAAGTGTCAGGCTGTCTCCCCAGTGGGAGTAGAGGAGGGCAACCCACGCCCTGGGTAATATTCCAATCACTTCTCCCCTTGGAAACTTTGCTGAGGGCAGGATATGAGCAGGAAAGGACAAAGGACAGAGGGGACTATTGGCCCTGCTCCTTGCTTCTCCCTCAGGGGCCCCAGATCCCCAGCCTCCACCGAGGGCTTTGTGCTCTGGACTCTCCCCCTGCAGGGCTGGATTCAAGATCACATCCCCTGGCCTGATTGGACTTGTAGGCCTGGTTCTAGTCTCAACTCCTGAGAATTGTGTGGCCTTAGGGCTTGAAGGGCCCATGCCAGTCTTACTAACAGCTGCCCCCAGTTGTGGGGGTGCTATATGTATCCACCACAGTGAATCCCCTCACTAGCCCCACTGGAGAGGGCTTAGGTATCCCTGTTTATTTTATTTTATTTATTTACTTTTTGAGATAGGGCCTCACCAATTTGCTTAGGGCTTTGCTAAATTGCTAAGGCTGGCTTTGAACTTGTGATCCTTCTGCCTCAGCCTCCTGAGTTGCTGGGACTAGAGGTGTACACCAGCACGCCTGGCTAGGTGTCTGTGTTTTACAGATAAGAAAACTTGCTGAGAAAGACTCCAGTCTCACCCAGTTAGCTGCAAAATCGGGGCTTCTGAGCTATCAGGACATCTGCCTGCTCGTAGCCATTCTGCTGCCTCTTATCCCAGACACTCTTCAAAAGTGGACACCGGCTTGTGATGTGTCTGCCTCTGGCCATGTTCTGCCCCTGAAAAGCTGCGACCTGGGCCATCCCTTGCCCCTGGGCCTTTATTCCTCCCCTGTATTCCTACCCGTGAGCAAGCAGGTCCCTGGCCAGGGTGGAAGATGCAGAGTGCGGGACGTGCTTGGTTTCTATTGAGGCAGGACTGGACAAAGTCTGCCTAAGGAATCACAGCAGGACAGACTGGGTGGGGGAGTCTAAGGGTGGCCACAGGTGTAAGCCCTGAAGGCTCTGCAACTTGGTTTATTAGGATTTTTTTTTCTTTCTTTGTTGTTTTGTTTTAATTGGAGAGACAGTGTAAGGTGGATGTTAAGAAAAACATGGGCTCCGGGCCAGATTGTTTAGATTCATACTGTAGTTCTGCTACCAACTGTGTGATCTTATGTAAGTCATTTAACCTCTCTGAGCCTTAGTTTCCTTTCTGTGGGAATTTGATGAGATAATGCATGCCAAGTACTTAGAAAGTACATAGCATGAACAAGTACTCATGGGTATTTGCTATAATTATTACCAAAAACATAACTCAAGGGAGGCTGGGGCTGTGGCTCAGTGGCAGAAAGTGCTTGCCTAGCACACGTGAGGCACTGGGTTCAAACCTCAGCACCACATAAAAATGAAATCAAGATATTGTGTCCACCTACAACTAAAAAATAAATATTATTTTTAAAAAAGAAAAAATAACTCAAGGGGTTGGAGGTATAGCTCAGGGGTAAAGTAATGCTTATTATGTTCAAGGCCCTGGGATCAATCCCCATCACCAAAAGAAAGAAAAAAGAAAAAGTAACTCATGTCCATAACAAATGCAAAAAAAAACCATAAAAATCACTGGCAGTGCTATTACTTTAATGTTCTTTAGGTTATTTGCATATTTTATTCTAAAATTAATAAATGGATATGAACCAAAATTGAAAAGGTATAAAAAATTTACAGGGAAAATTTCCCTGATCTGTTTTTATGGCTCAGTTCTCCCTAGAGGAAAATTATACTACTCATTTCTTATGAATTCTTTTCAAACATTTTTTCTTCTTCTGTGTGCGCACACACACACACACACACACACACACACACAACCCATAATGCACTATCATATAGTAACTATACTCAGTGTGCCTTGCATTATTCCCATAGGTCTCGATCAAAGGAGAAATGTTGAAATACCTCATTTTTGTTCACTGTTGAATAATATTCCATTGTATATATGGGGATGACAATGTACCATAATTTCTTCAGCCTCCTGTTGGTGGACATTTAGAACATTCCTAATCTTCTGCTGTCACAATGTTGCAAGGCACATCCTTATGGACATATTGGGCATATGTACAAATAGATGTATAGGTAAACTTCACAGAAATGGAATTCAGGAATCAGTGGGTAGATAGGTGCAGTGTGTTAGTGGGGGTGGGGCAGGGCTTGGGAATTCTGTTCCTAGCACCCTCCTCTGCCCATCCTGAACACACCTCCTAATCTTAGGTTCCTTGGCCTGGATTCCCCAGCAGGCTCAGATTCTAATTTGTGGGGCATTGACTGCCCACCTATCCCGGGGTTCCAGAGATGTTGCCTGCTCTTGTCTGGACTTCAACCTCAGGCACAGACCCTGCAGCTCCAGCCTGCGGAAGGGCCTCCGCCTGCCTGCCTGAAGGGGAGACCCAGGGAGGAGTCGCAGGCCCCTCTTTCCTCAGAAGCTGGGCCTAGGCCAGCATGAGCTCACACCTGGAGCCAGCCCAGCTTCCTGGCCCTGCACCAGTGATACCAGTGGCCCTCTTCTTCCAGTCTGGGCCATTCCACTTGGTCCCAGGTATGTATATGTTCCTGCCAGGCCAGCAGGGCTCCCCAGAGCTGCCGCACCTGGGGGGGAGAGGCAGTGGAGTAACACCCCTCTGTGCAAGGAGGTTCGGTCTCCTCCCAGGCATCTTGGCTGAGCTGCTGGTGTCTGCTGCTGGAGAGAGGGATTGTGGAAACAGTCCCCCACTGGCCCAGGCTGTGGTACTAAACAGCTTGTTGCTCAGGCAACCGGACAACTTCCATGGGGTGGAGAAAAAGGTTTTTGTAAAGAAACTGGTTTTTGCAAGGTTTCTCTTCGTCCTGGTAGGTGAGGTGTCACCTGCAGACTCCTCCTTTCCTGCTTCCTGAGCATGAGTGCTCTCAAACTCTGGAGGTACCTAGGCCTCCCCTCTTCCCCACCCAGTTCCCCAGCATCTCCACGGATGACTCAGACCCTTTAGGAGTTAGTGCAGCACACGGTCCTGAGTCTTGCTGTGTGCCTGGCCCTGTGCTTGGCTCCAGGGAGCAGAGTGCTGCCCAAGCTTGATGGATGGAGAGTGTTGAATCTGGAACCAGACTGCCTGGGTTCGTATTTCAGTTTGGCCACTTGAACACGTCACTCCACTCCCTGTGCCTCGCATTTCTATCTATACATTGGAAAGGGCTGGAGTGACGTGAACCTCTCAGGGTGGGGAAGACAGCAGGCATAAGGTGCTGGGAACAGTGGCACTTAAGGAAGCAGGCAGTGCTAACTACTGTCATTATTCCTATTCTTACCATTATCTTTCCATGATGAGACAAACAAAGGACAGATTATTTATGTCTGATGAGCTTTATCTTGGACCTTTTCAACTGGAAAGCCGAGTTGGCATCTCCTTTTTGGAGCCTGGGGATGGAGCCCAGGGCTGCCTTCCTACTGAGCTATACCCCCAGTCTGTTTTATTTTAAATTTTGAGACAGGGTCTCACAAAGTTGCCCAGGCTGGCCTCAAACTTGCCATCCTCCTGCTTCAGCCTCCGGAGTCCCTGGCATTACAGACATGCGCCACTATGGCCAGGACAGACTTGGCTTCCTAATGTCATCTTTTATGGCAGCCAACCATCATAAGGAGCAGAGACGAATGTCCTTAGGACTGAGGACCTAGCTGGGCACGGGGGTCCACACCTGTAATCCCAGCTACTCAGGAGGGGAGTAGGAAGACTGCAAGTTTGAGGGCAGCCTGGGCAACTGAGTGAGACCCTGCCTCAAAATTAAGAAAAAAAAAAAAAAGGTGGTGGGGGGGAGCTGGGTGGTAGCTCAGCCCCTGGGTTCAATCCCTAGTGACACACACACACACACACACACACACACACACACACACCACTGAGGATCCAGGGCCCATCTTCCCATGGAAGAGGGACATTAACCTCCTTTGAATCCTTTTGCTCAGTCCCTGCCCCACTTCTCTCATTAGCTACCGACCTGGCCACAAGCATTGATACTGGAGAAAGAAAAAAAAAATAGCAAAAGATTTTTTTTCCTCTTTTTTCTTCTTCAGATTTTCTAAAGATTAAAAAAATGAATAAAGAAAGTTAAGACAATTAGAATGCCTGATAGCTCTGACTACTTGTTGGGGGTGGGGGTGTCCACAGGTGCCAACTTTGGAACAGGTGGTAGCCCTGGGAAGACAGGTACTGCCCCCAGGCTCTCACCCCTGCAGGCCGTGTCACTCTCCGGCTTGCATGGAAGCCATATGTCCTCCTTCTCTGTATCCCGCTTCCTAGCCCAGAGAGGTAAGGGGCCAATCCAGGGTCACACAGCAAGAGACACAGATTTGTGTCTCTCCTGTTTTTCTTCCTCTTCCTTCTCTCACGCCCAGCCCATCCTCTTTCTCCAATGGCTCTGTTGAGGGTCCTCTCTGCCCTTAATGACCACTCCTGGGTGGGCACAGGTGTGGCTGCTCAGCAGCTCCGAGAGCCTCGGGAATGAGGCTGGCTTTGTGGCAGCCCCAGCAGCTGTGGCCATTTGGGCCGAGTTTCCATTAAGCCGTTTCCGCGCCTTGGGCAGGAGCAGGAGGCTCAGCATTTAAAGGTCACCCGGCTTTTGAAGCCGCAGCAACATTAATAGCTTGGGAAGAAAACAAGCCTGTGCAGGGGCAGGAGGACAAGGAGGCTCTGTCAGGGCTGTCCTCTTCTGCTCTCCACCCCCTCCATGCACACACACACACACACACACACACACACACACACACACACGCAGGCATCCTGATAGCCGTGCTCTGTCCCTTGCTCTTCCCTCCTTCCTTTCTCCCCCTTTTGGAGCCTCTTTAGCTCAGAAGCCAAGAAGCTCTGCAGACTGCCCTGCGCCCCACCCCCATCACGTTGGAGGTGACAATTGGTCGAGGATGCAGCTGTCTGGGTCCAGCAGCCTCTCCCTTCACACTGCCGTTACCCACTTGAGGTTCCCCGGGACTTAACCATGGTTACACAAGCCTCCCAGGGGTCAGATGACCTCATTCTGGCCCCCGCTGGCTTTTGCAGCCTGGACTCCTGATGAGACCCAGTAAGCCTGGGCCCAGGTTTCCCGGATGGAAGTGACAGCGCTGGCAGCTGCTGCATCTCACATGCCAGTTCTAGTCACCGGCCAGTGGCTCACCTCGAACGCCCTGTTGCAAAGGGTCCCGAGGCTGCAGGCTCCGTGGGACACTACCTGGGTGGATCAGCCAGGTCTGCCAAGGACAAGGGGTTGAAAGTGGTGGCAGAATGCTACGTATTTCCCACCTCAGGTTTCTGAGATTCCTGGGGCAACTGGCAGATTCTTTGCTCCCTTGGGCCGTCCCAGGGTGGGGGCAGGGCACATCCGTGGGTCCTTGGGAGAGAAGCTGCTGCGTGCCCTTTCCCTAGAGCAGCCAGGGCCAGTGCTCCAGACACCACCTAGTGGCCTGGCCTGGCGGTGCCACTGGGCTGGGCCCAGATCCTGGGCAAGAAGAGTCCCTCTGCAGGCAGGGATCTTAGCAATTAGAGACAGACCACAAGATCCAGGGGCATTCCTGAGTGATGTTCACAAGAGGGAGTCCAGGGTGCACAAGGAATAAAGCTTGTCTGGGGCAATCCCATCCCTCCTTCCAGAAGGGTGATTTTTTGGGGAGGGAGGGGACAGAAGGGGCCGAAAATGCTGGCCACTGAGACCTCTGGCTTTCCTGCCTCACCTCCTCTTGAGGCCTCCTATCCTAACCCTCACCTCTCAGGTTGACCCTGCTCCTCCAGGGGGCAGAATGGAAGTCAAGGTCAGCTCTGGAGTGGGGCAGCCTCCTGTCTCAAAAAATGAAAAGGCCTGTGTGTATTTGCACACGCACACGTTGGATGTAATTCAGTGGCAGTTTAATGCGGTGCCAGAAAAGAAGAAAAGCCATAGTGATTGCAGGCCTCCATCTTTACTAATCCGCTTACCAAACATCTGTTGATCATCCCAGTACTGTGCTAGGTACTGGGGGGTCTCACAGTGAATACAGCACACAACCTGCCCTCGTGGAGCTTGGAGCTAGTGGAGGAGATGGTCAATGGCACATGTACCATCTGAGGTGGTCCAGTACACAGGACAAAGGAGGGCAGAGGTTGGGGGGATGGGGGGGCTACCTCCCTGATAATATGACTGCAACCAAAAGGAACAGGGAGGGAGCCCCATGGATTTGTGAGGGAAGGACACGGCAGATGGGGGGAAGAGTGCGGTCAGAGACCCTGAATGGGAATATGAGTGGCTCGCTGGTGATCTGGCAAGGATGCAGGGTAGCGGGACAGAGTCTGGAAGGTCAGTCTGTGCACATTTGATGGCAAGGTCAAAGAGGTGGCAGGAGCAGGACCCTGTGGGTCCTGGTTGGCCACATTAAAGCGCTGGTCTGTATTCTGAGGACACAAGAAACGCTGGGGGCTTTGGAGCTGAGGAGTGACATGGCCACACAGTGAACAGTCTGTAGGGAGGCAAGGGGGAGGCAGAGAGATAGGCAAGAGGTAGTAGCCATGGAGGTGGTAAGGAGCGGCCTGTTCTGAAGTCATTTTGAAGTCAGAGAAGACAGGATTGGGTGTAGGGTATAAGAGAATGAGAACACTCCACAATGACTGCAAAGCTTTGGCCTAAGCCACACGGAGTTGCCACTAACAAAGATGGAGAAGGCAGGGAGGGGCAGGTTGGGGTCAGAGGACAAGGTGACGTGCCATGGACCCATTTGTTGGATCTGCTACGGACATCCATGTGACAGCAGCAGGCAGGAGTCGAGGTGGAGAGGTCAGGAAGTGTGAGAGGATCATGAGAGCCAGTGTGCAGAGTGCAGATGGTACTTAAGGCCGCGGGGCTGGGTGAGATCGCTTGAGAGTGGTGTGGCCTGGCATATGGTCCAAGGCCTACGCCTGGGCCACACTAGCCTGTCCCATTGAGAGCCTACTAGGCTCTAGGCACCCAGGTAAATTCCGTTACAGTATTCCTTCCAGGTAGATTTTATCCCTGTTTCAACCAACCAGGACACTGAGGTTCAGAGCAGTGAAGTGAGTTGCACAGCCTTCCCAGGGTCAGAGGTGAACCCAGGACTCTGACTCTCCAACTCACTATGCAGACCTGACCCCGGCCCTGATGCCAAGGCCTTCCTCAGGCAAGAAGAGGCTGCCCGGTTTGACCTTGGACAAGGCCGGGTGAGCCTCCCTGGGGCAGCCTGCCCACCTCCCTGAGCCAGGCCGGGAGTGACTCAGGCTTGGCTGATACCCACACTAGGAGTGGAGATTGGCTCTGTGCCGCCCCCTGCCAGGCCTGCATTCCTTCACAGGGAGGTGGAGACTGGCTCCCTGGGACATGGGGGAGGACAGGTGTGACGTTTCTGCTTCCAGGTCCTCAGGTCACCCACAACCATGCATCCGTGGAGAGGTCTAACGGGCTCAGCAGGTTTGATTCATTTCCTTTGTCAGAAGCCAGTCAGGGGTTATCTCCTCTGATTCCCTGCCAGTGCTCAGCAGCTGGGGTTCAGAGAGGTGGCATGGTTTCCCCAAGGTCACAGAGCCAGGACTGGGGCCGAGCCAGTAGCCCTCCCCTGTGCTGTCTGTCCTCTGTTGGAGTGTCCTGAGCCTGGAGCACACATGGCTGCCTTTCTCAGGCTCTTGGCTCCTAGCCTTTCCAGCCTTACCTGGCATTTTCCGCTCTTGGGAAGTAGGTTGTTAATTCTGGTCTCTCTACAGACTTGCCGTGCGACTTTGGGCAAATCATCTAGCTTATCTGAGTCAGTTTCCACAGCCCTAAAGTGGAGACAACAGCACCTATCTCGTGGAGTTGTAATGAAGATTCCATGCAGGGGCTGGGGCTGGGGCTCAGTGGCAGAGTGTGATAAAGCCCTAGTTGGAGCCCTTACACTACCAAAAAAAAAAAAAAGACTGACAGTGCCTGGCACAAGCTTGTAAACCTAGGTTACCTGCATGCCTTAATTTTTCCATGTATTTAATTTTTTTTTTCTTTTTTCGGTACTAGGGATTTAACCAAGGGGCACTTTACTATTGAGGCACATCCCAGCCCTTTTTATTTTGAGATAGGGTCTCACTAAGTTGTTTAGGACCACACTAAATTGCTGAGGCTGGCCACTAGCTTTCAATCCTCCTACCTCAGCCTCCGAAATTTCGGGGATTACAGGTAAGTGTGCACCACCAGGCCTGGCTTACATTGCTTCTTGTTTGAGCATCCTGGGCCTTGCATGCATGGATGACACTGGCCTTAAGGACAGTCCTTCTCCTTTCCCGGTGGCTAGACACACTCAGCTCTTGCCTCCAGATCTGGCTCCAACTGTGGCTCAAGCTTAACAAGGGGGAGATAGAACAGTCCTCTGAGAATTGGGGGGGGGGCTCACAGTCCTATTCGGTGCTAACCATAGGCAGCCTGCTTTGGGGAGTCTCTGAGTGCTTGCAGGGGTCTGTGGAGATGGTATTTCTAAGAATCAAACCCAGTTTCCCTATGTTTCCCATTGCTGTTTCTGACCTCTCTCCTCTCATCCACACACCTGCCCTTTGATGGACAGGCTGAGGCTTTGCCATTTAACACAGAGAGGGGGTGTGAGGCTGGGTTACTGCTGTCAACTGTTTACAGGTCATGGCCCACACGCAAGGCTTTGCACCCGGAGTGAAAGAAGAGGCTGCCTGAACCGTGGTGTCTCTGGCTGCCCGGGCCAGCCAGGCCTCCCCGCCACATTTCCTTGCAGAGAGCAGAAGGAATTCTAGGGGTTCATATCTAGATGGTGGGGAAGACTCCCCAAGAACCCCCCTTCCAGCCGGCAAACATGTGCCTCAGGGAGCATCTTGGCCAGCACACCAACTGCTCCAGGCTCTTCAGCGGCCTCCCGGGCAGAGACGAGAATGCATCTCGCCATATTCCATGCTCGGTGCTGCTTCACTCTCATTGAAGCCACCTCAGGGCTGCAGGCAGATGAGGGAGACAGGTCCTGGGCCACGAGAGGACAGGAGACTTATACGAACCCTGCTGCTGGGGAGTGGCACTGCTGCGTGAACCGTAGCCTGGGTCTGAACCAGTGCCTGCTCATTGTTGATGGGAGAGTTCTTGAGTGCCTCTCAGGGGCTTCAATGAGAGTGAAGTCTCAACACTAAGGGGGCCAGAGCCTGAGGGACTGTCCAGGGGGCTGTTAATGGAGAAAATGTGGGCCTCACCATTTTCTTTCTTCCTCTTCTGGGGGTGGGCCAGATCCTGGCCGCCTCCTCTGGGGTACTTCCCTTAGCAAAGCGAGAGTCGGGTCCCCCAACCTTCTTACTAATTACTAGGGAGCAGGGAGATAGTGGCTTCACTCCAGAGGCATTAACATAATGCTGTGACCCCTATGTATAATAACCAAGGCATTGGCTTCAGGGCCTTCTGACCCACAGAGGTCTGTGTTAGAGGCTGCAGGGCAAAAGTGTCTGCCAAGAGGGCATTTTGGCAAAACCACAGCAGCATCCCCTGACTTTCTGATGTGATGGGATGAGTGGGGAATATCAAGAGGCTGGGGTGTCTGAAGCCATGTCATACTGGGCTGACTTCCTGTGTGCATTTTCATAACTGAATGCTTAGGCTGATCATTTGAGCTTGCATCTCTCTTTTCCCTTGTGAAATGGTGATGGATTCCTGGGCTGTGACTGGTTCACCTCGGAAGAGGTTGGGGAGAGGGAGTTGGATAATAAATCAAGCTTCACCCAGTTAACAGAACACCACTCAAGCATTAAGCATGATGAAGTAGGTCTGTATTTTCTGACATGGGAAGATGGTCACAGTGCACTAATAAGTAGAAAACATTAGAGGCATGGTAGGATTTATGGTTTGATCAGAGTTTAGTAAAATAGATTCATACACAGGGTAGTATATGCAAGTAACAAATACCTACACATAGGTACAGGATTATACTAACAAGTCTCCTCCCGGTGGGAGAGGACTTCAGTCTCCTAACCTTAGTGTCCATGTGCCTCTAGTTTTCTGTTCTCAAATACAACCCATCTCTGTGGGACTAGGCAGACACCAGAACAGGAGCCCTAGACAATTTCCCAACCCTCCAAGGAGGCAGAGGTGTTAAGGTTTTAAGAACTTCAGCAAGGTGCACTTGAAGCCACCTGTGGAGTGTGAGGTCCCAACAAACTTACAGGGAATGACCTAAAGGAACAGGGAATCCATGGGTCTTCTGACTCTGGGGTGGAGAAGCTCTTCCTGCGCCCCTCTGGTCTTGTGTTTCTCACACTTTCAGCCATGTGATGTTGAGACAGTGGTAAGGAAGATCCCTTTGATCTTTGCACCTGTTTCATCAAATTTAAGAATATCCTTGGGCCAGATGTAGTGGTGCACACCTGTAATTCCAGTGGCTCAGGAGGCTGAGGCAGGAGCCAGTCTCAGCAAATTAGTAAGGCTCTAAGCAACTTAGCAAGACCCCATCTCTAAATAAATTATAAAAAGGGGGGGTGGTAGGGATGTGGCTCAGTGGTTAAGCACTCCTGGGTTCAATCCCTCGTTACACACACACACACACACACACACACACACAAATAAAAAGAATATCCTTTGATGGAACAATCCCTTAAAAGAGCTGCCACTTTTCTACAATTAACAAAATTACTGTAAATCTTGAGGTAAAAAAGGAGAGTCAGAACTTGACGTTTGTAGACACATTCTGCTCTCCCTTGTCTGCACTAACAGGGTGTGACACTGGCAGAGATTTACATGCCTGGTCCTGAGTGGGCTGGGTTACAGACTTAGGTCCCTACTTGTGCTTGACTTTCAGTCCCCCTCTCCATCCATGTCCTCAGGTGCACTCTCCTGGCATGAGACCAAAGGCCAGGTTGGCTGGGTCAGGGTAACTGGTAATAGAACTTAAGACATAACCTGGTTCCTCAAGATAACTTTGAGAAGATACTTCTATAAAAATTTTTTTTGTAAGAAATCGGGACACAGTGTTCCATAAAAACAAATCTGCATCTCTGATATAAATGAAACATGTCAGTGTAACATTGGGATGAGGAGAATGAATCCAGGGGTGGACACTGGCCTGGAGCCCTGTGCTTCCCTCTGTTGGGCTGGTATTTCTCAGAGGCAAGGGCTGAGTTTTAGGGCCCGATATGATCCCTCCAAGAGTGGGAGCAGGCTCCCCATCAGCCCCAGGGTCTTTAAGGATGAACATGACATTTTCTCTCTCAGGCTGGAAGCTCTTGGTGATGCTGGGAGTTCTCAGGATTCTTTGGGGGCTCTGCACAAGGCACACCCTGGTGGTGGGACCATAATGTATGGTGGTGAGGTGGCAAGATGAAGAAAGCAGCAACTAGTTGGGGCTAGTAACTAGAGGGGCAAGGCACCTATACAAAGCCCCTCCTGGCCTAGCTGGGTCCTCAGGGGTCCTTGGCAGTATGTGTAGTGGTTGAGACTAGTGGCTTGGGGTGGGGGAGTGGGGTGGTGGGGGCGGGGGTGGTACATGACTTTGGTTGGAATCCTGGCTTCTCTGCTTCCAGTCCTTTTATTCAATGCCTCGGAGTTTCCATCTGCAAAACTGGGATGCTAGTGTCTGCCTCACTACCTCCGAGTGTTGTCATGAGTTAGGCCACACAGAGCACTAGGATGGTACCTGGCACAAAGGAAGTCCTTGCTAACTGAAGCTCTCCTGTGTCCCGTGGCTGTTAAGAATCACACTGGAGAGAAAACACAAAAGCAGGAGAGAGGTTGTCCCAACCTGCCCTCGTTTTCTCATAGCCTCTGTTCACCACCACCCTGAGCTCAGGTTTGCCTGCCCCTGACCCTGACTGTCTCCCTCGTTTCAGGTGGGACCCTCCGTGGAGCCGGGGGCAGGATGCTCCGGTGGTGTGGATGACCTGCGGTCCAGCCCCAGCACGGCCCAGGCCCGCATGCCGCCTCCCCGCGACGACCGCTCCCCGAGGGCCGCCTGGGGCCCGGCGCCGGTAGACTCCTGACCCGGAGCCGGCGGTCCATCCATCCCGGACAGACGGACGCCCGGGGGGCGGAGGAGGCGCAGGCGTGAGCGGCCCCAGCCGAGGAGCCAGCCCGCGGCCGACGGCAGGGGGACCGGCCAGGGGTTCGCGGCCGCTCGGAAACATTCTCCCCACGCGGCTCGGCAAGATGACCAGCCTGTTCCGCCGGAGCAGCGGCGGTGGCGGCGGTGGCGGCGGCGGCGGCGCGGCGGGGGCGCGCGGGGCGGGGGCCGGGGGCGGCGGCGCGGCCCCCCAGGAGCTCAACAACAGCCGGCCCGCCCGCCAGGTGCGCCGCCTCGAGTTCAACCAGGCCATGGACGACTTCAAGACCATGTTCCCCAACATGGACTACGACATCATCGAGTGCGTGCTGCGCGCCAACAGCGGCGCCGTGGACGCCACCATTGACCAGCTGCTGCAGATGAACCTGGAGGGGGGTGGCGGCAGCGCCTATGAGGACAGCTCCGACTCCGAGGACAGCATTCCCCCCGAGGTAGGGCCGCGGCCATAACTCACCTGTAGCTCAACCACCTGGTTGAACCTCTTAGGAGGTTCTGGGTTAGTCCCCTGCCTGAGTTCTACCCAGCAAGCAGCCCTCCATTTCCCCCGGGAATCGTCTGGTCAGGCAGGGGCCTTATTCTCTGGGCAGAAATCCTGCAAGCAGTCAACGCTGAGCACCTGCCCAGGGTGTGCCAGACACAGTACTAGATTCGGGGTCCTGGTCATCAGAATCAATGTGCTCATTTTAAAAATGCAAACATGGCCAGGAGTGGTGGCTCATGCCTGTAATCCCAGAGACTCCGAGACTGAGGCCAGGAGGACTGCAAGTTCGAGGCCAGCAGCCTCTGCAACTTAGCAAGGACCCAAGACACTTAGCCAGACCCTGTCTCAAGATAAAAAATACAGAGGGCTGGAGTTGTAGCTCAGTGGTAAAACCCCTGGGTCAACCTCCCAGGACCCTGGAAGTTTCTGCCCTCCTGGAACTCACAGTCCCGAGTGGACTGGAGGCAAGAGTGGGGCATTGACTGCCCAGAGTGGTGAGTGCTACAGGGGAGAGGTGCAAGCGCAGGCAGAGGGAGGCTGATCTCCCCATCTGATACCTTGAGGAAGCCTGAAGAGCCCGGAAAGGATGTATGGGTAAAGAGTGCATGACTGGCTAAGGAAGTGGCCCCAGGACCATGTCAGGATCCGAGAGAGAGAGTGAGAGAGAGAGAGACACTGTGGAGGCCACAAGTCTCTGAGGCTGAGGAAGAGTGGAGCTGGATCCTTAGAGCACAGGCAGCCTGGAGGGAGAACGGCATTCAGATCTGCCAGTTCAGTCCCCCTGAGGAGGCGTGACAGAGGTGGTGGTGAGCCATTCCCATGCAGCTCTGCTCCTGGCTGTCCAGGGAAGTGACTGGGGAGAGAGGACCACCACAATACATCAAAGCCCACCTGCTGGGAGTGTCTGGCCCTCTCCAGCCTCATTTGGGAGTTCAGCGCACATCTGTCTTCCCACCCAGTCTCCAAAGGATCTGTAGTGCTCATTGCAGAAGGGGCAAGGCACGAGAGGGTCACTGCTGCAGGGGCATGGGGGGGGGGCATGTAAGATGGGACTTAACTCCACTCTTTATTGAGTCTGAATCTGTGCCAGGCACCATCCTGGATGTTTTGGGGGTATTTTCTCTTCTAATCCACACACATTTTGTGAGGAGCATTATTACAACCCAGATATGGCCTCAGAGTCCTCAAGAGCCCTGCAGGCACCTGTTCCCCATCAAACACCTCCATCTTTCAGGTCATTCTCCTTGCTTCCCCCTTTTTTATTGGGTGCCCCTGAAGTTTCTCTCTCTCCAGTGAAGGAGAAATTGTGTAGTCAGTGATGTTTATTCCCGTATCACCTGCAACACCATGGCACACAACAAACACACAGGGAATGTTTGTTGAATGAGCAAACGTTGCTGCTGTCTTTGCCCAGCTTTCTATCATTTCTTTCCCAGGGGAGATCACTCCTTTGATCTGCCTTGATTAGCTACTGGAAAGGAGGGGTGTGTGTGTGTGTGTGTGCTCCCATGCACATGCGTGCACAGATACATTTTTTTTTCAGTGTAAGCTGGAAAGTTTCCTGCAAACTCTAACCCTTTCTACAGCGCCATTTGTCCTGACAGGCAGGCAGGCAGGATGCTTCCTTCTCGTCCACAGTGCACCGCCCTGGTGAGCCTCTGCATGGCTTCCCCAGCCCTCAAATTGCCTGCACTCTGTGTTCACTTGTTTTCTAAGACCCCTGCCCTTCCGTGGAGCCCCTGCTCAGCACCCCTGCCCTTCCTTGGCTCTTTCCCTAGCCCCTACCTTTGGAGCCCTGCCTGGGCCCATCAGCA
The DNA here is from genome assembly GCF_052094955.1 of Ictidomys tridecemlineatus. Classification (NCBI taxonomy): domain Eukaryota; kingdom Metazoa; phylum Chordata; class Mammalia; order Rodentia; family Sciuridae; genus Ictidomys; species Ictidomys tridecemlineatus. The sequence continues at coordinate 31,948,077 of NC_135479.1, read as the reverse complement.
GGCAGCTCCTGAGCCAGCAGAAAGTGCTGCAGAAAATTTATGAGCAGCAGCTGGAATGACAATAACTGCTGACTGGAAAAAGCCCCCTTTCTGGGGGCTGATGGATGGTGGGCTGGCCCGAGGGGTATCCTTGCCACAGAGAAATATCTCCTGTCAGATAAATGGCCCAGACCCTGCTCCCCAGAGCACCTGGCAGGCATCCATCACCCACAGTGACTTAAGCCAGGAGGCCACAGAGCTGAAAACCCATCACCTTCAGAGCCAGAAGAACTAGCTCCTGTGACTAGTGGGGTTGGAGGAGAGCAGCAAGGGAGGCTGGGGAGGCACGGGGAGTCCTCTCTGTGGGCTGGGGATCTGCCTTTCTGGAGCTTGCCGGGCCCACTGTCTCTGGGCTCCACATAGCCCCATTTCCTCTCCAGGAGCCTCTGCAAGGCTGGGCCTGCTGCCCCAGGAAGCTCACCGTGGAGCTGGAGGGGCTCGGGAGGAGCCTGCGCTCCCTACGTCTGGGGGATGACTGCTGCAGGCCACAGCCAAAGGAAACCCAAGTGGCTTCTTCTGGGAAAAGTTCCCCTGAGCCCTCCTCCTGTCCTCACCTATCTCATGAGACCAGTCTCAGCTAGGATAGTCCCGGCCAAGCCCCAGGCTGGATCACGCAGAGCAGAGGGGTCTGAGAAATGGGTTGTGTGAGCTGAGCATGGCAGCAGCAAGTCCTCTTGTGAAGCCATTACCCTGTGCCAGGCATCGGAGATTTGTCAGTGAACAGGAACAGCCCTTGAGTGTTTGTTATCTGTCTCTCTCTCCCTTCTTGTGAAAATCTGGGGTAAGCAAAGCAGTGGCCTGCAGAGCAGCTACACTCTTCTTTTCCTGCAAAAGCATCTGTTTAAATACTTTCTGCCTCAAAAGAAGAAACGCTAGTGCATTCCAGGGTGGAAGCCGCCTTGGGTCAGTCTGGCTGTGTGCGAGCACAGCACTGCAGTGTGTGTGCGTGCTCACATATGCATGCTGGCTGCCAAGGTGTCCCTGTGAGGCTCCGAGTGCAGAACATGGCTGGTCTAGAGCAGAGATATGCCAGCCAATGCAGCCCAGCCCAGACCTGCAGAGGCAGAAACAGAAGCCGCTTTAGGGGTGATTTCTGCAAACTCACTTGGAGGTAAATGTGAGGCCTGGCGATTCTGGGCTGATTCACAGCCTCAGAGCCCTTCCCAGTTTCCTTGGTCTTGGAGGAGATGGAAAAAGAGCTAGCAGGCGGAAGAGAGAGGAGCAGGAGGCTGAGGAGTAGCCAGTTGGGGTGTATGCTGAGGGATCTGCCCCAAATGCCTCTGTGGACATCCGGGATAAGGTCTGGGTCAGTCTGTGTAACAGAACCCAGCCTTAGGGAGAGCAGGCATCTGGGCCCTGTCCATCCTGGGAATTCAACCTGGGTGTTCAGATTCTGGCTGTGGAGTCCATGATCCAAGTTGAAGATTCAGTTCTAAAAACCATGGGTAGCTTTTGTTATGTCATTTAGTCAACCTGGGCCTCAGTTTTCTCATTTATAAAGTGGGTGTCATAATCTGAGGTTAAGACAACAGATGTGGAAGTACTTTGAGAAGGATGTGAATGATGTTCTCATCAAAAGACACACAGCACATGCATAAGAAGAGGATACAGGGCAGGGTGCAGTGGTGCACACCTATAATCCCAGGGGCTCGGGAGGCTGAGACAGGAAGATCAAGAGTTCCAAGCCAGCCTCAGTAATGGTGAGGCACTAAGCAACTCAGTGAGACCCTGTCTCTAAATAGAATACAAAAAAGGACTGGGGATGTAGCTCAGTGGCAGAGTGCTCCTGAGTTCAATCCCTGGTACCAAAAAAAAAAAAAAGGAAGAATTAAGAAGAAGAAGAGGATACAAAGTTCCAGCATGCAGCAACTCTGTGAAGTCTAGATCAAGAAACATCATCAACTTGGGGTGTGGTGGCACATACCTGTAATCCCAGAGGCTTGAGAGACTGAGGCAGGAGGACTAAGTTCAAAGCCAGCCTCAGCAACTTAGCAAGCTTTTGAGAACTTGTCTCAAAATTAAAAAAGAAGAAGAATAAGAAGAAAGAAAGAAAAAGAAATAAATAAAAAAAGAAAGAAAGAAGAAAATAAAACAGGCTGTGACTGTGGCTCAGTGGTTAAGTGCCCCTGGGAGTCCCCTGGTGCCCTTTCCCCTCCTTAGCCACCTCACAGAGTTCTTGCTGCTCTAACTTCTGACCCTGTGTGTGTTTTTCCGGTTCTTGAACCTGACTTGGATGGCTAGTGCTCCTCTGACCTGGCTTTTGGGTACATGTACTTTCATGTCCGCTGAGGATCCTGGGATAGTAGGGGCAGGGGTAGCCGTGTGTCCGGCTCTAGCAGATAAGGCCAGTTTTCCAAAGAAGTGGTTGGATCAATTCACGCTCCCACCAGCAATACACAGAGTTCCTTATTAGCAGTCCTCACCCACTCTTGGTTTTGTCTGAATGCCATTTAAATTCAGGGAAGGATTATTAATATTTCTTTCTCTGTTGTCTCTGATTTAGATCTTGGAAAGGACTTTGGAACCTGATAGCTCCGATGAAGAGCCCCCGCCTGTGTACTCCCCGCCGGCCTACCACATGCACATGTTCGACAGGCCTTACCCTCTCGCTCCCCCCACTCCACCTCCCCGGTGAGAATCCAGCTTGTCTGAGTGCAGGGGAGCAGGGAAGGGACAGGGAAGCTTGACTGGACCTCTCAGTATATTAATCCACCAAGGACAGGCAAGAAACATTGTAGCTAGATACCAAGGAGAACTTTCCAAGTATAAGGATTGTATAAGCAAACATTTACTTAATTCCTAGTCTAGGCTAGGTAGCATGTCCCCTACTATTTGGGACACAGTTAAGTATGGCTTAACCTCTGCTTTCTGGGAGTATATTCTCAAGGTACATGCAGAGTAGGAAGGGAGAACACAAGAATCACATATTGACACTTCCCTTCTGGAGCCCTTGAAAATATTACTTCCCCCCACCCCCAATACTGGGGATTGAACTAGGGCCTCATGAATGCTAGGCAAGTGCTGCCCTTTTTAATTTAATTTGAGGCAGAGTCTTGCTAAGTTGCCCAAGCTGGCCTCAACTTTTACCTGCCTCAGCCTCCCTAGTAGCTGAGGCATGTGCCACCACACCTGGCTCATAGAAATATTACTAATTAATTACTATGTACTTTCCTGCTGAGTCAAGACAGAACCTTAGCATCCTCCTCAACACAGCACCCCCAACTAGTCATCAGTCACTGATAGAATGGCTGTTGGCTTGTCATTCCAGGGTAGGGGTGTTGTGGGGATTTTTAAGCTATAGGAGCATGTCTCCCTTTCTCGGACAGTTTGATAACTGGAGGTAGGAGAGTAGTCTTCGGGGCCCCTGGAGACTTCTTCCAGGTTTGAGCTTGTGATTTGGAAGCTTAAAATGCAGTAGGCTTACCAACAGGGTCCCATGGGTCTAGGACCCTGTTTTTCTGGGCTCCATGTTTGTGGTGGGCTTCCTGGAGCCCAGATGTTGTCTCTTGGACCTCCGGCTGCTGTTCCTTAGAATAATGCAGGGAGTGGGAGTGGGGGAGGAGGAAAGGCGACTTGCCACAGTGGATCTTCCCGTCTGGGGATCTTGGGAACCCCAGACCAGTGGTGGAGAACTTGTGTTATTGTACAAGCACAGCTAATAAGAACAGGTATCGTCCTTTTACCTAACTACGTAGAAGGTGGGCACTGTCATTACCCCCATTTTACAGAGAGGGAAACTAAGCCTCAGAGAGACTTAATAAACTTCCCCAAGACTCAAGGTTGGGATTCAAATTGTTCTATTTGATTTTATTTGGGGGCAGGGCTTCACTAAGTTGCCCAAGATGGCCTTGAATTTGTAATCCACCTGTCTCAGCCTCCCCAGTAGCTGGGTGGGATTGCCACCAGTGCCACTTGTGCCACTGTGCCCTGATCATTTCTTTCTGACTTCAAAGCTACTTACTCTTTACTGCTGTGTGCCGTTGTTGCCTCCCTAATGAGAATTCTCTGACTGTAGCTTAGAGAACTGATGGAGTGGTAGGAAGTTATAGGGTGGGGAATAGCTGGTGTTTTGAGTTAGGGATAAGAGCAGAGATGGGGTCTATCACAAGTGATACCCAGAAACTGCAGGCTGTGCTGGGGTGGGAGGTAAGGAGTCAGTGGATGGATCTGGGTGGGTCTGTCCCTTTACCCCATAAGAGAGCAGAGTCCAGGGGAGCCACCGAAACAGGGTGGAAAGGCTGCCTGAAAGAACTGCAATTCAAGCTATGACCTGAGGCCACTCACTTTGGCCCTAGCCTGATGAAAAAGAAAACAGCTCAGGCTTGGAGGCAGGGAAGAGGGGTGGAGGGAACTCCTGGAAGTCTCACATGGCTAGATGAGCCTGCAGAGGCCAGCCAGCAGGTCTCAGGGGCCTCCTGGCCTTCTAAGGAGCCTTCGTCTTACCTGCAGCCGTGGGGAGCCCCTGAAAGGGTCTCAGCTGAAGAGTGGTGTGTGGTCCTGTTTTGTGTTTTAGGAATCTCCCCCTGGCTCTGAGGGAGATCAGACTTTCAGAGGCAAATGGTCTGTCTCCCTTCTGCCACCTTGTCACTGGGAACCTAAGAGCCTGTGGATGGGGTGGAGTTTGGGAGCTTGAATATTGCTTTTTTTTTTTTTTTTTTTTTTAAAGAGAGAGGGGGGAGAGAGAGAGAGAGAGAGAGAGAGATAGAGAATTTTTAATATTTATTTTTTAGTTCTCAGCAGACACAACATCTTTGTTATGTGGTGCTGAGGATCGAACCCGGGCCACACACATGCCAGGCGAGCACGCTACCGCTTGAGCCACATCCCCAGCCCCTGAATATTGCTTTGCTGGACCCAGAGAGGCAGGGCCATCCAGGAGAGCAAGCCTGGAATGCCCAGAGCCCTGCACCCTGGTTTTGCCTGGACGATGTCTCTGCCCTGGCATAGGCACTATGCACCTCAGTGTACAGCTTCATCCAAAACCCTGCCAGGGAGACGCGTCTTGGCAATCCTTCTCAGCCAGGTTTGACTTTTTGTGAGTTAACCTGGAATGTATATGTGGGGGGTGTCTAGTTTTGGGGACTAGAGGTTCAGCACCAGGAGATCTTCCCTGGCCTCAGTCTCCTTCCCCTCCCCCTCGCTTGTCCTTCCTTCCATCTGTCTGCAAGTCTCTGGAGCCCAGGGGACCCCACCACACAGGCTGCTGCCTGTTGTTTTTCCACTGAAATTACAGCCTTGGAAGTTATTCATTTGCCTCTCAGCTCATTTCTGACATTCCTTTCTGACCACAGTGGCGTTGCCTGGGCTGCCCATGCCCCCACCTCCCCAACCCAGCAGTTGTGGGCTGACCTCATCTCTGCTAGGGCCAGGGCCAGGAGGGGGCTGGTCTGTCCTTCCTCCAGGACCCCAACAAGGAAAACAATGCAGGGGTCCTCCACCTTGACCACGCCCCCCACCCCATTTGGGTATCTTAGTAACAAAGGGCTGGGGAAGGGGGGGGTCCAGATAGAACTCTGGGCTTTCCCCCTGCAGCCTTCCTGGATGACTTGGAGGTGTGGTTGAGTTAGAGGTGGGCACCTGTGTCCCAGGAAGGAAATGGAGCTTCTGCCCCCGGGCCGACGGTGTCGTGGAGTGATGTAGAAGGAATCCTGGCCTAACAAGGGGAGTCCCGGTTATGATGCGGGTTCCTCCCCGAGGCTTCCCTCGCCACCGGTGCAGCGAGAGGGTGGATGGCCGCTCAGGGTTCCCTTGGCTCCCGGCTGAGCGCACCGAGCTCCACCGAGCACTTAGCAGCTGGTTATCTGTCTGCTGCCGCCCCCGCCCTCCCCTGCCCCCGCCGGCCACCCGCCCAAAATAGAAAAGGAAAGGAAGTTATTTCCACAGTCAGCTGCAGCCCGGAAAAGCTCCCCTCCAGTGAGGGGGCGGGCGGGATTCCTGGAGCTGGAGGCCAAATCAAAGCCAGGCCCCAGCCCCAGCGAGCGAGCGAGCCCTTCGCAGTGTGTCATTTCCCTGATTCAGCAGAACACGTGTCCTGCGGTTGCCACGCTGCAGGCTGCCGAAGAGCTGTGGGGAGCTCCTGGCCCGGCTCCAGGCTGCCCTCAGGCATGGGCGTCAGAGCAGGAGGCTGGGGGTCAGGGAGACCGCTGGCCTCGTCTCTCTCCCTCTCATGCCCCCTGCCTCTCCGCTGGCCTCTGCCCTGGCACAGACCTCCCGCCACACACCTTGCTTAGGAATAGTGGCCCCCTGAGCGCCCCTGGGAATAAGAATCTTCCACTGACATCTCCAACTTCTCAGAAAGTTGTTCAAGACCCAGCTCATGAGTTTTGACTACCCTGCTGGCTTGTAGCTGAGCCAGAATGGGAGCTCAGATCTGCTCCCCCCCCCAGCCCCTGAGGGTTTTGGAGTCTCCCCTCCCCAACAAACCAAGGAGCAGGCAAGCCGGGCTGACGGTGGGTTTTGCATCTATTCATTTGGACCATACCTGTTACCCAGAGCTGGGCACTGTGTTAGATGCTAGGGATATAAGCACAGAAGGGTAGAACTCCTGCCTCTCTAGGAACCATTCACAGAAGCACACTTAATGCACACAATATCTATCTGCATTAGGACTGTGAAGTCACTGAGTGATTGGAGAGAAATGACTGCCAGCCATAGCCTGGGAGTCAGTTGAGGTTACTGATGAGAGAAAGAGTACCAGCTTTGTTCGGAGGCAGTGGAAGGTGCTGGAATCTCTAATTAGGATCCCACCTGCTTGAGGATCTGTTATGGTGGGCTAGGGCCCCTGTCGCTAGGCCTCACTGCTCCCTCACCTCCCATTCTCCAGAATTGACGTACTCTGCTCTGGACCCTCCGCAAGCCAGAGGCGCTATCGGAACTGGAACCCACCACTGCTGGGCAACCTCCCTGATGACTTTCTCCGCATCTTGCCCCAGCAGCTGGATAGCATACAGGTAATGATCTGTCCCCACCCTCCATGCCCCCGGCCTGTCCAGTGTCTCTCTTTGCCCACACAATTTGTGCTGGCCAGTTTTGCTTCCTAGTTTTTAAGCCCAGACTGAGATATTTCTGTTGCCCTGGGTTTGTAGGAAAAGAACTCTGGACCAAAAGCCTCACTTCCTGTCTGGGCCAGGAGGTTTCCTGCTTGACCCAGGGAGGGAGAGAGCTTGCGAGGCTTTCTGGCTACAGCCATTGGCAGTCAATGGCAGAGGGCCAAGGTATCTCCTTCCCCTTTCTTGGGAAAGGCCCAGGGGCAGCTTCTCCCCAGGTGTTGGCATGTCTCAAGGTGCCCCTGTGGTGGGTGGGTCTCACCTTGAGGCGGATGGTGCAGAAGAGGTTTGAGTTGGAGAGTTCCTGTGTGGGCTGTTGAACAGCAGATCCTTTTCAGGACTACTCTGGTTGTGGATGAAGGAGCGAGGTGGTCCAAGGTCAGGAGGAAAAGTCATTTTTAAACCATTCTGCTTCCATTGCAGAAAGGGCTCTGACCTGATCCTGTGGATTTTGACTGACCGTTAGGTCCCGTTGGGAGGTGTGGGACTGGAGGATCCTGGGAAAGGACATGTGTCAGTGGGCATTCAGCATGTTCGCCCTCTCCTCAGGGTAATCCCGGGGGCTCCAAGCCTGTGAGTGGAGAGGGAGGCCCTCCCTCCGTGGCCGGGCCTGGGGCCCAGGACAGCCGCTGGAAGCAGTACCTGGAAGACGAGAGGATTGCGCTCTTCCTGCAGAATGAAGAGTTCATGAAGGAGCTGCAGCGCAACCGTGACTTCCTCCTCGCCCTGGAGAGAGGTGGGCACTGCCGAGGCACCGAAGGCTTTAGCCTTGGGGCTCAGGAAGGGCTTGGATGGAGACCAAGGTGCCAGGTGCTTTCTGTGCTGATGAGGCAGGGCCTTCATCATGTTATCGTCGGGGAGGCCGGAATTCTGCCTGGGGAACCTTGGGACTCAGAGGAGAGGGGTGTGCCCACGTAGGCCTCTCCCTCCCCTTGCACATCCGCTCTGTATTCAGCAGCGGGGACGAGAGCACTGCCTTTCTCACCAAGCCTCAGCCACAGGGCAGACATGAGGGGTCTGGAGCCCCAGGAACAGAGTGACTGGTTCCATGGGTGCCAGAGTAGGAGGGTCTCTGAACGAAGGACATTAGTTAGCACATTAGGGTGTTTGGTGGGTGGGGTGCCCTGCTCCCCAGCCTGGCTGCCTTATCCTTTCAGGATAGCATGGTGTTTAGGGTGATATATAAAGAAAGGGCTGTGGAAGTAGTCTTGTGAGGGTCACAGTGTGGGAGTGTATGCTTGTGTGTGTGACTGACCCATGTCGGTGAAGGAGGAGCAAGTTGTGCTGTCAGAACACGGGTTCTGAAGGCTAGCACTGGCTCTTCAGCCAAGCTGGTGGAGGCCTCAGGGCCTTTTCTTTCATATTAGGGGCATTGGACTCTACCATCTCAAGGACCTTTGAATTCTGACATTGTCACATTCCAAATGGTTGTCGACCGCAGTTTCTATTATTGCTAGTTCTTTTTTTTTTTCCTTTTTGTGGTACTGAGCCCAGGGATGCTTTACCACTGAGATACCCCCTCAATCCTTTAATTTTATCTTGAGACAGGGTCTCACTAAGTTACTGGCAATTTGTAATTCTCCTGCCTCAGCCTCCCAATTAGCTGGGATGATAGGTATGTGCCACCACACCTGGCTTATCACTGGTTCTTTTTTTTTTTTAAATATATTTTTAGGTGTTGATGGACCTTTATTTTATTCATTTATTTATATGTGGTGCTGAGAATCAAACCCAGTGCCTCACACATACCAGGCAAGGGCTCTACCACTGAGCTACAACCCCAACCCACTGTCTCTGGTTCTTTAAGAGTGGGAACATGTTGTGTGCTTGCATATTTTGTGTTCTTGTGTGCACTTGTGTGTGATTTGGGGGGTTCAGCCTCTGTCGCCTCAGCATGCCTTGGAGAGCCCAGGAGCTAACTGCCCTGACAGGAATGTGCTCCTTTTCCAGATCGATTGAAATATGAGTCCCAGAAATCCAAATCCAGCAGCGTGGCTGTCGGAAACGACTTTGGCTTTCCCTCTTCAGTCCCAGGTAACCTTGCCTTCCTGAGAGGGAAGCCTGGAGGGGGTGTGTGTGTGGGGAGGACTTACACCCCAACTTTGCCTTGAATATTTGGAGTTTGGGGGAGGATGAGGAAATAGACCCAGGAAGGGACCTGAGGCCCCTCAGCAGGCTGGAGGGGTGACTCTGGCTGCACCTCCACATGGGCCATGGAGTGAGATGTCCCCTTCACTGAACAGCCCTGGGTCTTTACTAACCCAGGGGCTGTGGGACTGACATGGGTTGTCTGAACTCCCAATTAATTCTTGGAGCGTGTCTTCCAGAGGACATGCTACTCCACATAATGTCCCTTGGTAGCAAGTGGGTGTGGGAAAGATCCAAACTTATTTTTTTAAAAAAAAATATTTATTTTTTAGTTGTAGTTGGACACAATACCTTTATTTATTTTTTAATGTGGTGCTGAGGATCGAACCCAGGTCCTCGCATATGCTAGGCAAACACAACCCCAGGCTGCCCCACCCCATTCAGCCTTATTCTAAGGCTTGGTATCTGCCCTGGAGGAGCTTGTGGTCTTGTAAGGAGGTATGTCCAAGAGATAGGTGGAGCAAACCACCAAGGCTAGGACATGTTGTTGATTACAGCAAATGCACGCCAAGAAGGAGGGCAAGGTTAACCTGGGAAGGGTTCATTCATTCATTTATTAAGTATTTGGGAAATATATGCCCTTGGTGTTGAAGGAAGAAAATTTTGAGTTTGGAGTATAAGGTGGTTGAGAAGTAGGAATTGCCTCAAAGAGGGCCAGGCCCTACTGCTCAGGAGGCCTGATGCTAAGGGGAACGAGGGCCTGGGCAGCAGTGCTGCCGGGATCCACAGACTAGAGGGTTGAGCTGGAGCTAGGAAGGTGGGGCGGAGGCCCAGTGCCCTGCCTTCACACCCAACAGCTAGATGCCGTGCCTGTGAACACAGTGGCCCCTAGTCAGTCACTACCCCCGCTCCACACACATCCACAAACTGCCTGCCTCACAGAAAGCCTCAGCAGCTTTTGCCTGAACAGACCTTCCATGGCACAGTAGAGTGGGGCGTGCAGGAATGGGGTGGGGGTGGGGCTCAGCTGATCCCAGCTTGGAGAGAGAAAATCCCACGGAACTGATTCATAAGCAACAGTTTAGGAGCTTAGGCCCCACCAGATGCGCATCTGGGAGTTTTCACGGAGCCTCTTGTCCTTGATCCCGAATTAACTAGAGAAACCAGAGCTGCTGAGATGGATCAGGATGATTCAAAGGGGACTTAGCAGGCAAGGTGACTTGGGATTAGCCAGGTTGCAGGATGGAGAACAGTGGCTTAGAAGGACTGTGGGAGACCCAAAAGGTACCTGAGTGAGTGGGCATCTCTGAGGGGTAGCTGAGTTCCCAACTTGGCCAAACCCTATTCACATTTCTGCTAAGTGTCTGTGAGGGTATCCTGGAGAGGCTGACTCTGGAAGGACAAAAGGAATCTCCCCAGGCACTCTGGGCTGTGCTCTTCCTCCTTTGACTCATACCCAAGTCAGGATTCAGGCAGTCCCCCAGTTAGCTGCTGACTGTGTGCCGTGGCAGCCCAGTTTGCAATGCTGGGTGACCCCCATAGGTAAACATCCCCCACTGCTCATTTCAAACTTCCAACATGACTTCACAGTATGGAATTTGTCAGAGAAGTGGATAGTCAGGACCCTGTTTCATCTGGCTCTCCATACATACAGCAGACCATGAGTACCCCCATTTTCACAGAGGAGAAAAACACGGCTTACAAGGAGAAAGGAGAACCCCCCCCAAATCCTCCTTGCTTTAAACTCCCTCCTGGGCAAGGAAGAAACCTGTATCATTGCTAAAATGGAAAGATAGGGCTGCAATAGCCCTGACCCACAGCTGCAGGGCCTTGGTAGCAGCTTGCTCTCCCTCTCCAGTGGGACCTGAGAAACCCAAGGGGGCCCATCCCTCAGCATGTCTCCTCCTTCCAGGAACCAGTGATGCCAACCCTGCTGTGTCTGAAGATGCCTTATTCAGGGACAAGTTGAAGCACATGGGAAAATGTGAGTCTAGCCCACGTCCCCTCCCATCTCCAGCTCTTTGGAGGCAGGCCCTGTGGCCTAATGGGGGGGGGGGAGGAGCCCCCACCAGAATTTTTAGTGCTGCTGACTCTTGGTGAACTGAAGTGACATTTTAATCGCAGCCTGGCTCTCTCAGCCTTCCTACCTCACTTCCCTCTACAGCTGAGTCTAGAGACAAATTAAGTTTAAATCCTCTTGAGCCAGCTGTCTGCAGAAAAATAATGTGCTGCGCATCCCCTCACCCAGTGTCACTGTTCACATTCTCTGTGGCTTGCGGCCACTTGGCTGGGTCTGATGGGGGGGGGCGGGGCACGGGGAGGCCCTTCCTAAGCCCACTTTCTGTGGCAGTGGGAGGCCTTTAGACCTTGTTCCACAAAGTCCTGCCAATCTTGAATGTCCCCATGTCCCTCACCTCCCCACCATAAAGACCCACAACCCGTGTGAATGAAGATTGTTTTAGGCTCTATTTCAAGGAAAATCTCGGATTAGTCATGGAAATTCCAGGACTGACTCTGGTGATGGCTAGGGGAGGGTGGAAAGGCAGGCGCAGGGGCCGTGGGCAGAAAAGAAAGCCAAGATGCGTGGCTGTCTGTCAAAGCCAGGGCAGGAATACCCGGATCTTGGACTGCTGGCTGGCCCGGGCCTGTTTCTTGGTGGCCTGTGCTGCCCCTGCAGGCAGACCTGGGATGGCAGCCTTGCTCCTGAGGTGGCATTCCTGTCTGGGATTCTTGTCACCTCCCTCTCTCCAGCTTCCACCCCAGTGGGAGGGAGGGGGGCTGGTGTTGCCTGGCCTCCCTCAGGCCTGGGGGGAGACCATATGGTGGTCTGGATGCCAAGAGAAAAAGACAGCTCACAAGTCTCTCTGCCCCAGCCACCCGGAGGAAGCTGTTTGAACTGGCCCGGGCCTTCTCCGAGAAGACCAAAATGAGGAAGTCCAAGAGGAAGCACTTGCCGAAGCATCCATCGTATCCTTCCAGCCTGGCTCTGGGTGGTGTGGTGGATGCCAAAGGCCCTGATTGAGACCCCAGCTGGACTCCCCCAGGCTCTGCCCTCCCCAGGAGTGGGCCCTGGCTTTGTAGCCTCCCTTTAGCTCTGGGGGCCAGGCCGCCAGCTGGCTGCCCATCACTTGGAACACCAGGGGCCAGACGTGGGGAGTGGGGGAGTGGCTTTGGGCTTCCCTCTGTGGAAAGTTCTCCTTGGGAGAAAAATTGAATCACTGAGTTCATTTGAAATGAGCAAACCTTTTCCTAATTTCTCTAGTTGAACTGGTCCACAGTCTTCCTGTGTCCTCATCTTAGTTGCCTTCTCACTTTTGGTTCCTTGAGTAGAAATTAAGTAATTCAAGCCAGGCATGATGGCGCATACCTGCAATCCCAATGAATTGGGAAGCTGAGTCAGGAGGATCACAAGTTCAAGCTCAGTCTGGGCAACTTAACATAGACCTTGTCTAAAAGGAGCAGGGAGGTAGCACAGTGGTGAAGTGTCCCTGGGTTCAATCCCTAGTACTAGGGGAAAAGAAAAATTTTTTTCCACATTTTTACCTAAACTCCCATCCTTTCTTGTGAAACAGGGCCCAGGATATTAAAAGCTAAACAGCAAAAGGGGAGCAAAGAGAAAGTTGCTCTCCTGTTCCCAGAGATGGGAACAAAATGAGAGGGTTGGGGCCTGGTTGCTCAGCTGATGCCCAAGAAAGGAACTAGCAGTATTGGGGTGTTGTGGGGTAGGAGAGATAGGTATAAGCCTCTGGGGTTTGGGGATGGGATGGGGTGTGGCAGTACTTGTCATCTCTGGGACTGTGTTCCTGAACAGCTGGACAGGCTGGGGGCTGCTGCATCAACAGCTAATCTTCTGGAAGACGTGGAGGGCCATGCTTGTGGTGAGGCAGGGAGGGGACCCTTAAGCTCTGTCTTGCCTGTGCTGGGTGACCCTACAAGAGGAGCCTGGGTGTTCCATGTCAGGGAGGGGGCACCCAACCAGGGGACAGACACATCAAAAGTTGGTGGGCAGGTGATCCAAAGAAGGGTGGTGCACAATGCCTGCCCCTTGTTACAGTCCCTGAAAGGGGATCCAGCCCCTCTTCCACCTGTCTCTACCTATAGCACAAAGCACCAGGCACTGGAATATTCTGGGCAGTATTTCCAGAGTGTGAGGGAACAGACAGGACTGCCCACATGAAGAACCGAGCACTAGGCAGCTTTTGTCTGAGGGCCCACAGACTTTTCAGCTTTTACTAAGTCCCTTCCAAATGCCACAGGGGCCAGAGGACCCTGCTCAGACTCTACCAGGCTGCACATAGCTGAACCCCATGCCATTGGGGCTTAGAAAGAAGGACTAGAGGACCTTAGAGGTCATCTAGATAGTCCAACTTCCCCATCCCATTTTATGGATAAGGAAAGTGAGGCCCAAAGAAGAGGAAAGAACTTGTCCAAAGTCTGAGCTCAGTGATGAGTCAGACCAACCCCCGATGTCCCGTTGCCTCTTTCATCAGACCCAAGCACTGGCCACCCGGGAATTAGCACGGGTCCCATCAGACAGAGGGGGCAGAATGAGTCAGGGTCGCTCTCTTGTGCATCCTGGGGACATCCTGAGTGAGGCCTGCAGGGTGGACGATGAGGCAGTCCCTCTGCATTTTAGATGAAGACTTCCGCGGAAAGCGGCAGGAGGTGCCCAAGGTGGAAGAAGCCCTGAGAGAAGGACAGTAAGAGGTAAGTCCTGGAGCCACAGCCGCCTGGGACTGCCCAAGGGCAGAACCCACCACACCCCACACCCCCTGTCTTCCCAGGGGTCCAGAGGTGCTGGGTTCAAGTAGCTGGGTAGTGCAGATCCTGGGTCTCTTCCCTCGTGTGGTGGCAGGGGATATGGGCTTCTGCATACAAACCCATCTTTTGCATTTCTTTTATTTAGCTCTTTATTCATTTGACAAAAGGTAATCATACCTGCTTTTGACAGATGCTAGGAAAACAAAATCAGCTTTTGACCTCGAATAGTTTCTAGCCCAGTTGAGAAGATAGACCAGGACACACGTGGCACACTTAGAAGACAGTTGAAGAAAATCTAGGTGCCACCCCCCTCTGCCCTAACTATGTCCAGTCCCCTGCTTGGGTTGGATGATCTGGGGTCTGTGGTGGCTGCCGCCACTGGTCCCAGACTGTTTTTCCTGTCTCCCTGTGCGCCTCTCTGGGAATGAACAGAGAAGGCAGACCCCTCCTGCAGGACTTGAGCACATCTGCCCCTCTTTCAGCCCCTCATCCTGCATTCATTTACTTCTGCCCCCTCCACCCTTTCCCCATCCTGTCCTGCATTCTTCTGGTGTGCACACATCTACACTGTGTGTCCACGTCTACACTATGTGCCCACAGTCCTTCCTGAAACCTTCCCTGGGCTCTGGTAACCCTGGGGAGCCCTGGCTCTCATTCCTCCCTGCCAGGCTTCTGTTGCTCCTCCCACTCCCTAAATACCCACTTGTTGCTCTGTCCTTGACCCTCTTCAGCCTTCTCCCTCCCCACTCTCTGGCAGCACCACTGTCCTCTTTTACAGCATCAGCAATACTTGTGTGCAGTTGGCTTCAAAATCGGAATCTCCAGCACAGTTACTCCTCCAGATCTGCTCTGTATCCTCAGCTGCACCCTTGATTATCTTTCCAGCCCTGGATGTCAACTCTCTGAAAGCTAGAGTCTCTCCTCCTGACCTGGCCATCCCATTTCTCTTCCCCGTTCCTCCCATCACTGCTCTGCTAGACACATCATCTACTTAGCAGCCCTGGTCTCTTTGCTGCTCCACCTCTCTTCATCCCATCACCAAAAATCCCTTTGGTTCCATTTCTCCCTTGCCTTTGAGTGGATCTTCTGGGCACCTCCTCAGCCCAATGTCTGGGGCCCACCAAATTCTGACTCCAGTTTACATTTCTGCCCCTCCAGGACCCTATGGTCTAGCTCACCCGAGCTACCAGTGTATCAATGAGTCAGTTTCCTACCTCTGAGCCTTTCCCATAACAGCTCTGTCCTCCCTGTCCCATATTTCCACCCAATTACTAGCTAAAGTTGTGCAATTTCTAGGAATTTGGGTGCGGGAATGACCCCAGGCAGAGTTCCAGGTCGATCCAGAGGCCCTGGAGAAAGAAAGGAGCTGCTGTGTTTGGTTGTTTCTACCCCAGACTCACTCCTCAGGAACTAGAGACCAAGAAAGACCAGGGGGCGTCTTTGAAAGAAACTTTATCCATCCTTTTTCCCTGCCAGATGCCAGCAGCTCCTCCTTGCCAGAGATGCTCTGACCCGGTGGGGACAGCGAGAGCAACACCGGCACCCAGCTGAAGGGCCCAGCTGCAGCCGGACAGATGGTGCTTGCATACCGAGGCCCAGTGGTTCTCCGGCCACAGTCCAGCTCAGCCACTGCCACTTTTCATGGGACTTAGAACTTCGGAGTTGCCATCTGTTATTGGGGGAGGGACCTGGGGCCCTTTAAGCCAGCAGCTGGTCACAGACCCTTTTGTGGCCAGGCTTTTCTCTGGGCAATGGGGAATGCAGGAACCAACCTTTCCTTAAAAAAAAAAAAAAAAAATCCCAGCAGGTGGCCTAGGTTGGAGTTTGGGAAAGGGCAGGATAATCCTACCAGAGGCTCTCTGGCCTGCAGGTAGAGCTTCTGCCTCTCTCTCTTTCCCATTTCTCCTACCAGGCCACGGGCTGCCTGGTTTATCCCCATCTCCTGCTCCCTTTGGGCACTCATGCCCTTTCTTCCCAAGGTCTCCTGCATCCCATCCTTTTCCTGATCCTCTATACAACTCTTGTACAGAGTTTGGTGTAGGAGAGCCCTGGACAGTCACTCAGGCACCGTCTGAGGAGTGCTGGGTCACCACAAGGAGGAATCTGTCACCTGCCCAGGCCTGGCTCATCAAGCTGCTTCTGTTGAGGGCTGGCAGGGTCCCCACCCCCACCCCCACCTCACCACCCGCAGCCTTGTCTTCACCCAGCAGGGATGGGGAGGGTGGTTCCCCCCGGAGCTGGAGGACTCTTGGTGGGCAGAGTCTTTAGTTTGGCAGAAGATAAAAGCCAGTCTGGAGTCACACACCACAGTGGTGGCTCCCTGGGACCCTGCCTTCCCAGCTGGACTCTTAGGGTGGGTGGCAGTGGTGGGAGGGAGTGGTCAGGAGTGAACCCCCTTTGACAATGTGCAGGGATGAAGTTGGCAAAGAGGCTGCCAGCCTGGGTGGGAGCTTATAGGACTGAAGGGCTCACGGGGTGCCCTTTGCTAAAGTCCAGAAGGTGACCTAAGAAGGAAACTCCGATTCTACGAATGCTTAACCGGCACCAACCACTGCCAAGGGGAAAGAGGCCGTGAGTCTCTTTGGCCCCTCCCTGGACATGGGAACGCGCTGACCTTTCCGGAGAGCTGGGAAGCCTGGGCAGGCACGAGACTCTTAGAACTTCAGAGTTGCCATCTGTTATTGGAGGAGGGACGCGGGTTTGGAAGTTTGGGAATGAGCTTTGATCTTTGGCTGGGCCCTGGTGGCATCCAGGGACCGAGAGACAGTGTGTGCATGGCGAGGGCTTGATAGCTCCTCGTCCTGCCTGCCCGCTACGCGACTCCTGGCGCTGAGCTTCCCTAACTCCCGAGAACAGCCAGCACCGCGCGGAGGGTGACCAAGTTTGGAAGCAGCGCACGGTGCCAGGGGCCCTGGCCTGGGGCCGCCCGCCCTCTCTTGGGGAGGAAGAGCAACCCTCCCCAGTCCGCCTGCTGTCAGCGGGATGCCCAGATGGGTCTGACCCTGAGCGGCCAGCCGAGGAAGAGGTCTGGGCTATGACCCTGACCCCTCCCCACGCGGGGGCCAAGTGCACGCAAGGAAGCCGCAACTCCGTGTGTGTGTGTGTGTGTGTGTGTGTGTGTGTGTGTGTGTGTGTGTGTGTTGCTTTGTTGTTTTTTTTCTCCTCCTATGTGTGGGTTTTTTTCTTGGAGCGGTTTCATAGGAATTCCTGTAATAAAGACTTCGTGTTCTCTTGGTGCTCTGATGTGGCCAGCTGCGTAGGCTGGACCCCCCCACCCCTTATCCGCTCTTCTCCCTTGGGGACAGGGGTTGGCCTCTGGAGATCTGTGTCGCGTCTGCAGCCCACCTGCTTCACCTGCCCCCATTAACCCCATTATCTAGGGCCCAAAGGGCTCCAGCACTTTCCCCACAGTGCTTAGGAGGTGACACCTGCTGCCCGCTCTATCCAGCATTGTAGCCTTCGGGTTTCCCCTGGGAAAGCAAACCGCTTGCTGATAAGTGGCAGAAACACCATGGGGAAAGCTAGTCTGCTGGGAAAGCTCCGGAGGGTCACCTTCCTAAATAGAAAGTTTGTGGATTAACAGAGACGCAGACTGGAGTGCAATCTCAGACTTAAAAAGGAATGCAGGGGCCTTCCAGTTTATGCATCTCTAGCTTACCCCAGCTCCCCAGTTCAGCTGGAATACCTCCCACACAGGGACAGGAAACCTGGTTGCCAAAAGAGGAAGCTGATGCCATTTTCAGACAGGGCAGTTCTCAAGGTTAAAAATGCTTCCTTGTGTTGAGCCAAAGGCCTCTTTGTAACTTCCACGCACATATCTTGTTCTCGAGTTCTGGGTCACCTGGGCCAATGTGGCTCCTCTTTCTCATGATGCCATGTTCCAGGACAAACAAACTGTTCCTCCTGCCCTTCCTACAAAGAAGTTCCCCATGAGCATCTGTCTGCACCCCATTAGACCCACTATGCAAGGTGGGCTTGAATAATAGCATACCTGGGACAACTGGTGGTGCTGCCTGTGTTGTGTCCTAAGCAAAACAAGATTCTCTGACAATCTAATTTTGCACATTGTTTGCTGATTGCCATGGACTAGTGTAATACCCGGAGCATATCCCAGAACCACCTGGAATCTTGTTAGAAATGCCAAATCTCAGTCTAATTCCAGACCTACTGAGTCAGAAATACCAGGGGCCTGGAGCCCAGCCATGATCCTTATGAACACCAAAGCAGATTAGGCTGCAGTACTAGGCCAGTCCTAGTACTGGCCACATATAATGCTTTTTAAAAAATTCCAATGCTCAGTACCCCAGAGCAGTTAAATCAATGACTTGGGATTATTTTAAATTCATTTTTTTTTAAAAAATAAATTCCCCCAGGAAATTCAAATCTGAGGACTGAAAGACCAGCCCTTCTGTTAGGTGTTTATATTAGCCCAATTGAGCTTGCCCCAAACAGCTACAGATGTTGAAATAACAATTTAGAAAGCTTAAGTAACTCCTTTACGATTACAGAGCTAGTACTGCATTAGGCCAGAAAAGGAGACCAAGGGCTTGCTTGATTGATCCCAAAGCTGATAGGGAGTGTGTGTGTTTTGTGGTATTAGGGATTGAACCCAGTAGTGCTCTACCACTGACCTATGCCTCTAACCCTTTTTATTTTTTTTTAATTTAAGTTTTTGTTTTTGCCAGAGCTTGTGTAGCACCTTCTATTCCTCTGTTGCTCAAAGTGTAGCATCATCTGGGAGTGTGTTAATCACTGGTTGTGGTGGTGCATATCTATAATCCTAGCTACTCAAAAGGCTGAGACAGAAGGATCACAAATTCAACTGCAGCTTCAGCTAATTTAGTGAGACCTTGTTTCAAAATGAGGGTGGGGAGATAAAAGAAAGAAAGAAAAAAGAGCTGAGTGTGTAGTGAGTGGTAGAGCACCCCTGGGTTCAATCTCTACCTCAAAAAACAAAACAAAAAACCACTTATTATCAGGCCTTCTCCACATCTGCTGAACCTGCAACTTGGGTGCAGTGTAACGAGTCCTCCCAATGATTCTGATACATGAACAATTCTGAGAACTACAGTTCCACAACTTGGCTACTCATATTTGGTTTGTGGTCCAGCAGCAGCAGTATTACCTGGAAGCTTGTGAGAGACAGAATCTCTGACTCTGTCCCAGACCTATTGAACCAGAAATGTGCATTTGAACAACTCTTCAGATGACCTCTATGCACAGTACAATCATTTGGATGCACTGGTTGCATTCCCAGAGTTCTTGATCCAATTGATTTGGAATTTAGCCTGAGAATCCAGTTGTAAAATCTCAGGTGACTGAAAAGTTTGAGGAACATATGCCATTTTGCCTGTTACTATAGATGAGACTGAAGGTAATGGTAACCACACAGATGGAGAGAAGGAAAAAGAGATTACTAGGTTCAAAGGTGTGGAATAGGATGCAGGAGTAGACAGTCTAGGCCAGATGACTGCCTATGACCTGCCTTTGCACCCTACATGCATCTGAATTACTGGGCTCCTGGTAGCCACAAGGTGTTTACCTTCTGCAAAAATTCTGAGCCAAGTTCTCTGCAGGCTGGTCCTTTATAGGTTTTGGTGTCCCCAGGATTCAGCCCCAAGGAGATCATGGGTCTGGAAAACACTATGCCCAGAAGAACTGGCCTGGCTATTACAATGCTGGGGTCTTAACCCTCCCTTGTTTCTCTAGAAGCACCTTATTTGGGAGTACGGGATAGGGATTAGAGAAAAAACAGGAGAATTTGGTGTGAAGAAAAAGGAGGCAGGCAAGGTATGGGATGATGAAGATAATAACTTAGCGAGAGTTTGTGGCATGCCAATCATCCTTTGGGGGTTTCACATGCATTATTATTTTTTTTCATAATATCCACAACAATTATATTAAATCAGTATTACCTTTCATACACCCAAGTCAGGCAACTGAGGCTCAGAGATGTTTAAGTCCTGTTCAGGTTCAACATCTATCTTCAGTAAGTTCTAGTACCTGGATTTGAACCCAGGCAGTTGAGTTCCAAAATTGATGTTCAAATACTATGCTGTATGTTGCGGGTAAGTGGGGAGCAGGTGATAAGACCCAGAAGCCCGGCATGGATTCAATTTGTGGAGCAGAAAAAGGATCCATCTGCTCAAAAACAGCTCCACAGTGATCTGTGATCCAACAGTGTGCCTGGAACTCCCCCATTAGCATTCTTTATCTGGTTTGAAAAACAATCTCTTAGCATTTCCACTAAATGGAAAATATGCTATTGAGAGAGAAGCACATGAACTCCTTATGCCCATTATCACAGCATAGATTAATTTGTTGGATTAACAGGCTGGGCCAGCTGGGGAACGGTGGAAATTTCTGGAGACTGTGGGGATTAAAAGCGGCTGTGTAAATCTACTGCCACCTGGAGGTCACTTTGCAGAAATGGCAGTCACTAGCCAATGAAAGAAAACCGTTTTTCCAGAAGGAAGATGTGAGCACCCCTTTAGCCTTAGGCCAAACAGAAGGGAATTTGTTCACATGGTCATGTTTTGTAAAATTTGCAAAACAAAGATTTGTTTAAACTTAAGAGGTTAAATAAGACTAATATTATTTAGGCCCCACAAAACCAGTGTCTACCCTGGCAGGAAGGCTGAAGCCTGGAGTTGGCTATCATTTTTAGGTAGTAAAGCGTTGCTATTCTTTTTTTTTTTTTTTTTTTATAAAGAGAGAGTGAGAGAGGAGACAAAGAGAGAGAGAGAGAGAGAGAGAGAGAGAGAGAGAGAGAGAGAGAGAGAATTTTTAATATTTATTTTTTAGTTCTCAGCAGACACAACATCTTTGTTGGTATGTGGTGCTGAGGATTGAACCCAGGCCGCACGCATGCCAGGCGAGCGCGCTACTGCTTGAGCCACATCCCCAGCTCCCAACGTTGCTATTCTTTTTTAAAAATACTTTTTATTTACCTTATTGTTTTCCTTAATGGCTCTGGGGACCAAACTCAGGTCTTCGGGCATACCAGGTAAGTGCTATCCCATTGAGCTACACCTCAACCCTAAGAGTCACTGTCATGTCAAGAGGATTATTCCAGGGAATCTGGAGTGAGTAGTTGTGAAGCTCACTATAGACTCGGTGTAAGCAGCCTACCTAGTGTGGTCCAGTTGCACAACTTTCAATGCTAAAATGAAAAAAAGTCTCTTAAAACTTTCAATGCAAACTTAGGTGAATTGGTATCCTTATGCAGACTAGCAGCACTGGTGTCAACCTGGATGCTTGTTAGAAATGAGTTCCAGGCCTCACTCCATACCTATTGAATCAGACTCTGTGTTTCGCAGGATATCAAGAGGGCTCACATGCACCCTAAAGATCTAACTTCTGCAGGAAAAAAAAAGGGGTCCACAGCATCCCCAAATTATCTGTCTTAGAGGGTTTCATCCTTAGTGGGATGCAAAAGACCACAGAGTGATTCTAATTGACTTTTAATTCTAACAGTAAAAGGTCAGATGGTTGCTCCATGCCCAGCTGGTTCCTTGGATACAGAAAGGAGCCAAGGTGATACAGACCTTACAGGGCACGTGTTGACTTAAAGTGTTGAGCTCTTAACTGAATTCTCCTTGGAGGCAAGCCCCTGTTTGGTGAAGAAAAGAGTGTGCAGCCAAGTAAAAATACCTTGCAAATTGTTATATGCGATTTAACTGTAGGACACTGTTGCTCATAGTCAGAATTGTTATCATCCCTTCTATTTATTGAGCTGTTATTAGACACCAGGCACTGTTCTAAGCACTTTGCAGGTGTTAACCCACTGTCTTCTTGTAATAAGGCTTTCTTTTCTCTGAGGCTCAGAGATGTGAGTGCTATGATTATCTCCATTTTACAGACGGCAAGGCCGAGGCTTAGAGGATTGTCAAAAAGATCTGTCAGTGAGGCACAGAGGACAGGGAGAAGTGGAGAAGACCCAGACCTTGATATCCAGTGCAAGGTGGGGTGGGTGACTATTTCCACCCAACCACAGCTTTCTCTCTGGCAGTGCATCTGGGGAAGCCCTTAAAGGAAAACTGGACCTAAGAGGGTGAGCCAGCTGTGGGCAGGCACCAAGTCAGAGTTGGGATCATTGCATCCTCATTGGTCCTAACTTGGCTTGATGCATCCCTGCTGTTCAATGGGCAACTCTAAGAGCCAGCTCCAGGCCAACCAGCAGGCTGGGTTAAGGCAGGCAGAGATAAAGGCCCTAGTTTGCATTTTCAAAGAGACTCAGTTAGACAGACTCAGACAAGAAACAGAGTTGTGGGGGAATGAAGCCTAGGGAAGGAGGTAGCAGGTCAGGGCATTCATGCAGCTTGGCTGAATATGTAGAGGGCTGTAGAAGTGAGTGTCTCACAGGGAGTGCTCATCCACGAGAGGGAGCGGAGCTCAACAGCTTGGAGAAAAGAGAAGGCACTTCTGGACTGGGGCTGTAGCTCAGTGGCAGAGCACTTGCCTAGCATGTGTGAGACACTGGGTTCCATCCTCAGCACCACATAAAAAAATAAATAAAGAATAAAGGCATGCTGTCCATCTATATCTATATCTATATATCTATATCTATATATAAAGAAAAGGCACTTCTACCTCTTTTGCCCTCTTTGTCCCGGGACTCAGCAGACCTGTAATCAGACCCATAATTTTACACTATGTATTACGTATATACTATTGCTTCCTCCCTTTTAAAGCAATGAGTTAATTGCTCCCGGATCCTAGCTCTCTACGATAGGTGAGTACCAGTATCCAAGATTTCCTCAATATGCTGGAATTTTGACTTCTCAAAGGTTTTCCACTACTGGGGATGCTCTTCTTTTTGTTTGATAAATTAGCATGCACTACTTAAATAGGGCGCTATTTACAAAGATGTGGGAAGCCAGAAGGGAGAGATGGCTGAGACCCCATGGCTAATGATGGAGGGCACAGTGCATGAGCTGTACCTGATGTGAGAGAGCTCTGCATAAAGAACTACCCAGAGGGGCTGAGACTTTATGTTCCTGGACAGTGCAGGGAGGGAGTCGGGGGAATACAGGCTGACTGCATCCTCCTCCTACCTTTCCAGCCCTCTGCCAGCTCCTCCCATTGGCAGTACCAACTGGAGTCCATCTGGAAGCAGGGAGCAAACAGTTGGATCAGCACTTTTTCTTTTTCTTTTTTTTTTTTGCAGCACTGAAGATTGAACCCAGGGCCTCATGTGCGCTAGGCAAGCACTGTATCTGAGCTACATCCCCAGTCCAACAGCAAGGGGTTAGAGGATGCTATCATAGAAGTCAGCCTCCTCTGGCATAGAGCAAGGTGAAGAATGGCAGAGGGTGGGTGTGGATTTGAGGACAAATGTGGGCTGCTCAGCACAAACACTTTCCAATCAATGTTAGGGGTTAACCTCCCATTCATATTTTGAAGGGCTAACCCCCAATACCACAAAATGTGATTGTATATGGAAATATGGTCTTTAAAAAGATAATTAAGTTGAAGTAGGATCATACCGGTGAAACTTAATACAACATGACTGGTTCCCCATAGGATATATTTTTGCTCACAGAAGAAAGACCATGAACAGACACAGGGAGATCTACAAGGCAAGGAGCAAGGCCTCAGAAGAAACCAGTCTTGCTGACACCTTGATCTTGGATTTCTAGCCTCTGGAATTGTGAAAAATGCATTAGTGCTGTTTTAGCCACCTGTTCTGTGATACTTTGTTATGGCAGCCCTGGAAAACCTAACACAATCAACAAGTGATTCAGTGCACCACTTATCAATTATGTCTCTGCCTCTTCAACTCTCTTATTGGTCAGCTGATATCTCTAGGACTCAGCACAGAGTCATTTAAATGCTTGTGAGAAGAATGGAACATTTCTCAAAAAAATAAAATAAAACAATCAGGTAATCTATGGAATATCATCAGCCTATTGCTCACACAGGCACTCATTATGTGCCCCAGCTTTTTTCAGCCTTGAGAGACTATGGTCCCTACTCAAGAAGACAGAAAGCTTCAAATGCCTATTTTTTTCTGTCCCCAGCTGCCCAACAACTTCCCACTGCATTATGTGTGAACATTTCTTGGGTACACCTTCAGGAGTATTACATAAGTTGCATAAGTGTCCATACAGTTTATGAACCAAATCAGAGGGATTCCAATCAGTCATGCTCCCACAGGCCCCTGGTCTCCCCATTCTGCCCACCAATATTCTGCTCTCTGAGTTGCAGAAGCATTAAATATGAAGCTGGAAAGGGTAACCTCAAAGACTCAAAAGAGGAAGAGATCACCCCAGGATAATTCAGAGAGAAAATTCCTGCTTTGTAATTTCTCTCCCATTGAGGGTTTGGGTCTTTGGCTCCCCTTCCCAAATTTGGAATAAATAAACTCTTCTAATTCTTTAGCAGCAAAGACTGTGCTAGCCTCCAGGGTCAAGCTCTGGTGGGAGAAGGGAAGTGTGTCTGTACTACTGGCTGGCAGATAGCTCTGGCTTAGACAGAATTAGAAAGTTATGAGGCCCAGGAAAACTATATTTAGCTAGGAGCATGTTTGCTGTCCCCAGAGCAACATATCCTAGACCTCCTTAGGATTAGGAGACTGGAGCCTCCACAATTGGCCCAGAGGCCAGAGCTTTGCTTTTTCTGCAGGTCCCGAGGCAGCAGTGAAGTCCACTTCTCAGTTGGGACCTAGCCCTTAGTCACTGTACCCCCTGACTCTGGGGCCAGTTTTGTTCCACCCCCCTCAGTTCTCCAGTGTCTAGAATTAAGATAGTTTAAGTAGCATCCTGGAAAGGGCCCAGGCCCTGGATCTTGCTTCTATCAGTTGCTTATCATACAGATTACTTAACCTCCCGCAGCCTTGCTTCTCATCTATAATGAGGATGACAATAGTTACCTTGTGAGTAGGACTGTGGATTCAGTGAGATAACACAACCAAGTAGTAACTGCTCAACAAAAAGTCTCTGCCTTCCCCTCAGGGGCCTCCCTTAGAGTGGGAGGACTTTGGGATGACTTATTGGTCTTTCTTGCTGACAAAGATAATGGGGGAGAGAGAGAGAGAGAGAGAGAGAGAGAGAGAGAGAGAGAGAGAGAGAGAGAGAGAGAGAGAGTTGTGTGATTCAAGACATTCATTGGATTAAAAAGTTCACACATAAATTCAAACTCTTTACAAGTCAAACTCTAAGACATTCCTAAAGGAAAAAGTCTCTATCCCCCTCTTCCAATTTTGTTCCAAGACACCCAATGTTCACAGCCTGGTTGTGTCCTCTCAGAGTTTCTCTCCTCATATAAACAACACAAGCACACAGATAGATGTTTTCTTTTTTCTCTAACAGGTTGTAATCCCACTAAACCCCACGTGTTTCTGCAACTTCCTTTTTTATTTAATCATAAGCCACAAGAATTAATATAAATACATACGGATCTAGCTTTTTTATTTCAATAGCTGCATAAGTGTCCATACAATTTATGAAACAAAGTTTTCCATCTACTTTCCATTTGACGACTTTTTTTTTTTTTGCCACTACAAAAATACCGTAATGATGATTTTTGTACAAACATCCAGATTAAGTATGCTTTAATTTCTAGGGAGTACTGAAGTCTGATAACTGAGCTACACACCCGACCACATATTTGTTGACAGTTTAACACGGAGAAGTTAGTTCCCCCGGATTTTCGAGTTTCCTTCCCAGAATGTGTTATGCTTGACACTTTCACTTTTCAGGTTCCCATTGCAAGCCGGTGACGCCTCCAGCGGAGGACACACCCCGTGCAAGCAGCATCCCGGTTACTGCGGACGCGGGCAGCACTGCAGGGAGGAAGGGCTTAGGTGCCGTGCGCTGAATGAGGGCTGGGGTCTAAGTAACCTAGGAAAGTGACTGCCCGTCCCAGACTGGGTTTCTTTCTGCGAAGCCTGTCCCTCTGACCTAGAGTGGGCTCAGTCCGCCCTAGAGCTAGTGATTTCGTCTCTTTATTATTCCATTGGGGGGCTTCTCATTCCTACTCTCCCCCACCATATTCCCTCTGCGCCCGAACTTCTGGTGGAAACCTGGCTCCGAAGGCCAGAAAAGCTAAAGCAAACACCATACTTAATCCCTCCCTGGATCACTCATTTATTACTTCTACTCGTCTTTGGTTCACTCCCTCTCTTTTTGGTTCGGCTATCGAGTGCTCCTGTCTGAATCCGGTGAAAACTCCGAGCGCGCAGCTTCGGACCGTCATTTGCTTCCGCCTGGCTCCGCCCCGCGGTTGGGGCCGTGGCGAAGGCTTTCGATCCTCTTTTCGGCCAGCAACTTATGTCCCCTTTATCTGCCGTCGCCGGCGCAGGCGCCGCTTCCGGTTCCGGTAGTGGCCAGTCGTACTCTCTCCCAGGATCGGGTCATGGCTGGGAGCCGGCTGGAAACCGTAGGAAGCGTCTTTTCGCGGTGCGTACTTGCAGCTGGGCGTGGGCAGAGGATGCGGACCTCTGCACGGGTCTCGGTGGGCCATCCCCGTCCTTGGATGGGCTTGAGCAGGGCAAAGTCCCTACACGAGAAGACAGAAAGTCTAAGTAAGGGGAAGCTCTAATGCTGTCTCCTGGTTCGGAGTATTTTTAACTGACTTTATAAACTGCCTCCCTTCCCAGTAGAGGTCTCTAGGAAGAGGAAGGGAGGAAGATCGAGGCTGATGGGCCTGACTGTACCGTCCTTGCATTTTCCGTGATGGACCCGGTGGGACGCGCGAAAGGGATTTAACCCCTGGGTGTTGCTAGGTTGATGTGGTCTGTGGCAGTTCCCTGTAGGTGGGGAACACCTGCTGCTTTGTCCTTCCCACCTTACATGCTGTGGACTGCCTGGTGCCTTTGGTGTTCAGGCATTGCTAGACTGATCAAGGTCTTTGGCAGGCTGTTGTAATCTACTGACCTTGATTCTCTTCCCTCTCTAAGGACTCGGGATCTGCTTCGGGCTGGGGTGTTGAAGGAGAAGCCCCTCTGGTATGACGTATACGAGGCCTTCCCACCGTTGAGGGAGCCGGTCTTCCAAAGACCCCGCTTGCGATATGGCAAAGCCAAAGCTCCCATTCAGGACATCTGGTACCACGAGGATCGGATAAGAGCGTGAGTGTGCAGCCTATGTGGTGATCAGAACACACCAGAAGTTAAAAAGGGAGGATTTAGGTAGCAGTCTGGTAACGAAAATTAGTTGTGGAGGTGATCTTGTATATCAAAGTCAAATTAGGGCATCAGCAACCCTCCCTTCCCTATGGTGAGAAGAAACAGAAGTTCTTAGAAGTGGAGCCTAGCAACTGACAGATCAATTGCAGTTGTAGCGGCCTGTTTTGTGCCAATTTGCTGTGCTCCAGACACAGGTAAACTCTTTTCAATTAGTTTCTTGTAGGCCTCACTCTATACCTGTAAGGTGGGTATTCTTATCTCCATTTTATCCAAGAGGACTGTGAGAGTCAAGGAGGTTAACTTCCTGTGGTTATACAGGAGGGCAGCAGCTCTGGGAATCACATCTCTGACTCCAAGCTCATGTTGGTCATTGTGTCTGCTTCTCCGGGAGTGGAGATAGGGGATATGTGGTCTGTGGATCTAGTAGTTGGGATCTTTGAAGTCATTCAGAATGATGCTTAAAAGTCCAAGGGATTGGGGCCGGGGTGTGACTTAGTGGTAGAGTGCTTGGCGAGGCACTGGGTTCTATCTTGGCACCACATAAAAATAAACAAATAAAATAAAGATATTATGTCCATCTACAACTGAAAATATATGTATTAAAAAAAAAAGTCCAAGGGATTTAAAACAATCATCACTAAATTTGAAAGAAAGTTTTTACTTGTTTTATTTACTTGGCCTCTGTTTCCTTTTTAATAAAAAAGTAAAAACATGCTTATTATGGAAAATTTAAAGACAAAAGAGAAGCATAAAAAAGAAAGCACAAATTACCCAAAATCCCACCATCTAGAGACAGTGATTTGAAGGCAAGCCCTGTTACTTGACTCAGCTATGTGGCCTGGGTAAATTATCCCCGTAAGCTTCAGTTTCCATACAGTAAAATATAATAGTAGTACTTCTGGAGTAAAAAGGTGAATTAAGATAATGCATAAAAGTTTTTTAGTTCATTACCTGACACAAAGTAAGCCTTTAATAAATGATTGTTGTTATTAAGAACATTTGGGTCTTTCCTTGTGTTTTTTAAATATATTTTTTAGTTGTCAATGAACCTTTATTTATTTATATGCGGTGCTGAGAATTGAACCCAGTGCCTCACACATGTCGCAAGTTCTCTACTACTAAGCCACAACCCCAGCCCTTTCCTTGTGTTTTCTTTGTGTATGTGGAGTCTGTATATTTAATCAGTAATGTGATACAAATAAGTTGTGTCCTTTTACTTAATATTGTGAGCGATTTCTTATATTACACATTTTCAAAAACATAGCTTATTGTGAATATTCTATAAACATTTCCTTAGAGTTGGATATTTATGGTGTTTATATATTATTAGCTATAATAAATAGCAGTATTTTTTAATATATATCTTTATAACACTGATTGTTTCCTTAAGGTGTGTTTCTACCACTAGAGTTGATTAGGTCAAACATTGTGAAAATTTTAAAGTTTTTGCTGCTAATACCCAGTTTGTTTTAAAAAGGGTGTCCTACTTTCACTCTATAGGATGGAGAGTTAGTAGTATCTGAGAGTTTTTTCTTTCTACCTGCCAGCACTGACAATTATTTTTAAAAGTTTTTTTCT
Organism: Ictidomys tridecemlineatus; assembly: GCF_052094955.1. Taxonomy (NCBI): domain Eukaryota; kingdom Metazoa; phylum Chordata; class Mammalia; order Rodentia; family Sciuridae; genus Ictidomys; species Ictidomys tridecemlineatus. Next base: position 31,919,436 of record NC_135479.1, on the reverse strand, counting down.
GATCTAGATTATTTTTAAAATACTGTCTAGAGATTTTAATTTGTTTCCTTGATTAGTAAGTTTCCCCACTTTGGTGTTAATTTGCCATTATATTTTTGTTTGAAATATCTTTTTTTTAATCTGTTGTAATAATTATTACTATTAGTCTATTTATTTTATTCTTCTTTTGCTGAGGCTGGCTTCAAACTTGTTCTCTTTCAACTTACTGAGTAGCTAGAATTATAGTCATGATCTACCATGTCCAGCAATAATTGTAAATACTTATCAGTAAGAGGTTTTTTTTTTATCATTTTAATTTTGTTTTTGAGGTGAGGTCTTGCTTTGTTGCCCAGACTGGCCTCTAACTCTTAGGCTCAAGGGATCCTCCTGCCTCAGCCTCCCAAGTAGCTGGTACCATAGGTGCATGCAACCACACTCAGCTTTCAATTAGAGTTCTTTATAGAATCAAAGATAAATATTGCAAACATTTGTTATCCATAATGCTTTTTTTAGTGCATAGAAATTGATTATTTTATTCCATGAATGTTTTCTGTGGTGCTTTCTATGTGCCAACTATTGTGCCAGACATTGTGCTGAGCACTGGAATATTTTATGTATTCAAATATACCAATTTTTTTCTTTCTGTTGGCCTCATTGCCGTTAGTTTTAGAGTGTTTAGGAAGATCTTTTTCAGTAAATTCAATTATCTTTTTCTGAGTTACTTTCAAAGTGCAAATTAGGTGTTGAAAGTAGTAAAAATATTTGTTCTTTAATCTCCATTTCTCCTTTCCTCTCCTTTCCCCTCAAACCTAAATAACTGGGGTTGGGGTTATACTCAGTGGCAGAGCGCTTGCCTTGCACATATTAGGCACTGGGTTTGATCCTCAGCACCAATTAAAAATAAATAAAATAAAATAAAGATATTGTGTGTATCTTAAAAAAAATAAACTTAAAAAACCCCAAAACCCTAAATAACCTAAGTAACTAAAAGCAAATGAAGCTAGAGTATCACCTTCCCCCTGCAGCTTGAATAGCTTAAATAACATGTACTTGTTAATGGTTTGTCATCAACCCTCTTAAAAATGACTTTAAAGTCCTCTATTTTTTCTCAGTAAAGAACAATTCAGATGTCATACTCTTAGAGGTTGCTCTCTGCTGCCTCCTCATGTTAGTGTCTTCCAGAATATTCTGAGTACTTTATTCATATTGACCCTGTGAGAGTCTGAAGCCTGTCTTTAATAGTTCTGCATGCCAAGTACCATCTTTATCCAACAATACACATTTAGGTTTGTTTTGTGGGAGGTGAGGGGTGGGCTACCAGGGATTGAACTCAGGGGTACTCAACCACTGAGCTACACCCCCAGTCCTATTTCGTATTTTATTTAGAAACAGGATCTCACTGAGTTGCTTAGTGCTTCGCTCAGGCTGAGGCTGGCTTTGAACTTGCAGTCCTCCCATCTCAGCTTCCCATGCCGCTGGATTACAGGCATGTGCTTCTGTGCCTGGCAACAATACACATTTATTAAGCACTACCATGGGCCAGTTACTATCTGATTTATCCTTGTAATTAGTGCCCAGTACTTGACATGGAAGTTGCTCATTAGTTTTGCCCAGATGAAGAAATTAATAGATTAATGAATGAAATAATAGATTAATTAGAATCACTCTAGTAGAGTTACTTTCAAAGTGCATATTAGGTGTTATTCATTAATCTCCATTCCTCCTTCCCTCTCCTTTCCCTTCAAACCTAAATAACCTAAGTAAATAAAAAAGAAAATCCTTGAAGAGGAAGAGTGAAGGAACAAGATTAGAATTGTTTGGAGAATAGCCAACAGAGTTTTGTGAGCTCTCTGAAGCATCTCCTGGAACAGTGGATCAGAAGCCACTTCTGTGGCCACATTCAGCTTTCCCGGACATAGATCTGCACTGCACCACTCACTGAGAATTTACTGACACAGCCCTTCCCCTCAAACACTGACGTCAGTTTTAAACCTACAGTTTATTTTAAATGTTGAGATTGGTGATTGTGCCTAATTGAAGTTAATACACATCCTTTATTCTTAATCATTATTCCTGAGTGCAAGAAAATGGATTGATCAAGTCTTTACTTAATTGGGATCTAGGCTTTTCTTTCCTTTCTTTTTTTGTACTAGGGATTGAATCCAGGGGCACCTCATTACAGGCTACATTTTAGTAGCACATGACAAAGGACTAATTTTCTATTTACGTAACGACAGGGTTTGCTCATAGACCAGTAAGCAAAAGACCACTATTTTAGTTTGGGTTGCTATAAGAAATTCTGTGGCCTGGGTGGCTTGTAGACAACTGAAATTTATTACTCATAGTTTTGGAGATTAGAAAGTCTGAGATCAGAGTTCCGGTAGGACCCCTCTTCCCAATTTGAAGAGGGTCTTCTTGCTGTCCTCACATGGAGGCAAGCAGGGTGAGGAAGCAAACCCTCTCCTCTTCTCTAAGGGCACTAATCCTGTCATGCGGGTTGTACCCGTGGCCTGATAACCTCTCAGTGGTCCCATCATTAAACCTTGGGGATTAGGGTTTTATCCTAGGAATTTTAGGGGACACAAACATTCAGTCCACGGCAACCACTAAATAGAAAAGAGCATAGATAGTTCACAGAAAAGGAAATTCAATTTGCCTTTACACTTGAAAAGATCACTAAAAAACAAAAACAAAAACTAATAATTCCTGCTACTTGAGAGTCTAAGGCAGGAGAATCACAAGTTTGGGGTCAGCCTGGGTAAATTAACAAGACCCTGTCTAGAAAGAGAGAGAGAGAAAAAATAGAGAAGGAATGAAGAGCAAGCCTGGAGGATGGAGTGTGGTGGAGTGCTTCCTAGGAAGTACAGAGCCCAGGGTTCAGTCTTCCCTACTGCAACAAACAACTAGAGTGAGGTATGATTTCTCAGCTATTAAGTTGGCAAAGATCAAAAAGTTGGAATATAATAGCTTGGTTTGGATACAGGGAGACAGGCACTCCTACACGACTGGTGTGACTGTAAATTGGTACAGCTGCTTTGGAAAGCATTTGGCAGTTTGGAAGGCTAATTTACAAATGCATATATCTCGATCCAATAATACCATTTTTGTGTAAATTTAATTCACAGACTTATGTGCACAGTGAAGGAGGAACTATAGATACAGATAATTCTTGTAGCACTGTCTAGAGCAGCAAAGAACTGGAAACATTCTGTATGTACTGATTTGAGATAATTGTTAATAAGACAAGACATTAGGAGTGGGAAATGAATAACTGCATAATGGTTACAGGGTCTCTTTTGAGGATGATGAAAATGTTTTGAAATTAGAAAGCGGTCATAGTGATTATACTAAATGTCGCTCAGTTGAGTAAATTTTTATGTGAACTTTACTGCAATTAAAAAAAATAAGATATAGAGCAGGATCTCCCATTCTTTGGGATTGTGACTATGACAGGGAATGATAGATGCTGGTGTGGGATATTTCTGGGTGGATGTGCAAGAAATTGGTTCATATTGCTTCCTGAGAGAGGAACTGGGAAATTGGGGTGCAGAAGGGAGAGGGATATTAACTCTTTACTTCCCATGGCCTAGAAATTATTCTGTATTCCTTCCGCCCTGCTGTCCACAATCTATAATTGGAGATTTATATCATATTGTTCGTATTTTCCAGGAAATTTTATTCTGCCTATGGGTCTGGCCAAAAAGCTTTTGATCTGTTCAACCCAAACTTCAAGTCAAACTGTCAACGGTAAGCCATTTTCAAGCTGTGAATTACTCCCTACAAGGATTTAGTCATCAGTCTGAGGAGTTTTGTTGAACTTTACTTTAGAAAAAGATGTAGTGCTTGGTGCTGTGTAGCACATATCCTGAGTGCCCTGCACACAGACCTCAGGTGTGGTTGCTTGGGATTCCAGGTTTGTGGAGAAGTACCTTGAGCTGCAGAAGCTTGGAGAAATAGATGAAGAGAAATTATTTGTGGAAACGGGGAAGGCTTTATTGGCAGAAGGTGTCATTTTAAGACGAGTAGGAGAAACAAAGACTGTGAGTACTTTATTATAAGAGTGTTACTGTTGGGCTGGGGTGTAGCTCAGTGGTGGAGCACTTGCCCAACCTTTGTGAGACCCGGGGTTCTACCCTCTGCACTGAAAAAAAGAAGCTGGTGTTAAAATGGGTTTTGTTCCTCTTTGACAGAAATTAAAGGAGAGTTTGTTTGTTTTCTTTTTTGCAACCTTGGCTCATATTCTAAAACTTAAGAGCAAATACTGTTAGATTGAATGTACTGGAATTTTGTGGTAATGACTGCCATTTAGAACAAGTGAGTTGTCATTAGGACTCTTGAAATTATGATTCTGTATCGATTTTTATCATATTTACTATTTGTCATTACAGAATTTGTTAGTGCTAAATTTTTCAGAATGTGTCTAGTCATATGGCTCTAGCCAGTTAATTGAGTGGAAATGATAACATCTGCGTTACTTATATCTGGTCTTTTAAGCAGCAGGAAGGTAGTCACATTTCCTGGAAATCTGAACATGCAAGTGTCACACCTCAAACTGCATTGGAAGGAAACCAGCCTCAGAAAGACGTTGCCCAGGACCCGAATTTGGAGACACCTGAAGTGCAGTCTAAAGGTCTCTCCTCTCCCTGAAGGACTGGTGTACTGTGAACATTGACGGACAACTGTGCTCACTGGATGAGTGCTGAGCTATTTTTAACAGTTGAACTATGTAAATGTTTCTTGATCTCTAAGGCACTGTGTTTGCCTTGTTTTAGTTCCTTTTTCCGGATTGTTATAAGCTCAGTATCATGGTTTGAAAGAAGCAGTTTTGTGAACTTTCAGGACATTACTAAATAAAGGATTCCCTGGCTGCTTATAAAGTAAATTTACTTTGAATTTGTAAATAACATGAAGAAACCTTCATAAAGATTGTTTGAACAGGCCTTGTTCTGAATAGGTTTGCTCAGAGGTGTGTGTTAGCATGTGGCTGGCTACATTTGATTCTCTGACATGAATCTTGTCTGGATCCTTCAGGTTTTTACTTGCACACGTAGCGTGCTCCCTTGACAGCTGTTTCTGTTGGCAGATAATCTTGGTACTTTTTGCCGTAAAACTGTTAACTTCAGCTCCAGAGTCTGAGCTGACCTGTGCTTTGTGGGGAGAGTGAGGACCTGTCTTTAGACAAAGGTCAGAACTTGAATTTCATGGATTAAGTGTGTTGGAGACAATTGGCTTAAGCCTGCACATAGTAGACTGCTTGGAAAATGTCTGTTGAATGAGTGAATAAATGAATGATTACACCCAACTCAAGACTGAATTTAAATGATGTCTCTGGAGATCACTGGATCGCCCGGGTGGTGGGGGACATCTAATTCAGATGTACTCCATGAACATCTTCCCTCCCTCATCCTCACTGGCTGGACATATGAATTGACTTTCTCATTTCCCTGGATTTTACTAAATAAATGAAACATTCCTCTGTTATTTGTGAATAAGTTGCTTCCAAAATTTCTTGATTTAAAACCGGTGTAGCATTTCCCCCGATTGTTCTGTGTGTGGTCTTCTGGTAGGCTGAAAGAGGGTCTGCCTCTCACAGCACCTCTCACGGGTGCTCAGTGCATGAAGGCCATTGAGTCCATGAGGCAAAAGCAATTCTCAGCTGGGTTCCCCTCACCCCACAACATTTGTCACTGTTTTACAATTCCTTGTGTTTAAGGAATACTTCACTTTTAGATGGGGGAGTAAATTTCATTCATTCAAAGACTGAGCAGTTGAGTACTGAATATCTGGCCAGACCTTGGGAAGAGGATCTAATAAGCAGGTGAACAAGGTAGTAACACTTGGGGGAGTAGGGGAAGTCATACTATGTCTCTAAAACTCATGATTCTGGGTTTTTTTTTGCTTTTATTTTTAAGTTGTAGATGGACACCATACCTTTATTTTATTTATTTTTATGTGGTTCTGAGGATTGAACCCAGTGCCTCACATGTGTTAACCAAGCACTCTACCACTGAGCTATAACTCCAGCCCATGTTTCGGGGTTTTTGAAAAAGCAGTTTCTTTACCACAATGATAAAGACTTTTGCTACCAGGGATTGATTGAACTCAGAGGAGCTTAGCCACTCAGCCACATCCCCAACCCTTTTAAATTTTATTTTATTTTGAGACAGGGTGTCACTAAGTTGATTAGGGTAGTCACTACATTGCTGAGGCTGACTTTGAACTTGCAATCCTCCTGCCTCAGCCTCTCTAGTTGCTGGGATTCCAGGTTTGCACTACTGCACCCAGCTGAAAACTTTTTTAAAAAAAAGTTGTTATGTAATTCTTTAAGAACTTATACATTATCAGGATATAGAATTTAAAGGTAAAAAGTCCCATCCCTATTGCTCAGTCACCCATCCTCACCCCAGGCTACCATGACCTTGCAGAAATATTTGAGTGTATATATGGAGTCACTATGCACACTATTTTGTACGTTATTTTTTGCAGTTACTATGTCTTAGAGATCCTTTGCCCTGATGTTTTGTGATTCAGCCAGTGCCCAATTGATGAGAATAATCGTTTCTGTTTTACTGAGCTGGAAATGGGCCAGCATAGTATAGTGTGCAGGGGTCAAGGAAAAGCCCATCTTCAATTTTTGTAATCTCTCTCGTAGAAACTCTGCTCAGTTCTGTCCTTACCAGCAATTTAAGAGAATGCTCATTCACCCCACATTTTGATCTTGTTAAATGAGATGGGCTCAATGTGGCAGGCCTGGGCCTATAGAGGGGTGAGAGGCTGACTGGCAGCAAACCTCTGGAGGGGAAGAAGGCTGCTGTCACACACTGCCTTCTTCCCGTGGAGTCTCAGTGGTGGAAATGTGTGAAAGGTATGAAGCTTTGAGAACCTTTTCCACAGTTTGGGCAAAAGCCATTATCTGGTCCCTACAGTGTTCTTGAAGGGAATGGAAGTGTGACATTCTTGCCTTTAAAAAGCTGAAAATGAAGTTGGGAAGACAAGGGTGACTTGAGAACAGCAAGAACCTTTTGAATCATGATATAAATATACTGCAGAGGCTCCTGGGCGAGAGACCAGCCCTGCACTAGTCCAGGCGTCCTGCATGTAAGCCGGGAAGGGTGGGCGGGGATGAAGTGTGTGCACTGTCTCTTCTGCCAGAGGCACTCTCCTTGCCACCAAGGTCTTCAGGGGGCAACTTAAGTGGTGTTTCAGTTGGTGTCTGCTCAGAACCTTCTCTTATTTGTATCCAATGTCAAGTCCCTGTTGAACTCCCACACAGACAGCACTCATAGGCACTTCCCTTAGTAGACCTGGTCTGCTATCTCTACTCCTGCCTGATGTGCTGTGGCCTTCATTCCATATCAAGAGCATAAATAGGGGCAGAGATTCTCAGCCAGTCTTTTAGGAATACACCCTCTTCCAAGCAGAGGAAGTGTGTATCCAGGTTATAGTGAATTTTGCACAAGTCAGAAAATCTGGGTATTTGTGGATATCCAGTTTTTACTGGTGTAGCCCCTGTCAGTCTTCAGCCTATGAAATAAGGAGAGTGATTGCTTTGTTGGTGACCAGTTAGTGTTGTGAGGGTTGAGATAAGGGGTACGAAGTTCACCCATCACGTGTAACTGGTGCTTACATTAGTATTTTGAGTAGTGGAAAATGGGTTTGATGGATAAGGTGGGATCAGAGGAGTTCAGTTGGGATAAAGAATGCAGTTGTGGGAGTGGGCAGGGAGGCCGAGGAGGAGACAGCTATTCCAAGTTACAAACCCAAATGATTAGAAATCTAGCAGTGTCACTAATAGAGAGGGAAGAGGAATCTGAGTTTCAGGAAGAGAGCTTCAGTTCTGCTAAGTTGGAGGTGATAATGCAGCAGTGTCCAAGTGACAGACGGGCTGTGGGACAGGTGTCTGGAGACAGGGAGGAAATTCCCATATGGGGGTCAGGTTTGGAGCAAGGAGAATGATTGAACTCTCTAAGGAGGATGGAAAGACACAGGATATAGGGACTGGCCAGGTGAGTGCTCTTAATTAAATGACAGGAAGGAGAAAAATAGCAAAAGAAAATGACTCCTACATCTTCCATCATCCCAATACCAAGGCTTGTTTAAGTGGTTCTGGATCCACTGGGTTGCACAGAGTTCTGCCTTTGCTTTTGTTGGGAAGACTTGATTCTTGCTTGGGGTCCTTAGAAAACTAGCCCAATTAAAGAAGAAAAAATTTCCCTCCAGGACTGGGGCTTGATCCTAGGGTCTTGTGCATGCAGGTAAACATTACTGCTGAGCCACATCCCCAGGCCCTTTTTATAGTTTTCTTTCTTTTTTGATAACTTTATTTATTTTTATGTGGTGTTGAAGATAGAACCCAGTGCCTCACATGTGCTAGGCAAGCACTCTGCCACTGAGCCACAACCCCAGCCCATGTAGTTTGGTTTTCTTTGTGTTGTACTCTTTGCATCCAGAGGATTTGATTTTGTTAAAATGATGCCTTTCTTTTTAAATAAATGATGACTTGCCCCCTTAAAAGCAGATTTCCTGTTTTGAAACAAATTCAAGAAGGATGATAAAAGTATCTGAGGTTAGTACTGGTACCTGCCTCTGCTCCTGAGGGTCCAGATGTGGCACACAGGAGTCCTTGGGCCTCGTGCATCCTCCTCAGCTCTAGGCTATATACCAAGCCTGCTGCCTGACTCAGAGCCGGGATGGCAGCTGATTCCATGCGGGTTGGGACGTAAGACATAAAAGTGAAAGTGAACTGGCATCCAGAGCACAGAGCACTGTGGAGCTAGGAACAAGGAAAGGTGAGTCAGGTCAGGGTGGGGCAGGGAAGTGGGGCCTTTACTATGTTCCGAGCTCTATTCCAGAATAACCAAAGGTGGAAGACTGGCTCTGGCTTGGTGAGTCATGTTTCCAGCCTCTGACTGCTCAGTGAGATGAAGGCTCTGAGCAGGTTCAGAGCAACTTGCTTGAGGTCACCTTGGCTGGCAGAGGAAGGGCACCTGCCCTCCTGTGGAAAAGACAGGAAATGGCATTCATGTCACTCCTAGGGTGGCCCTCAGTGTGGCAGGCAGGTCTCTGATTGGATGAGTCCTGCACTGAGGCAGTTTGTGTGGAGATGCTGAACCAGGCAGGTGGTTACTGTGGCCCAATAATGAGAAGGTTGCTAGGGGAGGGCGAAGGAAACAGGAAACAAGGTGTTATGTCCCCTAAAAATGTCACCACCATCTCCACCTTTCTTCCATGAATAAAGAGAGTTTCATTGCTAGCTGACAATGAAACTACATTTCGAGTGTAGTTTTTTACCCTTGATTGACGCTTTTCCTGGACTTTAACTTAAGTAAACATCAGTCCCCTGACCTTCTAATTGCTCAGTTCTTTTAATTAAAAGATGATTCTAAGCAACATCAAGTAGTGGTCTATTTATTATTTATCAAGCATTTTCCTTCCAGCAGTTAGTGAAAGGTCAGTGGCTTCAATGGATGCTTTGTTTTTGGTGAGCAGTTTAGATGAAAAAGATATACAATCAATCTCAGCTCCCTCCTGTTTGCTCACGGGCAGGACACTGTTTAATAGTCATTTGTGGCATTTAGGATCGAAGGCCTTGGAAACATGCAGAAAAGTGCATGTGCATCCCTTGCTGCTGAACATTTCTCCAAAAGTAAACATCAGGTTGTGATTATGGTTAATAATGAGGTATTGATTGTCTGAGAATATCACGGCCTGGGAGCATCCAGCTCCAGCACCACTAGATGGCGCTGTACTCCTGCTGTTCAACTAGTATTTTATTTCCTTGCCTCAGGGTACCTTGCCTTTCAAGGTTGGCGAGTGTCCTTGTAAAATAACATTCTGGCTGAGATTTAGGAAGCTGAGGTCCTGGGGTGTTTTTGAGATGGGGTAAGTTGGAGGGGACAGGCCATAGGACAAATGACAAAGGCCTGCTGGTGTGTGTGTGGTGAGGGCAGGTGGTATCAGTACTCTTGCTCTTGTACCATAATAGGAACAGGAGAGGAAGGAACTAACTGTGCTGAGCCCCTGGAGACTCTGCCCAGAGCAGTGTTTCCTAACCTCCAGTCAATGACACATCTGCGAATTTGCAGTGGAGGATGATGGGAGAGAACAGTGCAGTGAGGAGCAGCGGAAAAAAACCAGGCCTGGGAGGAACAGAAACCCTCATTAGTGCTTTGTCTTGTGATATTGGGGAGTTAGTGAAAAACCTGAGCCTCAATGTGCTTATCTAAGATAGGAATAATAATATCTGTCTCATCAAGTTGTAAGAATCTGATGAGAACATGAACTGAGTTCTTGGCAGTCGTCAGTCTTTGCTCTCCATGCCCCAAAGGCTCTCAGAAACTGTGATCCTGCTTCATGGGGGAGGACCAGGCATTAGATTAACATGGAGAGAAAAACAAAAATGGCACTTTGTCCCCTTTCACCAGCCACTCTCTCAATCCCCCATTGTAGCAGTTACTATCTCCTTCTAGCACCAAATAATAAATAAATACATTAATTAATTAATGTTTTAAAAGATGAAAAGCAAAAAGAACAAAGGAGAAAAATCAAACATCTTAGGAACTTGTCTACTTTTGGAACTTACCCAATACTGGTGGGTTTTACTTTTACTTAGTTATTTCTTAGATTACATGTGTAGACATCAATATCTTAGTGGCACTCCCTCGCCCTTCCTTTACTTTCTTATAATTCTCCCCCCTCCATATTGGTATACCCTTTTTTTTATTTCACTCCCTACCCTACTCCCCAGATTATGGAGGAAAGCTGGAAGGTCACTACCTAGAGGCCTAGCTGAGGAAAGTGGGTCTAGCCTGAGGGCCTAGAGCTGGTCAGCAATTGAGGCAGGAATTTCTGGAACCCCCTCTGATCATTCTGCTGATGAAGGGAATGAGGAGGCCATGGGATACCAGGGCTGAAGTGGTAGGCAGGGTGGGGGTGAGGCCTGAATGCCCAGAAAGGTCTATTGTATTTTTTTAACAGCTTTATTGAAATATAATTTACATACCATAAGATTCACTCCTTCTAAATGTACAATTTTTAATTCATTTACTACATTGTGTAAATACCTACATAACTAGCTTTATAGCATTTTAGCATTCCAATAAGATCTCTAGAGCCCACCTCTGGCCCCTGGCAACCACTGGACAGCATTTAACTTTTTGTCTCATATTTGCCTCAGAAAGGTGTATTCTTATTCTTCCCATTATCTCCTACCCTTCTTCCTCCATTTTACCCTGGTTGACCTGCAGGTGGGTGGTAGTACCTTCTGACCAGTTACCTGGGATGCTAGGCCATAGGAGCACAAGAGCTATGGGTATCATTTAGAGGGGTGACCTTACTTGCTAGGCTGGTTCAAGTGGTTCCTACCACTTAAAGGGAGAGTTCGGGCCTCTTCTGTAAATCTTAGTTGAAAGAGCTTGGTTTGATTCCTGATGCTGGTACTGTGTGGCTGTGACTTTGAACAAGTCAGTTATTCTGAGCCTTAGTCCTTCAGTTCCAGCACAGCATGTAGAAGCAAATAGATTTTTTTTTCTTTTCTTTTTCTTTTTTTTTTTTTAAAGTGGTGGTGGTACTAGGGATTGAACCCAGGGATGCTTAATCACTGAACCACATATCTAGTACTTTTTTTTAAAAACCTTTATTTTATTTATTTATTTTTATGTGGTGCTGAGGATTGAACTCTAGGCCTTCTGCATGCTAAGTGAGCGCTCTACTGCTGAGCCACAACCCCAGCCTCCTCCCTAGCACTTTTTAAAAATAATTTTAGAAAATTTGAGACAGGGTTCACAAAGTTGTTTAGGGCCTCACTAAGTTCTGAGGCTGGCTTTGAACTCTTGATCTTCCTGCCTCAGCCTCCCAAGCCGCTGGGATGACAGGTATGAACCATCATGCCAGGGTGCACCTAAAAGATTCTTGAAGTTCATTTACTTAGTGAATAAATGAACAAATGATTGGCTCCCCATCTTTATTAGGGGGATGATAGTGTCATCACAAGTATATTTTGGGGTACAAACCGGCACAAGATACTGGCTGCAGCAGAGCTTTGTGAACTCCTAAGACTTCTAAACCTAAAGACGTGAGGAAGAAGAAAATGCCATGGAGCTGATGGTGATGGGACAGGATGCAGGATGGAGGCCTGGGAGAGGTGGACCAGTGGGGTGAGCCAGGGCCCAGTGGTGAGAACATCGGCTTGGCTTTCGGGTCTCTATCTACTAAGGAATTCTGCAGGAAAGGCCTATTGCTCTTCAGACTCTCTCTGGGGTGCCCCATTTAAAACCCCAGCATGCTCAGGGTTATCTCTTGAATATTAATTGCCTCCATAGGAGATCCAGAGCTTTATCACCAGCTTCCTCTGGTTCCTGCTGTGAGAGGCAAAAGCCCTGCTGCATCTCCATCCTCCCAGCTGCCCGTGGCCTCCTTCAGCCTCCTGGAGCTCATCCCCTTCCTCAGGCCCGGCTTCCTGCCTTGAACCTGCCTGGCATGGATATCCCTCTGGCTCCTCAAGGCTTCCAGCCCTCTAAGGATGCAATGTCAGGGACAATGGACTTACTTTGACATTACTGCCAGGCGCCCCAGGCCATCTCACATAGCAAGGGCAGAATCTCCATCTTCACACTCAGTGCCCAGGGCTGGTTCCCCTCAGTGGGTCTGGCCACATCTCCCAGTGATGGGTTCCCTGAGGCTGGAGCAAGAGGCAGCCGGCTTCATCCCTGAAAAACTCCAATTCAAATCCTAAGAAGGTAAAGCTTGTCTTTGGCAGCTCTGTGCCATTCTAATTGACTTACTTTAGGATGTGAGAGAAGAAAAAGAGGCTGAGGGACAAAGGCCAGATGAGCAGAAGGGGGTCAGCTAACCTGAGTTCCAGGCAGGCAAAGGGTGCCTGAAGGATGCCCTGTCCTGTGACATTCCAGTAGTGTCATTCCTGGCCTGCTAAGCAACCCAAAATCCAACACAGCATGTTCTCAGGGCTGGAACTGTTTTATTTCTTCTCTATTTATTAATGAAGTCGCTAGACTGACTTCTTAAAAGAATCACTTTGAACACCTGTGAATTCTACGAAGTTCAAATTTAGGAAAATCTCATCTGTAGGGCTTAGGTCCTCTGAGCCATTGGCTATTTATAATTAATATTAATGAAAGATCGTTGACAAATTTATTGTTTAGCTGACATGTATTGCCAAACCCCAAAGGGGTTATTTTAAGATCTAAAGGATTTGCATGTACTTGGTAGTTATGTTGAAGAGAATAAAACTTTCTGGGTATAATCAAGATTTCTTAAATAATTTTTTTCTTTTTTTGTAGTACAGAGATTGCATCCAGGAGTGCTCTACCACTGATATATATCCCCAGCCCTTTTTATTTGTTGAGACAAGGTATCTCTAAATTGCCCAGTTTGGCCTCCAGCTTGCAATCCTCCTGCCCCAGCCTCCCAAGTAGCTCCTATTCCAGGTGTCCACCACTTCACCTGACCAGATTTCTTATATGAGAACCCAATGACCCATGGGCAATGTCTGCCTTAAACCAGCCAAAAACCAAAAAAGGAACTGAACTGGGTGTGCCACTGTTACTCGTTGACATTTAAAAATAACTCCTTTAGTCCAAAATGAAGCAGTAGCTGGGATGTTGCATGAGGGTCCAGGCCCCCACTCATCCACTAATTGGCTATACTTTATTGGCTGCTTGTAAAATTAGGTTGTCTAACCATTTGACGCAGCTATCCCTCTCCTCGATCTATACCCAAAGGACTTAAAAACAGCATAGTACAGGGACACAGCCACATCAATGTTTATAGCAGCACAATTCACAATAGCTAAACTGTGGAGCCAACCTAGATGCCCTTCAGTAGATGAATAGATAAAAAAAATGTGGCATATATACACAATAGAATATTTATTACTCAGCAATAAAAGAGAATAAAATCATGGCATTTGCAGGTAAATGGATGGAGTTAGAGAAGATAATGCTAAGTGAAGTTAGCCAATCCAAAAAAACAACAAATGGTGAATGTTTTCTTTGATTAAAGTGACTGACTCATAGTGGGGTAGGGAGAGGGAGCATGGGAGGAACATATGAATTCTAGATAGGGCAGAAGTGTGAGAGGAAAAAGGAGGGGGCAGGCGTAAGCAATGATGGTGGAATGTGATGGACATCATTATCCAAAGTACATGAATGAAGACATGAACTGGTGTGAACATACTTTATATACAAATAGAGATATGAAAAATTGTGTTCTGCATGTGTAATGAGAATAGTGATGCATTCCACTGTCATGTATTTAAAAAATAAAAGCAATTTAAAAATTAAATTAAATTGTCTAGCTATAAGAGCTTGTCTTTTGGGAGTCTGCAAGTCCAAGAAGCACTGCAAAGATTGGGAGAACAAGAATGTTCCAAGACTTAGTAAATAAAAATAACAAAATCTTTGCACTTTAAAAATTTGATTAAGGGAACGAACACTCAAAGGTAGAGAGAAAAGTATGATGATTTTCCATATGTTTAGCCTGTAGTTGTAACTATTTTGTTTTCTCATCAATATTTATATATCTGTATATTTCTGAAGTATTTATTTTTTTTGTTGAAGTATTTGCATATGTGTGTGTGTGTGTGTGTGTGTGTGTGTGTACACGCACATGCACGCATGCTGCTGCCATGGATTGAACACAGGGCCTTGCATATATTAAACAAACCCTCTGACACTGAGCCACATCCCTGGCCCTATTTTTTGAAGTACTTTAAAGCAAAGGTTCTTTGAGAAGTTAGAGTGATCCCAAGAATCACTAAACAGTGGATTCCCTCAGATCCCAGGGCTGTAGCTATGGCCCTGGCCTTCCTATTCTGACCTTGTAGCAGGCCTTGATGGAGTGTCCATTGCCTCTGGTCCCAGAGCCAGGGCCAGGAATCCGAGGAGAGTCCTGTCCAGAGTTATGTTGTCTCATATTCCCAAGAACACACCTAGGGTCGGCTTGCCTCCCACCTGCTTCAGGAAGTCATGTACTCTCTGGAAATGTCCCAGATACTGACAGAAGAAATGGGTCCTCTCAGGGCAGCTCCTTCCACATCCCGCAGATGTAGGATTTAAGAGCACAGCCCTGGTGCCAGACTGCCTTGGTTCAAACTCCAGCTCGGCCTCTTCCTACCTCTATGACCTTGGGCAAAATGACTTCATCTCCTGAGCTTTGGTTTCTCCAGTTATTAAATGGAGGTTATTCCCTACCTTTAGACTTGATGAGAAGATTAAGGGATCTAATAGGTGTAAAACATTAAAAGTATTCATGGTACAGGACACGTGCTATTTGAGAGTTGACTATCCTTATTAAACATTTATTTTCCTGATATTGTGGAAATTTAAGTTGTGTCCGGCTTTTTGCTGTCTTTAGGATGTTTCAGGAAACATTATCATATGATTCACTGAACACATATACAGGAAGGAGTTCCTCTGAGCCAGGGCATACCCCGGGGAGTGGGACTGCAGGGATGTGGGGTAGCCCACCCCTAGCTCTCTGGGTGATGATGCCCAGTTGCTCTCCAAGTGTTTTGACTGATTTGCACTCCTGAGTCCATGAGCATGCCTGGGGCTCACGCCCTTATGGATTCTTGCAGTCATTTTTGTGTATTACTTTTGCTTAAATTTTGTTTATTCTTTCTTCCCTTTTACTCAAATGTTCCCATCTATTTATTTGTATCTTAGTATGTGCTTTTGTAAGCATCGTTTTATCCACTCTCCCTCCTTCTATTGAATGAAGTAGCATATAAATGCATAAAAATTCAACAGGCTTCCACAGAATGAAGCACATACTGTATACGCGCTCCCTTCTGCTCCCGCCTTTAACCTAAAGGCTTTGTGGCTCTCAAAATTAAGGTAACGATCAGTAGTGGCGAACCCTGACTGAGAGCTTACTATCTAATAGGTGCTCTCTGTACATTTTCTCCCATCTCACTGCAAAACCATGAAATAGGATTATTCCCAGAACCTTGATTCCAAGGAGGCATTCTGATTCCACGGTCTATTATTTTAACCATAGGGCTGAACTGTGGGGTGACACAGGCTCACCCTGCACAACTGGCACCATTTGCTCAGACTACAGTGTGAATGACACTCCTTGGGATTGTACAGAGCAGTGGCCCTGGCCTTCTGCTAAGCAGGAGCTTAAAGAAAATGCTTAAAAATGGCTGGCTTAGAAGATAAACCGCACGATGGAGGAATCTTTCTGCTCTGGATTTATAGGACTTTCTTAAGGTCATGGTTCTTCATGTTTTAAAAGCATGTTGGCATGAGAGCCCTCCTGCCTATAAAAACATTTGTTTAGGAAAGGAGAACCCAGCATGGGCCCTGCTCTGACCCCAGCCATGTCGGGGCACAGACTCGGCGGCTGTTGCTGGCTTTCTCCCTTGGCCACCGCAGACTTATTGAGCAATATATTATGAGTGTGCCTCACTCTGATGATGTGTTATGGATAAATCATTAAGGAGGCAGCTCACCGCGGTGATGTATTGGTGTAATAGATCATCAGAGTGAAGTCTTCTCCCGACATACGGGCTGGCTCAAAGGGTGGTGTCATTCAGGGAAGAATTAGCCCAGCGGCAGATCTGGCTTAATTACAGGATAAAAGGTTTGTGAATGATAGGCTGAAGTCTGCAGCACCAGCATTTTGATTCTTGATGTAAAAATATAATTGGGCTTCCCGAGAGAATTTTTGATTATTTTCAAACAGCCTCCCGCTTTATCACAACAGCACAACTTGCCATGTGGCTGCGGGGATACCTTTTATCAGGGGAGATCGCCAGTCCCCTTCCACATCTGAATTATTGTCCTCCTTTCAATTTGTAGGTCACGGAATGAGTTAAGGGAGATAAAATCCAGGAGGCCTGCCTTTCAGGCCTTTAGAATAATGTCCCTAGCAACTGGGCCACTAGAACCAAATGATTTATTCAAATTGTCATTAACTAAGGCAGTGGTTCTCCACTAATCAACCAGATCTGTGAGCACGTGTGCAGAAGAGAGGGGCACGGTGTGTCAGGACATCAGGATCTTAGGGGTAATAATGTTTATTGAATGCTTAACAGGTTCCTACCATTGTGCTAACGGCTTTACGTGTATTATTTAATCTCACTTAATCCACATGACAACATTGCGAAACAGACATTATTATTATTATTGTCTTCATTTTCCAGGTGAGAAAACCAGCCGAGAGCTGGCTTCATTGGCTGATGTTGCATAGCTGCTCAGTGCACCTGATGCTGCAGGTGATTCTCAGACACTTCTCTTTCCACCCCAAAGCCCCCCCTTTCTTGGAGGCAGAGCTTCTGTGAACTCCAGATCGCAATCAACACAATTAAAGATTCATTTGTTGAAAACTTGATTATTTTAAGACACGTAAATCAAACTTTAGGTGTTCCGTAACATCTGTTTTTAGGGTTCCCAAATTTGATGCAGGTGATTCTTTCTTGAGAAGCTTGTAGATGAGGCTTCTTAGCAATGGCAGGTGAAACTATTGGGACCAACTCTCTAACTGGAGACAACTATAAAAGTTGCATAAAATATTTTCAAGATCTTCCATAGTGTTAAGTTGCTCATAAGACAATAAGAAATGACTAGGTTAACAGAGAAAAGGAAGAGCAAGAACCAGAGAGGGGAATGGGTATGCAAGTTGCTTCTCTTTGAGCCTAGGTGGGCTGAAAGGGTTGCAGCCTGGCTGGAAGAGAAGGCACAGACAGGAGACAGCCACAAGGAAAGAAGCACCTCTGTACAGTAAGCTGGGCCCCAGGGTGGTACCATACCCACACTCTTCAACCTTAAAAATTTAAATCATAGATCAGTGACTCAGGAGGCTGAGGCAGGAGGATGTCAGGCTTAAGACTGGGCTTGGCAACTTAATGAGACCCTTAAGATAAAATTTTAAAAAGGCTGGGGATGTACCTCTGTGGTAGAGCTCCTCTGGGTTCAATCCCCGGTACCTTAAAAAACAACAACAAAAAACAAACTCAAAAATGAAATTTCAAAACATTGTAGAAAATATTCAATGTGATATATTTAGTATGAAACATAAGTGACTATGATGTTGTAATGTGTAGAAGAAATTGCTGAAAATCCTTTGGGTCCTGGAGGAGGACAGCATGGTTAAGAACATGAGCTCTGCATTAGATGAGACTCGGTTGGGGTTTCAGCTATGACATTTTGCAACTTGCTTAACTTCTGCAGGCTTCAGTTTGCTTATCTGCCAAATGAGGATGATATAATACTGCCCCTGCTTCAGAGGGTGGGAAGGAACAAGTGATCCTTAAGTATGAGGTTCACCCCTGTGATTTTGGCTTCTTGGAACAGCATGGCTGCGTCCAGGAGAAGTTGGCATTTGCATTTTGCTTGCATTTAAACCCAGGAAGGCCTTATGGAAAACTACTGGTTTCCTATGTGTAACTAGTCACCGTGAAAAGTCGATGAAACTTGGCTCCCAGGGACTAACTCAGAGCTGCCCAACTTGGGCCTTTACACTGAGCCTTTTGATAAAGATGCACTTACTCTGGCCTCTAAAATCAAGGCCATCTCCTTGTGAAGGGTAGAAATCCAGGTGAGATAAGATGGATAATCCTGCTTTGCAGAATTTATTAAAGATGTCCAGATTAAAAATTGGGTTGTCTGTCAATCAATCAACCGGTTTTCCACATTTTTCTCTGTCGTTTACTAAAAATACTCTTGTGTAACACTGAATCCTGTGGACCTCATACATGCTAATAGCCCTTTCCCTTTTCTTCTGAAGGACAAGCTTGGTCCTGTTCTCTAGCAGAGGTCCCTGGATTTGTCCTTGTCTTACTAAGGCTTTAAGATTATTATTTAAAATTCTCTCCAGTCATATCCTTTCAAGTGGGGAAGAAGGGCACAACACTGGAAGGGACCAGTGAAGTGTGGCATAGGGTCCACTGTGGATGACAGACTGCTGATAAGCCATCAGGGTCCCTGGAGTCAAGGGCTGAGTCAGCATCATTAGGGTTTCCCTGCAACCTGGCCTGAGCTTGGGGGATGTCTGAGGTTGGGCTCCCTGAAAACAGCTGGAAAGCTGTATGCAGAACATTATAGAGGAGTGTTATATAGGATATGTACCTGCAAAGGGGTAAGGAGGGCAGGAGTGGGTAGAGGAAGAAGCTGCCCCACAATTTGCTTGGGGACCTCAGCTAATCCCACAGGGAGCTCTGGAGTTGGGATGGCCCTTCATGGTTGCCCTAAGGTAAGAGATGGGTTTTCACACTCCGACCCCCATCAGCCAGTTGTTGACCGACTGGACCCCCGCCTTAGCAGAGTATGTAGTTTGGGTAAAACAATTTCCACTGGAGGGAGGAAGCTCTGAGCCATCAGAAACCAGTATTCTGAGCAGCTGAGGGATAGGTATGTGGACCCTGAGAGGCTCTAGTGGACAGTATCCATGACAACCACACTTGTAGCTACCCAGATCCACTTCCTTCTCAGTGACTGTGCCCCATCTCTGATGGTTATCTGTGTGGGGTTGTCTCTGTGTCATGTATTTTGTTGCATTAGTCTATAAGTCTGTTTTTATGCCAGTACAATGCAGGTTTTTGCTCCTATAATTCTGTAGGATACTTTGAAATTTCAGATATTGTGATGCCTCCAGCATTGCTTTATTGGCTTATAATTGCTTTGGCTATTCTAGGTCTTTTATTCTTTCAAATGACTATTTTAGGACTTTTTTTCTACTTCTCTGAAGAAAAACAATATTTTCATGAGTAGAAGAAATACTTTGAATATATATACTTGAAAAGGTTAACATCCATAATATACAAAGAGCTGCTACAAACCACTAAGAAGAAATATAGATATATGAGCCAGGGTGACAACCTAACAATTTACAGAAGAAATACATGATGTGATATATAAAGCACAAAATGATATTCCATCTCAGCAGCAACAAATCAATATAAATAAAAGCAAACCAAGATATATTTTCCTTATTAAAATTGACAAAATTGAAGAGATGGCTACTATTCAGTGTTTGGAAGGATACAGACAAAAAGGCATACATACTGGTGAAACCAAAACTTCCTATAACTTATTTTTAAATTTGTAGTTGTAGCTGGACAGAATGCCTGTATTTATTTTTATGTGGTGCTTAAGATAGAACCCATAGTAATCAGGCCCACCTTCACAGGAAAGGATCCTGAAGACAAAAGAAAGGCCCAGAGAACATATACCACATGCTAGACAAGCACTCTGCCACTGAGCTACAGCCCCAGCCCTTCTGTACCATTTTTAAAGAAGAATTTGACAATTGCATTTAATTTTAAATGAATTTGCCTTTTGACTCAGAAATTAATATTGTTGGGTTTTATCATATGGAAACCTTCTTTCAAGAGAGAAGAGATATATGTCTAATTATGTTTATTCAATATTGTTTGTTATAGAAAAACAATGCAAATAATCCATCAGGATAAGAAAGGTTGGATAAAGTTGTGAAAAATCCCTAAAATGGAAAGTTGTTAAAAAGGATAGCTGTACAGACATGGAGCTGTGTTCACAACAAGCTGTTAGTTTATTGATTGACTGATGGCAGTGCTGGGTCTCAGCATGCCAGGCAACAAGCAACTTAACCACAGAGCTGCACACCCCTGGCCACACTGTTAGTTTAAAAAAAAAAAAAAGTAAACTAATAACACTTAAATCAAATGTCTATTTTTAAAAAATATTAAAAAGAGTAAAATAGTATTTTTAAATACAAGCTATTATTTATTTAAGCTAAATTTATAACTGCTTAAAAAGTAGTGTCTGCATCTCCCTATTCCCATCACCTGGATGCAGCAATTTTTAACTCTTAGTTATTCTTTTTCCATTTCTTTGTTTTTTCCACCCATGGATTGCTTTGAAATAAATCCCAAAGAGCCTATAGTAATCAGGCCACCTTCTCAGGAAAGGATCCTGAAGACAGAAGAAAGGCCCAGAGAACATATACCAATTGGATGGCGGTGGTCATCACTGACCATTAAGATACATAGTGAGAAAGCTCAACCGTCCCTTTTATTTAAATAGAACCTCCTTTTAAGATTTAAAAACAGGAAACAAAATTATTGTTAGTTGGTTTAAAAAAAAATTCACCGAAACTCTTTTATGGGTTGGTCTGGGATTAAATTTGAATATATATAACTAATGCTTAACGGTATCCAATTGGGTCAAGTTTCTGACGGTTTTGTTATAGCCTTTACAAGTTGTGTTTGTGGTATGGAAATTATAGAGAAGCTCTTACAAATCAATGTGTAATTTATGACCATTTCATGGAATTAGCTTGACAGCTCAGATGCAATTTCCAGAGGAAGAATTTGATTGGATCACCTTGGGTCCACTGTTCACTCCTGGCCTAATCACCTATGGCCAGGGAGCGGGTGGCGGGGGGATGTCAGAAAGGGCAGGTAACTGTGAATTTGGCAGATGTTTCATTAAAAAAAAACAAAAAAACAAAAAAAAACAAACAAAAAAACTTTTTCTGCATGTCCACCTGGCATTTCCTTCCTTGATGTTGACTGACATAATGCTTCATGCAACCAGCAGCAAGAATGTGGAGAGAAGAGCAAGGTAGAAGCACAGAGAACTCTGGGTTCCAATTGATGAGTGGTGGTTTGTGGGTTTTGTTGGTTTGTTTGTTTTTGTGCTGGGGATTGAATCAGGGCCTGTGCCTGGCCTGTTAGTCACGGGCTCCACCACTGCACTATATGCCCCAACCCGCCAGCTGTGATTTTGAGGAGGACCCTGGCCTCTGAGTCTGGAGGGTTCTGAGGAGAAAATGGATTATGGGTGAACAGCAGTGAGTACATGCCTGGCAAAAGCAAGCCTCTTCACCCTAGGGCGTGAGCCTGTCTTCTCACCCAAGGACATGTCCCCGGAATGTTCTGGTTGGGAGCCTTGGAGTTGCCACAACACCAACCCGCTGCTGCAGAGGCCTTTGGCACAGGCTTCCTCCTTTGCCTCCCAAGCTCCGAGGGCAGGACCAGGCACAGCCCCAGCCCATGAAGCACTGTTTTCATAACAGGGCTTCTGGAATCTTCCCCAGTGACCTTGCAGTTCAGCCCCCGGGGTGTTCCTCACAGGCCTAGCCTCCACTCACCCCCATCTCCTCTCACCACAGGCCTCTCCTCAAACCCACTCGGATATGCACTAATGCCATTATCTTCCTGAAATTAAAATCAAGCCTCAACCTATAATGTTTCACGGAGAGGGAATTGGGGTTATATATTCCTGCGTTGAGCAGTATTCTATTTCAGTCATAGCATTTAATTATGATTGGTATGTTAGTGCCCACCGGAGCATAACAAATTGTCATTATGTTATTCTGCTGAGTCTAATTTAATTGGCAAGTTGTCACAAAAGCAATTATCCATCATTTATTTTGTTGCCATAACCACATCTCGAAGAGCACCTGCTGTCTGCGAGGAGAAATGAGCCACAGTCTCTCAGCCCTGGATCCAGGCCACTTATCTGACACAAAGACATTGCTTCCCCTTCTGATTTAAAAATATGTTCCTCATTTCCTGCTGCGGTCGCCTGAATCCTCCTGGGGGAGCCTCAAAGTGCCAAAGGAAATTCACGGGCTGTGAAGTTGCCTGGGGTCCCACCGGGAGGCGAGAGGCCTGCCCTTCCCTGTCAGGTGTGGGTGGGAGGCTGCGGGAGGAAGCGGCCCGTGGAGGGTCCCTGATTGGGTCCGGTTTTGCTCGGCCAGCTGCTTCAGAGGCCACCTCAGTGATAGATTTATAAATATTTGTGGCTCTTTCTTTCCTGAGGCATGCCCCATGATCGCTCCCTGGGTGGTAGGATTGTTTGGCTGTTTCACAGAGAACCTAAGGCCCAGGGCCCTGAAGGCCCCAAGTCACAGGGGAAGTCTGGGTAAAAGCCAGGACTACAGTTGAAGATCTCCAAAGTCCAAAGGCTTTTTCCAATCTTTGGGTCAAACACTTTCAGTCTCCACTGAGTGACCTTTAGGCCTGTCAGAGTCCCACACTGTGCTTCTGAGTGCTGGAGAACATTTCTCTGTCCTCTTAAGGACTAGACTTAATGACCCTATTTCATGTAGAGGCATCTCTCTGGAGTGGGGGGAGGGAGAAGAGGAAAAGGGCAAGGAAAAGGTCACCGGACTGGGTACACTATGGAGCCTGGAACAGCGACAGTCCTAGCTCCCTGGATGCTCCGTTTCCAGACTCTTCAGGAGGCCCAGTGACCCCCACCCCTACCTAGCCACCTCTCTACACTTGGATGCATCCCCCCACACCCAAGTACAATGAGACTTTTTCCAGAGGGGAGGCAGAGGCAAACAGAGTCATTACATGTTTTCCGGAAAGATAGTCAGTCCTAAGGGAAGCTGAAGCCTTAGGCCAGTCTCTGTCCTGTGGACTGGAAGCAGGTGGGGAAATTACCGATCTTTTTTTTTGCTTCCAGTCTGCTCTTATTAGCACAGTCAACAGGGGACTCATTAAAAACAAAAACAAAACCAAACAAACCCCCAAACTCCAACAACAACAACATCAACAACAACAAAAAGAACAAGCCAAAAAAACACCTACCACTCTATTGCAGGGGAAGACAAAGAATCAAACCTTTAAATAAACCAGTTTTTCCCACTGGGTCAGTCATTGGCAATTCCCAGGCCACCTATGTGGGAACATTGGAAAATTACCAGCTTCCTAAACTGGCAGGCCATTTCTTGCAACTTAAACAACACCATCAACAACAACACCAAAAAAAAAAAAAAAATCATTGCAGTTGCTGATAAAATAAGCTAGGGATTGTGTCAGGATCCTCCTTCCTAGACCAGCATTATCCCTCATGAATGTTCCTTGTTGAGAAGTCACTCCTGCTACCGTTAGTACCACATCTGGGGGTCTTTGCTCCTGGAGGCCCCACTTGAGTTTGTGGTGCAGGAACTTAACCAGTTGATGTTGGAGCAGGATCAAGTTTGATGTGTAGGGAGGAGCTGTGCATGAGGCCCCTGTAGGGCCTGGCTGTGTCCGAGAGTGGTGTTCCCTTGCATCATGAGTGGGTGTGTCAATTAGTGCAAACTGTGGAAAGTCAGTTGGCTAAATGAGTAAAGGGCCATAAAATACGTGCATCATCTTGACCCAGGAATTCCACTTGCATAAGCAAATTGCTTCAAAAACAGAACGATGTTTGCTTTGGTGTTACCTATAATAGCAAAAGCAGAGGCCGTGCTACAGATCAAACTCGATTTGGAGCACATGGATATTGCTAGACTTTCATTTTTGTTTTCCGGGTGGGATGTTGATGCACTAAGAACTCATTATGTAATTCTGTTAAGTAAGCTCTGATTGAGCACCTCAGTAACATGGTGTGCGTGGATGTAAAAACATACGAGACACATGCCCAGAGAGGCCCCTCCAACGTTACTTTCCAGTTTCTGTGGTAAACAAATTACTTCCAATTTTGTGGCTTAAGCAATATAAATTTATTATCTGATGGTTTTGTAGGTCAGAAGTCTGAAAGGATTAAAATCAAGATGTTGATGGGCTGTTCTGCTTCTGGAGGCTCCAGGGGAGGATCTCTTTCCCTGCCTTGTCCAGCTTCTAGAGCCCGTCTTCATTCCTTGGCTTGTGGCCTCTTTTTCCATTTTTAAAGGCACAAGGACATGTCAGATCCTCATCACGCTGCTGCTCAGACTTTCTGCCCTAGTCATATTGCCTTCCAACTCTTTGCTTCTGCTCCTCCTCCCCTGCCTGTGTGTGTGTGTTTTGTGTTTTGTGTGGTGCTGGGGATTAAACTCAGGCAGGTATGCTTTACCCCTGAGCTATCCCTTTTTATTTTTTTATTTTGAGACAGGGGCTTGCTAAATTACTCAGGCTGGCATTGAACTTGAGACCCTCAGCCTCCTGAATAGCTGGGATAACAGGAGTGAGCCACTGCAACCAGACAGTTTTTTTTTTTTTTTTTAAAGAGAGAATGAGAGAGGGAGAGAGAATTTTGATATTTATTTTTTAGTTATCGGTGGACACAACATCTTTGTTTGTATGTGGTGCTGAGGATCGAACCTGGGCTGCACGCATGCCAGGCGAGCGCGCTACCGCTTGAGCCACATTCCCAGCCCAACCAGACAGTTTTTTAAGGATCCATATGGTGACATTGGGCTCACCCAGATAATCCAAGTAATCTCCCTGTTTTAAGGTCAGTTAACTAGTAACCTTAAATTCATCTGCAACCTTAATTCCCCCTTGACATGTAATGTGGCATATTCACTATTTCCAGAGATTAGAATACAAACCTCTCTCTCTCTCTCTCTCTCTCTCTCTCTCTCTCTCTCTCTCTCTCTCTCTCTTTTGGTGGAGGGGTGGTGCCTAATTCTGCTAACCACACTCCAGACCAGGAGCTCACAATTGAAGGGAAAAGACACATGAACACATCTTCAGGGCATATGTCAACGTGCCATGGCCAGGCATCAGGATTTTGGGGAGTGGGTGCAACAGGCATATTTATACACAAGTCAGAAGTTATTTGATGGATATATGCAGCCCAACTTGGTTTTCCTCCTCTTTCTAGCACAAACTCTCTGGATCACTTTATGCCCCCATCCTGCTGTTTCTTAATCACCCCGTCCTCTCCTTTAGCCCCTAACCTTTGTCCATTTCCCCTTCCTCTGCTGCCTGGCTGCTTTTTACTCTCTATCTCCCCACCCCCCCACCAAGATCCAGATAGAGTCCCACATCTTCATGATTCTGTGCTACAATCCCCACCCCCAGCCCAGCGCTTCTAGAACCTGAAAATTCTCAATTCCATAATATTCTACTGAGGCATAATTGCTCTCATGTGCTACTGTCTCAATTTCAGTGTGTTCTTATGTCACAGCTAGTTTTGAATCCCTCTAAGGTCAGGGACCATGTATTATAATTCTGTCACCTTCCACATCACCTGGGCTAGAGAAACATTTCTGAATGTGTTGAAGTCCCTCTTTGAAGAAATGGTGTTAGACCCTGGGGACAGAAACATATTCCAACAGGGGTCCTGCTCTCAAGGAGCGTTCGCTGTCGCGGATGTGACAGGCACTCTAGTTAATGCACTAGTTCAGCTCACTGCAGGTCCAGGAAAGCTCTTCTGAGGAGGTGAGGCTTGAGCTGAGTTTTGAAGACTGAGGGAGAGTGGACTAGATAAGGGACTCGGGAGAAGGGCTCTATTCCAAGAGGAGGCGGAACGTTTGAAGCAGCAGCAAACAGAGCGAATTCTGGAAAAGCCACTCGCCTCTCTCTCCACCAGATATGAGTATTATAGGTCAAGCATGATGGATAAGCTCTAGAGATCTGCTGTACAACAGTATTCTACAGTTGATAAAAATGTATTGTACACTTGAAAAATCATTCACAGGCTGAGGATGTAGCTCAATGGTGGAGTGCTTGGCTCATGCGCGTCAAGACTCTGGGTTCGATCCCTGGCACTGCAAAAATAAGAGAAGTTGTCGAGAGGGTAGATCTCATGTTAAGTGTTGTTACTAATAGAATAAAATAAAATAATTGATCTGGAGGGGAAAAATAATCATTGATGCTAAATACTGTCCAATTTCCTTTTCCCAGCCTCCCAGCAACAGCCCTCTGCTCTTTCTTTCACCTCTTCTCTACTCTGTAGGGATAATACTATTTTTTTTTTTTGCATTTCCACATCTTTTCCCATTAAATTGGAAAAAAAAAGCAGTGAAAAACTGACATTCACAAATGAAGCAGACAGAGAAAGGACAAAAATGATCAAATCTCTCTAAGTCAGAAGACTAATGACAATTCCTATGACAGACAAGAAATAATATCCCTAATACATAACCTGCTAAAGAAAAAAAACTAAAAAAAAAAAAGACACAGGACACCAACATTTTACAGATAGAATACAAGTAGCCGATAAGCATATGAAAGACACTCGACTCTATGTAGTCAGGGAAATGTGAAATGAAACAACAATTAATACCATTTTCATTCATCAGATAGGCAAAAATTAAAGATTGATAACATCCAGTGTCGTCAAGGACGTGGGTAAACAGGGGCTCTCATACATTGCTAATGGGTAATTTAAACCCTTTTGGGAAAGCAGTCTGAAGGCGACTATTAGAATTAAAAAGGATCGCAGTCTTTGGTCCAGCAACACCAATTTTGGGAATGTACTCCGTGGGAATAATGGCATCAGCCTACAGTTCTCTATTATACAGGTGTGTATCTTTACACACATACGCAATATTGTTTATTGCAAGATTGTTCCTCATAGAAAAAGCAGGGTAGAATCTGAATTGTTCATCAATAGGTAAATGTGGGATAAATTCTAGTCCATGTACACTACAGAATGCGGTGGAGGTAGTGAAGAGTAAACCCGACCCCCACACATTGACTGGGAGGACATTCCCAGATACCATGGTATCAGTGAAGTAGCAAAAAGCACAAAAGCAGCTTCAAGGGCGATGAAATAGAGGGTGAGGGTGGGACAGACCTGACAGGATCGTTATTGTATGATTTAAAGATCCCAAAGAGCCAGACACAGTGGCCTGTCATCCCAGAAGCTCAGAAGGCTGAGGCAGGAGAATCCTGAGTTCAAGGCCAGCCACACCAACGTAACGAGGTCCTAAGCAATTCAGCAAGACCCTGTCTCAAAAAAATAAGAAGGGCTGGGGATGTGGCTCAGTGGTGAAGCACCCCCGGGTTCAATCCTGGGTACCAAATAAATAAATAATAAAAGATGTCAAAGAAAGATCTGGAAGGCCATGTGATTACCTGAAGGGATTGGGATTGGAGTGAAGGAAGGGGAGACAACAACTTAAAGGATCTGTATTGTTTGATTTACTACAACGGACACAGACTACTTGTACAATTACAAATATTAATAACTTGGAGGAAAAGGAGTGAGGAAAGCATTGGGCAGGGCCCCTGTGTTAGGGCTCAGGGTTGACCGGAGTGAGCAGGTCCCTGGTTCAGGCCTAGATGTCCTCCCCTCCCATCTTAGTTTCTTTTCTATTCAAATAAGCTAATTAAACAAAAGTTAAGATGACTTTCTTTTCTTGGTTAAGTGGGTTTAGATCCCAGGATAAAAACAGAGTCATTTACATATGTAGTGACCCTTTCTTTATACCAGTGATAAATTAATTAGAGTCCTTCAGTCCTGAGCCGCCTCCCTGAGGACTTTCACTGGGTTCTGAACCAGGACCAGGGCACGCTTGGTGCTAGCGCCGTTGCACACTGCAGCGGCGGCGGGTGAGGCTGGTGTCAGCTCCAGGCATCTGAAGGCATTTGAACACTTTGCTCACGTCTCCAAGGCTAAGCCAGTTAAATATCTGCCCGGCTGACCGAGGAGAATGCCATTTGCCTCTCGCCTCCCTGCTTCTCAGCCGCACTGGGGGAAACCCTTTCTTCTGAGCCTGAGCCACCCTGGAGGTCACAGTCACACGGTCACCATGGCAACTCCCTTCAGAGTATGACCATGGGGGCTGAGGAAAAGTGTAGGAGCCGTACCAGGGGGTCCAGGAGAAAGCCACTTTCACACTGAGGAATTTCAAAGTCTCAATTATTGGGTTGCTACATGGGACATGGCTTTATGTGGGATACGTTATTTCTGGAAAGTTGCGTTAGGTCAATTTTCGGGTAAGATTTTGTCATTTTATTTTAAACACATAAGTGGGACTCCCTATATTAAGAACCCTATTGCGGAATTTTTTTGTGTGTGTGTGAAATGAAGATAAAAACTTATTATTCTTTTAGAGCAAGGCTAAATGCTCAGATCTCAAGTTGTAAAGTCCAGCACCCTCATTTTGGGGGAGTTTGGAAGGTAGAGGATAGCGGGTGTGTGGGGATGGTAGGAGGAATTTATTTTGAGTAACTGGGGTGAAATTTGGAATTTTTCTCTTAAGCTTTGACTTCAGCAAAAGAAGAGCTCCAGTGCAAAAGATTTACAAAGAAATGGCCCTCAGGAGAAATCTGTAGGATGGGATAAGCAGGATAAGGAAAGAGAAGAAGCCAGATTGGGCTCCCTGCTTTAGCCTGATCCCCTGGGAAGTTCTGGGGGGGTATAAATGACACCTTGAAATTTATCATCTTGAATCCGAGGAGCTGGGCTTTTATACTCTCAAACTCATCAGGGGTTGGCTATAGTTGCCCAGGGAAAAGTGTGAAATTCCCAGCGTGAAGCAGCTTGGGTACCCAGTGTCAATCTTGGAAAATCACCAGCTGGTGAAAGGGATCCCAGAGGGTGCAGGGCATTTCAGTAGCGCCTGCCACATGTGCCAAGTCAGAGTATACAAAGAGCTGTCTAAGGACTCCTCCTAATAAGAAAAACAGCAACATGAAGTTAGCTTCCCACAAAAAGGTATTTAGAATACTGTTCAAGGAGAAGGACGGTAATACACTTGGTTGGATGCGAATTAATCGAACAAGCCTTTCTGATGTGTTTGCCATTATTGCATGTCGATATGGGGCACAGGCCTGGCACATTGGAGGTCCTCGATCCATATTTGCTGAGTGAGTGAATGAGCAAAGCTTGGCTTTAATGACTGGCACCTGTTAAGACTATCACTCTGCCACCTGCCCTAAATTTGTATTTTGTGGTTTCTGAGTCCAGTTCTTTGTCTTAAGGCATAACAAGCCATCACCATGATAAGGAGCTTTCTTGGATTCTGATCGAAATAAACAAACTTGAAAACACTTATGAGATCATCAGGAAAAGTTAAAGGCTGCCTGGATATTGGATGATCTTTAAGAATTATTATTAATTTTGTTTAGGGTAAGTATGGTATAGTGACAATGTTTTTTAAAAAGACTTTATCAAAAGAGTTTCTACTTGGCAAACTTTTTGCAGATGAATGATGTAATGTTTGGGATGTGCCTCCAACTCACTGGTGGGGAAGGAGGAAGTGGGGAGGGTGCAGATGAAATAAGACCGGCTATGAGTTGATCATTATTGAATCTGAGAGGATCTATTTCCTTATTTAAAAAATTAGTTCCATCTTGGATTGTCTAAACAAATAAAAGGTAGGTGAGCCGAAGTGGGCTGGGTGCTCAGGATGGGGAGAGACATCAGTGGGGAGAAAGTCAAAGACCCAGGACTCTCCAAGAAGTCACCTGGAGGCTGCCAAACCAGAGCCGGCTCTGAGAATATGAGGGGCCTCCTGAGGCTGGGTCTCCTTTTCTTTGTTTGTCTCCTTATGCGTTTATCAACTCGTTCCCTTCAGTTTCACAGAATGTCCTGATTAACAGGTGAGCCCACAGCCTTTCTCAAACAGTGTGCAAAATGGGCCCTTTAAGCTACAGGAGCCCTGGCTGGGAGCTCCCTCACCCTGGCTCTCCCCGTAGAATCTCTGATTCTGTTTTTTTCAGGGAGTGTCGGCCTGTGAGACAGGAAGTCTGAGCAGGTGGTCAATCCCTGGCAGTAGCTTGTGTCTTCAGGATTCAGTGTGTGGCACACTGGTCTCTTCCGAGACCAGTGTGCCACACACTGAAAAAGGTTTCTCCTTTTTGCAGGGACTCCTGGGTGGGGACTTCTGAGTGGCTGTTATGAGGGCCCAACCCTGGCTCCTCTGGCTGTCCTCAGCACACAGGTTTTGGACTGTTTGCAGGCCTGAGGGGAATGTTTCTCACCTCCTCTTCCTTGTCCTTTTCTGTGGTTCTCCCACATCTGCATCTGCAAGCCCCTGCCCTAGAACCCGGATGGCAGAAAGTTCTGCAAGACCTGCCCAGGACTGGCAGGGAAGGGCGTGCTTTATTTTAGGTAAATCAGGTCATCCAGTGGGAGGTTTCATCCTAACTTCCTCTGGGCCTTCCTGCCTAAGCCACGTTCTATATTTAGCTGTGTGTACCACAATTGCTTCTGCTCCACCGGATACCCTCCCTGCTTGGAGATGAAAGGGAAGGGAACATGGTCATTCTGAGGGAGCAAAGGTGTGTTCACCTGCTTGGGGTGGCAGGATTTGAGCACCCATAGACTTTAGAAGGGAATTAAAAAAAAAGTTCTGAGAAAAAGACTCCCATGTAAAACTTTTCATTTAGATGTTAAAACAAAAACTCTTGATGGGTTTTCTAATTGGAAGGCCTATAGTTATTTTTCACTTTAAAAGTGAAACACTTCATGAAAGAACTCTTGAAAAACCAAAAGAGGAAAAAAAAAAAAAAAAGAAAACTCCAAATAAACAGAAAACAGACCTAAGTATGGGACATGTCCATCATGGAAACACAAGGTTAAGTACATTTACATTATTTTATTTGGCTAGTTTCCCCCCCCCCCAAATGCAGTCTCCATCATCTTATACTAGTGGTTGACAGTCTACCAAGTACACACAATTTTTTTTTTTTTTCATCTTCACGGATTGTTACAACCACGACATTCACAGTGTACAAGAACACTGTCGTTTCTGGCCTGGTTATAAAATGCCTCCATATGCTCTTCCTAAGAGGCACGTTGGCAGATGGCTCCTGGGGAAGATCCTCCTGGTTTTCCTCACCCTTCCCCTACAAATGGGTACACGGGATGTTTCCATTTTTGTTATCACACACCACAGCAAACATCTTTTTCTGTATTTGGAGTGATTTCTTTAGGATCCAGTTCCAGAAGCGGAATTTCTGAGTCAAGAATTTGGGATATTTTTAATGACTCTTGACTCATTTGGCCAATTTGCTTTTCACAGATTTTTGCATGAATTTACACTCCCACAGGGACGCTCATTTGAGTTTTTAAATTTGGAGCCACAGCATCTCATGTGCCACACTTTCTATAGTAAATGTTTTCCTGTGCAGATATGAACTTTAGAAATTTCAATACCTGAGACAATATCCCCCTCTTATCTAACACCTTTGATCTGTCCTTCCTTCCTTCCTGTGTTCCTTCTTCTTTTTTTTTTTTTTTGTAGTATTGGGGATTTTTTGTAGTACTTAGGGTTGTTCTACCACTGAGCTATATCCCCCAGTTTCCAGGAATATATAGTTTCCAGCCTGGTTATACAATAAATATATTCCCCATGATATTTTTCTTAAAGTGGGTTTTATTTGTTTATCTTTTATTTTTTTAGTACCAGGGATTGAACTCAGGAGCACTAGATCACTGAGCCACATTCCCAGCCCTGTATTGTATTTTATTTGGAGACAGGGTCTCACTGAGTTGCTTACACCTCGCTTTTGCTGAGGCTGGCTTTGAACTCATGATCCTCCTGCCTCAGCCTCCTGAGCTTCTGAGATGACAGGTATATGCCACTTTACCCGGCTATATGTTTTTAAATTTTGAGACAAGGTCTTGCTGAGTTGTCTGGGCTCGCCTTGAGCTTGGGATCCTCCTGCCTCAGCTTCCTGAATCACTGGGATTATAGGTTTGCACAGGGCGACTGGCTCCTTCCTTCTCATCCTTCCCTGAAGTCAAGCAGTCCTAGGCAGTGATTTTGGCCGCCTGTAGTAGATCCTTGTTCTTCTGCTATTCTCACTGGTGGTCATTCCTGCGGACCTGGGGACTGTGCCCTATTTTGAAGATTGTGCAGCAATTTAGAAACCACCTGCCTGAGCTGGACCCTGCCTCGTTACCCCTCCAGTCTGTTGGCCATGTTGGGAATCCCTGGCTCTGGTTCCTTCTGATGCTTTTCAGAGTCTTGGTGGAGCTGGAGGGATGAGCACTAAGGGGTTAAGAGCTCAGCCGAGCTCTCTGGTCAAGGAATTCACCATTCCTGTCCCCCTAGGATAGGAAATGAAATTGCTTGCAGGTTTTGCCAACTTAAACTCCACCTCCAAGGAGGAAAAACACCCCCTCGCTTACCCGCTGCTTCTTTTGATATTAAGAGAGAAAGAAAAGGAGAGATTAAAATATTTACAAGTATCTGATCGGCCTCCTTCTTTTGGAAGGCATGTAATAGAGGAAAACAGACAGACATCTGTGAGCGCTTAGACAGCGGAAAAAGAAACAAGCAGGCTTCACTGGGGGCCCCCCAGGAGGGTGGCAGTGCCCCCCCTGCCCCCCCCACGCCCAAGGGGAGGGAATTTCTGTCCTGATTGTAGTGTTGCGGGCTCACTGGGAGCAGAGAGCGGCTGTGGATTGAGGAGGGGAGTGCTGCAGGGCGAGGGAGGACCTCCAAGTTTAGTTCAACTTACATTGAAAGTTAAAGTCTCGCGGCCAAGAGTTCCTTTGCCGTAGAAATTTTGGGGGTCTGGAAAGTGCCAGAAAAAAATGAAGCTTGAAATGACGTTAGACCGTACGTAGATCTTGAAGACAGGAAACAAGAACACAGTGATAATGTAACAGGGGTCTGCGTGATGCTTTGAACATAGCCCTTGCTGCTCTGTCACTGCAACTTAGTTTTAATGGACATGTTTCTTTCTCTTCCTCTCTGCCTGCTCCTCCCTAATCTCCCCGCTCCCTAATCTCAGAGGATACAGGATGAGCTTTCTTCTCCGACATTAGGCAGAGAGTACACACAGGAACCAAGTAATCCAGACTTCGGGGATGGTGCCAGATCTCAGAAATCACTATCTCCCAAATTAACCGGTGAATGACAACTCCAGCAGAGAACTCCTGGAAGGTAGCCTCTGAGTCACCTCTTTGAAAGCCTCCTGTTCCTGCTGAACTGTGTTCTCTTTATTGGATTGGCATCGGGGACAAGGACCAAGCTTTCAGCAACAATAACTCTTGGAGAAGAGAAAGGGGCACAGAGATTTGGGGTAGGAGACTGGGAAATAAATGACGGTAACAAGGACGATGATGACAAGGACGACGGCAATGACAATGATGGCTATGATAATTATAGCTCACATTTGAGTATTTATTATGCCCCAGCTGCGGTCCAAAACTCTATATGTGGATTAACTCCTTATTCCTCACTATAAACGTATGTGGAAATGACTGTGATTGCCTCCATTTATGGATAAGGAGACTGAGCCTCAGAGATGGTGTGTGCTGAAACTGGTAGTTTGGAGCTGTGGGTATACTGGGGACAGTTAGATGGATTGAACCCAGGGGCACCTAACCACTGAGCCACATCCCCAGCCCTTTTAATATTTTCTTCAGAGACAGGGTTTCACTAAGTTGCTTACAGCCTCGCTAAATTGCTAAGGCTGACTTTGAACTTGCCATCCTCCTGCCTCAGCCTCCCTAGCCATTGGGATTACAGGTGTGCACCACTGTGTCTGATTTTTTTTTTTTCTTAAAAAACTCCATGTTGGGCTGGGGATGTGGCTCAAGCGGTAGCGAGCTCGCCTGGCATGTGTGCAGCCCGGGTTCGATCCTCAGCACCACATGCAAACAAAGATGTTATGTCTGCCAAAAACTAAAAAAATAAATATTAAAAAATTCTCTCTCACCCCCCCCCAAAAAAAAACCCTCCATGTTATCTAGACCCCAAAATCGGGAGTTGACATGAATTTGTACCTCTCCCTCCTCTCCAGTTACTCCTGGTAATGTGCCTTTGGTCCATAGCAACTAAACCTGTGGCCATTGTTCCAGTAGCATCTTGCCTGTTTCATAACTCCCAACTGACAAGATGCCACCGGCACCCCCACCCATCTTCAATACCACCACCTGCTCCTGAGTACTCTTCCCCCTTCCTAAGGGGCTTCCTAAATACCTATATGTGGTATTTAGCACATCAATGGTAATTGTGCATTTATTTGGTTGTCTATCTAGGCAAATGTTCGTTGGGTGAAAGAGTGAGGTCACATCAATGGTGAATTTGCATATGAAGCCAGAAGGATAAACCTGTGGCTTCTGTAGAAAAAGACTTTGCATTCCCAGGGTCCAAGAGCACCAAGGAGAAACAAATCAGTCTAGCTCAAGAGGCTAGGGACAGAACTAGAAACGGGGTGTTGCTGGAAGATGTCAGCTCTTTGCCCCTATGAATTGAAGATACAAAACACTAAATGTGGTAAATTAAAAGTTCCGTGAATATGAGGAGTAGGATCCTTTGTCGGGTGGCAGCTCAAGATACTCCAAAATAACTCGAGGCAAGGACCAGGCACAGTGGTGCATACCTCTAATTCCAGCCACTTAAGAGGCTGAGGCAGGAGGATCTCAAGTTTCAGGCCAGCCTCAGCAACTTAGCAAGACCCTGTCTCAAAATAAAAAGTAAAAAGGAGTGGGGATGTAGCTCAGAGGTGGAGCAACCCTGGGTTCTATCATCAGGACTGCAAACAAACCCAAATAACTGGAGGTGAGGAGTTGACGGAAACATCGGTTATCTGAAGATGTCTCATCCTCATCCACCTAATGAACGAGAGCACAGGAGAACGACATGGTTGGGAAGATTTCTCAGCCACTCTCCCGTCAATTTTTAAGTATTTTCTTGGACTGTCTTGTAGTGTACACAATGTGCAGTTGATCTTTAGGTGAAACAAGAAAGGAGATTTAGATTTAGAAGCATTGTTCCTCTTTCTCTCCAAGATCCCACAAGGTCAGGTGCATCTCTTGTTTTATTTAAGAGTGTTATTAGAAACACCAGACCATCCCAGACCCAGCTGGCGTCGCCCTGAACGTTCATTTCTTTGAACATATAACTGAAACAGTGAGTGATAGAGACGGACGACACGATACATCAGAGAGAAAATCTGGAATGGATTCCTTCACAAGTTGGTCTCTGCTCCTAGAATGGGAAAAAATGGACTTGAACTGGCCAACGCAGAAGTGGAAGAGATATATTATATTATATTAGAACTTTCAAGCTTTACTATTTTTTTAAAAAATATTTTATGAGTTGTTGGTGGCCCTTTATTTATTTTTATGTGGTGCTGAGAATTGAACTCAGTGCCTCACACAGACTAGGCAAGTGCTCTACCACTGAACCACAACCCCAGCACCTCAAGCTTTACTACTTTTGAGACTAAAAAGGCTGAGGCGCTATTGCTCCTGTTCTAGATGCAAGACTGTCTCACAGGTCATGGGTGACAGGCAGAGCAGTTATGGGACATCTCCAAACCCAGTGCTGAGACTGGCCTTGGGTCTTTTGTTACCACTCGGTTAATCCCTTCAGGGGTTAAACTGATTGGGTTAAGACCCTCACAACCCAATCATTTGTCCTCTGAGCCTTCTTGCATTGTCTCACACGTGGCTTTTGGGGGGCACCTTACACCCAAACCACAACAGGTAGGACTTTGCATTTCCAGGGTCCAAGAGCACCAAGGAGAAACAAATCAGTCCAGCTCGGAGAAGCTAGACTGGGTCTTATATAGAATGGTCAGAGCAGACCTGTTGCTGAGATGGGCAGAGACGGAATGAAGTGAGGGAAGGAGCCTCAGGTTGCCTGGGGTCCCAGCAATTCAGGAAGAGAGACGGTAAGGGCGAAGGCCTGGAGGTGGAATCCTGCTCAGCACTCTCCAGCAACAGCAAGGAGGCAGGTGGGAGTCGAGGGTGAGGAGCACGGGAGTAGGAGATGAAGTCAGAAAAGAAGCCACGGGCAAGATCATAGGCCGCCGGCCCAGTAGACCTGGGAAGCTTCTTGCATCCTACTCTCAGGAGGAGAGAGGAAACTTCAGAGAGTTTGAGCAAAGCACAGGCATGATTTGACTTTTGTTATAAGACTCCATCTGCTGCTATGTGGAAATATCAACAAGGGATCACGGGTAGGAGCCAGGAGACCACCCAGGAGATGATTCTATAGGCTCAGACTGGGAGTAGCAGTGGAGATACCACGAAGCAGGCAGATTCTAGGCTCATCTGGAAGGTAAA
This sequence comes from Ictidomys tridecemlineatus, assembly GCF_052094955.1. Lineage (NCBI taxonomy): Eukaryota > Metazoa > Chordata > Mammalia > Rodentia > Sciuridae > Ictidomys > Ictidomys tridecemlineatus. Next base: position 31,882,825 of record NC_135479.1, on the reverse strand, counting down.
ACTGACTGGATTTGCTGATGGAGGAGGCGGAACAGAGTCAGTAAGGATGACCACATTCTTTGGCCTGAGCTACTGGAAGTCTGAGGTTGCCATTGGAAGAGGCAGGAGCAGAGCTGGATAGAGGGCTGAGTCTGGACGTATCCAGTTAGAGGACTGTGGGTCATCCAAGTGCACAGGGTGAAGAGGCCACTGGATGGGCCATTCTGGAGGTGAGGGAGAAGAGGAGCTGGAGACATACATGTGGGCAGTGTCATTGTACAGTAGTTAAAGCATGAGACTGGAGAGTAGGTGTAACTAGAGAGGTGCCCTGGATACTAGGCCCAGGGCACCCTGACATTCAAAGATTGCAAAGATGACCATTTAGCCAAAGGTGACTGGGAAAGACTGACCAGGAAGGTAGGAGACCCAGGGGCAGGGAGAAGAAGACAGTGCTCCCAGGGAGGGAGGGACACCACAACTACATAAGTGCTGCTAATGCTGGATGAAAATAGACCAGGGGATGCCCAGAGGTCATGGTGACCTTGCCAAGGGCAGGTGGAGTGGAATGGGCACAGACACCTGACTGAGCAGGTTCAAGAGCTAACAGAAAGGGAAGAACTGGAATCGCTGGGCAGATCTCAAGACACCTGGTCATACAGGGGAAGAAAGGAATGTGGGGCGGGCAGCCAGCAGGAGGGGGGTAATTTTTCTGTTTGGTTGTTTTTTTTTTTTTCATATGGAGATACTTCGGCATGTTTGTAGTTAATAGATATAATCTAGCAAATGGGAAGAATTGATAGTGCAGGACAGACATTCCCTAAACATAACTTTCTCTTTTTTCTTTATTGTACAGCTTGGAGCATTGATCAATGTGTTTAGTAATTGTTTGCCGTTGATGTTTCTGTGAACGTCTCTGGCATTTATTTCCCCTTTAGGCAAAGTTGTTTCCCTCAAATATGCCCATGGAACTAGAATAGATCCATTTAATGATGAATATGCTTTGAAAAATCAAATCCCCTGACTTTTGTGCACGAGACCTTGCTAGTTATTCTCTTATCACTTAGTTGTAGAGGTGTGAGTTCAATCAATGATAACAAGTTACTATTTATTGAAAGTTTAGTATGTACTTTCCATGAATTATCCCTGTGAAATATCGCTGTGATGTAGGTACTATTGATTATTTCAGTGTAATGATAAAGAAACTGAGGTTTCAGAGGTTAAACCATATGCCTGGGGTCCAGCAGGCAGTGGGTAGTGGAGCCAGGCTCCAAATTAGCCCCACAAAATGCTCTTGAGAACTGCCACCTTCTGCCCTCCATCCCTGACAAGACGAGCCGGTCCAGATCACTGAGGGCAGATGTAGGTACAGAGAGACTGCGTCCTCCTTCTGCAGGGCTGAGATTCCCTGGTTAACCAGCTGTCCCTTTGCGCTGAAGCACTCTGAGCGTCCAGACTGTGCGACACCAGCTGGGCTCGGGCAGCAGGGGGCGCTCTCCTGTCACAAGAGGCCGGCCAGACGCGCCCCAGATCCACAATGCAGGGAAGATTCCCTGCCCCCAGAGGCCTCTGGCTGGACTTTCCCGCTCCCGGGCTCCTGCCCCACAGAGCTTACTGTGGCTGCTGCTGTTGGTAAAACTACACAGGATCAGGAAGAACCTTTATGGAGATTCCTAAAAAAAACCAAAAAAAAAAAACCAAAAACCAAAAAACCTCTGATCTTGTCAAAGGGTCCTGGAGTAAGGGAGGCTGATGTTAAAATGGGGGACAGGGGCTCAAAAGGGATGGGGCAGCAGGCTAAGACCCTCCTTTCTATCCTGGAGTCGGCTTGGAGCTGTCTAGCTTGGGTCTGGGATGCTGTGTGGGTTTGCTGGGCAGGCATGCAATCCACCTGGGCCTTCTTTCCTAAATTCCCATCTGAACTGACTTCTTTTTGAGATCCCAACCACTGAGATCTGAATTTCTAGTTGGAAAACCAGAATCCTGGATCTGTGGGGATGCAACAAAGAGAAGCTCTGTCCTGTGGCTTTGAAGCAAATGTCACAGGAGGCTGGGTGAAGAGGGAAGCAGGTGTTGTTAACCCTTTCCCACCCTCCTCCCTGCCCCTTCTCCAAGGATACCACTGGCCATTGGCTGCTCTGATGTCGGGGAGGAGCAGTCCTCCCCAGGGAGGGTCAGAATCAAAAGGAAGCCATGTGGTGGGCGCCTGAGCCCTGGCGCCACCCCAGCTGTCAGCTGCATGTGACTGCTCCCAGCCTGACCAGAGGCTCCCCAGGCCACAGAGGGAGAGCGGGAACACAGCTGCTCCCGCTGGGAGCATAGCAATCTGGACTTTCTGGGGTCTATAAGACCAGACCAGGGAGCAAAGATGTGAGGGAGGAGGAGGAGGAGGAGGAGCTGGAGGCTCTCCCCTTTGTAAATGAATCCCGATTTGGCTCGGCTGTAGTCAGAGATTCCCTGCTGGCTTCCTCAGGGTGTTCACTACCTGGGGCTCCTAGAAGCAGTTGTGGGTGGCAGGAAGCAACCAGTGTCCTGGCATTGCCCCAGACACAAATCTAGTACTCACTGGCTCTGCCCCCACCCCCAGCCCACTGATGTGATCAGAAGCAGGGGAGCCACCCACTGAGGGGCACTACAAGCCACCTCCTGCCACAGATGTCTCTTTCGCCTTTGGAAGCACCATTCTGAAAGCCGTTCTGATGGTTCTGATGCATTTAGAGCTATAGCTACCCAAGCTGCTCCAGCCGAGTAGAAGAGTTGCACTTCCTGTGGGCTAGACCTAAACAAAGATCACATGTACCACAAGTGTCAATCACCTACTGAATACAAGAAACAGTCCTCCAGGGGCTTGTCATCTAGTTGAAGAGATGAGACCCAAATACATGGGAAGTTCAGTATCAGGGAACCGTGCAAGTAACTGTTTCAGCGACAGTGGAAGAGATGTCGCAGGTCCCTTTGTGATGAATTATCAGATGCATGGTTCTGACAGTGATTGCTCTCCGGGTTGAGGGGAGAGGGGGAGTGCTTCAGGCCTGCGTGGTCAGGAAGGGCTGCGCTGGGACAAGGTGGGGGTGGGAACGAGGCTTGCATTTGAGGTGCCTCTTCAAGGCTGAATGCATCTGATGCTCTAGAAAAAGAACTAGGGATCCTGTTTTGTTTGGAAAACATAAAAAAGACTAACCCTCCTTTCTGAATTAGTGCTTGATTCCGGTTTACTGTCCCTCACACCATCAGGGTGCCCAGAAAATATGATTTTATAAAAATAACAATGATCTCTTATGCGCACCTACTATGTGCCAATTATGGCATGGGGCACTTAAAAAAAAATTATTTCTGATATTTTCAGCAACACTCACCTCAAGATTATCTCCTATCCTAATCTTCAAATGAAGCATAGGTATATTGCCCAAGGTCAAGGGGTTAAGTCAGGGTGAAGCCAAGCATTGGGCCCTGACCCCAAAGCTGAAGGACTGAGATTTGCCGCAGGGGCCCGGTCTGTAGCTGTTTTCAAGGGCTTTCCGGTATGAATGCTGAATTTCCCAGTTTTGAGCAGACTTGCTGTCTTGGAATCCTCCTGAAATACTTCAGGGGTTGAGGTTTCAGTTTTGATACTATTTTCCTGAATTTTTTTAGGATAAGGGGAAGAAAAAGCTAAACAAGTGAGAACAAAACACCAAGGTGGAGTGTGCCTGCAGATTTAGGAATAGGGTAGAAGGTCTGAGCCAGAGGAAACCATGCAGAAGGGGGATCCCAGTGAATCTTGAGAAAATGAATGGAGTCCCCCCTCCGGTAGGCCTCCTCTCCACCCTGTACCGCCTCCACCTTCCCTCTCTATAGACGTCCACCAAGGTGCCACTGAGGAGCCCAACCCGAGCTCCTGGAGGATTGCTGAAACTTCTGTCTGTGGGGTGAGGAGAGGCCAGCCCCGTAGTCCCCAAATTCCAGATCCTCAGCACCAGGGGACTGTGCAGGTCAAAGTGGCTTGTGGTTGAGCTGTGGACACAGCACACTCCCGACCTGCCCGTTTGGTGGAGTAGAGTATAAATATTCCCCTTCCGTCTACTTTGCTTTCCTGGCTTTATGGAAATGAGTCGATTCACTCCCACCTTCTGTTCTGTTCTCCTGGGATCTTCTCTGATCCACTTGGCACCTGTCTTGGTCTGTTCCGGCTGCTAGAACAGCACACGATCGACTAGGCAGTTTCCAAACCACAGAATTGTATCTCACAATTCTAGTGGCTGGGAAATCCAAGATTAAGAAACTGGCAGATTCAGTTCTCCTAGGCTGGTTTCCTGGTCTGTAGGCAGCTGTCCTCTCCCAGGATCCTCACATAGTGGAAGGAAGAGGAAGTTTCTTGGGGGTCTCTTTCATAAGGACACTAATTCAATCCATGAAGGCTCTATCCCTGTGACTTACTCACCCCCCGCACCAAAGGTTCCACTTTTTAAAACCATTACATTGGAGGTGAGAATTTTTTTCTTTCTTCTTTTAATTTTTTATTTTTTGGTAGCAGGAATTGAACCCAGAGCTACTCCACCACTGAGCCACACCCCCAGCCCTTTTTAATTTTCTTAAGTTTTTAAAAAATTTTTATTTATTTATTTATTTATTTTTTAGTCATACATGACAGCAGAATGCATTTAATTTTCTGAAGTTTTGAGACAGGGTCTCACTAAGTTGTCAAGGCTGGCTTTGAACTTGAAAACATACCCCCTGAGCTGCTGGGATTACAGGTATGAACCATCTCAGCTGGTGGGGATGAGGATTTCAACATATGAATTTGGTGGGGACCCAAACATTTAATTTATGACAGCACCCTTCAAAGGCCTTTAGAGTTCAAGATGATATGCAAGTTCTCTAATATGAAAGTCAAACCATGTTCTGGAAACAAACATACAGAGGAAATAAAGGTATAAAAGAGAGAAACACGACTCCTCTACCCTTCAAAGATAACTGCTGCGACATTTGGGTATGCTCTGATTGTAGTGTTAATTTTTAAAAAGAAAACTGTGATGAAACTGTAAGCAATTTTGAATCCTATTCATTCATTTAGCCCTTCCCCAAGTTATTTATAAACTCTTTGTAAATGATATCATATGCAGGAGGTATCATTTATTTAATCCCCATATGACTGATGGTCAAAGTAGTTCTAACTTCTTGCTACTATAAATCACATCACAATGGACATATTCGTGCATAAGGATTTTCGACATTGTAGTTTATAACCTTAGGATGGATTCCCAGAAGTAGAATCACGAGGCCAAGAGTAGAAACATGTTTAAGACTCTGAATGTATCGTTCCAAATTGCTTTCCAAAAGGATTATATTAATTTATATTTTATTAGGTATCTATAAAAGTGTTAAACATGTCACACTCTGTCCAGCAATCAATAAACTCTTTTCAAAATTAGTTTTAAAGCTCAGTCTCTCTCCTTGTAAAACAAAGCACTGCAGATTAGGCTAGAGTGGACTTTGACCTTGTCCTTCCTCCTCCTCCTCCTCTCCTGTAGAGGCCGGTGGCTTTCATTTCTTTTTCCGGGCCCTCTTCTTTACCTTCACACATATCACTCCAGTGTGGTATCTGATTACATGCACCTGCTGATATTTTAAAATATGTGTTCTTTCTCTCCTCCTGGAACAGAGGTTGCCAGGCTTTTTCTGTAAAGAGCAGGTGGCAAGAATGTCAGGCTTTGGGAGCTGTTGTGTCTCTGTTGTGGCTCCGGAACCCTGAGGTTGTAGCGTCAAAGCAGTCACCGCGGGCAACATACAAACAAACAAGCCTGGCAGGGTTCCAATAAAACTTTATTCACAAAAATAGCCATCAGGCTAGATTTGGCCTGCAGGTTGTGGTTTGCTGATTTCTGTTCTAGACTGTGAATTCCCCAGGTCAAGGGCCAAGTGGATTCCTGGAGTGGGGTTCTGCACAATTACCTTTGACTACAACCAGGTGGGAGGGCTGACATTTTCAATACTGAACGTGAGGGCTGGGGACAGGACACGGACCCATCATTCTGTATCAGCCCCTCTGTATTCCTGCACCCCTGCCCCTCTAGTGGGAGGAGGGAGAGAAAGATGATGGGACATTCCAAAATCACTTGAGCCATTTTGGCCCTGGGAGAGAGACATTCAAGACTGTGCTGCATTCTTGCTCTGCTCCCTACCCTCAGCGGAGCCCAAGCACAATTCTTTCTCTGGACAAGGTACATACCAGCCAGGGGCAAAAAATAATGTTCCATAGGCAAAGGAATAATAATCATCAGCCTTCGCTGAGCACTTACCGTGCACCACAGCACTGCAGACTCCACACAACCCACCCCATAATCCATCCACATTGCCAGCAAAGGTCAGCACTGAGTTACCCCCAGTGCATAGACAATGTTGACTGTCCTCCAAGGTCCATGTGTTGAGGCCTTGTGCTCAGGGTGGCACTACTGGGAGGTGGTGGAGCCCTTAGGAGGTGGAGCCTATGGTCCTGAGGTCACGGGGCTCTCAATGGGGATTGTGGGCCCCTCGTCTCTTCCTCCTTCTGTTTCCTGGTAGGTGATGGAAGTGGTTTGCTCTGTCACTGGCTCCCCACCAGTCCTGTCCAGCATTCCCACAGAGGCCCAAAGTAATGTGGCCACTCAATCACGCACAGGAACCTCCGAAACCTTGTGCTCAACAAACTTTCTATAAGTTCATTCTCCTAAGTGTTTTGTTATAACAGGAAGCTGACTAACACAGATGAGGTCCTAGAAGAACAAACAAGTTTAAGTACTTTGCCCAAGTATTTGCCAATGGTGATTAGAGGAGCAAGCGGTTTGAACTGACTCTGGTTCCTCCAGTCCTACCACGACTCTGACTGCCTTGGGGGCAGACACTCTCATTGCCTGTCCCAAATCCATTCTACTCTTCTTCTTTAGTGTCAGGACCCTAGACAACATGCCCAAGTGACAAACTAGTCTCTAATCTCCCTTGCAGTTAGGCTCAGTCATGAGATGCCAATAGAAGTGCTTTGGCTATGGCTTTTTCCTGCTACTTGGAATGTAAACATGATGACTGGTGCCCCAGCAGCCATGATGAAGCCATCTTGTAGGTGGAAGCCATGTACTGAGGTTAGCAGAATGGAAGCAGAGGATGATCCTGAGATCTACCGGATCAGCTGTGGGCTATCTTATTCTGGACTCCTTCTTCCTTCCTTTCTTTTCTTTTCTTTTTTTTCTTTTTTTAATACAATGAGAGAGAAATAAATCTCTACCTTGTTTAGACGACATCGATCAGTTCTCTTACAGGAAGATAAATGCGATTCCTAAGTGTTAAAGCCTCAGAGAGGAAACCAGAGCCGTTCTTATTACGCACAAGAGATTTGCTAAGAGGAGTACATCTGGCAGGATCCAAATGCACATCTCTTTCCCCAGCCCCTAATTCCAGAGTCATCAAATGCAGTGGAAGCAAATGATTGAAATATGTGCCAGGGATTTAATAGAAGTAGAGCCCGAGGGGCGGGGAGGAAGCCAGTCAAGGGAGGAGAAAGAAGGGTGTGTTCTTACCAACGGTGAGAGGAGAGGCTGCCCAGGGCTAAGAGCTGAGGTTGAAGGCCCGTACTCTGTGAGGTGCAGAACCCCAAGTTATATGAGGATTCTGAATAGACTAGACCATACAACATAAACCTGAGACAGAGGACTGTCCATGGTGGTCTGGATCCAGGTGGGTTGACCCAGTCTTAAGGTGCAGGCCACTTAGCCACCACTTACAATCGCCCTCCTACCCACTGGTCAGCATTCTACCCCAGGAGTGACCGTCCGTTCCTTTACAGTTTGGTGGAAATGGAGCCAGCTAGAAGCCCAGTGCAGGAATATGCATGGATTTTCCCTGCAAGGGACCAACAGGCCAAGTCCACCTGTCACCATGGATGGCTGAGGGGACTCAGGGTGATTCAGTAGGGCCCACCGCACAGAGATGTGTTTCGGGAAACCGTTTTCACTGGCCATCCTCTCGGTGCCCTGATCTCCATGACGGGGAGCAACATGGTCAAAGGAGAGAGTCTCCAATCCAAGGGTCTCAGGATTCCAGGTAGCAAGGATCAGATTCGTTGGTCTCGGGAACTTCGGTTTTGGGATTCCATTGGGAGCTATGTACGAATCTCCCAGTAATCTACGAAGGGTGTGTTGATATCCCTGGTGGGTAGCTGAGGCTCAGGTGTTCACGGTGGAGGCTGTTGGAGGCCTGGGGACGGGGTGAGGTTAGTAGGAAACCCTTTCTGTGAGAGGGCAAAGATACAGGGAAAGGTGAAGGTCTGGATCCTAGCTGAAAACAAAGCGGTGGAGAATCCTTCCAAATAAATGCCTCTGGAAGAGGCTGGCACCATGCAGCTAACCTTGAAAGAAGGTCACAGACGGAGGCTTCACACTTTACCCTTGTCCTGACAAGTGAGCATTTCCAAATTTTCCCTCAGACGACTCCCTATCAAGACAATCTGTAGATTTCCTTCCAGTCGGCATATTGGCTGCAGAGATAATGTAGGTATTTTCAGTCAGCCTGGAGCAGGAAAGATAAGGTGGGGGAGAAGCTGGGGAGAACTTGATTGAGTGACCAAGATAAATTTTACTGTACCACAGGAAATCGAAATGCAAAAATAAGGTTTGGGAGCAACTGAAATATTTAAAAAGATAGGGAAGGGACGGGCAGTCTAAGGGAGCCGCTTACCCCTTCCTTGCCTGAGCTCTTGAATATTGCAAAAGATAATAGGGTGGAGAAAGGACCAGAATAGAAACTAGCCATTAAGGGAGACAGAATGACAGGGTTTGGCTTACAAATGGGAATATAATTAAGAAAGGAGGGGAAATGAGAAGGGTTTGGGGCTCGTCTCCTTGGCCTCTGGTCTCTCTTAGGTTTTGTCGGAGGGAGAATGCCTTTCTACGTTGTGATTTCTGCCTCCAGGAAACCTTTTCCTCCAGGAAACCTCCAGGTCTGAGGATGAGGAGGAAGCTGTAGCATCCTTGGACTGTAGGCACAGGGGTATGGGTCAGAAGGACCAGTTGGTTTGGCTGCTGTAACGAGGAGACCTACTTGTGATTGAGTAGTCGCTGTAATGTAAGCATTGACTTCTCTGTTAGGTAAGGCTTGGAGGTGAGCTCACCGCCCAGTCACTGAGAGATCCGGCTCCCTCCACCCGGCCTTGCTGTTGTCTGCAGGGCTGAGACGGGGCTGCCATGGTTCCAGCCACAGGGACAGGAAGAGAGCCTAGAGAAAGCACAGCCACATACCCCAAGGCTCAGGTTTGGACCCGAGCACCTCATTCTTTCCAGGACCTCTTAGTTACGCGCAAGGGAGGCTGGGAACTGTAGTTTCATCACGTGCTCAGGAAGAAGGGACGGTGACGGAGGTGACAGAGAACTGGTCAGGGCGAGTGGCTGAGGGGGCTGGTGGGCAGCAGCCTCCGGTGCCCTCACTTATGGGCTTGGACTGGGAAGCAGCTCACAGTGGCCGAGCTGACTTCCTCTGTCAGGATCAGCAGATGCACTTGGTAAAAGAGTGGCAGTGTCCCTCCCCAGCTCCTTACAAGTGCTCAGCTCCCACCCCTGTTCTGTCCCCAGCCTGAGAGCTTGTTTTTCTGAGTGGTAAATGGGGACATGATCTTGTAGAAAGTCTCCCTCCTGGTCCTCCCAATCTGAGAGGAAGATGGAGGATGGAAGGAGACCATCCGAAACCATCAGCTGCTAAGGGGATGCAGCAGCCAGGTCGGGGGGGTCTCTTTCGTGGGGGGAGACAGGGTTGGAGTGTTTCCATCCACCAGGCCCCGGTCAGCTCGGACACAGCCTGCTTTTTCCTTACAAGGGCCTGGTTTACAGATGTGCTCATTGTCCAGCACCGGCGACCTCTCCGGAGCGAGTAGCTTCAGATCAGTCTTCACAATATCTTTTTTCCCGGGGCTGTCACCTCCACAATCAATACACGGCCCGTTGTCAGAGGCTGGCTGCTGGGCAAGCCAGATCTGACGGTTCCAGCTCCCCCTCTATGTTTAAGGATAAAAATCTATGCATAAAACACCCCGATGATTCATAGGGCACAGTGCTGCTTATCTATTTTTCCCTCCTTCAGAGGATCAGCTTGGCATTTCTTTAAAACAATGAAACCATTTTCTTTCTTTAGACATGAAACATGGCCTCCGAGACCTTGACTTGAAGTCAGGAGATCTGGACTCTCTTGGGGTCTCCATAAAGAACGGCTGCAAGCAGCTCTCTCCCTGAGGTCCCTCCCCGGTGTGACCTGGAAACCGGCGGAGTGCTCATTTCTCAGGAACTTGCAAGAAAGAGTGTGTTTATGCTAGAGGGATACTTTAGGATTCTAAAATTGCAGTGAGGCCAGCTTCACATTGCTAGGCTGTGTCTTTTGGGGCGAGCGAGGTGCCTGGACTCCACTCATCAGGGTGGCCAAGGGACTTCAGAGCTTGCCACTTACCTGGGTTTTTGCTGAACTCTATAGTCTTATTTAGACACCAAACCTTGAAGAAACCTACTTCCCTGAATCCCAAGAGTGCACCTCATTTCCTTCCTTCCCGGTCGATCCGGGCTCCTGTCAGGACACTTTCTCATCAATCTTAAAACTTTGAAATTTAGAGCACAGAGCTCTTCTCTTTTTTTTTTTTTTTTAAAGAAAAAAATAAGGTCTATTTTTCACTCTCTATGTAAGTCATGCCGATTCAATATAAAAAATGGGAAATGGGGAGTTAGTAGGCGATGGAGCTGGGCTCAGCAGAAAGCCTCTGCTGTCCCCCCTCACGTCCTTGCGTGTGGCTCTGTGGATTCATTTTTCCCTTCTCTTGCTTTTTGGATACTCCCAGGTATTAATTAAGAGCCTTGTTTTTTCGGGTAATAAAATGCCAAGTCCCAGGTCCCATCAAACTCGAGTGCAATTTATAGCCTTCCCCTCCCGGAGTGGGCGGTGGGTCAGCAATGACCGTGGGTCAGCAATGACTGTGGGTTAGCACCGGCCGTCTTCTCCCTTGCTCTCCCACCCTCCACCTGCTCCTGGTAGGCTGGCCTGCCTTGCTGTGTGCAGGAAGGTGGAGACAGGCAGAAGTGGCCAGTGAGGTCCTGGTGACTGGAACAGATGTCACCTGGTACCCTCTGCGTGTGTTTCTCGTTGGGGGGTCTTTGGAGACACCGAGCTTCTCCTCCGATGGCCGGGGATGGTTTTACTCTCCTGGACAGTGCTTCCCCCAGCCGGCTACCTCTGGGGCTCCCTTGCAGCTGAACTCCTCTGTTGTGGTCACCTTGCTCCTCAGAGGGAGTTCACGTTTTCTAAGGGAGTCCACATTGGGGCACGCATAGGAACCGCATTTGTTTCTGCACACCGCCTGCCCCCCGAGGGCCCCCCAGGCAGATGCCCCCGCTAGATCTTTGATTTTTAATCTTTGATTTTTGAAGCATAAGTCAGTTGCCTGCCTACGCTTTCATATCTCAGGGACATAGACCAAATTCCCTGAGTGGTTCTCTCTAAGTTTCCCTCACCTTGGCTTTCCACAGCAGTTGTTAAAGAAATCCTTACTCTCCATCTCTTCACCCTGATGCACGCACTCTGTGACTTCCTTAAATAGAATGCAAGTCCACTGGGTGCAGAGGTGCATGCCTGTCATCCCAGTGACTGGGGAGGCTGAGGCAGGAGGATCGCAAGTTTGAGGTCCATTGGGGCAACTTAGAGAGGCCCTGTCCAAAAAAAAAAAAAAAACAAAAATCCCCAAAGCAAACAAACAAACAATAGCTGGGGTGCAGCTCAGTGGCAGAGGGCTTCAGGGTTCCATCGCCAACACTGCAAACACCAACCAACCAACAGAGCAGACTGGAAGTCAGTGGTGTTCAAATGCCTAGCGAACTGGAAGCTCTCCTGTGGCAGCCCTCATCCTGCTCTGCTCTACCCCTACTGCTGTGGTGAATATGGCCGGAGGGTTCATGGGTTGAAATTGAGAATGGAGATCATACAGATGATCTTTAGAGGTGGGGCCTTTGGAAGGTAATTAGAATTGGAAAGGGTCACGGGTGGTGAAGTGCCCATGATTGACTACTGGTGGCTTTATAAGAGACACTAGAAGACACACACACACACACACACACACACACACACACACACACACACTCGCAGGCATACATAGGTATGCTCCTGTCTCTTACCATGGGAAGCTCTGTGCTGCCTCTGGACTCTACCAGCAAGAAGGTCATCACAAGATGCAGCCCCTCAACTCTCCAGAACCGCAAGCCAAAACAAACCTCTTTTCTTTTTGAAGTTATCTGACCTCAAGTCTTTTATTATACGAATGCAGAACAGATGAATACACCTATTATTCTCCACTTTGGGGCTTCAGTGGAAACACTGAGACAAGAATCCCATCTTAACACTAGCTGCAGTAGATGTAGTAGGTTTTTTTATGGCTCCAGATTCTTTCTGATTGAAGATCGTGTCCCTGCATGATATACTTCACTGCACCTCCTGTTCCAGGGGTGGAGTCTGTTTTCTACCCCTTGCGGTTGGGCTGGCTTTGGGACCTGTTTGGTCCACATAGAATGGGGCAGAAAAAAATGGTAGGAAACGTCTGGGCTAGGCCTCCGGGGTCCTTGCAGCTTCCACGTTTGCTCTCCTCTTTTGGAACATTGTCCTGAGACGGCCACCTTGGAGAAGCCCCCGAGGAGAGTACCATGCTCCAGTACCAACCCTGTAAGGAAGGCCTCTTGGGCCTTTCACTCACCCAGTCGACCCTCCCACTGAGAGCAGCTGCTGCCATGGGCCCCCAGGACCCAATGAACCCCCTCCATCAAAGGGAATCATGAAATAATCAATAGCTTTACTAACACAACACCTTGTTTTGTACCCTGTTTATTCAGTTATGTGGATATATGAACCTATTTGAATGTTATGAAACACTGTAAAATTTATTTTTAATGATTGATAATATACTAAAGGGGCTATATTGTCATTTATTTTTTCCATTTTCTGACTGTCGGGTATCTCTGATTTTTCTAATTTCCCCCCCTATTATTCTAAACTGTACATCAAACACCCTCATTTCCAGGTAATGAAAAAAAGGCCAGAGGGCTTAAATGACTCATCTGGTTTGCTCTGGGATAAGAGACAGTGTCTAATTCTTGTTAAATAAAATATTATTTTTTTCTCTCCTGGGAGGTATAACCTCGCTGCGAAAGGCTCAGAGCTCGGCATCAAAGACAGCTAGTTCCATCACTTTTGAGCGATCCATTCTGGTCAAATCCACCAACCTCGATAATCCTCCTCACCTCCTCTGTGAAGTGGAGGTGGTGATTATGCGGCCCTCAGGGTGTTTGCTAGATGGATCCCAATGAGATCACTTACGTCAAATTTGCCCAGGACAGTGCCTGGCCCATGTCTCCAGGAGCACCACTTAATCCACATCCAGGACCTTTTAGAAACAGAGGTACTTAACACACACCGATGAGTCACGAGTGGGAATCAAATTAGACAAAATTTACCAACAGGGAAAAAGCCAGATGTAGTACAGAAAGTTCACGAGCCGAGCGTTCTGAGAGCGTTCAGAGAGCGCTCTTTCCTAAAAATACATTGACAACCAGGGCAAAGGCTTAGGCCCTGGTCCGTGACTGTGCTTTTCTGGTTGGTACAAGTTTTGAGCAACACCAACCAATACAACTAAAACCAGAGAGCGAGCCAGCTCAGTCCTCGGTAATCTTTACTTTGGGGAGGAAAATGACACCGCATTTGGAGCTCTCCAAAGTTGCTGCTGACAGTGACGAGAAGACCTAAGTCGGGCATATGGGCTGAGAGTCCCAGAGCAAATGTCAAGTCTGGTCTGGGGAAGCCCTCCCAGGGCCAGAGCACGCAGTCTGTGTGCAAGAATGGTCATCAGAAAGGGAGGCTTAGGCAGGAAAACAAGGTGACCAGCGAGTCCGAGAAGCTGGGACTTGGCAAAGGAAAGAGGCTCTAGGGGCTCTAGGAAGTTTTTGCTGAACCCAAACTGGAGACCCCCTGTGGGTGGGCAGGACGGCTCTTTTGATGATTATTTATCATCGTCGTTACTTTGCAGGACTAGGGGTCGAATCCAGGGGTGCTCTGAGTTACAACCCCAGCCCTTTTTATTTAAAAAAATATGAAATTTGTTTTATAAATTTTATTTAAAATAAAATATAAAATCTATTTTACAATTTGAGACAGGGTTTTGTTAAGTGGCCCTGCCTGGCCTTGAACTTGCAATCCTCCTGCCTCGGGCTCCCAACTCTCTGTGACGTGAAGGTGTGGGCCATCGCACCCGGCAGGACAGTTCTTTATAAAGGGACCAGGCTGGAAAGGACAAGTACGTTTTCTTTTCTCACCAACCTGGATTCTAACGCTAAACCTTGATGATCTCATCAAGGTCTCAGTCTTCATTACTGTCGTCCACAACAGGATCCTGAAACAGGAGAACAGCGAGGATCTTGCGGATTTGGAGACCCTGAGTCGGGGACCCACACCACCAGGCTCACATTTGGCTCTTCTTTCCCTCTTCCCTTGCCTCCTAAGGAAAGGGACATTCTGGGCCTGAACGCTGCAATGTTTGCTCCTTTACAGGGGCAGGAATCCTCCTTCCTGCACCCACCCCAAGGTAGGGGTTACCTCACCCCTCTTCTCCATCCCCTTCTTCCTATAAACAAGGGAACCAATCAACACAAGAGGCCTGAGCCGAACACAAACCCAGAGGTGAGCCAAACTCACATTTTACCCATTGTTAAAAAGGCAGAGATGCTTCTCACCTTGCAAAAATGTCTTCTCAAAACTTTCGACTCACCTGACCAAGTCTATCAGGAAATCGCAAACTTTCGGTCCTTTAAAGTAACAGCAAATCCAAAACTTTCCAGAGATATTTACCGCTCTCAGCTAGAAACCTCTTTCTTTTCACCGGAGCTATTCGGGGAACCGAGTGGGGATGGGTTAGGAAAGAAAGAGATCAATGTGAAGCAGGAGGCTGATGATGGCTAGTGGCCTTTAGATGGCGAAGTCTGGGTAAACAGATTTAGCGCACTGATTCAACACATTAATTGTTTGTTAACCTTTGTCTAACCTTTAGGAAGCCTCCGAACATGTGGATTTAAAACCCAGAGTACACTTGAGGTATTCCCAGGCCATAACCCACTTTAGCAAGGTGTTAAAACTCATTAATTTTCTGTTGAAGCTGGGCAGGGAAGGGGGGGGCGGTTTGGAGAAATAAAGCATACCGAATCAAGAACTAATCAAGCAAATTAATGTATGCAGAAGGCTCTCTCCCAGGCTTGCAGAAAGACCCATTTGTTACCTATATAAGCCATAATTACAGAAACACGAGATGGAGAGTGATTTAAGGGTTGGAAGAGCAAACATAATAACAATAGCGTGATCCTAATCGCCATCGTCACTCTAATAACGTGGGCCCTTGGCTAACGGCCTCGTTCAGGGATCTCTGAGCATGGGAGCCACCTTAATTAATCCTCTCGCCGCTGGTCCACCCGGGTTGCCCAGAGCCGTTTACCTGTTCTCACCTGAGGTGGGAGAAGGACATCAGAGCTGGGAAATTGGGAAGAGGCTGGGGAATCCCACTCCCCAGGTGCACCCTGACCCCGTGCCCAAGCACGCTCCAAGCTGGAAGCCAGCTCTGGGCTGGCAGGTCATGGTTCTCTCTCATGATGCTTGAAAAAGAAGCATCTGGAAGCCCTCGTATTTAAGGTATGGAACCATCAGCTATTCAACCAGTACTTCAGGTGAGGAGAAACCCGAAGAGGCTATTTGATCTACCTCAAGGTCCACAGCCTTCGAACCTCCTCCAGTGACCATCGTCTACCCTGCCCTTCGAGGCCCTAGAGAAACAGATGGCCGATTCTTTGGGTCCCCTCAGCATCAGGGTTGGGACATCTGGGACTGTCTTCCTGTCTCCTGATGTAAGTCCCACTGACTGCAGTGCTATTGTAGATTTTTTTTTTTTTTTTTTTTTTTTAGTTGTGGATGGACCTTTATTTATTTATATGCAGTGCTGAGAATCGAACCCAGAGCCTCACCCATGCTAGGCAGTGGCTCTACCGCGGAGCCACAACCCCGGCCCAGTGCCATTGTATTTTGTCTGTCTTCCCCAGCTGACTTGGGGCTGTGGGCCTCCCCTCCAGGGAACAAGTTGTGTGAACCCTTAGACCAGTTCGCTTTGGTTGGTTCTTCAGAGTTAACTGCGGTCTAATCAGCAATCATAGGATGACTTGTGTCGAGGATGGACCTCTGGAGTCTGGCCCGAGTGGAAGGGACTCTCACTGTGGAATTGTCTCTCCACAGTCCTCTCCGTTCAGCCATTTGTCTGGAAGCCATTTCCTGCTTTTCCGAATGAAAAGGGCTTGGGCCTCCCTCCCTGTGGATGGTCTGGGAAGGCCCCTCTGCCCGCCCTTGCAGAAGCCTGCTTTGGCAGCCCTTCCTCCCCCACTCGTGCCCCTTCTTGCTGCTCCTCCAGTCCCGACCTTCTCCGACCAGTTACATAAAACCCAGCTCGGCTCTCTCCAGCTGGGTGACTTGGAACATATTTCTCAGTCTCTTTCTACCTCGGTTTTGTCTACTGCAAAACCAGTGGACAAGACGACTTCCTGTGCTGCTTCCAGGGCACAGATGAAGAAATAAAAGGACTGTTTTGTCCCAGCTCCACCAGGGGCAGCTGTGGAGGACTGATTGCCTTTGGCTGGCCAGCTGCCTGCCCTGGAAATGAGATCCCCAACCTCTTCTGCACAGGGGTAGCTTCTAGATCCTCACACAGAGTCCCTGAAAGAAGTCACTGCCCTCCAGACCTCTTGGAGTTGTGGTAGGTCAGCCCAGCCTAGGATCCTCTCCCTGACCTTCATAGCCACCAAATAAGAGCTGCTCCCCTCCACACGCCTGACCGTGCCACTGGACCTTTTTTTTTTTTTTAGGGGCGAGTTTACTGGGGATTGAACTCAGGGACACTCGACCATTGAGCCACATCCCCAGCCCTATTTTGTATTTTATTTAGAGACAGGGTCTCACTGAGTTGCTTAGCACCACGCTTTTGCTGAGGCTGGCTTTGCACTCGTGATCCTCCTGCCTCAGCCTCCCGAGCCTCTGGGATCACCAGTGTGCACCACCGCACCTGACACTGTACCTAATGAATAGTTCTTGCTTTGCACTGCCCAGCTAGCACCCTGAGTCCCTTGGCCAAAAGAAGAGACAAGAAGACGTTAGCTCCTTAGAGCTCTGCCCGGCCTCTTGGTGAGAAGCAAAACCAAACACAAAAACAAAAGAGAAAGGAAAAAGAGCCTCAGTTTATAAGCTCATCAGAAATGTCTTTAAAGGGGTCCTGGAAAGAGCCCTCCAGAGGCAGCCATGGAGCCAGGTTTAGCTGTGAGGCCTTGGGCCAGGCGCTGGGTGACCTTCTTTCTGTTTCTCAGACGGGTGACCCAGAAGCCTACCTCTTGCTTGAACATCATGCCGACCAGGCGCACTGTCCACAGGTAGCAGCTGTCCTGGGCAGGCTTTGGTGTGCTGCAGTCTTTGCGGAGGGTGGACAGGCATGATTTCCTGCCGTGTGCTCCACTGTCCTGTGAGGTCAGCACTAGGGTTGGCACAATTAACCTGCCCATTTTGTAGCTGGGAAAACTGAGGCTCTGAAAGTAACTTTGCCTCTGTGATGCATCGGTGTTGGGGCAGAAATTTGAACCCAGGCTTGCTGGTGCCAAGCCACGGTGGGGGGGTTGTTGCCTCAATGTCACCCTTGACACTGCCCTCCAGCTCGTGTTGTTCACTTTGGCTTGGGGTGGACAAAGCCTCATGCCACAGGTGGTACCTACCCAAGAACAGCTGGGCCCTTTGCTGGCAGAACTTGCTGGACTCAGAGCTGGGTCCTGTGACACAAGGGAAGAGGCTCCTTGCTGGAGGCTGGAGGCCACCCTTGCCAGTGGGGCTGGCTGGGTCATTTTTAGTGCTCACTCAGCCCCAGTCCCCATGGCCTGGTTTCTCTGGCCCCTTCCCTCGGATCTCTGTCTCCCTGGATGGCTGCAGCTCTTCCACCACTCGTTCCTATCGGTCTCGAAATCTGGTGGCTTCTATGCTACCCAGGGCCTGGTCCATGTGCCTCACCCTTCCAAATCCTGGATTTCTTTCCCGAGCCTCCCACTCTGCACCCACCCAGCCTGACCTCAACACACTCCCTGGGATTGCAGCCTGACCCTGCAAGGGAACTCAAGCAGCTAGAAGTCTAGAGCAACACCATCCGACAGAGGCCTAGCTGTTAGTTAGGAAGCACTTGAAATGTGCCTGGTCCTCACTGAGATGTCCTGTAAGGGGTGGAAGGCTTAGTATGAAAAAGAAGAATGTAAAATGTCTCAATAATTTTTATACAGATTACATGTTTAATAATATTTTAGATATATTGGGTTAAATAAAATATACTATTAAAAATTAATTTCACCTGTCTCTCTCTCCATTTTTAGGTTGGCTACTAGCTGATTGTAAGTTATGGATAGAATTCTCCTTGTACTTCTCTTGGTCAGTGCTGGTCTAGAAACTCAGAATCCGATTCCATATGGGTTTCTGACATGCTGGGAAGTTCTAGAAGAACAATTGCCTTTCTGGGTTCAGCTTCTTTAGGATAAAATAGATACTTTGGGGTTGTCGGGCACACTGGGTGTGAGAGTGATGGACAGTCCTCTCTTTCCTGGTGTGAATCTCGTTTCTTTCTATTTTCCACTTTTAACAGATATTTAACATGCTCAGACAATGTGACTCCACCTTGGGATTGCTCAGTTGACAGGTCTGGTGATGCCTCTTCTGGCCTGCTATTCTTTGGGGACAGGTGGTGGTGCCCATTGAGAACAAAGCCGCCTGACAACCAAGGACCTGCTTTACCCCAGATGTCCTGCCTAGGAGGTATCTCTTGAAAGGAGGCACCCTGCGTTGTCACCTACTTCACCATTCCCAAGGACAACGGGACCCCTCATCTAACACTGGCCCGAGGGGTCAGAGTTCAACTTCTATCTCTGTTACCTGAAACCCAAAGAGGGGGGAAATAAGGATCTCCCCAGACCCGGAGATTTTTCCCAGCACCTGGGAGAATTTGGCTCATTAGGAAATATGGGCTCCTCTTCCAGTCTTTCCCTACCCTTTCCCTATTCCTGGGAGGCACTTAGAGGCCCTTGGCCCACAGTGACATTAACTGCTGCTGTTCATGGAGTGCTGAGTCAGTCATGGAGCTCTTCTATGCATATCTCATCTAAGTCTTTCAACAACCCAGTGGGTAGGTGTCGTGAGTATCGCCAAACTATAGTGGAGGAAACGGGAGCTCAGAGAATCACAACCTGAAGTCAAAACCCAGGGAGAGGCGGGGCTGGGGCTTGGAGCCTGATCAGACTCCAATGCATTCCTGCTTAAAATGCATTGATGTTTGTCGACTGTATAATTTAAATTTTAAATGATGTGAGTAATGCACAGACATTTTCCTTACAAAAAATTATAAAGCAAAATGTTAAAGAGCCCCTTGCTTTTTTCTTTTCAGCATCCTTTTTGCCCAAACCCTCCTAAATAGCCGCTGCTTATGCCTTTGCGAATATGGCTTTGCCCACACACCATATTTATTGCTTTTTTTTTTACATTACATACATGATATCATGTTGTATGCATTTTTTTTAGATAGGTTGCTAAGCGAGGAGCAAAAACTATCTTAAAGGTCTTTCCACATCAATAGATACAAATTTACTTCATTATTATTATTTTTATTTCACTCATGCTAAACATGCTCTACCACTGAGTTGATATCCCCAGCCTTTATTTTTTAAACACTGCAGAGTATTCCATTGTATGGAGGTACTATCGATATCCCTAATGATGAATATTTAAGGTTGTTTCTCCTTTTTTGTTATGAACCATGTTGCCATGGACACCCTTATGTCTACAACCTCAAACGGATCTTTGCTATTGCTGTAGGTGGGTTCCTGGGATTGCTGGGTCAAAGGGGAAGGCATTGACGTTTTGATCAACACGGACACATTGTGTTTAAAAAGCCTTGCTCCTTCTCCCTGTACTGCCGCATGAGTGCCTGTCTCCACATTTCCCTGGAACTATGTGTCTTCTGGCTTCTTGATTTTTATCTCTGTAAGATGTACTTGCTCATGTCCACTAACCTTCCTGCCCTATTTCCCTGTCTGAGGTCCCCTATCCCCATGACACCTTAAACTTCCTGCTCTCCAGCCACAGTGACCGTATCCTGGCTCTGGAGTGGGGTTCACTCCCTGGTGACAGGCTGTTTGCTACAGTGAGGTCTGGGGGCATCCCTGGCATCCACTGTTTAATATTTATCAGGAGCTGGGCCCACAGAGCCACCAAGAACCTTTGGGAAGAAAACACGCAGTGATTTGAAAGGCAGAGATTACTTAATAAAAATCGACAGCTCCATCAGAGGCCACAGGGGTGCCGCTGTTTCCCTGGACGTCTGTGAGCTCCCGGTGAAGCAGGTGGGGGTGTGTCCCCCCTCTGAGAACCCACATTAAGACGGCAGCTGGTCTCCTACAGGACGTCTGTGAATTCGACGGAGCTCATCACTTTTCCGTCTATGAGCAATTAAATTGCACCGGGGAAGTCCTGTATCTTTATATCATCCTCTAATGACTTGGGGTGCGGGGTGGGGTGGTGGGGTGGTGGGGGATGTGGATGCAAAGAGCCCGCATGTGCAGTTAACTGGCAAAGTCTCACCTTTTCTTCAGGGGCCAAATGTCCAGTGCATTTTCAATTCCCCTCTCCTGCCAATTCGGGAGAACAACTGGCTTTGTCCCTGGTCTGCACTTCTGGAATTAAATGTCATTTGCAAAGCCCCACCACTGCTGGAACATACAGCCACTTCTTTTTTTCCTTCTTTCTCCCACTCTGATACCGTTAACCCGGCCCACTCCTGTTCCTGGTCCCCCGCCCTGCAGACTTTTGTTTCCCGAGTCCCATCCCAGGGCCTGTCAGATTACATTTTTTATTGCAACGAGACAAAAAGCCATCTGGAGCCCCTGGTCTCTGCTGTCAGTGGCTGCCGTTCCCAGGGTCTCCTGCCAGGCCCCCCGATTAAGAGTCGCTCCCCCACCAATCCTCCTCTTTATTTTTTTACCCTTCCCTGTGCCCCCTCCTTAGCACTGGTGCCTTTGTCCCCCGGCTGCCCTCACCCTGTCCCTGGGATGCTGCGTACCTTGCTGTGGCAGAACAATGCAGGCTGTCAGCTTTTATTAAGCATGCAGGGGAAAGCGCCACAATTTCAGGTGGCTGAAAGCTTACAAATTCTCCATTTGGTTCTACGAGCCCCGAGTTTCTCTCCTGGCTGCCAATATACTTATTTTAGGCTCCAGATTTTCCTTGTTGCCTTTTTTTTCTTGCCTCTTAAATGATCAGCCCTAAACCTAAACAGCTCTGAACGCAAGAACCATTGTAAGGTCATCCAAGGCAAGAACACAGCACCAGAAGCAGCCAGGGGGGATCCTGGTTCTCCTGAGCAACAACCCAGCAGGGGACAGCCCACCGATGCCTGCAGGGAGGTTGGAGGGGCCCCTCCCCCAGCCTGTGCTGGGTACTAGGAATTCTATTTGAAGTTTAGGATTCGTGCACATGTGCGCATGTGTGTTGTTACTGTAGGGTCAGCACGAGGCCCAGGTGTCCTCTGGAATCCTGATATGCAAAGAAAAGACCCCACTGGGAGTGCAGAGCCAGAATGTCTTTGATAGGTCCAAGGTGCATTTTGTCCCAAGATGGGACAGGCTGCAGGCACAGTTGCTGGGCTTCTCTTTATCAGAGCATTGTAGGTTTCTGGTGCATCTACGGAAGCTATGGGGCCAGCAGTTCCCAGTGTAGGCATCCTGCTTTCAAATCTGGCCTTTGCCCTGTGGGAGTCGTGTGGCCTTGGGCAACAATGGTCTCAGCTCTGACAATGATTGTATCTTCTTTAAAGGGCTGATGTGAAGACTGAATGAGATGCTGGGTGTGAAGCTTCAAGCATCACACTTAACTCATAGTAAATGCTCAATAAATGCTGGCTGTCAACATCTCTGGCTCCAGGCCTCCTTCTCTTGTTTCCTACTCGGCAGTGATGTCATTCATTTTTGCATGTGCAAAGTGGATGGTCACTCTTGCAGAACTCTTCTCCAGAGCAGGAAGAAAGGGCTAGAAGGCCCCACTGAACAGCACGGTACCTGCGCTCTGGGTCCCCTCTAAGGGCCAGCACCATAGGCCGTTGTTTAGGGAGATGCCTCACCTTGCAGCCCCTCTCAGTTTGCTTCCAGAAAGATCTGTAAACCAAAAAAGCATCCTCAACTGGAGCTCAACCAGGCTTCTAACTTCAGATTACAGATCAGCTCCAAGGAGGATGCAGATTCTTATTTAAATCACTCAACAATTGGCCTCTAGATCAGAAGCCTGAACGGAAGCACAAAGGATTGAGTGTGTTCATTGTTCTCTCCTCTCATCTGACATTAACCTGAATTTGGCTTTGAGCTGATTCATCCCGGCACTTGACAAGGGACTCCATATGAGAGTCACTCCGTGACTGCTTGTCCGTGGATGAACACCCGCCTCGTCTTTCCAGAGGCGACGCAGCGGGGTGAAAGGGAGCTCACAGTTCCTCAGCACATACATTTTTCTGTTTAATTCTTACAGAGTCCTATGAAGTAGGTTTTATTACTCTCATTTCACACAAGAATAAATGGAGACTCAGAGAGTTTAAGAAATTAGCCCAAGGCCTCGGGAGCTGAGCGAGATGTCAGGATCTGTCCCCAAATCTATCAAAGCACCAAATCTGGGCCTTTCACTCCAAGCTGGTACCTCCAGCAGCATTTAATTAATCACCTAATAAAGGCAGACATGATATCTGTCAAAGTTTCGCCAACGGTTAACACGTTCATGTGTTCGGTTTTCACAAATGATCAACCAGCTTGACCATAACACTACATACAGCATCCTTCTCCCAAAACGCCGAAATTGCTTTGAGGCTCAGCCTCTCACTAATGATCATAAGCTGCCTTGGGGAACAATTTTTTTTAAAAAAATGAAGCTGGTCTCAAACTTGCAGTGGACAAATACAGCCCAAGTTGTCTCACAAATCTTTCTTAACAAGCATGGGGTGGACATGTATTACGGCTTTGGCATCTTCTATACCTATGTTGCAGACATACTTGGGAGTCTGAAGGCTTGTGTGCTTCTGCTTTTAAATACATTTGTTGTGAAAACTTTCCTTAATTCCAACAAAATCATAGTAGGAAAACAAGGTGATTGGCACATGTGTAGATTTTTCACATGTGCCTGCCACAGAAGATAAATTCCTTCTCCATCTCTGGACGTTAGGGTTATTTTTTCCCTCTCTAAAATTAGACGGTTGAACTAGAATGTTTCTAAAATTTCTTTCAGACTCAACTTTCTATAATGTCGTGTCTCAATACCAGGGATCTTGAAGGTATCTTTGCAGATGCAACAGAACATGGTCATATAATACAACAACTTACTGTTTGCCATGCTTTGTGCTAAGCCACTTTTAAGTTTTGTGACAATCTCTGCAGTTAGATATTATTAATCCTATTTATAAAAAATTAAAAAAATATTTTTTTTGTACTGGGGATGGAACTAAGGGGCACTTTTTATTTTGAGATGGGGTCTTGCTAAGTTGCTGAGGCTATCCTCACACTTGCAATTCTCCTGCCTCACCCTCTTGAGTTGCTGAGATGTGCTCTACTGCACCCTTACCGTCCCTTTTTTTTTTTTTTAAGAGAGAGAGAGAAAATTTTTAATATTTATTTTTTAGTTTTCAGAGGACACATCTTTCTTTGTATGTGGTGCTGAGGATCAAACCTGGGCCGCACGCATGCCAGGCGAGCGAGCTACCGCTTGAGCCACATCCCCAGCCCAACGTCCCATTTTTAAAAAGAAGTTGACTAATGTACCTGAAGTCACACAGCTAGTAAGTGGCAGAGCCAGGATTTGCAAAGGTAGTTTGGCTCCCTAGCCCCAGGTTCTTGCTTGTGGTCAAGGGGGTGATGCACCTACCCAGAGCTCACAGCCCCAAACTGTCACTGAAGGACCACAGAGCCATCTGGCTGTCCCCCGCCCCAGACCTCTACAGCACACACAGAGACTGCCTCAGAGCAAATCTGTCAGGTGGAACAGGTAAATGCATGTGGTATCAGTGGTACAGCAACAGTCACCCGGGTCTTATCTCATTCAGTCCCTTCTCTGGTTTCACGGCATGGGTATGAAATCTACGCTGTCCTCTTTATTTATTTATTTATTTTTCTTTTTTTTTTTAAAGAGAGAGTGAGAGAGAGAGAGAGAAAGAGAGAGAAGAGAGAGAATTTTTAATATTTATTTTTTAGTTCTCAGCGGACACAACATCTTTGTTGGTATGTGGTGCTGAGGATCGAACCCGGGCCGCACGCATGCCAGGCGAGCGCGCTACCGCTTGAGCCACATCCCCAGCCCATGTCCTCTTCATACTTACCATTTTTCTTGCCTAAGAGTGAAGACACCTGCCGATTGATCACATATGTGCTCCTATGTTCAGAACTGGAGCAGAGAATCTCATGCTGGAAACCTGAACCAAGCTCTTGAACTTGACCCTGCCGCTAACCAGCTGTGTGACCACAGCATTTACCAGCTTCCCTGGCCTTTTTAATCCTTATGTGTACCGAGGAACATGGATTAGATCAATGTCCCAAACCCTAAGCCGGGGCGGGGGGGAGGGTGGTAGTGGCAAATGTGACCCACTTATAGGTTTTGTTTAGCACCTAAAGCAATTTTTTTTTTTGGTAAAAATTTTTGAATAAGTTGCCAACACTTAAAACAGGAGTGTTCACCTGAAAACTTAGGTCTCTAGAATCTCACAAACCTGAAACATCCATAGATCTGAACAATAATGAGTAGGGGGTGGGTCCCGGCTGTGCCCACCTCTCTGCCAGGGTTTACACAGCCTGCTTCCCTGGTTCGCTTTTCTTTCTGGTCCTTCAGGGCACCTGGACAGGCGCAGTGACAGTTGAGTGACAAGTCTGTCACAGAATTGGGAGGAGTGGGGAGCTGAGCTCTGCATCTGCTCAGCCCCCTTGATTTGTTTTATTGTCGTGTACTGGTTGGCGGGAAGTTAGGAGAAAGCTTGGAAGACATCATGTTCTTCTTGGCCCCAGGTCTGTGTTCGACTCCATCCTGGAAGGGGGGGATGGAGGCACAGGTGATGGACAGTCCCCATTTGTGTGGACTCTCAGCATCCCTTTCTGGACATATCTCTGCCTGTTCCTTTTATAAAGCTCCTGCTTTTCAGAGATTAATTGTTGTCAAATGCAACTTATTTTCTAATCCTTTCAGGCCCCATTTAAAGCCTTCTGCTTTATTTTACCTTTTTTTTTTTTTTTTGATAAAGTCACGGAGGGCTTTATTTTTTATTTTTTATGGATTTGCCAATGATTGTCCAGTTTGACAAATTGGATTCTTAAAGCTGATTCTTTGAAGAAAAGGGTGCAGTGTGACAGGACAAGAAAACAGCTCATCCTCGAATCGGGAGGATAAATACAAAAAAAAATAAATAAATAAAAGCAAGCCCATTCTTGGGCTTTCCTGTGACTCGAAGGGTGTCTCAGTTGTCACTGATAATCTAATCTTTCTATGATAGGTGAGGAACAGGACAATGGTGACCCAGCCAGGCGGCGGGTGTGATAGGCCTCTGATTAATAGGACTGTCCAATAAGCCCCCAGCCCCCAGGACGATGATTAATGACATTTGATGTGAACTCTGGCCTCCTCCCAGAGAGAACAGAGGGAGAAAAAGAAGCTGCTCAGACAGAATGGGGAATCCTGCACAGGCTGATTGATTCCTGAAGCCTTTGTTACTTGGGGTTGTGTGCTGGGGAGGGGCCCAGGCATTCTAGTGGCCTGCTCGTGGGCTGTGGCCTAGCAGGGCTCTGCGGTCGGCACCTCGTTAGAGGCCAGCCTTCTCGTGGCCCCCTGCCTCTCAAAACCAGCTCCCTCTGGAGCCTCAACCAACCCCTGCTTGATCGGTTGTCCCCAGCTCCTGGGGTCGTTTTGACTCCCCCTTAACCCCATTGCCCAGGATCCAATGAAGGTGACTTTAAAAAGCCAGGCCCCCGAGTCCTCTTGTGGCCATCCCCCCATCCTCTGGGTTTACAGGGTCTGGAGGAGGTGGGTGGAGGTGGGGATGGGGCCTTTTAGCAAGGAGTGTTTCTGATGCCCCCACAGAAGAACCAAGGGGAAAGGGGGCTGCCTGAGGGGCCATTTACCTGGCTACTAGGTAACATTCAGGAGGGAGGACACCTCCGCTTGGCTCTAATGGCGTAGCGGCAAAGGCCACCTCAGGCTTGGTAGTGATTGGTCCTTCTTGGCTCAGCTCTCCTGCTGATTTTCCAAGTTGTCTCCTAAATAGCCCTAAATCTTCCTTTCTGCCTAATGGCCTTTTCTGCTCACCCTCACACTCTCAGTAGCCACCCTCTTGTCGTTCCCCCATCCAGAGGGACCATTTGGGTCTAGGCCTCAGCTGTAACCATGCCCAAAGGACAATAGCCAAGAAAAACGTTCATCACCCAGTAGATCCACCAAGTGTCCAGGGCGATGGCCCAGCGAGGGCTGGATGTGCCGGCCTGCAGGTGAGAGCTAGGCCTGAAGACCAGTCAACTCCACTCTTCCTGGAAGCAGCTTTAATTGCTGGGGGCCAGAAAACAGAGGTCACTGGGGTTGGCCTCCCGAGAGGTGAGCCCAAGCCGAGACTAATGACAGAGGGAGCCATGACACTCAAACTCCTGACAAGACGTCTGCCCGGCCCTCACTTCTGACTGCGCCTCTCAGAACCACTGGATGCCTTTCCATGTGCCAGACAGCAGCAGATGAGGTCTTTCGAAGCCATCCTGGGGGCTGCTGGCCAGCCGGTCACTGTCAGCAGCATTGCCAGCGTGGCCCTCACAGCGGAAGTGGCACACGTGTTGAAGCATTTGATGGCACTTGGGCCTTATTTGATAAATATTAATGGAAGACCAAGTGAAGCCGCTCTTATGGGACACGCCAGTCTGATTCAGCTGGGACAAAGACAGGCCTGGGCTCGTGTCTATGCCCGGGCTGGTGGCTCATGAGTTGAGAAGGGATGATGTCCCTGTGCCTGGAACATTGGAAGACACTAAATCAGTACCAGGAATCGTTATTGCTATGTTTTATATTTCATCAACTATCATTCACAACACTGGATGATCATTCCGTAGTGTGCCCAGTTGGGAAGAAAGACAACCCAATTCAAGGTCACCTGGGAAATGCTGAAAATTATCGCAGAAGGAAGCATTCCAAGAGATGGGGGTGGGGACAGTGAGAAAGGGTGCCCTCAAACATGAAGTTGCTTGTGCAGTTTCCGTCTTTGGATTCCTATTTGGGCTTTGAGTAACTGGGATGAGAAGGAGGAGCCACCTGGAATGTCAAGGCCAGCCGAGGTGGAGCTCCCCAAGGAAGGTGGAAAGGTGGCCTTGCCCGGGCCTCCTCTTCTCTCCTCCTCCCAGGCAGGCTGCCATGCATCTGAAGAGTGGGCTTTTGGAGAGGGTGTAAATGCTCTCCCAGGGTCACTGGGCCTGGGGCACTGATGTTCTCTCTCCCTCTTTAGCTTCTTGGGTTGGCCAAGTTCGCCTCTGCCTGGCCCAACTGCAGAGAACTCCCTCCTTCCTCTCCTTTAACACATGGTCCTTGAAGAAGCCGGGCCGGGAACTCTGGCCAAACCATCCAATTCATGCAAAAAGGACCCAGGGAAGATCTAGGGAGGAAGAAGGAAGTGATGTTTAAATTCTTTGTATGTGTGGTCCTGAGAATGAACCCAGGGGCCACTTTTCCACTGAGCTAAACCCCCAGCCCTTTTTATTTTTCATTTTGAGACAGGGTCTTGCTAAATTGCTCAGGCTGGTCTCTAACGTGCAATCCTCCTGCCTCAGCTTCCTGAATTGCTGGGATTATAGAAGTGAACCACTGCGCCTGGCTTAGATTCTTTTTGTTTTCTTATGGTGAGGAGGATCAAACCTAAGATAGGAAGAAGGAAAAGCCAAGAAGAGGAGCTTCTGCTTTGTTTTTCAAGCAATAAAAAGAAGGAGCAATATGACCGGGGTTAAGATTATAAATCTTGGGGTTGGGTGTTGTGGCTCAGTGGTAGAAGCCTAGCATGAGTGAGGCACTGGGTTATATCCTCAACACCACATAAAAATAAAATATTGTGTCTACTTATAACCAAAAAAAAAATATATAAAAAAATTATGTTTGTTCAGAAGGTTTTGGTGTTTGGTGTTACTCAGTCTCAGGTGTTGATTAGCTCAATGACTCTGACAGTTTAAGCAATGGTCAGAATCATCTGGAAGGCTTGTTAACACACAAGACGGCTGAGTTCCACAGCCGGGAGTTTCTGATTCAGAAGGTCTGGGTGAGGCCTGAGAATTTATATTTCTTTTTTTTTCTTTTTTTTTTTTTTTTAAAGAGAGTGAGAGAGGAGAGAGGGAGAGAGAGAATTTTTAATATTTATCTTTTAGTTCTCGGCAGACACAACATCTTTGTTGGTATGTGGTGCTGAGGATCGAACCCTGGCCGCACGCATGCCAGGCGAGCGCGCTACCGCTTGAGCCATATCCCCAGCCCCCAGAATTTATATTTCTAACAAATTCCCAAGTGATGTGGACGATACTGGTTTAAGAACCACATTTTGAGAATCACCGGATTAGCTCCTTAGAGGAGGGCATCAGAATTATTCGGGAAAATCATGTTAAAAAACAGCAACAATTTCTAGGCCTCTTGTAACAGTCAAGTTGTGTTGGGCTACTATTGACAGAATACCAGATGATAGTTGTTTGGGTAAGAAAGATATTTGATCACATATCAATTAGACTGGAGGTAGATGATTTCAGGTGGGTATAATCTCAGTGATATTATCATTGGAATGGTTCATACTTAGCGCAGCTGAATTTTTATCCTTCGATTTGTTGCCTCCTGATTGCAGAATGGCTGCCACAGTTCAACCTTCATATTCTCAAATAACCGCATCCCAGGCAGAGGGACCTCTGTCTCACTTCTTTACTCCAGGTGCAATATCCTTTCTATAGTCCTTCCCTTTGCAATTCATTGGTCACAAGTAGGTCATAGGTTTACCTTAAGTTAAAAAAAAAAAAATCAGCCACAGGGAATGGGATTACCAATCGATCCACAGTTGGGTGAGTGCTCACCTTCCCTGAGCATATTACTATCTGATTAAAATTGGGATCCTATGACTCGAAAGGAAGGAGTGTTATTGGTCAGGGACTAACAGTGTCTGCTCTAGTTGGGGTGACCAACCTGTCTTGATCTTTCTGGGACTGTCCCAGTCTTAAGTGTGAAAGTCTCACATCTTGGAAACCCCCTCAGTTCTGGACAAATCAAGATGATTGATCACCTTCACTTCTGATTCTCAAGCCCTTTTGAGTTAGAATCTCTTGGGAGTGAGACCTAGACCTTAAAAATGAATTTTTTTCTTAAAGTGGTAGAGCACTTCCTTAGCATACACGAGGCTCTGGGTTTAATTCCTAGTGCTGCAAAAAAAAAAAAAAAAAAAAAAAAGTTTTTAATACTCACCCAAGATGATTCTAATGCATGACAAAGTTTGAGAATCTCCAGGCTTAAGTTTTCCTGGAGCCAAAAGGAGACTCAAGTGTGACCTCTTCCCAGCATCTGGACAGGAGGAGAGCTCAGATGAAGTGAAGCAGGTACAGCTTGAGGCCAGGGATACTCATGGAATCAAATTGAACCCCGAGATCTTTGAATTCCATCCCCAGTTTGCTTCCTGTCTTTGATGTCAGAAGGGACAGTCTAATTCAGAGTTCCTTCTTGGGGTGATCTTGATGCCTATGCAGCCTTTTACCATCAGGCCACTTACCATGCAGACTTTCGAAGCTGGACTTGGGAAGCTGTCCCCTGGAGTGGGTTGCAAATTACTCAGGATGGAGGCCCTGGATGAGGCCTCTTCCATCCTGAGCATTCAGCCTCAGGCCTGGTCTATCTCAGTCATTTAGTATGTGTGTGCCGAATACATGAATGAATGAGTGAATGAATGAAGCATGCTATACTTCTGAATGGTACAAAGAAAAATTCAGGCCACTAGACTCCAAACCAATGCTTGCAAGAGTCAAGTGCTGAGGTCTAGAAACCTTTCTGCCTCATTGGTGAGTAGGCAGGACTCTGGGTGGGACTGGGTGGGGCGTAGGATTTGGGGTCCAGGTCTTTTCTAGGACAGTAGACGGCTGTACTGTCTCCCTGGCCTGGGCTCCCCAGACATCCACTGGAAGTGGGTGTGTCTGCTGCAGTGCTGGGTAACTTTCCAGTGTTTGAGCTCATTACTCATCATTAGGAGTCCTGGTGTCTGGGGTTTCGCAGGTGATCAAAGCCTCTCTGTCTGGAGCGGCCGAGCAGGCCCTGGTGTGTGTCACCGGTAATCTCCTGCCTCGCCAGGCAGACAGTTAAGTAACCCGGGAAGGAGGGGATTTGGTTTTTAAGCTCAAATAATTCAGCCTGACACCCCGACATGCAGACAGTAGCTCCGGCTCTGCCCTGAGGAAGCTGTCCCTGGGTGGAGGGGTGTGGGCTAGCAGGAGCTGCAGCTTGTCTTCACCAGAGGTTATTTTGGAGTCTATGGGCGGCCGTCTCCACCTTGTTCTCCTGGGAGGGGTGGAAAGGAGAAGCTGTCAATCTTGCGGCGCCTGGTGCTCCTTTCCTCCTCCTGGAGCTTGGTTTATTCTCCCCCAGAGACTCAATTTCAAACATCCCTACCTCTTGCTCTTCCAGACTTGAAACTCCTAATAGGGCTGTGTGTGTGTGTGTGAGTGTGTGTGTGTGTGTCTCCCTGGTCTCTGGCTGGGCTCAGGTTCCAATTTGCCTTCTCTGCCCCAAATCCTTCAATGCTCCCCACAATTTATGTCATCACACAGAAAATGTGCTGCAGGCCTGAACCCCAGAATTAGATCACAGAGGGCTGGGGATGTGGCTCAAGCGGTAGCGCGCTCGCCTGGCATGCATGCGGCCCGGGGTTCGATCCTCAGCACCACATACCAACACAGATGTTGTGTCCACCCAGAACTAAAAAATAAATATTAAAAAAAAATTCTCTCTCTCTCTCTCTCCTCTCTCACTCTCTCTTTAAAAAAAAAAAAGAATTAGATCACAGCACCCGATATTTGTGCAGTCCTGACATTTCAGTAAGAATTGCAAATTCCTTCAATGATGGGAGAAATAAATTCAAGGATGCTTAGAACAATTTGCAAATATTGCATTTCCTGTTTTTTTTTTTAAGTTGGATGGAAAAATGTGGCCTAGAAACATTTTCTCCCCCCCGATTTTGCATAAACTTTGTGCAAAAGATTTTGCTCGTCTCTGCCCTAGTCAATGTGTCTCTACCGCTCTTCCTCTCTGTGTGGAAAGCAAAGTCTGAATAAAGAATACACTTGGGAGCTTCTTGGTCTGGGAACTAGGAATAGCTTTGCTTAAAGAGTTATATCACACCCAGGGGCTGCTTCCTGGTGGGTCCTTTCAGCAAATCAGTGGAGCTGGCAATTGGGGTGATGTCTGTCCTTCCCAGCATGAGCAAGGAGTCACCGTGCTGGCCCCTGGGTTTGGGGTGGCTCTCTCGTGCAGATGTTCTTGCCCCAGCTAAGTTCTGTGCCCCTGGAGTGTGTGGATGGTGCAACTTGGACATCACGGCCCCCAGCCTTTGGGAGGGTCCCCTTGACGGTCCTATTCCTCCTGGACTGGAGAAGGGCCAGCCCCAAGGGTGGGCAGGCCTGCCCTGCTCCTGTCCAGGGCGGGCTCCTGGTGTCTTTGGACCCAACCCCCACCAGAATCTTTTACATATTTTAATTAAAGTGACACCATGGGCTGGCAGGGCCTCTGATAGATGGCTGCAGTACGAGTCACAGGGTTGCAGTGGTGTGAGGCGGCTTCCCAGATGCTCTCCTGCTCTAGAGAAGGCTTTGGCTCCCACCTCTGGAGGTGGGTCCCCGGGGTTCCAGGAGAACAGGCAAACTTGGCAGGCGGTGGGCAGCAGGGGTGGGCAGGTGGCAGGCCCATCCAGGGGTGGGTAAGGCAGGGCTTGGGGCGGGGAGAAGAGTCAAGGTAGGAGCGCTCCGTGGAAGGGTTCGAGGACCAGCTGGCTGGTGGGCTGCAGATGAGTCCAGTTCTTGCCGACACACAGCCCTGTGGACACTCCTTAGCAGTGTCAAATGATGACAAATGGCATGACTAAAAGTTGCTGGGTGGCAGCTGCCGCATCTCAGAGGGAAGCAGGTATTTTTAGCACAGTGCCTTGGGGCTCTGGCGCTGGGTTAATTAATCATGGTGAACAGTACCAAGTTTTGTTTTGGATCCTGGTCCCCATCCCCAATCCCAGTCTTGTCCCCACTCCCTAGACTGGAATTCCAGCTGCAGAGGCGAGAATTGCACCCAGCCGGAGCAGCCGGCCACTGGGGCTACCACCCCCTTCTTGGCCCCTGTCAGCCTTCCCCTCCCCTCTGGCTTGGTGCTGCCTCCAGTCCACGGACGGGTCTCCTCTGGGTTCCTCCAGCCCGTTCCAGGCCCTTTCACTTCTTGTCCCTTCTTGAACATTCTGCCCAGCTCTCTGCGCCTTCCTGTCTTACCCCAGCTGCCCTGCCTCACAGAGGCCCTCCCTAGGGGCCTTTCTACCATCTTGCCCAGATATTTCCTCCAGGGCCGTAGCCACCAGCCTCAATCGCCTTGTGCTGAATGCTTACTTTATTGTTTGTCCCCTTCTGCTGAAATGCCCACTCCCCAAGACCAGGTTCACTCTTGACCTAGCTCAGAGGGCCTAGGGTGGCGACTCCATGGCTGTCCCTGAGTAATTGAATGGGTGAATGGATGGACAGGCGGATGGAGGCCCTGGCCGGCTGGCTAGGGGGCTGCATGGGTGGAAGGCTGGATGGAAACCCTTTATGCCACACCTGGGAGGGTGCTGGTTGGCTAGGGGTATGCTTGCCCACCACGGGAAGCTCAGGACCAGGGGACTCTGGGAAGAATGGCTGACTCAGCCTGGAAGCTCTTCCCTCTGCGTTAGAAACGTTCAATCACATGCTTCCGGGGTTGTGTGACAGATTGTTCTGAATTCTGGCCATTCTTTTTTAATCTTTTTTTTTTTCTCTTGGAAATGGGGGAGAGAGAGATCAATTTTAAGGGACCCCTAGAAGCCTGTTCCCCGACTCTGCCTGAAAGCTGGCACGA
Source organism: Ictidomys tridecemlineatus (assembly GCF_052094955.1). Classification (NCBI taxonomy): domain Eukaryota; kingdom Metazoa; phylum Chordata; class Mammalia; order Rodentia; family Sciuridae; genus Ictidomys; species Ictidomys tridecemlineatus. Next base: position 31,849,609 of record NC_135479.1, on the reverse strand, counting down.
GAAGTCGTCTGCAGGGATTGAGTAAGGTCCTTTCACTGAACTGTCTTTTAAAGCACACCGATTCTTTGTGGGAGACATGGTTGGTTGCCCACCCTCCCCCTTTCTTTTCTTTTCCTTCCAGTTGGCAGGGCCAGCTGAGGCTTTATTTTGGAAAAAAAAAACAAATGAATTGGTTTTGAGTTGAGGGCACAGGTAAGAGGGGGCAGCCCAGGCAAGAGAGGGGGTACCCCAAGGCTGGGCGAGGCCTAGGGCTGGGCCTGGGGTATGTTCCCCTCTACAGATGTTTCCACTGCAGACTCTGGGGCAGCTGCAGGGGCAGGGGACCATCCCCTCCGTTTCTTGTTTGAATACCGCACCCCCCACCCCTTACTGCCCACTGCCATTTGGTTCTGCACCAGCCTCAGCCCTGGCCCCAGGAAGGGAACTGTGGTCCTTTGAGCCAACTCTGGGCACTTCTGCCCCCTTGCCAGGCATGGGTCTGAAGGGCCAGAAATGTCATTCCCACGAATGGGACCTGGGGCTCTTCCAGCTTCTGAGCATTTTCTCCTTTTTACAAAGGTACACGTTGGAGGAGCACATATGTCATGTCCCTGCCGATCCTAAAAAGGATCACGGTTTACTTCATTTGCAAAGGTGCAAACACCCGGGGGTGGGGTGGGTGGGGTCCCATTCTTGGGTGGTGGGCTAGGTCCAGCAGGTGCCGGGTCCAACTCATGACCTCTTAAAGCCTGTCGAATCCCATTAGGGTTGAATCTGACTCTTGGGGGTGGAACCGGGATCTCTGCTGGTACGGCATGTCCCTCACGAACCCTGTCATCCTGAGACACAGGAAGGCTGGGCCCTGCTGAAGTAGACCAGAGGCAGGGGCCCTCCTCACAGTGGGGTTCGAAGCACAGAGATGTCTGGAGGCCTTTCTCCCAATACCTGAGAGAGAACAGACGGGTCAGCTTTCTTCCTGGCTGGGATGCAGGGGAGGCAATTTTGTGAGGAAGGCACAGATCCTGACCATGAAACCCCAGGTAGAGAACATTCAGAATGTGCACACTGAGCTGCCCAGCTGTGGTCATTGCCCAGAAGACTCAGGAGGCCACCACACCAGGGGCCTCTGGTGACATTGCTCACCTGCTCTGGGTCTTTGCAGTGGCCTATGTGGAAATACAGTAGTGCCCCCTCTATTCACAGGGGAAACATCTAAGACCCCAGTGGGTGCCTGAAACCATGAGTAGTACTGAACCCTATGTATAATATGTTTTTTTCCCAAAATTTATAGGTTAACAATAATATCTTATTGACCTAAGAGCATGATTTCCCTTCTTTCCTCATTAAAGCAAGAAGTTTTGCTTTTTCACATAAAAGAAGCACTTAACATCTTAACATTTTTTTTTTTTTGGCATATCCACACAGCCAACATCACTACTCTTGTGCTTTAGGGCCACCACTGAATAAAATAAAGGCTACTTGAACGTAAGCACCACATATCACAACAGTCGATCTGATAACTGAGATGGCTACTAAGTCATTAACGGGTGGGTAGCATATACAGCGTGGATATGCTGTAAAAAGGGGTGCTTCACATCCTCAGTCCGACAGAGTGGAAAGGCACAAGATTTTTATCACATTACACAGAATGGCACACAAGTTAAAGCATATTAATTGCTTACATCTGGAATTTTCCATTTAATATTTTCAAACCTCAGTTGACCATACTTAACTGAAATCACAGAAATCAAAACTCCAGGTAAGGCGGGGACTATACTGTCCTTCCCCCTGGCTCACAGAAGCACGTAAGAACCTCACTAAAAGGCACCAGGGAAATTGAGACGTTGCTATTCCATTTTGACGGTAGCTACTTTTCTTTCACAGTTTTGATTGTAAGTTCCATCTTTCCCTGTGGGAGACAGAGGCAAAGAGCTACAAAGACAGAGTTGGGGGGAGACTGGGTGAGAGAATGAGAGGCAGAAACCGAAAAAACAGAGTAATAGAAATTGGAAGCCAGAGACACAGCCTGCCTTTCACTAATTCAGGAAATATTTATTGAGAATCTATTATGTGCCTGACATGCCCTGCCACCCACCCCCCACCCCCAAATTAAACACATTCCCCAAAACACAGGCTGTTTACATCATCTACCAAATCCCCAACTGGCTCTTAGGCAGAATTGGGAAGTTGCTATTTCTGCTAAGACCAGTAGGTGTCATCATGTCAGCAGAAAAGCTAAGGGTGCCTGCAATTTGGAAGCCACCTCCAGAAATTTGATTTCATCTAGTTATCTGAGTGCCACTATTGGTAGACACCAGGCGGAACACTGGAGGGTGCACAGAGTGAGATGCACATGGCCTCCATTGTCACTGTGCCTAACAGGACCCAAGGAACAAAAAAGAGGGAGAAGGCAGCAAACACACGGTGTGGGTTCTTTGAACATGGTAGCCCTCAGAGGAGCCATCTCCCACCTCCCCACATTACAGTGAGGGAATAGGCTCAGAGATAGGAGGTGATGGACCTGGGATCACACAGCAATTGGATTCCAGATCTCCTGATTCCTAGACCAGTGAGTGCTCTTTCCACCAAATATTTTTTGTTTGTTTGTTTCAATAGTTAGAGTTGCTTTTTCCATCTTGTGAATCACAATTCCACCTTAGTTTAGCCATGAACTTCCCTGCAAAACGCCCTCTTTGGTGCCTGCATGAGTCACCCTAGATGGTCAGTCTGCATCTCAGAGAGAAGGCAGCAGCCCCCTCGTCATGGGTCCTGTGGTGCTTGTACAGGCTCAGGCAGGCTGATTCTAAGCCTCTCTTCCCAGGAACATCATGTTGGTAGCTTGAAACTGGCTGTACTAGGAGTATTTATTCCATGGAAATTGGAAATAGCTATAAATCAGAGCTTAACTTTTTATTTTTCTCCCCGAGAGCAGCACACCACTAAATTAGTATCCCTACATTACAGATAATGAAACTGAGGCTCAAGGATACAAAGTAACCCGCCAAAGAGACCTAGCTTATAGGTGATGGACCTGGGACTCCGAGCAGGTACTTTGATGGTGGAGTGCTCAGGGATGATAGATTGAAAAGAACTTAGAGCCACTTGGACGTAGAAGCATCTAGGTTGATCCCAGTCGGCTTACTCTGCTGTGTTCTGCTAAAGCAAAATAAAATACTTGAGGCTAAGCAATGCATGAAGAAATTTATTTCCTTACAGTTTTAGTAGCTGGAAAATCCAAGATGAAGGTGTTGGCATCAGGTGAGGGCCTTCCCATGGGAGAAGCACAAAGAGAGAGAAAGAGAAAGAAAGTGGGGGGGGGGACCAGACTCACCCTTTTATAAAGAGCCCATTCCTGAGAGCAACTTTAAGAGGGCTCTGCCTCTTAAAGTCTCTCACCTCTTCCTACGGTCACAAAAGCAATTAGGATTTCAGCACGAATTTGGGAGGGAGCAGGTATTTGAACTGGGGCACTGGTTTCTCAGGTGGGTACCAGAGTGGGTGTTGCCCTAGGCTGATGTCATTAATCAGATAGCAACACCAGAACAGGAACCAGTCTGGGTGAAGAGGGAATCGATTCAGTTTTGGATGGACTGGATTTGAAGCTTGCTGTTGGGAAGATGTTAAATTTGGAGCCCAGGAGAGAGGTCTAGGCAGAGTTTGCAATCTAAAACATGGAGTTTGGTTCTTGGCTAAGCCCAATGTAGATGATGTTAGAAGCATTTTCCGAAAGTATAAAAAGTGCAAGGTCCACCTTTCTACATATATATATATTTTCTTATATGTGTCGACATTTGGGTATGGTGAGTAACTATGCACTCTTGTTTACATTTGTTCCCTGGTCCCAGTACACAGTGAACACTCAGGAAGTATATACTGAATAAATGTGACTCATTTTCACCCTGCAAATACTGATTCGGCTGCTGTTCAGGACCGTACATCAAAATTAAATACATTTGCTAGGCACAGCGGCACATGCTTGTAATCCCAGCAGCTCAAAGTTCAAAGGCAGCCTCAGCTACTTAATGAGACCCTATCTCTAAATAAAATACAACAACAACAAAAGGGTGGAGTGGGGTGGGGTTGTGGCTCAGTTGATAAGTGCCCCTGTGTTCAATTTCCCCCACCAAAATAATTAAGTATATTTCTCACAACTCAAAGAAAATCTAGAATTCTGGCATAGGCATATGGATTTGGAATCATATCACTCTTATAGCATTTTAATGCTCCATGTAGAACTAGGCATCCTGCCTGACAATGTCCTTGTTTTACTGGTCAGCCACTGAAGACCAGCTACGATGCCAAGACCATCCAGGGACGGAGACCATCGGGTCTTGGCAGCCAGTGAGCCTGGCTTGCCCTGCCATGTCTTGCCAGTTTTTCTCCCCTGCTCTGTAACTTGGCTTGTCCCTGGGGTTAAAGAAAAGTTTAAGCTCTGATTCTAGAAGGATGATGAACGAACGGAGGAGCATCCACATCTCAGGAGGGTTAATTTGGGAAGATAAGTAGACGGTCACTCCAGGTTACCAAACAAGGGAAGTAGCCATATGCAAATGAGCAGATTGTGGCTTTCCTCCTGGTTGGCCAAAGGGGTCTTGATGTCACAGTGCATAGGATCTCTGCACTCCAAATGATTGTGCCTCTAGGCGAAATAACTCCCTGATCTGGCTGGTCTCTGGGCTCCCTCTCTGTCCATCGGGGAAGCAAGGCAATGGATCCACTCTATCAGGCTGGGTCCATCCTCATGAAGGTGAATACCTTACAAGGGAAGAAGATGGTAGAGAGCGGCCTCCAGTCCGGAGACCTCTCCCTCTCCCAGTCATGGCCCTCCTGCCTCCCACTGCCGGCTGACTTGGAGATCCTGCAGCAGAAGGTGATTGGGATGCAACTGGAGCTGGAGGACTTTAAGAAGGAGGCGCTGAAGGCCATCCACTACCTGGAAGATTCCTTCTGCGAGATGAATAGCATCCTGGCGCAGCAAGGGGAGCAGGCGGCCCGCGTGAAGCAGCGGCTGAGGGAGGAGGAGGACCGGGGCATCGTGCGCAACAAGGTCCTCACCTTCCTGCTGCCTCGTGAGAAGCAGCTCCGGGAGCACTGCAAGTGGCTGGAGTACATGCTGCTGGGCAGGGGCCGCTACACGCTGGGTGCTCTCAGGAAGAGCCTGGTGGACTGAGCCGCCTGGGCCACAGCAAAGATTGTCACATGGAAGATTTTTTTTTTTTTTAAATGGAAGGACAAACCTAAGTCCCCACCCACTTTCTTCTTTTTCCCCCATTCCCTTTGCTTTCCTTCTACCAAGACAATACCTTGCTGAGGGGTTAAAAAGACCTTGGTTTTCAGACCCCCCCCCCCCCCCCGCCCCGTGACTTGCACCTGGAACTGTTTTCTGTTGGTAATGGTGACATCGTTTTGGATGTACAGCCTTTTTTTCTTGTATATTCTTAAACTGATTGTGTTGAACAGATATTTACCTTTCTTGGAATGACTCAAAGCTCTCATGACTTGTTTCTTAATGTCTGGTCTCCCCAGAGGGGTCGGGTCCTGTGTCCAGGCCCTGAGATGTTCCCCAGCTTGCTCTGCGTTTGTAATTCTTGTCCTCGCCTGTTGGCTTTTCCTGTCTTCTTTCACTTTTCTCTGCCTTTGCCCACCTCTGCTGCCCTCCATTTAGCCTGCAGACTGGCCCATCAGATGGACAGAGCTCGTTAGGACCCTGATGGGCGGAACTCTCCCGGCGGTAGGGCGCTGATGAGGCGACACCCGTAAGATGGCACTAGACGATAGTATGCCCATTTCCGCGTCTGACTCACGGAGCAGGAATTCTAACTTTGCCCAGATATTTATCAGCCAGTGCACAGACCCTCCACACGACTCGCCTCCACCGGCCCTCGCAGGGCACAGCGTCACACCAACGCAGGAAGTCAAGTTCTGTACCCCGGATCTCCATGCTGATAAGTCGCGGGAGTGGGCTTCGAGTGCAGGTCACCTGTGCTCACTCATCATCCTGCTCACCCCCTCTCTGACTTGGGAACCACATCAGTCTGGTCAAGGACCTGTCGTGGAGGAACGAGATTGTCACCTGGGTGACTGGGAGTTCATCATCTGTCCCTGTGCCTTTAATTTCCAGTTAGCCTTCTGTTTCCTTTCTGTCCTTTCTCTGGACGCCCCCACCCCCAAATGCTGCCGTGCAGCAGAACTGAGCGGCCTGGGAGGCCAGAGCCTTAGCAGAGTCGGCCTCTGTCTCTCCAGCCCAGGACCTACAGCTCGTCCATGCCCTCTGGCCTTTGAACTCAGCCTCAGCCCCCTCCTCTTTCTTTCACAGACTCTCCAAATAAAATGAAAACATCTGGAACTTGGGTTCAACTTCACAAAAGGCCCCCGTGAGCCATGGTTAATTTCAATATCCATCCATCAAGCAGCTACCCCAGAAGGGCTGCGTCCCCGACTCTCAATTTAGGTCATTTCTACCCCAGAGGGCTTAGCTGAAGTGATAGTAATAGTCGTACCAGCAACGTTCACCTTGCTACTAATACCATGGCTTAGAGTCACCAAGAATATCACGTATTCCAGACCCCACGCATGACCCTTTGTTGGTACCTACTATTAAAAACTTTTAAGATTCTGAGGAAACTAAGGCTCAGAGAAGCTAAATAAGTTGCCCAAGGTTACACGGGTGGGTGGGGTTGGGATTTGAACCTAGTAATGTCTAGCTTTAGAGACCCTGCTCTTCACTAATATGTAGTATTTTTTGGAAGTTGTCTCATAAATACATCTGGACAAATACACAGGACAAATTGTTGAGCGAGCTCTTGGAGAAAGGATTGTTTGATGGAGGAGATACTCAAACCTCGGAGGGCGTGTGTGTGTGTGTGTGTGTGTGTGTGATGTGTTTAATGTATCGGAGAAGGAGAACTTTGCTTTCTAATAAGAGGTTTAACAAATATCCACTGTCCATGCAGAGGTGAAGGATCTAATGTGAATTCATATGGAAGACTTGAGGAACCTTCAGGTTCAGCCCTCTGCAACTGCCCAAGAGTTAAGTTCCTGGGAACAGGAGAAGTCGTCAAGGGATCCCCATCCGTCAGACTACATTTGGAGTCATCTGTGTTTAGTTCTGATCCAACAGTTTAAGAGGGTCCTAGACAGCCGGGAGTGTGCGCAGAGGTTGGGAGAGACCAGGGAATCTGAGGGAAGGGCAATGCTGGAAGACCTGGGGAGTGGGCAGGAGACATTTTGAAGGGAGATCCTTCCAAACACTGGAAGGGACGGATTGTCTTTTGGGGTGTGATGGGGCTAATGTCATCCCTCTTCTTCCTGCTTGCGTAAGGACCCAGTCAAGGGATAAACACAAGAGCCAGGCAAAATGGAGACAAAATATCACCTTTCTAGCTGAAAGAGCTGCCTGAGATTGGGGTTTAGGGTCTGTCAGTCACCCGGACCGGCAGAGACCTTGTCCTTGAATCTGACCTTGTCTCCAGGCACAGTGCAGGCAGTGGTGGACAGCTGCAGGCTTCTGTGGAAGTGTGGAGTCATCTGGCTGTAGAGGGACAGCTTGGGAGAGAGGAAAGGAGTATGCCAGGTGAGTGCAGATCTGACTCCAAACCCACCAATCAGAAGGTCCCTCCCCTTCCCTGGAGAGGAGTAGGTGGGGGCGGGGGGGGGCGAGGAGAGGCAGCGGCTTGAATGCAGGTCCCTCCATCATAAAAGAGGAAGGGGAAATAAGAGCTCACCCTCAGCCAAGAGAAAAAGGGTTAGATGAGCTGATTCAACAGGGCAGCCCTAGTGACAAAGGACAGGTGCTTGCAGGAGGCAGACCTCAGCCCCATGTAAGAAACAAAAATGGCATTGGATGCCTATTACATCTGGGGGCCCCAGATGGGTTGCCTTAGCAGATTTGGGATGAGAACATCTTAGAAAACCATACACATTTCAAAGACTCCTAGGTGATACCCTCTAAACCCTTGCAATATACTGTCTGATGGGAGTATCTTCGTTTCCCTGGGGCCTTGGTCTACACCAGATAGTTAATGCTAACAATGTGATTTATGGTGAGGTCCCTGGGTCATGCTATATCAGTTTGACCTCTGGAGGAGCTGCAGACTGAATAACTAAGGTCAGCCACGCAGGCACTCCATGCCTATGTGATAAAACACCTATAAAAACCCCGGACACCAGTACTCAGAGGAGCTGCTCTGGTTGACAATATTTAACACATTGCTGGGAAGTTAAGTGTCATCCATACAAACAGTGGGAGAGGGCAACCAGAAGCGGGCCTTGTCTCTCCTTGACTGTCCTATGTACCTTTCCTGACCTTAATCTGGGTCCTCCAGCTGTCGTAGACTGTAACCACCAGCACGACAGCTTTTCTTAGCTCTGCAACTTTTAGCAAGTCGTAGACCCTGCAGTTACTCTTGGGACCCACAACACAGAGTCAGATGCATTTGACCTGTGCTAAGGGGTTGTCCTCACAATAGCTATGTGAGTTAGGCACTGTTACCCCCAGGACAGAAGATGAAATCAGGACACAGAGAGGTTAAGTTACTTGTCTAGATGTCCCTAGTGAAGATTCCAGAGTGCTCTCTTGACCACCACCCCACTCCAAAGGAAGGAACTTGGAGTAATGGGGTGTTTCCCCTTTCCTGGAAGGTCCTTTAGTGGGTGGCCCCATGGCCCTCCAGCTCCAGGTGAATCCTGACCAGGTAGTGCTGGAGGAAGGGCCTGGAGGCTTATGGATTTCCTGTCTTGTGGGGCTCAGGTGCACATCTGTCCAGGTTGGGTTAGGTGTCCTATCTAGAGACTAGGCAATAGTCTACGTGTCCTCTCACAGTCTTCTCTGCTACAGGGTTGAAAACCTTATAATTTATTGAGAGCTTTTGTTCTAAGCCACAGGATACCCATGACACTGACTTTATAAAGAAGTGGGTTTTTTTTCCTCCCCATCTAACAAGGCATCCAAAGTGAATGTCTGATTCAGTGACTCAATAATGACGGTGCTGTGGGTTGCATTTCTCTCTTTCCTATCCCCCTTGTCTCAGGACCACATGATGGCTACAAAAGCTTCCAAATTGTGCTGCTGTTCCACCACTGCCAGAGAAGGAAAGCAGTGGCAGACCTTTCTTTGAAAGCCATTTTTTTTTTTTTTTTTTTTTTTTTATCAGAGAGGAAACTCCTTTCTAGAAGTTTTCCAACAGTTTTACGTTTGACACTTCTTCAGCCAGACCCGGGTTGCTCACCCACCCTAAACCAATTATGAGCGATAAGGGAAGCAATTGTCACAACTCAGCTCCAGGGTCTGGACACTTCAGTTACCCATTGTCTGAACAAAATCAAGTTCCATTAATGAAGCTGGCTGTTAGGTGGTGACCAGCCCTGCTGCCATCGCTCAGTCCTACATTCCCCACTTAGTTGATACTAAGGGCCCAGAAGATGAGACCTCTGTGTGCTGGACAGAGCTGTGCAGTGTAGTGGGTTGGGGGTTGGTGCAGAGGGACCTCAAGGCCTTCGCTTGCTCCACCCTCATCTGCCTGATACTCAGCCTTTGTCCTTGAAGACAGAGGCTTGAGATGACCCAAAGGACGCCAGGGAAATTTAAAAACCCCTCAGTGCTTAAAATAGGCAGCTGCTCCGAAAGATGCAATTCACACATGTCTGCCATCCCCATCCACAGTGACCAACCTGTCCTGGTTTAACTTTAAAAACGAAAGTCCCACTGGGTGTGGGAGGCAGGAGGATCGCAGGTTCAAATCCAGCCTCAGCAAGTTAGCAAGGCCCTAAGCAACTTGGTGAGACCCTGTTTCAAAATAAAAAATAAAAAGGACTGGGGATGTGGGTCCGTGGTTAAGCACGCCTGGGTTCAATCCTTGGTACCAAAAAACAAAAGAACAACAACAAAAACTGGCTGGTTGAAGTGGCACACGCCTGTAATTCCAGAAGTTTGGGAGGCTGAGGTAGGATGATTGCGAGTTCAAAGCCAGCCTCAGCAACAGCGAGGTGCTAGGCAACTCAGTGAGACCCTGTCTCTAAATAAAATTCAAAATAAGGCTGGGGATGTGGCTCAGTGGCCAAGTGCCTCTGAGTTCAATCCCTGGTAACCCCCACTACCACCAAAAAAAAAAAAAAAATTCTAAAACTGAAAGTCTGACATGCTAGGAACGTCTCAGTCCTAGGCAAAATGGTATGGTGGTCATCTTGCATTAGACAAAAGACACTTTGGGATGATCCAGGTGAGGCTGTGGGTGAGGCACATCACAAGAGGTCAGGGCAGGAAACAAAGATGGTGGTGGCCGTCTGCCAGTCAAGTGCATTTTTTTTTTCTCTTTTTGGCAATGCCGGGCACCAACTCCGGGCCTTGTGCATAAACACTCTACCATGGAACCACACCCCCAGCCCTGGATGATGGAGCTTTGCATATTTTCAAGCACATGCAGTGAGCTGCCCACGCTGTGGCAGGAAGCACTTGTCCTTCTCCATTGACTCTCGGATCCTTGTCTGCAAACTCAGGTTGGCAAGGAGGTTTGAGAGCAAGGCTTTTTTAAAAAACAAAAACCAACAAACAAAACATGGGGTCTCCCTATGTTGCTCAGGCTGTCTCTGAACTTGCCATCCTTCTGTTTCAGTCTCCTGAATAGTTGGGATTATGGGCATATGCCACCATGCCCTGGCTGATCTGTTTTTATTTTATTTGAATTTATTCTTTATTGTGGTGCTGAGCCTTGCACATGTTAGGAAGTGCTACACCCCTGAGCTCTACCTCCAGTCCTATTTTGATTTTAGATGGAGTCTTGCTAAGTTGCCCAGGCTGGTCTCAAAATCTTGGGCTCAAGTGATTCTCCTACCTTAGCCTCCCGAGTAGCTGGGACTACACGTGGGCACCACCGTGCCTGGCTGAGGGACAGGCTTTTCCTGAGCAACTTTTGATATCCTTCTGGGAACCACTGGGGTTCCTGATTAGGTCACACCTTGCAGCTAAGACCTAGTCCTGAAGGACAGAAGAGATTCACAGTAGCCAAAAAAGCCAGGGAGAGAAAGGTATTTTTGCAGCTTTGGAAGAGGTACGTTCCTCACTCCAACCCTTCTCCTCCCCACTGTGAACAATGAAGTTGAGCAGCCCAACTGCTCACTTGCTCTGAAATTCTAAGACAAATAGAAGACAAAATAACAGATGGGTTTCTCTCTGCTGATAGCCACAGTTCTCCAAGGTTTCCTCCAAGCTGTGATACTCTGCTTGCCCCTCCTGAGCATTCCCAGCAGTGAGAGGGCTGCTGAGACTTTAGTGCACGGTTCCATCTTGCAAAACCCACAGCCGCTAAGGGAACCCTCCCTGAGACCGGAGTCCTGTGTCTGCTGCAAGCTGGGATGCTTGGGTGAGCAGAATGATGGCTGGGCGGGGGGGCAGGGAAGACAAGCATGGTGCTTGGCTTGGGGAGGTAAGGAACCCCAGCTGTCACAGCACGGGTTGTCTTATCTTTACTACTTAATTGATACCCAGGTCCAGGAGGAGGAGAGCTCTGGGGGAGAAGTGTGGCTGGGCAGCGTTGTGTAGTATGGGGATAGGAAGCAGAGGCTTGGATCTGGAGCTGGCTTCATTGTACAGCAGAACTCTGCTTCCTGATCAGATCCAATCCATTTAGTGACCCCCAGAGTGCTAAGAACAGCAAGCCTGGGCATCACACCTGACACTCACCAGGTGTCAGGCTAGGTGGCTTTCCCTGGGTTCAGATTTATTGGGTGTGATTTACATAGGAGACTCAGCAACTCTTTCCAATGTCAGAGAGGAGAAGGCACAAAAAAGACTCAGGAGTGTTTGGCCATCTCCCCTCCTCTTCGCCTCCTGTCTACTTCAAAAGTGAATGTGGTTCGGGCTGGGGATGTGGCTCAAGCGGTAGCGCGCTCGCCTGGCATGCGTGCGGCCCGGGTTCGATCCTCAGCACCACATACCAACAAAGATGTTGTGTCTGCTGAGAACTAAAAAATAAATATTAAAAAAAAAATTCTCTCTCCCCTATCTCACTCTCTCTTTAAAAAAAAAAAAAGTGAATGTGGTTCAAGTTGGTGCCCGGCAAGGAGTAGGTGCTCAGGAAATATTTGTTGCATGGAATAGAAAGTGGCTGCATCTTCCTGGCCTGTTGGTACCAGTGGTATTTATAAATGCAAACTTTGAGAATGACTTCGGGTCATTTAACTGGAGTAGAAGTCTCTGAGGCCACATTTAATGACAGAGTATGGAGCTTCCGGTCAGAGGTCCTGAGTTCACATCACGACTTTGAAGTTTCTTAGATACCCATGTAAGATGTGGCCCTTCATCAAGCATTCTTTACTTCTGTCATCCAGAGACTTCTGATTTTTTCATTTGCAAAATGGGATTAGGGGAGTCCGTACCCCAGGCTTGTTTAAGAGTTAGTTGAGATGAGGCACAGATGCAAGTGACAAAAGAAAAGGCGTTAATTTATAAGATATATCAGTCTTTCACGCCCAATCATCTGGGAGGGTCAGCCCAATTTCTGGGATTTTTGGATACAGAACTAAAAAAGGGAGGTTGAGGGTCTTGCTTCAGAAAAGGCTGAGGCTTATTAGTGGGGAAGAAAAAATAGTCACAAGTGGAAAGAAACAGGGAGAAATAAGAAAGAAAACCCTGGAAGGCTCAGGTTTTCAAAGAGAAGTCTTTTCAGTGTGCAGTGGAGACTGAGCCCCGAGGATGAAGCTATGCAGAGTTGGCCTGGGAGAGCGGGGTGATCCGGTGGATTGGAGAAAGGTGTTAGGAAGTGACAGGCGTGAGAGCTAAAAGGACCAAACTCTCAGAAGGAAACAGGAGTAAACCTTAGGCACTAAAGGAACAAGCAAGAAAAGAAAAAAGCAGGTAAATCGGACTTCAAGATGAAAAGCTTTTGTAGAACTAAAATTGGCATACACAGTGGTACCTGCATACCGATGTTTACAGCAGGCAATTCCCAACAGCCAAGTTATGGAACCAGCCTAGGTGTTCATCAACAGACCAACGGATAAAGAAAATGTGGTGTATATGTACAATGGGGTTTTACTTAGTCATAAAGAAGAATGAAATTATGTCATTTTCTGATAGATGGATAGAACTGGAGAACATTATGCTAAGTGAAATAAACCAGATTCAGAAAAATCAAGGGTCACATGTTTTCTCTCATATGTGGGAGAGAGAGAGAAAGGAGGAGGAGGAGGAGGAGGAGGAGGAGGAGGAGGAGGAGGAGGAGGAGGAAGAGGAGGAAGAAACTCACAAAAATAGAAGGGAGACCTATAAAGTAGAGGAAAGGGATTACAGAAAGGGAGGAGGAGAGGGTAAGGGGAAGAGAAGGACTGGGGAACAAAACCTACCAAATTATGCAGAGTCCATGTACCACAATGAGTCTCGCTCTTATATATGCACTAGTTAAAATAATAATAATACTAACACTAGAGGAGAGATCAGTAGAGTAGCGCAAGCATTGGGAGAGGGAGGAGGAGAGGGAAAGAAGGAGTAGAGGGGAATGAGATGGTTCAAATTATGTAATGTGTGTGAATAAATATGGCATAAGGAATCCAACTACTGTGTGTAATTGTAGGACGCCACAAAAATAATGGAAGGACAGAATAAAAGAGATTTAAGAATTCTGTCATGCAAATGATGCCATCAAGAAAAAAACGAAAAGGGTCTAGGATTGTGGCTCAAATGGTAGAGCACTTGCCTGGCATGTGTGAGGCCCTGGGTTCGATCCTCAGCACCACATAAAAATAAATAAATAAATAAATAATCCATTGACAACTAAAAAAAAAAAAAAAGAAGAAATAAAAAGATAACCCACGGAATGGAAAGATATACTTATAAGTCAAATGTCTGATAAGGGACTTGTATCCAAAATATACCAAGAATTTTACAACTTCATAATAAAAAGACAATTCAATTAAAAAGCTGGCAAAGGATCGGAAGAGAGATGTCTCCCAAGAAAGTAGGCAAATGATCAAAAAGCACAGACACAAAACAAATGCTCAGCAGCCTTGGTTACTGGGGTAATGCATTTGGGTTACCGTTTTACATCCACTAATATTGCTATTGCCAGACACAGACAATAACAAGTGTGGGTGAAGATGTGGGAAACTTGAACCTTCACACATTGCTGATGGCAATGCAAAATGGGGTAGGCAAGCACTTTGGAAAATAGTTGGCAGTTTCTCAACATGTTAACAACACGTTACCAGATGACCCAGATCAATGAAAACATATGTTCACGTAAAAACTTGAACACCAAGGTTCATAGTGTCATCATTTACAACAGCCTAAAAGTGGAAACAACTCAAATGCCCATCAACTGATGTGATAAGCAAAACGTGGTATGTTCATACAATAAATGTTATTTGGCAATAAAAAGAATAAAGTACCGGCACATGCTCTATCAAGGATGAACCGTGAGAACATGATGCTAAGTAAAAGGAGCATGGGCGTGGTGGTGCATGCCTGTAATCCCAACAGCTTGGGAGGCTGAGGCAAGAGAATCACAAGTTCAAAACCAGCCTCGGCAAAAGCGAGGTGCTAAGCAACTCAGTGAGACCCTGTCTCTAAATAAAATACAAAATAGGGCTGGGGATGTGGCTCAGTGGTTGAGTGCTCCTGAGTTCAATTCCTGGTACCAAAAAAAAAAAAAAAAAGACCACATATTTATTACAATCCCATATGTATGAAATGTCTAAAATAGATAGACACAGTGGAGAACTCGAAAGGGGGATCTATAAACACAGAGGAGAGTTGTAGTAGCTTGGGGCTGTGTGATGGCAGAGGAAGAGGGACTGCTAAGAGTATGAGGTTTCTTTTTAGAGAGGTAAATATATTCTAAAATTATTGAGCACTTTATATAAGTGAATCATATGATATATAAATTACATTTCAACACAACTGTTCAAAAATAAGGTGTGGGGCTGGGGATCTAGCTCAGTTGGTAGAGTACTTGCCTCACATGCACAAAGCCCTGGGTTTAATAATCTCCAGCATCACAAACAAACAAACAAACAAGAAAAAAAAATAAGGTGTAAGTTCCTATGCGCAGTGGGAAAATAGAAATGAAGCTATGATTTATTATAGAAGCTCCTTTTAATATTGAGAGATTTAAATAAAGACTGGGATTCTTTTAAGTTGTTTTTAGTTTGTGGACAAAATTCTGGAGCCACAAGGATTCCAGAAATTATTTAAGTTATACAGGTAAAACTGCCCGATTCAGAGACTGGCACAGGACTGGAATGTCATAAATGATAATTGGATCGAAACTGCAGACCAAAGGCCCTGATTGTCCTCCACCATCTCCAAGCAGTCTCAGGAGCCTGACAGTGTGTGTCAGACATTCTTTGTCCTGTGGGCTAGACTCTGATTCTCTGGGGACACAGGAGATGGAATCGCAGGAGAGAGTCGAGCCCTGAGCCTCCCTCCTGGCCTGCCAGGGATCTCTGGTGGAGTAAAATGGAAGCATCACCATCCGCTGGCCCACCGTGCTGGTGACAGCTGTCACCAGACCAGGAGGCAGTCAAAAGGCCTCAAGCTTTCCAGGGGTACTGTCTCTGGGGTGTCCTCCAAAGTGTGCGAGGTCTTTGTTGACTTCTGGCCCACCTGTACCTTTCCGTTCGAGTTCCCCTCCACAGCAGGAGAGGGGAGTGGACAGACAGACTGGAGGAATTCAGACGCCAGCTCGGCTACTCAGTTTCTGTCCGGCACAGGGATGCGACTTTACCCTCTGCCGCGCTGTCCGGCAGCACTCTCTCTGTGGTGAGGGGAAATGCTCTGTCATTCTGTGCTATCAATATGGTCACCATTAGCCGTGTGGGCCTGTTGAGCATTTGAAACACGGCTAGTGGGATTTAGGAACTGGGTTTTAAATTTTTATGTAATTTTAATTAGCCATCTGTGGCCAGTGGCTACAACCTCAGAGTCTCGATTTTTCCCTATATCCCTCGTGAGGTTAATGACACTCCCTGTGTCCATCCGGGGAAAAAAGAACGCAGGGATAGCAGCACTGAGGTTATTAATTACACTTTGGTTTCCCAACACAAGAAGACAGGCCGTGTTCCCTGCCTCAGGGACCCTGGTTTGCTGGGTCCCAAACAGATGTTGCCATAAACCTAGAAGGAAACTTGGCAGTTGTGCTTAGAAGCCTAGATCATCGTGAGGAATCATGCTGGATCCACCCAGCGTGTAAGGGAAGAGAAGCAAGTGGTTCCATGGGCAGGAGGAAGAAGAGGCAGGGAAGCCAGACCAGGCCCCCAATCTTCCGGTCCATCCTGTGGGCTGGGCTGTCTGTGTGGGAACAGGGTAGGCTTTTTTTCTCTGGCGAAGGCAGGTTGAGTCACTGTCTCTGTCTATCTCTGTCTCCCTCTCTCTCTCTCTCTCTTCATTGAAGTCATACCAATAAGCACACCAGGAGGATTTCTTTAAGAGACAGCCATCCTGTTGTCAATTAGAAAGGCCACGGAGCCAGAGCTCATGGGGGCTGAGGATTAAAGCCAGGGACTGTGTTCTTGAGCCAGAATTAGGAACCAAAGGGCAGATTACAGAGTCTGAAGGTCACAGTTTGGTGGTGATAACCTCTCAAAATAACACCTTTGGAGCAAGCAGAAGAGTTTCTGTGGTTCCCCTTTGGGGGTGGGCAGGGTGGAAAGTCTGACCTGCACCTAGTGACCTTGACCTCCAGACATCCATTCTTACGGGAAAGGTTCTCAGAGGAGCTCTGAAAATCTGGAGTAAGACAGCTATCTGGGCAACCAGGAAGGCAGATTTTTATCCCTGAGACTCAGAGCAAAAGACACAGGTTCCAGAGTCCTTGGCTTGTCTGTCACTCTCCTAGATGGTTATTGCTTCAGGAGGGGTATGGCCCCATTTCTGAGCTTGACAGTTCTGGAGAAGTCAAACACGTCTCAACTAAATAAGTTAGATCTCTCCAGGGCAGATCAATATTTAATGTGGGGCTTAAAAAGACTGACTCAGGAAATGAGTTTAAAAGTAGAGAATTTGCCTTAGGTAGCAATTTCTGAAATACAGTGGTATCAGGGGACAGATTATTCAAACCCAAGCCATGGATGATATAAAAACAGTTGAACAAACCAAGTTCGGCTTCCTGTGCATCAGTGATTCCGAAGCCTTGGGTTTTCTGCGTGCCACTCACAGCCGACTAGCGCCAAGTCAGAGGAGGAGCTCAGAGAGCATCTACTCAAGGGAAGGCTCATAACTGCCCAGCTGCCTGACGCCCTCACCTGGGGCAGACATCACTAATCAATCCCAGCACTCTTTCCTTTTAGTCATATGCAGTTTCAACTCTAGGCAGCTACAGTCTTTTAGTGACAGTGGCACTTGATATGACATATTTTTCTTACTGAGACCAATTCCTCATTTGGCAAAGGAGAATCTCAAGGTCACACAGTGAATTAGTGGCTGATACAGGACCAGGGCTCAGTCTTCTTGTTCCTAAGACAGACTTTTTTATTTCTACCCAGGAATGCATTAGAGGTTGGGTTCCATCAGGGACCTTTTGCTGACATTGCTGTGAGCAACACAAGGCTTTCTCTGAATGACATTGAATATTTTGTTCTAGAGATAAAATTATGACATTTCAGAGCTAGTAAGCAAATTAGAGATCATCTAGTTCTATTCTCTCCATCATGGGGAAATTAAAACTCAGGTCAAGGGACTTGCTTGGGGACATGTAACTAGTTGCTCTTTTCTCTATATTAACAATATCCAGGGCTGACTCAGTGGCAGAGTGCTTGCTTCATCACATGTGTGAGGCACTGGGTTCAACTCTTAGCATTGCCTATAAATAAAAAAAAATTATAAATAAAGGTCCATTGGCAACTAAAAAAATATTTAAATACACACACACACATATATGCACACACAAAACACAACATACATCCCATTCTTAGAGCTTTAATTTGGAGGTAGACAAGTCAAATTTTTAGAAAAATCTCATCTCAGTAATTTAGACTCCTAAAAGGCATATATTTAAGAAACACAGCATCTATTTTAAAATATATTTTGATGCTTCTGATACACCTTCAGATTTATCTTTTTGATTATATTTTGGTTTGGTTGATGCAGAAAAAATGGGTTTTTATGCCTTAAACAAATAATAACTGGGAATCTAGATTTGTGCTAGTCTACAGAGGATTGACAGCTTTTGTTTCTATTTTTGTTTTTCTTACGGGGGATGAACCCTGAGGCTCTTCACCACTGATCCACGTGCCCAACGCTTATTTGTTTTTGAGACAGGGTCTTGCAAAGTTTCTGAGGGTCTTGCTAAGTGGCACAGGCTGGCTTTGAACTTGTGTATCCTCCTGCCTCAGCCTCCTGAATAGCTGGGATATCACCAGAAGGATCCACCATGCCCAGCAGTGGGTCAGTTTTATGTCGAAATCTTTCTAATGACTTTGGAGTGAGCAGAAAATGATAGTTTCTAAGGCAGAAAAGAATTGTTCTCTTTCTGGAGTGGAGGGGGCAGGTAAGTGGGTTTCTAATCCTAGGTTAAGACCATTTCTGTGGCCTCTATTTCCCCAACGATAAAATGACAATAATGTACTTGTCTTCAGGACCTCCCAGCAGATTGTGAAGGTCAAGTGGAATCAGGTTTGTGAAGGAGTTTTGAAAAGTAGGGGATTCCAGAGCCAGCAGGTGGAGGGGGGTGGTTCTTAGGAGGAGGGGTGTGGGAAGGAGGGGGAGGTAGACGCTGCTTTGGGCCGGAACGCCGGCAAGAATTCCCATGCCCTCATTACACTGAGTGCTCCTGTCAGATTTAAACCAGCCCGTTTTACAGTTTGAGACGTGGCGATATTTTAGAAATGGCAACCCAAAGGAAGGCCACATTTTAAAAAGGTCTCTTTCCTGAATTTGCCACCGGGTATTATTTTTATGCTACTGTTCTGTTATCCAACTTCAAAATATAGATCATATTTGTGTTGCCTCTGCTAAGCATATATTTTTATTTTATTGCTTACCATGGGGGTGACATTTGGTTATTGAATGTCTAGAGAATTGGACCCGGTTGTTGGTTTGGTGTTTTTTTGTTTTTTTTTTTTTATTTTTTTATTCTTCCTTTCGTAAGTGCTCTCTCTGATGTATTAATCTTTACAAAAGGAATGAGACAGGGACACATGAGCCTTCGCACTCACACACACACACTAATCACATTGCCATTTTATCTCACTTTGCGGGTGTGTGGCTACATTTATAAGAGCCGACAGATCTGAAATAGGTGGTCTGAACTGATTCAGGTGGGGAGCAATGATGCCCGCAGCCTTCTGGGGAATCGGCCCAGAGAGGGAGCGAGGGAGGGAGGGAGGGAGAGCCTTTTGTCTTCTCATGGTGAAGGACACGCCAGGCAGGGAGCAAGGAGGGAGCTATTGTAAGTCTGTGCTAGAAGGGACCCAGGGGATGTATTTATAAGTCTATAAAAATATAGACATATGTTTTATAGATATTTTATATCTTAGATATCCATATATCTATATAGCATCTCACAAATTCCTGATCCCGGGCTCCATAAATGGTGATTGGATTAAGGAAAAAAAGGATAGTTATATAAGCCATTGCTGGAGGTTGTACAACGCAGGGTGCGTCACGTGCACTTTCTCTACCACTCCCAGCAATCCCTCCAAGTGATTTCATTATATCTATTCTTAAATGAAAGGAAGCTGGGTTTTTCAAAAAAGTTAAACATAGGATTGTTCTATGACCCAGCGATTCTTCTCCTTTTTTGGGTATAGAACGGAAGGAACTGAAAACAGGTACTGAAATAGCTGCTATGACAGCACTATTCACAAGAACCAAGAGGGGGGGAAACGTTCCTCACATCCTACACTGGTGAACAGAGACACAAACTAGGGCAGTTGCATGCAAAGGAATATTATTCAGCTGTAATAAGGAATGAAGTGTAGACACACGCTACAACCTCTGCTGGACCTTGAAAACCCTATGTTAAATCAAAGAATCCAGACACAAACGGTCACATATTCTCCGTTTACATGAAATAGCCAGAATAGGTAAATCCAAAAAAGCAGATTGAAGGTTGGCCAGAAGGGGCTGTAGGGTGGGAAGGGAAGTTGCCAGGTAACAACTTCATGGTAGAGAGCTTTATTTTGTGGGGGAATAAAAGTTTTGGAACTGGAGACAGGTGGTGATTGGGTAACAATGTGGAAATACCACTGAGCTGTTCATTTTAAAATGGTTCATTTGATGTTATGTGCAATTCACCTTAATTTTTTTTTAAAGGACATTGAACTTAGAGGATATATGGCAGGTAGTTAAATTGAGAATCTGAATTACTAGGGACCATGTGGAGCAGAGCCTGGGTGGCATAGCCAAGGCCTTCCCAGATCGGCTCACCCCAGCCAGTCTGCCACCAGGGAGCTCCGCCAAGATCAGCCAGGCCTGGCTCACCAGAACCATCCAGAACAGAAGAGGGAATCACTGGGTGCTGTTTTAAGCCATTAAGTTTTGAAGTGGCTTATTTGGAAGTAATAGCTAACTGAGGCAGAGAGGTTGAACAATGTGCCCGAAGCCTCACATTGAGTAAGAAAAGGTTGAGCAGGTCCCAAAGTCCAGTTCTAAGGCACTGTTCCACTTCGTGGTCACCTTCATTTTACAAGCCAGAGAGATGAGAGGCAGAAGGTTGAGGGTGATTGTAGAAAGACTGGGGGGAAAGCGTTGTGCGTGTGTTCTCTTTCTCTGTCCTTGGTAATGAAGGAATGTCACCTGCAAACCCTCCCAGACCTCCCCCCATGTCCCAGCATGAGATCATGGAAAGACGATGAGATGCTGGTGTGGGTTTTCAATTTGTGCTTCAAGTGGAATCTCTGTAGCTTTCCTCCGTGTTTGGCAGGGCTGCTATGGGCAGTGCCTCCGTGGTAGAAAGATAAGAAAAATAACTTACGGAGGTACTATTCTTCTCTCCTAAAATGTCTGCTTTGCCCAGACATTAGTATGACTCTTTCAAAGCTTTCAATTCTGCAAAGCAGAGAGTTGCTAGGGTAATAGTTGCCCTAACAGCTATGGGAGCAGAGTCCTGGGAAGAACGTGAAACTCACGTGGGCTACATGGTTTAGTGCACCAGGATCCAAAATCTTTAGTGTGGTGCTCTTCCGTACACACCTCTCATTCAAATCCTGAAATTTCCAGCCTGCTCCACCCCCTACCAAAAATGTTCCTTCTTGTGGGAAAAAAAAAAAAGCCAAGCTGATCCATATATTAAAAGTGCTGGAGGTGATAGGGAGAGGAGAGGGGAGAAATTCATGGGCTGGGGGGCCAAGGAGTTTTGTTTTGTTTTGGTGCTGGGGATTGAACTCAGGGCCCCTTGACCACTGAGCCACATCCCCAGCCCTATTTTGCATTTTATTTAGAGACAGAGTCTCACTAAGTTGCTTAGGGCCTCACTTTTGCTGAGGCTGGCTTTGAACTTGCGATCCTCCTGCCTCAGCCTCATGAGCTGCTGGAATTATAGGGGCAAACCACCATGCCTGGCTAGGAGGGGATTTTTTTAAGGGGCTAAGGAGAGTCACACCCAACTGCAGGAAGCAGATAGGACAATGGTTGAGATTTTAATAAGTGCTGCTGGAATCCAAGGATCTGCATCGACTGATGCTAAGAGAAAGGCATGGCATTGCACTGAGCTTCTGGATCAGGATAGTGTTCTGAGACAGCCACGTGGCTCCAGATTTTGGAAGGGTTCCATTAGGCATGGAGCTGATCCCACGGTGAACTGGAGATGATAAGTGGGAATTGTATCCCCAGGTCATGTTCTGGCCACCATCCTGGCACCTGAGTGTGAGAAGAGTTAAAAATGTGAGGGGCTCCCCTCCCACTGCCTGCTTCTGGGCCTGGGGCTCTGCCCATTCACAGGGCTCTCTGTGTCTGAGTCTCATTGGCCTTCCTGAAGCTAAGTTCCTAGGTTTTTAGGGATTTCCGCAGCTGAGAAAACTGGCTTCGCCTTGGTGGGGGGCACTGTGCCCGGGTTTTCTCTCCTAATGATGGTTCCTATGTCACTGTCGGGATGGGATGCCCCTGGTCTCAGTCTGTGGTCTCATCCACATGGACAAAGTCTCCCACAGAGCCCAGACTGAGCCGAGAAGCCAGAGTGGGCACAAGAAGGACTTTCTCTTTCCCTCCTCGTGCCACATGTCACTTATCTCATATCTCATACCACCCAGACACCACCCCCAACCTCACAGCAGATCATATGCATGTTCCACCTCACGTATTACTGGCCACAGACATAGCATGTGCCACAAATCACACGCCATAGCACAGCACTCCTCACACACACACCGCACCACATATTAAGTACATGCCACGTCACCCACAGACCACACACTCTGTGCACCGCACACAAATCACCCTCTGTGTCCCACCTACAAGATACACCTGTAACACAATACGCACACGCACCACACCCCCATGCTCCACACCCATGTGTCACTCGATGCCATGTCCCCTGCTCACACCATCTGCTATGCACACTCACCCCCTCCCCCAGTTTCTTCTAACCAGAAAGGAAACTACAGGCATCTTTCTGATTAGCCTCATGTCACAAGACCCAGCGAGCAAGAGGGAAATGGTGGGGAGAGGGTGATGCATGCAAGCAACTGCATGCTTTTGACATTGGGCAGCCATCGGGTACGTGGAGCCCTTTACAAGCTGGAGCATTTGGGGGAAGCTTTTGTTTATTTTAGTCAAAATGACCTTTTCTCTTCTCTCAAAGCCACGGGTGCTGCCTTAAAGGGCTCACCAGGTGGTGGAGGTGACTGACAGGTAAACAGGTGACAAAGTCATTTCAGACACCTGGGGACTCAGTGCTCACCTGACACAAGCATCTGCTTGAAGAGACCTGATAGAGACCCAGAGGACATGCCTGCTCTGGGACTTGCAGCCCAGAGCTTCGGGGCCAGCACAGAAAGCTTGTGAACACAGAGAGATCAGCCTGCTAAGGGGGTACCACGTCATGGAAGTTGACACAGGAAGAGCAAGGTGGTGCTGGAAAGGTAGTCTCCGTGGTGGCTAAGGACTAGGTACGGAGGTCATAGTGCCCTGGGTCTTGACCCTGCCACCCAGTGGGGCTGGGCTTTGGGTTTTTACTTAATCTCCCTGGACTTCAGTTTCTCACCTGAGAAGAAAGACAATGATAATAACCTACAGTTAAGGATCGTACTGAGAACTAAATCTAAAAAGAGATGATCCCTGTGCCTGGTACATATCAATCATCAAGGGAGTTTGGGAGAACAACCTTGATGATCATAAGGTATAGCCCTTGGGGTCGACAGATGTTGGTGTAAGGTGTTCAGCTCTATCAAATCCACCTGCTTGCAGACATATACAGCCCTCGAAGGAAGCTTTCCTGGGCCATCTCACCTCCTGGCCAGAGACAACTTGTGTTGCCAGAGCACCTTGGCTCTCCTGCCTCTCGGCCTTTTAAATGTCCTGTTGCAATCTGCCATCTGCAGCCACCTGCTGTCATCAGACCATGAACCCTTTGGGAGAAGTTTCCGGGTTATTCTTATGTCTTAGTATCCCTGCACCTGGCAAGCTCTAGATGCGCAGGTAAGTTTATGCAGAGCTGGGTGAGCACTGGACGTCAGGCTCAGTTCTCTCTGGGGTCTTGTCCCCCTCTAGGGCTTGGACGCTCTCCTGGAGTGAGGGAGGGGTTGGGCTCCAGAGCTGGCTTGTGGGACCTGCTTGTGTCTGGGGCTATGGGATGCTGAGGAGCCTCTCCTGGCCAGTCCCAGAGGATAGGAGAATCTGAAACTGGTGAGGTGGCTAAGAGGATGGACGGTCAGAGGCCTCAGTCTCCCTGCTGAAGGTCAAGGTTGATCCGGTCACTTGCCCTGACCAATGTGTCCTTTTTCTCACTGGTGGCCAAAGACGGTGGCTGACGCTATTCTCTCTTGTCACCTAGGGGTCAAGAGATGGGTTGGTGACAGCTTTGGCAACTGTCATTGTTGTCAAGATGGGTAAGTCCCTTCCTTCTCTGGTGAACCATGGGGTGGGACTCAACGGTGTGAGATGCTGGGACTTTTTCAGGATCTGAGGACAAGTGCCACTCTCTGCATGGGACCCAAGCTTTGCCTCCATGGTGACACACACTACACGGTGGCGGGCAGAGTCTTCGCACCCCATTCCTACCTGATGGGGCAGGTGAACCCCTAAGGCTGCCCTCTCCCGTCCTGCCCTCCACTTCCCAAGATCTGCTCCATGGCCCCTTTGGCTGGGAAGGTTCTGCTCAGAAACTGACCGAGTTGTTTTTTTGGGCCCTGACCCTGAGAATGGAGCAGCCTTGGTTTGCAGCCCCTGGTGAGTTGAATCAGAGTGGAACGAATGCTCCATGGTGACTGTCTCCTCCTCCAAGGCTGGCAGTAATTTGCAGAGGCCACATCACAGTCCCAAGACCACAGGTTCAGGAAACCCTTCTTTCCCACCATTGTGACAACACCCCCAACTCTCCCCACCCTTGGGCATCTCCTGGTACTCCTTAGGGCACTCCTGTTTGGGGACAAAGAACCAGCACTTCCTTGGGTCCAGCCAAGCCCAGGGTGGCAGAAACAGGTGGCAGTCCTTCTCTTCTTCCAACAGAAGCAATCAAGTCATCAGCCCGACTTTCTAATTTTTTAAAAAATCAATTCCCTTGACAAATGGGTCTGTGAAGGATGGCAGGCCGCCCCGGGAATTCTGTTCTCCACGGAGGGCAACAGAAGGAGCTGGGTTCATAGAACTATAATGCACTATTTGAGCATATTTCCCGGTAACTGGACTCTGCAGTCAGGAGATTGCTGGTGCCCCCTGCCATTAAGGGAGCCGCTAACCCTTCACCAAGCACAGATGGGGCTGCTCCAGAGCCTCCTCTTGGGACCAGGAGCAGGTCTGTATGCTCGCTGAACAGAGGGTGTTTGGGGGAGGGAATTGAGACAGTCAGGAGCGGGCAGGAACCCCCACCCCCAGCGGCTGCATGACCAGCTTGTCTGGACATCGGTTTCCTTGCCTAGAAATGGATTTTGTAACCATTTTCCTTCTGGGTGGTGAGAAATATGAGCATCTAGCACAAAGAGGACACACAGTGGATGCCTCTAATACACAAGGCCTTTCTTTTTCTTTTCTTTTTTTTGGTAATGGGGATTGAACTCAGGGACACTCGAACACTGAGCCACATCCCCAGGCCTTTTTTTTTGTATTTTATTTAGGGACAGGGTCTTGCTGAGTTGCTTAGGGCCTCGCTTTTGCTGAGGCTGGCTTTGAACTTGCCATCCTCCTGCCTCAGCCTCCCGAGCCGCTGGGATGACAGGCCTGCACCACCACCATTGTGGCGGCTCATGCCAGGCCTTTCCATGAGCTTGGAGTGAGAGGGAGATTGGGAGCCGTCACTCCATCCGGACATGCACAGAACTGAACAAACTGAAACCAACAACTCTTCTTAGATGCATCCCAGAATTGAGGCCACAGGGAAAACTTCTATCTCCGAATTGAATAGACAGACAGGAAGATCCCAAGAATCACAGCCCACCAGTGGGAACCCCTGGAAGCCAGTGCTGGGGTGGGTAAACCTGAACGGCAATTTGTGAGTTGCTCTGGGCTCAGTGTGGACAAGCCCCAGAGGTTGGAGCTCCAAGGGACCCAATCAATAGACCTGGTTCTCACAGTGAATAGTGGAGAAATAGTCCCCAGTCCTCTGGCAAGGCAAACAGAGGAGGAGACATCTGAAATGCCCAGAACTTTCTGTTCCTGCCAAGACCTGTCCTTAGGGGAAACTAGTTCACCAGTCAAGCCTGGTGGGGTTTATCAGAGCCTCAACTACCAAGGTGAATGGAAATAACCAACTTCAGCCCAGCTAGCTTCCTGTGCCACTAAGGCACTGAAGACCTGAGAGGCTCTTGTGCAGTTCACAACCCGAGACACAGGTTCACTAAAAGGCTAAGCCCTAACCCTGGGACTATAGAGCGCCTCCTCTCCCAGCGCCTCCCTGAAGGCCTGTACCCATGGACTCAAGCCTACAGACTGCATGCTCCCTCCTCCTCATCATCCTGAAAGAGGGGTGGTCACCTGCATTGTCCAGATGAGGAAGCTGATTCTCCCAGGGGAGAAGGGGCCTGCCCAGGCTCCATTCATAGCTAAATGGGAGCCAGAACCCAGACTGCATCTTCTCACTCCTAGACCTAGAATGGACAAGGATGCTCTGTTCTTTCCGTCAGCACCATATTGGATCTCTCCTGCTCTGGAGGAGGAAATGCCTCCAGGTCATTCACAGCTGCTCACTCTCATCTGGTTCTGCAACAACTCCAGCGAGTTTGGGCCCTGCTATGGGAAAGGGGTCTCAAAGGCATGGCCCTGCTCCTCTGGGTCACACCTGCCCCAACTGATTGATGTCTTGTTCTAACCCCCTTGGTTCGTTCTGAATATCCAACTCAAGTCCTGGGCCAGGGGCTACAGAGATGCCTCAGCCAGTGCTCACTCCCTGCTCTCAGCACCTAGCAGGCCAGCCTGGGGGCAGATGTCAGGAGACGGCCCAGCCCCTGATGCTCACAGCTAACCCTGAGCCCCTGGATAGCATGCCCTTTGCTGAAGTCTTCCAGAAGCAATCTGTGCTCCTTGGCAGAGACAAATGGGTAGACTTCTAGGTTTCCTGCCTCTTTATCTGGAACAAGTAAGGAGTCTAAGGGGCCCAAGAGCACAGGATCTGATATTGGGCCATCTGGGTTCAAGTTCTGGTTTCTAGCTGTGTGACCTTGAACAAGCTCTCTATTCTCGGTTTTTCCTTATGAAAAGTGAGCATAAACTGGG
The DNA here is from genome assembly GCF_052094955.1 of Ictidomys tridecemlineatus. Classification (NCBI taxonomy): domain Eukaryota; kingdom Metazoa; phylum Chordata; class Mammalia; order Rodentia; family Sciuridae; genus Ictidomys; species Ictidomys tridecemlineatus. The sequence continues at coordinate 31,822,839 of NC_135479.1, read as the reverse complement.
CCAGGTAGCTTGAAATACCAGCTACTGAGGAGGCTGAGGCAGGAGGACCGGCCTCAGCAAATTAGTGAGACCCTATATCAAAATAAAAAATAAAAAAGGGCTGGGGATGTAGCTCAATGGTAGAGGGCCCGTGTGTTCAAGCTCCAGTATTTAAAAAAAGGGGGGGATAATAATTACAACCAATTCATAGCAGCTGCCCTGATTTAGCTCCCAGCAGAAGATGATTAGAAAGAAAACCTGTTATTTCTATAGGTGTTCCTTTCTGGGACATGTTTGAAGCGATGGGAAAGAGTCCACAAGAGCAAAACCCACCAACTTTCTGCTGGGTGACCTTGAGCTAGCCCCTGCCTGGCTGGCACAGGGGAGGAATGACCTCTTGCAAAGGCTGCTGTGCCCACCACAGGCCTGAGCGCCCTGGCAGGGCCTGAGAGAGCAGGGGAGCGGGCTGAGTCCTGGGGAGGCACCACCCTGCCACAGTCCAGGATAATATTGTTTGTGAGTTTGAAATTTCCTGACAGACAGGACGAGCCATCTGAAGCGAGAGTTTCATTTCCTTTGTCGTCCGACTCGGCCTCGGCCGTCTCCCGGGGAAGGCGCGCGAGTAACAAGCTATAATTAAAGCCTCCGCCGAAGTCCTGGCTGGAGGACAGTCTTGTGGTCAGGCGCGCTGGCGAGGATAGGCCTCTCTGTCTGCAAGTCTGCAGGGACCTTCTCTTTGGCTGCTTCGTCTGCTGGAGCAGGTGTCCCCCATCCTTGTGACCTTTACTGACCTGGCAGGGGTTCCCACACTCCCAGGCTTCCTCCATCTGTTCATTTCCCCGGAAGCCCTGCAGATCCACTCTGGGACCCTGCGAGACCTTTGTGCTGAGACTCCAGGGAGACCGCCTGCCTGGGGCAGATGGCACCTAGGAGACTCGGCAATCTGCGGTGGGGACAGGATTGCTCTCTCTAGTTCTGCTCTGCCTGCAGCTCGGGGGCATGCCTGCGGAGAATGGGGTACCCCTAGACGGAGGATTCTAGATGAAGGGTTCCTCCCTGTCAGATGGGGCTGCTTGTCTGGCCTTGCCCTGGTCACCCCAGGGGCTACGTGGTTGGTGATTTTTTTCAAAGCACCAACCCTTGGTGTTTCCCTCTCTCTGGGGTCTTACTATTTTGTTTGTTCAATAAATATTTACTAGGGACCTGTGCTGTGCCCCAGAGACAGAATGCAAACAAGACAGACCCGCCCCCTCCTCCCCCCCAGCTGAAGGGGAGATAGGTGACAACAGGCTGAGTCAGGCAGCTCAGGGCCCACACAGAAGTCCTGGACAGGGACTTCTGGGGACAGGCCCCTCCTGAGCCTGCAGGGTAAAGGGCACAGGGCGGGGTGAGCTGCTCTGTTAGTCCACCGGCAGGCCGGTGGCATCTGAATCCCCCGCCACCACCTTACAGCCCCACTTCCTCTCCCTGTCTCCAGCCTGGGCTCAACTGTCCAATTGTTGGGGCTATGGCGTCAGTACCCCGTCCACGCCCTTCCCCAGGTCACCCGGCCCGCTGGCCTATTTCTGTCCACTGTGATTTCTCTATTTAGTTATTCCTTGGCAAGGAAGAAATATACACCGAGGACGATGAGGCTTCAGGTGAGGAGGAGAGGAAAGGTGTCCCTGGCCACAGCCCATTCCTTTCTTGCGCACTTGTTTCTTTGTGGCACGTACAGATACTCCCGTGTCATTTTACCCATTTGTGGTGTCCTCATGAAAGTCTAGGTCCCCAAGGAGCAGAAATGTTTCCTCCTCCCCTTTTAAAAAGAGTTCTGATCAAACCTAGGTCCTTACATGTGCTAGGCAAGGGCCCTATTTTTGAGCTCCATCCCCAGCCCCACCTTCTTTTTTGGGGGGTCCCTTCCTGAATGAGCATGCTGGAGGGGGGACATGTGTCTGTGCTGGGCAGTCCCCAGCTGCTGTTAAACCAGAGCGACTTCTGCAAATTGCCTCACCCTCTGCCTCTTGTTCCTGGGCTCCCTGTTGCCTTTGGCTGATGGGAGACACTGGGGGGTCAAGGGGAACCCAGAGGAAGAAGAGAAGGAGACAGGGGTGGAGACCTTTGTTTGCCCAGTTTTATTCCCTAGGGACAGTGATTGCCAGTAGCTGGGTCACCCGGCCTGTCAGGCAGTCCTTTTTCCTGTGGACTGTTCCTCCAGGACTCCTATAGTATGTGCCCCGGGAGGCCGTTTTCTAGGGCTGCCGTAATAAAATAAAGCCAATAGGGTGGCTTCCAACAGCAGGATGTCCTGGAGACCAGAGCTCAGCCTTGACTTTTTCACCCTTAAAGTGGAAATGATATTCACACCCGCCCTACCTTTTCCACCATCTTGCAGAAGTCCAAAACCAAGGTGCCAGCTGGACGTTCTGAAACCCGTGGAGGAGGCGCTTCCTTGACCGTGCGCGCCCAGTGTCTGGGGCGCCCTGGCCATCCTTGGCTTTGCTTGACCTTCCTACTCACTTGCAGCGGCAGCCCTTCATTCAGTCACATCATCGTGTGCCCTTCTGCCCTCGTGTGTCCGTCCCCATGCCTCTTCTTTTTTATAAGGACACCAGTCATTTTGGATCAAGCCCCTTCCCCAAGCATGACCTCATCTTAACTAATTACATCCGGAAAAAAAAAATCCTACTTCCAAATAAGATCACAATCGGAGATATTGGCCGTTAGGATTCCCACACATCTTGCGGGGACACAATTCACACCTGCTCTACCCACTTTGCTGTGTGGCTGGGGTCATTATCATCCCTGGCATGGTACACAGGGCCACTGGGAAGGGCTGGGTCTCTGTCATTCTCTCTGAACAGAGCACCATGAGACAATACGTGCTCAATAAACGCTTCTTGTTTTTGATGACAGTGTCTCCTTCTTCCTGGCCGCGGCCTTCAGAGCACGGGCACCAGGCTTCTCCCCAGAATACAATTCACCCAGGAGTGGATTCTTAGGGTCCTTTTGGTTTGGCCTCCAACTGAACCCTGACATCACAGGAACCTGCATCACCAGTCCTGGGAGAAGCCCGCATCCCCCTGAGTGGAGCCCTCACTTTTAGTGCGACAGCTATTTTATCTGGGCCTCAGGGAAACAGAGATATTTTAAGATGAGCGTGTCAGCTGGGGTCAGTTTCCGGCTCAGCTATCGCTGGTGCTGTCAGGAAGAGAGAGGTTTCAGCTGTCCGGCGGGAGCCCATCAATCACTCCCGACAGCCCTTAATCAGACAAAGGAGCCCTCGCCACAGTGTTGCACAGAGAGAGAGAGAGAGAGAGACTGTATTACTGCTCACACTCAACAAATAATCTTGGACAGGAGTTTTAAGCCGGTAAATAAGACCCGTTGTATCTTCCAAGCATTTAGGTCCCTCAGGTAGCAGTGTGTCCCATTGCTCTCTCCTTTCCCAAAATAAATAAATAAATTCATTCATTCATTCATTCATTCATTCATTCATTCATTCATTCATTCAACATTCACTGAGCTCTGACAGGTGTTGGGAAGCCGCAGATTGAGAAGCCCACAGTCTTCTAGAGGTGACAGGCTCATCAACAAAGAATCCCCGTGGCCCACGAGAAGCTCAGGAGTTAAGACAGGTAGGGAGTGCCGGGGAAACCCAGAGGGAGTGCTCCCTCTCCAGGGAAGGTGGAGGCGAAGGCTTCACGGGGTGGCACCCTCAGCTGGGCTGAGGTGGAGTGAGGCATTCTGGGAAGAGAAAACCTCAAGTGCAATGTTACAGAGAATTAGAGGAGCACTGGGGAATTCTGAGGAGCTTGGTGGGACGAGACAATCTGAAAGGCAGGTAGATGGCGCTAGATCATGAGGAGCCATGAACTTGGCAGAGTCCCAGTCCCACCTCGGCAAGCGTCTCACTGGCCTTGCTCTCTTAGCCTTTCCTGCACCTGGGCAGTGCCTGGAAACTCCATGCATGCCCACTGAACAGATGAAGGAGTCATGAGTTCCCGGCAAGAAGGCAGAAGCCAAGTCAACCCTCCGTTTGCTCACTTTGGTCTCATGATTCTCCAAGACTCGAATCAGCTGTCTAGTAGAGTTCATTCCTCTCCTGTTGCTCTTCATGCCTTTGTTTAATCTATCTCCCACCCTGACTCCAACTGCATGTTCTAAGTCAGGACTTGGCATGGACAGAGGCTGAGTCTGGCCTACCATCTGCTTCTGTACTTATTTTTGGAACCGTATCACCATTTGGATATGAGGTGTCCCCCAGAGGCTCTTGTGTCAATGCATCACCATTCAGAGGTGAAATGATTGGATTATGAAAGTTGTCGTAACTCTAGGCAAGTGGAGTGTGGCTGAGGAGGTGGGTCACTGGGGGCATGACCTGGAAGTGTTCATCTTCTCTCAGCCCCTCCCACCTCTGTTTCCTAGCTGCCATAAATGGAACCGTTCCTCTTCACCATGCCCTTCCACCATGACATTCTGCCTCGCCTTGGGTCCAGAGCAATGGAGTTGGCCTACCGTGGATTAAATCTCTGAAACCATGAGCCAAAATAAACTTTTCCTTCTCTAAGTAGTTCTTGTGGGGTGTCTTTGTCACAGGTACGAAAAGCTGACTGACACAGGTATTGGTACCAGAAGTGGGGTCATTGCTGTGACTGACCTGACTGTGTCATTCAGAAGCTTTGGGAGCTAGTGTATGGGAGAAGTTTGGAAAAGTTTAGAGATACAGGGTGAAGAAGCTTTAGGATGATATAAGTGGAGCTTAATAGGCAATTCTGGTGGAAGCTCAGAAGACCAGAATGCAGACAATAAAGACTGTGTCCATGAGGTTTCAGAGAGGAATGAAAATTCTTTTGGAAATTGGACCAGTGGCAATTCATGTTATATTCTGGCAAAGAACTTGTCTACATTTGGCCCATATCCTGAGACTATGTGACGTTGAATTTTAAGATGGTGGACTAAGTACTCTGGTGAAGGAAATGTTCAACGCAGCGCAGCATTCGGTCAGTAGCATGGATTTTTCTGGAAGCTTTTAGCCAGACGAATTGGGAGGAAAAAAAGCAGAGCTGAAGAATTTTTAAAACTTGCAGATTGGGAAGAAGAGGGCCTTAAAAAACTGGGGATAAGGAAGGTGTGGTTATTAAGGAGATTATATCCATGAAAGACATGCCAAGTACTTTGTACAGAGACAATAGAGAAAAAAATGCCTTAAGGGTATTGCAGTAATTTGCAAGACCACAGCCAATACAGGCTCAAGGATATACAAGGGAAAATTCCTTTGAGAAAAGATCATGGGGGTACCCTGAACACATGGGGGTGCTTAGGAAGTTGTTTCACTGTGTTCAGCTGACCAGGCACTCAGAAGCCACCAAAGCCTTGGTTTCAAGGAGCCCAGTTATTGTGAGAACTGGTGGCGCACTTTGGCATTATCCATGTGGTGCTGGTTCTGCAAGAATACGGGGTGCCAGAATTTAGAGGTCATAGAGACTTCCACTGAGATTTCAAAAGAAGGCCTGGGCGCCCAAGCAAAGGGTGGCAAGATTGGGGTCCCTGTGGGCTGCCCCTGAGAAGGTGATACATGAAGCTATGAAAGTAAAGCTTATGGCGGGATGGAGACCCCCCAAATTAAGAGATACCAATCATGTGGACTGTCTTCCAAGGAAAGTTGCTGGCTGCAGAGAGAGTCAGGCTAAGAGGGAGGCTATGAACACTGTGCCCAGCAAGGCCAAGGGGGTGGGACAGCTGAAGCCCTGTGGATAGCACATCTCACTATCATGTGTCCCAGAGGCTGGGTTTGGAATTATGGGACATGTTAGCCCATCCAGGTTTGGGTCTTGTTTTAGTCCCAACCCTAATTTCTTTTTCTTTTTTTTTTAATGTTTATTTATGTTTTAGTGATAGTTGCACACAATACATTTATTTATATGTGGTGCTGAGGATAGAACCCAGAGCCTCACACATGCTAGGTAAGCGCTCTACCACTGAGCCACAACTCCAGCCCCTCCAACCCTAATTTCTATGCCCCTATTCCTCACTTTGGGATTTGGAATGTTTACTTTATGCAATTGTATATTGGAGATATATATATATATATATACAATATACAATAATATATATATATATATATTATTTGCTTTTGATTTTTATAGGGACACATGGCCAAGAGTCTACTTTGCATCTCAGAGGAGAATTTGGATTGGACTCTTGGGCGATGCTGGAACTGTTACGACTATGGGGACTCTTAAAGATGGACTAAATGCATTTTGCCATTGTGAGATAGACGTGTGCTTTGGGGGACCAGGGCTGGAATGTTAAGGTTTGGATCTTGTGTTAATTCAGGAATATTCAGAGATGAAATTATGAGATTATCAGAGATCATTAGCGCTTCCCATCCCAGTCTGAATGAACTAAGTGGCAACTGTAGGTAGGTGAGGTGTGGCTGGAGGAGGCAGGTCCCTGTGCCAGGCCCTGAAAGAGTTCATCTTCCTCGGTCCTTCCCTGCCTCTGCTTCTGGTCTCCTGTGAACAGAGCAGCTCCTCTCTCACGCCCTTCCTCCATGATATGCTGCCTGACTTTGGGCTCAAAGCAGTCAGTGGAGTTGGACCACCATGGACTAAATCTCTGAGACTGTGAGCTCCAAAACCTTTTCTTCCTCTAAGTTGTTCTTGTGGGGTGCTTTGCTCACAGCAATGAAATCTGAGTAACACAGTCAGAGTCTCACTCTGTTGGCCAGGCTAGCCTTACACTCCTAGCTCAAGTGATCCTCCTGCCTCAGCCTCCTGAGTAGGGGGGATTACAGGAACAACCCCACCATATTTGGCTTATAAATAATTTTTATTGGAACATAGACATGCCTGTTTGTTTCATTTGGTCTGTGGCTGCTTCTGTTTCACAAGGCAGAGTTGAATAGTTGCAATAGAGACCTATGGCCTGCAAAGCTAAAAATATTTATGATCTGGTCTTTTACAGAAAAAGCTTGCCCACCCTTGTGCTACGTCTTTGAACCTAGCACCTTGAACATAATAGATGCTCAATACATAGTTGTGGAATGAATGGATGGATGAATGAATGAAGGATGAATGAATGAGTGAAGTTGTGTAAAATCAATTTAATGGAAAAATGCACCCCAACTCTCACCTCACATGTTCCCCTACCTTTTGGCTCAAATCTCACCCTGCATGTGTGGCCATCTCTTACTGCCTGGTGACATTTCGGCAAGATAAACAGGAGACAGGGCTGGATGCTTTCCACCTCTACCCCTGCCGCCCCCACCACATGCACAGAGCCAGGATAGGTAGATCTCAGGAGGCTGCATTTAGGGGCAGTTGCTGATAGAAGTTTCCTTCATCTTGCAGGTGGGCCGAGTCTGCCGGGCCAGGGAAGCCCTGTGGCCATGAGAACAGCTGAGATCTTGGTCAGGACTCTTGAGTTACAAGAGGCAGAAACTCTCTATTAAAAACAGCTTAGGAACAGGGGATTTGTTAGTGGGATGGTGGGAGCTGGTTTTCAGCTCGGAAGAAAGGCTGTAGGAAAGATCCAGGGACCAGAGTAGAAGAGTCCATGAACTTCACACCATGGCTGAGTCTAGAATTTAGAGTTGGCATTGCTTCAGTCCCTCCTGCTTCTGCTTAGGATTTGTCCTGGGAACAGAGAGGGGTCTGAGCCTGTAGGACTGAAAAACCCATCGAGTGCGTGTGCTCGTGCGCGTGCGTGTGAACTTGGAAAAGCACTATCTTTTCCAACTGTTATCTTTACCCAAGCACTGTCTTGCCAGGACCGGCAGAGAAGACTCGCTTCCTTTGAGTGTTAGGGTGCTTACAGGTAGAACATGACAGAAAAACCAAGCCAGAGGGGCTTAACCAATCAGGAAAATGTGTCACCTCCCAAGGAGAAGTCCCCAGGTAGAGATTAGCTCAGCGCCTTTTCCATCTCTGCCCAGGTCTCCTCCACATTGGGTTGCTCATCTAACGAATGACCGATTCCTCAAGGTGCCCAGAGAGCTGCTGCAGTTCCAGACCTCACATACTAACTATGTTTCAAGGTGAAAGAGGGGCACGGTGGGCAGCTGCTTCTAGGGCTTCTTTTTAAGAAAAAAAAAGAGAACTTTATTGGAAACTTTCCCAATGTACTTGCTCCCATGTCTTCTTGTAGGATGTGCGGTTTTCAAAAGCGTTACTGGTGAGGTGAGAGGAATCCCAGTGATTTGCTTAAATTAACCAAAATTTACTTCCAGGGCAGGGGAGAGATAGAACATTAGCCCTGAATTCAAATTCTGACTCCATCACTGTGTAGCTTAACATGAATCTCTTAATAACTTGATATGAATCAGTCTGTTAACATCATTGAGCCTTGGTCTCCTCATCTGTAAAATGGGCTGGGGATAGTGTCCGCCATACCCGTGGTTGTACAATAATTTAAAGCATCTAGTCCAGTTTCTTGTACACTTAATAAATGCTATTTTCTTCTCTTTCTTCCTTCCTTTGATCTGAACGCTAACTGTGCCACACTGGCTTCTATCCAGCTATCCCTTTTGCCTTTAAGCCTTCTTTCTCGCATCTATGTTTAGGAAACATTAAAAAGAAAAAAAAAAAAAAAAACCCTAACTGCAGGAATTTACATTTATCCCTTTTACATGTTTTCAGCCCATTATTTCAACCTGTCAAGATGTTTTTGAATCTCGATTCTGCCATTCTTTCTATTAACAATCCCCCTGGCTTTGTGTCAACTGCAAATTTGATAAGCACGTCTTCCATTCTGCTTCATCTGAGATGCCGAGAAAGAGGCCGAGATGGACAAGGTCAAGGGCCGAGCCTTGGAGTATTGTTGAAGATGCCGGCTGAGCTGAAGGGGGCCCCCACCCCGGCTTCCTCTCTACCTGTGCCCCAGGGCAGGCCCCTCTTGGCCTTCTTACTCAAGGCTTGGAGCGGCTCTGACAGATGTCTTACTGCAACGCTGCACCGTGCCCTTTGTGGAAGGCACCCTGGTCCCTGCTCTCCTGGGAGCCCGGTCGGGAGGGGAGTTCTGCTGTGCGGGGCTCAGTCCTGGTGAACTCAGGCTGGCCTTGAGGGACGGCTGATTTCCCCTTCTCTAAGTCCTTACTCTGAAATTTACTGGTGATTGTTATCAGGCTTGCCAGCATGGAACTGTGAGTTCATGTTCGATTTTGTTCTAAAATCAGAACATGGGCTATCGTAACTCAGTATTTCTTCTCTCTCTAGATGCCTGCCTGGAGTTTTCTAGTTCCCCCTGAGCCTCTTGCCCTGGGTCCTTGTGACCACAGTACTGAAGTCCTGACGTGTCCCAAGTGTCTCTGAGGTCTAGTCCAATGTCTTTCCCTTCTGTCCCCCTTCTTCTTTTACCCTTTACTCCCTTTTTCTTCCTCTCTCTTTCCCTCCCCCACTCTGTGAGCCGATGGGAGGCTGGGAGATGAGGAGATGAGAGAGGAGGCGGGAGGATCCCAAATTTAGAGGCCAGCCTCAGCAGTTGAGCAAGGCCTTAAGCAACTTAGCGAGATCCTGTCTCAATATTCAAAATAAAAAGAGCTGTGACTGTGGGTGGCTCAGTGTTTAAGCCCTTGAGTTCAGATCCCCAGCACCAGGAAAACAAAACAAAGCAAAACGGAGATGGGATTGGGGAGTTGGCTCTGTGCATGTGGTAGGCTGGCATTACCCGGCCTCTTTACCCTCTTCCTTTTGTCCTGTCCCCACCCTGTGGGGTAGAATATTTTTTTACACAATCTGTCTAAGCAGTGCCACGCAAGGTGGTCAGAGTTGGTGGCAGAGAGACTGCTGTCCTGGAGCTGCTTCCTTTTGAGAAGTGGAGGTCTCAGGACCACTCACCACCAGACGGGAATCAGGAGAATATCTGCCCAGAATGTCTCAGCCTCAAGAAGCGAAGACCAAAGGAACTGGTTCCTAGGGGCGGGCTGAGGGAGGAGAAGGGAGACAGGAAGGCAGAGTAGAGGCGGCTCTTGGGCCTCATCGGAGGCTGTCTGAGAGCAGGGCCCATCGCTGCCCAGACTCCTGGTTCAGGGAGGAAACCCCCTGCATCTTCCCTCCCACTCTCAGTGTGCTCACAGGCCGGTGGCCAGCAAGACCTCGTAGCTGGGAAGGAGGAGGACAGTCCACGTAGACTCCCAACAGGAGAGGACAGAAGAGTGGAGAAGTAGGGAAGGGAGCACAGAGTGGGGCTGTGGTACAGGGAAGAGGAAGGAAGAGGGGTAAAAGGGAAATAGGGGACTCACACAGGGGCCTCCAGTAGAACCTGGTAGGAGACCACTGAGGATGAGGTGGGCCACCCAGAGCAGTGGTGGTGGGGACCGTGCCTTGCGCCTGCGTCTCACCTGGGTTCCGCCAGCTGCCCTCTATGTGAATTCGTTGACATCTTTCCCTTCTTGGAGCCTCGGTTTCCTCATCTGTGCAGCCAGGAGGGCTGACTTGCTGGTCAGCCAGGAGCCCTTCAGCTAGTGTCTCCAACGCCAGGGGACCCCTTCTCTGTGCAGCCCTTGGGGGCAGCCCCCAGCCTCATCAGGCCTGCAGCAGTGGCCCGTGGACTAGCGCCCCATTTCCTGGATGTAACTACCCATGTCACAGAGCCACTCTCTACCAAGCTGGGGCTGTGGCAGCTTTATTATAAGTTTATTACATGCTAATTCAAGCAAATAAATTTGCCCCAGCTGTGAAGCAGAGGAGATTAATAACCTCAAAGATTACTTTGCTGCTTTGATGAGTTTCTTGAGCAGAGTATATTTAGGAAGAGCAACTAGATTAGTCAAAACCCCCTTTAATTATTAGTGACACTGTGCGAACGGCTCTATACGACTGGAATACCAACGACTTCACTCCCTGACCTTCCTATTCAAATAAACACGTCTTATTACAGCAACATGCCTCCCGAGTCCATATACCATGGTAACTGCTGGCCTGGGGACCTGGCAGTGGGACAGCTGGCACGAGGACTCCGTGAAGGGTGGGATGACGGCCTTAAAGGTGTACGTCCTCCTTTCCTTATCTTCACCCCTGGGTTGGCTTGGGGGCCAAAGGGAATGTTCTGGATGTCCTGGAGCTAGGAAAATCGATTCTCAAATGAGGGGAAATGACTTGCCCAGAGTCTTGCAGTGAGTTAATTCCATGGCCTCTGTGGCCTGCCACCTGTGTTTCCTCTCCAAAATCTCTTTTGCTGTAAAAAGCTGAGTCTGCTTCCCATGAAGGTGATCTAGTACAGTTCCAAGGACACTCAGCTTCCTCTCAGTCCTCATCCCTACCTAGATAAGTGGGGCCTATCTTACGCTCTCCCTCCACCAAGCCTTGAGCTGCTTGGGAATCTCCCCTACCCATATTCAGAGAATGCAGGGTTGAGAAATCATTGAGATGGCAGAGACGCTGGCATCTCTTGCTGGGGAGGTCCAGGGATGCTCTTTATAAGTCAGCTTTGCACACAGTGGTGGGTAGCCACAGTGGGAATGCATGCAGAAGGAAGCAAGGATTCCATCTTAAACCAGAGCAGAGAGAAAGAGGTTGAGCAAGGCAGGGCTGGGTGCTCCTTTTATAACAACCCTCTCGGGAGAACTACCAAGGGGGTCCCATGAGAAATACCTCAAGCCCCCCGTGTCCCAAGGACCTCCCATTCCACTAAGTCCCGCCTTCTAGGAGGTTCCACCTTCTCCCAACAGCACCCACCCTGAGGACGAGCCTTTAATCACAATGGACCCTCCAGGACGCTCAAACTGCACCCAAGCCTCAGGTGCTCCTCTGTCCTCTGCTGTGCAAAAAAAAACCCAGCACAAGACTCTGGTGCAGGTTCCAGCCACAACCTGAAGGAGGCGCTGCATCATGTTTACTGGAGGAAGAAGGTGGCACTTGGAAAGCCTAAGCCCTGGGCCTGGAAATGCCCCTCCTGCGCTGGTCTACCTGGAAGGCACCCTCAAGACTGACCCTCCTGACTCAATTCAAGCATCTCCTCCTTTGTGAAGTTCCCCGCATGTTCCTCTTCACCCTGTCTTCAGGTTACACTCGATGCTGCAGGTTTGGTTCATTTCCTTTTTCTATTGCCTCCTAAAAAGCAAGAATTGGGTCTCTTTATCATATTCACATCCTGAGATGCCAGCCAAGCACCTGGTCTGTACTAAGCACTCAACCAACACGGACACAGACTTAGAATTGTCCCGGATAATCTTGGTCACATGGCAGACTCTGCAAGGCCATCTGCCCCAAATCTGACTGTACTAATTAGCAACTGAGAGAAAAAAAAAATAGCCCTAGTTCCCTGATACTATTCAATAAAAACCTTAAGTACAGAAGAAAAAGAAACGATAAAGAAAAGAACTGCAGAAAATCAATCTCAACATGTACGTGAACTCAAGTGGAAAATGACTTTCTCAGCATAGAAACAAAGGCAGATTTCATAAGAGATAGATTTGGCTATGTAGAAATTCAGGTCCCCCGCCCCCCCCCCCCCAGAACAAAGGTAGATTGCCCTGTCGTTTTCTGTCTGCTTGTATTCCTGTTTGGCCACCTGTCTTCATCCCAAACTTTAAAAAAGTATTATCAAGATGAAAACCTTACTGGTAGAAATGCTCGGATCTTAAGATGTTCTGACTTAGTATCCAGAGGATATAACAGAGACAGTCCCCCTCTATATCTCACTCTCTTTTCCTTTTATAATAGAACTCAAAATTTAGCTGAACATCTGCTTTTGAGGAAAAAAAAATTGTATTTCCCAGTTCTTCTTACAGCTAATGGGTCAATGGTATAGAAATAGAAGTTGTATGTGCCACAGCTTCAGGAGAACTGGCCTCCTCTTCCAAGTGGCTCTTTGCTAGCTCTGAAGTGGGGATGTTGTGACAGGACCCGAGGCATTTGTGTAGATCCCAAGAAGGAAGCTATATGTGGAAGGTACCAGAGTAACAAGAGTCATCTATGTCATCAGCCTTGGAAAGCCTAAGAACTGCTAAGTGAGAATGCTACATTATTGCTATTTGAGGGTCTCTATCACAAGGTCAAGTCTGTATTCTAATTAGAGGATAACTGAAAATTGCCTAGAAGGTTGATAGTATAGAACCACAAGATTCTATACTACTCTGAGCATGATTAAGAATTTCTTTAACTTGAATAGGTTGGAATTTGAAGACTTCTTTTAAAACTGTACTCTGAGTTCAATCCACAGCACTGCCTGCTCCCCACACACACACACAAAAAAAAAAAGAAAAAAAAAAAAAAGAAAAGAAAAGAAAAGAAAAAAACAACTTGTTCTGGTGAGCTGTGGTGGTGCATACCTATAATTCTAGCAACTCACAAGGCAGAAGTGAGAGGATTGCAAGTTCAAGGCCAGCTTCAGCAATTTAGCTAGCCTCCTATGAAAAGTAAAAAGGACTGGGGATGTAGCTCAGTGGTAAAGCATTTTTGGGTTTGATCCCCAGGACAGAGGTGGTGGTGGTGGGGGGGGGGGAACTTGTTCTGTAAATGTGACTTTGGAACTGTGAAAATCTGTTTAAATAAATCTGTTAAAATTTTAGAAGTCTAAATTGCAAAAGAAAGAAACCTGTGTATTGATTGGTATGGTGGCATAACAAACACAGAGGGAAGAAACTCTGTGGTGATAATCATTCCAACTAGAATCTGGGATGTACCAAAACAAAAGTAACCGCAAAAATTTCTTAAACTGCTTATCGATATGCATGTTGGTGCTGAAAGTGCCTGCACCGTTAATCTGAAACTGTTGGACTTAGAATGTGAGATAGAGGAAGTGAGAAATTATGTTCCTTTCATTGGGAATTGGAATTTTCATGAAAGAAAGGTGTAAGACATGAGACTAAGCCCTGGGATCTTAAATTGAAAGCATCAAAGTGAAGTCAGGAGATATAGCATTACTTTCTCGTTCTGCCCATGTTCTGCCTATTTTTTTTTTTAATCCATCGCAAAGACCCGAGAATAATAGCCAACCCCATAAGACTGAATAATTCTAGAGACTGGATTATTATCGAATCTTTCTTTTTAGAGAAATAATACATTCTAGTCTAGGACACAGCATGTCCAAGATGAGCTGGAACATCTTGTTACATCAGAAGCCATCAAAGATTACTAGTTAGTAGCAACTTGAAGAGGTTCCTACCAGCCAAAGATGGACAATGTGATCATTGATAAAAATAACTGTAATGCATTGAAACAGGTCAAATATGTTTCAATCCACGAGTTTTATAAAGCATTTTTTTTTAAAAAAGGAAAAAGAAAACCCACTCATTGATTATGCTTGAAAGACGTTCAGGTAACTACTCATCATTTTAAAAACTGGCAGATAAAGAGAAGGAATCAAGCCCTTACCTTTCCTGTGTGAATCACAGGTGAATCCACGGTTGACAAAAAAGTATCTCTTCATAATCAAATTTGAATGATGTCATTTTGTAACCCTTCATGGATTTATGGACAACCAGTTATGTGCATGGGATAAAAACTTATGAAATTTTGTTGCCCCAAAAAATTGGACCTGAATTTCATCAACCTCTAGATCTAAATACCAATTTCTTTTGAAGAGGAGGAAAAACATATGTAAGGACAGAGGGGGTACAGTCAGCAGTTCCCAGCTGTGACAAGACTACTGGATGAAGGACCCACCGTTTCCAACCAGCAAGATGGGTGCCTACGTGGGATGTGGGGGTGGGAGGCATTGTAGGCATCAGTCAGCCCAGGGTGTCAGAGATGGAGCAGGTAAGAACGGTGTCCCCGTGAGGGGCAGATGGCACAGATGGCAGTGGTTCAGGGTCCAACGTCAGGCCTAAGCGTGGTGAAGAGGGTATCTCTGTGGCACGGTGTAGGGGCTGCAGTCTGCTCTGGAGGAGGTGGGTTGTAGAGCCCATGTAGAGGGAGGCAGGCATCCATGTGGGAGTGGGTTTGTGGAGCCTGAGCAGGGGGAGGACTGTGTCCACACGGGAGGAGCATCCTGTTGGGAGGCCCAGTGGGGCACATGCTGTCGGAGCCGGAGCGGACTGAAGTGGGACTCTCCACGGGCTGAGCTGCTGACAGCAGGGGCCTCATGTGGGATCTTAAAGGCAGAGTTGGGTAAGGAGAGTGTGCCTGTGCCGGTCCCCCCACAGGATGAGAGATTGGTTACACACCTGGGTTCATCCAGTCAGTGCATGTTCAGAATAATGGGAGCCAAGTGTCTCACGGTGAGAGGGAATCCCAAATATGGACAAGGGGGAAGTGAGAATGAACGCTGGCCTCGGATTGGAATTAGAGGTGTAATGTGAATTCGTGTTTTCCAATATTTGTCTCCATCTATGTGCATATGAACACAGAGGTACGCATGGGTATGGATGCATATGAATACCTCTGCATGTGAGCGGGTGGTTCTTTAGCTCTTCCCATTGGGAGGGCCGAAGAAGGACAGCACCAATACGACCGGGTACAATAGTGCCCAGGTCCTGATTTCTAAGTACCATTCCTACTAAAAAGGAGCCAGGATTCCTTGGAGAAATGGATGATTCCAGGACTGGAGCAGACGAAGGGGGGGCCTATAAGAATATCCTGTGCCAGAAAGAGAGGAGGTGCACAAAAACCTGATGGTGACATATCGAAAGAATGCAGAAGTCAGCTTGAGGGGGGTCCCACTGGCTAAATCAGGGAAAATCAGAACATGAGCATAAATAATGATAATAACTGTAATGTCCAATTTATTTATTTATTTATTTTTAAATTTTTTATTTTTTTTATTGGTTGTTCACAACATTACAAAGCTCTTGACATATCATATTTCATACATTAGATTGAAGTGGGTTATGAACTCCCAATTTTACCCCTAATGCAGATTGCAGAATCACGTCGGTTATACATCCACAATTTTACATAATGCCCAATTAGTAATTGTTGTATTCTGCTACCTTTCCTATCCCCTACTATTGTAATGTCCAATTTAAATCATCAACTTGACTGGATTAAGAAATGACAATGAGGGCTGGGGATGTGGCTCAAGCGGTAGCGCGCTCGCCTGGCGTGCGTGAGGCCTAGGTTCGATCCTCAGCACCACATACCAACAAAGATGTTGCGTCCACTGATAACTAAAAAATAAATATTAAAAAAAAATTTTCTCTCTCTCTCTCTCTCAAAAAAAAAAAAAAGAAATGACAATGATCAAGAGGATTATGGGTGTGTTGATGAGGGAGTGTCTAGGAATGATTGGCATGTGGGATAGCCAACTGAAATGGAGATCCCCCCTAAGAGTTGGAAGCACCAACCAATAGGATAATGGCTTGGACAGAATAAAAGTTGGAAGAACAAAGAAGCTGCAGCAGTTGAAGCTTGATTCTTCTTATTTGGGTTCTTGTTTGCTGCTGCGATCATCTAAGGATATCAGATTCTCACTTCTTCACTTTTCCAAAGTGGACTCTGACAGGTATTCTCCAGAGGCTTAAGTCTCAGACCAGGGTGACACCATTGATCCCTCTTTTTCTGGGCTTCATCCTCTTGGACTGTGCAGCTGCTGGTTCTCCCAGCTCTCCAGCCTGCAGATGGCCATGTGGACTAACCAGCTTCTGGTCCCATAAGCCAACCTAATAAGTATCCATTTTATAATTATACTTCCTGTTGATTCTTTTCCTCTAGAGAACCCTAATACAATGAGCAATTGTAACACTTTCAGTAAAAATCTCTGAATCCATACTGATACACATAAATACATTTCTCTCAGGGTAAAATACCAATTGATAAGTGTAGAAGGAAAGATACAATTGAAAATTCATATCTGGCTGCCATCGTAGGAGTAATGAAGTCAGCCAAGTGGTCTTTGTTGATGCTAAACTTAGAACTTGATGAAGAATGGATATGTACTAGTGTCAGAGTATCTCCCCAAAATATATTTAATAAGTACAAGGAAAAAAAGTAAGTTTACTATGGTATGACCTAGCTGTGTTAGTCAGCTTTCTGTTACTGTCACAAAATACCTGACATAAAAAAACTTAGAGGAAGAACAGTTTATTTTGGCTCATGGTTTCAGAAGTTTCCATCCG
This sequence comes from Ictidomys tridecemlineatus, assembly GCF_052094955.1. Classification (NCBI taxonomy): domain Eukaryota; kingdom Metazoa; phylum Chordata; class Mammalia; order Rodentia; family Sciuridae; genus Ictidomys; species Ictidomys tridecemlineatus. Next base: position 31,805,879 of record NC_135479.1, on the reverse strand, counting down.
TGGTTGTTGGACCCTGCTGCTTTGGGTCTGTGGTGGCCTAGGACATCATGGTGGGAACAAGTGGTAGAGGGACCTGTTCCCCTCATGGCAGTCAGGAAGCAGAGGGAGACAGGAAAGGGTAAGAGATCCAATATTCCCTTCAAGAGCACATCCCTAGTGACCTGCTACCTTTCCACAAGGTTCTGCCTTCTACAGGTTCTATCACCTTCCAAGAGCATCAGAATCTGGCATGCAAGCCTTTACCACACGGGCCTCTGGGAGATGTTAAAGATGCAGACTACAGCACTAGAAAACCCCACCAATCAAGCGATCAAAGTTAACATCCTGATAATAGGACAAATAGAAACCAAGTACCACCTGACAGGGTGCAGGTGAACATGCCATCGGTTCTGTGAGATTCCTGCTGAATTTACCATAGTAAATTTGTTTTTTTCCTTGTAATTATTAAATATATTTTGGGGAGACACTCTGACACTATGTATAGATCCATTCTTCATCAAGTTCTAAGTTTAGCCTCAATGAAGGCCACTTGATTGACTTAGTTACTCCTACCTGATTCTTATCATGAGGAATCATTCAAAATAATTGAAGGACTCTGAACAATAACTTTCCTAGAATTTTCCAAAGTGTCAAGGTCATAAAAAGTGAAAGATAGAGGAGCTATTCCAAATTGAGGGAAACTAACAAGAGGAATGTAATGCAGGATCCTAGGTTGTTTCTTATACTCTAAAGGACATTATTGGGACGATTGGTGAAACTTGAATGAGTCCATGGATTATGCAATAAGAATGAATGGAGGTTAATTTCCTAATTTTGATGGTTATATTGTGTTTGTAAAAGAGTACCATTATAGGTATATACTAGGTGTGTGTGTGTGTGTGTACAGGGGTTGTTAGTGGTGATGAACAGCCATGCCAGCCATTCTCTCTGAAATGGTTCAAGGAAAAAAGTTTCATTGTGACTATTCACGTGAAATTTGTTTGTAAATTTGAAATTCTTTTAAAATTGAAAAATATCTTTAGCCTTAAAGAAGCAAGCTGTTTTATAAAGTTCAAAAAGTGGAAACAACAACAAACAAGCATCGACAGACTTATAACAACTGATAAATGGGTAGATATGTGATGTATCCATTCAATGGACTATTATGTAGCAATAAGTAGGAATGAAGTGCGCACACACACACTACAACATTAATGAACCTTGAAAACATGACGTTAAGTGAAAGAAGCCAAACACAGGCTACGTATTGTATGATTCCATTTACATGAAATATCCAGAATAGACAAGTTTATGGAGTCAGAAAATAGATTAGTAGTTACCAAGAGATGGGGGAAGGGAATAAATAGGGAATAGTGATGGTGGCATCATCTTTTGGGGGTGATGTGGATGTGGTGGGCACCACCCTATGAATATACTAAAAACACATTGAACTGTACACTTCACATTCAAAAGTGCATTATATGTTTATATGAAGTATATCTCAATAAAGTGTTTCCAAGGGACAAAAAGCAAACTGGATGTGCATGATCCACCGGTATTCACTAATTTATTCACCACTGAAATTCCAGTGTAATCCCAATCTGGTGAGATTTATTTTTTTAATTTATGGTGGGGGTGGGAATTTAATTAAATTCAATGGGTATTGATGAGTGAGTGCCTACTTTTTACCAGGCTCTGTACCAGGAGCTTGGGGTTCAGAAATCGGAGACTCATGCCATCTATGCCCTCCAGGAGGGGCAGGTATGCAGCTTCACTGCTGTAGGGGTCGCTGGTGTCACAGAGGCAGCACGAGGCAGGGGAGCCCAGTGGAGAGTGCTCCATCCACCTGGAGCATCTAGAAAGCTTTCCCAGAGGCAGGACTTGGACGGGGCTAGAGGGTGAGGAGGCGCCCAAGGGCAGGAGAGGATCCTGCTGGGGAAGACTATTGCAGGCAGAGGAAGCAACACTGGACAAAGGCCTGGCCCTGCCTGGGAAGGAGCAAGCATTTAGCGGAGGCAGGGGGTGGAGGAGGTACCCGGGGATGGAGGCCACTGTGTGCTTGGTAAAGGGGCCCTGAGAGTTCAGAACCCACCCTGCAATCAGAAGATGGCAGTCGAAGGTCATTTTCAGCTTCCAGAATGCTAATGGCGAGCGGGGAATTAGAAGACAATTTATGAACCCACTGAAGCAGAGCCGGAGGCCGCGGTCTTGGGACTGCTTGTCCCTCCGTGGGTTAACTGGCCCGCCCTGCGCCCTGCTGAGCTCCCCAGGCTGAAGGCTCCTCTGTCACTATAGATCACTCCACCGGATTCGGGCTGGGCTTGCCAGCTCGGTTCCCTGGAGTCTGGCTGTCACTTGATTCCCCTGGATGCCAGCTGCTGTGCGTGGAGGGCGAGCAGAACAGGGTTTCAGGGACAGGTCTTTGTGCAGAGCTCACGTCCCTCCAGATGGGATGCCGTCTTCCTCCCTGACCAGAATGTTAGCTCACCTTGGCTGCATAAAGAGCCCCTTGGATTCTTTGCGGGGAGCCCAGAGCAGCGCCCCAGGTCAGGAGTGGGGGTGGCGGAGTTTGTATCCCCAACTATTCTGCGGAGGATGGTGAAAAATATTTACTTTCTCTTCCTATGGTGAAGCCAGCAGGGCTTTTAGAAAACCCGCCCTGGTCTCTGGTACAGTTGACGCAAGATTCTCACTTCACAGCGACGACGCAGCTGAGGTCATGCAGAGAGGTTCAGGTCAGGAACCCGGCTTGCCACCCAGGAGCACTGGATTCTGAAGCCAGGGAGGGGGCGTGCAGGATACAGGGCAGGAGAGTCTTGAAGTCTCTTCTAACCCTACAGAACCAAGGGAAGGGTCACAGGAATGCTAAGAACCAGCAGCAGGCCCCGAAGGGGTGGAGGAAGGCTTCAGAGAGGGTGGCCTGAGCTCCACTTCTGAGAATGGGCTCAAATGTGGCCAGAGGGTCCGTCCAAACGGGCTCATTCCATACATTTTATTGAAGGTTTACCGTGCACCAAGAGCTGTTCTTAGCCAGCCCACCCCCTTGCTGGGTTCAGGTGCCGGAGGTGAAAACTTGGTAAGCTGTGTGACTTCTTACCTGGAGGCTGGGAGGAGCCTAAGAAGCTCAGGAGGGCGAGTGTGCTCTGATCCCAGTAAGAGCCAGAGAGTGTGGGAGCTCCCCAGAGGAGGGCTCCCAGGGAGCATTCATTCCCTAGTGGAATGCATTCCGGTGTCCAGGCCCTGCAGGGTCAGGTCTGAGAGTAGATCTTTTTCTGCTCACTCCCCCCAGCCCTCGAAATGGAAACTTCCAGAAGGCCAGCTTCCTGGCATGGTTCATGTCAGCCTGGCAAGCCAGAAGATAACCAGGGTGCTTGGCAAGTTACCAACCAGATCAAGGGGAGCTGGCTGAGCAAATGTCTAAGTGCAACAGCTGAGATGGGTTGGTGCTTTGTCTTTCAATAGAGGAGAACACCAGAAACCCATCTCTGTGCCCACCCTCCGCCTCCAGCCTGCAGATGTCCACTCCACGGCTCAACACTTGGAGTTCATGGTTTAAGACATCATTTCCCCAGGAGGATGAATAGCCTCTTGAGACTCTCCTTTGCTCATGGCTGCAGGATGCTCCTCTTTCCCACCTCCTATTTTTATTTTATTTTTAAAAAATTATTATTTTTTATTGTTCTACTTAGTTGTACATGACAGCAGAATGCATTTCAATTCATTGTACACAAATGGAGTGCAACATTTCAATTCTCTGGTCATACACAGTGTAGAGACGCACCATTCGTGCAATCATACATGTACCTAAGGTAATAATGTTCATCTCATTCCACCATCTTTCTCACCCCCCATAACCCCTTCCCACCCTCCCCTTTGCCCAATCCAAAGTTTCTCCGTTCTTCCCATGCGCCCCCTACCCTCCGCCAATCATAGATCAGCATCCACTAATCAGAAAACATTCGGCTTTTAGTTTTTTGGGATTGGCTTACTTGATTCAGCATAATATTCTCCAACTCCATCCATTTACCATAATTTTATTCTCTTTTAGTGGTGAATAATATTCCATTGTGTATATATACCACAGTTTCTTTATCCCATCTATTGAAGGGCATCTAGGTTACTTCCACTGCTTAGCTATTGTGAATTGAGCTGCTATGAACATTGATGTGGCTGCATTGCTATAGTATGCTGATTTTAAGTCCTTTGGGTATAGGCTGAAGAGTGAGATAGATAGCTTGGTCATATGGTGGTTCCATTCCAAGTTTTCTGAGGAATCTCCATACTGTTTTCCAAAGTGGTTGCATCAATTTGCAGTCCCACCAGCAATGGATGAGTGTTCCTTTTTCCCCACATCCTCACCAACAGTTATTGTTGCTTGTATTCTTGATAACTGCCATTCTAACTGGCTTTCTTCTCCTATTTTATAGTTTGATTTCTCAAGAAAGATCTTGATCCCTTATTTTGCAAGCTTTTCATTGAAGCCTCATAGCAACTAATCCTCATGTGGACTCATCCAATAACTGGTTCTTCAAATGACAAAGTCCACTAAATGTGACAAATTCTCTCTCTCTCTCTCTCTCTCTCTCTCTCTCTCTCTCTCTCTCTCACACACACTCTCTCACACACACACACACACACACATACACACACACACACACACACACACACACACACACACTTACCCATACCTTGTTTCTATAATTCTTTGTGCAAGGAGATTATCCTACCCCTGCTTGTGACAGAACAAGATCTCTTTCCCACAACATGATGGATAGCTCCCTGGGGAAGTTGGATTGATCCACCGGCTTTTCCTCCACCCTTTAAGCACATCTTCCTTCACGGGGCCTGATCTCACAGCATGGGCGGCCCATGTCTCTGCCACAGAGGAGATCTTGGGACTGGCTTTCTTGAAGTAGATCCTTTATTGGTGAGTTTGAAAGAAAACCCTGACACGTAGTTGAACCACCTTGCCTGAGAAGTTGCTTTCTCTTCTGGGCTGGGCTGTGGGGAGCGAGGACTCCGGGGTTCTGGGGGCCTTCAGACTCTTTCCTCACCCATCTGTTTTCCCACTTTCTGCCCCAGTCTCCCTCCCAGTCCCCAGTCTCCATCTGCTGGGGCCTTTAGTCTCGCACCAGCTTGGCCACTAGGCTGAGCTGTGAGCTGATTTGAAGCTCTCTCTTCAGCAGAGGGTCCCCGGATCCTGCCTCACCTCTATCTATCTGTGATGAAGTCAAAAGAAACAAGCAAAAAGTGAGTGAGTACGACCCTGGTGAAACCTTCAGAAGCTATTAAAATTGTTTATTCGACGCTGATTACTGAAAACTTCAATAATAATGATAATAAGCAGTTTCTAACAAATGTGTTAACCTTGGCAGATTGGGCGCTTGGATGATTGGTTGCTCAGCATATTGGCCTGCTGCCATGAGGAGATGACAAACCAATCCCATGGGAAGGGCAGCCTGGAGAGGTGGCCTCCTGAGCTGACAGAGGAGGGACACCTGTCCCCTGGACTCAAGATTTTTAACCTGGGTTGTGACTCTGGTGGGTCCCCAATTGTAGGGTGATTTGTAATGAAGAAGAGTCCAAATGCCAACCATCTTTCCCATGCCCATAACCCCTCCCCACCCTTCCCTTTGCCCAATCCAAAGTTCCCCCATTCTCCCCATGCCCCCCCACGGTAGATCAGCATCCACTAATTGGAAAAAAACACTCAGCCTGTGTACTGTGCCATATACACCATGCGCATCACAGGCAAGGCCCTCTGGGGGGCACTTCTGTCATTCAGTACTTGCTTTCTGGGGAGACCCAGCCATGGAGCTGCAGCTCACAAGGTGGACTTGGTCCCAAGGAGGAGGCAGGTGGGTGAATCCAAGCCGTCTGGGTGGGTGTGATGTGGGATGCTGGAGCGGGGTGAGTAGGGAGGTGGGGGCAGCATGGGGCGGGAGGCCAATCAACTGCAGGGATGGCAGGACCTATGCTGTTACCATGGCAGTTCATACTATAGACACTGGGTTCATGGTGCCAGACCTGGTATGGGGTGGGGAGGGAACAGTTCGGTTGTTAGGCAAAGAGGGCTGCAGCAGTAGACAGGCTGAATCAGAAGAGTCTGGAAGCCTTCCTAGCAGATTTACGCAGTACCCCTTGAGCCTATCTGTCAGACTCAACACCTTCCTTATATAAAAGCCTCTTTTATATAACATCTAATGACCCTTTATCAGCCTTACAGAGAATCACCAATAACATTACTTGTGTACATATGTATTTTTTAAAAAACTTTAATGTAGGTATACTAATGCTTGATCTGTAGTATAAAGGAGAAATGTCATCAAAATCGAATTAAATGCAATTTTTTTTTAGAGAGAGTGAGAGAGGAAGAGAGAGAGGAGAGAGAGAGAATTTTAATATTTATTTATTTATTTATTTTATCGGCAGACACAACATCTTTGTTTATATATGGTGCTAAGGATCAAACCCCGGCCGCACGCACGCCAGGTGAGCGCGCTACCGCTTGAGCCACATCCCCAGCCCTAAATGCATTTTTTTAATATTTATTTTTTAGTTGTAGTTGGACACAATACCTTTATTTATTTATTTATTTTTATGTGGTGCCAAGGATCGAACCCAGGGCCTCGCACATGTTAGGTGAGCGCTCTATCACCGAGCCACAACCCCAGCCCGAATCAAATATACTTTGATAAGTAAATATTTAGGGAGTCCTCCTGTCATTGCGACTACCAAGATACCTCTAGAAAATTCTCAAAATGTTTTTCAAATTTTTTTTTTTAGTCATAAATAGATACAACGCCTTTTTACTTTTTTTATTTACTTTAACTCCATATTGAGGATGGAACCCAGTGCCTCACATGTGCTAGGCAAGTGCTCTACCCCAGCCCCACCTCTATACCTTTCTAGACACCGGTGTTGAGAATGGGCTTGAGGGAGAGGGACAGGGTGGGGCTTGTAGTGTGGAATGCACCTGGCTGCGGCTTGGGGGATGGAGAGGACAGGATGGGGAGGACACTGGTGGCCATCACATCACTGAGAGGTCAGCAGTGGAGGGCAGGGGGGCTCTCTGTAGCAGAGCCTGTACTATACTCTGGACTCCCCGACTCCTCAGACTCATGGACCATGAACAGGTATGAGAGGGGTGGGTAGGGAAGGAAAGGACGGGCAGGGTGACATTCAGCCTCTGGCAAAGAGAGAGATTCTCTTGGGCCTGCAGTTCCACAAAGTCCCTGCACTGGGTCCTTGACGATTGGAGCCCTTGGTCCTATGGCTAGGTCCCCGCACCGGCTGCATCATAACCCTGCCCCATCTGTCTTCCATTCCCAGCTCACAGACACAGCCTCATTTGCCAGCCTTCTCTCTCCTGGGGAGGGCAAAGGGGGCGCCTAGCAGAGATAAGGGCAGCTGGCCCCATAACTCAGATTCAGACCAACTCATCTTTCATCTCTCAGGGTTGGGAGAAATGCACCATTGCCCTGCTCCTTCTGGAATGTTCCAGCATCTCCATTAACTCCATTTGGGCTAGTGTGGTGGGAGTGAAGGCAGAGGTATCGGCCTCAGGTTGTTCTGGGGCTGACTTCCCAGGTTGGGCTCCAACTGTCCCTGATTCTAGAAATCCCTTCTCGGGGGACCTGGATGAAAGTCTCTGGCCCTAAAGGGTACCACTCTAATGGCCAGGTCTTCTGGCTCCTGACTTCTTATCCCTGTGACCACATGGGGGTGTATTCAAAGAGGTATCTACAGCCAAGTAGCATTGAAAGGCAATTTAAATCTTTCCTGAAGGGATTCAAAGAATGTCACATGGTGACGCTATCAAAACTTCTTTCACCAGACAGTGTGTATTTAAAAAAAATTTTTTTTTACAGGTTTCTAAAATAGAATGCCAGAGGCTGGGGTGTTTTAAACAACAGACATTTATTTTTCACAGTTCTGAAAGTTGGAAAGTTCAAGACCAAGGAACCAGCAGGTCTGGTGCCTGGTGGGGGCCTGTTTCCTGGTTCATATGTTTATGAACCTTCTTTCTGTGTGATCCTGTGGCAGGAAAGGGATGAGGGAGCTCTCTTGGGTCTCTTTTATGAAGGCTCTAATCCCACTCACAAGGGCTCCACCCACATGACCTAATTGCTTTCCAAAGGCTCCACCTAACACCATCACTCTGGGGATTTAGATTTAAACATATGAATTTAGGGCTGGGGAATGCAAACTTTCAGACTGTAGCAAAGTCTGGGTGCCTTTTAGATCTCACACACACACACTCTCACACATACATACTCACAATCATGGTACCTGCTTTCTAACACACTCGACTTTCTCCTTCTAAACACAAATCATCTCCCCCAGACCCATCTCTTATCTGTTCATTTCTCTTTTGCCTGTTAAAGAGACTCTGTTTGGGGCCTTTGCTGGCCCAACTCTCCCACTCTCCTTCATCCAAATCTGCTCAACTGAGGTCCAAGTTGGCAAAGACCCAACTCTCCTTGGGAGCAGGCCAGCCAAGGAGACCTTGACTTTTTGACAGGGTCATTCTTTGGATGTGGTGATTGACAGTGTTAGACTCACACCAAGCCATGCTTCCCCACGCACACCAACACGCGTAGTCACGCTCACTCTCACAGAAGCATCTACCTGTGCTGGTTCCTAACATTTCCTTTGCCTAATTTTTCGATGGGCACTTTTACACTTGGTCAATATAAATTCTGATATTCATAACCAGGACTCTGATTAGTGCAAGACTTCAAAGTGCCTTTTGACTCATTAAAGAAAGATTAAATTATGTTCAGGATAGTTGCAGTATTAAGTGGGGCTGAGCTCATTTGGATTCTCAGGAAATTGGCGAGATGATAAATTTCTACTTTAGACAATCAGCGCATTCAGATTAAACCCACGTAAAGCCCAGGCCAGCTAGCCTGCTCCAAATAGGATGTGAGTCCATGGGAGACCACAGACACACAGGCCCATCTGGGAGCAGAGAGCCAGAGTCCCATCCAGCCAAACGCTGTCACTACCCCGTATATCTTCTGCAAACCTAAATAGCCCTTAACATTCGCCAGTGTTGTAAGTCATGGTTTTACACTCACTATGATCTCTATGGGCTGGGCTAGGGAAGGGGTCATTTGGTTAATGCAGGACTCCATCTTCATGGCTTCATAACTAGTTTATAATCACCAATGATTGCTGAACTGGGATGCCGAGGGCCAGCTTGCCCGCTCTTTCCTCGGAGAGTGCCCATTGATATGTCATAGCAATTAACCAGAGACCTGTGGGAAGGGGGCGGTGGCAGCAGGAGAGCTGGGCTGGCTGGTGCAGACACATGTCCCATCCTGTCTCCCAGAGGCCTTCCAGGACCTCACTCGGCTTTAGAGGGTTGATGAAGGACATCTGTTGGCCAAGAGATGCACTCAAAGAGGCGACCGTTCCAATGATTTCTTTCCACTTGCCCAACAATTTCTTATCCCAAGGTGATAGAAGATGACCAGCGGGTCAGCCACTCTGAAATCATAGCAGAGTCGATGGGGCAACAAGTGATGGGAATCTTGGGGGAAAGGGTACAACGTTACAACCTTCGTAATCTCGTAGGTCATGGTCACTGAGGTGGGGAAGGCTTAGTACGTGGCAGTATCACTAGACTTGAGGAGACAGAATACGAGATGTTCAAAAAATGATATATATTTATTCCTTCATATTACAAGACTCTGAAAGGGAGAATGATGTGAGAAGGTTAGAAATTTTACAAATGTATTTCTGATTGGGCAGTCTCAAATGACCCCCATGAGGAGATGGGAAATGTCGTGGGGATGCCTTTGATAGCTGAACAAGCTTACCCATGTAAAACACGCATGTGTGCACACCCATGTGAGCGCACACATGCACATTCACATGTGCATGTGCACACACACACACACACACACACACACACACACAGAGCCTTGTATATAGTTCCATAGCCTTTTGCAAGAAATTAAAAGGAGTTTTAAGGAGAGCAACGGGGTCACAGGGTTGAATGGAGAGGGAGACTTTTTCCCCCAGTATTTGTTGAATTTTGAAACATATTGTTGTATTACCAATTTAAATAAATACATCAAGATAAAATGGAATAAGGAACACTTGTAAAAGATGGAAATCTAAGGGAGAATGAAGGAGGGCAGCCCAAATCCACACAACTAGACCCCAAATGGCTGGAGCCCTGGTGAGTGGTCATACAAAACACACTCAGAACTTACAAGAAAAAAGGCTTTAATAGGAATTCAGAGGAAGATACAGATCAGAAAAAAGACAGGCCTGCTGCTGGGGTAACGCGATCCTAGGACACGGAGGTGCCTTCAGAATCCGGGAAAGACCCGAGTAGAGAAAGGAGGGGTAGACGGGAGTCTCAGGAAGAGGGACCTGGAGTGTCTGCAGGCGGACCAGGGAGCCCCCGGGGTGGGCAGGGTTCCCTGGGCGGTGTGCGGGTGCCCCACCCCTGCTGGGTAGGGGGAACCGGCAGCAGAGGGAGGAGGGTCCTCCGTAGTGGAGTTTGCATCAGCTCTACGTTGTCCTGTTTTCAGATCCTTACCCACGAGCAGGAGCAGGGACTGTGGCTCCTTTCAGAAAGGGAGCAGAAAGCAGACGCCCTGCACGTTCGACCTCAGCTCAGAGACCGCTCCAGTTTGTACCCATTTGCTGAGTGACGGCAGAATTCTGCTGAGAGGCGTCTGTCGCAGAGCTTGGGGAAGAGTGATTAGACTGGGCGAGCCAGAGAGAGGACGGAAGTGATGAGCGAGCATGACAGCGACTGTGAGAGCAAGGATTGTGTGAGCCGCGTGTGAGTGAGTGTGAGTGTGTGGGTGAGTGGGTGTGCATGGGCGTACATGGGAGTGAGTGGGTGTGAGCATGAGTATGAGCATGTGAGTGGGTGTGTGAGTGGGTATGCATGAGTGTGAGTTTTTCTGAGTGTGTAAGTATGTGTGTGGGTGTGCATGGGTGTGAGTGTGTGAGCATGTGAGTGGGTGTGATTCAGTGGGTGAGAGTAAGTGTGAACACATGAGCAGGTGTGAGTGTTAGTGTGTGAGTGGGTGTGTCTGAAAGGGTGAATGTGAGGCTGAAAGCAGGAGTGAGTGTGGGTGAATGAGAGTGTGAGTCTGTGACGTGAGTGATGTGGAATTAAGAGGAGATTGGCCTGCACACGTGTGTGTTAGAGAGGCTGTGAGTGAGGGACTGTGTGTAGTGTGTTGGGGATGGAGAATGTGTGGGTGTGTGTGTAGAAGTGACGGTGTCTGGTGACTCGCCACATCCCTGAGGACCTGGTAAGATCTAAGCCTGTCCCTCACGCCTGTCCTCCCATGGAAGCCGCAGAGGCAGCTCTGATTCCGTGGAGCCTTCTCCTAAGCACCTACAGCTGCATTTTAAATGGCTCATGCATATCAGATGAGCAGAGAAGATGTAAATTCAAAAGAGCAGAGAGTGTAGGGTGAATCAAAAGTGTGGGGAACAAGGATGGGTGGGACCAAGTGAAGACAGAGGTCATACCACCCCTTTGCTCAAATCCACCAGGCCATTGTCCACTCACCAAATTCTTCAATATGACATTCAAGATTTTGTAATCTTGCTGGGTGTGGTGGTGCATGTTGTAATCCCAGTGACTCAGGATGCTAAGGTAGGAGAATTGCAAGTTCAAAGCCAGCCTCAGCAACTTAGCAAAGCTCTAAGCAACTTAGCAGGACTCTGTCTCAAAATAAAAAATAAAAAGGGCTGGGGATATGGCTCAGTGGTTAAGCACCCCTGGGTCCAATCCTTGGTACAAAAAAAAAAAAAAAGATTTTGTAATCTTGAGGAGTGAACATGACTTTTGGCACATAATAGGTGCCCAATACATGTTGGATTGTTCTAATTCCACAATCTCTCTTGGATGCAGAGGCAGTTCCTACTGAGAAACAATGCCAGTTGTTGGCTTCACACTCAGCCTCCCACACTCTGCTGTGACATTGCCGACTTTGCCAGGCCCTGTCTATGGGAGGTGTTGAAGGACACCACAGGGCAAGAGATCATACTACTCTTCTTCCTATCTGCTTCCTGTTCCAGCCAGCTGTTAGCAGCAATGGGTTCCAGTCTCTGGGCCTTTTTATTTGGGATGAAGCAGTATTTGGATTGAAGTTTTATGTCTCCCCTCATTCAAAGGCTAAAGCCTTAATCTCTAGTGTAGCTAGAGATGGATCCTCTAAAAGAATAATTAAGGTTAAATGAGATCCTAAGAGTGGGACACTGATCAGATAAGATTATTATTATTATTTTTTGTACCAGGGATTGAACCCAGGGATGTTTAACCACTGAGTCACATTTGCAGTCCTTATCATTTTTTAAATTTTGAGGCAGGGTCTTGCTGAATTGCTGAGGCTGGCTTTGAACTCCTGCCTCAGCCTCCTGAGCCACTGGGATTACAGGTGTGCACCACTGCACATGGTAGGATTAATCAGGATTAATGTCTTTCTCAGAAGAGATGCTAGAGAACTCACCTTTCTCTCTATGCATGCACAGTGAGAAGAGGCCCCAAGATGATCCAGGAGGTGACCATCTATCAGCCAAGAAACGACCTGTTACCTATACCCAGTGAGCCAGCACCTTGATCTTGAACTTCCAATATCCGGAACTATGGAAAAGTAAATGTCTGATGTTTAATTCCCCCAGGCTGTGCTATTTTGTCATAACAATCCAAGAAGACTTCATGCAGGGAGTATCCCCCAAATCATTCTCATGAGGCCCCTCCGAAGTTCTCAACCAATTTCTCAAGCGTGTGTGTGTGTGTGTGTGTGTGTGTGTGTGTGTGTGTGCACGTGCGCACGTGCGCACGCGCTGGGAATCCAAGGGCGCTTAACCACAAAGCCAACTCCAGTTTCTCATAGTAACTTCTCTTTGTTCACATGAGTCTGCTTCTGAATTCCTGATTAGATCCTGATCACTCCAGAAGCTGTTGGGAGAGACAGGAAGGGACATACCCACCGGTCAAGGTGGCCTCATCTTCAGAAAATGGAGGGAAGCGAGCCCCAGGTGACAGCAGGATCTCAGCGTCACAGTTCCACCAAGATGCCCCCGTCCTCATGGGTAACAAGAGCACGCAGCAAAGGTGGCATTGGAGATAGACGCCACACTCCAATGGCCCCAGCTGGGGGCCAGAGACAAGAACTTTGAAGCATTTTTCTTACTGGGTCAACGACACTCACGGCTTTCCTGCTGCTTCCTTCAAATGAACCAGTCAGGCAAATGCCCGTGAACTTAAAGCGACTTACACCCTATTCCTCCAAACATACTCTACCTCTAGTTGTCATGCTCAGTCTCTCCCCTGGCTTGACTCTTTATTCCTGCCTCGTGTGATCCGGTAACAGGGGACGGTCCTCCTGACTCATTTCACCCTCCCTGCCCAAAATCTATAAGTCATCAATCTTTGGACTTATTTCCTATTGCAGTGATGCTTTGAATTTGAGCCAAGGCAGGGAAATACAAGGCAGGGTTTTTCCCTAGGATGAGGAGGTTGGAGGGGGACACAAGGGACAGACAGTTGCAGAGCAGTGGGTCAGACTGGCATAAACTGGGTCTGGGTCAGAGGAAAGCCACAAGGGCTCTGGAAGCATAAGCAAGTGGCCTGTGTGAGGGACCCCACTGGTCACAAGTTGGAAAAGTAGGTATCAAGCCACCCTCCAGGTAAAAGAAGTATCCCGTGAAAGATGCACCCATAGGCAGCTCCCTTTATTTGCTGTTAGTCAGAGTGACTAACTGCTCTGGTATTGGAACCCCAGTTTAGATGGGGGCTCCTCAAAACATCACCTCATATGGTCCACAGGTCTCCATAATTCCTGGCCTCAAATTGTGAGCAAAACTGTACCCAACAAAAAGGCTTAATGTTGCTAAAGAGCCATCACACCCTTCAGCTGAGTTAGTCCTGGGAAAGAGGCAGGACACTGAGTCACACTCACTGGCTCAACCATGCAGCTACTTCGCACAGAAACAGGCCTGGTGCTCTTCTCTCCAATAGGCCTCTCCCCTCCCACAAAGACTGGGGGGGGGGGTTCCCTGCCTTCTCCCTGCTTTTAATTCAGAAAGTGCTCACTATTAGCTTGCTGTGTGACCTTTTGCATGTTAACTTCCCTCTGAGCCTGGATTATCTCCTTTGTTAAGTGAAGGACATGGACCAAATATTCTCAAAGTTTCCTTTCAGCTATGACCTTACTGTGATTTGATAACTTTTCCTCCATAAAAACCAAAGGGTTCAGTTTATCTCCCCAAATATTTTTCATGTTCTCTGCTTGCCTTTGATTGGTGTAATTATAGCACTTGTATTTAGTGCAAATTCACTGCATGAGTTATTAATTATTCTTGAGCCTTGACATAGTACTCACGGAAGCTTAGGGTGTGCATGTTGATTAAGACCAGGGATAAGTCAAGCATTCAGATGTGTCTGGGACTGGAATTAGTGAAGTCAGGGAGTTCATGGAACTTAACATTCTGGATAAACCAAAAAAGGGGCTGGGATTCCAAGGCAGTGTTGGAAGCTGATGAAAGACCCTGATCTGCTTACCCCTCCCAGGGTTGAAAGAATCAGTGATCATTGGGCTGGGGATGTGGCTCAAGCGGTAACACGCTTGCCTGGCATGCTCGGGGTGCTGGGTTCGATCCTCAACACCACAAAGAAATAAAATAAAGATGTTAAGTCCACCGAAAACTAAAAAATAAATATTAAAAAAAAAAGAATCAGTGATCATCTTAGCATGAATGTACTTTAATATATATCTTAATATTATTTACACTTATCCTTCTTCCAGAGGTGTTTAGTCAAAAGTGAAAAAACTGCTAAACTTCCTGCAGCCTGTGAAAACATGAAGCCCAGACTAGATTTTATCACCCGTAGAACAAAAGTCTTAACTTTCTGGAGGAAGGAAGATCAACTGGACCATGAGGAATTCCTACTACTAGGGAAAGGTGGATCACGGATGCCCAGAGACACAGGGCCTAAAGTTAAGATTGAAACAGAAACACCGGGCTGGGGATGTGGCTCAAGCGGTAGCGCGCTCACCTGGCATGCGTGCGGCCCAGGTTCGATCCTCAGCATCACATACAAACAAAGATGTTGTGTCCACCGAAAACTGAAAAATAAGTATTAAAAAATTCTTTCTCTCTCTCCTCTCTCTCTCTGTTAAAAAAAAATCATTACTTAAAAAAAAAAAAAAGAAACAGAAACACCAAGAAAAATCCTTTGGCAATTTTTCTTCCACCCTAAGAATGAGAGAGAGAGAGAGGAACTTGAAGCTGGTGGCACACTGAAGGTGACATCCAAACCCAAGCAGCAAAACCCAAAGCCAGGCAAATTCTGATTAGATTGACTCAGCTACCTCCATCAGTGGTAGGCAAATTGTGTCTTTCAAAGGCCTGATAGTAAATATTTTAGGCTTTGTGATCTCTGCTGCAACTACTAAACTTTGTTGTTAAAGCATGAAGCATGCATAGTCAATATGCAAACAGCAGGCATTGTTTGCTCCAATAAAACTTCCTTTGGAGACATTGAAATTTGAGTTTCATGTAATTTGCTTGTGTCTCAAAATGACATTCTTCTTTTTATTTCCATTCAACCTTAAAAAAAAAAAAACGTAAAGACCATTTTTAATATTTTAAACGTAAAGGCCATACCCCCCCTAAAAAAAAAAAAAAGGCAGTACACCTGATTTGTCCCATTGGCCATAGTTTGCAGACTCCTGGCCTAGCAGAAGAAAATGTGTACTTATTTACTTTATTCTACTGTTCAAAATGATGTTAAGTTTTCAATTGAAACTCATGAGACAGAATAACAAGGCAACACAGCCCACTGTCAAGAAACAAAGCAATCAATAGCACCAGATTCAGGTATGTCCCAGGGAAGCTATCAGACAGGAACTTAATATATTAAAGGTTGTGGTGGAAAAAATGAACAACATACATAATAGATGGAAAAATTTTCAGCAGAGGAAGGAAAACTACAAGGAAGAGTAGCTATGGGGAAAAACAGGGACAAAGATGATGAACTCATCTCTGAATTTGTGGCTGATCAGTAGACTTGATACAATTGAAGAAAGAATCAGTGAACTTGAAAATGGGCTGGTAGAAATTACATAAACACAAGGAGATAAAAAGGGTGGGAAAAAAAGAGGAAGTGTTGTAGGACAAAATCAAATGGTTTGGGGCTGGGGATGTGGCTCAGGTGGTGGCGTGCTTGCCTGGCATGCGTGCGGCCCGGGTTCGATCCTCAGCACCACATACTAACAAGGATGTTGTGTCCGCTGAAAAAGTAAAAAATAAATAAGATTCTCTCTCTCTCTCTCTCTCTCTTAAAAAAATCAAATGGTTAAAATCTCTCTTAAAAAAATAAAATGGTTAAAGATCACCTAGTACATATCGAAGCCCTGGGTTCAATCCTCAGCACCACATAAAAACAAATAAACAAAATAAAAGTATTGTGTACAACTAAAAAATAAATTTAAAAAATTCCAAAAGATGAGACAGAGAATGGGGCAAAATAAATATTTGAAAAAAAAATAGTAAACGAGAATGACTCCAAAATAATAAAAGACATAAAACTACAGATGGAATGCCAAAGAACCTCAAGTAAACAAAGAGGAAAAAGCTCATGCACGGATCTAGATAAATTATACTCAAACTGCTGAAAATCAAATCTAGAATAAAGAGAAATAGAAGTACATTTTTAAAAAGAGTAGGTAGATTTATCTTCCATGCAAGCTGGAAGACCATGAAGGTACTTCAAAGTGCTAAAAGGAGATAAAACCTATCGACACAGAACATCCCCAGAAAAATTCTTTAACAAATGAAGGAGAGACAAGTAGTTTTCCAGACAAACAAAACCTTTATTACTAGTATATTTGCACTACAAGAAATATTAAAAGAAATTCTTAGGTGGAAAGAATGTAGCAATTCTTTTTTCTTTTTCTTTTCTTTCTTTCTTCTTTTTTTTTTTTTTTTTTGCAGAGTGGAGGTACTGGGGATTGAACTCAGGGGCACTCAACCACTGAGTCACTCCTCAGCCCTATTTTGTACTTTGTTTAGAGACAGGGTCTCACTGAGTCACTTAGCAAGCCTCACTTTTTGCTGAGATTGGCTTTGAACTCTCAATCCTCCTGTCTCAGCCTCCTAAATGGCTGGGATTACAGGTGTGCCTCACGGTGCCCAGCTAGAATATGGAAGTTCTCCAGGTGGGAAAAACATTCCACATGAACTTGGATTTACACAAAGAAATTAAGGTCTTTTGAAATGTTTAAAATAAGAGATATATGAAAAATGTGTTGAATCTACAAAGATTTGTGGATTCAACACAATCACAACCAAAACTCTAGCCAGATTTTCTTGTAAAAATCAACAAGTTCAGTTGGGTGCAGTGGGGCATGCCTGTATTCTCAGGATTACTAGGGAAGCTGAGGCAGGAGGATGGCGAATATGAGGTGATCCTCAGCAACTCAGCAATACCCTGTCTCAAAATAGAAAATAAAAAGGGCTGGGGATGTAGCTCAGTGGTAAAGTACTCCTGGGTTCAATACCAGTAATATTTGTATCCCTAAATCAACTAGTTTATTCTAAAATTTAGCAAATGAACTAGAGTAGCCAAAACAATACTGTGAAAGAAGACCAAAGTTGATGGAGTGACTCTACCTGATCTCAATGCTTACTTTTAAAGCACAACCAAGGCTGTGTGGTGTAGAAGAGAGAACAAGAGAGAGTAACCAGAAAGACCCATACAAATACGTTCAATTTGAACCCAGGGGAGCCCTACCACTGAGCTTCATCCCTCATCCTCACCCAGCCTTTTTGTTGTTGTTGTTGTACTGGGCATTGAAACCAATCCCCACATTCCCAGCCCTTTTAATTTTGAGACAGGGTCTTATTAAGTTGTCCAGGATCAAACTTGAGATCTTTCTGCCTCAGACTCCCGAGTAGCTGGGGTTACCGACAGGTGTCACTGTGCCTGGCTGTTCAATTGAGTTTTGATTATAGTACAAAGACAACTGAATCCAATAGAGAAATGACTTTTAAAAATCATGATGGAGCCAGGCGTAGTGTCGCGTGCCTGTAATCCCACTGGCTCAGGAGGCTGAGGCAGGAGGATCACAAGTTCAAAGCCAGCCTCAGCAACTTAGCAATTTAGAGAGACCCTTTTTCTAAATAAAATACAAAATAGAACTGGGGATGTGGCTCAGTGGTTAAGTGCCCTTGAGTTCAATCCCCGGTACAAAAAAAAAAAAAAAAAATGGTACTGGAGCATTTGGATTTCAATACATGAAATAAGAGAAGACCCTTAATCCATACCTTATACCATATATACAAATTAACTCAAAATGGAGGACTATTAAATGTAAAATGCAGGACTATTAAATAGAGAAGAAAATATAGGAGACAATCTTTTGCCTTTGAATTAGACAAAGATTTCTTTCATATGACAACAAAAGTACAATCCATTAAAAAAAAACCAGTAAATTGGATTTTAAAAATTAAGAACTGTTGCTCTTTCAAAGACTTTGATGCCAGGCATGGTGGTGTATTTCGTAATCCCAGCTACTAGGGAGGCTGAGGCAGCAGAATGGCAAGTTCGAGATCAACCTGGGAAAATTAGTGAGAGCTTGTCTCATAATAAAAATAAAAATTTTTAAAAAGGACCGAGGATGTAGTTTAATGATAGGATGGTGGCATGTTTGACTAGCATGCTCAAGGATTTGGATTCAATCTACAATTCAGCAAAAGAAAAAAAAAAAGAATAAAGGAACAAGCCAGACTGGGAAAAAAACATTTGCAAGCACATATCTTATAAAGGACTTATATCCAGAATATACATCCTCAAAAATTAATAAGAAAACCATCCAGTTAAAAAATTGATCAAGCCAGGTGCAGTGGCACATACCTGTAATCCCAGCAACTCAGGAGGCTGACGCAGGAGGATCAAGACTTCAACGCCAGCCTCGGCAAAGGGAGCTGCTAAGCAACTCAGTGAGACCCTGTCTCTAAATAAAATACAAAATGGGACTGGAGATGTGGCTCAGTGGTCATGTGCCTCTAAGTTCAATCCCCAGTACCTGCCCCCCCAAAAAAATTGACCAAAAGATTTGAACAAATACTTAATTGATGAAAATATACAAATGTTAACAGCACCCAAAAAGATGCTCAACATCATTACTCGTTAGAAAAATACAATGAAAATCACAATAAGATAGTACTCCCTGCTACCAGACTGACAAGCAAACAAACTGAAGAATCAATAACAACAATAAAACACAAAACAACCAAACAAACCTAACAACACAACACTTCTTCCTTAAAAGAAGTCTGATCCTCGGCTGGTGGGAATGTAAAATTGGGCATCCACCTGGCAAACGACTTGGCTAAACTTAAGCATTTGCTTGTTATAAAGCTCAGTGTCTTAGTTCTAGGTATTGATTTAAGAGAAATGAAAACTTACCTTTCCCCCAAAACTATCCAAAAACGGTTACAATGGCTTTCTTTGTAACCGCCCCAAACTGGGAACAAATGGAGTATATTCATATGATGAAAAAACCAACTCAGTAATAAAAAAAAAAAATGAACAATTAACACAAACACTGACAGATCTCAAAGCATGTGCTTAGGAAAAAACAGAACAACAAAGCAACCAGATATGAAGAATCCATTCTACTTGATTCCAGTTATGGTTAGCTCTAGAGTTGGCAAAGGTAAGCTATAGTGACTGAAAAACCAGTTTTGTTGTTTTCCGGGGTCAGGTGTGAGCATATGGGACTAAGAGATTTTTACATTGATGGAAACGTTCTCTATTTTGATTATGGAGGGAATTACACACATGTGTACAATTCAAAATTCATTAAATTGTACACTCAAAATGAATGAATCTTACTATATTTATATTGAGGTAATTTATACCTCAGTATGTTTTTTAGAGATTACTATCCTTGTCTCTGGCAGGGGGGAAGGAAGGTGCCCTTGAACCTGTTGTATTTGGTGTTCACCTGAAGCCAGGTTCTCCCACAGGGGCGTCACTGCCCCAAAATGTAGACAGAGGGCTGGGCTGGTGGCTCAGTGGTAGAGCGCTCTTCTAGCATGTGTGAGGCGCTGGGTTCGATTCTCAGCACCACATATAAATGAATGAATAAAATAAAGATCCATTAACATCTAAAAAAAGAAAATATTTTAAAAAATGTAGACAGAAGAATATACCAGGAGAAAAAAAAAAAAAAAAACCACTTACCTCCATAAACACTGCATACAATCTATTTTCTCCTCCCATGGACTTTCTTGAATTCCTTGTTTTAGACAGATAATTTAAAAATTGATTTTATTTCGGCTGAATATATAAAGCCATGCTTATTTGGGAGAGTTAGAAATTATAGATAAAGCCAGAATTCTCTTTGACCACTTATCTCAATCTTCTTCCCATTTCACCAGTCAAGATGCAATTGTGACCGGAATGTGGATTATTCTAGCTTTCTTTCTTTCTTTTTTTTTTTTTTAATTTATATTTTAGCTTAGGGTGGACACAGTATCTTTATTTTATTTGTATGTGATGCTGAGGATCGAACCCAGTGCCTCATGCATGCTAGGTGAACGCTCTACCACTGAGCCACAACCCCAACCCTATTCTAGCTTTCTTTTGAAAATATTTAATTTTTTGTTCTTCAATTTAAAAATTTAACATATCATGCTAATTTTTGATAAATTAATGTTGCAACTCTTAAGCATTGTTTCCTGGTTTGCATTCTCTTCACCCTAGCTCATTTTTCGACTTCAGTCTTCCTTCTCATCCTGCTCCCATACCAGGTAACCATGTCAACAACATAGATCATACCCCTTTCTTTGTGCTCATGTAATCATGTATGTAAGGTACATACATATATGTGTATTTCCACACGTGTACATATGTAGTTTTTTTTTTCCAGTACTGGGGATGGAACCTGGGTGTACTCTACGACTAAGTTACATCTCTGCCTTTCTCTTATTTTTTATTTTGAAAAAGGGTCTTGTTAAGTTGGCCAGGCTGGCTGCAAACTTCCAATCTTCCTGCCTCAGCCTCCCAAGTAGCTGGGATTATAAGTGTGCACTACCTACAAAAGGCTAATAGCCCCTCATGTGGGCAAGATTACAGAGCAACTGGAAATCCTCTTTGGTATTTCTGAGTATATCAAATGGACCCAACATTTTGAAAAATAAACTTGCATTTTCCATTTTTGTTTCTGAAATTAAACATAGACACCAAATGTGAGTCCCCAAAATTCCACGTTTTACCCAAGAGAAGTGAAGACATAGGTCACAAAAGTAGCATTTAGTAACATTTTATTCATAATACCTAATATTTGTAGTTTGGAGTCTACAAATAGAAAAGTAAATACATTCTGGCAAATTTACCTATACATTGGGTAGTATTTAGTGAAGTCCTTTAATGCCTACTGTTCCATGTACTATGAATTAATAATAAAACAAGATAAATAAAGTTTATTTAAATAAAAAAAATAAGTGTACACCACCATGCCTGGCTCATACGTAGTTTGGTTGGCTTAGTCTGAACAACAACAACAACAAAAAGCATTTAATATATGCATTTTTGTAGCTAGTTTGCCTTATTCAATAGTACCTCAGGAATTCCTTCAAGTCATCCATTATAATCTAGGTCTCTTTTGTGTTCATGGCTGCCTAATTTTCTGTGGTATGCATGTACCATACATTATTCGACCATCTCCCTAGTGTTGAGGAGTTCAATTATTATTATAGAGCATATATTTTTCTTATAAAATTCATTCCTAAACTTTTTTTTTTCTATTTCCATTACTAGGTGGTTGTTACTAGAGAGCAGGGCTACTTTTTTTTTTTTTTTGTATATGTATCATGCATTTAGTCATCTTCCCAAGTTTAACATCAATTTCAGTGGCAATTTTCATGTGCTTGTTTTGTTTTACTGGTGTATCTTGAAGTTTCTAGGAATATAATCACATTTTTGTCTTTTCCTTTGAATGTTTATGTATTTTTTTCTATCGCCTTTAGAAACTCCAAGACAATATTAAATATTACCAGTGACAGCAGCAACCTACAAATTCATTTTAATTAAAGTAGTTTGTTTTACTATTTATGATAATAATTAATGTTGGGTTTAGAAAATAGTCCTTATTATGTTGTATATAATTGTTTTTTGTTTCAACTTTTGGTGGTGTTTTAATTAGAAATAGCTGCCATATTTTTCAAATGCTTTGTTAACATTTATGTCATGGCTACTTTTTTCTCCTTTAGATAATGGACTGCATAAATCCTTCCTTATATAATGGATTGTGATCAGAGATTTCTTGATATTGAAATATGCTTACATTCTTGAAAGGACTGCTTCATCTTATTATATTATACCTTTGATACATTGCAGTAGTCTACTTACTAAAATCATATTTGGAATTTTTGCATGTGAGCTCCTAAGTGTGTAGGTGTACCTTTTTTTTAGTACTGTATTGAGTTTACAGAAAAAATAACTAAATACATGAATAAAATAAAATGTTTAAAAATATTTTTTTGAGTTGTAGATGGACACATTTTATTTTATTTTTCTGTGGGGCTGAGGATCGAACCCACACGTGAAGCAAGCACTCTACCATTGAGCTCCAACCCCAGCCCCTGTATTGAGTTTTGACATCAGAACATGTGCTTCATGAAACAGGAGTGCTTGCTATACCTTTCTATCATTTGGTTTATAAATGAGTTTGTTTAAATGGCATTGTAGTTATCAGTAAAATAAACTCGTTTGGCTACAGTCTGTTTTAGATCCTTTAATTACTCCTTCAGTATCCTTTGAGGTAATATCCCAGTTTTCTACTTATCTTACTGGTTTTGGTGATTTATGTTTGGCAGGATATTTTCTGATTCCTCTGCGCTTTTTAGATTTGTTGCCATTATGAATTCTTTCCTCTGTTATCAATGACTTATGTTTCCTTTCTTGTCTCTAATATTGTACATTTTTGCTCTCTCCCTCTATTTAAGAGGATTTATTAATCTTTGTAAATATCCAGGTTTTATGTTTATTTGCTATTTCACTTTTGGCCTCTATCCATTTCTCCTTTCTGGCTTTTTAAAGTTACTATCTGCTACCTTATTAATATGAATCATGTTTCTTTACTAAAAAAAAAAAAAAAGTTTCTCATCCAAGGCATTTAAAACTATACATTTTCCTGAGTACAGCTTTGGCTGCATGTTATAGGTTTCCATACACTGTGTGCTTATTGTTGCTTTCTAGATAGTTTGTAATTTTCTTTAACTTTCCTCTTTGACCCAAGAATACATAAAATTGTTTCTTAATTTCCATGCAGTTACATATGTATAGCCACATGATAGTGATAGTGGAAGTTGGGCTGTAAATTGTTACCTATTTAAATCTGTGGGGTTTTTTTTCCTGCAAAATTTACTTGAGTAAATCTTTGTGTATGTTCTATGGATATATGTAAAAATAGATATTCTCTATTCAAAGTTTTATCACTGCTCTCTTTGTTTTTAAGGATTGTGTCTAGGGTGCTTACTAAAAGTTAAGTTCTATCCGGGTCTGGTGGTGTACGCCTGTAATCCAGTGGCTTGGAGGCTGAGGCAGGAGGTTCACAAATTCAAAGTCAGCCTCAGCAATTTATCGAGGCCCTAATCAACATAGTGAGACTCTGCCTCAAAATAAATAAAATAAAATAAAATACAAAGGGCTGGGGATGTGGCTTAGTGGTTAAGTGCCCTTGGGTTCAATCCCTGGCACCAAAAAAAGTCAATTTAAAAATAAAAGTTAAGTTCCATCACATCTGATACTGACACTTCAATTCCTGTCTTTTATTTTGGTTTGCATTTGCCTATTTTCTTTGTCACCCCTTTATTTTCAGCCTCCTTTATCACTTATATGTGTTTCTGTACCCGGCATGGAACTGGGCTCTTCCCCACCAACTCCTCCTGCCACCAAACTGTTACTGTTTTATAACAGTAGCAAATTCAATCCATTAGTATTGAGACAGTGCTGGATTCACTTAATTTCATTCTTTCCATCCTATTTTGTATATTAAATTGCCTATTGTGGTTTCTTTTCCTTTCCCAGTTTTTGATTTTTTTCTATTCTCTTTTTAATGTTTCTCTATGAAACACTAGAGTGTTTCCTCTAATTGGCATTTTTCTACCTCTTCATTGGCTTAGGTGGGCACTTAGGTTCAAGGCCCCCACTCACCCCACCTCCCAGGCGCACCCAGTCCTGATGCTGACACTGGTCACCAGCCTTGAACCCAGGGGCAGCAGGATGTCCTAGAGATGAGATTTCATTCTGACCATGGACAAATTACCTGTTATTGTTTGGACATAAGGTGGCCTCCAAAAGCTGATGTGTGAGATGACACAAGAAGGTTCAGGAGAGACGACTGGGTTATGAGGACCTTAATCCAATCAGTGAATTAATCCCTAATTGGATTAACTGAGTGGGAACTGAAGGGGATAGATAGCATGTGGCCGGAGGAGGTGGGTCACTGGGGGTGTGTCTTTGGGGTACATATTTTGTGTCGGGTGAATGGAGTCCCTCTCTGCTTCCAGATCATCATGTGAGCTGCTTCTGATGTACCCTTCTGATGTACACTGTACCCTTCTGATGTTCAGTCTCACATTGAGCCCTGGGGAATGGAGCCGGCTGTCTATGGACAGAGACCTCTGAAACCATGAGCCCCCAAATAAACTTTCCCTCCTCTAAAATTGTCCTTGTCAAGTCTTTTAGTCACAGCAGTGAAAAGGTTGACTAAAATACGACCTATCTTCTTTGTAGACAGGCTCCCAGCAGGTGCAGGACTAACTAGATTGTGACCCATCTGGCTCACAGCTGGTGTGCCTGTTCCCTGTGTCCCCTCTCTCTAGGCTCCTGGGCTGTGCTTGGGCCTCACCTTCCTTTGAGCTGAGCCATCAGAATGAGGACGGCCAAGATGGCCCTTTTCAGGTCTCTGGCCCACTCGGCTCAGAATTCCTGGAAGGCATTTCTCACATCAGTCCCCACAGTTCTTCTGTCTCTGGAGGACAGCAGAGATGATCCTTCAAGGTAATGAGACACTGGAGCGTTGTGGCCCTGTCTATAGACACACAGGAGCTGGCGTGGCACCCAGTGCTACTCTCTCCAGCCTCTCCCTAGGTCCTTGGTATAGTGGGGATGCTCATAAGATGGTTGTTAAAGCAGGAAATCAGAGGAGGGACCCAAGAAGGCCATGTCCTGGGGACCAGGGCTTTTCCTGAGGCCTTGAGGGAATAGCAATAGGAATACTCTAAACTGCATGCTTTATTCCATACAAACCCGGTGCCTTGGCTGTCTGTGTCTGGGGCCACAAATCGGAGGAATCCCGCTGGTTACCACCAGGTCTTTGTCCCCAATGAGCTGTCTCGGTTCTTATGCTTCTTCTCAATTGCTTGGTAAACAGGAGGCTGCAAACACTGCAGAAGATCTCTCTCTATACCTTCAGTTTTGTGATGCTAGTTATTTCTATTTGGCAAAACTCTGAATTCCTTAAGGACACAGGCCAGGCTTCCAGTCCCATTCAGGCATCTGGAGTGTGCCCTGGCACCTTCTCCCACACACTGTTGGAAACTAGCAGAGGCAGGTAAGAGGGGGGTCACTTAGCTCCTTCTAGGCTGTTCCC
Organism: Ictidomys tridecemlineatus; assembly: GCF_052094955.1. NCBI lineage: Eukaryota > Metazoa > Chordata > Mammalia > Rodentia > Sciuridae > Ictidomys > Ictidomys tridecemlineatus. The sequence continues at coordinate 31,780,242 of NC_135479.1, read as the reverse complement.
CACTTCTGGGTCCTACAGTCTCATAGGACCTTTGCCACGTATTCCCTGAACTCCCAGGGATTCTGAGCACCTCCACAATTAATCTGCCCTACTTTCTGGCCTGCTTTTCCACCTTAATGCTCTCCAGTCCCTCGTTACAATGGCTCAACAGGGAAAGGACTTCTTGGTTGGAGGCCCCCAGATCAACACTCAAGCCAAAGGGCGAGGCGGGGCAGGTGGGACTCGGTGATACCCTCTCCCCAACCCCCACAGCGGCTCTCCCCACCCCAGTCCTCTCCCACGGTGCAAGGACACCAGACAACCCTGTTCAAAACAGTTTATTTTATTTTATTTTTTGTCAGACAAACACATTGATTTCTGGACCACAGTAGAGGATGGAAACCTTTCACAAACTTATTTATTTGAAAATACAAATATAAAATTATACTTTCCACATCTGTGATGTGAGAGACTGCCATCCACATAGTAATTTTTTTACAACAAGGGCTTTAAGAAAGCCACACACAAAGACCTGAAAGATGCTTGAGATAGATATATATATAGATACATATATATGTATATATATAAAAAAAATACTCACTACCAAAGTTCTCATCGGTTTCATACTAAAGTATAAAAGTAAGGGTGAGGTCAGCCACAGTGCTAGGGAAAGTTTTATTTAGATACATTTATGTCCACATGAAACGCTTAGACTTGCAACCTATTACATATGGAATTCCGAGTTTACAACACACCGTGAACGGCAGATTGGCTAGCCCACGCTACTCAAGAGCACACTCACAGACTCCACACGGGATGGTACAGTATGTACAGAATACAGTAGCAGGAGCCTTCACCGAGGCTCTGGAACTTTTGTCTCTCAGTCCCCGTTCCCTTCCCCTCTCGCTCCCTGCCTCCCGGAAACGAAATCCTGTCTGAGACAATACATTCTGATTATTAGATAGCCGGGTATTTGGATTAAGGTTGCTCCCCGAGAGGGGTGGGTTTGATTCACATGATTTTTGTATTTTAGTTTACTTACTTATTATTATTATTCTTATTTTTTTTTTTTTGGTGAAAGGAAAAAAAGAAAAAGAAAACGAACACATGACAGTATTAAAGTATTGCTTAACTTCCAGCATCATCTGGTGTAGTGTCCGTGCCCAGGACTGAGCTGAGCTGACCTCTGCTTGTTTTCTGCTCTAGGGTGAGGGTGGGCGACTCCCCAGTGTCTCTATCCAATGTGCTTGCCTGCAGCCGGTCCCTCTTCTCTACCCTCTACCCTCCTGGCTTTTGTCTTCCTTGGAAGATCACCTGGCTGGTAAAGCACATTCAAGATAAAAAAAAAAAAAAAAAAATTCTCCCCTCCCCACCTGTTCCCCCTAGTCTCCCTCTGTCCCTGTGTGTCACTTCCAACTGATAAAGTATGAGTTAGTGTTTCTTTTGTAAACAATTTCATATGCAATATAATACAGAAAGCATGGCTGACCTTCAATAAAAAAATGTAGTAAACTATATTGCTTTATTCTTGAATATGCTGCAGTGAGTGAATGGCAGAATGAAGCAGTGTGGTGGTGGTGGTGGTGGAGGCTAAGTCCCTAGCCCTCGTTTGCACTAAAGATCAAAATAGGTTTTGTTTCTCTAGTTGGAACCAAAAATAAAAATTTTCCCCCAAAAAAGAAAAAAAAAATCCCAAATAAAACAAAACTAAATAACCAAAAATAAGAAAACTCGAAGATTGAAAAAAAAAAAAAAAAGGAAAACAAAAACTGAACACCTTTCAGGTCATTAGAACCAACAATTACCCAATGATTTTTATACTAGTCTAGCAAGATGTGTGTAACATTCACTGGCTGTGAACTGCTGTGCAGTGAGACATTAAATCCACAGCAATTGAGCCATGCTACCTTAAAGCCCAAGCTACAAGTTCAAATTAAGATGATGGTTATGAAGGATAAAAACGCAAGGCCTGTCGGGGCTTCGTTTGAATCAAGCCAATGAGCGACTGGGATAGAGCACGAGGCCGTCTGGTGGTCCAGAGCGGGATGAGGAAGGCCACCAACAACCTCTGCAGAGGCTCCTGGAGAGGAGACCCCGGCTTGCCAACTCCATCTACCCCATGGCCACTCACTCTCCTCTGCTCAGGAGAAGAGGAGGTCGGGGCTTCCAGCAGATGGATCTGAAAGCCGGGGTTCCCGGTGGCTACACCAAGAGCCATCAGCCAAGAGGGTTTCTCCCTCAGGGAAGGTGAAAGGTGGGTCCCAGGTTCACCATTGAGCTTAACTGAAACAAAGACGAGGCGGAACATCAGTGCTAAAAGAATTTACAAAAATCATTTGAAATGGACTTCTAGATGAGGTGGGGGGGGGACTAACGTGAACCTTAACCTAGGTAGCCACATTAAAACATATCAGATTTCCACGAGATTTGTGCTATGGGCTACTGGGTCTCTTCAAAAGGTATATAAACATCTAAAACATATTCACACAGATTATCAATTTCTTCTGAGCATTCTTAAAAAAATATTTTTTTTTCTCTTAGTAAAATCATTTTAATATACCATGCCTCCCTCTTTTAAAAAATAAATTAAAAAAATCCAGTTTTGCATATCTAGCATTAGCATTTAAGGTAGTATGGCACACCCCTTCACAGTGAGGGGGGGTGGGGGATCCACAAAATGCCGTAGAGTTGGTCGGCATTTGAACATTGTGAGACCTTGGGTTAGTTGAAACCACATCAGATCAGGAAAAATAAAAATTAAACTTGAAATTGAAAAAAAAAATTAAAAGGAAAAAACTGCCCCAAAATTATCAGCATTTTTTTTTCTTTTCATAAATAAGAGAAAGTTCTATCCTTACTGGTCCTAAATCTGAATAACTATGTCTAGTTTTTTTTTTTAAAACCTTAATTACATTATACCTATCAATATGTACTAGAAGAAAGAGGAGAAAAAAAGTCACTACACTAGTACCAGGACAGCACGCTTACAAGATAGCCATTTTATACATTATTAACAGACAATGATCAACCAAGAATCTTCTACGAGGTGATGGGGATGCAGAGAAAAGGAAGGGGATACAGTACGTCACCAACATGGACAAAAGTAACTAAATCCCCTTGCTAGACACTGAATCTGGGAATTTATTGTCTCTTTTTTCTTAAAATAAAACTTCTATTTTGTTATTTTATGATTTGAGGAAGTTCTGATATTTTAAAAGCATCCAGCATTTTATTTAACCTGGTTGTTTGGAAATTAATACATTTAAAAAAAATAGAAAGGAAAAAAAAATCCCCCCTCCCCCCCCGCAAATCTCTCCAAACAACCTAATATTTTACTGGAAAAACAAAGAACATGATTCTCTCTTTTAAAAAAAATGCTGTAGCTGTTTAATAAGGATTGAAAAAGGCTTTTTTTTTTCTTTCTTTCTGAGTTAGTATTTTGAAGTCTTTAGTTTAAAGATGCTTTTGCCCTACCATGTCTGTGAATGTCTACATTAGTCTACTTTGTTAGTAAAATTTATAAAAATAGGAGTGCAGCAGCTCTTTATAATAAATGTCGCATTCAGTGTCTCATACTGGCTGTGCCTTAAGTACCAAATTTATAAACGTAACAATTTAAAAAATATTAATAAAACGTCAATATCACATCTTTTAAAAAGAAAAAAATATATATCCACACTACAATATGTTTTAATGCCATCTATTGAGTTGTACTTCTATAAGTTGCTGTTGCTGACCTATTACCAATATTTAAAAAAAAGTTAAATTAAAAAATATCCTTCATCATAAGTGTCTTTCCCCAACCGAGGACCATATATTATAACAGCCAAATGTTAAACATGTGCAAACAGGAAACTGTCAGTTTTTCCCACCAGTCACAGTGCAGTGATGTTTATACTTTTTATTTTTAAAATTCTGTTTACATCTACAATAAATTAAAAAAAAAAAGAATTCTTCCATAGCCTCTCTGGTGATACTTGCAGCACTGAGGTATTAAAAAAAAATATATATAAACCAAAAGGTTGCTTTCCTAATTTGTAAATAGAAAGTGAATGGAGAAAAGGTTGTATTCATGCAGGTGTATCCACTCTGGGCCCAGGGGCCCCCAGATCTGGGGCTGGGGTCGGCAGGGGAGGGGGAGGAGAGAGGCAGAGGGTCCTAGGAACGTTTGGAGGTGCTGAAATGATTGGACGATAGAAAATGATCAAATATTTAAAAATTAAGACTGAAAAAGAATGTCCCCTCCCTGACCCGCCCCCAAGCCAAACAGGTGTGCTTTGAAACTTTAAATATGTTAAATATTAAAATTGTAGCTTTGTCTTTAAAAAACGTCTTGGGAAAAGCAGTTTTTCATATTTTAAATAAAAATCTAGCTAGACGGTAACATCTGAAGCTGTGCACAGACAGAGAGGTTGATAGGCTGGTAGGATACTAGTACAGTTCATAGGTCTATCGCACTGACGACAGAGCTCGACAGCGCCCTCACTTGTCCGGGGTCGTCCTGGCAGCTGGGTGTTCCTCAGTCTCAGTACCGGACTCGGTCAACCTTCCATCCATCCCCTCCTCCTTCCCGAGCATCAAACTGCCTGGGACCGACTCCCTCACAAAAATATTTCTTTTTTGATTCTCTCTTTCTTAATAGTTTCTATGTAGTTAATGGAATTGTATTTACAACATTTCTTTTTTTTTCTTTTTTTTTTTTAGAATTCACAATTTCAAAAAACCTTATAATATGACCTCTTTCAACAGAAAAAAAGCACTTATAGAAAAGGAGGACACCCAAAACATGGTCGTCCTTACCTTATTGCCGAAAATAGATACTTAGGTTAACAAAGAGACATCACAAAAAAAGAACCGCTAGAGAGTCTGTTAATTAGCCTACTACATCTCACTTCGTCTACAACGCAAAACAGAAAGTTTACGCCCACCTCCCGCTCCCCTCCTCACAACAGCATCGTGGTGTGCTAAAGTTCCACCTGAAAAATTCATAGTCTCAGAATTGGTACCAAAATATGGAGAGCAACATCACCATCTCAGCATCCTTTAAAAGTGAGAACAGAATCAAAACGAGCAAAAAAAAAAAAAAAAATTGTTTAAAGAAAAAAAAATATAACTCCTTAATATAACAATTATACTATGGTTAGCTTTTGACTAGATATTAAAGCTAGGTGACTACTGGACTAAGTCAAAATCACTACCAAATTGTGATTCAAAGAGATTTAAAAGGAGGCGGGGAAGAGAGAAGGGGAAGGGAAACCATCAAGAAAAACAAAACAAAACCAAACCAAAAAATCATGGATTATATACACATTTAAAAGCTGTCGTCGTATATTACAGCAGATTCGTGAGATGAGATGTAGTCAACCCTCGATCCGAAGTGAGCCATCTCTGGTTGGGATGAGGAGTGAGGCTGTGGGGGTCCAGGTCTGAGGACATCACCTAAACAAAGGGCCACTCAGAAACTTCGCCCAGTCTTGCCTGGACATCCAGGTATGCTCTGCAGGGCCGGGAAGGTCAGAAGGATCCCGAAGAGAACAGAGAGCAGCCGGGGGTGGAAGGAGAGAGAAAAAGGGTCAGGCAAGGGTGTGACTAACTGCCAACTGTCCAACTACGATGAGTTTCCAAAGGCCTAGGCTGGGAGACTGGGCACGTGTGACCAGGGTGGGGCTAACACCTTTCTGAGATCACAGCCTGGGAAATCTGAAGTCTAAGCCACGCCTGATGCCCAGGCGGGGGCAGCTCTGAGACTCCTTCCCTGATGGGCTACAGGACTGGAGGCTGCTTGTGGTAATGGCGGTAAGGGTCTCGCCAGCTAACGACAGGAGGTCCCCGCCTCCTATCCCCAGGCTTGGACTTCCAGCCAGCTGGTCCAGCTGCACATTGACCAGATACTTTTTCTTTTTAAACTGGCTTTCAAAACTAAGTGGTAAAGAAAAACTTTTGCCTTTAGTAGATACCCATGGATAACCGAAAGTGCAAATGTATACTAAAAAAATTCATACTCTATACCAAAGGATTGAAGGTTGGGATACTTAGAAAAACAAAGTACACAACAACCCACTCGGGAAGATCAAAACTAAGTACAGGACTCAAAGACCTGCTGACTGGGTCGCCCTGAATTGGCTGTGGGTCTGGGCCCCTTTTTTATGGATGGCACCAAATGTCAGAAGGGCACCTCTGCTGGGGACAAAGTGTATGTCTGGCTAGTCCCCAACAGCCACGGTGTGATCCCGTGACTCGACTGGCTCACTTAGTTCCTTCTGGAAGGGGTAGGTTGCTGCCTCCATTCTCTTGGCTACGCCAGCCTTCTTGGGAAATTGAGTCCTAGAGTCGGGCGAGGGAGATGAGCTGACTTCTGCCTACCCCCACCCCTGGGAGGGCGCTGGGGGGAGGAGGTCCACACTCCTCTTCCGGGAGAGGAAGGGAAGGAGGAGCACCAGCATCGCTGTGGTGCCCAGTGATTGTTTAATTCCCTCTTCATCTGACTCCATGGGGATGGGGGCTGGAGCTCTCTTCAATCCCCAGTCTTTGGACCTATCGGTCCTCCCTGATCTACAGAGAAACCTTTCTGGGCCCCCAAACCCAGCTTAATTAGTAGCGAGAAGCTCTCCTTCACACTGTTAGTGGCCTCTGGCTCTGGCCAGCAATGGCTGGGTCAGTGCTTGAAGGGGAGTGGAGGTGAGGGCTGGGGAGAATTCACACACATGGCTTATTGGGTTAAGAGAGGCAGCTGCGTTAGTTGAGGTGATTCCTTAGCAGCAACATGAGAGGAATCCAGAGATCTGTGGAGCTCAACTCAACCTGGTCCCCAGCTGGTCCCACCAGACCCAGTCCTGGCTGACTCAGGGCACCAGAGACCCAACTCTTGGGCCTTTTCTATCCCACTCCAAGAGCCAAAGGCTCTTGTGCGCCAGTGGGATTTCTTGAGTGGAACCCATTCTCAGGCCTCAGCTGTCACCCTCCCACTTCAAGGAGATCGGCTGGTGTTCCAACCTACCCCCCTCAACCTCACGTAGTAATGCAGCACACATCTAGTGCTTTCCAGGATAACCCCTCTCCCTGCTTGGAGTTCTTCCCAAGAATGACAGACACTCATATTTGAGGAGAATGTGGCAGGAGGCTTGCTCACTGCCCGCCCCAACCTCCCTCTCCTCTGTCCCACCCCCTCCATATCCCCATCAAAGTGATTTAAAAAAATGTTTAATTAACTTGAGCTCAGTTTAAAAGGTTAGGAAACTGGCAGGGATCCAAATCCACGTTATGCAGGTGATGTCGTTAATTTAATTTGCTTTTCGTGCGGTAATCTGGATAATTACTCAGTAGTTACTGGCAAAAATGTTTTCTTTTCACTAAAAGATGGAGTCTGGCTGTTTGACTGCATGAATCCCATTGGCTGAGCCCCCAGACAGCCCTGGAGAGCTGAAAGGGCCCAGCAACCCACAAGGTCAGCTCACAGGACCTTCGGGAGTGGCCCTGGTCCCCGCCTCCTATCCCCAGGCTTGGCAGAAGTCCAGAAGTTCCTTACCTCCACCCCCCCCACCCCACCCCCATGGGCATAGTACGAAATCGCCTTCCAGTTTCCCACACTCTTGATTGTATTTCAAGACAGAGAAAGATGACGGTAGGGACTATACAGAAATGGAATAGAAAGAACCAACTGAAGAACCAAAAAAAAAAAAAAAAAACCCAAATCAAAAAAAAAAAAAAAAAGAGAGAGAATAAAAAAAGGTGAGGTCATGATTAAAAGCTGGAGGAAGGGATGAGAGATTAAAAGACTGGATTTGTTCTTGCCCCCACCCGCCTGAAAAGGGGTCCAGAAAGAGGAGGGAGAGATGTTGATGTGATGAGACAATGGCATGCTCATACATGTATGACCAGTGCACATACATGTACGGGCACACCGGCAGGGCGGAGACACATGGCAGAGACGGTAATACCTCAGAGTGAGATGGCAACGAAAGCACCTGCTCAATGGTATCCATTTGTAAAGGCCGTTGCAATCAAAGGTCCCTAAAATTGCACAATTGTTAAGGTCATCAGTGCGCTATACATGGGAACAGATTGTCATATTCTGGGAAAGAAAATTATCTCTAGGACTAGTCTGTGGTTGCCAGCATGAATATGTAATTCTGAGACACCGTGCCATGAGGGGCCAGGATGACATCCTCTCCAGCTCCAGTCCCTCCCTCCCCCATGACCCCCACCCCAGCCTGTCTGCTGACACAAGGGAAACCAAGAGCCAGATTCAAAGGGGTGGGTGTGTAGTGGGGCTCATGCCCCAAATGATGGGCATGGGGGCCCTGACCCCAAAGGGCAAAGATAAGGACCTGTGTCCTGGGTTCCAATGGTTCAAGCTGGGGAGAAGAAATCCCAGTGCAGACAAACTGTGTTGCTATGTGGGGTTTTTCAGAGAAATCACTGTAGCATACGGGTCCAAAGACTCAGGTTTTCAAAAAACAAGTAGGGTCTGTGTTTCTGGACACTGAAAATGGAAATGAGTCGTGTTCTAAGTGGTGATAGACGGTTCCCCAAGTCGATGCAGCTCTTGGATGAATAATAACATTCTGGATTTGGTACTCCAGTTGATCCGAAAGGATTAGACTCATCAAACTACTGACTCAAGAGATACTGTCTTGGGAGTGAAACTGAACAAGGACCCAGGCAGCACAGATAGGACTGGCAGATGAGTGTGTGTGTGTGCAAGAAAGAGAGAGATGGGGAGAGAAAAATGTGTATATGATTGTGTATGCACAAGTGTAATGCACAGGGGCATGGATGGGGCCGCCCTGGTGCCCCAGACTGTCTGCACAGGCTCTGTTCTCCCCAGCGCAGCCCTTAAGGCAAAGCTTGCCCGCTCTCTCCCACATGTGAAGTCTGACAGGGACGTGACCTGGGACAGCAGTCACTCCCATCTCAGCTCAAAACCAAACTGCCTCCAAAATGCCGAGGTGGGCTAGGGCAGGGGTTGGCCAGTTTTCTGTTTCCAAAATGGAAGGGGAAGCGAGCAAGTGGGGCTCAGGCACATTCATGCTCACACACCAGGAGGGAGAAGAACAATACAATCTGAAAACAGCATGCAAATCTGTTAAGCAAATTTCCAATGCCTGGATTAGTCAGATTATAGAACCACAGAGCATTACAAATATCAAATGCATCTGGCCTTCGGGGGGCCACAGCTAAAGAACGCATATGGGAACTTACTTGGAACCTGGAAACTGTAAGAAATGTTAGCAAAAGAAATGGCCTGGGAGGGGGCTCGCCCTCCACACCACCTCCCAGATACCAGAGCTACCAATGGACATCAGTCGGGGACTCTGCTGCCTAAGATGACTACCCCTGATGGGAGGGGGGTGGCTTGACACTGAGTACCTACTGTGTGCGGGGTGCACACTGTTTCTGCTCATTCTCACCCAATGTTTGGAGGGAGGTAAACTATTCTTGTTCTGCAGCCAGGTACGTGAGGCTCACGGGGTTATATAAGTGGCTCAAGGTCGCAAGGGCTAAAGGTGACTGAGTGGTGACATGAATCTGAACTGCTCACATACGTTCTAGTTCATCACAGGGCCACTTAGGAGGTCCTTGGTATATGCCCAGACAGAGCAGTGTCAGCCTTCAGTAGCTGGCGTGACCGTTGATGGGGACCCACTGTCCTCTCCTCTGCCCCTAACTCATGGGCTGCAAGGAGTTGGTCAGGTAGCAGGAGGCAGGAGGGCAGGAAGGCAGGTACTTACAGCTATGCCGTGGCCGAAGCCCGAGCCCGGCTGTGGGCTGGCCGCGCTTATGTAATTCCCCACTCCGGAGTCCTGGCTGGCAGGGCCATAGAGATCGGCGACAGGTCCTGGGCTGTTGGCCCCCGGGAAGCCTCCGGGCCGCGCCGGGTTGGAGCCTGCCGGGGAAGCGGGCGCGCCAAAATTCGGTTGAGCACTGTAGCTATTCAGGACTGGTGTGCAGAGAATAGAGCTGGGTATGAGGCCAGAAGCCAGGCATGCACCGATCATTACAAGCCAAACACTCGAGAAAAACAGCTGAGGCCCAACTTCTAACACTCAACCAAGGCCATGCGAAAACATGAGCAGGGACTCAAGAATACTCAGCCCAGGCTACTACTAAGAAGCTTGGAGCTCCAAAAATAGAGAAGAAAAAAACGATCATTCAACACACTACGGCAACCAACCGGAGGTGCTTCACTGCCCACCAAATTATCACAATAGAAATAGAGATATATATGGAGGAGAGAGAAAGAGAGAGAGAGAGATTTTTTTTTTTTCACATCTGAATTGACGCTCATGCAGTCTTCTAGATTTGGGCACGTTGAGACAGCATTCACATCCCATGCAAACTACAAAGGAACTAGTTTTAGACTACACATTGTGTTAATATTGATATTAAAACGTGACAGGAAACAAAGCAATTTGTGTCTAGGAAAAAAAAATCTTTGGGGAGGGGATTTAAAAAAAATTTTTTTTGTGTGTATGTTTCATTTTTCTTTCTTTTCTTTTGGATCCATTAAATGACAAATTTGTTTAAAGGAAAAAAAAAAAGACAAAAAAAGATCTCCATTCTGCATCCCTCCCCCACCCGATCCCCCTCCCCACTGGCTACTCCCTCCTTTCCCACCCCTCCCATTTATATCCCTGCATGAAAGTCGTTAATACTGAAGTGGTCGGAGGAGGATGGGTTATGTCATGGAGAGTTCGGGCATCTTAACGTAACGGTAATGATGGCGACAGAGGGTTCCCTTTTGGGGTGGAGAGCAGGGGATGGAGGGAGGGGATGGGGTGGGGATGGTAACCTGAAGGTTGGGCTAAAGCTGGGGTGGAGCCAAAGGTCCTACAGGACACCCACACACTCACCTCCTGCAGGAGAAGGAAAGGGGGGGATTTAAACCTTTTTTTCCTTTTGTTTAAACAACAACAACAAAAAAGACAAAGAAGTATGAATGCAGCATACCAACTAAACCACTTTACAGCTAAAGCTTATCTGTCCGAAATGCCTGCTCTGTTAGTTATCCTCAGGTATAAGCTCCACACTGAGAAAAAGAAAGCCTGGAATGCATCTTTGTGACAGAGGACTGACCTGACACCCACACACCTGGAGAGTGGCAGGTTGTGTCTGGGAATGGGGGTTGGGGGTGGGGGGAGGCAGAGCGTGATGCTTCCTCAGGTTCCTCGGTCTGCCTCCCCCGAATCCCATCATGCCCTTCCCAAAGAGGGGCACAGTCTATCGACCAGATTAATTTTATCTTTTCCCTTTAGTAGTTTAAACTTCATTTTCTTTTCCAAAATGGAATAAAACAAAACAAAAGAATCACAAACTCTTTTTAATGGTAAAAGTTAAGTTCTCATTTCAACCTCATGGTGAGTCTGGGGCTGGCCGCTTCGGGGCAACAGTCTGGTAGGAGTGGCCGGTCTCAGCATCACACACCTAGACGTCTTTAGTTCCACAAGGCTGCAGGGTCCCCTCTCCCTTCTACCTCCCCCGGCATCCCCTCTGTCCATGACAGCTGCCTTCCAGGGCAGAAAGGAAAGAGCATCTGAAGTGGACAGCAGAGTCGCTCTTGCCTTGGGGCCTGTGCAGAGGCCCTCACTTCTCCTGGGGCTTTGAAGAAGCTACAAGTGGATTGATTGTCACCCACTTGTCACAGGTGTGGGAAGAGACTGATGATACCCACTCACTGCCAGGCTGGCAAAAGACCAAGTGGGGACTTGAAGACACAAAGGAGACCAAACCAAGCTGAGCCTGGCTCCGGACTCAGCAGAGAAAATACAAACTGTTGCCTCTGGAAGCCCCAAGGTGAGCCCCTGAAGCTGCAGCCCATAAATGAACAAACAGGCTGATGGAGAGAAGAGGTTAGAGAGAAGGAGAAAAAGAATTATAGCTTAGAGCAAGCGAATGGCTTATTTGGCAATGTGCTGGAAGACAAAGGGGACTGGGATGTTTGAATATAGAAGATTAAACTTGCAGATAACATTTGGCCCGTCTCACTCACGAAGGCAAATATCAAGCCGAGCTATTCAAACGGCGGTATTATCTTGGTAGAACACCTCCCCCGCAGCCCTCAGACAGTGGACTTCTGGTTTCCCGGGCATTGGAACCCCTCCCTCTACAAAGAGCAAACTCCCTGTTCTGTCTTAGGGTTGGAGGGTGGGGTGGGCTTGGGGAGGCACAGTGTGAGATGAAGGGGAACATTTTCACCTCTGGTGGGATGCAGATCCAGGAAGATGCTGGGCAGGAACACCTGTCTAGCGGGTGGGGAGGAGGAAGGTTTTGGTGCTGACTCCTTCTGGCAGGAAAAGGGCCCTAGATAATAATCCAGCCAGAGTAAGGAGCCTTGGAGATAGGATGCAGCCTGGCCACGGAAGGACTACTATCCAGAGATGCCCGCCTGTAGAAGCTCAGAAGGTAACCTGTGTGCACAGAGACCTGGCGTCTAGGAGTCGGCCTGAAGTGAATTTCATAATGAGCAGCTCATCTTAGGTCTGGATCACCCCTCCCTGCTCAGTCATCTTCCATCAAATGACACTAAAATCACCGTGGAGAAGGCGCTGTATTAGAATGCAGCTTTTAAACCCCCAAGTCCCATTTTATTATGCACTTGCTCATCACAATGCCTGAGCCCCAGCCCAAAGTCACCTTGCAAATATCCCTCAGCGAGGGGCGGGGAGACTGGGCCACTGGGTCCCCACCAGAGGGCGCAATGGGCAGGCTATCAATGCTAGCTGTGGGCGGGTCTCCTCCAGGGGCAGTGGAAACTGCACCCTCAGGGGCTGAGCACCCAGGAGAGATGTCTCCAAGCTCCGCAGTCACCACCTGCCTCTGTCTCTCTGTGGCAGAAGAACCATGCCCCAGGGAGCGTGCTCAAGTTCCCAGTCAAGCCATCTGAAAATCCAGGCATCTTTGGGAAGACTCAAAAAAACAACGGCTCTGGCTGGCAGGACAGAATGAGGATGGACACTGAGCACATAAACTTGTCAGGACTGTGCCTGCTGTCAGATGGGGGAAGCATCAGGGACAATGCAATTTTCTTCTTTAGGGAAGTCAGTGTCATTTCACGTATCGAACACTGGCTGGCTATATGGTAAAGGGGGTCATCTGAGGACCCCCTCTCCTAGGGGCAGGCCTGCCGCTGAGCAGCATCTGCCATGAGGGTGCTTTCTGCGGAAGCCACTCTCCAGTCAATCCTCAGTGTCCTAGGTGGAGGGCACCTTCCTCCAGGCACGTGGCTAGAATTGGTCCTATATACTAGGATCAGGTTAGAAAGAGGACAGAACATCACTCTTAATGGTCAAGGGCACCTTGTTGTCCACTGCTCTGCTATGGTGTGTGTGTATATAGAGGGAAGAAGCAAATATTGTTGAATAAACAGTGTTGAGATTGATAAATTGGATATTATAATGCCTGTCCCAGAAGAGGGCAATGTCTTGCAAATACCTTGGCATTTCTGCAATATAAGCTGTGAGTGTTAAGTGGCTTGGGACAAGCCTTATACCAGGCTGGTCGTTTGGGGGCTCATTCCTCCATCATTGGGCTCTGGGCAGTGTCCTAATCCTGGGCAAGTTCCTTCTGAACCTCACACCTCTACCACCCAGCATCCTTTGGGCTTTCCCAGTCCAGGCAGTACCTTCAGGAGGTGGCTACAGTGTAGAGAAAGGGGGCATTGGACTTGGAGTCAGAAGACCTGTGTGTGACCCAGGCCCCGACCTTCCAGCTGTGTGCCTTGGTCCAAGCCCCTCCAGCCCATGCCATTGTTTGTAATGTGAGTGACGTTTGCCTTATTCAGCCTGACGCTGGGCTGCTTCGAGGAGTGAAGAAGAGAAAGTGCTCTGCGACTTGTCAAGTTTAAAACAAATACTCTCATTTTTGAGATAGTTGTGTATGCAGAGCCCAGCAAGGCAGGTGCCATATGCAGATTTAGGAAAATCTGATATAGGAGAATGCAATTCACTTGCCATACAAATCAGGAGGTGATTTACAAAAAGATCCAATTCATCCGCTTCATGCATATAATCATCTTGGACCTGAAGGAAGGACTACAGGGGTGGGGGAAGGAGACAGGAAGCAAGGACACTAAATCTCACTGAGGACAGCAAGAGGAAATGCACTTGAGTGAAAGGTGGAGGCATCTTACATGGACCAGAGGGAGGGGCTTCCTGTCCACCAAGGAAATGCCCTGATGGCTGACCCAGGAAAGCCCAAGAATCTTATCCTGGAGACCTTAACAGAGATGGGTGCTGTAGGCTCAGAAACTCAACAGTGCTAGACTGAAACTTGTGGGTCCCTTTCCCCGGGGTTAAAAAGAGCCGGGGGAGATGCGTGTATAGTCTGCAAGTGGCTCTCTGCCTACCTGTGGTTAGAAGGGGCTGGATTGAGAGTGAAATTACTCTTAAGGGTAGGGAAGTGGTGGGAGTCGGAATAGCTTCGCTTAGGTCTAGGAACGGTGTGGAAGTCTAGACATTTCTATATCCTTCTTAAATATCTTAGGCAAAAAGCTACAGCCAAGGATCCTGGGGGGTACCCCTGGAAAGGTACCCCTGGTACTAAGACCTGAAAACCGGACTATGAATGATCCAGAGAAAGCTACTGTGACAAAATCCTCTTCAGATGAGCTCAGCCCACATATCTGTGACAAGCCAGGGGTCCACTGAGTTCCAGCCCTAGGCCAGGCTCCTGGTTTGGTGGGTCTCACATTTCCCCAAAGGGCATGGCCACCCTCAAGACATTTCAGTCATTTGCTTTGTGAATCATCCATGACTGCTAGGTTTCATTTCAGGCAGGGGACCCTGGTGACCCCTGGCACTTTTCTAGGACACAACCTCTTCCCTGCCCAGGCAGATGCTGCTGCTCCAGGGCGAAGCCACTGCAATGGAGAACCCAACCTCTCTAGGTCCAGGGCAGAAGGGAACGTGCTACCAAAACAAAGTTAACTGCACTCTGCATTTCTGAGTGAAGCAGAAGGGAGTCTGGGCTGATTGGTGTCATGGCCCCTGTTCCTGGCCCCCAGCTCCCAATGGAATGGGTAACTGAGTGCAGGTATAGTCATAAGTCTGTGTGACACTCTTAGAAGGCAGGGGTCATGTTAATCCATCAAACTGGATTTTTAGGGATTTTGTTTGTTTTAGAGAAATTGAAGAAACTAATTAAATCATGCCCCCCCCCCAACACTCACCTTGGCCTTCATCTTGTCTACATTGTGCTTCTATATTTACCTTGGCCTGAAACTCCACAGTGGCAGGACTGTCTCCTTGTTAGCAAGGAATTCCCAAGGTGGGCTATGGAGTTGTCAAGGTTCTTGCAGGACCAGGCAGGTTCCTTGATCAGATGGCATGGTCTCTGGAGCAAGACTGCTCCTCCTCTATTCCCCTACAACACTGGACACTCAGTGGATGCTGTGTCCACAGAGCCTGGTGGAGGCTGGTAGCAGAGACCTTCATAAGTCCCTCTCAATAATCAGCCACTCCTTGAAGGCTCTGAAAAAATGGCTGCTAAACAGCCCCAGACCCTCCCGGGGAACAGAGCTGGAGAGGCCACAGTGTAGTCTCCTTACTGCATCCTCTGAAGGCAGATGGGCAAATGGCAAGGGTCAGCAAGGAAAGATAAACCCGTAAGGGAAGGACAACACTCAGTTGTATGTGATCCCAGAGGGTCTCACGCAGAGCAAAGCAGAAGTCTGCCCAACCAGTATGTCCCAGGGATCCTTGGCTCCAGCTTTCCTTTCAGAGCTTAGCCTGAAGGTAGGAGAGACAGACAGTGAAGGCCAGCAATTTGTCCAACCCGGGGAAACGGTAGGACACGCTAAATTAAAATCAAATCAGTTCAGGGGCCCAGATGCAGGGACAATCAATTTTATCCACAATATATTTTTAAAGCTCTGCTGAAATTCAGGCAATTTCAGCCGAGAGAGGGAAGACTACTTTCAAATGGGGAGATGGTGGTGGTGGTTAAGAGAGCAAGGTGCTGGTATTACTTTTCCATGGTCTCCATATGTGAACAGGTACGTTACAGAGAATAGCAAACTCAGCCTGGTGAGAATATCATGCCAGTCGTGGTGTACCCATCGATGCCTGGCTCATCTGCATGCTTCGTGGGACACGTGGTGAGAATCTGCCCTATCACATGCTGACAGGGCAGTTGTATGCTGGTCCAAATGTGGTTACAATAATGCCAACCAACTGCAGTTTCCACTTGTTTTCTTAAAATTTAGCCCAGTTCAGACCCCTGTGGTTGGTGTTGATGCCTGCCAATCAATGTCAGCAGGTCTCAAGTAGTGAACCTAAGACTTGCTGGCTAATTCTTTTGTAGGAAGATCTTAGCTTCTGGTGAAGTCACACCTCACCCAACCCTCAAGAGCTAACTTCACTATCAGTGGATTCTAAAGCCCTCCTACAACACAGTGATCATAAAGCTGGGGGGATTCTCACTACATTCAGAGCAGAATGGACCCATCTGAGGAAGGCTTTGTGGTCAGGACGATGCACTTTATATTGAGATTCAACCTTTTCTTTACAGCTTGATGCTTTTTTTGTTATCGGCTCTGATCAGGGTCTGTGAGTGTGTCTCAAGCTCACAAAGAACATGCTGAGTGGGTTCTGGGTGGGCTGGCTGGGAAGGTGGGTGAGGGAGGGGAAGATGGAGGTTATCTGTTGATGGTATAAATCCTGGGAATGCAGCATCCTTCAGTGGACCTGGGCCTAGTAGTCAAAGAAACCAGGCCTTTTAATCAAGAGGGCAAAGAAAGATATTTCTGGAGTCAAACTCAAGTTCTTGCTTCTCTTAGCCCCCAGAGGACCTAGGGGCTCAGTTTGTCTACAGGGTTCTAGAAGGAAGAGGCCCTGGGAAGGGAAAGAGAACAAGGCCCTGCTGGTGCCTGAGCATCATGGAGCCTGTGACTGGCACTGGCACAAGAGCTTGCCCTTCTGTGTGAACTGTCTGACAAACATTTATGGTTCGGCTGAAGTGGGTGGGGTTTTAACATGAACACCTGCTACATCTTTCCCTAGGCTAATTGACTCGAGAGTCCAAGCCTACACTGGTTAGAACCTGCAAGGAGCAGCAGACAAGGAGACCCGGCAGAGACCACAGCACCCTCGTACTGTTGCATTAAGCCATCCCATGGCTGGGCATGTCACCTGAGGTGACCCAGAGCCTGTGCTTCCTCACCCAGCCCCCTGGGCCCTGAGAAGCAGAAGGAAATAGGGAGCATGGTGTCTGGAAACAACTTGCTCCTCTTTCTTGAACAGTCTGGTGGCTCTGAGTCAGTCCTACTTCAATTCGGAGAATGTCCCTTGCTTTGTTCTGGTGACTGCCTTTCTCATCTCTCTTAACTTTCAAAAAGAAACGAGTCTGGCTTTGCCCCATGTGTCCCCAGCCATCTTCTCTGTGCTCAGTATTTCCCACTCTTAATGCCACATCCCTGTCCCCACCAGAGGGGTTAGATCCTTGCTTGTGTCTTGCACACATTTTCTGTACGACAAATACATTAAAATACTATGAAATCCAAGGCCAGGACGACAGGCTTAGGAGTTGGGGCTCATGTATTCTCCATCATGATGAAGTACTATATAAGAATCAGATGTCACCCTGTAGCTGTTAAGAAGCATGGGGCAGGGGACAAGAGAGGTGAAAGTGAAGGAGACAAGAAGCACTAATCTTCTAGAAGCTGTGGCTTCAGAGGATGCCACGCTGCAGTGACGACTGAGACTTACTGGGCACTTCCGTGTTCCTGTTGGTAGGATCTTCCCACTATTTTTTTTTTTTCATTCACCTAACTCATAAGCTGGGCTTTATTAGCTGTGTGTTAAAGAAGGAAAGCCAGGATTTGAGCAGCTAGGGAACATATCCAGTGCCACCCAGTGACTCAGACAGGCCTGCACCCAGCTCTAATGTGAAAGCAACTGTGTTACACAAGGAGGGAGCTGTCCCTCCTGGGATCACGGCTGGACACATTTCTTCTGTTCAGTTGGATCTTTCTTTGCTCCAGAGAAATGGCAAATTTGAAGGCAAGGAATCAACTTCTCAACCCTGGTGTGGACAACCTTGAAGTGGGCTTGGGCCTTGTACCCTTTCCAAACTGGGAGCTCCATGGTAGTGCAGATGTGTTCCCCATCAGACTGGGGACTCTCCAAAGTTGGGTAGTATATGCCAAATGTGAAAGGGGACTTATTTCTCCTGAGGACTAGACCTGACCTGCATTGTGTCACATCCCTAGGATCAATGAGCTTCGGAGCACAAGGCAGCACCCAGTCAGTACTGATGGGCAAGGGCACTGTGAGAGGGAATGTAAGCCCTGGACTAGCCTGGACTCCTGCTTCCCTCCCTGAAAGTGCCTGGACCCAGTGGGCACCCAGAGGGCTGATCTCAAGTGTCAAAAGACCACTCCACTCTGCTGAGGGCAAGTCCAGTGGGGAGCTGGAATACCCTAAGACTGATCAGCATGTACTAGAAGCTGTGGTTTCAAAGGATGCCAGTCTGGAAAGTCATAACCAACAGCAACTCACTGCCCTGGGCTCCAGCAGCCAGGGGGTAGGGTGGGGAGGATGCCCAGGGGACAGCCCCTTGAGGACCTGTACAAAAGGCTTTCCACTTGAGCAGCCCGTCTTTAATGATTATAAAGGCACAGGAGTTTAATCCATTTTTGATGTAAGCGCTAATAGCTCTGTGTCCTTGAAGTTCAAAGCGGGTGCATACATGTCACTAATTAGCCAAGCATGGAGCCATTCAGCTCCCTCTCATGTTTCTAATTAGGTCTTTAATAACAAACAAACTCCGACCTTACCAAAAGGCCCCATTCGTCAGACAGTCAAGGAGGCTGGCTGCTTCCCTGTTTATGGTTGAATCAGGCGGCTTGTTCTATGTGTATAATGCTGCTAATTTCAGCCAGGACAGGCCTGTCCCCAAGAGAAGCAGGGAAGTCACATAAGAAAAAAGATACCTTAGCTCTTCCTGGACAGTGGTCTTCCTGGCCCTACTGTGCATACCCATGATAGGTGGGAGAGCCCTGGGCCCAAGACCGTGGGCTAGAGATCCTAGACCCAGGCAGGAGGTCTCTCCTGCCTGCTGTTAGAAGAGGCTGGGGTGCCAGTGACAGTCACAGAGATGATGTGAAGCTCTATCTTCAGCAAGAACCAGGTGGCACTTGAGCCTGTGGTTACACACTGCACTTGCCTGGGGTCCACCCTGACGGATTCTGATTTGATGGCTTCGCAGTGTGGCCTGGATACAGGGAAATTTATAAAAGCTCCTCAGGTGATTCTAACATGAAGCAAAATTCAGAACTATTGCACTGACTCCAATCTCAGGGCTGATCTGCTCATCACCAACTATTAACAGGCCCATTCCCCCCACTCCCCACTTTTTGGGTACTAAAGATTGAATCCAATGGTAGTGCTCTACCACTGAGTGACATCTCCACCTTTTTTTTTATGTTTTATTTTGAGACAGGATCTTGCTAATTTACTGAGGCTGGCCTGAACTTATAATCCTCCTCCCTCAAACTCCCAAGTAGCTGAGATTACAGACATGTGCTCGTTGCTCAGCTAACAGGTCCACTGTTACTAATGAGAGCCAAACCCTAAAAGTTTCAATCAACTGCAATTAACGATGGAAATCTGACAATAGATTTTAAAAGCAATACACACAATTCTGGAAATATTCAGTTCCTCCCATTTCCTTGCATATTAAACAATGCATGACCATGTTCAAGTGCATCCTCACCAAGTTTCCTATCACTTGAAAGCTCATGGCTTTCTCCCCACTACCTCCTCTCAGATCTTAAACCACTGTCATTTGCCACTAATTTTACCCTCAAGGACAAGAAATTGGAAGCTTTGGAAACAGCAGCAATACAGAGCTGTAGAGTTGAAATGTCCCTGCCCCCTGACCAAAAGTTGGGAGTCAGAATCTGACTCCCTCTGGGAGTCTTCTGACTCCCAACTTTTTCTTCTTTTTCTCTGCACTTATGCTGCCTGCTTTTTTTTTTTTAAAGCCATTTCTCATCCTTATTGGATTAATCTACAAGGCAACCTCTCTCCCTAGGAGGGGGAAGGGTTGTAAGGAAGAGAAACCTCTCAGCTGTTTGGACCTTGAAGGTCAGGGCATGGATAGTGGAGACAATCCCTAAACATAGGCTAATCCCAAGCATGTCACTCCCAACCTGAACTGAATGTATTTTACAAGACAAGTGGGCAGGGAGAAAAGCTTGGGAGCTACCTTCAGTGGAAGGTGTTTAAAAGACTATCGAACGAAACTTGGAGAGCTCAATAGACAACAGCCAGAAGAAAAACGTGGCAGGAACATAATAGCAAAATTGGTTAGGGGCTTCCTCCAACATTGGTCCATGTTATCTGGTTTTGCTGCTGTACTTCGGGTCTTTTCTTTGGAAGGGGGTGTGGCCTGGGTCTGTGCCTTACTGACCCCTTGATTCCAGGGCATTGCAGATCCTGTGTGAGTCTGTGATGCTAAGCTCTTCTCCCCAAATTCAGGAAAAAGTCCATCCTCTCCAGGTTAATTTCAGAAATAACTTCCAGAAAGAGGAGGAAACAGAGCTGGGGAACCAGGCTGGGAAATGCACAGGGAAGCTGGGCTGGGCAGCTTTTCTCAGCCACGTTAGCCTTTACCACAGGCACCCAGGTTTGCATTGTTTATCACAGACCTGGACAGACCATTTTATTAATATTAATAAGTAGCCAGGAACAAAGGGCCCCTTTATTTTTAGCTTTCTCTAATTGTGTAGTAATTACTCATCTACAAAACAAATGAACCCGTGCTCGCTGTTACCATGGTATCAGGAATCCAGCCTCCCTGCAGAATGATTGGCTGAGGAGCCCGCTGCACCCTCCTGTGGACCCGCCCCTTTCTCCACCATTGGCCCAAAGCAAAGCCCCAGCAACTGGGCAGCCAATCACTTCCCAGCGCTAGGGCTGGGCTGTGTTTCCCAGCGACACTCCAGATGCAGCCCTCGCAGCTGTATCTAAGGGGATGTTGACTCTTCCCTGCGGATAACGTCTGTCTTCCCAGAGAACCCCTCCCAGGTTCCACCCCCTGGTTTCTTTTAGGTTGTGGCTAACTTCCTTTGGCCTTGTTTTCAGTTTATAAGGTTCCCTTCAAATAATTCCTTAAGCTCCCTCTTACTCAACCACGCCTCCTCTGGACCTCCACTGGCTGCCATTGGCCTGGAAAGATTCAGGGACCAGAAGTCAGACCAGAAATGTCAGCCAAATAAGGACAGGCAGAATCATGGCATTAAGTCTGCAATAATAGAAGCGGGTGCAAAAAATACCTATAATGCCTTTTGAAGCCACTTGTAAATGATTTGGGGTTCTCTCCTAAAGATATTAAGAATTGGGAGCAGCTGTAGGTTTTTTTTTTTTTTTTTTCTGTGCAGTTTTAAAGTTGCAGTCTTGTTCAGGCATTGCTGGGCTGGTACAGCAGAGCATCTGCTGATAGTGTTTGAGACAGGCTGAGGCTCAAATCCTATCCTATCTCTGCTACCTCAGATAAGATACTATCTTCTCTAAGCTGCAGTTTTAATCTTTAAAATGGGAATGGGAGTTGGGCACGGTGGCAAATGCCTGTAATCCCAGCAACTTGGGAGGTTGAGGCAGGAGAATCATTAAGTTTGAGGTGGCTTTAGCAACAGTGAAACCCTGTCACAAAATTTTTAAAAAAGCGGGGAGGGGGCTGAAGATGTAATTCAATGCTAGCATACACTAGGGTTTAATCCCCATTGCGTGTGTGTGTGTGTGTGTGTGTGTGTGTGTGTGTGTGTCTAATAAAAAGGGAATGGGAATGATAGTGCCCACTTGTGGTGTTATAAGAATTAACTGGGATAAGGCAGGTGAGCTTGGTATAGTACTCCTTGCTTTCAAATAACAGGTGAGCTTTTATTAACATATTACTATTATCACCATTTTATTGAAATTGGCTGGGAAGTGTCTCTAGCATTCGATCAACCTCTTTCAAGATAGCTTTCCTTTAAGGACTGCCCAGGCAGGTGTGAATTTTAAGATGCTGGCCAGAATCCTCCATTCCATGCCATGGAGTGGATATCATCATGGCTCTCCCATCCTCTGACAGACCTAATCCCAGCAGCTAATCACAGCAGCTCAAAAATATTATTTGCTCACTTCCCAAACTGGAAAAGTGAGACCTTTTACTAAGTTTTTAAAAAACTTTCTTTTATAGTTGTGGATGGACAACATGGCTTTATTTTACTTGTTAAGTGGTGCTAAGGATCAAACCCAGTGCCTCACATATGCCAGAGTAAGTGCTCTGCCACAGAGCTATCGGCCCAGCCTCCTTTTATTAATATCAATACACATCCAGGAACAAAGGGCCCCATCATTTTGTGCATTCTCTAATTGCATACTCATTATTTATCTATGCTAAGAACAAGGACTAGGCTGGCTTCTGCTTCCTGGAGGACTGATGGTTTACAGGGTTGGGAAGGCTGTTGCTGACCTGAGATATATGTAAAATGTCTTTAGAGGACTTCTAACCCCACCTGTCATTAAGAACCAAGCAAGAAAAGAACTTAGGACATGAAGCAAGGGAGAGGATGCCCAGGTAGGACTAACCAGGTGTGGCTTTCTGGCAGTCTGAGTCAGATTTTGAGGAAGCAAATACAAAGATAGAGGGAAATGAACTGGCAGGAAGGACGAGGGCAGGGGCTGCTATGTGAGCCAAGGAACCAACATCTATGGATCTATGGGTACAGAATGAATAACAACTTGTTGGCAGAAGCCAAGCAGATTACAGGAGGGTTCAGGATGCAGCTCAGTGGTAGAGCACTTTCCTAGCATGTGTGAGGCACTGGGTTCCATTGCAAAAAGTAATTTAAAAGATCATTTTAAAAAGATCTACTATGATTTTAAAAAGGGGTTCATGGGAAAGTAAGGTAGAGTCCCCATCAGAGAGTGCTCTTCAGTCTATCTTCTCAATGCCTCACTCCTCTCCTCTTGCTCTGGGTTACAAGCCCCTGGTTCAAAGGGGTCAAAATGTTTCATCTGGTTCTGCTGCACAGGTCATCTTCCCTACATGGTTCTATCCTTCCCAGGTTCCGCTCCTATCAAGAATATGGACTTCCCTTTTCTGCCAAAGTGACCCTATTGATCTGGCTTTTAAGGTGTCCCAGAACCTTGTTGTCTCTACCCCCACTCTAAATTCCTCCAATGTCTATGCCACGTGTCACCTTCTGCATGGAAGAAGGTGTGCCCTGGCCCTGCAGGGACCCACCTATATGACAAGGTAGCTTTTACATCAGTTGTGTCCTTGGTCTTCCTCAGAAGACGGGGAGCTCTGGAAAGACCACGTCATGTAATTCTCCAGCATCCCACCCCAGATGCCAAAGGGCCAGAGTTAATCATCTAATGGGGAGGAGCAAAAGCCCCACTGCCCACGGGACACTTGCACACTGACCTGTATTGGGTGTTTATAATGTGCATGAATTATTTCTAACTTGTCTGCCAGCCTCCGATTCTGCCTCTCCAATCTCCCTGGGCACCATTGCCAGGACTTGTCTAACATGCAAATCCTGGTTTCAGGCCTCTCCAGGCTCCTTAGCATGGTACCAAGCAAGGACTCTCTGCTGTGGGCTCTGCCCATATCTGCTTCTCCTCTCTTACTTTATTTAATTCTCCAGCCAGAATTAAACTATTTGCTGGGCTTCAAATTCACTCTACTGTTCTCGAATATGCTATCCCCCCTGGCCCTCTGGGGAGCCATTTGTCCACTGACAGCTGAAATGTTCACTCCCCTGTGAAACCTTCCCTGACACCCAAGCAAAGCTAATCACTCCCTCCTATGTGCTACTTCTGCACATAGGACAGGTTTATGTTATTGGGCCTATGGCATCATACTGTCGTTGGTTACCTGTTAGTCTCCACGCTAGGCTGGTGGGTCCTCAAGGTCATGGACAGTGCTTGAATTCATCCATGAACTTTCAGGGCTGGCTGTGGTAGATACCATTGGTTATCTCCTCAACACCATTTTCCCTTCCCCCTCTTATCAGAATACAAGTTTTCTTTTGGGATTTCATCCCCCATCTCAGTGTAAGAGCCACTCAATTTAGAGGGAGATGGATCCCTCAATGATTGGTTCTTGTAACCCAGGCCTTCGCCAAGCAGCACTAAGCTCTGAACTTTTGTTAGAATTCTGAACCCTCTGACCACCTCTTCTTTAGACAGGACAGTGTGATGCAAGAAACAGCTGCAGCCATTTTGCCACCATGAGGGAAACCAACATAAAGATACTATGGGAGTTCGGAAGAGGGCAAAGCTTACAGAATTACAGAAAAAGGACCCTGAACAATCTACACATGAAGGATATTCGTCTAAGGATCTTTCAGAACATCAGCAAACAAATCCCTAAACTATTTAACCGCACCGAGTTGGGCCTTCTCTTGTAGTCCAAAGTACCCTTGAATCAGGCATAGGAAAGTACCTGCCATGTGTAATAATAATGGTTACACATTCGATAAATAGTTGGTGGAGTAAAACTCCATGGCAGATGTGTCCAAGGCCTAGTTCTGTGATCTTTGCCTGCAAGGTCTTAGGCTGGAGTCACAGCTGACCCAGAACCCACTCCCAACATGGCCTTCACTGCTGCTTGTGTCTGGGCAGCAGGTAAGTCCATCACAAACCAACACAGCTCCACCACAGGGTTACTTGCTCCAGGGTTTAAATCCAGAGTTCTGCTTGACCAAAGTCTTGCTTTGCAGATCACTAGGTGTGTGATTCCAGTTTAGTTATATGACCATTCTGCAGTCCAGCTTTCTCACGTAAAACCAAGCCCCAAACTTCTGCCTTCCTCTCTACCTCAGGGGAGAGCTGTGGCAACCGACGTGATGGGGTCTGTATGATCATCAAAACTCTGCAGAAATATCAGGAACCACGATAGGTCCTGGCTTGTCCTTTGATGGTTCTCATCAACTGTAAGGGGGCTGACTAGCTTTGGGGACTTCCTGGACCCAATAATATCCTGACCCAGTGTGGGGTGCAAGGAGCAGGTCTCCTGGTCACTCTATCTAATGTGCTCTCCTAGCTCCACAGAGCTGGACAGCTGGGCCTGAGAGCTGGCGTGAGGGAGAAGGCCAATGAGCTCAGGGGAGGAGGCAGGAATGTGTCACCCACTGATTTAAAAGACCATTAACATTCCCCCACTCCATTCACTTTAGGATTAACTTATACTTAGGTCTGGGCTGCAAGGCGAGTCACTAATTGCACTAGAGTTGATTTATCAAGTGCACGGTATTTCTATTACAAAATTATTGATTGGAGTTGATGTATTTTATCCTGAACAGGGTTGGTCCAAAAGCCCTGGGAAAATGAATGAAGCTGAGGTCAGCAGCGGGTGCCTGTGCACATTATTATAAATTCACTGGGGTTAGCGAAATCCAGTGCTGGACTCTTTATGGTGGAAAAAGTCCTGGCCCTCCCAGAAATGAAAATTTTAATGACCCACTGGGATACAAGGTGCCATTCCCCACAACCAAAGGCTGTAGACTGAGAGATGTCTGTTCAGGTAAGAGACTTTGGGTAGGTCTGGATGGCTGCAGCAGCTGGTCCTCATGGTCACAGATTTGCTCTTCCTCGGGTCCACTGTGCTGGCTCTATTCCATGGCCACACATGTGGCTGCACCCTAGCTCAAGGGTGTCCCTGTGACCTTGCCCTCAGATGGGCCATCCTGGCATCGCAGTCGGCAAGACGCTTGCTGCCCGCACAGGGAGGCTGGTTGTGTTCCCACCTCCCATCCCCCCTTCTTGCTGATGAGGTACAGGAAAGCCACTTTCAGAAATGAAAAGTATCCATTTCCCTTCTTAAAATGAAGCTAACAGCAGACATTATCAAGGCAGAAACAACACCTCATCTCCTACAATAGGGACTTTCAGGGAACACAACTGGGTTCCCAGACCACTGAAGGCAAGAACAGCTCTCTGTCTTTATGTCCCTCCGTTCCTGCAGTAGCAAATCCTCAATAAACGCTCATTGAAAGCAATAGCTGGGAACCCTGAAGCTGGTGCTACAATAGACCCCAGCAGCAGCAGATCCTCCAGCAACTGGAAGAGTTTTCCAAAACCTCTCCCCAGAGCCACACAGAAGATTGAGGCAAGTTGGGAGGGGCGCTGCGCTCTCTGTCTTCTGCTGCTACCAGCTCCCTGCTTCAGGTCAGGGTGCATCGGCAGCAGCCTCGAAGACTAATGATCCTGGTCATTTCCCTCTTGCCACCAACCCCCAGGCCCAGCCAGGAGAAGAATTCTTTCCAGATTCCTCTGCCTGGTGCCTCAGTGCCCTCATCCAGCAGTCCCTGTGCGTCCTGACTCTGCAGGTGACAGCCAGGGCAGTGTGGCTTCTCTCCATGGAGCTAACATTTCACTCTTATCTCAACACATTCTTTGAGGACTTCATGGGCTCTTTGACCTTTTGTTGAGTTCCGTCTCCTGAAATACGTAACTTACACCCTAAAGGTGCAGATTCCTCCTGTGTCCTGTAGCCTTGGGTCAGGATCACTGACCACCTTGAGTTAAAGGGGCAAGTTCTACCTTACTTGACATCAACTTGTGCAGAGGAAAGGCACCTCCAAAAGCTCTAAGATTCCTCTGGCATTCCCTTCTGGCTTGTAACCACAGATACAGGAAAGACAGTGTGAGATGGCCGACGACACATGCCCCCGTGTGGAGGGCAGAGACTGCAGGACTATGCCTGTTCTCCTTCCAGAAGGCTGTCCTGGAGAGACACGGGGAAACTGCAGGTGGCTCTTTTACGGATGTTCCAAGCCCTCCTCACTTCCCCTTCCCATGAAGCTGTGCCTGTCATCTCCACACTAGGATGCCACTCATCCCACGGGCCTCCCTCACCTTCACTAAACCTAAGAGCCAATGTCAACATCCACCTCCTGTGGATGCATGCCCCGTCTGCAGGATGCGAGCTCTCAATCCCTTCCCTACCCCATCTCATGTCCCTCCACCCCAGGGAGCAGACCACACAGACATGGCTTCCACCTGGACCTGTATCCCTGAAAGGCTGGGAGGGAGCTCACAAAGAAATCAAGGAGCAGAGGGCCTTCAGGGAGGCTCGCTGGTGAACCTAAAGAAACAAGAAAAGATCCGTGGCTCTGTTCAAGAACAGTACGAAGAACACAAGAACAAGGAAGAACTTGGAGACTCCTTCCAGCCCTGGTTCCCTTCTCTTTCACTGAAGTTGGACCATTCGAAACAGATCTCAGTTGGGAAGGCTACAATTGAGGGTGGTGACCCAGTTCTGGACTGGGGGAGTGGGGAGCGTGAGGGGAGGTGGTGGTGGCTGATGGCGAGAACATGGATCCAAGCCCCTTGGCAACATTGAAAATATGGAGCCCCTTCTCTTCCTGGTCCCCGTGCTATCCTTCGGACGGCTGTGCTGGGCCGAGCCGTTGGAGACCCTGTAATATCAACTCAACAATGCATGTTCTACAACTACAGCTACAGCTACCGGTACATCGACTACAGTGCATGCATTTAGTCAGTCCCACAGATACATACAATCTAAGAACAGGCAGGGAGGTGTGAAATGTTTTACTGGACAACAGGTGTTTTGGAGTTGTAACTAATAAAAAAAAAAATCGAAAACGAAATTGTACAAAAAAAGACATTTCTCGAGAGTTGGATATGAGTTTGTTTCTTGAACTGTTTCATCTGAACAAGCAAAAACATGCAAACCAGCTGGTACTAACAGGAAGCTGGACACTGAGAGAGGATTAATAGGTGTGGACAAACCTTCCCGCTGAGCGTGCTCAGAAGAGTGTTTGAGAGGAGGTGTGCAGATCCTAGTGTAAGAGAGGCGGGAAAGTATGCCTCAGAGACACTCTCTCACCGCAGCCCCAACCAAGCAAGAGAAAAGACAACAGAAACATGACTTCTCACACTCACCACCAGCATCGGGAGCTCACGTAACTAGATTGGGATAAACTGGCAAGTATAAAGTACAGTAAGGGGTCCTGGCTGGGGCTGGAGATGGGGTTGGGGGGGTCACGCCAGGGGGCTCAGCAGCTCTAAGATTGATACGTGGGCCCACCCATAATGTCACCCTGAAATAAAGTAGCCCGAAAATCTGAACCACTTCCCTCACATTGGGCGGGGGTGGGGGTGGGGGTGGGGAGTCGTTTACCAAACTGGATTTCGGATTGGGTGGGACATGATGGGGCCACTGGAACTGAATGAATACGATCAAAATAAACAAACAAACTCTTGACTGAGCACAAGAAAAGATGATATTTCAAACTACCAGGTGAAGGTGAAAGAAAAGTGACCACTGATAGTGAAGTTATCTAGGAGTCGGCAGGGACCTCCCTGGTGGGGTCGCCCGAGCCCTGCTCACCTCACCTTCTGGAGGAATTAGGCAAAGGTGGGCAGGTCGGCCCAGAGGAGTGGGCTGAGGTAGGTGCAGAGCTCAGGGGCCCCCTGGACCTCCTACCCTGACACCACAGCCCTGACAGAGACAAGTTGCCACCCGGAGCCAAAACAAAGCTGCCTCCCACCCCACAGCCCTTCCCACCTCAGGAAGGGCCCCCAGGAAGTCAGAGTGGAAGGGGGACACAAACCAAAACGGTGGAGCTAGAGAAAAATGAAAAACGGAACCAAACAAAAAGGGCCTTCTGCAGGATGCCCAGTCCCTCAACCAAGCCTGAGAGCCCCTGGGGAGCAGAGGCCACACTTGCTACTGTTTGAAGTCACCTGCTGGGTTAGCATGGTACCAAGCTCCAGGGAGGCAGTCAGTGGACTCTCTCTGAACAGGCACTGAGTTTGTGATGACCTCTCATCATCAGGCCGCTTGCTCAGGAGGCTGAAGGAGCATCCGGGTCCCCTGGGGGAGGAGTTGGGATGTGTGGGGCAGGGCCACAGGAGTTGGTGCAGGTGGAACTGGGTCATCAGCAGGCAGTGAGCCCTTCGGGGCCCGGACTGATGCCACCTACCCCAGAGAGTCTGTGTGGCCCCCTCTCAATTCATAGCAGAGAGCTTTTGCCACTCACAGGTAAGTGACTTGCTAATATGCGAGGTTGGAAGTCCAGGCCACTTTCCAGAGGCAAGAAGGTGACAGCTCCCCTATAGTCAAAATGTGTTAAAAGAAAGAGAAGGGCAGAGGCCTTTCTTCCCCAGCTTGGTTACCCTGCTCCAGGTCCACAGGTGAGGCTGGAGGCTGGGGTGGGTACCCTGTCTACATACAAGCAGGCCAGCCCAGGTTCTGACCACAGCAGGCAGTCTAGCCACTGCCGGGGGGCACACCCCAAGTCCATAACCCCCAGGCAGTGCTGGGGACTTCCCCATAGCTTCTTGGGCAAGCCTGCACCCTGGGGGTGGGCATCTTGAGTTGAGGATTTACCCCTTGCACTAACTCAGGCTGGGGTGGGGCAGGTGGTCTGGGAGCACACTCCTGAATACAATTCACTAGCAGTGCAGCGATGAGCATGGCTGACCTTGAACGGCCTGTGGGAGATTGCGCTCCCAATGGAAATGGCTACAAATAAAACACCATTGATCCTGGAAAAAAAAATGTGTGGTTGGAAATGACCTTGGAGGGTTAGGAGTTAGAGGATGGGTGGGACTCCCGCCTGGCTCTGGGGTCTGTGAGAGGGTGGGGGTGGACAGAAGGGGGTACAGACTGTGGGGGAGACCGCTCTCTCAGACTCACAAAGAACCCCATGCTGCCCTTTAAACTTGCCATGAAGTCAAGGAGAACAGGGTGGGGTGGGGAGAGAGGCAGGGTTAATTGTGGGTTAAAGTTTAGTTTCATAATCCAAGTTACAAAAAAAGAAAGAAACTGAACGAGGAAACAACAACCAACAACACTCAAAAACCTCAAGATGGTTCTTGTTATCTTTCCCCCATCCCAGGCACAGGGAGGACCGAGGCTTTTTTTTTTTTTTAATAATATCAAAAAGCACTCAAGTTTGAAAACCAAACGGAACAGGGAGACACGATGCAGCTGTGCACCCCGCCCCCGGGGCCCGGGGTTAGGGTGGGGTGGGGGGACGAAGGGACACTGGCCAGAGGCAGGTGGGGCCTTTGGAGACCTGCTAGGTCAGATGGGAGTGGAGGGTGCCCGGCTCTCTGGACCTGCCTGCCCACTTGCTGCTTGCCAGCTCTAGTTACAAATGCGCCTCAGCAGCCCCCCGAGAATTCCTGGGCCCCCTCCAACGAAAGCCCAGCGGATGATTTGGGGGAGTGGATCCTTTGTAGCTCCGAGGCAGTGCCAGTTTGCATGGAACGGATTTTTACTGATGTTTTTCTAATGGCCTCACTGTGCCAGTTTCTCATCACCCAGGGTTTGGGTTCTTGGCATTTGCCCTCCAGGCTTTTAACGCTCCATTTCCTGGTCCCCTTGCAGCACCCGTGCCCTGCCCACCCCGCCCTCCTCAGAGCCCAGTTACATCCAACTACAGCGCTTCCCCGTGCTCGGGTGCTCTGCCTAGGGAGAGGGGACCGGGAGCCAGCTGCAGACCATGGCTACTCAGTTTAGGGAGGAGCAGGGTGGTGGAGGGAGGCTGGGGACAATGGCTACAAGGGATCCCAGCACAGGGCAGAAGCCCTGGCACCTTAGGGAGGCAGAGGGCACTGGGCAGGGGGACCTCTGGTCTGATCCCATAGAGCCACTGGGAAAGTGTTCCCGCATCACTTGCAGGACTCTGGATCTCTTAAAAGGGTTGAATTTAGAGACTGAAGGGTTGGGGCAGAGAAGGCCTCCATTCCCTTGGCGGCTGGGAGCCCAGGGAGCTTGCTGAGAAGAGTCTGGGGGCAGCAGGGCTCCAGCAAACAGCAGCTCCATTCCTTCACCAAGTTCAAGGTTTGGCCCTGCATCGGCCTTCGGGGGACCTGGGGGTTTAGCCAGAGCAGTAAGCCCACTTACTGAGTGCAGCAGGGGCCCAGAGGCCAACCCTGTACCTCTCTGGCTGGGTCAGAGGCCCAAGGAAGCCAAGGTGGTTAGTAAAGCCCACAGGTGCCCAGAAGCCAGTCCTTAGGTGAAGGAGGTCCACAGTCAAAAGGAAGCTCAGTTTTCCTTTGCCAAAGGGAGCATAGAGTCTACCTTCGGTGCAGTCTTGTGACTGTGACTGACCCCTGGTGGGAGCTGCCCTGGGTGGCCAGGCTCACCCATGCCTCCCTGTCCCCACCCCCTCCCCGGGCCGTGGTGAGGGGCATGTTGGACAGACGCAGCCACACAGATCCGACAGGGCCTTTACCTTCCCCCTGCACACTGGGCATGCCTGGGAGCCGCCTGTCCCGTACACCTTCCTACCTGATCCTCGTGCCGCTGCCACCGCTGCTGCCGCCACTGGTCCGTAAGCTGCTGCCGGGAAGCCTGGAGAGAGGGAGGGGTCAGAGTCAGGAGGCAGCCTGGCAGGGCCCTGGGCAGACCCTCTCACAGGGCTGCCTGACTCCAGCTCGCACACAGGGGAGGGGTTTGTGGGCAGCTCTGGGGGAAAGGGGGAAGGGCACAGGTCAGTGGCTCTCAGGCTTCTGGAAGGCACAACAGCTCTGGGTGTGTTTGATCCTCACTCGCTTCTCAACAGAGAAACTGGTCCTGGAGGGACACAACACCTCAGGAGGAGGAGGAAGAGGAGGAGGAGGAACCTTCTCTTGAGAACCTGGCTGAGCTGCCTACTGGCCCTGCACAGATACTTGGTGGCCCTCTAGGGCCTGTCCAGAGCTGGCTAGGCATGGCTGGCCGCCCGCTGCCTCTTGCAGGGATCCTAGCCGTGTGGTCAGCAGAAGCCACAGGCAGGAGGCACTTGGGACAGCCTTTTGACAGAACAGGGACTGTGGCCAGGAGATGGATTAACACCAGCTGTTCTCCAGAGGTTCAGCCACCTTAACTCTAGACTTGTCAAAACTTTATGTCAGCCGTGTCAGCCCCAGACCCGAAGGGTCCCAGGAGACTGTGAATACACGGAGCCAGATGTGGGGACGAACGGGCTCTAGGTGGGATGAGCCCCGTGGCTTTGTTTGATCCCTCTCCATGTTTCACTCTTCCCAGGCAATTATGAGGACTTCGATGTGGCCCTTCTGTCTGAGCCCCAGGGTCAGATGAAGCTGGCTCTTTAGGGGGGTCTCTGGAGTCCTTATTGGTCAAGGCTCATGTTATCTAAAAACACACTGGGCCACGGGAATAAGGGAGGAGGCCAAGGCGCAGGCCTGCAGAATGTCCAGGTGAAGGAAGCAGCAGGCCAGGTCCCCTTCCCTCAGCTCCTCTCTGTCACTAGCTTGTGCACGCACAGCCTGGGATACTGGGATAGACAGAGCCACTCCCACACATAAAGACAAACTTCCTTTGCCCTTAAGCAGACACTTGGAGGCCTGACCCCAAGACCCATTTCCAATGGCTGTGGTTTTTTAATGAGGTGCCAGAAGCCAGCCACAAACTCGACAGACAGCCCCCAACAGAGCCACTCGACTTTAGCCACTGCGCCTTTCCAATAGGGGATTTCTACAGGAGAAGAGGGAGGAGGACATGCACCATTAAGGGCAGGGAGCAGAAGAGGAAAGAGGAGACAGAGAGACACCCTCCAAACAGAGTGAACTAGGAGCCCACTAGACTCTAGGACGACTGTCCTAGCTACATGGTACTACTGAGGGGAAAGAAGTTCAAAAGGGAGAGAGCTACTCTAGAAAGGTCAGGCTAAGCTACTTAAAACGTCAATGAAAAGACACATACTTGCATTTAAATATGGTAATAGGGCTGTTGAAGGGGGAAAAAGAAAGATCCAGGTGAAATAAATGTTCACAGTTGTCCCAGGCTGGGAACAGCTCTCCCAGCTCCCATAAAGACTGCGTGACCCGCCTGGGGGCTGCTCCCTTCCCCAGAGTCAGCAGGAAACCCACGGGGGCGGGGGGGGGGGGGGCAGGATGGGACCCTCCTCCTCACACCTAGCCCTCCCCCCATGTATTCTAGGCAGGATCTGGATTTCTGAGGATGTGGATGCTGATGGAACATAAGTTAGAAGTCAAAAAGATTTTTCTCCTGGTCCCAACCCCAGTGTACCCGGGCGCCTGCTCGGGGCTCAGGGCACACTGGGGAAGGGAGGTCAAGTTATTCTTCTGCTGTTTCTTACCAGGACCTTGACACAGAACGTCTCCTTAGAAGTAAGAAAAGGTGGTGGTGGCAGGGGAATTGGGGTGTGGTCAATAAGAAGACTTATTAGCAAAGGGCCTCTTTTCCAGAGTTGGGCACATTTTGGACAAAAAGTTTAAGGGGAAGAATTAAAAGCCATATTCAATAAATGAAATCCATCCTCCATAGTCTCAGACAAAGGCTTCTCTTGGAGCCTGGGCACCAGACACGGCTGAGAGCTGGAATCTCCCCACAGCCATCCAAATGGAGGGGGAGCCAGACGCTGGGCGAGAAGAGGCGGCGGCAGGTGAAGAGCCACCCTGTCTGCCCCTCGGCAGCACAGCCCGCAGCTCCACGGGCACCACGTCATGCCACCCCATCTGAGATGCCAGGACCACTGGCCTTGGACCACTACCCCCTGGGAATGGGAACCTCCTAGGGAGGAGACAGTGCCAGCCCAGCATCCTGCACCAAGCCACCTGCCTCCTGCCCCGTTAGGCCACCCAGCCTCGCCGGTCACCCTTCGCCCCAGAGGTGCTCTTCCTGACCTGGCAGGTGGATTTATGGGAGACGAGCGAGCCCAGATACGGGAATGGTGCACTAGACATGTGTTCAGGGAGTTGTGTGTGTGTTTATATGGGGGTGTGTGTTTTGTGTAGCTGGGTGTATGAGTGTGGGGTTGGATGTGGATGTATGGGGTGGATGTGTGTCGGGGCCCTAGAGGTCAAGATACAGCATGGTGACTTCACCCTGAAGTGCGATGACAGGCACAGCTAGTCTCCAGGACAAGCCCTTTCTAGGAAGTCCTGGTGGAAATGATGCTCCTGGGCTGGCGGTCGGGGGAAGACTGCATGCAGGGTGGCAGGGATGTTGCAGAGGTCAGTGGCCCATGAGGGTCCACACTCACTGTAGCACCCTATGGCCTAGAGTAGGGAGGACCATCACACTCTGCTGCTGAGACTGGCCTGGGGGTCTGACCCCCATACAACTTCTCTGGCCAAATCCATAATGGGGGCAACTGGGCTGCTCCTCATGGGGCAGGTTAGCACAATAAATAAGCACAGATTAGGAACCAAATAGGTTCAAATTCTGCCTCAGCCATCTACTGTGTGACTCTGGGCAGGTTGCTTAGTCTCTCTGTACTCAGATATGACGATTAGCGCAAGATTAACATACACAAAATGCTCAGATGAAAGCCCAGGAGCAAATCAGCTTAAACAAGCATTAAGCTGAGGCTTATCAACTCTCTGTTCAGCCATCAGCTCCATCTTCAAGACAGGACTCTTCCCATGGCAGATGCCATGCTCAGATGGCCGTAAGCACACAGGGACCTGAGTTCCTGACTGGTAGCAGTGGCCTGGAATCCTTCACAATGTCCCAATGTCATAATGTCATTATGGTAGGACTAAATTTCCACAGCTCCACATGAGAGCATGTCTCCTGCTCAGCTCTCCCGATGACAACTGGGCCAGGCAGACCGGCAGGTGTGGGGGTCAGACCCAACAGAGGGGAGGAAAACGTTTTGCTGATCCAATCTCAGAAGGTCTAGAGCCACAGGCTGGCTACCTGCAACTCAGGAATGCAGATGGTTCCCCTTGTTTGTAACATGCCTAGGTACAAAAAAAATGAGGTGCTCACGGTGGAATTTCAGGCATGGACAGGCTGTCTGGTTAATGGAGTCAGTCCCAAAGACCTGTCTTGCTAGCCTGAAGCTCCTCTACCCTGCGAGTGGGATAACAGAAAGTGTCAAAGTCTGGCTGACCCCTGCTTTGCTGTGTGACTTGGACACAGTGCTTCACTTCTCTGGGCGCTGAGCAACTCCTCTCTGCTGCAATATAGTCTCTTCAGTCCTCTATAGTCCCTTCTACAGTCCCTTCACCTCAGGCCTTGCCCAGGTCTGTGTAAGAGGATGACAAGCCTCCGTCCTGCGGGGCTGGGGGTTATCTGACAAGTGACATCATGAGAGATGTGGCCATTTCACTCACAGCAAATGACACCCTTTGATGGACTCTATGGAGCTGTGATGTTTTACTGCTGATCAGAAGTCGATAGGCATTTCGGGGTTTCAGGTTCTTTTTTTTTTTTTTTTGAGAATTATATGATATAATACTTCTGCTATTTTTTTTTATTGCTTCTGTGCACTTGCCGGTTTTTGCCTTACCTAAGCACAGTTATTTTTATATGCATATCTTATTTCGCTTGCTGGGTGACAGACTCTTCTGGGGCAGGGACTCAGTCCCACGTCCCACTGAGGATCCAGCTCAGAGTCTGCCCCCAGAAGACTCTTCCTGACACCAGCCGGTCAGGCCGCACGGATGCAGGGAATGAGTCAGGGCTGGGAGTCGCTGCCGCTTGGGTCAAGTGAAGCAGAAGGCAGCACCACCTGCAGGTCTGGCAGCCTCTGCTGCCCCACGGTGGCCGGCTCAGACCTCCAGGAGTGGCCTGAGGGTGGTCAAGCCAGTGGAGGGTGCTAGGGCTATGGAAATGGGGCGCCCTGTCCCGCAGAGGCACGGATTCTGCCCCCGTAAGCTGAGAACACAGGGAACCACCTGGGAGCAGCAGAAATGCTGATGGGGGGGGGTCAGGTTACGTGGTGCATCTGTGCAGTCTGTCACTACCTCCAGATGAGAGAGGAAGGGGCCTCCCGAGGGTACCATGGAGGATCGAATTCCTGCGACCTGTTTCCTCTGAGAGTCAGGGCAGAGGTCCCCATTCAGGGTCCCAGTCCTGCCTGGAAGATCTTCAACAACCCAGAAGCCCTGACCCCCCCCCCCAATGGACAGAATCAGGGGGGACCCGGGTCTTTCAAGGCCTTTCTGATGCCAATGCAGGCAGAGAACCCCTGGCTGTGAGCACGCTCTGGGGGACTTGACTTCACACGAACACTGTCCTCTTGCTTTCTCTTTGTCTCCTCTCCCCTTTTTAGTATGACAAGACACTGGTCTGGGGGCCGGGGGTGGCTGCCTGGGGTCTGGTTCTGGCTCAGTCAATACTTATTTCCCCTGACTTGAGATGAGTCCATAGACCCCTCGGTGCCCCTCTCAGAAAGAGGGGGTGAGAGAATTTTGTGGCTCCTTATGGCTCCCATGGATGTGATTTTGAGGGGAATCTTTTAAAAAGTCCATTACAAACAATTTTTCTTATGCTGTGCTTGCTGAAAACACTCTCCGCCCCCTTCCTCTGGCACGCCCAGCATCTCCCACCAGCAATTTCTATAGATGGTTCAGACATTCTTGGCTAAATCTAATGTTGCTTCACTGAATCCAAACACTAAAAAATAAGCAACCAAAAGAAGAAACTGTCACCCAGAATGTGGGAAACATGTCCTACAAGAGTTTGGAAACACTACCATCTGTCAATCTGGCTGGCCCAGGATGCTCCCTCCTCCTGGGCAGGCCTGCTCGGGGTGCAGGGCTAGTTCTTTTACGGGAAACGTACAGCTCTGACTTCTGAGCAGAAGAAAGGGGGATGGTGGCTGTCACCGGGTGAGGCTGGAAGAAAGCGGGGCGACACATTTTTGGAGTAGGAGGATCCGGGGATTCCCATGGGAACGGAGGGTCTAAAGAAGAGGCAAAATTGATCACTAAAGGGACACATTTACCTGATCAATGCAATGTTTTGCTTTGATGGAAATGGATGTACATCCATTTGAAAGATAACAAAACAAGCCCTGAGTTCTTCACATTCGAAATAGGAATCTGACTCAGACACACCCTTCTAGGAGTGAGCCCAGCTTCTACAGAGGGTACCAACAGCATTACGCTGTGAAGACCCCTGGGCAGGGAGAGGGTGTGGATTGCTGCTGGGCACAGTGGCACACACCTGAAATCCCAGCGACTCAGGAGGCTGAGGCAGGTGGGTTGCAAGTTTGAGGCCAGCCTCAGCAACTTAGTGAGGCCCTGTCTCAGAATAAAAAGTAAAAATATAAAAGGCTGGGGATGTGGCTCAGTGGTTAAGTGCCCTGGGGTTAGGGTTAGGGGCTCCAACTGTGGGATGGGATGGGGGCAGGGTCCCAGAACCAGGCTGCCCACAAACTGGCTCCTGGCTAATAAGCTGGGCCTTGGGGGAAAGGGGCTGTGGCTTGTGTGCCAGGAAGGTGGGAGACCTGTGCCTTGGAGTCCTTGGCTATCCCAAGGGTTGCTTGAAAATGGAGTTTTCTGGCAGCCACCAGAAAACTCAGCACTCAGGGACAGGAGGCTACTCGGCCCTCAGGGACAGGAGGCTACTTGGCCCTCAGGTGGCTATTCCAACTAACTCCCTTCTCCAAGATAGGAGGGGGCGGGACGAGAGGGAGCAGGGGCATTCCCACGGCTGATCCAGCTCCAAGTTCTCCCCATTCCACTCCACTCAGTTGAAAGCATCACTGAGCTGGGCCTTGTCACACATGACCAAGACACAGATCCTTTAAATTCTCTCCGGCTATGACCTACAGAGTTGAGGGCAGAGGACTGGTCCTTGGCTCTGAGAGAGGACCTAGCATCACCCAGTCTCATTAATCCTCCGCCTGATCACCAGGGCCTTGGGGATGAGTGAGGCCTGAGGCCCAGTCTCAGGACCAGCCTTGGTCCTGGGAGTGCCGGCTCGCTGCAAGGGCTCCTGGCCCTACTCTGCTCAGCGTGGTTCTCTCTCCAGCAGGATGTCAAGGGTGAGGTTGGCCACATGGAGCTCACTCCAAAACCGGCCCTCTCTGCCCTCTGCCTATCACCTTTAGCTCTAGGCTGGCTCAGGAGCACCTACAGTGCAAACCTCTGCCTTATCTTTGAGACCGAAACCTTCAAAGTGAAGGGATTTCAGCTGTGACCGCTGCCCCTCTAGAGCACACTACTCAAGTGGTGGGTACACGGTTTCCCAATTTCAAATGCCAAATCGCCAAAGGCAAAATCTTGCTCGCCCCAAGGATTTCTCACCAAGTCACTTCCACCCTCAAATTCCACGTGCCTGCTGCTTGCTTCTCTGCTGCATTCCACACAGACTCGCCCGCGGATCTGCCCCAGCCGCATGCCCACTCCAGCCCAGGCTCCCACCTCTGCCACCAGGACAG
The DNA here is from genome assembly GCF_052094955.1 of Ictidomys tridecemlineatus. Taxonomy (NCBI): domain Eukaryota; kingdom Metazoa; phylum Chordata; class Mammalia; order Rodentia; family Sciuridae; genus Ictidomys; species Ictidomys tridecemlineatus. Next base: position 31,742,150 of record NC_135479.1, on the reverse strand, counting down.
CAGACGCTCAAGTCCTGAGCACCCAGCACGGCCGGCAGAAAAACCCCAGGCGTCCATCTTGGCCCCATCCTGGGGGAGTGAGTCAAGAACCCTGGCAAGCTCAAGGTTCCTCTCCTGGGAGATCGAGACCCTCCACCAGTGTCCCTGAGCCTCATGTTTCAGGAGCTGACAGACCACCCATGTGCTGAGCACTGGTTCTTCTGCAGGGGACCTCAGAGTGGCCAGGGAGTCGGGGGTCAGCACCAGTGGTGGGGAGGGCACAGGGAGAGGGGGCAGGGCAGTGGTACAGAACTAGTACAGAAAAACTTAAAAACCTGCAACTAGTACAGAAAAACTTAAAAATTTTCAGAGCCAGCAGTCGTATGACCGCCCACCGACCAGCTCTTGTTGAAAGGGCGAATGGAAGATGGGTCTCCTCTGGGCCTTGATCTCCTCACCTTGAAATAAAGGACTTGGCCTTAAACGTGAGAGAGCAACCAGGACACTCAGAATAATACCAGCGCCACCACGGAGTCCTATGGAGAGAAGTTTCCTGCACCGCCTTACTCCCAGAGCTAGCCAACCCTCCAACAGATGCAGGGCTCCCGTCCAGGCCGGTTAGGGAGACAGTGGCCAACATTGCTAAAATTCCATCTCCCACCTTCCTCCCGTGAGACCCGAGACCAGTTACTTATTGCCCCTCTCTGCCGCCTTTTCCCTCCTTCCTAAAGCCTCCACGATTCAGGGAGATGAGGGCGTTAGGCGCTCGGCACAAGTGGAATAATTTTTATTCCTATTATTATTGTTCTTATTGCCCAAGGTAACAGCAGCGGAGCTGGGAATCCCGGAGAAATCCCTTCTGTGCTTCCAATTCTAAAATCCTATTAATTTGCACATTTGGGCTTTGTGAATGATAAGGGCAGTCTTATCTCAAGTGCAAACTAACCTTGGTGGGGTCACGTAAGGATAGGAGGCAAGGGTCTTAAGGGCTCGGGGGGGCCTGGCTAGGGTGGCCAGAGCCCTGTGACACAGGCCACAGGTGTGAATATGGATTGCTAGCCCCGGCCAGCCTGTCAGCTGGGTTGACAGTCTCCACCGCTCTCTAGCCTCGACATGCTGTCTTCCCAAACATCCTCCCCAGATCCTCCAGTGAGGCTGGGGTTAGAGGAGTCTTTCTGGGTCCTTCCGTCAAGTAGAATCCTGTTTGCTCCTTTGCGCCTAACAAGTGACCTATGAGCCTATAAAGGCAGAGATTCCTCTTCATTCAGCACCATCACCACACCCAGCACAGGGCCTGTGCGGTGGTGAGTGCTGAGTAACCCTGTGCTGAACATATAAGGGAAGGGTGGGTGGAGGGAGGCAGGCTTTGGACAGAAGTGAGGGGGTGGGGAGAAGGTGCTTTCTCCTGTTCCTAGTCTTATTGAACTGTAGCCTGTCTGAGCTGGTCTTTGAGGTCAGAAGCCTGGAGAGGCCTGAGCAGGTATCACCAAGAGAGCTGCAGGGCTGACTCAGACCTTCCCTGCAAAACCAGGGTGCCCCTGGGCCAGCCAAACACCTTCTCTCTCCACGGGAGAAGCACAGGCTGCATTCATCTCTCCCTCCAGGATTGAGCAGGTCTGGGCAAGGCTTCCCACCTCAAAGAAGGCAGCTCCGGCCAGCTGGCACCCAGAGCCAGGGCCTGTCATCAGCATTGATAAAGTCCAGTTAGGGAACACCCTCCTATGGCAAGGGTGAGGTCAGCGTCCCTGCCTTGCCAAGTGTCTCCAGGAGGCTCGGGTCTTATTTGGCTTCCCAATGCCAGTCTGTTGTCTTGCTGTCTCGGCCCAGGTACAAGGACAGCATCTGCCCAGGTGAGGGCCATAGGATCAAGAGAAGTAGGAACGTGAGGGAGGGAGGACATGCAGTACCTTCATGACTTTGCATCTGCAGGTCTAGGGAGACCTGGAATGTCCTTCCCTCACCTTCTGCCTGCTGAACTTACACTTTGGAGGCCCCTCAGGATCAAGATGAGCATCTTTAGAAAAGAGACCCCCAAGAGAGTTCACTAATGGCTTCCACCAAGAGAAAATGGCCAGCTGTGGACCAGGAAGTGGCTGTCAGCGGACACTGACTCTGCTGGTGCCCTGACTGTGTTGTAGACTTCCCAGACCCCAAAACTGCGAGGGACATATTTCTGTTGTTTATAAGCCACAGCTGTATGGAACTCTGTCACAGCAGCCTGGATGGACTGAGACTTGGCGGCCCACTGAAAGCTGTCCTGGCACGGCCAGGGGCACCCTCTCGGCACTCACTGCTTGTGCACTGCTGCCATCGTGCTGGTCAAACTAAGGGGACACCAGGCTACTCATGGAATGCGCCTCAGGCTCTGACTCCTTGCTCCCTCGCTCAGCGTCCCTGAACCCTCCTGGAAGGCCCTGCTTGAGACAAGTGCTGCTGATTGTCTGCACTGTGACTCTTGCTCTGACTATAGGGACAGAGAGCAGAGGGGATGACTCAGGCAGCTAGGGTCTCAGGGGCAGGGGACTTGGTGGAAAAGTGTCTGAGCAGGACTCTTCGTCCTGGGCAGCAAGGAGCCTTTAAAAGCCTCCTGCTCAGCCTTAACGATTCTGAAGGCAGGAGCTATCCCCTGCCTCAAGCCAGGCACCGCTATCTGCCCAGAATTTCATACTCTGAGTAATTGATGGGTTTCGTTGTTTTGTTTTTAAGCTGCAGGCTTTCACTTGCTTTTGCTGATGGGAATGAAAACTGAAGGCTTGAAGAAAGGTGATTAAGTTCCTGCTGGCAGATTTAATGGGGACTCTGAGGCTGGTCGTGCAGACACCTAAGAAGGTATGGGGAGCTGCAGACTGTGGGGGAGATGGGATCTGGCCAGTCCTGGGTCTCACCCACGGCCTCCTCCGTCTCTCTACTCCTGGTGCAAGGCAAGGATCAACAGCCCTGTTAGACAGATGGGGAGACTGAGGCCCAGAGGTGACCTTACTCTCCAGCCAGCTAACAGCGAGGGCAAGAAGTCTGTTTCCCAGCTTCCCCCCAGAGAACGCTGAGCTCTAGGCTTTGCCACAGGGAGCCGAGCGCTCACTTAGTCACATCCCCTCACTTATTGCAGAAGAGCTTCAAGAGGCACAGAAAGCTGATCGCAAGTGAAACCTGCAATTCCTGTCGATTCCGATGGCTCCAATTCATTTCTGCAAACAGTTATTAAGTGCCTATTAGGCACTGTGCTCTGCTTTCATCTGGGAATAGAGTCAACTCCTGATTTTCCACGCCGAGGGAGGAACACGGCGATGGGGCACATCCACAGAGCCCCCACCTCCTCAGCAAGCCTCCTGCCAGGCCTGGCTGGATTTGGGGTGTGCTGCTGAATTTTACTTCTCCATCTTCTTCTCCAGCAGCAGACGGGCCTCCTTAACTGAGCTCGCCTTTAACTGAGCTCGCCTTTAATATTCAAATGAGAGGATAAGTCCCCAGCACACACAGGGCCAGGTGGTGCAGGAGGGAGCTGGGAGGGGACACTGGCTTGGGATTTAAAACCGGGTGGAAGGGGTGCACAGATTAGAGGGCGGGGATTCGACAGATGTGTGGGGCGAGGGAGGCCCTCCGACAGGGGAGCACTTCTGTTTACAGTGCCGTAACATCTAGGGGGTACTCACAGGCCTGAGTCTCCGTTACAACAGAATACCTGCAAAGCCAGCCTGAAATTTCAAGGTTGTTCCCCAGGTGGTGAGAACCCAGCCAGCCACTGCTCACTGAGCAGAGAGGGAGTCGGGCAGAGCCTGAGGGTCCACCACATTAGGGGTCCAACAGAATTCCCACCGAGGACACTTCTGGGATGGTGGCTGAGGAAAGAGCTCCTTACAAACTGAAGTGGGAAGAGAGTCACGGAGCATGTCTGTAGAGGCAGGAGGGCCAAGAAAGAACACAGGAGGCCAGGAGAGGTGTCACCTCTCCTGAGCAGGGGCAGATCGCAGGGATCTCTGCCACTCTAGGAGGCTGGAGGAAGAGGGGGAAGGAAGGGCCCCAGAGTCACTCCCCCCCCCCCACAGTGAACCAGATGACCACATCCTGGTAGAATCCCAGGTCTCTGGCGTGGCAGGCATTAGCACTTCTGTCACCTGGGCAGCACCGACAGGGCTCAGAAGAGCTGATCCAGCATCTGGCCTGCTGCCGTGGCCAAGGCTCCTGAGCCATCCTGACCACTGATGTTCTTTGCGTGGCTTCCCACATTCAAGCAGGGACCCTTGGGACACCCCGGGCCACGAAGCCTTGGTCTTTGCTCAAAGACCAGATCACTCAACCCAAGTGTCCCAGGCAGCAGCCTGTCCTGATGATGGGCTAGAGGGGCCCCACCCCTGCAGAGGGACGGGATGTCCTGGAGCAATGGCACCTCCCCTCAGACCACGCTTCTCCATGGAAACACTGGGTGGCTGTCTTTTTCTTGGAGTTACTGAAAGTCGGCCAACACAAGGAACGGCCACTAGATGGGAATGAGGAAGACAAAATAGACGCAGCCGGGGCCCCGAGTCCTGAGGCAGTGGCTACCTGGCTTGCTCACCCCCGCCCTCCTCTGCTGAGCCAGGACTCGCCTGCACAGTCGGCAGCTAGTGCTCTGGGAAGCCATCGGGAAGCCAGACCCCATCAGCCCACGGCTGCACCTGACACCAGGCCTGCCTTCCATCGCCGAAGTGGCAGGGGTATGTGCGGGCATTTCCAGAACCAGAGCCCAGGCCAAGCTGGCTGGAGAAGGGTCTCCCTACCTGGGACTGCATGGCCCCTGCTGCGGGCACAGTGTCTTAGGGGGAGGCCCTGGGCCAGAAGATGCTGGCCCAGCTCTCCAGGCTGCCCCGAGTGCTCTGTCGCTGAGGCCACACAGCCAGCTGTTGAGACTTCTGGGCAGTCGGGGCTACATTAACCCTGCTGTCCCCAGCAGAGGTGGGAAATCCCAAAGGGCCACTAGCCAGCCTAAGGCAGGGACAGGAATGGGGCCAAGAGAGGGTGGGATGGAGCGGAGAGGAGACAGGGGCGCGGACAGAGGGACATTCTGTGCCCCCCCAGAAGCTTCTTCACTGCCCCTGCCTCTCCACATCCTCCGGCTCAGTTTGGAGGTCTGACAAGATCCCCCCTCTCCAGGTGCTCCTCCTGCTTCACCTCAGGGACCCGCTCTGACTTCCTGAGCCCGACAGGAGACCCAGCTCACTCCTACTTTACACCCTGCCTCCTCCAAGACTCTCCAGTAGCTCCCAGTACCCAGCATGCTCACGATCCCTCAACCTGCAGTGCGTCCTCTCTTGGGACACACTGTAGCAGAGACTGTCCCCTAGGTCCTGTTCCACTCTTCTTCCTCAGTATCAGAATTTTCTGTTTTTAGTGAGGTATACTGTTACCTGGAATGGAGACATTTTGGACACTTTCTTGCAGCTAAAACTGGCCACATGACTCAGCTCTGAGCAGAGGGATCTAAGTAGAATGTCAGGCATGAGCTTTAAAATGTATTATTAAAGGAAAGAGGGACACTCCTAAGGGAAGAGTATGTGATTGGCTGGAGCTTGAGCAGCCTCCTTAGATCAGGAGGTAGAGTCTTAGGCTGAAGAGGGTAGAATGACAAGAAACAAAAAGAACGAGGACCTCAATACTGTGCAGCCACATCCTGACTCCTTTTGCACAGGAAAGAGAAACAAATTCTTATTTTGTTTAAGCCATAATTATTACTTTTTACTTTTGTCTTTTCCTTGCTTCCTTCCTAAAACTATCTGATTTGATGTCCAGGCATGACATTTCTCTGCCTGGGATATACCTCTTTCCCTTCTTTACCAGCCAATTCAAGACAAATTTTCAAGACCCACTTCTTACATCACCATCTCTAGGGGGCCACTGGATAAGTAGATAGCCTTTGTCTCCTGAATATCACAAAGAACTTTTCTTTCTCTAGCGGAGCACCTGCCCCATGATGCTTGGTCCTCTCTCCCTTAGTTGCACCGTGAGCATTTTGAAGGAGTGGGCCAGATACCAGGTTCCTAATCTAGTGCTTGATAGTGAAAGGGGAGGGCGGGGTGAGGAATGCCAGGGTATAGGGTGTGCAGAAGTCCCAGCCACTCTCTGGCTTTAACTGGGGATCCTGGACCACGCCCTTCACTGCTGAGCAGGCCCAGGGAGCATCATCAGGGAGAAAAGGACATTCTCTTCTCCTCTCTCTTATACATACACACAATCCCTTAATTTTAACAACCTAACTCACCAGGCACTTTCTTTATTTCAGGCCTTAAAAAGTTATGCAACTTGCTCAAAGTCATCTGGCTCCTAAATGGCCAAGTGCAACCTGGAAATGAGCTTTCGACCTTCATGTCCAGCAACATTCCACACTGTCACCACAGGTGTCTCCTCCAGCCTGCACCGCTCTGGGCACTTAGGAAAGCAAGCGACCTGCACCCCCATATGTGGGCCCCCGTGCACAAGCATGTGCATTAGTGCGCGCACACACACCTGGCGCACAGATGTGAGGGGCTCCAGATGTTCCAGTGGCGTTTTCATTTGGGAGTGAAGTGATGGCAGAGGAAGGGGCATGGGGCAGGACCGTGCAGCTGGTGCATGCAGAAGCTCAGCCACTCTGCTCAAGGGCGGATCGCCCTGAGCAGGAGAGCTCTGGGCTCTTGAGAACCAGGGCGCAGGGAGGGCTGGGAGTGGACATGCACTGGGCTGGGCTGTCGGTGGTACTGGTTATTGAGTGCATTCACCTCCCCCAGAGCGAGAACAGGACACTGTCAGGCTAAGAGACGGCAGCACACAGCATGTCCATGGTAAACAATTTATTTTTCTACCTCAGTTGCTTACAGGGGGGGGGAATAAAACGTCATTAGGGAGCAGCACAGATGAACTACTTACAGAGATGGAAGAAAATTCACAATGGCTGTGAGGCCATTGTGAGGCCAGCACATGAGGACAAGTTCACCAAAGCAAAGCAATTCATAGCAAACCAAAATAAGGAGTGGGGTGGGGGGAGATCCACACAGATTAAAAAAAAAAAAAAAAAAAAAAAAAACTCATGAAAAAGCCCAGGGGAAAAAATAAAAGGAAACTAACCAATTTTTACATCAAGCATCTTTAATGACATGAGCCAAATGCACATGCTGGCTCTCAAGGACACGGACAGGCACAGGTATGGATTCGCTCACATCAGATGCACCAAATGGAAGCGCACGGGTCATTTCTCACAAACTAGGAGCATAAAGGGGTGACTCTTGAGGGTCCAGCCGAGCTGTAAGCCCTCAGCCCAAGAGAGAGGGTGTGTATATCAAAGGGGAGATGGGGGGGGGGCTCAGGATCATGGGAAAAAATCCTTCTGGGGGTGACCATCAGGGGTACCAGCCCTGAGATGTGGCCTGATTAGGGTGGACCCTCAGTGCCCCGTCTTGGCCTAGCCCAGTGTGCACTGGCACCCGCGTGCCCGACACAGCACCAGGGCAACCCTACTGTCTCTTCTCAAAGACGGATGCTTCTTACGGTGACAGTCACTGAGAGACTGGCCACCAAACAAGGAAGACACTCAGACAAGCTGTTACAGTTGCTCTTCCGGATTATGTTTCTCGCAGTTTTCAGAGAGGGGTCTGTGTGTGCGCTCACTGCCACGCCCACCAGAGAGAACACAGATGCTCTGAGTCACACAGCCACAGCCCTCCGGGCCTCCCCATGAAATGTCCCAACAAGCCTGTTTTGTCATTATTTTAAACACTTGACACCTTCTTCCTGGATCCCCCGAGGAGTCTCTACGAAGTTTGTGAGAAGTTCCCTTGGCCCCATTACATTCTGGGGAGCCGGGGGTGGGGTTGGTCACAATGTGTAACAGGGGCAAACAGGAGGGGACTGGAGAAGTTAAAAAAAAATGTGAAGGAACAAGGTCTTTGCTAAGAATTAAATTACAGGAAAAAGAATATTCATTCGAACAACAGGCAGCAGGGACATAGAGTCTCAGTCAGTGGGCACTAGCAGCAGCAGGGGTGGCCCAGGCCTGGACTGTGTCCTCTCTCTAGAAATGGTGGCAAAACCCCAATTTGCTATGCCTCTCTTAAGAGCTAGTTGATAAAGATAATGTCTTGTGAAATCGGCAAATAGTCTGCAAAGTGAAATAAGAACAGAAATTAACAGATTAAACTGAAATGAGAAGCCCGGATGGGCAAAATGAGGAGGCCCAGGCGACCACTAATCACACTCCTCACCATTCGGACTGCACACCGATCCTGAGGCTGCTGGGATGGACACCTTGCATGGGAAGAAGAGACACTGCCGAGTGACCGGTCGACACCCAGCCTTGCCACAAGAGAACGACTCCCCACTCAACTAAAGGCATCTAGCACTGGCCCTCTGGGAACACCTATCTGTTCTCAGAGTCCCGAAGCTGGGCACAGGTGTGGCCTGGGACGATGTGTTGCAAAGAGTGATAATGTGGACCCCCAACCAGAGGAGATGGATATTTGGAGCGGGTGAATGCAGGTAAAAAGGAGGGTGCTTTGTAAAAGGATTAACTGCACCTTCCTAAATGCTCACTGGTGTGAGTGACAGCAGAGGGTGGAGGCCACAGCAGCCCGGGGACCTGGGTGGGTTTGCTTTCCTTTCTCTTCACTAGCTGCCTCGAGTGGCCCTGCCAAGATGAAGGGGCTTGGGGGTGTGGTGTCCACACACAGCATTAAGGCAGGGCTGGAGGTTGGAATTGGGCACACAGTGAGGATACTGAGAAGACCACAGAGAAAATGGTTTAGTGGTGATGCAGCAGCTAGGCAATGTCACAAAGTCACAGGATTCCTGGGGTCCGGGGACAGGTCAACAGAATCCACCGGATAGGGTGAGGCTGGGCTGCTCCAGCTCTGGTCCCTGCTTTGCACTGTGCCACAGAGGCCAGAGGTGAGAGGGAGGTCAGAACATTCCAGAGTTTTCTTAACCCAGCTGCTACGGAAGGGGTCAGAGGGAGCAAGCACCCATCAAGCTCTTGACTGGAGCAGCTCAGTGGGCTGCCCCTAGCTGGGTGGTTAGCGTGGATCTGCTTGGGGAGGCATCTGGGACTGGCAGCAGAGCCAGTGCTCTACAAGGGGCAGCTCCTGTAGGGTGGAAGCTGGGAATGGGAAACCCGCCTGGCTTTCCACCAAGACTGGTGGTGGCTCAGTTCAACCACGGGGGCCCCTGGGCCACCACTTCCCTGGTCAAGGCCACTCACACCCTCACCCTTCCTGAAAGCAGGTAGCTCACGCTTGTGGTCATGGGGCCCTTTTCTGGTTATTAGGTTAAGAGAAGGGTGTGAATGAGAAGGATGGAGACATGGAAAGCTGAGCAGCTGAGAGGGAACGGCCCCCCACAGCAGGTCAGGATGGTGTGGGTGGTGATGCAGCAGCTGGCCATGTCACAAAGTCATGTCCACCTGCATGTCCACCTCCAGTCCCATTCAGACACAGCCAGTGCACTAAGCTCAGGAGCTGGAACAGCATGAGCTCTGGGAGCATCACCCACTCGACCCCCAGCTCCAAGGCCTTCTTTGCTTTTGGTGAAGGGCTGGGCTCAGGGAGGCCCACTGCATCCGCCCACCTTCAGTCTGGCCACTCTTGTGTGCCTGTCTGTCTGGAGCAGAACTAGGGATGGAGGTCATGGAGACAGTTTCTTGCCAGGTTTTCTGAAGCTGGCTCATAGGGTCCCCAAGAGTAGCCTCTCCGATGAGCCAGGGGCCTTAGAACGGGGTCCACTTTGTTGTTCCCCAAATGATTCCACACTAGGTTCTCCTGACTCTGCCCTCTTGGCACACACTAAGGGGCAGTGGCAACCTGACTGTGAAGAGAGGCAGACTGTGTCCAGAGCACAGATCAGGACGGCACTCCCAGGGAGCCGAGCTGAGGGAGGCTGGGCACGTTTGTGTGGACAGCACGCCAGCATCGGAACCATTCTTCTATTAAGATCTGGAACAGTACTGTCCTGCAGAACTTTCTGTGATGATGGAAATGTTTTCCAATCCATACCATGGGTAGCCACTGGCCACACTTGGCTACTGGGTAACTGGAATATGGCCAGTGTGGTTGAGGAACTGAATTTGGTTTAGTTTAAATCTCAATTTCAGTGGCTGGTGTTTCCATCGTGAGCAAATGGATGTGAGAGAGATGGTGGAGTGTGGGTGCACTGCCTGGCTTCACGTCCTGGCCCTGCCTCTGGCTCGCAGGGACCCCGCTGGACAGGATTTGCTATCTCCCTGTGCCTCAGCGTCCCCACCTGCAGGGGAAAAGCTGCCTGAGCCTGGCTCCTCTCCTGGCGGTGCCTCTGGGCCATGCCCCTCTTTGCTGCAGGCCCTGAGCCCCTGGTCACGCAGAAGGTCTCTGCTCTAGGGAGGCTATAGGGAAGGCCCCCTCTGGGAGGCCAAGGATTCTTGCTAAGGGTCCCTCCCAGACAGGGAAACTCCCTTGGCCCCAGGGGACCCCTCAGGGAGCCAACCCACTCACACACCTGACCCCAGACCTCCTGCTGCTCTAGCCCTCTCCTGGCCTGTGACCCGCACAGCTGGAGGGGTACACAGGTCCGAAGACCCCTCTCAATGCTTTGTTCATAGAGAAGAGAAGTGAGGCCCAGAGAAGCTGAATGACCTGCCACTGACACCAGGCCAGTCGGTGTCACAGCCAGGACAAGTGCCTGGGCTTCCATCCTGGGTTGAAGGTCACAGCGTGTAGCTCTAAGTGTCCTAAATGCCTCCATCCCCCGCCCCTTTCCCCACGCACAAGTGTGGGCTGAGGGCAACCCCCCGCCCCAGCCAGCGCTCTGCCCTCCTGCCCCTCAGCCTCAGAGCAGCCCACCCAGGTCACATCTCTGCTCCCTTTGTTCCCTGTTGCGCTTGGAGCCTGATGCTCCCAGGTGGCCAAGTCAAGAAGAGGTGACAAGCCTGGGGTGAAACTCCCCCAGATGTCCAGTTCCTGGTTGGCACCTTCCCTTCAACAGAGAGCCCACAGAGGACTCAGCCCAGCTGAGCTCCTCTACACTCCTCAGCTGACCTCCTCCCTTACACCCTCAGGCACCCCGATATACTCTCATCTAGACCCTGAGTCTGGGGAAGGTGGGCTCATTTCTGTAGGGAAAAACAAAGCCCCATAAGATATCACGTCTTCAGCATCCTCCCGGATCCCCTCCCCATCGACCATGCCCACCCTGGCTGGCCCCAGGCCTGCCAGCTACCTCAAGCCACAGCAGCCCAGATGTGTGAATGGGCATCACCGTGCACTCTGCCTCCAGCTTTTGATGCCCAGAGAGAGGAAAGGGGACTCCACCCAGCCCCACTCAGGATGCACAGCAGGCCCTAACCCCAGCAGAACAACACCAACATACTCCAGAAGGCTCCCGAGCCTCAGTGGCCAGAGTCAAGCTGGAGGAGGAGAGGAGGAAGGAAGGAAGGAAGGGCAGGAGACGTCCGACCTCAGGCATGTGGATGCAGGGACTGGGAGCAGGCAACAGGGTAGTGGGGGTGAAAGAAAATCCTGGGCCTGGAGTTCAGTGCCCAGGGAGAAGAGACCCGAACAGGCTTCAGATAAAGGAGCAAGGGAGTGGGTTTCCTGCCTTGGTCTCTTCCTTTGCATTTAAAAGCTGTTATTCTCAAATACCCAGCACCAAGGAAGCACTCCGGTTCATCAGAAATCCTGATGAGCCTTGACCCTGGGCTCCAGTGAACTCAGAAGTCAACACACATAGGGTATCTCTTCAATGGAGGCACGTATGTGTCGTGTTCTCTTTTAGGGTTCTCCTTCCTCCTCCCCAATGCAGCCCACCTCCCAAGTTTCCAACACCCCGGGCACCCAAGTAACTCACCTGGGAACTGATAGCCATAGCTAGGAGCAAATCCGGGGTAGCCTCGGCCATAGGTTGCCACAAAGTTGGGATAACCTTGAACACAGAAAGAGAGAGCTGTTAGTTGCCTCCGAGCTGGGTACATGCCCAGGGTGGATGGTCTTAAAGAAAAGCCTGAGTTATTTTCCTTCACCGAATGATTTGTCTCTGGGGAGGTCTTTACCCAGGACCTGGGCCACCTCTCTCCTGTGGCTGGGGGTGCTGCTGTCGGCCTGCTGGTAATTAACCCATATTTGGGCAGCCAGGCTTCCCAAAGCCCATGCACTTTCTCAAACCTGCAGAGTAAATGTCATACATTAGCACCAAACATGGGGCCTGCGCCTGGCTCTGACATTTGGAGAGCTTACCCTCAATGTACTTTACTTTAAAAGCTGTTGACAGTAGGAGATTAAAGTCCTTGTAATGCCTCTTCCCAGGGTAGTGGACAGCAGGGCCAGCACCAAACGGGTCACGGGTACCCAGGGGTCACAGTTTAGTGAATAAACTTCGAGATCAACCCTGTGCTTGTGGAAAATGCTGGACTTAATGAGCCCTGGCCGGAGGGGAGGGAGGAGCCCAGAGACCCACTTAACCAGCATGGACATTCCACGGTGGCATCAGTGTCTTTGAGAGAGCCTTGAGAAGGGGGGGTTGGCCATGTCAACATGTGTACCACAAAGTATGGCCCCAACTCAGAAGCCTCAGGCCACGTGTCTTCATGAGCATCTCACAGTGGTCAGCTTTTCCAGACCCTCGTCTCAGCAGATGATCTACAGGTGACTATCCGCGGGTGGGAACTTGGGGAAACTGCTGCTGGGATGGGCATGGGGTGCAGAGAAACCCCTGCTGGTAAGTCCTGGTGCAGGTGGGACCTTGTCCAGTGTTCTTAACGCCCTCACCAGATGTCACCTTAGCACCAGGACTTTGCTGCTCATGTTCCTGCCTCTTCACTCTGGCTATAGTGAAGGTTGGTGCAGCCTCCCTGGACTGGAGACCAGTGAAAATGGTTTCACTGGCCACAGGAGATCTGGGGCCATTTCCTGTCCCTGCCCCACCAGGTTCCCTTTACTTCCCTCCACTTGGGTGTATGATCAACTTAGGTCATTCATGCTCTTAAAATGTCACCATGGCTCCCCATAACCGCTAGCCAGACTTTTGCTTTGTCCTCCAAGGTGGATGTCTGTGGTGGTTTTCAGGCTGCCCAGGACCTGAGCCTCCACCCTCTTGACCTGGTGAGAGGCCCGATGCCTCCTTCCAGCTTGGAGCTGGGTGGCTGGGAGGCAGCTGGTGAACTGGGCCCTGGGCCAGTGGAAGTCTTTCCTGGGATCTGCTACTGAGCAGTGGGCAAAGAAGCAGGTGGCTCAGAATTTACCCTGGCACAGCTGCAGGATCCAGCATTCAGAGGTGGAAATGGTGGTTGCCTGACCAGGTTATTCCTGGGCTGAACCATTGGCTGGGGCTGGAGCTTTGACCAATAGCTCCTCTAGCTCCTGCCTGTCTCCTGAGTCCTGTTCCACCTTCCTGTCAATCTGGGAGCACTGCCCATGCACCTTCCAAGAATCTCCTTTGTTGCTTATAGTTCGCTGCTTGTTGTCTGCCACCAAAACACTGGTGAGAAGTCACTTTGATGGGTGGATTTAGAACAGACTCCAGGTTCTCTCAGTGTGACCTTAAATAACACCCCTCAATGCAAGCCCTTGTCACCTTCCTCCTCGGTGAATCTTACATATCACACCAAACACTTTCTGACCTTATAAAGGTTACCAAATTCCACCTTTCTTCACTCTGCCATCATGAGTCAAAGACTTGACTGGTCTTCCTGCTGCCCATTCAGTGTTTTTGTGCCTCAGAGATCCTGCGACAGGACCCACTGTCCCTCTCCTCCCTGTGGATGCTGGTGTTGTGGCTTCTGCCTGTGACCAGTGGACCTGTTGTCCAACCCAGAACAGGATCTTGCAGGTCTAGAAGTCAGAGGACAGATTCATTCCTGCCTCTGGCCTGACCATGCTCTTGGGGATTACTACGATCTGAATGCTCGTGTCCCCCCAAATTCCTATGTTGAAATTCTAACCCTTAACATGACAGTATTAGGATCTGGGGTTTCAGGGAGATGGTTAGGTCACAGAGTAGAGCATCATAAATGGGACTGAGGCCCTTTTGGGCCCCAGAGACCCTCACCCCTTCCAATAAGTAGGACCCAGCAATAAGTGTTGTCTATGAAGAATGGGCCCTTGATGGACATGGAATCTACCAGTGCCCTGACCGTGGATTTTCCAGCCTCCAAGAACAGTCATAAATGTTTATTGTTTAAAAGCTGCTCAAGTTGCCCCAGCTAGAGAATTTTTTTGTTCCAGCCTGACACAAAGATGGGTCTTCCCTTTTCTTTTGGAGCCTGAGTTTTGCCACCTGTAGAAAAGTCTTGCAGGTCCCCTGCAGCACTGATACGCAAATTCTCAACTGAGACCAATTATGGTGTCTTTGCCTTGCTTCAGTCTCTCCAAATCTGGAGTCACATCAAACCCATGGGCTCAGTGAACTGTCTTCCAATGGGACCTGGCTACCTGTTCTGCCCCTGGGCCGCTATTTCCCAGTGCATGGTGTTTCATGCACAGATGAGATGGAATGGCCCAGAAGCTTTGCACTGACTGTTCTCTGAAGGGAGGAGCCCAGGGGGACCCTGAGCTCAGGTCCTGAAGGAGCAGTAAGAGAAGCAAAGGGACAGTAGCCAGAGCTAGATGCCTTAAATAGATGCACGCAAAATGACTCCTTCCTTGGTTATTTATTTCATGGCTGGGCAATTCAATTCTCTTCCAAATTAATCACCTGCTATCAAATCAGATCTTTCAGCACTAGATTTCTTATACCATTATTTCAACAATATTGATAAACGGATTATATGCAAACAGCCAAATCACTGCTGCCTAAGGGCTTTCCTAATGAAAAATGGTTCCTTTGCTTCTAACTTCAGAGCTGGGGGTCTTAAATATTTTAGTGTTAATCTGACAGCAAAAGCATAAGCCCATGTGTCACCTTCCCTTGGTGTGGGAGAGGACGGTAGAAGGGCCAGTGCCTCCCTGTACTCAGGCCACTCGCACGACTTGATTAAAACATGCTTTCTTCCTGGCATACCCGAAAGTCTCCAACAGGAAAAAAGAAAAGTGTGGTCAAGTTCACCCCAACTTTGGGCCTCACCCCACTCTTTCCAGACAGGTCCCTATCATCGTCTCCTGAAGGAGGAAGATGAGAATTTGGCACCTGCCAGAGTGGGGGATCTCATCTCCACGCCCCCATCCCTGAACACCCTCGAGGTCAGGCAGATGAAATTATAAATTTATAATACAACATTACTTCAATTTTCCTCTTCATTTACTGCTGTGCAGCCCAGCTCTGCTCCAACGGCTCACAGCCCCAGCCACACGGGGGAAATTGGCTGGCTGCATATCAATAGCACATTACTGCAGACCCATGGACGCTCCATCAAGCCCCATTACAGCGGGATGACCCAGCCGCCACTTCCATTAGCAGCCGGGCCCCTCCCGCACTGGCCACTGCACAATTTATTTGCTCCAGTACTCTGGCCGCCTGATCAATCCCACAGTAATTATCTCTT
The DNA here is from genome assembly GCF_052094955.1 of Ictidomys tridecemlineatus. Classification (NCBI taxonomy): domain Eukaryota; kingdom Metazoa; phylum Chordata; class Mammalia; order Rodentia; family Sciuridae; genus Ictidomys; species Ictidomys tridecemlineatus. The sequence goes on along the minus strand of NC_135479.1, from coordinate 31,726,729 downwards.
GTCACTAAAGTAAAAAAATCAAGCCTTCTGCCTGGATGACCACCTTTCTTGCAGATCGGCTTTCCATTGTGGCAGCAAAATCAGCAATCAACAACAGAACTTGGCTGTGCCCAGGGGCTCCTTTTAGGACTCATTTTGGGAATGCAGGAAAGGTTTTCAAGATTGTGGCTCTAGATCTTTGCTCCAAATCTTGAAGAAGAAATGCTTGTATTCTAGATGATTCTATGACTCATCCTGTTCTTGGCTCTGCTACTCAGCCACTCAGTCATGGAAAACTGTTCCTGTCAAGCCACTGACTTGAAAGAGACCAGAGACTAGGGCTGTTTATCCGGGGAACTGCCACAGTGTGACATCTGCCGTATGACGTCTGGTACATTGCCTGGAGCATCACATCAACTCCATGAGGTCTGCAGGCAGACAAAACATCAAGTGCCCAGAGTTCTTCCTAGGCAAGGACATAAAAGCCAAAGTCTCTAAAGATGCTTGGCCCTTGGAATCATCCTGAGTGGCAGGGGCTCCTCCAGACCTGTGCTATGCAATTTAAATTTAATTAAAACTCTTATCTAATGAAAACATCAGTTCCTTCATTGCATAAGTCACATCTGAAGTGCAACAGCGAGGATGCACATCAGACTAGTGGCCACCGCGTTGGCTTGTGCAGATACAGGAGGTTCCCACCATCACAGCTGGATTAGACCGCACTGCTCTAGAGGGACGAGCGGCACGATTCTGAACTAACTTCCTCTGTCCACCAGAAAACAGCTGAACAAACAGAGACCTACTTGGGAATGGCCCAAACAGATAATTTTAGGAAAGACAAATCCTACCTGAAATTATAAACAAGTCTCGAGGTGTGACTAAGTTCCTGCTGGTCTCCTGATGTGTTAGCGAATGCCAGCAGATCGTGGCTCCTCAGCCCTACTCAATCAAGGATGATTTATTTACATTTTGCTTTGACTTCAGATGGAGCTTAATGCTGGGGAACACTGGGCTGGGATTTCATGGGTGCTTCCTGGTATAAGAGTGCCTAAGAATGCTTTTGGCTAAAGGGTTAGCCCATCAACAGTATCTCTCCACGCCTGGGCCTGCCAGCATGAAGCTGCTCTGCACGCCTCAGCAATGCGCTATTTCTCTACCAACACGTTAAATAAATAGCATGTGCCCAACGAGGCCAGGAGAGTTAAAAGCAGTGGGATTATGGGGCGGAGGGCAGAGAAGGCCAAGAGGAATCAGATATATCAACAATCAAGTGTTTGCTTTTATTAAGTCCACTTTCATTAAGAAAAAGTGGAGACTCCCAGGTAACTGTGGATGCCGCTGTGGCTGCAAGGCAGTGGGACAGTCTCAGGGGCTGCAGAAACACCTTCTCTAAGGGGCACAGTGGCTTTTGGTTTTGTCTGGCTCCAAGGCAGGGGACAGGGCCTAGGATGACCCTTGTCTTCTCTTCTCGCCTACATTCTTTGTAAGAAATTCCCATTGGGCTGATTATTCCACAATTCTATCAAAAGCTGTGAAAGCTGAAACTCAAACCGGTGGAGGTTTTCCCAGAGGATATTTGCAGCCATATCAAGAGAGATCGCAAATGAATAACTGGACAACTACACCTCATCGGTCCCCCTTTCATGAAGAAATCTTGTGAGGGATATTTGTAAATTAGTTCAACAGTATCCAGGTCATTTATAGATCAGTCTACTGGTGGTCTCAGATTTCTCACCAGGACGTCAGCGTCCTGGGATCAGAGGCTCTGTTCCCTGCTTGTACCCTAAGTGTGTAGAGTGGTGTCCTGGCCCTTAATAGGGACTCAGGAAATAACTTGCTGAAGGAATAAATTTTAATGGTTCATAGTTTGACTTAAGATCACAAGTTTAAGGCCAGCCTGGGTATCTCAGTGAGACCCTATCTCAAAATTAAAAAAAAAAAGAAAGAAAGAAAGAAAAACGGCTGGGGATGTAGCTCTGTGGTAATGCGACCCTGGATTCGATCCCTAGTACTGCCAAAAAATAAATAAACAAAAAAATAAACAATCCCTCCCAAGGAGGTTAAGGCCCTGATACCTCATCTCCTTCCATTCATTGATGAATTTTAAAAAGCATGTTTTTCTGCAGGAGCCAAGTTCATCAGCCACATTGTTGAGGGTGGTGACAGCACCGGTTCCAGGAGTAACAATGCGAACAGTGCACCATGGAGGTGGTGACTGGTGTGATCCATGGACGTCAGGCATCCTACCCAAGGATTAGACTCTGCTGAAGTCACACTGCCACTACAGAGGGAAGAAGCCAAGGGAAGCCATCTTTGATGAGGGACTTAAAGGCTTTGGTTGCAGCACAATGGTGGCAGCATCACAGCCTAGCAAGCCGAGAGGCTCAGTGCAGAGCTGAACCACTGTGCTCATTGAGAGCAGCCAGGGAGGCTGCAGGGAGAGTGCTGGAGGAGGCTGGGTGGGAGGTGCTGGGCTGCCTGGGGATGTGACGGGCCAGCCAGACCCCGAGTGCATTCACCAGGTGACTCTTCCTGTATTTCAGGCTGAGCTGGTTCCTGGCCTCGGTCACATTTTGGGAACTCTTGGGAGACCCTGCTCTGCAGGCATCTGGACACCTCATATAGTGGCTGGGAATTCAAGAGGCTCGGGGCTGGTGCTGCCTGGAGTCTAGTATGTGGATCTCTGGATCATCCCTGAGTAGCCATCTTCTGGCAAATTCCTTGGGTGGAGGCTGGGGCTGGAGGAAGAGGCTGCAACTGCCACAACACAAGTCACATAAGTTTTTTAACCATGGACTACTGGACTTTATCAAATCCTAGATGCCATGACTAATATGACACATCTTCACGTATCATTCAGAAAGAAAAGAAGGTGCTGGTAATTAAACTGCATGATGCTCTCTTATCACATGGACTGCAAATGGGTCCACAGAAGTGTTTAAAATATGGAGGCAAAAATGTGTGTCCTCTAATCACCAAGTTGTAGTAGTATGTACTCAAATTGAGAGCTGTTATTAATAAGTATTAGGGAGCCCTGGGCAAATTATTATCCGGGTGAGGGCTGGAGACACAGCTCAGAAGCAGAACAAATGCCTACCATGCACAGGCCCTGGGTTCAACCCCAGCACCCCACCCCAACCCAGGATGGGGCCTGCAGTCGGGGAGTACAGACAACCTGCTGGTGAATGCCTCCTGCTCTACCTAGGCTCCCATGATAAAGCCCTGGTGTTCGTCCATGTGGGGACTCAGGCCAGGGTGTCGGTGGAGAGGTGGCTCAGAGTTGGGGATGCTGGATGTGGCTGGGCTTTTGCTTTTTATCAGTTATATGAATGGAGCTGACTCTGCTTGACACCTTTGCTTCTCCCTGAAGAAAAAGCAGTGCCTTCTTTTCCAGCATGCTAAGACGGTCAAGTCCCACTTAGGTGGAGCACTGTCTGAAGATCTGGACCCCAGAAAATCCCCTATGCACGCCCTAAGGCCTTTATGCTCATTTCAAATTCAAGACTCCCAAAGTCAGCAGATGGTAATGCCATCAGCTCTTTTTCTCTTAAAGTCTGATTTCAGTGTTGAAAATCAGTACCTCATGTGGAGTGTTTCTGACATATGACATCAGATGAAGACCAAATAAAAATTATTTTTTAAAGCAAGAGCTAAGCAATTTTCATATTGCAACCGGGAAATGGTTCTCACTGATTTTAAAAAATAACAATTATTCTCACATAGAAACTATTTATTTTAGGCTTTTTAACTTTTTCAATCAACAAGTTTTCATATTTCCATACATTCCTCGACTTACGATGGGGTTACATCCTGACATTGTAAGTTGAACATGTGTTGAATACACCTAACCCACTGAACACCCGGGCTTAACAACACAGTATGCGGAGTCTCCACTGTTTCCTAGCCTGACAGACAGCGAGGCTGGCCAGAGCTGTCACTCACTACTGCCCCCATCACCTTGACAGATGCCAAGCTCAGCAAAAGGGCAAAGTTCAAAATCTAAAGCATAGTTTCCAAGGATCTATACTGCTTCCTCACCATTGCAAAGTAGAAAATTCCTAAGTCAAGTCATCCTAAGTTGAATACAGTCTTGTGTACCACATCTTTAATTATTGCAGCTTTGTGCTATGTTCTGGTATTTGGTTAAGCACCAGTTTAACCAAACTCTCATTTCTCTGTATTTATTCTCACCTATTTCTTCTTCCAAAATAAGTTTTCAGAATCATCTGCCCAATTTTTTTAGAGAATTATAATAGACTTTTTTTTTCTTGGAAAGTCCGTTAAATCTTAAAAAAATCAATTTCAGAAAAAGTAGCCTCGTGGCCACTTTTAATATTCTCGATGGCATCCCTCTCCATTTTTTCAAGTTCATCAAAATAGCTATGCCTGCCCTTGTTATTTTCTCAGACAAGGAGATATGATTCTTTATAAGATCAAGAAAAGTTTTATAAACTTAAAACTAAGACAAGAATGATTTAAACAGCAACAAATCTGAAAATACATAAAGAGCCGATCAAACAATATAGAAGAGGGACTCTAAGCCAAACCAAAGGAAAACCCATTAAAACTAGACCGCTCATGTGCCTGAATGGAATTTTACCATTAACTACCATTTATCCCATTTAATTAGTATTTTCCCGACACACAATAACTTGCACAAAAATACCGTTCTCTCGCCTTGAAATTTCTAATTATTGTTGCGACCCACACCATTACGCATGCCCCAGCTTTTTCCATCTTTCATGCCATTTAAGCGGTGAGATTTTCAATTATCTACGCAGGACGGACAGAGATACCTTTAAGGAAAGGGGCATAATATGCAACTCAATTTCTCTAAAAGCCAGGAGAGATCATTTTTAGTCAGAACAAACACACTTTGTCTTTCATCATTTTTTTTTTTTTTGCAAATAAAGAGTAAAACAGGCTATTTAAAACATCCATTTAAATGCAAATTTTGATATCCCAAGAGGAAAATGTTAATCATTTAAATAGACAGGATTATCGCCTACCCTCACCACCTCCTCTCCTAAGTTTTAGAAAATGTAGCCTGAACCCACCCAAGCTAAGCCCACCAGGAGCCCAGAGGTCTGAAGAACTCCCAAAGGGAGAGACCTGTTCTCCTTTTGAGGAAAGGGTGGAAAAAAGAGGAAACAGTATCAAGTACCCTATGAGCCGGCTGGGGCAGGATGACTGACAGGTGGGCTCATGGATCATCATGATTGTCCTGAAGGGGAGTGATTATCCCCATTTATATATAAGAAAACAGGCTTAAACAGGTAAACTGAGGCTCAGACAGTCTGCCCAACAGATAGGGGACCCAGGTGAGCCAACAGGTCTCCACAGCCCTCCCGGTCCACTGTGACCCCCCAGTCACTTGTCTAGACTCACCCAGCATCCCCATGCCAAGCATGAACGCATCCATGGTGTAAGGCAGCCCCCGGGCCCGGCCTCTTGTCCCAGGTGGGAACATGACTTCTTTCGGCTGAGCTTTCTTACATTCTACCTGTTAAACAGAGAGGCGAACAAATGAGATGCAAATGAATTCCACGTAAATGTCAAATGCAGAACCGATCTGGTTACAAGCGAAGTTATTTTTAGCCTTGCTCCTTACTCACTGTAAAAATAGCCTTGCCGAGGTGAGTAAATGGCCTGCAAAATAAATATTTAAGAAAACGCACCACTTGTGCAAATCCTGCTTTGGAAAAACCTACAAGGATGAAATTAGGTTCTGGAAGGGCAGCAAGGACATAAGCTAAAGATACACACACACAGGCCAGCTCAGATGGAAGCTTGTGCAGAAAGCATGACAGTTAAGGAGGCCACCAATGGCTGAGGGATATGTCTGTGAGCAAACAGCAATAATCACCAGCCTTCGCGGTCGTTGGGCCCTCTGTACAAATTCCTCTGATGTTTCTTCAGGCCAGGGATCTTCCCATCAAGCCATCCGATTCTCTCTCTTATAAAGTAGACAGGCCGTTCAGTCTTAGCTCTATCTCACAGATCAGAAAGCCAAGCACTGGAAGGCTTGGGTATCCTGCTGAAAGCCATCTCCAGGAGGTGGGGGCCTAGAACCCAGGTCTTTCAAAATTTCTAGGTTAGCAATGCTGCCATTTCCACCACATCACTGCTCCCCTGAGGGCCGTCACAGAATTAAACACTGATTCTGATCATCTGGATTATAGGGTCTCTCTCTTTTTTTTTTCCATCTACACCTTCAAGCAGTTGCTCATCTTTTCTATCTTTTGCCTCTAAAATGTTTTATTCCTATAAGTGCACACCCAGAGGTCACTTAATTTAGCAACCTAAACTATACGAATATGACTCGGCAAATATTGCTTTGGCCTGATAAAGTTCCTACACCATTTTACCAGGGCACCTCAAGTCCTTGCTCAGGGCTTACTTGCTCTTTGAGTTTAAGGACAAATTTAACAAGCACTGTTAGCTGGTGATCTACCCGACTGCTGATGAAGATAGGCTATGGCAGAGGAAGGCAGGGACGCTAATAGCAACAGTAACAGCACGGCAGCCTGGCAGTGACGGAGGAAAAAGGAACCAGGCATCTCATTTAAAAAGCAGTCTCGGGCAGGGCACAATGGTGCACATCTGTAATCCCAGAGACTTGGGAGGCTGGGGCAGGAGGATTACAGGTTCAAGGCCAGTTTCAGCAAGTTAGTAAGACCCTGTCTCAAAATAAAAAATATAAAGAGCTGGGGATATAGCTCAGTGGTAGAGCTTCCCTGGGTTCCATCTCCATCAACTCCCTTTCTCCCCCCCAAAAAAAAAAAAAAAAAAAAAGCAGTCTGGGGACATATGGTATAGAAGCAAAAACTACACTTAGTATAAGAGATACGATGTTTTGCTGTGACTCAGAAGACTGCTATTGCTCAGAGCATGCCTGAGATGTCAAGAGCTAGCTAAACTGTGTGCAGTATATATTATTTAAAAAAAAAAATGGTTCACATGACTAATGACCAATGTGGTTAATACAAAGAGTAATTAAGAGATGAGAAGAGATGAGATGAGCATCCAAAAGAGAAATGGGTAAAAGACATGAACAGGAAATTTACAAATTGACAGTGACCACAAGAGTAAAGAAGCACACATTCTCCAAATAAGACATTTTTCACCTATCAGATTGGCAGTGATAAAGGACTGTTTGAGTAAGAGATCATGAGGGTACGGGGAACAGGGATAGGAATTGGAACATATTTTTCTGATACATATCAGAAAATGATACATCAAAACCTATAAATGTGCACATTCTTTAACCTAACAATCCTACTTGTAGGAATCTATACTGCACACATGGATGAGGCTGTTCACCAGAAGTAACAGTTATAATAGTAATTTAAAAAATCTCCCGAAAGTTCTGAAAAAATTGGTTAAGCTGATTTTGGCTCATCCACACCGATAGAAGGCCACACAGCTATAGAAAAGCCCACTGGAAAACAGAACGGATACAGGAAATCCTTAGTTCCAGGCAAACCAGGACAACTGGTCACCCTAACGGTAAGATAAGATTGATTTGTAACTGTAAATTACCGTGACTTTGTGGACAAAAAAAAAAATGCATATAATGGAGAAAAATATACTAAAAAGACATACTGAAGTGTCTCAGGTTGGCCTTTTTAATAAAAGTTACCACTGTAAATTTTTTGGATATTTATTTTCCAAGTTTTTATAAGATAATGCAATAGCTTGTCACCAATAGGGCTACTAGGGTATTATTGCTGCAAGTAGGGGAACAAGGAGGAAAGGTGATTAAAAATAAATAAATTCACCAGATTGGCTCTTTTAGGTTTCTTTTATAAGCCCAGGGGTGGTGATTTGCTCCGGGACTCCAGGGATTCAGAGAGAGAAAGGCAGCTGAGGAATCTTATTTGCGTGAACCTGCCCCAGCCTGGGAAGGTGGGCGTGCCCTGCACAGGCAGAGAGATAATTACCTAACGCCAACACCAGGATGGGGAATAATACCGCTAACCAGCTTGCTTCCTAATAGCCCTATCGGTGACAATCTATTCCATTGTCTTATGAAAACCTGCTGCTGGTTCCTAGGCAACCTGATCAACGAAAATTTCAGGTTTATACAATTTTCATTTAGGGAACATAAAGGTTAACTGACTGTAATGGGAGTATTTTAAACAAACCCACCTACTCTTCCTCTCAGCGAACAGGGCTGGCGGCTCTGTTTAATTCTGCTCTATCTTTGCTGGTGTCGCTTTGGGCAGCACCGGCCACAAGAGTTCTGTCAACCACCTGCTGTGTCAATGGTAAGTGCTCCCTGAGGCCAGGGGCCATGGCATACGCACTCTCTGGGGGGGACCCCAGGCCCTTCCTGGGCATTTGAGTGACAGGGAGAGGCAGTGGTCACAGCAGGGCGCTGGGCCTGTACTGAAGGCTTCTCAAAAGATTTCTCCGGACCAGAAGGCCTGCCCACACTGCCCCCCTCCTCCTAGAGGTCCAGGCTAAATGAATTCAACCTTGCAGAGGAACTTGTGCCTGGTAAGAGTGAGGCTTTGGGGGACACGATGATGAACAAGGTCAGCCTCTACCTCTGAGAACACTCATTCTATTGAAAAAGAGCCGGCACGGCCTGTCTTGTTCTCTGAAGATGAATGCAAGTATTCACACACCGAACTGCCCCTCGCTACCTCTGGGCTTGTCATTCAGCAGCCTCTGGAGTTAAACCACATTTGGGTCTTCCTCCCTGGGGAAAAGCCACAGAACTTGGCATGATAACCGGGGGGGGAGGGGGGGGTAGAGTTGGACACCAACTGGGAGAAACCAGCCGACTCCTGGGCCCTGGTCATGGACTCGGGTCCTCTGGCTATCCACACGTTCCAGATTATCAACTGCTTCAAGCTCAGCGGCTTCGAGCGACCATGGATCATTCTTCCTTGTGGTTCTGAGTTCACTGTGGTCTCTCACGGAGCTGTGGTTGGATGGTGGCCAGGATTGAAGCCAGGGAAAACCTCGACTATGCTGGAAGCCCAAGTGCTGACCGGGGCACCACCCACGGCTTCTCCAGGGCACGTGGTCCGCTCACAGCGTGGCAGCTAAGAACTGCGAGGGAACAGGGAACGTCCCAAGCACGAGCATTCTGGAACGACTCAGGCAGAAGCTGTAAGGCTCCTCCTAACCTCGACTTGGGATTCACCCCAAGCCACTTCCACCATCTCCTGGTTCCACTGGGCCAGCCTAGATCCCTTATGGGAGGAAAATGCACAAGGGCACGAATACCAGGAGGCCAAGACAGTAGGTGCCATCTTGGAGACGGCTCTCATATGAGACCAATGAAGGGCTGTGAGCAGGCAGGGCAGGGGACACATTTCTTGTACCCTGGTATTCGGCTGTCTGGGTTCTTAGGGCAGTGGGCATGGAGGGCTGCTCTTACCATAGGGAAGAGGGCAGGACATGGTGCTCCCCTTCCCACTGCAGCCCCAGAGCGGCCTGCCAGGCTCCCTGCAGTCATCAGAAACAGGTGGTCCTCACGGTGGCCTGGCCTCTTGCTCCAGCTGTCTCTACACCACCAGCTAAGACCCCTCTTTATGGTAGAATGCTCCTAGCACTCCCACGGGAAGGAAAAGCACCCTCCCCAAGTGCTTTTCACAGGGCAGCCTTGGTGGCAAAGTCTGGAGGAAGGAACACCTGCAAGTCTAGCCCTGAGTCTCCCCCCAACAACCACTTTTCACAATGGCGGCACTGCCACCGTTTCTACTGGCAACTGAAGACAGCAATGGGATCGGCAGGCAAGAAACGGAGCAGGATCTTCCACAGAGAGTTGTGCTTGTGAGAAGCCTCAGAGGCCCCCTTGTGCCCAGCTGCTCACACCAGAAAGACTAGGCCTCCATTTCCAAATCCCACAGCTGGCAAAGCCACAAGACAACCCCACACCAGGGGCGAATGCCAGGGACGTGTCAACTCCCCCAGTGTGGATGGGATTTGTTAAAAAATTTCCTTCTCCTCATCTGCTGCCTTACTTAACAAACTGGCCTTGGAGGGAAGGGAAGGGCTGGATTCCTTGAATTCCCTGTGGTTATGGTTTTAGGATAGGGACCCAGTGGAAGTCCTTTACCCCTGGACAGGAAGCTCCTACAGACAACACATCAGGGCCTGCTGTGAGCCTGCACCTGTGGTCACTACACCCTTGTGCATGCTGCTTATCTGGGAGAGGGGACCTCTTCCCATCACCATCCAAAGCAACTTAGTAAGAGGCTTCTTGTACTGAGTGCTCTTCACCCGATTCAGCCACTGCTAACATTGGGTCACTTCTGCCTTACCATTTACACACTATGTCTATATCCATAGGTTGTATTTTTTTCCCATTTGAGAGTAAGTTACACACATCATGGTTTGCATTTCCTATACATGAGGGCATTTTCTTAGGGAACCACAGCTGAGTTTTATCCATGTCAGGACAATTAATGCTGATACAATAATTTACCTTTTTGTCAATGAACCCAATAATGCCCGTTATAGCTATATATATTTTCATCTTCTAAAACGGGAAACCAAGGCCCAGATTTCAGACACCTAGCCAATAGTCCAGATCAGTACTTGTGGGGCAGGGCTGGGATTTGAACCCAGGTCTGTCTACACCCACGGCTCATGCTGGGGAGCAACCCCTGTACTACACCCTCTCCCTGGGGGGATGCTTGGCATTGGCTTTCAGGGAAGGTGCGGGAGCTTCTGAGGGCATGGCTTCTCTGCAGGCGCCCTGAGTGGCCACTCCTGCCCAAGCAATCTGAAGGCCCTGAAGAGGCAAGCTCACTGCCAGGGTGTGTTTGGGGGAGAGGCGGGTAGTCAGAGAGGAATGCCAAGCTCTGGGAAGTGAAAAGGCTTTTGTCTCTCCTGGTCTCTACACACAGGGCCCCAGTCAGCACGCAGCCCCGGGGGCCGGTGGGAAACCCAAGCACTGCACCCGTGGCCTTGATGCACCCCCAAGACAAGGAGGCTCTGTCTGGCCTGAAGAGGCCTGTGTTTGCAGCTTCATCTCTCACTGCAAACAGGTCCTGTTAGGAACTATTTGCTCCTCCAGGAAGAGAGGGGCCTATTTCAAAGGATAGAATTCCCCAGTACTGCAGACATCGACCTTGACCGTCTGGCTGTCTGGTTGAAGGGAAGGGAGGGGAGCAGAGGACCAGGCCTCTTGGGGGAGGGGAGGGCTCAGGGAGGGTGTCTTGTGGTTTCCAAGGTGGTACCTTCCTGAGAGATCCAACAGCCTGGCCAGGCCTGCCAGCGATCAGGCTGCATCTCCTCTGCAGTCAGCTCTGGTGGCCTGCAGGTGAACACTGCTTCTCTGAAGCCCAATGTTGACCGAGATCTCCTCTGGCCATTAGATCTTTAGCTCAGTCCAAGGAGATGGGGAAGGGAAGAGGAGAAGACACCCAAGTGCAAAAACTCGGGACCTTGACTAACCCAAGTGCAGAAACTCGGGACCTTGACTAGAGTCCAAAGCCAGAGGCAGCAGTGTGCCAGCCTCGCGTCCCAAGACCACACACTGCCGTCTGCCCACCAGCCTCTCGGCAGCCTCGGCCCCTCTTCTTCCCAGTTACTCCCTCTTGCCCTGCTTGTCCATCTCTGAGAGACCCCTTGGAAAGCAAGATTCTTTGTGGGGCTCTTACAGGTTCATTACCAAGATTCAGAGATCTGCCTTCGGGGAACTTGCAGGGCTAGGAAGTCACGCCCAAGGTGAGCTCCTTAAACCAGCCTTCGCTCCACCAGGGTGGGCCGGCACTATGCCTGGCCTAGAGCGCACCCGGAGCAGGGCCAGCTACAGAACGCTACAGGAGATGAGGGGACCCTGGTTCAACAACTGCTAAGAGTTTCAAGATGGCAACAGCAAAGCCATTAACCAGAACAGTTAATGGGCACATGCAGCTGCTCAAGTCTCACAACCAGGACGCTGGTCAGGCCAGCAGCAGAGGCGAGTACGGAGCAGCCACGTGAGTGGTGGCACGTGCACCGACATGTCCCCCCAGGAAAGGCACAGAGGGCCTGGAGAAGGAAGGAAGGCAGGACCTGAGGCTTTCTTCTTTGCACGTGGTACTCCTGCTTGAGATACATATTGGCCACTACACTCTGTGTGGCTTTCAGAGTTAGGTCACCTCTTCTCAGTCCTAATGTCTCTCACAAGGTTCCAAATCCATCAAGATTCTCTTCTCACCCAGGGCCAGAGGCAGGATAGGTTCACAACCAGGTGAGTACAGGGCTTGGGAAGGGCAAGTCCTTGAGACAAAGTCATCGGTTAGGGTGAGGGACGGTGATTTCACTCCTGAAAATCCTGACAGCTACGCTGAGAAGCCCTGGCTCTGGAATCTAGCAGGGGAAGGACATTTAACCATTCTGCAGAACCTCTCCCATGGCACCAGCCCTTCTGCCCTCTGCAAGCTCAGCTGGGCTTCCCAGCTGGCTCTGGTGACACTGGAAGGTGAGCGCAAGACAGTTCTGTGTTCTGTCCCTCTTCTCTCTCCCCAGGCAAGCAAGGCACTGTCCTAGTGACCAGAGACCAGCACTAGACCAAGCACCAAAGCCCCTGGTGGGCATGGACCCCAGAGTCTGTGCAGGAAGAATTACTGTGCACACAGCAATGGAAATGCCAGCATAGGAGGTGGCGGCGGCCAACAAGAACATGTCTTCAGAGGACACATACCTGTCACAAATAGCCGGGACCCACTAGTGACAAGCACCAGGAGTCCTATGGGATTTAGGATCCTGACTCAGCAGGATCCCTCTGGGGAGGAAGGAGCAGAGTTTGTTGCGCCCCACCCACATGCTACGTCACAACATCCCTGTGTACGTGTGTACGTATGTAGCATTCAGGAGATCTTCACAGGTTATCTTACACACTTACATGATGGCTATCAAGCACAGGGACAGGCACACAGGGTCCTCAAGGGACGTCTCCTACTCTCTGTTCCCTCGCTGCACTGATTTCCTCATCATTAGTCCCCTTGTTGACAAGGAAACAAGGCTTGGCAGAGTGTCCTGCCCACAGTCACAGGCAAATCCAGGATTCAAATGCAGGTCCCCAACTTCAAAATCTCTGCTCCCTCTTCTGGGTCCTGCCCTCTCATTCCCTCCCTGCCCCTGTCTCCTCAGCCTCCAGGCTCAACTGGATGCTATTTCTCCCACGAAACCATCCCCGACTCCAGCTTCCAGAATTAATTTCTTTACCACTTATGGAATTAATTTCATCCACTGTTTCCTCTGCTCAGTGTTTTATTAAAATCAGTGATGGCAAAGTGAAGTAGGTCATAAACTAATAATATTAAGCACCTACTATTTACCAGGCAGGCAGGCCGAGTGTGGACACGGATGGGAACATTGGGGATGTGGCTCTTCCCTGGGGGGTGCTCAGAGTTTGGCAATAGGTAGAGAGGAGCTGGTCCCCAATACCGTCCAAGACCCCCACTAATTGCATCCCCCCCCAACCCTGCCCCAATCGGAGGGCAAGCAGGGGCCTCGTCCATCATGAAGCAGTGTCTCCCAGTGGCCAAGTCCCCCAGCTCTAACTCTCTGCTGCACCTGCCACCTCCCTGAATTAAGAGCAGCTAACTTCTCTCTCTGCACTCAGCGTTCTCATCTGTAAGTGAGAGTGACAGTAGTGCCTACCCCACGGGGCTGTCGGAGCTGAGCCTACACAGTGCTTGCCCTGCACCAAGTTGGCTGAGACATCCCTGACCCTGCTCCACACTGAGCCCAGGTGAGTCTCTCTGAGGGTGATAATGCCAGCTCAGGTGTTCATGCAAATCCAAGAGACAGGAGTGAAAAGGAGAGCAGCTACCCCTCCCCCATGGTCAGCCTTTGTCCTAACCTCCCCCACCTGCCAGCCAGGTAGTCCCCACACCATGCATCAGCAAGGTGTGCTAAGGGAGCCTTGCAGGCTACAGTATTTGGGGAAAAAGCTGACGGTGGCAGCAGCAGCTGTTCTCTTTATTCCTGGGCACCTGCAAGGGCGTTTCAAAGTGAAAAGAAATTTCAGCCTCCAGCAGGTGCCCAAATCCTGCCAGGAGAAGAAGTGGGCGTCTACTCCAGCCCCTGGTGGGCTTTGCCGGAGACCCTGCCAGGAGAGCCTCACCCAATTATTTAAAAGAGAGAGAACTTAAGCATCAGGCGCGACCCTCCCTGGATGTCAGGTGCGGCAGCTGTAAGGGGAGATTTAAGTAAGAATCTGGAATAAAAGTCTATCAGGAAGGACAGAAGAGAAGGGAGAGCCCCTCCAATGGTCTCTCTGCTCTCCCCTCACAATCCTGGACCTGGGCAGCTAGTGGCATCAGGTGTCCAGAGGCGCAGGACACCCACCCACCATGGCTTTCTCTGTGTAGACTTGGCCAGGACTCACACCTGGGTGCCCCCTCCCTGCAGGCCAAGTGACTTCTGCCTAAAGAGCAACATGCCCTGACCCCCTCCACCCAGCTCCCTCCATCCCTCCTCCAGGGGCCCCAACACACAAATCACTCTGCTCCCATTAACTCTGCCTGTACACAAACAGTCGGCGCCTGCATGCGTGTGTGACGCGTGGGCGCAGGATCTCTCCCTCTCCCACGTAAACACAAGATTCATTTATTAAATGCCTCTCTGGCATTTCCTTTTCTGCCTTCATCCTGCTTGTTTAATATTGCATTTGACATTCTCATTTTATAAATGGCAACAGAAGCAGAATGGATGGCTAAAATTAGCTCACCAGTGAGAGCCATGCTACAAACAGGAGGGTGAACACAGAAGCCCAGTTAATCCCACCCACATCACACACACACCCCCACCACTGGGGGGCCGGTTCCCAATAGAGTTCTCGGTCTTCGGGGGATGCGGAGGAGCGCTGGCGGGAGCCCAGACATCCTGCACTATGCCAGGGGCTGAGGCCCTCAAGCCCACCTGGCCTGGGATGACTCCTTCCCAGCACCACAGTCCTGAGACCCAGAGGCCAGCTCCGGACTCTCCTCGCTCATCCTCCTGGCCCTCCCTCTCCAGAGCCCTGTCTGAGGCCCAGTCCCGAGGTGTGCCCTGAGCAGAAGAGGGCAGGCCTGAGATCTCCCCAGGCTTCGCTCCTGGAAGTGCTTTTTCTGGAACTTCCCCAAAGGAGGATGTGGCTGAAGAGTCTGACTCAGCTTGCTGGGATCGAGAAGGTCTCAGGGTGCTTCTGTTGTGCTCAGAGGCACTGACAGTGTCCCCTCCAATTGGGGTACTTGGGACCAGCCCTGCCTGGGCCCACGGCCTGCACGCTACTCACTTCTTACCTGAAAAGCACCTCCCTCCCACCCTCCCTCCCAGGGATTCCATATAGGTCCACTCAGGATGATTCTGAGAACCAAGGTGACGACACTAAACATATACCCCTTTGGTGGAGGGTGCCGTGGCCTGGCTGTTCCAAACCCTTTACAGGCCCTAAGTCACCGCACTCTCTGAGCCAGGCAGTAACAATGCCTCTTTCTGTAAGAGCAGCTAGAGAGCCTGACTGACAGGAAGTCACCTTGCCCAAGGTCACAAAGTGGCAGTGAACTGTGAGAGGGTTTGTGGCACTCTGTGCCAGCAAGGCCTCTCAGTTGGCAACACCCCTGTGCTGTACTTCCTCCTGCTCAGAGCTTGGGGTGGGGGGGGTCCTAAGAATCAAGACCCTGAGCTTCCCACAGGCTGCTATCCCAAGCCCCGGTGTCTGTCTGGGGTTCCCCTCTCTTCTTTGCCTCTGTCTAATAAAACACTATTCAATAGTGAACCTGGCCCCTGGAGACAAGCAGCCCCCGAAACTGGCTGGCTTCCTGCTTGATTGGTTTAGGCCCAGAGTTGCAAACCATGGCCAGCAGGCCAAATCGGGCTGGCTGCCGCCTGTTTTTGTAAATAAGGTTTTATTTGAAGGCAGCCACGCCTGCTCATTTGCATATTGTCTGTGGTTCTGTTTGGTTACAATGGCAGAGCTGAATAGCTGTGCAGGGACCATATGGCACTCAAAGTCTCAAATATTTACTATCTGGCCCTTTACAGAAAGTCTGTTGGCCCCTGGCTTAGGCCAAGTGGAGGTCACTTGCTGTTACCAAGTGGTTTTCAGCACGCCTGACTCTCCCAAGCCTTCCAGATTATAGATGCAGCAACCGAGCAGGCGAGACAGGACCTGAATCAAGGCCTTAGAGGAGCTATAGCAGGCAGCAATTCTGTGTTCACAATTTGGCAGAAAAGGAACCAGATGCAGACACATTGGGGACTCAGTGGTGGTCACAGAAAACCAGTGGTGAACCCTCAAATTCAGTCTTGGGTTCCAAACCTCTCAGTGCCTCTACATGACCCAGCAGGGGTCTCTACATTCCCAACGAGGGGACAAGGACACGGGCACTTTATCAGGAAGCCAGCCTACAGCTGTGCCTCATACATCGGCGATGCTCAGAGCACTAGACAGACCTGGGGATCCAGTGCCAGGCCCAGCGAGGCCAGGCTTGCCCCAGCTCCACACTCCCCTCCCTCCCAGCTACCTTCTTTCTGACGCTGGATGAACGATTTATTACCCACAGCTCCCACGTTATCCATCATTAGCAACGATCCTCGCCTGGCGCTTCTCAGACTTTAATGTGCACACAAATCACCAGGGGCTTGTCAGCGTGCAGCTCCTGACTCAGGGGTCTGGGTGTGCCCAGGCCAGCTTCCAGAGGCTGCCAAACTGCTGGGACACGTCCACCTGCTGACCACCAGGGCCAGGTCTCCTTTCATTTAAAGACAATGGGCCACCAAACTAGTTGTACTCACCAGTTGCTTAGCAAATTTCTGAAAACCTGACCACCTTAAAGGAATAAGAAAAAGGACTAAAGGAATCCTGAAATAGCCCTTCTATGAAGTGAATAAAATCTCTTCCTCATAGTCAGTTATCAACCCAGATTTTTTAAAATATTACATTTGCCAAGAGGGCAGCAGGGTAGAGCGGGAAGAGCAGAGTCTGGAGCCAGATTGGCATGGGTTCAGATCTAGCACTGCCACTCAGAACTGTCCCACTGTAGCAGGCCCTTCTTCGCTCTGAGCTCTTGTGTCCCACAGTCAGGGGGAACAGGATCCCTACTCAGGATGCTATGAGGACAGACAGGAGAGGGCATGGCTCGTAAACACTCATCCCTTCTGCTGAGCCAAGTCTAGAAGGCTCTACCCAGGCACCTCCCTGACATCCTTTTGGGGAAGGCCGTGCCAGGCCTCTGAGGAAACCTGGAGCTGGCTCTTTGTCAATTCCCGCCTCCCTCCCTGCAGCTGCCCGGCTCCTCGGAAGCTGCCTGAAGGCTGGGCTCTGGCGACTAATCAAGCAAGTGTCCCTGCTGCTCAGGGGCTGTTTCAATCAGGGGGAAACGGCAGGAGGCATTATTAGCTGCACCCGCCATGGGGCTCACAGAGTGGCCAGAGAGGACTGCTCTCAGAGCATCACTCCATGAGTGCATTTGTGCCTGTTTATTGATAAAGAGCCACATTTGCATTTCCCTCTGGCTGGGGCTGAGTCTCGCTCTCACAGGGTTGGGCCTTGAGCTCAGGTGGCAGGTAGCTTCCCGCCCCTGTCCCTTGCCACTGGCAACTCTGTGCCAGTGGAGGAAGAGGCTGAGAGATCCGTGGCTGACTGGGACCCCTTAAGCCCCCAACTTGGCCCTTCTCCCTAGCCAGGAATCGGGCCCCAAGGGAGCTTGTCTCCTCTGCCCTTCTTCTAGAAGATCAAGGAAAAACATGGGCCACAATAGGGCTGAGGAGGAAAGGAAAGGACACGGACTGGCCATGGGAGGCCCAGAGGCCAACAAGAGGAACTTTAGAGTCTCCTTCAGCCCAGACATGAAGGATGGCCTTGCAATACACACTTGAGCTCTGGAGTACGGCTTTCGGGCCCTGAATTCTGGGGCTGCCACTTACTGACTATGTGAGCTTGCAATCTCTCTCTGCCTTGCCTTCCCTATCTGTAAAATGGGGGTAATGACTACATCAGAATGGACATGATCATCAAATAAGATACGTAAAGCAACATGTTGGGTCTTTCTGGACGTCCTCCTGCCTCATCCTAGAGACCACACATCTTCTTGAGGCCTGCACAGGGGGTGAGGGGATGAAGTCTTATGATCCCAGCTTCCGGAAGACAGCTATCCTGGGCCTCAGCAAGCAGGAGCACTAGGGCCTGCTCTGGTTGGTTGGATGGTACAGAAAGGCCCTCCGTTTTAAAAATGCCTGGGAGACTTATCAACGGGATTAGCCTGGAAATGGCTTCAGTGGCTATGACGTGCCTCACTGTCATGAGAACCCTCACTGAGTCCTTTACTCATTCCACAGTTACTCATTGTCTACCAAGTGCTGGGCACACATGATTAAATTAAAGATCTGGATTCAAGTCCAACCTCTGTGACTCATCAGCCATGAGACCTCTCCTGGTAGGAATATCAGAATACCCTCCACTGCAGGATGCTGAGAGGGGCACAGCCACCTGCCAGCTCCCCTGAGACCCAGGGAGATAGCAAGGGCTGTAAGAGACTGGCCTTTCCAGTGTCACAGCACCTTCCAGCATACCAAACACACTATGAACATTCCAGCAGCCACCAGGGCTTCTGGCTGGTGGTCTCCAAGTTCTCTGCCTTTCTGGATCTCTCATTTGAATTCTGCCCATAGCAGAGTATAAATGCATTTCCTTTCTTTGGGTCTCAGTAGAGAATTCAAAGCAACTCAGGATGCAGGCTCCCCTTTCAATCCCACCCTTTTTCAGAGGAGGGGGTGCTGGCTGGAGGAAGATCTTTCAGAGACAGGTGACCTGGACAATGGCAAGAGCTCATGTTCATCAAGCCTGTGCCCCGAGACAGGCTTCATGCAAAACTCTATGTTCATAGCATCTCCCACCTCCAATGACCCAAAGAGGTGGCACTGTTGCTAGCCCTGCTTTACTTATGTCCAGTCACCTACCTCCAAATTCCCCCACTTGGGGCCCATAGTTGGTGGGGCTGGGCTGGGCATCGGGATCCTAGTCACTCTGCCCTGCTTCCTCCTCTTTGTCTACTTCCATTTCTGACTTACCTCTTAAAGAGCATGTACTAGCCCCAGATTCAAAAGAAGACAGAATCTTTTACACCAGACTCACCAGTTACTCACACCCGTCAAAGTTAACACCCACCTGAGTGGAAGAGTCACCTAATGTGGGCGGAAAAGAAATGGCCACAAACTTCTCTGGCTTCTCTTGGTCACCTAGGGTTTGCCTTTCACCCCACACTCAGACAACTGTACAGTTTATCACACTAAAACTCAAGACCTATGGTCCTGCACTCTCTGGGCAGCCGGGGCCTCAGTTTCTCCACTGGAACAGTGAGGAGGATAAAGTCCTTCCCTGTCTGGGTCTCAGGCTCATTTCCAAGCCTGTCAATAGTCAAAGGCTGTATTTGCATTCCAGGTGGCACACAGAGCTGTTCTTCCTGCACTGGGCCTTTCCCGATGAACCGTGAAGTCCTGGCAGGACAGGAAGGGCATCTGCCTGCACTCTCCGCTGCTCCTTCTATTCCCTGCTGCCCAGGCAGCCTTCAGCGGAGCCTATCAGTAGCATGCTCTGGCTAGGATAAACAAGGCATCCAGGCACTGCACACAGGTTTAAGTCCTCTGTCTCTCTAGTCTTAAAAACAGCAAATAGTGACCTAATGAGAGAGAAAGGTACCATGGAAAGGCATTGGCATCTGAGGGACAAAGCCTACAAAGGGACCAGGGGTATTATCTCCTTGGTCCTGTTTTAAAGCATGCACTGACGTCTCCAACATGCAGTATGCAAAGAAAGAGTATTTTCATTTCAGATGCATATGATGGCTAGGAACAATATGAACAATATTATTTTAGTGCCCTGGGAAAAAATTAGCAAGTCAAATATTGAATCAGGCCTGTAGCACCACATGCTAAGCAGATTGCTTTGATCTTATCCACACTAAAAGCTCTATTATTGAATTTAAAGTTGGTGAACGCACATCAGACCAATATACAACTCATATCTAAATGTATGTTTCAGAAGCAAGGAATGTTTTGACAAAAGGGAGAAAATATCAAAGTTACAGCGGAGACTGAAACATGAATTTGCCCTCCCTCTTCTCTGAGGGTTGGAAGCTTTGCTGGCCAACCAAAATGCTGGTGCACCAGAGGACTTGCGGATGGCTCCAGAAACAACTTCTGGAGCTCCCATTTTGTTCCAGAACCAACAAAGAAGGGGTTTCTCACCCCCTTCCCAACTTGAAGAGAGGAGCCTGAGATAGCAAATAGGCACACACTGAATGGCATGGCGCCCTCTGGTGGCCACTTCTCTGGGAGGCCTACCTGGCTCCCCAGATCCCATAGTCCAACCTCCTCCCTCCTCCAGAGGCAGCTGTGGCAGGAAAAGGAACTTCAAAGAGCCAGAGGGAAGAAGGGAAGCAGCTGGTCCTGAAGGCAGACACAGTCTAATTGACCACCAGGGGAGGGGGTGTTAATTACCCAGCTGGGCCCAAAGAGAACTAGTTTGGTAAACTTCCTATCTAGGATATGCTCCTCCACAGACTAGCATGGAAAGCACATTGTAAACCAGGGGTCAGCCAACTACAACTCAACAGGCCACATCCAGTGCCTCTGTCTGTCCTTGCAAGGCCCAAGAGTTAAAATGGTTTCTATGTTTTTAAATGGTTAAAAAAAAAAAAAGATAGTATTTGGTGGGCTGGGGATGTAGATCAGTGGTAGAGAACTTGCCTAGCATATGTGAGGCAGGGGATCAATCCCCAGCACCACGTACACATAAAGAATAAGTAAATAAATAGATAAAACGGTAACACGGGAAACTTCCATGAAACCCAAATCTATAAACAAAGCTTTATTGAAACACAGCTCCACTTATTCACAGGATATACAGCCAATGGATGCTTCTGTGCCATGACTCAGGAGTGATTAGTTCCAAGAGTCGGCTGTGTGGCTGCAGAGCTGAAAACACCATTTGGCCCTTTAAAGAAGAGCTGAGCTAAACCATTGCCATCACGCACAGAGCTGAATCCTGAGACTCTAGCCAGACCCTGTGCCCACCCCTGCCTAGCCTGCACACGATGTGGGGTGCAGCCAGGTGGCAAGCGGTGTGCGCTGGGGAAGGGGTGTCCCATATCACAGCAATCCCCCCAGACTTACCATTTTATTATTGATTTCATGGAAATGAATCTCACAGACTTTCTCCACAACATCTTCATTCTCAAAAGTGACGAAGCCAAACCCTGAAGGGAAAAGAAGGAAGAGAGAAAACAAGAGAGGTGGGGTGAGTTGGGCTGGGCAGGCCCTGGGGGGGGGGGGTTTCTCTTGACAGCCTGCAGTCAGGATAGGCTCCCGATGGGGTGGGTGGGCGGGGTCCCTGGGAGGACCTTAAAGTCCAGGCAAGGATTCTAATTTGTACCCAGCTCCCTTCCAACAGCGAGGAAAAGTTAATGATTTCACCCACATGCAGCGGGCACTGTGTGGTTTACATTTGCCCCGAAGCAAACAAGAAATTGACTTGTCTGTTATTTACGAGGGTCAGAGCCCTGCGGCTCTGTGCGCAGAGGCAGGCGGGTGGGCGAACAGCAGCCTCGCGGATCACTGCGGGGCCACGCTGGCCCTTTCCGGGAGCTGGAATGGTCAGCCCTCGGGTCGGCCTCCAGACGGAGGCGGTTATTTGTCCTTTTCTTCCTGAATTACTTCCTCTAATACCTCATCAGGACATCCTGAGGCCTGGAAGAAACTATTAAAAGTTGCAGGCCTCTGTTCTGCGCAGGCATCCTTTTTCTACTGCCGCTTCAAAAGCGCTGCGGATTTGGGGCAGTTTAAGGCTATTTGATGCCTGCTGTCAGCCGTCAGCTATCCACTGTATTTACTCGGCTGGAGACCGGCTTTGCTAGACAAGCTGCACTGAAGAATTTTGGCAGGCGACAGCGGCTCAGCATCCTGAGTGTCTCTCTCCACCCTCCTGCCCCTTCCTTTTTTCTCTTCCCACCCCCGACCGCTTTTCCTGCCTGTGGCCGCAGCTGTGACCCGACTCAGTAAGCACCACGGTCCCACATAGACCCGCACGAGGGGCACGCCCTGCATGGGATGGAACATGCGCAGTGCCGGCACCAACATGGGGAAGGGAACCGGGCAGAGGTGCAGATGCATTAGGGAGCCAGAGGGCCTGGGTTCCAGCTGTGACTGTGCATCTTGTCTCTGGATAACCTGGAGAGCCCCGTCCCCTCTGAACCTCGCATTATGCACCTGCAAATTTAGGGGGTGGGACTGGACAGGAGGTGCCCACACATTCGGCTCTCTGCTAGGGACTGAATGTGCTCTTGTCCATATGCCTGTCCCTCCCTATCCCCTGGTCCATATGTAGCACTACTTCCCAGTGCCACAGTGTCAGAAGGTGGGGCCTTTGCCAATTGATTCCATCATAAGGACATGAGGATGGAGCCCTCACAAAGAAGCTTAGTGTCCTTATCAAAAGCCATGAGGGAGCTAGCTTTCTGTCTGCCAAGGGAGGCTCAAGAGAGCCGTCTTCTCTAAGCCAGGAAGTGAGCCCTCGCCAGAACCAGCCATGTTGGTCCCTGATCTTGGAGTTCCAGCCTCTAGAACTACTGGGAAACTCGTGCTGTTGGTAAGCCGGGGTCCTCTCATATAGCAGCCCCCACAAGACACTGTCCTCCCCAAGGTTCCAAATCTGGCTGAATGCAATGCTGGACACACCAAACAGGAAGAAAAAAAAAATCAGAATGACTTTTTGTATTATGCTCATAGTGCTTTCTATCCACGAGAAAAACAGATGCTTCCCATTCAACTTGGTACCCAAGGTGGAGAACGCTTCTCCCAAGTCCCTTCTGGCTCACATATACAACTCCACCACACCTTGTCTGGAATACAAGGTGCTGATACCCAGAGCCCTTACACACAGCTCTTGCAGACTCTTCAAGATTCTTCAGGAAAAGATGAGCACTCTCTGCTCTCAATCTCCAGTAAAACAGAAGGCTGGGACCACCACCCAAAGGTAATCAGGACCTTCAGTGTGCACCAGTGGTTACTACCCACCAAACACTGGGCCAGTGCTCCCAGGGCATACAGCCCAGCTCATGTCATACACAAGATGGACACCTGACCTTCCATAAGGAGGACATAGGCATTCACTGTAGGAGCTCAAAGAGGACAAATTTCACCCAGTATCACTGGTAAAAGGTGGGTCCTCAGTTACCTCTGAGGTCTGAGGCAGGCAGGAGATACACAATGGGGTTATATGAAATGAACCTTTCTCCAGGTTCACGCCCACTGCCCTCCTCAACCAGGTCCCCGGAGAGAAACAGAGCCACAGTGCTGCTGTTGGTTCCCCTCTCTGGGCGGTTTATCTTGGCGGAGAAAGCCTTTCCTAGGATGGACCTCACTTTCTGATGTGTCTCTCACTTCTAGCCTTTTAAAGAGTGAACTGCTCAAGAAGAATCATGTTGCTCTGTGTGTCCCTCACTTCTAGCCCATGGGCTGCATCTGTCTTTGAAAGCCACCCCTCAGGCCTAGTCCCCAACCCAGGAACCTTGCAAATAAAACAAGCCCAAGTGGACCAGTTTTTCAGGGATCTCACTGCTAATCAGGGTGAGTGTAGAGGCTGGAATGTGGTCCTCCAGATAGAGATCCATGTCCTAATCCCTGGCAAGCACGAATGTGACCTTCCTTGGAAAAAGGGTTCTTGCAAATGTAACTAAGTTAAGGATCCTGAGAAGAGATTATCCTGGATTTAGGGTGAACCCTAATTTAAATGACAGGCGTCCTCACAAGAGACAGGAGAGGGAGATTTGAGACTCAGAAAAGAAGGGCGTGCGAAGGCAGACATAGGCCAGAATGGGGTGATGCAGCCACAGACTCAGAAAGAGCCAGAGCCACCAGACACCAGAAGAGGCCAGGAGAGATGGTCTCCCACAGTTTTTGGAGGGAGGACAGCCTCAACCTCCAGAACGGTGAGCATCTATTTCTCTCTTTTGAGCCACAAGTGGTCATTTGTCATGGCAGCTACAGAAACCTAGCACGGTGAGGTTACAGGTTTCAGTTGCCCCCAAAGAGGCGGGTCATGAGCCACCCCCTCCAGCTGACCCACCAGTTATGCTGCTCTGGACAGAAGGCAGACGTGTGGATGTGTGATGGGGACAGAAAATGAAGTCAGGGCCAGAGAAAGACACCACTCACTCCGCAGGCTGGAGCCTGGCCTGAAACACACTTGACCCTGGGAGAGATGCCAGGTTTGTCAGGCCACCATGGGGCCCAAGGCTGAGCTCCCTGTCCTGGATGCTGCATCTGTGCTCCATCCAACTCCTTCCCGGCCTACTGTGCAAAGCACAGGACCCCCAGCCCCTACAGTTTAGAACTCTTTGCTGCCAAACTTCCTCCTCTGCTACCATGCCTGGACAGGAGGGAGGGCAGCCGAGCTGAGGGACAGGAACTAAAATGCAGAGGGCTGTGGGGGCGGGCGCAGGCCTCCTCCCAGAATTTCAGGTTCTGATTCCCATACGCTCCCTGCCCGTCCCTTCCCCAGTCCCACACGACTCAAAATGTGAATATCACAAAAATGATTCTCCTGACTAAAGGCGAAAGCCTGGATTTCAGGCCCAATCCGCCCTCGATGCAGAACAATTCGGTGATGTCAAGACTCGTCCGTGGGATTTAAAAGATCTATATCATCTCAACATCCCTCTCTGTTAGGTCTGAAGGGAGAAAACAAACTTGATTATGTCTAAAATATTTATTTATTCCATTTGAGGAAGCAAGGAAGCAATGAAACACTTAATTATCAATAAGTGTTATTCCTTAACGTATAATCATTTTTATTTCACAGGTGTATTATCATTTCCAATGGATGAGTAACTCAGTAGCAAACAACCTCCAAATAAATTAAACTGAGGAGTGGAGGACAAAAAACAATGGGGTCAGAAATTTGGGAGGGGTGGGTGGGTGGTGAGAAAACTCATGTTTGGTGTTAGTCTTTTTTCTTCTTTGAGATAAAATTTTTATGGCGTTAGAACAGACATAACATAAAATTTACCATCTTAACCACATTAAGGGTAGAACGAAGGCAGCAGCCACCACCATCCATCCCTCAACCTGTTTCACCATCATCCCAAACTGAAATTCTGTCCCGGATAAATAATAGCTCACTGGGGTGTGGTGGTGCACGCATGTAATCCCAGTGGCTTGGGAAGCTGAGACAGGCGGATCATGAGTTCAAAGCCAGCCTCAGCAACCGTGAGGCTCTATGCAACTCAGTGAGACCCTATTTCTAAACAAAATTCAAAATAGGGCTGGGGATGGGGCTCAGTGGTTGAGTGCCCTCAGGTTCAATCCCTGGTATGCCACCCCTCCCCCTTGACAAATAGCTCCCTATCTCCCTCTCCCAGCTCCTGGTAACCTTCACCTATTCCAGACACCTCGTATGTGTTCAATCATACGGTATCTGTTCTTCTGCGTCTGGCTCAGTTCACACTGTCTTTCAGGCTCTTCTGAACAAACCGCTGCACAGGTTCAACACAGGCCTTGGATGTGGGGGGTGGGCAGTGGGCAGGCGTTGACAATTGAGTGATGATCACCTGCCACTCTCCCCAAAGAGAATCAGAAATGGAATCTTCTGAAGGCCCATCAAACTAAGGCACAGTAGCCAGAACAAAGAAACACAAGTTATCTTCGCTCAAAAGCAAGGGCCAGATGAACTAGGCCCCCCTGGAGAGTCCCTTGGCCTCTCTGGGCCTCTCAAAGCAGGCACAGCCTGGGGTCTGGACTGATCAGGGTGAGGACTCTGATCTGTGAGCATCCACAGGGGCTCACACTCCACTGGGGCCCTTTGGGGAGTCCGTGAATACTGCCTGCTCCATTTCTCTTCTCCTTTGGTGCTGAGACACCACCCTGGAGCCAGAGACCCTCACCCTAGGTATTTAACTCTTGAAAGCCACCACTAAGAAGAGAGAGGTGCTCCAGAGACTGATGACACAGAGGGGCAGGTGTCAGGGCCAAAAAGACCCATGCAGCAAATAAATACTTCTCACCTGTCCTTAGCAAATGGCACCTGCTCAGCTTCTCCGGAAGCCCCCACCTTTAACTGCACCCCACAAGACTAAGGGGCCCCAGGAGCCAGCATAATCAGGGGGCCAAGAAGGTGTTGAGGTTAATTCCCAGTACAAAGGGATTTCAGAACACACATAAGTAGGATAGCAGTTGACAAGGGCCATTTAAAAACAAAATTCTAGCATTCTCCTGAATGAAGCTATTATTGGAAACTAACAAGAAAGCTCTATTTAAGAGATAAGCATTTAACAGTCAAACCTCTTTTCCCTCTTTTATTCAAATGAACAAAACTGAATATTCATCGGAACAATACAAGGTTATAAAATGCAAGTGCGCGTGCACCTGTACACACACACACACACACACACACACACACACACACACACCAGAAGAGACCATAAATCTGAAAACAAGATACCTCAAAATTAAAATGTCCTGGGGCTGGGGTTGTGGCTCAGTGGTAGAGTGCTCACCTAGCACATGTGAGGCCCTGGGTTCGATCCTCAGCACCACATATAAATAAATAAAATAAAGGTATTGTGTCCAACTACAACTAAAAAAACAAATAAATATTTTAAAAAATTAAAATGACCTGCTCCAAATAAATGTAGTCATGGAGAAATGACTGATAGTTAACTTACAAAGATTTTTTTTTTTTTTTAAGGTCAGGGAGGGAAAGTCTTAGCCTCAAAAATTATTTTCTTCTCTTATCATATAGGTCAATGAACACTAATAGGCAATCAGATAAGGCCTGATGCTCCTTCAGTGGGAATCAATGCAAGCAGGACTTAACACACTGGGTAATGGAGGGAAAAGGGGAGGGAGAAAAACCCCCCCATTGTCAAATTTATCTGAGTATCCCACGTGGAATTTAAGGTATGAGTATGCAGGAATATTTATAACACACGCAACCCGCCCCCTCTCCCTGGAAACTCAGGGCTGGGAAAGCACTGATATCCGTGGGTTGCTTCCTCATACACACAAATTTCTCAGGTGTGGGCTTGGGGAGAATCTTCTGGTTTTAAAATGCTTCTCACCCCTCATCCTAGCTGGTCCCCAAGGCAACCCAGCAGGAGGGGAGGCAAGACAGGCTCCATCACTGTCACAGTGCTCGACTGCTCTGCACAGTTCAGTGGCTTGTCCACCGTGATGTGGCCACTCAGACCAGACCAGGAGTCATACTTTCATATCCACACCCTGCTTTTCTGGAGCAGATTGTCTGTCCTTGGATCAGAACATTCAAAGGTGGATTTGGTGGCCATCTGGCCCAGAGAAGGAAGCAGGGATAAACTGGGCCACAAGGCATGGTGGTCTGCAGTCTCCTTCGGAGGCCACCCCTGGATGGCCGTGTGTCCAGCATCATTCACCTTGGCTGCCCCCACCTCCTCGGGGCCACCTGGTGGACTACAGCGCCTCTGACAATACCCCATCTTAGAGAATCCAGTTCCAGCTGCCAGTAGTGTTTCCCGGGCATTTTCGGATGTGAGGCCTTGGGCATGTGCTGGGGTGGCGCGAGGCTGGGCCTGCTTTCCCACCCAGATGCTACTGTGCACTTCAGGGGGCAGGAGAGTCATTTTCCACAGTCAGGGACTGGATTCCTTCAGTCACCGCTCAGGCCTGGCACCAAGGGGTGGCTGTTCACTCTCAGTCTGCATTCTGCTTGATAATGTCACAAAGGGAAGCCCCTCTACTTGTGAGCAGCTATTCTGAACTCAGTCCCCACCACGCCCTCCCCACCCATGAAGTTAAGGATGAAGGATGGCGGCCCAGGACCCTGTGTCCTTCATGTGAGGTGGACGATCACAAACGTGTTTTGCACCCTGCTCCTCCAGGCTTCCCTGCCAGAACATTTATGGAGTGGGGAAGAGCCCCTTGTCCCAGCAACCCAGCAAGAGAGGCCATCGCAGGGACACGCTGCTTCCTGGGCTGCCTGACTGCTCAAGCAGAAAGGCAGGACGGGGTGGAGGGGCTCGAACCTGAGTCTTTTCAGAGAAATGTCAAGTAACAAAGATGTTCACAGAGAAAACAATGGAGGTAGCTCCTTGGTCGGTCTGACCCGACTGGACATGGGCTGAGGGACATCTTTGAAGCCTTCTGGACCCCAAACACAGAAGTGGGGCCAGGGTGCCCAAGACGTGGCACACTGACCCCCCCCCCCAGTGAGTCAGCAGCCTCAGGGGATAAAATGAACCTCTCATTTCTCTAGCCTTATTAAGAACAGGGGCGGGCAGGGTGACCCCTGCTCTGCCCGGGACTCAGCACAGGGGCTGAACAGAGCTGGTCAGGACAAAGACTTCAGGTCCAGAAGCCACTGGAGGCAGATGTTTGCTACCTCCCACCCCTGCAGTGGCCAAATAAGCCTGGAATGGGGCCTGCAGACGCCCCTCTCCTCCCACCCCTGTCTTCCTCTTGGACAGGAGCCAGCAGGCCACACCAGCTCTCAGAGCCCCCCACCTCCCTCCCCACCTCGGCCTCTTCGGGTGGCATCATGGCATCCTTCATGCACCTGCTTCCTCGTTTACACCCATAGTTTGGCAGCTGGTTGCTGTAAACTATAATAAAATGCCTTTCCCCCAAAAAAATGAAGGAATGTGACCAGACATGCCAGACATCATGGTATTAAAGCCGTGTCAATTAATTTCTCCCCTGCTTGATAAACGAGCCCCATTCCATCTCTTAATAATGAGGAGAGAAACAAGAAAAGTTGACACTTAGTTTAATTTATTTTCTCAACTTGCCTGGTCATATTTCTTTCTGCCTTGCAGAGCAGGCTGGGGCTGTGGGGAATCTCAAGCGGCTCGTGCGTGCAGGACGGGCAGCGATGGGTGTGAAGAGACGCGGGGCTCCTTCGCTCCCTCACACCACTAATCAGGAACGGGGAGCGGGAGAGTGGCTTGGCGCGCCAGCACACACGTGCGCCTCTCCAGCCACCTTTGGAGGCTGAGGTGGGAGAGTGTGGGGAGGCAGCCATCTCAGGTGTTCAGGGACTCGGGGAACAGAAATGGCACTATCAGATTTCCAATCTAGTCCAGTGGAGCTGCACAAGCCTGGATTCCCTAAATTAATATTAAGCTGCGTGGGTGGTATTTGCCAGAGGGGAGCCGATTTCTCAAATGGAAAGGTGCTTTTCTTTCCTTTTCAGTTGGAGGATGCTCCAGCCAACACTTGACCTTGAAATGTGAGGACAGACCTTCCACAAGTCAGATGCCCGCCAGGGACTAGCGAGTGTTTCTTCAGTGACAAGGAGCTTGTACTGTACGGTCTACCCTAAACTCAGGACCGTTCGGGGACACTCCTGGAACTCTCCTGGACCATACGTAAGCCCAGGTGGGGTGTGCCCAAGTGTGCTGGGTGTGTCCTGCAGCAGGGCCTTCATCTGGGGAAGAGCTGGTGAAGGGCGCAGCTTTCTGGGCTCTGCCTGTCTCCTAACGGGCAGGAATCTACATTTTCATCTAGGTTTCTGGTAACTCCGGTGCCCATGCATGTCTGAATGCTCAGTTTCCCAATTTAGGATGAGCCAAGCAGATCACTGGGTCAAAGAGAATCTGGAACTTTCCATAGGAAAGAGAATTCTCAGGACCCTCTTCTATGAAACAGAAAAACCAAAGATGTTTTTAAGAAGCCTCTGACATCCTTTTCATGGGCAGCCCTCATCCAAGGCAGACCCAAGAGATCAAGGACAAAGCCAGAGCTCAGAAGCCTGCTCATACTACAGTGTAAAGGGCAGATCTTGCTTCCACTCCCAGAGGTATTGAAAGGCTACCTGATAGAAATCCATATGCAAAAAGCAATTAAAAGCAGAATCAGGGCACTGTGTGTGTGTATGTGTGTATGTATGTGTAAACTGCTGAGGGCACTTCCCTGAGTGTGTGACACTATACAAGTATACACAGCTTTCCAACATAAGGACCGGGATGGG
This sequence comes from Ictidomys tridecemlineatus, assembly GCF_052094955.1. Taxonomy (NCBI): domain Eukaryota; kingdom Metazoa; phylum Chordata; class Mammalia; order Rodentia; family Sciuridae; genus Ictidomys; species Ictidomys tridecemlineatus. The sequence goes on along the minus strand of NC_135479.1, from coordinate 31,696,815 downwards.
GTACCCTGAAGACCCACCCAGAAAGGAGGAGGGGGAGGTTAGAAAAGGCAGGCCGAGTGGAAGGGAAAAAGAGAGAAAGTGGGTTGGGAGCAGGACCTCTGCTATCCCCAAACCGTTTTTCCAAGAGCGGAATCTGCCATGAATACTGATGGTGCGATTTCAAAGTGCCTGCGGCTGCAGGGAAAGGGTGTCTCATCCCAGACTCTTGTTAACTGAGAGGCAAAAAGCACCTGTGGTCCAGGCCAGACAACCCCAACCTCATTTAATTCCGAGTGCGCTCCATAGCAGCGATTCTGTGAATGACACTTGTCAGGGCGGCAGATTAGTTCACAAACCTATTTTTTTTGTGCGTGGTGTTCCATCTTGGTCGGGAAAATAGTCAGTTCTTGGCGAGAGAGACACATATTACTGCTGTTAAGTGCCAATATAAACTCTGGGACGCAGTGGTAAATTCACCAAATTAAATCGCTAGACAACTGGCTCGGATCAGGACCCCGGCAGAAGGTGCCAGGACTGCAGCGTGCGCCCAGCGGGGTGGAGGAGGCTGAGGTCGGGCGCGCAGCTGGAGCAAGGGCACGAGGACGCGCCGCCTCCGCTTCTGCTCTGGAAACCACAGAGCCTGGGTGGCTTCGGGGGCTCCACACGCCGGAGCGAGCCTTCCAGGCCTCTCCACCCCAGGGCTTTCTAGGCTCAGGGGATATGGATGCTGGCTGGAAGCCCTTCTTTAAAAAGAGGTGGGTGTTTGGGTGGGTACCCCCCCAGCCAGGGTCCCAGTGAGTGGATTTCAAGTCTGTCCCCTTTCCTCATCCACGTAGGGAGCGAGCCTGGGAAGGTGAGAGGGAGTTTCGATTTACTTAATGCCTCCACTGAAGTGTGTGTGTGTGGGGGGAAGAGCCTGGACTTTGAAGCCAGGTAGATATGAGCCAGGTACATATGACTTCCTTTAACCACTCTGACTCTCAGTATCTTCTTCTGAGAGACAGAAATAATAAAATGCACCTCATCGGCCAGAACGATTGTTTGAAAATGCTGGGTACCCTCAAGGGGCTTAGCTACCCACTTCCACCAACCAAATGGGACTTCTGGCCTCTCCCCTGTGCCAACCTCTCTCTCCACACTCGCTCACCTTTGCCTCTACCCCGAGCCCCGCTCATTAAAATTCATCAGCCGGGGAGATGGAGAGGTCTACCGTGCTTTTACCAGCTACCATGGTGGGAATGAGATTCAGGGGAGGGATGGGGCATAAACAAGCCACAGGGTAAATTCCTGGCCCATCTTGTAAGCTACAAAGACCCATCTGTGTATTCAGTTTGGTAAAAAACGACAAGAGAATCACGGATCTTTGAGCATGGTGCCCTGAGCTGGCCGCCCTGACTCACGGGGCCTCCCCGCAGCCATCTCAACGTGCCCACTTGCCTGCTTCTGACACGTTCTCGGGGAACAGTTACTGGCCGCAGATAAGGTTCCAAAACTCCATCAAAAAACCACTGCTTAGAAGCAGGTTTTCAGCTCTGCCACAAATTATATGACTTTTATTATGAGGTATGGTTTCAGAATAGTCCCAACTGACAGAGCCCTGGCTGGCTGCCCGCCTCTCCCTCCGCCCCCCTCACGGGGTCATTTCTGCCGGCATCTCATGCCCCGGGCCACTGAGCTGCCAGCCAGCCCCATGGCAGCCCTCGGGTAGGTGGCCGCCCCTCAGGTGCCTCTGTCAGGTGGTCTGCACAAGACATACACGCTCGCTCGCCATGGGGTGGGGGCTGCCTATTTAATTTTATTTTTCCGGCTGTTAAGGAGCTGTTTCAACATCTGGAGGCCAGATCTCTCTGAGAAGCGGAGACCAGCAGCCCAGGCAGGCTGGCTGGGGAAGCAGCTCCACAGGGAGGGACTGCAAATCTGCTCCCCGGTCCCTCCTGACCAAAGCGTGGGGCAAGGAGAGGAGAAAGGCAGTGGAGAGGCAGAGGGGTCCGGGCAGCAGCCTGGCTGGTTTGCGGCCACTCGGAGTGTTCTACCCGGGAGCATTAGCACCCCCTGGAAATGAGCTGCAAATGCAGAAGTCTCAGGCCCTACCTGGACCTACTGCACCCAAATCTGCCCTTTTAAAGTTCCTCAGGTGATGTTTATTAAAACTTAAAGCATTGCTCTGGAACAGTGATTCTCACATCAGACTCAATTAGGAACTTTGTTTTTAAATGAGGCTGATGTCCAGGTCCCCATTCTTAGAATTGAGTTAGTTAGGTCTGGGGTAACACCCCAGCACCTGCATGTTTAAAAATCTGCCCCTCCCCCGCCAGGTGATTCAGATGCACGGTTAGGATCAAGAAACATTGGGAGAAGGAAAAAAAAAAAAAGCATAATGCTTAATTTTTTTTCTTCTGAAAATAACTGAGGCTTCACTAATATTTAACATATGGATCGAATGATTCTGAGGCCCTCGAATCTTCATGTCAGAGACACACTTGTCTTAGACAGCAGTTTATAAATTGATAAACGAAAAGAGGAAAAGCTACAATGGTGCCCAGAGGGGCACCTCATCTATTCACCTGCAGCAGGCAAAGCTGGCACTGACTGTGTGCTGTTCACATGTGACAGTAAAAGGACATATAGATCATGTGACCTGGCTTCAAGTATTCACAAGGAAATGTGGATTGGAAATAACACGATGATAGGTGCACAGGCTACCTACAAGAAAATGACAGCTGACCCTCTTCTCCCTCTTAGCAAGGCACGTCACCAGCTGTACCAGGCCCCCAAACCATGTTCTGATCAGAAGGGACAAGGCGCAAGTAGCCGAATGAGTGAGGAAAAACCTGGTGCTGCAGAGGAAGCACTTGGAAACCCCAAGTTTGGGAAATATTTCCCTTGTTATGTGATTTTGTTGCTAAAAACGATGTAACTGGGTCATTCGCAAAAGCTCTTAAAATCTGTATACTTTTAAAACCCGGAAACAGAACTGTAAGGACTCATTTTTTAAAAAATGAAATGTTTCAGTGGATTCTGAACCCATTTGTTAAAAATATAAAAATGCAACACTTGATTAGTCTGCGTGAAGAACTGATTGACATCAGGGAAGATGGAAATTTACAAGCTGAATTTCAACAAAATCCTTTGCATAATTGGAGGATGGGATTGAAAAATTAGTATCATGATTTAGTCAGCACGGCGAATGTGCTTCTTCCACTGGGAGCTGTGTATCTCGTGAGGTGTAGTTTTCAGTTGGGCTGGGCATGAAAACCATGTAGCAAAATAAATGACACTGAGAGCCCACATTTGGAGCTGGATCACCAAGTGTTAAATCGAGAACTTTTTTTTTTTTTAAGCAGCATATTCAATCTCATTGTTCTCACAAAAGTATTGCTTTTAATTATTAATAAATAAAATCCTAAATATGGCTCATTGCAAATGTATCCTATTACATTCCTATTTCTGCAGGTTTTAATAAGTAGGTGATATATTAACAGTTGTATCCGTATATAAATGGAATATTAAATAATATACTGGGGGTGCATGCACTCTCTGTGTCTCTGTCACAATTAAGACAGTTTGGAAACTCTAGTTTTGAAAGATGATGGGGCCTTACGTTATGAACTCTGGTTCTGCAGTCATCCCTGAGCCAGAGACTGGTAAAACCAGGGCCTGGGTAGGAGCAGGTACCTTCAGCAAAGGCCAGCTGGTGTGGACCCCTCCCCACACCAAGGGAGGGCCTTTGGATGAGAAATTCACGGGAGACAAGAAACAGCCCATTCTAAACCTCCTGGGCCCTTCTGGGCTTAAAAGCATTTGGGGGCTTCCCCATTCCAACCGAGACCCCTGCCTCGTGCACGTTAGCGGCAGCCGTACCTGAATTCTTCTCAATAAATTTTTCATAGCATTGTATCTTCATTAAAATTTTATTCTATTAGCATTCTGAATCCAAACCACTAAGTACATAATTGCTAAAACATGTGTTAAGCGCTGACTTACAAAATGCCGGTTTTATCATATTGTTAATTAACAGAAAGTAGGATTAATACATTCACAGATCATTAGGAGCATTTGATGCAATTTCACTAGCTCTTTGGCAGGATGGGGGGATGGGGGTGGGTAGCAACCCTGGGACTTCAGAGCAAGGGCAGCAGTACTCCCTGGGGTTCACCCTCAGCCCCAGGTTCTGGGAGTGCGTCGAGGAGAAAGCCAGGAGAAGACAGTGACTCGAGGTCTAGTTTTCCTAAAGGAAAAGATTCTAACCAAGATCTGATGTCACTCAGTGCCAACTCAGAAGGGCCCACGTGGGAAGGGTTTGGGTGGGAAGAGAAAGCAGCGCTTTCTTTAAAGCAGAGGATTGAGCCTCTAGTGGGGGTGGGATGGGACTGGGAGAGTTCAAATCTTGATGTGGTAGAAATTCTACTCGTGCTGCATACTGGCCGTGTGACTTGAGACAAGCCATTAACCTCCCTGACCCTGTTTCCCCTCCTGCAAAACAGGAATAAAAGAGGCTGACCTCACAGGGCTGGCACACGGATTAAATGAGATAATGCAAGCTCCCGTTATCGTGTGTGCACAAGGTTGTAGCTCTTATGTGAGGATTTTGTACCCAGTATTGCTGGGAATAAGTTGGCCACTACCTAAGACTTGAAAATGCTTTAGCTATTGATAAATGTAGGCTGTGGCAGGATGGGATCTAATGGGCTCTACCCCGAGGTACCAAAGTCAAGCAACTGGGGCGTGTGTTTGGACGCACCTTGCTATCATCTCCAATGGAAACCTGGTCACAAGATCCTCAGGCCAGAGGGGGTTTAACTCAAACTTCTTGCCACCCCGTCCTGGGAATTACAGAGGTATCCAGGCATGAAATGGACTAAATGTCTTCTCTGTTCCCAGCCATCCAAATTGCTTTAGCCTGGCCCGATGGTGGTGCTCCCAATTCTTCACGCTTAATAATGAAACAGCCCACTGGCTGGGCAGCAAGCAAGACCAGCGCTGGAAGCCAGGAATGGAAGAGCCACAGGCGGCCAGGGTGGACAGAAGGGGCCAGGCGTGGGGTGAGGCCTCCTGGAAGCTAGAAGCCATGGCCTAACGGAAGCCGAGGGCGGGAAAGGGGAAGCAGCCACTCAGCCAGGAAGTGACCAGGGTTGCTGCCTTGGCCGTCATGCTTAGGGCTGGGCAGCAGATCTTCCCAGAGGAAGGAAGGACAGGGCCACAGCAAACTATTAGGAAAGACAACAAGTGGGATCCCCTTGCTGGAGACAAGCAAAAATCAGCTACGGGAAATCCAAAAATTAGAACAGACGAGCCTCGGTCAGACCAATGGGAAGGGAAGGAGACCCAGCCTCCAGATTTTTTTTTTTTCCTGAAGCACTGTTTCAAGGCCCTAGGTACTTAGTAATTTAAAGGTTTCCAGGGGCAAGACCTAATATGTGGGGTTTTATTTGTGGACAGTGACTGGAAAGAACCCCCTTATCCGTAGACCGTGAGTGGCCAGAGCCTGGGCTCTGCGTTCAGACGGGGCTTGTAACCTTAGGTCCACAGCTCACCTGCCTCAGTTCCCTCATCTATAAAATGGGATCATAACATCACAGAGTTGCAAAGTTTAAGGAAGATGGTGTACACAAAGCTTCAGAGGCCGACACATTAGTGCCTCGCTGGAGATCTGCTTCCCTTAGATACTGACTTGCAGAAATGACTTAATAATTTGCCCGTAGAATTAGGGCTCCAGGAAATGCTGCCTCTAAGGGGGAACTGTTTGGAGTAACGTCTTCTCCACCGACGAAGTGGGGGCAGAGAGGGCTGGGGACGGAGTGGAGAAGGGTCCAGGGATGTCCTGACACTCTGCACGGTGCTTGCTGCCCTTGACTGCAGATAGCTCTTTTCGTGGCCCAGGAGGGCCTGAGGGCACACCTGGAAGCCAGGTGCAATGGCAAGGCCTGGCTTTCCACCAGGAACCAACCCCGCCTCCCATTCTCAAAATGGGAGCCAGATCATGTCTGTGTACCCCAAAGTCAGCAACCACAAGACAGCTGAGCTTGTCCCGGGACTTGGAAATCACAGTGCACAGACAGCTTATGTTGTGGCCAGTCTGCCGCTCGGCCGCAGAGACCAGTAACTCCAATTTATTTGTGTCTGGGGCCTTAAGGAACCTCAGCTGTCATCCTTTCCTCAGTTTATTACCAAATTTCTAAAATATTACATTCTTTATTATATCCAAATTCACTTTATTGCACTTGACAATACAGATAATCACATACCATATGCTCTAATGTTTTGAAACCAATGCATGTTGACAGCGGTTTTTATTCATGATGCATAATTCCGTCCTGAACTCACAATGAGGCATCTGAGCACCCAGCCTGGTGTTAAAAGACTTTCGCCTAATAACAGATTAACAATACAGCAAGTTTCCCAGACGCGCCCCTCCCTCCCCATTCTCTATTTACAATGCGAAAATGTACCTGAGCTGAAAAGATGGGTTTATGGTGTGTGGGGGGGGGACCCTCCACCACCACCCACCCGCCCTTCCCAGAAGGTTTATAATGATCCGTTATTGTTCCACACTTATGAAACTTGATATTGAGAAGAGGAATTGGTCTTGCACCAAGCGGCAAGGAGACTAATCACAGCAGCCCACGCTGCTGGCCCCCCGAGCTGCGAGCACAGAATGCCCCCCCCAGCTCTCATTTGGAGCCTTTCTTGTTTTTACTCGTGTCTTGCTACAAGCAAATATTTGTCACTCCTCTACCTTGGTGAGACCGTCCCTCTCTCTACCCCTCTTCCCCATCCCCTGGGCATCCCTTCTGTTCCCAATTAGCCCCAAGCTTCCAGGCAAAATGGAAACAGCTGGGGGTGGTTCCTGCCCTCAGCACCCGCATCTCCCATATGGAAAGGCCAGGCTAGCGGGAAATGTCTCCCCGACTCCTTCAGCCCCTCGACCTGCGGGCGGCTGAAGCAAAGGGTGGATAATAAAAGGGATGATCCTCCAGCTTCGTGGTGGTGCCCGGAACAAACAATGCCATTTCCTGAGTCCCCTAACTAAGCACTTTCATTTGCTTCGGAGAAGCACTCGGACAACTGTAAACCCATTAGGTTGTGTCCGACTCGGGAGGGAGCGCTGGGTGCTGTCACCAGCAGGGAATCAACTCAGATTTACAGATTCTCAAAGCTTTAATATATAGATATTCGTCTTCCCCTGCACCTAGAGGAGGGGACCTGGGCAGGGGCGGAGGCGGCAAGAAGAGCAGCCCACAGCTCAGTGGCAAACAAGCCGGGGTTTCGCAATCATTCTCCCGGATAATGGGATTTCTCTACCAGGGGAGGGGCCCCGGGAGGAAAGCTGGGTCCTCACTTTGCTGAGCACTTGGTTGTTTTTCCCAAGCTTAGTTGGGTAGTGATGGTGGAGGATCCAGATCATCCACATCCTCTGGAGGACCCAGTGACCTTCTGGGAAAAAGAAGCCTCATAGGATCTAGAGGGGCCTGGCATCAGAGGGCTTGGTCACCTGCAAAGTGACTTAGCCACCAGCAAAGCAGGCCACAGGAATGCAGAGACATCTTCCCGTAACTCCTGTGCAGCTTGTTATAACCCCTTTCCACAAGAAAAACCCGACTTCCTTCTGGGCTTATACCACGACTCTAGGAAGAGCTTTCTCTTTTATTTCTTAATTATCTCCAGCAGAGAGGGGCCCCCTCCTCCTACCTCAAAGGATTTGGGTATTTTTATTTGTTTTTTGATGTTTGTCCTTTTGGCTTGTCTATCAGGTTTCGAGCATGGCCGTAAATAACTAGTAGTAGCTCAAACCGATATCTACTAGAAAGACCAGAGCAAAAAGATATGATTTCATTAAAAAATCCTTTTGAAATATTATCCAGGTCTCCATGGACCCGGATCCCTGACAGTTTGGGCCAGGCTGGGCTTTCCTAAGGCAGGACCCATCTGGCTGCCCATCACTTCTGTCCTCTGTTGGCATACTTCTGGGGCCAGGGATAATACCCTTCCCTATCACTTCACCAGGATGGCCTGACTAGCAGGGTCAGGAAATCCTTTATCCCATGCTTCTTCACTCTCTTGGTAACTTCCCATGTAGCCATCTACAGTTGGGAAAGTAGCCCTGGTCCCCTCCCAGAAGCAGGCATGGGCCACCTTGTTTCTTCTGACTCTAGTCTCTTCTGGTTCCTCCAAAATTGCTCATGTGGTGTTGTCCTGGTCCCCATGGGACCTCTGTGTGGACTACCTTGCCAGTGTCCCTCTAACACAGAAGCCTGGAAGGGGAACCTGACACTCCACGTGGGGTCTGAGCCATGCAGATGACCAGACGCTGGATTGGACTTCTCCATACACAGATGCTGGGGGCGTGCTCCATCACCCACTCCCTCAAAGAAAGCTGACACTCAAACCCAGGACTCCTGGAAACCTTTACTGAAATCTTGCCCCACCCAATCTTCATTTGTTTTCCTCTCTAAAACAAGCTTTGGTTGTCATCTTCTAATTGTGACGGTAATGCTCAGTTCTGTCTTAGACAATGTGGAAACACTGATTCGTAATATACATTAATGAAATACCTATGATATGGGAGGAACGATGGAGAGTAAGCCCCTGCCTGTCTTCAAAGGGTGGGAGAAACACGTAACCCACAACCCCTACAGCCAGTAGGCAAAGAACAGAGTCACCGAGTGGGAATTCTAGGACAGGTGCTGGTCGGGTTCACCTCATCCTAGCCCCTTGATCAGTGCCCAGCACACAGCAGGTGCTCAGCAAATGCTGATCATGGCAATGAATGGCTCTGGAGGACGACCCCAGGCTGCCTCCCTCTCTCACAACAAATGGGTTTTCCTTTCAGAGACCAAATCAGGACCAGAGGCAGTGAGTTCCAGATTAGGTTTGAAGTATAAGAAAAGGAACCCACAGCCCCCTCCTAGGTCCAACAACACCTTCCTTTTCCATTTCTTCCCACAGTCTGGTCCCCAGGTCAGAATCTGCTTGGCTAAGGTCTGAGGTGCAGAAGGGTCAGAGAACAGGGAGCAGAAAGAGGAAGAAGGAAGTCAACCCTAGGAGTCCTGGACTTGACCAAACAGAACCGGATAAATCAGCATCTCTGCTGGGCTTGGCTGAAGGCAGAAGGCAGCACAGAACCCCACTCAGAGAGCTGACCCAAAATGCGGTGCCCTGTACAACATACCCAGCCTTTCATTCCAGGATGACAGCCCTTCATGAGAGGCTGGCTGGGTCCCCAAGGGGAGAGGGGACCCAGAATACCATTCCTAACCTGGGACCTATGCACTGGGCCATGCTGGCCCCTCTGCCCATGGCCTAGCCCACCCCTCTGAGGCAGCCGCTTCCTCCCCGGGGCCTGTGCTTCAGCCTCATGACAGCCTGCATTCTGGTTCTTACTTCCTGGTTTTCTGCCAGGCAGAAGGCCTAATGGACCTACTTATTTTATTTCATTGGCTTGTAAAGAGACATAACCAAGTGGTGATGGAGAAAGAAGCTGGCAGTGGCGGAGGCCTGGGAAACGCCAGGAGTGAAGTAATGCCTTGGCCCCATGCTCTCCCCAGAGGACCAGCAGCATGGCTGGGGCTGAGCTGGAAGGATGAGTCCTGGGGCTGGACATCCATTCTCATCCCAGACAGAACAATCCTGGCCCAGTGAGGCAGAAGCAGGGCTACCTCCTGACGTTCTCCTCCAGCGTGAGCTGCTTGCCTTTCCCACCTGGCTTCTTTTTACCAGGTCATCATCATTATCATCACACCCCCACCGTTTGTTCCGCAGGAAGTTAGACTCAGCCCTTGCTTAGTATGCATGATATCTAACCCTTCCAGCTTGCCCCCCAGGCAGGTAATGTCATCCCATTTTGATAAACAAGGAATAGGATACTCAGCAAAGTGAAGTCACTTGCCCATGGCTTCTCTCCATCTGTGAGTGGCAGAGCTGGGATGCAAGCCCAGGTCTGTCTGTCCCTAAAGCCTGGCTTTCCTCTCCATTAGCCCTTGGAAGGGCAACCAAAATAAGCAGAAGGCTTAGGGCTAACACAGCTCTGGAGAAGCTGCCATGCAACTGAGGCCAAATGACTGATCACTTGTCCCTGGGGCTAAGTGTGGGGCCCAGGATGCTCAGAGGGTCTGCGGGGAGGGAGGATTGACTCCCCGGAACCTCCTTCCTAGGCTCACTCCGAACAACTCACAGGACTGCAGCAGGCTCACTGAGGGCAGAGTTCAGTCTACATGTTTCACAGCTGCATTCTCTGGTGCTTAAAACTTGCACTCAGTCAACACTTGTCAAAATGAATGAATGAATCTGAAAAACGGAAATCCCAGTAATATCCTCCCTACCAATGAGGCAAAGTAGTTGAGCGCTTTGCACAAAGCATGGCCACATTAAGAGATCAGTAAGAAGTTGCTGGCTACCAATACACTTATCATAGACTACTATAATATTACTATTAGTGCTTCACAAGGTCATTACAAGTAGCAACGCATTTGTGAACTTTACATTACATAGTAACCAATGCTGAAAAATGAGGGCAGACCTGGATGGTGGTCACCATGAACACGATGGAGCCCAGCAGAGGTGTACGGAAAAGCTGCCCTTACCTCTCCACTGCCTGTGTACCTGTGAGCTCTGCCCGGGATCACTGAGGCTATCTGGAATTCTCGGGCTGAACTGCTGCACATGTTCTTGTTTGCATGGCCAGTCCAGTGAGCATGCTTAGAATCACCGTGCTGGTCACTAACACCCATAAGTTATAGTCACCTTGGCCAGGTCTCTGCGTGGCTTCGTTAAAAATAGAGTTTACAACAGAAACCTAAATCCAGACTCCTCTAAATCAGGGCAGCGGGGGAGCAGGTGCTACCCAAGTGTGGCGCCATGCTGACGCGCAGAGGTGGGGGACGGCTCCCAGAGCCAACCCCCGAACTCTGGCGCAAGGAGAGCTCTTTGCACACAAGGTAGCATATTCCAAAGTACTCACCTTCTCAGAGCCAATCAATACTGGTTTAGCACCTGCTTATGTGCCAGGAAGTACCTGGGGCTAAATCAGCCAGGCCTCAAGGTGTCAAAGTGGACAGATAAGCAAGCACACAATCACTCTAATTCAGGACAGATTTCCCTAAAGAAAAGGTAAACAGATTGGTCTTAAGTAACTCCCCAGAAGCTTGAGTTCTGACCAAGGCCCACAGAAGCTCCTGGGTACCCGCCTTGGGGGCTCTGCCAATGCCTCTTATCCTGGAGGCTTATGTGGCAAGTCCCAGCTCTTTTCCAGGCTGCTGGTGCCAAATGCCATCTTGCTTAGCAAACTCAATGCTTCCGGAACAGGGTGAAGCTCAAAATAATTTTCACAGTTAGACTTACTGGGACCTAAATAGCTTTGCTGATTAAACCTCTGAATCCTTATCCGAACCTGCGACATTCCTCCTGGGTGATGCCAAATCCTTCGCTGATTCCCAGCAAGCTCTGGCCTGAGGATCTGATTCTGCGGCAAACACCTGTTAAGGTCACCTGTCTTTACCTGTCTATCCACTGATCTCTTTGAAACGGCTGATCCTCTTTCCAGCTCTCCCACTTCCCCCACCAAAGCAGAGAAGAATGATTATTTGCCCAATTTATACAGCATCCTTCTCTGGGGCCTGTAGAACAAGGGTAGTTGTGGGCAGGTTGAGCGGAGATGGAAGGAAACAGGCACTTGCAGGGAGGCCTTGGGCTTTGGGAGGTGAGAGGCACATGGTCAGCTGTTCAAAATATTGACTTTCCCCCTCTGGTGTAAACTGCTCACCTGCCCAGCTGGAGGTGGAAAGAAAGAACTGACGAATGTCTGGATTTGCTCTTGGGTGTCATTATTATAATTACTGTTATTATTTCACCACTGTCTTTTCAAAACCATTCCCATAGGTTATTTCACTGTAGTCCTACAATCATCCAATGAGGGATCTCAGAAGGGATGATTAGCCCTATGTCAAACCAAGAAGAAACTGAGGCATGGAGTGGGTGCCCTTGACCTTGGCCACATCATGAATCAAATGACAAGGACAGGAGGAGTCACCCCTGGTCTGGCCTCTTGCCAGATATCCAGTGTCCAGAGATAAAGGCAAGATTGACACCCTCAGGTCTGCTAGAAACGGGGCCTTCCGCAGGGAGGCAGGCTCCTCAGGTCCTGGTGGGGTGCCTTGCTTCCTCGGGGCACAGACTCTTGCACTCCCTTCACTGGGTCCTTCCTGCTCATGGTCCCACTCCCTCCCAAGTCAGGCCACTCCACCTGGAGAGCATGGGGAGACTTAACAAGTATCAAGATTTAACACCCCAGGTGTGGATGGATTCTCCTCTTGCAGGGAGCCTAGCCCCCTTCTCCACTGTGACAGGCAGCAGGTTGGTGTGGTGCTGCTTGCCTTGGGGTCCTCAGAGCACAATGAATAAATGATGTTGGGAGACCAGGCAAAAGCTCCATGCTCAGTTGTAGCTACTTGTAGCTCCAGAAAGGAGATGCTGCTTGGCAGCCTGGCCCTCTTCTCAGAAGCTCTGAGCTGGACCCAACTCATCACCGAGGCAGCCAATGATGGCCTTGTGCACTGAGCCTCATTGGTGGGCAAGCAGGGCACCCAGCTGTGGCAGGTGAAAGGCCCTCCACCCACCCCATGGCCAACGCTTTGCTCAAATCTGCAGGGGCTGGGGCCTCCAGAGGCTGTCCCTGCTGCCCCAACCCCCTTCTTCCTCACAAGTCCCAGGAGGAAGCCAACCCAGCTAGGCCTTAGACGCCTGGTCACCCCAGCAGCTTGTCAGGAAGCCCCCTTAGCTCATCCCAGCACACATCCCACACTGTCCACAGTGGTGGCCCATGAACTCTGATCACATGCACAGGAGAAAAGGCAGAGAGGACTTTGTTCCAGGTTTCCCAATGTCAGGTTTCCCCCTTTGTCTCAAGTAGGCTGCTTGTTTTCCTAATAGATATTATAAAAAGCCATTATGGCCTCATCACCAAGTGCACCAAAAGAGATGCCCAAACTAACAGGACTAGGGACAAGAAGGAGGGGCAGGGGTTGCAGAGCTTGACCCGGGTCTCCAGCACGTTCCACCCTTACCAGTGGGCAGGGCCCTCCTTGTAATTATGGCTCTCCAGTTCCCTGAAAAGTCCTGGAAAATTTCTAAGTGATTAAGGCACAGACTTGAACCCATCCCACGGCTCCTCCGTTGGAGAAGCCACTGGCAGCAGATTGGTGCAGTCATTCCCAGGCCAGCTGCACATCAGAGTCACCTGGGGGTGGTGGTGAGGGGGGCTCTAAAAGACACCGACTCCAAGAGCAGTGGTGCCCACCTGTGACCCCGGCTATTCCACAGGCTGAGGCAGGAGGACTGTAAGCTAGCTTTGGCAACTCAGCAAGACCCTGCCTCAAAATGAAGTAGAAAAAAGGGCTGGGGAGGAAGCTGAGGAACGGAGCACTCCTGGATTCAATACCCAGTCCCAGTACTGGGCAAAAAAAAAAGGGGGGGGTACACAGATACCCAGGCCTCCCCAGGTCCCCTAGAGACTGATGACTTGTTGTGAAACAGGGCCTGGGAATTGGTATTCTTTAAGCGCTCCCAGGTGATTCTAATTCTAATGTGATTCACAGTGTGTATAAATTTTATAGCTTTTTTTCATGCAATATTATGTCATCAGCATTTCACATGTCATTTAAAAACTCTCTGTAAACATCATTTTAATGGATGTGTAATAATCCATCATATGAACATCCCATAATTTCCTTTCAGTTTGCTTTTATAAGTGTTCTCCTGAGCATGTGTCGTACATGGCTCGTCTGCAGACAGAAGGCCTCTCTCCAGCTCTCTCATGGCGGGCTATTTCCTGGCCCTTCTCTGAGGCTGCCAGTCAGCCTGGATGATGGCACAGACACTCGGGGCCCACGGGTGACTATCAGGGTCATACACCATGCCCTGGGATTCTTTACCAATTGAATAACTGGATATTTCTTCCATGAGGATCATCTTGGTTCCATTCACCCAGAATGAAGGCCTGTGTGGCAAGATTAATTAGGTGTTAATTCACTGGGCTCCATGTTTCCTGGTGAGATCCTTGTGCAATTTCCAGAAAGCTCTCTGCTTTAGGGTAATCACCACCTTAAAATGCATTTTGAATTGTTTTATTTTTGGACCAGAAATGAGATCTGGCTGAAATAAGTCGATTCCTCATCTTTCTGTACCTATGCCTCTTTTGCTTCTTTCTCTGAGCATCTTAAAAACCCTGCCTCTCCCCACAAAGTGGAGCCTTGTCACCCCAGGCCTGCGAGGTGCCTTGTTTTTGAGGTTCAGGCTCCATCCTGGAAGTTCAAACTCTGGGTCAGGTCCTACCAAGGAAGGGGGCATTTCAGAGGACTCTCCGGGTTCCTTTCTCCACCAGCATGTCCAGCATTCAGAGGATCCACCAGCAAGACAGCTGCCTAAGACTCCAGGCTGGGCAGAGATATCTCTTTTACCATCCTCTCTCCAGATGTTCTAGGAAGGAGCAAACACCTGGCAAGCAACTGCAGCCCACTTCCAATTCGAAGCTACTTGCTCCCCACCAGGGATCTCTCATGCAAGGCCTTCCATTTCCCACTCCGGGAACATCTGGCAAGTAGATGATTAGAAGCACATGCTGGCAGTTACTAACATGCTTCCCGGCTCAATCCGAGCTTAGTCCCAGGAGCCCTATCTTCCCTCCTCTTTCTAATCCACCATCCCACCCCATTCACCTCCCATCCCAGCTCTGCAGAGCTTCACTGCCAAACAGATGTTGCACCTGACCCAAGATCTCCCAGGCGCCTAGCCAAAAAATATTTTAAAAAGAGGCTGCAACATGAAACAGTCTTCCCAAGTCCGAGATAGCTCTGTAAATCTCACCCTCGGCCCCGCTTCTTCCCCCTTTACCGGCCAGGCCCAGGTGTGCTCATTTCTGCCTCCCGACCTTTTCTCTCGCCAATAAACACCATTGCAGCTCTCCAGCCTCCTGGAGGCCCGCCGTGGTGTAAAGCTAGTCATTCCCACTCAGCAGGCATGGCAATAACCCAGCTACAGGTACTTCCCCTTCGGTTGAGATTCTATGTCAGGTTTAACATGAAGGAATGTGTTGAAAAGGACTTGCTAGGAGTTTAATAACACTCATTTCCAGTAAACTGGGTTGAGTTTGAAGGCCTCTATCAAGAAAAAGAATCGCCAGGGAAGAAGGGAGACTGGAGGCTGGAGCTAGGGGTTAACTGTCAGGAGTTGAGCCATTAAAAGCCTCTAAGAAAGTTCTAGAATACGAATGATCCAACCACCTCCTGCTGGGAGGCTCTTTGGGGCCTGCCTCTCACACACTTCATATTGTAAGGCAAGGGAGTCTTTGCTCTTGACGGGGAAAGACTTGGGGGCTGGGAAAGGCCATCAACCAAGGGATCAGGCCATGACCAACACTTCCCCTGAGGCATTCTCTTTATCCCAAACTTGGGTTGTTGTTCTGTGTTCTGTACCCACATCACTCCAGCTCACACTCAAGGATTTCAAGGAGTGAAAATATGGTTTAATAATGATTTGGGGGCAAAATCATCCAAAGTATGATTCACTTTCCATTCAGATTGCTCCGTGGACTCTCCCCCATCCTCTCAGAAGAGGGAAGACTCAGGTCCTCAGCTGCCTTTACAGGGAGCAGAGACCTCTCTTGCACCCAGTCTCATGGCCAATCTCCAGACTTTATTCTGGTTTGTTTCCCAAGTGCAGAAATGCTATGAAGGAAGATGGGTTTTGGAGTTAGCTAGACTCAGGCCCCAATCTCAAAGCCATTATGTATGGGAAGTTATTGAATCTTGTGCCCAATGTCTTTGTGTACAAAACAGAGGTAACACTTTTCCTGCAGGTTACGATACGGATTCAGTAAAGGCATTTGTTGTAATGCTGAGCATACGGCAAGGTGCCCAACGTTTCTGTCTCCTCCCTCCACCTCCCATGACCTGTCATAACTAGACACTCACAGACACTGGGGCCAAGCAGCAGCAGGAGCAGGACAAATTCATTCCACCTCTTCCTGAGGACAGGTAAGCAGCTCACCTCTGAGGCAATGGCTTCATCTATCAGAAGGACACCCAACTTTCCAATGCCTCTGCAAGCCTCAAAAGGAGCCCTGCCACTCTGTCACCTCCGGGGCACAGCCCTGTTGTATGAAGCACACACACCACGCTCGAGACAGAGAACTGGCGGTCGCTGGTTAACTGCCGGTTAAGGCAGCTGCACTTTACAGTAACCCAGCATGGACAATATTATGAATGACACTTGCAAGCTGCCAGCCTGGGGACTCATTACAGTCAAGGTACAACATGGCGGCCTGCCAAGCCCCCGGCTTTCACACTCGCTATGCCAGAACATCCACACACAATTTAATTGCATTATAATTTCAAAAGTGCTTTTCAAACTGGAAAAAGGCATTCACTGATTAACCAGCGAAGAGCAAAATTGTTTATGAAATTGAATACAAAAAGCTACAGAAATGTAATTGGGTCGTTCTAGCACCTAATTTTCAAGCCATTTTCCCCACTTATTTAATCACGAGATACAAAAGGAGCGACTGAATTGACTTCATACTAATTAGATTACTCCCTGCGATACTCCGGGCTTATATTCCAACTGGTTGATAGCAATGTTTTAAACAGAAACGAAAATGCCGCAGCAGCTTGACTGTGGGACGGAGAGGACTATTTCGAACAGACCCTTCCATCCGTTAATAAGAATGAGCATTTGTCCCCAAACCTCCTGAGCTCCCTGCTATATGCAAGTGTCCTTGGAGAAACATCGCCCTCCAGGGTATTGATCGGAAGAATCTTCAGGTCCCTCTCCCGCACTCCCTGGAAGGATGGGTCTGAGCATGTCCCTTCTATTAAACGCTGCCACCTCCCCAGCAGGCGCGGCCGCTGCAGAGGCGGCAGAGAAAGCCACGAAGCGACTCTCCTAATTGGCTGTACAAGGCCCTTGGCGCGCCTCTGAACGCTTTTCTTTTCATTGTTTCATAAACCGACTGGTGGCCCTGGCTGCATAGGTGACAGCCTCATGGCAAGCAAACTCTGCTGGCTTCTCGTCTCACTTCTGCTCTGAGCCTCGTGTGATGAGCCAGATCCTCATTCCCTCAGTGACAGAGCGAGGAAAACCATTTTCATCTCAGAAAGCAATGCTGTGCTACATTCTGTGCCTCGAAATGATACCTTGGGGGTCTGGATCCCCCGGCTTCTGAAAACACAGGTGCGGGAAGCTACAGTGAGCGGGGGCACAGGTAAAGGCACAGGTAGATGCCTGGCTTCGGTGCCTGTTTGGGGCATGAAGGGCTTCTTTCCACCATCTGGGGACCTTCCTCTGAAGTGTGATTCAGTCTTCCCATGCCTTTTTTTTTTTCTCATTTTAAGAGTTTTATTAGGAGAAACATAATTGATTATATAATCAAATGTAAAACGTACATTATCAAAATATCTGAGCACTTCACAGGCCATTTAATCAAGACATCTGGGGCTATGCCAAAAGGAATTAACTTACATTAAGCCTCAAGTACGCATTACTCTGTCGTGTTTGTTTCCATGTTTAAGATGGGTATGAGAACAGAGCTCATCCATCAAGGACTGAACCGTATACAAGCTCTGGGTCTCAAGGTCCTCTGTGCCACTTCTCAACTTCTCCAAATGAGAGAAAACGCCCCCCCCCAGGCCGTTCTACCTTGAACCCTATCTGCTGATGTTACATCTTCACACCGTCCCCGATTTCTCCAGTCTGTGAGGATGTCTTTGGGGATCTGCCCAAGTGCCCCAGTAACACACAAGCAGCAGAAAGAAGGAAAGGAATTTTCGCTTCTGTTCACTCATCCTACACTGCTACTCTCCCTGGGAAAGTAAACAGATATCATTCAGGAGGCAAAAGGGGTATCTCATGACTACAGCCAATTTGCACCAAACCCAGGGAGCCTGGGAAAGATGAGAATAGCAAGAAGGGGACAGCCTCAAGTGCTGTCCCCTCCTCTGGTTTTGAAGCCTAGGCAGATACAGCATCAATTGGCCACAAAGCTGCTCAAACTAACCCGTTCACTCAGGAACCGTCTGCTGAGCCTGGCTGGGGTGCTGGTGTTAGACCTGACAGTAGAAAATAAAGCCAGGTCCCTAACTTTAGAGAGATCCCTGCCCCTTAACAGGAGAGGGACCAGACAAGGCTGTGATGGGGGTGGGACACAAGAAGCATGGCTGCCTATGAGAATGGAGGAAAGCTTTCAGGCAGATGTCATCTCCCCTCAAGTGGAGTCCTGCACAGAAGATGAGGCTTCCAGGCCAAAGAGGCAGAGGAGCGCATGCCAGGAAGGGGTGAGGGCAGGGCAAAACTGGGAGGCCTCCAGGAGCATGGTGTGTTGGGATACAGGAGGCAGGACAGTGTGGCTTTACGGGCCGAGCGTGGCTGGGAAGACTGGCTGGAATGGAACTCAGAGCAATCTCAAATGCTGTGCTTATCCTGCCAAGAACTGGAAGCCCGTCATGATCCCTCCTCCTTCTCTGGAAGCATCGACGCTATCCAGGAGCAGTGCCGGGCGGCAGGGATCGTATAAGAAGTGCTCCTAGGATCCCAGGCCTAGGCTTAGAGCCAGGCCACCATAAATGCAGACTGTGTCATCGTTGGCAGGTAACCACCTGCCCACTGCCCCTCTGAGTCTCAGCGTCCTCACCTATCAAAGAGGAACTGTATGAGGATTAAATACGGTAATGCACGTATGGCACTCCAGAAATGCCGGTTGCTGATGAAGTGAAACAAGACACACACACAGAAGGTAACTAAAAACCAAGGCATCATGACTGGCACCAGGAGATGTCTGTTCAGTGAATAAAAGGCTGTGCAGAAGTGCTGGGAAATGTAGGCGAGAGCTCAGACGGTTCACTGCAGTACAGTACCAACTATGTGCGTGCACTATTTATTGAATGAACAAATTTAGACACAGACATAATGAGACTCCCAGTTCTGGAGGGAAGGAAAACACTCCATATACCTAGAGCTCCATAAACCCACTGGGTCATGTACCAGGGTAGCAGCTCCATCTCTAGAGTCCCCCAGTACTCAGCCTCCCCAGGAGTGCAGCCCAGCTATTGAGTGTCTAACCTCAGGCCACGGCCCTCCCCAACGCCCAACCTCCTGTGCTGACTGGTGGTTTTCAGGCCACCCTGGTTGGATCCACTGAGGCCCAGAAACTCCAGAGCTTTCCCCCAAGCAGTAGAAGGACCCAAATATCCAGAAATTACTCAGGCAAAGAGAAAAGCACCAGAGGGCAAAGGAGACAAGCCAGCGCCACCACCACTGTTGATTCAGGAGTCATGTTATGCCTGGTCTCTTGGCTACCTTCTGGGCTGTCCTGGGCCAATGTCTATAAATATGTTAGCTCCTGGGCAATTCTTTTTTATTTTTATTTTTTGCATATTTTTATTGGCGCATTTTAGTTCTACATAATGCTGGGATTTGTTGTTACATATTCATACATGCACACAATATAACAATATAATTTGGCCAGTATCATTCTGCTCCTGGGCAATTCTTAATTACTCTATTGCACTCAAACCCAGCCATCTGTGCCCAGATCCAGCAAGAGGTCCACAAACATGTGGCATGCCTCTCACACAGGTGGAGAAGATGGGCAGCTGGGGACACAGGGGTCTTTGTGTCTCCAGACAACGGTACGGCTATACAGCAAGATGCACACCAGGGATCCTGGTCAGAAAGGACGTCCCATCCATCGGCTGTGCTTGGGAAATGTGACACGCGTCACAGGAGGCGCCCAGGCCTGTTCTGGCTCATGTGGGCTGTTCAGCAGAGCGTGAAACAGGCTAGACAATGGGATCTTTCTGAACTCCGTAACCACAGCATCCTCGGGGAGGGCAGTAGGCGTGGGGGAAGGAAAACGCAGAACCTGGATCTGGGGGACAGGGTTCATCTGCACACAGAGGGCTGTGTCCATGCATGTGTGCAAGTACGTGTGTGAGTCTAACAGACAGAGGCAGAAATAGAGAAAGCCACTAATGTGGGGCCATTATTGATGTGTTAAGGCCACATCATCTGGAAGGCCACAGGACATCAGGAGGGATCATCGACTTCCTGGCAATGGCCGAGTCCTATCCGTTGCATGCTATTTATGGAAGTGGGTGGTGCAGTGGGAGGAAAGAGGCTTTGGGATTTGAGCTGAGCCCTGGGCTAACCTCCCTGCTCCAGGCTGGCCTGCCTGAGGCCTGGGGTGAGTGCCAGAGCTGCTCTCAGTTCTTTCTATCTCTAAGAGAGGTCCCTACCTCACAGGGCCAGGGAGAGGCCTGACTGAGTGAATGTCCCCTGAGCAAATGTCCTCCAAGTATAGGGCTGGAGTGCAAAGAACCTTCCATGGAACCAGCAGGAGGAACAATTAAAACACTAAAGAGAACAAGCGTCTCTCTGAGGCCTGCAGCCACTGGTATTGAAAACAGTCGCCCTGCCATTCAAACAGCAAGGCTCCTCTCTCCACTATGCAGGCCCCGAGGATCCGATCTGTAAGCCACCAGTTGGCTGTCGGTGTTAGAAGGGACTGCATTTTTCATAGCGAACTAAGAACAGAATTATTCCCCCCCAATTTTTTAAAAGCTGGCTCTGTTTCACCCTCCAGAAAGCTAGCCACCATGTGCGGGATGGGAGAATTCTACTGGAAAGCCAACAGCCACTGTCACCACCTCCGCCATGTAGCTCTTTACTTCCTGTTCCCTAGAATAGTGCCATCCCTGGTGAAGGCCACAGGCAAAGCCAAGAGCAACACCTAGGCCTGTGCTAGGTGTTGGGGGCTAGCTGGAAACCGGCAAGCAGTGCCTCTGTGGAGAATGCTCCTTCTGTGTACAAGAGCTCCCCAAGAGGAGACCATTAGGCCTGGGCAGGATGACCTTAGAGATGTCTTTAGACACACAAGCTTCTATTCCAGGATCCACTTTTAAACTTTTTTGAGTTGTCACAGCACTAGGCATACAATAGGGGCTCAATAATTGCTTACTGGATGTGTGGATGAATGAATGAATGGGCAAATGGATGGATAAGCAGGTGGATGGGCGGGTAGATGGTTGGATGAATGGAAAACAACTGCTATTATTTACTGGACCCTGTTATACTGCAGGCTCTCCATATATTCTCCCTCATTTACTCTGCAGCAATTACCATCCAAGGAACACCTCCTATCCCTATTGCACAGACAAGGAAATGAGGGTTTAGAGAGGGTAAGTGGCTTACACACAAAGTAAGTAGAAAGAACCAGAACTGAACCCAGGCCTGTTAGGTCTCAAAGCTGCAAATTCAAATGATGAATGAACTCGCCCTCTCGGGATGTTAGTGTCCTCATCTGTAAAATAGATGGATGTGGTGGCACATGCCTGTAGTCCCAACAACTTGGGAGGCTAAGGCAGGGGGATCGCAAGTTCAAAGCCAGCCTCAGCAACTTAATGGGGCCCTAGGTAACTCAGTGAGACCCTGTCTCAAAATACTAAACAAACCAATAAATAAATAAAAATGGCTGGTGGCTGGGGTTGTGGCTCAGAGGCAGAGCACTTGCCTTGCATGTGTGAGGTACTGGGTTTGATTCTCAGCACCGCATATAAATAAACGAATAAAATAAAGGTCTATCAACATCTAAAAAATTTTTTTAAAAATGGTTAGGAATGTGGTTCAGTGGGTTACCCTGAGTTCAATCCCCAGAACAAAAAAAAAAAAAAAAAAAAAAGAAAACCAAAAAAAGCTCAATGACGGGTTGGGCATTGGGCATTAGGACTCATACTTGTAATTCTAGCAACCTGGGAGGTAGGAGGATCACAAGTTTGAGGTCAGCTTGGGCAACTTAATGAGGCCCTGTCTCAAAATAAAAAATAAAAAGGGCTGGAGATGTAAGTAAGAGGTAGTACCCCTGGGTTCAATCCCCAGTAACCCCCTCAAAAAGAACCCAAACTGCCAAGTGTAGTGGTGTACGCCTGTTATCCCAGTAGCTCAGGAGGCAGAGGCAGGAGGATCACGAGTTCAAAGCCAGCTTCAGCAAAAGCGAGGTGCTAAGCAACTCAGTGAGACCCTGCCTCTAAGTAAAATACAAAATAGGGCTGGAGATGTGACTCAGTGGTCGAGTGCCCTGAGTTCAATCCCTGGTACCCTCATCCCCATCAAAAAAAACCCAAAAAACCAAACTCCCTGTTGTCAGTTGTTGCTTTATAAGTGCACCTTCTGGTCCCCCAAAATGCCAGAAAAAGGCAGACCTCTCACTGGATGAAGACTGCGCATAGTGACACATGCTTGGGCAGCAGGCTGTAGGTTTCCTAGTCTCTATCCTCCCCATAGCTCTCCTGCCTCGGGGTTTCCGGTCCATGCTTCCTCATGAGCACAGCCACCTACACAGAGACCCAAGCAGACGACTCAGCATCTGGGCACACGGTTCATTCTGCTGCTAGTCTGCAGCCTGGATGAAAGGTCAGGTGGGAGTGGCTGTGGGAGACCCTCTGGCCCACAGGTGCATACACACTTCACATGGGATTTCTCAGCATAAGCCACCCAGAAATGGATAGGTGGGGATGGAAAGCAAGAAGGCAGAGGCTTCTACGATACCCAGGGCCTGAGACCTTTGGGCGGCCAAGATGGGCAAAGCATCCACATACAGACAGACTGCATCCCAGACAGGTGGGCAAGAACATCAAAAACTTCACCCATCATCTCAGCAGTACCCAGGCCACCATGATGGCATCTACCCATCTCGGGGCCCTGGTTTCCTGGCTCCCCTTGTGGGTCACGGGGTAGGTCTCCCCACCCTCCTTAGGCAAAGTCAGACAGTGGAAGAACAAGAGGCTGACTCCCTTGATGTGCAGATTGGCTGGGTGGAGGTCTCTCATGGGGCTGCTGCCCCCACCACCTGTTTCCTCAGTGGAGTGAGCCCTGGGAAGTCACAGCCCCACCCAGCAGGACAGAGGCTCCCATGTGGCCAAAGGAAGTGGTGAGCTCTCCGTCCTCCACCCCACTTCCACTGGAGCAAAATTGGCTTGCCCCCTTTCCTGGGATGCTCACAGAACAGAGCCCCATAAGCCATCACCTGGTGGACCAGGTACCAAAATCAACCTGCCAGGCACCCCCGTGCCTGTGCCAACCACCACCTTTACCTAGTCCTCAATGGGCCTCAGCTGGGACTCCTGAAGTCGGGCAGTCTGTCAGGATCTTGCTTCTCCGTCACTCTTCTCCTAGAACATGGGGCTTTGGAGGTGGTAGAGGAAGTAGGGCACTAGAGAGCATCCATGCAACAGACCTGTAAGTCCCTGTGGGGTCTGGTTTCAAGCTCACCCCCGTCCTACTCCAGGTTTCCACAGAGGATCACAGGACACTTGTAGGTCCTCATTCCTGGATTTTTGTAAAGGGGCCAGGGCCCAGAACCTTTCTCCTCTGCCACCTCAAAAAGTATTTCCAAAGAGCAAAGTTTCCTCCCCACCAAAGCCTAGGAGGCAAGCCAGCCGGCAGGGTGAGCCACGAAGATGTCATTACACAATGAGCCGCTTCCACATAGCACAGCATAAAAGGTTTTTGTATTTGCTCCTGTACTCAGAGATACCAAACAGCGATTTTAAACCGTCTCCACATTGCCCCATCTCTGGTCTTCCACAATCACAGATTCTGCTTTAGAACCTGTTTACATGGTGTGTTCAAAGCACAAATCCAGATGGCCAGGCGCCCTCCGAGAACCCACAGCATTCTGTTGAAGGACCAATTTTTCGAAGCCACCAACCAATCCCAGCTAAGGAGTTAGACTGGCAAGGTGGCCCCCGCCCAAGTCTGAGCTCCTGCTCCTGTTTTGTGAAGCCCCACTTCTGCAGGGACGTGGGGCAGCCTTTGGGGATGCTGATCCCTGGGCCACTGCAGCCACTCTCTCTGGACCTCCAGCCACCTTGGCCTGGACATGGCTGGTTCTGAGTGGAAGTTGGAGAGACACTGGGTTCAGCTGTCCGAGAGAAGGAGGAGGACAAAGCAAGAGCCTCAGGAACAGGCACCCTTTGGGTTGCAGGCTGCCATGGGTCCCTTCAGTTCCCCTCACCCCATACCTGCCTAGCCAGTGGCTCTCAGGGATTTGCATGTTCACCTCTGGGTCCGCACGTGCCTGTGGGCAGGGCTGAGAGAGCGCAGGAGCCAGAATCACACTGCTACCCAAGCACCATCATCTTCCGCCAAGGCCTGCTCCCATCCAGCCAGCCCCAAGCAGAGCAGCTGGGTTGCAATGGGACTGCAGCCAGCTGGCCCAAGGTGACTTTGTTGTCTGGGACAGCAGAGGAGGGAGAGGGAGGTTGATAAAAGTACACTCGGCTTGTCCATCTTCTGACCACCATCTCATTCCACTGGCCTCATACTGGTGAGTCTGAACCCAAGTGTTCCCTCTCAGTGGGCAGAACAGATACCAGTCCATTTTGGCACTCGGTCGATGTCTGTGTGGTTCGGGAGCAGTTAAGTAATGCCCCTTTTATGGTTCTGAATTAGAGAGAGAATGAACCTCAAAGAACCTCTTGACACACGTGAGCAAAACAAAAGGACTGGAAGGTGCTGTGGGCTCAGTACCTCCACCAGGTCACAGTGGAACCCAGTGGGCTGCTTCTGCTCTGGGCAGCTCGAGTGCTTCAGAACTGGCATAAGGGCCGGTCTAACCTCAGGAAAGTCCCAAGAGATGGACAAGGGACCTGAGATGGTGGCTGATTGTTGTCATGCTGCCAGGAAAGATGGCTCCCAAAACAGGCAGTGACACACATACACAGTGTGGGTCTACAAGGGCTTCATTCTTATCTGCAGGCAACCGGCTGGGTCTCACTTGGACCCTGGGGTCTCCAAGAACTCAAAGCCTTGGGGGGAGGCACAAACACCCCTGCCCCAATGCACTCACTCCAGGACACCTAACAGGAGGCCCCATAGGGAAACCAACCATCTCTGTTATTTGTTGGGAAGACACTATTTAAAGCTCCAGATCGTTAACTGCCTTTTAAAGAAGACTTTCTTGGGGCCATTTTTAGAGCGCCGGTCTTCCTCAGGAAGGCTGAGTGGTGACTAGAAATGGCAGTGCAGAATACGTGTAATTATAGGTGCACCGAATACATGCACTGTAAGTGCCAGGCGTCTCTTGAAAATCTAGGCATGTCCCTTCCCCCCAGAGCCTTTATTTAAATATTTTGCCAGCTCCCCAGGCCAGCAGGCCAGCTCCATCCCTGGCACATTTGGAAAATGGCAGGGGGCTGTGGTGAGAGAAGCCACTCCTACCCCCTTCTAGGCCTTCTTGACAAAACACATCGGGGAGACCAAGAAGGGAGCAGTGGGGACGGCAAAGTGAGCCTCAGCCCGGAGGTGCTGCAGCCCCCAGAGAGCCCCTTTCTGGAATGCCAAGACAATCCGCTGACTTAGCTGCCTTGACGATGGACCTCAACAGCCAGAAGACATCTTTGGTGCCCAGGAAAACAGTGCTGTTTTGGCCCATTAACTCTGACCAAAATTGGGGCAACAGTGGTTTGGAATCGGGGACTCTGCAATCCCGAGAGACACCTTGTGAGACCTCCACTCCCCCCCCCCCCCCGCAAAAAATGGGAACTGGTGAGAACTAGTTGTGCATTGCATCTGGGAGATGGAAAAATATCCTCAAGATATGTGAACCTACTCAGTGCCACGCTCCTTTGCCCGGCTTTTCTCCTGAAAGGGAAGGCTACCGAGGCTCTCTTACCGGCAACAGGCCACCCAGCCAGTCCGTCCACTTGGGAAATCAATCATATGACCTTTGCCCCACAGGGCCACACAGGCTCTAAGCCAGTCCGATGACCAGGAGACGGTGATGTCACATGATGCCCTGAACTCCCTCTCACCTGCAAGACTGATGTCGCCTAAGACGCGTTCTGCTTCATGGACCCACAGCCCTCGTCTGTCCACCTCAAGGAAGATGTATTCTTGCATTTCTAACTGATGTCTCAGGGAAATAATTAGATGTCACTACTCCAACATTACATTACAACTTCCCTGCAGATCCTGGAGGAAGGGGAAATGAGTTACGACGAGCAAACCCAAGCTAAATACAGTTGGTAATTGAAAAAGTGGCCAAGGAAATCAGGAGGGGAAAAGCAAGCGAGCCAGACCTAAACGGATTATCAATCATTTCCTTTTAGGGCAAGCTCCACTGCAACTTAATCAATTGCTATTGCTTCCCAAATTCAATAAGAAAACTGATACTGTGGGGAAGAAGCAGGAGGAAAAAAAAAAATCAACTCACTAAATGTTTACCATTACATTCTTGATAGATACCGGACACCAGCCCCCATTCAATTCCAATCCAGTTCCAAGTTTATCAGCATAAAAGAAATTTACAAGCAACATAACTCAGATAGCAGTCTAACATTACCAACAAGAGGGCAAAGTGTCTGGGATATGGGATCCAGGCATTACTGGGACCTGGGGTTTAACAGTCACAACCACTAAGTGGCAGGTAGTCTGAGACTGGGTAGCCTGTCCTGGCTGCATAGATGGGGCTCAGAAAGGTAGCAGTGTGACCTTGGGACCTATAAGGACTGAAGCTTCTGTTGCCATAGCGACCTGGTGAGGATGAACACTATTACTCTTCCAGTTAATAAACAAGTGTCGAGCACCTATTATGTCCCTGGTGCTGGGGACACCAAGAGCAACAGAACAGTCCTACCCCTAGACTCCTCATAATAACTGGCACAGAGTGTGCAAATGATGGGATGAAGGGGCATTGGTCAAAGTTGAGGAGTCAAAGTTGAGAGAGGACCCGGTGGTCAAGGAGCTGCCAGGGAATGGGGAGGCAGATAAGGCTGAAAGTGGCATCCTGGAAGCCACTGTAGGGTGTCTGGATGGGACATGATCTGAGTCACAGTTCTAAAAGATTCCCTTGGAATGGACTGGAGAGCAGCAGGCCTGGAGGCAGGAGCCCCCAGAGTCACTCCAGTTGCCAGGAGGGTGATGGGTGCTGTGCATGGCTGAGGATGCAGGATAGGGCAATGTGCAACTGGACCAAAGGCCGGTGGGAGGCAGGGCCCAGGATGAGACCTCAGGTGTGGCTTGTCCAGCTGGGTACCTTTACCCAGGAAGTGGCCACTGGTCAGTGAGGCAGCCTGGGGACATGAGCCTGCAACCCTACCTCCTCTTATGTCCCCCCCCTCCTTCTCACTCACAGTCCATAGGATATTAAAACAGACACCAGCAGCACAAGCCTCTCCAAGGAGCTCAGCGCAGTGCCCACATCTGCTGTAGGGAAAGAGCATGAAGGCAGGGGCCCAGGCTTCCTGCAGAGTCCCTCCCAGCATGCTTGGGCAAAAGATCCCAGCAGGGGTTGCTGGAGTTGCTCCTGACTCTAGAATGACAATTACAGCATCCAGAGTAGGGCAGGAAGGGGCAGCTCTTGAGTATGTCTATAAGATTTGGTCCAGACGCCAAAGACCAGGCTTCACGGGCCACACCTGGGTTCAAATCTCAGGTCTGCTACTGGCTGGCTGTGTCCCCACAGCCAAGTTCCTTCCCCTCTCTGTTCGTTCATCTAATGAATGGGCATAATACCAGCTACAGGGCATAGGGTCTGCGAGAAGGTGAAGTGAGATAAAGCAGGGGAAGTGCTCAGCCTGGTACTCCCACAAGGGGAACATTTTCTGGTTCGAGATAGTTATTGTCTATCATCCTTGTTAATAACAAGAACATCCCAGAGGTAAGGCAGGTGGAGAACATTCCCTCATACCTTTCAACACCAAGCAGGCAGGAAATAGAGCTTTTTGACACTTTCCAAGCAAGTGTGTGCACACACAGCGACGATTCGCAGAGAAGAGAGGGGGGACGGTGTCTCAGGACGCAGCGCCCCAGTTCACCAGAGCAACTGGCGGCAGATGCTGGCGGCTCTTAGTGATTATGCTGTTCCTTGTACTTGATGGAGGGTGACTTTGCAAGCAACAAGGCTCTCTAGTAATGCTCCGTAAAACTACAAATTTACTTTGAGAGCACCAAGTCTAATTACCTCGCCAAGACTCTCTGCATTTTTAAGAACCGTTTTTCCCCCCCTCCTTAAACTCTTGATCATAAGGACTCTTGTTAGCAATACTCAGCGTCGTTCTTGTTTCGCCTGTTGCCATGGCAACAAAGCAGTGTTTACCAGCCCTTCCAAGCTGGTACATCTTTATTAGCACCCGATCCCATGAGGAGCAGGAAGCAGCGCAGAGGTTTAAAGAGCATTAATCCCCTTAAGCTTTGCAAACCTCTCTAGTTAGGGAGCCCAGAAGGGGGGGAAATTGAGGTCTCTGCCATTTGCAGGGCCCTCCTCGAATCGTTAAGCCTACATGAAGCACCAGACGGAAAAAAAAACTTATCTCTCTGGAGCTTCACTTTAAGTTTCTTCTCTTGAAAGAGACAAACTTGTGGACTGTCTTGGCTTCACAAGAAAAGTTTGCAAACCATCCATCAGAGAAGGGCCTCTGGCTCTGTTCTCACTGCCTCTGACCACGCTGCTGCACTCTCGTGATAAACACAGGACTTTCAAAAACTGTTATCTCTTGGCCAGGCGGAAGGACAGCCACAAAGCCCCCCCGCCCCAGCTGGCCCACCCCTGCACCGTCCTCTCTGCCCCTCTGTGATGAGAGCCGACAGATGATTCAGAGCTGAGATAGATTTCCAGTTTGTCCCCCGTCCCCACCAAAAAATAAATAAATAAAAATAACAATAAAGGAAAGAAAGAAAGAAATCCAACCTCAGAAAGTGGCTCAAGAAAGCTTCCCCCACCTGCTTAGCCTCTGCCTGTCTTGGAAGGTTTTTCAAAGTCAGCGTCTGGGCAGAAGTGGAATTAGGGAGGAGAAGAAAGGGTTTCTTTGCATCATTTAAAAGCAGTTCAGTGTCCCATTCCCCCTTCTGCCAAATAAAGATCTCTTTCATCTTTCATCACAGCTTAGGGAATCAAAACCCTGCTCGGGGTCCAGGAAGACCTGAGGCTGAATTATGGAAACTTACCCAAGTGAAAGAGGATACACTAACACTCGCTCGTCTCCCCAAACGGTATTCAAATGGGCAGCTGGAGCTGGCCAAGCCTTGGCGTCCTGCATGGTCCCCAGATTATCAGTCTGGTTCAATCAGGGCCGCTCAACTAAAGAGCAGGAGTCACAAAGAGCCTGGCCGTGTGTGTGTGTGTGTGTGTGTGTGTGTGTGTGTGTGTGTGTGTGTGTGTGTGTGTGTTGGGGTCCTCATGCTGGCTGGGGAACTAGGTAACAAAAGTTTTCAATCTGGCCATATTCTACTTTTCAATAGATCGGGTATCTCCTGTTATTCTGAATGGTGCTCAAAAGTCTTAAAACAACAACAAGAACTTCTTCAGTTATTGAGATCCCTTTTCATCTTCTGGTGGGGTAAAGAATCCATTCAATGGGAGTTCATAACCCACTTCAATCTAATGTATGAAATATGATATGTCAAGAGCTTTGTAATGTTGTGAACAACCAATAAAAAAAATAAAGTAATTGAAAAATTAAAAAAAAAAAAGAATTCATTCAAAGATGAGGGTCATTCAAAGACGAGGGTCCGCCCCTCAAGAGATAAGACTTGCCCAGCCTAAAACCTGGGACAGCACGGTTCTCCCACTCAACAGACTCTAGGTGCTGTAGCAGCCGTGGGATCACTGGGGTGTTCCCAGGTTGGTTACCACCTGTTTTCTAAAAATACTTGAGGTGTCTTATAATGCTTAAGCATGTGCAAAACAGGACATGAACCAGTTGGGCATGGGTAATCCCAGTTACTTGGGAGGCTGAGGCAGGAGGATGGCAAATTTGAGGCCAACCTCAGTAACTTAGCAAGACTCTGTCTCCAACACAAATAAAGGTCAGGGGATGTAAGCTTAATGGTTGGATGGTTGCCCGGCAGTTGAGGAGCGTTGGGTTAGATCCCTAGCACTACAAAAACAGAAACAGCAGAAAGCCAGTAAACAGGAGCAATCACATAAGAAGGGATTGATGGACACCAGTGTCAAGGTAAGGTTCTCCGGCTAGAGAAGCTGAAGACAGAAGCTGAATACCAAGTTTCTGTACCAACCCAAGGAAACTTGCCAGACTGTCTAACCTACAGAGCTACTACCGGGCAATAGGGCTTAAAACAGACTCAGGACTAAAGAAAGCCCACCAACCAAGACCTTCACAGGGTGACAGGGCCCAATCAGTGACACTTATCTGGCCCAGCCACTTCAGGCTTAGGTCAGAGAGCACCTCAAGAGAGAAGTCCCAGGGTCTGCACTCAGCAGGGCAGTGAGGTGTAGGGTTGGGCTGGGGTGCTGGCTGGCCCCAGGCTCAGAGACAAGAAGCAGGCAGAAAGCCAAGCTCGGTTCTCAGAAAGGGAGTCAGGAATTACAGACCGGAGAACACGACCCTGACTTAATTAAATGGCTGCAACTCCCCATGAATTACATGGGTTAGCCTGTGGCAAGGATGGTCTGAGGAGCCCAAGAGGAAGCAGGAGGTCTGTGCCCTCAGGTGTGGCCAGTCTTGGGCCAGTCTGGAGAGAGGCCTGGTAAAGGTCACGTGCCTAAGTCCTCAGGAGCCAGGACACAGGAGCCTAGGTTCAGGTCATTCTCCATCATAGCATAAATGCCTCTGAGCAGCAAATGCGGGAGGAGCCAACCCTTCTGGAAGCTGGAGGACTTAAGGGAGCTAGGCTGCTAGCATGGTCATGGTGACATGAGGCTGCTCTTTCTACAGGAGTGGTCAGCCCACTAGTCCACCTCCAGTGGACCCTTGCTCCCAGCCTTGGCATTTGTGGACCTTTTAAAACTTACCCTTTCTGCCTTTGGAGCCCTTGAGCAACCGGGTGACCAGAGGGTTTTTATCATTAACCTCAACAGTTGCACCGGAGCAGCTGAGCAGCAGTGGGGGAGGGGAGGCAGGTTCAAAATGCCAGGGTGTGTACAGGTGTGTCTCACAGGTGCACGCAGATCAACAGCCAAAGCGGCAACCAGGGCATTTCACCCATCTGATTTCTTCCCTTGGCTGAAACCCGGTTCCAGCCCAGTCCTCCTTCATCCTAGGCTGTAGCCAACATGCCTCCTCCACAGCCACAGTGAGCTCCCACCAGGTTGGGCATCCACTGTGGACCACCTCACTCTCCAACCCCGGGGACTCAAGAGGGCCAGCCTCTCACTCAGGAAGGCAGGAGGAATTGAGGACAGAGCCAGGCAGGAAAGGTGAGCCCTTGGGTGCTCAAGCTTGGCTTCTAAGGAGGTCTCACTTGAGAGGGAACATTGTTCCCTTTGTCCCTTGCCTATTTACCTATAGTCACCACAAGAAGGGCATTTCAATTCCTTCCCAGTTCATGGCCCCATCCGGGGCACTACGGAAGCAAACCAAAACACTTGGAACAAACCAATGGAAATCCTGGTTTAAAAAAAAAAAAAAAATCACCAGGAAAGTCTGTGGCCTAGCTCAAGGCCTGGGTTCAATCTCCAACACAAAACAAAACACAAACAAAAACCCACCAGGAAAAGGGTCATTTGTGTGAATAATAGCCATTGTTTCTCTTTAATCAGTATAATAAACAAAGTTTAACTGCATCTTCCAAGAGCACCCCCTTCCCTCCTCAATTTCTACTTTTTAGTTGGATAGAAAAATAGCTCCTAACACATTCTGAGAGGTAAGGCTGGGTGAGCAGGGTGGCCCACCATGTGGTGTCCTTGTTCCCTCGTTCAGGACACTCTGAAGCTGTGGATTTTATCAGGCCCTATGCAATGGGACACTGGTGTGCACGTGCACACTGGTCTCGAAAACAGCCCTAAGCCTGCGCTGGGTTTTTCCTAGGGAGAAGAAAACTTCTAGAACCTCCCCTTGTTCCAGGGCTGAAAATGACCATCTTCCAGTCAGGTTCAAAACTTGTCACATGTTCAAAGACAAGAGGAGGTTAAGAAGAACAGACAGAGAATTGATCTGGATTTCTGCCTAACTTTAGATTCTGTGCCCAAAATTAGTTTTGGAAAAGATAAAGGAAAAAGAGGTGTACGCACACACATGCGCGCGCGCACACACACACACACACACACACAAAGTTAAAGAAAGAACAAGAGACATTGTGGTCTTTCCCTATGACCCCCAAACCTTGCCCTTCTAAACAGAAAGAGTGCAGTGTGCACAGGGCACGCACCGGCCGAGGATGGCACCATTTACCTCGGGTTTCCTCTTCCAGCTCAACTTTTACTTCTTAAGCATTTTTGCAACAAAGGAGAAGAAAAAGGCCCAGATGGCTGAGCGTCAAGGACACCTGTGATTGCAGTGATCCTGAAGGTCGTTGGGACACTGGACCATCCTCCCCAGGTGCTGCAGGGAGGCCTTGCCCAGCACAGCCCTGTGGCCCCTCCATGGTGCAACCCAGCACTTACAAGAGGCTTCAGTGTGTGGCAGTGACTCTGAATCCTAGTGTGCTCTCTCTCCTAATTGGCTCACTGAAAACTGAGGCTGGGGGTAGTGGGGCAGGGGGAGAGCAGGCAGGGCAACTTTCCTTCCTCAGGATAACCACAGCCACGGAAGATGCGGTGCTGCTCCAGCATCAGCCAGCCTCCAAATGGAGTACCAGTCCAAGGTCCTCAGCCGACCTCTCTCTAGCTGCTCTTGGACTCCTTTCCCCTGATGGCCTGGACATCGGCTATCCTTCCTCTAAGGCCAAATGCAGTTATTTGCCCCCGAGCATAAACGCAGGAGCCCCCTGGGGGTCCAGGTGATACCTTCACTTTCAGAGGCAGATGGTCTTACAGGTGAGGATGGGGTGAGGGTGAGGGGAACAGGAGGCAAGCTGCTACCACAATGGGGCCAAGGCGGTGAGGAACAACCAGAAAAGAAGGTCAACAGGATTCCTCCCCACACACTCCACCAAGACCTGAACTGCTGAATGGCAGGCCATGCCAGGCACTGTGAGACACAACCCATTGGATACAGATGGGGAGGTGAGATTGTTTTCTTAGTCCACAGACACCTCCCGGGTGGGGAGCGGGCACCTATAGCTGGATAAGTCTTGGATGGAGTCATGAATAAGCAGGTATGTCATGTATGCTCTTTAGCCAGTCTGTCTTTGGAAAAGTCAAAGTCTGGGGTCCATGCATGTGCAGGATAACTGCTGGGAAGCCAAAGACTGATCTCTGCTTTTTTTTTTTTTTTTTTAAAGGAACAGCAAGAAGAAGGAGGAAAAAGTGAACACACAAACTGCTGAATGCCCGTGAGATGCTCTTCTTCCTGGGGGCTACTTCAGCTGTGTCCTCGGGTGACATGCATGGCCACTGCACCCAGGAAACCCAGACCCTGTTTCCTGCCGAGGTGGGGTTTGAGAGCCATCCGTCTCCCCCTTCTCAGCCCCTCCCGTTCCCGAGCTCCCACCCCAAACTCACTGGGCCTTAGTGTTTACAGCTCACTACACCACAAATCTTTATTTCCCGTCACCCACTGGCCCAAGCTGTCCCCACTCCCTGTTTCTCCCAGACAAGTTAATAAGACGGAAGGCTCCCTCGAGGCCTGGAGCCGCGAACATTATCACTTGGAAGCAAGGCAGAAATCCTGACACATCGGAAATGACTTCAAGCCTATTAATTACCCTTTCTTCTTTGGCAGATCTTTTGAAAGAAAGCTTGACAAATTGAAAGGAAGGCTAGCACTGCCTCTCCGCCCCAATTAAGCCCCCACTCCCACCCTGATATCACAAATCTGATTTCTGCTCTTTTTTTTATTTTTGAGGGTAACCAACTAATTTGTCAGAGTGTCACCCACCCTGAGTAGCTCCACCTATGGTCTGCATGGCAAGAACCCAAAGGGTGAGCCCCTCTTTACAGATCAAGTCCTTGAAGTCTGAGAGACCCAGGGGGCTGGGAAGAGTAGGGAGTGGTCATGGCTTTGGGCCCAGGGGTCTGCCTTCCAATGACCTTCACGGTGAGCCTGACTCCTCTGCACACACCCCAGAGAGGATGCCACTGAGCACAGGGAAGGCACCCACACTCCCCTTGGGGCGGGTGTAGTAATGCTTTGATTCTTGGGTGCAAAAAAGCTTTCATCAAACCCTCTGCATGAATCCCAACAGGAAAACACAGGGGATTTGGGATGCTGGGAAAACTGGAGCATTTAGGGAATCCAACAGTCACTCCATCTCCAAGATGCACTGTCTCTACAACAACGATGAATTCAAGGTCCCCTCAAACAGTCCCTTCCTTAGAGAGGTTTATGCAAAAATAATTGGGTAGGTTGTTTTAATTCTCTAGAGACTTGAAGCAGTCCCCATATTAGTGAACAGAACCCCCATACCCTCAGCTGCTCCACTTGAGAACCTAGGAGATTAGATCTAATTTCTCATGGCCCACAACCAATCACAGGAGCCTGCTGCGTCTTGTCTCTGAATGTGTACCCCAAGATCCAGCTTCTTCCCAGCTCCCCAGCTCTAAATGCACCTCTGCAATGGATACAAGTGGCCACTCTTTCCCAGCATGCACTGCTGCCCCCTCCTCCGTCCGGGGGCCGGTGGGGTCTTTCCAGAGCACAGCCCCATGCCTTGCCTGGCTGACCAGTACTTCATGCTCCAGCCCCTGCTGACCTCTCCACTCATCTCTGCTGCTCTCCCTCTCAGCGCCTGGCCTTCACCTGTCCTAGTACCAAGCCAAATCCTTCCCATGTCATCTGCTTCACAGATGACAGCCTGCTCCTTGGAATGTCTTGCCAGCAGTTCTTTGCCTCCCAATTCAAATGCCCACTCCTCAGAGAGGCCACTCCCAGGGTCCTACCTCAAGGAAGCAGGGCAGCTCTCCTGCCAACAATTCCCTATTTTATCTTCTTCTTGGTACTTAGTAGCACCTGAAATTATGGGATGTATGTTCCTTCTCACCAAAGAACACATGCTCATGGGGGGCTGGAATTTGCTCTACCTTGTTCCCTGCAGCATTGCTAGAACTGGTCCGGCTCCTGGAACCTAGAGGGGCTTCATATCCAGCGGTTCCAGGAGCAGTACTAGGGGCTCACTCTGCCCCACAGCTGAGGCTGCAGCCCTATCAGCCTGGGGAAGTCCAAGGGGAGCACCTGGATGGATCAGTGCACCCAACCCATTCCGGGAATCATCAATGACTTGAGTCGGAATCCACCCAACGCCTGACGGGTCCCTGACAACCCAGAGAAGCCTTTCTCACTATTCCACACAGCCTTCCAAGGGCGCTCTGGATTTGAATCCCCACGCCTGGGTCTGATAAAGACAAGGCCACCCATCAAGGCCCTATTTTTTCTGGTGCATTTCTCCGGTATCACATTTTTAAACTCAAAACAAAATCTTTAAACCATTACCCAGGAAATCATCATTAAATCATTTGTTCATTTTTATTAGCATCCCGGTAATTAAAGAGAATCATATTTCAGAAATCTTCAGCTGCACTTATCAAAACCCACCCTCCAACCAATCAATTAGTATTACAATAACCGCGTTCCCTTGTTGCCGCCGCTATTAGCATTTTGATTGAATGTCTGTTGAAAAGTGACTGGTAACAGAAGATTGTGTTCAGAAAGTAATGTTTCTTTATTCGTTACCACCGAACCTTGTCTGGTTGTCTCCAGTCTCCACTCAAAAGAGACAAGGCAGTTTCCAAAAGCAGTCATTTTGGTGGTGGATTATATTTTCATGAGGTGTGTGATAAATTGGGCAGAATCGCTCCAGAATCGCCAGTTCCGGGCCTCCCGCACCCAGCAGCTGCACCTCGGCTGTCGAGCCCTGACGGGATGATGAGTGTCCCTTCTGCTGCCTCACTCTCCCCCACCCCAATAATCTAGGGCCATAAATACCAGGTCGGCACACATGGCACTTGAGGCGACTCAGATATAATAATGCCTGTGGCAGATCCGCCGGGGGGCCACTGTTATTCCCACTGAAGATCATCATCATTATACACCCCCTTCCCTGCCAGGCACTCGGGAAACCTGTTATTCCAACATTCAGACTTAAGTTTCCCAGTCGTCATAACAGTAATAAAAGCACCAGTCAGTACAGAGATGGGTGAAGGAGCTCCGTGATGGGGAAAGAACGGCTGTCTTCTCCAAGACACAGGAATTAGAGACAAGAGTTCATCAAACCACTGTCTTAGAATTTAAACGGCCTGCTATGTCAGACAGCTCTATTTACTGATGCCCCCCAGTCGCTGATGTCTTTTGTGGATAAATGGAGAACTCCAGACACACAACACAGTCAAATCAACACACAAAAAAGTTTCAATCTTCCTCTAGCAAGTCAGCCTCCATAGCTGCTGGTGCTAAAGGAGATTCCACTTTGACTTGGGTGGAATGGAACTGGGTGGGGTACAGGAGTGGGGGGTGTCTGGGGCTGGGAAGGACATGTGCTACTCAAGTATCTATCCAGCTCCAATCCACAGTAAAGTATATATATAAGCTTCTTCTTCAGTGCACATGACCTTGACCCCACGACCCTGTCCCTGACCATCCAGTGGTGAAGAGCATTGATGAGGCTGTATTAATGTGCCATTTAAAAATTTTTTTTTGTTTGTTTGTTTTAAGGCTTCCAGAATTCAGTGTGGGGGGAGAGTGCAACCCACTTCCTGTAAAAATCTGTCCCTTCTCTAAACTCAGTCTCCTTTTTCTCCTCCCCAGCTCTTGTTTCCTCCCCTGGCTGCCAGCCAACATTTTATAATAGTGTCAGGTAGCAATTTCATTTTTAAAATGCTCTTATCAAGGATTTAAGGTGAAAGATAAGAACAGCGCAGTAAATCATCATAAAGGAGTGTAGTTCGAGGCATAGTATTTTACAAATCAAAACAGTTAACAAAATGAAAAGGCAAGGACAGGGAAACAAAGTGAGTTTAAGCATCGGCTGAAAGGGGGAGGGTAGAGGCCAAGTTAAATAGAAAGATCATCCTTCAGATTTCCGAGCTCCCTTTGGTAATGGTCTTGGCATATTTGCTAAGAATTGCATGCACAGTCCAATTTCCATTTTAAAACAGGATGTTTTTAGAAGGCACATATATCGTCAAACCATTACGCACACTTAACTGGGGGTTTTCATCGAAGTCATCTGACCTGCAAGCATGTGTTGCTAATATCACTGCTTTATTATTTATCAAATCAATTTCTTCATGGAATGACTAATAACACAACCACAGCTGCTCTCCTCTCCCCTCCCCAGCTGCTGCCACCCTGGCAGCCACAAGATTTGCTAGGCTACCTGCGGTGCCTTTCTCCCCCACTTTAGTCCTGTCCTTACAGAAAGAAGGAAAAGATGGGGGGTGAATTCAGGAGGTGCCAGTTCTCACCAACCGTGTTGTGGAAGCCACTTTACGTGACCCTGGAGGAGTTAACACCAGCACGAATGACCAGGCCAGGGCACTGGTCTGTATTTTATTGGGGGATTTTAATCCATTTCACAATCAAAGAATCACAAACATAAAAAAAAAAAAAGTCAGGAGCTGGCACCTACTTTCCTACTTCAATAGTTCACAATGTCTTTGATTCTAGTTTTTTTTTAAAAATTTTTTAAACAACCAAAGGTCACATGCAACTCAAATGTATCCACAACCTTCAACCTATACACAAACACACACCTGCATACAAAAACACCTAGAGGCATACATCCCACAAGGACCTCTCTCTCTCTCTCTCTCTCTCTCTCTCTCTCTCTCTCTCTCTCTCTCTCTCACACACACACACACACACACACACACACACAGCTGGGATGCAACCTCCAAAGTGGCTTTTAACTCCTAAAAATAAACTCCTTACAATGGCGTTTACTCTAACTCTTTACATATGCCTGCCAATCTCTCCGAGACCTACCTGCAAATTCACAATAAATACAAACATGCAATTAGATGATTTCCTATTTGCCAAGGAAATGATTCAATTGTCCATTAAAAGCTAGAGTTCTAAAAATAACATAAAGGGAAATTACTGGGTATTGTGGATACACATCTCTGTTGTAAAACAGATTTGCACGATGGGCAAAATACAAAGCCTCTTTTGTAAATTTCACTCATTTTATTTTATTTTTTTTAAAGGTAAGACAGAATGGGGGAGGGAGCAAATTAAACCATAATTTCCAGACTACGTTTTCTTATTGTCACTCAGAAAAATTGCCAGGTGTTTCTGCATAGTTTATACATAAATATACCAGCTGAATCAGGAAATCTCTTTCCAGGGCAAATGAATCAACTTAATTAAAAGAAGACTTCAGATGCCAAGACCAGGGATTTTGGAAGTGAGGAGGAAACTGAGAACTCCAGCTTGACGTGCATGCACCCCTTTCCACCTGGCTCTGAGAGGGAAGCACATAATCTTTCTAAACCCTGGCGCAGACTCCTGGCTTACGCACAGGCCCCACCATCTCCAGGGCTGCAGCGAGGCCTCATGGGCTCAAGGTAGAAGCACAGAACTGAATTTTAAAATCAAGCCAATAATTTCAGTCTCCCCCCCACCCCCAAATCAACTGTAAGAGGCAGCTACAATGAAACCAATGACATCTCTTCTTCTTTCTAAGCAAGTAATAACTCTACAACAATTGCTAGATCCTGTAGGCACCAAGATGGGTCCTAAGGAAGAGAGGTCTTGACCTCAGGGTCCACATGCAGGTGAGGGTCAAGGACCTGGTCCACAGAACACCAGGTCCACAGAACCTTCCAGCTATAAACCCCACCAAGGCAGGTGGGTTTTATACCTGGAAGGTTCTTGGTGATCATCTGACCCAGGCGGGGGTCCGGTCCCCAGCCCTGACTGCATATTAGCACCAGCCGGGGGATGGTAAAGACGATCAATGCCAGGGCTCCATCCCTGAGCTTCCCTTAATTGACCTGGGCTGGGACCCAGGCATCAGTGTGGTTTAAAAACTCCCCAGATGATGCTAACACGCAACCAGGGTCGAAAACCACCCATCTAGTCCAAACCTCGAACGTGAAAAGCATCATTCATCACGTGGAGGGTCTAAGGCTCGAATGTGGGACGAGCCAGACCTTCCTAACTAACCCCATGTCCATATGAGGACATAAAGCTAGCCACAGGAGTGAAGCGTAAGTGAGATCTAAATTCAAAGTGGAGGAATGGAATGGGAGAGATGAACTCTGGGTAAGATCCCCTCTCTGCTTTCTTGTGCCACAGCACTGAAACACATTCATGGTCTTCTACTAAGGGGTATTTCCAGTGCGCTCCCCGGGTCCACTGTGGTTCCTGCTCAGAAAGCACACGGCAGCTGGCTGGGAGGTGGGAGGGAGTCCAGAGCTGTCGAGACACACGGAACAGGGGCCACTGTGGCTTCTGTGTCTATTCTGGGCCCAGAATGGATGATGTCACCTCCAGCAGCAGTGGAAAAGCAGAGTCATGAATCATCCATGAACCGGTGGCCCAGCCCTCTGAGATAATAAATCGGATGTCAGCGCTGCCACGTCCGCCTCAGAACGGGTGCGGAGGTGCGGCCTTGCCCAGGCTGCGGGGACACGGGCACATCCAGGAGGAAGGAGGCCCTCTCCCTTTTTTTTTTTTCCCTGACAGCGAGATGGGTGGCAAGCGGAGGAAGAAATTCCAGATTTGTGGGGAGTGCTGAAAGGCCCACAACTTTGATCACTTTACAATCATGGCAGTTATTTTTATGCGCTGCCGGGTGTGCCAACCACACGCCAGGATTAACAGAAGCGCATCCCACGACTGCTGTAATTACTCACTACCGCTGCGCCCACCGGCTTCCTTACAACCGGAGACCCGTAGGTGCTGCCACCGTGACCCTCCACCGCTCTAATAGCTTAAAAACTCACTCCAGGATTGAATTTGGCAGATGTTCCTGCCTGAAAGGGTTTCTGGGACAACATAAAGACATCAAGA
Organism: Ictidomys tridecemlineatus; assembly: GCF_052094955.1. NCBI lineage: Eukaryota > Metazoa > Chordata > Mammalia > Rodentia > Sciuridae > Ictidomys > Ictidomys tridecemlineatus. The sequence continues at coordinate 31,657,006 of NC_135479.1, read as the reverse complement.
AGTCTGTTTGGCAGCTTTTTGAAGTTCAGTGTTATCTTGCTGGGTTTTCTGATTTTTTTTTTTTTTTGGTCGGTGAAAGCAAAGGCAGGTAGGTAGGGTTATACCAAGGTGGTGTTGCCATATGCATGAGCATTCCTGATTTCTTTTTTCTTTTTTAAAAATATGCATTATTTCCCTAAATAGCCGAGTTTGATTCAACTGGAAACGGTGCTCTTGGTGAGTGTGGTTCGTACCAACAGGGCCGGGGATTCTGACAACTCCTAACTCCTTGGCTTCTGAAGAAATGGCTGAGCTCTGGAATCCACTGGGCTCTACAAGGTCTTTTCTCTAACTCCTCCTGCACATAATTTTGCTAGGAGAGGACATGGATAGGAACACACAGAGGGAGAGAGCTGTGCTTGGCCTGCAAGCTGATGGCGAGCAAGGGGAGGTGATGGACAGAAAGCACTGCGTGGCCCTGTACTGTTCTCCTAGGACTGCTCTTAACTAAGCACCACAGGCTGTGGAGCTGACAGCAACAGAGATTCATTCTGCCTCAGTTCTGGAAGCTGGAAGTCTGAAGTCAAGATGTTGGCAGGCCATGTTCTAGGAGGGCCCTGCGGGGAAGCTTGTTCCGTGCCTTTCTCCTGGCTTCCGGTCCTGCCAGCACTCCTTGGCTTGCAGCTGCACCACCCCAGCCTCTGCCTGAGGTCACATGGCCTTCTCCTTGCAGGTCTCTCATCACATGTCCATTCAGTCACCCTGGATTCACCTACTCCAGTAAGACCTCATCTTGACTCGATTACATTTCTAAAGAGCCTATGTCCAGATAAGATCAAGTTCTGAGCTACGAGGCATGAGTGCTTCAACATATCTTTCTGAGGACACAGTTCAACCCATGGTGACCCCCCGCTGTGGAAAGCTCCATAGCATCTGCCTGCCAATGGCTTCTAGAGCGCTAACACTGTCTCCAGTCAGCAAGCCTGAGCCCACACCCACAAGTAATGACACTAACAGTACTCTTCTTAGCAGTGAAATAACAATAGTTACCAGTGGGATCATAATAAAGTTAACATTTACAGTCTCCCTAAGCAACAGATGCTTTGCATATATTAACTCACTTAAATGTTACACAAGTCCACGAGTTAGTAACGTTTAACAGATGAGAAAACCGAGGTTCAGAGAAGGTTAATAACGTGTCCACCGTCACTCGGGCCGATTAGTGGCAGCTCTGGAGGTTGAACCCAGAGTGTGACTCCAGTCTGAGCTCTCTTCCTCTGGACCAGGCCTGGACACTTCCTCTGCTTCCTCAACAGGGTGGTGCCTGGACTCTTGAGCCATAAACAACAGAGACACGGAGGAGGAGTAGGCATGGGTCGCCCTGTGTAAGGTTCCCACTTGTTTACTAACTTAAACTTAGGGTAAGAGAATGCTTAACCTTTTTCCAGTTAATTACAAAGCACTTTGAACTCCAGGATGCAGGGCCTCCCCATTCTGACCTCTCTCCCCTCTGTCTTGAATCAACTTGAGCAAACAGGCTGGTCTGCAGATGGCGCGTGTGCAGAGCCGGGTGCGGGTGGGGAGCAATCTGACTATTCTGATACTAGCACATTGTCTGGGAAGACCAGCAACTGCGAAGAAAATCCTCATCTGTCTATCAGATTCTGTGGATGGAAAGAAAAAGATGGAGGTGCTTCAGATGTAAAAGGCTCTCAGCACATAGCCATATCTTGTGGGTCTGGAGCCCTGGGGTTCCACAGGAGGCAGGATCCATACCCTGCTCTGCAACGTACGAGATTCTACACAATCTACGAATCCCCAGATTTGTAGATTATAACCAACTTTAAAAGCATGTATGCATATGTCAGGAACAAGGAAGAAATGACAGTAGTTAACTGTGTTAGGGTCCTGGCATCAGGTGAATTTTCTTTTGAAAAATCTCTCTCATGTTGACATATCACTACAATGACAATTCAAACTGGGATGAAATTTTAAAAGCTTATGTTAAAACATAAATGTTTAAACATGTAATAAAGGTACATGGTACAAAAATCAAAAGGCAAGTGAGAATACAATAAAAAGTATACACCTGCCTGGGTACTTTCTGGTCATTAATCCTTTGGAAGCAAATGCCATTTCCTATGTCTGTACGTTTGCATTGACTATGTGAGTACACATGTGCATAAAACACACATGAGTGTTTATTATGGCCAGAGAGACTGTGCTAAGCACTTTCTACTTATTAAATAATGTAAAAGCCTTGGGATAACCCAAGGTCATTTTCCTATTTTATTTATCTTTTATCGTGCTGAGAATTGAACTGGGCATGGAGCATGCTAGGCAAGAACTCTACCTCTGAGCTACACCTTCTGCCCCTCACCTTCCTAATTTATAGATGATGAATCACGAGTCACAGAGAGGTTAAATAACTTGCACAAGGTCACACAGCTATTAAGATGTAGAGCTTACATTTGAACAACTGTCCGGCTCCGGAGTGTGCATTCTTAACCACAAAGCCACTGTAATAGTTTGCTACCAGTTTTGTGGCTGGCCTTTGAGAAATACCATATGTATAAGCAAGTATGTGTGTTGTGTGCAAAGCGGAAGACACCCATAAAGAAGTTTTATTTTTAAAGACAAATGTCCCTCAAATTCAAACAGATTTTAGTTAGTTTTCCTAGAGAAATTTAAGCAACTGTCTTATTTGAAAGGGAAGGGGAAGACCAAGGCTACTGACATCACTCCACTTGCTGTGGACACTAGGCAAGGTGACCCACCTTCCAGGCAGGTGCACAAACTCCCCAAGGGAGCAGTGAGGGGCTCTAGGCCTTTCGGCCGCCTGCCTGGGGTCACCCACGGGGAAGCTGGGGTTCAAATCCAAGTACGACCAACCCTGAAGCTCTGGCTCTCTGCAGCATCCTGTGCTGATACAGAGGTACAGATGGGCTGGCGTCTGCCCTCTGACCTGTGCAGCTTAACACAGAAGCTCAGACCCAGAGCTCAGCTGTCATGAAGAGGAGTGTGTGGGGGTGGGGTGGGACGGGGATGGGACTCCTTTGGGAACCTCTAGTCCCAACAGGAGAGCAGCCACCCACGGCTTTGGGTGACCCCCGGCCCATTCCTCCACGGCCCCCAGCAGCGCTCAGGAGTGCTGAGGAAGGAATGCTTTTAATCAAGTCGCCAACCCAGGGGTTCCTTTCTCTCCAGACCCCCACGCTGGCTGCGCCCTCACCGAGCTCTCAGAACATGTGAGAGCTGGGGCCTCCGCCTCCATGGGAACGGGGCCCAACAAAAGACGCATTGTCCCTCTCCACAAAAAAAACCATTTCTGGGTCAGCGAAGTTTCTGACCCTCAGCCCACTCCCTTTCTGCTTCCGTGGGCCACAGCCAGGGGAAGGCAGGAAGGCCCATTAGCTCACCGCCCTTTTGGTGCCAGGGCTTTTATTCCAAAGGAAAGAAGTTTAAGATTTATACTTTGGCTAAAGAAAAACGCAGCTCCCCCAGGATACTAATTCCCCTTGGCTCTGCAGCTCCCGCTGGCCCTGGGCACCCTGTCCCCAGCCCCGTTGCTAAGGAGTGGAGGGCTTTGTATCACTCCCTGTCTGCAAAGAAAAGCAGGTGAACAGAAACCGAGCTACTGTGTTGATTAATATCTCCAGAGACAGCGCCGGAATGGGCGCTTCCGGAATTGAGTTAGCTCAGGGGGAAAAAAAAAAAAAATTAAAGCCCCGTCCTCGGTTTCCTGTCAGAAATAAAATTAAGGTCTCGGATCGATGTTGCCAGGGCTGGGGCATCTACAGGAATTTCTAATGGCCTCCTTTACATGTTTTCAAATTCTCATTCCCCTTCAACCCTGCCCTTTTAATTGGTTATTTGCAAGGTCATGTTTGCACCAATTTCTCGGGAAGGCTAATGGTGTTTATTTAACGGGAAAATAAAATGTGCAGACAGCTCTGGGGCTGGGGCTGGTCTCTGATCCTCGGCTCAGGATAGAGGCTGCGGCTCTTCAGCCTGTCCCACCTCCCCCTCAGAGCTACACGGGGGTGGGGCCTTGGGGGAGCCCTGTGAGGGAGTCACAAGGCCCCTGTGCCCTGCATGGTGGGGGACACAGCACGCTCAGCCCTTCATACAGCCTCAGTGTTCAAATGCACCCCACTGGAGGCACAGAACCTGGGGTCCTGAGAATCTAGCAGAAAGGAAGCAACTGTCCCTTTTTTTTTTGCCTCTGTTGGACTCAAGGACTCTCCTTCATTCCAACTGAACTGCACACAGCTTCCACTAGACTCTCTTCAAGTACTCAAAGGCATCCACATCCCTACGCCCCTGTTGTCTAAGCTGGAGCACAGGGGTGCGGTCTTATGGCCTTTCTGCCCCATCCTGAGCATCCTCCCCTAGATCCCTGGGTTTGGCAATGCGTTTCCTAAGCAGCTGCCCCACACTGGGAGAGGCCCACTCTGAGAACAGGATTTTCACCTAACCCCATCCAGACTCTATACTTGCCTAATAGCCTAATTGACATTTTTTTTGGGGGGTGGGGGGCGCTACATCACACTACAGACTAGATTGAGAGCTCTGTGAGGCCAAGACCCTCAGTTGTGGGTGGTCTACAACAGACTGGCTGCTTTCTTGTTAACTGGATTCCAATTTGGGTGCAGCATTTGGAACAATACCAATAGCGATGACTATTGGTTTACAGGTTTTCAATAAACCCATGAACACACCTGAGACCCGGGACAGGATTTGATGGGTACTTAGCACTATCTGCCACCAACACCAAGGATGCAAGCAGATTCAAGAGGTGAGAAATTACCACTGGCACAATTTTAGTAGGGCACACCGGCAGGATATCTAGCTTAGATCCCCAGGGTGGGCACTGTGAGCACTGGAATTTTGCAGAGCAACCTCTTATCACGTCAGCTCAGGTGTCGCTCCCAGCTGAGATGCTACATAACCTCATTAGGCTTTGCACCCCACTGACCCTTCTCTTAGACTCAACTTAGGTTAGACACCCTTCCTTCCTCCAGCCCACAAAGTCACATTTGCAGCTTGTAAACCTCAGACAGCTTCCCCAGGTAAATGAAACCAGAAAACCAGAATTTCATCAGGAAAACCACACTTACATTGTCTTTGACATTCTACACTTATGAATGAAGAAATGCTTTAAGAAATTTTTAAATTTACGCCTTCGCGTAACTTTTCTTACATGCCTCCCCCCCTACTTTGTTTTTTTGAGAAATAGGTACCAAAAAAACAAATAATTACCGTGCGATTCCTAATCATCTTTATATAGTATACATGAAAGAGTCAATCGGGACTTCAGAGGTCAATTTCAAAAGTGAGTGTCTGGCAGGTATTCAAGACATTAAGGGCTGTTTTTTCTCCTTAGAAAAGCATTATCTTCTATCACAGCTTCAGTTACATCTTACTGGCACCATTTTAATAAATAAACTGATTACGCAAATTATGGAGACCTTAAACTTGGCCAACGGCTTTCGGGACGGAAACTCTGAGCAAGCTTCAAGGAAGAAGCCAGGCTTTGGGTCCAATGCCCTTGAGGTGAGTCTGTGGAGTGTCCCTTCCTCTGGCTGGATTTGCCACTCCTGCACCACCCCAGCTCCAGATAAGGCTTAACCACCCTGGGAAAGGACCCTCTCTGTCCAAGGGCTTGCTGTGGTGGCTTAGGGGAGGGGCCCTTTGGGAGGCTGGGGGCCTGCTATTCCTCTCCAAAGCCATTAGCACTGCACTTAATAAGTGACTGCTAACTGTCGGGAGAAGTCATCCATCACACTGATCTTTATTTTTTCTCAGTGTATCCTGTCCCTTTGCCACCGGCAATGTTCCACAGCCAACAGGTCCACTGGGTAATGGCAGCTACAGGGATGTCCGTGGCCAGAAACCACTCAGACTATGTGATGAGCTTCAGAGACTTACTGCTCATTTCCTGTTGGGCCTCAATCATCCCAGCACAGTGGGATTCAGGAGCCCAGGGCCTGGGGTCAGAGGGAGGGATGGGCTGAGGTACCCCTGAGTGACCCTTACGCTGAAGGACTCCCTTCCCCAACAGGAAGTAAGAGTAGGATGTTATTTCAGCAACCAACACATCCACATTCCACTTCTCAGGCAGGGCCTAGGTTATAGGGATCATGCAGAGAACAGGGATACCCTGCCACCCCACCCCCGCACCCAGTGGCTCTCCATTCCCAGCTCCTGCCAGCAAAACACCAAATCAGAAGGACAGCACCTTGCTTCCTCTCTCCCTGCCCCTCCCCACTCAGCCCCACCCACCCCAGGATCAATACCTACTGCTGACTTCAAGATCTTATCTGAGTTTTGCAAGGATAAAGTGATAAACTCCCTGCACAGCACCCGCTATGCTTAAATCCTTTGATGATCCGCCCAGTATTTTTCAGACCACCTCTAACAACTTTTAGAGAGCAAATGAAATGACTCAGGTAGCCACTATTCCCTCTCTCCCCCTTGGGCACAAACTGTCTCAAGGGATGAAGTGATGGGCAGGGCCAAGGAGGGTCCCAGCTTCTACCAGTAGCTCAGCAACTTGTGTGGCTCCAGGAGCCTGCTAAATGTCATCGCCAGACGGTATGTGTCTTAACTTCTCCATCTGGAAATGGATAGCTCCGTGGTCCAGCAGGAAGCCCTGGGGTGCAGAGGAAATGCTCCAGCTCCTGATGTCACCAACTCCACTGCTTTTTCACAAGGGCCTCACATAGCGCCAGGCCTGCAGAGTGGCCAAGAGCCTGGGCAGCGGGTCAGACAGGCCGGTGAAGTCCCAGCTCTGCATCCACCTGCCTGCGACTCTGGGTGACTTGGTTCACCTGTGGCCACTTGCCCTACAATTCAGCCCCGTGTGCAGGTATGCACTGGCTCAGTACTTGTGTGGTGAGTGCACGGAGAGCACTGGCTACATCCACCAAGATGGCTGACTTGGCCTGCTTAGATAGCCACAGAAGCCACAATGGCAGAAACCATGGCGGGTGTGGTGACAGAAGGCCCGGAGAGTCTTCTAGAACGAGGGAAATCTTCCCCAGCTGCTGGAAGTGTGGCTAGGGGACAGTCCCAGCTATAGGTCCCCTACAATAGTTCCCCAGCACAACCAAACCAGGTCACAGCAGCTTTACTGGTAGCTGTATCCAGTGACTGATCAGGCGCATATAAAGGATTCTCTCACCTCAGGGGGGACAGGGGACCACCCCATTTGGGGACCACAGGGTGACTTCTCCCTCCCTCACTCCCAATCAAAAGCATGTTCTAATAAATCTCCTATACCCCATGTCCCCTCTCAAAGGCACCTTTCTGGGGGACCCCATTTGCAACAACTGCTCACACCACCCCACCTTATAAATTTTTTAAAAAAGTTTTAAAAAAATCTTCAGTGGCTCAAAAGCTAAAGTCCAGACAAGTACTTGGGGTCTTGGGGTTCCTCAGTCCTAGCTCCTGTGTTTTCTCAAGAACCCCAGATGTTGGTTAGGAAGAGTGCCTCACACAGCGAGGGGAGTGCCAGCCGTGCTCCTCGGGATGGGACGACCCCACACTTGTACCGCTCCACAGTGTGAGGGCTGGGGATGCAGCTCAGTGGTACAGCATTAGCCCAGCATGCACAAGGCCCTGGGGTTCAATCCCCAGGAGAAGGAGGAGGAAGGGGAGGGGGAGGGGGGGGAGGAGGAGGAGTAGAAGTAGTTCCTTCTTGATGAGATGACAGCAGGTTGAACACTGAGCAGGTGGAGGTGAGGCTGCAGCATCATGGCTATAGGACTATCTCATTCTCCTGTGCTCATCACCTGATTCCAAGTGCACACTCCCTCAGGCCTCAGGTGTGGGGCCTGTGCTCCATACACATGCCTTGTGCTTCTGCAGTGATGTGCTCTTTTCTCGCTGCTCCCCTTACTGCTATGAAATTCAGGGCTACCCCAGCTTTAGCATCCAGGCCAACAGAAGCTCCTCCTGGGCTGTTCTGAGGGGATGGAAAATGTATTCAAGAGCAAAATTTCCACCTGCACAGAAAGGACCCCGGGGAGAAGGAAGGCGGGTGCTAGGCCTTTCTTCTAGAAACTTCCCAGCACACCTTCCCCCTGCCTGCTCTTCCCTTACCCACCAGCACACCTTCCCCCTGCCTGCTCTTCCCTCACCCACCAGCACCACACAGGGGCTCACAGGCTGCATCCACTCAGGCCGGCTTTATGGTGTGCAGTTTTAAGCAACTGCACATGGCCTGCTCAGAAGGTTCTGCCCTGGTTTAATCTTCTGTGGTCACCTCGAAATTCTTAAATCATTTTTTTTTAAAAAGAGGCCCCACCTTTCCTCTTGGTCTGGGCCCCATAAATCATAGTGCTGGTCCTACATCTACCACAGGGGGCTTAACTGCTCACAAAGGCTCTGCCTGCTCACACGGGCTCTGCCCAATCTTCCCCCAATGCCCACTGGAGTCTGGACTCCAGAGGGTCAGTGAGGACATCCTGAAGCCACTCTGAGCCCTAGCACTGAGAGTTCTCCACCTCCTAACAGGCAATATCTGCCCCACCAGTCATGATGGACTGTCACCCCACCGCTACACCCAGTGCCTTCCTGTCTTTCTCCCCTCTGGAAACAGAGAGGCGGTTTCACCTCCTGCACGAGGCTCTGGTTAGCGGTAAGGAATTTTTTTCTGGCATCTTCTAGGGCTTTGTCCAGAAGTCCCATATCCTGAGTGAATCTCTGCCACTTCCTACCTGTGGGACCTCAACAAGTCACTGGCCTTCTCAGGATCCTTAGATGACAAACTTCTGTCCCTGTGTCACTGTGAGAATTGAGGAGATGATGATACGGTGGAAAGGGCTGGGTGCAGAGCAGATCAAAACCAATTTCTCCCACTGACCTTCAAAAAACAAAGTCATGGGGCTGGGTGGGTGGCTCAGGGGTAGAACATGTGCTTAGCAGGCTTGAGGTCCTGGGGGAAATCAGCACAGGGGAGAGGGGGGCATAAAGAAGAAAGAACAAGAAGATCCCTAGGGGTCGCCCAGGAGCCTTCCGGGTCTGTGAACCCTAATGCTGAACACTGGGTGCCACGTTCAGCAAGGCAATGCTCGCCTTGAAAAGAAATGGATGAAAATGCTCTTCTTAACAACCCTGGCCCATTGATTTGGACATTCCAGAGGGAAAGCAGAATTTGGAATTAGCAGCCGTGGGTTTGAGCCCCTGCTAGACGGGGTACATCAGCCACCGACCCTCCCAGCCTTGATGACCTCAGCCCCCAAAATGGAGGTGACAACAATGATAATAACAAGAGCTAACATTCACGCTCATTCCAGTCTGTGTCTGGCATTGCACTCTCCCAAGAATCCTATGTCACAGATGAGTAAACTGAGGCACCAAAGTGAAGCGATTTTTCCCTAAAGTTACAACCAGCCTCCTGCAGCTCTGCAAAGGCCCAAATGGATGATGCACATAGCACCGGAGCTTTGGAATCCATAATGGTGGACGGACACACTGCAGGTGACGTCCAAGGGTAATTACAAACTGCCCATCACCACTCTCCTCTCTCTCTCTCTAGAGCAATGCACCAAACAAAGACTTACCACTCTCCCCCTCCCCCACTGTGGGTCCCTTCCCTCCACAAACACTTTTTGCAACTATGTCCTTCTGGCTGTGTACGTGAGAAGCTGGGTTACCAGGCACAATGGGAACGTGCCCAGCCTTCTCCCACCCCCCCCCCCCCGCCAGCAGCCACTCCCCCTTCACTCCTTCCCCCCCTTTTGCTCAGCTACCTTCTCCAAACAGGAAAGACATACAGTTAGCACCGGGTAGCTGCTTCTAATCACAGGTGACAGCAGGAATGTAAACAACGCAAGAAACATCGGAATGCAATCCAAGTGGCAAGAAAACACGGCTCACCCACAGATCCCTCCCTTGAGAACACCCTGCACCCTTCCCTGCCTCCCCCTTCAGAAGCTCTGCTCATTAACACCCTCTTAATAGGTACCCCAGAAACCTGGGGCTTCCAGAGAACAGGAGAATGAGACGCTAAATCCTAACCTCCTTTGACTACTCTCTCTGGGGAGGATTTTCTAGATTCCTCCAATGTTTCTGTTCAAAGCAATAATTTCAATGTGTTCTTCTGGGAGATGGTGGTTGGAGAAGCCGTGGGCAATCTGTCCAATGCTAAGGGTCCTTTCCCAAGAGAAGTGCATATCATTTCAAAGGTTCTTGAACTACAGGTTGAGACCCATTTTCTGTAATAGGGATGAGACAAGAGGAGCACAGGAAAGAACATACACAAGTACAGACTTCCTGTAAGCGTTCCGAGGTGCCGCAGAGTATTTTCCACATCTGCAATCGCTATTCATGGCAAACAAACCCAAGACAAGGCTTCTCAGTCTATCTGAGAAGATGGACAGTCTGCTTCTAAACCATCTCCTTTCAATGCAAGTTGAGAACTCAATTGAGTAATTGCTATGAATAATTTCCACTAAGATCACTTACTGCTGAGGTTAGCAAGGGATTTAAGAAAGCCAGGATCAGAAAGGTGTATATAAACACGGGTGTTGGCCTAGCTCTGTGATTTAACCGAGGTTCCCATGCCAAGAGAGAAGGGGGCTTTGACTGTCCACTATCTGCTTTCCTTGTGCTTTGATAGCCCTCCATGAATGCAGATCCTCAAAGATGGTCCCCTCTACCTGCTTCATTCTGAACTCTTCCCTGTATCGTTTGTCAGTGACTCTGGAGGTGAGAGGAGGCAAAGACTAGAAGAAGGTGGAGGGAAACACTTTGTATGCTGGGGTCATCTTACCTCTGTGCCTGTTGGTGGTTTTATCAAACATCAGCATCGCATCCTCCACCTGCAAAACACAGAAAAGAGGCTGCTTTAGGAATTTTCAAAAAGTATACATTATATATATACTTATACTGGGTGTTGGTGGAAGAGGCGGTTTCCATTACAGAAATAATAGTTGCTCATTAAAGAATATTTGAACATACCAAGAAATAATAAGAAAAAAATACTGCTGATTTTAATACTGAGCACAGTTACAGCTAACATCTGGTGTATTACCTTTTAGTGTTTGCTTTAAAACATATATATGGTTTAATATAGTCTAAATTATATTGTATGTGGAATTTCTTTCCTAGTTTTAGCGTGTGTGTGTGTGTGTGTGTGTGTGTGTGTGTGTGTGTGTGTGTTTTCTTACCAGTAACATTAGAAAATCACAAATAATTCCCAGGTTGCTACATCATAAATACTATCTTGATTACTGTATAGCATTTCATGAAGCAAGAAGCCATGGCTTACTTAATTATTTCCCTTCTGACAGATATTTAAATTGTTTCCCATTATAAACAATGGAACTCAAACATCTGGATTGTTATCGGATAAACTATATCCTCCTCCAAATTCACATGTTTAAGTCCTAACCCTCAGTACTATATATAAGACTATATTTGGAGATTAGATCTTTAAAGAAATAATTAAGTTAAAATGAGGTCATTAGAGTGGGCCCTGAGCCAATATGACTGGTGTTCTCACAAGAAGGGATTAGGACACAGGCACATATCAGAAGAAAGGTCAAGTGAAGAGACAGGGCGAAGAAGGTCATCTAAGGAGACAGGCCCTAGAAGAGACCAACACTGCCACACCTTGATGTTGGACTTTTCACTTTCAGATTTGTGAGAAAACAAATTTCTGTGTTTTGTTACAGCAGCTTTAGCAAACTCATACATTGGTGCTGGGACCTTTCAGAAAACATCAAGGAAAATACCAAAGTCATCCTCTGACTCCCTCCCCACACATTTTGTAACTGTTTGGGATATTTCTAGTAGGAAGATTTCAGGATCCACACTCAACTCCCATGAACATCTCAAGAGACTCCTCTTTAAAGAACCAGATCTGGCAATGAAATCCATTCTTTTTGTTTATGCCCAGCCCTTTGTTTCACAAGACACATCTGGAGCACAGTTCTCTGACCTAATCAACCAGCTACTCACTATGGGAGCACCTGGTCAGGCCAGTTGAGCACTTTTGTGCCCAAGGCTGCTGCAGCAGAAACATACCCCGACCTGAGGGATTGTGGGTGGACAGAACTATTGCCCAAGGGCTCTGTCCCTGGAGCAGTTTCGGCCAGGGATGTGGATGAAAAGGACTGAGCACCCTTGATTTGTGCTCAAAGGCTCACAAATGAGCCTGGGAGCCTGAGCTAAGCAGCTGGGAAAAGGAATCACAGGCTCTTCATTCCTCACTCCTGCCAGAGAGGACACTGGGCAAAGCAATAAAATGAGGCTTAAAATTTTTCTATGTCATCAGATAAAAAAGAGGGAAGAGCAAAGTCCAGGTAAGAATGAGAGAGCAGGTAGGCAAGCCAGTCACCAACCCTGAAGGGACTGGCCAGGTTAAGAATCCCTTCTGGAGGCAGGGCCCCCTTCTGTCCCTAAGCAACCAGGCCTGAACAAATGGGCTCCTGGGGCCTTCCCCTCCTGGTCCCCACCCCTGAAGACAGTTGCTGGGAGGAGAATGGCCTTGCCCTCCTGGTGACTCCTCCAGCGGGGAACTGCCCTCTCTCGGACACCAGCTGATAGGAGTAGATGATGTCAGCCTGGGGATCAATGAAACAGGGGTTCCTTCCCAGGTCCCTCCCGGGAGCCCATCCCAAGCCGACCTGAGGAGTCCTCCGGTCCCTGCTGAGGTCACAACACACAACAGCCACCCTGCCTATGAGGCCCTGCTCCAGCAAAAGCACCAGATCAATTGGTGTGTCTGTGCTCAGAGGAGTCATCACACTTGAGCATATGGCAGCTCACACTCAGACCCTGGGATGGGAAGAGAATTCCAACACCTGGGGTACAGGTGGGGGGCAGAGGGCCTGCTGAGGACCGGGCAGGTAAATGGGACATCTGTTTCGCACCCATCTCCACAGTTTTCTGAGATGCTTGCCAGATCCTTATTTTGAGCTGAAAATGCCTAACGGGAAGGAAAACAGCCCCCCTTCTGTGTTGGCCATGTTTTGGTACAGCAACTGAGATCCCCTTAGGAAATAAATATTTTGAATGAAAAAAAAATGTATTTTCAAAACCCCCTTTCAACAGGGCGTCATTGGCTCCCTCCTCTTCTTGCTAAGTTTGGATATTTTCTTACTCAGCTTCCCAACGCTCCCTCCACCCTGGTGAGAGTGGAGGAGGATCGGGGGCTGTTTTAGGGGCAACCATTGTCGAAAAGAATAGGGCTCCCCCCCTCTGCAGTCCAGCTGTACAATGGGGCTTGAAAAGACCCCCTCAACAGATAGTGTCAGGGTGAAAGAAAAATTCTATTAACACTTTACAAAATACAACATCTAAGAAAGTGGCTAGAGAGGAAAGAGAAAGGGGAAAAAAATCAATATGGATAAGTCCCAGTGCTTGGGCGGGGGAGAAAACTTTTCAGCGGTTGCAAAACACTTATTAATTCAGAGAAGCCATCAATGCGATGGAAATCTGGCAGAACAGCAAGAGCTGAAACTAGAATTTGAATATACAAAGACTGAATAGAATGAAAAACACGGCCTCACATATGGGACTGTTTCTCACGGTTCTATGTGAATCAAACAGAAGCAGCTTGTGTGAGTCTCCATCAAGGGGAAGTAAGGGGCATGGCTGAGGTAACTGGTATCAACCCTGCAGCCAGCAAGCGGGTAACCACCTCAGTCTGGCTCTGTCTCGTGCACATGCGCGCGCGCACACACACACGTGAACCCCAGGTAGATGAGGTGGCTGTGCAGAGTCAACACCAAGTCACAGGCCAGGCCTCATTTAGAGACTGGAATTTCACCAAAGGGCTGAGGGCTGCAAACAGGAGTTTTTCTGACGTGAGTAGAAGATGCCATTAACCTTGTTCAATACTCCTCAAGGGATACCAGCCTCATCCTTAGGACTGACGCTGCCATTACTATGTCATGTGCTTTATAGATTTCTTCGTACCAGATGTGGAAACCTGCAGGTCTAGTGGTCTTGTGAGTCCCCTGAGGGAGAGAGGACAGAAGGTGTCTGAACCTCAGTTTGCTTTGTCTCAAGCCCTGGCATAGGCCTAGCATGTTTGGGAAGGAGCTTACTCCAACCTTAAGATGCACCTGGTAATAACCAAAGGCAGGTTTATCAAGAGCCCTGTATGGTGTACCTCAGTGGTGTACCCTCATGAATGAAAATACAAGGTGCAGTGGATAGGAATGGGACACTCCCAACCCCTGCTGGGCTTTGTCCTGACAAAAGGTTCTGTATGTATATTTCTGGCTATGGCGAGGTCCAGACTATGCTGTGCTAGGGTCTCCAGGGCCAGAGGGACAGAGGTTGGGACAGAGGTTGTCCAATTTCATCCACATCAGAGTCACCCCAGGCTTTGCAAAGCTGCCTCTTGGGCACCCCCTAGGAGTGTCTATTTCAGTGGTATCTACATTTCTGACAAGTTCCCAGGTACTGCCGCTGCAGCTGCTGGTCCATGGACCCCTCTTTCCAGTGCACACCTCTGAGGGGTGGGAAACAAGACACTGGTCAGAGGTTGCTTCTTGTAACATATACCGACGTTCAACACATGGACAAAACCTCTCGTTCAGAGGGTCCACTGCAGGGTGGCCGGCAGTAGCTCCCTCTCTGTTATTCCCCTTTTCTGGACTTTTACACTGTAACATTCTGAAAGTGGGGGAAAGACAATAAGAAGAGGAATTTCTTAGTGGCAATCAAGCTACCCCTGCACCCAAAGTAGGAAAAATTCAGATTCAGCTTGGATGTTATATAAACTTTCCTTCTAGCTGATAAACTCCTGCTAATGTGTACCTCATGCAGCCAACCCAATCTTGATTAGAAATTCTAGCTAATGGCAACTTTATTTACTTTTATGCAACCTATACTCATTAGGCATTCACTACTTGCAAAGCTTCAGCCTAAATACAAATAAGAGGCAAATTACATAGTCCTATGGTAGACAAGCATCAAAGGCCCCCACAGCCTGTAGGCGATAATTTTGCTACTCCCTTCCCCAAAGAGGAGGAATCTATGTCCCCATCTCTTGAAATCTGGACTTGACTTGTGGTGGCCAATGAGGTGGAGAGAATGGTATGCCTGTTGGGGGCCTGGCCTTGAGGAAATCTGCACATTTCTGCTTTTTTCCTCTTGCACCTTTGTCATTATCATGAGAAAGGCATAACCAGGCTGGCTTCCTGGAGGGTGAGAGGCGCACAGGGCAGGGTCAAGTCCCCCAGTTGTTCCAGCTGAGGCCAGTCTAAGTCAGCTGATAGCCAATCATCCTGACACATGCAAGTGAGGCTCGCCAAGATCAGCAGAACTGCTCCCAGTGTCCTTCTAACACATGACATGAAGTTATTGTCTGCCACCAAGGTTCTACAGTTTGTTACATGGCATTCTTGTGGCAATAGGTAAATTATATGTGTGGTCCCTGTTTGGATTTGTTATTTGTGTGTGTGTTGTTGTTTTGTTTGTTTGCTTTTAGTAAATACTGGGAATTAAACCCAAGGATGCTCTACCACTGAATTATTTCTCCAGTCCTTTTTATTTTAAGACAGCATCTTGCTAAGTGGCCTAAGTTGGCCTTGGACTTGTGATCCTCCTGCCTCAGTTTCCTGAATAGCTAGGATTACAGGCATGACCACCGTGCCCAGCTACACGGTCAGTCCCTGTTCTTTAAACAAAAACAAAATATCTCTTCCATTCCGTAGATAAACAGACTGTCTGGAAAAATACTAGAGAATAAACCAAGCAACGAAAGAGGCAGAAAGAGAAGAAGTGCTCAATGTGAACCAGATAATAAATAATCAGTATTCCAAATGGAACACATTCCAAATGGAACCTTCCAAATGGGACCCAGGTATTAGGGTGTGGAGTGGACTCTTCTAAATCTTACTCTGGCAGCAAGGATGGAGACCCAGATCCTGGAAACACCAAGGGAAACTGGGCAACATGCTCCTCCCTAAATAAGCACCATGAAAAATCGGCAATAATTACCAGTCAAGTCCATGGGTGATGCCTCTCTAATCGTAATTCATTTTACAAATAAGCAAACCCTCTTTTGAATGAGTTGAAAGATTTATTGTGAGCCAGACATTCTTGATGGGGGATTCCAGAAGTAGCCAGATGGTGTTGACCATGTCCACCAGAGGTTAAACTTCAGCCAGTCCAGCTCATGAACTGGCTGAGGAGGAAACTTTTAAAGTCACGATGCAAAGACACTCCTAGGAAGGGAGGTCCAACATGGTATTTGTCCAGTTCGTTGGCCACAGGCTGTGACCTGAGAGTATGGTCCCTCAGAACACGGCTTCTTCTGTTCAGGTTTGTGCAGTTTGGGCTCCACAAGTACAGAGCAGGTGTGATGTGAAGACACAGAAAACCTGTCCCCAGGAGATGGGCTAAAAAGGAGAGCTGCTGATAATGGCTGAGCAGGTTCCGGGGCAGGCAGCGCTGCTCGAAGGTGCCATTCCCAGCTCCACCTGCATCAAACAGAGGACAAAAAGCCCTTCCCTTCTTTGTCTTTAGGTCCCATCTGTGAAAGCAGGGAATTGTACTAGATGGTTCCTAAGATCCACAAGTAAGGACTCTGCCAAGAATGCAAAATTGGGCTGCAGAGGTTGGTGGAATAACATCTGGGAGCATCAAATTCCCCACTGGTCCTCTGCAAACTCTGTTCTGTGAGGCTGTTCCAGAGCTTTGCTGTGGTCAACACACACCCTAAGAAATTTCCTACTCCTCCCGGGATCCACACACCCACCCACACACCACACATATCAAGAACAAAGCAGGAAATGGCACTTCAAATGATTCTTAAATCATCTGGCCAAAAACAAGGAGGGAGGGGAATGAGAAGAGGAGAAACCCAGCTCTTCCAACTCCCCCAGAACAAATGTCCTTGAATTTCTCTTCCTGCTCCCACTCAAACGCTTCAAGTGTTAGTTTAAATAAACACCCTCAAACGCAGGACCATGATATTATGGTGCGTAGGGTTTACAGGCCTTATTATGCTCCATAAACTCGACACACTAAAGCTGCAGAGCAGAGGTCTGTTTGATGTGGTGGGACTGCCTGGGACACAGGTGCTGGACCCTGTGTGGTGACAATGGCTGTGGGTTCCTGGTTCTTTCAGAACATGGAAAGGCCCTGCTCACCATGTCTCCCTGGCCATCCTGGACACAGGGAAAATCAGTCCTGTCCAGAAAGCTCAATCATAGTGTCTAATGTATAAAAAAATGACTTTTCAGTATGGCCCTGCCTCATAAAAAGAGGGGTTCATCGTTGTCTAAAAGGGAGAATGGGGAGAAGAAATAGCCTGGAAAATCCCGTTGGTTCATGCTGAAACCCGTGCCTTTCAACCTTTCGGGAGCCCCAGAATCACCTGAAGAGCTTCTGCATCGTCTGCTGAATCAGCAGTTTTCAAGTTCCCCGTGGTCCAGGGCGGTGCCCAGGTGGAGAACTGCTGTTCTAGATGGCCAAGGACAGCTGGGCTGAGCCTTAATCACAGCTTCAGGCCCCAAATAAACAAATAGGTACTTATGGGCTGTCTAGAGGAGGGATATCCACTCCCTGCTGGAAGCCAGGATCAGGCAGGCTCCATTCAGCATACTGCTGTCTTAGGGCTCTCCTGACAAGAGTTCTGTCCTGCACGTAGGTCAGAGGGACCAACAAAGAAACAGGACTTTTAAGAAAACCTAATGGAAACATTTCTATCAGTCCTCACTACCGCCAATATTTCCACGGAGATCACCACAGCTTTGGTCTTCAACAGCCCCACGAGGCAGGGATCATCATCAATTCACTGAACCTCAGTTTCCCCACGGGTGGTCCCAGAGCTGGCAGAGGCTGGGCCCGGAACTCCGACGCTCACCTTCTGAATCGGAGACTCTCCCTGCAGCACCTGCTTTCCCGCCCCAGCCCTGGACCCTGTCTCCTCCTGGTGGCAGGCTGGTAAGCTTTTCTAGTATCTTCTTGGTGCATTCGCTCCTGGGAGATTCCAGCAACGGAGGTGCCCTCAGAGCCTGTCCTGAACACTGCTGCCAAGCGGTACCCCCCTCATTCCAGAAATAAAAAAAATTTAAAAAAAAACTGTCCCTTCCCTAAAGTCAGAAAGAGTCAACTTGCTCTCTTCTAAATTATTTTTTTAATTGTGGTTTTATATATATATATATATATGGCATAAAATTTACCATTTTAACCTTCTTTGGTCTTCAGGTCAGTGGCATCAAGTATACTGCCTACACTCTTCACAGAAGCCTTCTAGGTCTTACTATAGCCAGAGTATTCCACTCCCCACGAGCAGGATGCTGCTATATCAGCCCTATTCTTCCCTTTTATTTATCTCTTTTTTATTCCCGAGGGCCATTCCATTTTCCCATTTAACTTAAATAAAACCCAATGCCAGTGTTTATCAGATTGCAGTTAACAAAGGGACACAGCTGCCCACAGGGACCATCGGGCAAGGAGTCTCCAGAAAACTCTACCCTGGAGATTTAGGCGGTTACCTACCTGAGGCAACAGCTCCTGTTTGGGGATTCGGACTGCACCCTTACTTATCAGACTCGAGGTTATGACGCGTCTACCCACCCCCAAAATAACGATTATTGTAATAGCTACCATTTTACCGCAGCTTAATAGGCGATTTGCAAGGCTCGCTTAATTCTTCCAGTAGCTCTGAGGTAGATATTATCATACCCATTTTATAGGTGAGGAAATTGTGGCTCTTTGAGATTAAGTGACTTCCCTGGGATCACATGCCTAGTAAATGCTGGAGCCAGCTTATAAAACTGGACTCATCCCTTCATTTCCTACTAGGCCCCCTTTATTGTGTTCTAGTTTTTAAATCCCTGGGGCTTAGTGTAGTGCCACGGTGCTGGATGAACCAACAAACGCTGCCTTAAAACTCGACAAGAAAGTTAAGAGACGTGATTAGGTAACCTTAAGAGACCAGTGTGTTCTGCCCTGGCAGGCTCAGAGGAGGCGGGCTGCCTGGAGAGGTAAAGGAGGAGGAGAATTCAGGGGTCTCTTTTGTTTAGATGGGCAGATTTTGAAAGATAGAGATCACAGGGCAATCTGACAGCAGAGCTGGAACTGGTAGGGGGCCTCTGGGCCTCAGTCCAGGGCTCAGCCCCTGAGAATTGACATTGTGCAGTGAGACCAGGAGTGCAGAGTGTCTCCCACCCTAGAGTGGGGAGGAGGGCCTATGTGGTAACAGTGAGTGCCTAGTACTTGGAATGTGCTCATCAGAACAGATGCTGGCCCAATTCACTGCCCCACCAGGCAATCCCCTTGCTGAGCAGGGCATACACACGTGCACATGCGCACACACAGACACACACACACAGACACGCACACACACACTCTCTCTCTTTCTCCATTAGTTAAGCTGGGAGCAATACCCAATGCTGTATGTTTTCCTACTGCAAATGGGTCACACCAAGGGACAGCCACTAACAGGATTAGCATGACTTTGGGGGAGCAGTCCCAGGAGGCATGAGTAAGAGTCTGCTCATGCGATATACAGTTGGGGCAGAGGCTCCCTGTTAGCTTTGTGGACAAAGCCTGGGGTCCCAGCACCAGCTAGTGGGATGGCAGGAGGCTCTGCCTGGGGTTATCTGAGCTGAGGCTTGGAAAGGAGGAGGCAAAGGAAGGGAGGTGGTGGAGAGGGACACAGAGAGTCTGGGCACGAGCTGTTTGAGGAGAGGCAGTTGGATCCGGCAGGCTGACAGCTGTCACACGGAAATGGCATCTGGCCTAACGGCCTCTTGTGTGTGAGGCTCCTTCGAGTGGCGGCTGCTGTGCTCTGGAAATCCAGGGCCTGTTTGCAGCACTGGTTTGGAGTGCGTGCGTGCGTGCATGCAAGTGTGCTCTGGGGGTGGGGAGTGGCAGGCAGGCTGCCTAATGCTCCTCTCTCCCCCTCTCCAACCTCTCCCCATCAGGCCTCACCTACCGTGAAAAAGGCCCAAACCTGCCAGCTCCAGAGGAGAGAGGCAAATCATTAGGAGAGCACTGATGTGCCGTAACACTCTCTTGCATTCCCATTAAACAAATACTAAACTGCTAATTGCCAAAATGGATCTCCACGACTCTGACCAAACAGGGGAAGGGTTTATAATTACCAAGTGTGAAAATGCACAGCCTGTAAATAACCACCTCATCTGTCCTAATACGGGCTGATATTGATGGGCATGAAATAAACATCAGGACCAAATGGAAAAATCATCCACATCTCCTGTGGCCAATGCAATCGCAGACGGTGACAAGCGTGGCCGCAGCCATCCGCTTGGGAAGGGGGGAGGGGAGGAGAAAGGAGTTTGGAAGGCTCGGAAAGTGTAGATCCCAATCCCAATTTCTGTCCCTCCGGCCACTGGCCGCTTCTTTCTGCCTGCGAAACAGGGAGGGAAAATTACATGACTTGATGATGGTGTGGAGGGCTTGTCTGCATCTCAAAAAGGCTAGGACCCCAGAGGCAGGGGACTTCTGAGTGTGCGTCTCCAATGCAGGGCTCAGACACCCTCAGCTCTGCTCCCGAACAGACTAGCTGGTGAGAGTAAAGACCAATGGAGAGGGAGCGCTTAGCCAAGGTGACACATTATTCACTCAACTAGACTTTATGGGGCTCTTCTGCCTGCCCAACAGAGCTGGCTGCAGATATGAAAAACAAATGTGGGTTTCTGACACCTTCACACCATGCCCCCATGCCTCCCTATGCCCTACTGTCCCTTTCTGCCACCTGGATGGGAGGCAGGCTCTGGGTCCATCAGATTCCAAAGCCCACCACCTGCCTTGACTACACGGAGGGAGGGGAGGTGACGTGCCACAAGGGAGCTGCGATTCTGATCATCTCAGCTGGGACTTGGGGTGGATATCAGGAACAAGAGGAGAGGAAGTTGCATCCGCCTCAGAATCAGAGACTCAGAGTTAAAAGTGACCCAGGGGTCAGCCCTCCACTTCCCACCCAGCCAGGGAATCCCTTCTCCAGAGGTCCTGGGGGGCGCCTCTTCTAGAGTTTCAAAGACTCAGAGCACCTCAGTTCCACCTCCCCCCACCCACAAGCTGCTCAGGCCCCAATTCAGCAGCAGTAGCACTTAGATGCCCGAAATAGAGGCTTCCTCTGTTCCACAGCCCAATTTTGGCACAAGGAAGAATTCTGTGAACTGTACAGCACCAGGCTCCGGCCCCACCCATCCCGAAGGCCTCTCTGTCGGGCTTTAACGGTGCTCAAATTAGCTCCTGCTCCTTCCCTTTGGGTGCCTGATGGCCAGTCTCCCTGGCCCTCTTGTCCCTAAAGTCATCCCCAGAGTCCTGGGTCAAAGACTCACTGGATTTCTCAGTTCTAGTCCTGACCCAAAGACCTTGTCAAAAATTAGCAAAATGAAGCAGCTCAACCCGATAGACTTATTTTTAAAGGCATTCTAGCTTGTTACTTTTACATTCCCCGAGCATCGTCAAATAACAGCTAACATGGTGCTGCTGAGAACAAAGTTCAAGTGCAGCTACAGGCGGAGGATTCGGGCACTTGGCAAAGTTACTTCTTGTTCTGAGAGGATCATAAAATCTCTGAGGCGGAGAGAAGCGAAAAGATAGAGGAGCCCAGCCCACTCATTCTCCAGAGGAGTAAATTGGCTCAAAGTGACTCTACAGCC
Organism: Ictidomys tridecemlineatus; assembly: GCF_052094955.1. Lineage (NCBI taxonomy): Eukaryota > Metazoa > Chordata > Mammalia > Rodentia > Sciuridae > Ictidomys > Ictidomys tridecemlineatus. Next base: position 31,635,416 of record NC_135479.1, on the reverse strand, counting down.
AGGGGCAAAGCCACAGGGGAGAGTAAAGGGAACTTGGGGAGTCCTGGGTTCAAATTCCACCCCACTATTTCCACTTGTCCGTGATCTTGGGCAAGGCTTTCCAAGGCGCTTGGTTTGAGACAGATCATCACTGTTTACCTTCCCCTCAGCCTTGACAAGTAGAAATTATTGATATCACACACAGGAAGGCATTTGGTCAGTGGGAAGTGACTGCCCTATGTTATTACCAGTTTATATCCCAGCCCCAGATGCTCGGCAAATATCTGCTAGGCAGAGGGCTGCACAATGGACTCACAGACTTTGTATTGATCAGTGCACATTCCAATTTAGTGAAATCAGTATGGATGAGTGAGGTCTGACCTTGTCAGGGTGCCTGGCTTTATGAACTGTGCTGCAGCGAGCTGTATGCAAATAAAAGTATTTTAGAAGCACAAAAGGAACAAACAAACAGGGGTCCACCCTACCACAGAATCCTCAAAATAAAAAAGCAGCAGACCACTGGTACACGACATGGAAGGTTCTCAAGGGAATCATGCCGAGTGAAAAAAGTCAATCTCTAAGGCTCACGACATGCTGCATGATTCCATTTCTACAGCACTCTCAAAATGACAAGATTATTGTGCTGGAGAGCAGATCAGCGGCTGCCTGGGGAGGAGCAGGGAGAGTGTGACTATAAAGGCAAGCCCAGGGAGTGTCCTGATGCTAGTGGAGCAGTTCTGTGTCCTGACTGTGATGAGGCTCACTGGAACCCACATACAATAACATTTCAAGGAACTGTGCACACACATACCCCCCACCCAAAGTACTTGTGAAAACTGATGATACGAGGATGGGCCAACACTGGTTTTCTGTTTTAGCAATGTGCTAAGGGTCTGGGAGGTGCTATCATCGTGGGAAGCCGGGTGAAGGGCACGCCAGGGGCCTCTGTACTATTTTTACAACCTCTTGTGAGTCCTAAACTATTTAAAAATAAAAATGTATAATAATAATAAAAAGAAACCACAAGGGGGCTCATTATTTCAAGAAATTCTGGCAGATCGGTTTACAATGCAAACAATTATGCCCTAATTTCCGTTGATTTGGATAAAGTAGGCAAACAAGGCCCGCGTGTACTACAGTAGAAAGATATGTGCCTCTTACCTGTTTCTGGTATTTGGCACTGGCATGCATTATTTGGTCCTATGAACCTCTGTGTTTGCAGTCTCTGCCACCCTAGTCTTAGGGACATTTCACGTATGGCCCTACACACCCTACCTAACACCTCCTAGAATACAGACGTGCCCAATAAGTGCTTGAGGCTCACCAAGATTTTGTAGGACGAAGAAAAAAAAATTCAGAAGAAAGCATCAAATCCAGTGGTTTCCCACTTTTTTTTTTTTAAAGACATCAAGGTTGTTTCTTTTTCGAAAGAAACATTGTGTTTTGAGATACTTCTTGTACCCAACAAATTGAATTTATTATCTTAAGACTACTGAGGTATAGAAGATTACTTGTTAAAACACAACGTAATCCTCATGGAGGACTTTGGGACAGGGTGGGATGGAACAGTGTCTAAAACAAGCACACTTGACCTGTAGTTGGCCTTTATGGGGTCTGGGGTGGGGATCCCAGGTGCCAGAGAGATTTCTTTTGAAGTCATGAAGTCAACCTTGGGACCCTGCATTCCTTCGGTGGCCCCCTAGGGTGGAAATCTCTAGCCTGCTCTTCATGTGGAAACCATGACCCAGATCGCTATAAATGAGCATTGACAGAATAACCAACTCCCCTTCTGAATCCCCAAGCCACACAACTCCCTTAAGGGGAAAAAGGGAGGGAGAAGGAAAAAATCTACATCTACCCTTAAAAAACAAACAAACAACAGGGAGAAAAAAAAAAAAAAGCACCAATTCAAGCCGATTCAAGACCCAACAAGCATGTTTTTCTTTCATTTATTTCTACATCAACACTCTGAAGGATAAAGATCTTTCTCATTTCAAGAGCTGTCAATTTGCTTTACTGCCGTGTTTTTCATCTGTTTGAGGTAAAGAGGAATTACAAAGCAGGCAAATGAAATAATGCACCACAATCTAACATATTTTGGCAATTCAAATTGGGACCAGGGAAAAAGGAAATTAAACAAGGATGACAGGCCACACGGCACACCTGTGCTGTGCCCGCCGGCCCACCCCCACCTTCCCTCCGCTTGCTAACTTTATAACTTGATGAAGTCCTCAATTCTCTGCTGCAAACTGTACTATGTGCTGCACCCTAATTCTTCCAATCATTTCTATACGCGGTACAACTCATAAGATATTTTGCCATCTGAAGCAGAAAATCTCAAGCTGCTGGTAAAGAGTCAGGTGCTGTTACTTTAAATACTCCTGTGAAATAGCCCAGGAGCCGGTAGCCTATTCCTGTAGATTTACTACCCTTCCCCATATAGATTAACAGAGACAAATGCTTCCCACAAGCCAGACTGTGTGGGAAATCCTCAGCCCACAAAGCCCGGGGGTTTGATTACAATGGAACTTAAAAATAAATAAAAGGAAACCTTAATCTCCTCCTCTCAGGGTCCTCCCCTGCCAGAGAAGGTGCCCCATGAAGACTTTTGGCTAATTCATTTACATTTCCTTTTGTTTTTAATTAAATTGCTCTTCAGCTGCTCAGATCGGTAATTTTTTTCCCTCTTAAGCTCCAGGGCTGGGATTTTCTAAGAGAACATAGAGACTTCTGGAGCCAAGACGCCTCCGCAGACCTCAGGAGTGGTGTGGTACTCAGGAAACAGCCCCTGGCTTTCACAGGTAGGCCACAGGAGTGGGCTAGAGGATGGGAGAGCGCCAGGGACCAAGCGCCTTTGGCTTGCCACAGGAGTCCCTGGACCCCTCCCCAGTCACCACCAATTTAAAAATCAAATGACCTCCGGGATAATGGGCTTGAAGTACTGACTTCTGCAGAAGGCCATCTGTGTGCCAGGCTGGCCAATCCACTTCTGGGGCTAGACCACTCTCCAGGGGAAAGCACAAATGGCTCTGTCCCTCCCTGGACCGAGTGGCGGTGGTGATGTCCTCTAAAGTCTCAAGGATCAATGCCCCCAGAAAACCAACCACCCACGAGGCTGTAAGTCCCATGGGACTGAGGCTGAGGAAGGAGAAGACAGGGATGCTTCATGGGACAGAGCAATGGGTACGATAAACAACCCAATTTAAGAATGAATTGACAATGGACAGGGAGACGCAGCACCTGTCACCCACACGCCATCTCTGCCTCCTGACCGTGTTGGAAAGGCTGGCGGAAGCAGACATTCAAGCCAATGGACCAAAACTGAGGCTGATGACGGCACAAGGAGGTGCTGGAATGGAGATATTACCTTTTGACCAAAATTCTTCGGAACTGAAGCCTGTCTTGAAGGATGGGAATATTCTAGAAAAGCAGAGATGACCTTGGGAAAGGGTTCACACGTGGGGACAAAGGAGTCCAAGAGTTTGGCAATGCCTTGGGCCTAGATCTAAGGAAGAGGCAGAAGAACACAGGGCACCCCAGTCCATCACCGTAGCCCGGGACTCAACACTCTCTCCTTGGGGGACCAGGCAACGCAGGTGACAAATGCTCCTTCAGAACTCTCCCCGCGCCTCCTTTCTCCTCAAGAGAAAAATATTTAAGAGAAACCCTCTTCAGTCGGCTGAAATGTCCCCCTCACTAAGCCCCATTTAGTTATTTATCAGAAGACTGCAGAGAGGTTATTTTCAGACTTCCACATGAAATAGTAATACTTAGCACTTCCAATTCATCTTGCAAGCAGTTTTCAAATGTCAGCTCATTAATCGCCAACACCCCTGAGAAGCTGCACTCTGTCCCATCTCCCAGACTGGGAAGATAGAGGCAGGGCTTCCAGAGGATCCCCGTCCCTTTCTCCATGAGTCAGGCCCTTCTGACTCAGGTGTTCTCTCACCTGGACCCCCAGGAGCCTGCTCCACTTAAGATGGCATTGTACTGAGGTCCTGAGAACTCTGTTCTAATGAATGGATCCTGGTCACAGCTCAGTGGCCCCTAACCCCTGCTGCATCTGCAAGAATCCGGAGACCTGCTCCTTTAGCACTTCACTCAGGCAGGTGTGGGTCTCTTCTCATTGAACACTGGCTTTCAGAGCAGGTGTCTGTTAGCTCTGGACTCCTGTGCCCCCGCCATGCAGCTGGCTCACCAGCATATCTGTGTGCTGGGAGGTGCACTGTTTCCCCGACATCAATGGCAGGTAGAGCTAAAACATCACTTCTGGGACAGACCACAAGCTTCGAAGGAGGTCTTCCAAAGGGGGACTTAACTCTTCTGAAACACCTCTGGATGTCTTCAGAGCCAGCACCAAGCCTTTCAAGCCCCACTGAAGACCCAGAACTTTAGTCTCCCGGTGGATTCTGCATTTATCACTTTAAAATGAGATGTAAGGTTCCTGTCATCTGAGTCTTTACTCTGGTTTTCTACCCCTTGGAGCAGGACTTCAATGCAGATCCCCCAAATTCTGGATCCAGTGGGGCCTGTTGGCTGAGAAAAGTCCATGCCTGGTGAGGGCGGTGGATGGGGCAGAGTAGTCACAGTGTGTGGCCTGGAGGCGGAGCTGGGAGGCAGACTCACATCAGGACAAAATGGTGCCCAGTCCACTGGAGGTTCCTTCCCAGAGCTGCAGGCCAGTAACTGCCCACAGGGGAGGACATGGCAATGAAACACTCGGGGCAGCCGTCCTTCACCTGGCCTCTGGTGCCACCACATACAGCTCCTGCCAACCTGCAACAGCAGTTCCGAAGGGGCAATTTCGGCTTTTGATGTGCTCCTCAGTAGGACTCCACTGACTCACAGTCACCCTGCCCCTTTATCTAGCACCAGTCCCATGCATGATGCAGAGCAAAGATCAAATAGAATACAACCCCTGGCTTGTTGCTTCCAGAACACAGTGGAATGGCCACCAAGTGGCCACTGTATCCTTCAAAAAATCACTGTGGAAGGCCCTGTCTTTATTCACTAAGTTTTTTTTTTTGGGGGGGGGGAGAGGGGATTCCCTTCTACTCTATTCCCAAGTCATGCAAGACAACTAGTCTTATTATTTTATAGTCTTACTGCATTGTGGTCCAAAAACAGCATAATCAATCTTGGCCACAAATCATTTGGAGCTAAGGCTGGTGATGGTTTCCAAAAATTACATCCACTTTCAAAGGCCAAAGATTTATCACCAGTGAGGATATTCAGAAGAAAATGCCAGAGTCTGAATGTGAGTTCACAGTGAAAGCTTTGAAAGCGCTCAGCGCAAAGGCGGGATCTTTGGAATAAGCACACAGCCTCCCACTTTGAAGAGGACACATTGCATCTGCAGGAGAAAGCCCTGTCTTAAAGCTTCCAGTCATCACGGGGGCCGGGGAAGGAGGGAGGGAGACAGACAGACAGACAGACAGACAGACAGACACACACACACACACACACACACACACACACACATCGCACGGAGAAACTGAGAAAGGCTACACGATCATAAAAGAATCCTCAAGGTGAAATAAAAGAAGAAATAAGAACGCATTCTTCGCAGCCTAATACCGAGTAACTGCAAGAACACATTCACATCTGATGTACAACAAAATTAGCATCCCCAAGATGTATTTACCAAGCAGCAGGGAGACTTGTGAGTCTGGGCTAAAACTGAAATTGCTTGAAAAAAAATCACCCTACAGACCCCCTGGCTCCAACCCACACACCATTCACATGCATTTTTTTTAGCTGTCAGAAGATTTAGGCAGCTGCCTTCCTAAGATGCCTGGGTCTAACCCTTGCTGTCCCCGCAACCTGTATGTGGAAGGGGACACAGGAAGCTTTTGCCCCTCGACAGACACAAGAAATGACCTCATCTAACAGCATGAGCACATTCAGATGTCCAAAAAGCTCTGGCAAAAGAGGCAGCCCTCCTTGGAGCATGGCCTTCTCCCGTGTGTAGCCTTCTCCGTGGCCCCCGGAAGGCCAAGGAAGACCTCTGAACGCGAAATGGCTGCTCTCAGGGAGCAAGGACCACAACACTCCCAGGGAGCACGACATCAGCAGCAAACCAAGGAGAGGACCCGCCGCCAACGAGCCAATGAAAGAAGGGATGTTTACCCCTTCATGAGACATCTGGAAAATGAAAGAGGCCACGAGCCATCTTTATCACATCTCTGTGCATACAAATACACAACGGAAAATTACAGATCCCTCTCATCTGCCAAATGAGCCGTAATAACCCCACAGGTTTCCCAGAGTCCTTAAGACACTCCTCTTCGCACATTTATCACAGGGGAGACTGGCACGGGGCTAACGAAACAAAAGAGGAAAGGCGAGGGCTGTCTTTCCAAGGGACAGAACCGGGGTACTGAAGCTCTGATCGTGGCTAATTGCCCTGTCAGGGTCTTGCCCGGACAGACCCAGGTGAGCCTGTCTGAAAAGAAAATGTCCAACCTCGGTGTCCTGGAGATATCTAAGGCCTGCCCACTGTCTTTGGTAAATGCCTGCTGGGTAAGTGTGCAGATAAGACGAGTATTACATTATGATGCTTCCTCATGCATGAAAGTCTATTTTAAAGAGAGTCTGCAGGGAGGGGGGCCTGCAGGAAGGGGGACGTGGCCTAAGGAGGGGACGTAAAAAGGAAGGCTGCTTTATTTAGAAAAGTCTCAGCCATAGAATAAAACTGTGCTTTAACGGCAAAGGAAAACTCATTAAAGTTTCTCTCCCGTTCCAAAGAAAGAGATCGACAGCCCCTGAGCTTCACAGCAAACTGCTTTTATGTCCTACATGCTTGTCACCTTGTCCCCTTGTACCATCTCCTAACTCACAAATTAACTCCTGCATAAATATATGACACTCCCGCCCCTAACCAAGATGCCACTCAACCACACCAAAGAGCTCCTGATATAGCCTTTACTTTCAATCTCATCCTCTCTCTGGGTTCTGCCTCCCCTTGCAAAGTAGTGCAATCCTACAGAGTTGTAGGAGTATCTGTTTAATCAACTCTGGTGAGGCATTCTTTTGGAAAGCAAAGAATACATGAATAAATTAGGGAGGAGCAGCTTGCCTCTTTAATTTGTTCACGTAAGTCTAGAAGACCCCCCCCCTTCACATTAAGTAGGAACACTTAGAATTTACCCCGAATCTCAACCCTCCATCATACCCAGGGTTTCTAAGCAGCAGGTGCTCTGTTCCCCTATCTGTAACTTTTCCTGGCTCTCCTTTCTTCTCCTGTCCCACAGATTTCCAAATTGCCATCCACCCTGCCCTATCAGCTACCTTGCAGTCTCCACCTGAGTCCTACTCTATGCAAGAACACAGCTTCCACAGCCACCTGGTTCTCTGTAGTCTCCTCCCATTCCTGTCCCAGAGCACCAGCTTCACTTCTCTGTGGTTGGTTCTCTGCCATGTGGATACCCCAGGACCTTAAACACCAGCATGTCCTATACCCCTTTCCAACTCCATTTCTGCACCTCCCCTGGGCTGAGAGCTTAACACCCTCATAGTCTCTTCTCATCTGCAGTTTCAGTTTCCTAGTCAACCTGGGTCCAAACATATAAAATGGAGAATTCCAGAAACAGTTACTCTTAAATTCTGAACTGAGAGCCATTCTGCATACCAGGATGAACTATAGCACCATCCTACCCAGATTGTGAATCATGCCTTGGCCTAGCACATCCACACTGTATATGCTACCCTCCTGTTGGTAGCCAAAGTTGCTGTTATCAAAGCAACTACTGTGGTATCACAGTGCTTGTGTTCAAGTACCCCATATCTTATTTAACAATGGCCCCAAAGCACAAGAACAGTGATGCTGGCGATTCAGAAATGCCAAAGAGAAGCCATAAAGTGTTGCCATTAACTGAAAAGGTAAAAATTCTTAATAAGAAAAAGAAATTCCTCACTGAGGTTCCTAAGATCTATAGTAAAAAGGTGATCTTTCTCCACAAAATTGTAAAGAAGGAAAAAGAAATTCATGCTACTTTTGTTTTATACCTGACACTGTAAAAGTTATGGCTATGGTGTGTGAAAAGTTGCTTAGTTAAGATGGAAAAGACATTGAGTTTGTGTATGTATAGGAAAAGTCATCTGTGATTTCAGTAGTTCATGGAAAGAGGTCTGGAATGTATCCCCCAAGGATTAGGGAGAACTACTGTATTTCTTCTTCTGATGTGACCCTGACCCACCCTTTCCTTGCTTTTTCTATATTTTCCCTAGTTATAGGACCTTGTCACCGTGTCTGGACCTAATGTGAGATGACCTCCTTCCCAGGATTGACTGCTACAGGTCCCCCTCAGTGCTGCCTGGTTACTCCTCCTTAAGACCACTGCAAACCTTCCATGTCCCCACTGTCCACAGGGAAATGTCCAAGCACATGTAGCCTGAGGTCAGCTGGACTGACCCACCTTGCAGCCCTATATCTCTACCCCCCGACAGGTGCATGCCCCTTGGTGCACTGCCCTCATCTACTGCCCTCTGCGATTCCCTCCAGCCCCTCTGCTTATGGGAAACATGCCATGGTTCAACCTGCCGTCTCCAACAGTCGGGGAGACAGAAGACAGACCAGGAGGAGGTTCCCAGGGAACCAGCTCCAGGAGCTATTTGATGAGGCCATAATGGCTGGGCCCACAGCCCCGGGAGCTATCCACAAGGAGGATAGGGAAGTGAGACCCCGGGAAGAGAGGGGATTGTGCAGAAAAATGCTGGATGAAAGGACAACACCTTGGCATTAGCTCCCTTTGCCTTTCACGAAGGAGACTTGAGAAGCAGAAGCCAAAGTGGGGAATCTGAGAGGTCAGGGCCATGGTCAGCAGAAGAGAAAGTGTCAATAAAAACCTCCCTCCCTGAGTCACTAGCACCTGTGAACAGGAACGGGACTGCATGCCTCCTCTGTCCCTGACCCCAGACCAAGGGCTCAAGGATTATTTTTTGACTGACTGACTGATGAAGGGCAGCGCAGGGGGCTGAACAATTGCTCTGAGACTTTAAAGACCCAGACTCGTGATGATGTGCAGAGTGACCTTGGGCTAGTTGACAAATGTACTGTGCCTAATCTGTCATAAAGAAGGGCTTGCAAAACATTTTGTTCTTTAATACATGCGTTACATGTACATAGCAGAAACCACCAGTAGGCAAAATGAGGAAAATACAAATTACCACTTGTTAACATTTTGGTTTTTACTTTCCACCTCTCCTTAGCAAAAAGTGTGTGTGTGTGTGTGTGTGTGTGTGTGTGTGTGTGTGTGTGTGTGTAATAACATCTTTAATAAGAGAAATGAATTATGTGGGGGAAAATATAGTAAAGAATGTTATTAAAGTAATTCGTGCTCTGAATTATTGAGACTTCACCCCCAAGAATGTGTCACTCTTGGGTAGCTGAAATGTAACAAGCCTCCCAGTCAGCTCTCTTTGATTCCTTGGACTCACATCAGTCTCTAGGCCACCCCTAAACTGTGATTTATATGACAGCTTGGGAAAAGCCAATTGGGGACAATCAATGGAACAGACGGAGACAGGCCTGGTGAATGTGCATGAATTAAAAGGAAAACTCCATTGTAATAGGAACAAGATTCTAATCACTACACCTAATTACAAAGAGGAGTAAATCACGGGGAAAAAATTAAGTGTCTCATACAGAACAAACAAAGCAATTAGTCATAAACAGCTCAGGTTCTGGTGAACAAGCCGGTACCCAGACCCACGCCTGGCTGTGCATCTGCTCCCAAGGCCACCTCAAGGCCGTGGAGGGTGGGCTTGAAGGTCAGGCTCCACCCTGAGTACGTAACGGTGCCTGCCGGGGAAAGACAGGTGGCAGCCCCGGCTACCCACGCACACCTGCACGCACGCACTCACACACAGCCTCAGCACAGCCCGGCGACAGCAGTGACCCCGCGTTAGGTGCTGGAGGCTGGACCTTCCTGGATGGCAGAAATGTAACTGATTCAAGAATGACCCGGCCACCTCCATTCTCGGCTGCCATCTCTCAGCTGTCAACAGCAATAACAGCAGCTAATTCTTATTACACAATTACTGTACACCTGACACTGGGCCAGGCATCCGACAATGTTATCTGGTTCAATTGTCACATTAAGCCTTCAAGGGAGACGTGATCTTCACTATCTGTGTTTATAAGTGGGGAAACTGAGGTCCAGAGTGTTGAGCAATCTGTCTACATTCACTCCACTTATGAAGTGCAGAGCCTGGATTGAAGCCCAGCAACGGACTTCAGAGGCTGTTGTATTGAATCCCGAGCCACACTGCCTATAAAGCAGGAAAAGCAATGCCTGGATGTCACCAAAGCAGGACCCAGGAGCACAGTGAGAAGAACCTGGGCAGAGACCTCACCATCAGAGTCAACCTGGTTCTCAGCCCCTTTCCTCTGGTTGCCCCACCTGTCCTCCTCCCTATCCCCTAGGGTCTCCTTTCTTTCGGGCCCTTGGTGTGTGCCAAAGTCACACTGGCCTCTCTTGTCCTCTGCAGCCGGGGAGAGCGGGATGCTCCTAGCAACTTCCCAAGCAATCTGGAGGTGTGTTCTGAGAGTCTGAACTCAAAACTCTCTACTGTAAACTCCCAAACTGAAATAGACCTATAGGAAATAACTGCTTTGTAAAGGTGTACGGTGACCAGAGTTACTTTAAATGTATCACCGGACACAGGACAGCTAAATTTCCATGAGAACCACAAGCCATGTGATGACTGGTACATGGCAGGCTTGCTCAAAGGGTCTGTAAATAAAATCTCCAGGAATGGTGGCTGCTTTAGGTCCCTCTCACTGCCAAAGGCCAAACCTGGGCTGACCCTGACGTCCGCAGGAGAGCTAAGCCAGCATAACGCGTACACTGTCCGTTTGGTTGTTCCAAGGAAACTTCCTCGGCACGGCAGAATGTGTTTTAGGCCCTGAGAGGTAGAGCCTACTGGAAAGACCTAACAACACTCTGTTCACGTGCTGCAGGGAGGGAGCTACATGAGGCTGAGTCATCTCAGTCCTGGCCTAGGGTGGTGCATGTAGAGAGGTAGTGCATGTGGAGAGGACATCAGGTCCCTGTTACCAGGGCTTCCCCCTCAATCTAAACTCCATACAGGAGACACATGTGGCAGCCAACACACGTGTGTGCTTTTGACAAGTATGGTCAAGGAGCTCCAATTAACACAGAGAGGCCTGCCACAGGGTCCTCGGCTAAGCAGCTTCTCCAGCCCACTTGAACATTAGCACAGTGGTCAAGGGCCCAGACTGAAGGACCACAGAGATGGGACACTCTGGAACCACACAGTGACCTTGGGCAGGCGACAGAACTACTACGTAACCCTCTGAGCCCCAGTTAAGGGAGTAAGTGTTCCTTGGCAGGGCTCAGTGGCACACACCTGTAATCCCAGCAGCTTGGGAGGCTGAGGCAGGAGGATCTCAAGTTCAAAGCCAGCCTCAGCAAAAAAGAAAGGTGCTGATAAGCAACTTGGTGAGACTCTGTCTCTAAAACAAACATGAAAAAATAGGGCTGGGGATGTGACTCAGTGGTTGAGTGCCCTGAGCTCAATCCCTGGTTACCCCCGACCTCTTGCCCGCCACGCGCACATGTGCGCACCAAAAATGTTTTCCTTAAAAGGAAACAAAATGAGATTGAGATAGTGACTATGGACACGTGCACCCATGGAAACACATCAGTGGCTTCTAATGCTCCAACTACTATTACTAATAATAGTGGTTCATTTTTTATTGAAAGGTTACAGTGGAACCTGTCTTGTGCTGAGAATTGATGCCTTCAGAACTGACAGCCTGGCTATCGCACACCCTCTGTACATCCAAGTGGCCCTTCCTCACCTGATGGAGCTAGCTGCTCTCCCAAGGGGACACCTGCCCACCCTTCTCCTCCAGGCACACCCCTCCCGCTAGTCCACCCTGCCTAGCTTCTCCCACTGCACCCAAGAACCAGTAGGAGAGAATAAAGGTGCAACTTCTCTCATTCAGTGCTGGAAAGAGATCTGAGAAGAAAGCCAGTGACAATCCCTACCTCACCCCAGCTCCTAAAAAATATCATCCAGAGGAGCTAAGTGGAATTGCCTTCTTTCCCTCTCCCATGTCCTTCAGGCAACCTGGATGGGTTGGCTGCTGAAGGTTTGGGTTCAAATTCCCACTTAGTAATTGAGCGACTCTGCAAACTACCTCTCTGGCAACAACACTTCCTACCTCTCCTAGTGTCTGAAGGTGACCACATGTGCCAGGCTTTATTTTCCAGAGATGGCCACAACTTCCCAGTGCCTCCATTCTTCATGCTATCTCCAATGTGATGCTGATTTGACCAATTTGGAGGTAAGATCCATGTTCCCTCCCATTTATTCTTCTTGACTCTGGGACTCACTTGTGTTGTATGACTTTTGAGGCTAGGTCAGAAAAGGTAAATACATGTCCACCTCATTCATGGGAACACTTGTGTGGAAGCCCTAAGCTGTTATTATTAGGGATTTGACTGCCCTGAGGCCGCCATAATGTGAGGAAGCTCAGACCAGGATGAGAAAAACACACATTTATACTTAGCCATTGCAAATAAACACAACTGTCACCAAATGAAGGCTGTCAATATGCAAAAGGACATCTCAATCCGCCAGTGGCATCCTTTTTTGTTTTATTTATTTAATTAATGCATTGATTTTTGTAGTGCTAGCAGTTGAACCCAGGGTCTTACACATGCTAGGTAAATGCTCACGCAGATAGACCACATGGAGAAGTCCTGAGACCACAGGAAGAGAGAGTGATGCTTGGCCAGCCCTCTGGCATGCCACTCTGGCCACCATCTGACAACAACTGCAAGAGATGCTCCAGGTCAGAACCACTTGTAGAGCCCCTCCCAGATTTCTGATCCACAGAAACCACCAGTGATAACATAATGACGGGTGTTGCTTCAAGTCAACAAAGTTTTGGGTGAGAGAAGCATCAAAAGACAACTGGAACACCATGAGCATAAAAGCATGCTATAAACTGACAGGTATAAGAGAAGAACTATGAATGCATCATAAGTTTTATGATTATTTCCCCTTTAAGTCTTTCCTTGATATCATCTTTAAAACAATATGTATGTTGGGGACAGGACGAGAAAAACAGATATTTATACTTAGCCATTGCAAATAAACACAACTGTCACCACATGAAGGCTGTCAATATGCAAAAGGACATCTCAATCCGTCAGTGGCATCCTTTTTTGTTTTATTTAATTAATTCATTCATTGATTTCTGTAGTGCTAGAGGTTGAACCCAGGGTCTTACACATGCTGGGTAAATGCTCTACTACTGGGCTCTACCTCAGCCCCTGGTGACATTCTTTAGAGACAAAAGTTCTATGAACTAAAAAGGGACACATAACCAGAGCATTTCTCCCAACAAAGCCAAGCTAGTTTTATGCAAAGACCCTCAAACCCTGCCATGCCGTGTGCTGCTGGGAAAGTGAATCCCTGTACATTCACACCCATGGGGCATGAGGAGACTCATGGCTGGTCGGCATAAGGACTGAAACAAGAAGTCTGGTCTTCTGTCCCACACTTTGGTACTGGAGTGAGGGAGATGTCCTCCACCAACCACAGAATGTGCGTGCCTGGGTGGCCACGTGCCTCAGAGCTCAAAACCACAGCACTCCCCATTCTCACTGCTGCAGTTCCGAGGAGCAAATTGAGATCGTAAGGCCGTCAGCGGCCTAGGCGCTCATCATCTTGACAGATACTTAGCTATTCATTTAAAAACAAGTGAGAGAACAAGCGTCAGCTGTATTTTTTAATTACTCCTGGATAGGACTGGGAATGCTTTGGCATAATTGGGGTATTGAGATTTTTTTTTTCCCCCTTTGAAGGCCTTGTTGCAGCAAGAAAAATACTGTGTTTATTCTAATTAAAACCAACCCTTCTTTTAAATAATCTTAGCAATGGGGAGGCAAAGGGTGACATTTACTTTGTAGTGGGCAGTGGGAGTTAACGGCCATCGGGGCCAGCTCTATCACGAACGTAATGTCCTTGGGCACAAGTTAGACTGAGTTATCAGTTCTCTCATTTATAAAACGGGAGATGTGAAGAAAATTTCCACATGTTCCCTTTGGCTCTAATATAATTCAAGGACAATGCTCCCATTTCCTATCACCCCAGCCCAGTGGGGTGTAAACATCCCCAAGACCAGCCCCCAACCCCCAACACACACAGATACAGAGGATTTCAGGACACATGGTATGCAAACTCATCCCTGGCCTCCAGGAGGCCAGGGCTGGAGCTATCATCAGCTGTCCAGAGTGCACAGTGGCTCCCGGCCATCTGTGTGTCCATGAACCACACCTGGTAACCCTGTTCAACACACAAAGGTGAAGGTGAGGTCAAATTTAGCCACCAAGGAAGGAAGTTGTAAATGAGCCCCAGGCTGCTGCGCCTCCAGAGGACAGGATGCAGTGCTCCTGGGGTGGGTCCAGAATGTTCATTCTGTTTAAGGGCCCTGAGCTCCTGCTGCTCAGGTATTTAGAAGGCCATACTTTGAACTATACAGGGCTGGCTAAAAAGCACAGCCTTTGGATGCTGAAGGACTGGGTCTCAAATCCTGTCCCTTGGACTTCCCAGCCACATAACCTCAAGCAACGTACTCCACCTCCCTGAGCCTCTCTGTTCCTGAAGATGTACAGCCTCCCAGCACGGTGGTAGGATTGTAGGAGAAATGTAGGCAAAGTCTCTCATCCACTTCCTGCCACACAGAGATGCCCGGCCAAGACCATTCCCTTTCCTTGCTTTTAAAGTGGGACAACTCGGAGTCACTTTTCATAAAGCCCCAGCGTGACCACCTCTCAGAAGACAAGTTTGGCAGGAAAAGTCACATTACAAAGGGCTCAGTGGAAAGCCTCTGACCGTTTAAAATGGCCACATCTCTTGTGGTTGATGGTGAAGGTGAAGGTGAGGTCAAATTTGGCCACCGATAAGGAAGCTGTAATTGAGCCCCAGGCAGGTGGATAATATAATAATAATAATAATAATAATAATAGCCTTTCTCAGAGCCTCTGGGTGTCTGGCCCTGCCCTGTTCTGGTCTGGAGCTGTCATGTTCCCACCAGGGCCCCTCAGACTGGACTCGACCCCCAGAGGAGTGTCAGAGCCTGGACTGATGACTGGTGCACCGGAGCCGGGGAGGGGTGCACAGGTGCTCCGGGCTCCCAGGCTGCCACAGCCTGTCCCGTGGGAGCAGATGGGGAAGCCGTTTACCTGAGCACGCCCATCCGCAGCCAGACACCTGGGCTCGCCCCAGCCCGCTCTGCAACCAAACGGCTGACAGAGCACATTAGCTGGCCTCCTTCGCTTGTCAAAACAATTAGACTCTGGAAGGTGGTGGCAGCAGCAGCACCACCGGGCCGGGAAAATGCAGTCAGCATATCAGCCTATTCATCAGCCTTGTGGATGGTGCTGCAGGCCAGGAGGGCAGAGGATCTGGATGGGGGACAAGGACTGGGCAGGCGGTGGGACATGGGAGTCATTAAAAACATCTGGCAGAATCATTAGAAGACTCAGAAGCATCACACAGCCACAGATGAAAAAAGGTCCCCATTTCCGTGGCTCTGCAGGGCAGGCAGCCAGCAAGGTGCTCAGGAGAAGGGGCGGGAGTCCAGCATCCACCGGGTGACTGACAAGCCGGCCCTCCCGCACTTCTACTCTGCTCTAGTAACTACCCATATTATGCTGAAATGACACCAGCGACAATAATTAAGCCCAGATCTCTGTGGATCGTTCGCAGTGATAATTCCACCTTTGTAATTCAGCTTCAGATAAACCCCTTTTGTTCTGCCTTATAACACAGATTCTAGTATCATTCAAGTATATTAACTGTAGCCTATTACTGTCACAAAAAATGCTCCCTGAGCCATAGCAAAAGACTCCCCAGACAAAACTTTATGTCATGTTAATCCAAGCTTTAATAACTATGAGGATATATAACTGTATTCTAATTGTGCTCTGCATTCCCGCATACAAAAACAGTAGATATCAAAAATGACAGCCGCAGCTCTCTTCAAATAAAACAGCATTAATTCCCCACTCTAGGCAGTGGGATGCGGGAACGAAGGAATGCAAGTTTATGTTAGGAAGGAAGAGCTATAGGGCTTCAGAGGGTGGGGAAGACTTTGGGACTATTGTAGGACCTCCGGAAACCAAGACCACTGAAGCCGAAGGCCAGGCTATGGAAGAAGGGGAGAGCAACGCAGAGACTTGGGAGTGGAACCTGTGACCTGTCAAGAGAACCAAGCCAGGGATTGCAGAGGACACAGAGGCACCAAGGCAGCTGTCTCAGTGTGTGACACTGGCTAGGCTGGCTCCACTCACCAGGCCTCCCTTTCTTCCTGAAAAGACAGCATCACCTCAAACCCCCATGTGCCTCTGCTGTGGCTCACTCCACCTCCTCCTTTGAGCTCACTCCCGAGATTCACCCTGACCAACTGATGTCAAATCGAAACCTTGGGGCTCACCTTAACCAGCTGATCAAACTGCAACCCGCCCCAGGGCTCCGGATTGCCTTCACCTGCTCCACTGTTCTTTTAAAAATGGTTCTCAATATTTTCTAATGTGTTGTGTCATTTACTTCTTCTCGTATTTGCTGTTTATCAGATATCTCCCTCCACTAGAATTGAGCTCTGCTACTGGCCAGGATTTGTTTCTGTGTTGTTCACTGATCTATTCCTGGTGCCCAACATGGAACCCGGCACACAGTATGTGCTCAGTTTACTGAATGCTGCAGTGGTACTCCCACGGTCCAGGCATGTGGCCTGGGACAAGCTTCTTCCAATCACTGAGCCTCAGTTTCCTCAAAGTGAGGGAAAAAGAGGAAGATTCCTAATTCCTAGAGGAAAAAAATTAGAGCCAATGAGAAAGCAACTGGAATGGTGCCTGGCACAGCAGAGGTGCTCAAGGCAGGTTATTTGTGAAGAAAAACAAATTTTCCCTGAAGGCTACGGATGCAATTTCATAGCTCACACCAAAGGCAGGCCCCTATACACTTATGTTCTCATGACCCTCACAATGTCCCCTTCTGAGGAACCTCCACTTTCCCTACTTCTCCAACACACAGTTCCAATCCAGGTGCACTGTGTGGCTCTGGCACCAGCAACAGACCAAACCATTAGGCTCTCTCTTGTGATACGCGGATGCATCATGGAGACTTCTGGCATGGGAATCCTAATGCCCAAAATTAATTTAGGCACAAGAGAAACCTCTCAGCCTTGCAGTCACCTTCTCTATAAAACAAGGATACTATATTTAATGGGTATTGCTCACTGCAGGTGGTACAACGCACATGCTCCGACAGGAGAATCATTACTCTCAGCTGCTTGGCCTGAGAGCCTGCTTTCCTTACCTGTGGAGAGGGGTACAACAATCCTCGCCGCCTTATCGCAGGGGGCAGTCAGGAAGACCACAAGTGCCGGTGGAGGCTTCTGCTCATTAGAGAGCAACCAGGGGCAGAATGTCGGCAGCCAAGGGCACTCAGTGGGTGATGTGGAGACTGGCCATGCAGTGCCAGTGCCCAGACTCATGCAAATGACTTCTCCAAAGAACCAGTTTCTTCCTCTGTCTAATGGGGGTTAAGACTTTCCTACCCACCTGCCTCAGTGCTGAGTAAGGCTGGGACAGGCACTTTGTAGCCTGTCCATCACTTTCATGCTCACCGGTGAAGGACAAGATCAAGCCCCCAAGGGTAGAACCGCAGTCCACCTCCCACTGCAATGTGGACCACTGAAGAGGGTTGTAGTAATCTCAACAGGCAGATGAGAAGATTCTCCCCCACCCCAACCCCAGCCACAATCTTCACACAGTTCAAGATACATTCCCACCTGACCTTAGATCCTAAATGCCTTCTCCTGGTGGCTGAGACTTAGAGGACAACAGGACATAAAACTCTTTGGCATGTCACAACCCATAGGCAGGCAACACGCCTGTCTGGGCCAGATCTCCCCCAGGCAAGCGCTATCCTCTGAGATCTGAACAGCTAGCCTCTTTATTGATATTCTCTCTGCACTTAACCACCAAAGAATAAAAGACTGAAGGTGGCAAGCGAGGGCGGGGATTTCATTCGTCTTTTCCGTCTTTCTTTTTGCGGCAGATCAACTCTACAACCAGATTTCATCAACTGTGCAATCAGATCTTATCACAAGACAAATCAGAAATCCCCAATGTAACAGGGCTGGGGTTGTGGCTCAGTGGTAGAGGGCTTTCCTAACATGTGTGAGGCACCACACAAAAATAAATAAATAAAATAAAGATATTGTGTCCACCTACAACTAAAAAAAAAAAAAAAGTCTCCAATGTAACAGCATTGGGCCTTTTACCTGTCTTCTGAGTTAAGCACCCTGGGCTCTCACTCCCCACACATCCCTGAAAGGCAAACAGCTATTGGTGGAGGATGGAGGAGAGACAGTTGCTCTCTAGATCTCTGATGTGCCCACCTTTTAGTCTGCTGGGAGCTCAGAATTCTCGGGTCACAGTCCAGAGGGGAGTCCAGATTCCCTCCTGTTAAACAGGAGCCTGAGTTCTCTCAGTACCAATGGGGTCTGTAGTGGGCTCATTTCTCTGCCCCTGCTATCCTGGCTCATCTCATTTTAATCAATTTTCAGCTCCCTAAAGTGGACAACTAGTAGAAAATAGAGGAGGGGGGGAAGATATCCCCCCAAAGAATCCAAATGGGCCTCCTCTCCCACCCACAGGCTGGCTGGGGACATGTCACACACACACGGGCAAGAGGCCCACTTAGCTGCTGCAATCACTTCAACACCCATCAAAACCATTTCCCCTTGCCTCCCCAGCACTGGCTGCCAGCAACTTAGATATCTATTTGAAAACCCTCAGTATTGATTAGGTCAAATGCTGGGAGGTTTTTATTTCCTGATTTCTTAACCTTAAAGGGTCCCAAGGGACTTACCCAATACCGTAATGCCACCGTGAAAATAACTGTGGGGAGGAAAGATACTGGGTAATTTACACCGTCCTGGCTTTCACTTGTCCATCATCTCAAATGCTCACGTAGAACGTCTCACGTATCCTTCCCCCATTTTTCACAGGGATTACTGAGACCCTGACAACAGGACGGATGCCTCGCTTTACTAGAGAAATACTGTCGGGAATTACAAATGAAGGACTTAAGCGATTTGGAACATTATAAATCAGACACTATCTTTTTCATCTTTGTTAATATGTGAACTCCAGGCAGCCAACCTGGTGTTAAAAAAAAAAAAAAAAAAAGAAGAAGAAAAAGCTTTAATCACAACTGATTTAGGTGGTATCAGGAACAAATTAAAACCCTAATACAGTCCTCAGAAAGAAAACTCAGAAAGAAAACTAAGTTTTAAAAGAGCAAAATGGTGACTTTCAGAACAAAGCTCATCTTCCTTCTGGCCAGTGATGTGAATTCTTCATTCAGGGAGGAATATGGAGGTGAAGCCGCCAAGACAGAAAGGTTGAATGAATGGCAGCAATGAGGCTTCATGTGCCACAAGAAAACAATCATGGTTATGGGGCTGGCCTTCCTCCCGCCCGCCACAGCGGTCACTGATCCCTGCCTTCCCAAACACATATCCCCTTCATCTGACCCCAGGCCCTCCCAGGGACCTCCACCCCCGCAAAAGCCCAAGCCCCTCTGACTGCCAGAGTCCTACATGTACAGGAGGCCCAAGATCAGCCACAACCAGGCTGGCTGCCTCTGCCCCGAGTGCCCTCCAGGGCCGTTTTCTGGCACCTCACCAAGTCTGAAAATCACTTTTGCACGCAGCAGTCCACTACTGCCTTCTCTAGCTGCCCCGAGCGTGCTCTCTTTCTCAGAAAGGCCAGGTCTTTGGATAGAGAAAGGAATCAAGAAGGTGGTTAGGCCCCTCCATGGGAGAATCAGAACCAACTGCAAGAACGCTCCGAGGTCCCCAGGGTAAGCCCTTTATCCTGGCGCTGGGGCAGCCACAAGCTGTGAGTGGATGGCCCACGAGGGCAGTGTGGCACCTCCCAGCCTGGAAGCCTGGCCAGGTGGTTGGCAGTTGTTGCACCTTGGCTCCAAGGAGTCTGAGCCATTCTAAGTGACTGGCTCCAAGCACTCAGCTACTGCCAGTGGCGGACGGGAAACAAACACAGAGTGTTGGGGGGGTGGGGGGAGAACGAGTAGGGAATGTCACCCCTCCTCCAGGGCATGCCCCACACTGAAAATCTGGAAGATGAGTTGGAAAATGGGGGCAGGTGAATACATTTCATCGAACTTCTTTGGGGATGTTCTCTACTTTGGTCCTACAGAAACCAAACACCAGGGTACCTCATCAAGATCATGGTCACTTTGGGGCCTGAGACATTCTGAAGCATGAGCCGTGCGTGGCATTTATTCTACATGTACCTCCTCAGGCCAGGGTGATCACATGAGGGACCCCACCCCAACCACTCACTGGCTCTTCTTCCTGGGTGAAGAGGGTGTGACTTTGAAAGCAGGGGTCAACCATCAGTGTGAGGAATCACTTATTCCTCAAACTCTCCAGGCTCTCATTAGAGGTGTCTGCAGAATGCTTGCCAGTGGAGATGTGAAAAAAAAATGAAATTATGATACTTGCCAGGGACAAGCAATTCAGCTTGGTGGCCACCCCAAGACACCTGGCAAGTTTCGTTGGGTGTTAATAATAGGTCCAAACATCCTGAGCCTATGAGGACCATGGAGAGGTCTCCATGGTGCCTACAAGGAAAAACCACTGCCAAATATTACAAACAAGCAAAAGAAAGGACTAGCCCTTACTGAGTGCCACGCATGTCATGTACATTATTTCAGGCACACGTCTACCACAACCCTCCCAGAACAGCCCAGTGATCCCAATTTTGCAGAAATCAAGGCTCAGGGAGATGACTGCTTGCTAGGGAGCTCCAAGGTCCTTGCTCTCCCTGTACAGATTGCTCCCCTTGGGCACATTCTAGTTTCCTAGAAATGGAGGCTAACAGTGCTCCCATCAGAATCAAAAGCAAACACAGTTCATTCCTGAGGTGCCAACATCATCTGGACACTCCAACCACCCTCCCTTGACCATCCTGCTCAGCACAATTCCTCTTGTTTCAAATTATAAGTGTTACAATTTCAGTGCCCACCTGGGCTATCAACCCCCACCTCCCCAGGTCCTAGACTTACAAGAGGATCCACTTGTTGCTTCTCTTCTTCTTCCCCAAGTTCTGTTTCTGAGCAAGGGCCTCACTGCCTGCAGAGTGGAGCTGGAACAGGGCATTCTGGGCCCCCACTCCAGTGGGTTCCTGCCTCTCCTTTCCCCATGGCTCAAGGTTTGGTGGTAACCAGGACGGGGACTGCATGGCAGCTCTGTCGCTGGTGTCCAGCCTGGCACCCAGGGGTCTCTTACTGACGCTGCTGGTGGTAAGTAATGGAGATGCTGCACAATTTAAGGGGAAAAAGGGTTCTAGGGATAAAAGGAAGTGGTTCTGGGAACGCCGCTGGGTAGCACCAGCTGGCCTCTATGAGGCTCTATCCACTGAAGGACTGGCTATGCCAGGAGCCTCTCCGGTCAATTTGGAATGCCAAAGGTCATGCTTGGAACCCCAGAGCCATTTGCCTCAAATTCAGGTGTGACTTCTTCCCTGATGAGTGAACGTGCTGCTCTCTACACACCTTGCTTCCCTTATCGCCTCCAAAGCAACTGAGAGCATCTTCCCCTAGACCCCTGCAGCCTCAGCCTTGGTCACTGGCCTACCTGACCCTTGCTGCTGCTCACTTCTCCAGTGCCACATTCTCCCTCGAGGGGTCCCACAGACTCCAATGTCACTCCCATGCCCCCGGGTCTTTCACAGACTTGTGGAACTGGGAAGCTGGAAAGATCCTCAGAGATGGTGCTCAAAGCCCTCCTTTGATAGATCACAGCTACCTGGGCCCCCAAAGCCACATGGCTTGCCCAAGGCCACTCAGCCAGTTGGCAGCAGATCTGGGACCAGAACCCAAAGCTCTTAATGACCCTTAATGGCTCTGATGACACATAAATGAGCACGGAGCTGAGAGTGAAGGCCTTGGGCCCTGCTGGCTCCTGGCAGAGCCTTCTCCCCCACAGAGAGGCTCTCACAGGAAGGACGCCCAGAGCTCAGTGCCAGCACATTGAATTTCCTCCCTTGCCATATTTGCTCACGGCCAGCCTGGATGCACAATCATTCTGCAGGATCTGGACACGTTTATAAGCTGCATTTCTGGCTCTGAAAAGTGCCAGGTACACCCCCACTGGACCCCCCCATAAGAAGAAGGATCAGCAAGTCCCCCAGTCTACATGCAGAAGTCCCAATGATAGTAAAGAAGATATATGATAGGATATGATTGGATATAATAGGACAGTAGGAAAAAAAGACCTGCCCAAGGAGAGGAAATTTCAACCCATTGCTGATTATCTTTCATTATTCAACTGAGCTTCCGCAGATGCTGAAGAGAGGCGGATGTTTAGGATGTATGGAAATATCATTTCCTCCTGGGACAGGAGGAGGGAGGCAGCGGAGTTATACACAAATGAGTTTTCCCCTGGTTGTCTTCTCCAGTGATCTCAGCCCCACCCCCAGGAGAAACGAGGTGAACTCAGAGACCAGCACCATCCTAGGGGCAATAAGAGGCTTGGGCTGCCGTCCTGGGCTTCTTTCTTCCAGGTCCCTCCATCGACTCCCTCCCAAACACATCTGCTGGGGGCTTACCACAGGCCGGGGACAGAACTGAGCACCGGAAGGAGCTCACTGTTTAGTGATAAGATGGACAGGCCAAAAAACAAAGCCAAAGACAAGATGAAGGATTGGGCTCTGTGCACAGAAGGGGCAAAAAGTACCACGGGAAAGGAGAGAGCGAGGCACAACTGCAAGCACCAGGTGGGGGAGGAAGGAGCGGGCTGGCAGGCCTGCAGATGTGCGCTGGCATAAGGATGGATATGGGGAGAATACAAAAGAAGAGTCCCAAGCAGAGAACACAGCCCCCTTAAAGAGACAGAGTAGAGGGAGAGTGCAGGGTACATTCCCTCTGGCATGGCTGAGGCTGGGTGTGGGAGAAGGCAGGGTGGATGCTGAAGGCCTCCCCTGCCTCGCCAAGGACCTGAGGCTTTCCTTGGGGGATGACGGGAAACTGAGAAAGCAGCTGACCAGGGAACTGATATGGCCAGCCCAGCCTTTCAAGACCATCCCCCTGGCAGCATGTAAAAGATGGGCTGGAGGAGACCCCAGGCGAAGGTCAAGAAGAGTTCTGTTACATGTAGGATGAGTGGCGAGGAAACAAGTGCCAATGGAAGATCAACTGAAGAGAGGCAGGTTGTATTTTTAGGGAATGCAACAGAACGTCGGATGACTGCAGATGTGAAGGACAGGGAAAAAGGAGGAGAAATTGAGAGGACTCCATTTCCAGGGACCACGGAGATGGAGGACACAGGAAGGATCTGACTACGCCCCTCGCCTTGTGGAATAGGGTCCCTACAGTGGAAGCACAAATCCTGGCTGAACCACAGAACTGATCTCTTGCAGCACCTCCTCCCTTACTCTGGGATCCTAAGTCCCTCTGCACTTCCCACATCTGTATCTAGGGCCACAAGGCTTCTTCTATCCAGTGAAATGCAACTTAGCCTTCAGGTCTAGCTCCAACGTCAGCTCCTCCCTCCTCACCTGGAAAGATGTATCTCCTTTTATAATCCCAAAGTACTGTGCACACACCCAGTTCTCTGTGTTATTGGGTCTGTTGCTGCCTTGCCCATTAGATTCTGTGCTCCCTGCAGGCAAAGGCATGGACGGCTCGGTGTACCACTGTAGCCCCTGTGGAGCTTTGGACAAACTAAGTCCCTCCTCAGTATGTCTTGGCAATACACTGAAATACCATAAAAGACAATAAGCAATCTAGGCAGCGGAGATCAAGGTGTTCTTTTTCAAACTATCCTCATTACCGCACTCCGCACTGGCCATGGTTTGTATCCTCCCCAACTCGAATGAACAACGGAACTCAGAATTTATGGCTTAAAAGACAACTTCCCCAGAGCCAAAGAGAAGACTGCTCACCAGCAAATCAGCTTTCCAAACACACGTCCTCATGAAAGAAGATGAGTTTGAAAAAAAAAGTGGGTGAAATAAACCCTACATATTATTTGCATATAATGTTAAGGAAATCACTTTCAAGTTCTCTGCAAGAAAGAGGTTATATAAACACCATTTCTTTCATGATTCCAATGACCTAAACTATTTTCAGAGTCCTATTTTGGCAGGAAGAAAGCCTTACTTTTGCTGGGTTGGGTTTCTGTTTTGTTTTGCCCTTCCCTATAGAAAGGAGACTCAGCTCATTTGGATTAAGTGAAGTGAAAAGAAAGCAATATCTCTGCTCTAATTCCACAAAGCTAGGAGAGCCCCTTATAAATGCATTTCTGGTTCTCAGACAAATACTCGTGAACCTGTTGATTAGAGGAAAGGTATTGCCTGCGTTTGCTAGGAGAAAAAAAAAAATGCCCCTGCCATGTCCCTCATTCACCAACTGGACAGCTGAAACGCTGCTCCCACCCAAGGGTGCTCAAAGTTAGAGAGCGATTTGCATGAGTGGGGAAAATTCATTTCAGAAGCAGCAGAAGCTATTATTCTGACACTACATCCCTGGGAGTGTGGGAATCCTTGGGACTGAGTGAGCAAGCCTGTTTGGAGAAATAGAAGCCCACCTCCACCCCAGGCTTTCCAGAACTCTGAGGGGAGGGAAGTGAGTCCCAGGCATGGGTGTGGGTGTGGTGCACTGGTAGGGTACAGGCAGTCTCAGCCTGTTAGTTGGAATGAGCTCAGAACATGGGTGTAGGTGTGGCTGCCATTTCTCTGATGGCCTCCTCCACCACCTACTGATGCCCTCCCTCCCTCCCATGGCTGGAGAAGGAGGGCCGCTGGCCAATCTTTAGCTTGGTCTCCTCTCTCTCTCCTTGATCCCTTTGGTGACACAGTTATTATGGCAACTTGTCTCAGAGCTTGTTCCAAGGAACGCCAGTCTCATGAACTATACTCCTGTGGTCAAACTGACTTCACCTGGGGACCTAGCATACAGCTAAGGGTTCAGGAAGCTCATCATTGCAGAGTCCAAACATTCTGTGACCAGAGGGCTCTGCAGGAAGGGAGCCTGCTTAACACACACTTCCCAGACTTGTTACGGGCCCTTTCTTCCCAGAGCAGCTCCAGTTCTCACAAGAAACAAGCACTGGGGGACTCAGAGCTGCTCCCTTCCATGTGCCCGGCTCCCATCTGCAGAACCCTTTGTTTCTACTTGTGCAAACATACCTATTGTGTTTTTTTCCCCCCTTTAAAGACACAGGCAAGTAGGAGAAATTAAAGAACAGATCAACACAGACCCAAGAAATCTTCTTAAATGAGCCAGGCAATCTCCAGAAATGAAAGGATTTTAAATTCCTGATTTGGAAGACAAGAAAGCAGGGTAGCAAGACCCCCAAGACAAACCCCTCTCCGTCCTACCATAGATTATGTGCCGAGACCAACAGTGTGGCCTGTGGCTCCACACCTAGGCCACTATTCCTGAGACTGGAATACCAGTTCAAGGCTAGGCAGGAAGATTTCTGAAATGGCAAACAAAACGCCCTCTGGGTGGCACACGTGAATTGGAAGCACCTGGTTCTGCAGTGAGCCCACACTAGGTACCAGAGCCAGAAACAGAGACGACTTGAGTCAGCTTGGGTGAAGGCTCCCCTTGCATCAGGCAGAGAGCAAGTGTGTGGGATGGGCACAAACAAAACACCAGGGAAACCGTAGGCAGGAGATAGTGTCTATCTGGGGGAGAACCAGGGAAGGCTGCCCCAGAAAGGTGCATCATACCCAGGTAAGCCAGCCAGGGTAGGAGTTCTGATGGTGTGGACATACTGGCACTTCTGACACAGTTGATCTGGGAATTCTGGAACAAGTCAGAAGAGCCACCAGTGACCCACTGGGGCTGGAAAGGTTGGAATTGTGACAGGAACCGCAATCAAGCTGAATAACCAAATAATAACCAAAAGGATCACCCACCAAGAGATAGACACCTGCTTTCTGACGGCCTGAGCTTTGTGCAGAAGCATTTTCAAGGACAGAATGAAGGGAACAAAGCTGGTTGAGGACTATTTCTCCAGTCTCTGTTTACTGGACAAAGTGAGAAAGAGGAGAAGCACAAAAAGAAGGCCACAGAGTCGGCTGCTGGGCCAGGGTCAGCCGAAACCATACTTCACGTTTGAAATAGTAAGAGTTTTGAGGCCAACAGTACCAAAGTCAGAGAAAGAAGAAATATCTCAGGTAGCTGCAGAAAATTTCCAGAGGAAATGTCCAGGAGATCACTAGATTCCCGAGCTCAGCATCCCCAAAAAGCAGTGAAGGGGAGAGGTGCAGATGCGATGTGGATCCATTCTAATAAAGGTGATGGTGGAGAGAAAGCGGCTCCACATAGAGACTGGAGGAGGGATGGAGGCCTTGGGGCCAATTACTTGGGATCGAATCTCAGCCCCGCCACCTGCTGGTCAGGAGATCTTGGGAAAGGGCCTCATTTTCCTCACCTGGACAGACAGCTTCATCTCCAAATATACCAACCTTTGTGCTTAGTGCTGGGACCCTGCAAATCTTTCTGCTTTGCCACTTGGGAGACCCCAAGGCTGCAGGAGGAAGGTCTTGCTCACTGGTCGGCTTCCTGGGGCCTGGGGGCTTCCCGTCAGCCTGTGGTTCCTGAGCATGGCCCCAGGAATACCTTTCCATCCTGGCATTTGGTGTTACAATACTGGCATCTGGAGTTTGCATTTCTCCCGCTGGCTGAACCAGCAACATGGCACCCATTCCCTCAGAGACTCTAGCACCAGGGGCCAAAACTTTCTTCTAAGACATCTGGGCCCCCAAATACCTATCCTTTAATCATCCCAACTTGGTCAACACTCAGTAGGAGAGGGATTGGGGTTACTTCCCGCAGTCGCTACCTCTGCGGCACGTTACCATGCTGATTCTCAAAATGTGGCCAGCAACATCCGCATCAACTTGAACACTTGTTAAAAATGTGAATTTGAGGGTCCCCAGAAGCTCTGGGGCATGGCCCAGGAATCTGTGTCTGAATAAACCGGGCACATGCTTCCTGATTTTAGAGAACACGTCTCATCTCAGGATTCTTTTTTGCCCTTTCACTGACCTAGTTACTGTATGTCCCAGCGACAATGCTTTAACCCTTGGTACCCATAATTGGCATGGTTTCTGTTCCCTGACCGGATCCTAACACGTCCAATAGGGATAATAGTAATGGCCTCATAATGCTAAAACTTAGTATCACTAGTATATTAAGACACAGGAATCAAGAGCAGAAATAAAGGCAGGTGATGATCAACAGAATCAAATATCAAAGACACTGGGATTAGGTTATTGTTGCCCTTGCAGATCAAAATTCTAAGATCTGATTGGGGTAAAAAAAAATACCCTAACATACAAACACAGCCAGGCGATTAGAAAATGCTTCCTTTTTAGCCAATTCCTTCATGGCTGCCAAGCAAAAACTACTCCATCTATCAAGCTGTCAGAATGAACTGCTACGTTCTTTATAGTTCCACTCACATAAAATGTCCACATAGTCCAATGCATCTGGGGTTCTGGCCCTGACTTTCTAAATGCAGGCACTTTCAGATGGCCTTTAGGTCCTCCTAGTGGCACTGCTGTCCACAAGAAGAGAATCATTACAAATTACAGGCATGGAGTCCAGGGATGTTAAGAGAAGGAAGGGACCTCCCAAGTCATGCATCCCAAACTCCTCATGCTTCAGAGGAGGGCACTGAGACTCCAGAGATGCAGGAACTTTTCCAAGGTTTACTTGTTACCAATGTCACAGCCAACTTCAGTACCAAGTCTCCTAACACCGTTTGTACCCAAACTCCCTTTCAACTCCATGAGACATGAGTGACAAGTTTCGCCCTAGCATTCAAATTTCTTAAGTACAATAATTTAACAAGCAGCAAGCAATCACACTGTAAATGGGCAGAAAACTACAAAAGTAAGGCCGGGAAGAGCTTGGGAAGGAGCATGACTGTTGGCAGGCTGCTTTCTTTGCCCATCAAAATAATAAACGAAGTCAGGCATTTACTGTAGCGTGGATGCCAAAGCGACTGTGAGCCCAGAGTGTTTCCAACATCTCGGGAGACAGGCACGCCACTGCAAGACAATGCATTCTTAACGCGTTCTTAAACAGATTCTGACTCAAACCCTGAGACGGCTGGGTCTCTTCCAAGAAATGTGAGATATCTCTTTCAGTTCTCTCCAGTAGATCTCCTTGGAATTTGCCAGATAAAGAGGCAATTTATCATGTGGCCGAAGGTTGTATGTAATGCATTATCTGCCTTCCACCAGGATTTATGCATCTCTGTTCGGCCCCTGGTTGGGCTGGTGGACCGACCCACTTCCATCTTGAGGTGCCATAGCAACATGAAATCAACAAGGAGCGAACTGTTAAATGAATAATTTACTGATTTCATAAGAACCTGTCTTGCAATTTATAGTTCTATTATCTTTCCTACCCGTGTCTTAACTCCTCTGTATAAAAGCCGCAATCAAGCTGAATAACATTTGAGAATCTAATAAGCATATACAGCCCTGTACTCAAGACGAGAGGTATAGATTGATTCTGACAGCAGTTACGGCCCTCCGAGGCCGAGTCCTACTATGGTTGCCTGAATTTCTTTGCCCCTTCTGCAAAAGAGTAAAAGTTAGGGAGCAAGCTTTACGTTTTCAAATGCAATGTTTCTCTTCCTTGGGATATTTGAGGCCAATCAAGTCAGAGTTGAGTGGCATTCAGAAGTATTATGTGGAAGAAATACTATCGGCTACAATCTACCAATTGTCACTTTAAAAATTCCCAAAGAGACCTAGTTACTAGCAAAGGAGGGGTGGGAGGGGGGAGCAAAGTATAGTTTCAATGACAATTGTGGTATTTTAAAGGCTTTTTCAATATCATCAGTGATACCATTTTAGTGGCAAAAGCACATCTTGTCATTCAGCTTCAATTTAAAGGGTATTTATGGAGAAGACAATACAATGAAAGCAGACTTATTTGCTGACTTATTTATTTGGGTGGAATGGGTTACAGATTATTTTGGTGCTGTGCTTTTCAGCAGAACGGATATATCCTTTGGAAATGCATTACCTGCCAGCTGCGACTCCTGCAATCTCCCCCAGGAAACCAACACAAACGACAGAGAATGCAGACTTTAACACCTTGTCACTGCAAACCCAGACTTCCTCACCTCCACAATGGTGAACAGCCTCGGGGAGATCCTTGCAGATGTGCACAATTATCACAAACCCGGAGGAAAGGGTCTGTTTCCCCAGTGCATGTGCACTGGTCCACCTTCTAGAACGAGCTGGTGAAATCTTACTGAGTTTCCCCATCACTGTCATCGTCAGCCTATTCCAAATGCAATGGCACCACCAACCCACTCCTTCCTCTCAGCATACTGCTCATGAACAAGTTCTGTAAGTGTCTTGGTCACATTTAGGGCAGAGGTTAAAGTCAGCTTGTCCATGGTCACCTAAAGGTAATGAACTATGCTTCTGTGACTGGGGTGTGGCCAGGCTGAAAACTAACTCACTCAAGTCAATGTGTGGAAACTTCAGGGCCCTGAGAGTAGGACAGCTTGGCCCCAAAAGTAGAATGTGGCAGTTCTGAGAACACAGGAGTGTTGTGCTAAGTCTCTTCCCCTCATCTATTTATAGTTCATGCAGCTGAGGTCTGAAAGCTAGCCAGGCCCAGGCAGAGGTAGGCCTGTTCATATGATCCAGTCTCAGAAATTCTGCGTACATTACTCAGGGGCTCCGGGTAAAGCAGATACTCTGATGAAAGTGACAAGGGTTCTCTTCCCTGGCTTCAAAACTTTCAGGCTGGAGCCTGAACCTTGGCTAACGTCAACATGGAGTCTGTTAATTAGCTTAAGAAATACTATGGAAGTTATACTTTTTATTTTTAATTCTATTTATTTTCAATGGTCATTGAATGAATGCTAACACAAATTCTTCATATCTTGGGGGCGAGGTGGCACTAGGGATTGAACCCAGGGGTGCTCTGCCACTGGGCTACATCCCCAGCCCTTTTTATTTTGAAACAAGGTCTAAGTTGCCGAGGCTAGCCCAGAACTTGCGATCCTCCTGCCTCAGCCTCCTGAGTGGCTGGGATGATAGGTATGTACCACCACACCTGGTGAATTCTTCATATCTTAACTTTAGGCTCTGGTCAGAAATAGTTCTTTGCCCAGAAAGTGGAGCTCAGTCAATTGGTAATGTGAAGAAGGGTTCCTGGCCTTTCAGTCATTCTGCCCTGGGTTTGAATGCTGGCAGAACCTTGGACACACCACTTCATCTCCATAAACCTCAGATTCTCCATATGGAAAAAAAAAAAATCCCCCCTTCTCAGACTATCAATGAGGACCAAATGGACGTTATATACAAAACTCTTGGGAAGGTGCCGGCCTAGCACATGACAGGGTTCAGTAATGACAACCTGGCTGTGGTCACTAGGACCTCGCTAGCCAAAGAAGTATGAAGAACACATGTAAATCCCAGGCCCTGTGGCTCCCACTAGTGCTCACACCCACGGTTGGGCTATCAGCCCAACTTTCCCGGAGCACCCAAATTCCTGATTCTGACAATTACAAATGTCCTTCCTGTTCTTCTTTGGAAGAAATGTTGAACGACCCATAATTAAATAGGACGTGGCTTGGAATTAAACCTTAAATGTGAAAATGGAGTATTTGGGATGATTTATCCAAAGCAGGAGAGAGAAAACCAACTCTATTCAAAAAAGCCAACGCAGCTGGGACCACCGAGTCTGGCGTAGAGTCAGGACCAAAGGCCAGGGTTTCGGGGCCTTTCGGCAACTTGTGCTCCAGGCAAAGTGACCCATTCCCATTTCCAGATCTCCCGTGCTGCCGCACCCCATATCCGACACTCAAAGCCCCATCCCCACCAACCAGCTTGAGACCACAGGACTGATCTCAGCCTGCCCTTTATTCATGTTGCCATCAATCCTCCGAGCTCCCTGCTGTCCAGACTCCCAGGTCACTCCACAGGGTTCCATGAATCAGGAGGTGGCACTTGTCAGAACACTCCCACCCCTTCCTTCCGGGACTTTTCCAGCATCCCTGATCCCACTATCTTCTACTGGGGCTGGCAGAGCTTTGTCAGCATGTACGCTCCATGCAGGCTGGTCCCGTGCCTAGGACGACACTGGCACGTCGCAGACACTCAATGAGGATCTGAATAAATGAACAAACGAGCGAACCATGTGCAGTAGCAAAGAGACTAAGTAGCAACTCTCTCAAACGATTAAACAGCTGAGTCCTTGCTTGTTTTCCTGAGATCCGTATTTCAGGGATGGGAAGAGGGAATAAAGCAATAAATTGCTTGGCCTTTCGCCCAAGGCCAAAAACCAGGCTGCTCTACACCAAACCCTCTGCCGGCTTCCTGAATTCCTTCCGACTGAGAACCACTCTGGGCTTCTCCTAGACCAGGCCGGGCCTCGTGGCGGCCTTCATCACATCTCTGGCTCAATGTGAGAATTCAGACACCCAGTGACCTAACGGCTGCCCTTGAATGTAGCCGAGAGACGTCAGTGGTAATCTGTCTGTCTCCCTTGGTTTGGGGGAGTAGATAGTATTATAACACGTTTCTAAGGCCTGTGGCCTTTTCATTCTGGAGAAAAGAAACAAAATATTTGGCAGTGCATCCTAAAGGCTTCGAGTCCTATAATTTGAAACAAAACAGAGAATTAAGGAACAAAGGCTTTTTTCCATCAGACATTGAACCTGGGCTTTTATACTGGGAAAATATCTTGAAGAATGTGCACAGAGGCCAACAGGACACCAAGGATTCTAGAATCTGGGGCCCACTGGGCGCCATTCATTCTGATACACGGATTCCGACAATTGGCCTCTTCTCTTCATCAGAGATCAGGCTCCCCCATGAGGAGGCCACCTGGATGGACCACCTATTGGCTTCTGGTCTCAGCTAGGGGCCCGTCTTCAATGTGCCAGGAAAGGCACACCCCCTACTGAGATCCAAGGCCAGTAAGGTGAGACCCCCCCCAAAAGCTTCTCTGGGAGAGTCCTCACATGACCAGACTGGGCAGGGGCTCTGAGACTCTGCTTCCTAAATTCACCCCAAGCGGCAGCCAGCTTCCTTGCAGAATCAGAAGGGAAAGTAGCTATGCCCCACCTCTACACTCCAGGCTGCCATAGGAGGGGCTGGTCAGGGGGACAGGACCAGGACCATGCCAGCCTCTGGCTTCAATCCTTCAAATGCCTCTCACTTATGAATGCTACTTGCTCTCAACCTTTCTGCCAGAAATACCCCAGAGGGACAGGCATTCCAGATCCCCAACATCTAAGGAGAGAAAGCTTTCTCCAAGAGCCTCTGGGGACTCAGGGGCTGTTCTTTTTGCTTACCTCCCCTCTGCCCCCCCACCACACAGAGCAGAGCCTCTTCCTGGGGCCTCCCTGGCCACATCTGCTCCCTCGGGTAGGTTTTGCATCAGTGCATAAGCAAAAGCCCCATTCCGAGCACTTGGGAGCTCTGCGGGGTTGTGTGCAGCCTCTGCAGGGCTTCGGTGTGTGGTCCCAGTTCCATTTTCTCTGCAGATGTCAACCAGGACATTTGCTTGTAGGAGTGGGGGGCAGGAGGAGGAGAATTCTAGGAGATGCCGAGGGATGGGTTTCGGTTAACTACGCCTCTGTTGTTTGATCAAGGCCATGTCGGGAGCAGTGCAGGGCGTCAAAAGGAAACCCATTTGTGATCGGTGGTGTCAAGTGCTGGAGCAGCCGGGCTCATTGGCAGTCGGCTTTCGGTGGAACTGCCAGACTCTGAATCCATTAACAGGCAGTTGTGTCAGGAGAAAGCCCAGCTTGTCAAGAGACTCCTTTTGTGGGGCCCACATGCTGTGTTTAGCTCTCTAGAGTTCAGATAAACAGCTCCCCGCTTCCCGCCCCAAGCATGTGTGTGTGGCGCACACATACACACAAACACCCCTGAGGCCACAGGAGGCAGACCTCTGCACACAGCAAGGGCATGGTCTAGGATTCCTCTCCTGGCCCTTCTCTGCCTTTCCAAAGTTAAGGCCAGTCTCAGTGTGATGGAATTCCTCTGTCCCCCCTCCAAGCAAAAACCCCCAAACCCAAGACTGTCTGAGCCAGGGATAGCCAGCCATGTGAGTTGAGGCCATTGGTGGGGAAAATAATCTTGTTTTTCACATTTTAAATGGGAAAGAGGGTGAGAGCCAGCATGTCTGCTAATGTGGCTTGCGGGAGGGCAGGGGTGGGACAATCAGGTCTTTCTCTGCACGGCTCTGGAACACTTGAACCTGTGATGCTCCCACAGGAGACCTGACAAGTGACGTGACCCAAGTCCCAACTTTCCCACCTGTAAGATGAAAACACTGCCTCTTTTAAGAGCTGCTTGAGGATTAAATGAGATACTAGGTCCAAAATATTTTGGCGATCCGTATCTAGCCACTCTGAGACCCTAAGGGTTGGCAAAGCCATAGACAGGGGGATCCTGGGTGCTTGTATCAGTGTGTAGAAGAAAAATCAACCAGTAACCCCCACACTGACTGCTTAGTGAGCAGGAAACAAACGCCTATTGTGTTAAGCACTGAAATTTAGGGTGTCGTTATCTCAGCAGCTAGCATTAACCTAACTAATACAGGCGGCAAAGACAGCATCTTGTTGTGATTTGTACCCAGACAGACCACTCCAGATCCCTTACTCTCAGTGACTACAAACCTGCTGAATGGACAAAGGTTCCCCTCCATGTGAAGACTCCATCCTGAGCCCTCCCACCCCATGCCACCCCTGCCCAGGCTCAGAGGAAGGACACAGGAGGTTGCAAGTGGTTGGAAGGCAGTGTGGGTGCAGTGGAGGGGAGGGGAGCCTCGTCTTCCCCTGACTTCTGCTCAGGGACCCCCAGGAAACATGCACGGCTATTAACCAGAGGGAGCTGCTGATGCAAATCAGCCCGGATGGCCCTATATGTTGTGAGTGGCAGGCACTAACCGTCTGCATGACAAACCTCCTACAAGATGCCGGCTAAACTGCCCTTTTGTGCCAATTAAAGATTCTCCAGAACACAAAGATTACACACCATTCTGCGGTGCTGACAACAATAAAACAATTTTAAAGGCTATTCAGATCCTCAGTTCACAGCTGACACTGTCAGGAGGGGGAGATTGTCTGTGGCTTTGTTCTTTGTTGTTGTTGAGTCTTAAGACTTAACCAAGGATTTCTGGGGGAGGAGGGGAGACTGGCAGGCAGGAGGGGTCTGAAAAGGTTTCTTGAGTTTTTAAAGGAGAAAAATGAACAACCCAGTGCTCTCTTCTAGTGTGCGTGTGTGTGTCTGTGCATACACAAGCCTACACACACACACACACACACACACACACACACACACCCTCTTTCTCCCCAGCACCTCTCTGGAGAGCCTCAGAACAGACTCCCAAGGAACCCTGGTCTCTCCTGGGACGGACACCCTGAGATACGAGGTTATGGGTAACCCTAACAATAACGGTTTGGCACCAATTAATTGAAACTACAAGGGCAAAGGCCCAGAAGCTTTCCTCATATGTTTGTTTTAAAGGCAAATTTCCAGAAACAGAGAGAGATTAAAACACATAAAAACAACCAACCAACCAAACAAACAAACAAAAAAGACTGTGTGTTTCAGAAGTGAGAAATGCATGTGAGCCTCTCAGAAGAACCAAAAGGGGCAGATTATTTCAGGTGACAGTATATTGCCTACAAGATGCTGATGAGGAATGACCAGGAGCCCCAGAGATGTCACGTGAGTTTTATTCTTGCCTCTCCTGGTGTGTATGCGTGTGTCTCTGGGGGCACCCTCAACATTTGCCCATGTTCCTTATCATCTGCTCATCCAAGAAGTGAAAATGTGACCAAAAGGACCAAATGTCCCATTTTCTGCTCCACAGACAGCCTTTCCGGGATTTCTTTCAGCTCCCGGGCACCACAGGAAGCTCCTGCCTGTGGTTTCACTCTTAGCCCCAACACCTTGCTCAACACACAGCTGTCATGTTTGCTGAGTAGGCGCAGCACCTCAGATGTCCACTGATC
The DNA here is from genome assembly GCF_052094955.1 of Ictidomys tridecemlineatus. NCBI lineage: Eukaryota > Metazoa > Chordata > Mammalia > Rodentia > Sciuridae > Ictidomys > Ictidomys tridecemlineatus. Next base: position 31,600,336 of record NC_135479.1, on the reverse strand, counting down.
ACATCGGTATTCGCGTTGGCACATAGAGCTACAGGGCATGGGGCAGGTATGGGGTAGAAGAAAAACCATGGGTTTCAAGTGGTGGTTCTTAACTGGGGTCCATTTTGCTCCCAGGGGATTCTTGACAGAGCCTGAAGACATTTTTGATGGCCATGACTGGGGTGGGGGTACCATGGCATCTAGCAGGTAGAGGTGAGAGATGTTGGGAAATCTCCTACAGTCCACAGGACAGTGACCACAATAAAGAAGTGTGTGGCCCACAGTGTCAGGAGGCCCAGGTGGAGAAACTCTGGTTTAGAGTCTAACCTGCCTGGGCTGCAAACTTCTCCCTGTGGGCAGGATATCTAACGGAGACGTGGCTTCCAGATACGTACAATAAGGACACTTAGAGCAACTCTGTGGAAGGATAGAATGAGACGGTCAATGAATGAAGACAGCCAGCGCCAAAAGCCCAGCTGCTGGGATTACCAGTAGCCATCTAGAGGCCCAGGGACACCACCAATGGCCCACTGTGGAGGAAGAGGAGGAGGAAGCCACCCTGGATACCAGAGGCCAAGGAATGCCCCCAACTTTGCGTGACAGCCCCTGCATTTAATCATCTGCCTCCATCCTGAACTCTGTCCTCTAAAGCAAATCCCATTCATAAAGAAACATCTCCCCCACAAGGAAAGAGAGTGGGAGGGGGAAAAAAAAAACCAGCCAAATCTTCAGAAGTCTGGGTCCGCTCCCATCAGCTGGTTGTGATCAAAACCACATTCATATTCTGTCTGTTGGGGCTAACAGAAGGCCTCAGACCATCTCAGGAATGTGAGCTCCCAGGCCACCCCTCCGCCCCCCAATTTACAAGAAGCAGCTTCCAGAGGACCAGGGAGGAGGTCTCTCTCCTCGCCATCCCTGGGCACTTGCCCGGTCATGGGGGAGCAGTAGCTGGATACCAGGGGCACCCAGTCATCCTCCCCTCTCAAACAGCCCCTCCCCCCTCCCACTTCAATGGTGAGAGGAAGATTCCGGAAGAGAGGCCAGAGCCGTTTCTGCCCATACCCTCCCCACAGAAACAATTAGTGAGCTCAGGCCATGGCTGCCAAGTTCCTCTGTCCAATTTGGTAGATATTTTAATAGAGGAGGAGAATTCCCAGGGGCCCCCCAACGGAAATGCCCCATGTCAGGGAACGTTTGTTTTCATTTCCTTTTGCCGTCAATGAATTCTACTCATGGCAACGGCTTGGGGCTGGATCAGATCCACACAGAAGCTAACCAGAAGCATTTGTTCCTTGAAATAAATCTCTCTTTGGGGAATGAGTTATATATACATCTGTGGGGGGGACCTACGCACACGTACTCACACAGGCACATATATTATGTATTACAGACAAAACACATGTGCAAATCCCCAGGCAGGCAGCCCTGAGCTTCTGGGAAGGGGAGGCGATCCGCTGGTTGGCTTCAAAGGCCATTTAAAGAAAAGTGCATTGGTGGGAAAATTCAATGACGGATAGAGCCCTGTGAGTGGGAAAACGGTCCGTGAAAGCAACCCTTGCTGCAGGGTACAGAGCAGTACTGTGTGACGGAATGAGTGACAGCCGCTGCCACCGCAGCCACACAGTGTTTCCTGCACGCCAAGGTCCACGCTGAGCGTCCACACACATCGCCTCATACCCTTCCAACAGTCCCAAGACAACAGGGGCTGTTGAGTACTGCTTCCATTTCACAGTCGGGCAAAACAAGGCTCAGGAAGAGGAAGGGTCCTGTTAAGGGTCATAAAGCTGGTGGGTGGCAAAGCCAGGATTCGAACCCCAGAGTGGCTGGCTTCAAAGGCAGTGCCCAACCTCTAAGACACAGCGATCCCCTTCCTTCCCATGGTTTCCTGAGGAAGGTCAGAAGGCAGCTCCTCTTCCCTGCCCACTGTGGCTGGGTATCTGTCTCCTGGACCCCCTGATCGCCACTCTCTCGCTAACAGGAGAAATGCCATTAGGAAAAGCAAACGGGTCATGCTCTGCTCGGTTCAGCTCACCAAGGGCAATCCTGGAGGAGTCTGGGTGCACCTGCACCTGCCAAGCTACATGGGAAGCAATGCTGACGCAGACCTCATGAGTATGTCTTAAAAGACCACTTCCATGAGATGCCAGTTCTTTCCAGATTTGTCTTTGTGGAGATCCTTCACTTCAGCTCTCAGCCTTGCTTCAAGCAGGGTTCACTCATGAGCAGGAGCAAGCAGCAGCTGCGGTCTGTGGACAGTCTCTCCCACCCCCTCCCAGGGGGTGCTGCTGGAGGCGAGCACATGCCCATCCAGAAGGAGAGAAGCTGCCCCAGCTCCTCATCAAGATCTACTGGACAAGCCTCTCACAGCAAGCCCCCAAGGTTCCGAGAGAGAAAGGGGCCAGGCATTTGTGACTGAGAACATCTCCCCTTCCTCCTGCCTCTTCCCCTCCTCTCCAGATGCTCATGGCTTCCCAGGAAGCCAGTGATTTGAGGCATGAGCGGAGAAACCTTGAAGTCCACCACACGGTCGAGTATTTGCCTGGCAGCTGCATCGCCCCCTGCAGCCGCAGGCCTTGAGCTGCCTCAGGGCTCAATATCCTCATCAGAAAAAAGGCAAGAAGAATACCAGCATGGCTTACCTCATGGGATAAGGGGCAGACCAAATGTACTCTTCATGGCATTTGCGGCAAACGGGTCATCTGTGAGTACAGTACTTGTACACTGAAGGTATTCCATAAATGCCTTAGATCCACTGGCTGAGTCTATTAGCAGAGCCGGTTTACGAGAAGCCCTGGGCTGAGCTAAATCAATACAGAAGGCATACATTCAAGTGCCCCAGAGGCCAGGTTGGTGGCACAAATGAGAGAATGGGGTGTTAGGGTCAGGGCCACCTACCTAAAAGGGCAGCTACCACCCAGAGGGTCCAGTACCATGTGCAAACACTTTCTTCATGAAGGCCCCAACCTTTGCTCTAAGCAGGGCCTTCAAAGGGCTGGAAGCAAGCTCCAGCTGGGCCAAGGCAGCAGAAGGGCCATAAAGAAAGCCTCACTCACCTGATGGTCATGGCCCCAGGCTCTGTGCATTTCACTTTTTCTCTTACCTCCAATTCCCACAACAGACCTGTCCAGTGGGCACTTTGATTAACCTGGTTTGCAGATAAGGACACTAAGGCACAGAGAATTTAAGTGACTTGCCCCAGGTGATGAGTGGGATGGGATTTGAACCCAGGGATGCTAGGGGAGAGGTGGGAAGAAAAGTTCCAGAAAACAGAAGAGCAACATGCAGCACAGCATCACCAGGAAGCTGCAGGAGGGCTACTGGCAGAGAAGCAGAGTGCAGGTGGATGGCCCAGGACAGGAGGCTGCCACAGGGCCACTGGGTCCTATCCCAGTGTGGAATGCAAAATTCGACGGGTGCTTCAGAAGCTGGAGATGTGCTGTGTCCCGCCACTTTAAAGAAAACTTGGGCCTCCTGCCCTTCCCATTGGAGCCCTAGCACCCCATCAACTCTTCCTTGTCCCTAACCTCCCTGGCTCTGCACACGGGAGGTTCACAGACCAGAGTCCAAAGATTAACACAACTGTAGAGGCAAAGAGGTGACCCCCAGGTAAGAACAGAAAGCCCCCTCAAGCCTTAACCCTTTCCTCGGCACCGGCCACGGTCATGCACTCCCTATCAACTGAAAGCTGCTCAACAGACCACTGGCTCGGCACCCTTGTCATCTGTGTCTAAGTGTAATGGAAAAAATTGACTGTTTGCTTGGTGCAATAGGGCATGACACTGTTTACACAGAAATAATAGCCCAACTGCGATGGGTTCTAAATCTCCATTACAGTGAAAGATTTGAAGGAGCAAAGCAGTTAGAAAAATAATTGGTTTTCTTGTTTAGTTTAAAAATCCTTTATGCTTACAGATCATGGACTTCACACCTCCCTTCTTAAGGACTTTAAAATGGAAACGAATGGAGCTGGGAGACTAAGCAGGAGTCCAGAACTTGGGTCTTTCTGGAAGGATCCTCAGAGCTCACAAGAGCAGAGTTGATCTGGATTTCAGAGTACCAGGAGAGCTCTGGCACTGGCTGGGAGCTCCTGGGGTGAACACCGACCTCAAAAGCGGCTTCTCTCTGAAGCAGAAACAAAGGTGAGAGCTGGTCCGGGGCAGTCGTACTGGGGTCTCTCCCCCAAAGGGGCACACACGCTGACTGCTGGGACAGTCTGGAGTCTTTGCTTTCAGGGGAGGAGAAACTATCAGAAAATCCTTGACAAGAACAAAAGGAGAAGAAAAGATGCAGTCCTAGACAATAAGTGAGCTAAGGATCCCTCTCTCAGGGCACCTTCTAGTATCTTCCCAAAGCTTGCCATCCTCCTCCATGTTCCTCAGAGCATACAGGATGCTCAGATCAGGCCTGGGAAGCCACCAACACACACACACACACACACACACACACACACACACACACACACACACACACACACACAGGATGCTTTGGCAAGCTGTGTGCCCAAACACCATTTCAGCAGCCCAGGATTCTTCACACCTCTTCCTGGGAGACACCAGTTCCTCTACCTTCCATAATAATAAATGCAACATGCTGACCCACTGATGGCTTCCAAAGACTCTGTGCATCACTCACAACACCCTTAGGAAGAGACTCCTTCCCCCATTTTACAGACGAGGAAACCGAGGCTCCAAGAGGTTACTCAGCTCACCTAAGGTCACACAGGAAATAAGGGGTGGTCCCAAGGATCTAAAGGCAGTTTCACTGGCCACTAGAGCCTGGGCCCTGGTCCACTCTACTTCACACTCCCAGCTTGAAGCGACAGCTGAGGCCAGCAGACCACACTGCCCAAGATGACCTTTGTTGTCTGAACCCAGAGAGGACACCTCTGGCTCTTTAGCAGAGACCGTAAATACCTGTGATGAGCCAGAGCACATGGGCAGGCAGGTCCTATCACAAAGAGAAGAGGCAGAGGGACTGGGGTACAAGTGCAACACATGCTTTCACCGTGAGAATGGCCTTGGAGGGTCAGTCAGTCCAGGCAACTGTAAGGAAGTATTCAAGGACGACAGGTATTGTCCAACTTCCTGGCAGTAGTGTCCAGGTCACCTTTCCACAGCTTTTAGGAGCAGGTCCAAGGAACGCCCTTTGGTTGGGTACAGAATGAGAGAACAGATACTACAGGGGCAACCAAGAGCCTACCATCTCTCCATTCTCCCTTCACTCCACCCATCATCCACCACCCCTCTATGCCTCTGCCCTGTCTTTCCCATCACCCATCCTTCACCTATCCTATTCACCTATCCATCCACTGACCATTTAGCCATCCATCTATCCTTCCTTCCTTTCATCCATCCATCCGCCCACCCATCTGTCTTTCCTTTTTACCCTTCCTTCCATTCATCCATCCATTCATATTTCTTCCATCCATCCAATAGTCTCAAGAACCTATCACGTTCCAGGTACAATCACTGCACCTGGTCAGTCAGATACCCGGACCCAGAAATCCAAATCTACATGAGAGTTCTTCCTGGCAGGGCAGAGCCTGTCTGCAGGGGCTAGTATTGGGTCCATCTGAGCCTTTTCCGATCTGTACACTTTTATCCCAGTCTAAGCTGCTAGCTCCCCGGAGGCCTGACTACCTCTCTCCCTTCCCAAGGTGAGCAGTCCCGGCTGAGGAAGTTTCTGGACAGTGACTCCACATATAAGATATCACTCCCTTCTGCTCCCTTTGAAAAGAGTTAATAGGATGAAAAATCACAGCAGCCAAGACTCACTCCACCCTCTCGTTAAACTAAAGAGCAGGGGGCCCAGATCTCGGATGAAGGAAACAGACCTCAGGTTGGTCTGACTTAAGACCAGTATCTGAAATATGATTTTCATTTGAAAGTTGGACCTAAATGTTGCCGACAGCAACTTAAAAAAAAAAAAATCAATAAAGAAAAGAGGGGATGAGAGTCTAGTGAGAAAAATGCAGACACTTATGAGTTCAAGACCCTGCGGGACACTCCTGAATATTTTAAATATCTTGGGGAAAAAAAAATGAAAACAGTTTCTCCCAACTTAAACCAGAGAAGGGAGTCTCTTTCTAGTCTGCAAATCCTTTGAGGCAATTCTTTAAATTATTTACTAGCTTTTTGATTATATTTTATGGTGGGGTGGGTGGCAGGGGGAGGGTAAGAAGTAAGTGGGGGAACCAGGCCGCTGACATTTTCAATATCTGTCTGGGATATTTTAAAGCCGCAAGGCCCTTTGAAATCCCAGTCTCAGGCAACAATGGACGGCTGCCTCCCGCACTTCTTTAGGTCATATTTGCATACAAAAGACCAGCTGCTGAGCAGCTATTATGCTGCACAGCCACAGTGGGCCTGGGAGAGGCCAGGTTACCAGCAAGTGTAAAGAACCCACAGAGACCCCATTAATTTTTCAGGAATTCTCAGGCCCTGGCCTTTTAAAGGCCAGTGGGGAGAAATTCCAGTTTGAAGCCTCCCTACCGTCCCTGCCACTAAATGTTGAGTCCAAATTGAGAAATGAAGAGTGACAGGGCCTCTTGCAGAATTCAAGGGGCCTCCTATTCCTCGCGGCCGCAGCCAGCAGCACCTCTGCAGAGAGCTGTGTGTGCAGGGAGCTGGGAGAGACCCCCCGTGTGCGCACCCAACTCTCCCTCCGAGGTCCAATTTCAGGAAATTTATTCCAGTTGTAAGCCATTAGGTGCCAATTTTTCAAATCAACCTTATGATTCCAAAGCCATGAAAGCATTTGCCGCCTAATAGACTTTGGAAACCTTCTATGGGGCTCGGAGCTGAGCGAATGTTCTCTAAAAGCATCGCAATAACGCTTCATCTTCTTCAGCATTCTCAGGTCTTAAAGAAGCGGATGCGCTGCTAAGCACAGGCCGGGCTGCTGGGCTGCTCCGACCCAAGGGGGTGCAGCAGGGAGGGGGGCGGGAATGCAGGAAGGGGAGGGTGCTCAGGCTCAAAGGGCCTGGCCTCAGCCCACTCCAAGGCCTACAGGACCTTCTGTGGCTGCTGGAGGACAGGATTGCACCTGCCCCCGCCATGGGCTTTGGGTAAGATCTGAATTCTGGATCCAGAGCTAGCAGGATCCGGTCTCCCTTCCCCACCCAGAATCCCAAAGTCCAACAGTTGTTTGGCCTCAAGAGCACAAAGAACAAGGAGGCTTCCGAACAAACCCAGACGGGTGTCTACCTCAAGGAGAGGGGTCCAGGAAAACCTCTGCCTTTGAGAGGGAAGTCTGTTCTGTGTCTCAGGACTGGCCCTTGTCCCAGCAAGATGCCTCTTTTGTGCCAGAACCAGTCACCCCAGCAGGCTAAACAGAAATATGACAGTAATGAAAGGGAACAGCTCAGTTCAGCTCAGGCCTGCTATTCCTGGTGGTTCCGTCGGAAGAATTACTTTTTCCCAGCTATGGGACACATTCAGGTAGTCCAAGATGGGGGGCATTTCCCAGGGGATATATGAGGTGTCAAGTGCCAGCAAGAAGCAAGGAAACCTCCCCATGCACCAAGGAGGCCCCAACACACTTTCTCCTACAGCTTCTCACACCAGGTGCACACTAGCCCGGGTCTGTCCACAACTAAGAATGGAGATAGACTGGGTTTTTTTTTTCCTCCTCCTTTTCTTTCTCCTTTCTGTGCCTTCTTCTTTCCCTCCCTCCCTCTCTCCCTTCTTTTTATTTCTCAGTTTGGGGATCGATCTCAGGGTCTGGTGAATGCCAGGCAAGCACTCTACCCCTGAACTCCAGCCCCATCCCAAGAGGGAGAGATGCTCTCTGCTCAGAACCGAGGACTTCCTGGCAAGGTCTGGCATCTTCCTGCCGAGCTGAAACAGAGGCCCTGCAGCACACACTGCACCAATCTCAGGGAGGGGAGGGAGGGACAGAAGACAGTGGCCTACGAGGAGCCCTCGGGGTCCCAAAGAGTAGACCAAGGGGCACCAGTGAGGCATGGCATTTCCTCCTTCTGGCTAACGAGGCTGGCCCACACCAGGGATGAACCAGCTGCCCTCTTCTTCGCACCCTTTCTCCAAGAAATGGATCGAACCACACGGGACTCATGGGACCCTCCGCTTGAGAGCCGACCATTTCTGGAAATGTGGCCTGTTGCTCTACTGTGCTTCCTTTCCTTCCACTTCTAAGACAACTGTGCCCTTCCACCTATAGGTCACTTCTTAATTTCTGCCTCCCTCACCCTCCACCCATCCCATTCCTCAAATATCAACCCAGGAGACAAAAAAAATTATAAGTCCAGGAAATACTTATGAGAGTGTGTGTGTGTGTGTGTGTGTGTGTGTGTGTGTGTATTAAACTAAACTAAACTAGGAGGAAGGACGGAGACAACTTAGGGTGATAGAAGATATTCAGAGCATCATCTATACTATGTGGGGTACAGCCTACAAATCCAGAAAGTGCCAAATGAATGACAAAGGAGAGATGTGTCCTGTTGGGATCATGCAGAGGATGCTGGGGCAGAACTGCTGCTGAAGGATGGGTTGAGCCTGGCTAGATCAGGAAGAGGCCAGTCTATGCTGGGCACATCCGATGCGCTGGGTGGGCCCTGGGGCAGACCAGGATCCTGGGGCAGTGGGATCACACTGTGGATCCCACAGAGATCAAGAGGGGAAAGTGGTTGGGCAGGACTTACATGGAAAGGGCTGGAAGGCCAGGTCACAGCATGACCATGTGAGGTCATGTTCACGGGGAAGCAGAGCAGCTGCTGGGGAGGAGGCCTGGGGTGGTGGGTGCCCAGGGTCTGGACCAGCCTTAGTGGGAGAGGCCCAGGTAGAGGGGAGGGAGATCTTAGAGACGGAAACTGGTGACAAGTTTGAAAGGGGGAGGTTTTCTCGAAGCCCTGAGACGCCTCTAGGTTTTACTCATGCTGGAAATTCCCCAAGAGCAAACTTTTTCAAGTCATTTCAAAACTACTGGTCCTAGTCAGACAAAGGTTCTACCCAACCTGCTTGTCTGTCACCCCTAATTCCTACATCCATGATGCTGGAGGACCCACCCCAGTGCCCCCTCCAGACGGAAGGCAAGCCATCCCTGGCAGACCAGGAAGGCCGGGGTCTTGGCAGAAGAGAAGGCGAATGGATCCAGGTGTCTGTCTGGAGTGCGCCAGAGTTCAGGTCTAGGGTCCACCGAGCTGCAAGCAGGGAAAGGGATGCTCACTGCCAGGAAAGCCACAGCTCCTGCATCCTGAGACCGGTGGCATGAGGCCCCCATGACCCCCACGGAGATCCAAGGGGGAGCCATCTAGCCTGGTACCACACGGGTGCCCAAAGAAGAAGTGACACCAGGAGATAATGTGCTCGTGAGCAGGACACAGAGTGCAGCAGGAGGGTGCTGCGGCATCCTGGCAATTAACAGGGAGGCAGGAACTCCGCTACCCAGAGGCCTCTGCTACATTACAGGCTTAATGGCCCATGATGCTTTGGGGGCCAACATTCCCCTCTTGTTGAATTTCAACTTGGCTAGCTCTGCACTTCGCCTAAATGGATTGCCTCTGAGGAGGAAATGCTTTAAATGATAAGGCTCATTCCGGGGAAGTCCCTGCCCTGTACAAGAATTGTTGTTGTTTTGGTTTTTTTTTTTTTTTTTGATCAATAAAAGGAAACTCTAAAGTATGCAGACTCACAGAGATACCTTTTTTCCTGTCTACACCCATGTAGCCCTGCTTGGAACTGAACCCCAGATAAAGGACTTCTTCAAAATCCAGCGAGAAAAGTTTTGTGTGAGAATGGCGGGAGAACCTGTGGGCTGGGCTGATGCAGAAGGCAGACGCGAGGCTGACTCACAGGAGGACACCCACCCATCTCTGCTGGAGGGCTGAGACCCCCAAAAGATGGTGAACCATGAGGGTAGGACAGGGGAAGTGAGAGCAGAGAGATAGGGAGAGAGAAAGGTCAGAGGGAACAGAATGAGAGAGAATGAGAAGGAGCTGGGGAGACAGAGGAGGGTAAAAGAAGGAGCAAGGGTGGCCGCAGCAGGCTGTACGGTGTCCCCTCTGAACTGGTGGGTTGTGACCCTAACCCCCAGGACACTAGAAGGTGACCTTATTTGGAAATAGGGTTGTCGCAGATACACTGTTAAAATGAGGTCATGCTAAAATAGAGAAGAACCCCGATCACATTCAACTGGGGTCCTTTTAAAAAGAGGGAATTTGTGACACACGCAGACAAGCACCATGTGTGTGAAGGGACAAGGCCGTGTGCGTGAAGACGAAGCAGAGACTGAGGCGGCGCACCTATAAGCCAGAGAGCAGCCATGGCCAGTGACCAGCAGCGGTGGAGAAGGTCAGGCCCACCCCGCGGACTTGGGCTGGCGGCCTCCAGGACTGTGAGGCAGAACATCTGGGGGGCTGAGGCCACTCAGTTTCTGGTTCTGTCAGGGCATCTCTAGCAAAGTAACAGAGAAGAGGGAGGGGAAGGGAAGAGGAGGTGAGAAGGAAGAGCCAAGGCGGGAATCTGCACAGAGCTGCCATCTCCTTCTTCAACCCGACCTTGGTGGGTGAGGCTGCAGGCTGTGCCACTGTTCCCACAGCGGGAGGGCCAGCAAGAGAGGGCCCCCCCCCACACTCCCTTTGCCTGCCTGCCTCCCAATCCCCTCTGCTAAAGCCACCTTTTAGGAGGATTAATTTTTAATAAATCAGCACTCTATTTTTCTGTACTTATTAAAATTTAAGACAATGAGTCATTGCACCTGTAAGGCTGGGCTGACTAATTACCAGCGAACAGCTGCCTGCCTGGCCCTGTGGCCCTGGGGGAGTGGGCAGGAGGCTGTCAACGCACAGAGCTGGGAGAAGAGCGGGTGACGACGCTGCTCTCATGTGATCTGTGTTGTCCTTCCAAGGCCGGGTCAAGGGCGGGGAGCAGTCAGCTGGCTAGTGGGTACATGTTCAGGTGTCACAGGAAGGTCACCCATCTCCCAATTCAGAGGAAACAAGAGGCTGAGATGAGGGGTGACTTCAGCCCCTGCCACAGGCTTATAGGACCTTCCAATCTGCTTTCCACTGAAGCACCCACAAGGTGGGGTACAGCCTCTGCCAAGAGAGGTCCTCGGTGCCGGGCAGGCTGGGGAGCAAGGTAGGGGAAACGCAGGTTCCTCCCTCGTCTCTGGTTACCAAGTCGAGCACCACCCTGGACCTGTCACCCTCCCAGGACCATATTCTGCTCTCAGCCAACCTCACCTACTGTGTGCAGACCTCACCCTCTACCTAGAAAGCCCTTCTCCTTTCCCAGACTGATGTGACCCCGCCGATGAAGCTTGCAGAACCACAGCTCCTCTCTCCTGTGGATAAATACAAGCTAACCAGCACCACGGAGGCCTGGCCACACCCATCTGCACCCATGGGCCATCAGCCCCTGCTCCCTGAGCACCCAAGGAATGGAGAACTGCTGGCGGGTCTCCAAATTCATACTGAGTTGCCTCTCAAGGTCTCTGCATGTGCTGCTCCGTCTCTCTGAACCACTGACCACTGCTGGGGGAGGAGGAGGAATGTGACTTGTCCCTTCTGCTCCTGCCTAGTCCTCACATCCGTAATGCTCTCCCTAGATGAGTTCTTCCAACTCTGCTTGTTTCTCTGCCCCTTAGGTGTTTTCTCTCACACACACCAGGCTACACCAGGCTACACCACTGGTCCTGATTCTGCACGGCTCCGTCTGACCAGGAGGCCCAGAGGGTCAGATCTCTAGGACCTTGCACTGGGTCTGGCTCCTAGTGCAGGAATAAATAGACACACGATGGCAGTTACCGAACCCCACTCTCAATGGGCATTAGAGTTCCAGCCTAACCCTAACGGTTCCCTAGAAACCTCAGGAGACTGATGGACCTGAAGCCAGGGTCAAAGGTTCAGGGCCTGGTATCACTCTGACGTCAGAAGACCAACAGCCACAGATGACTCACAGCTCTCTCCCCACATCTCTAGACCAGTGATGCCCTTTTCTAGAACATCTCAGGGAACGGCCTTGTCCCAAATCTCTCGTCATCTGCCTCAAGCTCTTACCTTACTCCTTTCTACCTCAACCCCCAAATACAGCAAAGAGGACTTCCAGAGTGGACAGGGACCCCAGTTTAATGCAGAGGCAAACTGCATAATCTCAAGGATGCTTGTGAGAAACACTTAGCCTGAGTCCCCAAACACCACAAAGACCTTAACTTCTAGGCCACATAAATACCCTAAAAACAAGTTTTGCTCAATACTCATTAAACAGGGGAGAAAAAACATGAAATAGCACAGGCCCGCCTCCGCAAAGCTTCTATCCAGCTCTCCACAAAGAGGTGGGCATTCTTCTGAGCAGTGCAGCAAAACGGCCAGAGCTGAGACTGGGTCGAAATGATCTGGTGGCAATTAAAAGGAGCTGCCATAGTTACCCAAAGCAAACAACCCAACACACTTGCCAGGTGCCCGGCAACCAGAGCGCAGGAACAGGCAAGGGAATTCTCAAATTATCCTCCCCAGGCCCGCACAGGGAGCCTCACCCAACACCAAACCTGGTTCAGAACACGATATCAGGAGCAATTAAGAGCCCAATTATGTTCTGGGGTTTACAGGGCAGCTATTCTGAGTTATGGGCTAAAGCCATGGGGATTTTGGTCACTCCAAGGCAGAAACAAAGAGAGGGGGTCCCCACCCATGTATCCAGAGGTTCCAAGTCAGAGGCCTTGATTCTTACAAAAGACATCAACCAGCAAAGCTTTGCCAGCTTCCAAAAGCCAACCAGAAATTGCACAATGACCCCAGGGTCTCTGCTTCTGACTGAAGCATTAGTGACACTGGCCACCTGAAGCTCTGCTAGTCACTGAGAGGTTTTGTGTGTTGTATAGAATATATCTCTGTACTTGCACATGTGTAAGTACACATCCACATAAAAATAAGCATATAGGGCTGGTGTTGTGGTTCAGTGGTAGAGTGCTCGCCAAGCACGTGTGAGTCACTGGGTTTGATCCTCAGCACCATATAAAAATTAACAAAAATAAAGGCATTGTGTCCACCTACAACTAAAAAAAAATATTTTAAAAGAGTAAGGGTATATATCAAGTAGATCTATTTTATTTAAATACACACCACATGATGTCTGATATGTTTTTATATGTCAGATTGACACAGACATATCTGACTTGAATCTACCAAATCAGAATTCATGACTTCCTGATATTTACTGAGTACTTGGTGTTCCAGAGGGAAATCTATTCTGTTAGGACTGAGGGTCTCTAAGAGAAAAGTAACTTAAGACACGGTGGGGATGTTAAGAAGATTCAAACAATCCCTACTGTGTCACCGCTGGGGACTCTGAAGTCTTAGGACAGGAAGAGGCTCAGTAAAGGCTCTGTGAAGTCCTGCATTTAGGGGATGTTTAATTCGGCAGCTGCTCCATCTATTTGGCTCGAGAGCCCATGCGTTTTCTAACAACTCTTGATTCCTTGGAGAAATGTGGCACTAGGGAAATAGCCAGTCCTCCATTTGGAGTCCAATTCTGCCCAGAGAAATGGAGAACTTGGCAGAGGTGGTCACTCTGACCCTACTTACAACCCTAGGCCTTGGGACAGGATGCTGTCAAACTTCTTGACCTCTCCTTACCAATAGCCCGGAACTCTGCAGGGGGATCCCAGTAAATCCACAGACCCAGAAGGCACAGAGATCGGGAAACATGATGCCTTGTGCCCAGCTCAGAGGGTCCTGGTCCACTCAGGCAAGTTCTCCTGCCATGGATACTTTAAGGGCTGAGAAGCACCTACTGGCAACTGACTCCAAGATGACACAGCCCTGGGAACACGCCAGCATTCTGCAGTGAAGGTCTGCTGACCCCACAGCAGCAGGCCTGGGATTGAGTTCATTATGCCCCTGAGTGTGACCTTTGTTGATAGCCCTTGACCAAGACTCAACCTCCAAAACGACAGAAGTCAGGGGGCCCCTCGCTCCCTCCTAGAGAGGCTGTCAGGCTAAGCGGGGACATGAACATATCCATGCCCCTGGGATCTCATCTCCCAGCCCCTTCTTCCCCTTGGTATCACGCGCTGCGGGTAAAGAACAGGGCTTGCTCTTCACATCTCTGTGTCCCCAGGAGTAAGCTCAGAAATGCTGATCTGTGCTACCGTTAAATGGTGCAAACGGTGCTGTTTGTTCCATATTTTTATTTTGCTGCCCAGAACCCCTCCCTTTGGGATGCTGCTTTTGTTGAGGGTCCCAGGAGGGCCATATCTGTGGGGTTTCGGGTCTATCTTCAGACGCAGGAAGAAGCTCATGATAAAAACCCTCTTGGGAATGTTTCTACCACACCTTTCCCCCCAGTTAATCTTCAGGGCTTTGTCCAAGGAACATGTGCATAACGTCCACACGTGGGCATCAGCTGGGATGGGAGGGTGTGTGGAAGTGCGCTGGGGAGGGGCGAGGCCCAAGTCTCCCCAGGGTTAGGCAGCAGATCAGCAGGAGGCAGGCGCTGCTGAGCGCGCCACCTGCCCTACTTCTCAGAGCGCACACAGGAGGCCAAGGATTCAAAGCTGCACCCCTGGGCTCTCCCTCCCTGTGGCCTCTGCTGCCCTGGTCCCCCTGCTGTCTCAGGTCCCGGCTCACCAGGACTCTCAAGAACATCACTGTTTGTTTTGGACTCACCACACAGAAAAACTTAAACACTCAGGGGGCATAGGGAGAGGGAGCTGTGGTTGTTTACAGACGATCTCTGCAACGGCTGTATCTTTAATTCATAATGGCCCCATGAACCAGGCGAGCGGGGACAAGGGCCGAGAGCCACCCCCCACCCCCACCCTTCTAGGGTTTTAAAACACAAGCGGCTGTACAGGAAGTTGGTTTTCACAAAAGCAAAAGAGAGAAAAACATGCTAATGCACAAGCAATGGCTTCAAGTCCTGGGATGGTTGCCAAGGGGTCCAACTGTGACCACAGCTCCCTGTGCAAGAGTTTGGGGGGCAGAGGCTTCTCGGCATTATCCAGGGGGTGACCGCAAAACCTTCTTCGGTGCAAAGTTACCACAGAGAGCAACTGTTGCGTGTGCAAGCTACGACAGATTGCCCAGGCAGCTGGCTGTGCTCCAAAGGGAAAGGAAGTCCTAGCCCGGGCCCCAGGGCCACATGAAGAGCATAAGAGAGAACTTGGGGGCCAGTGAGCATCTCCTGAGCACATTGTGAGAACTTGATAAGTGGGGAAACCCAGGCACTCAGAGGTCACCTAGAAGCCTCAAGGTGACAGCGGTAGCAGGGTTTCAGCCAGGCCTTCTAATCCCAACACAGGAGCCACAGCAGACAGGGCCAGTCTGGAGAGATGGGCTGGAATCCCAGATGGAGCCCGGGAGCACCCTGTTTCCAGGGCCAGAGGGCTGGACTATCACCTCTGCAGGCTTTAACCTAGTGAGGCATCCAAGGGTCCCATGTACTCCCTGGCTATGAAATAGTCCTTAGTCAAGGTCCCAAGCCACAGATGCAGGCCTTAAAAAAAAAAAAAATGCCTTTGGAAGCAATGAGGAGGATGAGGCAGGCTGGAACCACTCATGACTGCCCCTGAGAATAAATGGAAGCACATGGCCACCGCACACCAGCACCACTGTTGAGGCACAGGAAGAGGGTGGGCGGGTGAGGACCCACAGTTCCAGGTTGTCCTAGGGGCCACCAAAGACACACTAATCATTGCCCAGCCCTAGATGCCTTCAGTTTGGTCCTGAACCTAAAGATTGTGCTCAAGATCTGCAGAGTCCCTGCAAGAAAGTCGTCTCCACACAGCCCTGGGGTGGGGGGGCTGATACTCCACTGAGGGCTCACCCAGAGAAAGAGGGCCATCTGGGTGTCAGCCTAGGTAGCCAACAGCTGGGTAACAGGACACAGGGCTCACGCAGCCCTTTCTGCTTAATGCAAGACCTCATCCAACTTGCGGTGGTTTTTGATGAGGAGCGGGAAGACATAAGCCCTGGGGTCAGACAGGTGGGATCTTGGCTCTGCCAACTGCCAGCTGTGCGACCACGAACAAGTTGCTCAGCTTCTGTGCCTCCATCTCCTCATGCATGAAGTGGGAACAGTAACAGGACCTACCCTGATGATCACGGCAAGAATTACCCGAGTTGACAGGGAAGGGCACCGGGCACAGGACACACGCTCTTCTCAGGCCCGCACTCACTTCTGCTGGAGCCACTCTTCAGTGTTGGAATGAAGCGTCTCGTGCTCCCCCTAAGACTGGGATGCTCATCCTCTGGATGGCAAGAGAGGAGTCAACAGGCCTGGCAACTGCCCCCAGATGCCCTGAAAATCTAGAAGGTGGCATTGCAGGGAAGTGACTGCAAGCCAAGGTGAGAAGTCACTAGACCAGACACGCCCCTCAGCCAAGGCTGCCCATGCAGTTCTGTTCTCTTGAACCGAATCCCCGTCCTAGCAGAGGTGAGACCCTTCATCCATGCCCTAGCTCCCAGCGTCCCTGCAGGCAGGACAAGAACCCTTCCTGGTCCTCACCTGTAAAATGGGGATGACCTTATGGAGTGGTTAGAAGAAACAGGTAAACGAAAGCAAAAAAGGTACTTTGTTGGCATCGGGCACACTGTAGGGATTGAATAAATGTTAGATTTTATTATAGCTGCAAAATTGGGAGAATTTAGGCCTTTCTTCAGAGGAGAGTCATCTTAGATACCAGCCTTTTCGAGTACAAGGTCCTCCCTCCTCCTCTTCCCCCTAAGTTTGGAAAAGACAATCTATATTTAATCATGCAAATCTACAAAGAGAGAAAGTAAGCAGAGTGCACCTCAAAAGTCCAGGACCCACAGCTAAGGGGCTCCTGGCCTGAGGTGGGGCACATGCAACCCGCGGGCAGAAGGTCTGACGTCTAGTCCTCCTCTGCTACTGGCAGACTTGTGGGCAAGGTGACCTGAGCAAGTCGCTTCCCCTCTATGAGAAGGGACACTGTGGTCCAGTGAGCTATGGTGACGCAGGCCTGATGCCCCCGTCCTTCTTTCCGGGTCACAGCTGTGCAGACCTCCCCTGGGCATGAGGGAAGTCAGCTGACCGGTTAACAAGGTTCGAGTGGTGGAGACCCTTCCCATGTTTTCAAACTGGAGCCTGATGAGGGTGTGGCCACAAGTGCCCATCCTCAGCACAGATGGACTAGGAGGGAGGGAGACCCACTCTCAGGTAAGAAAGAGAGGGGCCATCAGTCATGGGAATGGCCAGCAAAGCTTGCAGGCCTCAGGGCTTCTCCCTGGCCCGACAGCCCCATGCCTGATGCTTGTCTTCCCCAGGCTTCATTTCTAGGACCAGAGAGGCAGCCGATGGCCCTCTTTCTGAAAGGCCCAGCTGGGCAGCAGTTGTGAAGAGTTTTAAAGACTGTAACTCACAGCCCGTGAGAATGAAAGCAGGCTGGGAGGCGGAGCCGGTCTCCCTGCTTCCTAAGGACCCACAGCTTCTGCTCTTCACCTTAAATCTCAGACAGCAGCACAGCACCGAGGCCGTTCTCAGCCAGCAACGGCAGGAGCAGGAGAGAATGAGATCGGGGCCTGCTTCTCTGGGAAGACCCAGAAGCACCGAGGCAAAACTTCTGCTCTTGTAAAAAACTGTGGAGAGGCTTGCGGTCCAGAGATCCAAGCCCCAGGCTGGCATCTGAGACTGCAGAAATGTCACAGGACAGACGGGACAGAGGGAACTACTTTCAGAAGACCCTTGGAGCCCACTAGGGCAAACCAGCCTGCTGCTTCAGAGATACCAACTGGTTCTTTGAAGGTGCCTTCCTCAAGCACCAACACCCGCTGATCCGTTTTTGCTAAGGATCTCATCTGTCGGCCTCGGGACCAGCGTATTTCCTAGGGAGATGGCAGCTTCCCCAGGAAAGCCCTGCTTTAAATGTGCACCCCCTCACGGGCACACCCCTAGGCTCTCACATTCCCACGATCGAGCCACACAGTGGACAGGACTGCCCTGCATAGCTTCAACAGTCTACGTTCTAAGGAGAGTCAGGATCTTGCTAAAGGCAAACAAAGTCGGAGCCTGAATCCCCAACACTGTTGACCACATCCCTGCATCTTTCACACCACCCGCCTCCCCAGAAGCAGCCTAGATTATGAGCAAGGGGAACTAAGAGAACTGTATAGAGACACCTCCTCCTGTAGCACCATCCAACCCCCTGTTAAAGAAAACCATCCTGGTCCATCGAATAGAACTCTTCTTCTGGCCACTGTCAAAGAAGAAAGAGGGTAAAATTTTGGAAAGCCTACAAAGCCAAAGATAATGCATTATGCTTGCTGAGTATATAGGTTAAAAAACAAAACTGTACAAAAACAAAGGCTCTGTATGAATATTCACCAAAGTAAGAGCAAGTGGGGCAGGGGGAGGGGCAACCTGTGCAAAGGGGACCTGCACCTTTTCTATAAGGTTCTAATTTTTTTCAAGGGAGACTGACTTCCTGTACCACTTTATGCAATTTAACGCTGCTGCTCTTTTTTTTTTTAAGCTGGGGAATGCCATTTCCAGTAGCCACTTAGCCACAAAAGGAAATAAATCTTTTTTCCTCCCTCTCCTCTTTTTTCATTTTGAAGAAAGAAAAGAAAACCCTGTTCCCCTCGAATGCTGAATTTGCTGAAGGTCAAATTCTAGTGCCAATAAACTTTGATAATGTCTCTATAATTTACTGTTTCTTACAGGCTCTATAGCTTTTAATAGCAAAAGCGAATAATTTTTCACTGCTCATTTGCAGCACGCAAAGGGGAAAAAAAATCTGTCGTGTCTGACGTGTCTAAGCTCAAACACTTCATTTTCCTTTCTAGTCAGTAAGTGAACTAAAAATTACTTCTTGCAAATAGATGCATATGTCTATAATGGACGCATAATGTATGTGTCTAAGATCAAGCCTGGGGAAAAACAGAATAAAACAAAGATAGCTACCCAGAGAGGGGTCGACACCACCCACTAACAGGGCTATACTTTATTAAATGCTTCTGTTTTTGAGAAACTCCTGGCCTACAAGGTAAAAGATTTGGGGGTGGGGTGGGGGGTCAACTAATAAAAAGAAATAAATTCTAGCAATCCCAGTCCTCCACACATGTGGAGAAAAAAAAAATCCCAAGGATGGGAAGATCTGCCACTGTGGATTGACCCAGGACAGGGGTGGAGAGGGGCTGGGGCTGGAGACAAGGTCAAGGGGAAGAATAGCAGCTCCATGTCTCTGAAGGGAGGGGCTTAACTCATGTCCAACAGCAGGCTGAGTGGGTACATTTCTGCTCTCACACAGGGCGTTATGTTGGCATCCCTGCAAAACAAGACTGCAGGGGGCAGGGGTGGGGGTTACATCACCAAAAGGGCACTAGCCTCTGAGTTAAGTATCTACTTTCAATCCCAGTTTGGCCTCCAGCCAATGGTGCAATAATGAAGCCCTGAAGGATGAAACGAGAATATTCAACATTTATTGAGCGCTACCAAAACATATGTGCCAGACATGGCGCTAAGCAATCTGCATGTATGATCTTGTGGAATCTTCACTCCAACCCTCCACTCAACACCATCACCCTCATCTGCAAGATGAGGCTTAGGGCGACAACACAGAAGCCAGCCCGAGGTCCAAGCTAGTAAGTGGCAGATGGCAGCAAGACAGTACCACCTTAGCCCCTCCAGGCTTCCTCTGCTGCCACTCCCCTGGTCTGGGGCTCCCGGAACTAACTGAAGGTGAACAGCCAGGTGCTACCCTCCAGGCCTCTGGAGGTGAGGCCCAGAGACAAGCACACCCACCACTCAGGGAAGGTCAAGTCTAACAGCTATTCTAGGGAGGTCTTAACCTTGGACTGGTCCCTCACCGTCCACTCCTCTCCCTGACTCCCGGGAGCAGAAAACCAGAATGGAGTGATTGTTATTAACAGCTTTGGCAGCAGGAACCCATGCTTCCCGCCACCGTGTCACCAGAACGAGGATAAGGGCAACGGGAAGAGAAGCACGCTCCACACACCTACGGGCAGGCTCCCTGCCAAACCCGCCACACACCGGCTTCCTGTTCATTTTGCCTCATGGATGATTTTTAAAGCTTTTTAATTGTCCTTAATAAATTACCTACACGTGCACGATTGTTACAATAGTTTCATTAATTTTTCTCCGTGCATCTAAGCTGTTTATCACAGAAGTGTTAATGGAAAAGAAAAACATGTCAGGCGGGCTTTTTCTCACACACTCCAGGCTTGGGCAAATTAATGCTTATGGGATTGCTTTCCTACACCACAAACAATTAGGGACATCTTTATTTCATCCCAGCAAACCATCTTTCAGGAGGGCAAGAAGGAGTGTGCCCAACTGAGCGCCCTGGACCTGCCCGGCCTGCCTCAAGCTCTGTACCATGCAACTTTGTTTCCACTGTTCCTCGGCTGAAATCTAAACTGAGTCCATCCAAAGGGAAATGTCAGTGATATTTCAGACACTTGAGGCTTTCAATCCAAAGGGAATAGTCGGCGCTGGGGAGAAGCCAACCCTGTCATCCCAGAGCAGCAGTGGCAGTGTGGTGCAATCCAGGGGACTGGCTGGCTGGTCTTTCAGTTGTCTGAGAAAGGGGGAGGGACTGACAGGAGCTTAGCTATAAAACTTGAGGCTCCTGGTGTTGTTTCATACTCTTACCACCTGACCAGGAGCTTGACGGGACAGCTGGGCCACTTGGGCCTTACTTATATGACAGCAGGAGCCAGGACTGGGATACATATGGTGCTGGGTCCTCTGTGACAGGTCCCCACCTCCCTGGGAGTCACCCTTCCACAGCAGAGTGATTTAAAATTCAAAATTTGAATGGCTGGAAGTTGGCTTCAGAGTTGTGGGAGGGATGGTCCATCTCCTTGAAGCACATGGACGCAGGCAGAGCTTATAAGAGCATAGCTACAGGACAAGGCCAAGCTGAAAGGCGTGCCTCAACCTGACCCCAGCTCTTCTTCCCCAAACTCCAGCTCTTACCATACCAGATCATGAGCCATTCCCCTAAAAGGCCAACCCTTTAGCCAGTGCATGCTCCCTCTGCTCTTCTTACAAACTCCCACCCCTCCTCCACATCCATGTTTCCCGTCCTCAATGGAACCAGAGTCATAGATACCCTTACAACATGTCCCTGCATCTCCTTTACAGTCCAGTACTGTAAGAACACTCCCTCAGCAGGACGAATGGCCACCCTTATCCCCAAACCCCTGGGGCGTCAACTCTGAAGCACACTGCTGGGGCCTGAAAAGCTCATCTCCTGGCACCTCTGACATGGAAGACATGCGACAGAGTCCCAAAGGGGTCATTGGTGAAGGGACAAAACATCCCCCTCTCTCCTGGCAGCAGATCCTGCACTTCTAGCTTCTCAGTGAACTCACCATGAACCCAAACCTCCTGTGGTCCCCTGCAAGAGTCCACTTCTCCAGTCGCTTTTAATTTCTTGATCCTAGGGTCTTTCAGATCCACTGCCTTTGCTTCCAAAGCTTGTTGTCTCGGGGACCACACAGGCCATGTCACAGTGCCTGGAAATCCCTGTCCTTGGATGGTTCCATGGCTCAGACAGGCCTCTAAGCCTGTTCTGCCTAAAGGAGCCCGCTGCAGCCCCCTCTCTAATCCCTCTCCAACCCAACACGATGCTCCATTTCCTCTTTCCACTGATCAGTGTCTGTAAGTAGTGCATTTGTGTATTTGGTGTTTCATTTGTCCATTAGACGACATACTTCATGAGAGCAAAGAACTTGCTCTCTTGTCCCCAGTCCCAAAACAGTACCAGCACATAGTAGGGACTCCCAAATATTTGTCTCGTGAATATAACTCATTTTGTCTCAGGACAATGTTTGGTCTCCTAAGCCCCTGGAGAAGAAGCTTCCATGTCCTGAGAAGTGGCCTGCTTCTGCTGCAGGAAGCCGGGGGAGCACACTAGGATGAGGAAGACTTTAGATTTAGGGGACACACCTCTGGGGAACACTGGTAAATACTTGGCATGAATAAACAAAAACTAGTTGCATGTTAATATATGCTGCCTCCTCCTTAAACAGCTTATGAACACTATAATTTTCTTCACTAAAACACTGTCTTACAGAACCAACTCCCCTAATTACAGACGTTTGTATGCATTATAATCTTTACACAATTAAACCTCCTAAAAAGAATAAATGGTTAAATGCCCCCTTGCCCTGTCGCTAACCCATCCCTCCCCAAGCACCGAAACACAAACAAAACAACAACAACAAAAAAAAAAATCCCCAAAGGTATGGAGAGAGAGCACTAAGCTGAGTTGTAAACAGACAAAAATCCTAGGAAATTGAAATTCGGGCTGACGCAGAACTTTGTCACTACAGGGGGCAAAGTCAACTTTCAACTTCAAACCCAGGCATCTGACAGCTCAGCATCTGCCTTCTGTGTCACATAAAAGGCTTGTCTGTATTGTACAAAATGTCTATCTCATTTCAGGGGCAAACATCTTCCTCACGCAATTCATCTCTAGACACAAACACACAGCTTGGTGACCCGAAGGAGGCTTTTCTAGGATCATCTCCGAAAAATTTCACAAAGGCATTCCTGGCCCAGGGGTATTTACCAGGAAGTCTGCGGCGACCGCTCTGGAGCCAGGCAGGTTTAACTGATACTCCTCTCTCGGGGACACTGACTGTGCATCCTGGGGAAAACGCTCACTGTGGAATGCCAATGAAAAGGCCCAGCCTCAGGCTCCCTTTATTTTTAAGGTTCTGCACTGTGGGGAGAGAAGCCTGGAGAACTGAGCTGGGTCCTCCTGTTTCCGGCACTGAAAGAGCTCTGTGCACAAAGTCCTGTTATCTGAACCCCTGAAAAGCTGGTGCTTGAAGAGGGCTGTGAGAGGGCAGAGAGGCTCCTGTATGGACCTGCCCCCACCAGGCCTCCTGCCACTCCAGGTGCTCGGAAAGGCCCTCGTTCCTGCCGGGGGCCACATGCAACCCAAAGCTGCCCAGATGTGGCAGCCAGAGGCAAGAGAGGACACGAGGCCTCCAGACAACCACAATCATGGGTCCTGCTTTTCCGGGGATGAAGTTCCCTTGTGGAGCAGCAGGGGAGACAGGCAGAAAGATCTGAGCTATCTCACGGATGGGCAGCAAGTGTGGCTGGGCAAGATGCACCCCTCGGAGACGTTGAGCCCCTTTGTTCCTGTGTGACCCAGAGGCGGTAACGGGGACTTGCCTCCTCAGGCTGCTGACTGTGCCCTGCAGATGCTCCAGGAACATGAGTTGGGGCTGTCAGGCGGAGGAGGACTGGTTGTGCCTCAGAAATTTCACAGGGTCACTGAGGCCTTGGTAATGCTTGGCCCTAAAAGGTGCCTTGGGTCTCTTAGTGACTTGAAAGCAGAGGGGTTCAAGTAGGGGAAAGGGAGCAGAGTACAAGTATTTAGGTTAACCCGTTTTTCTCCTGGGTCTGACTTCATTCCTGGCTCTGCCCGCTGCAAAGGCCAAGGAGACCCCAGCTGCAGTTCCTGAAGAGTCCATCAGGGCATTCGATACAAACACTATTGGATTTATGGGGAAAGAGGCATTAGGCAAAGTGGCTGTGGCTGAGGTTCACTGCCCGCCAGCCAGGCACGTCATCCCGGGCTCTCCTCCAAGCTCACAACAAGCCTAGATAATAGGGACAACACCTATCCCATGTAACTCTGAGGGAAGTCAGGCTCAGAGGTGCCATGGTTTGCCTAAGGACACATAGCTCATGGGTGACAGTTTCCAGCCTGGGACCGTAAAAAGACTAATCTTGGGGCAGGCTTGCCTCACAAGGGCAGAACAGTTCCATTCCAAGGGACTTCATGTGCTCTTTGACCTTTGGTGCCACTCCTGACACCAGGCTCTCCCCTTTACAGAAGAGGCTGGCTCTTCCAATACTGTCTTGTGGATCCAGAGTCACCAAGTCCTAGGGCTTTTCTGCACAGCAGCTTCTCACCCCGGCCCAGCCCAGCCCGCAGCACCTTCCCAGGCCTTCCTCGGCTGGTTGGGTACAGGTTGGCAATTGAGGAGAGATGCCACCACTGCTGCCAGGAAGTCTCGTTAGTCAGCACCAACAGCTGCTGCCCCAGAACACGTGGCACCAACAGAGGCACATCTGAGACCCGGCTGAACCTTGTGGGTGGCTGAAAAGTGGGAAGAGCCAAGACTCCAGAACCTCCACGGGGCTCACTGTGCACCCCTTCTTCACCCATGGCAGAAGGCATGACTAAGTCACCTGAAGCCCTGGGCCCTGCTAGCCCACACCCCCCAGTCTGGCTGGGTTCCTAATCAGGAATGGGCCCAGACACACAGACAGGCCTAAGGCATCCTCAGCCAGACAGACAGAGAAGACGCAGAAGTACCACGCTGTCCCAAGGCCCTGCAGCCCTGTGTCCCCAAGGCTCAGGAGTTGGCCAGATAGGAGGGGACTCCAAACTCACTGAGGTTAGTTTCAAAGAGTCCAAGCCTCTCTAGTTACCACCTTTCCTCACCCCTCAAGTTCTGATGAGGGAAATTTCTATAAGCATTCTCAGGCTCTCCCATCCTCAAAGCATCCAATTTCCGGCACTTCTGCCAGCGATATCCCAGGTCCCGTGACTGCCAACAGGAGATGCCACTCGGCACACCTGTCAGGAAGAAAGGAAGGGGAACATGGCCCCAGGCCAGCGCCTTCCTGGCTCCCACCCCACCCAGCTCTGGGGGCCTTTCCAGGGTCTTTTCAACATCCTCTCAGTTTTCATCCAGTTTCATCTTCAGCAATACAACCTGGGGTTGTGGCTGTTTCCCACAAGAAAAAAAAAAAACACTGAACACAAAACACCCATTTCTTCTGGGAAGAACTGGAGAGGAGATGGCTGGCTTGTCAAGTTGCAGAAAACCCATGGAAGCCAGCAAGCGCAGTGCTGTTTAAAGAAAACAGTTCCCAAACAAAACCTCTCCGAGTTCCAAATCTACAGCAGCTCCCCTTTAGGGGAGGGAAGTTACTTGGGCTTGAGAACCAAGAAGGGAAATGCTAGGACACCAGAGAAGGTTTAACAAAATTGGCTTTGTTGATGCACAGGCTGTGAGCTGACATGGAGCCCAGTTTAAATGTCCCAAGATTTCAAGGGAGGGGAGGAGGGTGGGGCTGCTGTTCTTGGGTCGCTCCACCCTGGGACCCTCCCCCTGAAGCTAAGATAGTGAAATAAATAGTAAAATAAGAATGAAAGAAATTTCAGGTACGGCCTTCTGAGCAGGCCATCGCAAAGGGGCTTCGTCTCCCGTGGGCCCCTTCTGAAGCAGGTCAAGCTCTGCGAAGTTCAGAGGTTTACAAAACTGGGGAGTCCTGAGGGTGAGATTTAAGCCCAGTTCCACGTGGCTGCAGAGGTCTGTGTCGACAGGACTTTAACACTTCTCTAACACCTGCCTCCACGCAGTTAAAAACCAGCCCAGCTAACTCTGGCTGCAGGGCACTGAGTGAGTGGCAGAGGCTGTGCAGGGGTGGGGGGACTTTCCAGGGGGAGCTAGACCCCTTCCGCATCCAACTCCAGGCCTCCCACTACTCTGGAGCCTCGGGGCCCACGAGGAGCAGTACATGGATTGGAGAGTCAGCCTTGGGCCTTGGAGGGAGTGCCAGTGAGGTGCCCTCCCTCTCCCTGCTTAGCCATCTTGTCTGCATGAGTCACCAGCCCAGGCAAGAGTGTGGGTGGTTCCGCAAACCCATCCCCGTCAATGGAAATAAAACATAAAGCCTCCATCCTCACATTTGTGAGTTACCAGCGTCACTGCCTCCTACAAAACACCCGTCTCTCGCAAGGCCAGGGACCCGAAGCCCCAGGGGAGCAGCAGGGGGCAGTGTTGACAGGAGTGAGCTGGCCAGAGAGTGGCCCTGACCTGAGGCCCGCCCTGAGCCCCACACTTCTCCAGCTTCGGTTTCCAGGTTAGTAAAAGGAGATCATCTAGCCACTCCCTTGGATGTTCCTACAGCTCTAACAAACCAGAGACACCAACCCTCTGGGCATCAACAAGGGGAGACAAAAGGACCAAGGTACAGCCTGCGCCCCCACCTCTTCACTTTGGAGCGGGGGCAGCTGGGAAACCGTGTCTGTGCCCACAACACTGGCACACTAATGAGCACCCTCAGGCCCGGCACACGGGTACGCGAGCCATTAAAGTTCTGTGGCAGCCTGCCAAATTACAGAGACCTGCTCGTTTTTAAGATGACCAGCTCTTCAGCCATTAGCAGTGCTGTGAGTCCTGCCTCCTGTTGACCTCTAGATGCTAGATGCTCCACAGACAGCCCTGCTCTGGCCCAGCCAGGAGAGCTAAGCTTAGGCCCGCATGTGTACGCAGCAAACCCGGGGAATGGCCGGCTGACAAACAGGATGGACTGATACTAAGTCCACAGATCCAAAGGCCAAAGGGCCTCCAAGTCATATGAGGGCAAACAAGAAGCTATTTAAAAAGCAATGAAGGCTGGGGTTGTGGCTCAGTGGTAGAGCGCTTACCTAATATGCATAAGGCCCTGGGTTTGATCCCCAGCACCACAAAAAATAAAATTAAATTAAATTAAAAGGAATAAAGAGCATGGCTTCCCACACCCCAGCAAGCACCTGGCAGCTGGGCCCAGAGAACCACCCCACTCACTTCTCAGCCCCCGTGGTGTCTGGGCACCTTCCGCTCCTCCTCAGCTCATGGCAGGATGAGCCCTACCTCTCCAGCCTTTCTGCACAGCCGCTCGGCACTCCGTGGCTTTTAGGTGGAGAACACTCAAGGGTGATCCTAAGCAGAAATAACCACCCAACTCGAGAGACTCAACCTTACCGCTCACTTACCCTACTACAGGTCTCCAGCCAGGAAACCCTGCTGGTCTTGAATCTCAGCCAGAACAGATCCCTGCCCCACTCACACCCAATGTCAGAAGTTTGCAGTGTTGTTCCGATCCCTGAAGACAGGCACATATGCCTTCATTCGGTCTGGCTGTACTAACAATATACAACCAGCGTTTATGTGTGTGTGTGTGGGGGGGGGATCCTTTACCCACTGGGTTGTAATAAACCTCCAATTTTCTCATCTCCAACTCCCCCTCTGGCTCGCACAAACTAACCCAAGACTTTGGACGATCCCAGAAGAACCCTGAAGTTTATTCACTTATGGTAAGGAGTAAAGTCCTTGGAGATGGCCCCAAGTCTGGCCTTCTTCTGGCCTCCTTTGAGCCCAAGTCACCCTTCCAGTGCTAGTGACAGTCGCACTCCACTCGATGACTGAAAGTCACCTCCAGGTACAACTTTGCGTACTGATGCAGAAGGCTTGGGTTGGCCTAGCTCTTTCCCCTCGAGACACCCAATCTCTCTCCTCGGCCAAGAGCTTTCTAGCTGGGGCCCAGCGGGTCCTCTGAGTCAGGCGAGACCACTAGGCAATGCCACAACCCAGGGCGAGTGCAAATCCTCACCCAGGTCTACAAACACCTGCAGCATCCCACAGATCACCCGGCTTGATCAGAGCCACCGAAAACTGCCCGAAGCTGAGAATTCACAGCAACCAACCAGGAGGACACAGAGCCAAGCCTCCATTCATGTCTCAGGAAGGTGACACCTAACCAAGGTGCCCTCTCCTTCACCAAGCCCCAAGGGACTTAAATGTAGAGACACGCAATGCCATTCCTTCTAACAGGAGAGCAAAACTCTCAAGCCAGCTCAGACCAGGATTTCCACGGTGTTTCCCTGCTCCTCGGATTAAACCCCTCATCTCAACCCACTTTCATCTTCCCCCTCTAAGATACTGCTCTTAAAAAAAAAAAAAAAAAAAAAAAATCCTTAGAGGGAGTGTTGTTGTTTCCTCAACTGAACAGTGGCTTTCAAAGTAGTCCTGACCTTCCTGTCCCTCCCCCTCCTTGTCACCGAGCAACAGAAATTAAATTGATTCCCGCTATCAGTGCTCTGCATCTCAGTGATTATGCCCAGCCACCAGAAAAGCCAGCTTTCTGCTCTATCCCCCGAACAGAAGCCCCGTTGCTAAATCCAACCCATGGCTCAGGAAGGAGGGGAACGCAGGAAGAGGGGGTACCCAAGGGGCACAGGTAACAATTTATGGCCCCCTTGTCCCTGAGGTCTTATCTCTGCCGTCAGTCCCTTCTAAGAAATGGCATCCGTTACTGAACCCCGGGAGGGCTGTCCCTCAGGACCCAGATGTTTGGGGCAGGTGGCCCAGCACACAACAGAAAGACTGCTGTGGAGAACCGCCATGCCCTGAGTCAGTCCCCACTCCTGGGCACACCACCACACAGGTGTCCCAGCTCAGGCAAACCTCCCACCACAAGAAGAGAAGGTTAAGCCTCCCGGGGGAGGCCCTTCCATAACTGCTCTGTCCATGCTCAGTCCTATTCTCCCCCTCCGGGACCACCCACTGTGCTTTCCTTTCAAAGCACCCATGACAATCTGTTATTTCACATGCATGTGTGTCTGTCTAATGTCAGTGTCCCCTAATAGATTAGGCTTCGTGAGGGTCAGGCCACGACTGCATTCTTTCCCACACCATCACACACTTGATGCGTGCTGAAGAGGTGAGTAAAAGAAAGAGAAGCTTAGCTGGGCATGGTGATGCACGGCTGGAATCCCAGAGACTCAGGAAGCTGAGGCAGGAGGATCATGAGTTCAAAGCCAGCCTCAGGAATTTAGCAAGGCCCTGAGCAATAGTGAGACCCTATCTCTAAATAAAATAGAACCAGGGTTGGGGATGTGGCTCAGTGGTTAAGTGACCCTCGGTTCAATCCCTGATACCAAATGTGTGTGTGTGTGTGTGTGTATCCAACAAATGCTGCCTACGCCCTTCCCAGAAACGTGAAACTCAATGGATGCGGTGGCATACACCTGTAATCCCAGTGACTTGGGAGGCTGAGGCAGGAGGATCGTGAGTTCAAAGCGAGCCACAGCAACAGCGAGGCATTAAGCAACTCGGTGAGACCCTGTCTCTAAATAAAATACAAAATAGGGCTGGGGATGTGGCTCAGTGGTTGTGTTCCCCTAAAGTGAATTCCCAGTACCAAAAAAAAGAAAGAGATGCTTTACTGCAGGGCACCAACTTAGTTTTCATTGGGCCTCCTTGGGGATCGTCTGATCCCCACCATAAAACCTGCAAGGCCCTTTTTTCTTTCCTCATACCTTTCCTTATCTTGGTCTGCATAACAAGCCAGAAAAATGCATCCCTGCCCTGCACGGAAGAAAAGATAGAGCCAAGGACAAATATTTTGGGGAAAGCTTTGGTGCAGTGAACAATGGAATCCTCCACCTGGCCACCCACCCAAGCATGCTTTCCCTGTCTCCCCAGGCCTTCGTGCACATCCCCCTTGATCGCAGGAACAGCAGTCTCACTGCCCAGCCCCTCCCAGAGCTGGAATTTGAATTTCGATCTGACCCAAGTTCCATTACTGGCATCAGAGCTGTCTGGCTCATCCAGTCATCCTTCTGAGGGCCCCAGACCAAAAGCCAAGTGACTTCATTTATTTATTTCTACCTCATTTTGTTCCAAAAGGGATTGGAGGTGTCTTACAAAAAATGCCTACAGCACAGAGTCAGAATGAGTTAGGATGGAAAAAAACAATTTCAAAAAGTGAGCCCCCCCACCTCCACCCCAAAGCATGCATCCCACTGATAAAGGCATTCCCAAGAAATCATAAATTCCATCCCTGTCAGGATGGTGGGCAATCCTTCAGCTGATCTTCAATAGCTACTTAACCCACCATTCAAATGTCTCAGTTCAACCTTGGAGATTCATCCACAAGGCACACACCAGGCTCGGGGCTGTAAGTGTCTGTGACGTCCTTGAGTCGGATGTCAAATACCTCTCAGCTGGGGAAAGCTGCCGGAGTCCACTCAGGAGCAGGGACAGGGAGGGTGGGGGAAATGTTTCTTTCTAAAACCTGAGCACTCTCCGCTCATCTCTGCATGCACAATAACCCTGCCTGACCCTGGGCAGGGCTGGATGCTCTCTTTGTCCTTCCAATTCTAGAACGTTTATGATTTTGTGATTCACCACTGTCATATTTACAGGAGTGGCACTCCTGGAACGTCCACAGCAATCGGCTATCTCTTACTTCCAGCTTCGTCTTGACTTCCCAACTCTAAACCTCGTCCCTCTGAGGATGGACTGCCCAGGACCTCGGATGCCTCTGTCCCAGACTCTTGGGTAGGTCAACCTCCATTTCCCAGACCTGCAAAATCCTCCCCCTTCGGCTGAGCCTGATCCACACTGGGTCTCACTCCCTTCACCCCCTGGCTGGGTACCAGGGGTTGGTTGGGTTCTGTTTTTTTGCCCTGTGCTTTCCAGAGAACCCAATACCCAGAACACGAGCACAAGTTTTTCCCAGAAATTTATGCACTTTCTTCCTCCTTCTATCATCTGTTCCCAGTCCTTGTCATAATAGAAAATATTTGCAGAGTGCATATCCTGTGCTACGCCCGCTCCAGTGCCCTTTTCGTGAATTCTCTCATTCAGCCCTCACCACATCCCAGCAAGAGAGCTGCTTTACTATCCCTCCTATCTCACAGGTCAGCACACGGGAGGCTCAGTGAGGTCAAGTCCCTTGTCCGAGGCCACACCAGGATTGAAACCCAAGGTTATGTCACTGCACAGCTCTCACCTACTATGCCGTAGACTCATGTCTGTTTCCACATCCATTAAGAACTTCCCGGATCATAACTGCTTCATCCCTGGGCTGCCAATTTTTCAGACATGCATTCCCTCCATAAGCTAAGCCTGTGGCACTGTGGCACAAGGAAGAGACTATGGGCTTCCTGAGCTCTGATCCTTATGAGAGGCCACACAGCCTGTAGCCTCCCAAGTGGACCCCCCATGTCTCCTTGGGCCACAATTTGGTTACGATAGAAATGTGGCAGTTCCTGGACAAACAGATTTTTACCTGTTCTTAAGAACTCACCTCCCACCCCTCCGTCAGCTCCACACGAAACATAAGCCCATCACTTAGGTCCCATCTGAAGAGCAATGGATCCATCACCGAGGACCTCAGGACACTTTAAAGGAAGCTCGTGTGCAACAGAGCTGCCCCAGGCCTGCCTGGCCATGCAGGCCTCGTGAAGGCACGGAAACGATTTTCTAATTAAGTGTTAAGTGTGCTGTATTGACTTTTAAGGACAAGAGGAGCTCAGAGGAAGATGTTGGATCAGAGATGTGTGACGCAAGGACTGAGCCAGGACATCAAGGCCAGATTGCCTTCTCGTGGCCCTAGCTCTCCCTGCTCGGTCTCTATGGAACACACGGAGTGGCCTTTAGAAATACTGATTCTGTCTTTTGGCGGCTTTAAACCTTTCAAAGCTTTCCACTGCACTCAGAACAAAACGCAAACTTCTTCCTATGGCTCACAAGACTCTACATGACCTATCTGACTTCTTCAGGTACCATCACACCTGTCCTCCTGCTGTTTCTTGAAAAGTCAATTTCCATCCACTCCAGGATCTTTGCACTGCCATTCCCTCTGCAGGCACTACTGAATGCCACTTCTGAGAGAGCCTTCCTGGGCACTGCATCAGAAGCAGCCCAAAGCGCTCTCTGTTCCATGAGCCAATATTATTTTCATCATAGAAAGGGGCATAGTCTGGTATATGTATTTCCTTTTGCGATCCGAGTGCCTTCCCCTCAAGTCTCCACATGTGTTCCATGAAAGCAAATCCTCGTCCATTTCACAGCACCAGGCATATGGTAGCCACTCAACAAACACCATTTGGGAGCATGCTCAGTGCAGCACTGTTTACAACAGCCAAGACATGGAAACAACCTAAGTGCCCATCCAGGGATGAACGGATAAATAAAATGTGCATACGTGTGTATTCACAATGCAATCATTACTCAGTCTTTGAAATTCTGCTACATGTGACAATGTGGATGAACCTGGAAGACAATATGCTAACTGAAATAAGCCAGCCACAGGAAGACAAGTACTCACAATCTCTCTTATATGTGGAATAAAAGTAAACAGCGATAACCAGAGGCCTGAGAGGGTTGGGGGCTGCTGTTGGGGAAAGGAGAGATATTGGGCAAAGGGCATGAAGGTTCGGTGAGCCAGGAGAAGACAATTCTAGGGATCTATCACAGCATGGCGATGACAGGTAAGCATACTTCAAAAGGGCTGACAGAGGAGACTTTTAAAGGCTCCCATCACAAAGAAGTGATAAGTGTGTGATAAGTATGAGAGGTAAGGCATCGGCTGATTGCCTTGATTGAATCACTCCAGAACACACACACACACACACACACACACACACACACACACATAACAACATCACACTGCATGTTAAGTACACACAATCATGTGTCGATTATAAATGAATTTGATTTTAAAAATCACAGTGCCCTCTGAATTTTAATTTTAAAAGTTATACCATTAAAAAAAATGTTGGTGGAAGAGAAGGAGGAGGAGGAGGAGGAGGAGGAGGAGGAGGAGGAGGAGGAATGAGCAGGACACATAGAGAGTGGGCATTTCTTCAGGGATGAAGACGGATGCTGGGGAATCCTCACAGTCCATGTTTCATGGGGAGGGTCCACATGGGGGAAGTCCACGAGGCCAGGCAGGGGTGGGGGTCTGTGTACAGTGAAAAGATCTCTGGACTTAGATTTAGGGGGCCTGGTTTCCACACATAGTCTCACACTTTGTTTCCTAGGGCTGCCATAATGAAGTACTGCGACCATGGTGACTTCAAGTTCCAGAAACCTGTTTCTCACTCTTTTGGAAGCAGGAGGTCTAAAATAGATGCGTTGGCAGGTTGGCTCCTTGTGAAGGCTCTAGGGAGACCCTGTGCCACGCCTCTCTCCTACCCTCGGGTGGTTTCCATCACTCCTTGGTGTTCGCTGGCTGGTGGCCACATCCCTCCCATCTCTGTCCCCATTTTCACAGGGCATTCTCCCTGTGTCCTCTGGGCCCAAATTGCTCTCCTCTGCATTAGGGCCCACCCTTATCCAATACGGTAACTAAGGTATATTTTCTATTCCCAGAGAAGGTCACACGCTGACGTTCCAAGTGGACATCATTCAACCCAGAACACCCATCGACGTGACGTGCAACCTCAGAGAAGGCACCTGAGGTGTCCCGGCATCTCTCCCAGCATCATTCCATGGCAGGTCTCAAATCCTTTCCCAAAAGGCAGGTGGCAGCACTGGTCCTCACGCCCATCAAACCAAAGAGGCACCTCTGCAGGCACGGACTCCAGGGACTATACTTCTGCTATGGCGGGAAGAGGGGGTCACTACAGGTTGGGGAGCAGAGGGCGGTCGGTGCACTCAGGGCCTAAGGAAGACACGGCTGGTGGGGAGGTCAAGACAGATGACAGCTGGAGAGAGCCTGACAGGCGGGGGGCCGTGTCAGAGGGCAGAAGTGGTTCAACCTGGCTTGGCACAAGGACAGAGGGCAGAAGAAGAGGTGAACACAGGAGGCACCTGGAGGTGAGCACCAGGCGCCAGGAACAAGTCAGGAAGGGCTCTCAGTGATGCCACTGTTCTCCCACACAGGAGAATCTACAAGGTGGAGGCGGAATGGAAAGGCCCAGTAGTAGGGTGGTGGGAGTCACAGGGAGAGGGGCCTGGCTAAGGTGAAAAGTGAGGGAGAGAGAGGGACAGTGGCTGAAGCCACTGTGGGTGAAGGGGTTCTGGGGACAAATATTTCTGCAAAAGAGGCCAAGGGCAAGGGTGGACCCAAGGACAGCTCGCCTGACACCACACAGGGGCAGCCTTCCCAAATGCCCGGTGTGCACGTCTCCACCTAGACCATCTCCAACTGTGGGAGCGACTGGGAAAGCACCCCCCGCAGAAACCTGAGGCCACGGAGCATCAGGAACAGAGCCTGCTCCACCAAGTCCCACGTGGCAAGCAGACACACCAGGGCTCCGACGAGCCTAACACACCCGCCATGTCACAGCTGAGGAAACTTAAGACCCTTTCCAACGCTGAAATTCTGTGGTTCTCACCCACCAGAGCCACATTAAGTGCCTGGTAATTCAATAATTCAATTAAGAAAGCTCAATTTTTTTAAGGCTTAATATTTAATGGAAGGGTTATGAAGTGCGACACAATCCACTGTGATTAATAGTCACAATTAAAGGCTGAGTGCATTGAGGAGAGAGGCAGCTTAGTGGGAGCACACGGCTCTGCAAGGGGACACAGGGAGTCGCACCTACAGCTCAGGGGAAGCCTTCCCTCCAGGTTCCATGTTCAGCCAAGCCCTGGCCAGGGCTGCTCCAAGGGAGTGTTCTGTGTACAGAATCATCTGCAGGCTCAGTCAGGTACAGCTGAACACTACTGGTGGGAAGAGCACCCAGTGGGATCCATCCCCATCTCCCCCACCAAACCAGATCTCATTCGCTCGCTATAGAGCTGGAAGGGTGCCCACCCTGAACGGTGGTCTCATCCTCTTTCATTTCAATCATGTGTTCCAGAAGAAGGAAAGTCAGAGAAGGAATACAATCTGTTGGACAGGAAGAAGGGACAGCTGAACCAGTCCAGGGGCTGCCAGAAGTTGCTGATATCTCTGCCTTCTCATGTCAGGGAGACCCTCACGCCGAGACCACTGGTGCCTCCAGCCTCCAGCCACCCAGAGGCAGGGTGCATGTGAAGACATACCCCCTGGCCATGCTAAACACACCTGGCCTCCTGGCCTCGCTGATACCTGTAAATTCAAGGGAAGATGTGGCCAGCCACAGTGCAGGTACTCAAGGGCTGATTCCATTCATGACCCGTTTGATAGTTGACATCTGAACCCAAGGCAGCCAAAAGTAATCTGCTGGGATCTGTCCACCCCTAACCACTTAGAGGTAAGTGCCTCTACTGGGCCTTCCAACTTACCATCCTCCAGTTGACCAGAAGGGCAGGGAACTGCTATCAGTCACACTTTTGATATTAAATGGGTTTCAGCAACTGGGGTCACTGATCTAACAGTGGAATAAAGAACAGGGTCCCCAAAGGCAGAGCAAATGAGCTTGTGTTTGTAGTTCCCAGAAGCACCTTCTCCATGCTTCCAAAACCACAGCTAGGGCCAGGTTCAGGAAGAAGAGGCGGGCAGGACAGCCAGCCCGACCCTCCCTACTCTTCAGATCCCTCACCCACCCGCCACCTCGGCCTGGCCCCACTTCCTCCACTTGCCCAGTAGGGCGCAGCCACCCTGAGCGAGAGGAGCTAAGACTGGACAAGCACAAAGGCCAGGGAAAATGACGAGTGGGTGCCCTGATCCCTTCAGCCTTGAGAAGAAGACAGATGAGGAAATCCGTGAGTGCAGCCATGGAGGCTCTTTCTACGGGAAGGTAAGGGGCGAAGGCAGGTGGACCAGAAAAGATCATCCCATGAAAGAAGCCTGCTGCCTGAGGAGCACGTGTGTCTGTGTTAGGTGAAGACCTCTGAGCGAGAGAACAGACAAATGGACAGCTGTCCCGGACCAGTAGCATATCTCGGGTCCAATTCACCAGCTGAGTCCAAAGGAGAAACACCATTTCTGCCCACAAGGAATATGCCCAGAGGCAGTAAGAACCCTTAGTTTCTGATATCAGGGGAAAAAAAGTGAGCTTGGATTGGGTAGAGGAAAAAAAAAAAACATTTAAAAGCAATACTAATTAATTATCATCACTGATGTGAACTGTTTGCCATTCATCCCTAATTACTGTGCAGCAAAATGATGGTGTTTACCATTAAAAGTGCATCACATTAAAACTGGGGTGGGTTTTCTCCGGTGGCAACAGACTTGCCAATGAATGGGCAATTCATGGTCATCTGCTAACAACTTCAAGACTCTGGAGGGAATCCCATCCTTATAAATAATAAGACACACATGATTTAAATAAGCACCGTATGGAGCATCACTGTGTGTGAGGTCTTCTGTTAAAGACTTAAGAAGAGTTCCAATCCTATAAAATAGACTCTATTTCATCACCATTTTATAGGTAGATGAATTTGCCCAAGGTCACACAGTTGGGATGTGAGGGGGCCAAGAACTGGCAGCCAGGCCCGCCTGCCTCCAGGGTGCACCTTCGTCACCAAGATGACAATGGCAACGCAAATGCACAGAAAACGAGTCTGAAAGAACACATCCCCAAATACTAATTGTGGCTGGCTCTCCACGAGACCCAGTTCTTCCTTCTGCTCAGCTATTTTTACGTAATTTTTCATGAACATTCTATAAGGAACATGAATTACCTGGGGGTTGCTTGTTTCGCTGACTTTGTTTTTTAAAGACAACAGCTCTATCAGCCAGGACTCCCGCGCACCAGAGGCTGAATCCACAGTGGGGTGGGAGTCGGGGCACGTGCAGCACGAGAAGCCCTAGCTGGTCATCTAGGCCAACCTTCAGTGTGCTGCAGATGTCCTTGCTATCTGGTCCCTAACAGATGGCCCTCACTTCATCGCAGCCTCCCCGGATGTCGGATGAGTGGATGGAAACTCCAAAAACATCCAGCCGAGAAGGACAACGGCAGTGAGAATCACTGGATCATCAGTACAAACACTGCCCTGTGACCAGCTTTCCCAGCACCCAACAGCACACCATCCACCTTTCCTCCTCTTACTGGGAGGGCAGAATGACTGAGACATAAGAAACAAAAACAGGTTCCAAAACTGAGCTCAGCCTTCTCCCCTTCCCAGGATCTTAGAGCAATGCTGCATGTTTGGTGGTCGTGTGGGATCAGAGTGAAATGCAGGGCTAGCTCAGAAGAGCTCGGGTACGTCTAAAAGGTCCTACCCACCTATCTTAGGACACTATCAGATCCAGAAGGGCAGGTCCCCACTTAAGGAAGAGCAGGATATGGTGGGAAATACCTAGACGGCATCAGGGTGCAGCCTGTATCTAAGGCACTGCATTGCTGAGTCGAGTCTGCTCCTTGGGACACACTGCATTCCCGACGCCCAGCTCTGTGCCTGGACCATGAATGCATCACAGGCACAGACTGACTCACAAACGTATGCTGAATGGCAAGTCGTTGCCCGGGAGAGTGAAGGGCACTCAAATTCACAAGCAGGAAAAAAATGACGTAAACGGGCACAATTACCTTGGAAAACAGACAATACAGGAGGCACAGCAGGCAAAGGAAACCTCATAACTGTGCTTACGCCATTAAGCTTCGTGATGACAGAGACAATACATAAGATTTCAAATCATTACACTTTGGTTTGAGACCTAACTTTCTGCTACTCGGTTGTGTGAACCCCTGGAAGAGGAAACAAACCCAACTGGTCTAAATATGAAAACAGGGAACCAGAGGTTCCCAACCTTAGCTGTGCAACAGGGCTCTTAAAAACAGATGTCTTACCACCCAATCTGCAAAGACAGGCCATGAGTTTCACTGTTATTAAGAACTCTTTAGATAATGCTGACATTAAAAAAAAAAAAGAAGAGTGATATATCAAACCATGGATATGACATCTATTTTCTGTACCTATATCTATGTATCTGGTCTATAAAATATCCTTATCTATATATATTAAAATACATATGTGGAAAGGGGGAAAGCTGTGCATGCAGAGAGCTCAAAAGGCCAAAATCAGGGGCTCCGTACCTCAAGCAGGGAAGCAGACTTTCGCTCCTGAAGATTCTTCCCCAAACCTTTAAATGCCATCAAAAGTGGAGGATGATACCTTAGGTTCCTAACAAATAAAATTTGTCGGGAATAATGCAGACAAAATTCTTCTGGACTTACATTGGAATTCACCCTGATTGGGTTTCCATCTGGAGAGGTTGGACTAAGGAAATTTTTAGTCAACATATTCCTAATTGCTGGGGCCCTAACATTAATTAACCCTTGCTGTGTGTCAGGCACTTGACATGGATGGTCTCTGAGCCCCTAGGACCACATGTTGAGGAAGCTGGCCTTAACCCTTGACTCATGAGCTGGTGGAGAGCCTGTCCTTTCTACAGCCATCTACTGCCACTGGGCTGTTTCCCCACACACCAGCCTCTGTTCATGCCCGTCCTTCTCCCAATCAGAGGCCTTCAAAGCGATCTGAAGTCCCTTCTGCAGGACCCAGCCCACCCTGGCTAGACTCGGAAGCAGAGATTTCAGCGCTCAAAAGCCCTGGGTCCTGCAAGGCCTCTGGCACTGCCTGCTTTCCCACTGGATAGAGAGAGTTTGTCTCCTCTTAATCCCTTTCCCAAACACATCTCTGGCAGGCAGTGCTTAACTAAGACCTTCCCTCTGAGCCTGAAGAGCGCAGGCCACTATTGAAATCGGGGCTCTGTGAACTTTAAACCTTTCTCTGGAGATGGTTTTGATGAAATGCAGATGTGGAAGGTAACGGGAGATGAGAGAGACCGTGTGTGCCCCAGGCCTGCACCCCCAGCCTGCTCAGGGCACTCTGACACAGTGTGGAAATCCATTCATCGCCCACTCCCTCTGCTCTGCCTGTAGCTCCCACGACGGTGGGGGCACTGTCACCACACCAGTCACCTTACCACCTGGTCTATCAAAAGTACTCGGCAATTTATTTCTTTCACTCGATAAATGAAAACAGACAAAAGATCAAAAACAGAACTACAATGGGAGAAAAGTCGCCCGAGAGCTTCCAATGCTGAAACTTTGTAATGGGAGAAAAGTCCACAGCATTGGCCCTGGGTGTCTGCTGGGTGCAAGGCGCTGTACCACATGCCACAGGGGACACTCACAAAAGCAGCAGTCTGCAGTCCCCACTAAGCTGGAGGGAAAAGATAAACAGGGAGCAAGCAGAACCTTTATCTTAAAAGAGCAATGCAAAATTTAAATAACAATAGCAATGCTTTCACAAGGCAGCATGTAATTGCCAAATGTATTATATGAAGGGGGAAAAAAAAAGTCACAATTTGTCTTCAGTTATGTCCTGTCTAGGACAAAACTGGTACGCAGCTAAGAACAACGATCAAAAAACCCACCGAAAATCATAACTAGACATACCCACTTGAAAACATTTTATCTTGAGCTATTTTTGTTTCAAGATGACAATCTGAAACGCAAACTCAACTCGGATCCTATCCTGAAACAAGTCAAGGTTTCACAGATCATTAAGGAACAGAGAGGCGGTGTAAAAGCATTGAAAAGTCAAGGTAAATCAGATTCCTCACTTTTTAATATGTTGTTTTTTTTTTTTTAAATCATATGACAAATTTCAGAGGAATGCAAATTTTAGAAAACTCAGGCATACAAAATCCCAAGACCAAAAGCACAGGCTCCCAACAACAACGACACGGGTAGAAATGTAAATGAGTACAACCTCCCTGTGGGGCAGTTTGGCAATAAATAGCAAATTGTAAAATGTATTATTATCTCCTTATTGTAAATGAATTGCTGGGTCAAAGTCTAGCAGGCACAGGAGAGAAATGCATTCACAAGGGCGGTCCTGACAGCACTGCTTATAATTCCAAATAATGATCCTAATGATACTGGAAACAACCTAAACGTTCCTAACTAAGGGTTTGAGGAAGTCAATCACGGTACATCGATATCACAGAAACAATAGGGCACGCTGACATGGGGAGATGTCTCTGACACATTGTTGATGGGAAAAGCTGCCTGGCAAACACCACGCGCCATCCCATTCCTGGAGGAGCGCACGCCACCGCGTTTATCCACGCGCAGACAGGCCTCTGGAAAGCTGCACGGAAACATCACGATGGGTTCGCACAGGGCCATGAAAACAGAGGGCACTTGTCAGCTCTTTGTTTACTTCTGCATTTAATTTTTTCTAGGGTGCCTTTTGTTTTTCCAACAAAATCATAACACAGTTAGAAATAAACTTCCTTCATTTACAGATCATCTAGGACTGGGCAAAGTGGGGTGTTTTCTTCACCGCTGAGCCTAAGAGCCCTTCCAGAATGCCTCTAGGCAACTCACCTACCTTCCTGGCCCCTCTCCTCCCTCAGGACTCCAAGTGATGGGATGTGAGGGCAATGTCACTCTGCCACTTGGGAAGCCCATGGTTTCCAATCGTCACAAGTGTCCTGATGGAGGCACTACCTCCTACAGGGTGGGACACACTGGAAACAGACTCTGTCCCTAGAAGGAGATGGGGACCTCGCCAAAGAGCAGAAGTAGGGCCTCAAAAGACGGCTCCCAGGCCTAGCCCCCAAGGAATCCCAAGAGGGTCTGCGGGCCAAGGTCCTTTCCCTTGTTTCTAAGCCATTGTACCTCCAAGCAAGGGGGAACCACCACCTGCCCTTAAGTCAACCATCAGACACAGAGGCTAGAAGCAGTCGGAGGGGGTTGGCAGGGGCTGCTGACATCAGCCTCTACTATCCCCTGCAGGAAGCACTTCCACCCACCTGGTATACACCTGACAGGTGCAGCCTTCTGAAAACCACAGGATGCTCTGAAGCATACCAGGAGGTCCAGAGCCCAGCAGGCCATGACACCAAAATAATGCAGTTAAGAGTTGCTAAGAGTGGTTGGGGGTGTGGTCCAGTAGTAGAGTGGTACCTTGGGAGAGGCCTGGGTTGCACTTCCAGCAAAAACCCAAACAAAAACACCAAACATAGTTCACAAGTCTCAGATCACATGGAGTCCAGGAGGCAGCTCTGTCTTCCAAATTTTGGAGTTATGAGAATGGCTTCAAAGGATCCTCAGAAGAAGAAGAATGAAAGGGGGAACCTACAGATCAGAATCCCCACTCTGAGGGAGTATGGATTCCTCTTAGCACTCAGGAAACAGAGCTAAGGGAAGAGACAGGCTCAAGGGCACAGAGCCACTAGTGGAAGGACTTCAAATGTTTGTCTGAGTTTGCTCTAAATCCCACAAGTCTCCCTTGCAGTACAGGAGAGACAGCAATTTTTCTCGCCCTGATTCATTTTCTCCTTCGTTCTTTGGTTTAAAGAGCTTAACAGAAGGTGTCTACAACCCAGGGCTCTTTCCTTCCTGGTAATGACACACACTGAGCACGCCCCGGATAGTTCAGGGTTCATGCTGCCCCCAAAGGATCTCCTAGAACCAGCTCTCCACACAAGCAGCTGGAACATCACAGTGATTGCCCCTGCAGGAGATGTATATAATAAAAATTGAATGCTGCAGCATGAACTTCATACATACTTGTCCTCTTGGTTTATTCATCAGAAATAATTATCTGTGCTTGCTTTCACAAGAGCACATATTTTATAGGGTACATTAAAATTTAATGGATTTTTAATAATATTGTAACTACCGCAAGAGAGAAACTGGAAAAAGCCACACCACATGTCTTTGCTGCATTTTGGTGGTTTGGCGGCTGCAGCCTCGCAGAGGAAGAACTAATTTGGCAAGGAGGGGCAGGCGGGGAGGGTGAGGAGCTCTGATGTCACACTCAGGGTGGGTGTGAAACTTTATAGCTGACTCCTGGCATGAGAGAACTGTGGTCAAGGAAGACAAGACACCAAGTCAACAGACTGACGGAAATCATGCTGGACTTAACCGGAGAGGGCATCTTGGGACCCAGATCAGACCCAGAAGGAGGTTAACAACGAGGCCCCATAAAACAGACACTTCAGAGGTGGAAAGTCACTTGCAGGTCCAGCCAACAGAATGCAACCCTAGGGCAGGAACAGATCTGAAATGTCATTCAACTTCCATAAATCCAAAATGTATGGAAGGGAGAGCCGAGGACCAGAGAAGGATGGTGCTGCTCAAAGTCACAGAGGAAATTAGCAGGAGTCTGCATGGGGCTTTTCTATGGCCATGCATGGTGCAAGTTAAAAGGATATTCTTTAATTCAACTCTGATGACACAGATAAATGTCAAGTCTTTAATAATTATTTATTATTTTTATCATCATTTAATAATAAATCTTTAATAATATGCTGGATTATCAAGTCTCAAATTTTTAGCCACTTCTGAAAACAATTATTTTTCTTGGACCACCTCATGGTTTCTACTTTGATACGCTTTGATAAAGAACACTATTTGAAGGCTGGGACTGAGGCTTAGCAGTAGCGCACTTGCCTGGCATGTGTGAGGCACTGGGTTCAATTCTCAGCACCATGTATAAACAAATAAAATAAAGATCTATCAATAGCTAAGAAAAAATTGTTAAAAAAAATTTTTAAAGAACACTATTTGAAATTTTCAGGAGAACTTCTCTTTCCCCCATGGGATTCAAGCCCACACAGATGAAGAATTCTTTAAAGAAGAGTGTCCAGTCCAGAGACCAAGATGAGGCAGCTCCTGGGTCCCTCGTGCAAGGCTCCACAGGTGCCCAGTGCAGTTGCCCGGGGCCTCCTGACGTGTCACCAGCACAGAGACCAGTATCTATTTCTGGCCAAGGAAAGGAACACGTGGTCCCTGCCACCAATGAGACACCACAGCCAGGCTGACTCACCCATTCGCAATCGTGCTGCCAAAAATAACACCTTGCCAAAATTATGTTTCCTAATCTTTGACAAAGTTAATATCCAAATTAAAATGAAAAAAGGCTTAAATGTTAAGTGATGTTGGTGATTTATCTTGTACTGATTGATATAATGGGCCACATCTAGGATGGGCAGATTTTTCCATGACATCAATTCAGGCCACAAGCAGGATGAGTGATGACCATGACGGCTGGAGAATCGGGATGGATTTGCAGTCCGCTAGTCCTGAACTATCTTCCTCTTCCTCCGCAGCTTCGCACCACTGAGCATGTGCCCTTCTGCCCTGAGTCTCATTTCCCTTACATGTGACAATGGGCACAAGAGTATCTGCCTTGAGGAGGTACTGTAAGAATTAAGTATTTATATGTTAGTAAAAGCCATCATCGTGGATTGGGGTGGTGGCTCAGAGGTAGAGCGCACCCCTAGCCTGCGTGAGGCACTGGGTTCACATGAAGTAAAATAAAGACACTGCGTCCACCTATAACTAAAAAATAAATATTTTTTTAAAAAGTCATCAGCACTCTGGCTACCACACAACAGAGATACGATTAATGATAACTGTCATTAAAAAATGCCTGGAATTGACTACCACTAAATATGATTTGGATGGGTTGATAGTTCCTTCTACTTTTCATATACAGAACTGCATAAAAGCAAAAGCCGTGTCATATTAAAGCTCCAAATATTGAACACTGGAGCAGTAACTGCCCAAGGGTTCCCCCACAAGCCACTTCACCAACGTGTGAGTTTTATTTATTTTAAGTACTAATACAATGTGCCATTTTAGGAAGAGGAGATGTGGAGGACAAGCAGGAAGAATGGGTAGGAAAGACACAGTGAGGAAGGCCACCAGCAGTCTAGAAGGTTCTGGACGTCCAGGCCTTGTCTTCTACTGTTTCCTGCAGGGCTCTCCTCCCGGCCTCCGCACTGTACACACACCAGGCCTCCTCCCGTGACCCCCGTCCACAGCCCACATAAGAGCCATAACTATCTCCAGCTAGAGACACTAAGTCAAAGTAATCGCGCGACCTCTCAGTGTCAACACGCGCTTCGACGAAGGGCAGAGGACTGCCACGGGGCCATTAAGTGAGGACATTAAAAGCGTTGATGTAGCTAAAGCACATTAACCTGTGGAGGAAGCCAGGCTATAAGCTGCAGCTCCACCGACATAATAAAAAGTAAAGAGGCCTCGGTAATGGAACCAATATTACAGCCATTGATATAAATTATACCTCAGAACAGGGGAGAAGGGGGTGGGATGTAAAAATGGAACAAGTTCAAACTTCTTTTATTGTAATAGTCTCCAGTTGAGCATAATCACCAAAGCTATAGTGCGATACGATTGCCAAAACCAGACAAACATCTGTGAGATGGATTCATCTCCGAGGGGAGGCCAACAGCTTGTTATCATTAAAGCGGCGATGCTCGCTCTGCGATTGAACTGCAGGCCGCCTTGTTACTGCGTTTGCGGAGGCAATTGTACCAGATGTTGGCAACTATCTTCAGATAGATGACAGGCACCTGCTGTTGAGGAAATTAAGCTCCTCGTTGGCCTCTCTGATTTGGAGAGAGACAAGAAAGAGTGACCCTCCCACTCACTCCATGGTGAGGCACCATCCTGACCCAGGGGGTGGGGGGGCTTTCTGCCCCATGGCTCCCCCCAGCTCCTCATGCCAAACACCCAAGAAGGGCCCACGAGTGGAAAAGTTTGGGAGGAATCAAATTCCGGCCGAAGACGTAAAGAGCTCTGCGTGATCAACCCCCTCAGCAGGTTGCTCTTGGTAACGGTCTCGGAGACTCTTCAAGAGATCCTAAATTTGAAACATGGCTATGGACATTAATCATCATTAAAAGCCAAACAGGCAATTTTCAGACCATGTCATGCTGACTCAGATGGAGACAAAGGCTGGGAGAAGGGGGGAGGACGAGGACAAGAGAGATAAATACCCCCCCTGCCACCGTGGACAAATAAAAATCACGAGAGCCCGTAATTCATTTCTCAGAGCTCAGCCACGGTTACCTGACAGCAATGATTCACGCCAAAGTCAGCAGGGCTGGCCTGGGTCTACCTTGCTGAGAGGTGGCCCGGTAGAAGGGCACCCATAACATGCAACTGCAGAGGCCCTGGGCCCTGGAGGTACCACCTGACTCCTCCTTAGAAGAGGGCCGCCCACAGAGCTGCGGAGGACCAAGCACATGGCTCCATCCCAGAGGG
The DNA here is from genome assembly GCF_052094955.1 of Ictidomys tridecemlineatus. Classification (NCBI taxonomy): domain Eukaryota; kingdom Metazoa; phylum Chordata; class Mammalia; order Rodentia; family Sciuridae; genus Ictidomys; species Ictidomys tridecemlineatus. Next base: position 31,555,918 of record NC_135479.1, on the reverse strand, counting down.
CTGAATTCTGCTGACAAGGTCAAGTCCAGTCATCTTCGCCTTTGCTAAAATGTATTGATGTGGCCCCTTGGATGACCATGGAGTTATTTCAGAGCGTGGAGTTGATTCTCCTTCCTCTTCTATGATCAGAACTAAACTGGAATTGGGATATCCCACACGCACGACTCATCCTATGGTGGTGGGGGCTGACCCAAGGTCATCAGTGCTGAGGACTTCCTCAAGAGACAGTAGCAGGCACTTGGGTGGGGCAGGCCCAGCCAAGCCCCAGGGTGTTCAGACACAGGTGGCTACCACCTTCTCTTGACCTCGGTCTTCATCTTGTGAAAGGCTCTCCAAAGCTCCCTCCAGACTCACACAGCTAAGAGTCCTAAGCTGTGCTAACCACAGCCCAAGAGATTAAATGACTTGGTCCAAAGAGTTGAAAATTTAACAGACATGTTAAATCCTAAGTCTCTACCTCTACTGGAAGTCCAATTTGGACTAACTCTAATATTTCGCCACAAAGTAAAATGAAATATCCTTCTTTAGCCTGTAATTATGGTTGTTTCGTGTCCTTAACCAATAAGAACTTCTTTGCTCTGTTAAAAAAAAAAAAAAAAGGGTGGGGGCGAATACTTCAAAGTTCCTAGGACAGAAATGACAAATTTTCAGAGAAACACTTACCAGAGAATACAGAAATCAAGGCATCAATTTAATTTCACACTCTACCTGCCTTGGACTAATTTGTGTAAATTACATTTCATACTAAGAACCTCAGCCCACGTGACCACAATGGAGAAATAAGCAGCTTGCATCAAATTGAGTTTCTTCAGGTATAAATATATAGCTCTTTTTAGCATGTGAAGGTTTAGCTGAATTTTCAGTACAGGTTTTATATAAAAATTTCCAAGTGTTAATTTCCACATTTTCATCGACACATCAATGTCATTAGGTTTTTACAGAGAACTTAGGAGTGCAAATTAATCCATGTGAATCCAGTTTTATCTTCTGTTAGGAAAATGATGATAACCAAGTTCTCAGCTCACGGGCGTGAGTTAAGAGCCAAGGAGCCATTGCATGAAGCTGCACAAAGTTTCCACTCGGGCTTTCCGTGTTCAAGAATGCAGGTAGACAGTGGAGCATGACGTGCGAGCCTCTGCACATGGGTTCCCGGGGAAATGCTCTAGCCAGCGGCTGCCACAGCCACCCAGAGCACCTATTCCTCAGCAAGAGCACCCCATGGCCCTGGAGAAGCCAAACTTGAGGACCATCACTTCTTGTCTTGTGACTGACATGGGCTTGCATCTATTCTACCCACCCACTGCCCAGTCTCTCTATTTGCAGCTACTTTAAAAGATTTTTCTTCAAATGAACTGAAGAGGTGGCAGCAGACACATCTTTCTGATGCATGTTTTAAAGGACTATTTTTCTACATGGGTATACCCATGTCTATGACTAACCCTAACAACATCCTCAGTTCTATGAAATCGCTGAGTTCTTTGGGACTCAAGTTGGGGCTTGTGAACACGTATGGCAGTAACTTAAGGCCCGTGGGCCAAATGCAGTCTGCCGCCTGCTTTTGTAAATGAGAGTTAAATTGGAACACAGCCATGCTCATTCATTTGCATACTGTCTGTGGCTGTTTTGTGCTACACCAGCAGAACTGAGTGGCTGGGACACAGACTGCATGGTCCACAGAGTCTAAAGTATGTGCTATCTGGCCCTTTACAAAGTCTGTCAACCCCTGGGCCATACGAACATGGTGCTCAGAATAGGAATATGAATACTAACAGGAATAATAAACCACTATAATCCCTAGACACTGAGAAGAGTTGACACGTGAAAATAACAAGAGTTTCGTTTCATTGTCTTTCAAAAGAAAAAAAGTTTTTTAAAAAGGTACAATTGATTTGGGACACTTTATACAAACTGTCACCGATGGCGTCTGTCATTTTCTCCTAGATGCATCCTAGGTCCACTTCCTTGGCAGCACTTCCTTGGGCTGCCAAGTGCGTTCTCCGGCAGATTCCATGTGAAATGCATGGGGAAGCAACAAAGAGACTGAATTATAACATATGTCGCCTGAGTTTGTCTAGCACTGAAGAGACCGGTGTCCACGGCCCAACTCATGGGTCAGACAAGCAACCCTGGCTTATAGCTTCTGGTCAGCATAAAGCACAAGATGGCAGAGATGATATGGGACATGGCAAGAAGGGGAGAGTGTTTAAAATCTGGGCTGTGTCCTCAGTGGTTAACACCCTTGGGCAAGGTGGAGGCAGGCACTGGGATATGAGCTCCCTCCTGACCCTGCTCTCCACCTGACCTCAAAGAGTCTCTACCTCAAGCTCACTGAGGTGGACAGTCTTCACTGGGTTCTTTCCAATGTCAACACAGGCAGGGCTGCTCTATCCAGGGGTGTGTGGGGCAAGCCAGGCCATGAGCTTCCTCCTACTCTCCAGGCCAACTTGTAAGGCAACCCAGAATAAATGTGTGTCAAGCACTTTTCCAGATCAATGCTCAAGGCCACATGACCCGCCTTTCCAAGGTTGCCTTTGGAACCAATGAGATGGCAGACATAAAGGATGGGAGGCTCAGGGGCTCACAGCAAGTCCCCACCCCTCAGCAGCTGCTGTCTTCTCTACCCTTTTAGACTACACCACAATTCTGTTCATTAGAATTTCCACTCCCTGCCTGCACGCCTCTGTGGGCAGGGACCCCGCCTTGCTCATCTCTGTGAGCCCAGCATGGTGCCTGAGACAAGCACACCAACCAGGCGCATTTCAACATGGCGGATGGAGACCATTCTCTTCCCCTTCTGGCTGTTACCATGGTCTCTAGCATCCAGAGAGCTCCTGACCCTCCCCAGAAACTCCCCTCACTCAGCAGAAAGTCTCTGAGCAAATGCATAGAAGGCTGCCCAGCCATGTGGAAACAGCTGAGGAGAATCAGCATAAAGCACCCCCCAAAAAGCAATTAACAACAGAAGAAGCTCTTCAACAGAGTGGCGTCAAACACACCCAGTCAAGAAGGGATGCTACCAGTAGTTTTGAAAAACTCTCAGCCTGCCAGCAAACAGCAACTTCTATCAGAACAGGCCTTATACAATCACTTGCAAGGGAATTCTAGCAGCAACTTCCTATGGGAGGGGAAATTATTTTATGCGGCTTTCCTGTCTCATGTGCCTCCTTAATCCAAGTCATATGCAAGAAATATTTATGGAGGGTGGAAATCTCCCCATAGGTGTGTTTTAAGAGCAGGCAGCTCTGGAGCATTGCAGTTAGCTTTATAAAGCTGCCTAAAAGAACATTTTTCGGTACGTGGTCTCATTTGCTTTAAACTGATTCCTCCTTGCAAACAAACCAACCCCCTTCAAATATCTGCTTTCCTGTGCAGAGCAGAGGCCTCTGCTGCCAGGCCTGCATGGAGTACTTGGGGACATCACCATCAAGATGGTGGCTTTCCGTAGAAACTTGGCATTTATCATAGCGAGAGCATTATCTTCTCAACAGAAGCTGACAATTTGTCCCCTTCTTCCCTCGAGAGAATCCAGTGAGATCGCATTTGCTTCCCCTGCATGCTGTTTCTCCTACAACAACATTTCTTTGCCTGGAAAGAAAATATTGTGACTCCTTGCCATATTCACTTCATTAGCATAAGAGGAGAAAAAGCCAAATCCTCCCATCGGCCTCCCCCCACCCCCCAGGAGCTCCAGCTGGGTTAAATCTAGCTGGATCTTAGATGCAGAATTTGTCAGAGAGCTGATGGTCGGGGAGCAGGGACAGGGACTAGGAACAAATAAGAAACTAGCCCCATAAAAATTCAAGCCCCATTCATTTGGCACAAGGAAGTGCTTTGTGCAGATGAAGGTAAGGAGTTTGTCACAGGGGGTGAACGTGGTGGAAGCCAACAATTTGGAAGTATAGAAACACACAGGGTGTGGGCCAGGTTTTTAATTCTAGCGACTCTGAAGGCTGAGGCAGGCGGATTGCAAATTCAAGGTCAGCCTCAGCAACTTAGTGAGACTCTGCCTCAAAATATAAAATAAAAGGGCTGGGTTAAGTGGTTAAGCATGTGGATATGTGTGTGTGTGTGTGTGTGTGTGTGTGTGTGTGAGAGAGAGAGAGAGAGAGAGAGAGAGAGAGAAAGCATGTGTGTGAAAGAGAAGCAGAGAGGGAAAGAAGAGAGATTATCATTGAGCACCCAGGTGCCAGACACTGTCTCTTTTTATAATCCCCATAAATGAAATTATAGCCCTGTATAACAGACACACAGGGTTCGGGGTGTTAAATCAACAGCGCAAGGTCACAATGCTCATGGCAAATGGGGATATCTGGATTCAAACTCAGGTCTACCTGATCCCAGAGTCTAGAGTGTTCGACATCATCCCATGTCATCCACACAATTCCCAGGAGCCTGGCAGTGACAATGATGTCCCTCTGTTCTTTGGAAAGGGAAAACACACCCACTAAAGCATCCTCCTGATTCACAACCAGATCTTCCAGCGTCAGAGATGTCTGTCCTTTGGCTTACTGTCGCTGGACCCATTTCCATTCCCCAGCCTTCTGATCAACCAGTCTGAGGGAGAAGCACCCAGTGCCTGCCTAGACGCCCACCCTGGAGGGTACATACAGCTACAAACCTGGATGAACCAAGACTCCCACTGGATTCTAAAAACCACAGACCCTGAGACCCTCCACTCAGCAGGTCCATGGCTTTCCTTAGACCAAAGACAGAAAAAAGAGCAGGGGAGAAGATGAAACACAACCTGATGTTGGCCCTCCTCTCATCCTTCCCTTCTCCTCTGCACCCAGACCTGCCTGGCAATCGACCTGCTCTGGAGGGCTTTGCTGATGAGCTCACCCTGCCCAGACATCACCTGAGTTCTACTCTAAGTTTTGGCTGTGGGGTACAAATAGCTCATTTATCCTGATCAGCAAATGAATCATTGGCTCTACCTAAGGAAGGGCTCCAGATAATAATCCATTCTCTTGGGAGCTGGGGTTGTGGCTCAGCAGTGGAGCACTTACCTCGCACATTCGAGGGCTGGGTTTGATCCCCAGCATCACATAAAAATAAATAATAAAAAAAAAATAAAGGTATTGTGTCCAACTACAACTAAAACATAAATATTAAAAAAACTCCTATTGAAAAACAACAACAACAACAACAACAACAATACATTCTCTGAAAGCCCCATTTAAAAAAAAAAAAAAACCCCTAATTTTACTTTCAGAAACTCCTTCTCCAATGACTGGCATAGCCTTACCCCTCTGACAGGGAGGATCTGTTTTTCTACCAGGTGCTGGGCCACCCTGGGCTACACAGTCATAAACAGACCCAGCCCCACATGGGTGGAATTTGCAGTCTAGTGAGGCAAAGAGACTACACCCCTTCAATTTTTTCCTTGATTCCCTCTCTCATGTTCCCATTTTGGATTCTCTCAGCTCCCGTGTAGTTGTTCTTTCCTTTCTTATCTTTATGACACAATCTGTAATTATTTTTATGATTTAGTGCTTGCTTGGGGCTGACCCTTCCCCATCCCTCTCCAGGCTAAAACTTACGCTACAGGTAAGTACAGACCTTGTCTGATTGGTCTACTGATGGGCTTCTGGCTCCTAGCTCAGTGCCTGGCATTCAGAAGATAATCAAGACCTGCTGAATGAATCAATGAACAAATGAGTGACACGTGAGGCTGTGGAGGCCGTGCTTCCTGGGCCTAATGAGGACGGATGGCTGTCTCCCTGTACTGAACGGTCCCACGATGTGCCGCTGTATAAGATGGAAGGCTCTTTGCTTTTATAGGTTTCTCTCCCTCCTGCTTTACACTGACTTTATTAACATCTTCCAACCCTTTAATCTTTGCTATAAATTCACAAGGAGCCAGAAAGCCACCCTTCTGAGAATCATATGTAAAAGGAAAAAGAAAACTAAAATGAGGAAGTGAAAAGTCTTTCCCACGAGGCAAAACAAATGCAATAAACACATCAGTGGGTCAATATATTTAAATGTATTTTCATAAACATCCGCTAAGTGATCCTGGGATGATTTCCAGATAATACCCTTTACACCCCCCCCAAAAGTTGTCTGATTATTCAAAAAAGTGAAGAGTTCCCCATGGGGTCCAGCCACAGGAACGCTCCTTTGGCCACCCCAGGTCAACATTTTCCACTAAAGCCGGAGCAATCCAAAGGTCAGTTCCACAAACTGGAAGCATCTGAGTGGCTAGACTAAACCTTGAGGTGCCTCCTACCAAAGATTACACGAGACTGGTGTCACCCCCAGAATTGGTGGAAGAACTGAGCAAGAAGCTCACCTGGGAAAAGATAGAAGAGTGTGTGTGTGTGTGTGTGTGTGTGTGTGTGTGTGTGTGTGTGGCTACACTAGCAAGCAGGCTTCCTGCTAGACAGGACTAGCGAAGCACCCCCCAGAATATCAGAGGCCTGAGGTCTCAAAGGGGGAAAATACAACAGCAGCTAATGTTTCTAGTGTGTACTAAGTAAGCATGTACTCCATTTCTGGCCTGATGCTAAGAACTATAGGTACGTTGGTTCCTTTAAGCCTTGTGACAATTCTATGTGTTAAGTACCATCGTTGTCCCCCATTTTTTCAGATAATCAGGTAGAAACAAGTGGAATGACCCATCCAAGTTGACAGAACTAGGAATCACATGAGCTGGATTTGACACCAGACGGTGTATGTGTAAGCAACCCAGGTCCCTGTCACCAAGCAATCTGCTAAACCAGGGAGTCAAATCTGTCGGCCTCCTGGTTTTCGTAAATAAAGTTTTGTTGGAACCCAGACACAACCGTTCGTTTTCATACTGTCTTTGGCTTTTGTGATACAACAGCAGAGCTGAGTGGTCGTCAGAGACCCGTCTGAGCCACAAAACTAAAACAGTTACTATTTGGCCCTTTACAAAAAAGTTTGCCGACCCCCAGGCTAGACGGTAAACAGCAGTGATTCTCAACTTCTCTACTCATATACTCCTAAGGGCCAAGGAGGCCAGGTACAAAGACTGATGTAGCCAGCAGCTATCCCAAAGTGTCTCCAAGTCTCATTTTTTCAAAAGGAATTATGCGAGTTTTGTATTCTTGGCCCTACTTACTCAATATAACATGTTTTAAATAAAAAGCCATAAAGTAACAGTCACCTTCCTGGAAGATGTGCCGTAACAAATCTATAGCACTGCACACTGCTGGAGAGGGCACCCCACACACCCAATGGAGGGGTCCCTATGTGAGCAGCTCATGAGGAGCAACAAACCCAGCACTTCCTGCCAGCACCTTTGACCCACTTCTATCTGGCCAGGGTGCCTTGAGAAATTCATTTAAACCCTTCCACTCTTCCTTTCCTACAAAAGGAGGACAATCCTTCTATCTCACAGCCAAAGGACACATGAAAGGTTAGGGCCAACAGGAATCCCTGAATCTGAACATAGGTGTCAATCTTCCTTTTCTTTTTTTTCTTTTTCTTTTTGGCTACTAAAACAGATATATCAATAAAAGAAACAGGGTGGCCTTTTAAAAAGATTAAAATAAAAAAACACTTGTCTCTACATCAAAGAATCTCTGAGTTCCCTTACAGAGAACTCCAGCACTTCATCTCCCAGAGGCTTACCACGCCCTTCTGACATTCCATAAGAAAGCTGGGGAAAGGTCAGCAAGCCTGTCTCTGATCATTCCACACTCTCATTTATTTTTTCTTAAGTGAAAAACACCTTAAAATGTTCTTTCATATACTAACATGCTGTAAGCAAGTCAGAAAATATTTACCTTTGCCGCCAATTATAAAGGACCGTTAGCGACCTCAACAACCCCAAATCTCTAATTTACAACTAATCCACTTGCACAAATTACATCTTCTACAACAGACCACCTAAAAACCGACTTCCTGTAAACAAACCACTCTGCTGGATTTTATTTTTTTTTAAAATCTAATTAAATCCTTATTTTGCTCTTAACTACAAGAAGCTCCCTTTTCACTATAGTGACAGGGCAGAATTTTTTTTTTATTTTCAAGAGTCAAAGAAATACTCCCTGAGCAGGAGCCCAAATGGGAGCCTGAAGGGGTGCGACCCTCCAAGTCAGTGGCGGGCCGCTGCTTGCCCCAGGGAGGGGACCTCCAGTCTAGTTTCCCTGCCTTCCACTGGCCACTTGCTCACTTAACACTTACTTGCTTGTACTCAAGCAGGTCCTAAGCCAGCTCCTGTCTCAGTCACTGGGTTAAGTCAGGAAGGCAGAATGCAAATGCGTATGAAGTGAAACACACGGGAATATCTGAATCTGCCTGAAGGTGGTCACAGAAGGCATGACTCTCCTAGAGCACAAGAATCAGACCAGGTGTCTTGATCCCCCTTCCTTTACTTAGGGTGACGATTCATTTTGAGTTGCAAGTCTTCAGTCCCAGGCACACCAGGACAACTGGGCAGCCTACCCTTACCCTACCCAGCTTGTAGGCAGAAGTCCCTACAACCAGGAAACCGTCAATAATATTGAGATTGCCCCCAAACAACAGAGTTTGATTTCTATGCCAAGGTGACGTGAACTGGCTGCCTATTCTCTCTCCTGTTCCTGTCTTCAGCCTCCTACTTAAAACAAGCAATCGTCAGCCCTTCCTGGCAACAGACCCTCCATGCAGAGGAACCTTCCACCCTGGAAGCACCCTGGTCCCACAAAGGACCGTCACCTAGGCTGTGTCTGTGGCCTTAAGGCAAATCAAATCCTACTTTGCCAGAAAGGCTACCCTAGGAAGAAAACAACGTGGAGGGGAAAATGGAAGCGGCATATACAAATTCAATCTCTCCAATCTCCTATTTATTTTATGCAAAGTTTTCCTGGTGCTTATTAATGCCAGCTTTCCCTCCACCATTTAATCTCTGCTTCTATTTCATTCTTAGAGGCCTGTGATTATTCTAATTCAGCATTTGGATGACTTCATTTCCGCTCAAGTACACCCAGGTCAACTTGGATAGAAAAGAAAGAGGAGGAGAAGAAAAATAATCAGCTAAAAGCTATTAAATATCAGCCGTGTGCCTCCTGATTGGTTTTAAAGGCAGTGGTGAGGTTAGCAACAGTCAGAAACTCAACCCTTCTGCTTCTTCCTGCATATTAACATTTTTTTTTCTGGGTCTCTCACTATTATGGCTTCGAATGTAAATAAAGCACAGATTGGCAGCCCACTTTGAGCTAATTCACAAATACCAAGTCTGAAAATACAGAGCTGTAAAAATTTAAGAGGGCAGTAACTTGACAAATCCGGCCGTTCTACAGAGAGACTATTTCTCTGAGGACAAAAGAAGGGGGAAAAGGAAGAAAAGAGAAAAGCATCCGCAACCCATGTAATGGGGTATCCTATTGACAGGGCTGGGGGGGCGGGTGGGAATCTCCATATCAATGTTCACTCCACCAAACAACAGAGTTCGATTTCTATGCCAAGTCTAAATGAACTGAGCTTTCTCTTCCACAAGAACCACCCCTTGCACCCACTGGCACAAGCCTGAACCATGATTCCTGGTACACTTTGAGTTCCCACTGGACTACATTGAGGGAGAGAAAGCTTTCTTTTCTCATGCTAACAACTCCATTGTAAGTGACCTCTTCAGAGGCCTCCAGGAGGACTCTGGGAAGGTAAGCCTTGAAGTACTTCAGGCCCCCTTCACCCTCCCCTACCCAGCACCAGCCTCATTAACTCCTTTGCGCCCAAGGGGCTCCCCTGTCCCTAGGCCTCCCTCCTCTGGAGCCCACAGGAAAAAAAAAATTAAGTAAAGCTAAAGTGTACTGGGGAATGCAGTTAAACAGCAACGCTGGAAAGTTTGGGCCTTGTTCCTCTACCTACTAGGCAAATGAGCATGGCATTTGATTAGCATAATCTCAAAGTTTTCCCAGCTTGCTACCCAGAAGGCATCCTATTTTTCTATTTGTATATTTTAAAACACTGTTAACAGAGCAATAATAATGTCTGATGCCTTTGCCTAACAACAGCTGGCTATATTTTATACACTAAAAGGGAAATGGGAAGTTTTCCTGGAAACCCACTATCTATTTCAGGAACTGCTTTTTGAAGAAAAAAAAAAATAGGAAGATTTAGGAGAAGTGAGGTTAGGGTGCTGACTCTATTTCTAACTCGACAACCTCCACTGGCTGCGGCAGTAATTGGTCCAGGGAGGCAAAGCCAACCAGGAAAACACGAAGTGGTTCGGCAACAGGAGGATATCTCAGCAAAGCCCAGGGATTGTGGTCCTCACGGGTGACGCCAGTTTGCTCAAGCCACCTGGCCTAGAAGGTGCAGGCAGGTGGATGAGGCAGCATTCTCCAGTCTGCTGAAGGGGACTTTTCCCATTTCAGGGGGCAGATAAAGTTCCCTCCTCACTTGACACACTTCCAAAGGAAGGGATTGGGACAAACTAGACAGAATGAATAAGACATGGGGCAGGGCTGTCCTCATTCTGGACTATCACGGGAAGAAAATATAAGACCAAAAGTTGCCTTTGGCATTCACAGCGGGGGAGGGGAAAATGATCCTTCCTGGTTCCTCTGTCCCGCTGTAACTGAAGAAGGCTGAGGAACAGGCAGACTCTCCAGACTGAGGTCCAGCAGGTGACAGGCAAGCTAACTGTCCATCTCCCCATCAACCCACCTGCACAAACCACTTCAGAAGACAAAGGCCTCCTGGGAGCACTGAGGCCCACAAAGGACACACACAACTTTGTCTTCCAGGCCTCGTGTGAGAGAACCACACACAGCGCAGAGCTCCATTTATCTGCAACGCACATTGGGAAGTGCTAAAATTCTACCTCGGGATCACAGTCCACTTCCAGGAGTACGGTAACTTGCTTATTTATTTTCTCACAAATCTCTTGCCTTTCAACTTCAAAGGCTTCCTAATACTTTCATTCTAGGTACTACTCTCCTCGCACGCACCGTATCAAAAGGACTATCTGAGCATCGGCTGTGGACAGGCCGCCATCACACCTGCACCTAAGACCTGTGGCTGGGAAATCACAGGCACCCACCCTCCCTCAGAGCATGCGCACCCTCCACCCCCCACCGGGGGAATACATGAGTAGGTCTCCTATGTTAAAAAGCCAATTCGTTCTTGTTTCCAAGTTGTTTTTTTTCCCAAGAGGCTTTCGAGCACCACTTCCCAAAGCTCAAGTTAACTTTCGCAGGCCCACCCCCCAACCGAAATCTAACACAGGGGGGTCCAAGGACCCTTCCACCTCTTTTCCCCAAAAACCGAATTCTGAACCACAGCCTTGCAGGCCTTTCTCCTGTTGCCATGAGAAGGGCTGGCCCAGGAAGGGGTTAAAGCCCTCATGTCAACCACAAACTCGGGCACTGGCCCAGAAGGGACATGGGAACCAGAGCAGGGAGTGATAAAGGCCGGATTGTAGCAGCCCACTGAATTGGAAATGACTTGTAGGCCTAATGAAACAGAACTCTGGCAGTAAAACAGAATGAAAGGAATGAGACAATAAAAGGCAGGACAAAGGGTGCAGAGTCGTTTCAGCTTAGCAAAATAAGCTCACTTTGTTGTTGGGGAAAGCCAAAGCCGATTAGGATAAACCAATGACTAAGCATAAGTCTTCCAAACTAATTACACAGTTCGCCATGTGAAGTATAATTGGAAGCCTCCGGACGCGGGCCGCCTGGCTTTCACGGGAGCTCTGTGGAGCGGCAACACCTTGCAGGTCCAGCGCCCAGGCAGCCCGATCATCACTGAAAGGTGTGGAACCACTCCATCGGGGGACGAGGCGGAGGATCCATTAGGTTAAAGGCCTCTTTCTGATCTCCAAATCCTATAAGTGAGGATGGGAGACACCAGTACTTGGAGGAGGGGCCTGCAGGGGAGAAGGGGCAAACCAGTGGACATGGAATCTCTCTGATCCAGTGCATGTTAATCACCAAGATGGGCTGTTCCGGGTGGCTCTGTGTGGAGAACAGGCCAATTCATTGCCTGGGTCTGCGTGGGCACATCAGAGCATCATTTACCTGCCATTTTTTGGAATGGCCTGTATACATCATTCCTGAACGTATGAAATCATGATCACAGATAACATCCACTAAGAACCCAAGGCAGTTAAATAAATTACTGTAGATCAATGTTTTTGACAAATGAATAAAACCTGCTCCCTGTGAGAGGCTGCTTGGTGCCCAAGTGGGAGCCCGGGTTTTATAAACAATAGCAGAGGAAAGAGGGTTGGCTGTATAAAAAAAGAGTGACCATCTGGGTCCTACCCAGCATGAACTGCAGGACAACTCCCCCTTCTTGTCGCCTACATAGCAGGCACCCCACCTACCTCCCTTGACACCCCCGAGAAGCACATTTTAAAACACATTCCAAAGCTCAGCACCTAAGCACGCGTAACTAAAATTTAGAAACATGAACACACACTCAAAGCATCTTCATAGTAAAATCTGATCCTCATAATCCTGAGTTCTGTTGATTTCAATCTAGCACACGAAACAGGGAGATGGAAGTACTCTACAGCAGTTTTTCTGGGTCTTACTCACAGGATGAGGATTCCAGTTTATAAATAGTGGCTTTTTCCAAATAAAGAATCCCTTCACTTGTCCCTGTATCATGAAGTCTGAAAATAAATCCTAACATAGTTAAGTCTGTTTTGCTTATTACATGCCGTGCTCACCACTGTTGACAATGTATTGCTTTTGTTACCATCTATAGATACATTGAATTATAACCTATTTATATTTAAACTTTCTGTATTACTGACTTCTCAAGGTTAAAATATCTTAGCAGTAACTCAGTCCAGAGGTCAGCAAACTATGGCCCTCAGGCCAAACCCAACCCACCATCTGTTTTTTTTTAATAAATAAAGCTTTATTGGAAGACAAGCACATCCAACTGATTACTTGATGGCTACAGCTGTTTTCACCCTAGGAGAGGAGGAGTGAAGAGCTGCAACAAGGACCAGAAGGTTTGCTAAGCCAGAACTATTTACTCTCCAGCCCTTTACAAGTTATATCAGAAGAGTAACTGAGGCCATCGAAGAAATAACCTGTTAACGTGTCATGCAAGGGTCACCCCACTGTCAGGCCCATCGCGAAGGCCCGGAATACCTCCTACACGACCCTTCTCCTAGGACACCACCTGAACCAGCTCCCCAGGGTGAAGGACAACCATCTAAGTTAGTACTGTTCTCATGCCAATGGCCACACTTCACCACCTCACCTTAAACATAATAAGTAATGACGTCTCCAACCAGAGGGGGTAAATATTCTGGCAGGAAGGTGGGAAACAGCTCAAAAGGAAGCCTCCAATTTGAGTTATTTTGAGCTCCCGGTGTGTCATTCTAGACCCACTCCACACACCAGTAATGATATATTTAAACTCCCTTAGCTCAGCCCCTTGATGCAGTCTTACCCATCTTGACTGCCACCTGAATAAACAGTTGGAGCAGCTGCCACCTCAGGCAGGATGGGAAGAGGAAGAGGAGAGGGGAATGACGATGAGAGACCCTAAAAAATGGCACACCTCCCATGGAGCCTGTGGAGGGACAAGAGTTCTGGACTGGGAGGAAGAGGAATTCTAGCTCTTGCACGGCTTCACCTGGGTGACCTTGCTGAGACTTACCCTGTGCACCCTTGCCAAATGGGCTGGGTGACACCGATGAATATACACAGACCTTGGCCTGCCAAAGGGACGCCACCTTTTCCTCTCCTAAGCCACCTCCCGGCCCTAAGTCTTTCCTGAGGACTGATCAGCAGATGGCACCAGGCACAGAGTTCAGGTTCTGTTGTCAGACATGCCTAGGGACAGGGGGTCTGCACCCAACTCAGGAGGTTATGACCTGACCTGAATCAAAAACAAAAGCCCACCAAAACCCCATTTAACAATCTGCAACCTGAGAATACAACCAGCAGCCTCTCACAGGAAAAAATTCAACAAGATAATATAAGTGAATGGCCTGGCCTAGAATCTAACCCTTAATGAGCACTCATTATCAATAATAAAATCGCACCTCACTAATTGGCAGTTGGTTTGAAGGTGGCCCAAAACAACTTCACGTGTGCATGTGTGCCTGTGTTCACGCACGAATGTGAGTATACTTCAGGTGAGGGCCCACACAGGGGGCTTCCTTCACCCAGAATATAAACTGCCAAGAGGAAGAGTCAGTTTCTCAATTTATCTGTTACCTCTCTTCTCAGCTGCTGGATTTACTAGTGGCCCTTAAGGCCTAGCAGCAGACTCTCCCGTACTTTGATCATCCTGGATTCAAATGAATTACACCAGAATCCTGAGAGGTGGTGAGCCCTGCCCAAGGGGCCAGAGACGTAATATTAGCCACCAGCAAAGGAGAAGTGAGCTCTTCTGAAGACAGACTTAGATAATGCACAGAGCATATGTACAAAACAAGCTACTAACATGTGAGCGGAGACTGTTATGATTCTGGTACATTCAAAAGCCTCCTTAGTCCTTTAATGAAACACTTGATAAGTTTCTACATCCTGCCGGAATCCACAAACCTTAGTGCAAAATTAACTGGGTGGCGGCGGCAGACCCGGAGAGTGCTATGCCAGGGAAGATGGTCTGTGACTGCTTCCCAGACAAAAGGACAACTGTTCTCCGTGCAGCGATGGAAGCTGCCATGGGCATGGCCACGGCCGGCAGAGCACCCCCACTGCTGGCATCCTGAGTCACAATTAAAAGTGTTAATGAAAAACAACAGAAAGGGAGAAAGGAAGAGAATAAAGTGAGGAAGAAACTGGGCATCAGGGACGTGCAGAGATGTACCGGGTGCTGGCAAGTACGAGCCTGTCTGGAACACTCTAAACACCCATCTGGGCATCGGCAACTTCCCTGACACCTGCAGGCCCAGGAGATTCCAGGGCAGGTTATAGCTCGACAAAGAAATCCCACCTCATGCTTGCAAACACTACCCCTGGACTTGTTTTAAAGGCAGCAAAAAGGACTCATCCTCTAGAGCTTTCCATCATGCAAAATGGACCTGTCTCATTTAATTACTTCCAATTCCTCTCCATCGGCAGGGTGGGGCCAAGTGATGAACAAAACCCCCTTGGTGCTTTAAATCAGTCTTGGGGAGAGAAGCACCGTAACATGCATGGTCACCAACACCCTTAGCTATTCCTAGAACCAGCCAGAATGAGTCAGCCCCCAACTAGCAATTCCAGAAGGGGTGTAGGGAGGGCCTCTTTCAAAACCCACCTGGATGGCCAATTCAGTGCTATTTCAAATACACGTCTGGGCTGGAAGGAGCTGGTTCTCCTTGTTGCTTGGTCTCCGTCCATGCAGAAATAGATTAATGCTGGAGACAGGAAAATCTCCATTTCAAGGTTAACTAAAGGTCATGGCCCTCATCTGGGAATGGAGTCATAGCTGCCCATTGCCTTGGGCAAACAAATAAAAAGCACAGAACCTTCAGGCTGGCCAGTGGGCGACAGTGCCCATGTCCTACCCGTGGTAAGTGTAACAGTCACCATGGGAGTAAATGAGCGACAGGGGTTAAAATACCGCCATGTCCTCTCAGAATGCCATGGCAGTTCTGCCAGGCCAGCCCTTTTAGAGAGAAGAGGCAGACTTGTTCAAGATATGGTCACACACCTGGCCTCCCACAACAATGCCCACAGTGACTCAGAGTTGCAGAAAGCAGAAGGCCAGCTCAGTCACTCACCTGCCAGTCTCCTTGGACCTGACATTTCCACAGAAGCCAGAGGAGGGAGACTACAAAAGAGACCCCTGGGGCAACAAGGCCATCTGAGGAACTCATTCACTGCCTCCCCCAGGCAACTAGTGAGAGGCATGAGAACAGGACCCTTGGGTGCTCATCCTGTCTATCTGCTACTCCATCTGTCGCATGTGCACCTTCCCACTCTGTTTCCTGGCTGATTTGGGGATCTTGACCCCGGCCTGCACCAGCAGCAGAGCTCAGGCCATCATTTCGCTGCTGTCTCACAGACACGCAGGTCAGAGAATGCTGACAGGTACGGACTGGCACGTCTTCCAAGTCTCCTTGGGCATTTAACAGGGAGAATGCTGCTGCCAAGTGCCCCAGGGAGCAGCATCTCTCAACGCCTTTGCCAGAAAGGCACAGAAGGAGGAAGCCCCCGCTCTGTGAGTCACAGCCCCGCATCCCTCCCCAGTCCAGGCCCCACGTGGGCAGCAAATGCCTGTAAAGCCACATTGAAAGGCCACTCTGTCTGCTCCTGCTGGCATGTGAGGCTCTGTGCTGACCACAAGCAGACTCTTCCATTGCAGCTCCTGCAGAATTTCACTTAAATCATGATGGCCAGATTCAAGGAGGACAGTCTTCAGGACATAGCTGTGGCAGAGGCAAGGGCCACAGCGGCCTCTCCTAAGGACCGGTGAGGCTACCTCTGGCCTGTTAATATCCAACCCCATGCAGTGCTTACCTTGCCAAACTGTTCAAAATATTGCTTTACATCTTCCACTACTGTGTTCGCAGATAATCCGCCTACAAATATTTTCTTTGTTCTTGTGACCATCTGCAAGAAATGACAAGAGGAGAGCACAAGTTAATAACCAGGTTATCTGAAGTCATGTTCAGTAAGATGCTGAAGCAAGCCACACTCCACATTTATCCAGGAAGACAATTTTAAATCTGTGCAAGCTTCATGGTCCAGGCCACTGGATGTCTAAGGATGCTGGAGTCTGTCACTCTGTGTATCTTAGGCATTCAGTCTATCACCTAGAAGCCTGAGCTTGCCACAGGCTGAGGGGACTTCAGGACTTCAGTGGCCATAAGCCAGTTTCATTCTGATATGACCAGGATACAGAGAACAATCCTCTATCAAGCTACTTCAAACTTCAGAAAAACAAGCAAAGCAGAGCTACATGCATAAAAACTGCCACCCAAAAATATTCCCAAAATCTTATTAATAAGAATTGCACACATAATTCAAAACTAAATGTGGGCTCCCTGGCCTCCACTTTCCTGATGCTGTGTCTGCAAACAGAACGCCACACACCCAGGGACCACCCTAAAAGCTCTGTCCTGTACTCCTTCCCCTCTAGGTTTTGTGTAATTCATCTTGACTCAAAACCCACTAATCCCCAGGTTTCCACATCTTTGTGGATACAGGTCCTTTCCCCTGGAATTCCTCTCTATTCCTAAGTGTCCCTGTGGCAAGTTATAACCATTCTCCAAGGTCCCACAACCTTCTCCAAAATTCAAAATATCTGCTTGGGGTCCCAGCAGGGAGCTATTGCTCCCTCTTCTGAAGTCCTCTAAGGCTGGATCCATCTCCTTATCAAGGCACTAACTACTCCATCCAGGTTCCTCCTGTCTGCGATGCAGAACAGAGTCAGGCACAAAAGAGTCCGTGCTGAATGCTTAGTGCGTGCAAAAATGAACACATATGGCCACATGTGGGCATCCCATCAGTTTCAAATGCTCAGAGTAAGGACCGAGAGTCTTAGACGTAGTGTCCAAAAATTAAGGAAATAAGCATCATTCTCTGAAGGCTGAATTTAGGCTGTGTGTGTTGGCTTTGATTTTGTTTTAACATCAAAATGAAAAACTGAAAATTTTAGTGAGTGCAAGGTTCTACCAGTTGGGGTGACTAATAGTAATTTTAAAAAAATGGCATCTGTATCTGTCACAACTGGATGCAAGATGCAGAGCCCCTGGCTGCGTGGACTGGTCATCACCAGGACTCCTGGAAAGTTAGCAACGTGAATGAGATGAACTAACCCACGTCCAACAGGAGATCATCTGAGTAACACCAGTGAATTGCAGGAGTATAAAAGGTACTAGAAATAGAACATCAGTGTCTAACTCTGGGTGTGGCCCTGGATGGGACTCATCTCCTTGGATCTATTTTCTCCTCTGCTCCATGAGGTGCTAGATCAGAACCCCAAATCTCCCCACTGCAGAACTCTCATGAATCTATGATGACCCAAGGGATAGAGGTTCCCAGACTTCCGGGAGCTCAGGTTTCAGTTTAGTGGTTCCCAGGATGTACATAAGTTAACACAGCCCAAATTGGAACAGCTGGGAAATGGACTTTCTGCACAGTTTCAGGACGTTGTCCTAGCGACCGCATACTATCAGTCACCTTCCTCTTAGGAGTACCATGCAGTGGCTCATCCAAGCATCTAAAGCTGTGATTATGACTTCCATCTCTTTTCAGATGACTGGGGGACTTGATGAGATAATATGTGTGAGGACTTTCTACAAAGATCCCGCCAGTGTCCACACTTCCCAAGTTCCAAGGTCCTCTCATTAGCAGGTGGGCAGCCCACTCTTGCTCCTTCTTGTCCATCTCCATTCCCTTCCATCCCCTCGTCTCCCCGGCAGATCAAGGTCGCCTTAATGGTGAAGCTCCATCAGGCCCTCTCCAGATTTAACTCTCTCATTAATAATCAAATTTTAGTGAACCTAACTTTCCTAATGTATTCACTCCACAGACACATTAAGTGCTAGGCACTGGAGCTTACGTTCTAATAGAACATAGAATTCAATCCACTATCAAATGTAGATATAATAATTAGCCTACCACACAAGATGCCCATTAGGGCTAAATTAAATAACCTATGCCAAAGAGGCTAATAGGGCACAGTATAGATGATAAATAAATGGTCACTGTAACTAAATCCAATGTCAGTTACTAAATTCACTCTCTAAGCTCAGAAAAAAATGTGCAGCAGGAAGATGTATAATACAAATGGCTTTGAAAAATCAACTCTTCTGGCCCCGTTATTTTCCCCTAGAATTTCAAAACCACCTCCCTCCATCTGTATGGTTTTCGATGCGCAGAGACTCCTAACAGATTAATTTTAGAATTTTTATTTATTTTTTTTACCCTAGCCAAGTAACCATCCATAAAGAAACACTAACATGACCTACTAACATGCGCTGCAGAACTCTACCTAAGAAACTCCGGAGAAGCATTCTACAAAAGGTGCCCTGAGGTCTCCCTCCTACACTGTTCACAGCCAGGCAAGTTGACCACCGCAGCCCTATCTATCTTCAAACATTCGTGTGGACCTCAGAGAACGAAATGACCCCATGTCTTCATTCCAAATTACAGGAGTCAACCTAATGCTCGTTCCCCAGGAACTGGTTAAGAGAAAAGGCCTCTGCACACACCCTCCACTGTCGCCTTGCAGCCATAAACATGCCAAGACAGAACCCGCTACGTGGAGGCAGACACCTAGCTATAAATCTACACAGGCCCCAAAAAAGCCTTTAAAATACTTTTTAAAAAAAAAAAAAAAAGAAGAAGAAGAAGAAGAAGAAGAAGAAGAGTGAGAAATTCCAGGCCCCAGACAATGCACCTAAGTGTCTGAATTAGTAAAACATCCTCTCCGGGAACCAGCTCAGATACAGTGATGGATCCCACTCCCCAGCAACACGAAGGGAAACTGGTTTAATCAAAAGCTTCCAAATGTGAAAAGGCCAGAGGAGATGCGCAACACTCGGTTAGCTGCTCACTGGTGTCTCAGCTTCAAGAGATGGGAGCACAGCTGGGGGCTAGTGGGCTGTGCACAGGGACCTCTTCTCTCCTGCCAAGACCACATGGGGGTAATGGGAGGTGAGGGTCATCGGCTCTGGGAATCCTGACACCATTACTGCCAAATGGACTGTGGACAGCTCTGTGATCTGCATTCTGGAGCCAGAGGACCCTAGAATCACGTTCGCCTCTTCATTTTCCTTCCATGGCAAGGTTGGTGTGTGCAGGGGCGGGGGGAGCACACCCCTTGAGTCCTGGCTTATATTTACCAGGAACCATCCAGTAGCCCCCTGAATTTTAACCTTCTCCTGACCTTAGAAATAGTGAGCAGGACAAGGGAACATTGATCCCCTGGCTCTATAGTCCTTTGAGTTATAAAAGAAAAAAAAAAAAAACCTCTACACCCAATAGAAGGGGCCATCTCTGTTTCCTTTCACCACGTCCTTCAGTAACTGATTCCTAACCTTCAGCCTTGACACCAGTGTAGCACTTAACCCCTCGGGGTAACACCAGCCACTGCACACCAAAATGCTGGGACAGTGCCACTTGGCTCCCATAGGACACCAAGATGAAAAGAGCCACCCAGGAGTTCTAGAGTGCTCAGTCCAATGCCCACTAAGAAAGTGATCTTAAACAGCCTTTTCCGGGGGGTTTGGGTGTCCAGGTTTCAGGAAACCCTTTGGTACAGGAGTGCTTTCTACCACTGGAGACACTCCCTACCTCCCCAAGATCTGTGCATCCCTGGGCTACAGCTTCCCCAAGATACCCCTCCCTTTAAGGTTTAGTGTGTCACTCTGGAAAGCGAGATGTGTGTGTGTGTGTGTGTGTGTGTGTGCGCGCGCGCGCGCGCGCGCATGTGTGCGTGCGTGCCCGCGCGCTCTTGCCAGTTTGCACGCAGGCAAGTAGGGAGTGGTCAAGCTCTCACAAATCCCCACTGCAAAGTTTTGCATCTAGACCCATAATTTAACTAAATACCACTGCTCTCCACACGCCCCTTGGCTCCACAAAGAAAGCCCCAGCAGCCATGCCAGTTTGGAAAATTGCTGTTTACACGTAAGTACTGGCCAAAGCCAGCTGCTAACTACCACGGCAAAGAACCCCACCTTCTTGCCTCCAGCTGAGAGCGGGCCTGTTGGGTTTTCTTTTTAAGTATTAAAAATTCTCTTAAAAAAATATGCTTCTAGCTGGACTAATCATTCAGAATGGGGCCATTCCTTTGTATTTTTATGAAATATGATAAAGCAAGTGGTGTTTATGTGTGAGTGTGTGCACACGTGTGTGAACACACAGGCATGTGCCGAAAGCAGAGAGGGTAAGGAGAGGTTAGTAAAAAGAAATCGCTTAATTTTTTGCAGTACTGGGGATTGAACCCAGGGATACTTTGCCACTAAGCTACGCCTCCCAGCCCTTTTTATATTGAGACAGGGTCTTGCTAAATTGTCCAGGCTGGCCTCGAATTTGTGAGTAGCTGGGATTACAGGCACACCCCGCTGCACCAGAGAAACTTTCAAGAAGAGAAGAAGGGGAAAACAGCTATGGCAAAACTGGCCCAAAGATATCAGTAAACACAGAAGAAAAAACAATATCAGACAAATAAAAAAAAAAATTCTTCATCCTGACCAATGAAGGGAAAGGCAAGAAATGGCTTGATGGGGAGGGGAGAGGCCAGAGAAATCAAATCAGCTCCTTCTATTATCATATCCCTGAAAAGAGTTCAAAGTCCCCTTGGTGTAAACTATGAGCCATCTTTACTGCCAAGAGCACAGGCCCATTTTCCAACACTCTTTCACCTACGGGGACCCAACGCAGACAAAGCAGAGGGAAAAGGATACAGAGAGGGCTAGTGTGGGACGGGATCTTGCAAACTTTCTAGGCCACCAACCCTGATCGTGCAGATGGAAGAATCGAGTCCCAGCAAGAAGAACTGATGCTAGTTAAAGGCAAGGTGGGTGGTTAGGAGGACTACTTCCCTGGGGCCCAGACAAGGGCTCTGTCCACTACCCCATACCGTTAAGTGACCATGGAGAACAAAGATGCTCACTAAATTCACAGTGAGGCATGAAACCCCTGCTATCCCCCAGCATGACAGTTCTCCCCCACTGCACTTAAAGATCAAGCCCAGTCTCTATATAGCAAAGATGCTGACTGAGGTCTCAAACTGCAGGTCCCAGTCTCCAGGGTGTTCCTCCAAGGGACATACCCTCTACAATTCCTATTTCTTCTGGGATTTTTTTTTTCTTTCTTACCGTACCCTTCCACAAAATTACCACTCTCACCACCGCTGCCGCCACCACCCTTCATGCCACCATCAGGATTACTGTCACCATGACATGGGAATCCAAGGGTAGAACTCACATAGCAAGCAAAACTAGAACATGGGGCAGGAATTGGGAATCTTCTCCAAATGTTTCTTGAGTCACATGTGAAGAAGAGACTAGGATGCATCCCCCTCCCCCAAATTCGCGGCCACCCAGAACTTCAAAATGTGGCCTTCTTTGGGAAGAAGGTCTTTTCAGACGTAATTAGTTAAGAACCTTGTTAAGAAATCTTCTTGGATGTAGGGTGAGTCCTAAATCCAAAAACCGGTGTTCTGCTAAGAGGAGGACAGGATATTCCGACAGAGGGAAAAGGAGGTCATGTGAAGACGGAGAAAGACCAGAGGGACGCTTCTGCAAACCAGAGCACCAAGGATTGCCAGCAACTACCAGAAGCTTGGAGAGGCCTGGAACCTATTCTCCCCCCAGAGTTTCCAGAGGAGCCAGCCCTGCCCCACTTCTAGGCTCCAGATCTGTGAGGGTACATTTCTGCTGCGCACCCCACCTGTGTGTGCTCATCCGTCCCAGCAGCCCCAGGAAAGACCTGCACAGGAGAGGCTCTGGGGAACCACGGCCTCGGCCGCTCCTCTCCATGTGAGGTTTCATCTGGAAGCTCTGTATGGTGGGGGACTGGGGGAATATGTTACTCCCACAAGTGTGACAACTGGAATCTGTCCTGCCAAGGCAGGCAAGTGGCACCCACCACCTGTGTCCCCACTGCAGGGGCGGGGGGGGGGGGGGTGCAGGGAGTTCTGCCTCTGCCTTCTTGGAGGTGGGGGAGTAAAGAGAACAAGGCACCTTAAGTAGAAGCCGCCCAAATGCTGCACAAGGACCTCAGGCCCTGAGACAGAACCCAAGATAAAGAAGGGCCGGGGTTTACACAGGGCAGTTTCCTGCCAGATAAAATCAAAGAGGAGAAAGGTCCTGTTCTCCAGGGAACAGCTTTCCTGCTTCTCTTTCTATGCTTTCAGTTCTCCTCCCTCACTGCAGGCCCTCTGTGGGCCAGGCCCAGGCTCTGCCCCTCCAACCAGTTCCCTTCGGTCATCCACACACCCCAGCTGCATCCTGTGCATGGAAACAGACGCTCAGATCCTAAGTATCCCAAGTCAACAGTGCTGCGCAAACAAGATGGAGGCGAAGACCACCCTTTCTGGTCACTGAAGTCCCTGGTACCTTCATTGGCAATGATGTCGACTTCTTTCTTCCCAGCAGAAAAAAAATCACAACTGGGGAAAGAGAAGAACTGAGGCCACCATGAGGAAGAATTCGTGTGACTGTGCCCTTTTCCATTTTAAGGCAAAGGTGCCAAAATGACAAGTCAGATTTCACTGGTGGAAATGTAAAATGGTTGGGCTGCTTTGAAAGCAGTCTGTAGCTCTTCCAAGGATCCAACACAGAGCCACCAGAGGACCAAACGGTTCTGCTTCCTGCTATACACACAAGAGGAATGAAAACTCTTCCATCCTAAAACGTTTAGTTTACACAAATGTCCACTGGCAGCACTGTTCATAACAAGCCCAAAGCAGAACAGCCCTGACGTCCCTCAAGGGAGGAATGGATAAACAAAATGTGGTACATCCATGACAGGACGGTATTCAGTCATAAAGAGGAAGTGCTGTCAGATCCAGCGACACAGATGAACCTTAAAAACTTCATGCTACATCAAAGAAGTCAGTGGCCAAAGACCTCACAGGATTCCATTCATGCAAAAGTCCAAAATAGCGAAATCTATACAAACAGAAGTAGAAAGTGATTACCTGGGGTTAGGGGAGAGGAGGAGGTGACGGCCAAATGGTACAAGGGTTTTTATTTTTCTTGGGGGGTTTGGTGGGGTTTTTTTTACCCCCCTGTTTTCCCGGGACTAGGGACTGAACCCAGGGATGCTCTACCACTGAGCTACATCACCGGTCCTTTTTAATTTTTGACTTTGAGACAGGCTCTCACAGTTGAGGCTGGCCTCAAACTTGTGAAATCTTCCTGCATCAGCCTCCCGAGTTGTTGGGACAACAAGAGTGCACCACGGCTCAGGCTGGGATTTTGTTTTGTTTTGTTTTTTAAGATGGTGAAAATAATCTAAATTGACTGTGGGAATGAGTGTACGTATCTGTGAATAGACTAAAAACCACTCAGATGTACACTTAACTGTACCACTATATGGTGTATGAATTGTCTCAATAAAGCTGTCAAAAAGGTTGGCGGGGGGCGGGTGCTGGGGTAGGGGCTCAGTGGTAGAGTGCTTGCCTCCACATGTGAGGCACTGGGTTGATCCTCAGCACCACATAAAAATAAACAAAGGAAAGACATTGTATCCATGTATAACTAAAAAATAGTTTTTTAAAAGGTGGGGGGCAGAGACCTTGAAGCCAAGAATCTGACCATTAAAAGGGCTTGAAATCCACTCCAGTGTCCAAGAAAATGTGCCCTATTGCTTCATCTTCATCTAAGTCCATGTGCCTCGATTCACCCACAGGTGACCACTGGGAAAAGGTGTAACAATCCATTCTATTGCCAAGTGCAGAAATTAATTCAACTTCAGAGGAAACTAATTACAAATATAACTCCAAATGCTTCTCCAACTTCTCCTTCCCCATCTATAGTTTTTAGCCAGAGAGCACTAGGGTTCAAACTACAATTTGGCATTCCTTCTAAATAGCTTTAAAATTGAAAGGAAAAAAAAAAAACAGCCTTCATCTATATGGGGCTGGAATATAAATTTACACACAATTATACGACATAGTCAGGTTACAACATTACCTCTGATTAAAACAACAGTAACTCACCGGCGGGAGGACACGCTCTCTCCTAATGAACCCATCAGGATGCGTCAGCAGGGAGCTCCCGCTCCTCACCCTCATCCCAGAGCCCTTTCTGCCTGGCTCCCTCCCAGACTCATTTAAAAAATACTACTTCCTTTTACCCTTGGGGGGAAAATTGCAGCCGCAGGGGTGACCTGTCCACAGATTGTATCAGAGACTAATATCCTAGACAGTAGCAGTGAATCTTATTGGGGCCTGGGGGAGGGAAGAGAGAAAGGTACAGAGATGTGTGCTGCTTTGGAAAGCACAGGAAATTAAGGAGCATGATCCATGCATCAACTGATGCTGAGCGAGGCGGCTGGCCAGCCGTCATCCCAGCCACGGGCACCAGGCTGCTCTGCAGAGGTAGGTAGTTTCCTCCCCACCACTCCTTCCTTCCCAGAACACCCCGTTCCCGTAACCAAAGCTCACCACTCAGTGAGCCAGACTCAAAACAGGGAAGGCCCCAGCAACTTTCTCCAGTGTGCGAATGATTGCCAATACATCGATGCAGGTGAAACCCATCATCTTCTGCAGTAGCGAGATTAAGCAAAATTAAATAAGTACCCTTTATTGTTGCTGAACCTTCAAGGAGGCCCGCATTTCTGCTTACCAAAGGGGCGCCACCAAAGCCCCAGAAAGGGACAGGCAGCCAAAGCTGATTCTTCACAAACCTCAGAAAGAGGAGGAAAAGAGTGGGCCAGACAGGGTGGCGGGAGGGCAGGAACTCAGTCCTGGCACCTGTGCCTGTCACTCTGGCAGTGGGAGCCCAAGGCGCCCACCCAGGGTGGAATTCTGAAGATGTGTAGGATGACTCACAGGGAAGGGCAAAGCCCTAGAAATGGAGACACAGATGGTCTCGGGGCCCGTGTCTACAGCACAGGCCCAAGGTGATGCAGCTTAAAGGATCCAAATAAAACACAACCACCATAAAGAGCTTAAAATATCTTCTATCAGTCTACACGTGTGTGCACTGTCAAGCACTCTGTGTGTGCTGGGGCAAGCTAAATAACTAACCCTGGTTTGTCACACAGACTGGGTCAAGTTTCTTAACAGCTCTGGGCCTCATATCCCCTTTTTCTACAAAATGGGTATAAGACCTGGTGTCAGTAACACCCCCTGAGACAGGCAGTGTGACACTGTAACTGGGAACACCCACAGTTCTCCCCCTCCTTCAGCACAGGCACCAAGGAAAACCCTGCCAGCTGTGTCCATGTCTGCTCCCAGGCCGCAGCCCCCCTGGTGTCTACTTCCAGGCTGAACAATGCCTAAGGCTCCCCACACTGGAGGCCAGGCCACATACAGGGGGCGGGACTTGTGAACACGCACCCTCTGGGAGACTGTAGAGCACCCTTCCTGCCTCCGGGGAGCTCTTCTCTTAAAATGCTGTAGGTTACCTGGGTGGCCAGTAGTAAGAAGGTTTCTACACAGAAGTTGCATTTCAAACTTCCTTGCAACCAGAAGGAAATCCCTATTCCTTGCCTACCATCTTGAAAGGCACCATATCCTCCCCACGACCTTCAGAAAACACCCAGGGAGGGCTGAGGAGCCATGTGAGGAAGAAGCCAAGTCAGACCATGCCAGTCATGGGATCAGGACTGCAGACCCTCGGATACAAGTTCAGGACAAACAGGTTTTAGGACCTATCACTGAATTCTGAGCACGACTGCCCACGAGAGGATGTGTAGAACACGTTCCCCCGGCAGCTCGGGAGCCACCTGCAAGAATGTAGCCTGTCTCGTCACCCATACGCTGACCTGCTCTTCTTCAGACAGAGAGAGAACAAAAACTTCGCTGGTAGGTTTTGAAGCCATGGCATCCCATCCCCCAAACCCTCCAGTTGATTTTGTGAAAAGAACAAATGGCAGCCTTAACCCTTAGCCTTGATTACCGTCATTACCATATTTTAGATGTACATGGCAATCAGTTCCTGATGAGCGAGCTGTACCCACCTCATCCACAGCGCTGAGCCAGGCTGCCGCCACCGACACTCCTGGAGTGTGGCTGCTCAGCCCCGGCTGCACATCCGTATCACCCTGAGAACCCTGAACCAACCACCCATGCCTGGGCTCCGATCTCAAGGACTCCCGTGTCATGGGACCACAGTAAGGCCCGCGCATCGGTCTTTTTAACACTCTCTAGAAGATTCTAAACATACAGTCAGGGATCTACAAGGAGCTGCCTCTGTCTTCCTAGGGGAGGAAAGGTGAGGATGGATGCCTCAGCAAAGGCCTGGCTCTCTCCCACCACTACCTTCACTGAGCATGAAGGGAGAAAGACCACGGATGAATGGAAGGGACTGGGGTGTGCGCCAGGGAGAGCTGGGCGAGAGTCCCAGCTCAGCCTCCTCCCTAGCCGTGCAGTCTGAGATGAGCCACGTGGACAGTGGGGGCGATGATGCCTCTGCAGTAAGCACCACCAGAGAATAGTATGTGAAAGCCCGTGGAGAGCAAGAGTGTGTAGCCCAGGAGAGTAGGGTGAATGGCAGAAGAGCGTTGCTGGTGGACAGCCATAACCACTCTCTCATTCTCCCATCCAACACGGTCTCAGTACTACTATGTGCCAAGTACTCTGTTCAACTCAGTGGACATAAAGTCCATGAGACCCCATCTCTGCCTTAGAGGTGCTTACAGCCAAGGAAAGGGCTGCACGTTGAGGTACAGGACTGGGCATGCCCTGCAGCCTGGAGGTCAGCAGGGGAGAGCTGGGGAGGAAAGGGGAGAAGAAGAGCCTCCCCAGCAAAGACTACGGCATCTCTCCTATCCAGCAGAAAGGCTGCTGGCAGCAGCCCGTGCAGTGGAATGTGAGAAGTAGGCAGGTGGACAGGGAAGACCTGCCGGCCAACCTAGGAAGGCAGAACTTCCACGCGGGGGGGGGGGGGGGGGGGGTGTGTTAAACAGGGGGAGTGATTTCGCAATCTGGTTGTTAAGGAGAAAAGCCCCATTCCCCGGCTGGAGGGGGTAACCTGAGTCATTATTAATGTTTAGATGTTGGCAAAAAGATTTGGGCAAAAGAAAGGAATGAATCAGAAGGAAGGGACTGAATACCATCCCAATGACCAGCCTGTGGCTTGGGGTCAGTTTCCCACACACAGATCTCTTCCAGCTCTGCCATTCTACTGTTCTAGAAATGTCCCCAGGGGTGGGAGGGAAGCAGGGGGCAAAAGGAGAGATAAGCACACTGTACCCTTGGCTCACTGGCCTCTGAAACTCCACCATCTGTTAAGTCATAAATTTTACCTGCCAAGGGAAAAAAAAAAAAGTCTATCAACCTCCCCAGGATGTGCTTATGTGGTTCCCCCATCCTCCACAGTAACTTCCTTTGGGGAAAAAGGGGGAACCCAAAGAGGTGTTTATAAGTAGAGAGAGAAACCAAAAGAGTCATGAGCAAAAAATTCACCCCTCAAAGATGGAAGGTGATTTCCCTACACCCAAGAGGGTCCTAGAGGCTGGAAAGAACACCAGATTCAGAGATTTAGGACATGGCAAGGGCTGTGCCAACCCTATGAGCAGGCCAAGTGGTAGAATAAAGAGAGGAGAAATTGGGGGCGGGGGTGCTTCTGTCATGCATTTACTGGGTGGCATCCGCTTCTTCCTCTACAAACCAGCCTTAAGAGAGTTAGCTCACGAAACACACTTCACCTAGGGCTGCAATGGCAGGTACACCGGAAGTTCCTCTTCCTTCTCCCTCCCACCATCCCTCCCACCAGTGACCTCACCTCTGTCTGCCTATAAATGGGGATCAAACCTTCCCTGCCTGGCCCACAGCCAAGCAGTTGGAAAAGGCACAATGCACACGTCCTTCATTCAGTAACTAATTATCATCAACTCTCCCCCTCCTTGGGTGTCTTGAGTGCTCTCTTGAAATCAGCCCACCTTCAGCCCTGGTGCTTGGCAACAGAGGCATTCCAAGATTTCAAGTTGTTCCTGCAAAAAGGATGCTGGTGTGGTCCATGCGAGGCAGGGCCTTTATCTGCCTTAACCCAGGCAGCTCCTTGCCCTCTGGGGGGGGAACTGATTGCCCACCACTGCGAAGGTCCTTCTCCACAGGAGATAGAGCTGCCCAGGCCTCGGAGGTAATATTTCTCAACTACACCAACATCCTAATACAGCATACTCTCCTCACGCCAGAAACATATTTCTATAAATCCTCACATAAAAGAAAACTTTATTTTCCAGGGGGATAAACAAGAGGAAAAAAGGAAACAACCATCACAGCAAAAACATCACCAATCAAACAGAGCTCGGCCTGCCAGGAACTTTACTAAACACGCAGTGTTACAGATGTTTTATGGCCGTGAGGTCCGTTCTATTAAAAACACTTGCACCAGGCCAATCAGACGACGAGAGGGAGACAAGGGAGAGCTGCGTTCCCCAGCTCGGGCCGGCTGTTTGTTGAGGTGAAGAGGCAACAGGGGAGTCGTAGCTGTCGGCCAAAGTGTGGAGGGCTCATTTCGCAGCTTGCTCCAGAGAGCTGTCAAATCAGCCACAAGGCCGAGCAAACGGCACCTGGCTCCCTCTGAGGGCCACTTCTGCCAGGATGACCAGGGTCTTCTGAAGGGAAATCACTCTGCCCCTGGCAGGCACTTTATGAAATCAAGCTTCCTCTCCCTCAGGGAAAAACATCTGCCCGGCTAAACCCCGTCCACCCAACAACACTTATTCATTCCCTCCAAGAACACTGGTTGAGGGTCTGCTATGTACAAGGTGCAGGACAGGGGTACGTGGTCACATCAGCCATGGTCAGCAGGCCTCCACAAGACAGAAGCTTCCTGAGTGGAACTGGAAACTTGGCTCTCTCTCCAACTTGTTCACCCACCATTTGAGCACTTAGGTACCTAGTACATAGTAGGCACTCATTAAATATGGATTAAAACACGAATGAACGAGGGCTGGGGATGTGGCTCAAGCTGTAACACGCTCACCTGGCATGCGCGGGGCGCTGGGTTCGATCCTCAGCACCACATAAAAATTAAAAAATAAAAGATGTTGTGTCCACTGAAAAATAAATATTAAAAAAAAAATGAATGAATGAGTGTTCCCTGTTCGGGATTACTTTGAAGATGATTCAAAGTCCTGGGCACGTCACTCGCTTCCTCTTTCCTCTTGCGTAGTCCACACACTTGATTGCTGAGCTGGGCACAAGTCACCAGCCCCGGGGAGATAAAAGGCTTTGTTCCTAAGAAATCTCACTGGCCAAAGGTCTGTGCAAGAGCCACCAAGGACACAAGTAGAGAGCAGTGCTGTTGACAGGTCACACTGAGTCAGACCAACCCCTTCCTTGCTATTCAGACACACACACACAGCTGGCCGCTTGACAGAGGCATCTTTACATGTAAAAGACAACCAGTGACTCTTGATGAGAAATCAGTGAAGGACCGGGGCTTGGCTCAGTGACACAGCACTTGGCTAGCTAGCATGCCTGCGCCTGGGTTCAATTCTCAGTACCACAGAAGGGAGGGAGGGAGGGAGGGGTTAAGGTCAGGTAACCCAGGGGAGAGGCCTAAAATCACTGGCATCCACAGATCTGTGTCATTTCGAGTTGGCTGTGTCACCTGTGCTTGATAATTCCTTAACACCCACCATCAGTGAGTAGGTGGTCCTTACCAGGTCCTGAGAAGTCCTGGGACCCCAAACTAAATGATTTGGTTCTCTGTCCCTGAAGATCCCCCAAGGGCCTAACACATACAGCAGTATGAGAATAGAAAAGAGACAGAGGGAAATACAAGGAGCTCTGTTGGCGGAGGCAGGGAAGGCCTCACAGAGGAGATGCCTGACTAGGGTTTGAAAGAATGAGCAGGAGTTTTTCAGGAAAAATCAGGTGAGAAGGGCAGGCAGCGCCACAATGGCTTGTCTCAGACTAAAAGTTTGGCAATGCTAGAAATCAAGAGGTAAGGACAGAGGCACAGGCAAGGTCACGTCCCATGGAGTCTTGCAGATCACAACTGAGGAGATGGAGCTCAACGTGTGGACAAAGAGTTGGACCTGATGGGCCCAGTGGGTTCCAGCCTGGGGTGATAAGGCAACCTATTCTAACAGCCCCCTCTTGGCTTTGGCAAAAGCCCTCCTTCTGTTGCTAGGCAAATTCTGAATTCCTGAAGCTTGGGACACATCTGAAACTAGGATCATCAGGCACACCGGTTCTCCAAGTGGCATCTGCAGATCAGCCAACAAGTCTCTGAGTCTCCACTTGCTGGAAATGGGACATCCCTCTCCCTGATCACAAGTCCCGTCCTTCTCAAGGCCTGGCTGGTCTTCCACCCTGTTCCTGCTCACTGCTCAGAGATCCTGGCTCTTCCACTTTGCGTTGATCCAGGGCAAAGAAATGTGCAAAAACCCAGGGGCTGAGCCCCCAGAAACCCAGCAGAGAGCTCTGCCTGAACCAAGAGAGACATAAAAACACAATGAGAGCTGGGATACAATGAACCCAGAGAAGAGATCTGATCACATCAAACTTTTTCTCTTTCAAAAATCTCTTCACAAGAGATTTTTGTCCCTAATCAGCAGAGTTTGGGAGAAGCTCCTGGGAGTGGATAAATACTTGTGGGGAGAACAGAAATCACAACTGGGACTGCTGTCCTCATCAGGGAGACAGGACCTCTGCAGAGATGGTGACAATCATCATCACAAGGTTCAAAGCACCACCACACTCCCATCTCCCACTCTGCTCTCCAGGTCCCAGGTCCCAGACAGGTGCTCTGCCCGCTGCATGCACCTCCACACCCCCAGGCATTACCCTGGCTGGCCCTGTCCCCAACAATACCATGCCCTAGTTACTGCTGCCTATCCAGATTCCCAAGCCCTAGAGCCTCAGGCCAAATGCCTTGACACAAATGTCACTTTCACCACTAGGTCTTCCTTGATGGCCCTGTTTAACACTTCAACCCCACCCCACACCCCAGCACACCTTCTCCTGGCTTCTCATTTACCAATACACCCTAAGAGTCACTTATTTTATTAGAACCTGTCTCCCTCCAACTAGAAAGTAAGCATCGTGAGACCAAGATTTTTCTGTTTTGTTCAGAGATACATGCCCAGTGCATGCAAAACACATCTGCTGAATGAATGAATGACCGTTCTGAAGCACCCCCCACCCCCCTCAGTCACCCCCAACCTCTCCTTTCCCTGCATCGGCCCAGGATGGAAATTGTTCCTAAAAGAGTGGCACTTTATTTCATTCTGCTTCCTATTATCACGAGATATTTACCCATTAGGTTTAAGTTCCTTGAAGGAAGAGACCACGTCTTATTCATCTCTGTATCCCCCAAAGCACTGGTGGTGCTCAAGTGTGTAATCTTTTAACTTAAAAATCAAACTGCATGGAAAACAGGCAAAGAATACACAGGCTAACGTCGCGATAACTCTATATCTAAGTGATTCGTCTCATTCGGCAGTACAGTGTATTTATCAGGCTTTTCTGGTAGGCAGAGCCCAGTGCCAGGGCTGAAAGTACAAACATAAGGGAGACACACATCTGCGACAACCAACAGTCACCCGCCACACATAGCTACTGAAATTCAAATTAATTAAAATTAAGCCCCATTAAAAATTCAATTCCTCAGCCACAGCAGCCATACTTCAAACGCCCAACGGGCACAAGCACTAGAATGAGAATTTCTCTCTAGCAGAAAGTTCTATGGGACCGGAGTGACTTGCAAAGCTCTTGCCCTCCCCATGTAACTCACTAGTGAGGCACACAGGAGGGGAACAGGAAAGACCAGGAGGAAACGGAATGTGAGCCAGTCTGAGGAGAGCCAGTGGAAGCTTGTGGGGACAGAGAAAGAAGGCAGAGCTGTCTTCCTGGCAGAGAGGAAGCATGCAGGAGAGACTTCGAGAAAGATGACCCTTTAAAAATGGCGGGGGGGGGGGGGGCGCGCGGCAAAGAAGGGGCATCCTTCTGAAAGCCTGGAAAACAAGGAGGAGATCCAGGGTGTCTCATGGGGCAGCATACAAGCTGAGCTGGAAGAGCCCAATGAGGACAGATCCCAGTTCCAGACTCCCGGGCAGTCAGGGCAGGGAGAAGGATGGGAGACAAGTGGTAAAAAGATGGGCCCCCAAAGAGAAAGCCCTCCATTAACCAGAAGAGAGATCTCGATACAGAGCAGACAGCAGCAAGCAGAAACAGAAGCAGGAGGTAGACCCACGTGGCAGGTAGCAGGGATAAGGCTAGGCAACTAATTATCCTCAGGGTGACAGATGTGTAAATTCAATGGGCCCAGGGTGCTCACAAACAGGGAGGCCTCCTGCCCTCTTGGATGTAAGTAACTAGAAGGCAAAACGCACGTTTGCTTGGCACTCGGGTGGGGAGCGCACAGTCCTGCCAGTTCCCCAGCACAAGTCCTCAGAACCCCACTTCAACCAGACCCACAGCAGCCAGCCCCCGGTGGGCTTTTCCAGCAGGCCCCGCCTTTGCCCCCACAGTTAGGAAGGCAGAAGGAGCAGGGTCTTCCATGTTTCCACCCAGCTGGTGAGCACCACTCCCTGCCAAATCCAAGTGTGGAGAGCTCAGCCGGGAAGCCTGGCTCTGGGCAGAGGGGAACACGCTCTGCTCTGTTCCACAGGCCTGCCTCCCGCCCTGCCTGGCCACCCACTGCGGGTTAAAGACTTCTTTATGCACACTCTGGGGGCTCAGTGTGGACCGATTCCAGACGCTACTGCACAGGGCCTTAACCAGGTACTTAAGATGCAGGGCACAACTTGGTTAATGCTACTGTGGGTGGCTCCGCAAAGCCTTGGAAGCGTTTCACAAACAGCTAATAATAAGAGCAGGAGGAGGGGAGAGGTGGTAAGAGTCAACCTGGCATCTACTGGGGCTCATCCTCCTCCCACCCCCCTGCACGGGCACCTCTGTGACAACCTGCTTCCATCTCCAATTAGCCTATTTTCAGCAGCCAATACCCAGTATGCTGGGCCCTCTACTCAAGAGCCTTTTATCCAACATGCACATACTTTCAGAAAAGAAAAAGGAAAGAAAAGAAAGGATTTCTAAAGCTGCCAGACCAAAAAAACAAAGAGGACTGGGGAGGTGCTGTATTCAAGAACAAAGAAAACTCTGGAAACCACTGCCAGGCCCCTGCCTACCTCTTCCTATGCGACAGCCCAGAGCTGACCTGCACTGGACACGTGGCCCCTGAGAGGTGTCAGAGGGCAGGGGCCACAGCAGGGGCCACCAGCCTCTCCCCACGGCCTCCCCTTATCACCAGCCTGCAGGACGGAGCGGGGCCTCTGCCTGTTGACAGAGGAGACTGCGGCAAGAGGTAAAGGAGGGAGAAGCCGATCCCAGAAACAACTTCCTGACAGGCTGACAGCTGACATTCTTAACTGAACACAGGATGTGCCAAGAAATTATCAGGCCTGGCTTTTCTCTCTCTGATAGATGACAAAGCAAAAAAAAAAAAAAAAAGAAGAAGAAGAAGAAGAAAAACCGAAAAAAAAAACAACCGCAGCCCCACATGTCTCATAAATCACGACTTTTATTGAATGTTTCACCACATAACAGCAACAGTCAAATTAAATAAAGACACCCTTGCGCAAAGTTCCAGGGGAGACCACGTCTCCCCCAGCCCAGGGCCCCTGGGAGGAGAAACTGGATTCTGAGACGGAGGTGAGTTTGGGGAAAGCCGATGCTGTGGTGCAGACAGGTGGTGGGTTTGTGATGTCATTCTTAAAACATGGAGAGCCAGTAAGCCAGGGGAAAAGGGGTGAAGCAGGAACAGAGCCACATGGTAAAGGTGCTAGGGTTTTGTTCCTGAAGGATCTGGGGGCATGCTTGATGAGAGGGATCAAGAAGGAAACCACCACCTCTGGGTGGGCCTGCCCAGTGTGCGGAGATGGTGGCGGGATGCTGACCCAGGGGTGTCAGAGAGGGGTCGCGGTTCACCGTGGGGACGTCTAACACGTCAAACAAAGACAGTCACTCACCCCAAGTGACAATCTGAGCCCATGTGGGCATGACAAGAATGCAGTCATCTTCACAGGAGGCTGGTCCACTCTGGAACCTTGTCTCCAAGTGACCACATTCAAAGCCTGACATGCCAACAACCTTAAACTCAGTAAACTAAGAAGCAAAAAATAAGGGAAGAACTTCCCACAATGCTTCAATCACTGAGGCAGGATGAAGTGACAACATGAGAAAGTTTACCTCTCTCCTCTTCCATCCCTACTCATGGGGGGTGGGAGGTGTTTAAAAAAAAAGCATGCAAAGAAAGAAAATGAATGTATTTCTTCCTAAATTGGGCCATTTGCAGAATCCAAGGAAATATATTTATGGTCCAATATATTTGAATTTACTTGTGGTAAAGACGACCACCTTCACAGGGCAAGTCCCTGCCCAGGTGAATAGGCACTCAGCTCTGTGCACAGCAGGCCCTCCACCATCTGCTGCACTTGACTGTACCACATTCACCCGACACTGCCCCAGATTCCCTGGCCTTTTCTTGACCAACACGGAATTCCGGGTGAGTAGCCGGTCACAGTAACACAACGTGAAAGGGTGCTGTAACAGGGCAGGGGCATTTCTATGGAACTGCTGTGGAGAACTGAACGCCCTGACCCACGTCAGAGTTAAAGACGAACTTCAATACCCGAGGTCAGCTTTGGTTCATTCCTTCCCTCTCCAACTCTCTCCCAGGAACTTTAAAAAGGGTACTGGGCCAGGCCCAATGGCATATCCCTGTAATCTCAGTAATTTAGGAGGCTAAAGCAAGGGGATTGCAAGTTCAAGGCCAGTCTGGGCAACTTTATATCAAAATAAAAAATAAAAAGGGTTGGATAGATAGCTCAGTGGTAAGGTACCCCTGGGTTCAACCCCCAGTACCACCAAAAAAGGTCCTGGGAGGTCAAAAGGGCAGCCAGAATAACCGTGAGCCTCACCTCTCAGTCCAGGGTGAAAGGAGCTGGGGAGGGTGGATCTTAGCAGTCCCTGTGTCCCCAGGCAGAGGGCAGAAATTCTTGGGTGTGGAAAGCAGGGGCAATGCCCCGTTTTCCCAAAAGATTAAGACTCTGCTTCTAAAATGTGAACATTTTGCCAATTAGCTACTGATAAACACAAGCTGTTCAAGGAGGTTAGGAAGATGGGGTGTGCACCTCAGAATTCAAATTCTAGAGAATTTTAAAATCCAACCTAAAAACCAGACCACCAGTGAATCCACCGAGCAGAAGTTTCTCCAACTCCAAAACACAGGGTCTCTAGCGGTCCACGTCTCACATACCTGTTCTTACTTTCCTTTTTTCACCCTGGAGGTGAGGGGTAACTAGGGATTGAACCCACAGGTGCTTACCACTGAGCTACATCTCCAACCCTTTTATTTATTTTTAATTTTTAAATTGTAGATGGACACAATACCTTAATTTATTCCATTTATTTATTTATTTATTTATTTATTTATTTATTTATTTTTATGTGGTGCTAAGGATCGAACCCGGTACCTCACACGTGCCAGATGAGTGCACGATGGCTGAGCTACAACCCTAGCCCCTATTTATTTTTAATTTTGAGACCGGGTCTCGCCAAGTTGCTGAAGCTGGCTCTGAGCTTGTGATCCTCCTGCCTCGGCCCTCCCTAGTACCGGCGTGTACCACCGCATCCAGCACAGACCTGTTATTGAGCCATGGGATACTGTGCTTTTCAGGGAATCCCTTGGAAGACAGAAGGGATCTGGCAGGTGGAAAGAGCAACACTGTGTGGTTGTATTGTGCTGTGTTGTGTTGTGGAAGCTAACACAGAGTGTGGGAACACATTTGTTGAGTGGAACTCAATAATAAATCCTTACTTGAAAGCCAAATCTAAGCGGACACTGGCTCAACCTGGAGGAGAGAGCAATGGGCTGGATCCCAGACCTGCAGTTTGCTGACTACCTGGCTCTGAGCAAGACCCTTGATCTCCCTCAGCCTTAGTTTCCCCATCTAGGAAATGGGATGCTATTCCTGGGTATTCTGTGATTTCCCTCTGAAGACCAAATCGGATCTCGTGCGAGTGTGCTCTGCAAACCTGAAAAGGCACCGGCGGTATCAGTCTGTGGACTTGCCAAGCAACTCAGCCTTCACTTGTTTCAACATGTGACTGTTCTATCACAGACATCCTGTAACGGGGCCTCAGGGGAAACTGGACAGAGGCAGCTCTAATCCCATGCTGGCGTCAAATAGCTGATCACCTGAAGGGAGAAACCTTCCCTGGGGAAGGTAAGGGAACCTACCTATCATCTAATTAAAGTAAGCAGGTGAGCACGAGTTCAAAGGCAGGACCTGCTGACTCAGTGGGCTGCTCCCAGGCGGCCAGAACCAAAATCAGCAAAGGGGGTTCACAGCTCTTGGCTGTGGGAACGGCAGCCTCCAGGTGTACCGGCCACACACATGAAAGGAGAAGGTGGGGAACACAGCCAGCCCCTCATCCCTACCTTTGTCCTTGTTTGCACCCAACACAACTCTCCATTCCCACCAGGCTGTTGTATCTGAGTGCCCCAAACATGTCCACTCAGCGTGGCCTCTGTGCCCACATTCTTGCCGGAAACACACGACCTAACGTCATTATTGGTTCTTAATTGTGGGATACTGTTCTGTCACCATGTCCTCCTCATCCTCAGCTATTCCAAGAAGCCTGCCTGGCTGAACAGCCCTGCTCCCAACCTGCTCAGCCCCTGGTCTCCACAGCCACTCAGAATTCCACGCTATGTGACACACAATTCTGTATTCCCCCACAGTTTCCACAAACTCAGACTGGTTTCTAGCTACACCCACCTGAGGAGTGAAGCGAACGACTCTGGAGTAGAACCCCATCTGCTCATCCCAAGGCTTCTTCTCTGGGGCCCCTTGTTCTGGACCACCCAGGAGAATGCTATTCATGCAGCCTCCTGGGACAGGCTGCTGACCTACTTGACCAGCTCAAGCCTGGGAAGGCTGCTAATCACCTGCTAGTCTAACCTACACAGCCCTAAATTAAGGCTCCAGCAGATTTTGTATCTTTCGGTGTCTTTACTCAATTGCTAAGTACACAAGGTAAATGGGTGCCCATTTTCCATTCCAACCTCTGAAAAATTAAGGATCACTAGTTCAGATTGCCCTGCAGCTAGGTATGAAAGGGGAAGTGGGGTGTTCTGTGCTTTAATTGCTTCCTCTGGCAGCAGGGTGAGGGAGATGCTTGGTTATTCAGCAACAATGTCCTGAGTCTTCACTGACCCCCCCCGCCCCCCACCATGGCCAGTCTGTTTTGCTGGACAGGATCATGGCAGGGCCACGGCAGCAATGGAAGTTTCCAGGTCAGAAAGCGTGGTGACAGTGGTTCTGAACCCAGCAGCGGTTTTATCAGCTTCCTGATTTGGAGAGTCTGCCAGTGACTGTCGAGATTAACTACTTTCAAGACCTATATTTCTAGCTGGGTGCACACTTGTCATCCCAGCAGCTTGGGAGGCTGAGGCAGGAGGATCCCAAGTTCAAGGCCAGGCTCAGCAACTTAATGCAGCCCTAAGCAACTCTGAGAGATCCTGTCTCAAAAAATAAAAAGGGCTGGGGATGCTGCTCAGTGGTTAAGTGTCTCCATTTTCTATCCCTGGTAGCCCGCCCCCCCCCCCGAAAAAAAATAAAGCCAGATCTGCTGTGTGGCTCTGAAGGGGGGCTCCTGAAAACACAGCCAATTGGTTTCTCTCCCACTTCTAACGATTCCTGCAGGCATTTTAAAGCCCTCCAACAATTTCTTTTGTGCTTACCTAGACAGGAACGGATTCAATTCTGCAAATGAGACTTTTCTCTTTAAAGGCTGGAGGTATAGCTCAAAGGTAGAGTGCTTGCTCCAGCATTGCAAGAAGTTAAGTATTTTAAATGACATAACCCAGAACCTGGCATTTCAGTTTTGTTTCAGACTGGCTAACTGACCTGACCTGAGCAGGCACTTACTAATGTTTGAACTTGTGATCTGTAAAACGAGAACGGGAAACTAGATGATGCCCTTTAAATTCCGAATTTATTTTTGTAATTGATTAATCAATATAATCAATGCATCTCAGTCGGGGGAGAAAGAAACTGTTCTCGCTTCCCACTTGAGTGGTGACTTTCAAAATCATGGCCTGGGGCAGACTTTCACCTGGCACTGAACATCTCCTATGAAGAAAGGTACACATAGTAGGACTAGGAGGTGAAGGCAGAGGGTGTGGATAGCACACTTGAGAGTTTCTTCTAGAGAGAGTAGTGGTAGGACTTGTTTCTGTGTGACTTGTATTTTTTTACAAAGGAAAGTACCTGTTGCTGCTGTGTATGATAAAATATAAAATACACAGAAAACAGGCAGAGCTCGCCTTGCAATCTGTTGATCTGTATGCCCTGCCCCCACCAAAAAAAAAAAAAAAAGAAAGAAATATATCAACATGTTGACCTTGATTCTCTGTGCAGTGAGATTGCGGGTCACCTTTTAATTTTCATACTTTTTGGCATTTCCCAAATAGAAGAGAGTAGAGCCTCCTCACACTCCCCTCTTTTCACGACGGTGGTGGTAGTTTCTGGGGATGGTTACAACGAAGGTTCTGATTCAGAAGAAAACTATTTCCATCCTCAAGCCTGGATAAATGTTAACCAAGTAAGATTCGCAGGTGGGTAGGCCAGTGTGCCAAAGATAAATAAGCAGGTCAACAAGCCCGAAAGAAAGAGCTGCATGCCACACCGAAGGGGGGCAATGAAAGAGAATACACAACTGTAGCTGAGTTGAGAAATGCCCGTCTTTTAAAAATTCAGCTTTACTCTTTAGCACAAATGAAGATGCTTATCATAAACTTTTTTTTTGGGGGGGGAGGTGCTAGGGATCAAACCCAGGGCCTCACACATGCTAGGCAAGTACTCTACCACTAAGCTATATCCCCCAGCCCTATATATTTATTTATTTATTTATTTAGAGACAGGGTCTTCCTGCTTCAACCTCTGCAGTGTCTGGGATTACAGGTGTGCACCACCACGTCCAGCCCTAGATATCACTTTCATACTTGTTTGT
This sequence comes from Ictidomys tridecemlineatus, assembly GCF_052094955.1. Lineage (NCBI taxonomy): Eukaryota > Metazoa > Chordata > Mammalia > Rodentia > Sciuridae > Ictidomys > Ictidomys tridecemlineatus. The sequence goes on along the minus strand of NC_135479.1, from coordinate 31,516,405 downwards.
TTTTTTTAAAGAGAGAGAGAGAATTTTTTTTAATATTTATTTTCAGTTCTCGGCGGACACAACATCTTTTTGTTTGTATGTGGTGCTGAGGATCGAACCCGGGCTGCACGCATGCCAGGCGAGCGCGCTACCGCTTGAGGCATATCCCCAGCCCCAATACTTGTTAATATTTAAAAATTAAGTTAACTTTTGTGCCAGACATGGTGGCATACACCTGTAATCTTAGTGACTCCACAAGCTGGGATCTGAAGATCACAAGTTCGAGGCCAGCCTCAGCAACTTAAATGAGATTCTGTCTCAAAATAAAAGTAAAAAGGAATAAAGATGCAGCTCAGTAAAACAACAGTCACGGGTTCTATCTCCAATGCCAAAAAACAAAAATAAAACTAAGTTACTCCTTCAAGCCTTTGGTTATGGTATAAAGTAGCACCATTTATCCTTATGGGAGCAATACGAGATTAAAAATGATTTTTTAAAGATTATATATAAATATACCTATACAATACAGTATGGCTATTTGGATATTTTAAACATAAAAAGATACGTAATGTCACATAATTTTATTACACATGCACACACACTTATGTGTGTGTGTATATATATATAAAACCCCCTTTAAAATATGCATAGCCTTAGGGCTGGGGATGTGGCTCAGTAGTACATCAGTACTAGCATACATGAGGCCTTGGGTTCAATCCCCAGTACCAAGAAAAAAAAAATGGCTTTTAACCCAAAAATTCTACTTCTGGATGCCTGTTGCAGGCTGATGTAGTGGCTCACACCTGTAATACCAGCGGCTTTGGAGGCTGAGGCAGGAGGATTTCGAGTTCAAAGGCAGACTCAGCAAAAGTGAGGTGCTAAGCAACTCAGTGAGACCCTGTTTCAGAATAAAACACAAAATAGGGCTGGGAATGTGGACGGAGTGCCCCTGAGTTCAATCCCCTGCACACACACACACACACACACACACACCCAAAAAAGATATCTGTTGCAACGGGGGGACCAGAGATATTGATGAGGGGTATTGTACAAAGATATTCCAGTGTTTTATATAGTAATAAATCATTAACAAGCTAACTCAGAGTAGGCTTTGGTCACAAAATATAACCGTGACATCACAATACTCCACAGATAGTAAGAACCACATCATAAAAATAGCAAATGGCAGGGGGAAAGATTCATGATATAGCTATAAAAGCAAATTAGCGAATAATATCTCTCTCTCGCTTTCTGTCTCTCACTCCTCTCTCTCCTCTCTCTTCTCTCCTCTCTCGCTCCTTGAAAAGAAAAACAGGATGGAGGAAATGTTAATGATGAACACCTCTAAATGGTTAAGTCCTGGGGTTAAGGGGACTTCTACTCAGTTTTGGTGGTTTTCCAAAACGTCCCTACATTTTTGTAACTGGAAGAGGAGGGCAGAAGCAGTAATCAATGTTCTAAATAAACAAACGACCCAAGTCTCTCCTTGCTGTCAACGTCCAAGTTGGAGAGTGGTTTTTATCGCAGGCCGATCTCGTAATGTGACCCCATCAGCTGTCCCAACGGAACAAACATTACGCACTTGCCATGTGTGTGGTGGGAAGAGTATTTTATCCTATTTTTTAATTAATTGATTGCAGTCATGAGCATTTGAAATGTGACTATTTTATAGAGCCAAAATTTACATTTATCTCCTTTTTTAAAGCCCATTTAGCAAATTAACAAGAAAACAGCAGCACTCAAGGAAGTTACCGAGCCTTCCCGCATGTGTCATGTATAAAATAACTCTGTAATGGACCTCACAGGAGTCTCCTGGGGATCAAGTAAGACCATCTCGTAAAGAACTCTGGAAAAAATTAAACGCTGTGCAAGTCGGAGTGAACTACGAGGATCGTCAACAGCCCGCCTGCTTCGTGACTTCACCATGGGGTTTCTTGCCTCTGGTGAGGTCACCCATGTCCGGCACCAAGGATCTGCCCGTCCCCAGCCTCAGTGTGAAGCTCCCTGTGACTGCCACAGAGCATCTCTCTGGGTGAAGGGACCATCAGCTTTCGCAGGATCCACCAGCGGGGCAGGTTACAACCGCAACTCAGAAACTTAAATTTTAACTGCAGCTGCTGCTAAATTGCACCTGGACAGGGGTAGCAGGGTCTCTGCTGAAATCCCAACAGAAACATCTTGGGGTCAGGTGGCCATCACTGAATATCCTAGAGGTCTCGCTCCAGAGCAGATACCTTGGGGCTGAAGCTGGACTCCCTCCCCTAGGACATGGCCTCTTGGGGCAGAAAACATTATCCAAGAGCAACAGAAGCAGCAGTTGACTGTGGCCTGGGACCTAGCACTAGAAGCCAAAAGGGTTTTGAAAAGGGTCCTTTCTCCCCACCGGATGCTGTGATATGGGGCAAAACAGTGGCATTTCTTCCATTAGGAAAGGTACAAGTAAATCCAACCCCTCAGTGACTCAAAGAGTCCTTTTTCCATGATCTGTCTGAATTTGTGAGGTTCTGCCTAATGTTTAAGATATTCTGATTAAAAATGCAAACAGCAGCACCAGTAACTGCCAAGGCAGGCCCGAGCAGGAAAGGGCACACAAATTCCCCTTCTGCTAACTGTGGTTTTCACAGTGAACCTAAACTGATGGCTGGAAATTAACTCACTCGGTTAATAATTCAAACTCAAGGGCTGGGCAAGTTTTAACGTTTCAATGTGGGTTTACAATTAACCCAGCAACAGTGTTTAAAAGTGTTTGATTTTTAATTAGTCTATTGATTTACCAGTCTGGTTAACAATACTTCATTCCCAGGCCCTTTATCCTGTCTTCTGTTCTTGTCAAGAAGGGGATAGTGAAGGTTATTCTGGCTCCTCTCTCCCCTGAACTCCTCCACACTACTGGTCCCCGCTCTCCCCAGGGACACAGGATAAGGTGTCAAGACCAGGAGGCATGAAACCTGACACCTGGATCCCCTGTGGCCTTGGCCAAATGCAAGTAACCACTCTCTGACTCTGTTTCTTCATCCGTAAAATGGGATGACTACACCTCATAGAAACGCCATGACCATTAAATGAGATGAATCAAAACCACTCAGAACAGTGCCTGACGACTACACGGGTCATGCAGCCTCTGGAAAATTCCACTGTATGCTGGTGAAAGGAGGAGAGTAAAAAAGACTGAGTCTTAGGGTGATTATGGGGGTGGGATTTAACACTACAGACCCCATGAAAGGGTGGCAGAGATGGCCAGGGATTTCAAACCACAATTTGCAAAGCACCTTTTTAGTTCATTCATTTGCAAGACGTTGTTCTTGGTGTCCTGGGGGCTGCTTAAGAACAGAGTCTGTAGCTTACATGTTTCTGTGCTCTGAGTTCCGAAGATGGTGAACTGCCTTTAACGCCACCCTCTCTGAACCCACCTAAGGCCAGAAACCTACAAACCAAATGTAGATGCTTGATGCTGGAGGAGGATCTGTAGACTCCAACTGCCACTGGGCCTTTGGGACACTATACAGCTAGGAAGGGGGCATCCCATGAGAACTGCGGGCACAGCTCTTACCAGGGGTGACCTCTCTAGGAGGGACACTTCTTCACAGATAAGCAACCTGGATGACGCTCAGGGCGTGTATTTATAATGGCTCCTCCTGGAGCGCTCAGGGTACCTTATAGGCAGGGATTTCAAACCTCCTGGTTGGCTTCCCACAAGTCCCTCTTAACAAGCCCCTGGGGAGAGACCAGGAGCTGGGTCCTGTTCCTAGGCTACAGGAGCAGCGTGAGGAAGCGAGGAAAGGGGCTGCCGGGGCCCACGCGGCCAGTTGTGGAAGCATCACCCTCTCCAAGGCCTGGGACTCTCCCAGCGTCCCCCTGCCCACGACCAGGGCACCCCAGGGCCAGTTCTGCGCAACACGACATCTGCGCCCGCACACATCCACCATGACCTCAGAGTACTTTCTACCGGCAACCAATTTCTCATTCTCTCTCCTGATACAGCTTAAAATTAAAGAAAAAAAAAATTAATCACAATTCAGGAAAACACGCCCACGCATCTCGTTCACCCAGCATGAAGCCATCCCCCTCAAGCACAGCTCCGTCTCTGCTCCACGGCTGAGAGCGAAAGAGAAGGAAATGCCATTTTTGTACCAAAATGCTGCCTCATCCTTCCCTACCTGGGTGTACGTTTGCAAGTCTAATTTGGATATCACTATTTGAATACACTTTGGAGCTGGGAAAACAAGCCAAGAGTTCAGAGGATCCAAGGCAAACTCAATCTGACAGCCACAGCCCTGACGGCTGCCAAGTCTGATTGACTAGTTGGATATATTTAGATACGGGGGAGGAGGGGGGTGAAACACTGTTGGGCCTCCGAACTCAAGAACACTGTGTTGGTAACGACAGACCAGCAAATAGACAGCCAACAGCCATTCAACCACATCAGCTGGCATCCCGGGCACAGGATCCTCGCCCCCAGGGTCTACGCAGAATTCTAAAAGCCACCGATGCCATGGGGGGGGGGGGGGACAGAGGAGGAGGCAATTAAAAAGGGTTCTGCCGTGGCATCCCTACCGTCATACCTTAGAAATAAGCAAATATGATCTATTCTTTTGCCCCCAATCCCCTCTGCATTCCCGTTCTAGAACAAGTTCAATATGGAGCAAAGACGACAGGCCACTGTCATCCAGTTAAGTCTTGGACCTGGCTGCCACTTGTGCAAAAGTTCTGTTTGGAATCTGACCCTCTCCACCACTAACTATTTCATGTGGGGTATTTCTTCTTTCTTTCAAGAGACGAAAATACTGACTTATGGTACAGGGTATCAGGGTTGTTAATTACAGACCCCAACACCAGGTGTGCACACATCATTCCTTTTAGGTGAAGGTAAAAGGCCCAGGTGGGGGAGATGGACAGACTCCAGCACCAAAACTGGTCTGTTCAGACGCCCCAGACCTAGAACAAATTGATCACCCCCTGTTGGCCTATGTTTCCCCAAATAAAAAGTCAGGATAATAATACCCATCACAGGGACGAATGGTGTACTCATTCAACAAACACTGCAACTCTACTGTGCGCAAGGCACTATAGAAGATACTGAGGTACATCCAGGAGCAAAGTATATCAAGTTCTGAATGGCACCAGGAACACAGTAAGTGCTCAATGCATGTGGGCTCTAATCTACCTCTATGACACGAGCCACCAGTCACCAACCTTCTCATGCCCTTTCCCTCCCCCCATGTGCCCTTTTCTGGGCTTTTCTAGTACACGGAGCTCTCGAGCTTGCTCCTCCAGCCCTCCTGACCTAACTCGGTTCATGCTAAGTCGTTCCTCCCATGCAGTCACTCCTTGAAGTTCGCAACAGGTGCCCCTTGGACTAGGCTGTCATGTCATTCCATCATTTCCTCCAGATACACTGCAGGTTGTACTGATGCGTCCACTTGTGGCTTCAGCACAGTGTCTGTCCCCACACCTCCCTATGGGCTCCATGCAGGCAGGAGGAGCACCCTCCTTTCCTCTTTGCATTCAGAGAAGCAATAACAGTACCAGTGCATACTTGGTGGGACAAATAAATAAATGGAACCACCATTTAAAGGAGGGATCCCTGATGTGTTCAAAGGTCTCTCCTCCATCGGTAGGAACAACCCAGAACTTGTCCCAAGGCCAGCCATCTAAAACCACTGCCCCTCAAATTTCTCATCTGCAAAATAAAGTTCTGGTAAACAGTCAAGACCTGCAAATTTTTCCCCCCCAAACTGGGTCTCAACACAGGAGATATTTCTCTGAACACGGCTGGACCTTAGGAGACAGCAAGTTATTTTTGTTAGTTTTTTTGTTTGTTTTTGTTTCAAAAAAATAAAAGTAAGTTAGTTGGGTATCAACTGCTAACAGACAGGAAGTACCGCGAGGTCTGAAAAACAGAGGGTTTTGTTGAATTTTTTTAGAAAGAATAAATAAATTGAGTCTTTTGTCTCGGGCAAAAATCTTGTGCCATGGAGGATAAAAGCCAGCCGTGCTAAAAAGGAAAAAAAAAAAAAAAGAATAAATAAATAGCCCATGCAGGCAGACCTGAGCCACACATCCGGGTTAGCAGAGCAGAAAGGACACACAGGCCCAAAGAAGTCCTACTGTTCTTGGGACGAGGCTCTCAAATGGGGACTCTGGGCTCACAGGAAAAGAAGTGGGAGGTCCTCACACCGCTGAAGACCCAATGTTGCGTTTCCAGGGTGCTGTCTGGGGGAGCGATGTGGCTTTTCCTTGCGGGGACGAGGGAGCAGGAGTGGGGAAGGGGGCTTCGTGAGGCGATGGTTATTGTATGGGTGGAAATCGGGCTTAAATGCAAGCCCATTAGAGAAGCAGAACCTTAATTTATCAATTAGACGCCATCTGTGGATTGTGTTCCTTGAAATAATTGTTGAATTTGACAATGCACTGCAGCTTTACAAAGTTTCTGCCATCCTTGATGCCGTTTAATTAAATTTCTGCACTTAACTTTGATTGCACTGAAAGCGCTGATGCCTTCCACAGATTGAGCTCCTCGGCCACCTGCTGTGTTGGAGCCAAGCGTGTTTCCAGAGCGGGGAAAATATGTATTTTCTTTTATTTTAAGCCTCGTCTTTTCTCAGCCTTCACCCAAAGGGAATCTAGTCTCTGGCTGCACGGGAGGGACGGTGTCTCCAAACCCAGCCGGCCCAGCTCCAGCCCCTCCCCACCTACACCAAGTCTCTCTGTTCTTTTATTGTGTCTCACAGAGAGAGTTAACAAAAACAGAATCCCAGACACTTACCAAATGCAGAGAAGCAGCTTAAAATAGAACACAATAATTATCACGTAAAACAACCCAGAGAGCAGGTTTCAGGTGGGAGCTGCTTCTGCCCACCCAATCCTCAAAAGGAACATGCGGACAGGTCAGCACAGGCTGGGGGCCTCGTAGCCAGGGGGCCTGGGGTCTGGGGTCCACATGAGTGGGCTCAAGTGGACAGACCAGCCTGGGCCACACTTTAGGATGTTCAAAGATGTTCAAAGCACATCTGGAGAGCAGCTTCTCACCAATCTGGTTGAAGAGAAACCCTGACCACCACCCACTCGGGGCCTCCTACCCATCTTCACTTATTATGTTTTTATTGTGGAAAAAAAAAAAAAAAATATATATATATATATATATATATATATAAAAAATATCAAATCACCATTCCACTTTCTGTCTCTATGAATTTGGCTTCTTGAGAAACCTCACATAAAAGGATCACAAGTGCCGGGCGCGGTGGCACATGCCTGTAATCCCAGTGGTGCCCGCCTATAATCCTAGCAGCTCACAAGGCTGAAGCAGGAGGATCACAAGTTCAAAGCTAGCCTCAGCAACTCAGGGAGGCCCTCAACAACTCTATGAGACCCTGTCTCTAAATAAAATATTAAAAGTCTGAAGCTGTGGCTCAGTGGTTAAGTGCCCCTGGGGACAATCCAGGGGCACCCCTGTGGGTGTGACTGGTTTATTTCCCTCAGAATAATGTCTTCAAGATTCATCCATCATGTAGCATGTGTCAGAATTTCCTTTTTAGGACTGAGTAATATTCCAGCTCTTGTATATGCCACATTTTATTTATCCATGATCTGCTGGTGGACATGTAGGTGGTTTCCACAACAACCCTGGTGTGCAAAGTCCCTGCTTTCTAATCTCTTGGGTATATAACCAGAGTGGAAATGCTGGGTGGGTGCACCTTTCTGAGGGACAGACATACCGTCTCCCATCTCAGCTGCACCATTTTACATTCCCATCACCAAGCAACACAGAAGGGTTCCAACAGCTTTGGTTTTTTTTTTTTTGGTTTTTTTTTTTTTTTTTTTTTTTTTTTACTGAAAACTTTACAATTAAATCATGCACTTGGATTGAACATGGCCCTCTCCAGATTATTTTTTTAATATAAATATTCCGTGAACAGCATTACATCAAGATAAACACTTGAGCATGAATTTCTGTCATGCAGGAAATATCAAAGGGGTGGTGTGTAAAGAATGAAAAGAAGGGCAGAGCACACGGGCAGGAAAAATAAGCTTGGCGCTTTTTTGCCTTCCTAGCACCACATGGCTCCTCCAACTTGAAACCTCGAGTTCAAAAGATTTATGGACTCAAACTTCAGAACTACGAAATAAAATTCTCATGAAATGCAGTTGCAACAGTCAATGGATCATTACAACAGCCACGTAGCAAGCCATAAACTCACTGGGCAAACAGACTCGGGTCAGATATTAATTTCCACGGTGAGCCAGGTGACCACAGACAAGTGACCTCATCCACTCCCCTTTCAGATCATCCAGGGGGCTTTCCTGGCAAGAACACCAGGGGATCCTGGTTGAATGCTGTGCCACCAAACACAAGCAAGCAAAGACTTCTCTCACCCAGCATCGTGACAGAACAAAACTTCAATGGAGATGGGAATTGACACTTAATTTAAATGTCTGAGCCCGGCTCTGCTTCTACAAACTGCAAGTCTGACGTCCATCACTCTATGACAAGGAGAACGTGTTCACAAAGATCCTGCCTCCCCTGGGTTCCAGATGGTTCCATGGGCCATCCCCGCAGTTCTGGCCCAAGCTGAGTTAAGGGGTGCTCACCTCCAGAAGGAAAAGAACACAGGCCACCAGAGTACAGCCCCTTCCTGACAGTCAATTATTCCAGTGCCAGAAATAAATTCCATCTATTCCAGGAGAACTCGGTTTTGTGTATCTTCTATTTTCTGGCAATGACAATTTGCAAAATATATGAGAAAATGGGATTTCACTGTGCTACCTTTGGAAGACTGACCACATCTGCATATCCAAACTGACCCAGGAGAGAGAGATTAGGGCACTTGTTTGAATTTGGGGTTCAGCTGGGGATGTGGCTCGGTGGTAAAGCATTTGCTAGCTTGGTGCAGGCCCTGGGTTCAATCTCCAGCACAACTAAAAATGAAAACAAGCAACTCTGAATTGGGGGCTTCAGAAAGCACAGGTTCACAACATGTCCCCCATGCAGTCCCCCCATCTAGGGAAGCAGACTAGAGACACTCAGTGTCTCCCCCATGCTCTTTTCCTCTTGTTAAAATCCGTGACAAATGTTACGGACAAGTTAGAACCATCGAAACGAGGCAGTTCACACGGAATCTGCATTTCCCCCTTACCCGTGTGGCACCTACGTGCCCTGTAATTAGCCTCTGCCCAATGCGTATTAAGGGTCAATTATATCACCAAATGAAGAAAAGAAAAAAACACTTGTCTTGGCTTCTGGTTCTGTCTTAAATTAACTTTTAATATTGAGCAAAATGTTATATTCACTTTTCCCGTTTTCTGAAATTTTTCTTCTGTGGAAGCAATAAGGGATTCTTAAAATTTAATAGAACTAAGAACCCAGAGAAGAATCTCTCCGGGAGCATCAATGCCAGCAGTAATAGTTTCTTCTTGTGGGTTTGCACAAACATCCAGAAACAACACCCACCTCGGTACTACTACATCAGACTAGTGGGCTCCGGGCTCCTGGGGCCTTCAAGGGCCAGGAGAGCATCCGAGAACAAGGGCAAGTTGGCTTTGGAGCTAGAGAGTGGAGCCAGAGCCCCTAGATAGATATTCCTCTCTTGCACCCAGCCTGGAGCCACCCTCTGCTCAAACCTTATATGCTTCCCAGGGAAGCCTGAATCCAGCAGGTGAGGGCCCTTAGCCATTGCCAAGGCAGTCTCCTCCCAGAGATAAGAGGCTCCACCAGGTAGGCAAAGGTAAAGTTTTAAAGAGGAATTATTGTTTCAACAGTGACACCCACAATCTTCTGTGAAGCAAGGCAGGGGACAAATTCCACCCAGATTCAAACTAAGCGAATATGCACTAGCAATGCGTCAACAGCCCATCTCTTCCCCTCATCCTAAATCTCAGTCCACAGGAGTCCCCCCAGGAGTCCCATGTCTGCTGGGAGGGGCTGCAGAGCCCAGCCCTAGTACACAAAATGCAGGGCCAATTTCCACTCCCTCCTCCCACCATGCTTGAAGGCAAAGAACTTTCTGGAAAACAGCATCCACATCACCTCTTTGGTGCTGAGCCTGGGACACCATTCGGGGACTTCCTGAGTGTAAGGTGGAGGCCAGGCTCTCAGTTTCTGCAAAGAGTTTCCCAGAACACACCAAGTCACGGTCAAAAGGTGCTGAGTGACATCATGTGGGGTGCAGGGCAGAGGCGCAGCTAAGGCAGTGTGACCAGGAGAACACTCATAAGGGGATTAAAAACTATACTGCGCACAGAAGAAAGCAGAGTAAGCCTACAGGAAAGGAAATGGGAGTGGGGTTCAGCTCGCACTCCACAGCAGGTACTTCCCAGGGCAGGTAGCACAGCATGCTACAGCAGCCAGGGTCCTGCAATGTACATGTCACCGGGTGACCACAGCCACTGGACCGCACATGTGATTTCCCCACCCATGACTGGCACATATCCTGCTGTCCAACACTATTACCAATACCACTACCAGCTTTCCGTGAGGGCTCACCCACACGACCTTGGGGGAGCCCATTTTAGAGATGAAGAAGTGAGATTTAGACAAGTACCTCCCAGCCCACAATCACAGAGGCCGGGAGCTCAATTTCGAGCCCTGGTCTTTCTGATTTCAAGGTCCCTGCACTTCACTATCAGCATCTTCCATCTCCCTTGCAGCTGCATTCATAGTAAGATTAAAATACCCACAGAGTCAGCCAAAGTGGGGACCCCCAACTGCTTTTGACTAGCTGGCTTTCCTAAAGGTCCCCCACACACACATACACCTTGACCCAAGCAGCGGGATCTAATGGTTCTGGTTCCAGGAACTGGAGGAGATGGGTACGATCTAAAGCGCTCCTCTGGGAATGCCTGGAAAAACGAAGGGCAACTCTGGCAAGGACGGAGGACCACCTGCTAACTGGTCTAGACAGCCATCCCCATTTCCCTACCCACATTCTGACAGACAACTGCATCGAGAGTCTTTGTGGGTGGATCCAGATGCCCCCCCCTCCCCGCGCCGAGGAACAACCCTGAAGAACCCGAGTTCCTAATGACCTGAGTCATTAAACATGTGATCTGGCAAGTATTGAACCTTGATCTTTGCCATCTTCAGAAAAGCCAACTATGACCCATGACTGGAACCCATCTGGACAAAGAGGCCTGCAGAAGTCATTCTGGCTTTACAGGTACAGAGGCTGTCCAGAAAAACAAAACCAAACCCACAGCGGTCTTCCCCTTCCTTTCTTTGCCCTCAACTTTTCACTGTTTGCTTTTCTTCAGGGGCAAACAGTCACCAAGGCCTGTAACTAGGAGCCTTGTGGGCCCCGAACAGCGGCCCCATACGGTGTTCTGGTGGGTCACTGAGTACCATTCACGACACAAGTAGGAAAAGAAAGAGGTGACCCACTAAGCCCAGAGGGGAGATGGGATGTGCAGGAATCTTGGCTGCACTGTCACATCCACGAAGGTCAAAGGTGAGGCCAGGCAAAGACTCAGTAAGAGCAATGAGGGAGCACCTTTAGCTTGCCAAAAAAAAAAAGGAAGGGAGCGGGGGAGGGTGATTATTAATCTGAACAGCAAGCATTTCCCCCCTGAGCATTTTCCCTTCGTATTTACTGATGAAATCTCTGTGAATGAAAACACAATCCTCTTACTGGGCAAAGAAAGACACATACACAAAAGCCCCTCAACTGAAAAATCAAGTCCGGCAGGTCGTGATTCCACCTTTAAGTGAACAGGATGCGGCCACAAGGGCCTGGAAAGGGAGCTGGCGTCATTGTTAATAAGTAAGCAGCAGCGGCCTGTACAAAGCTCTGCTAGCCTTGGCAAGTGCAGGGATCAGGGCCCAGCAAGCGCGACCCCACGGAGCCAAGAAAGCCCAAGGTCTGGGGCAGAGCAGCAGAGAGTGAAGGTCTTTGCCCAAGTGGGGTTCCCTAACCGGCCCCAGACCACTGCTTCCTAACTTGTTTTCCCCACCAGCAGCAGAGGGAGATGGGGGTTCCTAGAACCTGAGGAGTGGGTCCTGGAGCCTAAGGCTATCCAGAGGCTGTCACCTGGGGGACCAGAAGTTCAGAACCGAAACAAGGGGACAGGAGCTGCAGCCACCAATGTGCAGTTCTTGGCTGGAAAAGGAGTCCTCTGCTCCAGGGGAAGAGGCATCTTGGTATCAGGGAACAAGGAGGAATGGGGCCAGACCTCCTTTGTGTTCCCAGGAAGGCCTGAATGGTGAGGGAGAGGGCAAGCACCCAGCAGCTAGGCAGGAACTAATCTGCCTGGGAGAACTGGGGAAGGGTCCCCTGAATGGGCCTCCAGGCAGCTGGCCAGGAGGTGCCAGTGCTGGCTGGCTGTCTCAACCCGTCCAAAATAACCACACCAATTTGCACACGAATAAGCAAACACAAAACCCCTAAGCGAGGGCATTCAAAACCGAAAGCAGCTGCTAATCACCTGTTTTAATTTTTCCCCCTTAAATTAGCTGCAACTAAGAATTTTGCAAACTCTCAAGCACAATACACAGCTTAACATTTTTCATACACCTGTAAAACCACTAAGTTAAATCCCATTACAAAAGACTCCAACTTATAAAGGAGCAGTTCAAATACAGTTCTTATCAAATACAAACAATGGAAAATGATTTAGGCACAGAACATCAGTCACTGGAAATTAACATTTGAAAAAAAATTTTTTACATAAAAACCATCTGTGTATTGAGATGGTGCACTCTGCTAAACCACGGGCCTAATTAAGGAACTAGGAACCAAGGCGTTACATGGTAATGCATTAAGTTTTGGTTTTCTTCTTCTTCTTCTTCTTTTTTTTTTTTTTTGAGTCTTGCTGAAATCTTATCAATATAGAACGGGCTGTCCTTTCCTCTCTGCAAATCTAAAATAATGTCTATGTCAAATTGCTGAGTGCTGTTGCTGACGGACAGAACACGACCTGTCTTAATCTGGGGTGGTTCTCCCATGCCAGCATCTGCACCCAAGGATTTCTCCTTAAGATCCCACCAGGGGAGTTGGGCAGGGACCAAGGTGGAGGTTGGGGCGGAACAGGAGAGAAGCATTACGGTCGTGGTGTTGGCAGCGGCGATGCAGGCAACAAGTGCTAGAAGTAAGCCAGCACGGAGCACACCAGACACTACCAGCCCCCGGCATCCAGCCCCGCGCACAGAGCATTGAGTCTCCAGGTTGAGCCGTGCGCACGAGAATGCTGCCGGGCGCTCTCACCCCTGCCCCGCCGAACTGGTGCTGCTCATGGACAAGATATGAGAAATGAGTGTTAGATGTCGAAGAATCAAGTTATTGGGCATCCTGATAATGGCAAATGACTTCATTTGACTGTGGAAGTTTCCAAAAGCAGCTGCCAAAGGGGGAAAAATGGAAATAGGAAAGTAATAATACCCTCCAAAAAGATTCTGGGAGTCATTTAGCTTTCCTTCCCATGCATTACTGGAACAGAGAAGGAGAAAAGCTGAACAAGCAGTACAATCCTATTCTGAGCATGTTGGCCAACCAGAGGGGGAATGTATACCGGTCTTTGAAAATAAGTCATCTGAATTATTGTGAACCTGACCTGAGAGGTCAGCTGTGACAGATTTTAAAGTTTGCTGGACAGACTGAAAGACTTTCTCCTGTATTTGAGTTGTAGAAATTATTCACTGCTTGTAGATCAACTGAATGTGCAAAGTAACATGTCTTATTGCTGGCGATGAAGTCTCCCACTCCACATTTTCCCAGAAGGCCAGCCATTTGGAAGTCCTCGGGCAGAGAAACTCATGTGGAGAACCAGTCTTCTTGCTGGGCCACACCCTGACCTTTCAGACCTACTGAAATTTGAGAGTGAGAAGTGCAAAGACATCCTTACATGGAACTATGGAGACACTCTGTTCAACTTGTCTCTGAAGGAAGTGCTGTTTCTGGGGTGGGTAGGCACTTCCTGCCCTGACACTGAGCTCCTTTTCAAGGGCAATGATGATGTTTGTGTGAATACCATTCACATCCTGAATTACCTGAACGGCTTACCCAAGCACAAAGCCAAAGATTTGTTTACAGGTGATGTGATCTACAATGCTGGCCCTCGTCAAGTCAAGAAACTGAAGCATTACCTTCAAGAGGTTATATTCTCTGGGGTCTACCCACCTGATGCAGGGGAAAGCAGAGTCCTGTCTAAGGCTGTACAACATAACTGACCAGGTCCATCTCTAACCTATTGATAGCATTTACACTGGAATGTGCCTTCAGAAACTCGGCCTCATTCCAAAAAAAAGTACAAGGGCTTCAAGATATTTGATATCAAGAAGAAAAACAAGAATGATATCTGCTCTTACATAGATCTGATGTTAGTACACAGTACAAAACCTCAAGAGATAATTGATATTTGATCTCAGTTGCAAAATGCGCATTTAAAATGCTGAAATAGGGGCTGGGGTTGTAACTCAGTGGTAGAGCGCTTGCCTAGCATGTGAGACACTGGGTTTGATCCTCAGCACCACATAAAAAGGAGTAAATAAAATAAAGGTATTGTGTCCATCTACAACTAAAAAAAAAATTTATTAATAAAATGAAATGCTGAAATATATATAGGCTAAATTTTGCTTCAGAAGACATATCTTGCCTAGTTCCTATGTTGTTTGCTCACATTAGGATAATTTCTATGTTAAATCATCAGAATTACCTTTGTAAGTAGTATCCATTTAAGGGCCTCCAAGTCACTCAATGCTTTTGTGACAAGGGAAAGCAGAAGCTAATAATTTTTATAGATGATATGGTGGAATGATTGGTTCTGATCTTTTCTACTGGCTTGCAGCCATTATTTTCTAAGTTATCCTCCTTTCTCATCTGAAATCTTAAGTTCCTGGAATGTGATCATTGTAAGTTATTTTTGTTTTGCTCTTCTATATGATAATATTCCCACTTCCATTATCATGACTGATTTATCCAATTCAGGTGTTTATGAATCTAATGGCTGCCAAGACTTTGCTATGCATGACCCAGTGGTTTTTGTGAAATGGAATTACATTTATTTTCATAAATTTTGGATGAATTTTTTTATCTGTTAAAATGGACTTCAGTCAAGATTTCCTGTCACCCAGAAGTATTTTCTTATCTCCATTTAATTAGTTAATTTTGCAAAATGAGAATCACATCCAGTTTTACCTTGTTGTGATTTACGGTTATAAGGAGAGAGTGAGTTTAATTTTGTGTGTGTGTGTGGTTTGCTGGGTGGTATCTGAATAATCATCTGATTTTGATGTTTTTGAAATAATTATTATGATTCCATAATGGCTAACCCGGAAATTGACTTGCCCATAACAACCATATGGGTTCATGAATTTTCACTGTGGACCAGGAGGGGGGAAAAAAAATGTCACTTTTGAACTTGAAGTGAAAGGTCTGAAGTTGCAGACCTTTTCTTACATGGTCCATCAGTTTAAAACTCCGGAATTCTATCCTTGCCATATTTTCACATGTTGCTTATACAACATTATCATTTGGAGTAGTGATAGCTTCCCTGTCTCAGTACAGAAGTGCCTAAGTTTTTACTTATTGTTCAAATCAAAGACCAAAACATTTTCTTAAATATGTTTTGTGTGATATTTTATTTGTACACAGGGTTGTTGGCGAAATATTTCACTAGAGCATGGTACTTTAAATTCTATCGTGTAACATGTTCAATAAAGTTAATGGTTTTTTTTTTTTTAATTAAAAAAATCCAACCAGGGCATAAAATTATCAAGATGATAAAAATGAAGAAATATGCTTGCCCTGAAAGAAAAGTTATACAAAGAGGGGGGAGCTGGCATATACAGGTAGAAAGGTCCAGGATGAAAACACAACATCTTCCTTGCTTCTCATCTCTCTTCCCTGAGCAAAAGACTTTTAAAAGACCAATTCACAGCCATACCCTACAGGGCACTCTGCATCTTCCCAAGAACTTGGATGTCTTGGTCCATGAACCTAGCAACTCAGTGACTTGAAGAAAAGGAAACTAAGTCTCAAAAAGGTCCAGGGGCATATTCACTGAAAGGTCCCCAGTGGAAAAGGAAGAGAAAAATGAGGGAGTCCAAAGAGGACAGACCACTGGAAACCCTTGACCTTGGGAGCCAACTTGGTTCTCATGGGACTGTCAATGGAGCGTGGTCTAAGACCTGGGTCTGTGACCCCAGTAAAGCCAATCAGTGCACTTCCCAGCACAGGCTCTGCAGAGGCGGGAAGCCCTGCCAAGCCATGGGACCCCAGGATCCTGAGGGCCATCTTCAACAAAATGGAAAACATTTATCTACAAAAAAGAGGGAAAGGGGCCAACCCACAGAGAGGAGGAGAGGGGAGAGATGAGGAACGGAGAGAGCCACAATGATATCATGTGTGCCCCTGGAACCAGCTGTAACAAAGCCAGGAAAACCCTTGGACTTAACAGTTACATGGGCCAATTTAGTCCCTTTTCTCCCTGAGCTCACTTTGAGTCTGGTCATTTGAAACCAAAAAAGGATCATGACTTATATATGACCCAGAAGACTATATGGAATGCACGCTGACCACAGTCGCCACAGTTGTCAGACTATCTCTATTTTCAACACTAAATTCTGTGGCCCCAGAAAGCCACTCCCACCCCTGCCTTCTCCAGTCCTCTCTCTAGCCAGCAGCTGGAGTGATCTTCTTCAACAGTTAATCATATTGCATCACTCTCTGGCCCCAGGCCTTCCCTGGATGTCCCATCACAAGCTCCTTTGTATGAGCTTCAAGGTTCCTCTTATCTGGCCCTGGCCTCCTCTCATCTCCGGGCCCCTCCACTCCACCACTCTGCCCTCCCAGGGCTTCAGATTCACCAAGCTTCTTCCTGCCTAAAAGACATCTATTTGCTGTCGTCTCACCCCAAAACTTGGGTGGTGCTGTTCTTCCCTTAACTCCCATCTCTAACCCGACTTCTTCTCTGCCTTAGTATGCTGGTTCTTTAACAAAGTATCTGAGATGTGTTATTTTATTTCATTTTAGGGAACTGCAGATTGAACTCAGGGGCCCTCGACCACTGAGCCACATCCCCAGCCCTTTTTTGTATTTTATTTAGAGACAGGGTCTCACGGATGCTTAGCGCCTCGCTGTTGTTGAGGTTGGCTTTGAACTCATGATACTCAGCATCCAAGCCGCTGGGATTATAGGTGTGCACCACAGTGCCTGGCAGATCTGTTCACCTATAAAGAATACTTAACTCAGGGTTCTGGATATCTTGGTCCATGAACCTAGCAACTTATGAATCCAAGAGTATGATGCTGGCATCTCTGGAGCACCTGGTAACAGCCTTCTTGCTCCTTCATAAGGTGGCAGAAAGCATCCCATAGCCAAACAGAGTAAGCATGCCAGCTCTGATCTCCCCTGTCCTCTTCTTACATCCTCAGACCTTTTGATTTTTTATTTTGAGGCAGGGTCTCACAAGTTCCTGAGGCTGACCTTGAACTTGCAATCATCCTGCCTCAGCCTCCTGAGTGGCCGGGATTACAAGTGTGCACATCATGCATGGCTCCTTTCCTCTTCTAATGCCATCATGGGGGCTCCATCCTCATGACTGCATCTAACCCTAATTACCAAAGTCCCCAATTCCAAATACCATTAACATACGAATGTGGGAATTAAGTACCTAGCAGATGAACTTTGGGGGAGACATATTCAAATCACAACGTCCTACAGAGGTGCTCGCTAAAACAACTCTTCCAACGTTGCTTATATCCCTTCACCTGACTCTTCCACAACGCTCATCGCTATGAAATCATATTTTATATTTACTTATCATTCCTCCAACTTTGAAGGTAAGGGGAAGGACCTTGACCATTTGGTTCACTTCTATAGACCCAGTGCCTGGCCTCTGCCACTATGTATTGAATAAACACAATTCCAGTACCATGGCATCCAAACAACGCCTCCCAGCCACTCCCACAAGGCACAGCTTAGAACCCGAGGCCTACATCTGTAGGCGCTCCACCCCACAACTAGTTATTGCTGCTAACCAGGGGCTGGCAAGCTGCAGCCTACAGGCCAAATCTGGTCTGTTATCTGTCTTTATATGAACACCTGTAACTGATTTGATAATACAAAAAGATAACTCTGAACTCCAATTTGGCAAAACAATACCTCCCCCGGATAATACCCATTCTTCTTAACCACAAACTGGTATTACAAAAAAGCCGTACTCAATTACAGCTCTTGTATTTTCAATTTCATCAGTGAAAAGTTTGTGTAAATTTGTTTTCTCTCTTGTTATGGTGTAAGTATCTACATAATATCCTCAATATTGCTTCTTGGCCTGCAAAGCCTAAAATATTTACTATCTGGCCCCTTTACAAAGAGAAGAGGAGTTTGTCAACCCCTGCCATTGACTTAACTACTCGTTAAAATGGGAAAGGAGACTTAACAGGTCAGTTCAACCCCAGCACCATCCAGGACTAATTGTTAGCAAGGAAACAAGAAGATGACCAAGTCCTAAAGTGATCTTTATGTCCTGGGACCTAGAAGGGAGAGTGGGGGGGGGGGGGATCTGATTAAGTCTGCAATCTATTGAAAGCACTGAGATGAAACCCTGCAGAGGAAATAGGTATTTTTTTAACTCGGCAAATATCCCTACAGGTGATATGACAATGAACACTAGCCTCCGTCTCCCCCAGTCCTTAAATAAATAACTAAAGATGTAACTGCCCACATTTTACCTTAGACGCTCTTAGGAACTTTTGTTTATTCTGTTAGGACCATACATCAGTGCACCAGGGCTTTCGTTAGCCACATGCTTATCAAGGGTCCTCCAGGAAACAGGGGTCCTTAATACAATCCCCCCGACTCCACACTGCCACACATATCCCATGCCCCCCCCCAAAAAAACAAAACAAAAAAATAGCAGTAGCACTTTGAAACCTTGTCAGATCAATCAACAAGCCTCCATCCAATGGGGCAAGCACAGCCACGCCCGCTCTAACTCTACCGGCAGTTGGCCCAAGGATGACGTCCGTGGCAGCCGTGGGCTAAGGCTAAAATTCACCCCATCTCAGCCAGCAAAAGTCCAGTCATGGTCTGGGAAACACATGAGAGCCCAAGTTCTACTGGAGCTGCCAAGACACTAAAGGAACGAAATATGTCCTTCTCTGGAAGGGAGCACATTTTCAGGAGCTGTGTGGGGAAGGATGGGCCAGTGGGCTGTTGATATCCAAATCATAATTAAATGACTCAACTTTCCAGAAATAAAAGGCGTCACAGTGGGAAATTCTCCATCTTGACTTTGCTCTCTGGCTTCAGCAGAATAAAGCTGCAGAGCAGAGAACCAACTAATTTTTAAGCATTGCTTTAAAATTACAAGAGTCACCCTCACCCAATCCAGTCATTACTAATTTCCTGCTTTCCACACCCTGATCCTTGCACCGCCCTGTGAAATTACTGAGTGCCAGGAGGGCTGAAGCGGCCCAAGAGGGGGCCCAGGAGGAGCCCTGCTGGCCTGAGCAAACTGCTGGCCTAAGGGGCCCCATCCAAGTTAACACAGGCCAGGAAGAGACAGAGAAGCCTGCACACACCAACGTGAGTCCTTTGAGGCCTAGAACCCCGTCCAGGCACAGCCATCACAAAGTACAATCATTCAGGGATTAGGTGACACTTATTCCTCTGATCCTGCCCTTCATCTCCCATCCAGGGTACCTGCATACCTCCTGCTAGAATCACAGACCCCAGCAGAAGATCAAGGAGACAGGCGTGGTGCTGCCCATGGGCAAGGCCAACCACACGTGGACCCGTTAGAAACAAGGGTCCTGGCCACCTACCACCTGGGAGCCCCCTTCATCTGCTTCCCTTCCACCCACCAAAATCCTTACATCCTGTTTTCCCTTCTCCTTCCTGTCTCAAATGAGAGGAGCAAATACGAAGGGTTCTGTCCAGGCTTCTAAATTCTAGAAATCAAGAACACAGTGGTTCTCCTTATCTGAATTTCACTTTCTACAGTTTCAGTGACCCAACAGTCAACTGTGGTCAAAAATATTACATGGAAAATTCCAGAAATAAACAATTTGTACATTTTCAATAATTTTATTTTAGTATACTGTTAAAACTGTGCCCTTTTGTTATTACTTCTTCTTATTATTAATCTTACTCTCCCTAATTTGTAAATTAAACTGTTATCATAGGATTCGAACCCACAGGGTTCGGCACCATCTGCTGTTTCTGGCACCCGAGGATCCTTAAACATTGCAGATAAGGGTGGACTACTGCAAACAGGACTCCAGGCTACAGATTTCTCTACTCGGCAAAATATCAAAGTGGTCTCAGGTTCCAAAAGAGAGACAAACATCTGCTGACAAAATACCCACTATGTGCAGGCACTGTGCGGGGAACATAACAGCAAACCAACCAGACGAGAAATTCCTGCCCTCCTGGGCCTCGCTTCAGACGCCTCCTGCACCTTTAGGGTCTGAAAGGAATACAAGGATGGAGAAGCTGGGCTTGCATGGCCCTCCGCCTCAGGACTGCATCGCGTGTTCACTGGCTGTCTCCCTCGGCCCCTCATTCCTCCAACACAAACTTGGAGCAGACACTGGGACTGGTGGAAGGGTCCAGAATTTACATACAAGAGGCCTAGGAACAGCAAACTCCTAGAGGGAGAGGAAGGTGCGTTGACCTGTGGTGGCTGGAAATATGACAGAGATGAGGGAGGGAGCACCCCAACAACAGGCCCCGGGACTTCAGGGCCGGTGAGACCAGGCCAATGCCCTCCCTGGGATGACGGGGGGTGGGGAGGTGAGGGGTGCTGCTTATTCTGTTCTGACCTCCAGAACCACTGCTGCTCTCTTTCTCACTGCCCAGGGCCTTGCAGGAAGGACCTCCACAGGATGGTCTCAGAGCTCCCTCCCTCTTTACCTTCAGGCTGGGCCTGGCCCACATGAGTCAGCATCAGGAGACGCTAGGAAGAAGACGGCCTCCCCACCGTCCCTGCTTGCTGGGCCGTGTTCCTCTGCTCTGTACCCACAGCCCTGCAGGGCAGCCCTCCTCACAGCTGAACTCCAGTGGAGGCTCCCTTCCCGGGCCCCTTGGGGGAGCACTGGTACCTGCTCCTCGTTCCTTCTTGAGCCTTTACCTCTGTCTACTCCTCTCAACAGTCAGTCCTTTCCATTACCCTCTCCCCTGCTGTTCTGTCCCCACAGGAACCCTGGCTGATGAGGCCGTGGGTGAACCTCAGTCTGAAAAGTGTCATGCGTACTGACGGGACGAGCAGAGCACATCAAGCACAGGAGGAGAGGATGAGGACCAGGAGGAACAGTTCACAGGCCAGCGGGGCAGCCGCCGGCTGGATGAGCAAGATGGAGGGAAGTGCACCCCAAGCCAGAGAGCCCCATTAGCAAGGACAGAGAGATATCAACAGCCACCAGGAGCAGGAACTGAGGCATTGAGACTTGACCCTAAGCAACGGGCAGTCTCTGAAGGCCAATCACAGGGTGACTCCATCCAGCACTCCATGTATTTTCAGACACATCCCTTCCCTGGACAAACTGGAAATTGGCATTCGCTTAGGACAAATAAACATAATCCCTAAAACTGCTATTCCAGAGCACTGTGTCTGGAATCGAAGGCAAAAAAATAAAAGCTATCAGACCATGAAATATGGTTCACAGTAATATCCTCCCGTGAAAACACACACTCTCTCTCTCTGTCTCTCTCTCACACACACACACACACACACACACACACACACACACCTATTTTTGGCACTCTTAACAACAGGCACTGGAGCATTAACAAACCTCAGGTGAAAACACACCAATCATTAACAACAGATTTTGAGAAGTTTACAACCTAAATAACTATCAGTGGAACATATAAGTTACTTAATATAAAGCGGTTCCATATGGTTCATTTATAATTCACGTGGCATCAGTCAGCAAGAATCCACTGAAGTGACATCACCAGAACCACTAGATGACTTTAATTCTTCTACAAAGGCAGCAAACAAGAGTGTATTCAGGAGATGTTCAGGTGCTACCGGATTCTATAATACTCTTGGGCTTAAATATTAAATTCTTAGTTTCCTACTTTCATTTGGATTTTCAGGTACAGATACATACGTGTGAGAGAGCGAGCAAGTGAGAGTGTGTATGTGTATGTGTGTGTGTGTGTGTGTCTCCTGAAAGTGGATTAAAAAGGCTTCAAGTAAAATAAATTCTAACATTCCTCTGCTAATAAGCCCACCATGGCCAGTGTTAACTCCTTTTTACTGTTCTTGGTTGCAAGCAGACAGGTTGGAACACAAGCATGCATGTGTACCAACTTGACAACTGTAATTAAACTGATAAAAGGTGACCTACTGGCCTACTGAAGTATTCATAATCACTGTTCCTCACTACACAGTACCTAGACACAGAAGCACACAATTCACCTTTCGAAAGCCAATCCACCACAGCATTTCGTTTTCCTCTTTGTTCTCCCCCCACTATATATAATGGCCACGTATGTTGACAGCTTTCCCCTATTTCTTTAATCGCTGTCAGAATCACTCATAAATGTTAATTATGAAGAAGAGCTCAATGTTCTTCCCCACCTGTGCCAATGGAGAACCTCTGAGTTTCCTGTACTCTTCCCTTGAGTCTTCATTTTCCAGAGCTGCTCTCCTCCACCTCTCCAATGAGCTCAGGGGCACATGCACATATGCCCATGCAGGTACATGCATACATGCACACACATACACACACATATATTCACACTCTGCACATCTCCAGTGCTGAGTCGGGAGTCAAACAGCATTCATTCAGAAAGGGAGAAGCAGGTGGGCAGAGGAGGGTCCTAACAGTAGGACAGGGGGATGCTCGAGGGGGCAGCAGCCTGGACCCCCTCATCTCAGGCCTTGGATCCTGGAACAGAACAAAGGAGTGGTCGGCCAGGAACCATGATGGAGGGCCAGCCAGAGACTAGTGTTTTTCAGAAGATGTGAGAAAACTTCTCTGTGCCCCCAAATATCTCCTTGGTCTGCTAGCCAGGACATGAAGCTTTGAACTAGAGATAAAGCTTTTGGGTCTATAATTTGAAATGGGCGTCTTGCAGGCAGCACACTGGCACCTCAGAGATTCACTCAAACAAGTAGAAACAATGTCAGACCTTTCCTAATTCAAAGGGTCAGAAGCTAAGAATCCAGAACACCAAGAGGGGATGTGACTTGGAGAGGAAAGGGACACCACCTTATAAATGCTACCACACCCTCATAGGGCACCTTCCCTGGCTACAAAAGCAACCTGAATCTGAGAGTCCCGGTGTCTGAGCAGTGGTCTCTAGTCCCAGGGGCAGCCTAGGTACCTGTCCCTCATTACCTGCTCACCTCTGGGACTCCCGTCTCAGCTCCCTGGTCTAACAGTCCGCACACTCAGTGGCACAGGTGTATGTTGGAGCAGGTGTGAGATAACGCTGCAAGCAACTTGTGCTACTAGGAAAGAACCAAAGCATGTAAAGAACTCCGCATTTAAGAAAGCAGAGCAGATTCTAGGTGTTTCCTATAGCAATGTCGCCTTCCCCACCGGCTGCAGTGCATGCACCCATGAGTAGACTAAGAAGGGCTGAACATGCAGCAAAGCACAGAGGAACCTAACCGTGAGCCCCAGGAAGGCAGGGACCAAATGCATTTATCTTGCTCCCGGCTGCGTCCCCACAGTCAGCCCTGGGCCCGGCAGAGGGCAAGGCCGGGAGTGTTGGTTCAGTGAATGAGAGAAGAAAAGAACACTCAGCCAACATCCTGAGAGCCGGACAGTGCGCTAAGACCACCTGAAGACGACCGATAATGACATCAACCACAGCTAATTCCACTGGGCACGCATTGTGGGCAAACTAGAGACAACCCACTCTGCCAAAGGAGGAACCCCAAGATCCAATTCTACCACTCTGCTTCCAGGGGTGCTGTGGAAGCTGTGGTGCTGACCTCACTGAACACCCTAGTCACGATGATGAAGACAGACAACCCCGATAAAAGAGCCAGGGGCCGCACCACGCACAATGCTAAGTGGGAAGAGCGTACATCTGCTCTTCAGAAACGCCTACACCAAGGGTCTGTACACACGGGGACGGCCTGGAAAGCAACGTGACCCACAGGCAGGATGGTGGGTGGACGTGTTCCTTTGCTTTGCTTAGAATTTGAAAATTGCTGCTGTAATGTTGCATTCATTATTGAAAAACAATGTTTAAGATATTTTTAAAGAGCTATTTTGGAGTCTAGGTCTCATAATTCAAATTTTGATGATAATACACTATAGAGTATTCAGTATACCAATTCGCACTCTTTTGCTAGATTCTTAGTCCAGGACACACCACATCCTTATTACCCATGGCAATAAGGCAATGGGAAGGACCAGGATGGTCACAGCGCATTTCCAGGAACAATGGTGAGCAGGAGCACTGTCTACGGGCTGCTTCATTGAGAAGCTGGCCTTGGTAAGATGCTGGCAAATTTTCTATATGGAACTCCACGGCAGAGACATTACTGATATGTGTCTGGCATGGCTAAGATGTGGCCTGAATCCTTAAGGCATCATTTTAAAGATAACCAAGGTAAATTCAAAATACACGCCTGGTACCACTCTCTATATTCTGTTCAAACACTGTATAAATTAAGACCCTTTGTAAAATGTCCTATCCAATGATTCAAACAACAACAACAACAACAAAGAATATCTTGTGGTCTTAAAAGCATTTAAACTCATCTAGTTTGGACTACAGTGACCACATTCACAGTTTTATTTCATTCCTCTGTAAGACAGAGCTTTCTCAAATCCCCTGAGAGGCCCAGTCGTAGGTTATTGCACATATTAAATCAATGGATGAGATCAATGAATTCAATGAGTTTACATCTTCATTAAGAAATACTTAAAAAAAATGGGCATTATTTTCACATTTCAATTCCTATTAAGAATAAGTATTAAAAGAGGTTATTTCACTGTTACACTTTTTAAATTCCAAAAGGTTGCAATTTTTATGCAACTCCCAAAAAATCAAGCAGAGGGGATCTTACGAAACTACAAGGGAGACCAAAAGAGTAGAGGAAAGAACCCAGAGAGAAGGACGACAGGAGGGAAAGGGAAGTAGTAGGGGGTGAAACTGACCAAATTATGTCATGTGCATACACAAATATGTAACAACCAATCCCACTGCTATGACTAATTATAATGCACCCATTTTAAAAATGAAAAAAAGAAATGCACGTACACAAGTAATAGCTGTTTCTCCTTTACAGTAGCGATGTGAAATCTTCTTTAAAACAAATGTTCTTATGATCATAGAGTGAATCAATATAAAAATATATTT
This sequence comes from Ictidomys tridecemlineatus, assembly GCF_052094955.1. Lineage (NCBI taxonomy): Eukaryota > Metazoa > Chordata > Mammalia > Rodentia > Sciuridae > Ictidomys > Ictidomys tridecemlineatus. Next base: position 31,491,158 of record NC_135479.1, on the reverse strand, counting down.
AGTAATTCTGAAACACATCCCTTGAGAATATGGTTAAAAAAAATCACAAAAGTTTGATAAAAAGCAGCATTTGGGGGGTACGAACCTAACATTTTTCATCTCTCATCTTTGACCTTCCTTTTTCTCCTCCTCCTCCATTGGCCACCCATTCCTCTATCTCAAAAAGATGCACCTATCCCAACAAAGGGAGTCCACCAAGGCAGGACTGCTGCATTTCCTGTTTGCTCTGCATGGGACCCTGCCATGAGCTCATTTTAAAACACAAGGCAATGCCTTCAAGAGCAGGTGCTATGCTACCTCCTGCGCAAGAAAGAAGGGGAAATGAGGAAATAGACACATATCTGTTTATCTTTACAGAAAGAAAAGCAAGAAAGACAAACTAGAAAACACTGAGGTTGGTTGCCTCCAGGGAGGGGAGATAGGGTAGGAGGGAAGTCACAGCACTTCTCTCAAGCTGAGTAAGATTAGATGAACAAGAGGGACAGCAAAAGGAGGAAACCCTGAGGCTGGAAGCAAACCGTGCCCATGTGCCTACGGTGAAGGGCGTGGGGAGAGCGTGCCCAGGAGTTCATGCCCACAGGATCTGAATGGATGAGCAAAGTGCACAAGCCCTGAACACTCAATAGGTCAGTCTTCCACAGTGGCCTGGGCACACCATGTTGACCCTGCTTTAGATGTGCTAAAGTGCAAGCTTAGTAAAGTGCTGAGGGTGACAGGGCCCTCACAGAGACAGAGATTGAGGAGGCACAAAAGGACCCTGGCAGAAGAGCCAGGACTGGAGGAATAATGTGGATGCTTGACTTCTGTGTGTGTGTGTGTGTGTGTGTGTGTGTGTGTGTATACATTTACTTACAAATGTCTCCCAGATCTCTGCTGAAATGGCCTAGAAGCAAAGATATCCCAGTAACAACCAGCAAAGAAAACAACCTTAGAGAAATGACTAACTCCAGGTCTGGGGCAGGGCAGGCATGAGAGGAACTTGGAGCAACGTGGTATGCCAGAAAGTTAAGAAGCACTTTAAAATGCTGGAAGGAATCAGAATAAAGGGCCTCCCACTGGTCCAATTTAGGCACCAAAATGATTAACTACAGTAATGATTATAAGTCACTGAAATAATAGTCCACATCTATAACGGCAAAGAAGGAAGGGCTCCTTCTCAGCAGAATGCTGACTGCCAACTGGAAGACACTGCAAGAGTGCAGGAGGGGGGCGATCACCTTGTAACCACCAGTCAAGACTAGATCAGGCAAGACACGCAGGCAGAGGCTAAGCAGAGTGGAAACTTGGACAAGGAGCGGATCTTACAGCGTCTACCCAAAGACTGCTTATTAGCTGCAAGAGAAAACCTAATTACCATACAGTGCAGAAATCAAACAACACCTTGGCCAGGTCATCAAAGAGAGGCAGATGGACATCAAGTGCCTCCAGACGTGATAGCCTGAGAAGGACATGAAAAACACTTAACATCATATTCTGGCCAGGAATGCATCATTTGCATTTAATCATGAGGAAATATTGGACAAGAATGTTCTCATGGAAAAAAAAAAAGGGTGGGGGGAGGTGGATATATTCTTTATATATGGCAATATCACGGAAGGCAAAGAGAGGCTATAGAAACATTCCAGAGTACACGAAAGAGACAAAAAAAAAAAAAAAAGTCACACCTGCTCCTCTATTATGTCCTATATTGGAGGGAAAAAGAATTCCACAAACGACATTCGGGGTTGATGGAATGCGTATCAATGAGATCGACGTGAAGTTTCTAAGTGTCCTGTAGCTGGGCCGGAGAATACCACTATTCTTAGAAACCAACCGAGTGAAGGACATATGGGGGTTCTACGTACCTATTCTTTAAGGTGTTCCCTAAGTCTTAAATTATTCCCAAACACAGAGTAGAAAAGGAAGAAGGAGGAGGAAAGGCAGCAATTTGGTAGACAAAGCTGAGGCCGCGTCCACTGACCCAGCACGTGGCTCAGCTGAGCTCACGTGCTCCTTCGAAGCTTTGCTCCGTTTCCCCATCTGTAAAGTGGGTCAGATGGCTCAGCTCCTGCCTGCCTCACAGGTTCTGCAGAAAGATAAAGTGACACACAAGCATGCAAAGGCAGTAAAACTGATTTAATCGCATCTTCTGAGGGCGGTCATCACTGGGCTGTTTCTCTCTCCTATTGGGTATCAGATTTTGCAAGATAATAGCTGAACTCTGGCAAATGTGGATGACTTCAAAAAAGGGAGTCAAGGTCACAGAACTCTTTAACTGGGTGTTGTCGGATAAATATTTGCTTAAATACAATCCCCAAAGTCATCAATGTATTCTAGGATCATTTCGAAATGTGTGTATTTGGAAGCAAAAGAATTACAATGGCCAAAGATGGGATAATATACTAAAATTAACCACAGCTGTTTAGAGTGATTGATCACAACTCATTTTCCTCTACTGCTTTTCAAAGTTTATACAGCGGTTTTGTACTTTCTAATTTGTAAAGACAGTTCTGTGGTTATGGGAAACGTTCCCAAAGGTCTTCAAAACTTCGCTCCACCTTCACAAGCCCTCCTCATACTCTCAGCTGGTAGTCAACCCCAGAAAGAAGACCGCGTAAGTGCATGAGTGGAACAAGCAATTTCTGCATATAAAATGAAGAATGGGCAGTCTGGAGGTTTTCAAGAGATACTCTGCCAACTTCCTGGTCCAGATTTAGACCTGCTCCCTCTAACCAAGGGGAAAAAAAAATTATTTTCAACTTCAAGTCCTCACAAAAATACCACAAATTAATGACTACGCATTCCTTCGGGAGAAGTCCAATCATCAGCCACCAAAGTTTCTACTGAACTTGGCCCTTGGGGCTCCTGAAAATACCCTAGACTTCCTTCCTAGTAGCTGAGCAACCTGAAAGACTTGGAGAAAGACCAAAATCTCAAGGTGGCCCCTCAGTGCATTCAACTAAGAAATACACCAAGTTTCCATTCTGCCCATCTCCCTGCCGATGTGGGGACAGGATGTCCATGTCCCAAGGAGGTGTTTTGCCAACATCTCTCAGATTCACATCAAATATAATATTCAAACCAATTAGCTCCAACAGCATCAGGAGCAAGCAGCATCTCCACGCTCTCATTACGGGGCCATCCTATTCAATTCCTAATGAGAGGAGAGACAAAGGCAGTGGATGCAATAGGGTCTACTTCAAAAATTCTTTTTCTTTTAGAAAACAGATCCTCTTTTGTTCTGGTTAAACACCAATTACTCTGCTCTCTCTAACATGCAAATCAGCTGAAAATAGGGCAATATGTAGCTCACTCCAGTTCCACTGCAAGTTTGAATGAAGAAAAGAGAAAGAGGACAGGGAGGGAGAGGGAGAGGGTGAAAAGAAAGGGGAGAGAAAGAAGAGGGAAAGGAGAAAGGCAAGATGAGCGATAGAGGCAAATCCCTGGGGGTCTTCAATTCCAAGTACTTTGTGCTCAGATAAAGCTCTTTTCAAAAAGCTTTTTTGTATTATCTGTGCCGGTGCCCACAAGCGGTGATTTTGCCATTATCCAAAAAAATAAAGCAAGAAAAGAAAAAGCACATTAAAGTATACAATATAAGCAAGAAAAGCAAAAGTAGCCAACAAAGCTATTTACCCACAGCTCCCACTTGCTACAAACACCCTCCAAAAAAAGCGATGTTGCTGGCATCACATACCAGAGCAGGGGAAGGAGGAGGAACTCACAAGTCCTACCAGCCCTGGATGGTAAAGGGTCCCCAGGCAGGAGGTGCTGTGAGGACCAACCCAGGAAGCATCCAGCTCAACCTCTGACTCAGGCACTGGGGTGCTCTGTTTCGTTTTTCCTCATTTTCATTGAGTTTAACTACTTTGAAATTTCAATCCTCCACACACATTATTACTTTTCTTTCTTTTCTTTTCTTTTCTTTTTTTTTTTTTTAATGCAGGTGGGTATGTGGTGGGGTATATCCGGGTTCTCTCTGCTCCCAAGGAACAACACAGCACTTCTCAGTCCTCGCTGTACACCTGTCACCCAGGAGAGCTGGAGGAGAGGCACACCTGACTCTCAGGTCTGCCTGAGATCTGAGCCTCTGCATCTCTAACATGCTCCCAGGTGATGCTGGGACCACTTGGAGCCACCTTCCTTGCTTCTGCCTCTCATTTCAGATTTTGTCTTGCTTGACTTCTTCCCTCATCCACCACCCCCCAATTGAAGTGAGGAGCCCGAAAACAACAGCTCCCTCATGCTAGGCTTGGATGGTCACACTGCCCCAGGCACCACTGAGTTTCTCCACAATGCACCCAAGCGAGCACACTCAGGTCAGAAGGGACTTCAGGGAGGAATGCAAGTCCAGGGCCAGAAGTGACCCTGTATTACTGCTGAGGCTCCCCCAAGGACAACCAATCCAGGACTTCAAGTCAAGGAAGGGCAGCCAAGGTGAGCAGTGACCAGAAACAGGGCTTCCTGCTGCTGGACTCAGGTGCACCGCGAAGAACTTGCGGCACACACTGGCACTCAGCAGAGGGTCAGCCTCCAGCGCCCTCTCTTACACCAACCCCAGTCTGAAGGACAACTGGGCCCCTCTCCACTCCACTCAGAACTCGAGTGTCCAGCTGACAACACTTCCCACTAAACACCCGCTCCAGGAGGCAGTTTCTCTCGGCCCGCCCCAACCTCAGAACTGCTAGCCTGGCAGGAAAGACTACAGGGTGAAATGACCCAGTCACAACGAGCGGATCCCCCCCCCCCGCATTTCCCCTTTCTGGATCTGCCCTCTTTAATCTGGGATGCCAGTCAGGGCACAAATGTCCCACCCCTGTCCCAGGACAAGAAAATAAAGACACTCACATTTGCTCGGATCCCTTTAAGTGCCGGGACTGATCCACTACATTTCATCTCATCTAGACCTCCAGAGAGACCCGCAGTGTTGACACTACCTCCATTTGGCAGGAGAGAAAATGGAGAGGCCAAGAGGTGACCCTCTGATGGGGCTAGCAACAACGGCGGGGTAGCAGAGGCGGCGCTGTGGCAGCTGGTAGGGTGGCTCTGGAGGCAGACTCCACAGGTTTGCATAATGGCCCGACACTTACTAACTGCACAAATAGGAGCCTCTTTCAGCCTCGGAAAACGGGCTAAGAAGCATGCTGTTCTCCAAGGGGAGTTGTGAGGACTGACTGGGACATCCTGGAGTTAAGGTGCCATCATTCAAGGTCAACAAGCTGGGAAGGGCTGGACCCACCCTTGAAGGGAGGTGAGCTGGGGCTAGGGCTGGGCTGCACGGTTTGGGACAAGCTCGCAACTTTAAAGTGGTTAACTTCACTCCCATCTGGTGAGGACCACCACATACGCACAGGTGGCCTTGGGGACTCAACTTCAGCTGGGCAAACCACTTTCTAGGAGCCCAGAATATACACTGTACAGACCATGGGAAGCTGTTAGAGTTTCCAGGAGTCATGAGGTCCAAAAGTCTCAAGTGGCAATGGAGTCACCGGTGGGCTGAAGCAGCCCTGCTGACTGCTCTATGCACTGGAAGCCAGCAGCTCACTCACACCCACCACCTTTCCTCACAAGGAAAATCCTCAGGAGGGAAAAATGGACCCATAGGCATCATGGCAGGGTGTAAAGTGCAGGACAGAGAACAAGGAGGGGCGGGGAAACCACTCCACCCTCTCCATCACACACCGCATCACACAGCAGAGCAGGTCCAAATCAGCACCAAACACCCAGGGCAAAGCAAAGGGAGGGGGCACAGAGCGCAGGGAACCTGCAGGTACGGTAAGACGGAAGAAGAGAAGGAATGGCACATGCAGACAGACGCTGGTCGGTGTCAATCAGACAGAAGAAAATGGAAATGGCTCTTACTTTTTAAGTGTGCATGTCAGATGAGACAGGGAGAAAACTAGTTGGCTTTTAAGACAATCCTGAATCAATCCAAGAGACAATGACCTAAATACGCCGACCCCCCTGGAGGCTGCCCCCCAAAAGCGAGGCCACTGGTGCTTGGCTTGACGCTTTCCTTTCCTGGGAGACCTTGTGTGATGGACAGATCTAAGAAATACCCTATAATCTGCATTTACGCTATTTGTCTCTTTGATACATCAAATACAGATATTTGCATCATTTATTTTAACATGCGTGATTTTCTTCTGAAAGCCAAAAAAAAAGAGAAAGTCAGTCTGATCCCCAACCCCACTCCCTCCCTCCCCTCTCCTCTTCTTTAGAAGCCTGAAAACTTAAGCTTGGCACCCCTGACAAGCCAAATTGATCTGGAAAGATCTTCAGAGGCCAGTTGCATTAAAGAACAAATAAAGGACTCTCCTGGCAGAGGAGACAATAAAGACAAAGGGGAGCCCAGGGGTGGGTCCCTCTCACCATTGGCAGCCCCTGGAGGTGAAGGCAGGGAAGGAGGGCGGAGGAGGGCAGTCACCCCAGGAGCTGCTCCAACCCGCTCTATTCAGCCCACATTATCTGCTTTGTGGTGCAACTCAATTATGTACCCTGCCACCACAGCCTTCAATGAAAAGCCCTCGCAGGGGCCCAGATGAAGAAGAGAGGTTCAGCCCTAGTAATACTGGGAGGCCCACAGGTGGGGTCCACTGCCCCAGTACACGAATAGGCACCTATGAGTTATGCAGCCTCCGGGGTCTCCAAGGAACTGGGGCACAATCAGTCTGTATGGGGCCCTGTCAAGTCCCTTATCCTTTATTTATGCTCTCACAGACACCTGAACAGAAATATGGGCATGCAAGAGCCACGCACCCCATATTTCACCACCAATCAACTCCAGAGGCACATCTTCTCAGCCTCCCACATAGGCTCCTATTTGCCAAATGCTACTGTGTGTCTCCTCTGTGCAGCAATCCCTGGGGACAGCACAAGGGCTACCCCAGCCCCGGAAGGGTAGGTGTGCCTCCCTACTTGCTGGAGGAGCAAAATGCAACAGTGGGGGATGGTGGAAGTGAGGGCTGGAACCCAGATTCCACCCAGCTCTTCCCAACACCTGTGTCAACCCAGCAGGTGTCCCAATGCCTGCTCTGAACTTTCTTTGTGCATCACTCGCCTCAGATCAAGCTGTTCATATTTTTCTTTGGCCATTTTCCTTTCCTAAGTCACGCACCCAATATTCATTGGTTGAGCACTTGCATGTCAAACAGTATTCTGGGTACTGAGAATAACCTGAACAAGACAGGTAAGGTAGATAAGAGTCTCAAAACAAACAGAACTGCTTCCATGCCGCCACTCAGCATCCCCCCTCCTTTCTCTTAACTCAAGATGGGCATGTGATCCCTGTTTTTCCTCCTGGAGAAGCCCTGCCACAAGATCAAAGATGGCGGGCAGCTGCAGGATGCTCCTCCTTGCAGAACACAGACAGCATACAATCACTGCCTGTGGGTCCTGAAGTCCTACGAGGACAGACTCTCCATAGCCCCACTCCCTTCCCACCATTCCTGTGTCCTGGGAAGGCCTCTGTCCCTCTGATCCCTGTGGAACCAACAATACCTCAAACCCTGGTCACGTCAAGTTCAGCCTCAGCAAGCGTGCTGGGCCCTGCTCCGGCCTCCTCCTCTACCATGCCTGGCCCTCAGCTTCCCAGAGGGACAGCCATCCAACCCAACAAGGCTGTCTCCCTGACACCTCTCCAACTTTAACATAACTTCCTTTAAAGGGCCTTCTGAGGACAACATGCATAGCAAACATGCAAATACCAGGACTCCAAAGAGCAAGTGCGGAGCATACAGAAGACCGACGTGAAGCCAGGAAACCAGGGCCTTTGACCAAAATGACCCAACTTGTAGTTTCTGAAATATCAGAACAGTATCTCTCTTATCGACTCTCACAACTATCATGTACCTAGTATTATTCACAGGTCCCAGATAAGGAAACCGAGGCTCAGAATTTAAATGATTTGTCCAAGTGGCAATACTGGACCTCAAAGGGGAGCCTGCTAACTTTAACATGCATCCCTCTTCCTCTCTGCCCTATGCTCTCTGGTGTGGTAGGAAATTAAATCCTTACACATCTCGTCCTTGGCAGCGAGGTGTATTTAAAGTGTGTCTACGTTTTACATTAAGATGATAGGGTGTTATGCAGTGGTTGAAAATCATGCTGTTATAGTGGACATGCAAAAATCATTACAGAGTAACATTAAAGAAGTGAAGAAGCTGAATCTCCAGACATACACCCCACCGAACGATTCCATTTCGGTTTTATTTTCCAGCTCTTGTTTTTAAATTTACATATTTACATATATTTATACATCTCTACATACACACAAAAGTGAGGGCATCAAAGTATCCTTTTTTTTTTTTTTTTGCATTTTTCAATAAGGAACGGGCATTCCTTTTCTAATTTAGAAAAAGATATTAATAAACTTTACTTCTGAAAGGGAACCACTGTTCTAGCTTGGCAACAAACCAACTCGGAACATGAAGCAGGGGCCCCCAACCCAAGTCACCTCCTGGCCAAGGACGCAGCCACGGTGCCAATGCTAGCCACTGGTTGCCAAGGTGGTAAACATAACAGCAACAGCTGCCAGGGATCCTGGCTGTCACCAAGGCTGTCCCCGAGCCCCATGGCTAGCCTGCAGCACAGAGGTGAATGTCTTTCCAGAGGAGAGGATCCAGCGTAGGGGAGGACCTAGCATTGAAGACACCCAGTACGTGGGACAGAGGCTGAGGAGAAAGCCCTGAGCACAGGGCAAGGAGTGAGGCTGAAGACTGAGCCTCCACAGCCTGGGGTGATTTTTAAGCCATAAACACACGAGCCCCACCAGACAGCTGAAGGGAAAGGCACCTACACCCTAGGAATTCCCAGCATGGTCCCCAGGTCACAGCTGTGGGAAAACTGTGAACAATGCATAGGTCCCTAGGAAGGAACAAGGACGGGGCTGGAGGCGTGGCTCAGTGCAGAGCCCTGGCCTGGCATGCACAAGGCCCTGCATTTACTCCATCCCCAGCAACGCAAAGAAAGAAGAGAGAAAACGAGAATGGAATCTGCTTATCAGGGACGTGCCCATGCCGCATCCCTGGCTCCTGTGTGACTTTGGGATGAGTTAACCAATCTCTCTGAGCCTGTTTCCTCACCTGGAAATCTAGGCTAAATGCCAATCCTAGAAGAGAATGCTAAGAGCTGAAAGAAACCGTGGCTGTTCCGCTACACTGCTGAGAGGACACGCAGGCAGCTGCTGGAGAGGTCCTCACAGGAAGGAACCCGCAGCCCTGTGGGTGAGCTGGGAAGCAGAGCCTCCATTCCCAGGGGAGCCTGCAGATGACGGCGACCCCAACTTCCCCTTGACCTCAGCCTTGTGAGAGACCCTGAGCCAGAATCACCCTGCTGACAAGCCCACTCCACACCCCTGCCCCTCAGGTGCTATGTGCAATAATCCATGTTTGCTATTTCAAGTTGTTCAATTCTGGGGTAATTTGTTACACAGCAGTAGACAACTAACGCAGACTCCGGTTCCTGGCACATAAGAGTTCCTGTAATATTTCCTTGATAATATTTCCTTGTTAAGACTACCAGAAGATACGATGCTGATGAATAAGAGCATTTTTAAGGGAAAAAAAATTAAATGCCACCGTGTTAAATATAGACACTAATTAAATGCATCCAGATTTTATAAATATTGAAATACGAACAACTATAGATAATGATGAGGTACTATATGTTTCAAAATGATGGAAGAAAAAATTCTGAATGTTTTCACCATGAGGAAATGATAAATGTGTGGAGGAGACAGATATGTTTACCCCGACTTGATCATTACTCAGCATATACATACATCAAAACATCACAAGGTACTCTATAAATATGTACAATGCTTATGTTTTTATGTATCAGTTTAGAAATTTTAATTTAAAATTTTCTCTAAATAGGCACAAGAAATATGTCTTAGAACATAGGAAATGCAGTACCTGCATGTACTTCCTGGTAGCTAATGTAGGTGTGGTTCAACATCTCCTATGTGGAGGGTCCGGACCCTGGGTCACCCCAAAAGAAGGTCATAAAAGTAGGTGGAGAAATTCGTCCACCTCCTTCTCAAAGAAAATAAGCAGAAGCAGCAGACAGGTGGGAGGAGGTGTATTAGAAAGTCAAAACGGTCTCAAAAGCCTCCAAAGCTGATCCTCCCGGAGCCCCCTGTGGGAGGAGAAGGCCTCCAGTGGTTCAGGCCACAAGCCTTGAACTTCCTCCTGATTCTCCTCCCTGCACTTCCACGACCCTGTCTTCAGCAAATCCCACGCCTCGACCTTCAGCACAGAGCGGGAATCCAGCCGCTTCGCACACCTCCCTCACCACCCTGTCCCTGGACAAGGCCTGCGGCTCTTCTTTGCTGTCACCTATGCTCCTCAGCAGTCTTGATGCCACACAGGAACAGGTGACCCTTCTAAGATGTAGGTCCTCTCTTGGCGATCCTTGACCTCTACCCCCTTCTACACAGATAGATGCCACATCTTTACTAGGATCTGATGTGACTGGTCCCCCTGCCTGTCCCACCGTGGCCCCTTCCACGAGCCCCTACCTCAGCCCCTACCTTCACACACAGCAGGCTTCTGCCTCCAGGGCTTTGCCCTCCGCCTGGAGCACCATCCCTAGGCAGCACAGCACACATAAGGGCTTGGCCTGACAAACTGCCTGGAACACTCCTCCCACTCTGCTGCAGTCCCCTGCCTTGCTCTGTGTACTTTATCATATACCTCATTAGCACGTCGCAAGTTGTCCCTGTAGCCTCCCCAGTGCCTAAAGCAAGGCCTGGCGTGGGGCAGACTCTCTGTGCGTCAGGAGGAAGCAGGCTTCTGGGAGGGAGGGCCAGGTGGGAAACATCCGGCTCTGAGCCCTGTCCACGCTCTGTCACAACTGCTCGACTCTGCTGTGGCACGCTTTTGTTTGTTTGACCGATGAATCAAAAGGATGCATTTGTCTCTCAAATATAAGATAAATACAAAAACACATGCTGCACCATAAGACACTGTAAGATAAATATAAAATATGAATCTGCTTCTCAAAATAAGCTACCATAAATAAATACACACACACACACACACACACACACACACAGAGTTTTCCATCTTCAAACTGGACGATGCTCTCATTGGGTGACGAGCTGGCTGGTGTGACGGGAGGAGGTGGGCCTGCCCACTTCCATTAGAGCCCTGAGGACAGCAGGGCAGTATGGGTCTGGGATGCTAGAGTGTCCCATTGCTGCTCGAGTGACTTCGCCCAGCCATGTCTTTAGCCACTTTGGAGGAAAAGGTAGCAATTCACAGACACTTGCCGAGTTCTTCAGGAAATGGCAGACCAGAGCAGAGGAGGGTGGGGGACAAGAACAAAGCCAGAATATGTCCAGAGGAAAACGTCCTGGCACTGACGGATTCCTGTGTGATGCAGAAGAATAGTCGTGAAAACAAATATACCCAATCCGGCAAGGCGGCCAGCTAGAAGACAAAGGCTATGCTTATTTTAAATTAACTACCAAGAACAAAGGATAACTAGAGGGCACTCTTAAAAAAGAAATCACTTGCCCAAGTCTTTCGGCTTTAATTACCACTCAGTTCATAGCTCGGGGTTTCCTACCACAGTGGCCTGTTTCTCTCCCAAACCCTGCTCTGTCCTGGCTCTGTCCACTGGAGGAAGTGTTTTAACCAGATCCTGGGGAGTGTTGCTTTCTAAGGCCTGAGTTGTCCAGCTGCCCTGCCTGACCCCCACTGGTCCCTAGCACCAAGCCCCTCTGCATATCCACCGAGGGCGGCCACCACAACAGCCCTCCAGGGAAGCTGCAAGGCCTGGCACTTTTAACCACCACCTACGGAGAGGGCAGGGGACCCAATGGGCTGCTGGTCAACCCTCCAATTTGATCAGTATTTTGCCACCAACAAAGAGTAGAGAAGAGGCTGGGTGCACGCCTACAATCCCAGTGACTCGGGAGGCTGAGGCAGGAGGATCGCAAGTTCAAAGCCAGCCTCAGACATTTAATGAGGCCCTAAGCCACTCAGCAAGATCCTGTTTCAAAATAAAACATTTTAAAAAAGGTGGGAGAGGGCTGAGGATGTGGCTCAAGCGGTAGCACGCTCGCCTGGTATGCGTGCGGCCCGGGTTCGATCCTCAGCACCACATACAAACAAAGATGTTGTGTCCGCTGAGAACTAAAAATAAATAAATAAACATTAAAAAAAAAAAAAAAAAAAGGTGGGAGAGGGGTGCTGGGGGTGTGGGTCAGTGGTTATGCCCCCGGGGTTCAATCCTTGGTACCAGAAAACAAACGAGGGTATCTTCAAACTTTCTGAACCTACTCACGCTTTGGTTATCTTAAAGCCAACTCGAAAGCAGAGCCAAGGCCTAGCCCTCCATCCACATGGGGGAAGGGTGGTATCCTAGAGTCCCTGGAGGTAACAACAGGGTGGAGCAGACCCCTGTGGCACTGTAGGGAAACCAAAGCAAGGAGGAGCAAAGTGGCCTCCCAAGGTGACAGATCAGGGTGAAGGCCCCACCACCACACCATCTGGGTCATTTGGGCTGGGCAAGCCACAGCGTGAGCTAGAAATCACAGAAAGTAATCCATCCATTCCTGGATCTTCTGGGAGGGTATGCCAAACAAGAGGGTAAAATTTTTTTTTTGTTTCTCATTTAAAAAAAAAAAATATTTTATTTTTAAAGGTACAAACCACACCTTGGCTAATTATACCAAAAAAAAAAAAAAAAAGAAAGAAAGAAAAAAAACTTGTCCTGGCAGATCAAGAAGCCAGAGTTGGAAGAATGGGAGAGAAGAGCTAAACAGCTCTGAGAGATTTCCAGAGGCATGGAATAAGTAATGCCAGAAAGCAATTTGCTAGAAACAAGAAAAACCCACAGACTCTTTCTATGAGCCGGGTGCACTTCTTCAGGTCCTACCAATTCATCTAATCCCCACAGCGACTCTTAAAGGATAGGCGATATCCCTGTTTTACAGATGTGGAGACTGAGTAACAGAGAGGTTAAATAACTTGCCCAGATCACACAGCCAATAAATAGAACCAGGATGTCAGCTTTGGCAGCCTGGCTCCCGGGATCCGAATCCTTAAATATTATGCTAATTAGTTAGTCTCTCACTCTCAAAGTTTCTCCATTCTAAAGTTTTCTTAAAACTTCCCCCTTCTATTTGTTGTGAATTTGCTTTTAAAAAGTTCTTAACCCATATTCTGCAAAGATTCTGAGATAACCAACAAGTGGTATAAAACCAACAGTAAAAATTTTAAAATCATGTTGTGGAGAAGGGATATAATACACATAACAATAACAACACCAGCGGAATTGTGACGCCTCTCCACACTGGACTCCGTGCTTCCTAGCAGCCCAAGTAAAAAGGCCAATTTGTTCGACTAAAAATATCTCTTTATCAAAAGAGAAAACCTTTCAGTTCCAGAGAGAACCAGACATTCTCCATTACTGACTTTCCATAGAATTTTCTCATTGAGTATTAAGAATACAGAGAAGTGGTGGACAAATGTCCCTGCTGACATGTTCTGAGTACAATTTTAAAATTAAAATGTATGTAACATGAAAAGCAACTCCAGAGAACGCAATTCCATAAAGAGCTAGCTAATGCTGCCCAGGAACTGGCCTTCCAGTGAGATGCTGTTCTGCTGGTACAAAGTTACCAAATGGACAAAATGACAAAAACCTGGTCCTCTCTAAGAGACACATCCCTGGGTAGCCCAGAGCCCTTCACAGCCCAAGGGCACACCTGAGAAACCCAGGACATCAAGCAGTGACGACGAAGAGGGGCTGCCCACCACTGTGCCCCAGTCGCTCCCACATCTCCCAGGATACCCTTCCAGGGCTCTGTGAGCATTCAGGACTCACCTGGAGGTGGCGGGAAGAGAGCCACTGCTCAGCACCGACGGGGCTCAGTCAGCACTGCCCACTCAGCTCACGGGCTCCTCTTTCCTGACATCTCAACTCTACTGCACTTACTTGGCTTTGAAAGAAGCTACTAGGAGCCCAAGTTCCCCCTCAGCCTGTACCTTCCCTTTCTGAGGCCTCAAAGAAGTGGTCTGCTCGTGCCCGTCACTACATCAAGTAACGACCTGGAGACACACAAGAAGACCACACAGCCAGTCCTGGGTCACTACAAAAGGTTTCATCATTGCCAGGTTTGATGGAGGAGGCTGTGGCAGGAGGATGGCAAGTTGGAGGCCTGCCTCCACCACCTAGCAAGACCCTGTCTCAAAATTTAAAAAAAAGAAAATGGCTGGAGATACAGCTCAGAGGTAGGGAGCTTACTTAAAATCCGTGAGGTCCTAAGTTAAATAGTGCTAATACTCAGAGGAAAAAAAAAAAAAAGAAAGAAAGAGAAAAGCATTTCATTGTGTAGTTTAAACTGCTTTGGAACCCAACAGAACAATACTCTCTGGGCAAGGCATGGAGTATACACTCCGATCCCTCATTTTACCAGAAACAGAGATCAAAGCCTTGCTCAAGGTCACATGCGCTAGAAACTTGATCCCCAGGCCGTGTTCCTTCTGTCACATCACACTAGGATGATCTTGAAATGGACAGAATGAGACGCGAGTGTGTTTTTGGAAAGTGTCCAGCCCCTCGAACACTGCGAAGGTCTGGGGACGAGCAGCACCCGAGAGACAGAAGTCCTAACTGGACCTGAATCGCCCAGGTATCCTTTACCTGTTTACAAGTTAGCAATTAGTCAGAGGCTGTCGGGGTCAACGTGGGGAGGACCAGGGCAGCCAAGAGCGACAGGCACTCTGTGTTTAACGCCCACTGAACCCAGAGCCACGCTAAATGGCAGCAGCCACCCGAATGCACAGCCCCCATGGGTCCCCTCTGGACTGGACTCCTCCTGTCCAGTTTGTTGACTGAAAGAAGTTGGAAACCCTACCATCCACCCTCCCCGAGTCATTATTCAACAACAAACAGGAGCTATATTTAGCACTGTTTCCATGAAGGCGCCATAGGCAAAGGCCACCAACCTCTGAGACGCAGAAAGGTTAAATAAGGTTATCGGACCAAAAAAAAAAAAGAACTTTAATAGGCGTGTTCCATTTTGTATTCATCTGTTCAACACAGCTTATAATTTTATAAATGGACCTTAAAATTAACAGGAGGACAGACCGTTTTTCCCAGGAGCCTCTGTGTCCGTTCTGCAAAATTACGTAAGTCAGAAAATGAGGGTTCTGATTTGATTACGCTTCCAGCGGCCCTGCCAGGGAGGGCCATTCACTGGGCACGCTGGCTCTGCACAGGGCACTCGGGAGAAGGCAGCTGGACAGACCCGTGTTCACTAACTCGTGTAAATAAGCCTTTGAGAAAAAAAAAATAAGCCTTTACACCCTCGGTGATCTCCCCCATCCCCCAGTAAAACCCCAGGACGGGCTGCGGCCCACCCAGATGGGTGAGAAATTACACATCTCTGAGTTGGGGTTTGCCATGTTGCTTGCCCTTGATGGAAGTTTATACATGCCTCCCACACAGGGGTATTGTTAGAAGGAATCAAATAATTTACTGTTGAACACTCTGAGTTTAAAGGACAGAGCACGCTCTTGGGAATGCAAAATATTGCCGTTTACCTTTTCTTAAAAAAAAAAAAAAAAAAGATTATTTGCTTGTCTTTTACAACCAAGCCAAACGAAATATGCCTTGTTCCAAATGTAGTTGGAGGTGCTGAAAACCTCCTCTAATAATCCTATTTCTGCAAAATGTAGAGCTGTTTTGCAGAGAGAAATTCAAATAGGCCTGGAACACGTTCTTGGGAGGCCAAGTAGCCCTGTCACCGATGTCTAGATGTCTTGTCACTGGAGTGCCACCCACGGCACCATCTCTGGGCACACCCGGCTGAGGCCTTTTCTCCCCAGCAGCCCTATAAGAAATCTCCTTTCTTAATTGTTCACGAGAATTTTAATTACAATGTGTTTATAGTGAGATCAGGGGGACCCCCAAGTCTAACGATGGAAGAATCCACAAAACAACTAAAGTCCCGCCACATAATATGGAAAAAATACATAAAAGCCTTCCCTTCCTGTCCCTCTCCCTCTGCAAAAACCAAACACAGAAATTTTAATCCAGCAATTCCATATTGAGAACTGTCTTTACCGGCAAAATGACCAAACAAGTGGGGTTTTCTGTTTTTTAGGTCATCCATGGATGTTCACTGGGCCAGGGATATGGCTCAGTGGTACAGCACTTGCCCTGTAGGGCCTCAAAAAAGGGCCTCAAAAGAAGGCTATTTACTGCCACTGCTGTTTGTATAGGCAGAGCTGAGCCACCCAGCAGCCCAACCACAGAGGATTAGGTAAATGAGGTTCCATCCACACAAGGGAACATTCTGCCCCAACTGGAAACACTGGCGCTGGGTGTGTGTGGAGTGTACCCCCTTGAACACCATGCTGGGGGTAAGCTAGAAAGCTGTGTTTTTTAATAACAGCCCCTAATTTTGTGATACGATATCAATGTATAACGTGTTCTAATTTTTTTTTTCTGATACCAGGGATTAAACTCAGGGGGTTCTTAACCACTGAGCCACATCTCCAGCCCTTTTTTGTATTTTATTTAGAGACAGGGTCTCACTGAGTTGCTTAGAGCTTTGATCAATTGCTAAGGCTAGCTTTAAACTCACAATCTTCCTGCCTCAGCCTCCAGAGCTGCTGGGATTACAGGTGTGCACCACCGCACCCCCTGTGTTCTAATTTTTGAAACAGAAATATGAAAAGTTGTATCTAGATATGCACTGGAAAGCCTAGGAGAGAAAACTTGCTAGTTGTGCTGGATGGATGGATGGATGGATGCATGATAGATAGGAGTCAATACTGCTGTTTTAAGAATTAGTTGTATTACTTTTTTTTTTGTTGGGGGTGACACTGGGCATTGAACTCAGGGGCACTCAACCACTGAGCCACATCCCCAGCCCTATTTTATATTTTATTTAGAGACAGGGTCTCACTGAAATGCTTAGTGCCTCACCATTGCTGAGGCTGGCTTTGAACTTTCAATCCTCCTGCCTCAGCCTCCGGAGCCACCACTATTAAGGGCATGCGCCACCACATCCGGCTAGTTGCATTACTTTTGAGGTCAATGTTTTTTGCTTTTGGAACATAAACCTACTGAGGAAAACAATTAAATTAATAAAAAAGGGAAAATGTCCCCTGCCCCTCCAGAGCAGCAGCCTTGTACATACTGAGTTCTGAGGGGCAAAGAAGAGACACCTGACCGTGCAAAGGCAGATCCCAGACAGAGATGGAAGAACTCTCAACTTCAAGGGGTGTACGGCCTGGCCAGGGACCCTCAGACACATAAGCAGTCAAGGGCACACAACATCTGCACCTGTCCCGCCTGCGCCTGTCCCCCATGCACTAGGCCCTACTCAGATGCAGGCCACCTCCCCGCCACACAATCCCACTAACCAATGACCTCAGGGGCATCTCAGAGTGGCTCAGTTTTTGTGACAAGATTATAAAAGCAGCCACCACTCCAATGTCGAAACAGACACAATGAATCCTCAGTTTGTCTACCAGAAGCTCAGAGAGTAGGAACAAAGGATGGGGCTCCCCACATGGCATACCCTTGCTGCCCAGGAGAAGGCCCACGCTGAATACAACACTTGTGGTGTCGGGCAGCAAATCACCAGTCAGGTGGTCAGCCGGCGAGCTCACCAACCAAGGACAGGTCAAGTTTCCCTAGTTATGGGCTGACAACCACAGAACAACCCTGCCCTCATTCCAGAAGGCTCTCTGGAGCAAGAGACTCTTCTCCCATGGAGGAGTATCCGACTCGAGTCCCTGCAATATACACTGGCTGTGTGACCTCAGGCAAGTGACTGTACCCCTCGGGGCCACAGGTTTGACATCATCGTAGACAGCAGGCAAGATGATCATGAGGACAGTGAGAATGTCTATTGATGGTCCATTTCTATTAAGTACTGAGTTCCATTTGGCACTCCAGAAAACACTCAGTTTTTTCCTTTTAACTCCCACATCCAATCATTTTATCACTTTACCAAAATCACTCTCAGACGAGTGGTACTATTCCAACTCCACAACGACACACAACAGCACCTGGGGCAAGGCAGAGTTCCTCCAAATGCTTCCACAACCTCCTTCAACTTCACTTCCACACCCTCATTCCTGCTCCAAGTCAGCTGGTGGTGACACCTCGGGCTTCGAGAATTCAAATCTCACCCTGCTACTTCCCAGCCAGGTGATGCTGGGAAAGTGACTTATCTTGAATTTCCCATCATCTACAAAACGGGGATAAAATGAGCACCTTTTTTTTTTTTTTTACAGGACTGTTGTAAAGATAAAATGAACGAAAAGAAAAGCGTTCGGAACGGAGCCTGGCACCCAGAGAGCACTTAATAAATGATGATGAATGTCAGCTATTGAAATCCACGCAGCCAGCAAACTCTGACTATGTATTTATTCTCACGGTGCCAGTTACTCTCGAAGACTCTAAGGAAACATAAAAATATTGCCTAGGACGGAGTCCAAGGCCTTCCCTGTCCAGAGGGGAGAAGCCAACGTGAACAAAAGCCCTCCAGCATCCTTATCCAAAGTCCTCCGACCAAACAGGCTTGGGTTTAAGGGTTTCTGACTTCACCCAGGTAACAGGTGGGTGTACTATACAGTGCCTATCCCCCACCTCTACCCCAGGGCCTGGATTAGCACCTGTGATCAAACGTGTGGGTGTTTCTTCGGCAAAAATCCATGCATAGGCACACTGAAGGGGATCAAGAAACACTAGAGAGCCTCGAGATAGCTGGGGAGACGGGCTCAGGAACACACACCTGCAATTCCAGTGACTCAGAAGGCTGAGGCGGGAGGATCAGAAGTCTGAGGCCAACCTTGGCAACTTAGTGAGACTCTGTCTTAAACTAAAAAATAAAAAGGACTCAGGGCTGAAGGGCCCCTAGGTTCAATCCCCAGGACCGAAAACCAGAACAAATCAAGACAGCGCAGGTCAGAAACCACCCCAGCTGCCAGGCCTCAGCCAAGTGACTTACAAACAAAACAAAACAAAAGCCCCACAACAGCACCCTGGTGGTTGACAGAAGGGAAGAGATGTCCAGGTGGGAAACTAGTCCAGTGGCCAGGAAAAAGAAGATGGTGATGCCAATGTAGGCAGCCAAGGAAGTAAGCACTGAGCGACAGCCACCATGCCAACACAGCCCAGGGCGTGCGGCCCCTCTTCTAGGAGTCTTTTCGAGAGGTCTGGTGCATCAAAGGACAAAGTGATTATTTTACCAGCACGAGCACAAACACAGGGCCAAGGAGGGTGCCTGGCAGAAACCAACAAGGAAGAGGAGGTCCACGCTGGAATGGAGTTGGACTCCCCAGTTCATGAGGAGGCTCTACAACCATCTTTTCTGAAGTGATTGGGGTTTGGGGCGTAGCTCATGGTAGAGTAATTGCTTTACGTGTCCAAGGCCCTGGGTTCTATCCCCACACCACAGAAAAACAAAGACCAGGAAAAAAAAAAAAAAACTGACAAACTGCAACAGAACACTAGTTTTGTTTTAGGTGGCAAGAAGTTTTGTTTTAGGTGGCAAGACAGCGCCAGTGCCCAAGGGCCAGGAGAAGTGTCCACTTGGGAGACTGTGGCAGCAGCTTCAGCCATGTCACCTGCCAGTTCCTCCAAGAAGAGCCAAGGGCTAAGGACATGTGGACAAATGCACAGCTGGACGGCTAGGGGACAGAGGGGACCGTCACTGACTGGGGCGGCACACGACCAGCAGGACCATTCAGCAACTCAAAGACCCCCACCAGCCACCTCAGCTGCCAGGCCTCAGACTCTTCCCACAAAATCTCCTGCTCCTTAGGGACAGGGATGGCCTATTCCCCTCCCTATCATCATCTAACAATATCCTGATCATAACGGCTCAGAAATAATTACCTGGTGAATTGAGCCATCACCAAAAAAAAAAAAAAAACCATCCCACAAGAACCCATGGGAAGAGAGCTCCTCATAGACAGAACCAATGAGGGCAGCAAGGAAATGACAGATTCCGCAAGAACTCAAGACCCACCAGCCCTTCCCCGTTAGCAAGCGCTTCTGCAAACAGCCACCCAAAAGGTCTCTTTGGACCCCCGATGGGCAGATGGCTCATGTGTCCCCGGCTCCACCTGTCCTGATGACTAGGGAGAAGTCCTCCCAGAGACGCCACAGAACACTAGCTTAAGACACTGTCCCTCTACACAGCTGGACAGCACAACCATTCTGGGAGCGGGGACACCTGTCGTAAGCAGGAAAGGTGGCAGGGATGGCAGAGAAGGCCTCCGCTGGCATGGTGAACTTGGGTCTTAGGGTGCCTCCTCCAAGTGTACAGCTGGCCTCTGCGTGTCCCCAGACAGTCACTGAGCTCAGCCACACTTAGGAGCAGGGAAAATCCAAACTGCCTCCCAGGCATGTATCCCAGAAGTCCATGGGAAAAGCAACAGTTGCACTCAAAACCGAAAAGAGTCCCTCCCTCCCACGTTTTTCTCTTCCGCTTTCCTACAGGATTCAGGACCTGGAGCTCTGCAGAATCCGTGCGTGGAGATCGGACGAGGGAGCAGACCTACATCTGACACAAGGAGGTGATGCTGAGGGGAAAATCTTGGGGTCACCTGCTTTTTTAAAAATTTTCCAACTTCGAATTATGGGCATTTGTAAGCTTTCACAAAAGTAAAGAGATGACTACAACGAACCCCCAGTGCCCGTCACCCAGGGTCACTCATTGCGAACCCAAGGCCCATCTTACGTCGCTCGTACACGCACACCCACGCTGTATTATTCCATCATCAGCTGAGTTTTCACAATCAACACAACACAAAACTCACGGGGGCCTCTGCTCCGGGCCTCGTGTTTTTTTACCTCCAGGTGTCAGAATCATCCAGAGACCTGCAACCGCCATTAAAACAGGGTTTTCTGGCTGGAACACAGTGGGTAGGCAGAGAAAGGGAGGCACAGACTGGGGACGAGGGCTCCTCAGACTTGTTCTGCACACAGCACTTTTACTGGTGGTGCTGGGGATGGAACCCAGGACCTAAGCACTTCTCTGCTGAGCCACCGCCCCAGAGATCCTCCCTGGACAACAAAGTCCTGCAGCCGCAGCACCTGCTCCAACAGCCAATCCCAAACCCAACAGCCCACGGTGGAGCCAACAGCCCGGCAAGGGAACGTACATGGTTTGTTGTTTATGTTTGATTAAAGGTTGGTTTATGTTTCCTTGGAGAGTTTTTATTTCTATGCCGTTATTTCACCCCTAAAATTTACAGTGTCTGAATTCTTCCGCCCTGTTTGAATCAACCCACCCCCTCCTCTCTCTAGCCTGAGAATGGCCAGAAATAGTTTCCATTGTCATTGACTTAAATTTCCACTTTGATGATGGGAACAAATATTTTTCTTGCCCTTTCCTGCAACAGGAATAAATTTTTCCATTCAGGTTCTTCTAATCAAGACTCTGAGGGCCAAATTCTGACCAAAAATGCAAGGAACACCCGAGTAGACAAGGGACACCTGCCTTCTGTCCTTAGGGTCAAAGCAGTGGGCTTCAGGGCAACACCATGCGCCCCATTCCCTGGGATCAGCAGCTCTCTGCCTCACACTGGGGACAGAGCTGGGAACAGACCTGCCCCTACCCTCACAGAGCTTCACTCCAAAACACAGGGCAAGCTGCTCAGCCCAACACAAAGGTTTCCTTTGGAGGATTTCCCAAGACTGGAAAAAAGAATACTGAGGAGCTCAGCCCTCCCCCATCAGACCACACCTCCCTTCCCAACTCACCCCTCCCCTGGCACCGTGTCAGCACAAATGCAATGGCTCCTTAGGTGAGCAGGCTCCCAGGTGAGCAGAGGCAAGCCAGAAGACAGTCAGTCTGCCTCCTGGCCTCCTCTCCGTGGGGAACTCTCTGGCCCCATCCAGAAGAAGGCTCAGCATGCGCTCTGGTGTAACAGAGCTGTCTCCAGAGAGCCCGGGGTATTTCCAGAACTAACATTTACACGGAATGCTAGAGTGCTGGGATGGCACGGGCTGGGGCAGGGGCTTCCTGGGATCTTTTCCTCTTCTCTAAATGTTGATCTCATGTTCTGAGTCACCTTGCCAAGCGGGGCAAAATGGTGGCTCCCCAAGTGTTTGTAAGTACCGTCCCTATCTGGTGGTGCACAGCAGTGAGAGACGTGACAAGAACACAGCAGCCTCAGAAGCTTGAAGAAGAGACCCCTTGTCACTCTTCCCAGCCCATCTAACCAACCCACGTATACAGGGCCCGGGGTACTCAGAATCCAGTGAAAGTTGCTAGAGCCCTCCAGGCCCCAAATCCATGGCCCCCTAGGACAGCCCAGGTGCTACACCTTCCTTAACAGAGGCGGAGGGGCTCAAGGGAGTGAGGACAAGCGGACCAAGATGATAGCCTGGGGTGGCATGGCAGGAGGCCAGGGGAGGCTTTCATGTCTATTTCCATCCCTAGGAAACAGCTAGATGGCTCAGACAGCTGCCAAAGCCCTTGCTCCCAGGCCTCTGTCCTCTGCCTCCCTGCAGGACTCCCTCACTGGCTGCAAAGACAGCAAGGGTCTGTTTAGTGTTTCCCTTTAGTTGTACCTGAAGCGAGGGTTGGAGGCATCCCACAGCCAGCTGCCTATTTTAAGGAGAGGAAGGCAGAGCAGAAAACTTAGAGGACTCAGAATTCTGGAAGAATTATTCATCCCCTTTGGGCACCACTTAGCTCTTTGATGAAACTCTAAGGACGGGAACCTCTGACCCTCCCCAACTGTCTTAAAATTATTACCTCCACGCGCTGCGCAAACTGGCAGAGAACATCTGACAGCACCTTCCCCTTGGGTCTTCTCCCAGAGGATGCTCCAAACAACCCGGCATACCTAACCACCCTCTCCATTATCCTCCTACAAATTGGCTTATACCTGAAAGAGGCCAGATGTCACCTCTGCCCAGATTCAAATCTCTACATGACTGTTTAAATTAAAAAAAAAAAAAAAAAAATGCCTCTCCTCCCTCCCGGAGAGAGGCAAGACACAGACCATCCCATCCCGGCGACAGAGCCAACCACAGAGAGATCATCCTCTGCCCGAGATGCCTTTCCAACCCTCTCAGAGACACTCCAAGCTGGTATTGAACAAGAAGGCAGGCTGCAAGTGTTCACAATTGCCCTCGAGTCGCAGAGAGTAATTGTGTTGCTTTCGATCGGAACACAGTTCAGCAGCAAGTGTCCAGAAAACTCGCAGGTGGCAGCCTGGTGACCACTCAAAGGAAGGAGGCATTGTCCTTCCAGAGAAGCAGACCGTGAGATGATGCACAGGGGAGCCTGGTGGTGGGGAGGGGCGGGGGGACTCACCATCACCTCACTTGAGGCTGGCACGGAACAAGCCCCTTCCAGTGAAAGGAGACGCCAAGAAGAGGCACAACTCTGCCACTGCCCGGGGGCTGGAAGGGGGGCTGAGTGTGGTTTCCCATCAGACGTGGATGATTTAAAAAATAAAAAAACTCCCACTTGAAAGGATTTTATTTTGTTTGGGATTAAACTGAGCAAACGTATTCAAAGCAGTTTGCAAAAATCAGATGGAACGCAAGCTCTCCATCAACAGTCTCTACCATATTTGATTGAATCTAAGGCCTTGTGGATTTTAAGAGTCATTGCTGTGACCCAAAGCCACCCACTGGTAAGATGCATCCTGATGTTCAAGCGCAAAACGTGGACGAGAATGCATCCTGAATTGAGGAAATACGATGTTCCCAGCGGGAAGCAGGGCAGTGGCGTTCCTGCCCTGGGAGTGACACCAAACCACTTGTGGGATCCTTGAGAAGGACCTTCTGCTTCTCAGAGTCTTGGCTTCCCTGGCATGAAGTGAAAGAAGGGACTTGATGATGATCATTTGTCCCTGGAAAAATGCTAACAGGAGCCCCCAGTCACCAGTGAAGCACAGGCTTTGTCCCTCCCCACTCTCTCCTCACACCCATCTGAGCATCTGGGTCAGAAGACCCTGATGGGCATACTCACCAGGCGCTCCCCAGCCCCACAAGCTCACAAGGCCACAAGGCCAGGGCCGCAGGTCCCCGTGCCCTCTTTGCCAGGGGCACAGTCTCTTTTCAGGGCCCACATACCACCCCAAGGTAGAGGGCCGAGGCCAGCCCTGGAGCCACCAACACCACCGGGAGCTGAGTGGAGGACCCCTCCCCAGCCAGCTGCCTGCATTCCCCGACAACAGCCGCTTGGCAGCCCACATTAGAAAATCTACATCTAACAACCTAGCCTCAGCACCCCGAGGAGCACAGATGCTCCTGCAGTGCTGCATCTTCTTTGCACTTAACAGGCGAAACATCACAAGGAAAGAGAAAAGAGGAACTTGCTGCTCGGCTGCGCCACTCCATTTAGGACCTGGGCTCAAGCTGTAAGTGCTGGCGGCCGGCTGCCCTGTTTCTCCCCGACACCCAGCCCCAGCCCCCTTTCAGACCTGTGTTTCAGACAGGAGGCCCCCACACCCTCTCCCTTCAAGCTCCTTATGAACAGCAGCACAGCCCCCACCAATACACCCTGCCATGTCTCTGGCCCATTCGGATTCCTCATGATAACAGGAAAACTGGCCAGGGCCCACGGTGACCTCAGGAGCAAGGCAAGATTCCCCAGACCAACATTTAGAACATTGCTGCATGAGGGGGACCCGGCGGCGGGAGGGGGACAGGGAAGAGTCCGAAATGGGGGACAACACCAACAGGAGAAGGTCTGAAGGACTGGGCCACACAGCAGCAGTACAAATCCTCACTGGACCCCCTACCTCAGGTTTAAGGTCCTCCTTCCCCATCCTGCTCTAAACCCCTCCTCAGAGCATCTTTCCTGAGAGGCACAGTCCAAGGTCAAGGCTCTTCCACCCTGAAAGCACACTGGCCCGGGCTGTGTCTGCCAGCTGCATGGCCTCAGGAAGAGTCCCTATCTCAGAGTCTTGACTTCTTTATCTGCCACATATGTTCATATCTGTGCCATCCACTCCATGTGTCAAAACTATAAAATAGGATACAGTGGAATAGGGCAGTTATTACTGAATTATGCTAATAATGCTAATTGAGAATGTTGAGACTCTAAAGGCATTAAGTCCTCTTTGTGCACATATTCTGCGTTTCTGATGGGACTCCAATTTTCCCCAGGACAGAGGTTATGTCTCTTTTCTTTTTTTTCAAAAATGCCTAAAATAGGATTCTCCACACATCACCTCAGTTGGTGGTGTAGACTGATGAGATGGCAGCAGACCAAGCTCGGCGGTGCCAGCCCCTCCCCTGGCCTGGACAGACATGGCTAATCAAGTGCACACTGCGCCCACTGATCACCAGTACTCCAGCAGGCGAGACGCTTGCGACAGATCAGAGGTGGCCAAGGAGGCAAAGACGGGTTCACCCCAACCCCAGGCCAGGCACAGAGTCTAACCACTAACAGGTGCTTTGAAAACACCGCCCACCTACACAGATGGCTTCCGGGCACTCCTGGGAGCAGTGGGGACAGTCTGATTCTATCTCTTCAGGTCCAGCCCCGCGCCCTTTCTTTTTGCTGCCTCAAATCCTTTTGAGAAGATCAGCAGGATGTAAATTATTAAATTATGAGTCCTGGTGTCATATCACTAACACGCAGCCTGTAATCTCTGACACCGGAGAAGGGGAACAAAGGACAGAATTTGTGATGAATCCGTTAAACTGGACACCACGCCTTCACTCGGTGCCTAGGGTCACCTCTCAAGTACCCCTGCAATCAGATTAACCTCCCCCCTCCCTTCATGTCCACAGAGCGCCAGACAAGTACGCACGGAAAAGCATACCATGTCAGGAATGACCCAAGGCCATTACAAAAGACAGCCTCTAAAGTCCTCCCAGCTCTCAGAGGTCTACAGATTGTAAATTCATTCCTCTGCCTCATCTACTGCTCTGTCCCCTCCAAAGAGATTTCCCTTTGCGCTGATGCCACAACCCCGGGTGGACAACCCAGCAGGGCCCAGGGCTGGGCTTCAAGAGGCATGTAAGAAGGCCAGCCTGCAGTCACGTGACATCCCCCTCTCTCTGAAGAGCATCTCTACTCACTCAGTGGGACCTAAGATATTCCGTGATAATGATGAGGACAAGTGGCGGTTTCAGAGCCCTCTCCTGTTTACTGTCTCGCAGCCTCTCGATACCCCGTGTGAGTCTATATTCACACATCCCGTGCACACCCTCCGCCATAGCAAAGACCTAATTTAGACAGAGGCAAATTAGCTCTGTGGGGTGAAATGCATTAACCAAGTCTCCCAAACAGCACAAATCTAATTAACTGAAAATCAAAATTGCAAAGCTGCCGAAAAAGATTTCCACGGAAGAAGTCTCCCAAGGATTGAAGGAAAGTTGTGGGCCACGTGACCTGCCTAATCCAAGTCTCCACGCTAAACTGGGATAAACGCTGTTTGGGTGTTTGGGTTTGTTTGCCTTTTCACTGATGTTTGTTTTCTCTAGATCACCTTTATCACCAGTGGGCTTTAGAGGGCTTATCTGGTGCATGCAACAGCCACGGAAAAGCATCCTTCCCTAGGAGTGGGCCCAGCCTTCAAGAACCTTCGGAGCCATGGGAAATAAGAACACGGTTTCCAGAAAACCCAGCTGGGAATGCCTCTCCTGACTCCTTCACATTTGCCCCCTCCCCAACTGCCCACCCAGGCTCACCTCCACCTGACCCCCATCACCCAGGAAATGCTGCCAGCAGTGGGGTCAAGTGTCCCCCATCTGGGGCCCTTGAGATGACAGACCAGCAAAGCCAAAGCCTCCCCTTTGTGAGAAGATGAGCGTCTGCATTTGTCCTTCCGGCCCCTGACCTCCCACAGGCACAGGATGGGGCAAGGTGGCTTTGCACTCCAAAGCCAATGAGCTCCTGCTCTTGGTATTTAGAGGGCAGAAAACCACTTCCCTCCCTCCCACCACCCCTGTTTTAAGCTCTTCCCTTCCCCATCAGTCCACAATGGTTCTCAACCCTGGCTGCTGCTGAGAATCACCCAGGGAGCTTTCAAAACCTCCCAAGGCCCAATCCACACCCAGACCAAGTAAAACAGATCAGACCTTCAGAGATGCATCTTCCCAGGACGATGCCAACCTGTAGCCAAGGCCAGAAGCAGCAGCTCCAGACCAGCACTTCTCAAGTTGCCATGTGCCCCTGATGTAGTCGGGGGATCCTGTTCAAACACAGACCCTTGGGCTGGGGTTGTGGCTCAGCCGTAGAGGGCTCGCCTAGCACACATGAGGCAGTGGGTTCAATCCTCAGCACTACATAAAAATCAGTAAAATAAAGGCATTGTGTCCACTAACAACTAAAAAAAAATATTAAAAGAAAAAATACAGACACTGACTGAGTAGGTGTGGGATGGGGCCTGAGGTTCTGCATCTCAGATGGGCTCCAGGCTGACATGGTGGCCTCGGAGACCACACTCAGAGCTGTAAGGTTCTAGAATAAAAACCCCAACTCCTCAAGGCATGTGCAATCTATTTTTCTTCTTCCACTCTCTCATCACTGCCCAACTCACAAACACCAACGTGGGTGCAGCTCCCCACATACGCCCTGCTAGTTCCTCAGTGGAACGAATGTGTGAGTTAAAACAGGGCCAGGAGGGTGGGTGCTCATCTGATATATGGCTGTCCTTACAAGAAGAGGAAATGTGGATGCAGACACATGTTCACGCATACACATCTGCACATACAGAGAAAAGACCACGTGGAGACACAGGGAGAAAACAGCCCCTCAAGCCAAGGAGAGAGAGGTCTGGAACAGATCCTTCCCTCCTGGTTACTGGAACAAACCAATCCTACTGAAACTTTGACCTTGGACTTCCCAGCCTCTGCAACTGTGAGACAACCTATTCTTGCTGCGGAAGTCACTAGTCTCTGGTGCTTACTGCAGCCCTAAGAAAATGATGTCCCCTTTTCAGGACCCAGACCAGCCTCTGCCTCCCCTGGGAGGCTGCCCTGACTTGCCCCACAGGCTCATCTTCTTTGACATCCTTTGAGCCTCCAAGGTTCCCGGACCTGCTCATCTGATTCTACACTACTTATGAGCTCCTGGAGGCAAACACCGGGCCTGTACCCCCTGCGCCTGTGCCCAGCACCTTGCAGCGTGCCAGGTCCCTGCAAGGTGCTTGTCACGTGAACCTGCTACATGAACAGAAAGCAGCCCTCACCCAGCCAACAGTAACTTCCCAGCAAGTCCCCCACCCCTGCCTGCCTGCCTGCCTGCCTGCCCAGTGCTGCCACCTCCCCTACTCTTGTTTCCCTCTAGGCAGCCAAGAAGGATCACTGTTTAGAGCTGGGTTTTGTTTTTATTGTGTGAGTAAGTTTTCTTCAAGCCACCATATTGCAATGCAAACTGCCAGGTGTTAAAAATGCTGCCCCCAGCCATCGGGGGCAGCTGGTTTCTGCAGACTTAGTATTTATCACATTTGCAGTAAATACACAAAAGGTCTTCCAGGAGGAGAGCGGAATTCTTTTGTCAAAAGGCAGCGGTAACTAAACACTGGCCAGGGAGTAAAAGCAGATTCAGACCACTGCCCTCCCATTGCCGGGTGTGGACCTACGTTATGCCGGGGAAGAGGAGACCCAGAGTGAGTCAGAGGACACAGCTGACAGGCACTAGATGGCCAGGACTTGCACAGCCACTGAGTTCAAGCTTCACTGCAGCCCCGGGGAGGGCTGCCGGGCACATGCGAGATGGTGAAAAAAAGAATGTCACCTCTGCAAGGGGAAATCTTGACCCTCCCTGGAATTAGGACGGAAAGAGCATTTAGGGAAGAAGGATCCAAAGCAGGTCCATTAATTCCTACGAATACAAAAATCCCCAAATCCTTCATGTTCAAAGAGCAGAGAGGAGGGCCAAGTTAAAAGTTAGGGTGCCCTCCACGCCAGGAAAGAACAGCCTGGGCATCTTCATAGATTTTTTTTTTTTCCTTTTCACACAGAACCTGAAATATGAAATATGAAAGGGTCACTTTCTCTTTGGGGTCGATTTATACTCCGAAGACTACACGTCTGCTCTTTTGAAGGTTATGAGGCTGGCCAGCCTTGAACCTCGTTTTATCTCTCATCAGGCACCTCCCTGGAGATCCTCCCCTCCCCTTCCCTCCTGGCCTGCGGCCTTGAATCCAGAGATCCGCACCCACCCTGGGCCTCTCGGGCGCAGCTACACCCCGCTTCCTCCTCCTCCGGCAGGCAATTTTGAAAAAGAAAACCTAGGAAGGGGGTGTAGAAGGTAGGCAGGAACCGCTTGCCACCCAATCCCACACAGGCTTTGGGTTTCAGGCACTTTTCTCCCTGCAAAGTTGCCTTGAGGCCCCAAGAAACTTCAAAACAGTGTGGTTCTAGGGAGATTTTGCTCTCGGTGACCCTCTGGGAGCAGGGCTGCCCTCTGCAGCAGCCACCCCTCCCTGGCCCAGCATCTGGCTGCTAGTCTAGGGTGAGCCTGTCTCCTGAGCTTTCCGTCTCTCCCCCAGGTTCCCACCTCCCTGGAGAAGAAGGCATCACAGCCCCAATCCTCAGCATCTGGGGTCCCTCAAGAGCCTCCTGGAACAGTAATGAATCTCCTTACTGTGTGCAGGGCTGCTATGACTTCTTGTATCGGTTAGCCTTTACCAAACGGAAGTTCAAATTCCAGGAAGCCTGCTTCTGGCAAAGAAGTACCTCTGTCCCCAAGCTGTTCAAGAAAGACCCAGGACCGCTTTATCCTCTGCTGAAAAGACCTGATGCTTGGTTTCTGCAGCTGCACTGAGGGTCAAAAGTCCCCAGGCACAAGCCATGGTGGGACAAGACTGCAACTCTATTTCTACAGACAACGGTAACAACACCCACCACGTTCTAAGCATCTACTTGTTATAGATGCTACAGGAATTTGATGGTGCTGTACAGAAACTCATGGGTATCCCCACCACAGTGCTGTCATCCCACAAAATGTCATTCCTCAAAAGGACATTTTATACAGGGGCCGGGGGCTGAGAAGGAATGAGCAACTTGTCCAGGGCCTCAGAGAGCAAGAGGCAAAAACGGACTTGAACCAAGGTCCAAATGGCTCCAAGGGTCTTCAGGAGCACCATGATACCTCAGGGGCTCTCAGCCTGTCCCTGTCCAGCCTCCAACTGCAGAGCATCACATGAGGCAGAGAGGCAGGGGGCATTCTCATCAATATCTCCATTGCCCGGTGGATAAACTGTGGCCTGGTGAAGAACAAAGCCCTTCTCTTGGGAAGAAGAGACAAGTTCCTTCCTCTGCTACAAACACGAGTTGACACTGCCTTCGGAGACCCGGGGCCTGCCGACATCCCCAGGTGACCTGCTCCATCCCACAGAACCAATAACATACAAACTGCCCCGGGGCCCACCCCAGCAGTGACTCCTTGTAATCCCTAACCCAGGATGTAAGAAGAGATGCAGGTCCAGATAGGCCTGGGGGGCAGAAAGGAGGAAGGAAACAGTCCTGGAAAGGCCTGGCTTGCCCTCTCCTATACCAGCAGCTAGGTCAGCGAGGTCTTCACTTGCCAAAGCCCAAACCCTTCTAACTAACTCACTACCTCATGCCCCATCATCGGGGGACAGTGGAAGCCCAGTGGACAGCACCCAGCTCTGCCCACATCCTGTGGCAGGCCCACCTGCTTCTGAATCTTCCTTATTAACAGCTCTTCACTCAGCCTCAAGAACATGCCTGCCACCAAGTCATGACTTCTCTCTGCTCTGCTCTGGCTGTCATTCACTAGAACTCCCACCAAACAGGGTTCACACACACACACCCCTCTTCTTCCCCAAATGCTCAGGAAACTGCCAGGTGACCATCTGGAATTCCCCTCGCGGACAATCAAATCACAAAAATGGAATCCAAGCTTATTTGTGTAAACATTTCCTGATATTCACAGCATGTACCTTTCTCCCAACCCTGCACTCCTACACAACCTGTGCAACACAGACAGACCCCCTCCCATGTATAACACACCTTATTATATACACTGGTCCCCAGGGTAAGGAGAGAGAACAAGTGGTCGACAGATTTAAGTCACTTACTATGCAAGCCCATTTTGGAAGCCGACTGGTGACAGAGGGGGAAATGTGAGCTGTCAGAAAGGCCAAAGCAATTTCAGAATAAAACCAGCACCAGGGGGCATGATCCAAGTAACAAGAGCAGTCTGAACACATCTCCAGCTCGTGGGTAAGAGAGAAGCACTTGAAAGTTCCTTAGCCCCAAACTCGAGGCTAAAATTTCCTATGATGATTAAGCCCAGAACAGATGATCTATAGAAGTGCTTAAGTTCAAAGAGACTCTCTGCAGTGCCTTTTGACTTATTAAAGAATATTAACATTCCTTTTCAAAGCCTTTCTCTGGCCTGCATGGAAACTGGCTTGAGAAGACTCAGTCCAGTGCACGGAATCTCACGGGCTAATGGCTGAGGAGGGGGTACCCCCATGCACTGATGAAAACACAGGCAGCCCTCACCTGGGAGACCTGCCAGGGGACGGCTGTGACCCGAGACAAGTAACCGGGCTCTGGGCTTCAGTTTCGACAAGGACAAATAAAGCAATCCAATTGCAGGTCATCACTGAAGTTTCCCCCCTTCTGGAGCTTTCCATGATTAATACCAAAACCTACCAGAAAAAAATAAAAGCAACATGGAGGTGGGAACTGGGGGGAGGGGGTTTTCCTCCTCATGAGTCAGTCTCAAAGAAAATCTCCCCAAGGGCTGGAGAGGGCAGTGGGGGTGCTCAAAGAGTGGGGAGGAGGCTGCATCCTTGCAGCCACATCAGGGAAGACAAGGAGGCCTGCTACGTAGCCCCAGGCCTCATCCATAGTAAGACCCCAAATTTGATGACCAACCTCTCCCCGATCCGACGAAGCTGCAGTTATAACTTGGAAATGGTCCTTCATGCCCGATGACCCACCCTGCCACCCACATCTCACCCAGTGAAACCCACTGGCACCCAGTTCCTACTTCACTCCAGCTGAAGGGGTGAGGGAGACTCAGGCCTCAAAAGAACGGCCTCCCAGCTTTTAAGGGCAGCCCAAAGAACGAAAGCATTAATTTTTTTGTACTGTTTCCATGGGAATGGTCATCACCACCTCCCGACAACAAACTTATTTAAAAAAAAAAAAAAAAAAAAAAAAACTCTTGGGGGGGAAAAAAAAAACAAAACTAATTCACACTTTTCAGTTTGAGGATAAATGAAAAGTCAAATGGATTCACAGAGCTGTAGACAAGGGCACGCCTCCCACACCCAGGGTAAGCTGCCGGCGATGAGATGACCAGGAAACCAGGGCCCACATCACAGGCCTCCGAAGCACATGCCGGAGGTGAGGGGTTGGCCCTGAAGGGGTACGAAGCTCAAGCATCACGGAGGCACGTAACCAAGACCTGCCTGTTGGATTCGGAGTTAAGCCACGAGCTCTAGGTCTTGGTTTCCTCATCAGTGATATGAAGTGATTGAAGCTGTTTCATGGGATTTGAATTAACATTAAATTTAACAAAAATATACATATTTTGCATTAAGAGGGTGGTACTTAGGAGGGAATTCGAACTTACAATGCTCTATTGTTTGCTAGAGATGCTCAATTTGTTCTCACTTAATCCTTGAAATGATCTTGCCAAATGATGGTGGTGGTGATGGCAATGGTGGAGGCAGGCAGTGCAGGCTGAGTAGGCTTTTACCTAAAACGCTTGAGACCATACGCATTTCTGAATTTTTCAATCTGGGAATACTGTGCACACATAATGAGGAATCTTGGGGACGAGGCCCAAGTCTAAACACATGAAAAATTTATGTATGCTTCAAATATGCCTTACACACACAGCCTACAGGTAATTTTAGGTAATATTTTTCCTTCACCTGAGAGCTGTGACACATCACATGAGGTCAGGGGTGGAATCTTCCCCCTGCAGTGCCCTGTTGGAGCTCAACAAAATTTTAGATTTTTGGAGTATTCTGAGCTTCGTATTTTCGGACTATGGATGCACAACCTGTAGCATCCCTAATGTTTTATTTACTCCACACAATTCACCGCATGCCAGACACGTCAACTCATTTAATCCTTACAACCAGTTGGGAGGCAGATATTTCTCCTCTGTTACAAACGAGGAAACTGTGGTCCAACGGCCTATCAATAGCGGAGCTGGGACTCCACTCAGGTTGACCTGACCACAAAGAAGCAAAATCCCACTGCGTCTCAGGGAACGTAATGCCTTCATTCACTGGTCAAGCATTTACTGAGCATCTTCGGTGCGTCTGCCTCTGTGGAAGACACTCAGAATACAGCAGGGAACTAGACAGACCTTGTCCTGCTCTCAAACAGGGTATGGCCCAACAGCAAGAAAGAGGCCATCGAACCAGCACTGCTATGACAGGGAGGAATTAGCCAGGGTTCTCCAGAGACACCAGACCAACAGAAGAGACAGAGACAGACGGGCTGATTTTAAGAAACTGGCTCGCAATTGTGGAAGCCAACAAGTCTGAAATCCCCGGAGCAGGCCCGCAGGCCAGAAATTAAGGTAAGACATGATGTTGCAACCTTGGGTCCGGAGTCCGCAGGGTAGGCCAACAGCCTGGAAACTCACAGCTGCTGTCACAGTCCAGAGGCAGAACTGTTCCTTTCCTAGAAAGCCACCGTCTGTGCTCTGAATACCTTCAACAAATTACATGAGGCCCACCACATTATGGAGGGTCATCTGCTTTACTTAGAGCTAACTGATAGCCAATGTTAACCCCATCTCCAGATGCCTTCACAGTGACATCCACACCAGGGCTCCACCCAACAACTGGACACCATAAGCCAAGCCAGGCTGATACATACAATTAATCATCATTTTTAACGTGGTGCTGAGGATCGAACCCAGGGCCTTGCATGTGCTAGTCGAGCGCTCTACCCCTGAGCCACAATCCCAGCCCTGCAAATTTATTTTCAGAGAACAAGCCTTCATCTAAACACACTGAGGGCTCCCTGGATAAAGGGGACCCAGTGAACCCTTTGGAGAACCAAGTCACTACTTGGCCTGTCAGTTTGCTTCTGGTATGATCTCGCACCCTCCCACATAAAGTGAGACACAGTTGTGCACCTAAAGAACATTCCAGATGGCAGCAGAGCACCTGAATACTGATGAACAAGAAAGGAGGATGCCCCGGTTCCTGGGAAGAGGAGAGGTGGGCAGGATCTCCTTCCTGGCCATCCACCTAGGACAAATGACAATGTCGCCCCTGACTCTTCTAACGGCACCCTCATTTGAGACAGCTGTGGAACCTAGACTGGAGCCTCAGGATCCACAGCTGGGGATGCGTGGAGGTATCCACAAAGGTCACATCACCTACATAAAGAGCTGATTGGGTCTCTGTTTTGTTTCTCAGTCACCGTAAGGTCATGTGCTTGGTGAAACTGCAGATGACTCTAAATTTTAAAAAGCAGATCTCAGTGGAATTCAATCTATCTCTACTCCCGCCCCATTAGCAGGCAGGAAGGGTTCTTCTTCATAGGCAGCCGTGAACTCCAAGCCCCAGAAGGCCCAGAGGTGGTAAAGGACAGGCAGAGGGAGGGCACAAGAGGCAGCCAGATCAGTTCTTCCTCCCAGACCTAACCCCATGTCCCCAGGGGCCAGCGTTGCTTCACCGGCACCCCTGCAGGGGAAGGAGCCACACTTCTCTTTGCCCTACATGGACTGCGAGAAGGAAAGCCCGACAGGTCAGGGATCCTTGTCACTTTCATTCCCAGACACGGCCTGGGGCACATAGCAGGTGTCCAGTAAATACCTGTGGAATGAGTTGAGCATGTCCAGAGCTTCCTCTGGTGTCAGGCTCACATCCCCTTTAACCACAGACGGAACAATGGTTTGAAACACTTTCCTGTCAAAAGTGATGGTGTTCCCTGGGCCTTTCACACTACCTCAGGGATCATGCTACCTTTGTAAGTAGCTAGAAGAGGAGGAGGAGGAGGAGGAGGAGGAGGAGGAGGAGGGCAAGTCAACTAAATGGTAGAGAAGGAACAGAATCTGCAACCCCAGCCTCGTGGAATATACCCCTGACCTCAAGTAAGTCAGTCTTCACCCACACGCCAAATTCCCATCTGTAAAACAGGAGCACTCCTCCGGGAGCAGGGAGGGCTCAATTCAACACGCTGGCCTCTCTCTCTTCCTAATGGGCTCAGCACATCAACAATGAGCAGGGCCTGGAGTCTAAGGCCTGGGGCTGGCTGCCCAAAACCTCCTCAGCCATAAGGCCCAATGATCCACTTGTGTTCTGACTACTGCCTCTGGCCCGGCCGCTGGAGGCCTCACCGGCGCTGTGGCAGACTCTTTTCCCAGAGGATTAATTTATTACCTCTTCCTGAAAGCTGTTTGTTTGGAAGAAGAATGCACAACCCGCTCCAGGTGAGCAAGTGTTGCTAAGGGGGAAAAGGGCCCCAGAAAACAACACCTCTCTTACCCTAACCCTCCATGCCAAGACCCCAGGGAAACCCTGGCTGCTAAGAGGCCCTGGCCAGCAAGCCCACCCACCTTGTCTGAGCTCTAGACAGACACAGGATAAAGGGGCTCCAACTGTGGGATTCTGCATCTCCACCCGTTTCCGGCCAGGAATCCCAACTGAGGGCCTTTACTAAAGGCCAGGGCTGCTGACCACTCTCTTCCCAAGCATCTGGTCTACCTCCTAGCAGCAGTACTCCCTGTCCTATAACGGCTCTTCCATGTCTGTCCTTCTCATTAGACTATAAGCTCCCTGAGAGCAAAGACTTGGCTTGCCCTGTTTCTGCTGTATTCCCCTCCCCAGGCTCCACAAAACACCTGGTATGCAGGAGGTGCTCAATACATGTCTGTTACACTGATCGGGGATCTCCAAGGATGCACTGCATGGACTCCTTTTATATACATGCAAAACCCTCCTTGTGAGGGTTTCTTGTGAATCTAAGTACTTGTGTAGGTCACCATCGTCCTTAGGAGACTGTCCACAGGCCTCAGGATACGTTCAAAGAAGACCTGACCAAAAATGGCTCAAGACTCCTGACGGGTGGTGAGCACTGCAGTCACTCCTCCAGAGAGCCTCCACGGGGAGCCTGTACTCCTGGCCACTTCCTTAGGCCATCATCTAGCTGCCACCTCCCAGGACCCCGTGACTCTAAGGGTTCTTGCCCACGAGTATCCCACAATAGAGTGCAAGCTGCCTGAGGGCAGGGACGAGAGTCTTCTTCACTCAAGTGCCTGGCATCCTAGAAACACAGTGAAAAGCGTGCAGAAAGGTATTCAGAGTTGTCCCACAAAGTAACAGGCCGCCCAGCCCAGGCTTATTTTCATAAAGAATCTTTTTATACAAAAGTAATACAAGGATTCATTTTAAACACCCACCATCTCACCCCACCACCAAACCAGCGGTGATCATTTTTCCCTCGCCCATGAGCACACGTACTATTTAGGTGGCTCTATTAGGACGACATCAGCCTCCAACGGTTTCCCCTTGGCGGGAGTTTCTAAGCGCGCTTCCACGTGGGGCTGTCCTCGTGGGGGTGGGGGGACTACTACAGCACAGCCGACCCAGTGTGTCATTCCACTCTGTTGTGACAGAATCTTTCTCCCCCCCATAGGCAGCTGCTCTTCCCCAGGTGTGAGAGCAGATTTTCCTTCTCATCTCCCAGCACATCAAAGGTCTGTTCTCACATGAAAGCACTCAACTGAACATGCAGTGAACAGACTGCCCTCCCCCAGAGCCTCAGCCGTGGCAGGGTCCTCACTGGCCACCGGGTCCCTGTTCAGATTTGAGAACCGCCCGTGAGTACTCAGTGGGACCCCTGGGCACCTGCCCAACTCTTCTCAGGCCTCTGGCCACCCCTTGGATCAGGGTCCCTGTTTCCTCCTCTCTGTCCTAATCACACACACACACACACAGCCAGAGAGCCAGCCCGCCACCCTGGGGCACTGATGTTTGCCTGGGGCTGTCCCCAGTGCCTCCCCAAAGCCACTCTCTGGGCCAGGATCTGCTGCCACCAAAGCCCTGGGGACCCTGCCTGAACTCTGATTTGTCTATTTACATTAAAAGGAACAACATGCTCCCATCAGAAGAAGATGAAGCAGGCTTGCTGTCATCCAGGGGCTTTTAATAAAATAAAGGGTCAACAGGAACATCAGCAAGGTCCTCAAAACAGAACACAGAGAACCCAGGAGAAGGGACGAGAGGTAACAGACACTCCCAAATTCTCAGGATAATGAAAAAAAAAAAAAAAAACTGACTCGGTCCCGAGGCAAGAAAGCAGTCCTGCCAAAGCAGTCATTTCTGGGGCTGGGGATGTGGCTCAAGCGGTAGCGCGCTCACTTGGCATGCGTGTGGCCCGGGTTCGATCCTCAGCACCACATACAAACAAAGATGTTGTGTCCGCCGAAAACTAAAAATTAAAATTCTCTCTCTCTCCCCCCCGCACTCTCTCTTTTAAAAAAAAAAAAAAGCAGACATTTCTGTGTCATTCGACGTGTGTTTTAGTGTCTGGACTCCTTTCCCTAAAAAAGTAAGCATGATGTTCAGTCTCGTTAGTGATTAGGGAAATGCAAATTAAAACCACAAGATAAGGCAAAAATATATAAGTCTGATAATACCAATCACTGAGCAATGAAAACAACGACATGCCACTTGGGGGGCACCCCTGCAAGAAGGGCATCTTCAGGACACCATGTCCAGTGGACGTGAGGCTGTGAACACCTGTGACTCTGTGATTCCACCCATGCCTGTGTGTTCTGATATGTACAAGGATATGCACAGCACGTGCACTCAAAAGTCCATTAAAAGGAGAAAAGGCACCCAGTGGCCCAGTCATACAAACACTATACAGCACCGAAAACAGACGCACCAGAGCCTCATGCGTCAGCACAAATGGTTGCCCCAACATGAAACCGAATGAGGAGATATCTGCTGATATAAGGGTGAGATGTAGGCAAATCTAAACATGGGGAAAGGATACTGGTAATCTATTTCTAAGCCATGTGACATATAGGCAGGTGTCCATTTGATCGTAGTCCATGCCTCACATAAAATATCGTACATATGCAATACTTTATAGGTGGGGAAGAAATACTGAGCTTAAGTCAACACTCTGCTCCTCTCGGTACCATCATTCCTCCTCTGGGAACTCTCACTCCCTTCTCAAGAAACTCACTTGTTAAGGGCTCTCAAGACTTAACACCACCTTCTTCCCTGGAGTCGAGTCTCCTACCCAGGAGATGCCGCCAAACCAAAAGGGAAATGAGTCTGTTCACATCACCAAGCAAGAGGTATTCTGCAAACTCTCTGTATCCACACCGCACTGCTAACTGGGTTATCCCAACACAGACACTGCTTCTGGGGCATTTTCCCTAATAAGAAAGGTCCCCACTTAGGAGCACCCCACATTGCCATAACCTCCCACAGAGAAGAAATGGGGGCTTCCAATGGCTTCCTAAGACCCAGTGAGACAGACTGTGCCCACCCATCAGCACATCCTCTTGAAGGAAGTGTTCAGAGTCGCCTTCGACAAGCATGTATCAGGGAGCATTCCTAGGGACATGGGTTCTGCTGAGTGAGGATCTGGACTGTCCCCCCAAAGGCCAATAGTCCCCAGCACAGCACCATTGGGAGGGGGTGCCTAGAGGAAGGTCTTTAGGTCACTGCCCTAAAAGGGGACTGTGGGACCCTAATCTCCTCCTCATTCTGCTTTTCACTTCCTATCACAAGAGGAGCAGTTCTGGTCCACCATGTGCTCCCACCAGGATGCGCTGCCTCGCCACCCTGCCACACTTCGAGCCAACGTGAAGCTCTTCTCTTTATGTCATGATGGAAAACTGACTGACCCGGGTCCCTTCTCCAAGAAATTCTTCAGAGGGCTTTGCCCCACAAATTCCTAGTCCTTTCTACTCAACTCATTCTTGCATCCCGCAACATGTCCCTGCATGAGGATTTCTGCCTTCACTTCAGAAAGCCCTAAATGTTACTGGTGGCCAAATGTTGTCTGGCCCCTGCTAAAACTGCTCCCCTTTCCCCTACCCCTGCCCCCTTCCCTCCACCCATGTGGTTGCACTGATCCCTACTCCACTGGGGACACGGCCAGACTTCAAGTCATCTTGTTCAATTCCCAACCATCAGCTCCTCGGCTGCCATCTCTGCCTCCACCCATGTCAAGTGATCTGGGATCCCATCTCCACCCTCCCCTCTCCCAACTCCGTCTTCACCCCATGTCACAACACTATCCCTGAAATAATAATGCTGCATCTGTTCAAGGGAACTGAGCACAGGTATTCAGCAGAGAAAAACGCCTCCTTCCCTCCCAGCAAAACAGAGCTGTCTCGCAAACCACCCTTGCATTTTTCTGGAGTCTGCTCTCTTGAGTCAGATGTGC
The DNA here is from genome assembly GCF_052094955.1 of Ictidomys tridecemlineatus. Classification (NCBI taxonomy): domain Eukaryota; kingdom Metazoa; phylum Chordata; class Mammalia; order Rodentia; family Sciuridae; genus Ictidomys; species Ictidomys tridecemlineatus. The sequence goes on along the minus strand of NC_135479.1, from coordinate 31,451,852 downwards.
TCTGAATCAAGTCACCGGATCTCTCATAATAAATATCAACAATAATCGTACATATTTACTGCAAGTGGACAAGGTACCCAGCCCTGTGCTAGTCAACACGGGAATAGACAGAAAAAAGAGAAGCAGTCCCCATAGGCACAGCCATACCAAGGTGTTTCACTAACTGGGGGGAAAAAAAAAAAAAAACATACTTCAAAATGATTCGTATAATAGGATCTCATACTTGTAAATCATAATATATACAGGAAAAATATGGAGTAATATATTCTAATTCATCGACAGCAGTAGTGGGAGGGAGGTGGTAGCCCTAGGGGAAACTTTACTTATAATGCTATAAATTCTCTAATGTTTAACTTTTTAATTATGAGCATGTATTATTTATAGAGTGGGGAAATTTTCTTTAAATTAAAAAAAAAAAAAGAGAGCAGGACTCAACTCTCGGGAAGCTTCTAATCTGGCTGTTGAAATAAAACTTCACACACGTGGAATGGGCCTAAGACAGACAGCATTAAAAATTTCAGTCATCTGGCCAGGCGCGGTGGTGTACACCTGTTACACCAGCTACTCAGGAGGCTGAGGCAGGAGGACCACAAGTTCGAGGCCAGCCTGGACAACTTAGCAAGACCCTCTCAAAAGTAAAAAGAAGACAACAACAATGACCAGTTATAGCTCAGTAGTAGGAGAACACCTCTAGTTTCAATCCCTAGGGTGGGGGGGAGGGCGAATCCAATTATCTAGTGCTTATAGGGGAATCAAAGTCTATCACAAGATATGACTAGATGCCAGCTGTCCATCTCCAGCAATAAATGCCAGTGGAAATAGGAGAGATTGGCTGTGCCCAATATTCAGAAGGTGAGTGGGCAGGGAGGGTCTGCCGTTTGTGGGTGCTGCATGGGCTCCCCAGATCCATCAGGCCTTATTTTCCTGGTCTCCACAGCAGCAAAGGAATAATCCACCCTCTCCACAGGTAGATCATTTCAAATACGTAAAAACTAAATTATAATCTCAACCAAGCCAAGAGAAAAACCTCAGATATACCTTTGATTCTAGAAGAATTTTTAAATTTTGAAATAACTTGGGGACAACAGAAGAAATGCCATTTGAATGGTCCTTGGTACCTTTCACGTTCCTGGCTCATATGACCTCAGTGCACTGATCAAACTAAGAAATTAACATTGGCTCAAAGCTATTGAATTAAACTACAGATTTTATTTGGATTTCACCAATTTTTCCTCTGATGTCCTTTTTCTATTCCAGGATCCCATCCAGGATACCATATTGCAATGAACATAACTTGCTTTTTAAATAAGCAAATATTTTACGATTATTTATTCTTCCTTGGTAAAATGTCCCGGAGCTCAGAGAAGAGACTAAATTCCTTCTCCTCGCCATCAAAGAGGGCAATCTTTGACAGATCGGTGGCCTCTGAGGGAACAGAATTTGATCTACAGTGAGATAAAAACCCAGACAATGACCAAACCTCTTAACCCTCCATAAGCAGCCACAACTCTGGCCTTTCTCCACAGCAACTAACTAGTATTTAAAAGTAATTTATGTTAATTGCAATCGGGCATATATGAACACTACAAAGCAAGCTGGCATCAAACAAAAAGGCTCAAGAGAGGAGCCTCACCAAAAATTTAATTTTGTGAAAGACCTAGTTCTATTCCAACTTGTTTTTAAATATATGTTCTGAGTCACACACCATTAACCATCTCAATTTATTAATAATCTCAGGGCAACCAACGATCTCAGATCACGCAACGATGAAATCTTGCATTAAAAAAAAGAAAATGAAATATCTGCAAACATTAAGCAGGTAGTCAGCTGTGGTGACCAGAGAAAGATTATGATTTTTTTTTAACCAGAACATGTGGCAGAGCAAACAGGAGGAGAGATGCGTGAACTGGTTCACGCTAAACTCATAAAGAAAATTCTCCACCGAGAATGAGATTATTTTAGAACCGACTGGTTCAAAGAAAGTTCTTTGGAATTGCTTCCTCCCCTCTCCCCGCCACCAAGGTTGGCCATGGGAGAAGGAGGCCCCCATGTTCTCAAAGACCCTTCTTTTAGCCGAGGAAATGACAGTGCTGTTTTGGCATTTGAAAGCAAGAACAAATACTTGAGCTATAAAATCCACTTTGTAGATTGAATCAGCAAGACAGCTGTTTATACAGAAACCTTTCCCTCTCTCCCTCCAAGCCCCTCAGCGATTCATATCAGTAATAAAACACTGGCTAGAAGAAAGAAAAAGGGAGTTTAAAAGCCAGCGAGATGCAGCAAGAGCACATGCCACCACCTGAGCACCACCTTCACTTGTGCCTCCAGGTGACCCCTCTCAACCTACCTCACTTGTAAAAGAAAGAGGGGAGGGAATAAAAACACCTCCCTGGAGTTGAGTAACTTTCTGCCGGAGCACCGGAAAGTGAGCTCTACACTGGAGGGAGCGCTCCCGGACTGTGACCAGGCTGTCACTGACATGCCCTGGTCTCTGACATTTGCCCTCTTCCACCGGCCACTCCACAGCCCTTTTCTCCCTCCCTTCATTGCCAACTGTGAGTCTCCTCCAGGCACCCAATACTGAGTAGAAGGTGCATTCGTTCTCCTGAGTGACAGGCGGGGTAGGGCAGGAGGACAGGAAGACACGGGACAGCATGGGAAGAACTCTTTGACCTGGAAGATGAGCAGTTCACCCCTCCCCCCAACCCACTTCTTTCCTGTTGGCTCAAGAAGGCGCAAGTCAAATGTCACTTCCTCTATGAAGCCCCCCCCACCCCCGCTCTCTCCAGCATTGACTCCCCTTGGTGGCCCATCGCACCTTCTGCCACCTTCACCTGTTGCTTCTGTACCTTCCCAGACTGACTGGACCCTCAAACGCCAGGGAGGACGTGACCCCATCTCTGTGGCTAAATGCCGCGCCCCGCACCCAGCCCAGCCCGGAGCAGGGGATCAACAAATGTTTGTTCAATGAACGAGCACAACCCAACTACCCCAGAAACCACATTACCAAATGCTAATTACTACTAGCTGCATGAATAATGAATGGAGAAGTGAACTAACAAATGCCTCCTTGTTAGCCAAGTTGCCAAGTCCTTTGGGAGCACAAAGAAGGGATCAACTGACTTGTGGCTGTGGCAGGATGGTTCAAAGACGAGACGACTCGTCTTGAAGGGTGTGCAAGAGGCAGGGGATGAGGAGGGGTCCCGCAGCTGGCAGAGGCCTGGGGTGTGACCCATCGACTTCTGGACCGGTGGACTCACTTCTTCGCCTTCCCCACGGCAACTAGCTCCCCAGAGTTGATGTGGGTGGTGCCCTGGAAACGGCAGCGGAAGGGCAAAGAGCTGCCAAGGACAAGCACCTCCCTCCCCCCATCACACCACCCCCGACGGTGACACATCTCCACTCACTCATCTGCCACAGCCCCGGAGAGGTGCCTGCCCCTGCACCTGCCAGCACTTAAAAAATCCAAGCCAGATGCTCCACGGGCACCCACTGAAGTGCTGCACCGGAGCAAACAATGAGGCAAGATTGATGGAGGAGGAGGCCCCTGTCTCTCCCCACTCCCTGGAACAGAAAGGTCAGACGAATATTCAATTTGTTGCTGGTCAGAGCTGGATACTCCCCTGTCTAGGATTCATTCCATCTGTCAAAAATAAACAAGTTCACCTCCAGAAGGCACCCTCTGGGTCATCTGCAGGGTCACCTCCACCCTTCTCCCCAGTCCCACACCCCTCGGGGGAGAGAGAGAGAGACCACAGAGGCAAACACACTTGAAGGTGACACAGGAACTTGTTCAGTTTCTTTGAATAAGCCTCAGAAACAGTAACTACATCTAACAAGCCACATTCTTTTAAAAAATAATAATAATAAAAGCCCTGATCATAGATTCAGAGGATGTGCTCCGTGTCCAGGGAAAAGATTCTGATCAGATACTGAAGCCCTTTCTAATTCTGCAAATCATCAAGGAATGGCAAGGTAGAGCCGAGCACTGCTCCAGGAGGAGGTGCTGACAGGAGGAGGGACACCTCCACCATGCACGGCAGGCCTCCCCCAACAGCCCCAAAGCCAGGAGCTTCCCCAACGGCCTGCTGGGATGACTGCTGCAAAGGACCTCATTCTGAAACCTTGGCTACTGGGAGGGATTCTCCTTCCTTGACCTATCTTGATCCAGACATCAGAGTTCTCTCTAGTGGGTTTTCTTAAAATGGGATACAACCATGACAGGGAGGTTCCATTTCTTGTGGGCTGCTGGACACACCAGTAACTTTCTTCAGCTCCTGAAGTCTTATGGCCTGAAGAGAATGCACACAGAGGCAGCAGGATCTTCCCCAGGCTGTCCAAACCAGCCCCTGCCCCTCCTATCACCTTGTGGAATAATCTACTCATGCCCAAGGGAACTTCAGAGCCACCTCTCCACAAGACACAGAGGTACAAAAGCTTCAGCACCCCTCGAGAACCTGGTTACAGCCACAGGTGGCCAGCCACCCCAGCAGGTGGAGATCCTGCCCTGAAGGACCCCCAACTCCATTCCTAACAAGCAGCCCCAGGGTTTTTACACTTGCACTGGCTCAGCACTAATCCACCCCACCTCTGGGTCCCCTGCCCACCCCTGGAGTTACCAGGTCCAAGGCGCACGGGGATCTTACTGCTCCCGCTCCTGTCTAGGCCCTGGTTCCCCTCAGTCCCAGAGCCACAATGCTACAAAGAGTTTTCTTTCAGAAGTATGAAAAGGGCCCTGCCCTTGCTTCCTGAATTTCCAGGGAGGTCTCCCTATCTTGGGTTCCCAATGCAAAATTCCTCCTGTTCTTGCCCCACAGCAGCTGTGCAGTCTCCTGGTCCCCACAACTCCTTCCACCAAGCTGCTGTCCCCCTGCTCTGCCCTGCCCTGTTCCCTAGGGCTCTCCCTCATTCTCCAGGAAGTCCATTCTCTGTGCATCTCTACAGCTACGTCTCCTCTGCTCTCTGTCACTCTACAGTGGTGCACCCACTACACCCTTGAGAAGGAGGCTACTTTGGTTTTTGTCTTCTGCCCCCTCCCCATCTCCAGTACAGCCCCGCCTGTGCGAGGGGGCTCAATCCATCGTTTTACTCCATGATGGAATCCTCTCTCGCCTGGGCCGGTGAGTTAGAATGGCTTGCTCCTGAGGCCAGTGCTGGAGGTCCATGCCCCTGAGCTCCCTCACCCTGCACTGGGGAAGAGCCTGTTCAACCACCAGCCACTCAACTGACGGCTGATCACAGGAGGGACAAGGCCAGAGTGCACAGACAGCTCAACACAATCCAGTTCCCCTGTAGGGAAAACAATTCAAGTGCAGCCCCGCTGACAAGGGGCAGGTGTGTCACTCCACACAGAAGAAAAAGCAGCGGAGCAGATCCATCTTTCAGTATCCCCTAATAGTACTAAGCAGCATGTTTAGCTGTTATTTCAATAAGCCTTATTAAGACCCAATTTTCTTGGGTCTTCTTTCAGATTCTGCAGCATTAAAAGCCTCACTGCTTAATTACATTAGGAGCACCTGTATATATTATGTGCAATAAATCAACTTTAATTTACCACCACACAAGGCTATTCATCTTCTCTGAGTTATTTATTGCTCGGTATTATTGGTGCTGAATTGTATCCTCTCCACTGTAAGGAAGAATAGTCGGGGTAAGAAAAGCCAGAGCTGGATTTCAGAGCACTCCAGGATGCTGATCACACATGTACACAGAAAAAAGGGGAAAAAAAAAATAAGAAGAAAGAAACATATAAGCGATCTTGGCAATCTGCTCCTTGCTATTTTCGTAAAACACTCCCCAAACATTTTGATGTTTTCTTTTGCACGCATGCATGCACACACATACCAGTTACCCGCTGAAACGACACAACCTGTAAAACAGGCCCACAGCTCCTGCCCGCAGAGGGAGAGCTGGTGAACTGGGCGTCGAACATCAGCTTAGCCAGAAAGCAGGCACACTCCACAGACCAGAGGAGATGATTCTTCCCTGGCCCAATGCTGTGCCCCGACAGGATGCAGTCAGGACCTGAACCAGGGAGTAGTGATGAGCAGCTTGCAGCTAGTCCACACTCAGCACATGATCCCAGGCCCAAACGGGGCCTCTCAGAGCGGGCTGAATTGTCTCCCAGGTAATTGGAGGTGGGGAAGGATTCCTCTTCTTATGATGACATGGGAATGCCACATTCTTAGACAATCTGAGAAGGGCATTAGACATGCGGAGAAGGGCTGTGGGGACGCAGCTCAATGGCAGAGCACTTGCCTAGCATGTGCGAGGCTGCAGCACTACACCAAAAGAAGAAGTCACCAAGTCATCTGCTGATACCCCACCCCCCAGGATCAGTGCCACTGGAGATGTTAAACACAGATTCTTGGGTCATGCCACAGAGACTCCAATTTCAACGTGTCCAGGGAAGAGCTCATGTGAATTTTCTGCATGGCAAAGTCTGAGAATCACTATCATAAAACCTTGGAAGCCAAGCTAACCATGCACTACAGAATAATAATACTAACGATGATGTAACTGAAAGTGACTTCCCTACCCGCTGCCAATCTCTAGGCTGAGCCCTTAACTTGCATTAACTCCCCACAACCACCAATCGTAATAGGTACTGTTATTCTCATCCCCATTTTACAGGCCAGAAAACCGAGGCACAGAAAGACTGAAGAAACTGGCCCAGCATCCCATCTCTATAACTAATGGGACATCTGGGCTGTCAACCACTAGCCTCTCCTGCCTTTCCCAGGCCAGACTACTCACACCTGCTCTAGCAGGACAGGTCTTTTATCTAAATAAAAGGGAGGCACAATCACCAGGACTTCGTGGTCACACTTTCATCCCTTACAACCATCCAGTTACACCAAATACAACACCTAAGACTGCTGCGTGGCAACCAGCTGGCACACCCCAGTCCTCTCTTTGAGCTTCCCACCGAGCTTCTTGCTCACCGGCTTACCAAAAAGTCAGAGAACAAGAGCATGGTCCTCTGGGCTGACGGGCTGCATTCCTGCAGCAGCAGAGCCAAATCTCTGGGAACGAAACTACATCACTGGGTATTTCACGGCCCTCCTCCTTCAAGCCGCGGGAGCTGGGATGGATTTCATGGCACACAACTGACTTTTTTAACAAGCACAGCAGCAACATTCAACTTTCACTGGATAATTTACCTTTAATCAGGACCTAGGAAAAGCCCCGGCCAACCACCCCGCCAGGCTGCTCCTTCAAGGCGCATCCGACAGACAACCGAGGGGAAGAAGAGGGAAAAGACGGGCCCAGCAGAGTCTTGGCAAGTGCAACTTTTTTTTTTTTTTTAAATGAATTCATTTCAAATAAAAGTCCATTCAGTGCATGTAAAAGAGCCAGTTCCCCTGAGTGACGAATTTGTGTGTGCCAAGGATGAGAGGGCTGAGCAGACTGAGGATCTTATAACCAAACTGGCCTGGGCGCCTGAGCACCTCGTCCCTCTGCTAAAAGAAGTTCCTGCTTGGAGAGGATCCACAGAGATGGTGGCCCAGGTGGAACTGTCCTGCTCCCTGCCCTTTCACTTAAACCAACAGAGAGGACTGTCAGGGCCAACAACGTCACACCCAGAGCATTCAGCTAGTCGCCTGAGGGAGCCTGGACCTGGACCAGGCGACTTTTCCAGGCACCTTCCTGCTCCTGAATTCCATGAATGTTTCATTGTTCCAGGTGCCAATCCACCCAGAACAGACCCTCCAAACACACACAAACCTCTCCCCTTCTCCAACAGAACCACTTCTGGGGCTAAACCAGTGATTCTCAACCAGGGGCGATTCTGCCCCCAAGGAGACACCACTAGTTGTCACAACGCAAGGGATACACAGCTACCGGTATCTAGTGGGTAGAGGCCAGGGTGCTGCTAAACTGCCTACAGTATGATGAACCCCAACGTAACCTTACCTCCACCCCACACAGCACGCACACACACAGAACCATCTGGGCCAAAGTGTCAACAGCACCAAGGTTGAGAAATCCTAGGCTAGAGCACTAAAAAGAGTTTTGTTTTTTTCTGGTACCAGGGATTGATCACAGGGGCACTTAACCACTGAGCCACATCCCTGGCCCTTTCTATTTTTCATTTAAGATGGGTTCCCACTAAGTTGTTAGGGCCTCACTAAGTTGCTGAGGCTGTCCTTGAACTGAACTTGGGATCCTTCCTGCCTCAGTCTCCTGAGTCACTGGGATTACACGCATGAGCCACCATGTGTAGCAAAACTGATTTTCTTCCAGAACTGAAAGGATGAAACCCAGGAGCCCTCTACCACTGAACTACATCTCCAGCTCTTCCTATTTTTTACTTTAGAAAAGGAGGGTGACCCAGGAGAAGTTGGGGTTCTGTGAGGTCAGCCCTCAATTCAGCAGAGATGGAGGTGGCAGGGAGGGATTCTACAGAGAAGAGAGGGCACGCCAACCTTTCAGGCCTAGAAGCCTAAATAGCACACTGTGGCCTCCGGGTATAAGGTATAAAATCCAGTAACAAAACCTCTTCCCTGCACCAACCACAGCAGATCCAGACAGGCTGAACAAGCAGCGCTGGCCGAGTACCCACTGGACACCAGGCACAGTGCTAGGCACACTACAGAAGTCACTTCACGTCTCACTGCCACCAGGCAAGTCTCATTATCCTCATTTTATAGACCACATGCCAAGGCTCTCTCTCTTTTCCCGAACATCACATCGTAGACAGCAAGGGGAAATAAAAAAGGAAGAAGCCAGAAATCCAGAGCTCCTCAGCTGCTTCTCCTATCAGCAGCCTGGCCTGCTCTCCCACATTCAGCTCTAAAGAAAAACCTGACCACCCTGTGTCACCCACAGGGTCTCTTCAGGAAGATGTTCCAGCACCTTCCACGGAGCTGCCCAAAGTTTCTCTGACCTGTACCCCTCATGCCCAGGTGTGAGTGCCAAGCGCTCACTCTATTCATAACCTGCTCCCTCAAGGCAGGACCCACCTGACTGCTTACCAACCATACAAGGCAGGCTACAAACAGGCCCAGCTCTCAGAAAGGCTTCATCAAGGCCAGGCAAGGGCTTCTCACTGCCCAAGGGAAGAGCAGAATGGTGGAAAAGCACCATGAGCCTCCTATCTGGGCACCAGCCCCAGCTCCCACCTGTCTGGACACCAGAAGCAAAGCAGGGCCACAAATCCCAACCCAGACCCATTACCAGACTCTAGGGCTGAGAGACGGAGTTAAGATCACATACCCCGGCTGTCAGTCATCTGCAGAGCACCCAACACGCCCTCTCCCATGCCCCCAGCAGCCCTGGGCCAGGGCCAGCAGGCCAACAGATCACCTGGTTCCCAAACTCAGCTGCAGCGCCAAGACACAAAGGGCGGCCCAGCCCGGCCGCGTGCTCCCTGAGGAAGCAGTTCTGGGCTTCCTTTTCTTTGGCTGCAAGAATTTCCACACTGACGCTTCCCAACAAGGCGTTCTTGGGCTCCTGATGAAGGCCAGTTTAGTGAAAAAAAAAGAAAGAAAAGGAAAGGAAAGGGAGGGGCAGGGCAGAGAAGGAAAGGAGATATACAGAACCACTTACACGCAGAGCACGACAGAGATCATGCACAAGGAGCAAGAGGGGATTTTTCCCCCCCCTTTCTCAAAAATACTTTGGGATGCTTTTTAAAAATGTCGGACGCCAAGAGAAAGGTTGCTTCCAACACCTCTGCAGCGGGAGCCACTTATGTGCAGGCTGGCCCCCTCCTGCGGCCCCCACTTTGTCCCCAGGCCCGTGCTGATCTCTGGACCTCCTGCTCTAATCTGCAGGTCCATGCTTTGTAACAAGCCCAACCCTATGTGGGCATTTTAATGAGCACCGCGGGTGCCCCTCTCCAGGTCGCCTGCTCCACCGGAAAAACACACCTTTCCACCTTCTGCCTGTTCACTTTTTTTAAAAAGGTGGGGGGGCAGGTTTACTGGGAGGTCATTTTGCCTTGGGAAAGGAACAAATTATGTTGAGGCCCACACAGGGCTCTCCATCATATCGGTGACCTTGGGCCCTCCACTTTTTTGGAGGGTGTGGGGGGGGGGGTCACAGGCATGGCTTCTTTAAAACACCAGGATACCCATGACGTGGTCACCTCCAAGGAGCACAATTAGCAACAGTGGCATGCCAGACTCCTTTATTGGTTACCTCTTAAAACACTCCAGAAATCTGTCCAATTCCTAGCAGAAGAGCAGAAAACAAAGTGCTCTCAGCAGGAGGGGGAAGCCACCAGGACTCACTCATGAGCAATTAGTGAATCAACCATTCCCAGAGACACTGATTCAGACCAGCAGTTCTTATTAGTGACCCCGGAAGAAAAAAAAAACACAAGGACAGGCAGCTTCCAGGGGAGAGTAAAGCTCAAATATGTGTGTGTACATAGAGAGACAGACAGATGGAGAGATCTACAGAGAGAGAGAGATACAGCTTCTGGCAAACCACCTTCAGAGTAACCCCCCCAAATAAAACACTTGTAATTTGTACTTAAGTCTGAAAATAAAAAATTTCATTTGTAAGTTGTTTCCTTAACAAAAAAACAAAACAAAACAAAAAAAACACACGCACATACATGAAACTGTTGGCCCAGAGGAAATTATTCTCTCACAGTTCCAGAAATGGGTTGAGGAATTCAGCATCAGGAAGAAGAAAAGCAAGAAAGGGGAGGAGAAGAGAGGGGGAGAGAGGACCAGAGTGCAGGCCTGAGGGGGCAGGCAGCTAGTCCCAACAGCGTGGCCCTTCCCTGCCCTCCTCAGAGAGGCGGGTATATGATCCGTCCACACAGGAACAAAAGGTATCGATCCACGTAACAAGGGGCATCCTTCAGATTTTTTTTTTTTTTAATATGACCCTTTATCCATCTGAACACCTGTTCAGGAAACCAGAACTTCACGACAGAAAGCATGAGGATGCTTTTGCTAACGGACAGGCAGTGAGAAATCAAAACATTTCTAAAAATACAATGATGTTTGCTGGGAAAAACAGGGTTCCAGTGACACAGAAATTCACAGGAACACCTCTTTGGGGAGATGTTCCTGTAACTGCTTTTAAACATCCAATTCTAGACCACAGAATTCCAAACAGCTACTAAAAACACAGAAGCTTCCCAGACACAACAGTGGGTGCCCCGAGCTCCCATAAACTTTATGCACAGGCTGCTAATGACACACAGCTCCGCATGCTTTCCCCTGGTCTCCCTCAACAGAGCCCCCAGCACCACCTCCCCTTCCACCGCCCGACCCCCAATCTATGAGTACCAGGAGAAGCGGAGATAATGTGGTTTAATGTGAAAATGTAACAATGCAGACCGGCCTCCGAAAGGGCACCTTGTCCATGCCCACTGCGAACGTCCTCTGCATTTGTTCGGTTGGTTTGGTTTTCGCCAGGCTGCTAATCTATTTGCACAAAGCTGCTGAAAGACGGACGATGGCAAAAGAAAACAAAAAGGAAGACTTTTTTCCCCCAGGAGGGGGGAGGGGGAATGGGTAACCTTGAACTCTCTCCCTGGTGGATACTCCAGCTACTCAGAATGTGTGCTGTGCTATCTCACCCTGAAAGTCCTGCCCGGCCAGCCCAGGAGCACCCACTTCCCCCCAGGTACTAACAAGCAGGCTGAGGAATCCTTATCTGAAAAAAAGAAAAAAATTCAAGTTAGAAAGAAACCAGTCTATATACAGAGAACTTTTCCTCGTTCCTCCTACAAGTTTCCAGAAAGGGGAGGGGTTGAAGAAAGAGTAAATCCAAAAAGGAATCTGTAGCCTCAATAAATCGTCACCGACTTGCCTTCCCACGGCAAAAATAGTCAGTCTTAATTCTAGCTGACCGAGGGCACAGGGCAAACCTTTTGGCCAACCTGCACTTCTCATTTCCCCATCAGCAACAGACTGGACTGGGGTCAATTCAAGGGAGGGCAATAGGCCTCCCCCACCCCATGAGGAAGATGATGACATCATTAAACCCCAAGCTTCTCATCTCCATGGCAACCCAAATAAAATCCTACACAAGGAGAAACGGGAATTTTTTCAACGTAAAAACTTTCTTCCTCTCAATAATCCTTAATATTCCAATGAGAGGCTTTTCAAAAAAAAAAAATAGAGTGTTTTGTATTTGATTTACAGCTAAACCACACCTTCTCATCTCCACCAGTCACTTAAAATATAGATTTTCCAGATTTCAAAGTGGGCTATGACTGCACAGCTGTAGGGAACAAACTTGTCAAGAGAAAACACACACACACACACACACACACACCTCCAAAATACACACACAGGGCGCACAGGTTTATTTTTTGTTTGGAGTGAGAGACACATTAGCTTGAAAGGGTTCTGGGCCAGCAGCTGCACTGCGAACCTTGGAGGGGGTAGGGACAAACACAGGCCTGAGTCTCAAGGACAGCTGAGCAGAGGGCCACCTTGGAAACTGCAGGCCGTGTCACCAGGACAACCTCAGGGTGGAGGCCAATTCAAAGGACTCTGGCTAAAGAAGGGAAAAATTCAACAGGGATGAAACGAAACCCAAACCAGGCCACAGCTCAACTCAGCAGGCCCCTTTGGAGAATGAAGGAGGAAAATGAATCTGGGGACTGGGCAGATCCAGAAAGTCAGAGCAATGCCGGTCCCTGCTGAGCCTAGTCCTCTGACACACTATCTGCCTGAAGCCGGCTGTTTTTGTTGGCACTGGGTGGCTTTAAAGGTTGTACACAAATACCAAGCAATTGATAGTTCCTAACTCAGGGTCTCCCAAAGAGAAGCACAGTCCTGCCGGGGCACAATGGAGACGCTCCCCACGCATCACCACCATCCTGCCACCCTCCCCTGGGAACCGTGGCACGCCTGACCTTGAACTCTGGGGAGGCACCACCCCAAGACGCCACTTCCTGGAAGGACACTGTGTCCTTGGCCCTTTGGACATCCCTCACTGGGCAGTGCCTCCCCGAAAATGCTCCCCTTCTCCCCTTCCCATGCAGGCTGGACGGGGACTTCTGGCTTGGGGGATTGGGAAGAGGCTATTTCTCTTTCTCTCCGCCGCCCCCCCCCACCCTTCCTTCCTTTGTATTTAAATATACTTTCACAAACTCTTTAAAAAGAAGCTTCAGGCTTGGCATTTGTCTCAAACACATCTATAATGGATCAGAAGCCCCAAATCTGTTTCTGATTATAACAGACACATCAAGCCCCCCCACCTCCCTGGAGTCGAGAGCAGGGGGAAGGGGTAGTAAAAGTTATGGACTCTTTAAAGGGTCTGGGACTTCTGAGTTCTGCCCTCAAAGGAAGCACTGCAGCCCCAGGGGCTGACATTACTGACTGACCCTGGGCAGCCTCTGCTTATAAAACTCCCAACCACTCCAGAGGGTTTATACGAGGGGATCCCACCTCTAGCCAAGCAGTGCTTTCTAGAAGTCCCGGAGAGTTTGAAAGAGAAAAAAAAGGGAGCAAGGGGCACACAAGCCCACTCCAACCCTGCAAAATGGCAAGCCCTCACACCAAGAACACAGCTGCAGGAAGATTAAAAACATTTTATTGTTTAAAGAGTAACAGAGGGTGGCTGGACATGGGCAATTTAAAATTAAATACAACTCCCGTCACATCCGCTTGCAGTTAAAGGTGAACATGTTGTTTTCAAAGCAGAATCATCCCCGCCAGAGGAGCTGCCATGCACTGAGGGACCCAGATGCCTCCTTAATTATTAAAGTTGTTAGCTGGCCACCCAACTGCCCCGAACATAGACACGGTCCCCTGGTGGGGGAAAGTCTCACCCCACCCCACCCCACCCCACCCCCAGCACACAGTAAATGCTTTGGAGGCCGTGAGTAATGTCTTGTCACTGAAGTAAAAGGCTCAATTATAAAATCTCCCGGAAAATTCTCAAGGAACATCTACCTACGGTGACAGCGACTGACACAAACCCAACGATACGTTCAAATATTTCCCCTGTATCCACCCTCTACCTACTCCTGCCCCCACAAAACAGAAGAGGAGAAAGAGGAAGCAGGAATACGGGCCAGAGGCTGTCATTTTAAAAATCGATTTTGAGACAGGGACACTCATCTAACATAAAGCGACATCCTACAATCCTAAGAGACAAGCCGGCCACACACACTTCTTTATCATCTCAGCAAGAATTACGGCTCGGGAGGCGGGCACTCGATTTCGTATCAGATTTATTATGCAACAGGGGGGGCAGGAATTCTCCAGGCCTGTCCCCCATCTCTACATGGAGGACTAAACCCCTCTTCCTGATGGCTCAGAGTAGCAGCAGCAAGACCCACACGTGGAAACTTCTGGACCCCTGATATCCCACAATTCTTGGAAAATACAGCTCTGGCCCTCCAGGCTGCTTGTAGAGGCCTTTCAAAGCTCTTTCTGGATGTTTCTGTCTAAGCGTTCCCTCGGATGACATGGCCACAACACACTGCTCACTTTGTGTGAACTGAACCCGTCACCCCAAGCAAGGACACAGAACCTCAAGGTCATAAGGCAAGGGTACAACAATAGGTCAGAAATCGAACCCAGGAATGACAACTCCTAGTGTCCCGGCTTTGAGCTCAATGGGGGAAATATAAGCAGAGCCAAGTTTTAAGTGTCGGTACCCTGGGTCAGCCACTGCACCCGACTCCACTCCGCTGTGTCCTAAGAGAGGGCAGACACTTTCCAGGTTGATCTCACTCCAGCTTCTCCACCTCCTGTTTCTGGGCAACCTTTTGCCTGTTCTTGGCTCTGATTTTTCTCCAAGGTATCCCACAGAGCAGGGCTGTCACCAGCTAGCTCTGGCATTTGCTGGTCAACGTGACTACTTTACTGCAGAAGGACCTTTTCATACACAAGGCCCAGCTGAAGACATCACCTCTGACGTGCTTGCCTCACCTCTCGCGTGTGAAAGTGGCTGTGTGCCTCCAGTGAGCACCACTCACCCGTGGAAAGACGGAGGGGGAGTGCGTGGGAAGCAGGGGTTTGTAAAGCACTCTCCAGAAGGCCAGATCCTTCCTCAGGTTCTGCTCAAATAAATGGAGAGGGCTGGAATGCAGCTGGCCTCTGAGAACCCAGGGAGAGAGGCGGGTGGCAGTACCACTCTGCGGGAGAGCAAACCGAGAGCAGCAGCTGGGCTGCAAAGGTGGACACGGTTCACACTGCGTTGTGTTCTGAGCAGAAGCAGTCAGGAGTTGGGTAGGAGAGAAGTGTTGTCAACCCAGGGGAAGAGTTGTGGCCCAGAAGGAATCAGAACTGGGTGACAGTGGCACTGGAAATGGAAACAGTGCCAAGAGCAGATTCTATATTCCTTACATGAAGACCAAGCTTGTCAAGGACAAGTACGGCCTTCCACCACTGGACAGGCAGCCAGCAGACCATAGCGGGTGAGCCTGACCACACAGTCCCATCGGACGAGCATGCACAGACTAGCAGATATCAAGCTCCAAGGAGCCCTCACCACCTGGCGTGGTACAGCCAAGACACCTCTGGGGGATAGAAGCAACAGAGCAATATCACACCCTGCCTCAACTTGTCAGGCCACAAGGGCCACCAGGTCAAGTGAAGACCTCCCTTGGGCCTCTAACCCAGGAGAAGTGACCCTAAGGATTGCAGAATGAACCTTCCCCAACACCAATCTGCTCTGGACACTGCCATCCTAAAACTCATTAGTTTTTCTCCAAGGTCCAAAGCTATGGTACTCAAAGTAGGGTTTACTTATGTTTACTTGTTGCCTTATCCTATTTCATTTTTAATTATTTGATTTATTCGGCATATATTATTTTAGTACAGAAGTACATGTATGTCATTTATAAATAAGTAAGTATATGGTCTGTGTTTGAAATGATTACTGATGGGGTACCAATCAGTAATGCACCCAGAGGATGCACATGGCCAGCTGAGGTGTCACATCACCCCTCTGAGCCAGTGCATGCCAATGTTCCCAATCTCCCGGAGATGGGAACTGGGTATCTACCCCCAAAGACAAGTCAAATTTCCCCTGTACCATTTACACCTCCTACTCCTCAGCTAACCAAACTACCAGCCTCCTGCTCCAACTCTCAACACATCTCACATCCATCTACTGGTCTCCATGTCCACCCCACCCCAAGAACTCAGCCAGGAGCAGAGCGGCACACGCCTGCAATCTCAGTGGCTGGGGAGGCTGAGGCAGGAGGATCGAGAGTTCGAAGTCAGCCTCAGCAACTTGGCAAAGCACTAAACACCTCAGCAAGACCCTGCCTCTAATAAAAAGGGCTGGGGTTGTGCTCGGTACCAAAAAAGACCTCAGCCAGTTACCATCTTCCGTCTTCCCTCATTCAGATGACTCCCTTACTGATCCCCCCCACACACATCTGTCTGGGGCTCCCAAATTCCATTTTCCATGCACATTATCTTTTTAAAACTCAAAACTGATCATTTCTTGCCCCCTCTGAAACCCTTAAATAGGCTCCCCAGCCCTTCCTCACTGCTCACCTCCTCACTGCTCACCTCCTCACCGCTCACCTCTCACCTCCTCACTCTGCATTCCAGACAGCCTTGCTTCCCTTAGCACCCAGAATGCATTCTGATCTGTCCCTCCCCAAGATGACTCTTGCATGCACCCTCTCAGCTCAGCCTCAACATTATTAATCTCCAGGTGCCTTCCCAAACCCCTACGGGAGACCTGGCTTCCCTGTGGTAAAGGCTTTGACACCCACACATCTTTGTAGCATTTCTGGCCTGTTGTGCTTCAGTAACAAATCGTGCAATAAGTTGTTTAATGAACGCACCCCTGCCAAGATGCAAACTCCAAAGGGCAGAGTCTGTGCCTCCTTATCACAGCTGCAGGTCATTCCCTAGGTTTGGGCCTGGCTCAAGACAGAAGCTGCATATTTTCTGCATAATAAGCCACTCAATCTCCCCCCTGCCCTCCTTTATATGCCACGCTCCAGCCTATGAGGAACAATGTGCCATGCTCCCCTAAAGCCACAGTGCCTACCTGCTCCTGCCAAACCGTGGAGTCTCCCTTCTGAGATGCAGCTCACAGGGCCTGTTCTACCCTCTCCCTCATCTGCACCCCTTCTGCATGTGGTGCACACTTGCTGGTTTACACACCAGCCTCCCTGCTAGCCTGGGAGCAGCCAGAGGCCAAGCCCGTGTCCATTCTGTGTCCCCTCAGGGCCTAAGAGTACCCAGAGCAACTTTCTGTTTGTTCAATATAGCCATCCCTCAGTATTCAGAGGGGACTGGTCCCAGGAACCCAGAAGATGTCAAAACCCAAGGATGCTCAATTCCTTATATAAAATGGCCCACCTCCTGTGTACTTTAAGTCATCTCTAGATTATTTATACTACCTAATACAATGTAAGTGCTACATAAATAACTGTTACACTATATCCTTCAGGAAACAATGACAAGGAAACAAAAAGTCTATACATGTTCAATACAGATACAACTTTTTTTTTTTTTCTTCTTTTTTGGTCCTGGGAATTGAACCCAGGGTCATCAAGGCCTCACTAAATTGCTGAGGCTTGTGATCCTCCTGCTTCAGCCTCCTGAGTTGCTGAGATGACAGATGTGCGCCACCATGCCCAGTTCAGACACAATTTTTAAAAAAAACATTTTCTACCTGCGTTTGTTTGACCCCTTGGATACACAAGCTGTGGATCCAGAGGGCTGACTCTGCACAGCCTGTGCTACGCTCATTTACCTCCCGCCCTTCCTCCCCTCCCCGCAGTTTTCCAACCCACTCCTTTCAGTCCCTTCAAGGAAGTGACAATAACACTATGACAATAAGTGCTCGGCACCTGTCCCCCCAGACACCAACTCAGGCCTATCCCTGAACCAGAAGCTGAGTAGAGCTGACCAGAGCCACTGTCCACACTGTCCCTGGTGCCACGGGTGCCACTTCACTTCCAGCTCACCAACAGGGAGGACGACTTAGGGAGAAAGCAATAAAAAGGTGGCGCATGCCTTAATTCCAGCCACTCGGGAGGCTGAGACATGAGGATCTTAAGTTCAAGGCCAGCTTCAGCAAGACCCTACCTCAAAATAAAAAAATGAAAAGGCCCCCGGGGATGTGGTTCAGTGGTAGAGTGCCCCTGGGTTCAATCCCTAGTACCAAAAAAAAAAAAAAAAAAAGCCACGGCAGAACTCTGTCCGCCAAGCACACCCAGGAACACTATGAAACAGCCATCGGCCTTTGATCAGCTCTGCCGCAGTCAAGCAAGGCTTCTGAACGTCAGACAGTGCCAGATGTGGGTTCCGGAAACTACCGTGGGTCTCCAGGTCACATGGAGATTGGGCTTCCTCTTCTGCCTCCTCCTCTTGTCCCACAGTAGACGGGAGAAGATGTCCTGCAAGAGGACCCCTTGCCCGCCCCTGGGAGCCATGTGGTACCAGGGCAACTGCAGTCTCAAGGACAGCCCAGCCCAAGCCTCCCTGTCCCAGGGCAGACAGGCTATGAAACCCAGAGACCCTGCCTGACGTCAGCAGTCCCAGTCCTGGCCCAGAGCTCTCTTCCTCACCAAAGTTCCAGACCCAGTTTCAAGGCAGGCCTCATCTCCTTGACCATGAGTCTGCCTAGATAGGAGGCTCTGCCCAAATGAGATGGCCAGCCTGCAGAGCTCAAATATTTTCTTGATATGTCCCCATCCCATCCAAGGATTGGCTGAAGTCTCAGAACTTCAGCCACGTCGCTATACTGCTGTCAACAACAAAAGCAGCCCCACATCTAAGGTGACCCGCCTCCTAGGACGGTGGTCAGCACCCCAGTGACTCTGTCCCACGCACTCCTTACCACAGCCCTGTGCCTACCATAAATGCCAGGACTACATCATCCCGCTCTACAGATTAGGAAAACTGGCAAAATTCACTGAACTTCCCAAGGTCACACAGCTAGGGAATTCTTAGGCCAAAAAGAAACCCTAAAACTGCCTGCCTCCTAAGCCTAGTCCCCTAGTCCCCACACACAGCTACTTCCCACCGCAGGTCCCTATCCTTCCTCAGTCTCTAGATGGGGAAACCAAGGCATCAGCTGCCAGGCAGCTCACCTGAGGTCATGTTCAGCTAACTCACAGGGAGCCAGGAACTAGGAGTCGGTCCCTCCTGCAGGCCTGGAACCGCCACCCATGGTCAGCAGAGGGTCACTTCCTCCCACCACAAACCGCCCCCATCAAAAAAAAAAAAAAAAAAAAAAACCACCCCAAACCCACAGGCCACAAGAAAGTGATCCCTGACAGGACCCCACCCGAGGAGACCCTGTGACCTGCTCTCCAGGGCTTCCTTGCCCTCACTGTAGAGTGGGGCCCGCTGGCTCTCTCCGCCCTTGTCCTCCTGCCACCCTCCCCTGAAAGACCGAGTCAGCACTGGGAGGCTTGGAGGCAAGGACCTTGAGCCTCAGCACAAAATGAGGCGCCTCCCTGTTACCTGGCATGCACCGGGGACTCGCCTCAGAGAAATTCAAGCATCACCCAATTTGGAAACTACGGAAATGAGTCATGACTCTCTCAGGAAGCCAGAGAGGTGACCTCCATTTACAGAAAAGGAAACTGAGGCAAAGAGCAGCAGCAGCGGCCAGCCGGAGAAGGGGACAGCTGGGAACCCGGGCCCGGCTCCTGCTCTCTAGCTCGGTCCTCTCCAGACCCAGGCGATCTGCTGCGTGCGTTCCTTTAGCCGCTCATCTCCCCTCTCTGTGCATATTTATTCCTTTGGCTTCAAACCCAAAAACTTTCACCAAAAAAAAAAAAAAAAACAGGGACACACACACACACACACACAAAAAAAA
Organism: Ictidomys tridecemlineatus; assembly: GCF_052094955.1. Taxonomy (NCBI): domain Eukaryota; kingdom Metazoa; phylum Chordata; class Mammalia; order Rodentia; family Sciuridae; genus Ictidomys; species Ictidomys tridecemlineatus. Next base: position 31,432,124 of record NC_135479.1, on the reverse strand, counting down.
AAGGAACCACATTTGTTCCCACAGTTGAAGCTACCTCATCAAGCAACCGAGGTCTAACCCGGCTCCTAATTAATATTAACCCTCCAAATCAGAGTCATGCTCAGAAAATCTTGGATGAAGAGACACAGGGCGGGAGGGGAGTCTCCAATTTTCTTTTTACTTCATCTGGAAAATTAAGAGCACCGCTGATTTGAACAAGAAATCATCAAGGAAAGCAATCACAACTCCACAAGGCCCAGAACTCCATGGACTTGGACGTGGAACCTGCCACTTCCATGCGCTGAAATTAAAACGACTGTGGCGAGAATAGCAATGATGGCCTGGGTTTTTGTCTCTCCTCCACCATCCTTAGAAAACATAAAAGCCCCCACGGAAGACCGGGAAGGAGATCAGGCGTGAGATCTTCCCTTCTTTGTCAAAATAAACCAGGAGAAAACTGGCCACAGACTTCCCAAAAGGATGCCCACCCCCAAGACTCCCTCAAAGGACAATCAAGGGAGCAGGGGACACATAGAGCCAGAGGGAGGGGCTCCCAGAGACCCTCCACTCCAAGCCCAACACTTATTTGCTGTTTCGGCATTAATTACAATAAACTGCTTCATAGCCTAGCGACCACTTAATGGAGCAGCAAATATGGCTTTTTCCCTATAATTAGTCAATGTAATCTGCTGCTATTTCCCTCCTCCTGACCACCCCTATTCTCCTTCCCTTCCCACCCTCCACAAGCGAGCACCCACCCACGCCCCACTCCCTGCCATGGGTCCACTTATAACCCTAATCTTGACCCCCATTCCCAGCAACCTGATGAATTCCAGTCAGCAGCTATCAAGAGGAGGGGCCTCATGTGAAAAAGAGCAAGAAGACTTAGACCCACACCCTGAAGGTGTCCCAGGTCACCCAAGGGCATAGTCTAAGAGACAGTAGTCTAAGAGACAGTAGATCCTGGACCACTGGCTAAAATCTTTCATTTCCCTGAAGTTTCTCCTTCCTTCCCAGCATCCCTGACCTCTCACCATCCAGCCCTGGGCTTCCAGTTTCCACCAAGTGTCAAAGCTGTGTGCACCATCTACAGTTCTGGACTAAATTATTGCCCTACTCAGAAAACACAGATTTGGTGAAATGAAACCCCCCAGGTGGCCCCTTTGCATGCACATTAGAATAACACAGGTGGGTGGAGTGACTTATGCCTATCCCTTCGACTTGGGAGGCTAAGGCAGGAGGATCACAAGGTTGAGGGCAGCCTGGGCAACTTAGCAAGACCCTGTCTCAAAATAAAAAAAATTAAAAAGACTGGGACTGTAACTCGGTGGTGGAGTGCCCTTCGGGTTCAATCCCCAGTACTGGACGGGGCGGGGGAAAAAAAGACTAGCACTCTCCCACAGTCTCAGTCTTCTGAGGACTTACCAACTCATTTCAGATAGTCTCATCACCAACAAGAACAGAACATTTTGTATCTTTCCCATTTTCAAGATGGCTTTGATTTTTTTTTTTCCCCCTTCTGGTTCTGGGGCAAGGAGTGAACATTTTCTAAGTGTCAACTCTACACTGCGTACCTTATTTATATTGTCTCACCTGACCCACACAACTGTATTATCCTCATTTTTTTTAGGGGCAGAATCAAAGCTCAGAGAGATTTACAGACTTTCCTAAGGTCACAGAATGAGTGTCAGGACTGAGTTCCAAACTAAGCCCCTCTGAGCCCAAAGCCTGAACTCCCAACAAACCACATGCTTCATCCATCACAGCAATGCTCTTGTCTGAATCCAAACTGCACTGTAATTCTGCCCAAGTGGTAGGCATGCACATACAACACACACACACACACACACACACACACACACCCCTGGGTATAAAGTCATTTGTATTCCTTAAATATTACATAAGAAAAACAGGTAAGGCAGTAGACTTGCAGCACTCACAACTTCAGCCACCACACGCACAGACGGCCCATCCCGTGTGGCAGATGCCATTCTAAGCACTTTATTCTGGGAAGGAGATACTATCATTCTGTCCATTTCACAGATGATAAAAATAAGGGACCAAACCTGTAAGATGACTTGCCGGAGCCCACACTGCTGGTAAGGGGCACAGCAGGGACTCACACTCGGGGACCTGTTGAGGAGTCCCACCAAGCTGTACCACCTCCACATAAAGGAATGCAATGCTCAAGCCCATGACTAAAATGCAGGGCAAGGGGCCGGGGTGGCTCAGGGGCCTGCGGGTGGAGCTTTGTTTTCCCATATTCTCAGGCCCCAACCTGTCTGAAACCAAGTCATTCATTCCCGAGCTGGCTTCGGGATTTCTCTGTCATGAAAAATTGTTCCTTTCGGTCTCTCCTGTGGATATCGGAGAGGAAGCCCAGAAGGCCCAAGGAGTCGTCTCTAGGCAGCTCTTTAAAGCCCTGCGCAGGGAAGATGTCTGTGGGTTACTTGAGTTGCAACCCACAAAGCACTTCCCTGACACTTGGGGGTTTTGTCTGCACAGCCCTGAACACACGGTCATTTCCCATTAGCGCAATCAGTCCTTCTCTTGGGAGGCCCAGGAGGTCTGCACATCCACGCTCCACCATCTCTTTGCAGCTTGGGGAAGGGCTCAGGCGGCTCTCCGCGGTCCCTTCCACTCTAATCCACCCGGGTCACGCAGGAGAGGGGCAGCAGGAGAGCTGATGCTGGAAACGAACGCTCAGGCTCTGGGCAAACAGGATGACGTGGCGATAAAGGCGATCACGACAGGCTAAACGTGGCCGCGTGCCAAACCAAGCTGCCCAGGCAGGACTTGTGCTCACAAGAACTTTAATTGAATTCTTTCAGCAAGTGCAGCAGAAAAATTCATAATGAGGTTCCCCACCACCACCCCCACCAGGTCGGTCTGCTCCACAGTTGTGAAGATCCACGGGAAAAAAAAAAAAATCATTTTTAACAAGGACATGGGACGCGAACGAACGTTAACCTGAACATCGTGTACTGCAGGGGAAAACAATGATCGGATCCAAGGATTTTTATTTTCAAAGCGATTTGAATTAAGGCACTCTGCCATAATCAGCTTTACTACCCCTATTAGTACAGGAAAACAAGTTCCGAACCTGGCTCCCTAGTGAAAAATGCAAAATTTGTATAATTAAAATTATACTTGTGAAATTCAAACACACTTTAATTTCCTAAGGGCCCCCTAATCAAGTCAGAAGTTCTCACTAAAACCAATTATCTGCTTTGAAAACAGAAGACGAAATATATATACATGGAGCAGTCGGTGGAAGTTCGCATCCCCATCCCTTCCCAGGATCCAGCATCCTCATCTGATCCGTCTTCGAGACAGGGAACCTACTGGCTGGTGTTGGTAGAGCACTGCGCATGTAAGTTGAGACACTTGTGTGTTTGCCTCTAGCTATGAAAATGACATATTCGGGAGCTGTCCCAGAGGAAACAAAGTGGAGAGCTACAAAAAGGGGCGGTATCAGCAGCACGCGCAGTTTCCACCCAGCCAGGCCCAGCTAGCTCTTGTCGTAAGAGCTCCGGGTAGGTTTGCAAACACTCGCCCTTTGCAGGGCACAATGCTAAGCCAACCCATGATGGGGAAGGAGACCAAGGTACAGCTGCCTTCCTAACAAAGCCAGGGACTCCCTAGGGCTTGTCCAGGAAGCCAGGGATGCCTGGGTTTCTCACCTCCTTAGCCAGGTAAGTGAGTCAGAATGTTGCAGTTTTTCTTGAGTAACTAGAAAAATCTTGCACAAGAACAACATGGAAATACAGAATCCTCTCCAAGACACTAAAATATTTAAGAAGAAGTTGTTGCAAAAATCCATTTATACCACCACTATGAAGTGCTATCCATCTAGAGCCTTTGAGGGATTTGAAAAAAATAAAATAAAATAAAAAAGGATTTTTTTTTTTTTTTTTTTTTTGTAAAGACATACACCAACAGGTTTTCCTCTTCTCCTCTCCCTGGAATCCATTTTAGAAACGAGACTCCTGGTTTTTCACACTCCCCCCTGGGTGTTCCCACGGGGGAGGCTGGCCTCCTATGACCCCCACCCTGACTGCAGCAAAGTGCCTCCAGGGTTAAAAACAGCAAGTGGAAACAGAGGACACCACATGTCACCCGTAGGAGTCTAAGTGGAGGACACTACAGTGCACCCGTCGGAGTCGGGCATGAAAACTTTCATTGGGAGACATATGAAACAAAGTGTGTGTGCATGCACAAACACACGCGGGCACCCACGCAGGCGTGCAGGCAGGAACACGCTGCCGGGAGTGTCATGGGAACTGCGACTGGCTGGTTCTTTGCCTCCCTCCCACCAGAGCGGTCACCTCATTAATGTCACTCAGCATCACATTTTGCTACACTAGGTCTTTCTGCGCTCTGTTCCCGTGGGCAGCCCGAGAGCCGGCTTCCATTGTAAACTTCTGTTCTTTGGGAAACTATCAAAAGCTTTGATTGGGGAAAAGAAAAAAACCTCTGCCGGGGCCTCCCTTCTCCCTCTCCCCCCTCCTCCAGTGGCTTCTCTTTGGTGCTTTATTCAACATCACTACTCACACAAATCACGCTCTGAAAGTCGTTTACAATATGTCAGCTTAAAAAAGGGGAGGAAAAAAAAAAAAGAGATTGCAGTGGCCCGTCTATTTGCAATTGCCCAAAGAGAATAATTCATTTCAGTGGAGGATATGGATGAAGCCCTGAATACATTCCTACACCATTTCCTGCCCTTCAAAACAATAAAAATGTAAAAACCCAGAGGAAAGAAGGCCCCCGAGGTGGCAGGAACGAGAATCTCTTGACCCCCAAGGAATTTATTCTTCTGGATCTTCTGAAGCACTCTCCCTAGAACGCAGCATCAAGACCATTTTATTAGATTTTTCTAAACCCTTGAAATTGTCACATAATTGAAACAGAAACAGCAATTTAGAGCTCTGAATGGATTTCTTAAAAAGAAGACTCTGTCCTGGCCCCGCATCCCTCCCCCCACTCCCCTTGGCCATTCTTGCCCCTAACCTAAATTTAAGGCCCTTCTACACAAAACCCTATTTATCTTTTAAATCCTCCCCTGCCATAAAAGTTACACATTCCCCTAATGCCTTAGATTTCAGGACATTTGGGAGAAACTCATCCCAGACAACAGGCTAAAAAAAGAATCCATTAGCATTAACTTGCTTGTCACAGCCAGTGACAAATAAATGAATGTGATGCTTTCAGATCAGTCATTGGTGGAACTACCCCCAGGCAGATAAAGACCAGGACTGGGAGAGAGAGAGACCTCTCACACAGCAGGGTCTCAGCTCTTGCCTAGCTGCTTCCCAGGACTTTACTCTCACAGGCAGCAAAAACACAGGCATCCATACAGAAAAGGAAATGAAATCCTAATGCCCGTGGAGCATGCCCGAGATAAAGGGTGCATGCTATCTCGCCTGGAGAGCCAGGACCCCATGAGCAGGCCAAGCCACTGACACAGAAAGCTGTGTGCTATTTCATCCATCACGAAAGAAAGGGGCAATGTGCCCATCAACCCACAGGCTGCCAGGTAAGGTCCTCATATGATCTGAGCAGTGCCATCACAGGATAGTCACAGATAACTAATTCTTACACTGCACCCATGTGCGGCCACTCAGAGATGCCATCTCATTTCACCCCCATCAATTCTACCAGGTAGGTACTACTGATCCCCCAGTTAACAGGTAAAAATGGAGGCACAAAGCCAGTAAGTGATCTGTCCAATATTCTATGGCTGGGTAAAGTGTCACTTCCCATGCTAAACAGGCTCTTAGAAAACTATAACAAATTCTCTTTCTTAGCCTGGGCATTTCACATTGGTCAGGCAAAGTGGGAGAGCTTGGATGCAGTGGACCCAAGTGTCAGGGATCCAGTTGTCTGGCTGGGATCCAGACAAACTTTGGTGCAAAGGCCAACCCCTTTCTTAGAATGGCCCCAGGAAAGCTGTTTACTGTCTCAGGCCTCAGTTTACCCATCTGTCAAGTGGAGATAATACCAACAACTGGAAAAGGTCATTGTAAAGGTTAAGCTAAAGGAGATTAATACACAGCTGGGGCTGGGGTTGTGGCTCAGTGGTAGAGTACTTGCCCAGCACGTATGAGGCATTGGGTCTGATCCTCAGCAACACATTAAAAAAATACATGAATGAATAACAAAGGTACTGTATTCATCTACAACTAAAAGAACTTTTTAAAAATACAAAAAAGAATACATAGTTGGTACTTTAGCATACACTTGTAATTCTAGGCTGAGGCAGGAAGATCACAAGTTCAAGGGAAACTCAGGCAACTTATTAGCCAAGACCATGTCTCAGATTTTCAAAAAAAAAAAAAAAAATGTTTTAAAGGGCTAGGGTGTAGCTGAGTGGTAAAAGTGTCACTGGGTTAAATCTCCAGTTCTGGGGCAGGGGGAATACAGAGGCTTAATACTATTTTGAATTGAAACTTTTCTTTTCAATTATTCAAAGTCTTAGAACTAAAAGCAGCACAGCAGCCAGGCACCCACCCTAAGGATAACTTTCCAAAGAGCTGAAAGCTTGGGCTTCTTAACCTCAAAAGAAAGGGAGAATGGGGGATATTTTGTTATACTGAGGATGGAGAGGGACACCTGCCCCGGAGGGACCCATCATCCTAGGCTGCTGCTCCAACGTGCCACAGTGCCTGGCCCCAAGAATGCACCTCCTCACCTCTCACAGATTCCTTAAATGCATGTTCCTCACATCAAGCAGCCACCAGCCACAGGAAACCCCAAGCACACACTACCCAAGCAGTCACGGGTCAGGCTGCTTGGAACAACAGGACATGAGTGTCCCACAAGGAATCTGTGATCTCCGTGTTGAAAAACAGCATCTCACGGTTTACATATGGTGAGGTGACCATCGCAGCTTAGACCAGGACAAACGAGAACTTTGGAAGTTGTCTACACGTGGTTCCTTGTTGAGGAAGAGGAGGGGAAGACGGGAGGTAGAAACAGCACAGAGCTCTTTGCAAGCTGCCATACCCACAGAGACCAGGGCAGGTAAGAGCCTCACTCCTGAAGAAGAGTCCTGCCTGTGAGGATCCAGTCTGAATAACACTTAGGTCCCAAGGCCAGGATGGGAAGCTCTCTGTGACACTGTATCAGCCACAGTCCCATAGTGACCCCGGCTTCCCTAAGGATCCAAGAGGGCTCACTGCATCCTCAAGAACCTGAACACGTACAATAGGCTCCCAGCCCCTGCCAAACAAAGCACAAACCCATGTGTTCTGCCTGGCACACCCTTCCACAACCTACCCCAGGTGGCCCTGCGGCACACACCCTCTGGTTCCTGCTGCAAGGAAGGACTGAATTCCTGCCATTCTTGCTTTCTACCTGCTTTTCAGGATCTGGGGAAAAGACCACCTCCTCTGAGAAACTCAAGATCTCCTTTCCTCTAAGTGCTATCCCAAGCTCAGCGTATCCTTTCCTATAGCACAGGGTACCCCGCCCCCCAATCTGTAACAAACATCCCTGGGCCCAACAACTGTGCCTCCTTTGTCATTTTGCTCTCATCCTGTCTAAATGAAAGTCTAGGACGTACAAAAGTGCAGATGTAAGAGAGCTAAGAATTAGCAAGATACGCTTGTGTCCAGTGCAGGCAACCATCCATGAGCCTAAATACCATAAAACTCAGAACAATGTGCCTAACACAAACGCTAGTGCTGAGCAGAACCTGGTAAATAATTACTCAACTACCGAAAGTGACAACAGGAAGTATTAAAAGCTAGGTCCCTCCCATTCCCACCATCATGCTGACTGTCTGGGGCAGACATCTGATAGCATGCACTACACTTACCAGTTTGCTCTGAGCTTACTGCTCCACTAGAGGAAAAGCTCCATGAGGGCAGGGGCTTTGTCCTCTGCACCCTACCCCAAAGCCTCACACTGGTCTGGCATTGAGAGCCAGTGCTCAATGGTATTAGGAAAATGAATGAGCGAGCGAATGCCTAACACAAGCCCTAACAGAGGTGCTTTGTGAGTTTTGCTACCTTATTATTGTTCAAAAAGCCACAACCAAAGAAGAGGTAAAGTGCTGTGGAAATCGAGAGAAAGAAGCATTACAGTCATGCACCAGGTCATGTTGTGGTCAGGGGTGGCACCACCTACACCACAGTGGTCCCGTTCAATTATGCAGCCTGATGACATCTTGGCCATTTTAGTTCGTGTATGCGCAGGACACTTTATGAGGTTTGCATGACAAAAATCACCTCATGACTCATTTCTCAGCATGTGGCCCCCATCCTTAAGCAAGGATGCAGGGCTGTGCTTCCAAGAGGGAGTGGGGATGGCTTGAGCCAGGCTTTGTCAAAAAGGGATCTGTTGTGTACACCAGCATGAGGAGACAGGGGTCCACAAGGCACCATGGATTCAAGGCAGTGAGAGGCAAGAGTCCCTCACACAGATCTTGAAGGACCTGAAGCATGAGGCTATGACATTAAGGCTGTGTTCAGTGGGCACCAGGAAAATTGGAGGGCTTCCCGAATCCCTGCAAATGGAGATCACACACAGAGGGAACCATTACCCAAGCTCTTGCTAAGTAAGAATCCAACAAGAGCGGGGGAGATGAGGAGCAATATCCCCTGGTGTGTTCCCTGGGCTTTCCAGTAAAGAATGTCCACGTTTAAAAACCCAAAATAGGACATGAGAATGCACGCCCTAAAGGGGTACACAAGATGGTCAGCTGGAGCCTCCGCGGCTACCTTCCTCTCCCGGCTTTCCTGGGAGGAAAAGGAGGCTCACCTGTGTGTCAAGAAACACCTGACACAGGGCCCAGAAGCTCTGTCATCTCTGCTGACTGACCTTAGCAAAGCAACGCCAGCACAGGAGGAAAGGCAAATCCTGGGAGAGGACATTTGTAGGACAAGGTGCCCCTCCTCCGCAAGCTGACACCTGCTCCCGACTTGGAAGGCAGGAAGGAGCAGCGCGCTCTCCCGATGACAACGAGCAAGAAGCTAAGCCACTAATCCCTCCGAGGTCCTCACTGGTGTGGAAAAGGGCCGCAGACACGCCACCACATCCTCGCAGGGACGAGAAAAGCCACCGACAGGTCGGTTAACGGTGGCTGCCAAAATGACGGCTGCAGATCACCCAAGATGGCAAGATGCTAGAGTGACCCGACCCGCCGCAGCACAGCGAGGGAAAGCCAGATGCAAGAAGCTCACCCTTCGCCCTTGAGAAGCTGCCAAGAAACCATTCCCCCGGAACGGGGAGGTGTGCGTGAAATCGCCCGCGCTGCCACAGCACCCATCTGGATGCGTGCTTCAGAGAGAACCTTCCAGGGCCCTGAAGCCATATCAGAGGACAACACAAGGAACAGGAAAACCTGTCCACCAGCTCAACCCTTCCATACCTTAACCGTGGTGGGGACCTGAAACAACCAACGTAACACGACTAGGTGATAGATGCCTCCCCTGGGAAAAGGGCAGGCTCCACTCACATCATTCATTTAATTATTGAGCACTGACCGTCAACAGCTCCCTGCCACCAGGGAGCTTACGCTCCAACTGAGATTTTTTTTTTTCCTGAGGGCATCCCCGTATTGTAATTTTTCTCATTGTTGTTGTTGTTCTATTAAAATAATTCTGTAACGAGCCGGACACAGTGGAACAGGCCTGTCATCCCAGCTACTCAGGAGGCTGAGGCGGGAAGACTGCAAATTGGAGGCCAGCCTCAGCAATGTTTAGCAAAACCCTATCTCCATTAATAAATAAATAAATAGGTCTGGGGATGTCGCTCAGTGGTAGAGCACTGTCTGGGCTCAATCCCTAGTACCACAAAATATAAGGATTCTATAATGATAGTATCACCACCAGACATTGGCCGGGTGCCACTTGGTACATGACTCTCAGCAAAGAATTTTAGATTCGTCTTCTAAACAGTGCCACGTGATACGTACAAATGTTCCCAATTTTTTTTTTTAACAGAGATGCAAACTGAGACTTGGAGGGGCTCAAGTGGCTCACCCACAGTGGCCCAGGTGCAACAGAAAGCAAGTGGCAACAGGCTGAAGAAATGATCTCTCCCGGGGTCATCAGCTAAGGTTCAGGGCTCTAAAACCTTAAGGAGGCTCAAGATGCGCAAGAACTGAAGCGACACATGGCACCCCGTTAATATGGACGATGTTTATGTTTTTATGTATCAGTTTTTTTAAAAAAATTAATTTAAATTTAAAAAAACAAAAATAGAACTTGAGGGGAATGGCAATTGGGAGGAGTGGGGAATGTGTTTTTATACACAAGGATAATTAGAACAGATGGCGAGTGACACCAGGCTCCACTCTCGCCGATAGATGCTAAGGAGCCTCTTGGTTCTTCCACAGAAGAAAAAGCGGCCACAGACTCCAGTGAAACTCTTCCAGGCAGCCAACACTTCAGCCCAAAGGGGACAAAGGAAGGACACGGCATGATTGATCCCCATCATCCTCATTTCTCCAACAGCTTCAAATTAAGTCATCTTTTGAGAATAGCATGACCATTTTAATTTTTAAAAAGACGAAGGAGGAGACTCTTACATATTTTACAAAATGAAGTAATCATCCGGAAAAAAAAAAATAGAAAGATATTGAATGGACCCTCTTCTTCTCCTGATCAAAATGTACTTCACTAATTAACGGTCACCGGTCTCCAAAGAGTTATCCCTGGACTGGTTAATAAAGCTCATTATACCTCACTTGAGATGTGAACATGGACGTCGCGAAGGGTGATGACTGAATTGCAGGCTTCCAAACCCTTCCTTCCGTCCCTCATTAAAATTCTGGTCAAAACAGATTTTTATTTATGATACATTAAAGAATATTATGACAGTACTAATACAAAATCTGTTCTTCACTGCCACAGATTTCCCTGCGTCTTAAGTTACAGCTTCTTTCCACTAGCCTTGTTTTAACACCTCCATGGAATATTTCTCTGGGGCAGCTAGAAAACAGACAAATGAGTTTTAACTGAAAGGCAAAGTGACTTATCCTTTACTAGGTCCTCAGCCAGTCCACAAGGAGGGGTCCAGTTCACTGTGCCACAGCGACCTTTAAAGCAGACTCGTAGAAGTTACATTGAAGGGAGATAAACAAACAATGCATAGGCTTTCTTTGAAAGTTCTATACTCCTGCCAGCCAGGCTGTGGTCCCCCAAAGTAACTTCAGTCTGAAATGCTGGTGGCCAAGCTCAAATTCTGTTACAAAATAACAACAGACAGAAATGGCCCTTTCTATCCATCCTGTTCCAAATCCCAACCACCACACACCTCGAAGGTTCTCGGGGTGCCTCACCAGGTGCAGCAAACTCAGAACGGTCTAAAAGGATCCCAAGTGGTTGGATGAAGCAAAAATACATGACAGGGACTGGGGATATAGCTCAGTTAGTAGAGTGCTTGCCTCGCATGCACAAGGCCCTGGGTTCAATCCCCAGCACCATGGGGGGGGAGTACATATCAGGGTCACAGAGCAGGCGGAGGAGAATGACCCTAATCCCAAACTGCAGAACTTCACAGTCTGAAGTGTCTGGCTGTGGCTCTGCTCCTAGCACCCAGTTGGCCTTGCAAAGCCTGTCTCCTCCTCCGCGACAGAGCAGGGAGGCCCAGTGGTACCCCCACAGGAAAGCACACGGTAAAAGGTCCAGTTCTGGAGCAAAGTTATTCGGTGAATCTCCTGTACCACTTCTCAAGCCATCAGTGGCTCAGTTTCCTCATCTATACGCTGGAGATAATGCTAAGACTCACCTTATAGCCATGGTAGGGACTACCTGGGTTAATACACAGCAAGTCCTGACAACGGTTCCTGGCACATACATTCACTTAGAATCATCATTATTACCTGACCTCTCATAGTGCTGGGGTGAGGACCTAACAAAAAATAATAGTAAAAATGGCAGGTACTACATATGGTATCACTGTGCACCAGGCCTTTTTTAAAGCACATTACCTTTATTTAATCTGCAGAAAAATCCTGTGAGAAGGCAAAACTGAGGTTCTGGGAAGTTGAGTAATTTTTCTAAGTTCACACAGCTAAGGAGTGGCACAACTGGCATCTGAAGCCAGGCTGGGGAGCTTGCAAACATTACTACCTTCAGGATGATTAAAATGACAATCATAATGGTAATGATGAGTTGCAAAGCTCTTGCCATGAACCATCGTGATCTTTATTCTTCCCTAAAACCCTCTGAGGAAGCTACTGTCATCACTCCCATTTTACAGAAGAGGAAACTGAGAAAGAGAAGCCCTTTGTTAGGTGACAAGTGTCATTATTACAAATTCCCCAGAATTCCATGCCCCTCCCAACTGATTTGATATTAATGCACATTGGACCATTCACCTCTCAACAGCACAGAGGGCTGGGAGATGTATGATTCCACAAGTTTGAGAAATAGTGTATCTTGTTTTCAAGTTGAATGTATCACTGAAAAAAAACCAAATGACAGAATACATTAAAGTGAAATATTGCCTTCCTAGTTTAAAAAGAAAACATGGGGGCGGGGGAGAGGTAGGGATAACAAAGGGGAAGAGAAAACAGGTCAAACCCATGCTTTAACCAAGTCAGGGATTTTTCCAGCTTCCCTCTAGGGTAATCTGATCCAAGTTTCTGAGTGATCAAATGACTAACCTGGAAATTTGAAGATTCACACTTACGGAAGAAACAGCAGTTCTTCCAAACCCAGGAAATACCGCTAAGCCTGGGAAGCCTTCTTAAATGTGAAGGATCACACAGTTTGGAAAGCAACTACACACATTAAGATGATCCCAAAGGCTGTGCTATGTACAGAAGTAATCTAACCTCTTCAGTTCGTTAATTCCTACCGTCTACTTAAGCACTGGGGGGAAGAAAATACCTTAAGAAAATATGTCAGTATATTTACCTAAGGAATTCTGGTTCCATCTTCAAAAAGGAAGAGAAAGAAAGAATCACTCACTCGAGTAGCAGGATCCAGACGTGAAATTCTCAAAATATCATCCAAAACAGCCCACTTTTTTCTGTGATAATGTACAAAACTGTTTTCCCCTTTATAGTTAGAAGGTTCCTCTCCAAGAGACTGTGCTTAAAGAAGTAAATTGAATTTGCAAAGAGCCACATAACCCTTTTCCTTTGTGTCTTGCAATCTAGAACCTTCAACTCTTCCCCTTTCACCTGACAGGGTCAAGGCCACAGATACAGAAAAGTATCTCTTCCAAGGTTACACAAGGAAGCAGAAAGCATACCTCAAAAGTGTAAACTGAGCACAGACCCCCTAAGCCCTTCCGACCTAACCGTGGGCTTCACGCAGCTGTGTCCTCGGGACCACCTAGCAGGCAGGCTTAGTGAGAACTATGTTAACTACACACTTCTAAAAAAGTGCAGCCCTGTCTCAATCCTTTCAGCAAGTCGTGGAGTATCACTCCTTCAGGGTTACAACATTTTCTGAACTTGTCCGCCCAGGCACAAAATAAGCAACACTGTTGGTTTCAAGTTTGCCCTGATTTATCCAAACAACTTGAAACCACGATATCCCCTGCTTCTGCTCTCAGACTTATGGCTTTAGGGGGTCTAGGAAGTTGTTTCCAAGCTAAATTCATTCTATTCCTCTCCAAAAACTCCAACTCAAAAGAGTACCCTCCAGAGTGAGAGTCACAGAGAAATGTTCCACTTTTTCCCGATAGGATCTCAGCAACGCTTAAAAAATAAACAGAACACTTGCACAAACATTACAACAGACGGAGCCAACTCCTCCAGCTGAGGATCAGACTTGTCCCTCTCCCCAGCTGGATGCTCAGAACCCACCTGGGGACAGCAAACTTAGAGGCGCACTAGCCGTGGGGTTATCCCATTGAACCGCTGGTCTGCACTCACCACCCATGCTGACACCCTAAAGTACAGCGGACATTGGGTTTCAACACTGCATGGTCAAAGCTCCATGCGAACTTGAAATCCTTACATCCATTGCAAATCCTAAAAGCCTATCGTTGGTTCTCCTACTTACCTTGGGTTGCGCTCGACGAGGAAATGCAACTTTGGGGTCAATCTGGGGGGGGAAAAATGGAAAAGTAGGAGTCAGTAAAATGCTAAGGAAAGGGGAAAAAATAGGATCAATCACCTAATTATTAATCACTCATTTCTCAGGCTTATATCTTGGCATTTATTAACTTCTTGGGCACCTGCAAAGTCCCTTCAATGCTGAGCTCAGCTTTCGTCATCCCTCCAAAATTGGCCTTTCTGAAATGCCTCATGGTGCATCTCAGTGTGTGATGCTCTTCATAAACCGGGTGTCATGTACCCTTATTTAGACAAGGGATTCTCTTCCACAGACACTGCCCAGTAAAAGCTACTCACAGCTAATCTGCAATGTGAGTCCAGGAGAAAAGACGGGAGCAAGGTCATCACTGAAAAAAAATCATAACCTGAAAATTCAACATAAGCCCTTCCAGCACCAAGTAATCAGATCCAACACAATGCTCTGCTTGAATTTTAGCAAAATAAAGTGACCCAGGATTAATCAAAAAGATCTGATCTGTAGTTAAACCTCAAAAGAAAGCAGGTGTCCAAAACTGCGGAGCTGGACTTGGTTCTTAAAATAAGTATAATTTAAAAAAGAAAGAGAAAAAAATGCACCTGAACTAAATACACCCGGATTTAAAAAAAAAAAAAAAACACATATAGGGTAAAAATCTATGAGTGACCTAAGTTCAAATTCAAAAAGAAAAGGTCAGCCTGGCGATGGTGAAAAATAAAATGACTGAAAAAAAAAAAGTCACAATCAGTGGTGGTTCCCACCTGTGATCCCACCAACTTGGGAGGCTGAGGAAGGAGGATCACAAGTATGAGGCCAGGCTCAGCAACTTAGCAATACCCCTGTCTCAAAATGAAAAATAAGAAGGACTGGGGATGTGGCTCAGTGGTAAAACATCTCCGGGTTCAATCCACAGCACCGCCAAAAAAAAAAACAAAAAATTCAGAATCTAGTCTGAGAATTAGGGTATCCCCACCTCCACCTCCATCTCAATGGAAAAACTTCTCCACTTCAAATCAGAAGCCTGGAGAGCACATGATTCTCAATCAGAGACTAGTTTTTACAACTCAAAACAATTCCCACAGAAGCATTTGAATTCAACAGGCTGAAGTGAGGAGGAAAAAAAGTTACTGGATAGATAAAAAGAAGAAAAAAAATCATTTTCCATTGTAGATTTTCATCAAAATTCTAAATGTCATAAATCTTTGGATAAAATCCAACTCAGGGCATGAATACGGCTGCAAGTTATTTATTTAAAGGCTTTGGCTTTTGCATTAAATTTTTTCCCTTCTAAAAAGTAAACCTGAATTTGCTTTCAGTTCTGTCATGGAGGGAAAAAAAAAATAATGCTTTGGGAAAAAGAGCAAAAGGATGAAAAGCTCACCACTGATAGCTTCTCTGTTCCCTGACTTAACATCCCCTAGGACCCCGGGCAGTAAAGACGCACAAGGATTTATCGCTTTTATTAAGGTAGTTTAAAGACCTAATAAAAGTCTGTTCCGTGTTTTCTACCTTGAAGCATCACCTGAGAAATGAGAGATTACTTTTCAAACGCTAAAAAGAGACCCCAAAAATCTCTGATCTAGAAACTACCCTTTCATAAAGATTAACATTACTGCATCTACAGGTGTGCCCAGCACTGACTACAGCTCATCTACAAGAGAAATACAACAGGTGAGGATTTTCCATTCTGTTGACCAAACATAGGACAGAAGCATCTGTTCAAAAACACTCTCCGAAAGGATTTTATTTTATTATTATTTTTTTTTTAGCTGACCAGCACACAATTGTAAAAGAAGTCCACCTTGTTTTCGGGACAAAAGGTAAAGGGCACATCAAAGGAGAGGTCAGGAGGTAAGGGGAGACGACACAAGGAAAAATGTGATAAGCTTTAAAAAAAAAAAAAAAAACTAAAATGACAAAAACCAAAAGCCAATTTGGAACTATACTGTGTGTGGTGACATCCGCGCATGGCACTGAGGTCAGCGTGCAAAGTTTACACACGGAGATCTCTAAAGGAGAGGAGGGGTCAAGGCAAGATGGCAAATCCCAACCTTTTGTACATCCCTGTCAACTAGTTTTTAAAGATGAACAACAACAAAAAAAGAAAACTACCAAAAATTAAAACATTAGTTAGTTAGGTACAACTCTACTTACTGCATCTACAGTCCTCTAGGAAACACTAGGGTACTAATATTGGATGCGAATGGCCGTTACCTAAACAAAGCTTTTAAGGTAAGGGTAAACAAGATCCTCGTTTCCATGTCAATAAACCAACCGCCTTCTGCCTCCTGCACTGAACGTTGAAACAAAGTCAAAAGCTAGGTTATACTAAATAATAGCTACCACAACACGTCTACAAACAATTAGGGAGGGAAACTGTAGGCTATGCCCTTGACACTGAAGGATCCGACCCACCAGCCACCTCAGAAACCAAATTCTAATTCTCCCACCCAGGTGGGGAGAGGGGGGTAGACCAGAAATTCAAGAATTTGCCTTGAGATGATTTTCCTCATTAATTTTACGAGTTTTTTTAAAATATCTAGCCAAGAAGTCAAGGAGAAAAAAAAAAAATCCTCAGACATCCGTTATCACCCTACAAATGATTATTCCTGAAATTAAATTCTCTAAAAGTACAAAATGTCTGAGCCATAAGCTAAAATACTTCCAAGAAAATTAATAAACCTACTAAGTATGTGAGGTCTTTTCCTGGGGAGAGAGGGCAGCCCCTGACCTCTTTGATCAGAGAAAGAGGGTGAATTTGCAAAATCAATAAGAATGCACATCAAAGGTTGTCAGGTTTTTTCTTTTCTTTTCTTCTCTTCCATTCAGTGTTCCATCTCATTGGCTTTCAATGTTAAAGCCAAAAGAATCTAAAAGATGGCCTTGTTCTGTTTGTTTTACAGAAGAGGAAACTGAGGCCAGAGACAGGGAATAACAAATTCATGATGGACCACTAGAAGGAGAACCCCATCTCTAGCTCCATCCCTGGAGCCCACCATAGAGAACTGGAGCCCCACGCTGCCCACCACTACATCCCAACATCACCTCGAGGCCTCGGTTTAAGCAGATATTAAAAAAAAAAATCGTGGGGAAATTACAGTAGACGTACAGGGAAGGGAGGAGAGGCAGGAAGACAACACAGGGGCTTAAATAAAACACTGTGAACTCCCCAGCCTCCCCTAACATTACATTTATTATTACAGACTGACAATTCTTTCTTCCCTTCCTCTCTGACCTCACCCTAGTAACTTTTCCCCCCTCTCCACTCTGGATTTTAAAAACTTCTAATGCTATAAAAGTACCCACACTCATACAGAAAGGAGCCAAGAAAGAAAAGAAAGGAAAAAAAAATCACTTTGAAACCCAAGGCCTTATCAGGCTTCGGTTTCACGCCATCTGGAGTCACCCCACTGGATGCCCAGCTTGGCTCTGCTAGCGACTCCTTTTCTTCTCAAACCGCATTCCAAATCCCAAGTGCACCAAGAGAAACCTGTTGCCTGGACCCAGGATGGGCACCCCCTCCCTCCCCGGCCACCCTGGCTTCCCTCAGCCGGGAAGCAGGCTGTGCCTCCAACAAGCCATTCCCACAGCCACAGTTGGTAACGCGGGCAGTGCTGGCTGACAAAGTTCCCTCTGCTCTCTGGTAGTTTCTCTGTATGGTCCCCCTGGCCGGGAGAATAGCCCCTCGGGGGAGTCAAATCCCCTCCTCCCAGACTCCCGAAGCTGCAATGGGACAGGCTCTAAAAGAAAACCCCAAACCCAGCCAACGCAGCAAACTTCTGAGCCAACTCGCTAGCTAGCTCGGTTTAAAAGTACCCATTTCTAGCACAGAAGCAAAAGAAGGCGCTGTCCCTTTAAATAGGGCTGTCAATGCCCAGATCGTTCCTGAAAAGGGGCGAGCAACAACAACAACCACCACAACAAACAAACAAACAAAAAGCAACCTACCGTCTTGGAATCTAACTCATGGTGGGGCTGACCTAATACTTTATCTACACTTGCTGGGTCTGCGAACGTGACGAAACCGAAGCCTCTGAAAGGAGACAAAGAGGGAGAAAAACAAACAAGAAAATGTGACACCATTGAAAGCAACAAGGAGTAAAACCTAATGCAGAAGGGGAGCAAAAGTTGCCCCCCACACACCCCCATCCCCACGTCCCTCCCCTAAGTCTACTCTCCTGCCTACATCCCTCCACCTCGCAGGAAGGAAAAAAAAAATATCAAGGTTAATGGGGGAAGTGGAACGGGGGCAGGGCGGCTGGAGGTAACTTGGAAGAGGCTGGTGCCTCCACCCTGGGCGCCTCAGTTTCCTCTCCTCCTCCCTTTCTTAAGGCTTTGTTGTATCCCGGAGAAGGTCCGGCAACCCAGAGAGATTCACCCACCTTTCCAAGAGGGGACTTCAGAGTTTGGGGAGCTGGGAGTATAAGGAAGGCACACATTGGGGGAAAAAAAAAACTATGTGGAAAGTGAATGAAGCTGAATGTCATTTTAAACAAGAGAAAAAGAAGCAACGGGAAATGACTTCAAGCGAAAGAGATGGGCATCTCTGTATTCAGAGTTCAGCCCTAATTAACCATAACCTTTGGGGTTATGGTGGGGTGGGGTGGGGGAGAGTGACGTTCCGGACCAGCCACGAGCCTGAGCCCCATTCTAAATCCGCTTAGCTACTTCCGAAGACACCTCCAAAAATAAAACTTAAAACTTTGTTCTAAAATAAAGGCAAAAAAAAAAAAAAACCCCAGAAGGGAATGGTTTACCTGGAGCGTTTCGTAGTGGGATCTCTCATGACCATACATTCTCTAATTTCTCCAAATTTGCTAAAATAGTCTCTAAGGCTATCTGTAGAGAGAGAAAGAGAGAGATGGGGGGGAGAGAGAGAGAGAAGGTGTGGAGAAAAGAAAAAAAAAGCAATGCAAATTTTGATCAAGGACAAAAACCAAAAGTAGTTTTCTGTTGTTATTCTGTTTTGTTTTTTTGCATTTTTTTTTTTGCACACGCGCGCGGGGGGGAATTCGGCCACAGAGGTCGTGTAGAGGGCTCGGAAAGGATTTGCTATTTAAAAAAAAAA
Source organism: Ictidomys tridecemlineatus (assembly GCF_052094955.1). Taxonomy (NCBI): domain Eukaryota; kingdom Metazoa; phylum Chordata; class Mammalia; order Rodentia; family Sciuridae; genus Ictidomys; species Ictidomys tridecemlineatus. The sequence continues at coordinate 31,413,080 of NC_135479.1, read as the reverse complement.
ATAATAACCTTGCACAGGAGAAGTGGGGAGCCAATGGCGGGGGGGGGGTGCTCCTACACCGGGATAACAAAGAGCAATAAAGAAGCCAAGAAGGGGGGGACCCAGGCGTCCCCCCCTCCCTCCCTTACCTGGTGAGGTCTGCCAGCTCAGTCCACCGATAAACATTTTACTAGAGGGAGAAAACATAACAGAAGTGAGCACCGATGTCAGATCGGCCATTTTGACGTGTAACTTACAAAAGCTAAAAGGAAAGCGGGGGGGAGCGATCGAGCGCGAGCCGGGAGGTGGGGTGGGGGAGAAGGTGGCGGCGAAACGCCATCCAAAGGTGTGTAACTTCCACTGGGGGGGGGGCCGCGGAAGGGCGGGAGTGGGGGGGGCGCGGAGATGCCCGGCTCCGCGCACCGCCGTCCCCGCGCCGCGGCAAGGAGAGCGAGCCGGCGGCGGCGGCGGCGGCGGCGGCGGCGCGGTGGGCAGCGGCTGGAAACTTACCCGGGGTCGTGCTGGGAGTCGTTGGCGCTGCCCGAGGTGCCTTGGCTCCCATTTGCCTCCATATCGGAGCCCCCCCGCCCCCCCACCCCCGAAACACCGAGCCCCACAGCGATCGGAGCGGAGCGGCGGCCGGCTCCGAGCCCCGAGATCTCCGCTCCCTCCTCCCCCGCCTCCTCCCCCCCGCCCGGGCTCCTCCGAATCTCTCTGCGAGCGGCGGAGCCGGGGCAGCGGCGAGAGCCGTCACACGTGGGCTCGGCTTAGCTCAGCCCCGCCGCCTCGCACACCCCCCCGTCCCCGCCCCCCCGGCCCATCCCCACCTCTCCCCCTCCTCCTCCCCACCCCCATCTCCTCCTCCTCCTCCTCCTCCCCCTCCTCCCCGGCGCACGTGGGGCGGAGTTCTAGAACGTCGTGTAACCAATGCGGTGACGTCACGCACCCCGGTGCGGCCCCCGCCTGCCCGCGCGCGCGCTCACTCGGCCCCCCCCCAGCTGCTGGACCCTGGGGGTCGACGCGCGCGAGCCCCCCCGAGGCCCGAAGAGGGCCCCGCCTCTGGACAGACAGGCGTAAAAAAAAAAAATTTTAAAAAGGGGAGCGCACCCCGACTTCCCTGGATCACATGGGCTGCGGGGGGCGGGAGGATCGGGGAAGGGGGAGGCGCGGGGAGCTCGCCGCGGCTCCCCACCCGGGCCCGGGAGAAGACGCCCCCCTCCCCCTGTTCGGCCTCTCCATTCAAGTTCGCTCGCGGTCCCCTGCCGCCGCTGGGACCTGGGGATGGCACTCGCCGCCCGCCCTGGTCTGCGCTCAGTTTCAAGCCACCGCGCAAAAATTTAGGTCAAGGACGTAGGGAGCAAGCCCACACCCTGGCGCTCCTCGGGCGGCTCCCGAGACCCCCACCCTCACCCCCCAGGATCTGGGGGACTCCGGGATGGCGGAGACCCTCGGGCACCAACACCAGCCACAAGTTTTATTTTCCCTTCGCGCTGCAAGTTCACTGGCTCGCTCGCTCTCCACACCGGCACGTCTGGTGCGGCTCCCCGCCCTTCCCCGGCGGAGGTACGGATCTGTACCGGGGAAAGGTTATTTTGGAACTTTGAGAAAACGGACGCGATTCCAATGGCGAGAAAGTGCCCAGGAAAGAGTTTCCTCGTTAATCGTACAGCGTTTTAAAAATATAATAAAATCGGTTTATAGGGGTCAAGGTCAAATGATCGGGATTCAGAGCCAGTGTTTGTATATAGTGAGAAGTAGTTTTGGAGCGTCTCTGGGATGGCTGGGAAGGTAGTTATTTCAGGAAACCCCTCTCCAACCCGTCCGTTATAATATATTTTATTCTTTCTCAAGTTACCCAGGCTTTATATGCTGAGATAGTAAAATGCATGAGATTGAAATAGCCCAAGACCTGAAGACCTAGGGAGGTCATTGGGGTAGCAGAAGGTTTCAGACACACACACACACCCACCACCACAGAAGCTTTATGGCACAGCATAGATCCAGGCACACAGTAGGTGCCTAATAAATGCTTGAAAATCCCCCCCACCCCTTGCTCAATGGAAAACCTCAAAACACGATGTTTGTAGCTTCCCAAAGGCATCGCACATTTCTCCAGCAGATTCCATTTAAAGCTGGCCAAATTCAGGCTGGATTCAATTTATGGGGTATTTAAAACAATAAGGATACAATTATACTTATTATTTTATATTATTACATTAAACTAAGTTAATATGGCATGAGGAGCAACATAAAGTTGTGGTTCATCAAATATTCAGATTAAGGTTAAGTATGAATTGATGCCCAATTAACACTTTTCTGTTAATTTTCATTAGGATTAGAAGACAATGGAATACACTCAACACCAAAACTGCACCAAATCTACTGTGGGTCTTTAAACGTGGAACATTTGAAAAACTCAACACCAGCCAAATCCTTGGGTGTCCAGACTCTCAATCTCCCTGTCCTCTGAATTGGGATAATTCCCCCTTGACAAGATTGATGGGGTGGGGGTGAAGTGTTTGACGTGAACAAAAGTTATAGAACTCTTTCTCTTTGCAAACCTATGTGGGGTCACGTTCATAACCAATCATTACTTAATCCGATTTTAGACGGCACTTTGAGGCTTTAAATCATTTGCCATTGCTCCAAGCCGATTCTCAAATCATCTGGGGGTCTCATGCATTGAAGAGCCAGTTTTGATGATAATTGTTTATTATTATTCCCAATAACAAAATGAGGACAATAGAGCTAATTGGATTGTGTTTTGGGTTTTTACAACTACCATACTCTGAGCTAGAAAGGCCTTTCCTAATCCAACCCCCTAATTTTACAGAAGATGTCAGAGATGTTACGCTGTCAGGCCCCATCCTTACCTCTACCAATAAGTTACCAAGAAGGGGCCTGGTCATCAGTTCATGCCCTTGGCTCTGCTGCCTCAATATTTATTCTCTCCTTTGCAATGGGTGCTGTTCTTACTGGTGTAGACCTATACAAGCTGACACTTAGTGAACTGGAAGAAAACCCTGAGAGGGACCTGCCCTAAAGTGACCAACTCAGTGGCTGAGAAAGGACTAGATTTAAAGTCTCCATCACTATAGTGATTTTTTTTTTTTTTTGGTAGCAGGAATTACACCCAAGGGCATTTAACCAGTGAGCCACATCCCCAGCCCCTTTTTGTATTTTATTAGGAGCAGTACCTCACTGAATTGCTTAGGGCCTCACTAAGTTGCTGAGACTGGCTGTGAACTCCTGATTCTCCTGCTGCTGCAGTAACATTGTGGCTACCTCTTCTTGCTTTGTAATTCTCAGTCTTGACAAATGCACAGAATCCTGTAACCAAAGCCAGAATCAACATGTGGAAGAGTTTCATTGTCCCAAGGAACACCTTCTTTCTGTCCCTTTGCACTACATTATTTATGATTATTATGTATTTCTTCTCCAGCTCACTCAAGGTAGCCCCTGCATTAGGAAAATTCCACTAGTGAAATGTCAGAACTCACCCCTCTTAAAAGTCTCAACACTGACTTTGAGACTCCATCTTTGCTAGCTCTCCTAATACCTACTTTCTCCTGCTTTCCCTCATCGCTTACCAGCCCTTCCTTCTCCGACTCTGTCCAGACTCTCCCTCTCTGCCTTTCCTTTATATTTGCGGGTTCATTCTAGCCTCACCTCTAGTTACACACCCTCCCTGGATGGCTTCTCAGTGGGATGGGTTTAAATGTCACCTACATGCTGATGTCACTCAAAATCTCCAGCCATGACCTTCCCAAAGATTTCCAGGTTCTGGTCAATTTCTTATTCAACATTCTCACTGAACGAGTCAAAAACCACTTGCATGCTCTTTTCCCCTACCTCTGACCCTCTTTTAGGGTTCCCTAAAAAAGATCCCAGACATTTGAAAACAACACCCCTTCCTCATGCAACCTATCAAGAGAGTCCGGGGTTTCACCTCCTAAATATCTCTCAAATCTGTTTTTCTCACTACTTCATCCTAGATCCCCACCACCACCCGAGGCCCTGCAACAGCTTTCAAAAAAGTTGTCTCGGGCTGGGATTGTGGCTCAGCGGTAGAATGCCTGTCTCGCACAGATGGGCCCTAGGTTCGATCCTCAGCACTACATAAAAAATAAATAAATAAATAAATAAAGGCATTGTGTTGTGTCCATCTACATCTAAAAAATAAATATTTTAAAAAAAAAAGTTGTCTCACAACCACTCTTAGTGCACTTATGTATCTGAAAGCTTTCCCAGACCTCTTTGACCAGTCATGCCCTTGGAGGTACACTGTTAACCTGCCAGAACGTCCTCTGTGTACCTGTGTGATCATTTGCTTTATTGCCCATCTCCTCCACCAAGCCACAAGCTCCCATCCCATTTTTACTCTCCTTGTACCAGAACAGTGCCTGCTGGTACATGGATGACAATAAATCATTATTAAGTGAGTAAATGAATGAAGGGATGAATGAATGAATGAAAGTCAACATCTAATTTGTATCCATGTTCAGAAGTCAAATTGGCTCAATTTCCCCCTTTTCATACTCCCGTTCTCTGGTTATACTGGCCTCCTAAAAGGAACTGGTTAATGTTCCTTCTTTTTCCATTTTCTGGAACAGTGTGTTTAAGATTGGAATTATGTGTTCCTTGAATGTTTCCTAAACTTGCCAGTAAAAATGGGTCCGGGAGAGCCATTTCCTAGGTTGATTTTTAACTACTGATTTCATTTCCTTAATGGTTATAGATCTGTTGAAGTTTTCTGTTTTCTTTTTGAATCCATTTTTGCACACTATGTTTTTCAAGGAAATTATCCATACCATCTAGGTTTTCAAATGTACCTGACAAAATGCAATACATAGTTTTCACTTAGTATCTTTTGACCTGCTTTATCTATCCATAATATCCATTTTTCTCATTCCAAATATTATATGTATCTTCGCTTATCTGGATTAATTTTTCCAGGGACCTACTTCTTCAGTAGTGTTTTCTTTCCACTTTTCTACTAGTGTTTTTGAAGAATCAGATTTTAGTTTTGCTAACACTCTTTTTCTGGTTCATTAATTTTTTTTTCTTTTTTTTTTAATTTTGATTTTTTGGCCATACTGGGAATTGAACCCAGGGCTTCACGCATGAAGACAAGTGCTCAATCACTGAGCCACGTTCCTAGTCCCTAGTTTATTAATTTTTTTTTTTAGAGAGAGAGAGAATTTTTTAATATTTTTTTAAAGAGAGTGAGAGAGAGAGAGGGAGAGAGAGAGAGAGAGAATTTTTAATATCTATTTTTTAGTTATCGGCGGACACAACATCTTTGTATGTGGTGCTGAGGATCGAACCCAGGCCGCACGCATGCCAGGCGATCGCGCTACCGCTTGAGCCACATCCCCAGCCCTAGTTTATTAATTTTGGTTCTTATATTATTATATGTTACATATCTTAAATTTTTACTACATGAAAATAAGAGTATATCATATAATATTCATATATACCATATCATATATATGGTATTATTTCTTTCCTTCTACTCTTCTCAAGTTTTTTCTGTTGGTTTTGTTGTTGTGGTTGTTTGAGTTTTAGGGTTTTTGTTTATTTGTTTAGTACTGAGAATTGAACCCAAGGTTATTCTACCACTGAGCTATATCCCCCAGTCCTTTTATTTTTTATTTCAAGATAGAGTCTCACTAAGTTGCTGAGCCTGGCCTTAAACTTGCAATCCTCTTGCCTCAGCCTTCTGAGTAGCTGGGATTACAGATGTGCACCACTGCAACTGACCTGTTGCTCTTTTTAAAAATTTTGACTTAGTGGCATAGGCAATTAATTTTGATTTTCTCTTTTCTGATCTTAACATTTAAGTCTACAGATTTCACTCTGGGTACCACTCAAACTACATTTCACAAAATATATAGACTTTTCATTAACATCTAGTTTTTAAAAAGGTTTAGATTTTCAGTATGATTTTTTCTTTGACCCATGGCTTAGTACAGGTGTATATCAGAATTTCTAAACATGAAAGGTACTTGAAGTTTTTTTGCTATTAACTGTTTCTAATTTAACTGAATCAGGGTCAGAGAATGTAGCCTATATGAAGCAGATACTTGTGATATATTTAAACTTGCTATGGTACATGTTCAATTTTATAAATAATTTCCTGTGATCTTGAAAAGCATGTATATGAATTAATTTTTAAGTGTGACATTCTATATGGATCTAAATAAATCAAGCTTATTAATTATGTTATCTTGAATTCCTATGTCCTTATTAATATTTCCGATCTGTAATTTTTATATATATACATTAAAATTTTCATATGACTAGACTTGTCAGTTTCTCTTAAAAATTTCTCAGTTTTACTGTCTTTATTTTTAAAGTATGTTATCAGGTGCATCAAAAAGAACTGTTAAAATCTTCCAATATAACTGCATTTTTTCAACTTATTTTTTCCTCTTTTTGCTTTCTATATTTTAAGACAATATTATTGGGTGCATATACATTTAGGTTTACTATTTTCCTTGTGAATTATTCCTTTAATGTTGACATAGTTGATCTTCATCTTTGCTTTTTTTTTATTCCCTTCAGTACTGGGGATTGATCCAGGGGCACTTAACCACTGAGCCACATCCCCAGCTCTTTTTAGTTTTTATTTTGAGACAGAGTCTCACTAAATTGCTGAGGCTTGCTTTGAACTCAAGATCCTCTTGCTTCAGCCTCCCAAGCCGAAGTTACTTAGTGAGGCCCTAGGTAACTGGGATTACAGGAGTGCTCCACTATGCCCAGCAACCCCAATACATTTTATTTTTTATTTTGAGACAGAGTGTCAGTAAGTTGCCAAGGCTGGCCTTGAATGATTCTCCTGCTTCAGCTCCACTGTAGCTGAGATTATAGGCGTGCACTTCCATATCTGGCTATCCTTCCTTTCTGTTTTACAGTCTAATTTATGATAAATATAATTACTCTGTTAGTTAGCCTTGCCTGGTATACATTTTTCCATCCTTTTACTTTCTACCTTTCAATGCCCTTATGTTTTAGTTAAACTTCTTGTAAACAATATATAGCTATTTTTTATGCATTTGTTTTCTTAACTGGTATGTCCAGTTCATTTACATTTATTGTGGTTATTAATATTTTTAAATAGATCTCAAGAGCACAAAAATATATTAGTCACAATCTCTTTTATAACAAACTTTTATCATTGAGTATGCTTGTGGCTCCTTTTTTTATATGTTGGTATTGTGAATACCTGTAAACCTACTATTCAAACAGAGAACTAAAAAAGAAACAGTGACTGTATCTACCTATGTGTTCCTCCCTACCCCATTTAAAGTACCCACCAAAGTACCCACCAAACCCGAATCTTACATTTATCTATCTATCTATCTATTTATTTATTGCTTTTTTCAAAAAAGTTTTATCAGCTGAGCACAATGCAACATACCTGTAATCCCAGCAACTTGGAAGGCCAAGGCAGAAGGGTCACAAACAAGTTCAAGACTACTCTGAGCAACTTAGTGAGACCCTGTCTCAAAATAAAAAATAAAAAGGGCTCAGGAAGTAACTCAGTGGTAGAGCACTCCTGGGTTTTATCCCCAGTAATGGAAATAAAGAAAAAATCACATATTATCAATGACTGAGTTATATAATATTTTGGTTTTTCCTAACTTTATGAAAATATTCTGAGGCTGATTGTTTTACTTGCTATGGAATTTTTAATAATCATCTAGATCGCTGCATCAGGTTGTAGTTCAATGTTTCTTATAGTGGTATGATATTGCATTATGGGATGGTGCCACAGTTTTGTTAGTCCATTTTTCTGTCAGTAGCTCTTTGTGTTCTTTCCAGTTTTCTGCTCTGTAAATATTATTGTGATGAGCATTTTCACCTTGCAGTGTATGTGGGTCAGAATTGCTCTTTGGAGTGATTGCTGGGGGACAGGTATGTGAACGTAACACCTTTACCAAGTAATGCGGAGCTATGTTCCAAAATGATATTCCAAAACATACTTCTACTAACAATCTATGAGAGAGCTGTCAATCCACTGATTTCTGTCATTCTGAAATTTACATCTTGATTCTTGTTTGGCATCTTTTAATTACTTTTCTTTTTCTAAACTTTCTTTTGCCGTCTTTCTATGCTTCTCCTGAGATGATCACGAATTCTTTGTTTCCCTTTCCTCTTTTAACTAATCTAGAAGTTGTAAATTCTATTTCTACTCTTTCAGTGATGACGATTTTTAACATGTTTGAGTGATCAAAAGTAAATCAAATTTCCTACAATAATCTAACAACAAATCAACTTCAATTACAACCTCTCACTTTACATACTATTTTTGCTTGTTATTTTATTTTGTTAATTAATTAGTTGATTAATTAATTCTCTGCTGCAGATTGAACCCAGAGCCTGGAACATGTTAAGCAAGTGCTCTACCACCGAGCTGTGTCCCCAGCCCATTGTTGTTATATTCGATCCTCTTGGTTTATACGTCCCTAGTTTTAATCCCTACAGTAATTTTTTTTTTTTTTTTTTTTTTTAGTGGTGTCCCTACAGTAATTTTATGTACCATCAATTCATTGTTTAGATTTATCCATGTTTACCTGGGCACAATGGTGCATGCCTGTAATCCCAGAGATGGGAGGCTGAAGCAAGAAGATCACATGTTTGAGGCCCAGCCTTAGAAACTTAGTGAGGCCCTAAGTAACTTAGTGAGACCTGTCTCAAAATAAAAAGGGCTGGAGATATAGCTCAGTGGTAAAACATCCCTGGGTTCAATCCCTGGTACCAATAAAATAAAATAAAAAGATTTATTCATATTTACCAACTTGTTCACCTTTTCTTCTAACATCCTCTTTCTAGGTACCAGCTCTTTTAAAAAACCTGAAACATACCCTTTAGTAGTTCTTTCCAGAAAGTTATGTGATATGCTCTTTACATTAATATAAAAATGTCATATTTCACTGTCATTCTTGAATGATGATTTCTTTAGGGCAGTATTCCAGATTGACAGTTGCTTAACTTCAGCATTTTTTTTCTTTTTTTTAGTATACTTTACACGTCTTATGTTTCTATCTACTGTTGAGACAGTTGCTATCAGTCTGTCAATCCTTTGTAGGTAATCTGCCTTTTCTCACTGGTTTTAATTTTTTTTCCTCCTTGTCTTTGGTTTGCTCCATTTTTTGCTATGCTGTGTTCAAGTCTGAACTTGTTTTTATTGACCTTGTCCATGACTCATTGTACATCCCCACTCTTGGGATTCATGCTTTCCATCAGGTCTGGAAAATATTCCGCCATTATGTGAATGAAGTCTCTTCTCTCCTGCTCTGGTATTTGATGTTCCATGCATGTTCTCTTTCTATCTAGCAAACTCCAGTCTCTTAGACTTTCCTTTGCTTTGTATCTCTGTGGGGCTTCCTGGGCAGTTTCTTCAAATCCATTCACAGTTCTTTCTTGCGTTGTATCTAATCACACTATATTTAACTTATCACTGAATGTTTTCTTTCAATGACTATGTGTGTCATTGCTAGAAATTTTATTTCAAATCTACCCTTTAAAATAACATTCGGTTATTTTTCTCCTGGTTTCAAATATTCCCTTATGTCTTTAATAATTTTTAAACTTATTTTATAGTCTGTCTGGTAGTTCTGTTATCTGAGGCCCTTGGGACTCTTGTATCTGTTGCACCTTGCTTGTAGAAGATCATATCTGTGTATATTGCGGAGCTTGGCTTTGGCTCTGTACTTTTTTTTTTTTTATTAATTCTAGACTTTCAGATTCCTAGACCATACAGGTATTATAAATTCCAGCCCCACACTCACATCAGTAGCTGAGTGGAAGTCCCAAATTCCCAGAGAAGCCTTTTTCTCCCACCCTCCACCCAGGCTAAGACAGGCACATTTTTTTATCTTCCTATGCCATGGAGAGATGCATTTTTTAGTGAATTTTTTCTCTGATAATTCAGCCTTTTGAGGTTGCTAGCTTTATTGGGGGTTCTCAGTTCTATCTCCTCAGTCTCCTTCCTGTTTGGATCCTTAGCTCTCAGGCACCTGAGCCCAGCAAACCTGCCCCAGATCACCCCCCCTCCCCTCAGCTCACCTGCACACCATGTGTCATCTCCCCTTCCTCATGACCCTAGAGAGAACCTTTCCTACTGTCCCATGAGTTCACTTCAATAAGTATTTATTGCATTATTTTTTGAGAGAGAGAGAATGAGAATTTTTTAATATTTATTTTTTAGTTTTCGGTGGACACAACATCTTTATTTTATTTTTATGTGGTGCTGAGGATCGAACCCAGCACCCTGCACATGCCAGGTGAGCGCCTACTGCTTGAGCCACATCCCCAACCCCTATTTATTGCATTTTGACAAGTATTCCTAAGAGGATTTTCCAGTTATTTAGTCTACCATATTGCCCAAAAGGAAACTCATTTCCATTTAATTTTTTAAAATATTTTTATTAGTTGTTGATGGACCTTTTATTTATTTATTTACAAGCAGTGCTGAGAATCAAACCCAATGCCTCACATACACTAGGCAAGTGCTTTACCACTGAGCCACAACCCCAACCCTGCATTTAATTTTTTATAATTTCATTTCAAAATTTTAATGACTTTCATTATAACTGTACTTTCCGCCCCCCCCCCCTTAAATTACTATGTCTAAATTTTGGCTTTTCTTCGGAATTATCCCCTCCTGGGTGAATTAGCATTGCTGTGGTCCTAAATGAGGCAAACACAAGTCAATTTGGCTGCACAATTTAATACAATTAATTTATTACAGTACTGGGGATTGAACCCAGGGGTGCTCAACCACCAAGCTACATCCTCAGTCCTTTTTATTGTTTATTTTGAAATAGGGTCTCACTAAGGTAACCAAGCTGGCCTCAAACTTGTAATCCTCCTGCTTCCGCCTCCCAAATTGCTGGGATTACAGATGTGCACCACCAAATATGGTCTGGGTGTCCCTTATAATCATCTGGGGAAATTTTTAAAAATACTAATGCTTGGTTCCACCCTTTAAATTCTGCTCTGGGGAACAGCCCCGACAGAGGGCTTTTTACAAACTCCGCAAATAATTCAATGTGCAACCCAGGTTGGACACGATTAGTTTTAAACACTGATGAAAACAGCAAAACAATAACAACACCTGGGCTCCACCCCAGAATGTCTGAAGTATTTTGTTGGGGTGTGTGTGTGTGGGGGGGTGTTCCTGGCATCACATTTTTTAAAAGTTTCCTGTTGTGAAGCGTCAACGTGAAGAGTCAATGATGTATGAAGTCACTCATGCTCGGGGAGAAGAGTAAAAATAATTCAGAACTGGGAGCAAAAGAATCAAGTCCAGTGGTTTCTACTGTCTGCAAAACAACCCACCAGACACCTGGGGCGCTTTTTAATGATACGGATTCCTGGAGATTGTGATCTTATAGATTTAATGCGGGGCTGGAGAGTCTTCAATTCCCCCAGCAAAAAGTGAAGGCCACCAAATTTGGAAACCCTTCAGCCAACCCACCTTGTTTTACAAAGGAGGAAACCATATCTGATTGAATGCATTTTTCTCAGGATCCTGGAGCTGATTAAGAGGAGAGTTGAGGGCTGGGTATGTAGCTCTGTGATAGAGCACCTGCCTAGCATGCACGAGGCTCTGGGTTCCATGCAGCACTGGGAAAAAGAGAGAGAGAGAGAGAGAGAGAGAGAGAGAGAGAGAGAGAGAGAGAGAGAGAGAGAAAGAGAGGAAAAAAGAAAGTTAACTCCTATCTTCCACTCACTGTTCTTTTCATCTATTTCCAAACAGAAGATCTTTGCTGCTGTTTTGAAAAGACATTGGACAGTTTAAAGACAGTTTAAAAATTGCATTTGTGTGCAGTGATTTCAGGAATGGGAACTTTTCTGTTTGACTTTGTGTGTGGACAGCAGAGCAGAGGAGATATAAAAAAAAAAAAAAAGTCTGTTACATTCTATGTGGGTCTATCTAGCTCAAGACCTTGAGCAGGTAAGCTACTATCACTGTCAACTGCCCCATCTGTAAGAGAGGACCATAAAACATGTCCACAAATTCTTTAATTGTCTAAGAGATGAAGATCTCTTTCTCCTTAAGTGTTGGCTATTCTTAGAAACCAGCTTCTAATGAGCAGGATGTGGAGGAGGTGATGGTGGGTGGGTTCTGAGGCTGGATCACAAGATACAAGGTGGCTTCCTCTTTGCTTTCTCTCTTGAATCACTTGATCTGAGAGAAGCCAGCTGCCATGTCAGGAGGAGGCTCAAGCAGCCCTACAGGGAGGCCCACTTGGGGAATAATTGAGGTTTCCTGTCAACAACTCAAACTGCCTTTCGGGGATTGCAAGTTAGACAAGACACTTTACAAGTGGCTCTGCTGGCCCTGATTCAGGCTTCAGATGATTGCTACTCTTGCCATTGTCTTTTGTTGTTGTTGTTGGGTGCTGGAATTGAACCCGAGTCTCATGCACATGTTCTACCACTAAGGTACATTCCCAGTCCCCCGTCAATGTCTTGACTATATCTTCATGACAGGCCTTGAACTAGAACCTCCCTGCTAAACCATTTCTGATTCCTGACTCTCAGATATGAGAAAATATGTACTTGTTTGAAATGACTAAGTTTGGGGATAATTTGTTACACAGCCCAAGTAACTAATACACAGATCTTTTAAATGCACTGGGATTCATATGCTAACATTTGTAGAACAGTTTAGTTAACTCAAACTAAATGAACTGCATATTCGATATAGAGTAGCGATCGTGTATTATTAATGTTACCAGATTGCAACACATTTCATGTTCAATTAGCTGAAATGCTCTTTCTGGAGCATGGCTTTGCTCATCTTCTTATCCCCACTGCATACTTAGAAAAGGTCACTGTCAAGATATAAAAGTATATATATGATTTAAATGTCTTGACTCAGTTACTAACAACCATGAGCGTGTTTTCAAATTGGAAAAGCAAGATTAATTTCAACTTGCTCTTTTTCACACAATGCTCTTTGTTTACTTTTCGGTATTGCATTTCACTGCCACGCCGGGCGCCTCTCTTATTAAAGAGTCTGTTCATTTATCCCTCGCCCCGTAGTCTCACAAGCCTTACTTTTAAAAACGGACACGCCAGACTCTGCACCAGAAAAGCAAGCCATATTTTTACTAGAAAATATTTAGCAAGATGAGTTTTTATTCATGAAAATTTCACCAAGTATAAATTCCACGTCGAAAAGTAATGGGCCCTTTGTATTTCCTTTAAATAAATAAATAGCTTCTTTCCTCAAGAATTATGACTTCTGAGCATGCTCTTAAATTCAGGGCTGGTTCGTTTTCTTCTAAGAAATAGAAAATAAGCCTGTGTGTAGAGATCCTAAGTTGGTCCTGCCTCTGGTTTGGTATAATATGGAGAGTCAAGATGCTATCTTTCTAATAAAGTAATAACTGGAGGTATAAAATACCCGGAAAATCTAAAAACAAACAAACAAACAAACAAAAACACAAAAAAAGGTGAAAGGTGGGAGGCCGAGGGAAAGTGAAACTATATTTTTCGAATGCCCTTGACTGATCTAACATATAAATATCTTCAGGAATCATGTATTTTCTCCAAACACTGTTTGATGTATCGAGGGACACAAAGGTCTATTTTGTTGATATAACAGAGAATTTGTTTCATATTTATTTCTTTTTCCAAATCGGGGAGGAAAATGCAAGATTTTCCCTAATGGAGGGGGTAAACAAACCTAAAATGTGTTTAACCAACATTTTTCTTTTTTTTCCCCCCTTTCTAGTTTCCCATTGGGCATGGCTAGGAATCTAAAGCGCTTTCCTCCCCTTCGTCCCCCTCTGCCTTCCTCCTTCCTTATAAACTCCAAATCATCCTGCCCAGCCTAGGCGCATGCGGCTGAGTAGGGAAGTGGGGGGGGGGCCTGCAAATGAATATCACTGTGAATGACCGACCACCGCAGAGGACCCACAGCAGAGGTGCAGTGAGGGTAGCGATCAGAAAGCTCTCACCTTTAGGAGCTGCAAAAGGTGGGCTGGGAGTTGAGGCTGGCTCTAGCCCCTCCAAGGGGTGGCTTCCTGGGGGAGCCTGCCTTACCCATCCGGTGAGCCCCCTCCCCATGGCCCTCAAGGTATCTGTGCTGGTGTGGTAGGTGCAAAGACCAGCCTCAGGAATATCCCAGGGCTGCTCTCCGACGTCCCTTAAAGCGGTTTAACGGCTGTTTGCCGTTCTGTCGTTGTTATCCTGATATATGGAGGTAAATATTTTATTAAACATCCTCACTGCCCAGCAGTTAGGGAGCCCTTTGCCGCCTGGACCCAGCTGTGGCCCAGCACTGCCCGGGAGTGTGCAAGAACGGTGGGCTGACCTGACAGAGTAATGGCACAAGACCCACCGTTCTGTCCGGTTCTCGACACCTGGAAACTATTTTCTTGGTGGCCTCTCAGGTTTAATCTTCCATTTCTTCTTTTTTTTTTAATCAGTCACCAACTTCGTCTTGATGAAAGGTGCCGGGCCCTCAGAAGAAAATAGCTATGCCTTTTAACTCCAGCTGGAAACGGTTGACACGGTGCCACCGTCACCCTTCCCTTACGCCTCTGGACCAGCCTTGGAACTTACCCCGTCTCCTCTGAGACCTACCTTGCCAAATAGAAATCTAAATATCACAGCTGGAAATACATAGGGCCTCCCCACTCGGGCCCCTTCACACTCTCTACACATTATGCCCATGACCTTCCAACATCCCTATAGTCATTTTCACACACACACACACACACACACACACACACACACACACCGCCCCTCCAGCCTCAGAGCCCCCATCCCCTTGTGGATCTGCCCACAACTAGCTCACAGACCCACAAATGACATGTTCTTTTGGGCCAACATTGGGCCTGCTTTTACAAAATTATTTGATTTTTACCACTTACAAAGTTGAGGTGGCCAAAGTAGCATTAAGTCCATGGCTATCGGGTCATCCCATCACATGCTTGGGTCTTCAGGAGGCCAACCCCACAAAGATCTGCTTTTGTGTGACCAAGTCCCACTTTGGAGGATCGTGGGTATGAGCGCCCTCGTCTGGTGAGCAGAGGAAACGCCTTCTTGCATTTGAGTTCCCTCTAAAGGCAGAGCAAAGAAGCAGGGTCTAGCTTCACAGCCTCCAATTCCAGAGTTCAGGGCCCTGCTACCAAATTCTGAGACCACAGGCTCAGACATCAAGAGGTTTCCTGGAGTTGATGCCAAGACCCACCACAATAGCCCACGCCGCATTTTCTGCAATTACCCATCAGCTAATTCCAAGAGGCTGAAAAAAAAAAAAAAAAAACTAGGGGAAAGGAAGGAGAGGCAGAAAGCGCTGTGCTCTCTGAAGAGGGAATTCAAATGGGTCGGAATCCAATCTATTCATCCAAGTCTGGTATTGACACACATAGAGGGACAGAGCCGGGGAAAGTGAAGGAAAAAGGACGACAAAGGATAGACTCCAGCACAAACTGCTGAGCAAGACGTTCATGCTAAAAATAATACTGCTTGGAGAGGGCATAAGAAAGAGAAGGGTGGCCATGTCCACGGGTGTGGGGGGGGAACAAGGGGCTCTGTGTAGCAACACCCAGAATGAGAAATAAGATAAAGGCAGCACCATCATCTGGGGGTGGGGATGGGAGTGAGGTTAGGAATGAGCACGAAAATAATTTAAAATGAAACAAAATTAATTTCATCACCATCTTCTCACTTCTGTGGATGTGTTGGTGCTCCCCGGGCCCCCACTACAGTGACTGGCCATGCCTCTGGGTTCTGAACAGGCGCCCCAGATCCCCCAGCACCCACTCAGCAAATGCCACATGAGGAAGGAGGGTGAGACCTGGTTTTACATCCGGTAGTGTGAGGCCCAGAAAATCATGAGCATTCAAAGAAATCCATTGCCCTCGTGTCTCTGATGGGGAGGCCTGGCCTGAGAGAAGGCGCTCCTGAGGAAGACCCAGGGGAGGGGGAAGCTGATCACCAGCCTGATGTGAACCTAGAGTGAGAGGAGGCTGTTGAGAACCCTAATGCAATCTTAGGCTCTATTAATAGCACAGCAGAGTGTGGAAGGAGGGAAGCAATAATCCCAGCGCGAGCCAGAGGGTCAGGCCACATGCAGTTTTATGCTCAGTCCTGCGGGCTATATTTTAAGAAAGACACTGGCAAATTCAAGCCTGTTTGGACGAGCATGAAAAGGATTGGACGTGGGTATTTAGACAGCAGCGCGATGAGCTTTACAATCCTTTTACAATTGGCAATAATCGAAATGATTATTGCAGTGAAGCCACGGACTCTCAGGAGCCAGCACCAGGAATCCTGTTTCAGTGTTTACTTCACCTCCTTGAGCTTTGGGGTCCCCTCTCCATAGTAAGGGGATAAGACCCTACCCAGCCTGCTTCCAAGCAACGTTGGGAGGGTAGTCTGCAAAGTTGGGCCAGTATGTACTGAGCATCTGTGGAGGTCCCAGCTGTGTGCCAGGCCAAAGGGACACAAAGAGGAACACAGCATGTGTGTGTCTTTGAAGAGCCGGAAGTTTAGTAGGACAGACAGGCCCATAAGCAGGTACTTTGCATACAGTGTGACAGATGATGATAGATACATGCATTGCTTGGAAATAAGAGGCAGTTAATTTCTTATAAGGAAAGAGTGACAGGAGAGAAAAACTGAGTTCCCTGTGGACATTGTACTACCAAGTGCAGAAAGAAAAGAAATCATCAGAGATCAGGGAAGAGAGGCTGTGAGCAAGAGAAGGGTAGAGCCAGGAAAGCTCAGGACCGCCAAAGGCAACCAAAGGGTCTAGATAGGGTCAGATGCCATCAAGAAGTCAAGGAGGGGCTGGGGATGTGGCTCAAGTGGTAGCGTGCTCGCCTGGCATGCGTGCGGCCCGGGTTCGATCCTCGGCACCACATACAAACAAAGATGTTGTGTCCGCCAAAAACTAAAATATATATATATATTAAAATTCTCTCTCTCTTAAAAAATAAGTCAAGGAGGAGGAAGAAGGAGGCTAGAACATCTCTAGATTGTGGATGTGGAGATTAGGAATCCATCCTTAGTGATCAAGAAATATCTCTCAGGAAAATGATGAAGTCAGAGGTGGCCTTCATTTAGGAAGTTGGTAGAAGGATGCATTTGTTGGGCACCCGCTGCATACCGATGCATTTATTGGGCACCCGCTGCATACTTCGAATGATGTCACACGTTACAGAAATTCAAAAGGCAAAGGATTTTGTTGAAGCCCGTCTCAATCCCGGTGGTGACTTATGGCTAACCCTCTAAGTTCACTAGGGAATAGTGGAAGACAGACGCAGCCGAGGGAGGCAGACAGAATGGTGGCTTCAATGGCCAGTTGGGCTGACCCACGATGATGTTCCTTATGGTCACATTCGGGGGCCAGAAGAAAACAACAACAAAAAAATGTGTTCGTGCACTCCACATACAGCCAGCCTCATCCTCTTCTCCCCATTCCCCTAGATTCTTGGGTGGGTTCCTTTCTGAGAAGTGTCCCCAAGCACGGTTCCCGTCTTAACACCACCTCTCGCGTTTGCTCCCATTTTGTTATTTACCGGTGAAATTAATATTACTCTTCACCCTGCTCACATTCCGGATCCAAGGCGCGTTTTTTTCATCAGTAGGTTTGTGTTTGGTTGATTAGTTATTCATGTATAACGTAAGAGGACAAGAGCTGTAATACAGAGAAATGATTGTGGCGAAGGCAGGCAGACAAGCTCTGGGGTGGCTCCTTTTTTTCTTCTTTTCCTGTGTGTGGGGGGCGGGAGGCAGGTTAGTGGAGGCATTTGGATTACTTGCAGATGCTTGAAACTCTCCCCTCACTGAGCTGACGCAAAATGGGGGATTCAAACAGCTGCCGTGGCTCCTGGATCTGAGTCTCTGCAGCACCTGAGTTTCCCCGGCTGCGTCAGGTCCAACGCCTCTTTTAGACACGGGTTTCTTTCACGGGTTGAATTTTCACAAAGAGGGGTTGACCCTCTAGACTAGCTCTTCTTCCAATTTGCCTTCTCAGCTTCCCCAGAATATCCGATTCCATCACAGTCAAAGAGGTCTTTAGACCAAGAAGGTCCCTCAGGTGGCTTTGCACGGTGTGTGGAACACCTTTTTGCTGTGACCTGAAAAATTCTGCATGATCTTGGTCTGTTTTTCCAACCCTAGGTTGACTCCTTTCCTTTCTCAAACAAAATGAGCAATTCCTCCTTCCAGTCTTTTCATACATGCTTGCTTTTTTATTTTTTTCTCCCCACGGTATTAAGGATTGAACCCAGCGGGGCTCTGCCACTGTGCTACAGGCTTTGTAACTTTTTTTTTTTTTTTTTTTTGGTAATTGCTCAGGTGGCCTCAAACTTCCCACCCTCCTGCTTCAACCTCCCAAATAGCTGTAGTTATAGGAGTGCACCACTGCCTCAGGCTTGGTCCTTTTCCTGGATTATGTATCCTTTCTCCAGGGTATCTCCTTTTCCTTCCCAAACTCTTAGTTTAACTACAACCTTTCTTTCTGTCTGTCTTTCTTTTCTTTTCTTTCTTTTTTTAAATAAGTAACTTTATTTTTTAAAAAATTTTTGGTGAACACAATATCTTTATTTTTTATCTTTATGTGGTGCTGAGGATCGAACCCAGTGCCTCATGCATGCTAGGCAAGCACTCTACCACTGAGCCACACCCCAGCCCATTCTTTCTTTCTTTTTTATTTTGCAATTTTTTTATGTTAATGGACCTTTATTTTATTCAATTATTTATATGTGGTGCTGAGAATCGAGGCCAGTGCCCCACACATGCTAGGCAAGTGCTCTACCACTGAGCCACAACCCCAGCCCATTATTTTGTAATTTTTTATTTTATTTTTTTGCCACTGAGCCACATCCCCAGCCCTATTTTGTATTTCATTTAGAGACAGGGTCTCACGGAGTTGCTTAGCATCTCAACTTGCTGAGGCTGGCTTTGAAGTCGCGATCCTCCTGCCTCAGCCTCCCTAGGCTCGGGGATTACAGGTGTGTGCCACTGCGCCCGGCTCCCAAGGTCTTTTCTGACCCACTTCTCTAAAGCTGCCTCTTCATCTACTGCTTCCTAGTTCATTTCCTCCTTTATTTCCTGCACTGCACTCAACACCGTCTGAAGTCACCTTGCTTATTTATTTCTTTCCTAGAGAATTATCCAAAAACTCCATTAGAGGCAAGCCTCTTCTGTGCAGTTCACGCTGAGCCTCTGGCACCTAGGACAATGTGCACAGGGCAGGAGATCAACAAGTATTTGTCGAATGAATGAACCCTAAATTTCTATAATTCTCTTCCAAAGGGCAGCTCTATTTTAAGAAAACCCAACATTAAAATATCAACCGAGAAAAGGGACACACTAAAGAGGTGATTATTTAAATTACAAGGTGGACTCCTTGACGCAGGAAAGTTTCTTCCTCTCTTTTTTAACAACTGTCTATAAAGGCTAGGGGGAAGGGCAAGGTAACTCGGGAACCTAGAATAGTCTCTGCCCACCCCCGCATCGTTTCCTATCACATTATCCTATTTTTTTCTTCTCCCTAGCACTTCTCACTCTCTGAAGTTATTGTGTTAATTTATGTTTCCTTGCTAATTGCCTGCTGCCTGCCCCCATTCACAGGGCACAGACCCGGCCTGTCTAGTTCCTGCATGTGCCAGTAGGTGTGCGGACAACAGTTGTTGAATAAGTGAGTGTCAAGCACTTAGGTGTAAAGAAACCAGGCAGGATGAGCATGTGATGCAATAAAATACCAAAACACGAACCTGTTCACGGGCAGCAGAGAACTCTGGAGAGAGAGGGCTGCGACTGGAAGGGTAAAGAGCCAGCTGCCACACAGGGAGCCAAGCGTGAATTCCATCTCATTTGCGACCTATTCCCTCCCGCTGTCTGGGTCATCCCAGAGTCGACAGGGAAGTGAGGCACACAGGATCCACTTCCCTGGATCAGCACACAAGGCCAGACCCGAGGGGGCAGCAGGCTGTGCCCGGATGTCTCAGGCCATCAGTAATTCCCTGAGGTCTACCAGGAGCTACCAGGATGGCCCTGTGTCTGGCATGGGAGGGCCTTGGTTGCTTTTCTTGCTCCTGAGATGATCTTGACTTAACCCTGTTCCAACCAGCACCCGCTCTGGGGAAAACATTGTGCTAGCTGCAGTTGGTGGTAGAGAGGCAACAAGTATGTCACCTGTCCCCAAGCTGCAGACTGCTGCGGTGGATTAGGGGGAGAACAAAGATGGCTCTCAAACAGGATGGAGGAGCCAAGTGGCAAGGGACAAGGAGACAGCACTCTGAAGTGACAGACAGGGAAGCAGACAGCCCGTGCTGGAGGTATCCTTGTGGAAAAAGGCCAGCCAGGGTGGCTTGGGGACCCCAGAGAGCTCTGTTGTTCTGGAGGCCAGTGGAGTCTAAAGGTGGATGCAAGAAGAGCAATTTATTACTAAAAGTTCCAGTAAAATCCCTCAGAACAGATACCTGAAGCCAGCAGCTGGAGTCATAAATGAGGTGGCTTTCCCAGGGAATGGCTGGAGAGCATGGTCACAGCTGTACTAAAAGGGGAGGAAAATTTGGCAGACAGGGCCAAGGCAGCACCACGGAAATGGAAAAGAAGTCCAGAAAGGGATTTGGGTGGGTCGAAATGGAACAAAATAATAAATGATCCTTGTTAGGTATGTGTGTGTGTGTGGGGGGGGTTGCAAGTAGAAGGATTTTTTTTTTTTTAATTTCCTTCTTGTAGTTAATTGTAGGCGTCAACTTGACTGAATTAAGGAATCCCTAGAAACCTAGAGGAGCATTATTCTGTCTTCAAGGGGGCTTCCAGGTGAAGTCAGTCTGTGCGTCCAGGTGGATGGGGTGGGAGGACCTACCTTCATTGTGGATGGGTGCCATGCTACCAGCCAGGGGCCTGGAGCGGACAGCACAGAGGCAAATCCATCTTTTCTCTGAGAGCTGGGATGGATGTTTTTCTACTCCTTTGGATATCAGTACTTCAGCCATCCTGCCTTTGGACTCCATCTCTCACATCAGAACCCCATGGCTCCCTTGAGCTCTCAGGTGGGGGCCTCAGACCAAGAGTCACACTAGTGACTTCCCTGGTTTGAAGCCTCCAGACTTGGACTAAGCCACACTACCAGCACCCTAGGGTCTGCAGCCTGCAGATGGGACGACTCAGCCTTGGTGATCACCTGAGACAATTCCCCTAGTAAATCCTAGGTACCTGGAGTATTCAAATTCAAATGGACAGACAGTGGAATGGCCGATACCAGGACTTGGAGGAGGGGACAGGAATTACTATTTCATGGGTATGGGGTTGAGTTTGAGATAAATAAAGCTTTTTTTTTTTTTTAAATAGATTCAAAAGTTGTGGAAATAGATAGTAGTCATGGTAGTATAACAATGTGAATATTCTTGTTATCACTTCATGGTACTCTTGAACGTGGTTAAAAGGGTAAATATTGCCAGGCGCGGTGGCACACATCTCTAACCCCAGCAACTCAGGAGGCTGAGGCAAGGGGATCACAAGTTCAAGACCAGACTCAGCAATTTAGCAAGGCCCTAAGCAACTTGGTGAGATTCTGATTCAAAATTAAAAAAAAAAAAAAAAATTTAAAAAGGACTGGGATTTCAATCAGTGGTAAAGTGCCCCTGGGCTTGATCCTCAATATCATTCATATATATATATATATATATATATATATTTTTTTTTTTTTTAAACATTAATTTTTTTGCAATGTGTATTTTGCCACAATAAAAGAAGTTAACATGGAAAAATAAACACACCAAGAACATCCAAGATACTTCTAAAAAAGGAAAGAAGAGATTAAATACTTCCAGACATTAACATCGATAATAAAAACTCAAGAATTAAGATAGTGTGACCCTGGCGCCTGGTGACACAGCCAGAGCATTGAGACAGAACAGCCCAGAAGCAGGCTCCAACCATCGGAGACTTTCCTACTTGAGAACAGTGGCATCTGGGAGCCGGCGCTGGGAATCACAGGAGCCATCCAGAAAGAACAATGTTGGATTCTTATCTCATACTTACAGCAGGAAGAACTCAAATGCAGAGAAGATTTCAGTGCAAAACAGAACCCCGTGAGGGCTGGAGGGAGCCGTGGGGGCCTTGCAACCTCAGAGGGTGTACGTTGAGCTGTGACATCACGTCAGTCCTCTGCCTTCCCTGGGCCTGTGTCACAGGGGTGGGGTACGCCTGGTAGGAACTGATATGTGCCAAGGGCTTAGGACAATGCCTGGCACACACAAAGGACTCAGCAAGTGACCATGACCTTATCAAGACCACCCTCACCCCATCAAAGAGGAGGACTAGTGTGGGAAAAGTATCAAGATGCTAACTAAGTGAAAAAAAAAAAGGCAAAATATAGAGCAATGTGTACAATATACTATCCTTGATTTTAAAAAGGGACCATGGGAAAAAATGCACATGTGCATATATAGCTACTTATATTTGCAAGGGTACATTCAAACACACGCGGACCTACTTATATTTGCAAGAGTGTATAGTCTCCCCCCGCCCTTGCTCACATGCACTCTATAAACATCTGTGGCCAGACTGTGGCACTGAACAACTCCAGGGGGCACAATCCATTGTATTCTATGTCAATGGCATCCCGGGAGCTCAATACAAACAGTGTCCCTGGGAGTTGTGCAATGTGGTCGCCCTGCTAACACGGCTGCATGAGGGTAACATATCTTTTGGAAGAATACAGAGAATGAAATAACACTGGTTTGCCCGTGGGGAAAGGCATGTAGGTGGCCTGGAACACAGGTGAGAAGGAGACTTTGCACAGTACAGTCTTGGTGGCCTCTCAATTTGGACTGAGTACATGTGTAATGGAATATTCTTCCCCCAGAGAGTAAATAAAAGGAGTTGTAAAAATAAATACACATATATAAAAGTAATACATAAAAGTAACAGTACACATCAGAGAACTGGGGAGATACCAAAAATAATGAAGGGGGAAAAATCCCTGTGAAGCATGATTTTTGGTTTCCCCTGGTCTCTGTGTTGACTTGGGTCTGTCTGGACACAGAAGTATAGCATCATGTGGGCCAGGAGTGGGCAAGCTATGGTCCCTGGTGAGATATGAGCTATTGTTTGTTGTTGTTTTGTGTTATGAGGGATTGAATCCAGGGGTGTTGTACCACTATACTCCATCCCCAGCCCCATTTTAAATTTTTATTTTGAGATAGGGATTCGCTAACTTGCCAAGGGTCTAGCTGGCCCTGAACTTGCTATCCTCCTGCCTCAGTCTCCCAAGTCACTGGAATGACAGGCATGTGCCACCACACCCAGCTTCCCAGCACCTTTTATATTTCACTTTAAGGCAGGATCTTGCTAAATTTCCCAAGTTGGACTTGAACTTTCAATCCTCCCCGTCCTTAATGCTCAAGTTGCTGGGAATACAGGCATGCACCACCACTCCCAGCCCAGGTGTCTTTTACAGAGGATTTCTTCAAACCAGGATCCAGTCGAGAGCCATGCATTGCATTTCTGTGTCTCTTCTGTCCCTTAGAGATCACAGTAGGATGTTACCCCAGCCCCGGTCTACCACTCCCATCCCCATCTTCTTTAACCACGACTTGTTAAGGAGACCAGCCTGGATAAACAGTATATTATATAGCTGAATGATTCATACTTGTGCACCTATTTCCTTATTTCTGGATGCTTCTGTGGATTTTAGTGCTTCCCCCACATAAACAACGCTGTTTTCTTCTCAGTGCCGAGTATCGATCGGATCCTGTCACAGCGACATAAGCTCTCACCAGTAACTATACCCCCAGACCATTTTTTAAATTTTATTTTGAGACTGGTTCTCATGAAATTGCCTGGGCTGGACTTGAACTTTGGATCCTCCTGCCTCCGCCTCTGGAGTAGCTGAGATTATGGTATGGCCACACCTGGCTTAAGTGGACATTTTATGAGAATCAGTAGTGTGGGGAGGTATGTCAAGCTACCCAGTGATCGAGCCTATTCAAAGAGCTGGGTGACCTTGGGGAAGTCACTGTACCTTTCTGAGCCTCAGATTCCTCCTTTATTTAAAAAAAAAAAAAAAAGACAGAAAAAAACCACAAATATTGGTGCTGGAGATATGGCTCAATGGTAGAGTGACTGACTGCCTAGCAAAATCATGAAGCCCTGGGTTTGATCCCTACTAATGCCCCCAAAACAACAACAACAATAAAACCCATCTTCCTAATAGTTTTTAGGGTAATAAAACAAAACATAGGTCTGTGTCTCTACCAAACTCTGTGAGGCCTAATTTCAGAATGAATATTTCATAATGGGCCTCTTTTACTCTACTACAATGAAATTCATGGATAATACACTTACAAACATAATTCCTTGAAAAAAAAATGATACCCAAATGATGGCATAAAGGAAAAATAAATATATACAAATTTGGATTTCAACCTGTGGATGCCCTAACATAATTCCACTAGAAAACATAAGAAGTGAAGTGATAAGGTGTACAGAATGAGTTGTAAGAATGTATTAGTTAAGTTCAGTGTGTTCGGAAAACCAGGGAGCAGAGATACATTGTTCACTACAATGAGAATAATGTCAGGACAAATGATAACAAACAGGACCCATATGTGTTTGTCATGTATGATGAGCAACGAGCATGCCTGGAATCAGCTACTTGGGAGGCTGAGGCAGGGGGATCACAAGTTTGAGGCCGTTCTTTATAAGTTAGTGAGATTCTGTCTCAAAGTAAAAAATCAAGGCTGGGGATGTGGCTCAATGGTAGAGCCCCCCTGGGTCTCCTCTCCAGTATGAAAGGAAGGAAGGAAGGTGCAGAAAAGAAGAAAAGAAAGAATGAGAGGGGGCGGGGCTGGGGATATAGCTCAGTTGGTAGAGTGCTTGTTTCGCATGCACAAGGCCCTGGGTTCGATCCCCAGCACCACCAAAAAAGGCGGGGCCGGTGGAGGGAGAGGTATAGTAAGAATAATGTACCAAGATGAATTAAAGACAATGAAAGTGGAGAAACTGAAGGAAATATTCTCACAAGTAAACCAGGCCTTACTAAAAAGTGAGGCACTAAAGCAGCCCCTATGCTATGACACAAGACAAGGCATGCTGTCCAGTCTCTGAATGTCCCAAGGGGCATTTGAAAGTCATATAAGACAGGACAACTATTCTTTGGGTGGGAATTTCCTAGCGGGGTGGGAGTCCAGCGCCCCTGGCATCTCCACTGGTCACCAATAATGGCCCCCTCCAGAATGACAACCCAAACAATTCTTTTTTGAGTTTTCAAAACACCCTGAAGGGCAGTCCTCCCGCCCCTGCCCCACAAAGAACCACAGATACATGTGAAAGCAATTTGAAAAGTTAAAAGCACTCTTCAAATATACAGTGCAATTAATCTACAAAAACTCCAGTGATTTTCAGAGAATACTGTGTATTGGTATTATTTAAATGAAGACTATTAAATTATGAAACATGAGAGTTTTTATTGGTTTTTTTTTAAGTTTCAATGGACTTTTTTATTTTATTTATTTATATGCGGTACTGAGAATTGAACCCAGTGCCTGACACATACTAGGTAAGTGCTCTTCCACTGAGCCACAATCCCAGCCCCTGTATTTTTTTATTTTTTATAAAACCAATTTCAATTTCTGGGAAAATGGCAAGCAAATCAATATAGTTATTGAAAACAACTAAAAATCCTGTATTAAGAACGATTTCTTGCAGCTGGGGTTGTGGCTCAGTAGTAGTGTGCCTGCGTAGCATGTGTGAGGCACTGGTTTCGATCCTCAGCACCACATAAAGATAAATAAAATAAAGGTATTATGTCCAGCTACAACTAAAAAAATAAATATTGAAAAAAATTAAAAATAAAGCTATTGTGTCCATCTACAACTTTAAAAAAAAAGGAAGAAAGAAAGAATAATTTCTTGCTGGGCATGGTGGCACATGCCTGTAATCTCAGTGACTCAGGAGGCTAAGGCAGGAGGATCACAAGTTCAAAGCCAGCCTTAGCAACTTAGTGAGGCCCTAAGCAACTTGGTCAGACCCTGTCTCAAAATAAAAAAATAAAAATGGTGGGGATGTGTGAGGTAAGCCTTCTCAGGGGTGGTGCAGAGACATGTGGAGCTCTGTGGTCCGAGGGCAGCTGCTGAACCTGGCAAACTGACCCTGTGGTTATCTTGGCATCATGGAACTTGTGAAAGAGGAGACAAAACCCAAGGTCTGCTGAAATGGGAGGTTCAATAAGTGACCCTCCAGCACAAAGATGGAACATCTCCAAAGTCTGTACCCTCAGTGTAAGGGTGAATTTAGAAGGATGTCCAATACTCGCCTAGAGACAGCAAAGAAAATCTCCCTCAAATTTGCACTAAAGAGCAGAAGGTGTGTGTGTGTGTGTGTGTGTGTGTGTGTGTGTGTGTGTGTAGACATATGTGCCAGAAATTACCATAAAATGTTCAAACCACAAGCTGTCCATGACATGGTTTATGGCAAAAAAAAAAACAAAAAATTGCCCTCTGGGTGGTCGGGATACCCCAAACGGCAAATGTGACTGGAGTGATCCCAGGAATAGCAATGCCTCCAGGACCTGGCAAGAGCAAGTAGCAAGTGTATCCTCTTTATAGGAAGCCAAATTTATCCCAGATCTCAAAATATCCCACATATAAAATATCAAGGAAAATGATCAGCCTAACGTTAAATGGCAGTGCAGGAGACAAAGAAATGAACTAACCACAAAGTGAAGCTACTAAGGAGAAGCAGCAGAGAGCAGAACAAACCTGTAAGACTGCAGACCCTGCAGCAAGAAGATGAGACCCTAACAAAGTAACCATGTGTAGTATGCTTAATAAGAATAAAACCCATTCATGGAAATACAAGAAAGCAAAAGAAACTATGAAACATGACTGAGTGGTTTTTTAAAAGAACCAAAAGACTTAGGGGAAGAAAAGAACACAGAGAACAGATGTACTAGAATAGTAGCATGCGAAGATAAAAAGAGATATCTCTGTCATCTACCTATCCATCTCCATCATAACGAAATTGCACAACACCAAAGACAAAGAGAATATCTTAAGAACGGTGAGAGAGAGAAGACAGACAACTCACTACTCCTTAGCAACAACTAAAATCAAAAGACAATATGATATCTTCAACATGCAGAGAGAAAATGACTGTCACTTTCAATTCTATATTCATAATGAAGGTGGGGGAGTCATTTTCAAACAAACAAAAATTGAGAGAGAGGTTAATATTAACAAACCTTCAATTTGGGTAGAAGAAAAGTTAATCCAGTTGGAAGACGCGAGGAGAGAGAGGAAATAAAGCATACGAAAAAGTGAAAAGCTGGTGAAATATTTATTGTACAAAGCAACTATAATAATAGACTCGTGAGGTTGAAAAGAAAAATGAGAGACTCAAATGCATAGCTCTAGCATGTACGTAAAGAAGGTATAAATGGAAGTTGTAAGGTTATTGTATTTTTCAAAAGAAGGGTAAAATTATTAAGTAACTGATTTTGGTGAGTTATTTGCTGCTATTTCTAGAAAAATCACTTATAGGATAGAACCAGTTCTTAAGCCAGTGGAGGAAAAATAATGGAAATGGGGGAAATAATAAATCAATTTAGAAGAGGGAAGAAGTATAGAAACAGAACGGAACTTTTGGGAAAGTCAAAACAAAAATGTGAAAGCTATAAGCCCAGAAATATTAATAATCATGACAAATATAAATCAACTAAATGTTCTAGCTAAAATTCAAAGCTGGTCAGAATGAATATTTTTTTAAAAAATCCCATTAGGCATTACTTCACACACACAAAAAATTTATTTTTGCAGTACTGGGGATTGAACCCAAGGGCTCTCTTCCAGCCTCAGCCCTTTTTATTTTTATTTTGAGACAGGGTCTCGATAAATTGCTAAGGCTGGCCTTGAACTTGCAATGCTCCTGCCTCAGCTTCCAGAGTTGCTAGGATTACAGGCCTGTGCCACCCTGGCCAGCAAGAAATATATAGAAAATAAAAATATATAGAATCTGAAAGTGGGGGATGGAAAAGTTGTAATAAGAAAAGGGGTACTGGGTTTAGATATGCTAATATTAATCAAAATAGCCTTAAGGCAAGAAGCAATGCTAGAGACATAGAGGGTCACTTTGAAATGTTAATTCAACAGGGCAGCTGATTATAAACTTATACATTCAATAGTTTTCAAAATATATTAATAAAAAAATTGGGGCTGGGGCTGTAGCTCAGTGTTATAGAGCGCTTGCCTAGCATCTGTGAGGCACTGGGTTCACTCCTCAGCACCACATAACAATAAACAAATAAAATAAAAGGTATTCTGTCCACTACAGCTACAAAAAAAAAATTTAAAAATCCTTAAAAGAAATTACCAAATGCTATGGTTTGAATGTATCCCCCAAAGTTCATGTGTTGGAAGCTTAAAATTTGTTCATGCAACTTTTTTTACTTTTTTTTTTTTCTTTTCTCTAGCAGTACTGGGGGTGGAACCTAGGGCCTCACTGATGCCAAGTAAACATTTTACCACTAAACTGCACTCCAGTCATTTAAAAAAATTTTTTTAAATTTGAGATAGGATCTCACTCAGTGGCCCAAGCTGGCTCTGAATTTTCAGTCCTCCTGTCTCAACCTCCCAAACAGCTGGGATCATAGGCATTTACCACCTCACTTGCCCCCATGCAAAAATGGACCTTTAAGAGGTGATTAGGTCACAAGGGAGTTATGCCATTATTGTTGGGGTGGGTGATTTATCACAGCAGTGGGTTCCTGACAGATTCAGCCCACCTCTGGAGGAGGGAGGAGTGGGCAGAGGGAGCCCTTATAACCACAGTGTTGAAATGAAGGGAGTGGGAGAAGGAAGGAGCATTGCATAGGAAGAGTCTCAGTCTCAGTGCAGAGCCATAAATAGCATGGCCAGGAGGATGGGGCACCTTGGAACCAAGGTTCACAGGAGTCTCACACCCCACAGGAATGGGCCCGAACTCCTGTGACTGATGAGCTCAGTTACTGGCTGGGAGTAACCCAGGAAAAGAGTGATCCTATCAGGAATGTGTGGGCGGATCCAGAGGAGCAGCAGGGAGAGCTGAGTTGCATTTGTTGGCCACACACTTGGAAGAGCTGAGTGCAATGCTTTTATTGCCACCCCAGACACAGTTAGGACAGCTTAGCCAACAACGGCAGTCACCCTCTTTTCTAGCACCTATTCAATATTTACAAAACCCGATTATACACAGGATCATAAAGCAAAGCAAACTCCCATGCTTTTATTTTTATTTATTTATTTTGGAGTGCTGGTCATTGAACCCAACGCCTTGCACCTGTTAATGAAGCCACATCTCCAGCCCTCAATGCATTTCTTAAGGACTGAAATCGTACAGAATATGTTCTCTGCCAACAATGAAATGAATCTGGAAATCAATATCAAATGGTGGATAGAAAACTCCTATCAGAACTTTAGGAATTAAGAAATTCTTGTTTAATAACCAGGAAGTCAAAGAAAACATAGTAGAAGTTATGAAATTTTAAGAATGGAATTGTAATAAAAATGCACAGCAAAAAAATGGAGATAGGGTTAAACAATGCTGAGAAAAATTTGTGGATGAAATGCTATGTTAAAAGAAACAGAAAAAAATGAACCCTAGTGAGCTAAACGTCCATTTTATGAATTTGGAAACACATCAGCAAAATAAACTCAAGAAAGGCAGCAAAGGAAATGATCAAGATAGGAGTAGAAATTAATGGAGTAGAAAATAAACACAGTCAGAGAAGATTAGCCAAGCCAAATGCTGGCCCTTTGAAAAGACTAGTAAAAATGATAAATCTCTGGTCAGACTGATCAAAAAGTAAAGATTAAAATACTGACTAAATACAACATTATAGACTCTGAAATAAAATAATGAGCTTATTGCTGATTTTTTTTTCTTTTGGTACCAGGAATTGAACTCAGGGGCACTTAACCACTGAGCCACATCCCCTGTCTTATTTTGTATTATATTTAAAGACAGGGTCTCACTGAGTTGCTTAGTGCCTAGTGGTTGCTGACGCTGGCTTTGAACTTGAGATCCTCCTACCTCAGCCTCCTGAGCCGCTGGGAGTATAGGTATGCACCATCACGCCCGACCCTAATTTTTGCATTCTTAATCACCATATAGTAATAATATAATAAATTTGAGCAAAGAAAAATTAGCTCAATATTTGAAAATCAGTCAATGTAAACTTTTCACTCTAATAATAAAGGAGAAAAGTCATGACAAATGTTAACTACCAAAAACCTTATACTGGAGGTCCTACTCAATACAAAAAAAGGCAAGAAAAAGAGATAAATAAGGATTATGAAGGAAGAAACAGTCAATACTTGCAGATATCAGCATTGTATACAAA
This sequence comes from Ictidomys tridecemlineatus, assembly GCF_052094955.1. Lineage (NCBI taxonomy): Eukaryota > Metazoa > Chordata > Mammalia > Rodentia > Sciuridae > Ictidomys > Ictidomys tridecemlineatus. The sequence goes on along the minus strand of NC_135479.1, from coordinate 31,382,728 downwards.
GAAAATATAAAGAAATATGAACACACTGTTAGAATTTTTAAAAATAAATGTAACAAAGTTAATAGATACAAAGCAAAAATTACAAAAACCAATTGAATTTCTATAATCTGTGAACAAATTGAAATTAAATTTTAGTCAGACATGGTGGTAATCCCAGAGATCTAGGAGGCTGAGGAAGGAGGATTACAAATTCAAGGACAGCCTCTGTGAGACCCTGTCTTGAAATAAAAAATAAAAAGGACTGGGGATGTAGCTCAATAGTAAAGTGCCTCTGGTTTCAATCTCTAGTATTAAAAAAAAAAAAAAAAGGCACAGGGCTAGACCACTTGCCTCGCATGTGGGAGACCCTAGGTTTCATCCTCAGTATGAAAAAAAGAAAGAAAGAAAAAAGAATTTTAAAAATATATAATTTACAACTGCATCAAACACATAAAAATCTAAGAAAAAATCTTCATTAGATATGGAAGATTTCTACACAGAATTATAAAAATTACTGATAAATATCAAAGAAGATCTAAATACATAGAATCATATCATGCTTGTCTTGCTATTTGTCCTTTTGATTCCTTTCTACTTTCTTTTTAATTGTTTAAATACTTTTATGATTCCATTTAATCTTCACTATTGTCTCCTTAGCCAGACCTGTTAATTAACTGATAGCTTCAGGTGGTTGCTCTCGAGTTCTCAGGATACTTCTGAAGGGAGTGTAATCTGTTTTTAATATCATTTTCATTCTGTGTTTTTTATTTTTGTGATACCATTTACTTCTACATGTGCTATAAATTCCACTTTTTTTCCTTTTTTTTTTGCTTTAAACAATCAATTAATTGCCTTTTCAAGGGATTACAAAAATAAGAAAAAAGTCTGTTATATGTTTCTATTCACCATTTCTGTCATTCTTTATTCCTTTGTGTAGATCCTAATTTTCATCTAGCATCATTTTCTTCGGTCTGAAGAATTCCTCTCAATATTTTTTATAGTACAGGTTTGCTTAGATTACTGTCTCTCTGATATCTCTAAAGAAAGTTTTTAAAAATTCCTTTTTGAAAGACATTTCTGTTGGTTATAGGATTTTAGGTTGACAATATTTTTTTTTTCCTTCAAAATTTATAGATGTTGTTCCATTGACTTCTGGCAAGCATAGCTCCAGGAAAGAAGTCTTTTGACCTTCTTATCTCAGTTCCTCTGCGAATAAAGCATCCTCCCTATCCCTCCAGCTGTTTTTAAGATTCTTCTCTTTATCACTACTTTCACTGATTAGTATACAGTGTACCAAGATTTGGTTGTTTATTCTGTATGGAGTTTGTGGACCTTATTGAACCCCTCGAGTTATAGTTTTCTTCAAATCTGGAAAAAATTTATTCACCATTTATTCAAATATCTTCTTCCACTTATTTCTCTTTCAGGGACTTCAGTTGCATGTATGCTATGATATTGTTCCATGGGTCTCTGATAATTTGTTCATTTTTTCCCAATTTTTTTCTCTGCATGCTTTATTTTGAATCTTTCCATTATATGTCTTCAAGTTTATTGATGTTTCATTCTGAAGACTTTAATCTATAATAAATTTTATCAGTATACTTTTTAATTAATACATATTTAGAGCAGGTTTATATTTGCAGCAAAACTGAGGAGAAAGTGCAGAGTTTTCTGCCTCTACACATGCAGAACCTCCCTACCAACATTCCAAAACAAAGAGGTACATTGGTTACAATTAATGAACTATACTGACCCATCATTAGCATCTATAAGTTAAATGATGGTTCATTCTTAGTGTTTATTCTGTGAACTAGCATATAGAATAGTTTAAATGCTCTTAAAGTCTGTGCTCTGCTTATTCACCACTCCTTCTGTCCCCTTGGCAACCACTAATCTTTTTATCATCTCTTTTTCTAGAATATCATATTAGTTGGAATCGTATGTAGACTTTTCAGATTGTCTCCTTTCACTTGGTAATAAGCATTTAACCTCAAGGCATGCCTTTTCATGGCTTGATAGCTCATTTCTTCTTAGTGCTGAGTAATATTTCATGATGTCCTACAGTTTATTGATCCATAAACCTGCCAGGAGGACATCTTGGTTGCTTCTAACTTTGGGCTATTATGACCAGAACTGCTATAAACATCCTTGGGCAGGTTTTTGAGTGGACATACATTTTCATTTTGTTTGAGTGTATCCTGAGGAGTGTGGTTGCTAGATCACATGGGAAGAGTATGCTTAGTTTTGTTAAGGAACTGCCAAACCATCCTCTGATCAGGCTGTACCACTTTTTATTCCCACCATTAATGAATGAGAGTTCCAATTGATCCACATCCTTGTCAGCATTTTTAAGTTTTGGATTTGGGCCATTCTAATAGGTGTGTAGTGGTACTTCAGTGCTATTTTCATTTTCAATGTCCTAATGACATATGACGTTGAACCTTTTTCCCTGTGCTTACTTATCATCTATACATCTTCTTCAGTGAGGTATCTGTTAAAGTTATTGGCCCATTTTTAATTGGGTTTTTCATTTTCCTATTGCTTAGTTTTAAAAGTGCCTCATGTATTTTTTTAAGAGAGAGAGAGAGAGAGAGAGTGAATTTTAATATTTACTTTTTAGTTTTTCGGCGGATACAACATCTTTGTTTGTATGTGGTGCTGAGGATCAAATCCGGGCCTCATGCATGCCAGGCGAGCATGCTACCGCTTGAGCCACATCCCCAGCCCCTCATATATTTTTAATAATAACCCTTTATTAGATGTTCTTTTGCAAAAATTTCTCCCACTCTATGGCTTGTCTTTTCATTCTAGACACCCTCCCCCTCCCTCTCCCCCTCCCCCTCCCCCACTCTCCTTATCCCACCACCACTTGGTACTAGGAATTGAACCTGGGGTGCTTTACCACTGAAATACATCCCCAGTCCTTTTCATTAGCTTCTATAATTTTTGAGACAGGGTCTTACTGAGTTTTCAGCTCTACATGAACTTCTTGATAAATTGTTGAGGATCTTCCTAATTTGCTGAGGCTAGCTTGGAACTTAAAATCCTCCTGCCTCAGCCTACTGAATTGCTGGGATTACAAGCATGTGCCACCATGCCCAGCTCTTAGAAATTCCCTTTGGCAGAGCACAAGTTTGTAGTTTTAATGACACCCAGCTTATTCATTCTTTCATGAATTGTGCCCTTGGTGTTTTATATAAGTAATTGCCATACCCAAGGTCATCTTAGTTTTTTCCTATCTTATTCTGTAAGAAGTTTACCATTTTACATCAAGGTCTATGATCCATTTTGAGGATTTTTGTTTTGTTTTGTTTTGTTTGGGGCTTAAAAAAATCTGAATATGCCTATTTACATTTTCCATTTCTTCTTGTGTGAGTTTTAGCAGATTGTGCTTCAGGTAACTGGTGCATTTCATAAAGGTTATCAGATTTGTAGACACTGAGTTGTTCATAATATTTCTTTTCAATTTTTTAAGTCCATGAGATATGTAGTGATATTCTCCTCTTTCTTTTCTGATGTTAGTAAAATTTATATCTTCCCTCTTTTTTTTCTCAGTCTGGTTAGAGCGTAATTGATTTTATTAATCTTGCTTTTGGTTTTATTGATTTTTCCTCTTTAGTTTCCTGTTTTTTAATTTCATTGACTTCTTTTTTTTAAAAAAAATACTTTTTTAGTTGTCAACAGGCCTTTATTTTATTTATTTATATGTGGTGCTGAGAATCAAACCCAGTGTCTCACACATGCTAGGCAAGTATTCTGCCACTGAGCCACAACCCCAGCCCAACTTCATTGGCTTCTATAATTTTTACTATTTCTTTTTTTCTGCTTACATTGGATCTAACTTACTCATCTTTTTCCAGCTTTCAAAGTGGAAGCTCAGCTTATTAATTTAGTCCTATTTCCTTTCTAATATAGGCATAAAATAATTAAAAATTTCCCTCTAAACATTGCTTTTGCTGCATCTCACATATTTTGATAAGTTGTATTCTCCTTTCCTATAATTGAAAGTATTTTAAATTTTTTCTTAAGATTTCTTCTTTGACCCATGTATTATTAAGAGATGTGTTATTAATTATGCAAGCAAATAAGGGCTCTCATTCTGTTATTTATATCTAGTTCAATTCCATTGTGTTCTGACAGATGCTGTATGGTTTCTATTCTTTTTTATTATTCTTTTTATTTTGGGGTATGGAGGATTGAATTTAGGGCTTCTTTACCTCCGAGCTACACTCACAGTCCTTTTAAATTTTTATTTTGATACTGGGTCTTGCTAAGTTGCTGAGGGTCTTGCTAAGTTGCGAAGGTTGGACTCAAACTTGTGATGCTCCAACCTCAGTCTTTCAAGTTTGTGGGATTACAGGTATGAACCACGACACCTTCTCTGATTTCAGTTCTTTTAAAACAACAAAGAAATGTGTGTGAATGTGTATACATGTGTGTACCTGTGCATGTGCCTGTGTGTGCTGGCAGTACTGGGGATTGAATCAATGACCTAGCACATGCTAGGCTAGTGCTCTACCACTGAACTATGTCCCCAGACCTTTTCATTTTATTTTGAGGCAGAGTCTTGCTAAGTTCCCCGGGTTGACCTCAAATTTGTGATCCTCCTGCTACAGCCTCCTGAGTAGCTAGGTTTGTTCTTCTTATGGACTGAAATGTAGTATATTTTGATGAGTGTTTTGAGTGAGTTTGAGAAGAATGTGCAACCTGCTGTTGTTGGATGAAGTAATCAATAGGTGTCAAATATATCCAGTTGATGGATGGTGCTCTTTAGTCCATTTTTTTCTATATGAATTTTCTGCCTATTGAATTTGTTATTTCTGATAGAAGGGGTGTTAAAGACTCTGACTGTAATAGTAGATTGATTTATTATTTCCTCCAGTTCTATCAGTTTTTGCCTTTTGTATTTTGACATTCTGTGTTTTGGCACGTATACATTAAAGACTATTATATCTTCTTAAAGTATTTACCCCTTTATTGTTATGTAATGTTCCTTTTTTGCCCCAATAAATTTTCTTGCTCTGAAGTCTGCTCTGTCTAGAATTAATATAGCTACTCCCTCTTTCTTTTGATTGCATTAGCACGGTATATCTTTTTCCGTCCCCCACCCCCTTTTTTTGCATTGGGGATCAAATCCAGAGCTTCATGAATGCTAAGCACATGCTCTATCACTAAGCTACACACTCCAGTCCCCACCATCCATTTATTTATTTATTTATGATATCGGGGATTGAACTCAGGGGCATTCAACCACTGAGTCACATCCCCAGCCAACCCTATTTTGCATTTTATTTAGGGACAAGGTCTCACTGAGTTGTTTAGTGCCTCACCATTGCTGAGGCTGGCTTTGAACTGGTGATCTTCCTGCCTCAGCCTCCTATAATCACATGCTGGGATTATAGGCATGTGTCACCGTGCCTGGCTCTTTACTTTTAATTGATAAGCTGTCTATATTTAAAGTAGGTTTCTTGTTGACAACTTTTACTTGGGTCTTGTTTTAAAAAAATCCATTCTGATAATAGCTGTCTTTTCATTGGCATATTTAGAGCATTGATATTTAATATTATTATTGATTCAGTTGCATTAATTAGTATCTCTCATATTTGTTACTGTTTTCTACTTGTTGCCCTTGTTCCTTGTTCTAGTAGAATCCTTTTTCTTAAAATTTTTTTAATTGTTGATGGGCTTTTATTTTATTCATTTATTCATATTTGATGCTGAGAATCGAACCCAGTGCCTCACACATACTAGGCCACAACCCCAGCCCTAGTAGAATCCTTTTGAGTCTTGATTTTAAGCTTGGTTAAGGTGCCTCCTGAACAGCCTTCAGTAGGAGGTTGATTGATTTCTGCTACTAAGACAATGAGTTTCGGAGAGCTCCATGTGTGTAGAGGCTCTCCAGAGAACATGTCTGAGTCCTCCAGAGAAATAAAAATCAATAGAATCATTATCTATCCACCTACCTGTCTGTCTACTATCTATTCATCCATATCTTTAGCTATATATATTATATACAATGTATTTTGTGCATCTCCACTCTGGTTAGTGTAAACGTGAACTATTTCCAGTTCTACATGAATTTCCAGAATTGCTTGGCTTATTGCTTTCCCCAGCCTCGTGGAACTCTACCCCATTCAGTGTCGATCTCCTTCACTCGGCCTTGTGAAGACCTCTGGAAACCTCTGGATGGATCTCTCTCTCCCTCCTCTTCTCCAGTTCTTTGCCTTGCAAATTCTGGGTGTCTCAGTTTCCTCAAACTATATATCTCTTCCATAAATTTGGTAAAAATGCTGGGCTCTGTGTTTGCCATCCCTGAGCTTCAGCAGGAAACTGTCCGTGGTGGGTCAGCTGGCATGATCCTAGGGTCACCTTATGGGTGTCTCTTCTCTCGGACATCTGTCCTATGTGGCCTGTGGTGGTTCAGTGCCTGAAAAGAGTTGTTTAATATATTTCATCAAGTTTTTTAGTTGTGTATAGTGGGAGATGATTGCTAAAGTCTTTCATTCTTCATGGGCATTTATTGAACCATTTTTTTTTTGTCTTAACAATATCATCATTTTCATGGGCTTCCACCTACTCTTTCTTGGCCAGGTTGGCAGTTTTAGAGATTTGTTCAGTTTGTGATCATTCATTGAACTTTACTCTTCAGATGTGTGCATTTTTTTATGTGTGTATACATTTAATAAAACATAATTTAAAAAATAAAATACATTTATATGAAAGCATAAATGACTTAGAAAGTAAAGCACGTTTGGGTGACTTGCCTTATCAGATAGCAACACTTATTATAAAGCTATTTTAGTTAAGAGACCATGATAGCAACACATAGTTAGAAAAACAGACTAGAAAAAAATAGAGAGATTTCCCAAAGAAACCCCACACAGTTGTGAACACTTAATGTATGTCAGAGACGTGATCCAGGAACAGCAGGGAAACACTGAACTTTTGAATAATGTGCTGGGAGAATTGGGTCTCTGTCATTCATAACACTTTGCCCCTACCTCACACCAAATACAGACACCCTACTCCAGTTGGATCAACAACTACTGTGAAAGGCAGAACCCTAAAGCCCTTGGGAGATAACAAGAAAATACATAAATGTCTTTAGGGGTAGGGAAGTGTTCTTAAATAGGACCAAGGAAGACACCAAACATAAGTGAAAATAGTGTTACATTAGTCTTTGTTATAATTAAAAAATCAAAAAGTCACCATGAAGAGAATTAAAAGGCTGTAATTGGGATAACATGTTTTCAACATATATAACTGTTAAAGGGAAAGTATCCAGGATATACATCTATTCTATCTATCTGTTTGTGTGTGTGTGTGTGTGTATACATATATCTATCTATCTATCTATATATCCATCTACCCATCTATAACTGTATATATCTTATATATAAATGACTGTTATGAATTTATAAGAAAAAGACAAGGGCTGGGGCTATAGGTCAGTGGCAGAGCGCTTGCTTAGCACATGTGAGGCACTGGGTTTGATCCTCAGCACGGCATAAAAATAAACAAATAAAAAAAGGTATGTTGTCCATCTACAACTACAAAAAATAAAAAGAAAGAAAGAAAGAAAGAAAAAGATGAAAAAAAAATTCAAATTTAAAATGAACAAAAGACTTGAATGAGCACTTTACAGAAGAAAAACCCTGAAAGACCAATGAGAAGAGGCTCCATCTCTAATTACAGTCATAGTGAGATTCCATCACATACGCTATGACTGGAAAAATTAATTCTGACAATAACTGTGAAGGATGTGGAACACTTAGGAAAAAGTTGATCATCCATTAAGTCGACTTGAATGTCTACGTCCCTTACAACCCAGTGATTCCACTCTCAGGTGGAAATCCCGGTGAAGCTCTTCAACACATGTACCAGGAGAAATGTAAGGAAGGTTCAGAGTCGCACTGTTGGTAACAGCCAAGTACCCATTAACACTGGGGGGAGGGGAGAGGAAGGAGAGAGGGGGAGTTGGGGGAGAGGTGAGCACAACTAGAAAGGGGCAGACAGATTCTCATGTCTGACCTGCTTGGTGGTCTCTTGGGTCTCACCTTATTATTATTCTTTAAGGTGTAGTTACATATTTATTCATTCATCTATAGGCATATTTCAAAATAATAAAATAAAATAAACCTAAATTTAACTTTTTTTTTTTGCCATGCTGGGGGTCAAATCTGGCATGCTAGGCAAGCACCCTTCCACTGAGCCACATGCCCAGTCCTCTCTATATAATTTTCTTTATAGTCAGAGGTAATGTGATCATTTGAAGGTTTTGCATCCTTAATTCTTGATTTATTTATTTATTCCACAAGCATTTCCAGCATATTTCCTGTATGTTATATACAGTAGACACCAGACACTTAGAGGTAATTTATTATTTATCAGGGAGCCTTAAAAGAAAAACAATAATTGATGCTATTTGCAACAAATGTGTTAACTGAGTGTTTAGTACGTGCACTCTACACTTTACATAAATCACCTCATTTACTCCTACAGGCTATTTCCTTGATTTTAAAAACGAGGAAATTGGGCACAGTTGTTGTTAATAACTCGCCCAAGCTTAGCTCAGAAAGGCAGAACCAAGATTTTTTTTCTTAATAAATATGGGGTTTCAGGGCTGGGGGTGTAGCTCAATGGTACAGCTTTTGTGTAGCATGCATGAGGCCTTGGGTTCAAACCCGAGTACTGCAAACCAAATAAGTGGGCTTTTTTTCCAGCATCTTTTGCAGAATGATACCCTGATTTTCCTTTGGGAAACCATCCCTTCATGTTTGATGGTTCAGTGGGAACTCACTGCCCAGTCCTGATCCAAGAACTGAGTGATCTAGGCCTGGCCACTCAACTTCCTAGTTACAGTGATGGCTTTACTATGAGCTTGTGACCCATGAAAACCCAACAGGATTTGACTCTGAAGGCTTTGTTGTCACTTCAGAAAAATGAGCTGCCTTTGCACATTGCTGGCTTTAAGATAATTCTGGAGATTTGGGGCAGATCTTCTATTATGGAGTAAGAAGTCAACCAGAAGCAGAGAAACAAAAAAAAAAAACAGAGACCGAATCCTTAACACCATGATCTGAACCTCATCTGGGTCTTTTCAGTTAGATGGCTTCAAGTTGGGACTTTTTATACTTGCAAAACAGAAGTTTTATCTAATATAGAGATGCAGGTACACAAGCCCATAATTATTGTACCAGCTAAGTGACAAGGGCTAAAATAAATGTGGGCATTAAGGGTACACTTAGTTGTACTCAGGGGACATATAAAGTGAGCTGCTTTTTCACTTTCTTCCCTCTTCCCATCCTAGGTCTGAAGCTCTGAGCCAGGCAGCATGCTTTCACAGTAAGAGAGAAAGAGCCCCGGATTACCCTGGTGCCCACGCAGACCCACAAGTCATCCTTGACTGGGGGATGGGCCTTGGGACCAACGTCATGGACCATTATTGCAAAAGAGCCGATTTCAGAGATGACAATAACAAGAGTTATTTAGGTCCTAGAATACATTTCACCCAGGTTTATGAAGCCCTTGGCAGCAAAATGAAATCTGACACCCCGGCTCCAGGTGACAAAACACTGTGGCAGCTTTTCCAGGAGAATGAGCTCAGACCCGGGGGGCCCTCTCTTCCCAAGGGTTGGATGTCACCTGCTACAGCTTGGCGAATGGTGACCGAGCCTCTAGAAGATCCTTGTCATGAGGGACTGACGCAACCCACGGAGAAAATGGAGCAACAGAGTCAGGAGCCCAGGTGAGCTGTCCCTGGAAGAGGTCCAAGGAGTTCCCGCAGAGTGGGGAGCTCGACCCAGGACAGGTGGGGCCCTTGGTGTAGGAGATGGAGAAGAATTTCAGCACACTCCAGTCAGAGACACAGACAAAGAGGTGTCCAGCACAGCAGACCCACGTTCAGGGGAGAAAGCAGACCATCTCAGTACGGTGACATGTTAGCGATCACAAGATGTTTTATGATGGTCTGATCCTTCTGAGGATTCCTAGGCTGATGTGGTCTCCATTATTTGATCAATAGATAACACTGGAAAGAGTTCCCTGAATTATAGTTTTCTTCGAACGTCACCTGTTTCTTGGCTTAATCTATTTGTTGGTAGGCTAACAGCGAACAGGGTTATTTTCATAAGTGGGTGAATTAATGGGAATTCTAAGATCTACAGATTTCCCAGAAACTCAGGAGTGACAGGCCTGGGGAGAGACTGGCTTGGAGGGTGACAGGTCTGGAAATGTATGCAAAACTTTAAGTTAAAATTATTCTGGTTTTTTTTTTTATGTCTCCTTTCTTTCTATTTTTAATTTCTTCTTTTCCATCTCAGAGACTTAAACTCAACCTTGAGTTGAACTCCTTGGCCGTGGGGGGGGCAATCTGATTTTCAGACACTTCCCACCAGACTCAGAAAGAACTTTATATCACCTTCACTGTCGGGTGAAGGGCCAACTTCAGAGTCAGCAAGTAAGTTGATAGACCACGAGCACACCCCCACCAACACACACACTCACACACACACACACACACACACACACCCAGGAGTGAGCCCAGGGTGCTCTACCACTGAGATATATTCCCCAGCCCTTTTTTAAAACTTATTATTTTATTTTGAGAGAGCATCTTGCTAAAATGCCCAGGCTGGCCTCCAACTTGCTATCCTCCTGATTTGCCCCCCACCCCACTGTTGCTGGGATCACAGGGGTGTGTTGTGCCTGGCTACTGACATCCTTTCAAAGGAATGTATCAGCTGACATTAAGGTCATCGCAGAAGGTGGCATATTCTCTCCCCACTGGAGAGGCCGATTTGCCCTGTTCTCGCAGCAGAGCACAAGCACTCGAGCTTCATCGTTCACGACAGGTGAGAGAAGTATGTGAATACCCACACTGCTCGGCACCCAGGCCTGTGGGCAGGCCACCCCCTCTGTGCTGAAAGGTGACCCCTACATTCTGTAGCACTGTGCAAGGTGAGGCCATGCTGCCTCTCCAGAGGCAGAGAAGGAAAAGAAAAAGAATTTTTGTCTCCTTGATAAATTTGAAACGGTAATAAGTCAGAATTTAGACCTTTAGTGAATAATTCATGTTTATCTAAAAGAAAAAAAAAAAGACTTTCATTCTATTTCATCTCCCTCTTATGGAGTTCTAGAAACTCCATGCCTGGACCGAAGCTTCTAGAAATCTACATAGCGGGGTTTGCCTGACCTTGAGAATTCCTCTGGTTACCGCCACCCCCTTCACGGAGCCGCCTTTGGCTTCCCCAGGATTAGGGGGGTTGGCTTCCCCAGGATTAGGGGGGTTGGCTTCCCCAGGATTGGGGGGAAGGGACGAAAGGCCAAGGGCAGGAAGTCTGGGCTGAGCTGCGTGCTGGCTTCTGTGGCGTCCTCCAAGTTCCCCTCCTGGGCCCCACGATGGCCTTAGTCTCTTAGTCTCTTAGTCTCAGTTGGGCACTGACAGTATCCCCTGCACCTCCTCCGCAGAGGGCTCCTCCTGTGCAGAGAGTTGGGTGGGCAGGATCCTTTCACAGCGATTCCTGCCCTTCCTAGGCTTATTTGGAACTGCAAATTTTAGACCTCCGTGCAGAGGAAGGATTCCTCCAACACAGTGATTCCTCTGCTGCCGAGGGCTGCTTCAGCCAGACCTTCTGCTAGACTCCTCTCTCAAGTTTGAGTTAAGGGCTGGAGCTGTAGCTCAGGGGTAGAGCACCCGCTGGGTTCGATCCTCAGCATCACATAAAAATAAATAAAGAGACTGTGTCCAGCTACAACTTAAAAAAAAAATATTTTTAAAAAAGTTTGAGTTAAAGTGCCACTGGGGAGAGGAAGGAGGGCTGGGATGTGGCTCAGAGCCAAAGCACATGCAGGATACTGAGTTGAATCCCCAGCACCACCCAAAAGGCCCTAATCTCTGCAGGCTCGCACCTCACAAACTCTTAGTGGATGGTCTGCTTGGAATTAAACCCCGGGACCCCTAACCACTGAGCCACATCCCCAGCTCTTTTTTTTATATTTTATTCAGAGACATTGTTTAGGGCCTCACTAAGTTGCTGAGGCTGGCTTTGAACTTGCCATCCTCCTGCCTCAGCCTCCTGAGCACCTGGGATTACAGGTGTTGTGCCACAGTACCTGCCTAAAATTCACCTTTTGTAGAGTTCAGTGGGATTATTTTCCCTATATTTTTAAAATCTATGCATTGTAGTTGTATATAATGATGGGATTCATTCTGGAGTGTTTTGGGGTCTTTTGGTTTTGGTTTTTGTGGTGCTGGGGATTGAACCCAGGGCCTTGTGCATGCGAGGGAAGTGCTCTACCAACTGAGCTGTGTCCCCAGAACGAGTTCTGTGTTCTGATGAATGTGGACAGTGACATAACCCCAGTATTTCCTTCCCTCTTCATAATCAGTTTCTTCCCTCACCCCCACACTCCAGGAACCACTGACCTCTTATTTGTCCCTAAAGTTTAGCCTTTTTCAAAGTGTCATATAAATGGATTCATTCAGCAAGTAATTTTTGAGCTTGACTTCTTTCACTTAACATAATACTTCTGAGATTCATCCATGTTGTGGGAATTAGTAATTTTGTGTGAACATCAATTTTTATTTCACTTGGCTAAATACCTAGGAGAAGAACTGGGGATTGCTGAGTCATGAGAAATCACCAACTGTTTTCCACAGCAGCTGTCTACTTGGCTTTGCTTTCCTTTTCTGTGTGTGTGTGTGTGTGTGTGTGTGTGTGTGTGTGTGTGTGTGTGTGTGTTTGTGTAGGGTGGGTTCTGTCACTGAGCTACATCCCCAGCCCTTTTTATTTCATTTGAGACAGAGTCTCACCAAGAGGCTGGCCCATCCTCCTGCCTCAGCCTCCCAAGTCATTGGGATTACAGAAATCTACTGCTGCTCCCAGCCTGATAATACCTTTATAAAAATTATTTCCCAAGTGTTCCTTACCATGATATGAAAATACAATTGATTTTTTAGTAAGTGATCTTACTAAACTTGCTTATTAGCGCTAGTATTTTATTTTTGCAGATTCTTTGAGATTTTTCTATGCAATTATGTCAATTTTGAACAGAAAGTTTGATTTCTCCTTTTCTGATACATATATCTTTTCTTTTTCTTGCCTTATTGCACTATCTAGGACCTCAATAAGATGTTGGATAGGAGTAATGAAAGCATACAACCTCATTTAATTCTCGGTTTTAGGACTTAGGCTTTCCTAGGACTTTCTCACTAAACTTGCACCAAGAGGGAAACATTTCTTAGCTCTCCCCCAGGGGAAGGATAAGCTCCTGTCTCACTGGCAACTCTCCAAAGAAATCTGATTTCAATTTCTGGTCTTTGCAACTTCAGACTCATTTATACCTTTTAAGTAGGCAGAAGCTAGGGGTTCTTAGAACCAGTTCCAGGATGCCTCCTTGGAAGTCTAGTGGGTGTGTTTTAGTACCTTGCTTTTTTTTTTTTTTAATGAGAGGAACATTTTTTTGTGTATTACTGTTTTCTGAATATTTGGGAGCCTGAGCCCAAATCAAGACATTCCTTTATAGATGGTATTCTCACTTTTATTTTACAAATGTGGAAAGTTAGTCTCAGAAAGTTTAAGTGACTTGCTCAAGGTCATAGAGCTAAGAAGTTGCGTGATTCAAACTCACATCTGTCAAGATCAGAGAAGGTGTTCTTCCCACTGGCCCAAACCAGGATAGACAGGAGAATTCAGACGGTGAGTATCCTGCCACAGACTCATATACAAAACCAAGAGGGCTGAAGTATTCTAAAGTTTAATTTAGCCATTCTAGAAGGCTGTACTTCGGCTGGTGGAATAAATAGTGCTGCATTTGTCCTCCAAATGGTCATGGAATGATAATCATCCTAAATCCTGAAGCAGGTGCTGAGGTCAAAAGCCAAGCGTCTCTAATTATCAGCACCAGTTCTCCCCAGGCTTATTTGAATAATCCAGAAAACTGAACTGCCAATTTCAGTCAAGAAACTTGTCCATATGTCTCTAGGTCAAGGAGTCCAAGCCCAGTTTGCTTCCGTGACCACGTTAGGAAACCCAGGCCTACCTGGAGATCCCTTCCTGATGAAAAGGAGGCAGACCCCAAGCAAAAGCTGAAGAATTGAAACTGATTCCATTAAAATCACTGTCCTTCCTGATCCCTCAAGGAGATGAAGAAATTTAAGTTTTCCAAAAAATGAATTTTTCCAGGAGCTAAAAAAATTTTAAATAAAAAAGAGGGATATCAGCAATTCCATTTCTGAGTAAATATCCAAATGCATGGAGAACAAGTGTTTGAGTGAAAAAAAATGTACATAAGCATTCATAGATGCACCATTCACAAAAATCAAAAAGTAGAAATAATGTAAATGTCCATCAACTGATGAATGGATAAATAAAATGTGGTATATCTATAAAATGGAATCTTATTCAGCCATAAAAAGGAATGAAGGGCTGAAAACACTATACTAAGTCATAGGATCCAGATGCAAAAGGCCACATATGTATGAGTCTATCTATGAAATATCCAGAATAGCAAAGCTACAGACACTGAAAGCAGATAAATGGTTGCCAGGAGACAAGGGTGAGGAGGTGGGCGGTGACTGCTTAATGAGTTTGGGGTTTCCTCTTGTAACGCTGAAAATGTTCTGGAACTAGATAGTGGTTGACAGTTGGTCAACTCTAAGAGTACTGCATGTGACTGAAAAGTGGTCAAAACTATAAATGATATGCTATTATTTTTCCATAATAAATACAAAAGATGGGTCTTTGCTGTGGAGTCAGGGTGTGGTTGAGGTTGACTAGCCAGACCGTTTCCTGAAAAACCTCCCTTACCTAGTTCAGTCTTCTGTCATATGCCATCTGGATTATTAACAGGTCCCCTGTCCCCCATTCAACTCATTTGTATACCATCTTTGGAAAGTTTCTATGGTGCTAAATTGTTAATGTCTCCTAATCTTCTCCTACTGATGAAGGGCTCCATTCTTTATATATATATAACTTTATTTTATTCACTCATTCATTTTTTTAACGTGCTGCTGAGGATCGAACCCAGTGCCTCACACATGCTAGGCAAGGGCTCTACCCCTGAGCCACACCCCAGCCCCAGGCTTCATTCTTTCACACAGCTTTGGAAGGTACTTCATGATGTGACCTCAATGGCTTCTTTCTCTGTGTGTCCCTCCCAGAGAATATGCATTGAAAGGGCAGGCACACGGTGGTCTCAGGGATCATTCTGTTCCCTGAATGTAAAATTGCCGCAGTCTGGCTGGGCACAAATCACCAGCCACTCAAGCAGGAACAAACTTTATTTCCGAATTCCTGCGACTACCCCCGCATGCGGCCTTCTCCTGGGACACACCACACACCAACCGGAAATCCCTCCTCTGGCACTTTCCCAACCAAGGGGAACTCCCCAGGAATCCCCACAAGAACTCCAAAGTAGCGGGAGAACTCCAAAGTAGCCGGAGCCTGAGGCGGACAGCAGGGGTCCAATATATAATTGAATACACAGCTTAACACAACCATCATCATCTCAATAGCTTGCTGGTGTCACCTCTCAACCACTCGATCTGGCAAAAATGCCATGTGTCATTCCAACTGGACTCGGCTATGGCTCTCAGCATAAAATGGCCCCTGGTGCACAGTAGGTACTAGGTAAATATTTGTCCAATAAATTAATCAGACTTTATCTTACCTGTCCAGCTGCAACTCTCCAATACCCTGTATTCTTGCCAAACCAAGTTCTTCAACAAGCCGGGCCAATCCATGCATCTGAGCCTTTGTGATACTGGTCTCTCCATTTCAAAGTTTTTGGACCATCTGGAAATCTAGGCAGACCCTGATTCACCTTCAAGATGGTTTGAGTGTGCTCTTTTTGTGATCATCAGCCATTCGTGCTGGGGTGCTCCCTTAGCCCCTTCACAGCCCTCTGTGTCAGCATGGAGCCCAGGGTCCTGGAACCATCAATCGACTTCCCGATCTCCCCCAACACCTGCTGGACCGAGGGTCCTGAGAGCCCATCTTAACCCCTTCTGTGTCCCCTCTGCGCTTGACAAAATAAGCACATGAGTAACTAAATAATATGTCTTTAAGGGTCAAGCTGGGGTGGCATGGACCAATGGCACGCCACGCATGTGAGTCACCCTGGAGATGAAGGGCAGCTGTCACAGACGCTTCAGCCCATTCTCTCCACGTGGCTGAGGAGAAAGGCAAGAGGAAGGTGCTAGGGAGCACCCACGGGGTGCCTCTCTTCCCGGGGGGTACTGGGGGTACTTACTGCACCCCTCAGGGGGGAGTTCTGCCCTCACTCTATGAATGGCAAGAGAGGTGCAGCTGTGTCCCTGGGGGCGCTCCATTGGGTACAGGTGTCGCTTCCCGCTGAACCTGGGAAATTGAGGACAATAGTGAAAATGAGATTCTGATTTTCCTTCACATCATTTTCCCTTTGTCACTTCATAACTTTTGTCCTCTGGGGTCAGGAGCACGTTCCACCATGCCTCCTCCTCACAGTGTTGGTCCTCCCTGTTTGGTCACACGCTCTGAGGTCCATTTCCTGTCCAGCAGCCTGGGCTCCCGGGCTGCATCTTCCTGTTTGGTTGCTCTCTGTGTCTGCTGCCAGGTGCTTGTGGTGAATGTCACCTTCCCTTCCCCCACACACAGGACAGCAGCCACTCGGAAGCTCCGCACTCAAGGACAACACTTCTGTTCAGGCTCTTTCCCAGACAGCACCGCTCAGAGCCCTGGATCCCAAGGATGAGCAGGGGAGGGAGAAACCCAGAAACAGGCAGGGCCCAAGCACAGAAGCAAAGACACTGATACAGTTCTGTGCCCCTGCTCAGCGATCTCACTTGATTCCCTCCGTCCTGTGAGATGCCATTATTCTCATTGCCGGGTGAGGAATGGGGGCAGCTTCCCCAAGGCTACTCAGCTGTTGAGTTCCAGAGTCAAGATCCAAGGCTAGATCTGTCCGCTCCAGCATCGCTCTTGCTTTCTTCCCCACCCTCCACCTTCTCTGGCTGTGGGAGAGGGCTGCAGGAACAGAGAGGCCGGAGACCCTGCGGGTGTCCAAAGAGGCCAGGGAGTGGCAGTGCGATTAAGGCCTCAGGGGTCCAATCTGGTTATGGATTTCTTGGTGCTCTTCACATCAGTCTATGGCCCATTGGGTCTGTAAGTTTTAGGGCTGAGGATGCCCAGAGTCCCCAGCAGAGCAGGGGATGGTGAGGTTCAAAAGACAGAAGGAAAAGAGCAGAAGAAAGAAAGTGCTTGACAGGTTTGGAGAACAATGGAGGCTTGGTGAGTGGGACAGGGTGGGCTTGTGACAACGCTCAGCCGTGTTCAGCCCAGAGAATACCCCTGATGGTGCAGTGAGGAGTGAAATACGTGGATGGAACCAAGAAGTTATTTTCTGGTAATAAGGCCCTCATGATCTTTGCCATGTGCCTCTAATAGGTCCCTCTGTGAGGCAGAGATCTCCTCTGTGAGGTTCAGGTCCCCAGTGAGAGGGACAGGCAGGCCTGAGGGCACAGCCCAGGACATAGGCTTGATCTCTTCCTCCTCCTTTCTACTCCTCATGGACACCTTAGGGAGTAAAACCAAAGACCAGCCAGCTAACAGGTGCAGAGCAATTATTCCTTCCCAACCTTGAATTTGAACAGGACTCTGTTTCTGACCCAGGAGAGACAAAACCTTCAAGCCTCAACCCATATGCCCTTTGGGCATTTCTGAGGTGACCAGGGTGGATTCGGGCTTTGCCTGAGCCTCACCTTTGCCTGAGCCTCACCTTTGCCTGGTCTCTGCTGGGAGTACAATAAGTTACTTGTATCGTGAGGCGCATTTCTAAGGTCTGCTTTGGGGGAACACAGCATAAGACACTTAGTTAAGAAAGATGGGAGGAAAGGCTATAGCTGGGGTGGGTATCAGCCAGGGCCACCTTATGGCTTTCCTGTAGCACTGCCAGCTTCATCAAACAAAAATACAGGACGCCCCCTTAATCTGAATTCCAGAAAAATGGTAAAACTTTTTTTTTTTTTTTTTGTCTGTGCTAGGGATTGAACCTGTGCCTGCTAGGCAAGTGGTCTACTACTGAGCTACATCCCCAACCCTTTTTTATTTTATTTTGAGACAAGGTCTTGCCAAGTTACCCAGACTGGTCTCAAACTTGTGATCCTCCTGCCGCCACCTTCCACCTAGCTGAGATTACAGGCATGTGTCACCACACCTGGTTAATGATTTTTTTTTTTTTTAGAATGAATAGGCCCCATGTAATATTCTGAATATATTTATACCAAAGTATTCAGTGTTAATCTGGAATTCAAATTTAACTGAGTATTCTGTATTTTATATGGCAGTTCTTAGAAAGGCCCCTGGATATTTTTGCCTTCATGGGCTTCTTTTTCACTTAAAACAAAACTATCCTTACAACACTGTTAAGAAGACAACTGTAACTCACACTGTAATTGGCATTCTACATTCATGATTGTTCTATTCATTTTCCTTTCTACTTTAAAAGACATTAAAATCAAATCATGTTCATTGGCCTCTGAAAGCATCCTGGGCCTCAACTATTATAAATACTGTGCCCATCAACTTTCTGTGATGATAAAGTACCTGGAGGGTAATAATCAAGGTATAGAGAGAAAAGGTTTATTCTGACTTGCCGTTTTGGAGGGTCCAGCCCAAGATCAGCTGGCCTTATTACTTTGGGGCCTGTGATGAAGACAGCACATCATGGTGGAAACTTGACAGAGAAAACCACTCACCTCATGACCAGGAAGGAAAAAGATAGGAAGAGGAAGTGGGGGCACACCATCCCCTTCCTAGGCACTCTCCCAGTGACCTAAAGACCTTCCATTAGGCTACCTCTTAAGGTTCTGTCACTGCCCAACAGAACCACACTGAGGACCACGCCTTGAACCTAGGGGCCCTCTGGGAGTATTTAAGATCCAAACCATAACACTTATTGTTCCAATGGACAAGTCAGCCCTGGTGCCATTTTGTAAAGAGCCATGAATGCTACCATCAAACATGATTATGCTTTCTCCCTCAATCATGGCTCAAGCCAGAGTCCATGATCAGACTGTATTTCAGAAAGCCAACCGTGGCTGAGAGTGTGAAGCAGATGATAAAGAATAGACTCTTGGACCAGAAGAAGGTGGTCACCATGATTGAGATGGGATTGCAGGCCTTCATCATTGGTTCGCTCCTAACTGAGGGGCTACACTCTTGTTATGCTCACCCCCTTTCCATCATGCAAAGGCGTGGTCTATACACAGGTAGGGTGGTGTGGTGTGATGGACTTACCCAAATGAGTCAGAGGCATTGATGGGCTTGCCCTTCCTCACAAAAAACAGGCAGGGCATGGACAGATGATTCAAGCTAGGGCTCTCGGGCCCACTGTCTGGGTTTATAAATAAAGTTTTGTTGAACACAGGCATGCCTACTGGGTTCTATATTGTTTAGGGCTACTTTTGTGGAGAGTTGAGCAGTTGCAGCAGAGAGCAAATAGCCCATAAAGCCTAAAATATGGACTCTCTGACCTTTGACAGAGACAAAGTTTGCCACCCCTTCTTCCTAGGCTGTGGGGGAGACGCATGGGATGAGCTTTTGTGATGTTTCTGTGTGTGAAATTTAAAGCAAAGCCCCCTCCCCTTAGTCATCCCTGGCCTTATCTGGTCTGGTCTGTGTATCTCCTTCCCCACGCAACCTGATCAAAAGAGAAACTGTGCAAATTATCCTCAAGCATGTGGGAAATGGCTTATCTCTATGGGTTATTGGAGAAATGCAGCAAAAAAAAAAAAAAAACAACCTTGCCCAAACAGTGTGCATGGATTCCAGTGAAAACCCACCCCACAGAGTCTAGGTGTGTTCCTGGTGGGAGCTACCCAGGGTCAGGGAGGCGGGGAGGGGAGCTGTCTGGGGGGGAAGCAGGCAGAAAGTCCTGCTTGCCCTTTTACAACCACTTAAATCATCTGCAGTGCTCGATGGGTCCTTTACCTGACCTAATTAAAAAGTGAGATCGCTGTTTCAACGGAGAAAAATGGTACTTTTGACTGTTTTCCAAAGAAGAAAAGAATAAACATTATCAAGACCATCTCTTAGAAGATTAGGACCACAAAAAAAAAAAAAAAATCCAGGAGGAGAAGCTTCAAAGCTGTTTTTGTTTTCCCCAGCTTTGAAATACGGAGACAGTCCT
Source organism: Ictidomys tridecemlineatus (assembly GCF_052094955.1). NCBI lineage: Eukaryota > Metazoa > Chordata > Mammalia > Rodentia > Sciuridae > Ictidomys > Ictidomys tridecemlineatus. The sequence goes on along the minus strand of NC_135479.1, from coordinate 31,362,580 downwards.
GATAATTTTATCTTCCTCGAAATATAGCAAATAAAGTCTATTTACTACTCCCGGGCAATTCCGTACATAAATTAAAACACACACACACACACACACACACACACACACACACACGCACACCACACAAAGCCCTTTAAACAAATCCTCCTGTGAGCCTCAAATCCATCCCTTCCCTTCCTGTGGCGAGGGTTTTATGCCACAGATCAATGCGATTCGAAAGTTTTGGAGGTGATTTTTTTTTTGTTTTGTTTTTCATACCTCGCTATTTGATGAGTTTTCAGATGGGCGTTTAAAGAGCAGCTTACATGCTGTCTCTCCTGGATCTCAGGGAGGTTTTCAGATGAGGCCGGCGCGTTGAGAGATGGTTAGCAGAGATATAAATACATTTTATCTCGTTTCTCTAAGTCAGCTTTTAAAGCTAGTTCCAACACACTACTAAGTGAAATTCAGGAAACATCTTTTTTTAACCTCCAGAATGATATTTCTACTCCTCGTCATCACATTTGGCAGGAGAGATGCTTTCAGAAGCATCATCTTTCTTTCTTTCTTTCTTTCTTTTTTCTCCTTAAAGACTTTCTAGGCACACGTTGTGTTACAAAAAGCACATGGAAAGATGGCCAGATTCCCCTTAATTGTGTTTCTGAATGTGGTGGGGTTTCAAATGGAATAAGACGAGGCCGAGTGGTGCACGCCTGTAATCCCAGCTACTCGGGAGGCTGAGAGAGGAGGAACACAAGTTGGAGACTGGCCTCCACAACATAGTGAGACATTGCCTGAAAATAAAATATAAAAAAAATGCTGATGAGTAGCTCAGTGGTTCCTGAGTTCAATCACAAGTACTACAATAAATAAGTAAATAAGATATTCCGATGTTCCTAATTAGATTTTTTTTTTTTTTGCGGCCAGCTACATAGAAGGTAGAACATAGAAGGCAATCTTGGTAGAACATGCATTTTAAAAGAATTTTACATATGATTCATTATGTATATAATACAATATATATTATATACATAATGAATTATATGTATAATCATATATTATTATATGTAATTATAATATATAATCATATATTATATATAATATATAATAATATATATACAGAATTATAATCATATATATAAATTATATATAATTTATTACTCTTTTCCTTTACAAATCATCCTCAGGCCTCCTGTGTGGGGCCAGATCCTATGCTAAACTCAGGGGTAGAGAGATTAAAGAGGTTTCTTGCTATTAAGCTGCTCATAGTCCAACAGGGAAGATGGATACAGGAAAAAATTACAATACAGGGCAGCAAACGTGCCCACAGACCCTCTCCCTGAAGCCTCCTCTTGTTTCCCATGGTGTGTGTCAACAAGATTGATTGGTTGACTAGGTGACTGATGGGTCCCCAAGCCTCATTTCTTACAGGAACACTATCAACATGGCTCATCAAATGGCATAGCAAAAGAGCCAATGGACAGATTAGGTAGAAGTTAGCTGAAGGGCTTGCTTTCTGCCAAAGAGGATGAATTTCTATCTCAGCTCTTCCATGAAGAACAGATACAACACACTGATAGGACTGCGATCGCTTCCCTTTCCAGGCTGCCGACGTTAGTTCGCCTTTTACACTACCACCACTTAAAAAAAAAAAAAAAGTATCAGGGAGCCAAGAAGCAGGAAAAGAGGTTATTGCCACCTAACAATTGCAAGGGACAGAGAAGAAATAGAACAGATACTGATGCGACCATAGCCCTGGACGACCTGCAAGCAAGGTTCCCATATGCCCAGTTCAGACCTGGCTACCCTCTCTGACTGCCAACTGCAAAGCTAGAATGCTTTTGGTTGCAAGTAACTGAACATCCAATTAAAGTGCCTAAACCATAAGGGTTTGTTTTCACTACAGAATAATAAATCCAGAGACACTGGATTCCAACAAGGGGCAGGAATGGTATGCAAAATACTGAACTTGTATGGCATAGGCTTGGACCAATCAGATGCCTGGCCAGTCAGAACAAACTCTAGCTATAAACAACCATGGCTGCTGCATCAGCCCTCTGGCTACATTCCACCCCCAGTTCCAGGTTGACTTGCTCATTGATGTCAGCACTTGGGGCAGCTTCTGAGAGATTCTCCTGGCCTTCCCTTTGTGGTGACAGCATGGCTGCCACACCTCCGAACATCACTTCCTCATCTAACAACAGAGTCTAAAAGCAGGAAGGAAGGGATGAAGGTGCGCCTCTCTCTTTTCATCAGAGGGAACTGTCTTCCAGAAGCCCCAGGAAGACTCCCTTTTAGTATTAGTTGCCAGATCAGGTCACATGTCCATCTCTCTCTTTCTTTCTTTTTCTTTCTTTCTTTCTTTCTTTCTTTCCTTCTTTCCTTCTTTCTTTCTTTCTTTCTTTCTTTCTTTCTTTCTTTCTTTCTTTCTTTCTTTCTTTCTTTCTTTCTTTCTTTCTTTCTTTCTTCTTTCTTTCTGTGCTGGGGATGGAACCCAAGGCCTTGTGCATGTTAGCCAAGCGCTCTACCAATGAACTACACCCCCAGACCCCACATGTCAATTTTTGGAAAATGGGAAAACAGTGATTAGCTTGGGTCAATCATAGTTCATTCTCTGGGACTGCAGCAGATCCTACCTTCCCAAAATATACTGGTATCTGTTCTGGAACCCAATTAGGTTCTGTGAGCACGGAGGAAAACAGAAATCAAGCGACGGTGAGAAAGAGGCTACTGGGTAGGCAGCCAGCAATGTCTACCACATTGACCTTTCAGTAAGAAAAGCCATTTTAAATTGTACACCAAGGGGGTGGGAGGGGATCAGCGAAACTGACCACCCACCAAGGCTGCTCTTTTTCTCTCAGCGACGGAGGCAAAGCGATCCTGTGCTTGTGGCTCTGCAGATCTTCGAGGCCATGATTCAAAATCGGCTCATACATCCAAGTTCAATGCTGGAAAGCACCGATCTCAGAAACTGTGAACAGGGCACCATGGTTCCCTACTGCCCTTGTGGGTCCCCTTGTGCCCTAGATTCACAAAGTTTGATTTATAGCCCTCAATGCCACCAAAGCAGAGGCCATCCCTCTTATTGTCTCCATGTGGGCAGCACTTGAGGAAGTCAGCAGGGACCCAGGAAACCACAGAGCAGGCCAGGTCAACAGGTGTTTCCAAAAAAGAACATTTGGCGAGTTCAACCCCTGTTTCAAGAAGAAATATCCATGGGGGGGGGGGTGGGCAGAACAAAGCAAAACAAAACCTTCCTATTATGGTCTCCCTTTCTGTCAAATGCAGGAAAAACAAAAGCACCAAGAGAAGAAATCCTAGGTAATGTTTTTTTTTTTTTTTTTTTTTGTATTTTTGTTTTGTTTTGCAGTACTGAGGACTGAATCCAGGGTCTAACACATGTTAGACAAGTGCTCTACCACTAAGCTCTGTCCCTCAGCTCTCTTTATTTTCAGACAGGTTCTCACTAAATTGCCCAGGCTAGCTAGAAATAGCAGCACATACCCGTAATTTCAGCAACTCTGGAGTCTAAGGCAGGAGGAGTCCAAGTTCAAGGCCAGACTCAGCAATTTAGCAAGACCCTGTCTCAAAATAATTTTTTTTTAAATGGGGGGTGCTTAGGATATAGCTCAGTTTTAAAATGCCCTTGGGTTCAAACCCAAATAAATAGATAGATAAATAAATGCCCAAGCTAGCCTCAAACTTGCAATCCTCTTGCCTCAGCCTCCTGAGTAGCTGGGATTATAGGTGTGCACCCTTGTGCCTGGCTCTAGGCAATATTTTCAATGTGGGAAACCCTTTGGCCCTACAACTGCCAGCTTAGGGACTCAGCCCTGTTTTGTGGTCAGGGCTGGCTGAGTCTGACTCCTCTATGGGGCTATTCATTTCATACTGAGTTGGGCTCTGTCCTTAGGTCACATATGGAACCCATAGCCTGGGTCAGTTGTCTTGCAAGTACAGCCAGCCCATTTATGTATACAGATTACAAATACGGCCCTAAGGCTCTGTACCTGCTTTTCCCTGTGCCATGGATCATGTGAGTTTGCAACCCTTCCCATCAAGAGATGGAGCCCATGTTCTCGGCTTCGAATCCAGGGTGCTGATGACCTCATGGCTTGCTTCAGCTCACAGACGGTAGCAAAGGTGTTACTGAGTTATTCCAAGCCCAACCCTCACGCTTCCTCTCATCCCCTTGGAGCCCTGGCACCACTGAGGGACAAGCCTGGGTTTGCCTGCTATATGACCAGAGACTCGTGACTCAGTCACTCCTATTGCTGCAGCCAAAGCCTACCCATCACCAAACATATGAGTGAAGCCACCTAAGACCAGCCAGGTCCCAGCCCATCCATCAGCAGGCAGGTGAGGACTGAGCAAGCCAAGCTGTGAACAGCCTGGTGTGGCCAGATCAGAAAAACTACAGTGGTCCATGGACTTGTGAAGAATACTAAAGGGGGGCTGGGGATGTGGCTCAAGCAGTAGCGCGCTCGCCTGGCATGCGTGTGGCCCGGGTTGGATCCTCAGCACCACATACAAACAAAGATGTTGTGTCCGCCGAAAACTAAAAAATAAATATTAAAAAGTTCTCTCTCTCTCTCTCTCTCTCTCTCTCTCTCTCTCTCTCTCTCTCTCTCTCCTCTCTCTCTTTAAAAAAAATACTAAAGGGTTGCTTCTATGAGCCACTGAGTTTGGGGATGGTTTGTTAGCAATAATAGCTAACTGATAGGCCACCAGTTACAGAGAAGACCTGGGCCTCTTCCCAACCCATCTTCGCTTTGAGAGAAAGTGCTTTAGATACTGGCAATCATCTCTATTTCAAGACACGTTGTGATGAATCCTCTCGAAATCTCAAGAGTGATGTTGGGGTTTCCTTCAGCTTTATGAATCCACAAGTCCTGAGGAAATCCAACCTGGATTCGCTTCTTAGTGCCACCCAACACCATTCTGTTAAATCTGTCCTTGGCAACCCAATCAGGATCAACAGTGTAACAGGAAGACACAAATCCTTGCGTTCAAGGTCAGGTGCTTCTCAGGGGAAATAGTCCCACTCCTCTAGGACACTGGGGCTCATCTTGGTGTTGAGACTTTTAGCATGTCTCAACATCAGACTTTTCAAGTGACCTCAGGAGCCTTGATCCCAGTCCAAACCAAAATATGACACCCTACCAGTCTGTGGCATCCATCACCCCCACATGAGGGATCTAGAAAGGCTCCCTCCTCTACCATGCAAGGCGCAGCCCAGACTCAAATACCTATCCTTCACTCCTGGTCTTCGCCAGCCCATATTTGTAGACTCTCATTCTACCCCTTTAGCTCCCCAAGCTTTTTTTTCTGTATTCCCTACGCCAGGCTTTTGCCTAGTGGGGGAGGATGGTGGTCCCTTCCTGTACAGCCCAGAATAGGCCTGGAGGCTGGGAAGAGCTTGATCAGAAAACTACACAGTTGTCCTTTTATAATGAACCTCTAGCTGGGTGTGGTGGAGCACACCTATAATCCCAGCCACTCAAGAGGCTGAGGCAGGAGAATGGCAAGTTCAAAGCCAACTCTAGCAACTTAGTGAGCCTCCGTCTCAAAACTAAAAACAAAAAGGGCTGGGGATGTGACTCAGTGGTAAAGCACACCCCTGGGTTCCATCTCCAATACCAATAAAATAAAATGAATTAAACTTCCAGGGGGAGGGTGCAGAAGGGGAAATTGGGTTTCACCAGGGTAGCTTATGTGGAAATATCACACCGAACCCATTGATACGTTCAATTGGTGCATGTTAATCAAATTTTAAAAATAATAAAAACTACAATACCTTGTTAAAGATTTGAAAAATAAAGTGAACTTCCAAGAAGAGCGGGAAGCCATGAAACAGCTTTTTAAGAAGTGGAAGTGAACCAGTTGTTAGGGACCAAACCATTTTTTTTTTCTTCCTCGTCATTAAATGTTACAAAAATTATAGCCTGGAGATCTAGGAATCCATTTATGTAAAAGCTCAGGTAGGAAAAATGTCAAGACAAAAATGAAAGGTTCGGCCCATGGAACTGTCAGTGTTTTTCCCTGCTCCCCCAGCCCCCCACCATCACCCATATATGTGCTATTTTCTTGTTCGTGTTCAGATTTCTTGAATTGACTTCAAGGAATCCGCCTCTTCTCTCTCCTGCATTTCTTTTCCATCTCTCTCTCTTTCCCCCTTAAGGCCCTGTTTCAAATTTTGCAAGAGAGCCCTGAATAGGAAGGGTTCACGCTCGTGGGAGGATTCTGAACTTTTTTCTTTCCCCTCCTGAAAGGGGCCCTTGAAAGTTTCGCTGTCTCCCAGGGAGAAGGTGGGATAATGGAGACCCTGTTCTGCTAAGCACACAGCCCTGAGATGTGAATCTAGCGAGAAGTCTAGAAATCCCGCACAAAGGTGAGACTGAGAATCACCTTCTCCCAAGTTCAGGAAGCCCCCTCTCTTTAGGAGGCCTTTCCTCTGGAGGGTATGGAACTTTTACAATGAATTTCAGCTTTTGGGCTAATTTGGCATTGGGCGTCAGACATTGACTGTGAAGGGTTTCTTCTTCCTCTCTTTTTTTTTAAAGCATGGGAAACTTTGGGGCTGCAGAAGCCTTATTATGTGATAAGTCCGTCAGACTCCAAGGATAACAGTCAGAAACCTAGTAACATGTGGCACTCTAGGTAAAAATGGAACCAAATGAGAAAACCCCTAGCAGCAGCCAGACCCCACACACTTCCCTTGTGACAGATGGGCGGCGAGGCTTCTAACCTGGGTCTCCCGCAGCAGCCTCTTGCAGTAAAATGAGCAAAGCGTTTATTCTTCTGAGTTTGAAATCCGTCTCTTCCCCTCCTTCCTGGCTGGGCAATTCTGGGAAGGTGACCTAATTTATGTCGCCTTCGCTTTCTCAGAAAACAGGGTTAACGATAAGGCCAGAGTGGTGAATGACGACATATCAGATGGCATGACGCATTGTTACATGAAATACATTTTAGGCGCTAGAACCGTTGCTAGGGCCGTGTTTGACTCTTGTTGTCCGTCTGACTATTGAATCAGGGTGATGGGTGCTAACCAAGGGCCCCTAAGGTCTCAAGGAGCTTGTGAGATTTAGTTCTTGCTCTGGTAACTGGTCCGTTTTGGATGGTGTTAGGCAGCTCTTTGTCCCTGGGACAAAAATACTCGAGAAAAGATGCATTTGGGCTCAGAGTTTCAGAGGTTTTCAGTCGGTGATTGGCTGGCTCCCATCGTTTGGGGCCTGAAGTGAGGCAGAACATCGCGGGAGAAAGGTGTGACAGAGGAAATCTCCTCCAGCCCACAGCAGCAGGGAGCAGAGAGGTGGAGAAAGGGAGAGGCCTCCCAGGGATAAGATACAGCTCTCAACAGCAAGTCCCCAAGGACCCACTCCCTCCAATTAGGTCCCACCTCCCATAGTTTCCACTACCTCCCAATCCTCCATTCAGATAGGAATCCTCGGTGGATTTCATTGATGAGGTCAGAGCCCTCATGAGCCAATCACTCCCCAAAGTCCCACCTAGGAACATGGCTGCACCGGGGACCAAGCCTTCAAAAGGAGCCTTTGAGGAACATTTCAGATCCAAACCACGACAGGGGGCAGACCCCATTCTGCCCCATATGCCCTTTCACTTTGAGACCTGGGCTGTCAAGAGTGTCTCTTGACCTGGGGAATTGCTGGGCTCAGGGCATAAGAAATGACACAGTGGCTCTCAAAGCTTCTACTTAGAAGCAGCCCAGGTCACCTCTAAATTGGCCCAAGCCGTTCATACACAGGTCTGCACCCCATAAAGTAGGAATGTATAAATCTTCCCACACAGGGAAAAGCCAGGAAATATTTTGAGCCATATCCTCTATTGTGACTGCATGGAACCCAGAGTCAGAGATACCAGAGGCAAATATGGAAGCCCTTCCTTTCTCTTATAAAATAGAAAAACAAATAAATAAATAAACCTCTCTGAAAGCTATGCACTTGGGCTCACCTGAAAGCGTGCCAGTTCTGGGCAGCCGCCCCCACCTGTCTGTTCTGACATCCCTAGTTGGCATGTTATTTTTAAACGATAGTAGAGAGTTGCATGTCCTTTTATGAATGGAAGGAAACGGGGAGTCGCAATTAAATGGGAAGTTCGGTAGCACCCCTCAGCTGAGCAGGGGAGAAGGCAGAAAACGAATCGAAGCTTCATCCCACCCATTCAGATAACGGAACTCAAAAAGAGGAAACAACAATGTAAAAAAATAATCAGCATAAAACGGAAGCAATAAAAGCACATTTATGGGCTTTGACACCAAATGGGTCCCAAGTGAGACCGTGGAATGGAGCCGCGGCGGGCACGAGGGACAGGGAACATGAGTGAGATCGCACCTTTCTTGTCACAGCCAGCGAGAGAGGGGAGCCACTTGTCTTCCCGTTTCCTGAGGTCTCTGGTGGATTCAATTGTTGTTCTGTCAGCCTTTCTCAAGTGCTTTCCACAGATGGGGATGTGAGTGATACACTCTGAATTTCTGCACATCTGCACGTACCTTTTTGTTCTGTGCTTCTCCGAGTCTTCCCGTGGGTTCGTTCATTTTGGGCTAATTTGCGGATGCTAGTCTCTATTCACTCGGCCCCAGTTCCATTGGTCCTGATGGGAACTCTGCAGGAGTCAAGGCCCCAGCCCACCCAGCCGGCTCCTGTCTGACCACCTAGCTGTCAGCGATTCCTCTGGCTTCTGAGGCCAATCTTCTCTCTGGACCAGAAGGTGGCTCCCCCACTTGAGCTGTCCGAAGCTGAGCCCATCCCGTCTCACCCACCCCTCATGGGAGAAAGTCCTCTTCTACTTCTTCCAAGGCCCCAAACTTCACCTCTAGCTGGCTCTCCCTCTCCCACAACATCCTGGATCAGGAATGCAGGAAGCCCAGAGTTGGGTTCTCCGGTGGTATTTTTGAACAGGTGAGTGCTCTGGGCTTCCAGTTGCATGTAGAAGCAAGGCTCAAGTGCCTTCAGGCCCCTTGGAGGAGATGAATCAGTGACTGTTCCCTTTCTGAGGCAGCTTGCTGAGAAACACACTGCCACCTTGAGGCTGGGTGGGCACTCCCTGGACCCCAGCCAGGAGCTGTGGGTGTCCCACCCTCTCCTTTGGAAAGCATGATCAGGAAAGGTGACCCCCTGGCCCAACAGGATGGTGCCAGCTCTGCCCCTCCCCTAGAGGGGAGGCCTGCCCCCACGGAGCCCCTGCATGGCTTTCAGCTTCCCGTGGCAACTGGTGAAGGAGCCCAGTGTCCCAGGGGATCAGGGCAGAGCCTGGAAACGCCCTTTCAGATGGCCTCACACAGTGGTCCACAAGCATGCCAGAACGCACGCACAGTCAACAAGAAGGAGAACCTTTCATTTTTATTGGTCTCCAAGCATAGAGCTGCCTTTTATTTTTGGGAAGAATTATGCAGGCAGCCCTGTCCTGCGGTATTGACGTTTGACTGCCATGCCCAATGAAGTAGATAGATTGAAAATATCTAACAGATATGGTGCCATTCCAACTGCGTGTGGCCTGCGGGCCATAGTTTAAATTCCAGCATTCAAAGTCAAGGTGAAACGTGCCCTGGAAGCCCAGCACTAACTCAATTAAACACCATAATTATGTAAGTATAGATTTCAGGTCTCAGAACACTCCCTTTCCTGCTGCATGATATCATGATATGGCACCAATTGTGCTAGGAACGATTCTTGGGGGACCGCTTCCATCCCCATCCAAAGTGTCTGCTTGCCTAGGAACGTCAAAGGCAGCAGCTCTCCACGTGCTTCTGGCTGATCTTTATTTTATATAAAGAGCTGATTGTGGGGCTGGAGATGTGGCTCAAGCGGTAGCGCACTTGCCTGGCATGCGTGCAGCCCAGGTTCGATCCTCAGCACCACATACAACAAAGATGTTGTGTCCGCCGAAAACTAAAAAATAAAAAAATATTTAAAATTCTATCTCTCTCTCTCCTTCTGCCTCTCTCTCTCTCACTCTCTCTTTAAAAAAAAAAAAAAAAAAAAAGAGCTGATTGTGCCTTGGTCCCTTGCTTTTCTGCCTCCTGGTCAGAAAGGAGCTCAGGATTCCCTGCTCCCGTCTTTTTTTCTAAGAGATTGGGCAGGACCTTCCTGGGGAGAGAAAGAAGGACCCAGACACAGAGAACAAGAACCGGCTACAAAGGTGGATGAGGCAAGGTTAAGTCCAAGGCTTGTGAACTAGTTTTCTAGGCCACATAACAAATCAGCACAAACTGAATGGATTGAAACAACACACACACATCATCTGTTTCTGTGGTCCTGAGGCTGGCCATGGCTTTGCTAGCTCCTCTGCCCGGGTCTCACAGGCTGCAAAGCTTTGGCCAGGCTGTGTTCTCATCTAGAGACTCGACTAGGATATAATTCCATCCCAGTTCAAGCACGTTGTCTGCTGCCTCCTGATTCTGTAAGGGTCCCAGCTTCCTGCTGGTCATGGCTGGAGATGGCTCTCACACCCTCAATTCTTGTCACGTTGCCCTTCCAAAAGGGCTCCTTGCTTCCTTAAGGGAATCAGGAGACCTTTGCTTGCTGCACTTGTTTGAAATGGTTTTTATTAAGGCAGCATAATCCTGGGAGCGACATCTCCCACTGTTGCCATGTTCTATCAAATAGCCACAGCTTCTGCCCTCGCTCCAGGGGACAGGATCCTACATGAACTTGACTCACTGGAGGGCACCCTGTGAAGTGTCTAGCACTACCCACAGACTACTGCCTGGGTTCCCATCTTGTCTCTGCTCCGTGTGAGTCAGGTGACCTCAGGGATGTTGTTTAGCCTCTCAGCCCCTAGGTTCCAGCCCACAGGATTCTTGGGAAGATGAAATAAAATATTCTGCCTCAACTATTCAGCAAAGTGCCTTAATACATAGTAAAAACACTCAATACATGTTCACTGTGATGATAGTGGTGATTAATATTAATTCTGGCATTGGGAGACTCTCAGGTCTGACTTGGATATTAAAAAGCAGAGATACTTGGGAGGCTGAGATGACAGGAGGATCAGATCACAAATTCAAGTTCAGCCTCAGAAACTTAGTGAGGCCCTAAGTTGTTTAGACTCTGTCTCAAAATAAAAAAAAATATAAAAGGCTGGAGATGTGGCTTAGTGGTAAAGCACCCCTGGGTTCAATCTACAGTAACCCTCGAAGAAGGAGGAGGAGACGGAGAAGAAGAGGGAGAAGTGACAGACTGTAGCTACCTCTACCGCCGGCTATGAAACTCTCTGGGAAGCCCAGATCCACATCGTTAGCTGCTCCAAAACCCTGGAAGGAGATCAAACCCACCTGGGCTGGACCTAAAGCATCACGGGAGTCAGGCGATAAGGTCAACTTCTCAGCCACCAGAAACATGTGAAGTGATGAGCATGCTTAGAGAACACCAGGGTGCTTCAGTAAGATGCTCTGCTCCTCTATTGTGAGCTCTGGAGCAGCCACACTCACTGAGTGGCCTCACTTGTGCAAGCAGGAGAAGCCCAGTTGAGCATCTGGCCCAGTTTGGCTCTGATTGGTGCCTCACCTACAGAAAGCTCTTCTATGTCCTAACCCCTACATTCCACATCTACAGCTCTATCACCTGTTCACCCAGAAAAAACAAGAGTCAGTGTTTCTTAGCCCCCAAATCCCATAAATCCCATGAGAAGAATTTTTAAAAATAGCAAGCAAGGGGCTAGGTTGTCACTCAGTGGCAGATCACCTGCCTAGCATGTGTGAGGCACTGGGTTCAATCCTTAGCACTACATAAAAATAAAATAAAGGTATTGTGTCCATTACAACTAAAAAAAATATTTTTTTAAAAAAAATAAGTCCAGGCACAATGGCACACACCTGTAATCCCAGCGGCTTGGGAGGCTGAGGCAGGAGGATCAAGAGTTCAAAGCCAGCCTCAGCAACTGAGAGAGGCCTCAAGTAACTCAGTGACACCCTGTCTCTAAAGAAAACATAAAAAAGGGTAGGGATATGGCTCTGAATTTGAGGAGGTGGTTGTTTTGAGATGTGCAGGCTTGGAGAAACATGATTTTTTCAAAAAAATCATGGCTCAGTGGTTAAGCACCCCTGGGTTCAGTTCCCAGTACCAAAAATAAAGCAAGTAAAATACATATGCAACATCTCCATCCCTGTGACAACCACCGAAACACATCTTCCATAAAACATACAAGCCAAAGATAAAAGAGTTATAACTCACATTGATAAAACAGCAACAATCATGAATATTTTTTTCAAGTTTTACAATAGTACTCTGGACACTGGCTCATGGAGTGCTGGGCTGGCTGGGCCCCTTCCTGAGTCCTGCATCAGGGTGGCTCAGAGTCCTACTTATGCACTGAGATGGTGCCTCACTTGTGCAAAATCCCTCTAACACTGCTTGACCCCCTGCCTCCTCAATGCTAGCTCTGCAATTCTAGTGTTCCAATACCTGGAACATACTGGATAAAGTATTTTCCTTTTTTTTTTAAACTTGGAGTTTTTATTCCTCAGGGATATAAAAGTATTTTTTAAATTTTCTTTCTTTCTTTTTCTGGTGCTGGGGATTGAACCCAGGGATGCTTTCTTTACCAAGGAGCCACATCCTCCAGCCCTTTTTATTTTTTTATTTTGAGACACGGTCTTGCTCAGTGGCTGAAGGCCTGGCCACGTTGCTGAGGCTGACCTTGACCGAGCAATCCTCCATCTCAGCCTCTGGTGTTGCTGGGATTACAGGCGAGTGCCACTGCACCCGGCACTATTTTCATTTTCATTTTTTTTTTTTTTGAAAGAACAGCTGCACCATTCCTGGAATTTGAGGAGGTGGTTGTTTTGAGATGTGCAGGCTTGGAAAAACATACACATCATCGTCATCCTTGATTTCAAAGGAGAAAATGATCCTTCAATAACTTCCAAGAGAATTGGATGGGCGGTGTTGGTCGGCTTGTTTGGAATCCGTAGGCAGCTCCATTGTGCGAGGGGCAAGGGTCTGCGGTCTACTTAGCTTTCCATTTGGGGAAATTTCCTGCAGAGGATTTTCTTTAGATCCTTAAAGCCCATGTCTATGAGCCCTGGTGTTATAGACCAGATCAGCCAGGATGTGCAGCTCGGGGCTGAAGCCTGCGCTTCTGACCAGAAACCCACGTGTCTGTTCTTTCATGCAACAAACAGGAGCGCAGTCCGTGTTCTGGGCAGTGCGGAGCCTTTGGAGGTGGAACCAGGAAGGAAGCTATGATGCACCTAAGCATGGCCCCTGTCCTTCTGGTGTACTCATAGAGGTCACGCAGGGAATTCCCAGCGTAGTGGGACAAGGGGCAAACGTGGGACCTCACAGAGCATAAATACAGAAGAGGGACAGGGAAGGAAGGAATGGGGGTCAGGGTGGAGTCTGAGGCTGCGCTCCTGCAGCAAGAGTGGACAGAGGTGAAAAGCAGCTCAAACAGGAGGAAGCAAAGCTGCCAGGAAGCAGGATGTTCTGAGCAGCGGAGGACAGAGGCTCTAAGGGGAGAGAGGCTAGGTAATGGTCATTGCAAAGTATTTCCCTTATTTTTACAACATTAGGTTTAAACACACACACACACACACACACACACATTATTCTTTTAATGCGTACATTTTTTAAAATTCAAGCAATACAAAACTACATGAATTTTTCTAAAAAAGTGTACCCATTCCTCTCCAGTTCTACTCTCCACTACTAATTCCTATTAAAAAATAATTATTATCCCTTACATAATTTATTTCTATGCCTGTACCAAATGTTATCTGTCTGTCTATCTGTCTGTCTGTCTCTCTTTCTCTCTCTCTCCCTCTTTGCTGGTACTGGGGATTAAACCTAGGGATGTTCTACCACTGAGCTACCTCCTTGGTCCTTTTTATTATTTATTTTGAGACAGGGTTTTGCTACGTTGCTGAAACCGTCTCTAACTCGGAACCCTCCTGCCTCAGGCTCCCAAGTTACTGGGATTACAGATGTGTGCCACTGCACCTGGCTCATCGATGTTAATATTATAAAAGCAATAACAGATATTTAACAAGCACTTACCAGGCTCTGGAACACTGAAGTGTTCTCGTTACATACCTCCTACACTTATTGCCCCCATCTTACCCTTGAGAAAGCCAAGACAGAGATGTGAGGGGACTTGCACAAGTGGCAAGTAGCAGAGCCAGGATGCAAACCTGTCTGTGTATTTACAGTGTGCAAGGCCAAATGATGGAACCAGCCTAGGTGCCTGTCAAGGGATGAATGGAAAAATAAAATAGGGTCTATGTACACAACGGAGTTTCATTTGCCTACAAAGAATGAAATTATGTCATTTGCAGGAAAATGGATGGAATTTGAGAGCATCATGTTAAGTGCAATAAGCCAAACTCAGAAGGTCAAAGGTTGGAGGTTTTCTCTCCTATGTAGAAGTAAGAGAGGAAGAAGGGAAAGAAAGGGGTGGGGGCAGGGATCTCACAAAAATCAAAGGGTGAACAGTAGACAAAAGAGACCAGGGGAAGGGAGGAAGGGAAGGAATGGGGAAGAATACTGACCAAATTGTATTGTTATACCATGTACACACATGGATATATAACAACCAATCCCAATACTAAGTACAATTACAACAACAAAATATGGAAAAAGTTAATTTTATGTGTTTAACCACTATCCACTAAAGCTCCATGCATCTCTGTGCACATATACCCCCAGGCTGGTGTATGTGACCAAAATGGGACTGCAGACACATATTATTTTCAGTTAAAATAAATCATAATTTCAATTCAAATAGATGTTTGAATTCAAATAGATGTTCCTCCAAGGAAGATACATAAATGGCCAAAAAACACATGAAAAGATGTTCAACATCATCAAAGTAAATTCAAATCAAAACCACAAGGAGATACCACTCCATATGGCTGTAGTTTAAAAAATGGAAAATACTAAATGGTGACCAGGATGTAGAGAAATTTGAACCCTTGTACACTGTGGAATATGATTTGGCAGTTCATTAAAAAGTTTGGTATAAAATTACTATATGTGATCCAGCAGTTTCTGTCCTAGGCATATAGCCAATTGAAAATAGGTACTCAGATATTTATACACTCATATATGTAGCAGCACAGTTCACAATAGTCAAAAGGCAGCAATAACCCAAATTGAACGTTTATCCAGTCAACTGATAAAAAGATAAACAAATTGTGATACACATACTAGAGTATTATTCAGTCATAAAAAAGGAAGAGTGCTAAGGCACACTACAATATAGATGAACCTCAAAAACATGCTCAGTGAAAGAATCTGGACACAAAAGGCCACATATTAAATGACCCCATTTGTATGAATTATACAGCACAGTTAAATGCACAGAAGCAGAAGAAGGTCAGCAGAAGCCAAGGGCTGTTCAATTGGTACAAAGTTCGTATTGGAATGATAAAAATATTTTGGAACTGGATAGAAGTAATGACTAAACAACACTGTGAGTGTACAGATGCCCCTGGTTATTTTATGTTGGGTGAATTTTATCTCAATGAAAACAAATGAATAAACAGATTGTGGGCTTATGATCCTAGCTACTCAGGAGGCTGAGGCAGGAGAATCACAAGTTTGATACCAGCCTGGACAACTTATAGACCCTCTGTTTCCAAAATAAAATACAAAGGGCTGGGGTACAGCTTTCAGCGAGAGTCCCTGAGTTCAATCCCCACCTAGTACCAAGGGTCCAAAATCATGGATTTTCCAGTTCCAGCCACAACTTGGTGTCTGGTTCCACTTTTTTTGATACCAGGGATTGAACCCGGGACACTTAACCACTAGGCCGCATCCCCAAACCTTTTCCTATTTTTGTATTTAAAGACAGGATCGATCTCTCTGAGTTGCTTAGGGCCTCGCTAAGTTGCTGAGGCTGGCTTTGTACTCATGATCCTTCTATCCCAGCCTCCTGAGCCGCTGGGATTATAGGTGTGCACCCCTGCGCCCAGCCTGGTTTTATCCTTAACTTCCCATTTGTAAGTAACTCTAGAAATGAACAACAGCTATGAAGCCACTGATTCTGACATCGAGCAAGTGCTGCACCGGGGTCCCCGAGTAAAGGGTAGCACGGGAGGAGCCCCACACGCAGCCAGCTTCCTGCCTGAAAGGTCCGCAGCTCTGGGGCAGGTACACAGCCCAGGCACAGGGTTGCAATGTTAGAAAACCCAGGGACCTGAGCAAAGAGAGAGACTCCTGAGGTGGCAGGAACCTGTAGGGTATGGAGCAGAGGTCACTGCAGGAAAGGGACCCCAGAACTCTGTGAAGGCATTCCCCTTGGGTCCCTGGCCACATCCTGAGCTGCCCGTGTTCACAGGTTCAAGTGGAAAGAGCAGTCAAAGGGCCCACTGTTGAACCAAGACTTCAGAAGCTGAAGAGTAATGGAAGAACTTGGAGTTCGAACTTGGAGATAGACAGAGCTGAGAAACACCAGTCAGGTACTGGAGAACCTAGAAAGGCCTCTCTTTAGGAATAAGGACCAACCATGCCCTAGGAGTAAATGCTGTGTATCTAAGACTAAAGACAAAGCGGAGCACGGTGGTGCCCTGTGCCTGTAATCCCAGAGGCTAGGGAGGCTGAGACAGGAGGATCAAAGCCAGCCTCAGCAATTTAGGGAGGCCCTAAGCAGTTAACTCAGTGAGATCCTGTCTCTAAATAAAATACAAATAAAGGGCTGGGGATGACGCTTAGAGGTTGAGTGCCCCTGAATTCAATCCCTGGTACAAAAAAAAAAAAAAAAGAATAAAGACAAAACTGAAATCTTTAACAAAGCTTACCACTAACCCTTACCAAGCGCAAGGTGACCCGTCAAAAATGCAACTGCCTACCCAAATAAAATTCAACATTCTTTAGAAAAAGATTAAAACATCCAGAGTCTCTGTGATGTATCAATCATAATACCAAGAATGTAATAAAAAATACTACCCAAATTTTTTTCCTGTTCTTTTACTTTTGGCCTTTGTTCTGAGATGTGATTAAGTTACTTGGAAACAGTGCAGTTCTTTCAGGTTTTGTTTTTAAAGCTTTGTCAGAAGGACCAAGGCAGCATTTAGACTAGGACTAACTTTGCCCCACTATGTTTTTTTGAGAGAGAGAGAGAATTTTAATATTTATTTTTTAGTTTTCAGCAGACACAACATCTTTGTTTGTATGTGGTGCTGAGGATGGAACCTGGGCCACACGCATGCCAGGCGAGCACGCTACCGCTTGAGCCACAGCCCCAGCCCTTTGCCCCACTATTTGAGACAACACTTTTCTGGGCACGTTGAGTACTCTGGCTGAATTGCAGAAAGAGAGACGGTTCCCAGTCCTAGGGAAGCTTCCAAGATCGCTCCCCTCATGTTTGGGGTTAGCTCTTTCTTGAGACTTGGATAAGTTTGCAGGCATCTCCTAGGAGGTAGCTGAAGGCACAAGAAGATTCTCCCCAAAGCTCCAGAGTTCTCTCACCTTCTCTGTGTATGTGAGCTCTGACCACGTTGGCCTCCCCAGACAACCAGGGAAACTGCTGGGCTCCTCTTGGGTTCCCCTCTGGGTTCTGAGGTCTGGAATCTCTACAGGGACAAGTCTGGGGCAATTGGGGGAGGCTCATCTTGTTGTTACCAGACATTGTGGTCCAATAGCCTCCATCTGGGTCTCTGTTATTCTGTCTTCACTCTGATATACAATGATAGATTCAAAAATGTAGAGGAAATGAAAAACAAACAATCCTTGAAGAACAACAAAATTTTCTGAAATTGATCCAAGAAGAATAGAAATAGGAATCATAAAAAAATTAAATCCAGGGCTAGGGGTGCAGCTCAGTGGGGTAGCTCTTGCCTAGCAGGCATGAGGCCCTGGGTTTGATCCCCAGCACCACACACACAAATTGAATTTATACCTTCAAACTTTCCTTCAAAGAAAGCTCCAGGTTTGTATTTCTTCAACTGGTGAATTCTATTAAAAGCTTAAAGGAGAAATCACAGCAACTTCATACAAATGTTTTCAGAGAGCAGAGGAAGATAAAACGATTCCCAATTCAACAGAGACTTGATATCAAAATCTGATAAGAACATTAGGTAAGAAAAAGAAGTTTAAATCGAAATCACTTGTGGACACAGACGTAAAAATTCTAAACGAAATGTTAGAGAATTCAACCTATCAATGTATAGAAAAATGCATCCCGCTAAATGTGGTTTATTCTAGGAATGCTGATTTAGTAAAAAAATCAATCAGTGTAATTTCATAATATTAACAGAATGAAGGAGAGTAGCCGTGTGATCATCTCAATAGAGGCTGAAAAATTATATGTTGAAACTCAAAGTGATTCGTGATAAAAAGAAAAAACTCTCAGCAAGCAAAGGGTAACATGCAAGTTGCTCATACTAACAAATGACATTAATGAAAAATCTACAGTTAACATCATATCAACTGGCAAAAGACCAAACACTTTTCCTTAAGACTGGAAATAAAGCAAAGATAGACATTTTTTTAGTTGTAGATGGACATGTTACTTTTATTTTATTTTTTTTATGTATTTATTTTTATGTGCTGCTGAGGATTGAACCCAGTGCCTCACCATGTGCCAGGCAAGTGCTCTACCACTGAGCCACAATCACAGCCCCAAGATATACATTTTTTTTAAATCTAAATACCTTTATTTTATTTATTTATTTTTATGTAGTGCTGAAGATTGAACCCAGGGCCTCACATGTGATACACAAGGCTTTGCCACTGAGCCACAATCACAGCCCAAGATATGCATTCTTTTTTTAAATATTTTTTAGTTGTAGATGGACACAATATCTTTATTTATTTATTTTTAATGTGGTGCTGAGGATCAAACCCAGTGCCTCACACATATGAGGCAGGCGCTCTATCACTGGGCTATAGCCCCAGCCCCAAGATGTGCATTCTTGACACATCTGTTCAACATCATTCTGGAGGTCCTAGACAGAATAATACAAAAAAGAATAAAATATAAAAAGATTGAAAGGGAAGAATAAAACTGTCTTTATTTGCAGATAATATACCTTAATACATAGAAAATCAAAAGGAATCTACAAAGCACTTTGCTAGGTAAAGTCAACATATAAAAATAAACTTTTTCTACATATTAGCAATGAATAACTAAAAATAAAATTTTAAAACAACATTCACAAAAATTAACTATTGAGGGAAAATTGCTGGCAGGAATTTTTAAAATGTAAATAAATGGAAATATATACCATGTCCATTGACTGGAAGACTCAGTATTGTTAAGATGTCAATTTTTTAAAAGATTTTTTAAAAATATGGATGTAATATCTTTATTTATTTATTTTTATGTGGTGCTGAGGATTGAACCCAGTGCCTCACATGTGCGAGGCAAGCACTCTACCATTGAGCTATAATTCTAGCCCCAAGACGTCATTTTTTTTTTTTGCAAATTGATCTATAGATTCAGTGTAATACAAACTGATATTCTAGAAGATTTTTTGTATTGTAAAAATTGGCTTGCCCATTCTAATGTTTAAATGGAAATGGAAATGACCTAGAATAGTCAAAATGATTTTGAAAAACAACAAACAGAAAATTTACATTACTTGCCTTCATTTCTTACTAGGGCATTGACATAAGGATACACATAAGGATCAATAGAAAAGGAATAATCTAGAAATAGATGAATGCACATATAGCCTCAACTAGATATGAACAAAGTTTCAAAGATAATTTTTATTTTTTTAAATGTGATATCAAGGTTCAAAACCCAGGACCTTGAGCTTGTCAGACAAACGCTCTATCACTGAAGTATATCCTCTGTCCTCAAAGGTAATTTCATGGGGAAAAGATAATCTTTTCAACATGATATTCATACTTTACTTAGTATGGCTACTTAGTAAGATCCTGTTTCAAAATCAAAATGAAAAAGGGATGGGGATGTAGCTCAGTGATAGAGCACCCCTAGGTTCAATTACCAGTAAAACACACACACACACACACACACACACACACACACACACACACACACCAACCTATACTTTAGTGCACGTATAAGAACTAACTAAATGGAGCATAAGCTTAAACCGAAAAACTAAAACTACAAAGCTTCTAGAATAAAACAGGCAAATATGACCTTGGGGTAAACTGGCAAGGATTTCTTTAAACACAAAAATTACTAACAAGAAAAGAAAATAAATAAACAGTATATCATCAAAATAAAGACTTCTGATTTTCAAGATGCATGACTGAGAAAATGAAAAGATAAATCACAGTCTACAAGAAAATCTATCTATCTATCTATCTATCTATCTATCTATCTATCTATCTATTTATCTATCTATCTATTCCTTCTAGAGATTGAACCCAGGGGTGCTCTACCACTGAGTTACATCCCTGGCCCTTTTTATTTGATTTTTTTTTTTTTAACTTGAGAAGGGTGACATTAGGTTACCTAGGCTGGCTTGGAACTTGTGATATTCCTGCCTTAGCCCCCCAGGGCAGTTGGGATTACAGACACGTACCACCATGCCCAGCAAGGAAAATGCTTTTAGTGCATATATCATGGTTCATGATTCACATCCTGAATACATATAAACTCCTAAAAAAAATAAGAAGAAAAAACAATGCAAAAACAAAAAACAAAAGACAAAAAAAAAGTATTTTTAAAAAAGATATCTGAACCTCTGGAGGTCCTAGACAGAATAATACAAAAAAAGAAATAAAATATATAAAATAATCATGAGAAAAGGTGCTCTGTTATTTATCATCAAGGAAATACAAATTAAGACCAAAAAAATACCATTATGCACACTAAGTGGCTAAAACTAATATAAAGATGGAATATAACCAGTGTTGGCAAGAATCTAGAACAACTGGTACACTTTTATTTCCACTGTGAGTGTGAAATCATACCAGTGTTCAAGTACCATCTTGAAAACTGTTTGGCAGTCTTTAATAAAGTTAAGCATGTACTCATAATAAGTCATAGCAATTCAATTCCTAGGTGTATATTCAAGACACACACACACATATGTGAACACAAGTCTTGTCCAAACATTTAATGAATAAAAACTGGAACAGCCCAAATGTCCATCACAGGGGCTAGAACTAGGTAAACAAACTGTCTATACACTCAGCAACTGTGTTAGTCTGCTCAGGCCGCCATGAGAAAATACCACAGTTCTGGAGACAGGAAGTCCAAGATTAAGGTGCTGGCAAAATAATGGTGGGGAGGCAAACTCTTCAATGTCTCTTCTTGTCAGGACCCCGATTCTATTTGATCAGAACCTTCCCTTAGGTCCTCGTGTAATCTTAAGTATTTCCGTAGGTGCCCTATCTCCAAGTACAGCCACACTGGGGGTTAGTGTTTTATCATGAATTTGGGGGGAACACAAGTATTCAGCCCATAATAGCGACAAAAAAGGAAACTACCATCACTTGCATGGCTCGATGCAAAAACATAAAAAAAGACCCTATAATTTCAAAAATATGAAGTTTAAGAGTAGACAAATTGAGTCTGTGATGTTAAAAGGCAGTGTAATGGTGGCTTTGGTGTGGGGGGAGAATTGATGGGAAAGGTTGAGGGAATGGTGCAAACCTTTTTCATCTTAATCAGAGTAACACTGACACAGGTGAAGACATTGGTCAAAATACATAGAACCTTAGCCTCAGAATTGGTGCATTTACTGCCTATAAGTTATAGCTCAATAAAGTACCTTTTTCTCTGTCAGTATATATGAAATTATCTCTCTCTTTTTAGCAGCTATATCATCTTCCATGGTATGAATATATCATAATTTATTTAACTGCTTATTTCCCCATGGATGGACATTTAGAATCCCTCCAAGATTTTGCTATTATAAGCAATGCCATCATGAACATCCTTGACAGATTTCTAAGTCGAGTTGTTACAGATTTTTCCTCTGTAAAGGTAAAGAGTCTGAAGCCCAGAAAGAAGAAATTTCCCAAGGCCTACTGTAATTATGCACTGTGAGTCGTGATGGTAGAATCTGGAACTGAAGAGATTTGCATTATTATAGAGAAATACTGGTAAGGGGAGCCAGACACGGTGGCCCACGCCTGAAATCTCAGCTGTACAGGAGGCTGAGGCAGGAGGATCTCGAGTTCAAAGCCAGCCTCAGCAACAATGAGGCACTAAACAACTCAGTGAGACCCTGTCTCTAAATAAAATATAAAATAGGGCTGGGATGTGGTTGAGTATCCCCGAGTTCAATCCCTGGTACCAAAAAAAAAAAAAAATACTGATAAGGGAAGATACTAGACTTCCAGGTGGAATAATATGAACTGTTTAATAATCTCACTTCCTTCTTTGTCTTAACTCCTATCTATTCTGTGAGTATACAGGCTCTGTGGCTGCCTTAATTTAACATCATGCTATTCACCTAGGATCCCAGAGTAACCTGTGCTTAACAACTCACTACGGGCTTGGCAGCGTGATAGCCCTTTATATGCATTATCTCATTAACCCTTATGACCTCACAGGGCGTAGCTATTATTCTTGTAGCCTCTCCTACTTCTCCATGGGGGGATGTTCTGAGACACATGAAACTGCCTAATACCAAACCCTACATATACTGATTTTTCTTATACACGTATATGTATATAACAAGGCTTAATGTATAAATTAGGCATGGTAAGAGATTAACAACATCTCATAATAAAATAGAACAATTATAACAATTTACTGAAATAAAAGTTTTATCCATGTGGTGTCTCTCTCTGCACACCTTACTTGCTCACGGGTTCTCTGGCTTAGTGGGTTAGTCAGTTGTTTGTCGCTGTGGCCAAAATATCTGACATGAAAGGAGAGAGAAGATTTATTTTGGCTGGTGATTTCAGAAGTTTCCGTCCACGGTCGGCTTGTCGCATTGCTCTGGGCCTGAGATAAGGCAGGACATCATAGCGGAAGGGTGTGGCTCAGGAAAGCTGCTCAGCTCCTGGCCACAGGGAAGGAGAAAGAGAGGGTGGGAGAAATGACCAGGGACAAGAAATACCCTGCCAGGGCACACCCCCAGTGTCCTACTCCCTCTAACGAGGACCCACCTCCCACAGCCTCTGTCACCTCCAAGTGGTCCATTCAACGGTTAATGGATCAATCCACTGGAGGGTGAGAGTCCTCATGATCCAATCCCTTCCCCATCGCCCCACCTCTGAACATCGCTGTATGGAGGCCAAGCCTTTAACACAGGAGTCTGCGGGGGACACTTCATGCACAAACCTCAACACTCGGGCATTGTGAGGTAGCATCCGGCCACCACCGAGCCTACTCGAACCAGCACTGTGACATGTGGACGATGGTTCTGAGAACCAGGATGACGGCTCAGTGACTAATGGGCAGGTATTGTGTGCATCGTGGATGGGCTGGACAAGGAGATGATTCACGTCCTGAGTGGGATGGAGTAGAGCAGAGTGAGATTTCATCACTCGACTCAGATGGCTCATCGTTGATAACTTATGGATTGTTTGTTTCTGGAATTTTCCATTTAATATTCTCAGGCTACAGTTGACCACAAGTAACTGAAAACACAGAAAGCTGAAACCACAGACGGGGTGGGGGTGGGGGTGGGGGACTGTAATTCCATGCCCGTTTTACAAAGGTAAAAACTGAAGCTTAGACCATTTGAGTAACTTATCCAAGGTTGCACAGCTCAAAAGTGGCATAAACAGGTTTCCACCCAGGTCCTTGATACAAAAGGCCTTATTATGTTACATCTCCTCCCAAGAATAATAAATGTTATTGTGAAGGTTTTACAAAATGGTCATGGGGCTGATTACTGGTCTCTTATTTCTGGAGAGTGGTTTCGGCATCTTTAGTTCTATCTTCTTAACATCTGGCACATAGAGGGCTTAGCGCTGTGCCGGACGCATAGTAAGCACTCAAAGAGTGCTAATTATTATTATTATTATTATTATTATTACTGGAACGCAATAAGCATTTGTTGAATAAGTAAACATTTGCATGAATAACTAATTGCCTGAATTATTCTTTTAGCAAATAAACAATCAACAGAGGGATAACAGGTTCCGATCTTCCTCTCCTGCCAAACATCTCATGTCAGGGGGCCGCTGAACCAGAAGGAATTGCCCGCCCTCTTCCGTTCACATGTCTGCTCCCCGAGGGACACAGAAACAAGAAGGGCATCTAATTCAAGCACAGTGTGTCGATGATCTGATTCTCCACACGTTTGTGCAGGAAGGAAAGAATCAGGGCTGGGATGTAGCTCAGGGGTAGAGCTCTTACCTACCATGCGTGAGGCCCTGGGTTCAAAATCTAACACTAGAAAGAAAGCAAAGTGAAAAAGAAAACCACTTGGGGTGTGATGGTGGTGGTGGTGGTGGTGGTGGTGCTGTGTGTGTATGTGCTCACACATTCATGTCTGTGCATTTTTGTGCACAGAACCCTGTGCACTGTCCCTTACGCTGTCTCACTCTGATGTCCAACCACAACTAGGGTGAAGTCTTGGGGGGGTTAATACAAAGCTTTGGCAATATCACAGTGTGCACAAAGGGTCCACAACATCAAAAGGCCCTTCTTATTTTGTTGTGTGGTCTTCACTGGAGGAAGTGGCTGCAATATGGTGGTGAAAGGTTTAGACTGGCAATGGACCAGGCGAATGCTGCTTCTCTTGACCTACCCGGCAGGTACCCCATGAGCAGCTTTAGCCTCTGTCGCTTTATCAGTCAATCCTGACATCTACTCAACTACCCCAGGCCCTGATTCTTCAGTTGTCTGCCAGCTCCTGCATCCTCTGGTCTAGTGCTTTGATTGGCTTGTGTCCTGGGTAGGAAGACCCCCCCTGTCATCCTCAGTCCAACTGCCTTGTCCAGAGAAGATCCCCTTACAGGCTTGAGATTCGACTCTTTCAGCTTCTCTGCCTAAAGGCAGACCCGACCCGACCCACTTCTCAGCAGGGGTGGGGGGCTGCATGAACCAAGAGCCAGTTGACCAGGGCAGCACGTGCAGGGGCTTGCTGAGATCATGGGTTTTTTTTTTTTCTCCTTGCTGACTCCTGCCTCACCCAGTGCCGTTACCACAATCCTCATTCCGTGCCTCTAAAAGCCCTTCCTCTCATTTTGTAGTTATGTTTTCAGAGCCTTGCTCATTAGAGGCAATTTTGGTTTCTGTTTTTATGGTAATTTTTAAACTCTTAAGTGAAACTTGTTTGAAATGGCTGTCACTCTGTTATTACAGAAACAATATAACGAGAAATGCACTTTCATATAAGAGTCTATCTACGTTGCAACCGGGAAAGATAAATTGTTCTTGGACTTAAATGTATTTGAACTTGAAAAATATGAAGACAAAGAGATGAAAAAAAAACAGATGATCTAATAGGTAAGGGGTGTTAGGGGGTCTAATGGATAAGAGTTTCTGAAGGAAAAAAAAAAAAGAGGAAACTAGATAATACAGGAGATTTTCTGAGAGGTCCTTGTGTTCGGACACAAGGCCTCGGAACAAGGCCCACACCTCACGTCAACACTGAAATCACAGGTCACCCAGGATAAAGGGAATTACCCCCAAAAGCTTCCACCGAAGACCAGTCGCCTTATAAAGCAGTAAGAATGAGAATGAGTCAGAGCTTTCAATAGGAAAATCAATATAGAGGGCAATAGATTAGTGCCTTCAAAGTTTGAAGGGAAATTTGATTTATAACCCAGGAGTCAATGCTAACCCCAATTATCTATCAAGCAAAAAGGCGGAATAGATTTACAACCACCCAGGGTTCAGAAAATTTGACCACCACACTCCTTTGTGGAGGGCACCAATGGTATGTAGTGGTTAAAATAAGTAAGAAAAAGAAAAGATGATGACCTTAATCTCAGAAACTGGTTGAACCCAGGGAAGTCCCCAGATGGAGGAACATCGGAAGGTTGTAGGAGGTAGATCTGGGGCAGGGGAGGAAACTCAATACAACCTCTGTTGGAAGGGAAAGTTGGGCGGGGGAGGGGGGACGGCAGAACTTGAGAATATAATGAAGTCAAACAATGCTATTTGAAATTCCAGATCAACAGAAAGTATCGAAAGGAAGCAAGCATAAGCAGATGTACTACTGGCTGGACAGAATCATGTGTATGGTCTCAATAACATAAGCATCATCTGCTGATTTTTACATGCAACTTATAAACAAAGCCTGGAAGACTTCGTTAGAGTTATGGAAAAAAATGAGGAGGCTGCCAATCAAGACAATATAAAAGCAAAAATGGTAGAGTGTGTCTCTAGGTATCTTCAGGGGATTGGTTCCAGGACCCCCTGCAGGTAGCAAGAACTCAGGATATGCAAGTCCCTTATATAAAATGACATAGTATCTGTCCATAACCTATGCACAGCCTCCACAGGCTGGAAACCATCTCTAGATTATGTATAATACCTTTTACGATATAAGTGCTACATAAATGGCTGTTATGATATATTGTTTAGGGAATAATGTCAAGAAAAAAGCCTGTAGGTGTTTAGTACAGATGCATTTGGGGGAAATATTTTTTGATCCACATTTGGTTGAATTATTGGATGCTGAACATCTAGATACGGAGGGCCTGTGGTATACCATAGAAACTCAGGGAGAGAAGGAAGGAGAGAAGGGGGAAGGCTGGGGCAGTAGCTGCCTCTTCTTAAGAAGCCCTGGACGAGCGGCGTTGGGAGACACGGGTGGGTGGACAGGAGGACAGCACATTTCTAAAAGTGACAACTGTAGCCAAAATGTTGATACCACTGTGTTGGGAGAATGAGAGGAAGGGAGAGGGAAGAGGAGGCAAGTGAGCTTTCTTTCTAACATTGCAGAAAGCCAGTGTGTGTGTGTGTTTAAGATGTCGAATAAGGACACAGTCTCAGGAATAGGTAGACAACCTGCAGAAGACACAGCCAGAGGATGAGAGATGACCCCTCCGGGGCTAGGGCTGGAAGAACAGCTATGCCCTTTGACTAAAAAAAAAAAAAAAAAATCATTTTAAATGAGAGCACAATCATATCTCCTGTGTTCTGCTTTTGAAGGAATGTTAGTGTGTACTGAACAAATCGGAGCCCTCCAAAACACAGCTGGCGGTCGACCTGAGAACCAAGCAGGCTTTGGAGACCGTGAGCTGCCCTGATGTGGAGCCCTCTCCCCTCTGCGGTTGAGGTGGGTGTAGGGACCCCCAGATTTGTCCAGTGGGTCCAGTGGATTCAGTACTTCCACATCCACCAGCCCCTTCCAACCTCCAGCAGCTCTGGGGATTCTCTCCCCACTTGACAGAGTGGACCCAGGCTCAGGAGGGTGATGGAGTGGGTACAATGTGACACACCCAGCTTCTGGAGTTGCTAGGAAGGGTGCTGGGACCCCCAGGGCTTGTAAGTGGTGGACTAAGCCAGGAAGGGCAGGCAGGGAAGGCCCCCTGGGGGATCTGCAGGAACAGCTCCTGGACTCTTACTGAGGTTTCATTCCATAGAGCTCCAAACAAGCCAGAATTCAAATGCAGGCCAATCTAACCTGATTCCCCCACCACATCTGTTTTTTAATTGTATGTGTGTGTTATCCAAGCAATATAATGACAGCCAGAAATGATGGTGCACACCTGTATCCCCAGCTACTCGGGAGGCTGAGGCAGGAGGATGGCTTCAACCCAGGAGTTCAAGACCAGAGTGAGAACACAATGAGACCCTGCAAAACAATATAATGATGTCTTTAAGGAAATATGTTTAGCCAGGCACAGTGGCACACACCTGTCATCCCAGCGAGTCCGGAGGCTGAGGCAGGAGGATTGCAAGTGTAAAGCCAGCCTCAGCTACTTATCAAGGCCCTAAGCAATTTTGCAAGACCCTCTTTCTAAACAAAATATTAAAAGGGCTGGGGATGTGGCTGAGTGGTTAAGTACTCTTGTACCAAGAAAAAAAATCTCCTGAGTGGTTAAGCATCCCTGTACCAAGAAAAAAAAAAAATTTAGCCTGGCTCAGTGGCACACACCTGACATTCCAGTGACTTGGGAGACTGAGACAGGAGGATCACAAGTTCAAGGCTAGACTGGACAATAGAGAGACACTGTCTTAAAATAAAAAGTAAAGGGCTGGGGATACGGCTCAGTGGTAGAGTGCCCTTGGGTTTAATCCTAGGTTCCAGTACCACACACACACACACACACACAAAAAAAATGTTTTAAAATGTGTTTAAATCACCTATAATCCTCCCATGCTTAATTACCTAGATGTTTTTCTGTGATCCTTCTAGCCTTTGTCTACATTGTACATAATTTTACATAGTTCTGATGCTTGTGCACATTCGTAAGCATCCTTACCTCCCATAAATGGTGTTGCTTGTTTCATAATTATCTATTTTAATGGCTGCATATTATGCAGGATCATTTTTAATTAATCACAGTACCCTGGGTTCACAGTTCATTATTATGCTAAGTATTTCTTTATTTTTTAATCTGCATTTTACTTTCCTGCGCGAGGCTGTTCCATTTACAGAATACTTTCTCACCGACCCCCACAGCCTCATGGCACGAGGGGCAGGTGTGCTCACCCCCACCTGACGCAGGTAAGTTTCCCCTTACACGTGGGGAAACTGAGGTCCAGAGCCATCAGGCGTCACGCAGAAAGCGAGCCCAGGAGCCGAGCAGAAACGGCCAAGGACTGTGGTCTCCGTGGTGGAGGTGGGAGGACCCCGTGGCACAGTTACCGAACCAGGAAGGAATGATCACCTCCCTCTTTTACAGTTGAGGAAGTGGGCACCTGAGAGGTAGATAACGTGGCCCATCCAGAAGGCAGATGGACTCTGAAGCCAGATCTCTGTCCAGTATCTACCCATCCTCCCCAGATCCCTGACTCAGAGTGAACCCCTCTGGAAACTCCCTGCCTGAGCAGGTGGCCGCCCCACCTTGTCCTGGCCCACTTGCTCCTTCTCACACCTTAGCAAGGGGCTCACATTCGCTCTCTGGGAACCCTGGAGCCAGCCATAGGGCAGGCCCGCTTGGCAAGCTGCCTTTCTTTCAGTGGGAAAGTGTTTTTCTGTTCCGTTTTCTCCCGTTTGGTTAACTGGTATTTAGGGACGGTCAGATATTCATAACCTACGTTCACTATCTTAACCACATTGTAGGTGTACAGCTCAGCGGGGTTGAGTACAGTCACCCCAATGGACAGCCATCACCACCCCCGGCTCCAAAACTGTTTTCATCTTCCCCCAACAAAAACTCTACCTGTCAAACCAGGACTCCCCGTCCCCTCTTCCTTCCCATCCCTCCCTGACACCCACCATCTATTTTCTGTCTCTATGAATTTGATTCAGTATCTCACGTAAGTAGACTCCTACTCTATTGGTCCTTTTTATGTCTGGCTTATATTCCTTAGTGGAAGTTCTCAAGGTTTATCTATGTTGTAGCAGGTATCAGAGCTCTCACTCTGATACCTGCTTGTTTTTTTTTTAATTTTTTAAATATATTTTTAGTTGTTGATGGGCCTTTATTTTATTCATTTATTTATATGCAGTGCTGAGAATCGAACCCAGTGCCTCACACATGCTACGCAAGTGCTGTGCTACGGAGCCCCAGCCCAGTTCTCCATGGATCTATTAAGACAGTTTTTTCATTGCTGCCACCAAACAACTTGACAAAAAACAATTTTACAGGAGGAAAAGTTTATTTGGCATTCACGATTTCAGAGATCTCAGTCCGTAGACGGCTGGCTCTATTCCTCTGGCCCTTGGTGAGGCAGAACATCATGGTGGGAGAGGGAAACAGCTCAGGATATGGTCACCAGGACACAGAGAGACCTCCCCTCACCATGGATAAAATATAAACCCCAAAGTCACGTTGCCAGTGACCCCCTCCTCCAGCCACACCCTCCCTGTCTACAGTTCCCACCTTGTTCATCCTGTCAGTAGGAGCACACTGATCAGGTAAGGCTCTCATGACCCTTGCATTTCACCTCTACACTTTCTTGCATTGCCTCAGAGACAGCTCTTGGGGGACACCGCATATCTAAACCATAATGTCTATTAATGGCCATTTGGGTTGTTGTCATTTTCAGTTATTGTGAATAATGCTGCTGTGAATATTGATGTTTATATATATATATTTAGTTGTTGATGTTACCTGCTTCAGTTGATGATACCTGCCTCAGTGTCTACCACCAATTCTTTGGGGTATAAACCCAGAAGTGGGTGAGTTTTAAAAATCTTCTCCTGGCTGGGCGTGGTGGTGCACACCTATAATCCCAGCAACTCAGGAGGCTGAGGCAGGAGAATAGAAAGTTCGAGGCCAGCCTCAGCAACTTAGTGAGGTCCTAAGTAAATTAGCAGGACCCTGTCACAAAATAAAAAAAATAAAAAGGGCTGGGAATGTGGCTCAGTTGTTAAGCACCCCTGGGTTCAATCTCCAGCACAAAACCAAACCAAAAAAAAAAAAAAAAACTTTTGCAGGGAACAGGGAAGAGAAGGGGTGCACTATGTAAGAGTATATAAGTGAGAGAAAATATTTGAAAAACATCTGTTAAAGGGATTGTTTGTAGCAAGAATGTATTTTTTAAAAAATATTCCCACAACTCAATAATAAAAAGAAAATAATCCAATTGGGGGGTTGGGATACTGGGGATAGAACTCAGGGTCACTCAACCACTGAGCCACATCCCCAGCCCTATTTTGTATTTTATTTAGAGACAGGGTCTCACTGAGTTGCCTAGCACCTTACTGTTTCTGAGGCTGGCTTTGAACCCATGATCCTCCTGCCTTGGCCTCCCGAGACACTGGGATTACAGGCATGCTCCACTGCACTCGGCCTAATAATCCAATTTTTAAAATGAGCAAAGGATCTAGATAGACATCTCCCCCAAGAAAATACGCAAATGGCCAATAGGCACTTGAAAAGATGCTGTGTTGTAGTCAGGGGGAAATGCAAGGCCAAAACACAGCAGGAAACCACCTCACCCCCACTCGGATGGCCAGAATAAAGCAGGTAATGACAGGTGTGGTCACGGATACGGAGAACTGGAACCCTGGCAGAGTGCTGGCGGGAACGAGAAATGATACCGTGATACTTTCGAAAACAGACTGATGGGGGGGGGCATCTTCTTGGATACAGTTTTTCAGATTGATAATCGGGCTTCTGTGCATTTCCTTACAAACGTTCAAATGTTCACGGAAGAGCTTATTTTAAACGGCTCTCATTTTAAGGCAGTTTGGTTTTGATGAAAATAGAACTGCAAGGAGATTTTCACAGAGTGATCACGCCTTCCCTCTGAAGCCTCTGAGGCTGGTCCATTGCGAGTCTCAGTCTAAGTACCACCGGACGCCGAGAAAGAACACAGAACAACATCAGGTTCTAAACCAAAAATTAGATGTATGTTACTTTAAAATTGATAAAAAATTATCTATAGATTCTCTCTCAAGATGGTAGTTTGGTTGGAATTTGACTTTATTTTTTCCCTCTAATCACACCTTAATTTTATAAGATGGGGTTCATCCAACACAAAATTTAATTGACTACAATGCAATAAAATGAAATAATCTGAAAAAAAAAAAAGAAAACAGTCTGACAGGTCATCACATAGTTCAATATGAAGTTACCATGTGATTTGGAAATTGCACTCCTAGGCATAGACCCCCCCCAAAACTGAAAACAGTTCAAATCCCAATCAAACAAAAATCTATATAGGAATATTCCTAGCAGCACTATTCAAAATAACTAAAAGGTAGAAATAACCTGAAGGCCCATCAAGTGATAAGTACATAAACAAAGGTGGCATAGGCATATGATGGAATATTATTCAACTATGAATAGGAATGATATATAACAGCCTTATTAATATTTGTCAGAACTGGAAGTAACCAACAAGTCCCTCAGTGGAGGAATGCATAATAAACAGTGGTACTACCATATAATCAAGCACTATTCAGTGCTGAAAGGAAATGAGGTGTTCATACATGAAAAGACATGGTACTAAGCAAAAGAAGCCACTTGGGTACAGTGGCTTATGTCTGTAATCCCTGCATCTCAGGAGGAGAGGCAGGAGGATTGCAAGTTCAAGGTCAGCCTCAGCAATTTAGTGAGGCCCTGAACTACTTAGTGAGACCTTGTCTTAAAATAAAAAAAATAATAAAAATGGCTGGGGATGTGGCTTGGTGGTAGAGCACCCCTGGGCTCAATTCCCAGTACTTAGGGGAAAAAGAGAGAGTTGTTCTAAGTGAAAGAAACCAATCTGAAAGACTCCACACTGTGTGAATCCAACTCTATCGCATCTGGAAAAGGGGAGACTATGGAGACAGTAAAAACATCTATGGTTGCCAAGGGCGGGGGTTGAAAAAGCCGAGCACAAAGGATTTTCAGGAAGGTGAAATATTCTGTTCGATTCCATGATGGTGGATACATGTTGTGTGTTTGTCAAAATCCACACAGTGTTCAACAGCAAGAGTGAACCCTAATGTAAGCTGTAGACTTTGAGTGTCAGCAAGGTGCCCCGGAGCTTCACTGAGTCTACCAAGTGTACCCCTCTGGTGCCTAACAAGTGTACCCCTCTAGTGGGGGAGGCTGTGCATGGAAAGGCCTGGTGTGGGGCGGGGATTCTCTGTCCTTTCTGCTAAATAAAGTCTAAAATGAGGAATGAAGAATCAATGCTACAACACAAATTCTGAAACCATCAAGCCAATCACAAAAGGCCAACATATGGTAACATTCCATTTACATGAAATGCTAGAATAGGGCAATCCACAGAGACAGACATTAGATTGGTGGTTGTGTAGGGTTAGAAGACATGGGGTGAAGGGAATGGGAGAGAAATGGCTAATGGGCAGGATATTTCTTTCTGAGGTCATGAAAATATTACAAAACGGAACCATGGACTTTATTTATGTGTAGTACTGGGGATCAAACTTGTGGCCTCCCACATATTGGGCAAGTGCTGTACCGCTGAGCTACACCCCCAGCCCTTTTTATTTGAGACGAGGTCTTGCCAACTTGCTGAGGCTGGCCTGGAACTTGCGAGCCTCCGGCCTTGATCTCCTGAGTAGCTGGGATTACAGGTGTGCGCCACCACGCCCGCCTGAATCATGCACTTTAGACGGGTAAATTATAACATATATACATTATATCTCAATAAAGCTATTTTAAAAGGAAAGGGCAGATGGGAGTAGCCTCGAAGAAGAAGTCTCTGCTAATGACCTTCACCTGTGGCTCAGAGACACCCCCCCCCCACCCAGCCAGGCCTTTCCCTAAATGAACACTTTGGGCTCTGCGCCATGAGTGATGGAGTCGAGTGAGGTTTCTGCCCGAGGTCTCATCAGCATAGCTGCCTGGCAGGTCACCTGGGGTGGGCACCTAGACAAGCCAACTCTCCATCATGACACTGTGACCAAGACCATTACAGGTGGGACACGGCTGACCCACTCCCCTTGAGTCAGCACAATGGTGACAGGAGAGAATCGCGGATGGTCTGCCTTGACGTGGAGTTGGATTTATGAGCCTCCTTTTGGAGTGTGAGGAAGCAGTCAGCCCTGCAGCCCTCCCTCTGCCTGGCCGTAACTGCAGGCCCAAGCAGAATCCTGAGGTCTCCAGCCTGTTACTTGACCTTTTCAGTTTTAAAAAAAACAAGAAGCTATAAAAGTTCAGCCTGGAGGCATCCCTTGGAGGTCATCCAAAGAGTGCTTCTGGACTTTTCCATTTCACAGCCTATATCATTTCAAAAATACTTGCCAAGATGGACAACTTTTTATTTTGCTAAGCTAAGACAACTTTTAAAACTAACATCATTATTTGATTTTTTTTAAAAAGAGAATCCAAAAGATAGAATATCAGATTAAAGATATAAAATTGGAATGGGAAACCATTTAAATTGAATAAATCTAGCTTTACAAGAAAAAACTCATTGCATTTCTTATTTTCCCTACCAGCTCTTATCTCCCAAGCAGTGAAACGTGACAAATATGAGTGACAACTTCATCCTGGGGCCCAGGAGGCTTTGGGCAACACTCCCGGTTTTGCACTCGAATCCTCTGGAAACCAGCTTCTGGCCTGGGAGGATTCTCGTGGCAGACACACACCTAGGTTCAAACCCTGCCTCTGTGACTGACTCAAGGCTGTGAGCTTCTGCCTGTTTCCTACCTTCTCTCTGAACCTCAATTCTCTTATCTTTAAAAGGATTCTTATCTCTGAGATTTTTTTTTGTGTGTGTGTGTGTGTGTGTGTGTTTGTGTATGAGAAACGTCAGAAAATAAAAATTCAAAATATGTGGGTAGCCGGGCACAGTGGCACACGCCTGTAATCCCAGCAGCTTGGGAGGCTGAGACAGGAGGTTCATGGGTTCAAAGCCAGCCTCAGCAACAGCAGGCGCTAAGCAACTCAGGGAGACCCTGTCTCTAATAAAATACAAAAAAAAAAAAATTGGACTGGGGATGTAGCTCAGTGGTTGAGCACCCCTGAGTTCAATCCCTAGAACCCCCCTAAAATATGTGTGTGTGTGTGTGTGTGTGTGTGTGTGTGTGTGTGTATGCACTTGCATGCTTGCACACAGTAGGCATTACAGTGCTATTTGTATGCTGTCTAGTGGTGGAAGATGGTCTCTGAGCTGATTCATTCCATTGTCCTGGTCTCTCAGTTGATAAAATCTCTTTCCTGGGTGTAACTACACCTGCCTTCCTGTATAGCCACTCACTTAACTTTTGGATCACACAGAACAAATCTCATTCTTCTGACCTGACTTCCATTTCTATCTTGGCTTTTCTTTCTTCCAGACAAAATAGCCTGTCACTGTCACTTACTCCTCTGAAAAGTCCTCACCATCCTGCTAGCCTGAGCCAGCTGCTGCCAGAATAAGGCTGTGTAGCAATCTCTCGGCCAACTCAACCCCAGGGGCAAAGCCCTCCAGGGCATGTCACCTGCAGCCAGGCTCCATGGGGCTGGAGTCCAGGCTTCAGGTTAGGTCCTGGTCTGCTTCAGGTGTCTCTGCACCTTCCTGGGACTCCCCCAAGCCTTGTTCCTTCAATGACAAAAGGCAAGCACACAGAGGGTAGACCCCACGACACAGCACCACTACCTGTCCTCACGGTCACCTGATGTAAGTCCCAAGGTCAAGCCAAAGTCAAGAGGCCGTAGTGGGAGAAGGACGTAGAATACGGAGGAAGAAAACATCCAGACCAATAACCCCATCTGAGTCTACTGCCCTTGTCCTACTTCCTTGACCAACTCCACGGACACCCTCTTCCAAAGTCTCCTCATGCCAAGGGGAACAGGAGGCTAGGGAGGAGGGAACAGGAGGCTAGGGAGGAGGGAACAGGGTTTGGCCTGGCTGGCCCCTGCCTCCCTCCCTGCCTCTGCCTCCCACCATCTCCTGGCTCTCACACACGTGCCACCCCGGGGCTTTGCCTGTGCTGTTCATTCTGCTTGGAACACTCCTTTCTTAACTGCTTTTGCTGATCCAAGGGGAAGAAAATAGAACTTAACCTGTCAGGTCCTTGAAAAGATGTCTTTCTAACCATCCATCCCAGTTAAGTCTCCCTTTCTTTCTCTCCAGCCAAGAGGGTGTGTTTATTGTTCAGGACTTCTCATGATTGGTTTGTTAATTAATTTTGATGTTTCTCCCCCTACTAGACTCCAACCTCCATGAAGGCAGGAACCTGTGGTTGCATCCCCAGAGCACACATCAGGCCCCTCCTGTGACAGATGTGGATACACACACTGACTGAGTGCTGGAGGGAGGATCCAAGGTGAGGAATGCACCCGGGATGGATTTCAACAGCTCTCTCTTCTCCTTTTTGTGCAGTGGTAAAGTGCAAAAGAGAAAAGCAAACAGCCCTGTCCAACTCACAGAGCTGCGCTCGCTCTCCCTCTAGCAGGGCAACTGTCACCCACTGGTGCTCAGGATGGGAACCCGGCTTGGAGAAGGCTCCTAATCTTTTCTTAGGGACATGGCCTTTGCCACCACTGCTTGACTATTTGTGGATGAGGATCTGTTTCCACGACTCATTTGGCTCAGACACCTCCTCAGAGGTATTCACGCTGGCTGCCCACATGCCCACTGTCCACACGGCTGGCCAGGGGTACGCCAGGTACTTTGGGATAATAAAATGTGCCACCAATATTTCACCGGGGAATAATTGACAAGGGTCAGCAGAGGGGAACTACAAATGGAGACCAATGACATAAATGGTGACTTGAGAGTTCAGGATGCTAGGTTCTGATGGCAGAATCACCCGACCTGCTGAAAGCACCCACTCCTGTCCTTTCAAAATTCTTCTCTCTCCACCCCTGGGGCCATTCAGCCAGCCTTTGCCCTTCATCATCCCCGTGAACCAAGGAGAAGTTTGGGGCTTTCTGTCTGTGGTCTTTTGAAAATGTCTGGCCCTGTTGAATGAAGTCCTCTGTAGCCCATCAGCCTAGACAAAGCAGTGCAGCTAGAGCCGGAAAGTCAAGTTCTGAGTCCCATCTCTCGCTGCCCTTTCCCATCTGGATGGTACAGAGAGGTGACTTCACCTCTTCAAGCCTCGGTTTCCTTCACCTGATGAGTGGGCGTGGCTAAACCTGCGTGGCAGTGGCTGAGGACTGACCGAGAGAACATGAATGGCTTCCTGACTGTAGAAGACTGTGGAGCACAGAGGGTTAAAGGTTCAGGAACCAAAAAAAAAAAAAAAAAACAGAACAAAAGAGAAAATAATGCCCACTTCCGGATGCACTTGAAGGACAGATTGCTTAGGATGGGATTGCAATCGGGTCTCCAAGTGAGAGAAATGATTGCTGCCCTCATCAATATTACTGCTGGCTAAGTCTACATGGGACTCAATCAGGTAATTGAGGTCTCAAATTTAGTTTTTATCCAGATGTCAAGATTAATAGACATGGCTTCCTGGGATTCACTCTTTGTAGCTTTCATGGGGAGCACAAGGAACTCTGGAGCTGACGTTAACATTTGGGGGAACCTGAACATTTGGGAAGTAAAGGTCTCCTGTCCGACCTCGCTAGTCCAAATGTTACCACAGTCAAGGTCACGAGACTGCTGTGTACTTGTCAGCTCCGGTTTGACTCCAGAGGAGGTTCAACTCTATGAACCCCTGGACAGCTACTCTAAGAGATTGTCATGGGTTGGAAGGACCCTGAGCTAGAGGCCAGAGAGGACAGGAGACGGGCTAGAATTCACCTTAGTCACAACAGAAACTACGAAACTAACCACAATACACAACTAAAACACCACGCTTGCTGGTTGTCAGGACGGACATTTATAGCATTATTTCCATAAACATTCACTGAATGTCTATCAGGTACTTTGCCGGATACCTCTCTTCCATTTGTTCCTGAGTTGCATCCTTTATAATACACTGGAAATAGTTAAGTAGAGTGCTCACGTGAGTTCTGTGAGTTATTCTCTGGGGGTGAGACAGGGGGAACCCCTGAATTTGTAATTGGCCTGGCAGAAATGAGGGTGCCCTGGGCATCCTGGTTGTGACTGGTGTTTGAAGCAGATCTTATGGAACCGAGGGAGCCCTTAACCTGTAGGGCCTGGGTGACTTTGGATAGTTAGTATCAGAATTGAATTGAATTGTCGGACACCTGGTTGGTATCAGATCATGGTAGAAGTGGAATTGATTTTTTCTTTTCCTTTTTCTTATTTTTTTTTTGGTACTGGGGATTGAACCCAGGACCTTGTGTATGCTAGACAATCATATTACCTTCAAACCCTGGAGAAATCGTATTGGAGAAGACATCACATATTTGATGTCAAGAAGAGGAGAAAAAATAAAAACCTCTCATATATTAATAGAAAAGGGGAAAAATGCATGACCCTCTCAATAGACATGGAAAAATTAATTGATAAGAATCCAAGTTTTTTTCACAATAAGAGCACTTAACAAACTAGGTGAAGGGAAAACATGTATCTGCCTTCATAAGGGCATCTGTGAAAATCATTCACTAATGTGGTACTTAATGACGGACGGACTAATGAACGCTCTCCCCTGAAGATCAGCTATAGACAGCCATTTCTTTTCAATGTTGTCCTCGAAGTTCTAGCCAAGGCAATTAAGCAAAGAGGGAAAAGGAAGCATCCAGAAGGAAGAGGATGAAATATAACTCTTTTCATGGAACATGATCTTAAGTATAGAAAACCCTAAAGACCACAAATATGTACCAAAAAAAAAAAACACCCACTTTTAGAGTTAATATGTGAGCTCAGCTAAGTTTCAACTTCAATATAAAAATGTAGTTTTGTATTTTTTTTTTTGTGTGTGTGTGTGTGTGGTGCTGGGGATCAAACAAGATCTTGCACATGCTAGACAAGTGTTCTACCACTGAGCCACATCCTCAGCCCCACTTGTATTTCTATACATCAGCAATGAACAATCCAAAAAAGAAAACAATTCCACTTCTTTTTGCTAAAAGAAAAAAAAAGACTTAGAAATAAATTTAAGGAAGGAAGTGCAAGGTTTGTACGAGGTGAAAACTATTAAATGTGGTTGAGAGAAATAAAAGAGAACTAAGGCTGTCACTCAGTGGTCGAGCACTTGCCTAGCATGCATAATGTCCTGCTCTGATCCCCAACTTAAATAAACAGAGGCCAGTCACTGGAAGATGAAATATGGTTAAGATGGCAAAATGGCAACACTCTCCAAATGGAGCTGCCACTTCAATAGCATCTCTATCAAAACTCCAGCTGACTTCTTTGCAGAAATGGACAACCCTTTCCTAAAATATATACGGAATTATTTTAAGGGACCCCCAAAGCCTAAATAATTTTGAAAAAGAAGAACAAGTTTGAGAGACTCACACGTCCTACTATCAGAACTTCTTACAAAGGTGTAATGATACAAATAGTGTGGCACTAGAGTAAGATAAAAATATAGATCAAGGGAATCGAAGTTAGAGTCCAGAGGGTTAGAGTGCCAAGGTCATCCAATGTTGCCAGGACAACTAGAGATCCACCAGCAAAAGAAGGAAGCTGGATCCCTACCTCACACCATATGGACAAAATAATCAAAGACCTACATGTAAGAACTACTGAACTCTTAGAATGAAACACATAGGTAAATCCTTGTGACTTTGGATTAGGCAGCCATATTTTAAATGTAACACCCAAAGCATAAGAAGCAAAAGTAAAAGTAGATAAGTTGAACTTCATTCAAATTAAAATTTTTTGTTCAAAAAAGAACACTATGAAAAACGTGAAAAGTCAAACCCATAAGATGAGAGAAAATATTTCCAATCATGTGTCTGGTAAAGGTCCAGAAAAGATAAAGACTTCTTAATAATTCAACAATAACAACAAAACAAACAAAAACAGACAAAAAAAAAACCCCGATTTAAAAACAAAAGACTCAAATCGACATTCCTCTAAAGAATATATACAGGTCACCAGCAAACACATAAAAAGATGCTCAGTATCACTAGTAATCAGGAAAATGAAAACACCAAACCACAATGACATACCAATCCACAAGTACAGGAATGGCTAAGGCATAAAAGACAATAACAAATGTTGATGGGAATGTGGAAAATCAGAACCCTCAGATATTGTTTGTGGGAAGGTAAAATGGTTTAGCTACTTTGTTGGGGACCACAAATCAAGTCAAGATGGCGCCTGGCAGTTTGCCAGGAGGAGTGGTTTGTGAAGCAATGCCACTGAGCCATTAAGATGATGGGGATTCCTTATTGGCTGACCACTGTATCTAGATGATGCTAATTGAGACAAGCTGTGTGTAATCAGTAAGGTATATATACCTCTGCAGTCCCACAATAAAGCGGCTCCCTCTACCTTGGGTGCCCGCTACCTTGAGTTCCCGCTCAGTTCCCGCTGAGTTTCTCTGTAATAAAGCAATTCCCACTTCAACCTTCAAGTTGCTTGTCACCTTCCGGTTATTTTGCCCAGCTGGACTGCGGCACTACTTTATAGCATTTCCTCAAAAAATCAAAACACAGGATTACTATATAATGACCCTGCAAGTCAATTCTAGGTATACACCCAAAAAGAAGTGAAACGGGTGTTGAAACAAAAACTTGCACACAAATGTTCATAGCAGCATTATTCACCATAGCCAAAGGGCAAAAACAACCCATATGTCCATGAACTGATGGGCAAACAAAAAGGAAGTCCATTCAGGCAATGGAATATGATTCAGCCATAAAATGCAATGGCTGATACATAAAGTAACATGGATAAACCTTAAAAATATTATGCTAGGTGACAATAGCCAAAGAGAAAAAGACCTCACATGCTACTAAATGTCCAGAACAGGCAAATCCATAATTACAGAAAGTAGATTGGTGTTTGCCAAGGACTAAGGAAGGGGGAACTGGGTGATGATTTAGTGGGGTTTCTTTTGGGATAGTGAACAGTTTCTGAAATTAGTGATCATGTTTGCACAGCACTGATGCTAAAAGTCAGTGACCTGTACACTGGAAAGAGGGTAAAATGGTGAATTTTATGTTGTGCTAATTCTACCTCACTTTCTTTCTTTCTTTCTTTTTATACTAGGGATTAAACCCAGGAGCACTTTACCACTGAGCCACATCCCCAGGCCTTTTTATTTTTATTTTTTTTGTTTTGAGACAGGGGTCTCACTAAGTTGCTTAGAGATTCACTAAGTTGCAGAGGCTGGCTTTGAATTTCCAATCCTCCTGCCTCAGCCTCCAGAGTTGCTGGGATCACAGGCGTGAGTTCAGCCTAGTTTGTTGTTGTTGTTCCTTTGAAAGAAATAATAAATGGCACTTCAAGTTTCATTTGCTGGCAGAATCAGTTTCTTAAGGATGAGTCCACTTCTTGGCTCTCTGTCATGTGCATTGACACCAGCCTCTTGGGATTTGTTTTTTTGTTTTTTTTTTTTGTTTGTTTGTTGGGGGGTGTGTTTTGTTTTGTTTTTTGTTTGTTTTGTGGTTTTGGGCAATGAACCCAGGACACTCTACCATTGAGCCACATCCACAGTCCTTTTCATTTTTTTATTTTGAAATAGGGTCTCACTATGTTGCCCAGGCTGGCCTCAAACTTGCAATCCTCCTGCCTCAGCCTCCCTAGTAGCTAGCTGGGGATGACAGGCATGCACCATGACTCCCTGGCAGCCTCTTGTCTTTACAGGTGTGACTTGGACTATCTCTTCCCAAGATCACAAGCTTCCTGAGGGCACAGACAAGAGTCTGGATCCTAGAAGACTGTCACAGCACCAAGGAAATGCTGAAAACAGACTTCAAAACTTTGAGAAGCCACCGAGGCAGCGAGTCCAGGGAGGAAATGGGACTTGATTCCGTCCAAATATCCAGATGGGCCCCCCACTAACACATGACAGTGCAGAAACCCTATCTGCATTTCTCTTCTTCCTCCCTTCCTACCACATTCTAAGGCATCAGGGGGTGCAGCGAAATGGCACCCATCATGGAAACGCGAAGCTCCCTCCACGCGGCCCCAGGGAGCCCTTTCCACGGAGGAGTAAGGACTGACGGTGACAGAGCTCGGAACATTCAGGAAAAAAAAAAAACCCAAGCCAAAGTCGTCCTTCATCGGCTGACCAGTCGCCCTTTTCCCCGGGCTTGGCCAGAGTCCCCCTCTCGGATTCTCAGACACTTAACTCATCTTTTCCCCTCACCACTGTGAAAGTCCATCTAGGGCTGTGGGCGACCCAGCCCTCTCAGAACCGCCCGGGGGTTGCTGGGTCTCCTGCCCTGAGCCTCGGGTTCTGCACCTGGGTTCAATCTTGCAGCTTCTTGCAGGTCGCTAACCATCCACCTCCCCAACCTCCCCTAGAGCCTCAGTCCTCTGCAAGACTCAGCAGAGGCTCCCTCTCTGGAAGGAGGTCTTTCCCGATCTGCAGGCTGGGGGAGGCTACCCTCCTCCCTACTCTTCTTGAGTTCTGTCTTGAACTCTCAGATGATTTGACAGCATCAGGGCTCACATTGGTGGGTGGAGCCATGGACTCCCCGGCTCTGTCAATCTTCTGTAGGTGTGGGATGTGACCACGCCCCCATCTCCATAGTCTGAGGCCGACTCTGCAGAGTTCGAGTTTCCCTCTCATTTTTAACCAGTCAGCACTGGATAACATCAACATCATCTTCATTTTTTTTTTTTAATTACATGAGACCAATGGATAGCCAGCGTACAATTTTGGGGGATCATTTTTAGGGTTTTGTTACTTTTCTTGTATTCTAAGGCAATAACCACCAGTCTCCCTATTAATTTCTTTCTTTTTTTAAAAAATGTGATTTAATATAATTTTTAAATATCTTTTTAGTTGTAGATGGACACAATACCTTTATTTTATTTTGTTTATTGGTATGTGGTGGCGAGGATCGAACCCAGTGCCTCACGCATGCTAGGCAAGCGCTCTACCACTGAGCCACAACCCCAGCCCCCCCTATTAATTTCTTAAACAAATGATCCCAAGACAAGATTTAATCATCCTTAGAAACAATTAATTCCAGTTTTCTGAAAAGCACCATTGCTTTTAGGTTATACAGCGCACACCCCTTCCCCTGCTCCTCCGCAATGAACCAGGCACAGCAAACTCCGATTTCAAAAGCACATTTCAAAGGCAATCCAACTGAATGTGGACTTTTTAAAAAAGTACATCGAATGCTTGAGCAAATCCTACCTATATGTAACCATTTAAGCAATTTCAAATACATTTCCATTGCATAATTACGCAAGGACCTCGGTCATAGAACATGCTGCTGCAAACTTAAGTGAAATCACCGCAGATTATTATTTGCAAGAAAAATGCCCACTTGCAAGGTAGACCTGTCATCAGCTTCTCAATGGATTTCCATCTTGTCATTTCCCACCAACCAGCTGGCCCCAATCAGTTCACCCTCGGGTCATTGAAAAAGCCACACAGAATGCGTGCACCCAGCCCAAAAAAGGAAACTCAATTAGCATCTAGCTGGGGCTGAGCAGATTGGCTCCTAATGCTGGGGATTTTGAGTTTGAAAGCAGAAGTCATTATGTGCCTGAATGTTAGGGAAAAGGGACCATTATTTTCCTTCAGGAGCCTGCTACTCCTCCTATACTCCCTATTGACAGAACTTAGAGCAGCAGTCTTCATCCCTCGGTGTGCATTAGTACATTCAGAGGGCTTTTAAGCAAAAAAAAAAAAAAAATGCCAATATTGGACACCATTGCAGACCAATCTAATCAGACTTTGAGAGAGGGGAGCCAGTTGGCATCTGAACTGGTAAGCGCTTGGGTGATGCCAGTTATAGAACCGCTGGTTTATTTGAAGGCACTGACTGGTTCTCCAAGTGTGGTCCTCACATCAACAGCATCAACATCATCTGGCAGCTGCTTAGGAGTGCAAATTCTGGGGTCCCAATCCAGACCTATTGAATCAGAACCCCTGGGGGAAGCAGTCCTTTGGATGTTAACAAGTATTCCAGGTGATTTGGGTATGTAGGTGAATGTGGATCATAGGTTCAATCAGGCTGGCGTTCCCATCCCAAATCTACCATTTATGAGCTCCCTGAGCTGAGGCAAGGGCTGGTCTGAGCTGAGATTCAGTTTTCACATCTGGGGATAATGAGGATTTAAACGCAATAGTCCATCTCCTGCACTCATTTTTATTTTTATGTCTGTATATTTTGGGTACTGGGGATTGAACCCAGGAGCATTCATCCCACAACCTCAGCCCTTTTTTATTTTGAGACAGAATCTCACTACGTTGCTCAGAGCCTCACTAAATTGCTGAGGCTGGTCTCAAGCTTGCAATCCTCCTAGTCACTAGGATTACAGGTGTGCACCACCACACCTGGCTATCCAGTGCCCTTGATATCCTATATCTGACACAGAATCAGCACCCAGTGAAAATGCCGGCTAATCTTACCCAGGCGCCCAACCTGGAAGCCATCTTACATGTCACTTCCCATCATCCTCAGATCACTCCCTGACCCTGTCCACCCATCCTCCGCCCTTCATGCTTCTCCCCCCTCCTGCCGCTGCCTTAGAGTCCGAGTCTTCACTAGCTCTCATTGGAGTGAGGGACAGATAGGCACCTTGGAATCCGTACCTCTCTCGGAGGGCTCTGATTCCTCCCGAGGAGATGGGTCCACAGTTACAGAGCCCCTGTGGGTGAACTGTGTCCATTGCTTTTTCTCTTGAGATGTCAGGCTGGATGACAATAGCAGGGTCCTAAAATGTTGGGGAAACCCTTCAGACAGTGGGCTAGCTGAGTGGAGAGAGTCCTGCAGCTCCCAGTGTTACTTGATGGAGCCGAAGGCATCCTTGAAACCCAATGACAGTGTCTCTGATCTGTCCTTGGGGGCTGCTGCCCAGAAAGCAAGTGTCATGTCAAAGACCTTGGCCACAGAGCCTCAGTTCTCCAGTGGGACCACGAAGCAGCACTTACAGGTGAGCCAAGGCTGAAAGGCTATGAGTGGACCTTAGTCCTCACGAGCCCTCCTTGAAGAGCAGGACTACCCATCAGGAGCCGGACCTCCCGTTGACCTGCTCCTTCCTAAGTGACCTTTCCCGACTTGTCTCCCCAGGCAGCGGTCACATGGTTGGAACAGGAAGAAAGGGAATCGGGATCCAGAGGATTGGAGACACAGGGATGTGGCTTCATTGCCAGCCCAATGGCTCCTTCTTCTTCCTCACGCTCAACAGGCATACTCTTGTCGTGGGGCCCCTGTGCCAACTGCCACCTCTGCCTGGCTGTCCCTTCCCCCAGAAGGCCTGTGGGCAGCCTCCTTTTTCCTCCACAGTTTGGCTCAAAGGCCATCTTTTCAGGAGCCCCTCCTTGACCAATGTGTTAGCTTCCCAGTACTGTAACACAACACCTGAGATAACTTACAAAAAGAAAAGGTTCCTTTTGACTCACGGTTTTAGAAGTTTCCATCCACAGCCAAGTGGACCCATTGATTTGGGGTCTTTGAGCAGGCAATGTATCA
Organism: Ictidomys tridecemlineatus; assembly: GCF_052094955.1. Taxonomy (NCBI): domain Eukaryota; kingdom Metazoa; phylum Chordata; class Mammalia; order Rodentia; family Sciuridae; genus Ictidomys; species Ictidomys tridecemlineatus. The sequence goes on along the minus strand of NC_135479.1, from coordinate 31,317,836 downwards.
TAGTGGGGAGCACGTAAAACAGCAGAGCCATTCATCTTGTGGACAGAATGAGAGGGGGAGAGACAGAGAGAGAGAGAGAAAGAGATCAGGGTCCACGAGCCCTTCAAGGACCTGTCCCCAGTGTCCTAAGACCTCCCCTAGGCCTTTCTTGTTGTTGTTTGGTATTGTTTTTTTGTGGTGCTACTGGGGATGGAACTGGGATGCTCTACCACTGAGCTACATCTCCAGCTCATTTTTATTTATTTTTAGAGACAGAGTCTCACTCACTTGCCTAGGCTGGCCTCAAACTCACCATCCTCCTGCCTCAGCCTCCAGAGTCGCTGGGAGTAGAGGCCTGTATCACTCCACCCCACATAGACCCCACCTCTTAAAGATCCGCTACCTCCCAGGAACACCACTCTGCGGGGACAAGTCTTGAACACGTGGACCTCAGCGGGACATTCCAGATTCCTACTGTGGTACTAATAACCCAAATGAAAATCCACACATTGACTCCCTCCCGCCCTGGGCTCCTGGAGTAGGTACTTGTAACGTTACCGTTTTGTTTTTAATCTTTCTATCTTATTTATTTATTGGCCCTGGGGATGGAACCCAGGGGCACTTTGACCACTGAGCCTCATCCCCACCCCCTTTTTATTTGTTTTTTCTATTTTGAAATGGGCTCTAAGTTGCTTAGAGTCTCACGGTCGCTGAGGCCGGCCTTTGAACCTGTGATCTTCTTGCCTCAGCCCCCTGAGCCGCTGGGATCACAGGCAGCGTGGCCACGGTGCCCCTCAGATTTCCTGTTTTGAGTGAAAGGCAGGATAACGTTGGGAAGTTTGACCTTGAGAGTCAGACGGTTCTGGTTCAAGTGCCAAAATCCCCTGTGCCTAGGTGTGAGCGTGGGCGGGTGGTGTAACCTTTTGGAGCCTCGGTTTCCTCATTTATAAAGTTAAGTGTAATCATCATCACTACTGAACTTGGGGGGCCCATGGCTAAAGAAAAAGGCAGAATCCCTTGTTCAAAAATGCTTCAGAATTTCAAGGTGGTGACAGCAGAGCTTCGTCCGCCTCTGGGCCCAGGGCTCCGTGTGCTGCAGGCCATGATGCTGGGCTGGGCCTGGTGTAAATAGGATCCACGTCATGGGCTTGTTGTGAAGACCAAAAAGGACAAGGGACGTGGCGCACACAGTTCCTGGCATGGACGAGCGTCCCTTACGCCTTCCCCGCCTCTCCCACCCATCTGTCACCTCTCAGCACAATGAGCGTCTGGGCTCCAGTGTCTATAGTCCTTGCCCTTGAGCTTGGTCCTGCTGGGGACTCATAGAAAAGCCCTCTGCTGCTGTCAACTTGGCCTGGCCAGCTGTTCTGGGGCTGAAGGGGGGATGTCCCTCTGCCAAGGACACATTGATAATAGCACAAAGCCTGGGCAGTCCGACCGAGGGAGGGGTCCTGGGAGCAGCAGGCTGGGCAGCAGGAGAGACCCCAGCCCACACAGCCTGCCCGAAGCTGCTGCCCTTGGATGGATGAGGGATCACCTTGACCGTCTGTAGGATGAGACAGCCAGTCCCATCCAGAGCTCATGGCTGCTCCTTCCACCCATCCAAGGGTACAAACAGAAGGAGCGATCATTTTTGGCACTGGAGAACATTTCCCATCACCTTACTGTGTGTGTTAGCTTACCTCTCAGACTCCAAAATAAACAGACCTGGCGGGAATGATTGGCCCTTCCACGGGTGTTGAGGTGGGAAGGGGAGAGGAGAGGAGGGGTAGGGAGAGAACAAGAACCTCCCCTCCTAACCCCAACCTGGCTGAAGCGAAGAGCTGCAACTGGGGGCCTTGCCCACTTTGGGGTCACTGCAGTCCAAGACAGGAGAACACGGACGTTCTGGCGGTTGTACACTTGATAGTATCGGATTGGGAGTGGAGACAAGAGGAGTGAGCCCTAGTAGCTTCTGCTTTAAGCAAATTCTAGCTAAAAAGACCTCTATATACACTTACCACAGAAGATATGATCACAGTTTCCAATGGCCTCGACCCAAGTCTCCTTTTAGATTTTTTTTGTGTGTCAGCTCCCCTAGTAAATAATGTGATTCAATTTGCAATTTGCAAAACATCCATTTGTGCTCAGTCTTTTTTTTTTTTTTTTTGGTACTTGGAATTGAACCCAGGGGCACTTTACCACTGAGCCACCTACCCAGTCCTTTTTAGTTTTTTACTTCGTGAAAGGGTCTTACTGAGTTGCTTAGAGTCTCTTGAACATGCTGGAGCTGGCCTTGAACTTGCAATCTTCCCCAGTCGCTGGGGTTACAGGCATGCACCCCCCGTGTGCCCAGTTCTTAGTCTTTGAGGTAAGCAATGCTAGTGGTCAAAGTGGCTTCACGTGCATACACCTGTGTTAAAGCGCATATCGCGCATGCCTATACCTGCCTATAATAGAGGCTTCACTTCCCGGAAACCACAGGGCTCCCAGCAGAGTCTGGCCCAAGGCCTGTGATGGCGCTTATAATCATGTGAACCTACCAGAGCTATTTTGTCTTTCTGTTCTACTTTTTCTCCATTGGCCCATGGAGGAATCAGGAAGATGAGAAAGAATGAATATAAATGAGGTGCCTGGCACAGAGTAATAGTTAATAATAGCAAATTTGCAAGGTTGTTGGACTGGTCACCTGGCATGTGCAAGTTGCCCCCAAATTGTCCTCTGAATGGAGTTGAGGAAACTCAGGGTCAGATATCCACACAGCTTTCCCAGAGTCTCCCAGAGAGGGATTTTCATATTGGACAGAAACCCCCTCCTCCTACCCCTCTGGTTCTTTCTTTTGGGGTTTAGTTATTTTAGTTTAGTTTAGTTTTGGGTATGGGGGATTGAACCCAGGGGTACTTAACCACTGAGTCACATCCCCAGCTCTTTTTTATATTTTATTTAGAGACAGGGTCTTGCTGAGTTGCTTAGGGCCTCACTAAATTGTTGAGGCTGGCTTTGAACTCACAATCCTCCTTCCTCAGCCTCCAGAGTCGCTGGGATTACAGGCGCATACCACCACACCCAGCTAATCACCCTTTTTATCACCACATTACAAATTAGTTAAATTGGTGGCAGTCAGTGCCCCTTCCCCTCCTCCCCCCAGTGACAACTTGAGGATTGGGCAGAAGGGCTGGGGTGGGCAGCTCCTGAGACCCAATGCTGCCTCTATTTGGTTTTCTTATCAGATATGAGCCTAGTGAGCACCAGGAAACTGCTCAGTGTCCAAGGACTTCCTCTCTAAACTTCAACATATCTCCAAAATGCTGTATTCAGAGTGACGCTAAAATGACCGAAAGAAGATGGCCTTCGTACTACAGCTTTCAAAGCCTGTCCACACTCTCGTGTGTCACTACGGGAGGGATCCTTGTTAAATCCGTTATGGAAAACTGTTTGGCAGAGTGTTGAAGCCGAACACGCATGTACTCTATCCAAGAGAGATGCACGTGCAGATCCACCAGAAAAGCACTCAAGAACGCTCACGGTACCTTGAGGTCAGAAGCTGCAAACCAGAAACCTCCCAGGTGCCCGTCACAAGAGGATGAGGAAATTAATCGTAGATATTCATAATGCTGGGAAGCTACACAAAGAAAAAGAATAGACCACCGCTCCATGCGGAAACGTGGAGGGGTTCGCAGATAGTGTGGTCCCTGGAAGAAACCAGACACAGAAGAATGTACCCTGTATTATTCCATTTATATGAAACTCGAGAACCTGCCAACCAACCCACGAGGGTAGTCATCATGGTGGTTACCTCTTGGAGGGTACTGACTTTGAAGGGACTTTGATGTTGTAAATATCCTGAGTGGTGGTGATGGGGGTGCATGATAAAAACATCCAATTGAGCTGGATGCCTGCAATCCTGGCGGTGTGGGAGGCTAAGGCAAGAAGATTGCAAGTTCAAGGCCAGCCTCAGCGACTTAGTGAGGACCTATCTCAAAATACAACATAAAAAGGGATGGGGTTGTGGCTTGGTGTTTAAGCACCTCTGGGTTCAATCCCTGATACAAAAGCAACAAAAACAAAAAACATCCAACCAACGGAACACCTAAGATTAGTGCATATTTTTTCTTTCTTTCAGTGCTGAGGATTGAACCCTGACCTTGGATATGCCAGGCAAGCACTCTACCACCGAGCTATTCCCTCAGCCCCAAGATTAGTGCCCTTGACACATACTTCACTGTTTATATGTTGTACCTCAATAAAAATGGAAGAATAATTATATTCATTTACCTGATCCTACAGTGAACTATCAATAAATTAGCCCAGTAACTATCTTGGGAAAAACATGCTTATATTACATATACTGGCGTGTTGTGTGTGTGTGTGTGCGTGTGCGTGCACATGCGCTAATGTCTTAATTTTTAAAATGTGGACCACAATTTTTTTAGTCCATTTTAACATTTCTTCATTGTTTAATAAACCAAGGCTTAAAGAAAGGGTGACAGTCTGGCCCCCTCTGAACCCCTGGGAGGCTCTGACACACCCATGGCCACAGGATGAACGCAGACCCAGGCAGATGGGTGCCCAGGACTCCGGAGGCCCAGCAAGGAGAAGAGTGGGGTGTGGCCACGTGCAGCCCTGGGAGCACAGCCGTGGCAGGACGGTGGGCTCAGGGGTCCCGTCCCCGTGAGCGCCCTCTCTGCTTCTACCTGGAAGGAAACCACATCAGCCCAAGGTTTTGGGGTCCAGGCTGTGACTGACCTTTCATAGTGGTCAGGGTGTCGTAGGGTCCATTTCCTGGGCCAAGATGGTTTTGTCCACCCAGGAGTCCAGGCCAGCTCCCTGGGGGTGGGTCCTAGGCATGGCCAAGGCTTGGCGAACACTCTGGGGTCACCACCTTTTTCTTTCGGGTCCAAGGGCGCTTAACCACTGACAGCAGAACCAAGCCTTCTTGACACTACCACCTGCCAGTTGGTGGCCTGGGACACTCTCTGGGCCGCTCTGTGTTTCCGCTTCCTCTTCTGTAGATAAGGACCATAACAGTACCCACCTCCCAGGGTTGTTGAGGACAAAGTGAGATCATATATGCAAAGTCCAGAGAACGGTGCCTGGAGCTTAGTAGTGGCTCAGTAAAGACCAGCTGCAGGTCCTGAGCATCAAGCCCCTACCACAGCTTTGCAGAAAAGCAGCAGTGGCAGCTTATTTTATTGTTATTTAGTCTGCCCCAGGACCTTTGGTTGGGTGGATACAGACCCCTTCTAGGAAAGCTTCCAAAGATAAGAGACCCCTGAGGACCACCAGAGATTTTGCCAAGACGTAGGGATGACTTCAGTCTGAGATTTCCTCAACCTCCCCTGCTCTAAGGACAGGACGGTAGAAATCAAAGTCATTTTAATGTCAGAACAGAAAAGGACCTTAGAGGTCAGTGAGTCCCCATTTTTCATTTACAGATGAAGAACTGAGGTTCAGAGAAGGCAAGTTGCCTGTTTTGCCACACAGGAAAATAGGGGCTGAGCTGGGAAGACGCCTCAGGGCTTATGACCATGTACAGTCCTGCCCTGCTCCTTCCTGCTCACACCCCATTCTTTCTCTCCGGACGTCGGGCTCCTGCCACTTCTCCGTCTCCCATATGGGTTTCCTTCTAGGTCACGGGCTCATCGAATTCTTGGCCACATCCTCCTGGAGACCCATTTTTCTTACTGAATCAGGCCGCCATGAGGTCCTGAAAGCCCCATAAGTCTTCTATGGATGAGCAGATCCTTTAATCTATTATTCCAGAGCCCTATTTATATATATTTATCCATATGGCTATATAAATAGGGCTTTGAGACGTATACGTGGCAGGTTATTGCTGTAGCATAGTTCCTCTCCCCAAGAGGAAAACAAAAATGATGTATGGCGGAGGCTCTTTTCCAGGCGGAAAGCTCCCGACTGATTTATGAAGAGTTAGCTTGCAGCCACATGCTCTCAACTGGAGATTCTATTGCAAAGTTCTCTAAGAGCAGGATGCTCTCGGCTCCAGAGGCCAAAAAAAGGCAGGTCGAGGGCCCGGAGGGAGCTCAGCACCTTAGGACAGCCACTTCCCAGCACTTGCCCCGCCCCAGGGTGGGAAATAGGACTTCTGGGTTGCAAGTTTCAGCAAAAAAAAAAGGAAAGGAAGTTATCATCAGGATGCTGGAGACCTCTGAGGACTCAGGGAGTGGATCGGGGCCGAGTCTCACCATGGCTGCGAAGGCAGGGATGAGCTGGGCGAGCCTCGCTCTCTGCCCCCCACCTCTGCTTCTCTCCAGTCTTGGCCCCACTTTTCTGGCTCCCTGTAGGCGGACATTCTCCAGATCGGAGAAAACATGCAGCCGCCAGTTCCCAGGTTTCCGCTCCTGCAGCTTCCAAGAACTGACTTTTGGTGCCGGGGACAAAAAAATAAATCCCCATGAGATGGAACTCGTGTCCCCCGATTGACACAAGGATGGTGAGGGACCCCAGCAGTTGCTGCAAGAGTCACAGGACTTGGATGGGGACTGGGAAGGAGCCCTCCCGCGATGCCAGTCAGTGCCACCCCAGATGCTTTTCCTCTTTATTCATGGACTTGAAAAAGGCCCTTGACCTCCCTGTGTTTTGGAAACACTGAAGTGAGACACTGGCCTAGGGTCCATCAGGGCAGCGAGTTTGACTGTTTTGTTCACTGATAGATCCCCAGTGCCTAATCTCAGTGCCTAATCTCAGTGCCTAATCCCAGTGCCGGGAACAGGATCGTGTTCAATAACTATCCACCAAATAAATAAATGGATGGTAACTCCCTTGTAGAATTATTAGGAGGATTAATTGAGAGAATAAAAAGAGCTCATACTTGTGTTCCACGAATCGTCCTAAGCATGCAATATTAACGTGCGTCGGGTACACTTTGCACGGGGCCCGTGCACACACCAAAGACAAAACTCAGGTCCCGGGAAGTTAAGCAACTGGCCCAAGCTCCAGAGCTAGTGAACAGCAAAATCAGGACTCGGAATCTGGGGCTTTCTCGACCACGACGGTGCCCTCCCCCTGCATGGACATTCTCTAGTCCAGCAGTTGCTGACTGCAGGCCATGAGTTTGGGGATGCGGAGAAGGGTGAGAATAAATGTGGGGGATGAAGTCTGTGTTCACGTGTATAAAATGTCCTGATCTCAAACCGCATGAACGTGCTGACCACAGACACTTTAGTGAGATCAGATCGAGACTATTGATCATCACTGTTCTATTTTCTCAGTCATCGAATACTACCAGCATACCTGCTATTATGGGAGAGATTTGTGAAATGTTAATTTTGGTAGAAACACCCACATAAAGAACCTCTGCGTTAGGACAACCTCCTCGTGTGACAGATGAGAGTCAAGGTCCTCCAAGGTCACACCGTAAGTAGGAGTGGACTCAGGACGAGGACCCTTGTCCCAGGACCCACACAATTTCCAGACGGACAGGGAGATACATCTCTTCCACTCTGACAGGACCGAGAACCAGAGAGGGTGCCAACTGCCCGGCAGCCAGGAGGGGGCGCTCCACTCTGGCAGGCCCTTGGAGGACAATTTGGCACTTTCTAGTGAAGCCGACCAGCAACTGTATTTTTAGGATTATACCCTGAGCATGCCAACAAGGGGACATGCTCAAGACTCTGCATTGGCACTTTAAAAAATGGAAATAGGTAAATGACCATCCAGCGAAGAGCACATAGAAGTAGTCAGTGACTTTCTATCCAGCAATTGGAAAGAATAATCCAGAGTCACGTCCCTCCACAGGAAAAAACCTCACAGTGGGAAATAAAACCATCTTGGCTGGTCCTTGACCATTATTTATTTATTTATTTTTTGCTGGGCTGGGGACCAAACCCAAGGCCTCTGTGCATGCCAGGCAACTGCTCTACCACCGAGCTATGTCCCCAGCCCATTGTCCTTGACTTCTTGTGAGAGAGCTTAGTCCCTTCCCCTGCCTGGGCCTCAGTTTCCTCATCTATAATATGGGGCCTTGCGATCAGATCAATGGTTTTCCAACCGTGTTTGGACGAAGCCCCAGGGAGGCCTCACTGGTTCCATGAATGTTTGGTTCAAATGTCATCTTTCAAAAAAATATTGGAAACCTAGCTGGGCGCAGTGGCACATGCCTGTAATCCCAGCAGCTGGGGAGGCTGAGATGGGAGGATTGTGCATTCAAAGCCAGACTCAGCAACAGTGAGGCACTAAGCAACTCATTGAGACCCTGTCTCTAATAAAATACAAACTAGGGCTGGGGAGGGAGCTCAGTGGTCGAGTGCTCCTGAATTCAACCCCTGGTACCTCCCCCCACACACACCCCCCCAAAAAATCAAACCTGGAAATCACCATGCACACTTCCCTGTGCTTTGTACCAAATGTCAGCCCTGTACAGATCAGCACAGTGATAATACATAACGTCCACTTTGCCTATTCTTCTAGAAAACCCGAATTAGCCTCTCCTGCCTTCTGGGTTTAATTGAATCATATCCTGAGACCGAGAGGAGAGCAGCTGTTAAAATCTGTTGCCTTTTCCCACCGTTTAGTGGGAAGAGTCAAGATTTTTTTTAAAAAATATTGTGTAACAAAAACAAAACAGCAATAATTTGTATGTGGTGGAAGATGATCACTGTCATCCATCATCATATTTCAAAATTGTACTTCTTCATTATTTAAACATTATTCACTAATGCAATAAAAGTTTTAAATACATTTTTTTTCTTCAGGGATGATTTTTAAATAACAGAAAACTTATACAGGTAGTACTAACTGTTCCTATATCTTGGGGGTGTTGAATCCAGGAGTGCTTTACCACTGAGCTACATTCCCAGACTTTTATAAATTTAAAATTTAAATTAAAAAATAAATCTTTTTATATTTTATATCCATATATTTTTATAAAAATAAATCTGTTTTTTATTTTGAGACAAATTCTCATCAAGTTACTGAAGCTGACTTTGAACTTGCAATCCTCCCGCCTCAGTCTCCAGAGTCACAGGAATTATAGATGTGGGCCATTGCATTTAGCTGGTGCCAACAGTTTCTAAATAGCCCTGTGCTGGTGTTCATTTCTCCTAATATTATCATCAGACACAACATGGTACATTTGTCAAAAATAAGAAACCAGTTTGTCACTGTGGTGCACGCCTGTAATCCTAGCCTGTAATCCCTCCCAGACTCGGGAGGCTGAGGCAGGAGGATTGTGAGTTACAAGCCAGCCTCAGCAACTGCGAGGTGCTAAGTAACTTGGTAAGACCCTATCTCTAAATAGAATACAAAATTGGGCTGGGGATGTGGCTCAGTGGTTGAGTGCCCCTGAGTTCAATTCCCGATACTAAAACAAAAAACAACAACAACAAAAAAAAAAACCCTAAGAAACCAACAGGGGTCGATGACTACCAACTAAATTCCAGATTTTATTCTATTTCATCAGTTTTCCCACTAATGTCTTTTTTCTCTCCCAGGATCCTATCCAGAATATCACATTGCATTTAGTGAAATCTATATTTTCATCAATCTTAATGTTTTCATATAAGTAATCCTATAAGTGTAAGCATAGAAATTTATTATTTATTTATTACTTTTTGTGGTGCTACGCATTGAACCCAGGGCATCATGCATGCTAGGCAAAGCACTTCACCACTAAACTACAGCCCCAGCCCAAGCATGGAAATTCATACAAATAAAATATTAATTTTTCTATTTTGCACAATGAAGTTCCAGGAAGATCTCTTTGGAGGAGGGGGGTCTACTGGTCTTGTTTTTTGTGTGTGTGTGAGTTGCTGGGATTGAACCCAGCAGTGCCCTAATACTGAGCTACATCTCCAGCCCTGTTTTATTATTATTATTATTATTTAATTTTGAGACAAGGGCTCTTGAATTGCTCAGGCTGAGCTTAAATTTGCAATCCTCCTGCCTTGGCCTCCCAAGTCACTGGGATCACAGGAGTGCACCACCACACCTAGTTCCACTGTGTTGAGATTGCAAACAATCGGAGGAGCTGTCCCTTAGGTGGGTCCCTGACAGGCTAGACACCACAGCTTCAGCACAGAGCTACTTTCCGTCAGGACTTACTAAAGGGAGCTGAAGACACCCAGCTCTCAGGTGGAAGTTCAGGGCCTTTTCAGGTTGAGCTTGCCTTTGGCCTTTCAAACTGGAGGGACTGCAGTGCTCTTTTCCAACTGAATGACCATAAGTGGGTATTCTTCCATCCATTCGCTCTTTCAAAAAATCCTTGGGCACCTCCTATGTGCCAGGCATTCTAGGAACGGGGAGAGGTGAGGCCTGGCGGAGCAGAGAAGCTATAGGATGTGCTAGACAGTGATGCCTGCCAAGGAGAACACTCCAGAAGCCGGAAACGAAAGGGCAGTGGAGGGTGGAGTTTCAGATACGGTGGACAGAGCAGGCTCCCCCAGAGGCTGGCTTCTGAGTAAAGGCCTAAAGGAACTGAAGCCACAGGGGTCTGGGAGAAGAGCTTTCACATGAGTATGCCCGAGGGTGCATCCCTAGGGAGGCTGGAAGAGCCGTGATGGTGGAGTGTCACAGCTGTGTCCCTTGCAGAGCAACCTGGCAGAGCCGGGCTGGCCCGGGCTCTGCGCTTGCTGTGCGTCTTCTGGGGCCCCTCCTGACTCAGCTCCCTGAGGATCCAGGGCCACAAGAACGCCTTCGCCTGCCTCGTGTCCCCAGGTGCCCCACCAGAGGGGCCTGGCAGATCTGCCTGTGCCAGCTGGGGAGAGTGACCCCTGCTACTCTGGGGAAATGCTGAGAAACAGAAGAGAGAGAAACGGCATACCATTTGTGGCTAGACGTAGGAGATGTTTTCATATGAATGTTAAACCCGGATGTCCTTCAGCAGGCCACTGGATGAACAGAGTGGGGCACATCCATCCCGTAGAACCCAGCAGCAAAAGAGAAAGAACTCTTGATACGGCAGGGCTGGGTCTTGGGGAAGTTCTGCTGAATGAAAGAAGCCAGACAGAAGTCCATGCAGGGTGATTCCAGGGAAGGCAAACGAATCCATAGCGACAGAAGGCAGATCGTGGGTTGGCTGGCGGATGGGAGGGCCAGGGTGGGGGAGCCAGGGAGATTACAAAGGGTGCGGTGATCCTGTGTGGCGGGGTGAGGGCCATGTTCATTATCCCCTTGACTGTGGCAATGAGTTCGTGGGTGTGCACAGATTTTAAAACTTATCAGGCTGGTCATGCATCCCAGTGGTAGGGTGCTTGCTTAGCACGGGCAAGGCCTGGGTTCACTTCCCAGCCCTGCAAATAAAACCCCCAAAGCCGAACAGTTTATGGAGTTGTGTACTTTAAATATGTGTCATTCATTCTATGCAAATCACACATGGGGAAAGTTCAAAAATGCAAATGAGCTAAACACTTGAAATAAAAGAGATTGTCAGGATGAGAAAGATATTTTATATGTATATTAGAAACAAGATTCCACATTCTAATTTTATGTACTTTATATGCATGATTATATATATTATGTACTTGTATCACATAAACATATTTGTTATATTTTATGTTTTATCTTTCCTAGGATTTTGGATCTTTGTACACTTCTCATATTTTATATCCATATATTATTTTGCTCTGATACATTTAAAATATTATAAGTACTGTATATTTTTGTGTGTGTGTGTGTTTATGTATAGAAAAGTTCAGATGCCAGCTAGGGTCTCCTGAACTCTTTTTTTTTAATATTTATTTACTTTTTCTTAGTTCTCGGCGGACACAACATCTTTGTTTGTATGTGGTGCTGAGGATCAAACCCGGGCGGCACGCATGCCAGGCGAGTGCACTACCGCTTGAGCCACATCCCCAGCCCATCTCCTGAACTCTTGAGTAGGTGACACTGATTCTATCTGCACTCCACTGTCCAAAGCTCTCTCCAAGATTTCTCTAGATTCCTAGGGGCCTGACGTTCTAAATCTCCAGCTTGGCACTGAGTGTCCTGTGGGGTGGCTCTATCTCCACCCTGGCATCAGCTGATAAATGACATAATACCTCTTCTTCCACCCCCAACCCAAGTTTGATGCTTAAAAATCAAATTTGGGGGATGACTAGGAGGCTTACAGCTGTGTGGTGGGGACTCCGTGGTCCAGGACCTCCTAACCCACCCACAGGTGCTCTGGGCCCTCCCTCCCTCCCCAGCTTCCCCTTCCAGTCCCCTTTCTCTTCACCCCTCCCTGTTGGATCACCACCTCTGCCTCAAATTCCTCTCTTTTCAGAGCAGGGCAATTTTGCTTGCCCGGAACCTCCTCCCCAAACTCTCAAATGTTTGGCAGAACAAAAGGCCAACACAGGGAAGGAGCCTGGCCACAAATAGCTGTTTTTTCTGCCTCCTCTACACACAGGTTTGGAACTACTACGCGTGCATCTGTGTCCATGGGCTTCTTGCACACACACCCCTGCATGAACTGCGCCACCAGCTAACCCAGGAAGCAGAGCCCAGAGTCTGCAGTTCCCTCCTCCCTCCCTACGCTGCTCCTCAGTGATCCTGATCCCCACCCCAGGGGGCCTCAGGATTCCTGTCTGGCCTCCTCTTTCTCTGAAGTGTCTTTCCTTCCTGTCCTAAACTGTTGCTCTGCGTCCCTGAGCTTTGCCTCTTGAGGGCCGTGTTTCCTGAGTAAGTAGCAGGCCAGCCAGTACAAAGGCTGAATAAACAGTCTTGGCAGAAATTAACTTGAACGTTCAGGGAGAAGAACAAAGACTTTCGAAGGGAGCTGGGGAAGGAATTGTAATTGCCAGAGAGAGAGAGAGGAGAGAGAGAGAGAGAGAGAGAGAGAGAGAGAGAGAGAGAGAGAGAGAGGCGGCCCAGACGCTCAGTTGCAAGAGACACAGAAGCTGGGATGTTGACAGTGGCGGAGACAGGCAGTCGCGATGCTGATTTGATAAGTAGAAGGGTGAGAATTCTAATGTAACGAAGATGCTGATGGAAAGGGGAATGGGACCCATGCGCCTGCCGGGACTCTGGAGGCTGAGGCAGGAGAATCGCAAGGTGGAGGCCAGCTGAGGCAACTCAGTGAGACACTGTCTCAAAATTTTAAAAAATTTTAGAAAGGACTGGGAATGTAGCTCCGTGGTAGAGTGCCCCTGGGTTCAATTAACAGTCACACACACACACACACACACACACACACACACACAGAAGAAAGGGAAGTGAGGGCGGAGAGGAGAAGCAGGTGAGAGGCTCGTAGGTAGCCAGCTGAGGTTGCTGCACTGGGACCAGCCATCCCCGCGGTGGTATTAGGATGGTTATATCATTCTGGAGCCATAATCTAAGCCATGGGGGAAGTCCACTCTGATTCTGGGAGGAAGGTCAACAACATGGACAAAATGATGGATCCTGCTGGACCCAGAGAAAGGTGGGTAGCCCCCACCCTGGAACCCCAGAAGCAGACGTTGACAGCCCAGGTGAGAGACTTCTATAGAGGAGGATCTTGTCCTCATACCTGCTCCATGTAGCAGCTGAAGGACACAAAGAATAAACAAAAATATTTATCAAGTGTGTCCTTGATGCCCAAGGATTCACGTTTAAGTCCTTTGAGGTGGCAGTTATTGGCCCTAGTTTACAGATGAGCAAACTGAGACCTTTATGGCTCCCTGTTTGGATGAGCTCTGTGGAATTAATGACCCTGCACCACTGACCTCCACCCACCCTCCCACCCAAGTTAAGTAACTTCCCCAACATCACCCAGCTCTGAACCGGCACAGACAAATAGATTTGCCTGCCCACGCTGGGAGGTTTCAGCCCTGACACGGACATGTGGTCAGAGATGTCCTACTCAAGGACCCAGCAGGATCCCGCCTTCCCTCCATGTCACTCACACCTGGCCTGCTAGACCTAGAGGTAAACGCCTATCCAAAGCCTCCGCCAGTCACCAGGGAGAAAGGGGGCCCCCTACTGGTGGGAGGTGCCCTGCACACATTTTCTTTTACCCTCGTCAGCCATAACCCGAAGGCCAAGTGGAGGACCATCCAGACAAGGAGTTTGTGAGGTGCTGGACCTCAAAACCCAGCAGAGTTAAGGAGTTCCCCTTGGGGCATTTCACCTTCCGTCACTTGAGTCTCTGACTGCTTGGGGTCAAGCGTGCTCAATTGTTCATTCTTTCAACACAGTGTTCTTGAGCCCCATGGATGTCTGGGAGCTCCCTGAAGAGCTCAGCCAGCTTCTAGGTTTCTGCTCCCAATCTGAGATCTGTCACCTAAAGCAGGGGTCCTTTAGTAACACCCCCTCTCCTCCATCCAGCTGATACCATTTGAGATGCTTTTCCAAGGAGGCAAAAATGCAAAATCTCCACCCAGTGTCTTGCTCCTTTATGGCTCCCTGCTTGGATGAGCTCTGGGGAACTAATGACCCTGCACCACTGACCTCCACCCACCCTCCCAACCTGTCCTTCCACCCCGTCGCCTACCCCCTGGTCCCAGGGCGCCCTCTCTCTCTCTCTCAAGGCTTACCACTCATCTCCCAAGCCAGCTGAGGGTGGGCAAGTTGATTCTAGCTCTTTTATACCTGGAGTCACAGAGGACAACACTCAGGCCCTGCTCTCAAGGGGTTTGCAAGACTAGGAGCCGATGTGGTAGAAAAAGAACACTGGGTGTGTTCTGGGGACACAGGGGACTGCCACCCACACCTGGGGTGAGGGCTCAGATATATGCCCTGGGTGGGTCCTGGAGGCAGGAACCCCAGAACAGAATCTTCAAGAGACGTGTGTTGGGCAGAGAGGGGGATGGCAGAGGGACAGCAGGAGACAGAAGCCTGGAGTGTAACAGGAACTTTCTGTAGCTGGAAGGACTAGAATTGAAGACCCAGGGGAGGTGAGCCAGAGGATTCTGGGGCCCTCATGGATGGCATCAGGAGCCTCTGGTGAGGGAGGGAGAGTGGCTGGTTCTCCATCCAAGAAATGGGATAAAAAAAGAAAGCTTTGGGGGGAATCTCTCCCTGCCATAATGGAAAAGACTCCAAAAAACTGGAGGTACTCTTGGAGACCCTGTTTCTTGGGATCCTGTGTCCTCATGCCAGTGGACATGCCATACATAGGCACGGCTGGAAAACCCAGACAACGGTGCCTGAGCTCCAGAAGAATCTATGGGAGGGCACCTGGCTGGTGTCCTTCCGGTAACTTTGCCTCCTGCCTTTAAATGCCAGGTCCAAGCCCCAGGAAGGGCGACACCTTCTAAAACCCTGCTTCCTTAATTTGTTTAACAAAAGACATCTCCAAGCTCTGTGGCCTCTTAATTTCCCATAGATGTTAAAGTGCAGAGAATTAAAGAATCAATGGGCAATTAAGGAAGCACTGGCAGGTTCTGGCCAAGAGCATATTATTTATTTATTCAGGCAGCCACGCTCATTTTTAAAGAGCTAACTTTCCATTTTGTTTCTGACATCAAAAATAAATCAAACTAAACTGTACACGTCATAGCTGAAAAATAATATTTGCATGATACATTGCCCCTTTGAAGCCTCAGTAGCCACCTACAAAAGGATTTTTTTTTTTTTTTTTTTGGTCAATGTCCAAAAGAATAAGAGAGAGAGAGAGAGAGAGAGAAGGAGAGAGAGAGGGAGGGAGGGAGATGAATTCATTCTGGGACTGGCTTCCCCTTAGGATATAGATGGGATTGAAAAGCTAGAAATACGATTTTAATTCACTAGTGATTTTTTTTCCACCCGGTCTCAAGCTTCTTTTTGATTTCTGAGCATCCATTTTCCTGAATTGTCTTGGGAGGGTTGCAAGATTTCAGTCCATTAACACAGTGGTGGGTTGGTGAAATTTCAGAACAGGCAGAGATAAACAGCAATAGCAGGAACACAGGCTGGTCCAGGGCTCCCCCAAAGAACTCAGGCAGCCTCTGGGTTTCTGCTCCCAGTCTGAGATCTGTCACCTAAAGCAGGGGTCCTTTAGTAACACCCCCTCTCCTCCATCCAGCTGATACCATTTGAGATGCTTTTGCTAGGGGGCAAAAATGCAAAATCTCCACCCAGTGTCTTGCTCCTTTATGGCTCCCTGTTTGGATGAGCTCTGGGGAACTAATGACCCTGCACCACTGACCTCCACCCACCCTCCCCAACCTGTCCTTCCACCCCCTCGCCTACCCCCTGGTCCCCAGAGCGCCCTCTGTCTCAAGGTTTACCACTCATCTTCCCAAGCTACCCCAAGGTTGAATCTAGGACAGCAATTCTCAAACTGAAGTGTGCACCAGAGCCACCTGCATCGTGTTACAAGTTTCTGATTCAGTAGGTCTGGGGTAGGATCTGAGTGTTTGCATTTTTGATAAGTTCTAATAATGAGACTTTCTTGGAAAAACCACTGTGGGCAGGTAGGTGGTGAGGCAGTGGAGGGAGCTGGTACCTGCAGTAGCTTGTACTGTGCCGCCATCTAGTGGTTAAAGGTCACAGCGGCGGCAGCCTGTGCGGAGTGTATTGGGTGAGCCTGAAAATCACCCCTCTCCACACATCTGAAACCTTCAGGGCTTGTGTTGAACTCATCACCTCATGATCTCTGTTTTGGGGTGAGCTTTTTTACTGAAGTTAAATGATCTCTTTTCATTCTTCTGAACAACCATAGGAGAATAGGATCATTACAGACCGTGTGTCCTGCCCGAAGTCATGCGGTGGTAGGATTGAAATTGGAGGATGGGTATTTTGAGGCCAGAAACTCTGATCTGTGCAAATAGACATTGTGTTTTGTTCTCCAGTTACTTCTAACAAGGTTCAGCTAACACATGAGCAGACACCAAAACAGCCACCCAGATTACACAATAAATCCTAGTTGAACCCAAACTTAGTTCTGAACCCCTAGCGGCAAGACTCCATAGGAAATAAGGGCTCCATCTTTTTTCAACTCCAAACAAAAGAAAAAATCAAATTGTTGAAGAGGAAAATCAAATTGCCACAGTTCCAGCTGGGCAGAGGGGTGCAGGCCTATAAGTCTCACCCATTCAGGAGACTATGGCAGGAATATGGCAAATGGAGGCCAGCCTGGGCAGTTTAGCAAGATCTGTCTCAAAATAAAAGGTGCTGACAGTGTCCCTCAGTGGGTTCAACCCCTGAACTGAAAGGGGGAAAAATGCTACAAGTTCTAGGAGCAGTAGTTTCCAAATTCAAGACAACAGTGCTGACTCACAACACACCTTCATAGTTCCACTCTTATTTTTCTGGTACTGAGGTTTAAACCAGGATCCACTATCACTGAGCTACTCCAGCACCCCACACACACTTTTTCTCATAAAGTGTTTTACACTGACAACACATCTCAGTTTGGACAAGTCACATTTCCAGTGCTTGACGCAGTTCTAGATACGCAGTTCTAGATGCAGCAGGATCCCTGGATGGAAACATTCTACTCTGAGTTGACATCATTTACTGAGTACTTTCTTTATACAGGCCCTCTGCCAAATTCTTGTGCTTTATGGCAGTTCAGCCTCCGTTAAGGGTCTTAAGATACAGAGAATGTGCGAATCATCCACCACTACTGTGTCCATATGTGCAGAGGGCCCTGTGCAGCCTGACCCAGAGAGCTCATGAGGAAGAATTGAGCAGCCGCACGCCTGTAATCCCAGAGACTCAGGAGACTGAGGCAGAAGGATCGCAAGTTCTAATCAGCGTAGGCAACTTAGCAAGACCCTGTCTCCAAATAAAAAAATAGAAATGGGCTGGGGATATTGCTCACTGGTAGAGCATCCCTGGGTTCAATCCCCTAATTCTGCAATAAAAAGAAAAAAGAAAATTGTTCCCTGGGTAGAAGGTATTGACCAGATAAGGTCATGAGAGAAACTCAATCTAAGAAATATCCCTCTGTAGTCCTCTGGTGAAGGTTACCCAGATGTAGGCATAAGTAAGAAGGCTTCATGTTCTGCTCCCGAGATCTGAGCACTGATGCACTTGGTGCACCTGTTATATTCCAAAAGCAGCGATTTTTAAACCCCTCTCAACGCACAGCTGCAGCCCAGGCCAATGAAATCTACATCTCTCAGAGTAGGTCTCACGCATCGGTAGGTTTCAACATGAGTTCAATATGCAGCCTGAGCTGAATGCCACTGCCCTGGGTCAGCCCTCACTTAGATGGACATACAAATTGCCTGCAAGTCTTTAAAATGAAGATCAAGAACGGGGCACAAAGCAGTCCCAGCTACTCAGGAGGCTGAGGATCACTTGAGATCAGGAGTTCAAGGGCAGTCTGGGCAACACAGTGAGACCCTGTCTCAAGATAGGATTTAGAAGGGTGGGTCACCAGGACCACACTTTACTACCCCAAAGAGGGTCTTCCTGGTATATCCTGGGTTATGTGGTCTATCTTCCTGGTCTATCCTCAGGGCGGAGGGTCCTGTGCCTGATCATTCTTTTAAGAGTCAGGCAGGAGGGAGGTCACAAGACACAGCTGCCCACTCCAGAGAACCTTATGGAAACAGAGTCTACTGTTTTCAAAGTCTGAAGAATGCATGATTGGAAAAGAGGCAGGGGAAAGCAAGGTTACATCCAAGTTTGATTAAATGGTGGGCGGGACTAGAAATGTACAAGAGTATTTACAGCAAGGGTTGGCATGCCGTCTCCGAGACTAGACATTTAGCTGGATGTGTGGGGGCAGCATGCTTGTCACCCCTGACTGGGGAGACTGAGGCAGGAGGATAGCAGGTTCAAAGTCAGTCTGGGCAACTTAGTGAAACCCTATTTCAAAATTAAAAATACGAACTGGGGATGCAGCTCAGTGGGGAAAATAAACAAAGAGGAAAAAAAAAAATAGATATTTTGGACTACAGGGCCTATAGTCTTTGTCTCAGGTTGCCTTCCAGTGTTGGTAACACGATGCCATCAGGCAGTATGAAAATGTCTGTGGCTACGTTTCAATAAAACATTATGGCAAACAGGTGTCGTTTGGGACTGTTGGTTTAAATTATGCTGATAATTATAGACAGTCTCCTGGGAAGATGTGCCTGCAGGTCTGAGATGTTGGTGGCCAGCCCTACAGGATCAGCCTCCACCTCATCGGGGGGTGCCTACCCCAACCAGCCCCACTATGCAGCTTCTGCCTCTGCTTCCACTTTTCTCCCCTCAAGGCCTCTCAGAGGCCACCAAGAGGAAGCTTCCCTCTGGTACAGGATCCTGCCTCACCCTCACCCTTAAGGCACCTCTGGGACCTGAGTCACCCTAAAGAGCAGCAGAGGCACCATGGGCAGGAAGGACATGGAGGCTGGTGCCCACAAAACCAGGTTCAGGTCCTGGCTCTGCTGGCTGTGAGCCTGTGCCCTGCCCCACTGCCCCACCGCCCCACCCAGGAGAGCACCATCCGTGGGAGTCCCGACGGAGGGGACTCCTACAGGCGCTGCGTTTGTCTGTCTGCATTCCCTCTAGCATGATGCTTGGCGTCCAGCAGGCACTCAGTGAACACTGAGAAAGACGTCACTGGGAGTAGTCAGGGCTCCTTCCTGTCACCAAGCCAGTGAAGCCAGGGAAAAACAAGAACTGCATCCAGCTCTGGGTAGGAGGTATCTGCCTTCGTTGCCCAGAGCATCGGAACACGGTCTGTCCCCACCAGATGTCAGTGGGCCTATCTCTAGCAAGAAACAGCCAAGATCCCTCTTAGATCATTTGCTTCGTAAAAATACAAGTCAGTCTCATTAAGAGGAATCTTCAGGAAGGTCCTTATTTGCAGATTTACAGGCCGGGAGTTTATGGGAAAAGAAAGAGCAGGGAACTTTCCAGAAGTCAAGCAGAACTTGGTGTAGACAGCCTACGGGCAGGACTCTGAGTGCAGAGGGAAGATCTGGGGCCTAGAACAATACCACCAAAAAGGCTGAGCCAGGACGGGTCATGGGTGACACAACCCCAGTCTTGGTAGCTTACAACAGACTTTTGTCACATCATATATTGAAGACTGGCTATAGATCTTTTCCACAGCATCTTCACACAGGGACCCCAGTAGATGATGTCTCCCTGGGACACGGCTGACACTAGGGCAGCCGAAGTGGAGCACTGTGGCTTATGAAGTCATCAGTCCAGGTAACACAGGTCACCTCTACCGCTACGTTTCACTGTCCAGAATGAGACCTGTAGTCACACTTGAGTCCAACAGGACCAAGATATTCGATTCTTGCTGTGGGGAAGAATAACACAATTTTTGGCAAGGACTGCTGGTATCAGGACAGACAGACAAGCATGTTCAGATGTGCAAGCTTCATACATGTTCTGACTACAAAAATTCTAAGACATGCAGATGTGCAAGGACCCATTGTGTGTGTCTTTGCTTGGGACAGGGTCTTGGTAAGTTGCTGAGACTGGTCTTGAACTTATGATTCTGCTGCCTCAGCTTCCCATCACTGGGAATACAGGGGTACACACTGTACCCCTAGGACCCATTATGTTCTAACAACACACAGAGGAAAGGTGAGTCAAAATAAAGAACTTGGGAACACCGGTGAGGCAGAGTTGGGCCAAAATGCTTTTTATAACATTGACTGAAGTTTAATGTCACCATTAAAAGATTCTTGAGATAGACTTTTCACAAATGAATCTAATAAAAGATTATAGAGGGCTGAGGTTGTGGATGAGTGGTAGCATGTTTGCCTTGCATGCGTAGGGCACTGGGTTCGATCCTCAGCAGCACAAAAATAAATATTGTGTCCTACAACTAAAAAGAATTAAAAAGATATCAGAAAATTCTGAACCATATTCTAGATGATTCTAGGATTCTAAGAGGGCAGACACGTACGTGCAAAGTGCTCTTACAGGAAGAACAGCAGAAATCAGAATTTCTACCAAGTTTTTCTATACCCAGAATAGGGAGAAAGGAAGGCTTTGATATGAAATATAAATCCAAATATATTTAAAACTGTTTATTGGTAACAAGAAATAAGATGTTGAAGGCTAAATTTACCATAAGAAAAAAATTAAGCAAAAAATCAGAGAATAGGAAAATGAATGAAATAGCAAATAACATTGTATCAGTGATCATAATAAATGGGCTCATCTATTAGATTTTCCAGCCAGGTTCGGTAGTGCATACTTATAACCCCAGCTACTCAGTGAGGCAGGAGGATTTAAGGCCAGCCTGTGCAATTTAGCAAGATCCAGTCTCAAAATTATAAAAATAAATAAAAAAGACTAGGGATGTAGAGCTCAGTAGTACAACACTTGCTTCATATGCATGAGACCCTGTTTCAATTTCCTGTACAGAAAAATAAAAATTCCCTTTAAAATTTTTTTTAAAAGTTGGCAATGTTCCATTTAGAAGCCACCCACCTAAAGTTAAGTGACAGAGAAAAATGATATCAACTTCAAAACAAAAAGCACTAAACTGTATCACCAAAGATATTTACAGTGATGAGAAAATTCCATTCAAGGGCCTTTTTGAGTGAAGAAGCATAACTGAAACTTAAAGAAATAACTGTTTAGACAAACTAGACAAAACAACACTGACAGAATCACTTTAATATAAATGGGTAGATATAGTATAGAGCAAGTTGGGAAAGGGAAAGAGGGGGAAGAAAAGAAAACCAACAGCTTTCAATAATTTACAAGCTCAACTTAATAGATGATATAAAACTTTATGCCAAACTGACAGTACGCATTATGTCCAACTGTTACTTAGAACATTTACCATCTTTCTCTTCCCCTGCAATTTATCCTAAAGATAACCTTCAGACAAAATGTGCAACCCAGGCACAGTGGTATGTGCCAAGATACTTGGGAAGAGCAGTCCAGGAGTTCAAGGCCAGCCTAGGCAACATAATGAGACCCCTTAAAAAAATAAAATGGATTTTAAAAATAATAAATGAGCAAAAGAACCTAGAGCTTTTTGAGTGAGGAAGAACATATAGAAGGCTGTAGCAGTGGTATGATGGAATAGTCTAGTCTTACACTGTCTAGCTTGGTAGCCTCAGCCCAGTTGTGATTATGGAGCCCCTGAAATGTGGACAGTCCGAACAGGCACAGAAGAGGAAAGAACACACCAGATTTCAAACACAGTATGAAAAATACCTTAAGCCTTCTAATTAATAGTTGTATGTCCATCATATGCTGAAATGATTATCATTAAAATTAACCATTTTTGGCTGGGGATATAGCTCAGTTGGTAGAGTGCTTGCGTCACATGCACAAGGCCCTGGGTTCAATCCCCAGCACCACAAAAAAAAAAAAAAAAAATTAACCATTTTTGCTGAAGCTGGGGTTGTGGCTCAGTGGTAGAGTGCTCACCTGGCATGTGCAAGGCCCTGGGTTCGATCTTCAGCATCACATAAAAATAAATAAAATGAAGTACTGTGTTCATCTACAACTAAAAAATATATTTAAAAAAATTAACCATTTTTTTTTTATTGAGGCTCTTGGAAGATCTTACATTTGTGACTCCCATTGTTTTGAGAGCGCTGGTCTAGAAACAGATCCACATTTTCTATTTTCTGTCCATCTCCTTTATGACATTTTTCAGTGGAGATTCAATTTTCCTTTTAGAACATTACACATTAAAAACATTCACCTTTGGCCCAGATGCTGCAGGTTTTCCCCGGCTTTATTCATGTGAGTTAAAAAGTTAACTTTCACAGAAGAAAATCATTTCTCTCCCCCATCATGGCAATTTTTTTCTACTTTAAGCTTCAAAACTTTTCTTTGGGTTGGCCATTTAACCACCAGGGCACTTACTAGGAGACACGGACCAAGGCAAGATGAATCCACACTGGGTTAGTGGCACACTGGTCACCTGGAGTCTCAGCATTGTCCAACTACAGGCTACTTTCTGGGTCACTTTTACCACAGAGGTTAGTCTAATCATCTGTGAAGGAGGTTCCTGCCTTGCTGGGAGGTCCAAGTATCACCTGTCACAGAGCATAGCACCTGACACACAGTAAGCACTCCGTAACTTGTTTCAATCTTAAGCTTGTGAGGGTTAGAAATGAACTTCCTCATCAAAAATCAGCTGTCATCTGACGGATGCTGATCTCGGTGAGTGGTATAACCAAAGTTGTACAAGGTCTAGCAGGAACCTCAGAACTCAGTCTCTAGGAGAACTGTCCATTCCTCCTATACTCCTTGGGGGCCCAAGGACATAAACACCTGAATGAGAACAGGAGGAAGCTCTAGCCTTCCACATTTCTTCTACTCTCCCCTGATAGACAGCCAAATCTCTCTCCAGTGCCAGCTTCTTCCACAAGTTTGCAATTCATACTAAGATCTCCTGGATGGCCCACAGCTCTTTCAACAGAGGTGTCTAAAGGTACTTGCCCAGGGCTGGGGATGTGGCTCAAGCGGTAGTGCGCTCGCCTGGCATGTGTGCGGCCCAGGTTCGATCCTCAGCACCACATACAGACAAAGACGTTGTGTCCGCCGGGGGAAAAAAAAAACCACTAAACAGTAAATATTAAAATGCTCTTAAAAAAAAAAATTGTAAAGGTACTTGCCCAGAGGACTCCACAAATCAGCTCTTCCATTAAGAGGGCAACAGAATTTCTGGCAAAATGGCCCAAAACAAATTAATTTTCAGAACTCTGTAAATTAATCAAAAGCAATCTAACAATTTATTCAAAGAATACATGCCCTTGACCATCTTCCAACTTGCTTTTCCCCCCAAATACTGAGCCATGTTTCTTGAAGCCATCCTCAAAAAATATGACCCCACGACCTTTCAAGCACAGCCCCTGCCTCACCTCCACTCCCGTCGTCACCAAGCCCCGAGGGTCTTACCTGAGGATCCTGCCTTCATCACCTCTTGTCCATCCCACAAGAGGTTCTTCTGTCTTGTCAGGACCGCCTGGACTTCAGTCTCCATCCTGCCCTCCCACACCTCCTCCCTGTGCCAGAATCCTGCTCTCCTCAGCTGGAGACCCCTCAAAGTCCAATCTGTACACCAGGCTTCGCCAGCTCTCCCCCAAACGTGTCTGAAGGCCCCCATGGACACCCTTGCACAGCAGCCAGACTAGATCACACACACGAAGCTTAAACCCAGGTGTTGCGTGGCTGGGCCAAAGTCACACCCAACGACCACTAGGTCTCGGGCAACAGCAAAGACTACAGGAGAACTTGCTGGGGCCCAGCTCTGGATAAACAGGGGACAATCTTGAGATTTCTTTCTTACGAGATTTGTAGCATTATCAGATCTAACAGATGAGGGAAACTGAAGGAAAGACGGGCCACCTCAACAATGACAACTCCAACTCAAGGTCCAGAGCAGCTGCAGCCTTTGGGCACAGAGAACTAGAGAATAGCTGAGCCTGTTGTGTTGGGCCTGGGAGAAGTTCCAGGAGGGAGCAAGAGGTGGGGTGCTTGGTCACCAGAGAGAATTCCACAGGACATACCTCTTCTGCCTAAAAACCCTCAGCTGCCTCTGCTCTCCAGTCTGGTGCCGAGGCCCACTACCCGGCAGTGTGGGCACACAGCACAGGGAACATGGGCCAAAACTAAGGGGGACACAGGGTGGGTAGTTTACCCAAGGCAGTGGGAATAAATCAAGGTTAGGTACCTACTCTCCTGTCTTCAAAGAAAGCAAGAGGCTTGTTTAGTGTTTCATTTTACTATTTTTTTAAAAATTATTTTTAGTTGTCAATGGATCTTTATTTATACCTGGTGCTGAGATTTGAAACCAGTGCCTCACACAACTAGGCGAGTACTCTGCCACTGAGCCACAACCCCAGCCCCTTCATGAATTTTTATAGCCTTCTCACTACAGCAGACTACATGACATCATCGATCCACTAAAGCACAACTAACTGGTTTCAGAAACCAGTGCTTTACACAGATATCAGGCTCCTCCAAGAATTCAAGGGTAGAAGTCAAAGCTTGGCTGCCACCTGGTGGGGCAAGGAGATAGGAAAAGGCCAGACAATTCTGGCTAAACTGTCTTCAAAGAACTGCGGGTTCTCCTTTAGTTGCAGACCTAGGGGGCACACTGGGACCCTCCACGCTTACAACCGCCCTCTTCACTTCCCACCCCTGCCCCCAATATTTTCCACCACTAGGAAAAGAAAGGACTCAGAGCTATAGTTTATACAATTAGAAATTTATATATGCTCAAGTTATTTATGTCATTTATTCTTAAATTGCACAATGCTGAAGCCAGTCTAAAAAAGAATCAAACACACCACTGCAAGGTATTCACTGAGTTACTTTTTTTTTTTTTTAAACAAGTGTGTACAGCAAAAAAATCCCCAAATGACAATCTATCCCATACAGCCACCTGTCCAATATGCAGGAGTCCCCGAAACTCCTGGAAGAGGAGCCAGGATTGGCAGCTGCCCTCTACAGGATTAACTTCTACTTACAGGTGAAGTATGTGGAAAAACCTTGAGTTCCCTTTGTTCTCCAGTGTATCTTGTACAAAATAATACATTTTTAAACATTATTTACAGAGTTTGCACAAATAGAAAATGGTTATAAATTACAACCAGGCTTGGCAAGATAACAGTTCCCCTTCCCAATAACAAGGGCCAGAGGTGTGACAATTGCTCCGTATTTACATCTGCATTAAAAAAGTCTGGGTTCCTATAGACCTAGAGGAAGTGTATAAAAACTGATCAAACACCACCAAATTCATTTATGTTGAGCCGTACAGGAAATTGATACCAGTCAGTCAGTTCATGGCTGGCTCCCTGAAGAAAAACTTTGAAGTAAAAGAAACCCTTAGCGGCAAGCCACGCATGTCCTGCGGCCAGCCCACTAGAGTCTGTGGGGTTTTGGTGGAGAGGGTGGGAAGGAAGCAGAATGGAGGGGGAACAGGACAACCTGGTTGAGACTGCTTCCCTTCAATATCTCTTTTTAAACAGCTCAGGTTAACACCATCCAATGGCTTTGAAAAGAACCCGCTGTTCATCCTTTCTCCTCGGAGAGGAACGTCTTCTCCATGGGACCTACAGAATAGGGAGAAAGAGGACTGAGAGGATGACGTTTATTACTCTGATGTGAACTCTTTGCCTGCAGTGCCAAGCCCAATTTCAACAGTGCAAAAAAAGACTCCAGTGGTGGCTCCGGGAGCCAGGGTCAGAGGCTTGAGTAGTAGCTGTCCACCCACTGCGCGAGGCCTCGCTCCACCAGTGACCGGTTTATCAGCACCACCTAGAAAACAAAGTTCTCTTGAGAGCTTTGCCTGGAGCCGTTCTCAAGCCAACACATTCTCCCTTCTACGTGTCCAGTTGCCAATGAGGCGACAGGTGCTCACGCAGGGCCTGACACCAACAGGGGCTCCCTCTTTAATGTTCTGCGGCTACCTAAGCTTCCAGAAGGCCCAGGGAAGGGTTTCTCCACCTCGGCAATTTGGGCGATTCCAAGAGGGACTGTTCTGGGTGCTACAGGATGCCAAGCAGCAACCCTGGCCTGTACCCGCCAGATGACATTAACACAACCACCCCAGTCATGGCACCCAATGTGTTCCCCGGGTGGCACTGGCTTGTAGTTTATCCTCCGATTAGGGAGGAAGAAGCAGGGCCAGAACCAGCTCCAGCCAACACGCTGCTGCTGGGCGACAATTCCAACAGAAGGGCAGGACTTACTTCATCTCCAACCACACTCCACAGCTGAATCAGGGGAAGGCCAGTTGGACTGTAACTTGTCACCTAGAGGAGTGGGGGGAAGAAATACATAAAGTGGCTCCATGCACCTCTTTTTATTTCAATTTTTTTTGAAGCGATGGAGATGGAATCCAGGGCCTCACACATGCTCAGCAAGTGCTCTACCACTGAGCTACATCCCCAGCCCCTTTTTACTTTTATTTTGAGACAAGGTCTCACTAAGTGACCCAGGCTGGCCTCAATCCCTCCCGAATAGCTGGGATCCCAGGTGTGCGCCACCACACCCAGCCAAACACTTCTTTTAAAAGCCTGCCGATTGACCAAAGTTCCCTACCATGGAAAGGAAGGAGTTTAAAGGTCAATTCTTAACTGAGGCAGGTGGCTCCCCGGTGACCCTGTCCAGCTGGCCCCACCTCCAAACCAGAGCACACACCTGTGCCAGAAGCGCTGTGTTTCCTGTCATCTCACTCATAGCTGCATCTGCTTCAGGCGAAAAGTGGTCATCATCTTTACAGGGAGAAGGAAAAGCAGCATTTAGACTCTTATCGAGGCAAAGCACTCCTGTCACCCAAGTGACCTGACCATCATTGTATTCTGAGCAGGAAGCTTCAGACGCTGCAGGGACTTGAGACTGCTCTCGGGAACCACCCGTCAGGTAGAGACTAGACCTCCACAGGACTGCAGGATGCCAGATGCATGTCACCCTCAGAATGACAGAGGATAAAGGAGGAAACTTCTCCCTTCAGTGGAAATACCATCTCCACAAATCTGGGGACCAATAGTGCTAGCTCTTCCACCAAATCAGCAATACCCTAAGACAGGTTTTATGCCCGTTTTACAGGTGAGAACACTGAGGCACAGGCTAATCACCAGAGGCCATCCGGCTCCCAGAGTGTGCAGCTGGAATTCAAATCCAGGCAGCTGCTCTCTTGTGGAGGTGGCACCGAGGCAGTTCTGCTCTGTTGGTTCAAAAAACAACAAGAACAGGCCCAAGGCAGGGAGTGGGAGGGATGGGAGCAGGTGTTTCTGAAGGTGTGGGAAAGTCTCATGAAGGAGGGAGCATTTCAGCGAGTCTAGACAGATCATTCAGTTGGACAGAAATGGAGAGGAAGGTTGGGCAAGAGCAAGAAAGGAAAAACTCCAAGACCTTGCCCAGTGTTTTGCCTGATATGACTCCAGCTAGAGCGTAGTGCTTCTGTTGCACTTAGATTGCTGTAGACAAGCCAGAACAAGATCCAAAGGGGCCAACCCCGGAAGAGAGTGTGATGGGCAAACACAAGTATAACAGCTATATTAGCTGCTATCTGCCTACCTTCCACACACCAGTTCCTGGGTTTTTATAATCTGCACAGCCACCTTGAAAGATAGGTGCCACCCCCATTTTCCAGAGAAGAGAATGGAAACTAAATAATGCCAGCCTTCTTCCCCTTGGCAATACTTTCATAGCCTTAGACACCAGACAGCCATGAGTGTGAGCTAAGTCCCCAGGGTGCCCTTAAGCACCTGTGAAGCAGCTGAGCAGTGCTGCTGACCTAGCACCTGCCCTCTCGAATCTGGACTGTGCTCAGGAAGTTGCCTTTGCTGAAAGCCTCTTAATGCTGGCACCATATGTCCAGAAAAGTGGACCCCAAAAGACAGTCTATGGCACAGCAGCTCTAGCTTCACCTGGGAATTCGACAGAAATGCGAGTTCTCAGGCCCCAGCCCCAACCTATTCAACCAGGAACTCCGATGGCAGTGTCAACTGTCTGTATAAACCCTCCAGGTGAGACCAAGGCTCTAAGAAGACCCCTGCTCAGCCACTACCTGCCCCTTGGCCAGAGGCTTCCCCGTTACCTGACAGAGGCATCACACTATCCAGAAGGACTTCTGCTCCTTGGAATGGCAAGGTCACAAAGTCAGACCTGGAAAGCCAAGAAAAGGGCAAGTTAACATGGACTTGAAGGCCAACTCCACTGCCAGTCAATTTACGTTTTGCTTAGCACAGTGACATCCACACTCCAGGATGGCACTGTAGGCCACAGCACAGAGCACACCTGAAAGCAGGCAGACAGCCCTCCAGCAGCCCGATGTCACAAGGACTCCTGCTTCACACTCAAAAAGGAACCTGTCTTCTCCCCCTCCACATCTGATACTTGAGGGTCTCTTCCACTAGACAGCCTTCTAACCAGGTTTGACTCAGATGAGTCACCAACTTTGTTAATCTCAGTAGCAGCAGGAGGGAAGAAGGAACCCTGGTCGGAGGCTGGGCAGAATTGAACCATACCCTCACACCAAGTAGGGCACAAACCCAGGGGGTCTCCACTCACCGGATCTGCCGGAGCACGTCTACTTTCACCCTCTTGTATCCACCATAGTCCACATATCGAATCTCCACCTCGTTGGTCTCCTCGTAGGAGGCAACCACTTGGGCACGCCACCAGGCCCCATCCGCACCAGGGGCAGCACAGATAACGGTGACTGCAAGAGCAGGAAGAAGAGTGTGTGGACATACCTGACCCAGGGAAGGGCTCCAAGGGCTATTCTGATCACCCCTACATGCCTCTCAGCATTACTTCTCAGAGGCCTATCTCTCGTGATTAGGGGACAGAAATGGCATGGGTCCCCAAAGTAAAGCCTCCCCCTGAGCCCAAGAAGAGCTGAGGGAGGCGGCTGGACATCGAAAATTCAGTCTAACATATGTGATACCCCAAAGCTATCCAGACCAAAAAAAAAAAATTCAATCAAGATCCATTACTTTGAAACTTACAGAGGCCCAAGATGGACATATTAATCAGAATAAACCAAGTATGATACAAAATCAGGGAATGTGGGCCAGGGCCTGCCTCGCATTCGTAAGGGAAAGAACCTCTGAATGCAGCAGATCTCAGTGGCTTTGTATCTACAGTTTGCTCTGGCCCATGGCAACTCAGATCAAGAAGGGCACTCCTAGGCCTGTGCCCCATAACTAAGCCTTTGCCTCAGTAGGTGGTGCAGAGCACCTGGGTAGCTACCAAGGTTGTGCTCCAAGATCACCAAGTCCCTCCCAGGCAGCAGAGGAAGATCTAACTATGGGGTAAGGGTCACCCAGCTAAACCCCTAACTGTGCCCCAGGCCCACATGGGGCTGACCACTCTGGGTCCTGACCCTTGGTCCCTGGTGCAACCACTTCTTGGACTCCAGTCTTTATTGCTGGGTTGGCACACAACAATAGAGAATCTGATGAAAACTAAACCTATATTCCTCCAAAAGAAAAAAAAAAAAAGGCCAGGCATGGTGATTCAGGCCTACAATCCCAGCAACTCAGGAGGCTGAAGCAAGAGGATTGCAAGTTTGAGGTCAGCCTCAGCAACTTAGTGAGATCCCATTTCAAAATAAAAAATACAAAGGTCTGGGGATGTGGCTCAGTGGTAAAGCACCTCTGGGTTTGATTATCAATAGAAAGAAAGCAGTGGGGGTAGGGGAGGAGAAAGAAAAGGAAGGATGGACACAAAACACTGCAGATAATTTGAGAGCTTTCTTAGATGCCTCAAAGCCCATCAGGGGACCCCCAGGTTAGGAGTCTTTGATGGGGGTGGGGGTGGGGGTAAAGGGTGAGAATGGTTCTGACATTTAATCCCATCGATAAATGAAAAGAATTAACAGTGAGGAAGGTTGGTTTGGATCCAGCTCCTTAGGGGCTACCTGAGCAAATCACAAAGTCAGAGGCTCAGTTCCCTCACCTGTCACGTGGGATGGCCAACCCACTGCCTGGGTTTGCTGGGCTCTGGCTCTTTTATCATAACCAGTTATGCATATTTCACATATTGACAGAGTATCCAACCAGACTTCCTGGAACAAGTGGTATCACCCCATTAACAGACATAAAGTGGCAGGACTGGGATTCTGAGTCCATGTGTCCAAACTCCACTCCAGTCCCGCTGCTCTGTCAGCCAATGGAAACACTAGCTGAGCTAGCTAGGAGACACAGGAATGCTGTCCCATGAAGGATCCCAGTACAGCTCTCTCCTGGTCAAGACAAAGGACAGCAGAGGCAACCCCCAGAAGTTCTTTCTCTGGCCTAGACAGAGCCCAGAACCTCCCTCCCTGGCCCACAGGACAGCACTTACTTTCCACAGGGGTGGGCAAGGTGGGGATTCCAGGCTGAGAGTAGCAGAGGTACATCTGCTGGTCCAGGCTGCGCAGTGCATGGAAGGTGGGGTGCGTGTGCTGCTGCACAAACAGGTGCCCGGCATTGACCTGGTTGACCACGATTACCTCCACAGTGATGCCATCAGGCAGCATGAGCTATAGAGAGGAAGGGGCAGCAGGCACAGCATCAGTCCTCCTCTCCTCATCTTTGGGATAAGCTCTGAGGCCCCAGGATATGTCTCTCAACTGGCACATCTTTGAAAAAGCACAGCAACGCCAACAACAGCACCCAGGCAGCAGAGTTCAAGAACCACTTCAGCCACTGCAGCTGCTATCTTGCAATACCTTGAGCAGCCATCAGGGGCAGCCTAACCTCAGGGCCTGGCAGGGGAACCCCAGCAGAGCCTGGGGAGCCAGGAGCTAACTGGATGTAGTGTGGGCCTCCCATAGACCTGGGCAGGCTCCATCCTCTGGAATTTCCCCTCCCTCCTCCTTCTTTTGATGAGTCTGTAAGACCCAGGGAAGGCAAACATGGGAACTCTGAGTGACCACTGAGAAGGAGGTGCCTGACAGGAGGTAGGCAGCCCTCAGGCCTCTCGGCCAACTCCTCTGGGTCTGTAGCTGACCCCAGCTTACTGCCTGACACAGTCTGCCCTGCCTTCTGAGCAGGGAGCAGCAAGCCTTGAGCCAGACCCATTGACAAGGTCAGCCAGAGTCTGCATCCTAGTTTTCTCCTATGACTTCCTCTTGTTCCCTAAGTCCTACTCTTCTCTACCCTCCCAGTGTTCTTCTGGTTCATCCTCACTTTGGGCCTTGGTCTATAGGTGCTCAGAAGACAGGTCTTATGGTAAAGGGCCCAGCAGAGGCCACTATGGTCTCTGAAAGCCTTCATCTTCAAGAACTGGTTTTCCTAATGCTAGGCTACAAGCAGCAGATAGGGCTCTAGGCAGAGGGCTCTAGACAGATGCCTATTCCGCCTTAAGGCCTGGAGGCCCAGGGGGAACAGGGCTAAGAATCCAGCCTGGCAAGGGCACATGCCAGCCCTGCAAACCCAGAGGTACTCCTCACCAGTCCCACTGAGCCCAGCAGAGTACAAGGGAAGGAAACCATCCACACAAACCACTCCATCATTTAAGGAGCGTCTAAGGCCAAGGCTCCTGAGGAAAAAACTCCACAATTCGGGAGCAAAGTAGGGAACGTGATTCAGCCCACTTCTAAAAGCCCATTCCTTCCTCCAGAGCATAAGGGTCTCAACCCAGGGGACAATTTCCCTGAAGCAGCATGTTTAGCCCATCTGTGTGAAAGGCAGTCAACAGCCCTTGGCCTACAGAACTTGGCATGCCTACTCCCATGAGAAGAAGCCTGGCTGGGGCCAAAGGCATGGGTGCTGCAGAATATGAATGACAGGCCCCAAAAGACCTTGAGCAACCAGCACACAAGCCCTAGAGACGGGGTTGTAGTTGGACCATCCGTCAGCTTCTCCTCCTGCCAACCCACTGGGGCTTCCTGGTGGGAAAAACTCTGGATTTGCAGGATATAACCTGGATAGTTCCTGGAGAGAGGAAAAGAAAGGATCCTTCACCAGGGCTACTACTTAGCCTGGCTCAACTAGAAGAAAGGATGGAAGAGACAGAATGACCCATCACAAGCCCCCTCCAAATCCCACACAGGCCTCTGGTGCTAGGTAATGATCCTAGACACAGCAACGGCTCTAAGGAGCCCCCACACTGGTCCAGCACACCCCACCTCCTGGCTGAACTATCCTTTATAGGCAAATGCCTGAAAAACACAAAACACACCCAGATGGCAGAGCCAGGGGAGTGCAGTCCTCCCACATGGGACTGAGAGGCCCTGGCTTCTTGCTGGCATTGTGCCCCATCCCCAGAGAGTACAAGCTGGCAGAACTGACCAGTGGAAGCCAGAGTTGAGAGGGCATGGGCAGTAATGTGCCTGCAGCCTTCTTGGCCCATAATCCAGGGAGTCTCTGATTTGAGGAAGACTTGGGGGAAAGGGCGCCAGGAGTCCACTGACCCAGGAGCAAGCTTACCCAGGACGTCATTGGTAGAGAAGGCAGTGCCAGTGAAGGCAGCGGAGGAGCGTAAATATTGGTGAGGTTCAGTTCCTTGAACTTCTTTCCAATCAGGTTCAGAGCTTTGTCTACATGATGCTGAGAGCCTAAAGTGGGGTAGGGACAAGACAATCACTATGGGAAAGAGAAAAGTCATAGCAGAAACAGACTCACCTACACACCCCATTGCACAGGACTTCTAGAGTTCAAGGGCATCTTTTTCTTTTTTTAATATTTATTTTTTAGTTGTAGTTGGACACAATATCTTTATTTTATTTTTATGTGATGCTAAGGATTGAACCCAGGGCCTCACATGTGCTAGGTGAGTGCTCTACCGCTGAGCCTCAACCCCAGCCCTCAAGGGCATTTTTAAGTTGTCAAAATGCCAAGCTTTGATTTAGAAAGAAGGTCATCTAAGCCCATTAGCCTTTCAAGTGAGATCTCTGTCATTTTGACCCAGGCTGTGAATGCAGAGGGAGGCAGATAGATGGGAAAAGCCTGGCTCTCCTGTGCTCGGTGAGGGAGCCTGTGGGAATGATGGGCACCATAAACCCAGGACCCTGGCCCTGCTCTCCCACCCCATACTTCACATGGCCAGAGATCAGGTGAGGAAGGACCCACATATCTCCTTCAAACCCCTAAACTGAAGAAGAAAGCCAGAGGGAAGGCACCCAGTGCTTCTTCCACCTCAGGCAAGAAGCCGTTTCTAGCAACTGAGACTCAAATGCTTCCATGTACTCACACTGCAAGTAAGAAAAATAAGCACTGGGCAACAGGTACCACTGACCTTCTATGTGGCAGATCTGGATGTTCTGGGTGTAAGGCAGGGTTGAGATGTAGATCTTGGCACCAGATGTTTGCTTCAGGAAACTCACATACCGCCCCTGCTTGCCGATTAGCCGACCAACTAAGTGCTTCCCAGGAGAGAGAGGGGAGGGTTAGCAGGAAACCAATTCCTCACATCCCAAAGACCTACTTTTTTTATTATTATTATTTTTTTTTTAGATGTTGATGGGCCTTTATTTTATGCATTTATTTATGGTGCTGAGGATCGAACCCAGTGCCTCACACATGCTAGGCAAGTGCTCTGCCACTGAGCCCCAGCCCCAGCCTCCCAAAGACCTACTTCTGTTTTACTGTTTAGCTGTTACTATGTCAGCCTTTTTTTGCCCAGACAGTTCCAGGCACTCATATTCACTCACACTACCTGTGAAACAGATAACACCTTTATCACCATTTTACAGAGGAAAGAACAAACCCAGAGGCCAAGGAACCCACCCCAGGTCACACAGCTGCTAAGCAGTTGAACAAGGCAGTCTGGCTGCAGGACCCAACAGCTCCCATCTCATCCCAACAAGGTGGCCCAGACTGAGAAGCCTTGGGGGCAACCTTGCTTCCTCCAGCTCACGCATGAGCAGTTTCAGCAGCAGAAGGGCTGATAGGATTCCTCACAGCCCTGCTTTTCCAAGACTGCTCAGGACCAAAGGAAAAGGGCTCTGTTTCCAAGTAAAGCACCTAAGGACACTTGGGCTCTTACTCAAGGGACGGCGGGCTGGAACCTTCAGAGCTCAAGGCATGCAGAAGTGCCCAGTGCGCCAGAGTTCAAGGCAGGCAGGCAGAAGCCAAACTTAGCCATGATGTAAGACAAGCTCCAGAACAATCCCAAACGACCCCTCCCCAGCAGGGCTACGAGGGACATTTTCCTCCTCACCCAGGGCCTGCCTCAGCAATCGGTGTTTACGGAGGACATGGCAACAAGGAGACCAGGGGAGGAAACCACCACAGGAGCCAGCAGCCTGGGGTCAATACAGCCATCCTGACTCGGGTTCAGGGCAAGCCAGGTCTCTACCTCTGCACGGAGCCAAATGCCCTGGGACAGCAGTCTAAGCAGACTGCCAGTTATTTCTGAGCCCCAGAGATAACAACTTATTAGCTTGATTTTTAGGTTTAAGTTATAATAGCAAGATTAGACTACTGAAGCAACCCAGGAACTGGGGACGGGCGAGGCAAACTGCCGTTCACACAATGAATAATGCAGTCAAAATTACGTTTTCAGAGAATAACAAGTAAATTAAATTGTTAAATATTTAAAAGTATTAATTAAAGCAACATAATCTCAGTTTTGTTTAAAAACCACAGGGTGTGAGACGAGAAGGAATTAAGTCTTTGCAGTCACTCTCAAGGGTAGGATTAGAGCTGGTTTTTATTTTCTTCATACATTTCTATACCATTCAAGTGTCTCTGAAACACAGTTTTATGCTTTGCTTGATTATAAAATGCACTTTACACGGGAGAGCTGGAGTGGGGGCTCAGGGAAGGGGGACTGCTGCCCCAGTCCTCAGTCTGATTTGCACTAGCAAATCTGCAGACAGAATCGAGCCCCAGCACAAACGAGAGGAGACAGGGAGAGGGCAGGCCCGAGACTTGGAGGACAAGAGTAAGAGGTCACTGGAAGAATCCCATCCACAGCATAGTCTGAACCTTGGCAAGCTTCAGGACTTCGGCTCACTAGGGACCCCTTCTGATTCACTGGTCTCCCCTACCCTGGGGGACAGAGAACTTAAGCTTGCCACAGAACTTGGCTCTGGGGGATGCAGCCTTCCTTACCTTTGGCACTTCAATCTCCCAGATGATGAGGTCAACCTTTTTAGGGTTGGAGCCTGCCTGGGCATTCTGGAAACTGTCAGTCTTCTTGAGGCCACAACAGCTATCCACAGAATCCATGCTGTTCCCGTCGGAACCTGAAGAAAGGAAGCAGCATGCACACACAGACCCAGCTCAGAGCTGTCGATAGCCACGACTTCCAAAATCCACATTACTAGGAGTTCCCTCCACCCCTCAAGTTGGCAGGTGACTGTTAACTCATTCTAGAAGGTTCAGAGAAACCCCAATGAAAGGAGGCCTAGGGGTATCAATACTCCTAATTTTAGCCTGTCACTACAGTCCCACTTGCTTATTTGGCAGCCACGCCCAGCCACAGCTGCTGGAACTCAGACACAAGTGGTCAACTGGGAAGAAACTGACTTCACGCCCAGGGAGGGGAGTGCATGGTGGGGGAAGGGACAATCCACTGGTCCACATGGTCCCAGGAGCTGATCTGGACTGCCACCTCATAACCATCTTGCCACCCTTCCAAGTGTCCCATCCCCCCTTCAAACCAAAAGTGTCTAGTCCCAAGGCCTCAGGCCTGGCCTCATCAAACAGAATAAGACAGAGTCTCTTTGGCTTGTCTAGTGGCCCCACTCTCATCTCCGATAGAGACCTCACTTGTTTCTCTGGCAGATGTGGACAAAGGAAGGACAGCCTTCTTTCCCTGACTTAGGCCTGGCTTGTGCAACTCTGAATTCTTTTGGGGGCTCAAATATCCTCTGTTCAAAAGATGGAGCTAAGCTCATTCCCAAGAGCACAATGGGAAGGGGGACCCTGGCACCAACTTGAGCCCAGGCCACAGCAAAGGAAACACTGCAGAAAAACAGGAGTCCAGATAGTTTAAGAAAAACAGCTCTGGCTTAAATATGGACAACTCAATACCTAGAAACAGATCACTCCTGCGAGTCTACTATTTAGGTTATTTTTCATGTAGGTTTCCTGGACCCTAGACATAAGCCTCTGCCAATCAATCCGTGCACTGCCTAGATACAAAGGACTAAGGCTAAAGAGTCTGCTCCCAGCAAAGTCACCTTCAAAGTGACCTTTTCTCTCTCAACACCAGTGGCTTGGAATAGGCTTCTAACAGGGAAAAACCCTCCTGAGGGAGCTGCTTGACCAGCTTGCTGGAAGCAGGACAGGGTGATGGAGGCTCTGCTCATTTTCAGCCATTGTCCAACAGAACTGGAACGACCAACACCTGTACCCCACTGGCACCCAGGAGTGGCTCAGAATCACGCCAGGCGTTTAGCAAGCTGCATTCAAAGGCCAGCTGCCAGCACCCTAAGCTTCAGCTTCCTCACGCTCCAAGCAGGAAACCCTTTGCCTGGTGCTCAACACTCCCTGAGCACCGATGGTCGGTGTCACATGCTCTGACTGATCAGCTACCCCTAAACTTCTCCACCTATCACAGGAGACTCAGAGCCTCCTTGTCTGCAAAGTTACACTCAGAAGCCCTCAACCCATCAGAACAGGTAGGATGATCAACCCAGAGCTGACACAAGACTGGGGGACTCATTAATTAAGCTGAAGGGCAACAGGCAAAGGGAAATTCTTAAAAAAAGAAAATAAACAAACAAATAACTTTTTTACCCATTTTAAGATACAATTTTTTAAAAAGCATTTTAACATTAGGCTATTGGTGGGCAGCATTTTCTTCTAGAGGTAAACAATAGTGGTCTCAGTCAACAGCACTTGGGGTGATAGAACAGCACTGTGTACACCAGATGCTGCTGACAGCAGTAGAACACCTTAGAGAGAGTCCCAAGCTTCCTGGATGGAGCTGAAATGGTAGGGAAGGGCTCCAGGACAAGCAAGTCAGAGAGCCACTTGGGAAATCATGACATTCTCTAAAATACAGGAAAATATCCCGGGGGGAGCCGTAGAAGCAGGACCAGGAGCTGCTGACCTGTAAGTTAGCGGTCTGAACTGTCTACGCTGGGGTCAGCACTCGAAAAACCCAGTGGCACTTCGTTACCAAAGTGCCCCTCTTTCCCAGGGTGGAACTGCAGCTGCACAGAAAAAAAATGGCTGAGACTGTGAAGGAATAGGTGACAGCGACAACCGAGGAGCGCTTGAGCCTCCCCAGGGACTCAAGGCTGTGGCCGTTCATGGGACACTTACCCTGAAAGAGCTTCTGGAGAAGGAAAGCCGGTGAAGACATGGAACAAGCACAGGATTAAATGGAGGTCAACCACTGAGCAAACTCCCCAGACCTGGCACTGGGGGAGATAGCTAAGAGGCCTCTCGATTAAAGACCCACTAAGAGTTCAGGCTCTGAGGAGAAGAGGCACACCAAAGCTAACCGGTGGACCCCACTTTGAACTGGTTCCTTCTAAAAGGCTAAGGAGGCTCCCTGGCTGGTAAGCCAAGCCACAGCTCCTGTGGCTTTGGGGTCTCAGGACAGTGTGGCTTCTCATCAGGTCCCCGCCAGCTCTCTGCCACACCCACCTCTCTGCGGGCCCCCTGGGACACAGAGTTGAAGAGTGCCTTCACTTTGCTGCAGAAATGGCCAGAGGGAGGGACAGCCTAGCAGCTTTTCCCTAACAAATAAGGGAAGCCCTCCCCTGATCCTCCAGTGAGCCCCCGGGACCCACCTACCTCCCGAGTGATCTGCTTCTGCATCCGCGGTCCATCCATCCTCAGTCCCCAAGTCTGACAACTCCCCTTTCAGCACCCCATTACTGAAGGGCACAGTACTGTCCGGCAGCGGCGGGGTGATGGCCTTGTCCCTGGGGCTTGAGTTGGTCTCTGTGCAAGAGTCTTCGAGCCCTGAAGTGCTGACGGAATCCGAGCACTGCCCGGAGGAGGCCGCGGAAGGAACACTCTGGCTGGCTGACACACAGGTAGCACAGGTGGCATCTTCCGCCAGAATGCTTGCCTCGTCCACTGACTCTCTGAGGGGGCTCGCTGGAGGTGGGCAGGGAGCCAGAGAGATGTGGTGTGCGGAGTTCTTTGGCTTACTGTCCTTGGTGGGGCTGGACAGTGGGCTGCTCAGGCAGCTCACATAGGTCTTTGGTGAAGGCAGGTTCTCTGCTGGTGGGCCTGGCAAGGGAAGGGCAGGATCCACTGGACCAGAGGCTGCCCCCACCACGGCTGGAGCAGCCTGTGCAGTGTCTTGCCCCAGGACAGTTTTCTGGCTGGCTGGGGCACTGCTCTCCGCCTGCCCTACGGTCGGACTGCCTGAGGCCTGATATAACTGATCTGCCATCTTGTCCCCCGTGCTGGCCAGCACCTCTTCGGTTGCTTCCAAGATCACCTGGGAGATTATCTGGAAGGCAGCCTGCTCAATCCTCTCATTCTTATCCAAGCTCTCCTTTTTGCCTAGTTCTGCCGCCATGTCTCTGTCCCAGGTACTGTCATCTTGGACCTCAGATGCCTGCATCTCCTCATCCTTTGCCAGCTCTGCGTGAGCCAACTTGCCAGAGCTACTTAACAATTTTCCAACTGCAGACTCTTCTCTGAGAGGGGAGAAGGGGCCACCGCTCCCCTTCTCTCCTCCGCCTCCCAAGGGGGCCAGGCTGAGGGCCTTGCTATTCTCCAATTCTGAGACACGCTCCTGGGACAACAAGCCTTCTTCAAGCACGTTTTCCCCCAACATTGCGTCACCGGTCCCCTCGGCTCCACGCGTCTCTCTTGCCTTCTCTCCAGGGCTTTGCTTCTCTGCAGCACACACAGACTGGCTGGGCCAGCCCCTCCCTGGTGCCTTACTGAACACTACCTCTTGCTTACACACCTCTATGGCTTCGTGGGGGAACACCACATCCTTGGGAGATGGGAGGGGACACTCAAGAGGAACAGATCTGGTTTTGTCACCCATCAGGGCGAGTTCCACCTTTGCAGTGTCATCTTTGTGTGTTCCTGGTTGAGATCTTGTGTCTGTGGGGTTAGGGAGGCAGCCTGAGGACTCTGATCTGCGACAGGTTGGGTGTGTGCGCAGCGAGGCTAGGGGCTCCACAGAAGGCTTGCTTGCAGTGGACTGTTCCTTTTCTAGTGGTTGTGTGACATTGCGGGGTGTGGACACAATTCCAGGACAGGCTTCTTGTATGGGGAGCGATTTCTTGATGTCAGGGCTGGCCCTCAGCACCACACTACCAGCGTCCACCTTTTTATCATTGCTGCTGACCTGCTCTTTTTTACGAGAGAAAAACCACCACCAGCCGAGGAGCGCCAACATTCCAGGCAATGCCAAGGGAAAGAGTGAACGGAAATGGATTGCCATCCTGGAGGCCTGAAGTAGTTATGCCTGGGAAAAGCAGGAAGACAGGGAGAGACATGGGGTTATGAGAGTACAGGCACTGCACATGAACATGCTGAATTAGACCTTCATTGGGGTGTTTTGTTGCAGAGATAAGAAACATCAGTGCTTCAGCATTCTCTGGGTGGTTCTGACATTCAGCTGAAGGTTGAGAACCAATGCTCTAGGACCTTTCTTTTTTTTTTTTTTTTTTTTTTTATTTTTATTTATTTTAATTCTCGGCGGACACAACATCCCTGTTGGTATGTGGTGCTGAGGATCGAACCCGGGCCGCACGCATGCCAGGCGAGCCCGCTACCGCCTGAGCCACATCCCCAGCCCTAGGACCTTTCTTTTAAAAGTATAGTCCAGGGACCAGAATCCTGTGTAGCACCAAGGAACCTGCCAGAAATGCAGCACCTTGGCCCCACCCCAGAACTACTGAGTCAGGGCTGGATTTTAAGATGCCCAGAAGAGCATGAGCACATAACAATTAGAAGGAATGCGAGGAGATGGGATTTACCCCTGGAGCGCAGGGGTGAGGGAGTGCAGCGAGGTCATCTCCAGGAAGTCCCTCTATGTTTAAAAATGAGCTTCCTTGCTAATATCTGAAGATAAAGCAATGAGACTAGAAAGTACAGAGCAAGGCTAAGCAGTGGCCAAGGCTCAGATGACTTTATAACCCACCCCCAGATGGAAAGCTTCAATGATGCTACCTTATCACTTCACAAATGAATAACCTTGATAGATGCTTTCCTTTGTATCACTTAATCCTCGGACCACTTGATAATACAAGGAATGTATTTCCTTGAAGGCTAAAATACACTCAAGGTCATACAACCAAGGAATAGGAACACAGCTTCTATTCCACATCAAATCTGGAACTCACTAGTTAGTGGACTCCTAGGAAAGACATATTGTGTGGGCCAAGAAAAGAAGAAGTCTGTACTACCTTTTTGGAAAGCTTTAGTAACAGTTCATGAAACCTTATGAGCCATACCCTAACAACCCCAAAATCCCACACCTGCAAGCTTAAAACAAAAAACTCTGTAGGCTGAGGTCTACCTAAGAATGCCCATTAGGGTATCATTTGAAACAAAACTGGAATTACTTTTTCAGGGAAAAATCACTGCTAAATATATTGTAGAATTCATGAGTAGATATATTAGGGTTAGAAAAAGAAGCTGGTTTTGCCAAGCGTTGTGGCATGCCTGTAATCCCATGGGCTCAGAAGGCTGAGGCAGAAAGATCATGAGTTCAAGGTCAGTCTCAGTAATTTAGCAAGGCCCTAAGCAACTCAGTGAGACCTTGTCTCTAAATAAAATATAAAAGAGGGCTAGAGATGTGGCTCAGTGGTTAAGCACCCCCAGGATTCAATCTCCGGTACAAAAAAAAAAAAAAAAGTTGGTTTCATGCATGGAAAAAAGCAGAAAACAGAAGTTAGAGACTACTGGGTATGCAATGTCTACTACTGTGTATGCAATCCCGTGGAAAAACCAGGAAGGACATACACATGGCCATCCAGCTGGGGAAAAGGAAAAGTTTTTGCACTTTTCATTTCATATCCTGCGACCTTGATGAGTTCATTTGTTAGCTGGAATAGTTTTATTTTGGGGCAGATTTCTTATCTACAAATATTTCATAGTGGTTCTCCAACTTGAAGCATTACTGGAGCTTTTAAAAGCCAAGGCCAAGAGGAGGATGTAGCTCAGTGGTAGAGTACAATGTGAGGTCCTGGTTTCAATACCCTAGTACATCAAAAAAAAAAAAAAAAAAGAAAGAAAAAGAAAAAGTTCAAGGCCAAATCAATCTCTGAGGGATAAGAATCAATACCAGTTCTTTTGTTTCTGTTTTAAACACAGATAATTTCAAATGTAGTCAAGTTTGAGAATCACTGTTCTGTAACCTCCCTCTCCCCAAAGAAAGTAGATTACAGGAGATCTGCTATGTAGTTGCTTCGTGTTCAGTGTCTTTCATACAAAAGAGTAAATAATTTGAGACAGGAAAGAGGGAGACTGGTACACTAGGATGTGTCCAGTCTGGTGGCAGAGAGCAAGTCCTACCCAAAAGGGCATGCTAACAGGAAGTCAAGCTGGGGTTGATCCCAGGCCAGTACATTTAGATTCTGATTGCTTATTAATTAGGCAATCCTCCCGCACCCCTTTTATTTTAAACAGTGCTAGAGATTGAACTTAGGGGACTTGCACGTATTAGGGAAGCACTCTACCACTAAACTACATGCTCAGCCCTTTTAAAATTTTATTTTTGAGGCAGGGTCTCACAAAGTTACCCAGGTAGGCCTCAAATTCATGCTCCCCCTTCCTCAGCCTCCTGAGTAGCTGGGATCACAGGCATGTGCCACCATGCCCAGCACGCAATTCCTTTTTAGCAGGGTTTGTGGAATGGGATCAAGAAAACAAATCCTAGCAACCACTGCCATAGAAGGCAGATTTCCCACTTAACACACCAAAGCCCAAGGCTGCAGATTCAAATTGCAGTATGGGAGGAAGGGGCTGTTCTCCAAACTTATCTCCTAAACCAGCTGGGAAAGCCCTGCCCCTTCAGAGCTAAAAGCTGATCCCCAGAGTCCTGCTTCTCCAGCAGTTGCTAGTGACATCACCCCGCCTATGGGGGAGCTGGCTACACTTCTATAAGGAGAGACTCCACATTCAAACATGCACTCCAGAGTGGGCCTGGGTCCTTCACCCTGGGTGATCCACACTGTGATTCAGTCCTCAACCCACCACATCACTGTCTTCTCCCCAATCATCCTCTGTTCCCAGTCCTCACTCAGAACACCAGGGTCACAACACAGGTCCTGCCTGCCACTCTAGCATATCACACTACCACTGCTACTCACCCACCCAAGTCCCAGCCCAGTTTGCTCCCTGGAAATTGGGGCCCTAAGCCCCTAGCTCTATCACTCCAACAGAGAGTTAGCTGTAGCTACTCAGCTGAGACTACAGCCCAAGAAACATGGTTGCTGTGGCATTTCCATGCCAGAGAGCCACTGTTGTGACAGGAAGGTTTCCGGGGAGGCCTTAAATACTATTCACCTGAGACTACCCAACCAATAAAATCCAGAATGATCCCCCGGGATTCCCAGTGCCCACCACTCTCCAGCCTCCATCCCTTAGAGGCTAGAGCCAGAGACCCACTGCTGAGGAACCAAGAGTCACCTCATCTGTACAGGGCATGGCTCTGCATCAAGTCCTTCTCCCGGTACCTCATCACACTCAAGACCAGAGGCAGGAGATCTTCAGAGTCTAAACATGGACAGGGTTTATTTTTTCTTAGCTATCTGAGCACTGTGATTAGAGATAGGAGGCATCCTCCACCAAGAACAGCTCCCCTGGGATCAGCAGCCACCTGCCCAAAGGCCTTGGATGCAGCCCACAAACCTTGTGGGATCTCACTAAGGGTGCCCATTGCCAGGAGGCATCTGATGCCCCTCCCCCAGCCCCCACTTCCCACGGGTCAGAAAATGGCTGGCCCCTCACTTCCTCACTGAAGTCATCTCAGGTCAGCTAAACAGACTCTCTGCCATATTCCCCAGCTGACAAGGTCTGATAGGCCTACTGGAGGTGGCATAAGATGCACCAACCTTTCCCAAAGGTCCACACTGGGCTGCCTGCACACACATGCACCCTTTCGGCCTCACGAGACCTTCCTTCTCTGGTAGACTGAGTTGCCATCTTTGTCGTGGGTGTTTTTTAAACTTGAATTTCTCAGGGCTTAAATGATTTGAACACCACAGGTCCCAAAGCCTTCATGTTCACAATCTAGCTGGAAGCTGCCTCCCAGGACATCTTTTTCTGCAGCTAGGGAAAGCCGCCCACAGGATGCTGTAGAACCCTGCCCTAGGGTTGGTGGGAGAACTCCTGGCTATTTTAAATCTGTTGGAATTAAATAGCTGCCTGCTTATTTTTAGCAGGTCCATTTGCCAAGAAATAGATGCACGCTGGCTCATTGCCAAACGGTCACACAGAGCTAAAGGCAGGCACGAGCTACATCACAAGGCCTTCACATTCTCCTCACTCCAGGTTCTAAAACGACCCCTTCTTTCTCCAAAGAGGTACCTGCAGCTTCTCAGAACAGCCTTTGGAGAAGTAATGGCCTCATCCCAACCCAGTAACCACAGTCTAGATCCTTCTGGCTAAACAAGAAAACAAATCCCTGGGAATGGGACAAAAAAGTGTTGGTCCCAGTGACTAAGCCAATTTGGCTACAGTTACTGTGAAAAAGAGCTGCACATAATTGACAGGAAAGTCAAACATAACAACAGTATAGGAGCCAAAAGCCCAAGTTTATTCTGGGTTTGGACCTGGTCAATGGACCCACATCCACTTTGTGTTCTGAATGAACACTTACACATCCTCTCAACCAGAATTTGAACATTTCTATCACCATCCCAATGTTCATTTTGCCAATGGCTGTTCCAGGGTGTTAACCACCAGGAAGGTGCCTACCCAAGATATCCCACCAACAGAGTGCCTGGCACAGCAAGCTCTTGCTGAAGGCAGGTCCCCTGGAAGGGGGACTTTCCCTGCAGAGAATCCTAACTGAAAGCCCAGTGCTCTGCTCCAGCATCCAGAGAACCAGCGGGCTCTGAGCCAGGCAGAGGAAACTCACACGCTCAGAGATCTTTCCCTGTCCACAAGAGTACCTCTTGCTACATCCTAAGTGTTCTCCCAAGTCCTCATCAGGTCACAGGTGTTCACCTTACTCACATACCTGAGTATGCGTGAGCTGCCACACAGAACCCCATTCCAGATGGAAGACTCGATCTGTCTCACAGACACTGGCTCACACTGGCATCCCACACCTCGGGCAGCAAGAAGTAAACCAAGAGAATCCAGGGAGGTGCTTTCAAAGGCTAGGATTTTCCCAGGCCTCAATGAGGGGGAAGGGAGATG
This sequence comes from Ictidomys tridecemlineatus, assembly GCF_052094955.1. Taxonomy (NCBI): domain Eukaryota; kingdom Metazoa; phylum Chordata; class Mammalia; order Rodentia; family Sciuridae; genus Ictidomys; species Ictidomys tridecemlineatus. Next base: position 31,273,422 of record NC_135479.1, on the reverse strand, counting down.
ACATAAACGAAGGTTCTAATGCCTTGAAAGGTGAGAGGGCAGCAAGTCCCAGAGCTGGGCCAGAACAAGTCCTAAGAGCGGAAACTAAAGAGCTGGTAAAGGGCCAGACCGAAGGAATCTGACCTTTCTGGTCAAGGCAACGGGAACCATAGGATTTGCATAGTTGCAACATGGTCAAAGTGGAGCAGGTCACCAGAGGCAACAGTCCAGGCAATCCCCCCTGCAGCAACTGCTATGCAATACTGATAGCCACAGGAGGTTTACTGAGCACTTGAAATGTGACAAGTGTGACTGAAGAACTGAATTTCTAATTTTATTCAAAGTTAATTTTAAAAGCCATACGTAGTTGGTGGCTACCGACTGCACAGCAGGTTCTAGTGGGTGCTGCTGGACTGGACAAAGGCTGCAAGGCCATCACCTACCTTGCTGGCAGTGTGCAGTCCTACCACTGAGGGTGGGGGGCGATGGTGAGCCAGGATCACTCTCCTGCGGCAGCATGGCTGGGCCCAATAATCAGAGCGCTGGAGCCATGCCTCAGGTATGCTGGTCTTGGCCCAGCCCCGGTGTCAATCCTTTCATCCTCGGGGCCAGAGTGAGCTGTGACTCGTGAGGGCACTCTCAAGATTCCATGTTTGCTCACAGTGGGGCTGTGAGGGCCTGCCAGGACGTCCCCACACCCTCCATTGTGATGACCCCGCAGAGCACAGACAAGCTGGGGACAGCTCCAGTCCTCCCAGGTGGACCAGCTATCAGGATATCATGGAACATGCTGCCAGCCCTCTGTGCAGGAGGCCTGAGGCTTAATCAACATCTGGGTGGGAGAACCTGCTCAGTGAAGCCTTCTCTGGCCAAAATGGAAAACCAGAGTCTGATACCAAAGGCGAGTACCAGGTAAGAAAAGCTAGAAGCCCCAAATCCTTTCTGGAATGGACTCTTCTTCCTCCAGTCCAGTTAGAAATTAAACTAACTTCTGATCTGGAAAACTTGGTAATAAGAAAAGCCACACAAGGATGGATAGCCATCGCCTGTTTCTGCTGACCAAGCCTCTTCCTCGAGTGACAGTGGAAAGAGCATCAGCACCTCCTGCCAAGGTCTTCCCAACTGCTTCATTGGTGATAAGGGTGTGATTTTAGAAAACTCTGAAGACCATGTCCTGTTCACCCTGCCCCTCATTTCAGGCTCTTAGCAACCATCTGGCTTTACAAGTGAATTCTATCAGGCTTCTGAAGCTGGTGACAAAATAGACACAGGAATGTCCTCTTGGGTACACAAGTTCCAGCCCATGACCACAGAGGACTGGAACCAATAGCACAAGCAGGGATCTGATGGCAAGAGAAAGCTAATGAAGATGGCATATGCCTTCAGAGGAAATCAGAAAAGATGGTACAAAGGCCCTTTCATGCCACTACCTCCAATGGTCAGAGATAAGACCATGATTTCCAAGCAGCAGACTACAATACCAACCCAGAAGTCAAATGAAGGCTTAAGAGGGCAATTTCTATTCAACAAATATTTATTGGCACCTACTGGGTACCAAGCACATGACACAGAAATGAGTAAGACGAGGCGCTGACCTTGAGGCATTTTCAATCTTTTACAGTTTCTTGGGAGGCAAAAACAATCACCTCTTCTCCAATGAACTTATTATGCCACCTTCTACCACAGACCAACTCAAAGTTTGGTCCAAGAGACAGCCGAGTGTGCTGTCAGCACAGGGGAACCAACTAACTAGGGTGGCCATTTATCTAGACTAGGATGTTCTACGGTCCTGGGGTGGGGGATGAGAAGACAGTAGCCTGAATGCTAGCATTATGGGCACCCAAGGGCTTGGATTGCCCCATTCCATAGGCAGACTTTCATTCAATACCCATTTTAACTACCTGGTTCCCAAATCCAGGCCTCAAAGTAAAGCCAGCTCTTCTGCTGACCTGGTGGAAGGGAACTACCAGCCCGGTTGTCTTTGCCTACTTTTCTCTAACCTCCTGTGTTCAGCCACTCATACTCTCATGCATGCCTTCAGAGGTGCCTGCCCTTCTGCATGCATTAGCTGGCTTGTTACTGGTCACAAACCTCTGTGCATACTCTGAAGAATGCACTCCACCAAGACAAGGAAGTAAACCAAGAGGGGAGGTTGCATCAGATCCAAGAAGGAACACAAAAGAAAGGAAGAGGAAATTCCCAGGAAGAAGGGGAATCAGAGCCAAGGGAAAAGGATACTTCCCAAGAGCAACACAGAACTGTTCAGCAGAACTGAGGTGTTAACACAATAAGAACAGCTTTCCACCAGTGGCACAGGTTCCACGGCATTGTCAGGGGCTCAGGGGAGAGTCAAGGAACTGACTGGAGAGATAAAGAGTAAGTAAAAGTAAGGGAATTAACTAGAAGAGGAGGAAGGAGGGACAAGAAAACAAAGGAAAACAATGAACTACACAGTCATAAGCGATGTTTATTTATATTATAATATATATCCAGAATAGTAACTTGACCAATGATTGTGCTACCTCTATACTGAGAGAAAAAGGAAAGAAAAAAGTGTAGGAATCAGCTAAGTTCTTACTTCTCACATTAGAAAAATCAAATAATATATTTTTTTAAAGTATACTATTTAGAAACAGAGGTAAGTAGCCCAAAGAATTGAAAGCAGCTATTACTGGAAGAGCACAGGAGGTAGGCCTCCTTTTCTTTTGTTGTTGCTGCTGCTGCTGCAGTGCTAAGACTTGAACAGGGTTAGGCAAGCACTCCGCCACTGAGCTACATCCCTAGCAAATGAGTATCCTTTCCAGAGTCAAAAAGTTGTATCTTTCTACAAGCAACACTGCAATTGAAAATGCACTCTAAAGCTATAAACAAGTAGCAATGGATTCTTGTTAACCATAATAGTACATACTAGTGCCAACTCATTTATATATACAAACTTATGATGTTTTCTTTTTCCATAATAACGGATGCCAATTTTACTTTAAATACCCTCAAATTGCCCATAGACATAACAATAATAATCCAAAAGAGAATATGCCTACTGGTGGACCTTTTCAGAGCTAAGGCAACAGTCTCTCCACCCCACTGAGGCCAGTCAGCACCAGGTGGCAGGTTCCTCCTTGGGATTGGTCACTTAAGAAAGATTTTAATACCCACTGTAAGGGTTCTACGAGTGACATAAAGAAAGGATGGAGGGAGGGGTAGGGACTCAAATTTCAGGAAAGATACTACAGAGAGATTCAGAACCTAATGTATGTAATACACCTGCAGCCTCTGGCAGCTGGTGAGAGAGAATGGGGCGCTAAGGCTCCCTTGCACATATAATGTAGTGAATTAAGTACAGAGTCCTGTGTGTAGCAGGGTAACGGCAAGGTTGAGAAATGTCCTCTCAGTCCTTTTCTGTGCACCCTGGTTTAGATGAGAAAGGGTGTTTAGGAGGGAAGAATGTCAGGGGAGAATGCAGAGGGAATCAAGGGAATGTCTCTTAGAAGCAGTGGCACTAGAGCTACAATAGTGAGAAGCCATGCCAGCACCTGGGGGAAGGAGAGAGGGAGGGAGGGGCAGAAAGTTCCAGGCAGGGTGAACAGGTGCCAAAGTCCTAAGGCAGGAACAAGCGTAGCTGACTGGAGACGGCAAGATGGGGTCTGAGCTCTGCTGCTGCCAGAGAACAGGTTCCTGGCACCCCCTGCAGAAGCAGTGCTGAAGATAAGAGCTCACAAGCACCCAGAGGAACTGGGGTCATGGATTTCCTCCTGAGGGGGAACTCCCGGACCCAAAGGACTTTCATTCTTAATTCATAAATACAAGTTGCTTTCAGAATTTATCCCAGAGAGAGTGAGGGATGTAGCTCAGTGGTAGACAATTGCCTAGCATGTATGATCCCCAGCACCACACACAAAACAAAAAATCTATTCCAGAAACAAGATGCCCTTGGCTGGGACCATGACAGGTATTCTGTGTGAAAAACAGAGGCACACTTTTTACTCAGAGTTCTCAGAAAATGTGTCGCTGGGAAGCCCTGCAGCCACACTGCACATTAGCTTAGGGAACCACTGAAACCCTACCCTAGGCCCCCACTCATCAAATCAGTAGGTTCCAGGAGGTGCCCTAACCCCTAGGGGAGGGTGAACACATACACACAGCACAGCATGAGCTCTTGCCACTTCTTTGAATCAGACTTTACAAAAACAACCTTGCTCTCCAGCCAACATAAACCATAGGCAACTGAGGGCCTTATATGGCACTAAGCTTTCTTAATCAGAAACAGATAGATGGGCTAGAGTTGGCAGGAGGAGGGAAGGGGGGGGACACAGGGACAAACACACACACACACACACACACACACACACACACACTTATACAAGAATGGAGAAAGGGAGAGGGGGGAGGGAGGGAGGGAGGGAGGAAAGAAGGGAAAGGAAAGAGAGAAGAAGGGTGGAGAATAGCATGGGGAACAAACTTGTTTGTCAAACAGTTTTTCATCCCTCTTCAGCCTTAGTAGTTTCCCAGCAAAGAGTTCCTACTGGGAGCCATGGTTTTGCCTTCTCCTATGTATGTTAGTTTAAGCCAGGAGACACCAGTAATCAGACTGCCAATCAAGCCACAGTTTTAAGAGAGTTTTGTCCACTTAGTCGCTGGCCCTTAGGTTGAACACTTCACATGAAACAGGGTTGCCTGGTTTCCTGAGAAACCAGCAACTGGAGCAAAAAGGGGTCCTCGCTCCGCAGGGCAGAGGTCCTGACCCCTAGTTCCCCAGCTCACTGGATGGCCTCAGTCACATGCCTGCCTGGCCCAGAAGGAAGCACTGGGCCTCTGCCACAGACCCAGAATAGAAAAGGCAGCCCCAGAGGCCTCTTAAGCAGCCAACCCATCCACAAAGGCCATGGCAGCTTCTAGGGTGGCTTATTCTCTCCCTCTCCTGATTAGGCAGCCGCAGCAGCAGGACCTGTCTTGGACACTGCAACCACAAGCACTTGGCTCTCCTAAAGGATGCCACCTGCTAAAAATAGCACCAGCACATGCTTGGCCGAGTGGGCCACACCAAAGTCAAAGGACAAAGCAGCGAGATTATCCTCAGCCCTGCCTTTCCTCTTACAGACAGCTCCAGGCACATACACAAGTGCCGTTCTCTCCAAGGAAGCTCAAGAAGTGGGAGTCACTATTTTGTCAGAGGGGCAAAGAAGAATCACAGAAGATGGAGCCGCCTTCACAAGGGTTGCTGTCCCTGGTACTCACAAAGGCACACCCAGGTCAAGGGCAGAGAGAAGGGGTGGGGGCTGGGACAGAACTTGCTGCCTCCTCCAACCAGGACTGGGATACTCCTGGGTGACAGCCTGTTGAGGGCCAGGGGATGGTCTCATGACCTCCATGTGAGGTCTGACAGGCATGTTATTATTAGCTAAAGAATGAGTGTCTTCAAGGTTGTCTTTTCAACCCGCTCAGTCTTGGAGGAGTTCTTATCCCATTTTACAGGAAACGAAAGTTCATGATCTTTAATTCTTACCTTTCCAAAATCTTATTTTGCCATCATACACTTTTGAAATGGGCAAGTAATGTCTATAATAAAAAAGCCTCAGACTAGGTAGCTGTGCCGTAAGGTCTGAGAAACTGCCTTGGATTTTCTGCCTTGAGGCTTAAACAACTCAAACTCAGTTTGTGAGATAAATTATTTCAGTCCTTTAAAAACCCATTTTTACTTGCTGGGTGAGTGATAATGGGGCAGTAAATAAGAAATAGCCTTTGAGCATGGGGTAAAGGGAGAGGGGAAAGAGGGAGAGAGGGCAGATAGCGTGGGGAGGGAGAGGGTATCTTGACATAGGTCAAAAGCTAGCCTAGGCCTGCAGAGTGATGCACACCACCTACTGGGGAGGCTGAGGTGGGAGAATCATGTTAGAGGCCAGCCTGGGCCAAAACAAATGAAACAAAAAATAACCAGCCCAGCCCTCCCTGTATCCTGGGATCAGCTTGCCCTCCTCAGGGACTCAGTTTCCTCATTTACAAACTTGATATGCTTAACCTCATAGAGTTGAGAATATAAAAACAGCACTGTTCAAAAGAAAAAGATTCCATCCTAGCCAGTTATGGTGGCACACAACTGTAGTCCCAGATACTCAGGAGGTGGAGGCAGGATTGCTTGAGCCCAGGAGTTCAAGAATAGCCAAAGCAACCTTGAATCAAAATTAATAAAAATAACCTTCCTAAAGTGCCACAGGTGTCCGTTATGCATCTGTTGCATCTGGCTCCAAGAAAAAAGAGATCTCACGCTATATGTCAAAGGCCAGTCTAGCAAGTTCAAACAAAGCACACCCAAGGCTGGATCAGGAGGGCACCTGAAAAAAGTGCCCCCCCTAACTCCCCCAACTGTCCCCGCCTCCATACTTCAGGATCAGCACTCTCTCCAATGGCCCACTCTCTCCAATGTCTTCTGTAAATACAGAAAAACATTCCATAACATTTAGATGAACTGAAGGGAACAGAATAAAAATCCAACCTGGTTTAGCTGAGGGCCTACACTAGGGTCCTAAAGGAAGTCATCAGGTCAACTAGCAGATCTGATGACATCTGCCTTTCAGAGACCAGGGAATTAAGAACAAAGGACTTTTATGATAATAAACAGGCTCTTAAAGCAACACAGTGCTCTAAGAACCTGTCCCTTCTACTTCATGTGCATGTCCCCAGCCCCTTACTAAGCTCCTCTCTCAAACTGTTTCATAAATGATCACTCCTCTCCTAAGTAAGTACTTAGTACCAGAAGTTGCTCATCATGGAGAGAAATAAAGTTGATGGGTTTATGGACTATGGAAGCCTAAACCCAAACACATGATGATTTAGAGATTTATAAGTTGAAGCAATTTGTTTTGTTGTTTTAATTTTGCAGTACTGACAACTGAATCCAGAATACTCTACTGCTAAGTTACATGTCCAGTCATTTACTTTTTTGAGACAAGGTTCAAGACTGGCCTGGAACTTGCAATTCTCTTGCCTCAATCTTCCAAGTTGCTGGGATTATAGTGTGCACTACCATGCCCGGCTAGCAATTAACTTTTAAAATTGTTTTTAAAAAGAACATACTAGACCAGTGCTGTCAGAAAGAACCATGATGTTGAAAACATTCTTGACCTGAGCTGTCCAGGACAGCAGCCCTCAGGCACCCTATTCAACTCCAAGGTTCCTAGGGGCATAACCTAAATACCATTAATGTTCACCAATCCTCCTTTACCAGGTGAGGAAACTGACACCCCAGAGGGCCAAGAGGCCTGCCTAGACTCACAGCCAGGGTTCAGCACTCAGAACTACAGTAAGCCCAAGGTTCTTGCCACTAAGCTCAGAGGTAAGATAAGCCTCACTGGCTCCAAGCTCTGCATACCTTAACTTCCAGAACTCACCTGGGTGCCCTGCTTTGTTCCCAAGTACAAATGGGCCTTAGTGACACATGGCTAGATGAACATGACCAGCCAGTATTACAGGACGGGGAACAGAATGTTTACCACCTACACCTGTAAACTTAACAAACCAAGCTGCAGACATGTCCAGATTGCAAAGACCTGGACGAATAACTCTGCTAGCATTTAGGAAGAGAAAAAGAAAGTTAAGGAAAAGGACACCTTGAAAGCTACTTATTACTAGAAAGCCAGTCCTCAAACTGCTGATGATGATGTGCATAACTTTACTACAAAAATCTGCTTAGAAGGCAGCAGAAAGATTAGAAGGAAAAAGAAAAACAAAGGAATTAAGAATATTCTTTGGTTCTTCTCACAAAAGCCCTCCAGAGGACCTAGTTCAAACCCACACTTGTTTCTCTACCCCTCACTGAAACAATCGGAATGGCCTCCGGTTTCAGTGGTGCTCAGAGGTATGAGGATTAAAAGGAAGGTGAAATCTCAGTTTCCACATCCCCAAGAGCTACTTCTCCAGCCAGACTCTGTCCAGCTCCAAACATGTTCAGTGACAGTACTTTCCATTGCCCAAGTTTAAAATTAGGTATCAGGTTCACTCAGTGGAGCACCATACATGCACATGGGTACTTGATGTTAAATGTGCAAGTGAAACCTGGGTGAAGTAGATACACCAAGAAGGGAGAGAGGAGAAACAGAGCTTGCCCTAGGAAGCAAGGTGTAGGATTAATAGGTGCCTCACTATGGAGATGAACAATTCCAAAGAGTATATGATTTCAGTGGACCAAGAGGCCCAGAGAACTCAGCACCTCCCCCATAGTACAGGAAATTTCCTCAGAATAACAAACCAAAGGCATTAACCCTCAGCTGACACAACTGTCTGGCTTCCCCACAACGGGAAGAGACCAAGCTTGGTCATCCTAAACACACCAGGAAGAAGGAGCAGGGAAGCAGCTCTCCAGGCACTCTGGCTGCCACTCTTCAAAGCCCTAAAATGCCCACCCAATCATGACATGTTGAACTAGGAGGCTAGCCAGCAAACTGGGGAAACCAATTTGTCTCCCTCAGCACTTTAACCAAATTTCTAGGTCAGAGGCTAGGAGGAAAGGGGTGATTTTAATAAAATTCAAATCAAGTGATTCAAGTGAAATTTAACTCAGTCTCGGATTCCTAGGAATGAGACAACAATGTTTAAGCACCTATCATGTACCAGGCACAGTCCAAAGTTTCACAAATATGAAATCCATCTCTCTTTAGAATGGGAAAGGAACACTGTGAAGGTTAGAACTACCTTCCCTCACAAACTATGGCTATGACCAATCTAGGTCCAAAGCCCAAGAATAATCTGGGTTACCAGGCAGCAGGACAAACTGCCCTAAAATATTGATGCTCAGCAACCTTACACTGGAGATATATCAACTTCAGCACCTGAGCAGGCTACTTAAAAGAGATACTTAACCTCCACTGTCACCCTGCACTGGCCAAGTGAATGTAAATGCATTTCCCAGAAACAGCTGGAAGATAGGAGAAAGACACCCCTGCAGGGGACTCCACCCACACACAAATCCACTAGACCTGTCTCACTCAAAGGCTTGCATCAGTTACCCACCTTGGTTCAGTTTTCTGCACAGAACACAATGATAATGGAGCCTATTTAAGCCAGAAACCACCAAGGCTTTAGTGATTCGCATACCTGAAGGATACAGACCTCTAACGTATGTTCATTTTTCACAAGGCTACACACAAATTATTATCCATGACTCATAAAACTAGAAGTGAAACAAGACTCAACACAAGTAAAAAATCTCCCCCAAAATAACTTCACTTGTTCCCAGTGCTCAAAAGAATCTTCAATAATCAGCAGGTGAACTCTTGAATGTCAAGAACAGAGGAATCAAATGATCAAATCATGATGCCTTTTTCATTTCAAAGATGCTCTATACCTTTAAGAACAGAGTGGCTGAGTGCTAAGAGTTCAAGCTTTGCTTTCCATATAAAGGGTTAACAGGGGGTACTAATTTAGGAAGGGCTTAGTGGTTACATGAACATGTATGGTTATTAGTTACCAGAACTAATAGCTTTTCGTGAACAGTGTTCCTAATCAGCAATTGAGACATGGAAAAGGTGGAGGGGAATAGGAAGCAAACCATCTAACAGAGGTGGCTGCACCAGATCCAGCGGCCCAGATTTCACTGTAAAACATAATTTAAATTTCGAGTAGCCTGCACTTCAGTAGGGGAAATACAGGCAGTTTAACCTCACTAATTGCCCTGCACACACACCTTACCCTACCCAGCTTGAGAGGCTTCCACTCACACCTGGAGCGAAGTCCACCGGGTTTGTGTTAACCATAGCCCAGGGGCAGGAAGGCGCCTGCCACCCTGCTGCATCTCCTCGGGAGAGGAGGGGCAAGTCCCTCAATGCTCAGGGCTTCCCATGGGACCAGGGTCCCGTCTGTACAGTACACCAACACCCGCACTCTTCCTCTCTCATACCTCCCTACTTCCTAGCAAGGGAAATGGTTAAGAACTATAAACTACGGCACAAAATAGTTGAACACTTAGAAATCCCATCCCTGAGGTGTCCAGCCCCATGGTCTAAGCACATTTTAACCCATACCCCAGTGCATGTGTGGACCTTGCAGATCGCAAACCTGAGTTAGGGGGGAGCACGTGACTCTTGGCGTCCCAGAGGAGTGAAGTCAGCGAGCATACTGGGCTGGACGGCCTCCACCTCTCCGGACCGCTTAAGGGGGTTGCAAATGCTAACTCTCCTAGAGACATCCAAGCCCTTGTCCTCGGGATCCTAACTCGGTTCTAAGCGTCCCTCCGCTCCAAACACGGTTCCGGGCACAGCAGTCGCCCAACCCATTCTCCCAGCTCGGTCCGCCGAGCCCTCTTCACTGGTTCACAATGCTAAACTCCAGGGGTTGGGCTACCTGCTGGGGTTTGCCACCGCCATCGAGCCAAAGAGGCCGAGAAGTTGGGTTAGGCTCCGGAAGTGAACAATTTAACTCCTATTCCCCCCCCCCAAGCCGGAGAACGGCTCCCTGCGGGATTTGGAGGACCTCCTCGCCCTTCTGAGCACCTGGCCCTGCCCACAGTCCGCCCCGCCGCCGCCGCCTCTCGGGGCTCAAACTGGGTACACACGACCTTTGAAAAGTAAACGCGAGTGGGGCTGGGCGACCTTGGGTGGGACGCTCAGGCGGTGAGCGCGCTCCGGCAAAGTTAAGGCGCAGAAAGGGCGCCCCGGGTGTCGCGTCCCCGCCCCCGCCCCGAGGGCGGTGACGCGCGTGGGGGGAACCGCAAGGCTCAGAGCGCCGCCCCCATCCACGCACACGCGACCTGTCAGCAGGAGCCCTCGGGCAGACAACCCCGCGGGGGAGGACCATTGGGCACGCTGGCTACGGAGGCAAGACGGGCCTGCTTGACAGCAGACTAGCATGAGCCCTCTGCACACGCTCGGGGTCCGGATCCTCTGCCTCCCACTACCTGGAGCGCGCGTTGCGCCCCGCACCTGCACCCCAGGCGCCCCAACAACACGACGGCGCCCTCCTAGGGCCCAGGCAGGGGATGAGCGGGCCAGGCGACCCCCCAGTGCCCCTAACTTACCAGCTTCTCTGCGACCGTCGGGGTGTGGAGCCCTGGAGCCGCCGCCACCCCCCCCCAGCCCCCGCCTGGCCCCACGGCCCAGCCCCGCAGCTCTGTGCTCGGGCTGCTCCCCCACGTGCTCGCCCAGGCCAGTGGAACACAGAGACATTAAATACTGAGGACGCGCAACGACGTGCCCGCGGCGCGACGCAAAGCCCCGCCCCTCGCCCTCGTGCCCCCGCGCCCCCGCTTCACCCGCTCACCTGCGCGTGCGCGCGCCGGCCGCTCCCGCCCGTACCTCGCGCGCCTCTCCCAGCTGCGCCAGAGGGGGCGCGGTCTGGAGTGCTCAGCCAACATCCCGCTGCCGCCGGGAGCCAGCCTTCCCAGTGCTCTCGCGAGAGGAGCTGTAATCTCGATGGGCCGGGAGAGCGGCCTGGCTGGAATGTCGAGATCCCGGAAAACTCTGGATTCTCTGCCCCACGATCCCCGCGCCTGTTTCCCCGCTTTGGCCTTGGGAGATTACAAGGGGTCAGTTTGGCTGTCTTCTCCCTGGGGACCGAGAGTCCTGTGGAAGAGGCGGAGAGGCTAGTGATGGACAGCACCCCCTCACACACATCCACTTGCATCGGGGCTTTAGCTTCCCGGTAACTAATATAACGTTGTAATGCATAATTCGGTGGTCATTAATAATTGCTCAGTAAGTGTGCACTGGTGGTACCCGGTGCCACGCGAGTGCAACTTTTTGGCCCATTTTCGCAACTTGGTGATATCGAAGTGAAATACTTTCCTCCAAATGGGTTCGGGTTTTGGAATGATTCCGGCGAAGTGACGGTCACCGTGAGTCATTCCCTCCTCCAGGAACTTAGAAAAAGAAATTCCCTCCAGACAATTGGCAGGGTGGGGCTTGCGGCTGGCCAGCCCTGCTCCGATCCTTAAGACGTAGGGACTTTGAGCGTTTGTTTAGACAAAATAAAAGATCGTGCTAAGAACGTTACCATTGCTTGGGAAAATAATCTTTATCAGCGATCAAGTGCAAATTCAAATGACAATGAGATAAGTTTGCCTGTTGAGTTTAAATTCGTGCATATGTGAATTCCAAGTGCATGGTGGGATGGGTGCCTTGAGGGAAACAAGAGGAAGCCGTCAAAAAGAGAAATAACAAGGCTTCTTTTAGTTCCTGCAGTAAGGAAAGGCCCAAGGTGAAATTCAAACACATCTACTGGGAGAAAAGCTGCCCTCCTTGGAGATTGAATCTGTGCATAAGGGGTGGGGGAATACTGTGCAGAGGCATAACAAGGAAAAGCAAGAAACAGTTTCTAGTGAACTGGAAGATAAAGTGGGGGCGGGGGGGGGGGAAGCAATAGGACAAAAGTCAAGGTTGAGGAAGGGGTTGTTTCTTGGTTGTGGGTTTGTTTGTTGGGGGTGTTACTGTTTTTTCAGGGGTGAGGGCGATTAGACCGTCTTATAACCCACAGTCAAGCTTGGATTTTATTCTGCTCAGCCCCAAAGGCAGTCATAATTTCACCTCTGGGCCTTTGCTCTTCAATCTCTTCCACCTGAAATCTTAAGGGAACTGCAGAGGTTATCCCTGGGGGTGTGGTTTAGTGGCAAAGGTTTTGCCTGGCATTCCTGAAATCATGGGTTCAATATTCAACACACCACAAAAAATCATAAATCATCTCTTTCTCAAGTATCACCTCTATAAAAAATAAAATTGTCAACAATAAACACACAATTCTTCTTCCCTTGCCCCTTCCTTTTTTTTTTTTTTTTTTAAATAGGCTTTACCACCATCTACTATCTACATTTACTTAGGAGGCAGGGATTATTTAGGTCCTGGCACCTAGGGGCTGCTCAGTAAAAAATATGTTTAGTGAATGAATAGGAAGCTACTAACGAAGGTTGAGAGTGACACAATATTAGTTCTGTTTTAAAGAGCAAGCTGTATCTGCTATAAGAAGAATGGATGAGAGAGAGGCCAGGATAAAACAGAGAGCAGGCAGGAGGTTAGAGCAAGTGGGTCAGGTGGGCAATGAGGCTGGCCTGAACTAAGAGCCTAGGGCTAAGTGGCCCTGGGATGAAGAGTCTGTTTTATTCTCAAGATATATATTAAGAGTAGAGTAACAAGATCACTCGTGTTGCAGTTAAGGAGAGGGGAACAATGAGTGATTATTCCTCTGGCTGGAGTTACTATATGAACTGAGAAGGGAGAAGATGGGAGCAGAGAAACATTTGTTTCATTTTGGATCTACTTAGTTTATGCTGTTTTTATGACATTCAAGTGCAAATTGCAGTTAAGTTGGATATGCAAGGCTGTAGCTCAGAGGACTAGTCTGGATGGGAAATACAAATATGTATCAAAAATCATGTAAAAAGTGGTATTTTAAAGATAGGTAATGCTTAGTGGTAGTGGAGGTAGGAAAGGGAAGAAACTGAGAAAAGGATATTCAAGGAATTAAGCCCTGGGAACACTGGCAGAAAAGAACAGGCAGAGGGAGGAAGTTAAAAAAGGGAGACAATGTTATGAATATGGTTATGAGAAAAACAGGTTGAATGAGATCAATATGTCAATCAAAGCCAATGTATGAGGACATGGGCAAGGCCTGCCAAGAAAAAAGATGAGGGAAGAAAGGAGTGGGTTAACTGGATTCAGAGGGAAAGTGCAAGCTACAAGTCAAAGCAGAAACAAGACCAAGATAGTGGCCACAAGGTCAAGGCAGTGTAGAGGGCAGAAAGAAGGTCTTACTATAAAATTAGAGGAAAGAAAATGAAGGTGACAATGTAAGGTGATCCCAAGAACTTGACCAAGAGGAAAAGATTACGTGGTTAGCTTTCAACTTTAACTTCAGCTCAAGATAAGCAAGGTCTGTTTAAGGCAAGATATTTTTTTTGTGGGGGTAAGTGCTGGGGATGGAACCCAGGGTCTCTTGCATGCCAGGCAAGTACTCTTATCACTGAGCCCCAAGGCAGGAATTTTAGGATGCATAAAACAGCTTCAAGGAGGTCCATGAACCCTCCTGAAGTTGTTCACATGGTATTTTAAGTATCATATGACATTTTTCTGCAGAGATTACTATGGATAGCTTCTCTCAGATTCTCTGATTCTGACCTTAAAAAAAGAAGAAACCCGTGAAGAGAACAAAACACTTTATCCAAAAAGGGAATGTGCTGATCAGAGGGAGGAGGTTTAAAAAAAAAAATGGAAGCATTAAAGGAGATATTGAAAGAAGAGGAGGAGGAAGAGACAGAGCCCAAGGGGCCTGTGTGCCTCTCTGATATGTCAGAATGGTCAATTAAGAACCTGATGCTATTATTCATTTAATGCTTGTGTCTTGAGCCCTTCAGTCTGACTCTACACCCACCAAGCAGCCTTCTGATGATTCTGAGAGAGGCGGTGATTGGAACTACAAAGGCACTAGTACACCGGTGACTTTTTTGTCATTGTAAATTATATAAAGTATCCTTTCATTTTCTACATCTGGTACATCTTGCAAATGTTTTTAGTGTGAGTCAGCTTGCAGTTCTGGGACTAGAACATGGGAAATTCTCTGAACCTGTTGTAAAGCTGAATGAAAGTTTGATGCAGGACCATGGGGAAAATTCTCCAAGGTGGACATCCCCTTGTAAGGCTGTTTACATAGTCAGCAGTTTATTTTTTTTTTCTTTTCTAAGCAGTCCTTCCAACTTCAGGATTGTGCATTTGAGAAATGTCCTACTTTTTCTATTGGAAGAATCTACAAAGGAACTTTTGAAATGCTAGTAAACTATCTCCTATATGGCTATACACTAAAGGAGTCCCTCCCACTCACACCCCTCCACTCCACTCCTAATTTCCTTATTAAAATGAAGAAGCAGTTGGCATAGTGAAACACTCCTGTTAATCTCAGGAGGAAGATCACAAGTTCGAGGCCAGCCTCAGCAATATAGTGAGTCTTTGTCTCGAAATAAAAAATTAAAAGAGCTGGGGATGAACTTCAGTGGTAGAGCCCATCCTGGGTTCAATTCCCAGTACCGGGTGCAGGTGGGGTAAGGATACATTTGGTGAGGCCTGAGGTCCATGTGTGTGTGCAAGGGAGAATAAATGAACTGCTACTAGGAAAGTTAATGGGAAGAGTTGGGGGTGGGAGGTCGATAACAACATTAATGTCACTTAAGTAACTAATATTCAATGAGCGCTTAATGCCCAGCACTATGCAAAGTACTTACCTTAATCCTCTACCAACCTCAAAAAGGTCTTACTATAATGTATTCCTGTCTCATAATCCTTAGTCACACAGCAACAAAGACAAGATTTTAACCAGAGCAAACAAACTCAGAACCCATGGATTAACCAGATCACTTTACTGTGGCTTAAGGCAGACTGAGAGATTCGGGAAGTTGGGTTTTTTTTTAAATTTCATTTTATTTGGGGAGTGGGGTACCAGGGATTAAACCCAGGGACACTTAACCACTGAGCAACATCCCCAGCCCATTTTTTTGTTTGTTTTTGAGACAGACTCTTGCTAAGTTTCTGAGGCTGGCTTTGAATTTGTGATCCTCCTGCTTCATCCTCTTTAGCTGCTGGGATTATAGGTATGCACTACTACACCCAGCTAGGAAGTAGTTTTCTATACAGAAATATGTCTGCTATGGGGAAAATGGTTTTCCCTAAAACAATTATGTTGAAGTCCTAACCCTTGTTCCCTCAGAATGTGTCCTTATGTAAATGCAGGGCGGTCACAGATGTTGAGGCATGGTGGAGTAGACTGGACCTCTACTTCAATATAACTAACGTCCTTATAAGAAGAGACCCCACTCTAATACAGCCACCATGACTGAAGGAAGGCAGAGAGACACAGAGAGAACCTCAGGTGAAGAAAGAATTGGACTGAGGTCTCTACAAGCCAAGGAACCTCAAGACTGTCAGCAAACCATCTGGAGTTAGGAAGAGGCAAGGGAGCCTTCCCCTACAGGTTGCTGGGAGCACGGCTCTGCAGATGCCTTGATTTTGGACATCTTTTCTCCAGAACTGTGAGACAATAATTAAGTTGGTTGTTGTAAACCACCTATTTCTAGCACCAAACTTTGTTATAGAGGCACCTGGAAATGAATATAGTGCCCTTGATTCTTGAACCATGGACACCATTTAGTTAAAGGGAATGTGCTATCAGTGGGTGGGGACAGTTGTCTGCTTTCCCTTTGACTTCACAGATCAGGGACCCCACCCAAGTGGCTTTGATGAAGAGACCTCAAATAACTCCTACATAGGCTCTGGCACCATCACCACCACATACTTCTTGGGCATTTGTCAACTATATATTTGTGATCTTAATTCTAGCTCTGTTCCATGGCTGGCTGGCAGGGGTATGGTTGGCTATTTCCCAGGGCCCCTCTACTCTTCCCAGCTTCTTCCAATGGCAGTTCAGCTTGGAACTGGAGCATACGGAACTTTGTAAACTTCTTCATGCCAGGCAAAGTCCACTCATAGCCAATCCAGGACCTTCAGTGACAGCAAAGCTCATCCAAGTAGAGAAGCAATTAAATGTGGGAGATTGTTACCTATTGTATTTGATTCTGTGGGAGATACCTTCTTCTGGTCCAATAGTTGGGATCCTCCCAAGGCCAACTGAGCATGCTGGATGCCTGTGTATGCATGTGGGAAACGTGTGAATCTATAAGAAATCTGCAATGAGCCTTCTGTAGGTGAAGTTTGTAATCTCTGTACTGTGTTTACTTTGGTAGTTTGAACACCTTTCAGTACACAGCAATCCAGAAATCTCAGATAATGTCAAGGAAATAGGAACTTCCTTGGAGATGAGACATTTAACCCACTCCCAGGAGCGATGGGCAGAGTACATTGCAAAATGGAAGCTCTCACCCTGCACCTAAATTCTCCATTGTCTCCAACTTCCACATACCCACTGCCATCTCTCTGGAACCATTTATGGCTCATTTTAAAAGTGGCTAAGTTTCTTAGCGTCTCCTGTTTGATCAGACTAACAAGTCTCTACAACAGACTTGTCAGTTTCCCACTCAGGATGGCCACTAGCTCCTTATGCAAATTAGACAGCAGGTACCCCATTTCCCAAACATGCACAGCCCTGTGGCAGGTGGAGTGTGGTAGGACAGTCTAGATAGCAGTCCCCGATTGCCCTTGGGTTAGATGCCCATGTGCCCAATCCTCTGTATTCCTGCATTGGGACTGAATCCTAACAGGAAATAGTACTATCTTCTGCCAACCAACCAGACCTCTTGAAGGTTTTGTTTGTTTATACTGAGGATGCTTTACCACCGAGGTGCTTTACCATTGAATTATATTCCCAGGACTTTTTATTTGTATTTTCTTTTAATTTTGAAACAAGGTCTTGCTAAGTTGCTGAGGCTTGCCTCAAACTTGTGATCCTCTTACCTCAGCCTCCCAAGTTGCTGGGATTACAGGTGTGCACCACCACACCCAGGTGAGACCTCTTAAGGTTTTGTGCACCATGTTGCAACAGCTTCATTAATTGCTGCCAAAGACTTACAAAACACTGAAACTAATATCAAAACTAAAACATGTTTAAGAGAGTGGACTCTAGAAGTGAAAATCAGTACCACTTTGCATGGCAATTTGGCAAAATCTAGTAGAATAAAAGATATATATATGCTATAGGGTAAGTGCTTCCCTGGGTGGAAACCCTTGCAGATCTATACAGATATCCATTGAAATATTGTAATAACAATATATATTGTGATAAATAAATAAATACATATATATTTCCATCAGCAAAAAAATGATTAATTATGGCATGCTTCTTTAATGAAATACTATATAGCATTTAAAAAGCTACAAGTTTATAACATGGATGAATCTCAAAAACCATATTTATTGAGTGAGAAAAAGATGTTTCTGGTACAGAAAGGTGCAAACATTATGATTCCTTTTGTGTAAAGTTTTAAAGAATCCATGATACATTACTTATGAATGTATGCATATGTTGAAAAACATAAAAACAAGCACAGACTTGGGCAAGTAGTTGTCTTGGGATCTTGGGATCGAGGATAAGGAAGAAAGGGAAGGACATACAGTCAACCCTCCATATCTTTAGGATCTGTATCCATGGAGTCAACCAAACAAGGATAGAAAACATTTTTTGAAGAGTGTGTCTATAACCAAACATGTTTGGACTTTTCCCTGGTCATTGTTTCCTAAACAATACAGTGTAACAATTATTTACACAGTATTTACACAGAATTCGTTATTATAAAAAATTTACAGATCATTAAAAGTGTGATGGAAGATGTAAGTTCTATGTAAATACTACATTGTTTTATATAAGAGAATTGCACATCCATAGATCTTGGTATCTATGGGGGTCTTGGAATGAACCCCCTGAAGATCTTGAGGGCTGACCCCCCTCATTTCATGTGTTTTAGTTTGCTTTTTCCACTGCTGTGACTAAAGGATCTGATCAGAACAATTTTAAAGGAGGAAAAGTTGATTAGAGGGCTCACGGTTTCAGATGTTTTAGTCCATAGAAGGTTGGCTCCATTTAGAATGAGGCTGAACATCATGGCAGGAGAGGGTGGCAAAGAGAAGCAGCTCACATCATGGTGACCAGGAGGCAGAGAGAGCAATTCCACTCACCAGATAATACCCAAAGCCACGCCCCAATTCCCACCTCCTTCAGCCACACCCTGCCATTTCAGTTACCACTCAGTTACCCCCTGTCAGGGGATTAAATCACTGACTGGGTTAAGACTCTTACAACACAATTGTTTCTCTGAACATTCTTACATGGTCTCACACGTGAGCTTTTGGGGGACACCTCCAATCCAAACCATAACACCATGCTATTGGAAAAGTATGAAGGGGACTTTAACTGAATCTTCTTAGTATTTTATTTCCTTAAAAGCATGATAAATATTTGAAGCAAATAAAGTTAAGGCTTCAGGGAAATAAACATATGTTTCTGTAGTCTCTACAGTCAAGTTGTATGATTGAAATGTTTCATGATAAAAATTTTCTCTTTGCAAAGTGAGATCCCTGGCATAAGGTGGCCCACATTTAAATCTGTGCAGCTCCACAGGAGTGTAACCTCAAACAAGCCCTATAACCTCAGCCTACTTCATGGGGTTATTGTGAAGATTAAGTGAGATAATACATGTAAGTAGTTGGCACAGTGCAAAGCACAATAAATAAAACCATTATTCTTTTCCAAGGGCTCTTATCAATTAGTCAAGAGGGAGTCAAAATTCATTTAACAAATAAGCATTAAAGAACTATTTTATGCCAGGCCTTGGCTGAGAGACTGTGGTTACTAAGATGAATTATGGCCAGTCTGGTAGGGAAGGCCAGTGTGTGTGTAAGGTCACATGCAGTGGGGTCAGAGTTGTGCTAGAGGTGAGTGCTAGGTGGCATGACAGGTGGCAAATGTCAGTGAGTTTCACTCAGCCAGGTGAGGGTTAGGAAGACTGAACATTTTGCTGTTACTCTTTATTTAAATTTGACATTCACCAAAATAGGCCCTATTGCTTCTGTTGTCTTTGTTGTAAAATAAACCACATCAACACTTAATGTGTTTTAAAACAACAACAGGGACAGTTTGTTTCTGCTCCACATGTCAACTGGGTGATTCGACTGGGGATGGATATCTAAGATGATGACTCTCCCTATCTAGTGTCCCAGCTGTACCATGGGGGGGTTGGGGTGGGGGGAAGGCTGGGCTGGCCAGGAATTTCCTTCTTTCTGTAGTCTCTCCAGAAAGGGAACCTCTTTACATATTGAGTCTCCAAGAGGGTGAAAGCTGATTCTGCTAGGTCTTAACAGGGGTGGGGGTGGAGTTCAGGAGCAGAGTGCTTACCTAAGCCCTGGGTTCAATCCCTAGTGCGGCAAAAATAAATTAATGATTCTGTAAAGCAGCTCAGTGTTCATAGCAGCTCAATTCACAATAGCTTAGCTATGGAACCAATCTAGGTGCCCTTCAACAGATGAGTGGATTAAGAAAATGTGGTACATATACTCAATGGAATATTACTCAGCCTCAAAGAAGAATGAAATTATGGCATTTGCCAGTAAATAGATGGAACTGGAGACTATCATGCTAAGTGAAATAAGCCAAACCAAAGGCCAAATGTTCTGTCTCGTATGTGAATGCTGACACACAATAAGTGGGGGATGGAAGAGAATAGAAATTCATTGGATTAGACAGAGGGGAATGAAGGGAAGGGAGGGGAGATGGGAACAGGAAAGACAGTAGAATGAATCAGACATAACTTTCCTATGTTCACGTATGAACACATGACCAGTGTAACTTCATATCATGTGCAACCTCAAAAAAATGGGATCCTAATTAGAATTATTTAATATGTATAATATGTCAAAATGCACTGTCATGTATATCAATATCAATAAGAACAATTAAAAAACATTTTTTTTAAAGTTACCAGGCCACCTCAGATTCAAGGGGAGGCTCAGTAAATTCCACCTCTTGATGAAAGAAACAACAAAGCACTCTGGGGCTCTTTAATCTACCACATCCATTGTATCAAACTTCATTTCCAGCCAATTTATGATTTAGGAGGAATCTAGGAAGATTCTAGAACTGCTTTAGGAATCAATGATGTAAAATGCAGCAAGAACAGCACTGTTCAGACACAGGGTTCAGTAGCCCAGCATAGTGGCACATGCCTGTGATCCCAGCAACTTGGGAGCTGAGGTGGGAGGATTGCAAGTTTGAGGCCAGCCTCAGCAACTTAGTGAGGCCCATTTCAAAATAAAAATAAATAAAGAGCTTGGGGTGTGTCTCAGTGGTTAAGTGCCCTTTGGTTCAATTCCCTGTACCAGAAACAAACAAAAACCCTACAGGGTTCGAATTCATGTCTTAGTACTAACTCCCTTGGACAAGTTATTAGACCTCTCTTTCCATTCTTTGCTCATCTGTAAGATGAGGGCCAGTAAGATTTAACCTCCCAGCATTCTTCTAGAAGTAGAAAGGATGTAGGAAAAATGCTAGTGGTGGTAGGAGAAATGGTCAGGCAGCACTATGATCTGCCCTCTTGTTATTATTAGGTTTCTTGCCTATTCTTTAAAAAAAATTTTTTTTGAAGTTATAGATCGACAGTACGCCTTTCTTTTATTTGCTTATTTTTGTATGCAGTGCTGAGGATAAAACCCAGTGTCTCACATGTGTTAGGCAAGTGCTCTGCTACTGAGCCCTAGCCCCAGCCCTCTTGCCTATTTTTTTGAGTGAGATAACGTGAGTGTTACATTTGAAGTCATGTTTTCTGTCTGTCCTGGGAAAACTCAGCATATCTCTGGTGCTGCCAGCGTCTCCCTGAATCCTCAGCAATCATGCCAAGGAGTAGGGCATGGCTCTGAGGATTTGTTCAACCTTTTGGGAGGCAATTTAGTAATCATTAACAAGAGCCATAAAAACATTCATATCCTTTGACCCAATAACTAGATTTCCAGAAAAATGTTCCTAAGAGACACTGATTCAAAAGGAAAGCAAAATCCATATACATTAAACATCCTCATTGCCATTTCTCTATGGCAACTAAAAATAAAGTCACAGCTTAAATGTACAATAGCAAGAGGGAGGCTAACTAAATTATGATACAAATAAATATTTATTAGAATATTATAGAATCACTGAAATGACTATTATCACTATATGGTAGTATGAAATTTTTTAAAAATAAAAGGCTGACAAATTGAAAATTCAAAAATATCTGTACATATGAACAAGGATCAGAGTCTACATTATTGGAATATTTGTTTGGACTTAAATATTTTTCTTTAAAAAAATTCTTTGGCCAGGCCATGCAATGTGGTGCATATCTATAATCCCAGTAGCTAGGGAAGCTGAGTCGGGAGGGTTCCAAGTTCAAAGCCAGCCTCAGCAATTTAGTGGGGGGTCCAAAACAAATTAGTGAGACTCCCTTTCAAAATAAAAAAATTTAAAAAGGGCTGGGGATTTGGCTCAGTGGTCAATTGTCCCTGGGTTCAATCCTTGGTACCCTTGAAGCAGAAGAATCAGAAGTTCAAGGCCAGCCTGGGCAATTTAGCAAGATCCTGTCTCAGAAATTTTGAAAAGTGGCGGGGATGTAGATTAGTGATAGGGCATCCCTGTGTTATATCCCCAGTTGTACACATACACACATATACAACACACACACAAACATACATATCTTCCGTGTTATTATTTTTTTTTAAAAGAGAGAATTTTTTTTTTTAAAGAGAGAGAGAGAGAGAGAATTTTAACATTTATTTATTTTTTCTTAGTTCTCGGCGGACACAACATCTCTGTTGGTATGTGGTGCTGCTGAGGATCGAACCCGGGCCGCACGCATGCTAGGCGAGCGCGCTACCGCTTGAGCCACATCCCCAGCCCAAGAGAGAATTTTTTAATATTTATTTTTTAGTTTTTGGTGGACACAACATCTTTATTTTATTATTTTTTTTAATAATTTATTTTTCAGGGGCTGGGGATGTGGCTCAAGCGGTAACGCGCCCATCTGGCATGTGTGTGGCCTGGGTTTGATCCTCAGCACCACATACAAACAAAGATGTTGTGTCTGCCGAAAACTAAGAAATAAAATATTAAAATTCTCTCTCTCTCCTCACTCTCTCTTTAAAAAAAAAAATTATTTTTCAGTTTTCAGTGAACACAACATCTTTATTTTATTTTATGTGGTGCTGAGGATCAAACCCAGCGCCCCCGCATGTCAGGTGAGCCCGCTACCACTTGAGCCACATCCCCAGCCCTTTTGTGTTATTTTTAAACTAAAATCAGAAAAGAAATTTAGGCAAGGGTGTATTGAAAAATGATTGATTAGGGTTGGGAATGTAGCTCAGTGGTAGAGACTTGCCAAGTGTGTAAAATAAAAATCCCAACAATGAAAAATGTATTTTCTTTATTAAAAAAAGACCATATAAACCAGGCACAGTGGAGCATGCCTGTAATCGCAGCAGCTTGGGAGGCTGAGACATGAGTATTGTGAGTTCAAAGCCAGCCTCTTCAAAAACGAGGCACTAAGCAACTTGGTGAGAGCCTATTTCTAAATAAAATACAAAATAGGGCTGGGGATATGGCTCAGTAGGCAAGTGCCCCTGAGTTCAATCCCGTACCCTCCTGGCAAAAAAGACCATGTAAGAAATGCCAGAGAATAAATTGCAAAACTTAAAAAAAACTACTCCTGTTTGAGCATCTCTATGGAACTTCTAATTTGGAAGGCCCCAAGTAGAGGAAAACCCACATTTTTTTTTTTTCTGAGCTCCAGAAACAAGTTTGATATACACCAGGGTGAGACCCACTGAAGACCTTCATCATTGTCCTTTCAATTAATCTAGTAAACATACTGTCTGATCAGAAATGGCAATACAAGGGAAACTAACACAACCCAAACTTTACCCCCACGTGAAACATGCCCCTCCGTGGAGCTTTCACATTTCCATTTATTTAGTTATCCTCTAATTCATAGCCTGGGTACACAGTGCGGAATGCAGAAAAGACAGTTTTCAATAAACACTGTGGTTCTGTACAATGTAAGGAGAATAACATGGCACAAGAGCTGATGGCCTGAAGTTTAGCAGGAGGAGAAACAGAAGCAGAAAAAAAATGACATCTCCATCTTAGTCAAAAGATACTGATGGGGGCTGGAGTTGTGGCTCAGTGGTTGCCTGGCACGTGTGAGGCACTGGGTTCAGTTCTCAGGACCACATATAAAAAATAAATCAATAAGGGCCCATCAATAACTAATAAAAATTTGGGGGAAAAAAAAAAGATACTGATGGGAGTGGGGCACAGTGCCGCACACCTGTAATCCCAGAGGCTCGGAAGGTTGAGGCAGGAGGATCGGGTGTTCAAAGCCAGCCTTAGTAATGTCAAGGCACTAAAATACAAAATAGAGCTGGGGAGGTGGCTCAGCGGTCGAGTGCCCCTGAGTTCAACCCCTGGTACCAAAAAAGATACTGATGGGAATCAAAAACTATTTCCCACTGACTAGTGTGGAACTGGTGTGAATACAGGAACTGGATGTGACTGTTATACGGTCCTTCTTTTTTTAATAATGCTGGAATTAACTCACAGGAAGTTATTGTGTTTTATTTAATTGATAAGCTAAATTGTATATATTGGGCTGAGGATGCAGCTCCATGATAGAGCACTTGCCTAGCATATGTGAGGCCCTGGGTTGGAGCCTCAACACCCCCAAATGCACACTAATGGGCTACCATGTGATGCTGCCAGCTCTTATTAAAGACTGAAGAGTAGATCTTGGCTGAAAGTGTAGCTCAGCAGTGGGGCACTTGCTTAGCATGTATGGTCCTGGGTTTGATCCCCACCATCAAAGGGGGGGCAGGGCTAAAGGGCAGGAAAACAAAAAACCAAAATACACCCAAATAAATCCTTGTTCTACCTAGACCATCTTCCACAGATTACAGTAAAGGACAGAGTAGAGTCTTCGAGAAAAATCTAGGGTTAACTAAACTAGTTTCACAAGACCTATCAGTTTGAAAGTGTGTTCTTTGGAAAAGTAGATCCTCAGAAGGCTGAATGGTATTGCAGTGGTTCCATGATGAAATAAGCTTGAGCTAAGTTTATCCAAGTTTGAGGAGTTTCTTTGCAGGATTTCTCAGGGCCTTTGTGAAATCTACAGAAAAAGAATGTGGCATACAGTATGAAAAGCTTCTCTTGGTTGCTGGGGTACTCTTTCAAAACACTTGCATAAACCATTATGCTTTCCAATAAGAGCTAGATAAATACTAGTTATTAAAGCTCAGAAAATAAAGATTATCATAGTCTTAGGTTTACATTACTTAATTTGGTTTTTTTAACCTAAGGAAAATTAACTTTCTTGTGAAAATTAATTCTATATTTCTACAGTATAGAAAATTCGAGTCTCCTCAGATTAACAATTAGAACTAATGAGAAAGTTCACTCAAGTTTCTGAACTCATATGCTTTCAAAAAAATTGCCTTCTGGCCTAGTGTAGTGGTACACACCTGTGATCCCAGTGGCTCAGGAGGCTGAGGCAGGAGGATCGTAAGTTCAAAGCCAGCCTCAGCAAATCTGCAAGGCTGTAAGCAACTCAGTGATAATCCAGTCTCTAGATTAAATATTTTAAAAGGGCTGAGGATGTGGCTCAGTGTTTAAGTGCCCTGGGTTCAAACCCTGGTTGGAAAAAAAAAATCCAGGCATAGTGGCACATGTCTGTAATCCCAGCAACTTGGAAGGGAGGCTGAATCAGGAGGATTGAAAGCTGGAAGCCAGACTCAGCAATTTAGCAAGACTCTGTCTCAACTTTTTTTTTTAAAAAAAAGGCCTGGGAATGTATCTCAGAGGTAATGTGCCCCTGGGTTCAATCCTCAGTACAAATAACAATAATAATAATAATTACCTGGTGTTTGTCAGGATTCCAGTAAAGTACAAAAAGCTCTCAAAGTATGTTAGTATAATATCAGATTCTCTGAAGGGCCTGTGCAATTTATTTGTGTCTTTGAACCACTAGGTCTCTTTGGATAACTAAGCTAGAAAGGGCTTTTGTTATGCTCAAAATTGCCCAATTTATTTTTTTAAATATGTTTTTTTAGTTGTAGATGGACACATATCTTTATTTTTTATTTGTTTATTTTTATGTGGTGCCAGGGACTGAACCCAGTGCCTCACACGTGCTAGGCAAGTGCTTTACCACTGAGCCACAACTCTGGCCCCCTCAATTTAATTTTACTAAATGAATCATAGTAGATAGAAATGGAGGCCTCTTCCTTGTTTACAACAATTCTCCCAATGACCACGTCTATGCTACTGTCTTTTTTCTTTTTGATACTGGTGATTAAACCCAGGGCGCTTAACCACTGAGCCACATCCTCAGCCTGTTTTATATTTTATTTTGAGACAGGGTCTCCATAAATTGCTCAGGGTTTTGCTAAATTGCTGAGGCTGGCTTTGAACTCATGATCCTCCTGCACCACCACACCTGGCTGTTTATTTTTTCTTTAAATAATAAACTCAACCATGAGGGCAAGAGACCCAGGCTAGGCCAATGACTGGCAATGGACAATAATAATAATGACTCAATCTTCTGGCTTGTGATTGGTCCTGGCAATGGACCCATGAGCCAAGCTGGGTCATCCTTTCCCCATGTAGGGAAGAATAAAGCTCACAGGAAAAGAGCAACAGAGACAGGAAACCCAGAGCTTTGAACCCCTGGTTCTAGTTGCTCCTGCACTTTCCTGGTTGAGTATAGAAGCCAAAGGCAGTCCCCACACCCCTCTCTCTGTCTTTTTTTCCTCTTGGCCTTCTGTCTTTTTTTTTTTTTTTTTTTATGGGGAATTCTACACAAGATTAAGGAATTCAATGTTTTTTGTTTTTTTTTTTTAAGAGAGAGTGAGAGAGGAGAGAGAGAGAGAGAGAGAATTTTTAATATTTATTTTTTAGTTCTCGGCGGACACAACATCTTTGTTGGTATGTGGTGCTGAGGATCGAACCCGGGCCACACGCATGCCAGGCGAGTGCGCTACCGCTTGAGCCACATCCCCAGCCCCTGGCCTTCTGTCTTGAAACCAAAATGTCTTACCCTAAGTAAGCAGGTAGAAGCTTCCTATGTGTGGATTCCCCAGGGGTCTACACAGACTCCACAGTAGTATAGTCAGAAGTTATTCAGGAAAAGCAGAATCACTGCATTTTATGGGATAATGAACTTATTACAGGAAAGGAGACCCTACACATTTGCAGGGAGATCTGGGAGAAGGGAGGATGAAAAGAGGGATCTGCGAAGCTCTCACTATTGGGTCAATCTGAGGAGCTAAGCACATCCAGCCAATTTTAGCCAACACACCACATCCTTGCCTCCCAAAGGCAAGGCTTATGGGAGGTGGTGGGGGACCACCCCACTGTGTGGTTACTGCCTTTGTGAATCACTGTGAGCATCTGGCCCCTGTTGATACATAGGACCAAGATAAATTAGCAAAAAGAGGTGGATCAGGAGCACAGAGCAAGGTCAAGCTGGAATCCATGGGTACCTCTGCACCTATCTATAAACCACTTCTAATCGTGTCAACATGCAGAGGGTCATGGCTGCAGTTTCTCCTCTACTTCCCAAATCTCACGCAAATTCCTCTTTTGCTCCACTCCTACCTGGCACCATACAGGGAAGGACATTCTGGGAAATGTAGACCTCCAGTTAAGTTGATGTACAAATTACTCTCGCCTTTATCCAGGCAATCACACACCAAGAACTTCATACAAAGTTTCTCTAGTAAAGAAGAACCAGTGTGGCTGGGGCTATAGCTCTGTTGGTAGAGTGTTTACCTCAAATGCACGAGGCCCTGGGTTCATTCCCCAGCATCACACACACAATAAGAAGAGTTGGTCGTGATACATTTGACTTTCCCACGGCTTCTGCAGCAGTCTGACTTTATACCTCCAGTGGGTTTTCTTACTGGGAAATTTTTCTCACACCCTTTTGATTCCTAGCCTCTGAAGCCCCCTTCTCTATATTTTATATTTTATTTTGAGACAGGGTCTCGATAAATTGCTCAGGGTCTTGCTAAATTGCTGAGGCTGGCTTTGAACTCATGATCCTCCTGCACCACCACACCTGGCTTTTTATTTTTTTCTTTAAATAATAAACTCAACCATAAGGGCAAGAGACCCAGGCTAGGCCAAACAGGTAGGCTCAGGAGCAATCATGATTTCAGAAAGGAAGGTTAAGGATATTTGGCCTTGCACGTGCACAGAGCTGGCTCTAGAGCCAGCTTTGACTTCTTGCGCCTGTCCTAGGTTCTATTGGTTGGCTACTGCCTCATTCCTGAAGCAAAAATTTCCCTTTTGATGATCTGTTGAGCATTTCCTCCAAGTATTCCAGGACGAGGCTCCTGTCCTGCTTTGCCTCTCTCCATCCCACCCAAGCCCTGCCTCTGAACTGCATCCAAGAGCAATGACACTGCTGCGACCGGCTGACCTCCTTCCTAATACCAGTGCCCACAAATTTGATTTCCAATTATAGCCAACACACCACATGCTTCAGCAACACTCTTCCTAGCTGTGTTCAGTTCTACATTGTGTGTACAACTGACTCTTGTTCTCCAGAACCAAGAGGTCACCTTCCTCTAGTGCCTAGCCTCATATCACATATTAACTTCCTTCCTGACTTTCACTAAAGTTTAACTTTCCCCCCATGGCCAGGTTATTGCCATCTTAAACAGCTCTGTCAATCTTTCTTTCCCTTCCTCCCCCTCTGCTCCTTCTTCTTGTCTAGAGTACAAATGGGATTGTTTATCCCTTTAAGCTTCACAGCTGGATTTGACATTCAGTTGGATTTTATTTTCTCACTGAATTTCTTTTGAGTTTAATACCGAGAGCAGCAGCTGACTTTATTTTCCAACGAAGAAAATCATTGTGGCTTAGTGTCATTTCTTAATTATGAAGGAAAAATAGCTGCATTCCCAACCGTGAACAAAGATCAACAAAGCTGGGGCTTAGGGTTATTGATATTGGTGTAGTCCCCAGAACCACCAAAAAAAAAAAAAAAATCCACAATACTGGTCATTCATTCAATTCATCTGGCCCCTGTTGATACATAGGACCAAGATAAGATATTTAAGATACTAGTTCTGGCAAGATGGCAAACGACTGGATCTTTGGGGTCATACAAAAGTGTTTTAAATGGAGCTGGGTGTGGCGGCCAGCACATGCCTGTAATTCCAGTGACTCTGGAGGCTGAGGTAGGAGGATCCTGAGTTCAAAGATAGCTTCAGCAATTTAGCAAGGTACTTGAAACTTAGTGAGACCCTGTCTCTAAATAAAATATTTTAAAAAAGGCTAAGGATGTGGCTCAGAAAAAAAAAAAAGTTTTAAATGTGACAGTGCTGTCTAACAATGCCAAGAATTTTAATTTAAGGATTTTAATTTAATACCTGATCTGTTGCTACCCTCTGTGTACCTCTGGATATACAGGATGACTACTTAATTGTCCTGCTCCCCAGATTCCATGTTCTGCCTGCCTAACTAGACCACACTGGGTGCCTTCCCAGCGCATATCCAGCCCTGCTGGGTGTGTCAAGTGCCAGATCCTCACCCCTCCCAGTGTGCCTTGTTTCTTCAGTGCTCTGGACTAGGTTGGCTAGGATGACCATGACCATCATTAGCAATAAATAGCACATTAAGTACCAGATGTATTGACTCATGAAAATCACTTTAAAATACCTCTGCTTGCTCCAGGGAAATATATCAAGAGGTAATAAAGGTACAGATGAAATATTCTTGGATCATTAAATCATCTCATATGAGCCATGCTAAACCCTAGCCAGTCAAGCAAGAGTATCATTGACCACATTTATAGCCATGGATTAGGCTTTAGTTCAAATGTATGAGCCAATGATACTTTCGTGTGCTCTACAGTTCACTGGACTCCCTGGATAATCACAGGTATTACAGTACATTGAAACCTGTTTTATGGAAGCTGGAACTGCATATTTTTATTGCTGCAGGTGATTGCAAATTTTATAATCTTTTTTCTTAGGAGGTGTTTTTTTACCTATTTAGAGCTGAGTCCTTGGTCAGGAACATATTGTCTCATTTTAATCGTAGACCCAAGAAAATGCAAAAATATTTGTTTATTTTATTCAACAAATAATTCAATGTTTAAATGACTCAATCTCTACCACTAAGTACATCATCAGAGTTCAGCTTTTTTTTTTTTTAGAATTTTTTTTTTAAATATTTATTTATTTATTTTAGTTTTCGGTGGACACAACATCTTTGTTGGTATGTGGTGCTGAGGATCGAACCCGGGCCGCACGCATGCCAGGCGAGCGCGCTACCGCTTGAGCCACATCCCCAGCCCTTTTTTAGAATTTTAATATTTATTTTTTAGTTTTCAGCGGACACAACATATTTATTTGTATGTGGTGCTGAGGATCAAACCCAGGCTGCACACATGCCAGGCGAGCGCACTACCTCTTGAGCCACATCCCCAGCCCCCCCCTTTTTTTTTATTGTTGTTTATTTTATTTATTTATTTTTTTAAATATTTTTTTTTATTTGTAGTTGGACACAATACCTTTATTTTATTTACTTATTTTTACGTGGTGCTAGGGCCTCACCTACCTCAGTGGTAGGCAAGCGCTCTACCACTGAGCCATAACCCCAGCCCCAGAGTTCAGCTTCTTGTTTGCACTCTGAGGTTTTGGGCAAATGCCTATTACAGAGTACAGTGGGGAAGGACCTGAAACTGTGGAATGGAAATGATCTTTGGAGAAAAAGCTCCATTTAGGGACTATGGGGTGGGGGAAGGAGCTTGCTGGTTGAGATGACCCTGAGCCAGGTTTGCCCCCTAAGACTTAACACCTTCAATTTGCTCTAGTTTTTCTCCTGTGGAATTTCAGTATATTCTTGTCTCTTACTCTGGACGAGATGGAGTCATTCTCTTTTTCCCAGGCCCAACTTTGACTAGAGCCCCTGAAACCTCAGATCCTCCTTAGGACCTGTGGTAGGCCAAATGATGATGTCTGCATGGTACTCCCCAGGTCCTGTAAGTAGTAAAGAGGGCTTTGTAGGAGTCACCAAATTATGGATCTAGAGATGGGGAGGTTGTTCTGGATTACTGAACGGGTCCAATATGATAACGAAAGTCCTTAGAAGAGGGATGTAGGGGAGTTTATGTATGAGAAGGAGAGGTCAGAGTGGCATAGGACCATGAGCCAAGGAAAGTAGGCATCCTCTGGAAAGTGGAAAAGGCAGGGCATGTTTCTCCAGAAGAAATGCAACCTGATCTTTGTTTTAACCCAGTGAGACCTATTTGGGGTTTTGATTTCCTGAACTGTAAGAAAATAAATTTTGTGTTGTTTTATGCTATCAAACTTGGGGTGGTTTGTTACAGCATCTGTAGGAAACTAATACAGCTTCCCAGCCAGTACTGACTGGAAAATAGAGACCAAGCTTATCTAGAGCTGAGCCACCCAATATTGTCACCATTAGCCCCAAGTAGCAGTTGAAATGGGGCTGGTCTGGTGCCGTCAGTGTAAAATACACACCTATTGTAAAGACTTAGATAATATTTTAGACACATTGGTTTCAATAAATTACATTATTAGAATGACCTTCATTTCTTTATTTTTTACTTATGTGTTAAGGTGACCATTAGAACATTTTAAATGCTACATGTAACTTGCATTCTATTTCTATTGATTAGTGCTACTCTAGAGAATCATTGATTCTCACAGCTGGTGTCACTGGGAAACCTCACTTGGTTGGTCCAGGTCTTCTGCAACCAGCTCAAATGGCTTTGGTTCCTTTTGAGGACACTGCCAGAAGGGGATACTGCCCTGAATAACTTGAACCTGTTTGGAATGGTCCCCAACACCTCACCCTAAGTTTTTCTAACTTAAGTTTTGTGGGTTGGGGGCCAAGCTCAAGAAGAAGAATGTAGAATTAAATTAGTCCTGGGTCTTGGCAATCTGCACAAATGAGGGACCTTGAACAACTTTCATTAGCCTCATGGTCAATGTGCCTCTGCCCTTTTCCCAAAATCTCACCTAGGGTGGCTCTTTTTCCCCACTCCCTAGCTTGTCAGGGATCTTACTCTCCACAAACCTCTTCTTAGGTCCTAAGACAGCATCCAAAGTGACCACTGCCCTTAACCCAGGGAAGCAGGACCCTTGAGCTTCAGAGGACCCCACATATAACAAACACAAAAGATTAGAATTAACCTCTTAACAGGTATGTCAGGGTGCCTATCACTAGGGATTTGGCACAGCTGTCCTGGGCACATCAACATCCATGAATTAAACACTTGTTCTCATGGCTTATGCCATTCACATCCAAGAAATCGCTTCCCTGCATTCTAGCCCTGTGTTCTGGAAACAAAGAGGAATAAGCCCAGATGCCAGGAAGACTCAAAGTTGTGCTGCTATTGAGAGAGCTAGGCACTGCTTCAGAGCACAGGGAGGAGGAGGCATTTAAGAAAAAAGAAAAAAAAAAAAAGATGAAATAATTAGGTTGTCAAATCCTTCCTCCTGGATAACATGAATGCAACAGATTCTTGCATAACAAGGTATCATTCCTCAGTGGTGCAGGGTTCTGATATTTGCAACAGTTGCAAAAGACAGCTGAGGAATATTTTGTAACATTAAATAATTCATATCACTGTTAAGTTTCTGCACATGCAGGCCTAGATGCCACATTCATGAAGCATTTTCTGAATTGACAACTAGATGGACAAACACAATGCAACCAGATGCACATTGAATACTAAAATTATAATTTGGTGGGTACTGGGGCTGCTGAGGATTGAACCCAGGACCTCAAACATGCTAGGCAAGTGCTATACCACTGAGCAACACTCCCAGCCCACTTGATAATTTTTTGAAAATATATTTAAATTGAAATATAGTAATTGTACATAATTATAGAATACAGTGTGGCTTTTTTTATTATTTTAGCTGTAGATGGACACAATACCTTTACCAAATTTATTTTTAATGTGGTGCTGAGAATCAATCAAACCCAGTGCCTCACACATGCAAGGCAAGTGCTCTACCACTGAGCTACAACCTCAGCCCCCAGTTTGACATTTTAATACACGTATATAATGTGTAATGATCCAATCAGGGTAATTGGCATGTCTATCACTTCAGACATTTATCATTTCTTTGTGTTGAGAAAATTCAGAATTCTCTGTACAAGCTATTTTGCAATAGTCATTGATTGTCAACTGCAGTTACCCTAAGGTGCTAGAGAACTTCAGGGATTATTTCCCCTACGCAGCTGCATCCGGGTATCCATAGCCATCCTTTCTCCAACTCCCTTCTCCCACACCCTTCCCACACTGTAGTAACCACTGCAGAATTATACATTTTTTACGAAATCTTTCAGATGGAATTTAAATTCACAAATTTAAATATAAATTTAAGCTTTGTTTAAAAAACGTTTGAAAATGAGTGCCAGTCATCCTATCATCATGGAGATAGAAAATAGAGCTCAGAGAAGAAAAGGAGAAGAGAAGCAGATTGCTTACGTTTCTAAAAACAGGAAACCAGGAAAGTGAGGAGGTTTTTGCTGAGTATGACCCACTTAAAATCTGCAAACAGGGCTTTATGAGTTCTTTATTTAATGAAGATTTAATTACTAATTGTATGAAAATGAACAAAAGAAATCTTCAAACCCACAATTTGAAAAGATCAGATGAAATCCCTGAGACTTCATATTCTTTATTAAATGGAGACTCAATTATTGATCAAAACAATGAGAAGGAAACAAAGAGAATTATGCATAATAAATTTATAATTCAGAAAGCCAAATGCAACTCTGATCTTTCCACTAATATATGAAGAGAAATTGCATTTATAAAAGCTGCAATTGAATTCGAACATCAAGTTTTACTCTGCTTATTGGATATTGAACCTGAAAAATGACTATCTCATCCTTCTGACAGCAGAAATAGATTTCTAGCAAAATGCAATCTGATTCAAATTAATAATTACAATTTTCCATTGCATGAGCACAGCAAAAAAATTAGCATTTAATACCAAAATTATTTTACATAAAGAAATTATTTTTAAAAAATAGTTTTTATGTTTTTTAATATTGTGAGTACTGAACTACATATTTTTTCCTATTATCAGAGTTTTACAACAGATCTTACAAGATCTGCTTTGGCCAAATAAGGCATTTGTGTCTGGAAATAATTATGGTCTTGATATATATTTTTAAAAAGGGAAACATCATTTGCATACAAACAACATTTATGCAGTTACTAAAATTACTTTTTAAGAGATTAATAAACTACAAAACAAAAATAGTACTGAACAAAGACAAATAACATTATCATGTGATAGATGATACTCTTATAAATTAATATTAGTGATCAATATTTAATCAAGCATAATGATGTTTCTCATAGTAATGGCCGCTCTATACGTACGGAAAACAATGAAAACATTCCAGTTTTCATAGCCATTACATGATACAAAAATGTTCAACTTGTAATGTGGGTTTTTTAATGAATTACAGGACTGGGCACAGTGCCACATGCTTATAATCCCAGTGGCTCAGGAGACCGAGGCAGGAGGATCACAATTTCAAAGCCAGCTTTAGCAATTTAGCAGGGTTCATTTAGCAGGGTCCTAAGCCACTTAGTGAGGTCCTATCTCAAAGTAGAATAAAAAACAGCTGGAGGCCTGGGGTTGTGGCTCAGTGATAGAGTGAATGCCTTGAATGTGTGAGACACTGGGTTTGATTCTCAGCACCATATATAAATAAAAAATAAAGATCCATCAACCACTAAAATGAATAAAATAAATATTTTTTTAAAGATCTGGGAATATGGTGCAGTGTTTAAGCATCCCTGGATTCAATCCCCTATCCCAAAAATAAATAAATAAATATCTTAAAAATGCATCATAGGGCTGGGCATGCAGCTCAACGATTAGCATGTTTTAGGCCCTGAGTTCAAGCCCCAGTGCTGCCAAATGAGACTCAAAATAAGACTTGGATTTAAAGAAAGAGAAGAATTCATATAGAGCATATTTAGTTGGTATAAATCTCACTTAGTTGCTAAATTTAGCTAGATTATATTATAGATAAGTTATGGGAAACAAGTAATGTACATTATACCTGTTGATGAACTACCAAGGGGGAGTGGATAAGGAAATTGAAATAATTAGTATTTCATTGGTTTTACATGTATAGTAATAATTACATTCAGTTACCTTTGCATTTTTCTGGCTTTCAGACATACAAAACCACAGCTTTTTTAATGTTTTAAAATGTTTGTTTAAAGGAAGTTTGTTTTGTTTTTATGAAGCATGCAAAAGTAAGAAATGAGACCATATTTTATTTATTTGTCCATCTATTTATTTATTTGGTGGTATTGGGGATTGAGTCTAGCTCTACCACTGAGCTACCTTCCCAGCCCTATTTATTTTTTATTTTGAGACAGGTTTTTTTTGGTGGTGCTGGGGATCGAACCCAGGGCTTTGTGTATGCAAGTCAAGCAGTCTACCAACTGAGCCTTATCCCCAGCAGGTTGCCAAGCCTGGTCTCAAACTTGTGATTCTCCTTCCTCCACCTCCCGAGTCATTGAGATTGCAGGCATGCACCACTGTACCCAACTAGACAGTTTTATTAAACTGTTTGTTAGTTTTATTGTGAACGTCTAATTATTTAGACATTCAGAACCTGGATCTCCATTTGCACTCTTTCCCTGGCTTTACAAATACTGTGAATAGGCCCCACTGCCGCCCAGATCTGACTCTCTGAGATACTGAGGCTCAATTCAATGGGCCCTTTTTGAGTTTCCCATTCAGCAGAAGCCCAAACTACAGCCACATTAGTTTGCCAACTCCCAGTCACATCAATTCCTGCTTCTTCCTCAACCTACCCAGGCAGTACAAGACACCAACAGATCATAGGATCAAACAACAAAAATCCCAGACTTGCCGGGTACAGTGGAACATGCCTATCATCCTAGCTACCCAAGAGACTGAGATAGGAGGATGGCATGGTCAAGGCCACCCTGGGCAACTTAGCAAGACCCTGTTTCAAAATAAAAATTTAAAAGGACTGCAGTGTAGATCACACTTTCCTGCATACTGGAAGTCCTGGGCTCAATATTGGTGGCTCAGTATGCAGCTCAATGATTAGCATGTTTTAGGCCCTGAGTTCAAGCCCCAGCGGGGATTCCCAAAGGGGTAAGTCACAGCCTCCCACACGGACTCAGAATACTCAAGAGTACCTTACTGTCTTGGGAAATGGTCCTTAATGGTCCTTTTCTCCCACTTTGCCGAATCTTAGATAATCAGTATTTAGTATGCATTTGAGAATTGGTTACATGAGTCCTGTGGCAAGGAGAGGGAGATTTAGGTTTACACTAGTCTTTCTCCCTAAATCCTAATTGATAGATGAATGGATAAAGAAATTGTGATACACACACACACACACCATATTCAAGCTTTTTTTTTTTTTTGTGTGTGTGTGTGTGTGTGTGCTGGGGATTGAACCCAGGGTCTTGTGCAGGCAAGACAAGCACTCTACCAACTGAGCTATATCCCCAGCCCCCATATTCAGCTTTTAAAATGAAGGAAATCCTGCCATTTGGGACAACATGAACGTGGAGGACCTTGTGCTAAGGGAAAGAGGCCAGGCTTAGCAAGACAAATACCGTATGATTCTGTTTACATGTAGAATCTAAAAAAGTCAAACTAGGAGGCAGAAAGTATGATAGTTGCCAGAGATTGGAGTAGAGAAAATGGGGAGATGTTAGTCAAAAGGTACAAAGTTTCAGTTGTAAGGTGAATCAATTCTGGGGGTGTTAATACTTAGCATAGTCACTATATTTAGTGATACTATATTGTTTACTTGAAATTTGACAAGAGCAGATTTTACTTGTCCTCCCCCTCCATCACCCCCCACACACACAACATAGTAACTATGGGTGGTAATAGAAGTGTTAATTAATTTGATTGAAAGATACATTACTTAATTTGATTGTGGTGTTCTTTATATAATGCATATGTCCAACAAACCATGCGGTATGTATTGGGTGGACACAATTTGGTCAATTAAATATTACTTACTTTAAAAAAAATCAACTTCTTGGCTGACCAGTGACACATGCCTGTGATCCCAGTGAATTAGGAAGCCAAAGCAGCAGGATTGCAAGTTGGAGGTTACCCTCAGCAATTTGGCGAGCCCCTCAGCAACTTGGGGAGAACGTGTCTCAAAATTAAAAAGGATGGGGCAAGGCGTGGTGGCACACGCCTGTAATCCCAGCAGCTCTGGAAGCTGAGGCAGGAGGATCGAAAAGTCAAAGCCAGCCTTAGCAAAAACAAACAAGGTTCTAAGCAACTCAGTGAGACCCTTTCTCTAAATAAAATACAAAACAGGGCTGGGGATGTGGCTCAGTGGTTGAGTGTCCCCGAGTTCAATCCCTGGTACAAAAAAAAATGCTGGGAATGTAATGCAGTAGTAGAGTGCCCCTGTATTTGATCCCCAGTAGCCCCTCCCCTTCAGCCCTGCCCCCCCCCAAAAAATTCGACTTCTGCAAGCTCAAGAAACCAGAAGGAAAAGAAAAAGGGTTGCTATGTCGTAGATTCTCCAAGTTCTCCACGTACCTACAGTTTGGCTCACACTTCTCCAATCCCCCTGCAGAGACTATTGCTAGTCCACAGCCGCTTGGGAGCACCCTCGAGTTAGGGCTGACCTGTTCTTCCTGCTGCCAGGTGTTTCAGATCCAGCCTCAGGGACCGTCAGAACCTTTCACTTTCACTAACCCCGGCCAGGGAACTGGGCGTGTCCTCCAGGATTGGCAGGAAGCTGGCACCCAACTGTTAAGAAGCAAAACCGCGGCTACTCCTTCAAGGGCAAGGTTGCTAAGCTCCTAGGTGGAGAGGCCGTGTTCCTAAGGGCGGCTGGATCCTTATTCCACTCTTCCGGAACTCCCATCACGTTTCCTGGGTCCTCCCTTCACACCCCACCTTTGCAACTGTCGCCCTGCTGCAGAACAAGAAAACAAAGACAGCGAGTGATGGTGACCTGCAAAAGCTAGATGGCTAGACTGAAGGGCACATTAACGTCATGGTGTATTTATTTATTTATTTTTTTTGGAACCAGGGATTGAACTCAGGGGCGCTCCAACACTGATCATCACACCTCCAGCCCTATTTTGTATTTTATTTAGTTATTATTGTATTATTATATATTATATATAATATATATTATGTTATTATATATTTTATTATTTTGTATTTTATTTAGAGATAGGGTCTCACTGAGTTGCCCAGCACCTCGCTTTTGCTGAAGAAGGCTTTGAACTTGCCATCCTCCTGCCCCAGCCTCCGGAGCTGCTGGGATTACAGGCCTGCGCCACCGCTCAGGCAGCGATGGTATATTTTTGTGTTTCTCTAATTTTGTGTGTCTCCTTTTCTTTCTTTCTTTCTTTCTTTCTTTCTTTCTTTCTTTCTTTCTTTCTTTCTTTCTTTCTTTCTTTCTTTCTTTCTTTCTTTCTTTCTTTCTTTCTTCCTTTCTTTCTCTTTCTTTCTTTCTTTTTTCTTTCTTCCTTCTTTCTTCTTTCTTTCTTTCTCTCTCTCTTTCTTTCTTTCTCTTTCTCTCTTTCTCTCTCTTTCTTCCTTCCTTCCTTCCTTTCTTCCTTCCTTCCTTCCTTCCTTCCTTCCTTCCTTCCTTCCTTCCTTTCTTTCTTTCTTTTCCTTAATGTGCAATGAGAACTTCGGAGTCATTTAGAGAAATTCTCAATGTAGAGTCCTTCTAGATGGTAACAATTTTATTCCAAAGTCCGCCACCGCTCCCTCCTTTCGGTGCTGGAGATTGCCAAGGACTCTGTACCTCACCCCAGGTCCATTTAAAGTTATCTTAATCAAATCTAACTTTGATGATATATTTCAACAACTCTCCCTTTTTGAGAAATTCTGAAATGTCTAAAGTGGATTTGTCTTTCCTCCTCTTCCTCCTTCTTCTTCTAATAAATAGATTTTATTTTTATTTTTTGAGCAGTTTTGGGTTTAGAGAAAAATTAAGCAGAAAGTTCATAGGGTTCCCATGCAACCCTGTCCTATGCAGTTTTCCAGTTATTAACATCTTGCCTTAGTGGGCTACTTTTGTTTCAATGGATGAATCAATGTTGATACACTATCATTAACCAAGATCTATAGTTTGCATTAGGGTTCACTTTTCGGGTTGTGCGATTTTATTAGTTTTGACAAATACATAATATCATGTGCCATTTCAAAATAGTTTCACTGCCCTAAAAATCTCCCTTTCTACCTGTTCCTCCCACCTTCCCTCAGTCCCTGGTGATCACTGATCTTACTTCTGCCTTTCCCACAATGTCCAGGAGATCATATAGTGAAAAATCAAACAATATTATCATTTGCAGACTGGCTCCTTTCAGTCCTTAAGTTTCCTTCATGTGTTTTCCTGACTTGGCTCTTTTCTTTCTTCCCTCTTTTTCTTTTTCCTTCCTTCCTTCCTTCCTTCCTTCCTTCATTCCGTTTATTCTTTTGCACTGGGGTTGAACCCAGGGGTGTTTAACCACTGAGCCACATCCCCAGTCCTTTTTTAAATATATATTTTATTTAGAGTCAGGGTCTCACTGAGTTGCTAAGTGCCTCATTGAGTTGCTAAATGCCTCACTAAGTTGCTGAGGCTGGCTTTGAACTCACGATCCTCCTGTCTCAGCCTCCCAAGCTGCTGGGATTACAGGCGTGCACCATCAAACCTGGCTCTCTGCCCCCACCACCACCCTTTTATTTTAAATATTTTTTTAATGTGGTGCTGGGGATCAAACCCAGTGCCTTACACATGATAGGCAAATGCTCTACCACTGAGCTACAACCCTAGCCCTCCCTTTTGTTTTAGTTGTAAAATATACTTAACCTAAAATTTACCATTTTAACTTTTTTTTTTTTTTAATCATCACTTTGTTATTTTTTGTTTTTACAATGCTGGAAATCAAACTCAGGGCTCCACCCATACCAGGCAAGCAGTCTAGCCCTGAGCCACATCCCCAACACCCCCTCCTTTTCCTTTTTTGAGACAGTGTTATGTTGTTCAGACTGTCCTCAGACTCCTGGGCTCGACTGATCCTCGAACCACAGCCTCCTGCTAGCTGGAACTACAGGTGCACACCACCATGCTCAGTCTTAACCATTTTAAAAAAAATTTTTTTGTATGGGGCTGGGGATGTGACTCAAGCGGTAGTGCGCTCGCCTGGCATGCGTGCGGCCCAGGTTCGATCCTCAGCACCACGTACAAACAAAGATGTTGTATCCGCCAATAACTAAAAAGAAATAAATATTTAAAAAAAATTTTTTTTGTAGCTTTAGATAGACAGCATGCCTTTATTTTATTTGTTTATTTTTATGTGATGCTGAGGATCGAACCCAGTGCCCCACATGTGCAAGGCAAGTGCCCTGCCACTGAGCTACAGCCCCAGGCCAGTCTTGACCATTTTTAAGGGTAGAGTTCAGTGGTATTAAACACATGATATCATTCAAAAATCTTTTCCTTTGGTGAAAGCTTAAAGTCTATTCTCATTAAATAATAACTTCCCTCTCCCTTTTCCCCAACTCCTGGCAACCCCCATCTACCTTCTCTTTAATGACTCCTCCGAGTTCCTGGACTTGAGGTGAATCCTGTGTGTTTGAGCCATGGTTTGCTCAACCCTTGTCTTATGGACATTCAGCTTGCTTTCACATTTTAGTTCCTGTGAATTGTGCTGTTAATGAACACGGGTGTGCCATCATCGTTTTGAAACTCTGCTTTCAATTATTTTGGGGCTATCCCCAGAAGTGGAATTGTTGAGTCATATGGTGATTCTATTTTTAATTTTTTTGAGGAACCTCCATTCTACTTTCCACAGTGGCTGCGCCATGTTACATTTCCACCAACCCTGCACAGAGTTCCCATTTCTTTTTTCTTTTTTTCTTTTTTTTAAAGAAAGTGAGAGAGAGTGAGAAAGAGTGAGAGAAAATTTTAATATTTATTTCTTAGTTGTTTTTTTTTTTTTTTCCGGTGGACACAACATTTGTTTGTATGTGGTGCTGAGGATCGAACCTGGCCCGCATGCATGCCAGGCGAGCGCGCTACCGCTTGAGCCACATCCCCAGCCCAGAGTTCCCATTTCTTTCTCTCCATCCTTACTAACAATAGTTCTCTCTCTCTCTCTCTCTCTCTCTCTCTATATATATATATATATATATATGTAATATTCAGTCTCATGGGTCTGTGGTGGTACCTCATGTATTTCCCTCATGACTGGTGAGGTTGAACATCTTTTCCTGTGTTTATGTCTTCTTTGGAGAAATGTCTACTCAAATCCTTTGTCCTTTTTTTGTGTGTGTGTGCGGTGGTGGTGTGGGGGGGTGCCAGGGATTGAACTCAGGGGCACGCAACCACTGAACCACCTCCCCAGCCCCATTTTTGTATTCTATTTAGAGACAGGGACTCACTGAGTTGCTTAGCACCTCACTTTTGCTGAGGCTGGCTTTGAACCCACGATGCTCCTGCCTTAATATCCAAGCTGCTGGGGTTATAGGAGTGCATCCCCACGCCCGGCTCTTTGTCCATTTTTGAGTCAGGTTATTTGTTGTTGAGTTTAAGAAGTTCTCCAGAAAAATCTGGATATTCTGGATGTGAACTCTTTTTTAGTATGTGACTTGTAATTGTTTATTCTTTTCTTTTCTTTTTCTTTTTTTTTTTTTTTTTTTCTCGTTGGAGACCAAACACAGGGCCTCATGCTAGGCTGGTGCTCTATACCACTGAGCCACATCCCCAGTCCAACACATTTCTTGACGTCCAATATGTTTATTTTTTTCCATTTTGACTATACCTTTAGTGTCATACCTCAAAATAAAAAATAAAAAGGGCTGGGGATGTAGTCAATGGTCGAGTGCCTCTGGACTTAATCCTAATACTA
Source organism: Ictidomys tridecemlineatus (assembly GCF_052094955.1). Taxonomy (NCBI): domain Eukaryota; kingdom Metazoa; phylum Chordata; class Mammalia; order Rodentia; family Sciuridae; genus Ictidomys; species Ictidomys tridecemlineatus. Next base: position 31,232,063 of record NC_135479.1, on the reverse strand, counting down.
CAAAAATAATGATAAATAAATAAATTACTTAATGGGAGTCCTTTATCTAGCAGCCTGCCTCTCCCACCCCATCTCCACTGAGAGAAGAAGGGTGCTTTCTCTGGACCCTAAAGACCACCTCAACCCCTGTGTGAACCTGGCTGTCACCCAGATAACCACTGGGCCAAGTGCAGATCAGAACATGATCATGGGCCTGGGGCATCTAGAGGGCCAGTACTTCAGAAAGCAAAGTTCCACCTTGACTAAAGCAGCACTGGATAGAACCAACTCGAAATCCCCCAAAGAGCCCTGCCATGCCGGAATCCTCCTCCCGTCCCACCTTCACCCCCCCCCCAGACAAAATCTGATTCTGAATCCTTCCCATGTATTTCCAGTGGAGGCGTCACAGAAGCAAAGAGAGCTCACCCTAAAATTCCTCTTTGCTTGTCAAAGTTCTAAAAGAAACCCGTTAAAAGCTTTGTTAATGGGAGGTATCTGGGAGTGAGATTCCCTCAGGCTTCTGACCAAAGCTGCTCTGGCTTGGTGGAGATCCGAGTGGCTGTTGTTACAGTGCGAATCAAGTTTCATTCCTCAGCAGCCTTTTCAGCAACAGGAAAACCCCACTTGCTCAGACAAGTTGTATCAAATGGCAAGATGATCTAGCAAGCTCTGTCCTCCTCCGTTTACTTGGGATGCAACACACATTGAGGACCAACAGCCAGACCGGGCTCCGTGGTGCATGCCCATATCCCAGGGGCTCCGGAGGCTGAGGCAGGAAGATAGCGAGTTCAAAGCCAGCCTCAGTAAAAGCAAGGTGCTAAGCAACTCAGTGAGACCCTGTCTCTAAATAAAATACAAAATAGGGCTGGGGGTGTGGCTCAGGGTCGAGCGTCCCTGAGTTCAATTCTTGGTACCAAAAACCAAACAAACAAGAAAAGAACTAACAGCCAGGCTGCAAATCACCTGTGTGGAAGACGGCCCAGACCTGGAAGATTTAATATCTGTGAGTCTTTGAAAATGCCTTTCACCTGTTATCACAGATGCCTGCACCTGGCAAATAGTTTCCCACCCAACGCAATAGTTCTTGTTGAGATTTTATGTATTGTGAGCTATGAGATGTGTGTGTGTAGTTTAAAGTGTTGCTATAAATTGAACACCCATATATTCACTACCAGATCTAGAACACCATGCAACTCCCCAGAAGCCCCTGTGTGCCCCCTTTCACATCCCTTCCCTCCGAGGAGTCCACTGTCCTAACTTAGGGAAATCACTTCCTTGCTTTTTTCTTTGCTGCTAAGCTGTGTGTGCCCCACCAAACCAGTACCTGCTTCTGAACTTCATGTAAATGGAACCGTTGGGTACCTACTCCTTGTGACTTATTTCTTTCTCCAAACTCTTTTTAGACAAGGTTTTGAGGAGGCCTCTTGAGTGCATTGTGATGTTTTCCAGACTTATGGATTCAGGAGTATGCTGTTGTCACAAAAATGACGGGCCTCAAGTCATATGGGCCAGCTTTCAGCCTCTTAGCTCAGCCATTTGGGGCAAGACCTTTCTTTTCATTATCCCACTGGACACCTCAAGAACAAGAAGCGTGGCCTGGGGCTGGGGCTCAGTGGTGGAGCTCTTGCCTAGCTTGCCAGTGAGGCACTGGGTTCAATCCTCAGCACCACATAAAAATAAACAAATAAAATAAAGGCATTCTGTCCATCTACAACTAAAAAATCTTAAAAATAAAAATAAAAAAGAATAAGAAGTGCGTTTCATTTGTGATTCTGTCCTTAGAAGCTCACAGGCTGGAGGTGTGTGGAATCCCAAGCAGATGAAGAAGTTGTGGTAGGATGAAGTGAGGCTCACAGCAAGCGCTCAATACATGGTAGCTAGTCTTATCCCTGTCACCAGTGCTGTTTATTTGAAGATGTGCCTACCCCTCGTAGGGCTGCCAATGTTCCCCACTTCTGGTATTTTGTGTGTGTGTGTGTGTGTCTGTGTGTGTGTGTGTGCAGGGGATTGAACTCAGGGGCACTCAATCACTGAGCCCCTACCCCAGCCCTATTTTGTATTTTATTTAGAGACAGGGTCTCACTGAGTTGCTCAGGGCCTCTATAAATTGCTGAGGCTGGCTTTGGACTTGCAATCCTCTTGCCTCAGCCTCCCAAACTGCAGGTATCACAGGCATGCGCCACTGCCCCCAGCTATAGTAGACTTTTACCATTCATGAGGCTTATTCCCATTACCTTCCTGAAATCCCCAATACTACCACAGCATATATTCACTCATGAAATAAAGTACAACTCAAAATTATATGACTCCTGGACTGGGGTTGCAGCTCAATGGTAGAGCGCTTGCCTAGCATGTGTGAGGCACTGGGTTCGATCCTAGCATCACATAAAAATAAATGAGTAAAATTAAGATATTGTGTTCATCTACAACTAAAATTTTTTTAAAAAATTATATGACTCCTTAAGCCCTTAACAGTTTCATAAATAAGAAACACAGGCTTTATAAAGCTGTTAAAGTAAATATGGCTGAGCCAGGTGCCATGGAACACATCTGTAATCCCAGTGATTTGGGAGGCTAAGGCAGGAGAATTGCAAGTTTGAGGCCAGTCTCAGCCACTGTCCTGAAATAAAAAATAAAAAGGGCTGGGGATGTGGTTCAGAGTGTCTCTGGATTCAATCCCAGTACAAAGAAAACAAAAGAAAGTATGGCTGGACTAAAGCCAAAGCAATTTCATGGTTGTTTCTCTTGTTTGCATTGTACTCAATCACATTAGAAGGCTGAGCCATGCTGAGTATCACCCTTTTAATAAACCTGGACGTTTGCAAGTTAAGAGATCCGAACCTGTTCCTCCCACTATCTGCCCTACCTTGATAGCTAATTTCAAGCCAGAAAATGGAAAGCCACCTGAGGTTGCTCCCTCTCTCTCATTCCCCACTTCCAAGCCAACATTGTTTCAGAAAGATCCTTGTAGCCTTAATGTAGAGGCTGTCTGCAGTGTTGGGTGGGGAGAAGATAAGAGGTACAGCCATTTGCTACCATGTGGATCAAAAGAAAAGGACGGGGTTGGAGGACACAATAGGAAAAATAATTAAGCTTCTCTCATTAGAAATATTGAGTTAGTTCTGCCTCTGAGCTATCCAAGAGAGAGATTTTTCACAGGCAATGAAAATGTCTCAAAAAAAAAAAAAAAAAAGCGAGGGGGGAATGTAGCTGAGTTGGTAGAGTGCTTGCCTTGCATGCATAAGGCCCTGGGTTCAATCCCCAGCAAAACACACACACACACACACACACACACACACACACACACAAGTAATGACTGTCAAAATATAATGCTGCTGGGCTGGGGATGTGGCTCAAGCGGTAGCGCGCTCGCCTGCCATGCGTGCAGCCCGGGGTTCGATCCTCAGCACCACATACCAACAAAGATGTTGTGTCTGCCGAGAACTAAAAAATAAATATTAAAAATTCTCTCTCTTTCTCTCTAAAAAAAAAATATAATGCTGCTATCCATTGTTAATAAAACTCTTAGTCCATTTTCTTTTTTTTTTTAAAGAGAGAGTGGAGAGGAGAGAGAGAGATATAGAGAGAGCCACATCCCCAGCCCCTTAGTCCATTTTCTATTGCTATAACAGATTATTGGAGACTAGGTAATTAATAAATAAAAGAGGTTTATTCTGGCTCACAGTTCTAGATGCTGAGAAGCCCAAGAGTGTACAATTGGCATCTGTTCAGTTGCTGCTGAGGCATACTGCTTCAACCCATGTGGGAAATTGAAAGGTCAAGGTCAAGTGTAAGAACTCATTCTCAGCAGAAAGACATTAATCCATTCATGGATGCTACCTCCATGAACTAAACACTTCCCCATGGTCCCCATCTCCCAACAATGTCACATAGAGGAATTAAGGTTCCAAGCTATGAACGTTCGGAGACACACTCAAAATAGTAAAATCATTTACTCTAAGCTGGGTGTGGTGGTGCATGCCTGTAATCCCAGCAGCTCTGGAGGCTGAGGCATGAGGCACAGGAGTTCGAAGCTAGCCTCAGCAAAGGAGAGGCTCTAAGCAACTCAGTGAGACCCTGTCAAAAATACAAAACTGGGCTGGGGATGTGGTTCAGTGGTTGAGTGCCCCTGAGTTCAATCCCTGGTACCCCCCCCCCAAAAAAAAGAACATATACTCCAATCTCTATTTTCAGAGCACTTTATGCTTTTTAATTTCATCGCATGTATATGGTTCTGTGCAGTATTTTCTGGTTAAAAGTGTGGGCCCTGACCACAGACTGGGTTCAGATCTCACAGCTGCCACTCCCCATATGGAGGAAAAAACCTGTTTGATTCATCGCACATGAGTTTGACTTAAGCTGGGTACAGGGGCGGATGCCTAGAAACCCAGTGACTCTGGAGGCAGAGAGGATCCCAAGTTTGAGACCAGCCTCAGCAACCGTAAGATCCCATCTCAAAAAAATAAATAAATAAATAAGGGCTGTGGGTGTAGCTCAGCGATGTAGTCCTCCTGTCTTCAATCCCCACTATCAAACAAATGAAAGAAGAAACCCACAGGAACAAATGAGTTTGACATGATTTCTTCCATTTTGGCCAATCTAGGTTTCTCAGCAACTCTCAAAACCACTCCCATTGCTGACCCAACAGGGTGGCTCTGGTGGTGTTTCAGCCGAACCACGCAGCAAGACACCAAGGTGAGGCCACCCGGTCTTCCACTAACCCCCTGTAACCTTTCCAAGAAAGTCCCATCATTGTCTTGCTTTTGCAGCTGAGTCTGAGGTACAGAGAATCTGAATAAGTTGTTCAAGGTCATACATTAGTAAATAGAGCCAAACCCAGAGAGCCTACTCCAACCTCATGAATTAAGGGCTCTTGCCAAGTTCCTCCTACCAGAAACAGGGGCCAGCCACTCGTGGGCACTAATTCCAGATGTTCTAGAGCCCTGACCAGGGGCTGGAGGAGGGACACGGACACGCCTGTCCAGATAATGAAGACACGTGCTTGGGAGACAGGCAGCCCTGCCTTCACCCCCAGCCTGGGAGCCCTCTTAAGGGCTGCGCTTCAGCTTGGCTTTGAGCACCACTTCTCCGCTGGAGACACCCGTGGCCGTTCTCTCCCTTGGGCCTTTCTCCAGGACTGGGATGGGAAACGGCAGGACCACGCCCACTGGGGGCTCCTCTCCCCCTCTCCTGTTCCCCACCCACCAGCCACAGGCCCCTGCATCTGCTTCTTCCCAGAAAGAATGCACGCCCCACATTCAAGGCAATAACGAGCAGCAGAACTGTACTGAAGGTTCCAGAACAGAGCCAGTGTGTGTGTGGGGGGGGGGGTGCTGAAAACTACAATTCAGTTTGATGCTTTCCTGCTGCTTGTCAGCCTGCCACCCATTTGCTTGGCACCCTCCTCCCTTGGCCTTTTCCCCATGCCAGGGTGGGAGGAGGTGACTCAGAGGTCTGCCTTCTCTCTTCCCCCTGTTGTTCCTTGCTCTCCCCAACTCCCCACCCAGACACACATGGCCTCCTCTTGGAGCCCCCCATCCCCCAGACCAGGAGGCTTGCTCAAGAATGGCTGGCACAGGCCTATGCCACTCTCCCTTTGAGGGGGTTCCTCAACAAGCCCCCAAGCCAGAGCTCTTTAGAGACTGGGAGGAATGGGAACAGCCAGTGAGGCCAAGCTGTCGCCTTGCTGGGGAGGGAAATGTCAGCGGCCTTTGCCTGCCCTGGCCTTTCCTCTACTTGCTCTTCCCTGAAGGTCACTGGTTTCAAAGGTCTCAGCAAATCTGTTTTCCCTCCGTCCCTGGGTTTCCAGCTCCTCCTAACAGGGAGAGGGGTTTGTCCCTGAAGATTGCCAAAGGCAGTGGCAATCTCACGGAGCAATTACCTTGAAGAGCCTTCCCTGGTGAATAGGCTCTTTCTCTTCCAAGTTGGAAAATTCTCACCTTGTGCCAATTAGCCCAGAGGGCACTTGGAACTCTGCCTCTGAAACACTAAACCCTTAAAGGGAAAGTGGGCAAGGAACAAAAGCAGCCTTCCAGGGGTTTGTGGCAGCAGCCTGGTGGCTTTAAAACACACACACACACACACACACACACACACACACACACACACACACACGGTAACAAAGAGCTGTTACCCTGGTAGAACACACTGGAACATCATGTCAAATCCATTTTTCAAAACAGCCATCCCTGATGAAACACACGACTTTTCTCCCAAGGGAATGTGGATTTTATTGCCAAGTTCTACAACCTACCCTCTCACTCTACAGAGGAAGTGCCCATTCTGAAAAAGACTTACGAAATCAGAAACTTCCTGGAGTGTGTACATACATGGATCCTTTGACCAGCAGAAGGTTCGTCATTTATGATACCAGCAGAATGGCCCAGAATGGCTGTATGTATCTTACTAAGTACATTGGCCTTGGAGACACTGTAGGATTTTTTTTTTCCTTTTTTAATTTTATTTTTGAGACAGGGGGTCTGGCAAAGTTGCTGAGGCTGGCTTCAAATCTATGATCCTCCTGCATCAGTCTACTGAGTTGTTGGGACTACAAGTGTGTGCTACTGTGCCCCTGTGAACATGTGGGAAACAATAGGGCCACACCCTCTGGGCTCCCCTCCTTTGTGTTCAGCCAGGCTCCCTCCTATTCCCCTCCCATCATCAATAGATAGCCCTGATGTTGATGCACTAGATACTGATACTGATGTTGACTACCAACAAATTGTGTGTGTGTGTGTGTGTGTGTGTGTGTGTGTGTGTGTGTGTGTGTGTTGGGGTTGATCCCAGGGCCTCACACATGGTAAGAATTTGTTGTGACATTTCCATTCACTCCTGGCATGTGATCTCTCCTGACCATAAGAATTTGTACAACCCCAGTCTCTGCTGACAAATTCTCATGGTCAGGAGAGATCATATGCCAGGAGTGAATGGAAACGTCACAGCAAAATACTGCACCCCCTTCACTGCCCCTACAAGTGACCACAATTTTTTTTAAGGAACAAAAAAACTTGATTTCCCCATCCTGACTTTTAGTAGATCCAAGCCCCAAAGCATCTGTGTTTTTCCCCAGACTCAGTTCAGTTGTGCCTCGGTACATCCTAACACAACTTGGCTTGGGCTTTCTTGCCTTTAGATTCACATTTGTATTTTAAAACATTTTTCTCAGAGGTTTCCATTTCCTAGTCTGTATAAAAACAGGGCTTGACTCGTACTTGAGCAAATTAAAGCAGGTTCCGCTCCTAGGAGTGGCAATAAATGGGCTCCTTGATAGGTGCCAGTGCCACTTTATTTTTTTGGTGTCTCTTAAAAGGAACTTTTAATAGCTCTGAGTAGGGGCAGTGATCCTTGGAAACAAGATAAATGGGGAGAAGTCTGCTTCCCTACCCCTAACTCTCTGTGTTCCCTTCATAATTGAGGCAACTAAATTGGAGATTGAATGCTATGGATCCTATAATTTTACTTGGAAATTCCAACTGTGGACACAAACTTTTTTTTTTTTTTATGTTGAACATGTACAAAGTCTAACCTCCCAACCTGGTCTCAAAGTACACTTGAAATACTTTTTCCTGTGGCAATTTCTCCAGGATTATAAAGAAGAGTGTTAACCATGCCTTTCTCAATTTCTAAATCCACACTATATTTAGTTAAATGCAAGGAGCTGTGGATGTAACCCAATGGTAGAAGGAATGCTTAGCATGTACGGGGCACAGAGTTCAATCCCCAGCACACACACACACACACACACACACACACAAATTATTTAGTAATATTTAGGCTTACCTATAAGTGGTATAAAACTTATATTAAAAATTGCTCAAGACAAAAATTTATTTCTGTCCCATGTACAAAGAGGAAAGTGGTACAAAGTGGAAAGGTGAGTCTACCCCTCAAAATCCTCAGGAAGTTGGATTCTTCTAGCAAATTCCCACAATACCTGATAGGGTCCTTATGTTCATGATCCCAAAGTGTTGCAACTACATGTTACCTAGAAAAGAGGTCGAAAAGAGTTAAGCAGTTTTCCAGCTATTGCTGGAGAATACTCTGTTAAATATCTAATTGGCCAGAACCTAGTCACATGGCCATACAACAGCAAGAGAGGCTGGGAAATGTAGTTTTCTTCTGAATAGTAGTATGCCCAGTTAAAAAATCTTTCTCCTCCCTCCCATTCTTCCTTTCTTCCTTCTTCCCCTCCCTCCCTCCCTCCCTCCCTCCCTCCCTTCCTTCCTTCCTTCCTTCCTTCCTTCCTTCCTTCCTTCCTTCCTTCCTTCCTTCCTTTCTTCCTTCTTTCCTTCCTTCCTTCTTTGTGGTACTGGGGATCAAACCCAGTTCCTTGTACATGCTAGGCAAGTACTCTATCCTTAAGAAACACTCCCAGTCCTACCCACCCTTTTTAGAGACAGGGTCTCACTGTGTTGCTGTGACTCACTTTCCTGAGGCTGGCTTTGAACCAAGATCCTCCTGTCTCAGCCTCCCAAGAAGCAGTTATGCAGGTATGTGGATCACTCCGGTGGGGCAGTTCCATGAGCCAGTTTAAAAGGCTGGCCTCCTACAGTGGCCTGAAGCCCATAGCTCTTTTCCTCTGTCCCTGCACCTCAGAACTCTTGAGCACGTTCCTTACCAATGTGGAAGGATAAGTGAGGAGAGCCTGAAAAGCCACATAGGACCATGCTTTTTCCTCTGACCTTGCTCCTGATAAGAGTTCTGAGGTGAGGGAAGTAGGAAAGAGTATGGGATAGGCCACTGTAGGAGGCAGCTTTTAAATGGCTCCTGGAAATGCCCACCTCCTGCTCCTGCCCTGTGTAATCTCCATTGTGGACTGGACGTATTGATTTATCCTTAAAGAATAGAGTAGGTGATGGGTTTAGTGGCGCACACCTGTAATCCCAGCAGCTTGGGAGGCTGAGACAGGAGGATCATGAGTTCAAAGCCAGCCTCAGGAAAAGTGAGTCACTAAGCAACTCAGTGAGACCCTGTCTCTAAATAAAATACAAAATAGGGCTGGGATGTGGCTCAGGGGTTGAGTGCCCCTGAGTTCATTCCCTGTACCAAAAACAAATAAACAGACAAAAAAAAAAAAACCCACAAATAGGTTACTGATGAGACATAACTTCTGAGGTTTGGTTAGACAGTGACTTCTGTCTTTCTTGTACTCTACTTTCTCCCTCTGACTCATATTCCTTGCTCAGAGGAAGCCAGCTGCCTTGTAGTGAGCTGCCCTGTAGAAAGGTTTGCATGACAAGGGGTTACGGGAGGCCTTCAGTTCAACAGCTCTGTAAGGAAATGAATCTTCCCAATCACCTTGTGGGTGAGGGTGGAAGCAGATTCTACCCCAGTTGAGTCTGAGATGACTGGGATTCTGGCCAACATCTGGATTGCAGCTCTGTGTGAGAGAGGATAGAAGACCCAGGTGAGTCACACCTGGATTCCTGACCCATAGAAGCTATCAAATAAAAAATGTTCTGGGAAGGGCTAGAGCTGTGGCTCGGTGGTGGAGCATTTGCCTAGCATGTGTGAGGCACTGGGTTTGAGCCTCAGCACCACCTAAAAGAGTAAAATAAATTAAATCAAGATATTGTGTCTATCTACAATTGACATACTTTATTAAAATATATCACATATATATTTTAATGTTAAGTCACTCTGTTACTGGATAATTTAACACATAGCAATAGATAACCAACATACCCATCAAATAGGATGTTCCCACGTTTCTTTTGGCTTTATTTCTTATCAGGTTCATCTTGAATCAAAAGAACATAAATTGTGAGCATTTCTGCCATTAGGTAGCAAACACTCCCCCAAATGGGCCACAGGAAATAAGTTCCCAATATTTATTGCCCAAGATCCCAGCACTCACCTTCCTTGGTGAAAGATTCCACAGACCGTAGAGATCCATCATATCCAGTCTTCCTGAACAAGAGCCAAGGAGACAAACCAAAAAATAATCAGATGAGCGGGATGGGTAATTAGATTATATAACTGCCTTCCCTCAAAGACGTAAATGAATAAAAAACAAACACAGGAGACCAGGCACAGAGGTGTAAGCCTGTAGTCCCAGCTACTGGGGAGGTTGAGGCAGTAGATTGATGAGTTCAAGGTCATCCTGGGTAACACAGGCAACATAGACAGCAAGACCCTGTCTCAAAAACCAAAACCAAACAAATAAGTCAAACAGCAAATAATATATAAACATAGAGGGGGAAACCCCGTAACTGAAATGGAGGAAATTAACACAAAGTACAAAAGATCGATGAGGAACTTTCCTTTGAAGATTCACACTAGGGAATTATAAATACTTTGCCTCCTTTCAGGGCAATTAAAGTCATTGTGGAGTCTATGAAATAAAAAATTAAAAAGGAGATAAAAAGACAAGAGTAATATGGTGAAATAGCAGCTGGCATAATTAAGGAAGATGAATTAAGGAGAAAGATAATTGCAGAACGGTGAAAATGAAGTAGTGATGTTGAGAGTAGTCATGAGAAAAGCTACTTAGAATAGAGGGTAAAGGACAAAAAAAGTGGGGAAACAGATCCTTAAAATATTCAAATATACAATGGAAAATGTCATCAAACTGAAGATCTGAACCTGTGGAAGAGAAAAAGCTCACTCGGTGTCAGGCAAAATTAAAGACTAGAAACATCACCAGGTGCAGCAGCGCACACCTGTAATTCCAAATACTCAGGAGGCTGAGGCAGGAGGATGGCAAGTTTGAGGCCAGCCTCAGCAACTAGCAAGATTCTGTCTCATACTAAAAAATAATAATAATTTTTAAAAAAACAGCTGGGGTGTGGCTCAATGGCAAAATGCCACTGGGTTCAATTCGCAAGATCAAAACATTATAATATATCTATTATAATAACATAAATATAAACATTAATGTAAATATCTGAAATTACCAATTTGCATTATTAAACAAAGAAGTTTAGCATCTGGGTATTAAGATAAACTGTTTCAAGACTGAAGAAGAAAAGGCAAGTTGGTTTTAAATTTGTCTGCAACATTAGATGCCAAGGAGAAGGGGAAGCTATTGCTCAAGTTCTCTACCTGATCAAGCTATTGATCCCCTGTATAGGTCGCAGAAAGACATCATCAAATATGCAGACCCCAGTCGTGGGCAAGTTTTAGTGCATTAAAATAATTAAGTTGAAACAACTCTATTAATCAGAATTCATTTGGAGAAACAGAGACGCACATCAGGTGTATTACTGGGGACTGGACTTCTGCAGTGTGGGGCTGCTGGACAGGCAGTCTTCCTGAGGCTGTAGTGGTCAACAACCTGTGTGGAGGTATCTGGGGCCAGCAGAGGGGAAAGCAGAGTGGGTGGGAAATGGAGACCAGGAGAATACAAGCATGAAGTGGAGGTCACAAGGGCAGTGCACAGGACGGAATCACCCAGGTCTTGGGCACATCTTTGCATCACTAAATGCACTCATCTGGCTCAAGAGTCCTTGCCTAATGGAATGACTCCAACTTTTTTTTTATTGGTGCATTACAATAATACTGGATAGTAGGATTGATTATTGCCATAATTGTGCAAGCACATAATCCGATCAATCTCATTCCCTAGTCTCTTCCCTTTCCCTCTCCACCTCCTTCCCCTGAGCTGTTTGCTCTATTCTGAGCTCCCTCCTATTATTATTCTTATTTATTTATTTCGGTACTGGGGACTGAACCCAGAGCCACTTTACCACTGAGACACAACTCCAGCCCTTTTTATTTTTTTATTTTATTTTATTTTTAATTTAATTCTTTTTGTGGTGCTGAGGATTGAAACCAGGTCCTTGCGCATGTGAGGCAAGCCCTCTACCAACTGAGCTATATCCCCAGCCCCGCCAGCCCTTTTTATTTTTATTTTGAGACAGAATCTCACTAAGATGCTTAAAACCTCACTAACTTGCTGAGGCTGGCTTTGAACTTTCAATCCACCTGCTTCAGCCTTCCAAGCCACTGGGATCATAGGCATGTGTCACCCTGCTATTATGAATTAGTGTATTATAATTATACACATAAGTGGAATCTATTGTGGTATTTTTTTTTCAACATTTACGTCTTAGTTGTAGGTGGACACAATACCTTTATTTTATTTTTATGGGGTACTAAGGATCGAACTCAGTGCCTCACGCCAGCTAGGCGAGCCCTCTACTTATGAGCCCCAGCCCCTCCTTGTGGTATATTAGAACATGGACTTAGCATCATTTTGTAGATTTGTCCCTAGTACTTCCTCCTCCTTCCTTCTCCATCCCCCTCCTCTACTCTACTGGTCTCCCTTCTATCTTCACATCTTTTTCCACAAAGGGTCTGGGCCATTAGAAATCTAAATCAGATTTCCTAGTCTTCCACTGACCTTCATCAGAGGACACTGAAGCTCTCAGGGGTGGATCAGAGGGTCTCCTGCATTCTTCCTCCTGGCTGCCATTGTAGACCAGCAACCCAATTTCCCCTGAGAGCCAGGCCAGGCAGAATCCTCACCTCAGCCAGCACTTTACCAGTTGATGCAGTGCCCAAAGAGGCCAGATGGTGTCTTCAAGTTCCAGTTCAGTGGCGTTCTGCCTCCTGGTGAAAATATTTTCCTCCCTTGTAACCAAGACTTCTAGACCAGCACAGCAGAAGTACAGGGATGAAGAGCAAAGATTTACTGCTGGGTAGGATTTCTAGCGAGAGGGGTCACTCTCATTTTATCACCGGATTCCTGGATCATGCGTGATGGGTAAGGGAGCAATGTGGTTGCTGATTTAGAACCTACATCACTTTGGGGAAGATGATACCCCAGCCCTGCAAGGTCTCACCACCTAGCTGGTAACTGAAATTTTCAAAAAACTATTTAACCATCTGTCAAGGCAGTTGTTTCAGGACGATGGGGACCAAGGTGAAATTGGCGCGTTCCATGTGAATAAGCCCGCTGCTGCGTTCCATTTGCTGTGAATGCCTTGACCGTGAGGAAGATATTCTGCAAATCCATAGATGGTAGTTTTGGCAGAAACATGATGGACAGGGAAGGCAAGTCTATGCCCAAAGCAAGCATCAATTCCATTAAGAAGCAAGTGTTGCCTCTTCCATAATGAAAGTGGTCCAAGGTAATCAACCTAACACCAGGAAGCTGGCCCATCTCAGGCATATGAGGGGCTAAGTGTTGTCTCATCAGCTGGCAGATGAGGTACCCAGCAGTGTCTGTAGCCAGGTCAGCCTTGGTGAGTGGAAGTCCATGCCACTGAGCGTGCATAACCTCCATCTCTGTTGCCATGGCCACTTTGCTCCTGAACCAAAGGACTGGCTGGAGAAGGAGGCTGACTGATGTCCTCAGACTGGGTCAACTCCCTGGCCTGATTATGACAATCTTCCTTTACCCTCTGGTGAGCATTCACATGGGACATGAGTATCTCTACACTCTGCCATTCAGAGAAATCCAGCTTTGTATCGCCCTCAGATCGCATGTCTTAATTTTCAATTGAGTTTTTCCCAAGACCCAGACTACCCAGCCAAACCAGCATTTGGTTCAGACCTATCCTTTTTATTTATTTTTGCAGTGCTGTGGATGGAACCTTCAGGAGCATGCACATACTCAGCACGCATCCTACCACTGAGATGCACTCCCAGCCCAATGCCCTGACTTTTTGTGGTGCTGGAACTGAATCCAGGGCCTCACACGCTAGGCAAGTTCTCTATCTCTGAGCCACATCCCCAGGTCCCAATGCACTGACTTTTAATTTTTAGGAAGGAAGAAAAGGTTGGGAATTCAATGTGTTTTAATTCAATTTTAAATTTTACTTATTTATTAATAAGTAAATGGGTGATTTACCAGAAGAACTTATAAGACTCAAAAGCAGGTTATGTTCATAGCTAGATTTTTCTTTCTTTTCTTCCTTCCTCAACAGTGAAGGATACACAGCAAAAGCAGCAGGAAAATAGATTTGCCTTGGTAAAGTCCAGGGGGACCCAGCACAGGCTTCTAATGTTCTTCCTCTCCAGGGCACACAGGACTGCTTGCTCACTAACAGTGAAGTTCTGAGTAAAGTCTCTGACCAAGGAATCCTGCTGGAGGCTCAGCCTGCATCCATGAGTATATAACCTGCCACATTCTGCAGGAACAGACTTTGGGTTTGGTTTTCCAAACCATCCTCCAATTATAGGACAGTCTCGGCAGTATCAGGTCCCTTGTGCAGACTTTGAGCTGCAAATTAAGAATGAAAAGTCTCGCCAGGTGCAGCTATGCACGCCTGTAATCCCAGCAGCTCAGGAGACTGAGGCAGGAGGACTGCAAGTTCAAACCCAGCTTCAGCAACTCAGTAAGGCCCTATGCAACTCAGTGAGACCCTGTCTCTAAATAAAATACAAAAAAAAAAAGGGGGGGGAGGGGCTGAGGATGTGGCTCAGTGGTTAAGTGCCCCTGGGTTCTATCACTGGTACCAAAAAGAAAAAAATTAAATTAAAAGCCCTGAGTTTATTATTTTAATTTCGGAGAAATGTGGCAATCCTTTGGCTAAACAATCACACTTTTACAAATTTACTGTAAGCAAACAGCAAGAAGTTACATAGAGCTATAACCATCAGGATGAATAATCACCAGAGCACCATTTAAAATAGTGACAAACTAGAAATCACTTGTGGGAAACCACCAGGAATTTGGTAAATACACCATAGTATGACCACAAAATGGAATGCTCAGAGGCCATTAAAAATGTCACAGAAGAATTTATTGACATTAAAAGGTGTTTAGGGACATATTGATCTCTGAACACAGGAGATGGTAAAATAACAATATAGCCATGATTCCATTTTTGTAAAAAATATAAATGTCTATATATGTAACCAAAAAATACCTGTGAGGCTAGATACTGAATTGGTAGCAGTGCTTACCCCTGGAAAGGGAGGGTATGAGTCTTTCTTTTGTTCTTTGCTTAACTGTATTTCCCACTTTTTTTTAAAAAACAAATCATATCCTTTGATTTTGCAATCAGAAAAAGTCAATCTATGACAATCCTTCACTTTGATAAAAACAAATCCATTAAAAAAACGTTTTTTAAGAAGCAGAAATGATTCCCAAGCTGCCCGAGGCCGTGGCAGCTGGTAGGGGCCTTCACAATCCCAGCCTGAGTTAGATTCAGGGAGGAGCACAGCTTCCTCCAGTTCTCGGTTGGCTCCTGCGCCTCCAGGCCACGCCAGCTCCTCTCAGCTGGGTACTTCCTACTCCTGCTGT
This sequence comes from Ictidomys tridecemlineatus, assembly GCF_052094955.1. Lineage (NCBI taxonomy): Eukaryota > Metazoa > Chordata > Mammalia > Rodentia > Sciuridae > Ictidomys > Ictidomys tridecemlineatus. The sequence goes on along the minus strand of NC_135479.1, from coordinate 31,216,891 downwards.
GTCACCAGCCTCATCATCTTCAGAGCCATGGCCCCTTGGTCAGAAGGAACCTAGAACCAAGCAGGATCCAAGTTAGTGCTCCTAGTGCCATTCCTGGACTGAGGTTGGGGACAATATCCTGAACCCTTGCTCCTAGGAGGGAGCCAGCCCTGAGACGACACCAGTGGGGACAGCTGCACCTCAGTGCACCCTAAAAGAGAGAGTCCCTTTGGGAAACGACCCCTGTGCTGGGTTAAAGTTCTTCTGAGCTCCCCCTGTGTTGGGTGACAGGGGCCTGGAGAAGTCAGCGTAGGAAAGTTTTATTGCATTTGGGGCTGATCTGTTTCTTTTTTTTCCCCTTTTTTCCCCCTAGTGCTGGGGATGGACCCCAGGACCTGACGCATGCTCAGAAGAGCTCTTGTACTGAGCTACATCCCAAGGCCTTATTGATTTCGTTTTTTTCCTTTTTTGTGGTGCTGGGCATTGAACCCAGGGCTTTGTTGCGCAGGAGGCAAGCACTCTACCAACTGAGCTGTATCCCCAGGAGCCCCTTATAGATTTCTTTACAGGGGCTATGCTCAGGGTGCTCGGATCAGCCTGTTCAAGGAAAGAGGATGCTAAACATTTTAAAGAATTCTCTATGTAGACAGGATCCCAGGCTGGGAAGTGCACGGAGGAGAGGCCGGAGGAGAGGCCGAGGGAAGGCTAACAGGAGAGCCTTGAACAAATACAAACAAGACCCTTGGTGTGGGTGGCATCCGGCCTTTTTCTGTTGTTTCTTTTGTTTTCCTTTAGCTTTTTAGAATAAAATGTAATCTCAACTCCCAAGGTAAGGCAGGAGGATCAAAAGTTCAAGTCAGCCTGGGCAATTTAGTGAGGCTCTATTACAAAATAAAAAGGGCTAGTGGTGTAGCTCAGTGGTAGAGCATCCCTGGGTTCAATTCTCAATCCTGCAAAAAAATAAAAAATAAAAAAAAAACTCTTTCTCATACACCACCTAAAAAGGTAGGGTCACAGGCCTCAGTTTCTCCTCTACAAAGAGACAGGTAGAGCAGGTAGGTATTCTTCTGGATCCTTGGTTCCATGATTCTCTCTGGTACATTTCTGTCCTGGAATTCCCCGGTCAATCAAGAGTCCCCAGGAGGCAAGGCATTTAATCAAATAAAGGGGAAGTGATAGGCGGTGACAACAACATTCTGTAAGAGTTATTTTAAGCCTGTCCCCAACTGATCTGTTGTTCTAAATGTGACAAACCAAGAGGAAATGGGTCTGCACTCTAGCACTGAAGCAAGAGGTTAGCGCATGGAACTAGTGCTTTGCTCTAAGACTTCCTGCTAGCTTTAACCCAGTCAGTATGAAGGTGCCCAGATACACGGAGCCATAGATAATGCCCCTTATCTGCAGGCCCTGTGGCCTTGTCCTCTCAGGGGGAGGGCTACATTCTTCCCTTTAAAGGAAGCTGTCATCTCCTCCCTCACTCCTCATTCATGTTCTTCCCACTTTCCACCTGGCTTTGGGGCCTGCCCTTCCACTGAAGCGCTCACCATGATGCTAAAGCCACCCTGGGATCCAGGCATTGCATTTCAGTTCTTGGTCTGTGTCTTCAGTAGCACTGATATGAATGGCCTCACCCTGCTTTGGAAATGCCACCTGCCCTAGGTCTCCCTACTTCTCTTGCAGAGCCTGCCTCAACCTCACTGTGGCTCTCCTTCTGCTTTGTAAGTCTTCAGTCAGTCCTGCTGCGTCCTCCTCTGTTTCTGACTCCCAAACCTTCATCTCCAGGTCTTGACCGCAGACCTTACCTATTCAGTTTATATATGAAGCACTTGTGGACTATGCACTTGGCTGTTAAATGAAACTCAGCAGATGCAAACTGCCTCCCTGCCCCAGGCCAGGGTGCTGGAGCAGAAGCCAGGAGGCCACCCTTCATTTCTTTTCCATCCCAAATGATTACTAAGTCCTGCCAATGCTCCCGTCTTCTGCATGAGCAAATTCTTCTATTTTTCTCCCTTATAGATTGTCTGCTTCAGTCTTTTTCCATGCCCTCAGCTGCGAAGATTATTTCATTGACAGATCTGGCAATTGCACTCCTTTGCTTGTCCCCTCCGTGGCCCCTTAACCTCTGAGCTCCTCAGGGTGGGGTGGAAAGTCCCCCTTCCAAGCTCACCTCTCCTCAGCTCATCTCCAGAGGCCTTGCTGCCTGCAAGCCCCGCTTGAGCATGTGCACACACTGCTCTCCTTGCTTCTCCTCTTTACCTAATTCACTCCTGCTCATCATGGAGGGGCCAAGCTTCTACACCCCCAAGCCTGGGCTGGGGACCCTTCCTTGATCCAATCCCTTCTCCGCACTGCTTACTCCATGCTATTAAGAGTCTACTTGTGCTGAGTGCAGTAGCACACGTCTTAATCCCGATGGTTTGGGAGGCTGAGGGAGGAGGATTGCAAGTTCAAAGACAGCCTCAGCAAAAACATGCCACTAAACAACTCAGTGAGATGCTGTCTCTCAATAAATAGGTCTGGGGATGTGGCTCAGTGGTCAAGTGCCTCTGAGTTCAATCCCCAGTATCAGAAAAAAAAAAAAAAGAAGAGTCTATTTGCACTGGGCATGTTGGTACATGTCTGATATCTCAATGACTCAGGAGGCTGAGGCAGGATTGCAATTTAGAGGTGACTTAGCAAAATGAAAAATGAAAAATTTTAAAAAAGGGGTGTATCTTAGGGTAGAGCAACCATGGGTTCATTGTCCAGTATCACACACATGCACACAAATCTACTTTCCTGACTGTACCCTAGACCATGAACTTCTTGAGGGTAGGGACTATGAACCATTCACCTCTGTGCCGCCAGTACTTAGTATATAGCACAGAGTTTAGCACTTAGCAGACAACCAGATGTTTGCTCTAAGAAGTCTCTGGGGTCCCTCTGCCTCCTGCCAAAGTTTCTTAAACTCTTTTTCAGGTATGTGGGTGGGACAGGGATTTGGGGGCAGGACTAAGGCCTCTATAACCTCCCTCAACTCAAGAAAAGTCACTCAATCAACAAATAACCTAAGGGAAGACAGTATGTTCATTTTGTAAGTGCTGCAGTGTGACAGGCTCATGGCTCATCGCTGCACTCAAAGACTCCTCTTAACAAATCCTGGGGCCACCACTGCTTGGAGATGCTCCTGGCCTTCATTCTGCGACTCAGCTTGACAGAGAAGTAGGCTTTCACTTTCATTCCCTGAAAATGGCCAAGGAAGGCAATTCTTCCCTTCTTCCCAGACCAGGACAAATTGTTAAGGGAAAAATATCTAATTAACTCATTAACCAAGAATAAAGGACACAGAGCCCAAAGTAACTCTCTCTGGAGGACTTACTCTTTAAAATGAGTTTATATTCATTCAAACCTAACAGGAATGAAACACTAATACGAGATGGGTATACCTTATCTGAAATACTTGGAAACAGAATTGATTTGGATTTCATATTTTGGAATATGTGCATGTACAGAATGAGAAATCTCAGAGATGGGACCCAAGTCTAAACATTGCTTATACACATAGCCAAAGCTAATTTTATTTTATTTTTTATTTTTGGTACCAGGGATTGAACTCAGGAGCACTGAGCCACATCCCCAGCCCTATTTTGTATTTTATTTAGAGGCAGGGTCTCACTGAGTTGTTTAGTGCCTTAATGTTGCTGAGGCTGGCTTTGAACTTGCGATCCTCCTCCCTCAGCCTCCCTCAGCCTCCTGAGCTGCTGGGATTACACACATGCACTACCATGCTCTGCCTAAAGCTAATTTTATGCAACGTTTTCAGGGCACCTATATTCCAACTGTGTCTAATCATACCAAGTGTAAATTTTTCCATTTGCTATGTCATCTTGGAACCCAGCTCAGCATGATTTTAATTTGGAACAAAAGTTGGCTCTCACCATGTGACCAGCTCTTAGAATCCAGTAGAAAGCCAGGTTCTTGTAGGACTTGACAAAAGCAGATGTTTCGGGGGATTCAGGGTCACTGTACAGGGGCTTCCATTTCAGCTCATTGAATTTGGGCAGTTCTGGCCACTGCAGCTTCCGCACCCAGGCCTCCTGTCCTGGTAGAGGGACAAAGAGAAGAGCCAGGTATTAACACCTGGGTAGAATGTGTGGCGGGGGGGGGGGGGAGGGGGGAAGGAGGGGGAGACTAGGTCTTATAACTTGGTGGTTCCCAAATTATAACGTGCAACATAAAATTCGCTGGGATCTTGTTTAAATGCAAATTCTGATTCAGTGGTTCTGGGTATGGCCTTAGCACCTGCATTTCTAGCAGGTTCCCAGAGATACTCAGGCTAACAGTGAGAACCTAACAGCTATGAAGCTATTTTTGCTTCTGATCCTTCCACTGCCCTCTGCTCTTTAGAAAGAAATCAGGGACCCCAGGAGGCTGACGGGGCTGTCAGGAGGACTGAGAAGGAGCAGGAATGAGAGGGGATGAGGATCACCTGGGCAGCTCATGGCAGAAAGCAGCAGCTCTCCAAGCTGTCCTTGGTGTCCTCGCCTACAAGTCAAAAGGCCCCTCAATCCTGCCAACATCAAGGAGACTCACGCCTGCCACATCTCGGGCCTCGCTGTGCCTGCCAGTTCTGAGACCCAGTCTCTGAGCCTCCGCCTGGCCTTGCTGAAACCAGGAGTGAGCATAGGCTGGCCGGCAAGGCAACAGGGCAGGGCTCAGGACCCCACAGGCCATTTCCCCTGGGCACAGAGAGTTGTTAGGGGCCAGGCATTGTCCTGTCCTTGAATCATAGTCAAGGGCCTCAAAACCTGAAGGGCCCAGACTTCTCTGAGGGGTCACAGCTGCATGCAGCTTCCCTTTCTTAAAGAGCCAAGGTCAGGGGTAGATGGACACAGCAGGAAATGGCCTTCCTCTGGGCACCAATGTCACCAACCCCAAGACTCATGTGTCCATGACCGGTTCCCTTCTAGCTCAATCCATCAAACAGCCTCAACGTGTCCCTCAGCAATGCTTCCTACCGATGGTGTCCACAATGAGGTCGAGCTGTCCATTATATATAGTCACGTTGACCCCGGCTTCCAGCAACTCGTCCACAATGCTGATGACCGGCTTCATGAAGTCCCCCTCCATGTTTAGGAAGACACTAGAAGACTGGGCTGCATAAGGGAAAGAAGAAAGAGGTACAAGCTCGGAATCTGCCAGAACAAGAGGTCTCTTTTAGCCCAAGCGTCTAGGAGTCACCACCAAGGACCTCCTAGCAAAGGCTGAAGGATAGGTGCTCCACAGACAGGGCCCCACCGGGTCTGCAGGCTGTGCCTGAGCTGACTGAGTAGACGGGAAACCCGGGCAGCACACGTGATCCGATCACTGGGAGCTTGTGATGACAGCAGATGCCATCTTTAATAGGAAATGGAAACCTGAAGGTGGCTTTGTGTAAGGAAACAGGGAAGCAAAGGCCCAGAAAACTCTAAGAGAATAAATTGTGTTTGAGGCCAATGTTATTCTTTCTTTTGTGCTGAGTAACACCAGGGCCACCTTCCAAGTCCTGAACGAGGCTGGTTACCTTACAATGAGCCAAACCAGAACTAAACCAGTTCACAGCTGGCCCACAGGAAAATAAAAGGGACAACAGACCCCGGGCTGGAGAGGAGCCAGGCAACCCAGCATTCCTGCTGGGTTATAGCCATCAGCAGCAGCATCACATCAGATGACTGCAATAACAGCAGAGGCCACCATTTATCTGCCAGTCACGGTGCTAAGTGAGCATTTTATTGTTTTGTTTTTTTTTTATCACTACCTTGAGAGATAAGGGGCCTTAACTTGGACAAAATTTTTAAAAAATGAGGCTCAGAGAGGCCGAGAAAATGCCCAGGGTCAAACAGCTTGTCTATAGCCAGCTAAGACTTGAACTCAGGCCTGGTTGACACTAAGACGTAAGTTTCGGGGCTGGGGATGTGACTCAAGCGGTAGCGCGCTTGCCTGGCATGCGTGCGGCCCAGGTTCGATCCTCAGCACCACATAAAAACAAAGATGTTGTGTCCGTCAAAAAATAAATAAATATTAAAAAAAAAAAAAAAAGATGTAAGTTTCACTACAGACTGCAACTCAAGACTCTGGGGTATTGTCCAAGAACAATTTGTCCTTTCTTGATCACACACAGGCAGATATGGAGCCAAAGAGAGGTTTTTGGTTTTGGTTTTATTTCCTCTTTCTATCAGCAATCATCTGCAAAAATATAGTCACCTTGCCCATTCACTGGGGCTAGGACAAAAATCATCATAAAGATAAAATGAGGGTGGTGAGCAGAAAAGATGTGCTCGTGAGCGTGCCCTACACTTGGCCTCCTGTGATTCCCCACATCGCTCCGTGGCATGACAGCTCTCTGCAGTGGTACCCTCCCCTTGCAGCTTCACACATATTCTATCCTTGCATTTGATCCAGGAAAATAAGATAACTAGGTCTAGAATGAGCCTTCTAGTGCATGCATGTTGGGATAAGATAGTCCATGATCCTGGACTATCTCAGCTTTTTGGCAGATGCCAAGGAGATACCCTAGAAAGGGGTCTCCTGACCCCACAGTCTTGGGGGATCTCAGATACAAACCAAACCCCCTCTCAAGGTGCATGGAATGTTTTTCCTCCAGAAACTCGAGAGTGCTGCTTGCTCAAGGCTTCCCTATTGGACTAAGCCGGGAACTTTTTGAGGCTTTCCTCCTGGTTCTGGTCTCTTGAGACACCAATATTTCCATACTATAGCCTTCAGACCAGAATGTGGTACACGGCTGAGCACATCCAGCATTGGGTTGTTGGGGAGGCTGGCAAGAGAGCTGGTCAAGATCTGACCAAGCCCATGAGCGTATCTGCATCCTTCAGAGGACCTCTGGCTGGACATCTCATCTGTGACCAGCTGCAGCCTTGGGCATGGTTTTTTTTATCATATATATGTAAAATCCATATGCATAAAATTATATCTACCTATCTATCTACACACACACACACACACACACACACACACACATATACACACACACACACGTATAAAATTATGGAAAATCCCAAACCATTACCAAAGTAAAGAGAAGAATATAATTCCCATATACCCATACTAGGTTTCCACAATTATTGACTCATAACCGATCACCTGCCATTTCTCTCTCCACCCGCTTCCCTGCCATCCCCTTGCTTTCAACCAAACTTGACATGTCATTGACTGTCTCTCCACCTGCTTCCTCACCTGCAAAATGTGGACAGGTAGTATTGTTTTACCTGTAGCATAGCATCACCACCGAAACCCACTGTGCAAATTAAAACCTCTGAAGTTGCACTTTCTTCCCTCAAACTCTACAAATCAGGTCACATAAGTACCTCCCCAGGAGATATCCTCAGGGATAACTTTGAGCTTCTTTCTGATGGGGCCATTCATGAGCTGACTTAAGGCATCTCCTTGTAGGTGTCTCACGTGGCGTTGAAAAAGACGCACTGAAACCAAACAGGGAGGCAGCGAGTCAAAGGACTGGAAACATGACCACGGGGACATCTTTCCCAAGCTGCTGGGGAAACTGGGCAGGAAGAGGGAGGTTTGGGGCTGGATTCACCCCGGGGGGAGGAAGAAAGCTGGGAACAGAATGACAGAGGAGAGACTATTCGTGTTGATAACTGCATCCCGTGCAATGTGGGCCACTGAGGTGATCCAGAACAGCCCAAGAAAATCTGCTGAGAAGAGGGATCTAGCAAGATTCCTACAGCCGTTCAGGCCTCTTATGAGGGAGGATTCTAGGCATTCTGCCTCTGAAGTGAACCTTAGTCAGAAAGACCATTAAATTCAGCTCTTCGGGGATCTGACACGGTAATTGGGTGGACACAAGCTGGTTCCCAGGGGGCTGGGAGTGTGGAGTGTAGCAGAGTGCTTGCCTAGCATGCGCCAGGCCCTGGATAGGATTCCTAGCATAGCCTAAAAAAAAAAAAAAAAAAAAGATAAAGAAGAGAAAAAGAAAAGCATATGCTAAGCAACAGAAGCCAGATGCGAAAGACTATTGTCTGATTCCATTTCTGTAAAATGTTCAGAAAAGGCAAACCAAGAGAAGCAGAAGGCAGATCAGTGGCTGCCTGGGGCTGGGTGTGGGAAAGAGAAGTGACGGCAGACAGACATGTGGGCTCTCTTTGGGGTGACAGAAATGTTCTAAAACTGGATCGTGGTGATGGCTGCACAACTCTGTGAATAACTAAAACCCGGTATCCACTTAAAAATGGGTGAATTCTGTGGTATGTAAAGTATACCTTCATAAAGCTTTTTAAAAGATGGGTTCCTTCTGGGATGAAGACTGAGGCAGGAGCTAAGGGCGCTAAGGTTCACTCACCTAAATGACTCTGGGTGAACTCTAGGCTTGACTCCATGGCAGACGTGGGATCGCTTTTAGTTAAGATGTTATAGAAGTTCACCCCATCTGCGTTCTGAAATACACAAGTACATTTGGCTGTTTTTCTTTCTTTCTTTTTTTCCCCCTATCATAAGGTATAAAAAAGAAAGGCACGTGGCCTCCAAGGATGGCTTTAGCTTTGGAAATTTTCTAGCACCAGAGAGAGATGCAGCTCTAAAGGTGCAGAAAACAGCTGGATCAGCCCACACTTCAGGGGCTGACGCCAAGCTCATCAGAACCCATCTTAAGATGCCACAGGAGACAGCCCAGGGCCCGTGTCAGAGCTGTGGAGGGTCCTCGGTTGGTGCACTCTTTCCTTCTGGTACACTGGAGTCAGAATGTTGCTTGGCAAGGATCCAAATAAGAATAGCTAATAATCTGGGCTCGGTGGCGTACACCTGTAAACCCAGCAACTCAGGAGGCTGAGGCAGGAGGATCAGAAGTTCAAAGCCAGGGCTGGGGATGTGGCTCAAGCGGTAGCGCGCTCGCCTAGCATGCGTGCGGCCCGGGTTCGATCCTCAGCACCACATACAAACGAAGATGTTGTATCCGCCGAGAACTAAGAAAAAATAAATAAATGTTAAAATTCTCTCTCTCTCTCTGTCCCCCCCCTCACTCTCTCTTTAAAAAAAAAAAAAAAAAAAAAAAAAAAAAAAAAAAAAGAAGTTCAAAGCCAGCCTCAGCAACTTAGCAAGGCCCTAAGCAACTTAGTGAGACCCTGTCTCAAAATAAAAGATAAAAAGAGGTGGGTATGGGCTGGGGATGTGGCTCAAGTGGTAGTGCGCTTGCCTAGCATGCGTGCAGCCTGGGTTCGATCCTCAGCACCACATACAAACAAAGATGTTGTGTCCACCAAAAACTAAAAAACATAAATAATAAATATTAAAATTCTCTCTCTCTTTATAAAAAAAAAAAAAAAAAGGTGGGGTGGGTATGTAGCTCAGTGATTAAGCACCCCTGGGTTTAATCCCTGGTACCAGAAAAAAAAAAAAAAAAATCTCCAAACTCTTTACACTTACACAGTCTTCTTACAGAATACAGACAGTCAAGGACAAGCAAGTTTGGCAGGCATAGGTGACTTTCTGATCCTTTAAGTGGTCACTACACCACGGCTCAGATTTATCATTTTGCATGTAATTATTTCAAGCTTTGTGGGGAGACCCAGAAGAGACACCAACCCAATCCTGACAATACCAGTCCTGGGCCCCTGTACCCATGGGAAAAAGCCAAGCCATGATGGTCCTTGAGCATGTCCTCTTTACCTTTTCAATGATGGTTTCTGCTTTCCCCCACAGCTGGGTGGCCTCCGTGTAGAACCCTTTATTTACAGCATCCAGGACTTGCTCCGCGATATTGGACACCTCTGCCAGACCTTTGTCTTCCAGAAGAGACTGGAATGCAAGCGAAGAACAAAAAGGTATCCTTTACTTAGGGACATAAATCTGGTGTTTCAGTGGCCAGGGATGGGCAGGAGAAAGAGTGGGAGGAAGGAGACAGGAGAGCTCACATGTGAAAGGGTATTGTCACAAGTCCCCCATCAGTCCTGGGGATCATGCATGCTAGGCCGGTGCGCTACCACTGAGCTACATTCCCAGTCCAAGTCACGTTTTTTGATGATGTGAGAAATTCAGTAGAAAATTAACTGAATTGAGAAGGTGGGTAGGTGGGTGTTCCCTATGATCCTTTAACTTTGAGGTGTATTTCCAATTTCTTATGCTACAAAGGGAGCTTAAAATTATGCCTCTTATATCTGGAAAAGAAAAATGGAATAAGTGTGCTGATTTTCTTTGAATTTCTCCCCAAGGCTGGCGGTTGCTTAGAGTCTCTAATTTAATTTGGACTAATTGTCCCTAAGGAACGCTATCAACCATCTGTGCAAACTCAACTAGCTTCCTCTTTCTGGGGACAGGAGGAGGTCAGAGTGGAGAGGGCTGCGGGGCTGTTCCCCACGGAGGGTGCGAAGGTGAGAACCCACTTACTCACCATGCTGTACAGGTAAGGTCCCCAGGAGAGCACCGAATCTAAAGAAATGACATAGGTACAAATTAAGTGGGGTGTGGCTGTCTTCCCAGAGAAATGGCCTCCTTGGCTTTCCTCCAAAGACAGGTGCTGGATGTCCAGTGGCTTCCGCTGGGAAGGCTGCTGAGCTCCCCAGCACCCACACAGGAGGTGGGAGGAGGCCTTGGTGACTGAGAGGTGGGGTGAAGCAGTGGGGCCTTCTGATGACGTTGAGGGCTCGTGGCACGTTCTTCTGAACTGATACTGGCCCAGCAAGGGAGTCACACCCAGCAGAGTATCCTCAAAGGCAGGCTGAGCATGAGCGGTGCAGGCTGGGATCTGACAGCCTAAAATAATCTCCTGCCCTCTTATCTCCGCTCCGCGTGTTTGCTCCTCTGGTGGGGAGACTCTAGCTAATAACTCAATTGTCTGTGGCTCTCCACTCGATTTTCAGTTCTATTCCACAGCCACACTCAGAAGGGACCAAGGATATGAGGGCACCAATCAGCCCAAGGAGACAAACAGGAGTAAGATAAACACTTAAACAAAGAGCACAGTGAGCTGGCCCAGGTGAGTTCACGGCTACCTGGACACGAGGTGAGACAAGGGCCCTGGAGAGGTGCCAAGTAAGAATCAAGGACGTCAACATATAAAGCACATTTGGAAATGTCACTGCTTTGCTTAGAAGCCTTCAATGCCTCCCTAAGACCAAGTTCCCAAAGTCTGTGTCAAATAACCTCAGTTCTTGTGCATGTGAACAAGCACTCTACCAAAGGAGCTATAGCCCCAGTCCTCTGTGGGATTTTAATATAGGTGCCAGGAAAAGAATAGTTACTTGGCAGGGCGTGGTGATGCATGCCTGTAATCCCAGTAGTTCAGGAGGCTGAGGCAGGAGGATCACAAGTTCAAAGCCAGCCTCAGGAACTTAGTGAGGCCCTAAGCAACTCAGCGAGACCATGACTCTAAATAAAATATGAAAAAAGGTCTGTGGGGGAGGCTCAGTGGTTAAGTACCTGTAGATTCAACCCTGGTATCCCCCTCCACAAAAAAGAATAATTTTTCATTGAAAACTTTGGGCTATGCAAAATGGATCCTATCTCTTTACTGTAGGACTTCTCAGAGCCTTTAATATGCCTGTAGACTCCAGGGAGGTGGAGATAGTGTTTAGCACTTTCAAAACTTATGTGACCACAGAGGTCTCTGTATAGCATTTCCTGGGACAGGTATTCTTTATTGTTCACCCTGAAAAAATGCAGGCATCTCAGGGTATACCAGGTCCTCTGTGACATAGCTAACATTCACCTCCCCAGTTTAAGCCTGGGCCTTAGTTTCTTGAAATACCAAATCATGGGCTGGGGATGTGGCTCAAGTGGTAATGCACTTGCCTGGCATGTGTGGGGCGCTGGGTTCAATCCTTAGCACCACATAAAATAAAGATGTTGTATCTACCGAAAACTGACAAATAAATATTAAAAAATTCTCTCTAAAAAAAACCCAAAAAAACAAAAAACAAAACAAAACAAAAGAAAAAAAAAAGAAATACCAAATCATTTATAATCCTCTAGTGCATCTCATTTTCTGCTTGATCTAGATCAGGGGTTGGCAAACTCTATAAAGCGAAAGATAGTGAATAACCTGACCTTACAGGCTAGCTGATCACTGTCGCAATTACTCAACTCTTGTCTGTGCAGACTCCAACCAGCCACACAACAGGTAAATGAACAGTGTGGCTGTGTTCCAATTAAAAAAATTACTGATGTAGGCGTCAGGGTCACAGTTTACCAACCTCTGATGTAGACCTGCACTGCCCAGAGGAACTTCCTGTAAAGCCAGAAATGCTCTGGAGCTGTGTGGTCCACAATGATGGCCAATAGCCATGTGTGTCTTTTTTTTTTTTTTTTTTTTTTTGGTGGTACTAGGGATTGAACCCAAGGGCATTCCACCACTGAAGTTCATCCCTAGGCCCCCAACCCCCCCCTGCCTTTTAAAAATATTTTGTTAGTTGTCAATAGACTTTTATTTATTTATTTATATGCAGCGCTTAGGACTGAACCCAGTGCCTCACACATGCTAGGTCAGCACTTTTCCACTCAGCCACAACCCCATTCCTCCCTGGCCCTTTTTATTTTTTATTTTGAGACAAGGTCTAAGTTACTGAGGCTGGCCTTGAACCTGTGATCTACCCTCCTGCCTTAGACCCATTGTGAGTTGCTGGGTTTACAGGTTTGCAGTGAGCCACTGCAACTGGCTGGTGCATGTGTCTTTCAACAGGGATTTCTGGGAAGAAGCCATTGAATGTGTGTGTAAGTCTGAGGCCAGTGATCTGGAAAATACTTGCTGAACCCAGACATTCTCATATTGGGAGAATGAGGAGCAGACAATCTTCCGAGTTTAGACTCTTGCAGTTTTTTCCCTCCGGTGGCTGCTTTACTTGCCCTGGATGGCGGCCCTACTTGGCGCTTATCTTAACCTAGAGAACTCCTTGTAATTGTCCTACCCATAGCCCAGTGCCTAAATGACACCCAGGGACTGAGATGAATCGCTGCTAATTTCAGGACAAGTTGGATCTGGTCTCTTGGGTATGAAATAATGAACCCCACCCTAGGGAGACTGACTGGGGTGACTGCACAGGGGCAAGGGGATCTGTATACCCAAAGTCACTGGAGGTGCGACTAGTTAGAACCACTGTCCTGCAGGTTCCTATGTAGAAAAAGACTGTCTAGTGAACCTTTTCCGGTTCTCTTATTAACGCTCTGCAGTGCTGGAAATGACGTCTGCAAACACAGGCCACTCAGGAAGCTTAAAGAAAACCAAGCAGCCAGGCTCCTAAGTCAGACCGAGGTGCAGTCAGAGCACAGTGCTACATCTGCTCCTGGGAGTGTGGCAGAAGACTCAGCTCCGTTCTGGGGAAGTGACGTTGAAGGACATTCACTGTGAGGCAAGAGGGAGTTTGAAGACTGTGATCTACCTGAGTGTGATATCAAATAGCTGGGATTCTTTTGATTATGTTCCCTTCTAGCTAGTAAAGAAAAAAAGTGTTCATGGAAATTAACAGTACTTCTATCTCGAAAAAGGAATGCTTTGGGGATGGAGGCGTGATACTTAAAGTACCCGTGGATGGGCAGATTAAGATCTGGACAAGCAATTGACCAAATTATATTATCATGCCGTGTGCATATCTAACAATGAATTCCACTACTACGAACAATCCTAATGTACCAATAAAAAGTATGGGGGAAAAAGGATCCAGACAGGCAAATTCATAAAGGGAAATGGGTCATGGCAAGGAGAGAAGGTAGATTCTGAACAGAATGAACAGCCCTTAGAAAGCCACCAGGCTACGTTTTCTGGTCTGGCGAGGTAACGTAGCATCGTGGTTTAAGTGCATGGATATCAGCCCCTGCTGCCTGGGTTTGAGTCCTGGCTCTAACACTTAAGCTGTACAGTTCTAAGAAAGTTACTTAACCTCTCTGAGTCTCTCTTTCATCACATACAAAATTAGGATAATAGCAGCATTCATCCTGTGCAGCTTTTGTAATGATTAAATGAAATCAGCACATGCAAAGTTTAGTGCCGTGGTGAAACTGTGATTAGATCCCATGAGGAAGTGTGAGGACCAGCACTGGAATTCTGAGTCACAAATTACTCTTATCTGTGCTCCCAACAAGGATTGCTCAGTTATGGAACTGCAGCCCTCTGATGCATCAGACCTGATTAGCACCTTGTCATTGACATGAGCTACAAAGCAGTGTCTGACAAGGAAGCCTGCTGGTCCTCATGCCTCTGACCAAGGCTCCTGCAGTTTTGTGAAGTCCTAAGAGGTCCCTCCACCAAGAAAAAGTCAATAGCAGCCTTCCTTTTCAACTTAACTTGATTCATGCAATTTCAGTCCTATCCTGGAGACGCCAGGCTGGAGGGCTAGAAATAATCACTCCAGGGAGCAACAGAACATCCCCAATCCACCAGGGACGTGGCTCTTTAACAAGCCAAATTCTCTACTTAGGGGGAAAATACTATCTTTGGTCAATTGTTATCTCTCTTCCAGAGACAACCCCTCTTCTGATTCCTAATTCTAAAGTTTGGTTTGTGACAAGTCACCATTTGTTAATTTAGAATAGTAGTTTCCAATCAGCAATGATTTTGTCCCCCCTTGGACATTTGCTAACATCTGGAGATTTGAGGGTGGGGTTACTGGGGATTGAACCCAGGGGTACTTAACCTCTGAGCCCCATCCCCAGCCCTTTTTTATGTTTTATTTAGAAACAGGATCTTTCTAAGTTGCTTAGCGCCTTGCTAAAATGCTGAGGCTGGCCTTGAACTTGTGATCCTCCTATCTCAGCCTCCCAAGCTGCTGGGATTACAGGCATGCACCACCATGCCTGGCTGGAGATATTTTGGGATTGTCACGCTGAAGTGATGCTAATGGCATCTAATGAGCAGAGGCCAGGCCTGCTGCTAATAAATATCCTACAATGCACAGGATGGCGCCTCTCAACAAAAAAAATCACGCGACCCCAAATTGTCAACAGCACTGAGGCTGAGAAACCCTCCGGCAGTTAACCCCACTAAGATGATTACTTCAGACACTTGAAGCCACACCCCGGACATCTGCGAAATAAACAATTCCTGTAGGTGCTCCAAGAAGGATGCTCGGTTGTGAAACCGTGCGCCTGAGTGGCAAGACCTGACCATCACCTTCTCTTGCCATCAACAGGATGGAGAGATGGAAACTTCACCCTGAGTGTTCATGCCAACATCAGGGTGGTGGAGGGGACAAGCTGACAACACAAATTCGTCCTCTTGCTGAGTCACACAGACCTGCCTTTGGATCCTCACCAACCACTCATTCTGAGTGCCAGAGGGTATATGCCATCACCTCTGAGTCTTTTGGAATATCTCCAATTGCAAAACTCAATTCCTTGGTTGCGAGAATCTGAGAACTCAGTCCAGGGGTCGGTGCATCCTCACCCCACATTTCTTGGATGCTCCCGAGGCAAACACTTTCTGTGCTGACTTCTCCATGGACCCCCAGAAATTCTGCTGCCTTGTGCTTTGATCTGGACCACACAGCCCAACGTCTGAGCAAGGGATGGGGCAGGGATAATACAAATTCTGTACTTACCAACAGGGGAGATCCAGGAATCACCCAACGCAACCCCAGAGAAGTTGCACTTAATGGTCCCTTGCTGAATGGCCTGAAAGAGAAGCCAAGAAACGCCCTCATGAGGGATCAGGGGCCTCAGCCCTTTCTCAAGGAGGCAGGCCTATCCACCGCCTTTTCTGAGCATGGAGAACTTCTGCCCGTCCTTTCCTAGATTCTCTGGCCACTGAAAGACCCAAGCACCCACCAAAGAGCAGGGGAGCTCTCCTGCAGCCATTGGCAAAACAAGGAGGAAGCGCCTGGCTTCTCTCTCCTTTGTCACAGGGTGCTGGCAGGATGTGTGTGAGGTCTGTCCCTAATTGTCTCTGGCAGGAACACGGTCACACACTGCCCATGAAGTCTGTGATCCTCCCAAGGTGATTGGGGGCTCCTTGGGATTAATGTCAAATAGCAGTCACTGTGGAATCCTCAAGGATGTAGGGGATGCCTTAGGACAAGAAACTTGGACCCCTGATTCTTTTATTTATTTAAATATGAATCAGGAAATTGGAAATAACCTAAACATTTATCAATAAGATGAGCTACACAAATTCTGGTTATTTCCATGATGTATGAAAAATCTTTAAAAAAATGGTAAGGCTCTGTAAGTACTGATATGAAAATATCTCCAATATAGGGGCTGGGGATGTGGCTCAAGCGGTAGCGCGCTCGCCTGGCATGCGTGTGGCCCGGGTTCGATCCTCAGTACCACATACCAACAAAGATGTTGTGTCTGCCGAGAACTAAAAAAAAATAAATATTAAAAATTCTCTCTTTCTCTCTCTCCTCTCTAACTCTCTCTTTAAAAAAAAAATATCTCCAATATATGTTGTTAATGTTTTTAAAAAAGAGAAATACAGGACTGAGGTCGTAGCTCAGTGGTAGAGTGCTTGTCTAGCATGTGTGAGGCACTGGGTTAGATCCTCAGCACCACATAAAAATAAATAAAATAAAAGTCCATCAACAATGAAAAAAATATTTGAGAGAGAGAGAGAGAGAGAGAGAGAGAGAGAGAGGGAGGTACAGAATGATGTGTATTATACAAAAATGGGAATGGGAAAAAAGAATATACATAAAATTATGTAAATTAGTTTACACAGCATGCAGCACCTCTGGAATAATCCAGAAGCAGCTTAATAAATGTTTAATAAGTGCATTAGGGGAGGGGGACAAAGGCAAGACTGAGAGCTTAAATAGCATTCTTTTTATATATATTTTTTTAAATTCACTTTTTTTTTTAAAGAGAGAGAGAATTTTAATATTTATTTTTTAGTTTTCGGCGGACACAACATCTTTGTTTGTATGTGGTGCTGAGGATCGAACCCGGGCCGCACGCATGCCAGGCGAGCGCGCTACCGCTTGAGCCACATCCCCAGCCCCTCTTTTTATATTTCTTAAAATTTTTAATTATGTGAATATAAGTTACTCAAAGATCTAGGCAGGCATGGTGGTGCACAGCTACATGTAATCTCAAAAACTCAGGAGGCTAAGGCTAGAGGATCTGGAGTTCAAGGCTAGCCTCAAAAATTTACTGAGACCCTGCTTCAAAATAAATAAAAAGGGCTCGGGAGTTACCTCGGTGAAAAAGCACCCCTGGGTTCAATTCCCAGTACCAAAAAAAAAAAAAAAAAAGGCTATTAAGAGATCTAAAACAAGAAAACAGGACTGGGGATATAGCTCAGTAGGACAGCAGTTGCTAGGTATGCATGAGGCTCTGAGTTCAATCCCCAGCACCACCATCTAAATAAATAAATAAACAAAATAAAACAAAACAAAACAAGAACATGGGGCTGGGGTTGTGGCTTTGTGGTTAGAGTGCTTGCCTAGCACATCTGAGGCCCTGGGTTCAATCCCCAGCACCACATAAATAAATAAATAAACAAACAAAATAAAGATATATATAAAAACAAGAACACAATGAATAGCCTGACTTTGAACATTAACATTAACATTAAGGAGGAATTTTGCATTTGTTTGACTTTTCCAAAAGAATCTCATTTGAGTAATTTAAATAGTCCCAAGTAATAAGGGAAGTCTGCCTTGTAAAAGAGGGAAGGAATGATAGCACTTTGGAACTTCTTTTTTTTTTTTTTTTAAAGAGAGAGTGAGAGAGGAGAGAGAGAGAGAATTTTTTTAATATTTATTTTTTAGTTCTCGGCGGACACAACATCTTTGTTGGTATGTGGTGCTGAGGATCGAACCCAGGCCGCACACATGCCAGGCGAGCGCGCTACCGCTTGAGCCACATCCCCAGCCCCACTTTGGAACTTCTAATGAAATCAATAGTCTAGATGAAAATTACAACCTGAAGTTGAAAAGTGGATGAGGAGCTGGACACCCAAAGAGCAAAACCAACTCTACTTCCATAACCTTCTGTTGCAGGAGTGGCTAAAAGGGTTCAATAGAAAGGTCCAACTAGACTGAGGTATTATGATATGCTTTCAGATTTGATGCAAAACAAATGCACATCACCTATGACAGAGGTCAGCGATATTTTTAATAAAGGGTCAAATATTAAATGTTTTCGGCTTTGTGGACCAACCAGCCTAAATTATAATTACTCAGCTCTGCCACTGTGGTGCTGATGCAGACATAGTAATATGTAAACAACTAAACATTCTAACAGAGCTCTATTTATAGACACTGAAATTTGAGTTTCATACAACTTTTCTTGTGTCATGAAATACTATTCTTCTTTTGATTCCTGACCACCTAAAAATGGAAAAGTCATTCTTAGCTCATGAGTTGTACAAAAACAGGTTGGGGGCCAATGTGACTCATGGGTCATGGCTTACTGAAATCCGACTTTTATTATTTTCTATTTAAAATGATTACCCTGAGGGCTAGAGTTGTGGCTCAGTGGTAGAGCACTTGCCCAGCATGTGTGAGGCACTGGGTTCGATTCTTAGCACCCATATAAATAAGTAAATAAAATAAAGCTCCATTGGGGCTGGGGTTGTGGCTCAGTGGTAGAGCGCTCGTCTAGCATGCATGAGGTACTGGGTTCGATCCTCAGCACCACATAAATGTAAGATAAAGATATTGTGTCCACCTAAAACTAGAAGATAAATGTTTTAAAAAAATTTTTAAATAAAAAAAAATTTAAAAATAAAAAAAAAAATAAAGGTCCATCAACATCTAAAAAAAAAAAAAAAAAAAAAATTAAAACAGGGCTGGGGATGTAGCTCAAGCGGTAGCGCGCTCGTCTGGCATGCGTGCGGCCCGGGTTCGATCCTCAGCACCACATACAAACAAAGATGTTGTGTCCACCGAGAACTAAAAAAATAAAATAAAATACTAAAAAATTAAAAAAAAAAAAAATTAAAACAAAAAAATGTTTATCCTGAATGCATCAAGCCTTTAGATAGATCTTCCAGTTTTGTAAGAACTACAGTGAATAGAGAAATAGGTTAAATAATTCCACAAAGAAATTGCCAGACAAAGCCAAGAAACATGATGTTCTGTAAGACAAATGCTCTAGTCTCTTCAGCACATCATGGTCATGAAAATAGGGACTGTGCTAGAGGTAGACAGTCCTTGATGTAACTCATGTGTATGGACTGAATATTGGCTTGGGCAAAGCAGCAATAAAGGACATGTTGGGACAAACTAATGAAGTCTGAATAGCTGAGATGAAAACTGGTTGAAACAGAAAGGTAAGGACAGAAGACTGAGGACCATGCTTTGGTTAAAATTTTTTTCATCTATACAGAAAAATATTTAGAAAGTGATATGCTAAGGTGTTTCCTATCTGGTAGGAAAGTTAAGAAAGTGAAGCTTGCTTCTTCTTTTTTTTTTTTTTTTTTTTTGGTACCAAGGATTGAACCCAGGGATGCTTAGCCACTGAGCCACATCACTAGCCCTTTCTATGTTGTATTTTTTTTTTTTTTTTTAAAGAGAGAGTGAGAGGGGGACAGAGAGAGAGAGAATTTCAACATTTATTTATTTTTTCTTAGTTCTCGGCGGACACAACATCTTCCTTTGTATGTGGTGCTGAGGATCGAACCCGGGCCGCACGCATGCTAGGCGAGCGCGCTACCGCTTGAGCCACATCCCCAGCCCTCTATGTTGTATTTTGAGACAGGGTCTTATGAGGTTGCTAAGGACCTCACTAAGTTGCTGAGGCTGGCCTTGAACTTGCAATCCTCCTACCTCAGAGGATTTGCAGTCATGAAGCCACTGGAATTACGGGCTTTCATTTTTACCTTGTACTTGCTGCATATTCAACCTCCCTTCCTCCCTTCTCTGTGTCTGTCTCTCAGTGGTGCTGGGAACGAAACTCAGGGCCCTTGCACATACTAAGCATTTGCTTCTATCACTTGTATCTTTTTATTTTCTTTCTTTTTTTTTTTTTAGTTGTAGATGGACACAATATATTTATTTATTTATTTTTATGTGATGCTGAGGATCAAACCCAGCGCCTCACATGTGAGAGGCAAGCTCTACCATTGAGCCCCAGCCCCAGCCCCTCTTCTGACTTTCTGTGACGCCCATATATTGCTTCTACAGAATTATTTTTTTAAATAATTAATACATCTTTTTAGAAACACTCATACAAGCTCACCGTTACACAACTTAAACACAGAAGTCAGGAGAAAATGGGACTCTCTTACTTTGCCCTAATTGTGCCCCACACCAGCTAACTCTAGTTAACGTTTTCTTCCTGACCCATCTTTGCCTTCACAAGCATATAAATATACAGCATTCATAATAAACCATATGTAATAGATGGGTCTCTTCATTTACCAACAAGGTATCCAAAATTGTCCTACAGCTTGCCTGCCACATAGCAAAGGGAGACTTGCCAGCCTCAGCCTGCACAGCTCTCTCCACTCTTCATGACTGCAAAGTGTCCCATCACTTAACGTGAGCCATCCTCCTCTGACAGCCATCGAGCTGTTTGCAGTTTGTGAACATCATGAACAATGACATAATAAATATCCTCTGACAGACACATATGTGTAAGTATTTCTGTAGGACAGATATTGGGGAGTGAAGTTATTGGGTAAATGGGCACCTACATTTCCAAACTTGATACATGCTGCTAAATTGCTCTTTTTAAATGACTTACCCCCATAAATAAATAAATAAGTAAAAAAGACTTAACAATGTCCATTCCCACCCAAAGCACACGAGGGTATTTATTTCTCTAACTTCTTACCCAAACTGGATGCTGCCAATCTTTTAAATAATTGCAAATTTCAAGGGCGTGGCTTACTATTAATAGTTGAAGATTTTTCATGTTTGCAGGTGCTTATCCATATCCTTTGCCCATGATTTTACTAGGATATTCTCTCTCTCTTATTTTTTTTTTTTAAAGAAATAGTAGGTTTTTTTCCTCTCAAATTCCTGAAAGCTGCTTGTGAATCTTTCCATTTGTTCACTACAAAGGTTGAATTTTTCTTTTTAATATTTTTTTAGTTGTTGACAGACCTTTATTTTTATTTATTTATATGTGGTGCTGAGGATTGAACCCAATGCTTCACATATGTCAGGCGAGTGTTCTACCATTGAGCCCCAGCCCCAGCCCCTAGGATATACTCTTTTAAAAATGGATTTATCAGGCTGGGGTTGGGGCTCAGTGGTACAGTGCTTGCCTAGCAAGTGTGAGGCACAGGGTTCGATCCCCAGCACCACATAAAAAAACTAAATAAATAAAATAAAGGTATTGTGTCCATCTACAACTGAAAATATTTTAAAAAATAAATACATAGAAAAATGAAATGGATTTATTGATATATTGATATGACTACCTTTTTTCTATTATATATTTGTACAAGTGTACATTTGTCTAAATGTACATATTTGTGTGCTTGTGTATGTATGCATGTGCATACATACACATATACATAAACACAAACACATATATATACTTGTATATGTATAATTGCCTATGAGGCCCTAAGAAGTTTTACATGTAGCCCAACAATGAAACTTTTCCTATGTGGCTTCTGGATGTCTCATTAGTTTTTTGTTTTGTTTGTGTTTTTGCTTTTTTTAGTACTGAGGATTGAATTCAAGGGTACTTTACCATTGAGCTACACCCCTAGCCCTTTTCATTCTTTGAGACAGGGTCCTGCCAAGTTGCTGAGGGCTGGCCTCTCATTTACAATCCTCCTGCCTCAGCCTCCAGTGTCTAACTGGGATTTACAAGTGTGCTCCACTGCACCCAGATGGATATTTTATATCACGAAGGAAAGCCTATCCTATCCAAGATTATAAAACTTTCTATTATTTCTTATAGTTTTATGTTTCCACCTATTTTGTGTTTTAACATTTTCATGTTTGGATTTTATCTAGAATTATGTTAAAATTTATACAAAGCAAGAATCCAACTTTATATCTCCATACCATTTATCAAATATTCTGTCTGTTCCCAATAATGTGAAATGCCATCTTTATGGATGGTTCCCATACATGTATGGTCCATGTAAAAATGCATACTTCACACATACACACACATAATATAATCTGTTTCTGATTCTTTATCATGTTGCATTCAATCTATTGGTCACTATGTCAGCTCCACAGTTTTACTCAATACGTAGACAAACGACCTTCACTGTTCTTAAAGCTTTTCAAATATTATTCCAGACTTCACTTCACTCTGCATATATAAAATCCTACTCAAAGTACATTAATATCCTATTAAAAAACATAATTAGTGTTCTTTCCAAAATCATAACAACAACAACAACAACAACAACAAATCCTCCCTGTTACCTTGTAAAGTTCTAGACCAATGCCAGCAGCCATTTTTCCTCCATAGGATTCTGAGAAAATGTAGAATGGAACCGTCTAGCAAGAAAAGGAATATACAGACAATGAAATAGCCTGACTGCTTCTAATTCACACAAATTAATTTAAAATTTTTATAGCTTGTCATGTCCAGGCAAAACAAATCTGCTTTTGTCTTTCTCTCCACATCTGATTGTTTTGTCTGATTAGCACATTGACTCCAGGGTCATTCTTTCACACTAGAGCCCTTTAGAAATGACAGAAACAGAAGCCCACAACCCACCTTAGGAGCAAAAAAGGGTTTATCTGAAATCAGCGGGGCACTGAACTCTTAGGAAAGCATACTTTTATTCGATGGATGTCCTGATGCGACTGCTAGCCCTTTACTTAGCTGCTCCAAGTCTTTACATACCTGGAATTCTTTGTGGCAACTGAAGAAGGTCTTCAGGAGGACCATCATGTCAGAAGCCACCGTGGCGAGGTCCTTTGCATACGCGTTGCTTTTGTTCACATAACTGAAGCCAGTGCCCACAGGATTATCCACAAAGAGGAGACTGGCAGCCTGGAGCTGCAGGCCACAGAGAGAACGAGATGGTGTAATCAGTGGACATTTCTATCATCTCACAGGAGCTCAGCAAATCCCACGTTATGACATTGGTGTGGCTGGTGGTGATGTCTTGCTGCTAAAAGGGGTTTTCAGAAAAGGGACAGGAACGTAGACAGCAGCATAGAAAGTGAGGCCAAAAGGAAAGACAGACACATAAATGGTGATCAAAGACTCTTGAGCGGTCGCTTTCCACACACGTGAGTGCATGGAATGAATGTAACACGTGAGTGCAGGCAGCCCCAGGTGGTGCCCGACTGAGCAAGAAGCAGGATAGAAGAAGCAGGTCACCCAGGGTGGGCCCAGCAGAACTGGAGAGAGAGGAGGATGCGGTTCCCGTGGAGTAAGGGGGACTGGGAAAGGAAGCGGGGTAAGAATGAGGGGAAGGGGAAGACTGAGAACCAGAGGCCTCAAAAGTGGAGGAACGAGGCTCTTGGAGTCACAGTCAAGACACCAGGTGGACTGAAAGGGAGGACTCCCAAGCGTGGTCAGAGGGTGGGACCCTGGAATCTAAGGTCACAGAGATGGCCAGCATGTTGGTAAGGACAGGGCCCCAGGTGTCCACCAGAGAAGGTTTCTAAAGGCAGATAGAGAAAAGCCACCAACTTGGAGAAGATAAGAGGGAGCCTATAGCTAATGTCCAAAGCCTCGGGCAACACAGACAGTGGGGACCGCCAACTCTGCAACCCCCCGGGAGAGGCTGCAGGACGGGTGCAACGGGGGCTGCCATCCTCGTACCCAGGTGGTTTTTCGTGGTTTGAGATGACTGTCGAGGGGCCCGATTTCCTCAAAGTTTCCAAATCCAGTGCTGGAACCGCCTGGACCACCCTGTGGAAGAGACAGAAATCAACGAAGTAAACCTAAAGAAAATCGAGTCCAGGGGCTGGGGTTGTGGCTCAGAGGTAGAGCGCTCGCCTAGCATGCTTGAGGCATGAGTTCGATCCTCAGCACCACATAAATGTAAAATAAAGATATTGTGTCCACTTAAAACTGAAAAAATAAATATTAAAAAAAAGAAAAGAAAATCGAGTCAAATCTTAGTCATCACAATGGATGAGCCCGATCACTATAAACAACTTATGATTTAGTGATTGCTTGGTCAGTCTGTGCAAGATGCATGTCCCCAGCGACCCACGGGCTCCGGCAACAGGCTCTTGTGGTAATTTCTGAAGTCTTCCTCTTTGAAAGGACAGAGCTGGGCTAAGAGGCCCTCAAGGGAACCTTCCTGCTTCCTGATTCTCTGAGTTTGAACCTTGCCCCGACACCGCAAAAGACTTTTCAAAATCAACTCTAACCCTTCTCACTTCAAAAAAGAGCAGTAGGCCCTAAAAAGGGGATGTGGCTGGCCCTGGGCCATGCAGCAATCAGGGGCTCTGTGGGGATTATCTGGGTCCTGTGTTGAACCCCTGTGGATAGACAAGGGCTCAGACTGAGAGGCTGCTTGGTCAAGTCAACTCCCTGGATATAACGGAGCAAATGTGCAAGTCCCGGGGCAGGAGCGCTTGATATGTGGGCATCCAGCGGCAGGGCAGAGGCAGGATTCTGCACTGAAGCTTGGGGACACTACTCTGTGACAGGCAGAAGTTCTATGGGCTCTGAAAGGCTCAGGGAGGAGAAGAAAGGGGAAGAGGGGAAAGAAATGAAGGGGCAAAAGTGGGGGAGGTTGGGTGGGCTTTCTGTCGGCAACAGGAGATGGTCAAGGGAAGGGAGGGAGCCTTTCTGGAAAAATCTAGTGGGCCAGCTGAGTTGGGGGTGCATGACAGCATTATCAGTAAGGCTCAAGGCCTAGAATAAAAGGAGATAGCCTCTCTGTGCACAGTCGGATGAGTTGGACAGGGAGAGAAGATGGAAAGGAGATCATTCCAGCCCAACAGAAACCCAGGCAGTTTGTGCAGGGAAATCTAAAGAGAAGAGAAGGGGGAGGCAGGGCTGAGGGCTGGATGGACAATGGCAAGAGACTCCCACAAGGAAAGGCTCCTCACACTAGTGCTGTGACTGTCACCAACCTTGCTAAGATACACTGGAAGGCCACGACTCCCCTCGATTATAGGCACTTTGTATCTTAAGTTTCCCAACACAGCAGTAAAAAGTTCACAGTCCAGTTGGAGATGTTCATCTCGTGTGCCGACAGCAGCCACAACAAGAGGAAGGCTGCGACTGGAATATCCCACCACAGGGAACAGAGGAGTGAACCACGCCTGCAGGGTGGGCTGTGCTGTCAGTTAGAATCAAACTATGAAAACGGTGTGACGGGCTGGGGATGTGGCTCAAGCGGTCGCCTGCCATGCGTGCGACCCGGGTTCGATCCTCAGCACCACATACAAACGAAGATGTTGTGTCTGCCAAATACTAAAAAATAAATATTAAAATTCTCTCTCTCCCCCTCTCTCTTAAAAAAAAAAAAAAAAAAAGATAATAAAACAAAAAAAAAAAGAAAACAGCGTGGCAACACTGAAAAATGCTTACAAGGCAATATGAAACCCAACTTTTAGTCACGATGGGACAGGATCAAAGTGAAGAGCCCCCCTTCCCTGCAGGCTCCTAAGGCCATTGGTAGGGTGTGGTCTTTAGGGATCAAATGAGAAGCTGGAGAAGCCGGCTGGAGGACACTGCTGTTCTATCTGAACACACACAAGATTGCAAAATCTTCAGGATGGGGCACTACCGTGGTGGCCCAGGGCTACCCAGCGACTCTGAAATATGGTAAGTGTGTCAGTGGATCAAAAGAAGTGCGTGCATGACTTGAAAGTATCCCTAAAATAGCTTGCTACTCCACTCCTGATGTGACCTCGATTCTCAAAGATCCTCTGGAGAAATCAGTGCGTGAGTCCTTGGTAGATTGCTAGGAGAGAACGCCTTTCATCTGAATTAATTGTTTCTTCTTTAATCATATATATGTATATTTTTTTTCCTTTTCCCTTGAGCCTCTAGGGAAACGGAGAAGAACAATCTTGTGTCTTCAGTAGCTAACCTTTAAATAGAATCTCAGCCTGAAAGGTTAAACTAACTAACCAAAGGTCACAAATGGCACAGCCAGAGGCTGGAGGCTGGGCAGAGATCGTGGGGCAGAGTCCCCCTTCCCTACAGGCTCCTAAGCTGTCTGAGAGGGGGGTCTCTACCACTCAACTTTGGGGATGGTGACTTCAGATCCAAGCTGCTGGATTTCCTGATATTTTGAAAGAGGAAGGAAACGTCCTGATTTTAAAATCTTGGCAAACTGGTTCAAGTTGACCCAGTAGTCAACCAAAAGTTTCTGGAATCGGGTGTTTTTCAAATTGTTTTCCAGAGAGCCTAGAAAGTACCTGAGGGTGGCCAGGGACAAAGAAGAGGCCGGACACACAGGACTCAGCACCCCCTCCCACCCCAGCCTTAGCACTTCTGCTTTATCTGCTCTGGTTCCTGTGTGGAAGCTTTCATCTGTGGGTAAAAAAGTTCTGCTGATTAACAAAAAGTTTGAAAATCATCCAAATCGCCCCACTTAGAAAACTAAGGCTCAGAGAAGGATAGGGTCTTGCCATGGATGAAAGCGGCAGGAAGGCGCTGAAAACCCAGGTCTCTGGCTGAACCGGCTGGGCTTGTCCCTGACCTGGCTCTCCCAGGCAACCATGCTGCACCCTCCCCTCCAGCTGCCCCATCGGGGCTGACACATGTAGCTTTCTCTTCTGAGCATTTTCCTATCAGCAGCCTTAGGCTGAGCCTCACCTGTAGCCCCTAGAGGAGGTATGTGTGCTGATCCTAAGAGAGAAAGGACCTTCTCTGAAAAGTGTCCATCTTCCCTTCATCTCAGCTGAAAATCTGCAGACAAATTTGGCAGACAAAGCCTGGGCACTGGGAAGCATTTTTTGGAGGAAGTCCCATTTGCATCTCATGGAGGTAAGTACTAGGGTGCCCTATTTATTGGCCAACTGGGCCATGCCCACGTTTTTTCAGAGGCTGAAGCAAGACTGTCCTTCAACCCCTCCCTTGAGATTAGTCTTCCAGGCGAGACTATCTCTAGACAGATATTACAGGAACCAGGAAGTACGTTTCCAGTAGTTCCTTGCCTTCAATCCTACAGTCAGAGCTCAAGGGTAAAATGCAAACACATTTAGGAAGAAGGGGAGGGCCTAACCTTCACACTAAGGTATAAAAGACTAGTAGCAGTTCTTTGAAAAGATGAGCTTTTTCTGGGGGCGAGGTATTAGGGTCCAGGAGAAGATCCTGGGGAGGGGGAGAGGAAGGAAAAGAAAAGGTGAAGGAGGTTTGATGTATCTTGGTCTTTGCTTCAGAACCTTTCAAAACCCTTTCTATCAGTATAAAACCAAAGACATCATTAGTCAAGGTTTTCCTGCAACTGTCTGGCCTCAATAATAAAAAGACCCTGGCAGCTGGGTGAGATGGTGCACACCTTAATGCCCGTTATATCGGAGGCTGAGGCAGGAGAATTGCAAGTTTAAGACCAGCCTGAACAATTTAGCAAGACCCTGTCTCAAAATAAAATAAAAGGGCTGGGCGTGGTAGCGCACACCTGTAATTCTTGGTGGGTAGGAGGATCCCAAGTTCAAAGCCAGCCTCAGCAAAAAGCAAGGTGCTAAGCAACTCAGTTAGACCCTGTCTCTAAGTAAAATACAAAATAGGGCTGGGGATGTGGCTCAGTGGTTGAGTGTCCCTGAGTTCAATCTCTGTACCCAAAAATAAACAAATTAATTATTAATTAAATAAAATAAAAGGGCTGGAGATGTAGCTTAGTGGTAGAACATCCCTGGGTTTAATCCCCAGTACTACAAAAACAAACCAAAAAACCCTCAAAAAAGGCTAAACTCCCTTTACCCTCCAATTTCACCTCCTTGGCTATACCTTTTCCTCAATTTGCCTCAGGATGCCAAAGCCCCAAGCCTGGCTACTGGACCAAACCAGACTGTGAACCCTAAGGAATAAGCAAAGAGGCCAGGTACAGTAGTACATGTCTGTAATCCTAGTAACTCAGGAGAATGAAGCAGGAGGATCACAAATTCAAAGCCAGCCTCAGCAACTTAGCAAGGCCTAAGCAACTTAGCAAGACCCTGTCTCAAAAAAAAAAAAGTTAGGGGCCTGGGGATGCAGCTCAGTGGTAAAGTGTCCCTGGGTTCAATCCACAGAACCAAAACAAATAAATAAATAAGCTGAGAGAAGGAGGCCTGGTCTCAAGGTGAGGCCAGGGAAGGAAGTTAGTTTACCTGAAGCCACATGACCAGGGGCAGCTCTGAGAAGTTCTTGCAGGAGTTGGTAGTGTAATAAAGCCACCAGAACATGTGAGCATCCTTTCTGACGGTTACATAATCCCATGCTTCCTTGCCCTCTTCTGTGGGCCAGTCAATGACAGCTCCTGCAAAAGAGTCTCAAGGTCATTTTCCTGAAGATTGTCAGGTGATGTTCAGGTGAATTCCAGACCTGGTAGAGATAGCCATGCCAGGCTACAAATGTCTCACAAACGGCTGGGATTACAGGCATGCATCACCATGCCCAGCTAATGTTTGAATTTTTAATAAGCATGAAGCCCTTTTGTTAAAAACAAGAGAGATAAGTTACATTTTGATGGAAAAAAAAAAAAGCTCAAAATGCAGGATGCTTGTTTTTATATACCCATTTAATACATGATTAAAGAGGCATCACAAATTAATGGGACTAAGACTATTCAGTATAAAGAAGTTTAGGTCCTTTCAACACTATAAATCAAAATATATTCCAAGTAACCAAGTGTTAAATTTTAAAATTAAAAATTAAAGTGTTTAAAATTTTAAAATTAAACAAAAATATACACAGGCAGTCCTCTCTATCCACAGATCTTATATCCTTGGATTCAACTAGTTTTGAATAAAAAATATTTGGAGCCAGCAAGGCACATGCCTGTAATCCCAGCAGCTTAGGAGGCTGAAACAGGAGGATTGCAAGTTCAAAGCCAGCCTTAGCAAAAGCGGGGCACTAAGCAACTCAGGAAGACATTGTCTCTAAATAAAAATACAAAATAGGGCTGAAGATGTGGCTCAGTAATTGAGTGCCCCTGAGTTCAACACCTGGTCCCCCTCACCAATTGGGGAAAAAAACAACAAAAAAGTATAACAACTATTCACATAGCATTTATTTGTGTATTGGTATTATAAGTAATCTAGATATTATTTAAAAGATATGGGAGGATGTGTGTAGGTTATATGCAAATACTATACTATTTTATATAAAGTACTTGAGCACTTATGCATTTGGGCACCCAAGATGGATCCTGGATCCAACTGGATACGGAGGGATGATTGCAATTGAATATTTTTCTGACCTCTAGATGAGAAAAGGATTTAAGCAAACGCCAGAGATTATAAGGAAAAACATTAAGAGGTGAAGGCAGAAACTTGTCAACAAAATTTCTGTACATCAAAAATTAAATTGGCCAGGCACAGTGGTACATGCCTATAATTCCAGTGGCTAGGGAAGGTGAGACAGGAGAATCATAAGTTCAAAGCCAGCCTCAGCATTGGTGAGGCACTTAGCATCTCAGAGAGACCGACCCTGTCTCAAATAAAGTACAAAATAGGGCTAGAGATGTGGCTCAGTGGTTGAGTGCCCCTGAATTCAATCCCCAGTACCCACCACCAAAAAAAAAAAAAAAAAAAAAATTCAATTAAGTTGAAGAGCTGGGTGCGGTGGCGCACACCTTTAATCCCAGCAGCTTAGGAGGCTGAGGCAGGAGGACCACAAGTTTAAAGCCAGCCTCAGCAATTTAGCAAGGTCCTAAACAATTTAGGGAAACCCTGTCTCAAAATAAAAAATAAAAAAGACTTGAAATGTGTCTCCTCCGTCAAGTGCCCTGGGTTAAATCCCCCTTACCTGCCCCCTCCCCTGAAAAGTGTTGGAAATATAGCTCATAGCTCAGTGGTGAAGCAATCCTGGGTTCAATTCCCAGTACCAAAAAATAAAATTAAATAAAATATAAAGGCAAACAGGAAAGAAAGATCTGTAACAAATATACAAAAGAATAATTTTCCTTAATTATGTAGATCAGTTTTTTTTCAGAGGTCATGGAGGTAAGGATCAGACCAAGGCCTCAGCATGTGTTCTACCAACAAGCTATAGCCCAATTATTTTTTTACAAAATTTGGAGATATATATTTTATATATTTCTTATTTGCTGAATGAAGAGTAAAAATATATATATATTTTTTATTTCCTTAAATCCTCTCATTCCAATTTTCCTTAGTTAACTTTTCTCTAGCATCTGCAAAATATGTATTGGAAAGTAGGATAAATATAAATATAAATAAAGTAGGATAAATTACATTTTCTGTCACCTTTTGTTGAAGTAATAACTTCCAAATTACAGTATCTTTTTTTCCCTCAAAGCCACTGAGTAGGTTAAAAAAAAAAAGAAAAAAGAGATGATGAGAAGAATTCCCTGTGACCAAGTTTTTGCCTTCTTTTTCTTAAATTTCAGGCATCATTAGCAATTAAAACAAAAGCTTGTCCCAACTAAGGAAGAGATGGGCATAGATGAGGAGATGATGTTGTCTTGTAAATTAAAAGAAAGAAGAAAGCATGGTGTGGTGCACGCCTGTAATTCCAGAGCTTGGAGGCTGAGGCAGGAGCATCCTGAGTTTAAAGCCAGCCTCAGTAATTTAGTGAGCCCTAAGCAACTCAAGGAGATCCTGTCTCTAAATAAAATGTAAAAAAGAGCCAGAGATGTGACTCAGTGGTTAAGCGCCCCTGGATTTAATCCCCAGTACCAAAAAAAAAAAAAAAAAGAAAAAGAAAGAAAAAGAAAGAAAAGAATGAAGAAACTGGGTTTGGTGGCACAAGCCTGAAATCCCAGTGACTGGAGGTTGAGGTAGGAGGATCACAACTTGTGAGACTGTCTCAAAATAAAAAATAAAAAGGGTTGGGGCAGTAGCTCAGTAGTAGAGAGTCCCTGGGTTCCATTCCCTATAAGGGTGAGGGGAAAGGAAGGGGGGGGGAGGGAGAGAGGGAGAGAAAAGAAAATCTGAAAATGCCCAAGAAATAAAAGAGAATGGCTAGAATATTACAGGTGTGGCTAAAAGGCTCCATATACAAGTAACAGGAGATTATAGACTCCTTGAAAATTACTGATAAAACCTGAGTCCCTTGAAAATGACAAGAGATTTTAGTTTCTTGAAAATGACAGAATTTCAAGTCTCTCCAAATCTAACCCCTGGCACTTCACCCTTCCCTGACAACGACCAGTGTAAAATCTGGGGGAACATATTTTGCGTTTCTGTGACCCAAGCTGAAGGGCCAGATAATTACCATTTTACAAAAGAGAAAACAAGAACTGTTAAGCAACTTGCCTGAGATCACAAGACAAGTTTGTGGCTAGTTCATATCCTCTGTTGTAGACTCAGGCGGGGAGATGTTTTGCTGAATAAAGTGAAAATCAATTTGCAAGTCATCGTATTTAAACACAAATTTGTTTTTGCCTGTTCCCATCAAGCAGACGAAAGGGCCGGTTTCTGGTAGGGCTTTCAGGGGTCTTTCTGACAGGCTACTGCAGGCTTATAAGACCTTATAACCTCATCTGGCAGCCCACCACACCAAAAAAAGGGAAGTAGACTTTTTAGATCGTGGAAATCTCACAGATCGGCATTTTCCCCCAAATCACACATTGGTGCACAATTGCGTATATCTAGGCGTAAGGAAGAAAGGAAGCATTAGCTCATCCAGAGCCAGAAAAGGGTAGAAAAATACTTTGAACTGAAAAAAGAAAAAAAAAAAAAAGGCGAGGTTCAAAAGCAATATAAATTACTAAAGAATGAACCAGGAAAAGAATTTTGTTTTTAAAACCACAAACCCACTAGCAAAGTTTCACCCCTAGAGAGAAACGGGGGGGTGGGTGCGCACCCGCTGCTGGTGAGCTTTTTGCTCGAACCTACCGGTGCTGAGGCCCAATAGCAGCGGCAGCAGCAGCAGTAGCCACCGCGAGACAGGAGAGCTCCGCGGCGCCAGCTCCATGATGAATACAGCGCGGCAGCATCAGCAACAGGCTGGACCTGGAGCCCCACCACGTGACGGCGGTGGGCGGGGCCTGGGCAGGGCCAGAGCGGCCGGGAGGCTCGCTGCGTCCAGCGCGCCCTCTGCCGGGCAGGCCGATCAGAACCCCTGCCCCAGCGAAGGGCCAGTTCTGCGCGCCTGCTGGCTTAAGAGGTTCTCCGCGGTTTTAGGGAGGAGGCATGTAATGTGTTTATTCGGCTTCAATTGTGCACATACTGTACGGAAGTAACCAATGCCCCTTCGGCTCCACCCGTCTCTGCCTTCTTCAACAAAAGGCTGGCATTTAAAAAACTGCCACCAGACTAAGCCTGAACCAGCTAGTCATTGGAAACATGGGATTCCATTTTCAAAGATTTTTAACTATTTTCTTTTTAAAGTTATATAGATTGTGAATATTTTGTAAATGTGAAAAAAAAATGGTAGATCATACATAACTATTGTTGACTTCTGGGGTACTTTTTCATAGTGTTTTAACTTCATCTTTTTCAAGCACAGTAATAAAATGCTCCGTTTCTTTTCTGTGTTTCTAATTTGTGATCAACATTATTCCATATTGCTACCTTATCTCCAGGACAGTCATTTTAAACCGGGGATTGGGGGTTTGGAAAGGGGAATGAAGAAAAAGTGGACCCAGAGATTGTGTGTGTGTGTGTGTGTGTGTGTGTGTGTGTGTGTATGTGAGAGAGAGAGAGAGAGAGAGAGAGAGAGAGAGATCGTTTTTATCTTAGGCGTTTACTGAATAATTCACCTTTCAAAACTAGGAAACAAATACAGTAAAAGCTACATGAAGGTCAGATGTACTTCAAAAACTTTGTTTTAAAAGTACACACAGCAGGGGGCTGGGGATGTGGCTCAAGCGGTAGCGCGCTCGCCTGGTATGCGTGCGGCCCGGGTTCGATCCTCAGCACCACATACCAACAAAGATGTTGTGTCCGCCAAGAACTAAAAAATAAATATTAAAATTCTGTCTCTCCTCTCTCACTCTCTCTTTAAAAAAAAAAAAAAAAAAAAAGTACACACAGCAACCCGCTCCACCCAAAAAGAAAGAAACCAAAGTAATGTACACTGTGGCCCTGAATCCCTGAATCTTGCTTCCTTCTTCGCTGGGGTCTCTCCCATGCCTCATAAACACATTTGTTTTACTCTATAGTCTCTAGAAGGACACAGCCCAACTCTGTCCAGAGAAAAGAAGCATGAGCCCAGGTTCTCTCCTGCTTCAGTGTGAAATGGTTCCCAATGGGTGAAACGCCAAGATGCACCATGCCCCACCTGCCTATACTTACCACCTAGTCCCTTTAATTTATTAATCCGTCAAATGGATTTTACCCACTGATTATGTTACAGCTCTCATAGTCTAGTCATTTCACCTCTGAACATTCTTGCATTAACACAGGAATGTTTGGGGGACACCTTGTAGCCAAACCATAACAGGCTGCAATCATTATTGTGTAACTATATTTTTTAAGCCATGCAGCAGGCCTATTCAATAGTAATAAAGATACAGGTAAAATGTACCATCTTTAAAGAAAAGGGGACAGTAAACACCACGTTCCTGGGTGCCCATTCTCTGTTCCCAAAAACCTAGCCAAGTTAAGGGAACACTGAGAACAAGACTGGACTGGAATATCCTGATACATGTTATCTCGAAGGACACCGGCTTTCTCCTGCACACTGGGAACCAGGGCAAGCTGATGTTGTTGTGGAAAGCTACTTTCTTGTATGGACAGATGCTCCTTGGAATGCTGGTCAGACAAACAATCTAAGCAAGCCAATGCTGATGATGTCACTGCTCTGCAGCCTACATATAAAATCCTTCTCTGAGTGGGGACAGGTGGGGAACTGAGGGCACTGTGGAAATGATATATGTACTGGTCCAAGAGACCCTGACCAGATAAATCACTTTGAGGGATGGAGGTTTTCTTTTCTGGAACATTATCATGAGTGATGGAGGTGCTGCTTGGTGAAGCTCTGTGAGGGACAAAGGAGCTGCTGGTTGAGCCTGTCACCACTGAACTCTTCTTGGGGCAGTCACTGATGTCTTGTAAGCATTACCCAATAAATGATCTTGAATGCCATCTCCAAACCCTCTTCTGAACCTTTCAGCAACCTATCCCAGTTGAGCTATGGACACGACAGAAAACAAGGGAGCTGCCTTCTAAAACCATGGTGCAGCCAGGTATAGGAGTACACACCTGTAATCCCAGTGACTCTGGAGGCTGAGGCAGGAGGATGGCAAGTTTGAGGACAACCCCAGCAACTTAGTAAGACCCTGTCTCAAATAAAAAATAAAAAGAATTGAGGCTGGGTGTAGTGGTGCATGTCTGTAATCCCAGTGGTTCAGGAGGCTGAGGCAGGAGGATCATGAATTCAAAGCCAGCTTCAGCAATTTAGCAAGGCCCTAAGCAACTCGGTGAGACCCTGTCTCAAAATAAAATACAAAAAAGGGCTTTGGATGTGGCTCAGTGATTAAGCACCCCTGAGTTCAATCCCTGATACCAAAAAAAAAAAAAAAAAAAGCAAAAAATTGGGGAGGTAGCCCAGTGGTAGAGAGCCCCTAGGTTCTATCCCTAGTACTGTAAAATGGAAAAAAAAATTGTAAAGATTAATAAATAAAAGAAGGGAAGCTGTGTAGAGATAAAAAGCAGCCAAAGAACTGAGGCCAGTGCTGGGATGTAGCTGGGGGCAGAGCACTCACCTAACATGTTGTGAGGCCCTGGGTTTCATCTCCAGCATGGGGCAGGGGTCAAGGCTGGATGAAAAGACAGAGGACATTTTTCTAATGAGAGAAAATATTTAAATGTTTGACAGAATATTTTTTAAAAGGTGATGCTCAGTTTGAACTTGATTGCATTTCAGTGATGGGAACTTGTTCTCTTGGAGCAGCTCAAAAACATAAAAGATGGGGCTGGGGATGTGGCTCAAGCGTTGGCGCGCTCGCCTGGCATGCGTGCGGCCCGGGTTCGATCCTCAGCACCACATGCAAACAAAGATGCTGTACCCGCTGATTACTAAATAATAAATATTTTTAAAAAAACATAAAAGAAAGGCAGTAAGAATGGGAAGAAAGAGACTGGGAACATGCCTCAAGACTTTCTACAAAAATCGTTCATTTAGAAAGGTTTGGGAAGCTGATGGAGATTGGATGGGGTTTGTTAATGGCCCATCCAGCCAATTCTCCCCTGTGTCTTCCCTTTGTGCTTCTCTGTCCCTGTACACCTGCACGAGCTGTCCTGTCTGTATGGGATAACCCTCCGACCCTTCCTTCCCCTGCACCTGCCTAGCTTCTGTGGCACCTTCAGCTGTCAGTTAATGTCTCTTCTCGGGGAAACTTTCCCCAACACTAGGTTAAGACTAGGACCCTGTTAATGGATCTTCACAGCATTCTGTACCTTTCTTTCATGATGCTCATCATAATTGCTTCTAAATAATTGTGCATGTGGTGATTATCTTTCCTGCTGAGTTGTGGACTTCACGAGGTTGAGGTTGAGGATCAAGTTGTCATTGATGTTTGACCAATTAGACTTTGACCTCAAGGTTGCATTTGAGTGTATCTTGGGAGATCCCAGCAGGCTTACTGCAAAATGCTTTGCCATGGTACTAGGAAACCAAGCAGTTATTTTGCCTTTTTCCAAGTTTGGGATAAATTGTTCTTTTGGGGGCTGGGTTTGTGGCTCAGTGGTAGAGCATTCGCCTCATATGTGTGAAGCCCTGGGTTTAATCCTCAGCATCTCATAAAAATAAATAAATTAAATAAAGGTATCATTTCCATCTACAACAACAAAAAAATTTAAAAATTTGTTTTTTTCTATTGTGCAGAACCTGAGAGCCTACAAGTCATGGGGAAGTTGTTGGAGAACAGGACTTGGGTAGGTGGAGACCACAATGCAGGATCCTGAGCAAAACTGGTTGTCAACTTTAGGATTTACCAAAGGTGATATTATCCAGGGAAAGGGTTAGTCAGGCAGTGATGGGGCCAGATTTGTATGTCAGGCAATTTTGTTGTGTCAGTATGAGGAAGATAATTCTCTTGTTCTTTGGGGCTAATTGCCACAGGAACTTCAAAACTCATATGGGTGGGGGGCGACTGGGGTTGTGGCTCAGCAGTAGAGCACTTACCTAGCATAGGCAAGGCCCTTGGATCGGTCCTCAGCACCACACGAAAATAAATAAGTAAAATAAAGGTATTGTGTCCAACTACAACTAAAAAACAAATATTAAAAAAAACTCAAATAGCAACGAATCCCAACATTATGTAAAATTATAATGCACCAATAA
The DNA here is from genome assembly GCF_052094955.1 of Ictidomys tridecemlineatus. NCBI lineage: Eukaryota > Metazoa > Chordata > Mammalia > Rodentia > Sciuridae > Ictidomys > Ictidomys tridecemlineatus. The sequence goes on along the minus strand of NC_135479.1, from coordinate 31,180,756 downwards.
AAATATGGAAAAAAAAACCTCAAATGGGCTAAAGAAGTTCAGTGATGATAAGAAAATATGAGAGAGAAAATATATTAGAGATCATTCTTAGGAGCCAGGAAAACTTGGAGAGCCCAGAATCATTTTTTTGCATCCCTCTTCCTCAGCAGTTTCCAGAAGAGTAATTTTGTGAGCTTTCAAAATTATATACATTTTAGGGCCTAGGCTCAGTGGTAGAGTACGTGCCTAGAATTTCATGAAGCCCTATGTTTGATTCCCAGAAGCCACCCTCATTCATCTCTCTCTCTCTCTCTCTCTCTCTCCACACACACATACTTTTAAGTTGTTCTTTAAGTGACAGTTTGAACTGTTCATAAAAGGGTGTGTCATGAATAACCCCAGAAGATTTGTGATGATGAGCTACTGTATCGACATTGTTTGGAGCCCTATTTTCAACTTTGGTTTCTAAACTTAAATTCCTACAGGAATAATAACTGGAGGTTGCTAGGGGGGGTTGCTATGGATCCTCACCTAGCCTGAGTCTGGGACATCTGGTGCAGCAGACCTCTCCTGTTATTTACAAACAACTCAGCAGGGTGGGTATGTGCCTAGGAGTGCTCTGTGGGTCCCGCCGGCTTCCTTAGGACAGACCTTGAGGTAGAGGCTGGTTTCTCAAAAATGGAGTCACATCAGTTTCTCAGAACTTGTACAAGGAATGCCCACCACCAGTCAGCAGTAAGGAGGGTTCTTCCCTTCAGGTGTCAACAGAATCCAAGCAGGGAACCCAGACTTCTCTCCCCACCCAGCACTAATGAGGCAGTTTCTCCAGTCCCTGTCACAGCAGTATCAGAGGAAGCCAGCAAACAGAATAAACAAGACTCAAAGTCTCAGAATGTACAATATCTATGCGTTTCCTTCTTGTTCTTTTCTCTCATCATATTCTATGACAGTTTTTGTGTTAGCTTTTCATTGCTGTGATCAAAATACCTGACAAAAACAACTTAGAGGAAGAAAAGTTTATTTTGGCTCACAGTTTCAGAGGTCTCAGTCCATAGTTGGCTCACTCCATTGCTTTGGGCCTGAGTTGAGGCAGAACATCACGGTGGAAAGGCTGGTGGGGAAAAGCTGCTCTGCTCCAGGCGCCTGGAGGCTGAGAGCAAGAGAGGGAGGAAGAAGCAAGAGGCCTGAGAACAGGTTTAGTCTGAAGCCACGCCCTCAGTAACCTACTTCCTCCAGGGATGTCCTACCTACTTACAATTACTACCCAGTAGACCATTCAAATATTACATCTATCAAATGAATTTATGCACTCACGAGGATACGGCTCTCATAATCCAATCTTTTCACCTCTGATCATCCCTGCATTGCCTAACACATGAGAATTTTGGGAGGATCCAAACTATAACACCTTCTTAATCAATATATCTGTAACAACCTCATTGGAAATCAGATTGGGAAAAAAGATAGTATATCTGTACAGAGGAATTCTATACTTGTGTCATATAGCTGTACTAATGTATTCAATCTAGTCCCTGTTGATGGGCATTGTTATGGTTTGGGTGTTAAATGTTCCCCAAAGACCCATGTGCTAAATGCTTGGTCACCCATCTGTGGTGCTACTGTGGGGGGGGGCGGGTGGTAGAACCTTTAGGCGGTGGTGAAGCCAGATTTACAGATAGGTAGTTAGTGTAGTTAGGTAAATCGGGTCTAATATCGAGTAAGATAAATAAAATGGAGACCCTTATAGAGAATGGAGTCCAGGAAACCAGAGCAGCACTTGTGGAAATTGAAATGTTAATGTCCCCAAGGCTCTGAGCCCATCCTAAGGAAATGTTAATGAAGCAGCTCCCAGCAAACAGGGAGATGCTAATCAAAAGCTGCCCAGATTACTCCTTCAGCCCCCCTATCCCCCACCTTTTGAGACTTCCTACCTGCATTCTACCACTGAAAGATAAAGGGAAACAGAGGACAGAAGTGTGGGAAAGCTGAAAGAAGACCTTAGCTATAAAAAAGGGAAGACCTCCCCCTTCCAGGATTCTGCCTTTTGGGTTCCCTTCTTCCTCTGGGGAGAAGTCTTTTCTGTCACAGTGGGACCTACTGGAGGTTACCCCTTGATGGAGATGTTGCCACCAGTCCCCTCCCCTGCCCTCTCTCTTTGCTTCCTGGTTGCCGTGAGGTGGGAAGCTCTGCTCCACCATCCACTCCCTGCCATGATGTTCTGCCTCACCACAGACTCCAAAATGATGGAGCCAACTCATGCAATCAAAGGATCCTTCTGCCTTCCAGGTAGCTTCGACTACAGGCATGTGCCACCATGCCCAGCTGCATAGATAGTTTTAAGAGACTCAAGTTCCACTTCTCAAAATTTAAACTTTCTCAGTGGGCTCTTTCCTAAAGCTGATTGCCTGGGAAAGTGTCTGTGTTCCGTTTGCTGTTCTCCCCAAAGAAATGAATCTCACTGGCACCCACTTCCCTTTTTTTTTTTTTTTTTTTGAGAGAGTGTGGGGGGGAGAGAGAGAGAGAGAGAGAGAGAGAATTTTAATATTTATTTTTTAGTTATCAGCGGACACAACATCTTTGTTTTGTATGTGGTGCTGGGGATCGAACCCGGGCCGCACGCATGCCAGGCCAGTGCGCTACCGCTTGAGCCACATCCCCAGCCCCCCCCACTTCCCTTATTATTTGTTTCTATCAAGTATTAAATTTAGATGAATTTTAAGGGAATATGTACTGAATCTACTGTAAATAATGCACATAACAGCAATCATTAATATACATAAAATCCAGTAAGATGTTGGACATCTTCATTTTATTGGGAGTAGCTCTTCTTTCTTAGATGCTGATAAGCTCTTCTGGTTCTGTCAAATTCCTAGTTATAAATATAACTGATTTTTTTCTATGAGATTAAATTGTTAATCTACATATAAGAGTTCACAAACATCTCTCTGTTCATCTGTCATGAATATATATACAGGTCTTTGATCATAGGCAGTGGGATAAGCTTAAATGGTACAATCCCCACTTTACTATAATTGTCATTTTTTACTCCAAAAACTTTATCTAATTTTAGATATGTAAAACAGGCACCTCTAAGTGTAAGAGTGAGTGGTAAAATAATCACTTAAATCTCAGTAGAACCTTCCAGATATTGAGAAAGTAAATGGCTGGGTAAATATTCCTTTTGAAACTTGAGTCCCATTAAAAATAATAATAATAATAATTATATATATTTATTTATTTATTTTAGTTTTCGGTGGACACAACATCTTTATTTTATTTTTATGTGGTGCTGAGGATCCAACCCAGCGCCCCGCGCATACCAGGCAAGCGCGCTACCGCTTGAGCCACATCCTAAGCCCCAGTCCCTTTGTTTTTAACATTATGGAACATGAACCTGAGCTGCTGGAGAACTGAAAAAAATATATATATTTTTTTCTTTTTGGTACTGGAGATTGAACACAGGGGCGCTGAGCTGCATTCCCAACCCTTTTTTATTTTTCATTTTGAGCTGCTGGGATTACAGGCGTAAATCACAGGTGAAAATTTATTTTTAAAAACCTTCTGAAGGGCTGGGGATTTGGCTCAAGCGGTAGCACGCTCACCTGGCATGCGTGTGGCCCGGGTTCGATCCTCAGCACCACACACAAAGATGTTGTGTCCGCTGAAAACTAAAAAAAATCTTCTGACTATCCAGCCACTGTTGGGCACGCCTATAATCCCAGCAGCTCCGGAGGCTGGGGCAGGAGGATGGTGAGTTCAAAACAAGCCTGTTTTTGCCCTAAGCAACTCAGTGAGACCCTGTCTCTAAATAAAATATAAAGTAGGATTGGGGATGTGGCCCAGTGGCTGAGAGCCCCTGAGTTTGGTCCCTGGTACCACCGCCCCCCCCCCCAAAAAAGATAATAGTTTACAATCCATACTTCCTGATGAAAATTAAACAAAAATTATATGTGAGAGACGTGGAAATTCTAGTTCAAGAAATAAATGATATAAAATTTCTGATTTACTTACTAGAAGTAAAGGATTTACTCTATTTGATAATATGAATGGTGGAAGATATCAAATGGGTACGGTAATTATAGTCCATTGGAGCCAGGCGCGGTGGTGCATGCTTATAATCCCAGCTACTTGGGAGGGAGGCTGAGGCAGGAGGATCATGAGTTCAAAGCCAGCTTCTGCAATTTAGCTTAAGCCCTAAGCAACTCAGCCTGACCCTGTCTTTAATAAAATATTAAAAAGGACTGGGGATGTCGCTCAGTGCTTAAGCACCCCTGGATTCAATCCCTGATATAAAAGATATTCCGTTGGCTGTATAGAGAAGAGTGATTAATGGTTTATTTTAAAATATCAATATTGACAATACATTAGGAATTACATATTTTTCAACTCCATGAAGAATTGCTCAGAGGAAGTGTTTTAAAAAAAAACAACCAAACTTCTTTTACACATATGAGCGAATATCTTAGAAATTTCTCACCAGCCACTTGCCTAAATTCGGACCCTACACAATGCTGGGCAGGAAAGGAATAGAGACATTTCATGCACTTATCCCTAACCCTTGTCATGAACAAATCTGAATAGAATCAAACACCTTCCGGGTTCTCACGAAACCTGTAATAGCCATGTGCCACCCATAGGTGGCACACGCTAGCGCCCCCGGGTAGTGCGGGGGGCGGGCCGTCCGAGCACGCCTCTCGGTAGCCCTGTGGTCTCTCTGGGCTTCCGTTGAGCACGAGCAAGATGGCAGCCTCCGAGACGGTTAGGCTACGGCTTCAATTTGATTACCCTCCTCCAGCTACCCCGCATTGCACGGTCTTCTGGCTTCTGGTCGACCTAAACAGATGCCGAGTCGTCACGGATCTCATCAGTCTCATCCGCCAGCGATTCGGCTTCAGTTCTGGGGCCCTTCTAGGTCTCTACCTGGAGGGGGGGCTCTTGCCCCCGGCCGAGAGCGCGCGCTTGGTGAGGGACAACGATTGCCTCAGGTGCGCGCGGCGCGGGGAGACGGCGGCGGGGCGGGCGGCTGGCCGGGGACGCGCCTGCGCACGCCGGGGTCGCCTCCGGCCGGGTTAGGGTGAGACTGGGCGAAAAAAAAAATGCAAATGTGGGAACCCCGGAGATCCAGACTGGTCTAGTCAAGGCTGGGGCTGAGGAATCTGCATCCTAACTAGTGTCGTTCTCCGGGAGCTTCTGATTTTCAGGTGAACCAAACTTGGAGCAGCTCTCATGCTCCTGAATAGGGCAGGTGCTTCTTCCAGCCTTGATTTAGGGAACCTGCACCCAGCCAGGCACTGTGTTCCGTGCACATGGTGGCAAATGTCTGGGAGCCTGGCTTTCCTTGACATACTCCCAGGGTCATCTGCCCGGAGACCAGACGGAGACAACAGTCCTGTTTTCTTCCTAACCCTCCGGTTGTCCCACTTTAGTTCCTGTGCAGTATCCGCTGAGACTTCTGGTGGGCGACATTCTGTGTCTCACTAGGCGTTTTGGGTTCACCCAAATAGGTGTTTGGATCCTTCTCTTTGTGCATCAGGACACACAAGAATAATTTAAAATATGCTTTTGGAAATTTTAGAAAATGGTAGGTGAGTATCCAGGGGCAGTTGTAGTATGAATTGCCAATACCTCGTTGTCTCAGTCAGATAGTGAGATGTGATCATTCCAGTTCAGATTCTCATCTTGGACTGATTTGTCACCACCACCTCATTAAGCCTAAGCTACAGTGAATTTCGGAGTTGGGAGCCAGGCTACATCCTGTTGCTTGCCTTTTGTTGTTGAAAATTAATTTCCCAGATTCACAAGATTTCTTCAGAACATCAGGGAATTTAATTTGGAATAATGACTGTATCTTTGAGTCTCTCTTAAATCAGGAATGCTATGACTATTAACAATGTTCAGCTGTTTCAAATGACAATTTGAAATAGCCCAAATTAAAAAAAAATGTTCTTTTCTCTTTTTATTGACTGTAATAGGCCTCCATTTGCTCTGAAATTTAGGGACCGATTAAATATTACGGTTGTAAGGACTGTATCCCCTCCTATTAAGTTTACTTTCCCAACTGTCCCCTGCCTAATGAATTAATAACTTATGACTGCTAGCTAAGTACAGTTATACTTCACTTAATGAATCATCTAGGAATTACGCTGTTTATAATGAAGTTCACAATGTCAATGAAGTTCACAATGGTGAAAGTTGTTATAAGTAATAATTAGAGCACAGTGGCAGGCAGATTCCTTCTAAATGCCTCAAATGCCCAAATGCATAGGATGAGAAATCCTCTGCAGGGGCTGATAACAACATTTCAGTGGTAGAGCACTTGCCTAGTATGTGCAAAGCCCTGGGTCAAATAACCAGCACTTGGGGGGAGAGGGGGACGGACTTCTGTAGCTGGCTTCAATGATAAATAGGGACAATCCTGTAGGAGAAAACTAAATTTGGGAATGTTTTGTTTCATGCTCCCTGAATCATTGTCTTCCCCTGACAAATTCACTTTTTTTTCAGAGCTACAAAAGAAACATATTCTCTGTTGTCAGTTACCTAATATTGTTGAAGTACACCCAAATACGTAGCTTTATGCTTCTGAATACTATCATCTTGTGTGGTGCAGTCAGTTAGATTGAATAGTTTGATCAACTTATACTGCTAAGTACAGAAGATGATTGAGAAAAGAGATCAAGCCAGGTGCAATGGCACATTCCCATAATCCCAGCTACTTGGGAGGCTGAGATAGGAGGACTGAGAAATTGAGCCAGTCTGGTATTTAGCAGTATCCTGTTTCAAATTTTATAAAAATTAAGAAGTCTGGGGCTATAGTTGTGGTAGAGCACTTGGGTTTCATCCCCAGTACTGCCACCTGCCCCCACAAAAAGGAGAGAGATCCTGGAACAAAAGTGGTCAGGGAATTGAGCAGTACCTTGAAGTTTGGGCACATGTTAGGTGGCTAAAGTGCAGTTGTAGAGGCAAAAAAAAAAGAATCAGAGGAGACAAGCCCCTGCTGATCAGAAGAATTCTGTTGGAGGTGCTGGGGAATTGAAAAGTCTCATGAGGAAAGGTAGAGCCAGGTTGTGAGAATCCTGAGAAATAATCTTTGAGGCCCCTCTGTGCCATTGTCTTTTCCTCATAATTCATTCTCTTAAACCCCAGGAATCTGACTGGACATCTGCACCCAGACTGTTGACAGTGAGCTCCTGAAGTTGGTCTTTAGGTCCCATGAGAAGAGGAAGTGCTCCTTGCTTGGAGACCCCTGTGTTAGTTTGCCAGGGCTGCTATAACAAAATACTGCAGATGGATGGCTTCAGCGACAATGATTTCTCATAATATTGCAGATTTGGTTTCTTCTGAGGCCTCTCATTAGTTTGTGGAAGGCATCCTTCTCCCTATGTCCTTACATGGGCTTTTCTCTGTGTGCAATCCAGGTGTTTTTCTTTGTCCAAATTTCCTCTAAGGACACCAGTCAAGATTGAATCAGGATCCACCCTAATGGCCTCATCTTGACCTAATCACCTCTTTAAAAGCTCTGTCTCCTCATACAGTCACAAGAGGTACTGGGACTTAGGGCTTCTACATATGAACTTTAAGGGGCCACAGTTGAGCTCATAACAGCCCCCGAAGAGGGTTTCACAGAGGTTTGGTTGCAGCAACTGGTTTGGACAGTGACCAGGTAGAAGAGAGTTTTCAGTTGAAGTCATCCTGTGAGGAAATAAAGTGCACTCCCTCCTCTCTCACTCCCCCCTCTCTCACTCTTTCAAATGCCTACAGTATTTGATCAAATGTTAGAGGTGGGTTCTCATTTCATATTCCTGTAGTCAGTACAAAGTCAAACCTCTCTAAAGCATCTGTGACTCACAAACTTTGTGCTTTTGGTCAGGTAACTTTTTACCTGTCTGAGGTGGCAATGTGGCTGCTGCCACCAGCTGCAAGACAGGAGGGAGGCTGCAGGGAACTGGTGGGATCCAAAGGAGTGAAGCTTTCCTATTTCACCTTCCTTGTTGAATTTCATGTTCGGTTGATGAGACAAGTTCATCAAAAATCCACCAACATCTCCTTCAGCGTTCATTGTATTAATGTATTAATGAAAATTAGAACTAACATGGATAGCACTTGTTTTGAGCCAGGCATGCTTTAGATATATAGTTCATTTGAGTACTATAATTATTATCATTATCCTCATTTTTATAGATGAGAAGGGCGGAGGTAATGGTTTTTTAAAAATTAATTACAGTGGCAGAAAGAGGATTTTTAACCCAGGCAATCATTTTGACCTTGGTAGGATGACAGTATAAGAAAGTAGGTGTCAGGTGGGGCAGATGGGCATGTCTATATTTCTGTATAATAAAATCCTAGAAGCAAAATTACAAATATAAAAGGGAGTATTTGCATTTTGATAATACCACCCATTTTTCCCTGCAAAGAGTTTGAATAAAAAATAAAGGATATGTTTTAGAAGTTCCTTGAAATCAAATTTCTGTCATTGCTAATTAATTACCCAGGTAATTCACTTCAGTTTATAAAAGAACAATTGCATTCACTTTTTGTTTGTAGAAGACAGCTCCATTTGTTGTCTATAGTTCATATAGAGAAATGAACATTACTAAAACAAGCATACCCCCTGTAATTTGAGGGCAGTGGCACATGCCTATAATCCCAGTAGCTTGAGAGGCTAAGGCAGGAGAATCCCTAGTTCAAAGCCAGCCTCAGCAATTTAGTGAAGCCCTAAGCAACTCAGTGAGACCCTGTCTCCAAATACTCTATAAAAAAGGGCTGGAGATATAGCTCAGGGGTTAAGCACCTATGGGTTTAATCCCTGGTACTAAAAAAAAAAAGAAAAGAAAAAAAATGGCAATCAAACAGACTTAAGGACACCATTTCTTGTTCCCTGGGTGACATTTTGCCTCACTCTGTTCATATTTGTTCTTTGTGGGGAACAGTAGCTAGTGAGGCTGCAGTAATCATAAGTCATACTTTTCAGTCAGATACATGCAGTGTCTTAAGGAGGAATAAGGGTCGGGTATGTAACTCAGTGGAAGAAACCTTGTCTAGCATGCACAAAGCCCTGGGTTCTGTTCCCAGGACCACAAACAAAACAAAACAAAAAAATGGGTGAGGTGATGCTTTAGAAAGCATGATGGTGTTACCAGCTCCAGGGAAAAGTATGAATGCTGCCTAAACTGGGTGCAGCTTTTGCTGTCTTGTATGTAGGGACTTAATAAACTACAATGTCCGAGCAGGAAGTTGAGTAGCTATTTGAAGTTTGGGGAAGAGTTTGATCCTAATTAGTCATCTCACAATTGAAGCTTGAATCATAGCATTGCTAAAAGTTAACAAATTAATAAATAATGTCAAGGAAAAAAATCTGATATTCTGAAACTTATTCAATGTTAGATTCACAGGATGCCACACTAGATTGTGCCAGTTAAGAATGACTTCTTTGCTGTTAAATATTGAGGCCTTTAGAAGGGAATAGAGAGGATATGTTTTTATTTTTATTTTTTTTAAAGGAAAGGAAGGGAACTAATTTTTTTTTAAGAGAGTGTGAGAGAGAATTTTTAATATTTATTTATTTATTTAGTTTTTAGTTTTCGGCGGACAACATCTTTGTTTGTATGTGGTGCTGAGGATCGAACCTGGGCCGCACGCATGCCAGGCGAGCGCATGACCGCTTGAGCCACATCCCCAGGCCGAGGATATGTTTTTATAATATAAATCCCTGGTCATTCAGAGTTTTATTTCTGTCTTTATTTTCTCCTGCTCGGTAGCTATTATTTTATCTTGATTTGTGGATTTCTAAATAGTTGTTTGTTGAAAAATAATTGAGGATTTTTCTCATCTACTGCTTTGAGGAGGTAAATCAACAAGATTATTGGGCTTTAAAAAAATTAAGGAATTCGGGCTGGGGTTATGGCTTGGTGGTAGAGTGCTTGCCTAGCATGTGTGAGGCCCTGGGTTCGATTCTCGACACCACATAAAGACAAATAAATAAAGGTATTGTGTCCATCTACAACTAAAAGATATTTCTAAAAAAATAAAGAATGCTTATACATATGCCCTTATTCACCAATTAACCCTAACCATAACCAATTATTTTTTTATTACTTTATTTTCAAATATGACTGTATCTTTCCCTGTTCACTCAGGATTAGCTATTGCCAGTTCATTGGGGAAAATTGCTATTCTATAATGAAATAATTTTGGATGCAGTGTCTATTAGTCCAGGTTCTCCAGAAAAACAAAACTGTTGCAGGATTTGTGCACAGAGAGACAGGGCATCAGTGTTCCACAGGAAGCAGTGTTTATTTTGTGCCAGCACAGACTCAGCAGATTCACATCCAAAGGCCAAGTTTCCATTGCAGCAGGACTTCCTCTCCTCCTTGCCTCTCATTGCATATTATCCCCTTTGTCTCCCCTATATGGAAAAATATATTTTGCGTGGGTATTCTGTACTATAAGATCATAAAGAAGTTACCACAGAGCTGTTACCACAGGGTTGCACATGCAACCCGAGTGTGCCGCACCACCTTTCCTTTGTCTGGTGAATGCATATGTACATGGTTATTGAAGGCATCATGTTGTCTGACAGTCATGCGTGTACACACAGATCTGGCCTTGCTTTGCTGCTGTGCCTGTTTGGAGAGGGCTTCTTCCCCAAAACCAATAGGAAAAACACATGATTTAATATAAGGAATTAACTTACACAGTTGTGGAAGCTGAGAAATCTCAAGATCTGTAGTCAGTAAGCTGGCGACCAGAGGGTCAGTCGTGTGATTCTAATCTAAGTCTGACTCTGAAGGCCGGAGAAGACTGATATCCCAGCTTGAAGGGTCAGACAGAAAGCAAATTCTCTATGGCCCTTTTGTTCTCTTTTGGCAATTAGTGGATTGGATGAGGCCAACCCACATGTGGAAAAGCAGTTTACATAGTCTTACAATTTAAACGTTAATTTCACCCAGAAACACTCTCATAGACATGCATGGACAAAAAATAATGCTTAAATAAATGTCTGGGCACCCATACCTCAGGCAAGTTGACACATAAAATTAACCATCACAAACTGTCATGCAATTTTATGGGCATCTGACACTATTCTAGAGAACATAAATTGTGTAGTATTTCCCTAAGTTTAAACAAAAAATGATAATCAAATCTCATGTTACTACTTATTATTTTTAAGTATATATTTATTTTTAATTGTCAGTTATTGTACATATTTATAGGGAACAATGATATTGCAGTACATGTATACAATGTGTAATAATTTGATGAGGGTCACTGGCATATCTGTTACTTCAGGCATATGTCATTTCTTTGTGTTGGGAACATTCAAAATTCTCTCTACTAGCTATTTGGGAATATTTGTTAATTGTTGTCAACCATAGTTATCCTATGGTACTGTAGAACACTCTTCCCGGGATCTGATAATCACTATTATATTTTTTATTTCTTTGAAATCAAATTTTTAGCTTCCAAATGTGAGAGTATATAGTATTTTTCTTTCTGCAGCTGCATTATTTTAACTAACAGAATGTCCTCTAGTTCCATTCATGTTGCTGCAAATGAAAGAATTGCATTCCTTTTATGACTGGTCAATATTGCACTGCACACACATATCACATCTTCCTAATCCACTTATCTGTTGATGGGCACCTAGGTTGATTCCATATTTTGGCTATTAAAAATAAAATTTCATTTTTTAAAAAGCAACACATTCCAAAACAGAAATGGATAAGTTAGTAACTATTACCTTTTAGGATAGGTAACATACATGTAGTGAAAGATAATGAGTTTTGGAGCTAGACAGGTTTGAATTGCTTTCCTGCTACTTATCAGCTGGGGATCTCGAGTAACTTACCTGTCTGAACTATAATTTTGTGGCTTGTAAAAAAAAAACAAAAATGAAAAAATCTACTTTCTTGTGGTTTTTGATCAGAGAAAATGTGTAGAAAATATTTGAGACACGGTATTCAGTAAGTAAAACTGGCCTATGAAAGTTGACCATAAGTCATGCTATATGGGCCATTTTGTCAAAAAGAGCCTTTGTTTTCCTTAGTGACATGACAGTTTTTCATTGCTGGTAGTAACCATTTGCAGAATCATCTCAGTGTATAGCTACATCCTGGAGACATACTTATGAATTGCTCACTCAAGCTTTCTCTCTTGTTTGTTTTTTTTTTTTTGACAGAGTTAAGTTAGAAGAGAGAGAAATTTCTGAGACTTCTGTAGTAGTCAGTAATGGAGATGATATTCCTTTACCATCTAGAAAAGCAAAGAAGCGGGCTTATAAGTTGGAGGAGGATGAAGAATCAGAACTAGGTTGTAGATATTCAAAGAAGCAGTGGAAGAAGCAAGACAACAATAATATTAATGAGAAGGTTGTGGATCTGGAACCAAAAGCTGTCACAGAACAGACTGGGAGGAAAAAAGGCAAGAGAAAAAATAAAGCAACATGTTGCCCAGTGGATGAGGAGGAAGAAGACACCAAAAAGAGAACACCAAAGAAAAAGGAGAAATATGAAAATAAAAAACAGACCAAGAATTCCAAGTGTCCTAAAGCACAGATGTCAAAAGAGGGGATCACCCAGAAGTATACTCCTCAGAAAGGTTCTGCTAAAAACAGTCTTGTGAAAGTCAGAAGAAAAGGTGGGGGAGTCACAAGTTCAAAAGATAGCCCCAATTCCTCCTCGGAGTCTGAGTCTAGTTCTAGTCCGGATTCGAACAGTGATGATATCAGCAATGTCACATTGGAGGTTAGAAATTCTTCAGAAAAACTATCAACTGACTTATCAAAAGAAGGACCCTTTACAAAAAATACAGTTGTAAACAAACTGGTTGCAAAAGCTGCCGTTACCACCAGCAAAGGCAAGATCAGAGCCTCATCTTCTAGTTCAGATTCCGCTTCAGATTCAGAGGAGCAGCACATTGTGTCCAAGAGCACTCCGGAGTATGCTACAGATTTCCTAAAGACAGTAGGCCTCTTTTCAGGAAGGGGCTGTCCAGGTCCAGGGCTGACAGTACAGACTCCAAGTTCCATAGGGTGGAAATTTTGGGAATCAAATACTAGCAAACAGGCTCCTGGTCCTCTTCCCAGTGTGTCTCTCCCCACCAGTTTAGGAAGAGGATGGGGGAGAGGAGAGGACCTTCTTTCTTGGAAGGGAACAAGAGGTCGGGGCATGCGAGGGAGAGGTCGAGGACGAGGGCACGCTGTTTCCTGTGTTTTAAATACTAGCACTGAATATCAGAAGCAGCAGCAATTAAATGAGATAGTAACAAATTCATCTACTATTATCCAGGTAAGTATTGTTTATTATGAGTTGACTACTTTCTCCATGGAGAAAGTAGTCATGTCACATGGACTCCATGTCATGGGTTCCCATTTTCTCACCAGTAATGAAGTCACGTGACTAATGCTGTTTTTCAGAATCCAGTAGCAATACACAAGAAGGACTATAGTCTATTACCACTGTTAGCAGCTGCTCCTCAAGTCGGAGAGAAGATTGCATTTAAGGTATATTTTAAAACAGCAACAATTACAACAAAAAAGGTTAGCTCCCCTTCCAAATAAACTTATATAGCAAGTCATGTTGAATAATATTTATAAAAACCCTTTTCCCTGGAACACCAGTGTGACCAAAGTTTCATGGATGGGGCCTCAGACTGGTGAGGGTGGGCACTGCATGTTTTCGTCCAGGGGCAGGTTGGTAAGACAGAGGAGCCATGGGGATAAGAGAGAGGGTTTGTGTACTCTAGGTTTTTTTCTTCTTTTTTAGCTTTTGGAACTAACATCTGATTACTCTCCTGATGTCTCTGACTACAAGGTAAGCTTGTTTATTTAAAAATAATTAATTCAGCTGGACATGTTAGCGTGTGCCTGTGGTCCCATCTGCTCAGGAGGCTAAGGCAGAAATAGCTTTAGCCAAGAGTTCAGGGCCAGCATAGGCAACATAGTGAGACAAAGTTGTCAGTATACTATTAAGATTAAAGTTATATTTAATACTACTTGCTTGGAAAAAATAGTTCTTTTTTTTTTCATTAAAGTCATAAAGTAGAAGATTAAATTACTTATCAAAAGTGTAAACTTTTTAAAATCATCACTGTTGTTGGGAGTGGTGGCACACGCTTGTAATCCCAGTGGCTTGGGCAGCTGAGGCAGGAGGATCTCGATTTTAAACCTAGCCTTGGCAACTCAGTGAGGCCCTAAGCAATTCAGCAAAACCCTGTCTCTAAATAAAATATAAAAAAAAGGGCTAGGGATGTGGCTCAGTGGCTAAGTGCCCTTGGGTTAAATCTCTGGTACAAAAAAAAAAAAAAAAAAAAGATGAATCCTATATTTTTGCATTCATCTTAAGTGCTGTTTTCTAACTTGATCAGTTGATTTATTTAATTCTATTCCAAAGAAAATAGTCTCTCAAGGCCCTTTACCCCCACTGAACCTGGTTTTTAGAAGTACCTGTTGTCTATACTCAGAAAGCCTGGGTAGGTGCAGGAGGAACCGATTAGTTGGCCTTCCTGTGTGTCCCCAAAGACCACCCATTGTCTCATTGCCCACCAGCAACCATAGGGTAATGCCTCCTCTTGATGCATTTGAAAACCAGCTCCCAAATCTGAGGGACCTTGGAGGAAGGAAATTATAAACTTACCAGTAAGAAAGTACCTTCCTGTTTCAGCCTTAAGGGACTATACTCAGCCCTTAGGATGGCCCTGACAGCATCAGAAATGGGAGCCGCACCACTGGGGTATGGGTGGCCTCTCCTATTAAAGGCTGTGATAGCCAGTCCCACCTGAGTACATCATCCTAGCTTATTTTTCTTCATTTCTCTTATTTAGTGACTTTTGATGACCTAGTGTATTCTTGGCCTTTAAGTTCTGTAGATGTCTACCATTTATGATTAAAATGTATCTATTTTGCCTCTGAATATATTTCAGTATATTCAGATAAATGATTATAAATCTGCTGTTCTTATTTCCCCTACGTGTTGATTTATTTTTAATGCTTTTTATTGAAATAGAATTCAAACACATAAAACTTGCTTTTTTAACCATTTTAAAGTCTACAATTCAGTGGTTTATAGTATTTTCACAGTGTTTTATATGTTGATTTTTGACTTGGACTTTTATTTTTGAAAGGAAGGAAAAATATTAAGCCACAATCCAGAGACCCAGCAAGTAGATATAGAAATTCTCTCATCCTTACCTGGTGAGTCTTTTGGAAAAGAATTTGAAAATTTAGACTCTTCATATCTACAATGGCTTCTGAATAGCATTAATATACAGAGATGTTCTCTTTCTCAACTTAACCTAGCACCTGTAACTGGCTGTGTTCACCACTCTGTCCACACCCCACACCTGCACACCTAATCCTTGGATTGTGTCTACTAAGATATATTGGATTGGTTCTCAAAGCTGGTGGGCTACTTGTTCTTATTGTATTTGTGTGACTTCATAAAGGATTATATGAGCTGGTGAAAACTGATTTCAAAAACAGTTATTTTTAGGAAACAATTGAATGCTGACTCAGGAGTATTACTAAAAAAAATGCAATTAAATTATATATGAGTGGGTCAGCTATAAAAGATTGGGAAGACTTTGGTAAAAGTCTAAGAAGGTTCTGTCCTTAGTTGCCTTGCAAAGTTTTGCATTCTTACATCACTTTAAAAAGAAAATCCTGGGCTGGGATTGTGGTTCAGTGGTCGAGCTCTTGCCTAGCATGAGTGAGGCACTGGGTTCCAATCTCAGCACCACATATAAACAAACAAATAAATGAATGAATAAAAAAATAAAATCTAAAAAGAAAGAAAATCCCAAAATTGGAACTTATAGACAATATATTAGGGGTATGGTTTATAAAAGAAAGACAGACATCTCTATTTAGTAAACTTAAGACCTACTTAGCTGTCTTTCAAAAAGATTGGCAAAATAAAATGTCTACAATGTGTGTATATACGTATACTCTCACATTTTATTTTTTTGGTGGTGCTGGGAATCAAACCCAGGGTCTTGCATGTCTTAGTTGAGTATTTGCACATTATTGTCACTGGTTCCCTGCTTTGTCCTGATTAATCCTACCTGTTGTTCTGGATAAGACAGCTTTTATCACAAGGACCTTAACTTAAAATATGTTGCAGGGGTCCCTAACCAGAGAGCAGGGGAGTTGACTTTCTCTTTAGCAGACTCTAAAGCAATTAATTTTTTCCTTCTTTTTTTTCCTTATACAAGTCAGTGAATGAAAGACTAAAAATTCCACCGAGCATGGTGGCATATAACTGTAATCCCAGCCACTTGGGATTTCGAGTTCAAAGCCAGCCTCAGCAAGAGCAAGGCTGAGCAACTCAGGGAGACCTTGTCTCAAAATAAAATCCAAAGTCAGGCTTGGGATGTGGCTCAGTGGTCAAGTGCCCCTGTGTTCAATCCCTGGTTGGAAAAAAAGTGATAAAAAATTTAAAAGTCATCACCAAAAAATAATAATAATAGTAAAAAGGGCTGGGGATATAGCTCAGTGATAGAGCATCACTGGGATCAATATTCCGTATACCTAACTAATACCCCTCCCCCCCAAGAAAAGAAGATGACGATGATGACAATGACAGCTGGAAAGCCAGTGTAAGTTATATCTAAACATTTACTTAATATCACAAAAGGATTTTATTGAAAAACTCTTTTGACTGATTTCTGTCTATTGAACTTTTGAATCTTTCTTTCTCCCACTCCTTCCTCCCAGTACTAGGAACTGAACCCAGGGGCACTCCACCCCTGAGGCTTTTTTTTTTTTGACATAGGATCTTGCTAAAGTTGGTCTTGAACTTGTGATTCATCTTCGTCCGTCTCCTGAGCTGCTGGGATTACTGGCCTACGCCACCATGCCCGGTTTTTTCCATATTTTTAGTGGCGCGTTTTAGTTGTACATAGTGATGGGATTTGTTGTTATATTTGTGCTTGCTATCTATCTATCTATCTATCTATCTATCTATTTATTTATTGGTACTAGGAATTGAATTCAGGGGCACCCAACCACCGAGTCATGTTCCCAGCCCTATTTTGTATTTTATTTAGAGACAGGTTCTCACTGAGTTGCTTAGTACCTTACCATTGCTGAGGTTGGCTTTGAACTCCAGATCCTCCTGTCTCAGCCTCCCAAGCTGCTGGGATTACAGGTGTGTGCCACCATGCCTGGCCTTTTGCATGCTATTTTTAATTTTGAGATAGGATCTTGCTAAGTTGCCAAGGCTGGCCTAAAATTTGCTATCCTCTTTCCTCAGTCTATAGCATTGCTGGGATTACAGGTGTAGGCCATGGGGCCCAGCTCTAGCTTTCTCCAGATGAGGTTTTATTTATAGAAATCCCTATTCTTAGGAATGATGGACAGAAGTTTGTGCATGGTCAAATTCCAGTGACACAAACCTAATCACTGCATGTCAAGTTGTTGACAATGACAATATCTAATTACAATTTTTCTTTTTTGGTGCATATGTATATGATACTGGAGATTGAATCCAAGAGCACTGTACCACTGAGGTATTCCCAGCCCTTTTAATTTTAATTTTTATATTTAGACAGTGTCTTGCTAAGTTGCCCAGACTGATCTTGAACTTATGATCCTCCTACCTCAGCCTCCTGAGTCACTAGGGTTACAGGTATGTGCCACCATGCCTGGCTAGCACTTTTCTTTGGGGCATCAAGAAATGACTACTGCTAGGTGTGGTGGCACACACCTGTAATCTCAGCAATTTAGCAAGGCTCTAAGCCACTTAGTATCTCCAAATAAAAAATTAAAAAGGGCTAGGGATATAGTTCAGTGGTAAAGTGCCTCTGCATTCAATCCCTAATGCCAAAAAACAAAATAAACCAAACAACCCCCTGGGCACAGAGGCATACGCGATCCTAGCAACTTGGGAAGCTGAGGCAGGAGGATCACAAGTTGGAGGCCAGCTTCAGATAGTTAGCAAAACCCTGTCTCAAAAAAATTAAAAGGGCGGGGAATGTAGCTCAATGGTAGAGTACCCCTAGTTTCAATTTCCAGTATTGGAAGACAAAAACAAAAAAACTACCTGTTCTTTAAGAAAAATACAAGTCGTTCTCAATTTACATAGTTCTGATATACATGAATTTCAGTTACCATGGTTTGGTTAAATATTAAGTAGTGTCTGTCCCCCAACAATACCAGGCAAGTATTTAGCATTAGTCCCCCACAATACTAGGTATGTTAACTGTAATTGCATTAAGTACTGATAGTTCTTCAGTCCACAAATCACTGTGTAAATAACAGATGTGCCTCCTGATGAGTGACGAGTCACGTCACTTCTTTCAGAGTCTGTCACTGACTGCTCACTGTACATCTAACATTCTGTACAGATGGCAGATGGTTGTGCTGCCTCTTTGTCTCTTAGTGTAAAACCACGTACATTTTTAAAAAACATTTTAAAAACATGAAAGCACAGTAGAGAAACAAAAGTGAGAATGCTGGATGCACCCTCGCCTGCGTCAGTGGAGTCACAGGTGAAGTGGCTGACTGGGGAAGTCCACTCTGTCACTTTTGTGAACTTCCTGACATACAGAAGGCGGCTGTGATAAAAAGTCCCAGCAGTGGCACCAGTGGAAAGCTTCACTAAGATTCCACACAGTGAAAAGGAAACGCTCAGAGCCACATCTTGACATTAGAAACTCTGAGAATAAAATGTTGAAAGCTGATCCACACCTCAAAGGGACTGTGATAGTCTGCCAGGCAGGGAAAAGCTGTGCCATCTGTATCGTAAGCTACATGACATGACGGCAGCATCGTTCCAACCGCCCTTGATAAGTTTCTTATGAAGAAATAAAGTGCTTTACCTTTTAGTTTCTAATGTTTGAAATAAAAATGGACTACAGAAATATTTTTACTAATTTTCATTTCTCTATATAGTGAGGGTCTTTGATGTTTTGATGACAATTTTGAAAAATTTCAAGACAACCATATTTTTTCCCGTTGATTGATAAGATAGTTTTGTCTCGCAGGGTTTTTTTTTTTCCCAATCCCATACTACTGTGAGAGCCTGAAACCTGCCTCTGTTTTCAAATAGTATGCATATGTGATTTCTGGGACTGAACAACATTGTATGTCACCTCGCCTTATTGAAACATATAAATTATCTTTTTGGATCATCTTGTGGTTCAATGTTCAGTTCTAAGATTAGCAGTCACAGTTCCTCAAGCTCATTTTAAAGGAAAGGTGGTTGATGAACGGTCAGGAAGTGACCATGTTGTGGCACTGGTTCTCTAAGGGTCGTCTGTGAGGAGCGCTCCCCGATCTCTTGTACACCCAACTTGCGTATCAGTTGGTGATTTATTTGTGACTGTTTTCCCAATGATAGAAATTCTCTATAGAGAAATATTTTAATTATTGAGGAATAACTTATTGTCTTTTATCCCTGCCTTCTGGTTTCAGCCTTGAAAGAACCTGGGAAATTTGATTTGGTTTATCACAATGAAAATGGAACCGAGATAGTTGAGTATGCTGTGACACAGGAGAGGAAGGTAGGCATGCTTCTCTTCTTGCCTTATTTGGTCAGTCATTCTTTTTTTTTTTTGGTCATTTTCTTTTGACTGGTAATGTGGGATATGGAAGGTGACACTGTAGCTTCTCAAATTGCTTATATTAAAACCATAAAGGGGCAGGGCACCATGGTGCACGCCTGTAATCCCCATGGCTCATAAGGATGAGACAGAAGGATTGTAAGTTCAAAGCCAGCCTCAGCAATAGTGAGGCGCTAAGCAATTCAATGAGACCCTGTCTCTAAATAAAATACAAAATAGTGCTGGGGATGTAGCTCAGTGGTTGAGTGCCCCTGAGTTCAATCCCCAGTACCAAAAAAAAAAAAAAAAAAAAACAAACCAAAAACCATAAAGGATCTAGGCCATGGAGGCAGCTAGTCTTTGCTGTTGAGCGTCAGTAACAAGTGCCAGGTGCTGAGTTGGTGCCATCATGTACCTCAAAGTGCCTATGTGATAAGACACTCAAACTTTTGTTTGATAATGTGGAGTTGCTTACAAGCATAGTTATATAGGGATTCCAGTAGAAAAACTTTAATGGCATGTACAATTCATAAAAAGTGCACATAAATGTATAGCTTGAACAATTTTTACAAATGATCATATCTACATAATCAGACTTAGATAAAGAAATAGAACATAGCTGGGCACAGTGGCACACACTTATAATCCCAGCACCTTGGGAGGCTGAGGCAGGAGGATTGCGAGTTCAAAATCAGCCTCAGCAACAGCGAGGCACTAAACAACTCAGTGAGACCCTGTCTCAATAAAATACAAAATAGGGCTGGGGATGTGGCTCAGTGGACAAGTGCCCCTGAGTTCAATCCCCAGTATGAAAGAAAGGAAGGAAGGAAGGGAGGGAGGGAGGGAGGGAGGAAGGAAGGAAGGAAGGAAGAAATAGAATATGAACAGCCTCTAGGAGCTTCCATCCTGTGCCCTTTCGGTCACTCCTTACTCCCAGAATTTTTATACTGAAGAAAATGTTTTCTTAAGACTCTTGTATTTGGAATGTTGTGAATCTTATTCTGGAAGTTTCACTATGGAAAATTCACATTTCATCTGAAACATTAAGTCGTGGAAGCACTAACCAAACTATATATTTTCCTGTGTTTTTTAGGTGGATGATACTTTTTTTTAAAAAAACATTATTCATTTGTTAGTATTTTTCATCTCTAGCATTCTTTTTTTATTATTTTTTTAATTGTAGTTTATTTTACTTATTTATTTTAAAGTGGTGCTGAGGATCGAACCCAGGGTCTCGCGTTTGTGAAGTGAGCGCTCTACCGCTGAGCCATAACCTCAGCCCCTCTAGCATTTTTTTTTTTTTGAGAGAGAGAATTTTAATATTTATGTTTTAGTTTTCGGCCAACACAACATCTTTGTTTGTATGTGGTGCTGAGGATCGAACCCAGGCTGCATGCATGCCAGGCAAGTGCGCTACCGCTTGAGCCACATCCCCAGCCCCTGGATGATACTTTTTTGTCCCAAAGTGCATTTTTAGGGTTGTGATAGGATTGGCAGTTTGGTCCAATCCCCTATTCTTCTTTATCTGCAATATAAGAGCTCATTTATTTATTTATTTATTTATTTTTCTTAAAATGTATTCCTGGAAAACTGCATTGGAAAATTGAACCTTGAAGGATTTTTCACTATGCATTTTTTTTTTGGGGGGGGAGTGGGGGCACTGGGAATTGAACCCAGGGATGCTTAACTACTGAGCCACATTCACTATGCCCTTTTAAACAAAGTCTTGAAGTAGAATACAGAGCCAGTAATTACTGGTTTTTTTTAAAAAAAATTTTTTTAGATGTTGATGGACTTTTATTTTATTTATTTATTTATATGCAGTACTGAGAATCGAATCCAGTGCCTCCCTCACATGCTAGGCTAGAGCTCCACCACTGAGCCACATCCCAGCTGTCATTACTGTTTTTGACACTAGATGGCTCTCAGTATACATCCATGTGGCCCTGCGTTAGTGATTACTTGTAAATTTTTGTTTTCAGGCAGCATAGAATTAAGAACTACTGAGCTTCCAAGAAGGGCATGGGCAGCCTAGTGATACACAGTTGGCCACATCTAGCTCCCAAGAAATCTGCAGGCCACCTGTCTACAGGGGAAATTCCTTCTGGCACTTGTAACCTCTTACTCCTCTCTGCATTTTCTCAGTCCCTACAACCCCCAGTTGTAAACAAAAGATGAAATGTGTTTAATGTTAAACTTAAGCTACATTTTAGGGAAATGAATTCTTATGTCCTAATTAAACTCAATTTACTGGGACTCAAATTATTCCAGTTCTCAATCATCCTGCACAATAGAAATTTGCCTTCATTGAAGAGTCTGATGTCCATAGTCCAGTCCAAGTTCATCTAGTCTGGGAGCCCCTGGACCAAGGAAGATGCTTGTCAGTTTTAATTTGCATGTCATAGATGTGTACTGAAACGTGTATTGATTGATTTGTAATGAGAAATATTATTCTACAAAGAATGAGATTAACCCTGAATGGTGGGATCTTGACTAACTTAAATTTTCTTTTTTTTTTTTTTTTTTTGGTACTGGGAATTGAACTCAGGGGCACTCGATTACTGAGCCACCCCAGCCCTATTTTGTATTTTATTTAGAGAAAGGATCTCACTGAGTTGCTCAGTGCCTCACCATTGCTAAGGCTGGCTTTGAACTTGATCCTCCTGCCTTGACCTCCCAAACTGCTAGAATTACTTAAAATTTTTAACTTACTAAATCCTATATGACCTCAAAATGAAGTGCTTAAACTATTTTGTATTTTTCCTCAGATCACGGTTTTTTGGAGAGAGTTGATTGATCCAAGACTGATTCTTGAATCTCCAAGTACCACCTCAAGTATAGAACATGTCTGAGGATGACCTTTCCACCTCATAGTTTATAAATGTCTTTTTTGTGAAAGTGACTATAACTTGAACTTTTTTTTTTTTTTTAAAGAGCATTTGAAAGTCTGGATTTTTTGTTATCTTCATTTGCCTGCATAGGGGAAAAAAAAAAATCTACCTCATCATTTAAAATAATATGGGTGGTTTGTAGACCCCCTGATTTTTCTTCAAGTTGATTTCAGTTAACAAAAGTTAGAACTTGACATTCCCTGCAGACATTGTTACATCCCAATAGTCTGGTTTCTTCTCATTTTCTATTTTTTTGACCATTAAGTAGCGATCGTCAGTAGGAGTTTATAATACCAAGTACAAGAATGTGCTGCGTATCTTGTTTCAATAAGTTTCATTGAGTAACATTTTAAAATATTAAAGCATGTTGCTTGAAATTTTTTAACATTTGAGTTGTTCCATTAAACATGGAGCATCTTATAAATTTCAAGTATGTTATACTTGAAATTGCCAAGAGTTAACAGATAGCTGGGTTTGTTGCAGAATGTGGGTTCAAGAATCCTTTCACATTTTCCTAATTTAAAAATTAAGGATTCTCAGGACCCTGTGTAAGAGCAGTGTGCCTGGAGGAGAACTGTGTTACCTTGGGTAGGGGATTTGCTGTGGGACTTAAGACCACGGAACATGTTATCTTGCTACAAGATGCCAGGCACCTGCTCAGTGGGTTGGAGTGAGGATCTTGAACAGAAACTTCCTTTTTTTTTCTGTTATTACTCAATACAAAGCAAAAATGGCTAAATATATACTGTGAAAAAGGCTTTCTTCTAACAAAAGATCAGATCCTCCTTCAGCTTTGCAAATTTTTAAATAAAATCATATTGAACATAATGTCCATGTTGAGTCGTGTTTAGTTGAATATTGCGAATTACTGTCTTGGTTAAGTAATGTAAGACATTGCAGTTTTCCATAACAACATTTGCCTTCATCAAAGAGTCTGATGTTGGCTGGGGATATGGCTCAAGCGGTAGCGCGCTCGCCTGGCATGCGTGCGGCCCGGGTTCGATCCTCAGCACCACATACCAACAAAGATGTTGTGTCCGCCGAGAACTAAGAAATAAATATTAAAAAATTCTCTCTTTCTCTCTCTCTCTCTCTCCTCTCTCACTCTCTCTTTAAAAAAAAAAAAAAAGTCTGATGTTGCATAGTTCATCCAAGTTCACTCCATCTGGGAGCCACTGGATCATGCAAATTCCATGAAAATTTGCATGACATGGATGTGTATTGAAATGTGTATTTATTGATTGTAATAAGAAATATTACTCTAAAAAGAGTGAGTTTAACCCTGAGTGGTGGGATCTTGGCAGTGGGGTTCTTCATAATATAATTTCTTTCCAGGGTTTGGAAAACAAAGTAAGATAAATAATATTAATTGGATCAAAGAGAAGTGCTGATGTCAGGGTATATTTTCAAATTTTAATCAGTTTGAGTTGCCTTTTTCCTCTATAGTGATGGGTAGAGTCCACTAGAAAGTTGATGGTATCAATTTAGGATTCCTGACCAGCTTTGGGAGAAATAAAATATGACAGGTTAGAAAAATAAGTGCTTCACACCCAAAGAATTTAAGTTTGCTTTTTGAAATTTTTGTTTCATTTACATACAGTTGTGTTTGTATTGGAACACTATGTAAAATGTACACTTGTTTTTTACTACTTGAAACCAGAGATTTCATCATCATGTGATTCTCCAACTTGGAAGCTCTAAACTATACCACTTACCCAGGAGTGAGAGAAGAAAGGGGAGATGAGAAGGAAAGTACGAGGTACTGGCCACGGAGCAGATCTTTGATTGCTGCTTGGATTAGTCATCTTTATATCACTGGGACAAGAACAACTTAGAGAAGGAAACTTTTATTTTGGCTCATGGTTTCAGAGGTTCAGTCCTTGGTGGGCCAACTCCAAAGCTTTGAGGGAGGCAGAACATCATGTAGGAACTCATTGCAAAGGAAAGCAGCTCTGGCCATGAAGGCCAGGAAGCAAAGAGCTCTGCTCACCAGGGACAAAATATGAATCCCAAGGCACACCCCACTGACCTACTTCCTCCAGACACACCCTATCTGCCTAGAGTTACTACCCTATTGATTCATTCAAGTGGATTAATCCACTGATTAGGTTACACCTCTCAAAATCTGATTGTTTCATCTCTGAACATTCTTGCATTGTCTCACATATGAGCTTTTAGGGGAGCTCTCATATTCAAACTCCTGGGCTTGATACCCCAGAGGCACCATTCTAAATGAGGAAAGTAGTACTCAGCTGCCAGCTTTGTTATTATAGAATTATACCATGGGTTTAAAGTAGTAACTCATCTAACTCCTCTCAACTCAAGTGTTGAATAACTTGCCAACTACCACCCAATTAGCAGAGGGTGTGTTAATCAAGGTACCTGTGATAAGGTACCTAGAATAGACAGCCTAAAAGGAGGAAAGATGGATTTTGGCTCATGGTTTCAGAGGTTACAGTCCATGGTCACTTGACTCTATTGGTTTGAGCCTGTGGCAAGGCAGAACATCTTGTCAGTGGGAACCTGTGGTAAAGGAAGCTACTTGGTGGCAGCCAGGGAGAAAAGAGAGAGGAAGGGACCAGGATTCCAGTATCCCCTATAAGGGCATGCTCCCAATGACCTGACTTTCCACCCAACAGTGGTTCCACCACCTCTCAATAGTACTTTCAACTGGGGACCAAGCTTTCCACACATAGACTTTTGGGGACATTTAAGATCCAAACTACATTATGCTTTGGAGAGTTTACTGTAATTTTAGAACAATATTATTGACCCCAGGATGCTTTTATAGCTGATCTTAAAGTGGCTCTGTCCTAGGCTGGGGATATAGCTCAGTTGGTAGAGTGCTTGTCTTGCATGCACAAGGCCCTAGGTTCAATCCCCAGCAACACACACACACAGAGTCAGCTACAGCCCACCTGCCTCACATTTCCCACTCTGCTGCCATTATTCTTGAGAACATAAATCTGACATTCTCTGCCCCTGTGGTTCAATTTTGACCATCTTCAGATTGTCTCCTCACCATGGACTTCTAGACTGCTTTGATTCTGTATTAAGATGACTCTGGAGCAGCCACTATGGTGAATGCGTGTAGTGCCAGCTATTTGAAAGGATGAGGTAGGGAGATCGCTTGAGCCCAGGAGTTTGAGGCTAGCCTGTGCAACATAGTGAGACCCTTTCTAAAAAATAGAGGGAGGGAAGGAAAGAAACTGACCCTTGATCAGTCTGATGCCCAACTGGGTCTTCTTTCTTTTTGTGAAATCCTCCAGCTCTCCTACTCCATGTGTATCACCAATATAGTTGGTCTCTGCCAGCCCTGTCTTGGACTCCATGGTGGTAACTTAATTTGTAGCAGTCCCCCCCCTAATCTCTGGAGGATATAAGATTTCTAATGGATGCTTGAAACCATGGATGGTGATAAACCCTACTTGTACTATCTTTATTCCTATTTTCATGAACTTTTACCTTTTCACTTAAACACAGCACTGTATCTCTTTGGCATTCACAAATTGTCAGCATCACTACTTTTGAACTTCAGTGCCATTATTAAGTTAAATAAGGCTTGTTTGAACACAAGCACAAGCACTGTGATACTGTGACAGTGAAGATAGGCACAAAAATTCTCTACAAAGCTGGGCACAGTGATACATGCCTATAATTCCAGCAACTCAGGAGGCTGAGGCAGGAGGACCTAAAATTTAAAGCCAGCCTCAGTAATATAGTGAGGCTCTAAGCATATTAGTAAGACCCTGTCTCAAAATAAAATATAAAAAGGGATGGGGATGTGGCTCAATGGTTGAGTCTCCCCCCAAAATTAGCAAATTTGGGGGGGAGGTTGAGCCTCCCCCCAAAAAATAGCAAATCAAATCCAGCAATGTGTAAAATGATAATAATTAAAATAAAATGTGAGAAGATAATAAATTCCTGGATTTATTCCAGGAATGCATGATTGGTTTAACAATCAATTTGTGTAACTCACCACATAAGCCAAATAAAGAACCTATGAATCGTGTTTAAAAATAAATGTTTGGATAAATAAGAGCACCTCATTGAAAAATTGATCATGGTAGTTACAGAAAAAAATAACTTAGAACTCTTTGCACTCACTGTAAGCACATAGACGCACAAATGATGGAGGTAGAAGGTGGGAAGCAAACCTCGGCTCAGCAAGCTTTTCTTTATTCGGTATTCAGTAAGCTAGTCAATCGGTAGAACCCTGGCGTAGTTCATTTTCAGGGCAGAAAATGGCGGCAGGCTGAAGCAAGGGTCTGGGTTACTTAGGCTTAATTTAGGGTGGAACAGGAGGGTAGTTCCTGGGGCTCATTGTATTGGGGTAGGCTGATCCCTGCTGAGGGCCATTACCAAGTAGGAATGACACATCGAAATTTCCTTGCCAAGCGTACCCCATGCTGCTTAGAGGACATTTGATGGGACATTGCATGCATGCTTTAATGAGGTGACCTTGCTCAAGGACCAAGGCAGATCCGGGTTTAGAGCTGATCAGGTTTGAGGAAGTAACCGGCTCCTTGAGTTTAAGGCGTTGCCAGTTTAAGATAATGGGTTTTAAGGAAGTTGGAAGTTGAAGATTATTGCTGGGATTAGGGTGTTCCTGCTGCTTGTTCCCATTGAGTTCTCGTGAGATAAAAATGGGATTTGGAGAGAGCCTCGTGGAGTAGGTTGTTGGTGCGGGAGACGGCAGAACGTGTTTGCCCCTGGACCTGTGTGGAGGCGGTGTGAGAGCTGGAATAAAGAATTGCTGTTTGAACCTACAAAGCTGTGAGTGCCTCGTGATTCTGGTGCCAAGCCGAGACATTGGCCTT
Source organism: Ictidomys tridecemlineatus (assembly GCF_052094955.1). NCBI lineage: Eukaryota > Metazoa > Chordata > Mammalia > Rodentia > Sciuridae > Ictidomys > Ictidomys tridecemlineatus. The sequence continues at coordinate 31,153,530 of NC_135479.1, read as the reverse complement.
GGCAGATCCCTTAGGGTTGGGCAGGAGTGTGAACAGGGAATTTCCCAGGGGTTTATTGTATTGGGATCAGCTGACCCATTGTGGTTGGGGGTTGGGTGCATATTCCTTTGTGTTCCTTAATTCTGGCTGAGGCCTGGGATTTTAAATGACCAAAACTTTCATTTTACCCCAGACAAGGCAAATGGGGGAAGAGCAGCAGATGGAGGAAATGTCCTTGGACTTATTCTCCATAGCCTTCACTTAGGGCTGAGAATAAATTTGATCTTAAATTTCATGCGGCAGCTGGGTGGGATGATGCATGCCTATAATCCCAGCAATTTGGGATGTTGAGGCAGGAATAGCCCAAGTTTAAGGCCAGCCTGGAAACTTGGCAAGATTCTATATCAAAACAAAAAATAAAAAGGGTTGGGGATTAGCTCAGTGGTAGTCTCAGTAGTAGCTTCAGGGTTCAACCCCCAGAACTGCAAAATAAATAGATAGATAGATAAATAAATTTATTTCATGGGGGTGGGGGCATGGACACCATAGTCTTTTTCCATATATACAGAATAAAAGTCAACAGACTAGACCTGGACATCTGGATGGCTAATGACCATTAGACATCTCTGATCATCTTTTTGTGTGTGTGTGCTGATGATGGAACCCAGGGCCTTACGCATGTTTATATCACACGCTGTATCACTGAGCTACACCCCTCCAGTCCCTTTGTCCATCTTTTAAATGGAAACAAGAACCACTATCCTTCATGGAAGGTTGACAGTGGGTGGGTGGGTGTAAGCAACAATAACCAAAATGGTTTCAGCACCATAATAAAAGTACAAATAACTGGGGTGCGAGCAGGTTTCACGGATCAGCTATGCCTTTTGCTCAGCAGCAGAGCAGGAATCAATCGAAGGGCTTACCTTCTGGGTAGAAAATGGCGTCCATTACAAGGAAGATATAGGTTTACATAGGTTACATTGGGTGGGGCTCGGAGGGTCTTAGTCCTTGAAGACTTTAACAGGATTGGGGCAAAAGGTTGCAAACATCTGGAACTTGTTGTTTGTTTGTCTGTTGGTACCCGGGATTGAACTCAGGGACACTCAACTACTGAGTCACATCCTGAGCCCTATTTTGTATTTTATTTAGGGACCTGGTCTAACTGAGTTGCTTAACACCTCACTCTTGATGAGGCTGGCTTTGAACTTATGATCCGCAGCCTTCGGAGCTGCTGGGATTACAGGCATGCGCCCCTTACTGCACCTGGCTTGGTTTTTAATTAGTGTTTCTTTCTTTTTTTTTTTTTTTTTTTTTTGAGAGAGGGGAGAGAGAGAGAGAGAATTTTTAATTTATTTTTCAGTTCTCGGCGGACACAACATCTTTGTTGGTATGTGGTGCTGAGGATCGAACCCGGGCCGCACGCATGCCAGGCGAGTGCGCTACCGCTTGAGCCACATCCCCAGCCCCCTTTAATTAGTGTTTTTACAGGCAGAGTGGAGGTTTCAGGATTCGGAGTCCTGTTCATCTGACCTCCAGGGGTCACTATGTTGACACGGGGACAAGATTAATGCATGGTTTCACTGTTATGTCACTGCGAAATGGTTTATTGAAAGGATCAAAACTTTGGCTTCCATCTCCCTCTCTCCTTCTGGATCACACACTGTCTTGGGGGGTTTATTAATTCCATATCCTTCAGTGGGTGCTACAACCACACCCACAATCTGACCTTAAATTTTATGATAATGGCATTGGTGGAAATAGTAGGCAAATTATATTTGCAGGTAAATGAGATTGTTTACTCCACCCAGTTTTCCGAACTTCCAAATACAGAATGGAGTAGGAATCCAGTAAGGATTGTTCTCCATCTGCTGGGTGGGATCATAAAGTTTCCTTGTGACCAATAGGGTCACATTTAACTTCAGGATGTTGTGCCACTGAAGTTACTCATGATAAACAAACACACCCTCCAGCCCAGGGACAGTCCCTGCGCCTTCATAGGCACCCCATTCCCGCCTACATCAATATACTTTGCATGAACTTCATTTTGTTTTTACAATGTCTCCACAAAAAGGTATTACTGGGCTCCCTGTCTTGCAGATGAGGAACCTATACCTCTGGAAGGAACTGACCTCCCACTACATCCCCCCCTTGCTGAAAGAATTCCCCACGCAAAGACACTTCGCCGGGAGAATTCCAATTTTATTGCAAAAAGCTGTGTGCTTATATAGAACTAAAGGAGATAGTAGGGCTTAGATAAATGGCAGGCCACCCGTTTATTGGCAAGTTCTTCCAGATATCAGCTCCGGAGCCCAGGAATTAGTTCTCATTGGGGCTAAGGTTCCCCGCCAGCGAGATTTGAAATTGGCGCCAGCGGGAGAGTTCACACGGGCAGCGTGAACTTTTCGTGCCACTGCAGAAAAGAAGAAGGTAGGAAGAAGAAGTCCTTAGGCGCCATGTTGGGGTTTTTTCTCTGGGGTACGGCTGCCGTTTATACTTTTCCCAACACTTGCTACTTGGTCCTCAGTCTTCTCCCTGTATTAAAAGGCTAGGCTTCCTGGTCAAGATGGCACACACACCTGATTCCAGTGGCTTGGGAGGCTAAGGAAGGAGGATTCAAGTTCACAGCCAGTTTCAGCAATTTATCGAGGCCTTAAGCAACTTAGCAAGACCCTATTGAGACAGGGCAAAGGACAGAAAGCGTAGAAAATGAATGATTGGGTCGGGAAGATGGGAGCTAATTCAAAAGTAAGTAGAATACCTGCAGAACTCTTGCCCCTCCTTGCAACGAGTTGCCAAGTTCACCTCAGCCTCCAAGGGACTGATGGTTCCTCCCTGCAAGGAGCCGCTAACCAGTTCCCCTGGGTGGCTCCTTTTCTGACTTCTTTGGCAGGTGTGGAAAATAGGGAGACGTACCCACTGGGCAGCTCCTTTCCTGCCCTTTAGTTATGTAGGCAAGATTAGAGAAGGAGAGGGCATGAGAAGAAAGGAAATCTAAAATCCATGAAGGGGCACAGCACCCCCCACTCCCTAAGGAACCAGCTCTGGACATGCCCCCACCACCCTGAGTCAGAGTCTCCCCCACCCCCTCCCTCTCTAGAGTCTCATCCCCCCACCCACCTCCCTCTCCTTCTCCCTGTTCTGTTTCTTGAATAAAATTTACTTATTGCTCTTGCATTGGTGTTTCTCTGGTGTTGGGAACGAGGACCAGATCCTGATTTTCAAGACAATTTCACTATCTCAAAATTAAAAATAAATAAAAAGTTCTGGGGATGTGGCTTAGCTCCACTGGGTTCAGTTTCTGATTTAAAAGAGAGAGAGAGAGAGATGACTAGCATTTATTCTTTAAGCAGTCAGGCTGTTGAATGCCTGTTACGTAGTAGGTCCTGGTAAATGTTTACCCCATGGAATTGAATACAGCCGACCCTCCTAGTTAGTTTCATTTTCTAATAATCCTTTCTTAACCTTTCAGCTGGGAAAGAGCATTCCACATTCTGGCCTGAGTCACCAAAGCTATCTCTCCCACGTAACTAGGCTAGAGGTAGATTTTGTAGTGTTTATTTCCTGGAAACTGCTGCACTCCTCCCTTGGGAGGCAGCCTGTTATAGAAGGAAATGTTTGACTTTTGAAAACAGAGGCTGGTGCCAATAGCCATTGTTTTGGGCAAGTTATTTACTTCTTGGAAGCCTCAGTTTTCTCATTTGTATTATTGAATGAGGATAAAATAATAGATAGTAAAAGGACCAGGCAGTCAGGATAAAGGGAAACTAACTGGTAGATAGCACCTTCAAGGCCTATTTCAAATGTAAAAGACCTTGAGGCTTACCTGTGGGATCACCTCCAGCCAACTCCTTTGTCCCAAAGGGGGAAAATGGAAGGTGGGGGTGAACCTGGATGGAAGTGAGCCTGGAGGGTAGCCCCGAGCCTTTTCAATATCTATTTTACAAAAGAATCTGCTCCATACTCTGCCCCAGAACCATATATAAACTCCTAAGCTGGCATACCAGAATTTTTTTTTTTTTTTTCTGCTATCAGGTCCCTCTCCCACATGGTGGGAGTTGTCTCACTTAAATAAATCCTGCTCTGTTTACTCTTCCCTTTGGTGATTTGTCCATGGATTTTTATTCTTCAAGAATCCAGGGGAAGGGCCGGGGTGATGGCTCAGCGGTGGAGCGCTTGCCTAGCACATATGAGACCCTGGGTTCGATCCTCAGCACCACATAAAAATAAATAAAGAAAGAATCCAGGGAAATTGGCAGCGTGGAGAATGGAGTCTCATCTCAGAACTCCGGCTTCATCATGAGATAATTTACCTGCCTGGAAGATTTATTATGAGACTCAGATGAGATACTGTGCTTTTGGGCTGAGTTGTGGCTCAGTGTAGAGCGCTTGCCTAGCACAAAAGAGGCACTGGGTTGGATCCCCAGCACCACATTAAAAAAAAAAAAAATCTAAATGAGATACTGTGTTTTGTTAGAGTCTGTAAACAAGTCAGGATGGCACCTGGCATTTTGCCAGAGAAATGTTAGAGTCTGTAAACAAGTCTTTATGGCACATGGCAAAATGCCAGAGGGAGTGGTTTGTGAAGTGGAGCCAGCGAGCCATTAAGTGTGGAGATTTCTTATTGGTTGACTGCTGTATGGAGTTTATGTTAATTAAATAAGCTGTGTGGAATGTATAAATATCATTCCGGTCCTACAATAAACGGCTTCCACTCCTGCTGTATCAACGTGCACAAGTTGTTCGTCACCCCCCGGTTATTTTGCTGCAGCCGGACTGCGGCAGTGTTTTATCTTAATTTCCTAGTCCCTCATACTACTGTCTTCTTCCTCTCCATGCAGACAAGATGGACAAGGAAATATGAACAAGAGTAAGTGGGGTAAGGGTGCTGGGGAATACCTGACAAGAATTAGGGGAACCAAGCAGTTAGTGTAGAGATCAGCAGTCCTGAGCTAGGGTCCCAGCCCTGCTTTGCAAAAGTATGTAACCCTCCTCTGTAGAATGGACATAACAACACCGTCTTGCAGGTTTGTAAGGATTTTAGGAGAGAATAGATGTGACTTTTCCAGCACCTAGTAGGTCCCCCATAAATAGTAGTTACTATAAAATCAGGCAAGGTGGGCAGCTACCAAAGGAGGCAGATTTAAAAAGGCCGCTGAACGAGGCTTTATTGAGATATCAGGATGGAACTCTTATCAGAGTGAGCTGGAGAAGGGTCTGAAGAGAAACAGCTTGGAAGCTCTACCGGACTGGACTTTTATGGGGCTTACAGCAGGAAGGGAAGGTCTTGGGACAGGAAAAGGTGTTTTTGGAGTCCCTTGTCCCGCTGGAGTTGGTCAGGGGAGCTTGGCTGAACTCTGCGATTGGCCAGGAGGTCCTGATGACTGACAGGCATGAGTCAGGAGATCCCGCTGATTGACAGGCATTTCTGTTGGGTGCCTGATAGGCGCCTGATAGATGTTTCTTTTGCACGTGGTCTGCTTTGTTGTAAGTCACAGCCACCAACCTGACTTAGTCTAAGACATTTACCTTTTCCTTGTTTTTTGCTGTTAATCCTTTCATCCATTTAAAACACCAGCTAGGGGCTGGAGATAATAGCTCAGTTGGTAGAGTGCTTGACTGGCATGTACAAGGCCCTGGGTTCAATCCCCAGCACTGCCACAAAAACAAACAAAACACCAGCTAACTCTTACCACTTTCTCTTCTTGGCCCCATCCCCTCTTGAACATAGTAGCTTCCTGTTTGTCCACAATTCCTACACCCAGGCAGGGGAGGGGGGAGCTAAAACATTAAGGAAATAATTCTTAACAATTGTGAGAAGACATATTTAGATTCGTGTGTGTGTGTGTGTGTGTGTGTGTGTGTGTCACGAGCAGGACTGCAGCGAGGTCCCGTGATCGTCCCCAGGTGGTCCTGGAGTCAGGATCACCTCTGCTCCAGGTAACCGCTCCCAGCCAACGATCCGTGTCCTGAAGAAAGAAGCCGCTGCACACGAGATGCCTTTTCGAATGCTCGGTTTATTCACACCAGGTTTCATCACATCACACGAGGGGCTCAGTTCGCTCGATGTTAACCCACTGGCATCGTGTATCTGAACTGGCCAAAGAGCTCAGCCTTCCTGGCCCTTAAATACTATAGTTGTTTACAACACTTCAAACCAAAACATGGCTTCTATCTCTTATCCTATCCTCACAGATTATGTTTACACTGCATCACAACACACTTATCCTAAACTACCACACTTGTTTGTGCTAAAATACATCAAAATAGTCCTTATCTAACTCACACATATTTCTAACTTATGCACCCTTCTTCATCAAAACATGTTTACTTCAAATTCTCCTGTCAGTGTGTGTGTATGTGTGTAAAAGACAGAATATTTGTTAGAGGTGGGTGTCTCCAAATCCCAAGAGAGCAAAAATGGGGATCTCCTTCAGTGGAAGTCTCCGTGTGTGACTATGGCTCCATCAGAGCTCAGATCCTGGGATGAGGAAAGAGGAAGGAAAAATAAATAAATAATAAAATAAATAAATAAAAATAAATAAAAACAGAAAGAAAAGGACTGGGTCACTTAGCACCTCCTACAATTACTCTTTCTAAAGGCATGCCTGAAAAAGATCAAGCTTGCTCTCGAGGGTGTGGCAGCCGGTGGGGACACCCCAGGTCGCCCACTGAGTTCTCACAGGGGGCGACTTGCCCCAAGTGCCAGGTTGAGCGCAAGCTGGGCTGGATCTCACGGTTCACTCACGTCAGTTCATCAGAGTGGCCACAGGAAAGGACGTGGTGGTCATCGGACGTCCTCAAGCCCCTAGGGCTAAGCGAAACCCAGCGCCCCGCCCTCACCCCGCCCGAGGCAGGACTTCAAACCTCCGGGACCGCTGCGGAGTCAGCTAGACGGCCACTCCCACAGCTGCCACCTCTGGCTCTCCAGAGGGGACCCCGCGGGGCCTGCCCTTGCGCCCCACGTGACTTCCTGAAAGCCTAGGGCACCGCCTCTCTCCAACTTAGTTTCGTTTCCTCGGCTGCCTGGGGACGGTCGCGCCGCGGTCCCCTGCCGTGCTAGCGTGTCTCATCCGGTGTCCCCAGGAGCGCCATGGCGGAGCTGTTCCTGCTGGCGGAGGAGCTGTCGTGCTCCATCTGCCTGGAGCTCTTCAAGGAGCCGGTCACCACCCCGTGTGGCCACAACTTTTGCCGATCGTGCCTGGACGAGACGTGGGCTGTCCAGGGCAAGCCGTACCGGTGTCCCCAGTGCCGCGCCGTGTCCCCGTCGCTCCCGGAGTTGCGAAAGAACACGGTGCTGTGCGCGGTGGTGGACCAGTACCTACAGGCCGAGCTGGAGCAGGCGCCCGTGGCCGACTGGACGCCACCTTCCCCTCCCAAGGTCCCCAGTCCCGCCACCCAGGTGTTCTGTGACCACTGCCTGAAAGCGGAGGCCGTGAAGACCTGCCTGGTGTGCATGGCCTCCTTCTGTCCGGAGCACTTGCGGCCACACCTCGAGAGTCCTGCCTTCCAAGACCACCAGTTGCAGCTGCCGGTTCGAAACCTGCTGAAACGAAAATGTTCTCGGCACAACCGCCTGCGGGACCTGTTCTGCCCCACACATGGCGAGTGTATCTGCCACGTCTGCCTGGTGGACCACAAGACCTGCTCTCCAGTCGCCCTGAGCCAGGCCAGCACCGATCTGCAGGTAGGGTATGGTCGTGGAGGATGCCCAGAGCAGCCTGGGCCTGCTGCTGGGTTGTGGAGAGGGGCCGGGTTTGCTAGTTCACAGCCATCTGGGTGACAGGCCACCTAGGCAGGTGCGTATCCCCAGTGACGGATGGAGCTGGGAAATTATGTCGCCCTTCCCCTTATCCATTGTGGCCATCCCCCTGTTGCTCCCCGAAAGAACAGTTTTACAGAAGGAATAATTGAAGTCACAGGTGCGGTAGCTTGTGCTTATCTGATGGTTTTTAGTAAGGGTTCTGAGTGTCAAAGAGGACCCTGGAGGTTCCCTCACTAAATGCTGGCAACCCCTAGGAGGTGTGTATTACTTGTTCCGTTTCACAGATCAGGCAACCGAGGTCCAGAGAAGTTAACTTAGCAAAGCCAGTGTAGCAAAGTTGCCAGGCCAGCTGGGACCCAGATTGGTTTGATACACCATTTGCAGTTTTCCCCTGGGGACTAGAATTCCAATCTCTATAGAGTTCAGAGCGGGGAACATTCTGGGAGGCTTGAGGTCACATAAGCAAAAGTCTTGCTGGGATGGAGAGTTTTGGTGGTCAGGGAGGGTGGACGGTGTTTCAGGAAGCCCCGAATTAGAGCCACTTGAAGAGCGAGTGCTCTTACACTATGGTGTCCATCCTGCTGTGGGACTTTGAGTGTGGAATTTGTCCCTGGACCTGCGTCCTCGCTAGTAAACAGAGGAGGAATATGGTGGACTCCTAAGGGCCTCTCAGGTCTATGATGTTTTTAGTGGTTTGGGACATCATAGGTTCCCCTTGTGGACTCAAAAGCAGAAGCTGAAGAAGTGTAAACAAACTTTTGTTCTATCAAGCTAAGCCCTGAAGTGTGGCCTGATTTCATCGCATTCTCCCAGCACTGTCAGGGAGAACAAGGCCTGTCCTGGGCTCTGTCCAAGGAGGTTTGAGACTGGGCGAACCTAGAAAGTGTGCAGTGCCAGGACCAAGGCCCGGACCTTGCTCCCTCTGGCCACAGCCCTGCCCTGGCCTTGCTTGTCACTCTGGGTCCGAATGGGGGCTTCTTTGGGTTTTTTCCCTAGGTCTTAGCAACTGGACCTCAAGGTATGTCTTTTGAATTGACCTCCCTTCTGGCATCACCAATTCAAGTTATAGATACCTGAGTCTCCACCTGTTCCCGGAAAGAACCTGCCCAGCCCTTGGAGCCAGGAGCCCTGTTTTGCTCCAGAGATGAGCAATTTGGGACAAGTCGCTGCAGATCTGAGCTTTGCTTCCTCATCTGCCAAATGGAATTGATAGCATTCCCGGTCCACCCTCAAGGGGAGCTTGAGGCTCCCTAGCTGGGAAATGATAAAAAGGGAACTGGAAATGCTAGGCTCGGAAAGTTATCGTGAGGGAGGCAGGCATAGCAGGTTGCCCAGCTGGTCTTTCCAAGGTTCATGGGCTTATTGGTGCAGCCTGGTTTTGAAGAGGCACTTTTAGGAGGCAGAAAGCAAGTAGGGGCAGGAGGGCTTCTCAGCCTGACTACAGCAATTGCTGCCTTTCAGCCTTTGGGACCCTGAGTTGGAGTCTGACTCAACTTTATGTGCCAAACATATATGCTTGGCTTTTTTTTTTTTTTAATCCCTAAAACAGGATTCTCTGCCATTTCCCACCCCCAAGTGTCTCTTTCTGTCTCTCTGTCTCTCTTTTTTTTTTTTTTTTTGTTACTGGGAATTGAACCCCAGGGCACTTAACCACTCAGCCACATCCCAAGCTCTTTTTTTATATTTTATTTAGAGACAATCTCACTAAGTTGCTTAGGACCTCACTAAGTTGCCAAGGCTGACTTTGAACCTTCGATCCTCCTATCTCGGCCTCCCGGGCCACTGGGATTATAGGCCTGCACCAGTGCACCAGGCCCAAGTGTCTCTTTTGCTGCTGCTCACCACTGTTTCAGGGCCACTCCTAGCTGGGCATTGTTCCCAGCCTTGGGTGGCTGACTCCGTGTGGGGTGGATTCAGGACTCTGCTGCTTCCTGTGCAGAGGAACACAAGTCCTTGACCTCTGCCACAATCCTCAGACCTTCCTTTATTTTGTGTGTGTGGTGCTGAGGATTGAACCCAGGCAAGCACTTTACTAACTGAGCTGTATCCCCAGTCCCCTGAAGTTCCTGGGCCTCTTCCCTTTGCCCTGAAGTCATGTGGGCCCCTATGCACAATGAGGGGACTGTCATATGTGTCTGGTGAATGGTGGGTGAATGGGGATGGGGTTGCAGTGCTAAGAGCAGCTTTTGGAGGTGAAACAGTTTCTAGCCCCTGGGTGTTCTGAGGTCTCCTCCAGCTCTGTGAGATCAGATGTGCCAGGATTTGGCCTTTGGCCCTAACCCTATCTCAGTTACTGGTAATGTCCAGGTGGAAGAGCAGTGTAACAGAGGTCAAGTCTGAAACATTGATGGTGGCTTGGGCTTTCTGGGTTAAGTTCATGTGGCCTTGGTCTCTGCTTCCAACCCTTACGTGTGACTGTCACTAGGTTGTTCAACTGTAGATTCAAGGTCAGGTTCCAGCCCTGAATATCTCTAGTGGAGTGGGAGAAGTGGAAGGAAGGGCAAAGTATGTTGAGCCAGCTTGTTGGAGGAGGGAAATGATTTCTTTTTTTCTAGAAGTTTCCAGCGTGCTCAGTTTCATAACGGGTCTATAACTTTAATATCAGCAACTTATCTCTGCCAATTACTAGCAATGCCGTCTTGCACAGGGCGCCCATTGCTCTGTGTCTCAGTGTCCTTGTCTGCGAAGGTTGGGTGATTCCTACCCAAGCCCCATAGTATTGTTCTTAGCTTTAAATGAGTTAATGAGGGTCAACACTAGAAGAGAACCCGACACACAGTAAACACACCATAACTGCTACCTGCCCTTATGAGGGTGGTGGCAATGGTGATTTTTTTTTTCTCCCCATTTCTGTGCCCGAACATTTGTCTGAGAAAAATGTAGGAGACTTGGATATTGGTATTGATGTAGGAGACTTACCAAAATAAATGAGGATGACATTATCTCCTTTCATATGTAATTGAGTTGTTTCCGGAGGTGGCCAGGAGTTGAGCAATTCCAAACTAGCTTAATTCAACCTCAGGGCCTGAGCGATGGGCAGCTGGGCTGCAGACCCTGTGGGCTGGCTCCTCTATATTCCTAGCCTTGATGGTCCCAGCCTAGGGTGACCAGGTGAAGTGTGCACTCTACCTTTGTTCCCCTGCCTCTCTGAAGCTGACGCAGGTTGCCCAGCCTCCTTCTAGAATTGGCAGATGTGTCCAGGGAAGACAACCGCAGAGGTCCAGCTTACGACTCTGGGTTCCCTGCCCCAGGTTCATGGTTGGGAAGTCTTCCCCTGCTTTCCAGCATCTTTTAGCAGATCGCTCTTCTATGATATTTGTCTGCTTTTCTGGTTGTCTGAATGAATTCATCTGCCATTACTGAAGTGGCCGCCCCAGCTCCATCTGTCTCTGTGTGAGCCTGGCTGCTCGCTGTCTCCTTGCCTCGATTCCATCAGCTGTACAATGAGGAGTAGTGAAGAAGTTCAGCATCCTGGATGGTGATCCTTAGTATGTCTTGACTAGGATCCTGGCACTGTGTGGGTCCACCCAGGAGCCCTGTAAGGCTGCAACAGTTGCATCTGTTTCATGGTCAAGGAAACTAAGTGGGAGACAGTTGGACCACTGGGAGTTAGGACTTGAACCTGTTTTTTTTTTTTTTTTTAATACTTATTTTAGTTATACATGGACACAATGTCTTTATTTTGTTTATTTATTTTTATGTGATGCTGAAAATCGAACCCAGTGCCTCACATGTGTGAGGCAAGTGCGCTGCCACTGAACCACATCCTCAGCCCTTGAACCTGTTTTATCTGGCTCCAAATCTTTACTTCTTTATTGACTGTACTATCCCCCTAAAAGGATGAAGGGAGGCAATAAATAGAATTCTTCGAAGAAAGACTTTTGGTGGCAGAAATAGTGGGATAGATATAGGGGGTGGTTCCTGGTGTGGGGGCTGGGAGGGGCTGAAGAGGACCTCTCTCTCACCCTTCCTTGTTTCCTCTGCAGGACAAACTGAGGCATAAGCTAACCATCATGTGCAGTCATATCAACGGGGCAACAAGAGCACTGGAGGATGTAAGAGCCAGGCAGCAGAGCTTCAGGGTGAGTAGCAGCTCCCCCCACAAACGACTCCCAGCCTCCTTTGACCTCCAGCAGAGACAGACAGGGCTCTGACCTGGACAGCGCTAGTTGCACGCACAAGAGTCAGAATTAATCAGCAACCTTGCAAAAGAGATGAAGATGAAAAGCTATGTGCCTGAAAAAGATCCCTCACAAGGCTGCAACTGAGAACTACCCGTAAGCCCAACCAACATTGCAGGAGTGATTACGAATCAGGTTTAGCGCTAGGGATGTAGCTCAGTGGTAGAGCATTTGCCAAGCATATGTGAGGCCTCTGGGTTCAAGAAAAAATTTTTTTGAACAAGTAAAAAGAAAGATTAGATATTCAAAGACTCTGTCCCCAAGCCTCTTGTTTATTGCAGCAGCTGTGAGTTTGTTAGATGAGATGTGGTTATAACAACTCTATTATGTATTAGCTTTTGTGGCCTGGGGCACCATGGAGCCTTAGTTTTCCATTCTGATCAGTGAAATCACAACTCCTCACAAAAGATCCAGAATTGCACAAAGGGCACTTTGTTAGGGACTTGTGGAGAGAAGTGTGTCTTGGGTAGCAGCAAGACAGGAGGATCCCCAAACTCCAAGGCAGGGGGAATGGGTTTATGTGCTAAACTAGGCAAAAATGGCCCGTGGCTAACTGGAATGCACCTGTCCTTTCGTAGAAACTATCACCATGCCCGACATCTGTTAAGTAATGAATGGTCTAGGGGGTTGGGGACTGTAGCTCATTGGTAGAGCACTAGCCTAGTGTGTGTGAGGCACTGAGTTCGATCCTCAGCACCACATGAAAATAAATAAAAGTTTAAGAAAAAAATGAATTTTTTTTTTTTTTTGGTCATGCTGGGGATTGAACCCAGGGCCTTGTGCATGTGAGACAAGCACTCTACCAACTGAGCTATATCCCCCCAAAAAAAGTCTTAAAAAAAATACTTAAGAGAAAGAAAAAAACCAATCTAGGCATTAGTGGCCAGCACAACATGCTCGGCTGACTACCTTAATGACTTTGACCCTTAGGGTTTGGGATGTGTGCCAAACTGGCATTTATTATGACCAGGATAACAGAAGTCACGTCAGGCTGGCTGTCTCCACTGGGTCCCCATTACGTCTTTGTTATAGCCTAGAAAGGGAGAACAGGAAGATGACAAGTGGTTTCCTTGTCTCCTTTTAAGCAAGAGACACAGTATGGCACATATAACTTCCCTCATGGGAAAGAGCTTGGTTATATTGCAAAGCCTAGCTGCTGGAGAGTGCGGGAAATGTAGTCTGGGCGGCTGCGTGCCCGCCTGAAACTCCAAGGGTGTTCTCTTCCTAAAGGAAAAGGTGAGCGTGAACATTGGAGCGCACTGGTAGTAGTCTGTCCCTCCCTGTGTGTTTGTCACATTGGATGCTGAGCTATTGAAGTTATCCAAGATGTTAAGGCTCCTAAAGCAGCACGAACAAATACAATGGAAACCTTCCACGTGATTTTAAATAAACATGAGAAACCCATGAAATCATTTCATTTTGATTTTTTTTTTTTTTTTTTTTTGCAGCACAGAGAATCAAACCCAGGACATCATATGTGTTAGGCAGGCACTTTGCCACTGACTTACATTCCCAGCATACAATTCATGCCGGGCACAGTGGTGCATACCTGTAATCCCAGCGGCTCTGAGGCTGAGGCGGGAGGATCATGAGTTTGAAACCAACCTCAGCAATTCAGTGAGACCCTGTCTCTAAATGAAAAAATGAAAAGGACTGGGGGTGAAGCCCAGTGGTTAAGCATTCCTGGGTTCAGTCCCTGGCACCATAAATAAACAAACTAATAAATAAAATGTGATAGTCAGATATTTTGCATTCCTGTTTTGGGTTTTATGTCTTTGACCTCTGATGTGCATTTCAAACTTATAATACACTTCTCAACTTAGACTTGTCACATTTCATTTTTTTTCCCCCTGTGATGGGATCTTGTTATGTTGCCCAGGCTGGCTTTGAATTCCTGGGCTCAAGCAGTCCTCCTACCTGAGCCTCCTGAGTTGCTGGGACTATAGGTATACATTGCTACACCCAGCTTGGTTTTTACTGTTTTCAAACAAGGCTGCTTATGAACATTCTTTTTTTTTTTAATAAATTTTTTAGTTGTAGATGGACACAATATCTTTTTTTTATTTGTTTGTTTGTTTTTATGTGGTGCTGCGGCTTGAACCCAGTACCTCACATCTGTAAGGCAGGCGTTCTTCCACTGAACTACAGCCCCAGCCCCTGAACATTTCTTTTTTTTTGTACTGGGGATTAAACCCAGGGGTGTTTAACCACTTAGCCGCATCCCTAACCCTTTTTAATATTTTATTTAGAGACAGGGTCTTACTAAGTGGCTGAGGCTGGCTCTGAGCTTCTGATCCTCCTGCTTCAGCCTCCCGAACTGCTGAGATGAATAGGTGTGTGCCACCACACCTGGCTTACGAACATTCTTGTGTGTGTGACTCTGGAGTAGGTGTCCAATGATTTTTCTAGAGTGTAAACCTAGGATTAGAGCTGGGTCTGGGTTGCGAGCACTTCATATTGAGTAGGTGTTGCCCAGTGGCGCCCCGAGGCCGTCATGCCAGTTTGTGCTCCAACAGAGTGCAGGCACGGGGACCTAGGGCCCTCATCCCACTGACACTTGGGACTGCAACCTTAGCCTTTTTGCCTGATGGGGGTCCTCTTGCCTTGGGCCTTTTAGGAGGCTACAAACAGGAAGATGGAGCAGGTGAGACAGGAGTACACGGAAATGAAGATTCTCATTGAGACCTCCGAGGCCAGCGCCATCCGCAAGCTAAAGGAAGAAGAGAAGAGGGTCGTCAACAAGTTTGACTCCATTTACCAGATTCTCCTCAAGAAGAAAAGTGAGATCCAAACCCTGAAGGAGGAGATCGAGAGCAGCCTGGTGAAGAGGGACGAGTTCGAGTTTCTTGAGGTGGGTGTGCCGAATCCTCTTTCTGCCAGTTTGTGCTCCCACAGAGTGCAGGCAGGATACCTAGAGCCCCCACCCCCCCGGGGTGTGGTTACAGATGCACCTGGAGCATTGGAAGCATCCCTGAGACACCTGCTGTGTTCATTTTCTCCCTGAGCCACAACTTATCCCAAACTGAGCGGCTTAGGAGAATTTATATTTACTCTGAGTTTCCCTGGCCCAGGATCTGAGTATGACTTTGTGACTTGTCTGCTTAGGGTCTTTCAAGGTCACAGTCTGGGTGTTGGCTGGACTGTATTGATTTGGAGCTTAGGGTTATCTTCCAGGTTCACCTATTGTTGCCAGAATTTACTTCCTTAGAGTTGTAGGATTTAGGCCCCTAGGTCTTCCTCCCCCCCTTCCCTTCCTTCCTTCAATTGAACCCAGGGACACTTTAACCACTGAGCCACATCCCCAGCCCAATTTTGTATTTTTTTTTTTAGTTTTTTATTTTTTGTAGTTGTAGATGGACAGAATGCCTTTAATAAAGACAGGGTCTCACTGAGTTGCTTAAGGCCTCATTAAGTTGCTGAGGTTAGCTTTGAACTCAAGATCCTCCTGCCTTAGCCTCCCGAGCCACTGGGATTACAGGGGTGAGCCACCATGCCCGCACGACTTTAGTGCTGGCTGTCCGCCGAGGCCTTCTCTCAACTTTGCAGTTTATTATGTCAAGTCAGCAGGAAAATTTCTCCACCTAGGGAGTCCCCGTTCCTCTTTTAAGGGCCTTTTTTTTTTTTAATATTTATTTTTTAGTTGTAGTTGGGCTCAATATCTTTATTTATTTTTATGTGGTGCTGAGGATTGAACCCAGGGCCTCCCGTGTGCTAGGCGAGCATTCTACCACTGAGCCACAACCCCAGCCCCTTTTAAGGGCTTTTATCTGCAGCTGTATGAGAAAGGCTTGGTCCACATCTATCTGGTCCCCTTGGTACTATAGGACTCAACTTAGTGACTCTCCTTTCCCAGCGAAGCATCCCTGTCCATCATCAGGTCTGGGATTAGGGCTGCTTCTCTAGAGAGAAAAGGTCCTGTGTCTTCTGTGCTTTGACAGCCACAGCTGGCAGAGTGGACGCACCTCAGGAGACCTCTGTCCCAACTGAGTTTGTGCCACCCGGTCACACATAGGTGTGACCATACACACATAGGTGGTGTGGACAGGCCACTTGTCATGTCTAGACCTCAGTTTCTCCATCTGTAAGAGGAGTGTCCTTTGAGATCTGTTCTAGCTCTAGGTCTTAAAGGGGTACTTTAAAGCCTGGTGACCTTGGACCTGAAATTTGAGCAGGCCTGTTGGACTTCAAACTTGCAATCACAGGAAGCTGCTCAAGGGATCCGTGAGGACTGAGCTCAGGTGCCGGCTTCCCCGGAGCTACCTGCTCTTAACCTCTTGGTTTGTTGCAGAACGCGTCAAAACTGCAAACAGTCTCTACGAAGCCAGTCTACATCCCCAGGGTGGAGCTGGACCATGAGCTGATCAAGGGTGTCTACCAAGGTGCCTTAGAGGTCAGTAACCAGCTAAGGCAGTCCCTGGCACAGTCCCAGGAGAAGAAGCCCGAGGAGCCCATCAGCTCAGGTAACTTCAGCAGCAACCACACAGAGCCCTGAACCCGGCGGGTCTCTGCCTCGGAGTGGGAGAGGGGGCATGGTCCAGAGCTTGGGAGCAAGTTTCAGAGGTCCTGAAACAGCTGCCTGAGATTAGAGGAGTCTCTGCTTCATCCTGACATCAAGCCATCCTTTTACAAAGACTTGGGGGCTCTAGGATCTGATGGGACTCTTTGAATGGGCTTCTTTTTGTCTGATCTTGAGGCCAATTCAGATGGGTTTTAAATGGGTGCTGGCTGGGTTGTCAGTGTGTTTGGTGGGGAAGTGGCTAGTTGGGGGGTCAAAGAAACTGGAATTCCCCCTTGACACCACTTTTCTTCCCCCATATCCAATCCATAGCCAGATTTCACCTCTTTTTGAACTCAGGGGCACTCAACCACCGAGCCACATCCCCAGCCCTATTTTGTATTTTATTTAGAGACAGGGTCTCACTGAGTTGCTTAAGGCCTCGCTTTTGCTGAGGCTGACTTTGAACTCATGATCCTCCTGCCTCAGACTCCCAAGCTGCTGGGATTACAGGCATGTAGCACCGTGCCTGGCCTGTGCCTATTTCTTGTTTGGAGGTGTCTTGCTGTGCCCAAAGCAGAGCCTGGTACATAATAAATCTTTATTGTATAATCAGGGTTGGGCTTGAACTCTAGCTTGGCCAGCTGAATATCCTTGCAGAAGAAATATGGAACAGGTGATGGCGAGGCTGCTTTATGGAGGTTATTTGTTGGGGCCAAAGCTGTTGAAGCCTGGTCTGCAAGAGGAGGGAGGGGAGAGAGGAGAACTAGCAGGCAAGGAACTAATGCTGACAGAGACTTCACTACCTGCTAGGAGCTGTGGTCTCACCACGAGTGAGCCGGAGTCATCCCCATTGTCAAAGCTCAGAGAGGTCTCAGAGGTCATAGAGATGGGTGATGGTGAACAGCCTTCACCTCCGCTACATTTTAAGCAGAGGAAAAAGAGGGAACACACAGAACTGCTCCTTCTATTACCTTTTTATTCTCTCTTGCAAGTAATTGGATGAGGAAGTCAGAAATGGCTGGTTATGCTGGGTGCCATGGTGCACGTCTGTTTCCCAGCAACTGGGGAGGACGAGGCAGGAATATCGCAAGTTCCAGACCAGCCTCGGCAAGGCCCTGTCTCAAAAAATTAAAAAGGGCTCTGTGGCATGTGCCTGTAATCCCAGGGGATCCGGAGGCTGAGGCAGGAGGATCTCAAATTCAAAGCCAACTTCAGCATCTTAGCGAGGCACTGAGCAACTCAATGAGGCCCTGTCTCTAGATAAAATATTTTTAAAAAGGGCTGGGATGTGGCCCAGTGTGGTTAAGGGCCCTTGGGTTCAATCCCTATTATCAAGAAAGAAGGAGAGAAGGAGGGAAGGAAAGACTGGCTGGCTGTGTAAATGCTCTCTTCTCCCTCCATGGCAAAGTTGGCTTCTGAGGTTGGGGTGGGAGGAGGAGCCACATACATTCAGTCCTTCTCTGGCACAGATGACTCTGGAGACCATGGCACCCAGTCTACAAACAAGCCCTCGAACCCTGGGAAGAAGTCCTCACGTAAGTAGCCCCACCTGGTTCCTGGCGTCTGCATGGCTGTGACTGGCTGGTGCTTTGGCTGACACAGGGTTCATCACTCCTTCCAGATGGCCGTAGCTCATTCCACACCACCACAGGGCCTGGGGCCTCTGTTGGATACAAGTTTGGCTACAGACCCAGAGGAAGGGCAGTGCAGGGCTGCCCTGCTGCAGGAGTGCTCTTGGGCCAGGAAGGAGGGCTTGTCCACCTGCAGTGGATATTTGGGCTGTCTGGAATGGAAGGTTACCAAAGCGAGGGTTTGTTTAAAAACATGGGCTACACCCAAGTCCGGGCCTCTGGGCAGAGCCCTAGAGGAGATGAGATGGACCGTGTCCTGAGGAGCAGAGGAGGCCATACCTCTCTCAGTCTTTGCTCTGTAATATGCTTCAGCTGTTTTAGCATTTCTTGCCCCTTTTCAATATTGCCCCTCTCCTTCTCCTCCACTGAGCCAATTTGGAAAAATGACAGAATGACCCTCTAGAAAATTTTCAGAGCCATGGAAGTTAAACTCAGGAATGAATTGAAGTTCTTCTATGTTGAAAGCGGCTCAGAATAAACTGGCTGATGTGAGAGACTAGGTAGGGAGAGAGCAGACCTGTCACTGCGTGTAAAAACACCTGAGAGAGGTGACTATCAGGAAAGAGCCTGTGCCTTAGGCTGCGTCCCAAGGTGCTGGTCTTTTGGGAGTGGGTTGGGGAGGGGTAGAGGTGAGGAAATGGGGCTCCTGAGAGAGACTGAAGTGTGTGGGGAAGGGGGCATGGAGCCATGTGGGGCCCAGGGGATCTGGCGGGGGTGGGGTGGGGGGGTGGAAGCCATCGGGAGAAGCTCAGCCTGTCTGTATGTAAAGTATCCCTGGCAGTATTTTCCAGTGATGGGCAAGGTGACAGAGGGATGGATCCTTCTAGAAGCCCACTTGAATGTGCTCTGGAATCACTTGGGGCTTGCACACCACAGATGGCTGGGTCTCACCCCTGCCCTTTCTTGTGGGTCTGGGGTGGGGCCCAAGATTTTGCTAGCGTTTTTTACAGGATACTAGGTGACACGGGTACTGCTGGTTTGGGAACCACACATGGAGAATCAGGGTTTCAGTCCACTCATTTCCTATAGGGCATACACTCCAAATATTTTTTTTTTGGGTGTAGATGGACACAATCTTTATTTATTTTTATGCAGTGGTGAGTGAGGATCAAACCCAGCCCCTCACATGTGCTGGGCAAGTGCTCTACCACTGAGCTACAACCCCAGCCCAAAGACTGTTGTGATATTTGATAAGTTTTTATTTTGGACTGACTTCTTGTTTCTTTGTTATTTTAAGCTGTAGATAGACACAATACCTTTATTTTTATGTGGTGCTGAGGGTAAAACCCAGTGCCTCATGCATGCCGGGCAAGCGCTCTACCGCTGAGCTACAACTCCAGCCCCTTAATTTTTGTTTTGTTTTTGCAATACTGGGGGGTTGAACCTAGTGGCACTCTTGTCACCAAACCATACCCCCAGCCCTTATTTATTTATTTATTTATTTATTTTGGTACTAAGGATTGAACCCAGGGGCACTTTACCACTGAACCACATCCCCAGCCCTTTTTTATGTTTTATTTACAGACAGGGTCTTACTTAAGTTGCTTAGGGGCTCACTAAGTTGATGAGACTGGCCTTGGAACTTGCCATCCCCCTGTTTCAGCCTCCTGAGAGTATAGACTAGATTATTTAGAGACAGGGTCTTGCTAAGTTGCTGAGGCTGGCTTTGAACTCATGATCGTCCTTCTTCAGCTCCTGAACCACCGTATTTACAGGTGTGCACCACGATACCCAGATCTTTAAAAAAGTAAAACATCCCAGCTTTATTTGAAGTGTTATGGCATTGTGCTTTAAGATAGATCAATTGCGAAATTATCTTTTTCAGAAGAAAAGAAAACCAAGAAACCCAGTAAGTTGGGTTCACCCCACGCTGGACCTGACACTGGCGCTACTGCTGCCTCTGCCTCGTCCAGCCAGACTGTCAGATTCGGAGCCCCTGGACAGTCGGTGGAAATGAAATCATCCCCGGATGGTGCGTTATTGTGTCCAAGGGCCAGTGGGGTGTCTGCTCTGAATTTGCTCTGAAAACTGCTCTCTGTTTCCTCTCCCAGATGCAGCCAAAACCACCACCTTGCCAAGTGCTGTGACCATCAAGACCAAGGTGCTGGAAAACTTCTTAGCCAAGACCAGATCTGAGCTCTTAGAGTGTGAGTAGCTTGGTGGTAGGAACGCAAGAGCCGGTGAGGGGGTGGGTGGGTGGTGGGGATCCAACAATCTAATAGGTAGTATCAGGGGAAGATCTAGGAGTGAGAGCTTGAGGGGACCCCTCGTAATTCCCAGCTTGGGGGGGTGTCTTCTCAGATTTTGTTAAGGTCATCTTGGACTACAACACCGCCCACTACAAAGTGGCTCTGACCGAGAACTACACCACCGCCTCCGTGGCCGACGTGCCCCAGAAGTACCGGCCACACCCCCAGCGGTTCACCTACTGCTCTCAGGTGCTGGGTCTGCACTGCTACAAGAAAGGGATCCACTACTGGGAGGTGGAGCTGCAGAAGAACAACTTCTGTGGGGTGGGCATCTGCTATGGCACCATGGACCGCCAGGGTCCCGAGAGCCGTCTGGGCCGCAACAAAACCTCCTGGTGCGTGGAGTGGTTCAACAACAAGATCTCCGCCTGGCACAACAACACGGGGAAGACGCTGCCCCCCACCAAGGCCACGAGGGTGGGCGTGCTCCTCAACTGTGACCACGGTTTTGTCATTTTCTTTGCTGTCTCTGACAAGTTCCACATGATGTATAAATACGTCGTGGACTTCACCGAAGCTCTGTACCCAGCCTTCTGGGTGTTCTCGGCGGGTGCCACGCTCTCCATTTGCTCCCCTAAGTAGGCAGGCCCTTGGGCTGGCTGCCCGAGGAGCACCCAGGTGGGACTCCTTGGAGAACTTCCCCAGGAGGATGGGGAGGGAGCGGGTGGGATGGTGGGAGATGGGATGGGAGGAAGGAGGTAGCCAGGGGAAGAGGGTGGGGTGATTGTGTTGTGGCCAGGAAGCTTTTCCTTCTACTTCCTGGTGCCCGTCTGGGCAGGGCCACCTCCTTCGGACTGTTTCAGGACATCTCCAGGCTGCGGGGGAACCTGGGCAGAGTTTTGGGAAGTCAAGTCATTCGTGCCCCAATTGCTCTTGCGGAAGACATATATATACTACTCATGGCAGTTTCCTTCTTAGGCCAGGGGCTGACTCTTGCTCTCTGGGGTAGCCTTCTGTCTTCTAGAGTCATTGAATTTCGATATATATATATATTTTTTTTCTCTTTTCAGTGCTAGGGATTAAACCCAGAGCCTGGCACATGCTAAGCCCAGGTTCTGTCACTGAGCCACACACCCAGGCTGAATTTCAACATTATGTTCTCTCGGCTCTCTGCATGTTGGGCTCTGTCTCCTGACTGTTATCTGTGCTGGAGGGAAACCATGGGTAGCCGGTCTCCACCTGGACCAGAGTTTCCCAGAGAAATAGTGGTTTCCCTCCCGTGAAGGACAGCCCTGCTTCCCACCTTATCATGTTCCCTTCATGACCCCATCCGTGATTTTAAAATCTTCATTTGAGGGCTGGGGGTGGGGCCCAGCATGAGAGCACTTGCCCCTGGGTTTGATGACCAGCACCCCCCAAAAAAAGTTCAGTTGAACAGCCTGTGTTGAATTTGTGATTGAGGGAAGGTCAAGGTGACCCAGATCTACTTGGAATGGATATCGCTTCCAGCCTTAACAAGGGACATCTGGTCAAAAGCTTTGGCTGTTGCTACAGAGCCTTGCTGGAGGCCTTGTTTCCTCCAATGGCCTGGGCTACACGGCAAGACGGACCCTGGCCTGGGTTAACAGAGGTGGGGTGGCTTGGCTCTTACTACGGCGTCTTGCCATGACAGCTCTCCTAGGCAGTAGCGTTCCCTCCCCCACAGTGTAGACATTGGACTGCCTGCTGCAGATGCCACTGTGGCTAGCTCAGCCACGCACCCAGCCACAGCAGGCATCTGAAGTCCGCCACCATTCAGGCCATGCATGGCTGCTGCATGGATCATACTCAGTCACCTGTTGGGGTGGCTATCTATGACCAAACGGCCTTTTAGCAGGCCCAGCAGGAGATGGCAACATTCCCATTTATTCCTGGCCATGGGCTAGAGACACAGCTCTGGCCCTCTCCTCAATCCTGTTGTTGACCTTGGTTCCTTCTGCTGTCTTCCTCATTTGAGCCCATTCCAGATACTCAAATTGACCAGGTTAGAGGTCAGGAAGACTTGTTTGAGGATCAGGGGAGGAATGAGCTAAAGAGGGTCAGATAAGTGGCTATTTTCCCTGTAGTGTTTTATGCAGTGAAAATAACCCAGTACATTAAGGGGCAGGAGTGAACGGATTTCAGAATTTCCCCCAAACTCCTTATATCCTGCTGTCAGGATGGAAGTTTCGACCCAAAAAATGTGAGGGGAGCTTCCTGAGTCTGGCTTCTTAAGAAGTCGTCATTGGGGAAAATAGGGACTCCAGACCTTATATATAGATATTTGAGAATTTTAACACATCTCAGGCCTTGTGCTGGAATTCTGGGAGACTCCGAGCAGCACTTGAGATTCCTGACAGATGTATGATCCATCATCTCCCAATGATCTCCATTCCTTGGGAGAAAAGATAATCATCTTAGGGAAGATATCCTTGCCATAGCTGGTATGTGTGACTTTCAAAGTTTTCTTACTGGCTGGGCATGTTGACACATGCCCGTAATCCCAGCGACTTGAGAGGCTGAGGAAGGAGGATTGCAAATTTGAGGCTAACTTTAGCAACTTAATGAATAACTTAGCAAGACCTCAGTAACTTGGCAAGACCTTGTCTCAAAGTAAATGAAAAGGGCTGGGGGTGTAGCTCAGTGGTAGAGCACCCCGGGTTCAATCCCTAGTACCCTCCTCCCTCAAAAGAAGTTTTCTTCCTTGCTACATAGAAGAAAAGTTCTTTGAAGCTTCTCTACTTCAAAGGTGTTCACAAGTATCTTTGTTGATCTGGAGTCAATGCATACTTGAGAAACAGCTGGGCTCAGAGGAGTAGAAAGTGCAAGAGGAATCCAGGACTCCTGCTAGGGCTCTCCTCTGCAGAAATGAGGGGGTGCTTCATGGCAAATGAGCAGCAGGAGTCCCTCTGCACGAGAGCCATCTAGGTGACTAGTGCTCAGCTCTGTGCAAGGTCGTTGGAGATGTGACCTGAGGAGTGCCTGTTAGCTGTCCTGACCCACCCACTCCATTTGCTGTGGTAAAACTTTACATTATCCAGCCTTGCGGGCCCACTGCGTGCACTGAAGACCCTAGAGTGGGAGGAACTTTTGTATCCATCTATCTTCTCATTTTTCAGAATAAGATGAGAAGGTAGCGGATGACTGTTCTGCGTCTGTACCATTCCATCGTGGAGGAAATAACTCCTCAGCTGTGTGATGGGGAAACCCTGGTATCCTGCAGAAGTATCCCAAATTCCCAGAAATACTAACATGAAACCAAAATCCTATCTTAGTCGGAGATACTGGGAACTGGCCTCCGTGATCACCCTGGTCATGAAAAACCAAAGGTTAAGGTCAGGTCTTTGTGTTATTCAAGACTGCCTGGCCAGTTATGTCTGTTTTAATTACGCTTCAATCAAACTGTGATCTGTATCCAATACTGATATGTTATCTCTTACCTGACTCCCCCACATCCTTACTGATTTTAATTAATGTCTGTCGTTTTTTTGAAAAAAATTTTAGTTGGTTCTTTTTATGTGTGTAGGTGGGTATTAGGGATTGAACCCAGGGGCACTTAACCACTGAGCCACATTCCCAGCCATTTTTACTTTTAATTATGGGATAGGGTCTTGGTAAGTTGCTTAGGACCTTGCTATGTTGCTAAGGCTGGTCTTAAACTTTTGATCTTAATGCCTTGGCTTCCTGAGTCACTGGGATTACAGGCTTGTGCCACTGTGCCCAGCTTTATTTGATTCTTTAATAAAATACAGGTAGGGGACTGGGGTTGTGACTCAGTAGTAGAGCACTTGCCTCATACCTGTCAGGCCCTGGGTTCAATCCTCAGCACCACATAAAAATTGTGTCCACCTACAATTAAAAATTAAAAAGAAAATACAGCTATAAACGGGGCTGAGACTGGCTGATGCGTCTTAGAAATTTTGAATGCAATAGAGTCGTGTTTGGTGTGTATTTTCTCGCATCTTGGTGCAGACAGGTAAAAAACAATCCTTGTCCATCATGCTGGACTCAACAGATGATGTGTACCATGCCTGAAGGCTACCACCAAGTGGCCCATTTGTCCAGATTCCACC
Source organism: Ictidomys tridecemlineatus (assembly GCF_052094955.1). Lineage (NCBI taxonomy): Eukaryota > Metazoa > Chordata > Mammalia > Rodentia > Sciuridae > Ictidomys > Ictidomys tridecemlineatus. Next base: position 31,129,199 of record NC_135479.1, on the reverse strand, counting down.
CAGCCACTCCAGACCTCCGAGGCCTGGATAAAGAGTTCTCAGACTGACAGAATGTCTGATCTCCGCTTCCGGAGAATGCCAGGATCCATGAAAGAATAAGCCACACAAGAAAAATGGGTGAATGGTGTTGCGAATGGAGGGCTCACTGTTTTCTTCTTTCTACTGTTGCCTACATTTCAAAAAATTGCGTAATAAAAAGTGAAACAGAAAACAGCCCAGATCATTTTGCAAGCCCTGTTTTAGTGGGTTTTAACCTTGTTTGGGTAGGAGGTGTGCATTCGAAGTTATTGTATATTAAAGAATTTAACTGGCTTTTCTTCCTGGTTACTCAGAGGAGGGGTTTGAAATCTTTGGAATTTTCTGAGTAGGAGGAGTGTCTGTTATTCCCGAGCCGCTGGGATGGCACCTGAGTTTGTACTAAGAAATGAGATGACTCAGGATGTGATGAGAGGGTTGGGTCCTGAGCCAGCTGACTCAAGGAGGGGAGGGCAGGGCAGGGGTCCTGGGGATAGAGTTCAATCATGTGGCCAATGATCCAGTGATTTACTCAGTCCTCTACCTACATAATGGAATTCCAGTAAGATACCTGGACACAGATGCTCGGTGGACTCCCGGGTTGAGCACCCGGCTGGGCTGGGAGGATGAGGGGCCCTGATTCCATGAGGACATGGCAGGGAAACTTTGTATTTGAGACACTCCCAGACTTTGCCCTGTATTTTTGTCTGGTTCTGATTTGTCCTTTATAAATAAAAATGTAATACATATAATGCTTTCCTGCTTCTGTTGTTACTCAGCCCTAATCTTGTACTGCCTAGGTGAGCCAGCTGAATTTCTGCCCCCTCTATCATCTTTTTTGAGGAACGGATACCTGTGTTCTAGTCCAGGCTCTATGGGCAGTGACCAAACAGACTCCATTTTACCCCGAGACTCCATGTCATATAAAAAAATGCCTCTCCCTTGGGAACACCCCGCCTCTGTACCCATCAGCAGTTGCTTAGTATAGCGTGTTTGGCAACACAAAATGGCAGTTCTTATACAATGTAAAATTGCTCTGTTTTTGGTTCCCATTTTTCTTGGGCAATGTACCCTGTCAGAGAATGTTTGGACGTGAGTAAACATTTTTTCACTTGTACTTAACACAGGGTCATTCTGACCCACTTCCCCTTCTGCTTATGATTTTAGATCTCATGATGTTTGTTTCTGGCTTTGAATCATAGCAACAGCCACTTAAGAGTAATGTGGGTTTTGGAATATAAAGGTGTGCTCTAACCCTTCGAGGAGGTCAAAGGGTGTAGACTTGCCGCCTGCCCCTGGGCCCTCCAGCTGCGGAATCCTGAACACCAGCTGGGGAATAAAGATGGTTCCATTTCCTGCTCTAAGATTGACTCAGGTGATTTAGAGTGATCTCACCATAACACCTGCAGGTTAGAAGTTCCTCTTCAGGGCAGGCTTGCCAAAACTGGGTGGATCAAGACAACTGCTAGAACGATCCCAGACAACCTCTAACTTGATTTATAATCCCATTTGCATGCTAAATGACACCCCCCACAACTCACCATGACAGTTGACAGCTGCCGTGAGGATGACCGAAAAGAACTATGAAAGGAGGGAAATGAGGTGGTGCTGGAATTCCCGGATCGTCCTCAGCCACCCCCAGATCATCGGTGAATTTTGTTCCCATTTATTGGCTCTTCCTCTCATGTCCTTAGCCCTCTATCTGTAGCCTCCTGACCCCCCCCCCACTATTCGCCAGGAATAAACCCCTCGGGGCTCAATATGCATCCATCTTATTATTGGTTCCACATTCCCAGAGGGACAAAGGACCCGTTTAGGATCAAATATTGGTGACACTGCTCTCTAGCGAATGACTCAGTCTGAGGGAGGTCACAGTAATCTCCTGGCCTGGGATCCCTAGAGTGGGGCTGATGTCTCAAGTAAGGACCGTCTTGGGCTCTATCCCTCTCCGGTGGCATCTGATCTAACTCTGGGTGGCTATGGGCCCATTACTGCAGTACACCTGTCAGAACAGATGATGGGACCAGCTAGCTTTGAATAAGCCTCTTTGATCTACCTGTCAGAACAGTCTGCTGGTGTGGGTGTGGGTGTACGGCACGCGTGTGTGCGTGTGCACTTGATACAGGGCGTTGAACCTGTTATGGCTTAGATGTGGTGTCCCCCAGAAAGTCATGTGTGGAATGATGCAAGGTTTGGAGGAGAAATGATTGGACGATAGCATTAACCTAATCAGCAAATTAATCTGATAAGATTAACTGGATGGTGGGGGGGGCAGGGGGTGTGTGGCTGGAGGAAGTGGCTATGGGGTATATATTTTGTATCCCTCTCTCCCTCTCCCCCTCCCCCTCTCCTCCTCTCTCCATTCTTCCCTCCCCCTCCCCCTCCCCCTCCCCTGTCTCTCTCCTTCCTGATCTTGTGAGCTGCTTTCTTCTGCCATGATGTTCTGCCTCACCTCAAGCTTCTAGGAATGGAGCCAGCCTTCTATCGACTAAGACCTCTGAAACCGTGAGCTATCAAATTTTCTTTCCTCCTCTACAGTTGTTCTGGTCAGGTCTTTGAGTGGCAGAAGCAAAAAAGCTGATTAAAACAGGATCCCGGTGTGCTTTACCACTGAGCTATATCTACCTCTTGTCCATTTTTTTTTCAATTTTTATTTATTTGTTAATAACTTTAGTGTTTAGTTGCAGATGGACAATACCTTTATTTATCTTTATGGGGTGCTGAGGCTAGAACCCAGTGCCTCACACATGCTAGGCAAGTGCTCTACCACTGAGCCACAACCCCAGCCCCTTACTTGTTATTTTTAATGTTTTATGTTGAGACAAGTTCTTGCTAATTCGAGGATGCTGGCCTGGGACTTGGGATCTGCCTGCCTCGGCCTCCCGAGTCACTGGGATGACAGGTGTGTGTGCTGTTCTTTAAGGTCCCATGTTTTCTTCTCTCTCATTCCCTCCTCCTCTTGCAACTTTTTCTCCTCACTGTGGCCACAAAAGTGCTCAGAATCTCAGTGACAGAATGGCCCTCCCATTCAGAGATAGCATTTCTAGTGGCCTGGGACACTTTCTAATTTCTAAGGACCTTCAAGGTATAGCTCAGTTGGTGAAGTGCTTCCCTCACACGCACAAGACCCCAGCACCACACACACACACACACACACACACACTCACTCACTCACTCACACTCACACATACTCACACTCACACACAGTTCAAGGTAGTAATCTATGACTCCTCAGTAAAACACAGCCAAGCCGGGAGTGCTTGTGTGGGGGCGGGGGGCTATTTCTGTGGTCTCTTGGAGTGGCCCACTGGCCAGGGTTCAACTGCCTCTCTCATGGTCTTACATGTTTTTTCACCAGTTCTTCCTCCCTTCCTTCCTTACCTTTTTTTTTTTTTTTTTTTGGTATGGGGAGTTGAACCCAAGGATCCTTAACCACTGAGCCACATCCTCATCCTTTTTTTTTTTTTTTTCTTGAGACAGGTTCTCGCTAAGTTGCTTAGAGCCCAGCTAAGTTGCTGAGACTGGCTTTGAACTAGAGATCTTTCTGCTCAGCCTCCTGAGCTCCTGGGGTTACAGGCATGAGCCACTCCATCCAGCCCCAGGTGGTCTTGTGATGCCTGTCACATCAGGAATAATGGATGGATCCCCAATTGTCATTGACCTTGGAGTGTTAGGCTACTCGCATTGTATAGACTCCAATCCCAACACACTTATTTCCTGGAGCCTAAAACAGCAGGTCTAAGAGTGAAGGGGAGGGAAAAGAGGCACCGAGAGAGGCCTGTGGAAAGGGAGAACGTGGCACAGATGCATGAAAGAAGAAAATGAGGGTCCCTCTGCTGATCAGGCCTGACCGACTCCATCCTGATTCCATTCTAAGGCTTCAGTGCTTTTTCTCTGAGCTACTTCCTTTTGCAATTATCTGCATTCCAGGAATATGCCTGATGGATAAGCATCGCTCTGACAAAGGACTGAAACTACTTCCAAGCAACAGCCTGGAAGCACAGTTCAACCCACCACAGACATGATCTGGAGACATCTCCTGGAGCCGGGCCAGTGATGCCATATCAGAGCCGAGGTTGCCCCCAGAGCAGGAGTAATCTTCTCATGATCAGAACAGAACCATCCCTCCAGCCATGGTGACCTTTCCAGAGGCATACAGAACCAGTCCTGAGATAATGATCAACCAGAATGATGACCTCCTCAGCAGCTATGCAAACCTCCTTCATTGCCCTTTTCTGTAAAACCACAAAGTTTCTGTCAGTCCCTGGAAGACAGATCTTTGGTCACTGTGCCCCAGTATCGGTTTGTCCCCAGTGACGCAGTGTTGAAAAACTCCTTTCCTGGGCTGAGCTGGGGATATCCTTCCATGGTAGAGCACTTGCCTGGTATGTTGCAAAGCCCTGGGTCCCATAGGGAGAGAGAGAGAGAGAGAGAGAGAGAGAGAGAGAGAGAGAGAGAGAGAGAGAGAGAGAGAGAGAGAATGCTCCAGAGCCAGTTCTCCCTTTCTCACCCTTCACCACGACTCATATTGGGACAAGTGGCCAGGTTTGTCTCTTGGCACCCCCGGGGCCTGTGCCTTTGCCCAAGGACACTAGCAACAGTGCTCGATTTCAGCGATGCTGTCTCTGTGACCGAGTTAGCTTTCACACCACTTGTTTGTAGAATTGATTTTGGTTGACAATGGCATCCTGAGAACTCACCCCCTAGTCCCTTCTCCAGGTGGCCTCCCTGTTCTGTGCCTCTCCATTCTTGGGCTGGGGCCTGTAGGCGATTCCAGTGTGGAGGGAACGTACTGGGTAGGTCCTCCTGCCTGGCGCAGCAGGGTGATCCCTGAACCTTGTGAGCTTCCAGTTTTCCTTCAGATCTTAACAGCTGACTAAAATCATCTTGATGTGCTTCTGCTGTTTCCACATTTACTAAAAACAAACACAGAGTACAGCAGTGTGGTACACTGGGCGTGGTGGCACACCCTTGTATTCCCAGTGACTCAAGAGGCTAAGGCTGGAGGATCACAAGTTCAAGACTGGCCTGGGTGATTTAGCAAGATCCTTTTTAAATACAATTTAAACTAGGGTTTAATCCCTAGTACCAGAAAACAAAAGCAAAGTACAGCATTGTTAGATGCCACCCTGAGCTGCTTACGGCCGACTCTGCCTCAACTGGTGTTGGGATGAGTGAGGGGATTTCAGTAGAGCACAAGAATTCTGGGGCCTGATGAACCTGGGTTTGCAATCTGGGTCTTCTAACCTGCTGTCCATCTCTGGGAATGACTGAACCTGTCTAGGCTGTTTTTTATTTATTTTTGGTTCCAGGGATTAAACTCAGGGGTACTTGACCACTGAGCCACATCCCAGACCTTTTTTTTTTTTTTCTGTATTTTACTTAAAGACAGAGTCTCACTGAGTTACTTAATGCCTTGCCATTGCTGAGGCTGGCTTTCACAATCCTCCTGTCTCAGCCTCCAGAGCCTCTGGGATTACAGGCGTGCACCACCATGCCTGGCTCTAGATTGTTTTTGTAGCAGAGGATGGAGCTACTGACAGAGTTGTGGAGCAGAATGGGTACAGGCCAGGAATGGGCTCTTGTTCCTGGGTGTTGAAAAATAAAATACCTGTGGTGTGGAACCAAGGCAAATGTAGACCACAAGTTTTATTAAGAATAGAGACAGATTTCTCCAAACAGAAGGGGCTGGGTGTCTATAGGAGGAGGTGAGATTGCTTTCCTACAGGCCCCAGAACCCCTCTTTATAATCATTCTCTTCTTTTTCTTCCCCGTGTACGTGACTGGGAGCAGGAGTGCAAAGGTTCACTGTTAGTTACGCACTGTTCTCTGATAACCAGTGGTCTCTCTTGATCCCCATCATTCATTACCTACACTGATTGCCTGACCTTTGCCCCTGCCTCAGTTTTCTGGGGAATGTGACATAACCTGTCCACTTAAGCCAGGGCTGCAGGCAAATTGCTTTTTGGCAAAGAAAGCATGTGGGCGTCAGCACTGTGAGCCCATTTTACAGAATTATTCTCTTCATGTTCCCACAATTCACATCTGCCTGTCCCCTAACACAGGCAGCTCATAAGGGATCGTTAAGAAATGCTTGTGTCTAGATGGGTGCGGTGCTGCACTCCTGTAATCCCAGTGTCTCCAGAGGCTGAGGTAGGAGGACTGCAAGTTCAAAGCCAGCCACCTGGGTTCAATCCCCAGTACCAAAAAAAAGTAAAATAAAGATTGTTTTTTTGTTTTTTGTCCTCATTTCTCTCCTGAGCCAACTCTTTTTGAATTCATGGGCCAAGGGACTTTCTTACCTGCCTATCTTCCCCAGAAGCACAGATTCATGCATTTATTGAGCACGGATCCCAGGCAGGTCACAGAGCCTCACCGCCAGAACAAAGGAAGAACTGGTAGCTCCTTTGTGGACAACCAGGAGTGATATCAGATAGCACTTTCGCTTAAAGAGACACAGGGGCTGGAGTTGTGGCTCAGTGGTACAGCGCTTGCCTCACATGTATGAGACACTGGGTTCAATTCTCAGCACCACATATAAATAAATGAATAAAATAAAGGTCTGTGAACACTAAAACATATTCTGAAAAAAGAGACACAGGTCTGGGGCTGGGGCTCAGCGGCAAAGCACTTGCCTAATACATGTGAGGCACTGGGTTCGATCCTCAGCACCACATAAAAGTGAATACAGGTATTGTGTCCGCCTATAACTAAAAATATTAAAAGAAAAATAAGGAAAGAAAGAAAAGAAAAGAGCACTGGCTGATCCCCTAAGTGGAGAGTTAGTGAAAGGGCTGTTTGCAGGGCGGGTGGCAGCGGGGGTAGGTTTAGGAATGTTCATCAGCTTTAGGTTCATTTCCAAGGTGTGATTCCCTGTTCCTTGAACTCTGAGGAAGGCCTGCTCAGTGGGCTTTCAGGAGCGAACATTAGCTTCTCATATCCTGCTGCGTTCTTTCTTTTTTTTCTTTTTCTTTTTTTTTTTTTTTTTTGGTGCTGGGGATTGAACCCAGGACCTTGTGCGTGCCACACTCTACCAGCTGAGCTGTGTCCCCAGCTCCCTGACGCGTTGTTATACACATCTCCGCCTGCAGTTAAGAGAACACAAACCACAGTGAGTGAAATGTCAAGGGCCCTGGGAATTTGCTCTTTTGGTGGATCCTCAACAGTTTTTAATCCTTTCTGTTGTTTGTCCTCGTTGTCATGGCAACAGCATCCTGGCCCTAATGAGGCACCTGGGCTCTGAAGCTCATTTAAAAGGATGGCTAAGGCACATACCAAGCTTTCATTTATTAACTATTTTTTGCAGTACTGAGGATTGAGCCCAGGGGTGCTCTGCCACTGCACTACATCCCCAACCCTTTTTATTTTTTGAGACAGAGTATTGCTAAGTTGCCCAGGTGGGCCTTGAACTTGCCATCCAGATGGAATTTTAGAGGTAAAATTGGGCCATAAAGCTAAAGCATTGAGCATGCAATTATTCCTCTACCTTCTCTGCCCACCCTGGCCTGCACTTGCATTTGGAGGGAAATTCAGCAGGAGGCTGCCTTAGAAACTGGGACAAGGGACAGAGACGAAAGGCTATTTTGTTCCACTGTGGCATATTGATGTTGCGCGCATTCCCTTCCTGGACTCACACCCTACACAATGTTCCTGCTTCTGAGGGCTCTGGACAGAGGTGACCCTCTGCCCTTGCCCCTTTGTATTTGAACTTGGCCCTTCTTTCTGCCTCACTGTCTTCCCCATCTCCACATTCCACTTTCCAAACCACAGATAAGACCTTTGCATCCCCAGGCTGTGCTGAGTCCTGTTTGGTGTCCTTGAACTTCATGCCTGATGTGGTATAGCCAAGTAGGCGGGCTTCTAAGGATCAACCACAGGCCACTCCCTCCCTGCTCTTTCACCCCAAGAATCATTTCTGTTTTTTTGGCCTCGTGGAACTTCATTGATTTGTTCTTTTTAAAAAAATATTTTTAGTTGTAGAGGGACACAATACCTTTATTTTGGTTTATTTAGTATTTTTTTATGTGGTGCTGGGGATCGAACCCAGTGACTCATGCATGCTAGACAAGTGCTCTACCACTGAGCCACAACCCCAGCCCCAATTTGTTCTTTATATAAACATAAATTCAATATGTGGAAGAAATGTTAATGCTTTGGGGTGGATTAAGACTGACTAGAGCCCTTAGGAATGGAGTTTCCTATCCATGGAGGTGTAAGACAGGCTGGGTAGGCTAGAGATGTGGCTCAGTGAAAGAGCACTTGCCTGGCAGGTGTGAGGCCCTGGGTTCCATTCTCAGTACTATAAAAAAATTTAAAGGGGGAAAAAAAAAAGGAGGCTGGTAGGCCACTCTGATCAGCTTCCCCCCTTACTTCTCTCAAATCACTTCATTATTTTTCAAAGTGACACATGGTCATTATGAAGAATTAAAGCAGGACAGAAAATGAAGAAGTCATTATCTCAGAGGCTGCCATCTGGACAGAAATCTGTCTCCTGGTAGATTCATAAACTTTTCTTAGACCTAGAGAGATGGCAGACAGAGGGAATGATAGGCAGTCAGTGGCTTTGAAATCCTTCTGGATCACGGACCTCTGGTTATAGCTAGACCTCGGATTTCTTTTATTAGAACATGGCACGTGCGTTTGCTCGCTCACACACACACACACACACACACACACTCACATACACACACACACACACACACACTCACATACACACACACACACACACACACACTCACATACACACACATTCACAAACCCAAACTTTGCACACAGTTTCAGGGGATTCATGAGAAGCCTCTGCCAAAAGAATCATTGGTGATATTTGTGTATCCATGGGCAGTTACATTTAATTTCATAATGGAAACATTTTAGCAGCACAAGATAAAACATGCATGCAATATTTTGACACATACCATACCCCCACACACACTCTCAAATTATTAAACTGAGCAAAACTAGCTCCCGTGACTTTTTCCATGAATATATATTTATTTGTTACTTGTTATGTGCCCAGTTATCAGCTGGCACTTTCTCTCTAGAAAGGCAAAAGCTTTAAAAATTTGAAAGAAGAAAAAAATTTCCATTTGAGAAATTTCTACTGGCTATTTTTTAGTTTCCTTTTCCATGGATTAAAAACAGACCAGCACTATAATATGGGGGCAGAGCAGTGTGGTAAGAGGAAAAGAACGTGTTTAGATCCCAACTTTACCAGTCCCTCAAACTTGACAAGTTACTGAACTTTCCTGAGCCTCAATTTCCTTACCAGTAAGATGAGAGTAATGACATTTTAGTGTCTATCATCATTAAATGGGATACAATAGTTCTTTGATACTCTGTAAATGCTCAATAAATAAATGCTTGCAGTGGTTGTTAAAATGATCATTATTCTATGCAGTCTTTAGACCATGGTATACAGTAAATGCTACATTAATGTTAATACCCTAAAAAAGCAGGGTCGTACCGGGTGCAGTGGCTCATGCCTGTCATCCCAGAGGCTCATGAGACTGAGGCAGGAAGATCAAGAGTTCAAATCCAGCCTCAATAACAGCAAAGTGCTAAGCAACTCAGTGAGACCATGTCTCTAAATAAAATCCAAAATAGGGCTGGGGATGTGGCTCAGTCAGTGGTTGAGAGCCCCTGAGTTCGATTCCCAGTACCCCCCCCCCAAAAAAAAAGGCAGGGTCAGTGCAGTATTCTGTGGTCACCATGGTAGGTCAAGGCTGTTGGGCTAGTTGATAAGTTACTGCAGGATGAGAATTTCTCTTAGTCTGTTTTCGGTTGCTAATGATACAAGCCATAGAGTGGATAAGGTTATAAAGAAAAAAGGTTAATTTGGGCAGCTGGCTCTGGAGGTGCATGGTCATGCCTCTAGTGCTAGCATTCTTGCTGGCAGAGTCCCTAGGTGGCACGGGGCCTCACAAAACCCTGGACAGGGAGCATGCGGGTGTGGCTTCTGGTCTCTCCTTCTTCTTATAAGGCTGAGACAGGAGAGGAGAAATAAAAGGTAGAGAAAAGATAAAAGGAGGGAAAAGGAGACTGCAACTTTATTCTGAAAGCCTTGACCTTCCTTGACCTTGGCCTTCACTTGGGGCCAATATTCCTCCCAGGCCTGTAACTCCCCAAGCCAGTTTTTCTTTTCACTCCCAAATTTCTGGGAAATCTGTACATCCTTACTCACAATCTTGAAGTTACTAGAAATTCACTTATTTAGGAAAATTGCCCTGTGCCATGTACGAATTGAATTTTGAGAATAGACTGAGCAAAGGGAGATGTGATGGTTGAAGGAGCCTTCACAGCGGGTACACTATGATCAGATAACGGAGACAGTGTCAAAGATCCTGAGAACAGTCAGACCACCAGAACATCTTGTCATCACCAAGATATCCTCTCTACAGACCTTCAACGCCATCCCTCACAATGTTTCCTTTAAAAAAAGGAGGACTGAGCAGGGCATGGTGGCAGAGACCTGGGATCCTAGTGGCTCAGGAGGCTGAGGCAGGAGGATGGCAAATTCGAAGCCAGCCTCTTTAATTTAGCAAGACCTTTAGCAACTTAGTAAGACTCTGTCTCAAAATAAAATATAAAAAGGGCCAGGGATGTGGCTCAGTGGTTAAGTGCCCCTGGGTTCAATCCCCAGGACCCATAAACAAATAAATAAATAAATTACATGCATATATAAAGGAGGACTTGAGACGTCCAAGACATGTCTCGCTCTCAGACAGCCCACGTCTACCCTTGAATGTGTACTCCTTGCTTTCCAGAATAAATCTCTTCTTGTGCCTCTGACACATCTTGCAGGTTTTGTTTTTTTTCGGGGTGGGTGGGTACTGAGGATTGAACTCAGGGACACTCGACCACTGAGCCACATCCCCAGCTCTAGTTTGTATTTTATTTAGAGACAGGGTCTCACTGAGTTGCTAAGCACCTTGCCTTTGCAGAGGCTGGCTTCGAACTCGTGATCCTCATACCTCAGCCTCCCGAGCAACTGGGATGACAGGCATGCACCACTGTGCCCGGCAAGAAGGGATTCTTGACATATACATGTTGTAGGAAAAAAACTGCAGCCGGACATGGTGGCACATGCTTGTGCCTGAGACAGGAGGATCACCAGTTCAAAGCCAGCCTCAGCAAAGGTGAGGTGCTAATCAACTCTATAAATAAAATACAAAATAGAGCCTGGGAGGGCTGGGGATTTAGCTCAGTTAGTAGAGTGCTTGCCTCAAATGCACAAGGCCTTGAGTTCAATCCCTAGTACCAAAAAAATAAAAAAAATTTAAAAATCCTGTTGTCCTGACTCCCCTCTCCTCCAACCCCAGGGACCTCCTCAGACTCCTTCCAGGGACAAAGGCACCAGTATTCGGTCACAGGAGGGGAGCTGCATCCTGATGATCTCAGTTTAGAGAACCAAATGACCTCTGAACATCATGGTTTAAGTTTCCACCCCACTAACATGAAACAGTGGAGATAACAGTTCAACAAGAGTTTTTGTTGGGGACAGACGAACTACACTCAAACCACGGCAGAAGGGCCAGGTGCGGTGGCACACGCCTGTCATGCCAGCGACTTGGGAGGCTGAGGCAGGAGGGCTCAATTTTTTTTTTTTTTTTCCTGCCTGGGTTCAATCTTCAGCACCAGGGAGGAAAAAAAAATGTAGTTGTTTTGTTCTGAGTCATTAGGAATCCGAAAGGGAAAGCACATAAACAGCTCCACCCAGCAGAACTTTGCCCTATTCCTAGGGTCCCATCTGCTGGGTGGAGCTAAGTTCAAAGTTGTGCAGCAATCACCACACACAGAAGTTCTCTATTTATATTTCATATGATTTATCCCCAACATATATTTTTGACTAATGATCGTTGGCACTTCCTACATCACTAGTAAAATTTAGGTTTATATTTCTAGAAATATCCAAAAAGGAAACAGCCCAATTGCTCTTGGCCTTGTATTGTAGGAAGAGGTAATAATGATAGCTGTTTCTTACAAATAAGCAGCAAGGGCTTTATAAAATGGGAATAGCATTGATTTTGTTCAGCACTTTAAGAATTTAGTTTCTGAGCCAGGCACGGTGGCGCATGCCTGTAATCCCAGCACTTCAGGAGGCTGAGGCAGGAGGATTGCGAGTTCAAAACCACCTTCAGCAAAAGGGAGGTACTAAGCAACTCAGTGATACCCTATCTCTAAATGAAATACAAAATAGGACTGAGGATGTGGCTCAGTGATCGAGTGCCCCCGAGGGGAAAAAAAAAATTGAGTTTCTGGCCAGGCACAGTAACTCATGTCTGTAGTTCTAGTGATTCTGGAGGCTCAGGCAGGAGGATTACAAGTTTGAGGCCAGCCTTAGCAACTTGGTGAGATCCTGTCTCAAAAATTTTAAAAGGGATTGGGGTATAGCTCAGTGGCAAAGTGCCACTGGGTTCAATTCCCAGTGTTAACCGAAAGCTTGGTTCTTGTTCCTGATGCCAGTCCAATAATGAGGACATGGTTTTGACAAAAAGGAAAAAGAAGGTTTATTGTTTTGCTAGCAAAGGAGAACTCTCATACCGGAGGCTGTGATTCTGCCCATCAGCAGGAACAGGAGGCTTTTAAAGAGGTGACTCAAAGGCTACCTTCCACTTGTTCTCAGTTGGGAGTCGTCATTCACCTGTTAATTTGAGAGAGAGTCATTTCTGAGATCTTCTGGTACCATCCCCAAAGTCTAGATTACTGAGTTTTTATAGTGAGTGTGTTCTAAGGACAGATAACTCTGCCTAGGATGGGGAAGAAAGGTAATCTGTTTCCCCTGAGATTATGGATGGGAGAAATTAGGGAGGAGCAGAGAGAGAGGAATAGAAAGAAACATGTCCATCAAAATTAAGTTGCAGTAGCAGAGCAGCAAGGGCTATTTATAGTTAAAGCATAAAGTGGACCATGATTACTTTTCCACACTGTCAATTTGTACATTCCATTTCTATGAAAAATTGGGTGTCTCTTCCTGGTGAAAGAGGTAATGTTGGGGGAAGTAACCCAAAGTCCTATCAGGTGGATCCTCTATTTATTCTCTATCAGGTGGGGCATGGACAGTTCAGGGCATTCAGCATCAGAACAGTCCAGAGGTCCACAGTGGCAGATGGCAGATGTCTGGATAAGGCATACATAGGGCAGGTATCAATAAACAAGATAGCAAAGCATTACTTTTTTTGGGTAAACAATTAGCACAAAAGCAATTAGTATTTCAGCCAGTCTGTGAAAACCAGGAAGACAGTAACTCATAATTATATCAGTGAAAAATAGATCAATTTTATCCATATAGAAGCTTAGGAAGATTTGTAGGTCTATGAGATCAGGCTCAAATTAACTCAGGACAAACTTGCAATTCTAGAGTCCTTTGTGGATCATTATTAATAGACACTCCCACACAAGAATCCTTCCTTTGTAGACTCTAGCTTTACTTTTTTCTGGTTGGATTGACACAAGAGTACATCTTAAGTTACATTAAAAAAAAAAAAGCATTGTTTTTCCTTTTTTTTTTTTTTTTTTAGTTTTTCATTTTACATGTCCATGTAGGACTGTGCTTTGGCTATACTATCCTGCCAGGTGTTTAAGACCTAGTTTGTCAAAACTGACCTTGTTCCTATCTACTCTTAATAGTCAGCTGAAATTCCTTAGAGATCACTCTTGTGGTTGTATGTGAATCCTCTTTAGCTTTCTGCTACCAGGGGTGCCATCTTCCAGGATGGGTCAGAGTCCTGATGACCATATGTGGCTTCTCTTGGAAGCATCGGGGACAGTTTTGTCTCTAGTGACCCTCCTCTTTGCAGAATGCGCACTGGTTAGCTTCCTGTTATCTAGGGTCCTCTCAATCTCCCTGATCAGCAGATTGGGTATCTCATCAGAGTTTCAGGGCCCAGAGAGGGGTCCCGTCATTCTCTGCATCCTGGCTGACCTTAGAGGTAAAGGGCCAAAATGTTGGATGCTTTTTCTTGGCCCTTTTACTTCCTTGACTTTGGTCTTTGAGTTTTTGGTTTTAAACTCCTAGCAAGCCATTTTCACCAATCTTAAGGAGGGGGTAACAGGGGCTGGGGATTTGGCTCAGCTGGTAGAGTGCTTGCCTTGCATACACAAGGACCTGGGTTTAATCCCCAGCACCTAAAAAAGAGAGAGAGAGAGAGAGAGAGGAAGCAACAGGTTATAACTTCAATTTCTATAATTTTACAGTTGTCCCTTTCATAATTGGGGTTAGTATTATTACTGGAAGTCAGCATTATATAGTATCTGTCTTGTAGGTGATGGCTTATAATCTCAAATTAACCCAGGTTGTTTTTTCAGAAGTAGTACCTCTGCAAAACACTAACAAGCACTGAAAATTGGTATAGCCAATATGGAAAACAGTATGGATTTTTTTTTTATAGATGGACACAATACCTTTATATATATATATATTTTAATGCGGTGCTGAGGATTGAACCTAGTGCCTCACACATGCTAGGCAAGCACTCTACCACTGAGCTACAGTCCCAGCCCCAAAAGTGGTATGGAGATTCCTTGGAAAACTGTGAATGGAACCACCATTTGACCCAGCTATCCCTCTCCTCAGTCTATACCCAAAGGACTTAAAAACAGCATACTACAGGGACACAGCCATATCAATTCACAATAGCTAAACTGTGGAAGCAACCTAGATGCCCTTCAGTAGATGAATGGATAAAGAAAATGTGTATATATATATACACACACACACACACACACACACACACACACATACAATCATACACACAATGGAACATGCTCAGCAATAAAAGAGAATAAATCATGGCATTTGCGGGTATATGGATGGAGTTGGAGAATATAATGCTAAGTGAAGTTAGCCAATCCCAAAAAAACAAATGCTGAATGTTTTCTCTGATATAAGGAGGTTGATTCATAGTGTGGTTGGGAGGGGGAGCACAGGAGGAATGGAGGAACTCTAGATATGGTAAAGGGGAGGGAGGGAAAGGGAGGGGGCATGGTGGTAGAAAAGGCAGTGAAATGAGATGGTCATCATTACTCTAAGTACATGTATTAAGATATGAATGGTGTGACTACTTTGTGTACAACCAGAGATATGAAAAATTGTGCTATATATGTGTAATATGAGTCAAAATGCATTCTGCTGCCATATATAACAAATTAGAATAAATTAAAAAAACACAGGTAACAGTTATAAAGTTTACAAAGAAAATACAAAGTGAAATTAATAAAGCAAAAAAAAAATTCAGTTTAATAGCTGTGAACCATGAAAAATGATTTTTATAATCTTAAACCTTTACTTACTTATATATTATACCCCCTTTTTGAGGTCACAGTCATCTTTACAACAAAAATCAATCTTTTGAATACAACTTTAAATGAGCTGAAGTCTAGCCTATTTTGGAGCCATTCTAACATGGAGTGAGGTGGGAGACAGAGCCTTATCTCAGGTAAGGTGGAGGCTCTTCACAAATAACACAATACAACATTACATCTGGAACATGAATCAAAGAAAGACTAAGAGAGCTTTTAACTTTCTTTTTGTGGAAAAAGTGGCAGAATCAAAGCAAACAAGATAGGTCTTCAAGTGACAGTGTGGCCCTTGTGTGTCAGATACAATTATAAAAGAGAGTACTTATTAATGTTATCTTGCCTTTAATCTTACATAACTTTCATTTTATGAACTTTTATATAACACTTATATAAGACTTAGATATAGTTTTCAGATGCATACATATACCTAGTCACATATATTTAGGGTATCAACTACATTGTTATAACCTAGTAACAGTTATTTGTTTAGCTAGTTACAGAGTAATCATTTATGACTTTAACACACAGCTGGGCGTGGTGACATGCCTGTAATCCCAGCGGTTTGGGAGTCTGAGGCAGGAGGATGTAAGTTCAAAGCCAGCCTCAGCAAAAAACGAGGTGCTAAGCAACTCAGTGAGACCCTGTCTCTAAATAAAATACAAAATAGGGCTGGGGATGTGGCTCAATGGTCAAGGGCCCCTGAGTTCAATCCCCAGTACCCCAAAAAACAAACAAAACAAAACAAAACAAAAAACAGGAGAGAATCACTGAAGCCAGGGCTGACAGATGGGAAACTTTAAAAACAGACACACCTGCAGGTACAAATTTCTTCCACTTACTTGACTTTGGACACACCAACTCCAACAGCAAGATTGTATCATAATCCAGAAAGCTATTCAAAAGCCAGATGGTTACAGTAAAACATTATCTTAGACAGGCTTATACCTGTAGGTGGTCCTTTTTTAAACTCACTTTACCTCTGATAGACCAACTCCAATTGTAAGACTGTTCAAAAATGAAAAACAGAGAGACCACCACAGAGAGGACCCCCAAACCATGTCTGACAGATGGGAACCTTTAAATTGAGCAGCCCAGATCTTTCCCAGGGGATTACCTATAGGATCAGTGCAGTATTGGCCATGTTTTAAAAGGGGGTAATAACAGATATAAACAAAACGAAAACATAGACAGTCAACCAGAGGGAGTTCCCAAACCCAAGGCCAATAAACAGATGAGAACCTAGAATAAATCAGAAGGGAGTAAATATCCTGCTTAACCAGGACTCCTACCCCAGTGGAGCCACAGGTGTCCCCACAAACAGGGACCAGATGTTCCCATGAAGAGGAAACAGGTGTGTAGAATCAAAGGTCTTGGTGTGCACATGGGGGACTTACCAGATGGCCAAGGGTGTTGTGACTTATACTGAGTTCAGTTTCCTTTTTCTCAAAGTGGACCACAATGGGAGAGAAAGCAGAAGTTCTCCAAAGCCAAAGGAGCTTTGGCAGCTGCTGAGAGGGTCCCTCAGTCCCTCCCTTTGCTCACAGGAACTGCTCCTCTGGTTCAACCCACAGCAAACTCACCCATCTCCTAACTCTCCACAGTTGGCTCTCAACAAGTGTTCGCCAGCATTTTGCATCCCAGCATGAAAGTGGGGTTCTTTGGAGAGCCAGGTCTGCCCAAGAAAGCTGGAGTGGGGGCTGCTCTTAGGTCTCATCTAGGGTGCCAAATTTGTTACCTTGTCCCTGATGCCAATCTAATAATGAGGACATGATTTTGAGAAAAAGGAAAAAATAAGTTTGATTACTTTGCTAGCAAAGGAGAAACACAGAGGACTCCCATCCTAGAGGCTGTGATTCTGCCCATCAGCAGGAACAGAGGCTTCTAAAGAGGTGACTGAAGGCTACATTCACGTGTTCTCTTTTGGAGTTGTCATTCACTTGCTAATTTGGGGATAGTCATTTCTTTTCTGAGATCTTCTGGTGCCATCCCCCAAATCTGGATTACTTAGGTTCTATGTTGAGTGTGTACTTGAGGACAGGTAAATCTGCCTAAACTGGGAAAGAAAAGTAATCTTGTTTCCCCTGAGATTAGAGAAGGGGAAAAAATTAGGGAGGAGCAGGCAGAGAGGAAGAGAAAGAAACATGTCCATTTAAAAAATAAGTTGCGGGGCTGGGGATGTGGCTCAAGCGGTAGCGCGCTCGCCTAGCATGCGTGCGGCCCGGGTTCGATCCTCAGCAGCACCACATACCAACAAAGATGTTGTGTCTGCCGAGAACTAAGAAAAAATAAATAAATGTTAAAATTCTCTCTCTCTCTCTCTCTCTCTCTCTCTCTGTCTGTCCCCCCCCCTCTCTCACTCTCTCTTTAAAAAAAAAATAAATAAAAAATAAGTTGCAGTAGCAAAGCAGCAAGGGCTATAGTCAAAGCATAAAGTGGACCATTGTTACACCAGCACCATAATAATAAAAAAGAATTTAGTTTTTTGCTTTAAACACTTCTAGGAATATTGCATCTGGTTGTCCAATAAAGGTAATTAATAATCCAGGGTTATTAATAGATATATATGCACACACACACACACACACACAGACACACACACACACACACACACAGGGGAACCCAGGAACACTCTATCAGTAAGGTACACCTCCAGTCCTTTTTGTTTTAGAAGTTACCCAAGGTCTCTCTAAGTTTTCCAGGCTGACCTTGAATTTGTGATCCTCCTGCTTCAAGCTCCTAAGTCTCAGGGAGTACAGTTGTGCGCTTCTGTGCAAGCTGAAACAACTACTTTTTATGTCTATCTGTTTAATATGCCTCAAGTCAGGTTTCTTTTTAAAATTTTTTTTATTGCTGCCTTTAATTATACATAATAGTGAGATTGGTCATGCCCTCCTCTTACATACATATAATTCCATCAATCTCATTCTGCAGGACCTTCCCTTCCCTCTCCCTGCCATCTGCTTGCTCTGCTCTGCTAATCTCCCTTCTATTATTATTTATTATTATTTCAATTAGTACATTGTAATTATACATACAAACGGGGTTCACTGTAGTGTATCAAGCCAGATTTCCTTAAAACATTCTAACACGGGGCTGGGAATGTGGCTCAAAGCGGTAGCGCGCTCGCCTGGCATGCGTGCAGCCAGGGTTCGATCCTCAGCACCACATACAAACAACGATGTTGTGTCCACCGAAAACTAAAATAAATAAATAAATAAATATTAAAAAATTAAAAACAAAACAAAACATTCTAACACTAGGCACGGTGGTGTATGCCTGTAATCCCAGCAGCTCAGGAGGCTGAGACAGGAGGATTGTGAGTTCAAAGCCAACCTTGGCAAAAGCAAGTCACTAAGCAACTCAGTGAGACCCTGTCTCTAAATAAAATACAAAATAGGACTGGGGGTGCAGCTCAGTGGTTGAGTGTCCCTGAGTTTAATTCCCAGTACCAAAAAAAATTCTAACAGTGACATGCAGTGCCCTCTTATCTGTCACCCATCTGGAAGGTAGCCAAAGAGTAAGTAGCTATAGCAGGCACTGCTGCCCACTCTTAGGAACCAGCAGCCTGTATGCTGGGAAAAGGGGAGGATATGGGAAGTGATAATTCCTGGCCTTGATGCAAGCTGGGGACTGAAAGATCCAAGTCAGCGCTGGGTTCTAATCCATAGTTATCACCTCACTTTTGCATCTTTGATCTGTTCCTTCCCACTGGACACTTGCTTCCCAGGCTGTTAGTTACACCCCCACATTCCTTAACAAAGCAGAACTGATCAGCAGAGACCGACTTGCTGAACGTGGTGTCGTCCAAGAACGGCCCTCCTGAGTCACTGGTTATTCAGGACTTCCCTATTTAGGACAGTTGCTCTTCCATGTAACTTCACCCCTACTCCCAGCACACCTCTGCCGGTCCCCTGTACAAGGCTACAGTTGTTCCAGGGGCTGCCATTGACTTATTCATGCAGAAAATACATCTTGAGGACTGACTCGACACCAGGCATCGTTCTCCTGCTGGGGATTCAGCAGTGGAAACACAAACCCTGATCCCAGCCTCGGTAGGTTGTGCATAGATCAATGTTAATTGAGAGAATGGGCTAGAAAGAAAATCAAGTCAGGTACTCGGGAGAGGGAGGCAGGAAGATAGCAATTGGAGGCCAGCCTTAGTGACTTAGCGAGATCTGGTCTCAAAACAAACAAACAAAAAATATTAAAAAGCCTGGGGTTGTGGCTCAGTGGTAGAGCACCCTTGGGTGCCATCCCGTGTGGGGGCACGGCTCTGCCATGGTGTCACAGTGACCTTGCACATATCTGCTTAGGCAATGTCTTGAACAGTGGTTTATCTGAGTCTTGGCAGAACGCCTTGTGATCTTCATGGACATGGAGGGAGCTGCTATGGGGCCACCTTCTGTCGAGCAGGGAGCTGTCCTGAGACACTGCATGCACTGGGCCTCTTAGTTGTGGTAGTGGACTTCTTGGTGGGTGAGACAAAACGTCACAGGGACCTGGCATCTTTGGCTTATTCTTTTTGCAATCTGTAAATTACCTAAATTATTCTCTTTGCTGTAATAAAGTATCTAAGTTTGAAAAGGCTCCTTGTAACCTCCCTGATTCACCTGGTCAGGAGGTGGCCTTGCCAGATGTGAGCTTGATAGCTGCACGTCCTCGTTTCTGCTCTCTAGGCGAGCAGCCCAAGGCTTCATAAGCTCACCATCTCCTCAGCCATCTTTCCTGTCAACTTTTCTTCCAGGCATGTTTCATTTCTGCTCTGTTGAATTGCAATTCTTGTTTCCAATCCTTCCTTTCCAACCACACTACTCCCAGAGTAATCTTTTCTTTTTCTTGGTACCAGGGATTGAACCAGGGGTGCTTAACTCCAGAGCCACATTCCCATCTTTTTTTGTATTTTATTTAGAGAAGGATCTTGCTGAGTTGCTTAGGGCCTCCCTAAGTTGCTGAGGCTGGGTTTTGTTGAGAGCCACAGCCAAAGGGGCCCCAGCAAACTTCCAGCTGCCAGCAAGCTTCAGACTGCCCCAGCAACATCTAGCTGATTGGCTCCTCTGCGGTGATGTTCATTGGGCTGTTTCCCTGCCCTTCAGACTGCCAGCTGATGATTGGCTCACAGCTGCCCCAGCAACATCTAGCTGATTGGCTCCTCCACGGAGCTGCTCATTGGGTGACTTCTTTGGCTCTGCCCACGCAACCCAGCCAATCGGCCTCAAGAGGAGGAGGATTGTGGGAGGAAAAGGCTGGTGTTGGGGAGAGAGGCTTGTGGAAGCCGGTGGTGGCAGTTGGGCTCTGAGGGTTTTTCCCTGGAGCTGTTTTGTTTGGCGTTTGTAGTTCTAAAAATAAAGTTAGTTTCTTTTTGATAAGTGGCTCCTGATTTGTGCCAAGCCAGACTTCGGCATTTACTTTGGTTGTCTCACTTGGTGGCCAATCCGGCTTACACATAGCCTCTCTCCCCAATATATAAACAGAGAGGGGGAAATTCTACCAGCATCTTCAAGGGATACTATAGCGTTAACTATATACTGGCTATCAGAAAATAAATTAAATACAGAATCTTTAAACATCACAAAAGTCTGTAATACTGCACAAATCAGGAGCCACTTATCAAAAAGAAACTAACTTTATTTTTAGAACTACAAACGCCAAACAAAACAGCTCCAGGGAAAAACCCTCAGAGCCCAACTGCCACCACCGGCTTCCACAAGCCTCTCTCCCCAACACCAGCCTTTTCCTCCCACAATCCTCCTCCTCTTGAGGCCGATTGGCTGGGTTGCGTGGGCAGAGCCAAAGAAGTCACCCAATGAGCAGCTCCGTGGAGGAGCCAATCAGCTAGATGTTGCTGGGGCAGCTGTGAGCCAATCATCAGCTGGCAGTCTGAAGGGCAGGGAAACAGCCCAATGAACATCACCGCAGAGGAGCCAATCAGCTAGATGTTGCTGGGGCAGTCTGAAGCTTGCTGGCAGCTGGAAGTTTGCTGGGGCCCCTTTGGCTGTGGCTCTCAACAGGGTTTGAACTCACGATCCTCCTGCCTCAGCCTCTGAGTCCCTGGGATTACAGGTTGGTGCCACTGCAACTGGCCAGAGTAATCTTAAAATGCCATTTTGTACATGGTGCCCCAAAGTTCACAGATTGTAGGTTGACATGCTTTAGCTTCTTGTTCAAGACTCTTAACACTTGGTCATTTGTTACTTCTTCAAATTTCTTTCCCAAGAATCCTCTGTATCAACCTTTTCATCTCGCCATCTTGTCCAGCATGTGGGTCTTTGAATTTGCCAGATTGGCATCTCCTGGGAGGCCTAGGCTAAGTATCACTTTCTTTTCTCCTGATATGTTCCTACATCCTGAATTCTTCTGAAACAGCAGGTGACTGAATTCTCTGTGGGCTTGCAGATGAGTCAAAAGTAGGAAATGACTGGAGAAGCTTGGCTTGGTGGTGCACCCCTATAATCCCAGTGGTTTGGGTGGCTGAGGCAGGAGGACCTTTATTTTATTTATTTATTCATTTGAGGTGCTGAGAATCAAACCCAGTGCCTCACACATGCTAGGCAAGTGCTCTGCCACTGAGCCACACCCCGGCCCTCCTATTTTTTATTTCTAGACAAGATTTCCCTAAGTTGCTTAGGGCCTTGCTAAATTGCTGATGCTCCCTCCAATTTGTGATTCTCCTGCCTTGGCCTCCTGAGTTGCTGGGATTACAGGCGTGTGCCACCACACCACATTCCTGTTGAAAACAGCAGTGTAGGAGGCCCCTAAAATTTGCCATATAATTTTGTTGTCTGCATAGCTGTGGGGTAGAAGAGGAAGAAAGGTCTGCAATTGTAGCCAATTGCATAAGGCTGCTTGGACCCCATGAAGGATAGGAACCCCTGATGTAGGCAGAAGATTAAACCTCACTAGGGTTTGGCGTTACAAGGCTGGACAGGTATCTCAGCTAAGTGTCACACTGGCTTATCATTAACCTTTCTGAATCACAGTGCACTCATTTGGAAAACAGAAATTATATCTGTTCTGCTTACTCTACTGACTTTCTAAAGGAATAAATAAAATACTTTACATAAAATTGCTTTATAGATGATTGAGTGCTCTACAGATCTCATTATGCCACTTAATTCCAGGCCATGTGGTTCCGTGTATTATGTTCCAGTTGACATCATGTCCTGCTTATCTCAAAATACTAAGTTTGTCTTTATCTTTTGTCCCCTCCCTCTGGTTGTCTGTGTGCTTCATTGGTCTGGAGTCCTTTGCAATTACCTTAATCATGGCCACAAGCAAAGCTTTGGGATCAGACCCTGACAGCCCCAGCTCCCATTGATCAGGTTATAGCAAGGCTCCTGCATCATTGTAGAGCTTGTTGATGAGGAAAAGAAACTCACTGCAGCTGGGTCTTCTCCTCTGTGAACGGAAATGAACATATTATTTAAAGCAGTGCATCTCAAATTATCCCTGGTGAAGGACTTTGGTCTTACTTGCTTGCTTTCTTATTTTTCTTTTTTGAACCAAGAATTGAATTCAGGGGTACTCGACCACTGAGCCACATCTCTGTCCCTATTTTGTATTTTATTTAGAGACAGGGTCTCCCTGAGTTGCTTAGGGCCTCTCTCTTGCTGAGGATGGCTTTGAACTCTCGATCCTCCTGCCTCAGCTTCCCAAGCTGCTGGGATTACAGGCGTGCACCACCGCCTGGCTTTAGTCTTGCTTTCTGAAACATTGTGTATTAATATTTTTTAGAAAATTGTGTATTAATGTTTTAGAAAAATGATAAGACCTGTAAATTATGACCTATGTTTTTTTTTTTAACCATTAGATTCCATAGACAATTGACAAAATGTCTACAAAAATGTCTAGATCTTACTTGCAATTTCTGTGCTTTTGGTGGATTTGGAAGCAAACAGTTCACAAAGAGTACAGATTTAAAGGCTACACAGGTATTTCAAGAAGATGAAGTCCAGTGGAAAATCTGATTAGCTGATGATCAATGGATGGTTCTCCCTTGGTCCAATCAGCTTCAAGGAATGAGTGATACCATGGTATACATGCCACCAGTTGACAGAGGATTTGGTTGATTTGGTTGAGAACAACCTGGCAGAGATACTGGTAGGGATAATCATGCAGACATGCAATAGGAGATGATAGCTTGCTGTTTTCCGGGCTGCCCTTTGAATGCAGCATCCTCAGCTGGGAACTGGAGCTCTGTTCTGCAGAGTACGTGTTTTGTAACACACAGAGCAGAATCTTGGCTCAGTGTTTAAACACCCCTGGGTTCAATCCCTGGTACATGAAAAAATAACAAATAAATAAATAAAATAAGAAAAAGCAGTGGGTAGGATGGCAGGGGATCAACCTCTAGCTCTGTACAATGAGTTTAGTAATGTCTAACTCAGAATTATATAGGTTGTCACAGGCTAAAAGTAAACACACCTTACAAATACCCAAGTGTGGGCTGGGGATGTGGCTCAAGTGGTAGTGCGCTCGCCTGGCATGCGTGCGGCCTGGGTTCGATCCTCAGCACCACATACCAACAAAGATGTTGTGTCCGCCGATAACTAAAAAATAAATATTAAAAAAAAATTAAAAAAAAAGAAACTTATTAAAAAAAAAAACAAACCAAATACCCAAGTGTTTGCTGAAGCTATTTAAGAAGTCCAAACATGGAATTGTTAGGAATTAGTAAATAAGAAAGCTTTCCTTGTGAATTTCAGCTGTTATCACAGCTATGTAATTCATCTGTAAAATTATCCCTCAAGAAAATCCGTGTATCTTTTTTTTTTTAAAGCATGTAAGTGAACAGTTAGTTTTATTTCAAGAATTTTTGTAAAAATGGATGACTGTGGCCAGGTGTAGTGATGCACACCTGACATCCAGAGACTCAGGAGGCTTGAGGCAGGAGGGTTGCTGAGTTCAAGGCCAGCCTGGGCAACTTAGTGAGACAGTCAATAAAAAATAAAAAAGGTTAGGGATATACCTCAGGGGTGGAGCGCCCCTGGGTTCAGTGTCTCTCTCTCTCTCTCTCACACACACACACACACACACACACACACACACACACACACACACACGGAAAAGAGAGGGGAAAAAAAAGGACATCTAGGATCTGGGTTAGAATGACAGGATAAAGTAGGACCATAAACACTCTTTCCTCTAAGACCTGATGAAATGAAAAAACCGTTATCTGTGACAAACGTTCTTTGAGAGCGAGGTCACAATCATAAACCAAAGCTTCACGAAAACTCAAGTGGAAGGAAACCCTCTGCCAGGCCCTAGGATGCGCCCCTCTGCCCACATTAGAACCGTCACATTAGCACCCTGTGGGAGGCCACAGGCGGTCAGGGAGTTGCCAACCAGTAAGTGGATTTCATATAAAGTCTGTCTGATTTCTACAAAAGTAGGCTCTCTCCCCAGGGGCCTGCTTCCCGGGATCAGAGCTCTCTAGCTTCCACAGCCCCCTGCACCTACCACCTGCCCAGAGCCTGAGGGCCTCTGAGATTGCAGCTCCAGGGAGGGCACAGGTTCCACCTGACAGAGGGACAAAACCAAGATAATGCCCCAGAGGCAGTCAGCGTGGGGGCTTCATGTCCAACCTGTTCTTCATCATCTCACATTTCACTCCATTTGTTTATGGCTCTGCTCTGCTGGGGGCCTGTCTACTAACAAGTGGATGTGTTTCTCCTAATGTACACGTGGACACTCGGTGCCTCTAGACTACAAAAGCCACACCATATATTCCTTCCACCCAGAAGTACAGGACTTACAACTTGCCACATTGTCAAGTTTGCCCTACTGTAGACCAAGAACTATTTTCTGGAAGTGAATTCAAAGTTTCTTTTTTTTTTCTTTTTTTAGAGAGTGGGAGAGAGAGAGAGAGAGAGAGAGAGAGAGAGAGAGAGAGAGAGAGAGAGAGAGAGAGAGAGTTTAGTTCTTGGCAGGCACAATATCTTTGTTTGTATGTGGTGCTGAGGATCGAACCCGGGCCGCATGCACGCCAGGCGAGCGCGCTACCGCTTGGGCCACATCCCCAGCCCTCTTTTTTTTTTTTTTTTTTTTAAATATGGAACGCTTCACGAATTTGTGTGTCATCCTTGCACAGGGGCCATGCTAATCTTCTCTGTATCGTTCCAATTTTAGTATATGTGCTGCTGAAGCAAGCACTCAAAGTTTCTTAATTTGTCTCATTACTGTGTCAAAAACAACACAAGGGCTGGGGTTGTGGCTCAGTGGTGGAGCGCTTGCCTGGCACGTGTGAGGCACTGGGTTCGATCCTCAGCACCACATAAAATAAATAAGGTATTGCATTTATCTATAACTAAAAAAAAAAAAAGTGTTAAAACAACAATATAAGAGGCCGGTGCAGTGGCACACACCTATAATCCTAGCAACTCAGGAGGCTCATACAGGAGGATAGCGAGTTCAAAGTCAGCCTTAGCAAAAGTGAGGTGCTAAGGAACTCAGTGAGACCCTCCTCTCTCTAAATAAAATACAAAATAGGGCTGGGAATGTCCCTCAGTGGTTGAGTGCCCCTGAGATCAATTCCCAGTACCCCCCCAAAAAACCCCCCAAACAAACCCCTCCCCAAACCCACAAGACCATACTTTTAAATTTATTATTTTTAATTTTTTGGGGCACTGGGGATTGAACCCAGGGGTGCCTTACCACTGAGTCGCATCCCCAGCCCTTTTGAGACAGGGTCTTGCTAAGTTTCTGAGGCTGGCTTTGAACTTGCAATCCTCCTGTCTCAGCCTACTGAGTTGCTGGAATTACAACTGTGCACTCATGCCCCGCTAGTGTTGCACGTTAACTTTTATTAAAAAACAAACAAACACTTATCAGATGCTTCAATTCACATTTCTGTCTGTAGGCAATCATCACGGCATAGACCCAACACAACAAAAGCAATCAACATAGGCTGATAAAGTGGTAGGTACCAGGGCTGTGCTCAAACAGGGAAGAAAATACCAAAGGCCAGTTGGAGAATCAGGTAGTTTCCACAAGTGTCCTCAATACTGTGATTCTGATATGAAGTAGTCACCCCCCTCAGAAGAGTGCCGGGGCCAAGGACTCAGCTGGGCTGCTTTGAACTTATAAAGAATAGATGTATGGACCACAGTGCCGATTTATCTGCAGCGGTCATTCAAGCAGATCAAATTGCAAGGACTGCCAGCAGAGCCCAGAACTTGAATAAGAACAAATGCTCTTCAGTTTCTCAAGTAGCCCAATCTATTCCTCTGCTCAGGATGCTCTCTTACCTGGATAATCTTAGAGGAACAAGGAAAACAGAACTCTCCCCAGCTCATCCTTTTCAACATTCTATGTCAGTCCCCCAGAAGTACAACCCACATGATGAAAATTTTCTAGATTATGGCTCCTCTCCTGTTTAGTGCATTCTGCACTGGCACCTTACTTTAATAAGGAGTTAGCTCAGGGTATCTTTTCTGACTGGGGAAATGTCCTTGGTTGAGTACCAGCAACATGGTTGTAATAGGGTGACTTTTAAAAATTCTTTCCCCAGAATCTTAAAATACAGTCCCTCATCCTGAAGATTGAACTCAGGGCTTCATATGTTAATGTTAGGCAAATACTCTACTACTAAGCTACCTCCTGTCCTTTTTTTTTTTTTTTTGTAGAGGAGATTGAACTCAGGGGCTTTTTTGTAGAGGAGATTGAACCAATGAGCTACATCCCCAGCCCTATTTTGTATTTAATTATTATTACAATTTTTTTTTAGATATCAATCAAGCTTTATTTTATTTATTGACACGTGGTGCTGAGAATCGAATCCAGTGCCTCTAGGCACTGTGCTCTGCCTCTGAGTCACAACCCCAGCCCCTGTATTTAATTATTTAGAGACAAGGTCTCACTGAGTTGTTTTGTGCCTCACTTTTGGTGAGGTTGGCTTTGAACTCATGATCCTCCTGCCTCTGCCTCCTGAGCAGTTGGGATTACAGGTGTGCGCCACTGGCCCCAGCAGAGGCTATTTTTATATGGTAGCAAATACATCAATTTGAATAGGATGCAAACAAGTTTTTCAGAGTTCTTAGAAGAATGATTTATTTGCCTGTGAAGAAGTATGTTAGCAAAGTAAAGGAAAAACAATTCTGAGGACATTCAATTAATTTTTTTTGTACAGTATTCTCCTGGCAAAAGCCCTGGGTGCTGAGGTTGCGCCTCAGCGGTAGAGCGCTTGCCTAGCACATGAGAGGCCCTGGGTTCAATCCTCAGCACCACATTAAAAAAAAAAAAAAAATATATATATATATATATATATATTCTGGGTGAATATAAGAGGCATAGATCATCAACAACTTTCAGGTTTCCATGCACAGGAGAAATGTCTGGGTGCTTGTTAATACCAAGAGATTTCCATGTCCCAAGTCCAGAGACAATGATTTATTAAATCCAGAGTTGGGCTCAGGAAGCTGTAATTTCAACGACCTGTCTGCCTGATTCTGATGCTGAGGAGAGAACACTTTGAAAAACACAATGGGCTGGGGATATGGCTCAGTTGGTAGCGTGCTTGCCTTAAATGCACAAGAAGACTCTGGGTTCAATCCTCAGCACTACAAAAAAATTCCAAAACCCAACAAGACAGGTCTTAAAGGGGGATTTCAGAAAGCAGGGGCATACTAACCCCACCCGACCCTGCAGTACTGGTGTTTGAGGCCAGGGGTGCTCTACTGCTGAGCTACAATTCCAGCCCTTTAACAGTTTTTTTATTTTGAAATAAGATCTCCCTAAATTGTCAAGGATGGCCTTAAACTTGCAATCCTCTTGCCTCAGCTTCTAGAGGTGGTGGATTAGAGATGTGTATCACCATGCTCCTCACAGGGACATACTTTTTAAAAGTAAAATATAAAACCTTTTTCTGTCTTATTGCTAAGCATGTACCTTCATTTGGATTGGGATATGGTAACAAAATTATATTTTCTTTTTAAATTTATAGATTTGAAAAACAAATTAACATTTCACTGTCCTAAGCTGGGTGAAAATAGGAAGGAAAAAAAAAGTTCTCAAACAACATTTCTGAATATAAAGTGCTGGTTCTTGCTTTAATATTATTTTGAAGGAAAATTGCACAAAACTATCAACCATTCTATTGAATGGCCAAATTTGGTGTTTGAGTCCACATCAATTTGTATTTTAACAGAACCTTTAAAGTTTTCTAGTTAGTGCAAATTAAAATCCCCATAACATAAATTAGATACAATTTTACTTTATAGTACAAATGCAAATTATTTTTCTTGACATGCTGGTAGTATTAATTTTTACAGTGCAAAACAGACTATGGAATTTCTAAGTCACAGTATATTTTACAATTCTAGGCAAATACATTTCAGAAAGTAAACACTACATGTTCTTGACATATCCTAAAAAAATAAAAATAAATAATTTTAACTATAAAAAATTTACAAACATTAGCATTACAATAAAGGTTCACATCTAATTGTTGCAGAAAACCTAAATAATTTAAACCATGTAATCTTACTACTAGACGACTCCTATTAAATATAACAAAGCACTGAAAATTATTATCTACCTCAGGGATCTATAAGAGCTGCCAGGTAATCAGTATTTAAGCCACTAAGTTTATGAGGAATTAGGAATGTATTAGAGTAGTAAAAGATGAGAGAAATGTGAAAGGATATGGAAATATGATTTACTTCACATATTTCTTCCTGAGAATGTAGAAGTTATTTTTTAATATCAAGACAATTTTAAATGGAACAGAAAAATCTTATGGTGAATTATTTCATAAAATGTAGAATCCCTGGTAATATAAACAATTAACACCCTACTATATAACTTGCAAACATGAATTATTACAAAATGTTTTTATTTAAACAAGGCACAGGCCTATACATTTATCTGAAGTGCTGGGCAACTAGTGCTAAAAAAGTAAGTGAATTTTGTTAAAATTAAAGATAGCAATATGTTTTGTGATATAGTATTCCGAAATAACTTTCCTAAATAAAAATTAAACCTGAATGAATCAATAAGGCAGCAGAAAAATTTCATGGGTCAGCAGGAAAAAAAAACCACCTCATTAGATTATAACTGAAAAATGTGTTTAAATAAATAAAGGCATTATACATAAACTTAAATCCAGTGTAACATTATGGTTAGAGTAATTTCAACAATTAAAATTATAGTTATTTTGATTATTTTAATTCTGATATTCCAAACTATTTACTTTGCTTCGATTACAATTAACACTATGAATTATAGGTATAACCTACAACAAAGTGAATATAACAATGTATTAATAAAGTGTGGTAACCATAAAAACTTTGATCATGAATTAAAGGATAAACTTCATTATACTCAAAACATGATCAACCCATAAAAGAAAATCTTCAAAACTCTCCCACTATGTCTGCCATGGTTACCTGATGTGAAAGGTGCCTGAATAAGTTGAAAGTAGACTTGTGTACAAAATCTTTCAATACTAGAATTTAGCATCACATTTGGACATCTGAAAGAAGTCAATTTAACAATGTAAAAGTATTTTATATAACATACTGATTACTGCATACATTACAAAGTTCTTTCAAAATGTGGTCTGGGCCTGGGGTGACTCAAATTGAAGCTTATGGTTCATGTGGGTCATAGCAGACCCTTAAGGGGAGCCACTGGGATTTTCTAGTTTTTCAGAGATTAATGTCATGAAAGACCATTAAGCCCACAAATAGGCCATTTGTCAGAACACTAGGCTGGAGGCCCACTGGGTGTGCCCAACTGCAGACCCTTAGGGTAAGGCTGGTTAACAATGGCAGAAGAGCACCCTCTAACGGGCAGTCATGGAACTGCCCCTCAATAAGTTTTTGGCATTGAGGGACAATGTCTGCATTTATCCAAAAGCACTTTGCCAGTGCTTTTCATGCCCTACCCACTTTAAACATAGAGGAATGAGAATATTTAGGTAATATTTCTGGGAGGAGAATTACATTAGGATTTTATTACATGTATTTTTTATTTTTTGGTACTGGGGATTGAACCAAGGGCCACTTTACCACCGGGCTACATCCCCAGTCCTGTTTTAAAATTTGAGAAAGGGTCTCACTAAGTTGCTGAGGTTGGCCTCAAACTTCTGATCCTTCTGCCTCAGTCTCCTAAATCTCTGGAATTATAGATGTGTGCCATTGCACCTGACTTCATATTTTTATCTAATTATAACTAGGATAATTTATGTGACCAATTTAACTTATTAAATAAACTATATAATACAGTGTAAACACTACACACAAGTATCACACAACAAGGTAAATAATAAATAAGTTAAAAATATATCTCTCATTTTAAAATAAATAAAACATAAACATTTTAGCAGTGGTTTCTGTCCACTTACCTCCCCACGGGGAAATTCTTTTAAGAGTTTTAAATATGAAAGACTACCCTATTTTAAAATCTTAGAAGACCATTGAATATTGAAAACATGAGTTAGTCTTGAACTTTTTTGAGCAATTAATCTGATCAGTAAGTTTCTTTTAACCATTTTTAAAAAAATTGTTGGAACCTGTAGCTTTTAATCCAAAAAGGCTCTAAATCTTATTTTAGATTAATCCCCCTATCTGGTTCTCTTTTGATATAAAAAAAGATCCTTGGGTTGGGGGTGTAGCTCAGTGGTAGAGAGCTTGCTTAGAATCCGTGGGCACCTGGGTTCAATTCCCAGCACTGCAAACAAAAACAAAACAAAATGAAAAAATCCTGAACTTTCGCTCAACATGGTCATGGACAGGATTAATATCAAACAATAAACAGTAACTAGAAGTCTAAAAATGACCAAACAATAAAAATTATAACACTTTAAGCAAATTTTGATCATTGTCTTTCTTTTACATTTCTCCTTTAAGGGTTTGAAAAAGCATGCTGCAGGAGACTGCCTAGCATTCACCATGCCAGTTTGACATGAACCATTTCCGTTCAAAACAGCAAGCTAATTTTTAAAACAATATAGAGTCACTGAATTAAAAATTAAGATGGAAATGATTTTTCTAACCACATACTGTCCATCAAATATTTTATTTAAGAATAAGGAATGAGAGTGCGTATTTCAGAGTAAGCTTCACTCTCAAAATAAACAACCATGAAAAACATTTCATGTTCAAGTAGTCTTTAGTGATTTTTCCAAAGTTAGTAACATGGTCAAAGTATGCTGAAAAGAGAATACGCATTTGTACTAACTGGAAGTTTGACTGTTTTGGGAATGCTATTTACATAAATGTGTACCCATTAAATACTGTATTTTTTTTTTTTTCCCCTGTGCTGGGGATTGAACCCAGCGCCTCATGCATTAGGCTAATACTCTACCACTGAGCTAGATCCCAGCCCTTACATGTATATCCATTATACTATGAGTGAAATTAAGACTGAATAGCTGATAGAGAATTTCTGCTTTTGGATGAACATGTATCTACTGGCTTGTGCAGATGCTACACTAAGTTTTCATTTTCTCATTTGTCTACTCAGTTTCCTTTATGTCCTCTTGCTCTGAAGTACTAGAGATGTCATCGTCCGTCTGTTCTCCAGAGAAATATAGCATTGAAGCATGTGTCTTGTGAGTTATGGTGACAGTGCAGGGCCCCTGGGCCCATGGCTCTCCATCTACCTGCATTGGCATCATCGAACACTTCAAAATCAGCTGATGTTAGGGAAAAAAAAAAATTAGAAAAAAGTCAGTCCCAAGAAGTTCAGAAAGATCTTCCTTACTAATACCACCTATGGTCCCTTAATCCTTCTGCATCTCATTTCTAGAAAACTAAACTCAATATATGAAAATATTCATGGATTGTTTAGGGATTCATTTTCAGGAGATGCCTTATTTCTTTGACTGGATTAAGGGCCATGTTTCCTGTTTCTTTCCCACCCACTCGAGCCTCTGAAGTAGGGTTACCAACAGCATGGGCCATAAACCTGTTTAGATAAAAAAAACACCATGCCTCCTTTCTTCAACAGATGAATGGTCTGAAAATAGAGTATTACAGCATATTTTACCTACCCGAACTGTATGTGCCTGTCCTATTCGAAAAGGGTTTGCGAGTTTCACTTGAATCTGAGCACAGTGGAAAGACCCATACACTCCTACGACTTCCAGTAAACCATCATCATGCCTAACAATTGAAGAAGGAAATATGGATCATACGATGCAATGAAATAAAATCAGCCAAGTAAGGGCAGTTATTTTCTAACACAAATGGGGCCATCAACCTATTAAATGTTTATATTACTGAGTATATAAACAAGAAAAGCTGAAAAAAAAATGTGAAAGTCTATAATAGGGTGTTTTAAAGAAAATGGTGACATAAGATTGTGAATACACATACCTGGCTAGTGGGTAAGTCTCATCTCCCATTCCTTCCCATAATCTGCAGCCACCACCCCAGTAGCCAATGTTCAGAACAATGATGCCTTCCAAATTAGGCAGCTGTACTTGCTCACCATCCAGTTCTAGCTTTAAAGAAATGTAAGCAGTTAGTTACCACAGGGCGCATGACTTCCACACATACCCAGCTGGAATCATGAAGACACGAGAGAAGCAGGTGTAGGAGAAGACTATTTCCCACCTCTCACTGGAGATGGTCTGGGCTTTCCCACCTCCTCAGTGAAACTTTTTTAAATTTGAGAGAGAGGGTCTCCCTAAATTGCCCAGGCTGGCCTCAAGCTTATAATCCCTCTGCCCCAGCCTCCAGAGTGGCCAGGATTATAGGTGTACACCACATCCAATCAGTGGAATTGTGTTTAATTAAGGCATTAATAATGACCTTTTTGTTAAATTCCATCATTCTCTTCAGGCCTTGTCTAACTCACAGCTTACCTTTGACCTGACACTAATGAAGCCTCTTTTGCACCTGAAAAACTCCTTTGCTCGCCGGGGACTCCTACCTCTGTGGCCAGTACTAAGCCCCTCTCTCCATGCTGCAGGCTGTGGGGGGCAGTCTTAGCCATCTCTGTGTTGACAGTTCTACTTTGCTGGCACAGTTTGCTGGCGAGTTGGGCCATATTCAAAGGCCCACAAAACACTTCTACTGACTGTGGTATTTATGATGCATATACAAAACAGACAAAACCCTTCTCAGCAACCTGCTTCCCCTCACCAACCTATTTCATAGGGAAGAGCAGCACACCCTTCACCTTCCCCAAGCCAGAAACATGGGATTTATCTTGGCCACCTATGCCTTTCTCCTCCACATTCATCAATCTGAAAACAGGTGAGGCTACTTTTCTCTTTTTTTGGGTACCAGGAATTGAACCCAGGACTGCTTAACCACATTTTGTTTTTTTGAGACAGGGTCTCACTAATTTGTTTAGGGCCTTGTTAAGTTCCTGAGGCTGGACTTGAACTTGTGTTCCTTCTGCTTCAGCCTCCCAAGCTGCTGGGATTACAGGTGTGTGTCATTGTGCCCGGCTGATACTACTTCTCTATCATTTGGGACAGTACCTTAGGGCAAAACCATCATCTCCTTCTTCTGCTTGTTCTAACAGGTCTGTTTATTACTAGCTTTACTTCTCTTCTGTGCTCCTCACAGAGCAGCTGGATTGACACAATGCACCTAATCCCCATGTTATAACCCTTCAGTGGCTTGACACTATACTCATGACAAAATTCAAGCTCCTTAATAGGCCAATACATACCTCTGTGATTTGGTTTCTGTCCATCCTTAGCTTTTGCTACTATGCTTCTGTTTGAACACTACTATATCATGTTCTCCCTTACCTCTTCGGCCATGTTTGCAAGGAGAACATACCATAGAACAATCTTCTCTACCTCTTCACTTAGCTAATTTTTAATTTTTAGATTTCAGCTTGTTACTTTTTCTAGAATGACTTCATATTATTGTCATTTTCCTTAGACAAGTATCTGAAGCTCCTAACTCCTATAAGACCACCTGCTTTTTTATATCACTTCTCATACTATGTTGCAATGTGATTTAAGTATCTTTTTTCCCTCTGGGCTGTAAACTTAGAGAAGGGATTTATCACTGCAACTCCAGTATTTAGGACAGTACCTTGCATTCTGCAGGTGGCTTCACAAACACCTTTGTATAAATTAAAACTCAGACAACAAAATAAAGTGCTATTTTATATGTGCTACCAATATTATCAAAGCTCAGAAAGAAGGAAATATAATAAAGTATCCAGAGACCTTTTTTTTGGGTACAAGGAAATGAATTCAGGGGCACTCAACCACTGAGCCACATCCCCAGCTCTATTTTGTGTTTTATTTAGACACAGGGTCAGTGTTGCTTAGGGCCTCGCTAAGTTGCTGAGGCTGGCTTTGAACTCACGATCCTGCTGCCTCAGCCTCTTGGGCAGCTGGGATGCCCAAGACCTTCTTTATGGAGAACCTGGCTATTCTGTGTGGTGTGGCTCCCACAGGCTCTTGAGTGATTGCTAACAGCATGGCTTTCCTTGGCTAGTGTAAATTTGGCTCCTTATTCTCTGTTCACTTTATTCTCTCTTTTCCCAATATGTTTATTATCTCTTCCCATCTTACTTATTCCCATATTTACTTTACTAGTTTTGGGTCTCTCCATTAGCATCTTTGTTGTTTTTATAACCATTAGATTATTACTTTTTATGGACAGAATGCCTTTATTTATTTTTATGTGGTGCTAAGGATTGAACCCAGTGCCTCACACATGCTAGGCAAGCATTCTGCCACTGAACTACAGCCTTAGCCCATTAGATTATTTTTAAAAGCAAGCAAGAAATACACACAAGGTTTTGCCATCTCATGTTATCAGGTATACTGTAACAATAATCAATCACTAGAATTCTACTTTTACTGTTTATACATTTTTGCTTTGGTGGTGGGAATTGAACCAAGGGTTCATGCATGGTAGGCGATCCCTCTATTACTGAGCTACATCCCTAGTCCTTACCATCACTCCTTTTTTTCTGTTTTTTTTTTTTTTTTTTTTGGTACTGGGTGCTGTATCACTTAGCTATCTCTCTAGATCTTTTTATTTTGAGATAAGGTCTAGTTCTCCATTCTGGCCTCAAATTTGCAATTCTCCTATCTCAGCCCCCTGAGTAGCTGGGATTATAGGAATGTGCCAGCATGTACAGTATTATTTTGTTTAGGTTTATAAGAGAGAGATTGCACCAAAACAGTCTGAATTGAACTTTGCATTTAAATGTCTTCTGAGCATTTATGATAAATCAGGCACTCACTGTAGTAGACAACTTAAAAGTGCAAATCATTAGGGCATATCAGTTAAACAGATTTGGGTGTTAGATAAACCTGGGTTCAAACCTGACTACCCATGCCTGTGAA
Organism: Ictidomys tridecemlineatus; assembly: GCF_052094955.1. Classification (NCBI taxonomy): domain Eukaryota; kingdom Metazoa; phylum Chordata; class Mammalia; order Rodentia; family Sciuridae; genus Ictidomys; species Ictidomys tridecemlineatus. The sequence goes on along the minus strand of NC_135479.1, from coordinate 31,093,618 downwards.
ACCAACTGTGTGAATATGGGCAAATTACTTAAATTCAGTTTTCTCTTCTGTGTAATAGCAATATACTACTACTTGCCTTATAGTTTATGGGAACTGTTTAGAGGGATAATGTATATGAAGCACTCAGCAAAGTGCTTGGCACACAAATAAATACCCCACATATGTTAGCAAAGTAACTTAAAAGAAGAATCAGTATTTCTGTTAAAAAACCTTCATAATCCTGAAAACATCTAAAACTTTGTGGAAGGTATTTGTGGCTTACCTCAATTTTTTTATTCAAATCTTTACATTCTTGCACTAAACAATCTTTGGTTCCATAGAATAAATAAACAGCCTATGAAAAATGAACAAAAATATGACATTAAAACAAATCTCACAAACCCTATTAAATGTTAAGAAAAAGACACGGTACAAAGTTCCCCATTCTGCCTTGAACAGCATTTCCTTGGAGTGGAATGAACACTGATGGACAGAAGGGCACTCCAAGGGATGCTTTGGTGTGTGATTCTCTTTTACCAGCCTTTTCATTTTACATCTCATTCTATTATGCTATTCTTGGCTTAAAGAGTTCTATGTGAGCACATGCCTATAGTCCCAGAGACTTGGGAGGCTGAGGCAGGAGGATTATAAGTTCAAAGTCAACCTCTGCAACTTAGCAAGGTCCAAAGCAACTCAGTAAGACTCTGTCTCAAAAAAAAAAAAAAATAAAAATAAAAAAATAAAAAAGGGCTGGGGATGTGGCTAAGAGGTAGAGTGCCCGGGGTTCAATTCCTGGTACAAAAAAGAAATAAGATCAGTAGCCCCAGTTTAGGATGAGTCCATGGTCTCTCTTCCTAGGTACGCTGCTCATTCAGACTCAAGTCTGGCCCTTGCACCAGAGCTTCGTTGGAAACTTTCCCACCTCTCTCTTTCCTAAACGATTCTGATGTTATGCTGATATCATATTATACTGTCATTTAAAAAATTTTTTCCTGGGCTGGGGATGTGGCTCAAGCGGTAGCGCGCTCGCCTGGCATGTGTGCGGCCCGGGTTCGATCCTCAGCACCACATACCAACAAAGATGTTGTGTCCGCCGAGAACTAAAAAATAAATATTAAAAATTCTCTCTCTCTCTCTCTCTCTCCCCTCTATCACTCTCTCTTAAAAAAAAAAAAATATTAAAAAAAAAATAAAAAATTTGTTCCTGGTGAGCATTATCTCTCCAATTGGACGGTACACTCAGGGCAAGATTCCAATTATACAATATTTATTAAATTATACATTTTCTGAAAATGAAAAAAAGAGTTGAACTGTGGTACAACAGAGGAAATGTTAATCATCCCTCTTTTGAGGTGACAATAAAGGCCATACTTTTTTGGTGGTAATGGGGATTGAACCCAGAGTACTATACCATTGAGCTATAGCCCAGCCCTTTTAGTGTTTTAATTTTGAGGCAGGGTTTTGCTAAAGTTGCCCAGGTCTTGAACTTGTGATCGTCTTGTCTCAGCCTCCAGAGTAGCTGGGATTATAGGCTATTAGTTTAAAGTTTAGTCTGTTTTTCAGAAGGAATAGGGGTGGTTTATGTTTAAATGATGTTTTTCTGCTGATTACTCCAATTACTTAAGGAAAATGCAGATAAATTAAGCAAATATTTAATGATTCATATTGAATACAGAAAGGTTGACGAAGTACAGAAAAGTTAATTATCATTTATATAAATAGCAATATTTATTGCTTTAGTAACTATAATAAAAGGAAACAAAATAAAATTTGAAATATTTGTAAAATAGGCCCAGGAATAGAATTATTTATTTTGTTTTAATTTAATTTAATTTTTTGGTACTGAGAATTGAACCCAGGGGTGCTCAACTACTGAGGCACATCCCTAACCCTTTTAAATATTTTATTTAGAGTCAGGGTCTTGCTGAGCATTGCTAAGTGCCTCATTAAGTTGTTGAGGCTGGCTTTGAACTCACATCCACCTGCCTCAGGCTCCCAAGCCACTGGGATTACAGGCATGCACCACCACACCTTGCCAACCTTTTTATTTTTTTGAGACAAGGTCTTGCTAAGTTGCTGAGGCACTTGGGGTCCTCTGCCTCTGACTCCTGAGTTGCTGAGATTACAGGTGTGTGCTAACATGCCTGGTTGTATTTGTTTTTCACATTCTTTTGTTCTATCATTAAAGTCATTTTAAAAAAATTCTGAGCCCAGCACAGTGGTGCATGACTATAATCCAGTGGCTCAGGAGGCTGATGCAGGAGGATCATGAGTTCAAAGCCACCCTCTCCAAAAGCGAAGTGCTAAACAACTCAGTGAGACCCTGTCTCTAAATAAAATACAAAATAGAGCTGGGGATGTGGCTTAGAAGTTGAGTGCCCCTGAGTTCAATTCCCAGTACCAAAACAAACAAACATAATCCAAAACAAAGCTTCCATTAAAGGAACTGACTGTGCCAGAAACCAGAGTGATGACCATAGCTAAGAGTCACAGTAAACAAGTGCTCTTTTCCTTACCTCATCTGTCTTATGGAGTTTTATAAGCCAATGGTTTACATTTTTTCATTAATGACTTAACTAAAATTTTACTCAGTGCCTAACTGCCTTTCCAATTTCAGTTGCCATTTATATAAGTTATCATATATTTACTTTTCACCTAAACAAAATATGTTGAAAAACATTCTAACATTGAATTTTCAAAAATCTGTTCCAGTTAGGGGCTGGAGTTGTGGCTCAGTGGTAGTGCACTTGCCTAGCATGTGTGAGGCACTGGGGTTCGATTCTCAGCACTGCATATAAATAAATAAATAAATAAAGGTCCATTGATATCTAAAAATAAAATAAAAATGTGTTCCAGTTAATAAAATACATTTAAGAATCTAATTTGAGGGCTGGGGTTGTGGCTCAGTGGTAAAGCACTTGCCTAGCACATGTGGGGCGCTGGGTTCAATCCTCAGCATCACATAAAAATAATAAAATAAAGGTATTATATCCAACTACAACTAAAAAAATATTAAAAAAAAAAAGAATCTAACTTGACAGTCCTACACAACAGAGCAGGTAAATGTTTCTATAAGTTAGTTCAACTAGAATCTAAGAGATCTAAGAGTGCTAAATATAATTGAACTATTGATTTTTACTGTACCTTCAGTGATAAGCAGGAAATGTTATTTTATCCAACACACCTTATTAAGAATTCTGCTAGAAAACAGAGATGGTGCCTTCTCACGATGAGCATGAAAATTGAGAGCCATGAGAGCATCAGGTCCAATAGAAAAATAGTTGTTCATTGTGAATTCCTGTGAGAAAGGATAAGCAATAGACTGTCTCTCTGCAAGCAGGTGTCATACTTCAATATGTAAATCTTAGTCTTTTGTTCCTTTTTGAAAATTGAGTACTTTTAAATTTTTTCACATAGAGCTACTTTATACTCTCTGGTGAAGTTACTGGAAACAAACTTCAGTTCTAGGCTGGTAACTATGAATATGAATCTGACTTTCCATTTCTATTTACCATGCCACACTCATACCCCAGCATCTAGAAAGGCTCTCCTCTGTACACTCAGAGTTTCACTTTGAAAGTCCCAATGCATTTGCTTCAAACCTTCTTTGCAACTCTTAGTTTCTATCAGTCTCAATCCAGGCTATAGATAGTTTATCTTATTTCCCGACCTAGCCTGGACGCCTCAATCTATATGTCTAGCTCTGTTCTTATTCCTGAGTTAACAAGCTCAAACTTCCAACTCAGTTATTTGAGTTGATATACCCCAAATGTAACTATTTTCTTCCTACCTAAGCCTGAAACTTCCTGTTTTTCTTATCTTGGTTAATGCCGTTTCTATATATACAATAATAAAAATCAGAACTCTAGTAGTAATACGCGTTTTTTCTCTTTCTTCTTATACCAATAAATTGCCAAGGCTCGATCAATTCCAACTTTAAAATATCTTTGAATTGTCCTCACTCTAAGATTCTCCTTGTTAATGCTCTCATGCGGCTTCTAACTTATTTTCACACTATCTCCAGAGTATATTTTTGAAATACAGATTTGGGTTGGGGCTTTTGCTCACTGGGAGAGTGCTTGCCTAACATGAGCAAGGTCCTGGGTATGATTACCAGCACTGCAAATAAAAACAAAAACACAGATCCATTATCTCTGTACTATTTGCTGTTTGCTAACCACGCCTCACATTATTTAACTATTCCTTCTGTGGAAAGTCCTTTGTTCCTTTCTCTGTTGACCTAAACTGTATTAATCTTTTAAGGGCCAGCTCCCACATCACTTCCTCTGAAATTTCCTTAGCCTTATCTGCCAAGGCAGAAGGAGGTATGCCTGCACCTTGATCTTCCCCACAGCACCTTTTACAGAAGCTAGTGAGGTGGGCACATGGTCTCTTCTGTTCCATTATCAGCTCCCTTCAGATAAGCACCAGGCCTCTGAATCCAACTAGATAGTGCTGCAACTTATGCACTGTGGACATTCCGTGTCTGTTTGCTAAAACTATTCATAACAGAAACACTAAAAACATACCTTAGGCTTCCTTAAGTTGTAGTATCCTTTATTTGTTATCTGAACTTTCCATCTGGAAGATAGGAAAAAAAACAAAAAACAAACTTTTAAACCAAAAACAGTACTCTGGATGCCTGATAGATGAGGTTTTTCTATTAAAATAACACTAGAGAAAGTAACCACATCTGAGAAAGAATGCAAAATTTGAGAAAGTACTCAGCATACTTTGCCTTTGGACCTTACAAAATAACAAAGACAGACATCAGCATCTACTTATAAGTAAAACTAATATAATCTTTTACATTCAAATTACATTTAAGTTCACAGCTACACAAGTCTTCATTTACAAACCAAATACTATTCCCAACATTCAAGAAATACACTTTTTGGCAAAGTGTAACTTACCGATCTAGTTTGATTCCATCTGCTTCCATTACATTTCTTAGGACCTGTGTAACTGGTATTTCTCCAGCATAACCTGTACCCCAACCCAATGTATTGGACAGATCATTGCCTGTTCCTAGAGGCAAGACTGCAACTTGTGGAATGTATTTTTCTTGTCCCTAGAACATGGAAGACATATTTCAGATTTTCTCTTTAAATAATGTATAACATACTAATATTTTGTAAAACTTGAAAACCAAAGCAATAAAGACAAAAATATAACAATTCTAGGTTGTACTAACTGCTTTATTACAATATCCCATCCTTATCCATTTGAATTGGTGATGTCTTCTAATATTTCCTACATAATTAAAATAATATTGTATAATTAATCTTAGAAGTGCTTCTGTAGTAGTAAGTTTGTTTTTTCTTTTTGTTTTGTTTTGGTGCTGGGGATGGAACCCAGGTCCTTATACATATTAGGCAAGTCCTCTACCACTGAGCTACATCCCCGTTACAGCGGTTCTTAAGACAAATACCTTAATCTTCATTTCATCAACTGCATCCAGGACCCAGCCCACAGTCCCATCTCCTCCACAAACAAGTACTCGAGCTGAATAATAGGGAAGAAGAGTACAAAGTTGTAGGGCTTTGAAAGGAGGAGTTTTAGTTACATCAAAAACCTAGAAATGAAAGAACAAGAAAAAAAGTATTTTTATACAATATTGTCCTTCATCTGAGAGATTATTTCCCTGTAGATGAGTAGGCATATAGTTAACTAATACTGGCCACTGTGTATTTATCATTAATAACATGTCAGGTACCATGCCAGGCACTTTATATATTCACCATGGCTTATGCCCCACACTGACAAAGTAGGAGTTTCTTCTTATTCTATTGGCCAGGAAACTGAGGCATGCAGGAAGGTTAAATCATTTGTCTGTATAAATAAATGAGTGCTCGAGTCCATTTATGATATCATATTGCCTAGTTTCCATTCTAAAATTTTAAAAATGAAGTTATAATTTACATATCATAAAATTCACCTGACGTAAACAAGTCTACCATTTTTAGTCAGTTTATCAAGTTGTGAAACTGTCACTATAATCCAATTTAGAACATTTCTATTGCTTTAATAAGACCCTCCAATGGCCCTTTGCAGTCTCTCCTCCTTTCCAACCTTAGCCTCAGGCCAACAACAATCTACTCTGTCACTACTGATTTGTCTTTTCCGGACAGGTCACATATATGAATTGTATAATATGTGTTTGCCTGAGCCTGGCTTCTTATACTTAGCATAATGTTTTTGAAGCTTACTTACTGTAATAGATAACTTATTCCTTTGTATCACTGAACAGTATTCCATTTTATTTGAGGGTACACGATTTGTGTATCCACTCACCGACTGATTGACAGTTGAAATGTTTCCATTTAATGTGCGATGAACATTTGCATACAAGTTTTTGGGGAACATGTTTTCATTTCCCTTAGGTAGATAACGGAAGTGGGATTGCTAGGTAATACGGTTTCTGTTTTTCCACACATCTGAATGGCTTGATAGTTTTATAATTATTATTCTTTCCTGTTACTACATGATTAGTGACTTAAAGAATTAGTAAAAGCTGAATTCAAGGGAAATTGAAAATGCAAAGATTAATAAAGAAAGGAAGGTGATCTGTTTAATTACCTGGACTGGATTTAACAGGATCCTAAATTCTCCCAATAGTCCTTCTCCCATGTTAGTTCCACTGCGGGAATTGGCCAGGATTATTACTGGGGTCCACTGTTTTCCAAACTTGGAGGCTAGCTAAAAATATTAAAACGAGTAAAAAAAAGTCCCAGAGATGACAAACACAACATTTTTCATTCATTGATAACAATGGTGCTGGAATTTGCTGAAAAAACAATGATACCAGTACTATCAATATAATATGAAAGTCAAATAGTTCTAAGAATGAAAGAAGACCTTAAGAGATTAACCTTCCAACTTAATGTACAATTTTCCTCTATAGGTAAATTTTCTTACTTTAGGTAAGTCCTCCAGCATATGCTCAGATATGTTAGGAAGGAAATAACAAGGCAGTTCATGCCACTGTTAAAATAGTACCAAGTTCTGGGTTAAACTGAGGTGAAAGTCTGTCTTTCAATAACTTTCATTCATTGTTCTAATTTTGCTTCTAAAGCAACTGGATATTATTTATTCTTCCACATAACAGCTGTGTTTAAACATCTGAAGCAATGTACAGGTTGAATATTCCTTTTCTGAAATGCCTGGAATCAGAATATTTTCTGATGGGATAAGGCCCAAGTCTAAACATGAAATTCTTGTTTCCCATATACCTTCTATAGACAGCAGAAAGTAATTTTACACAATGTTTTTGGTGTGCCTACATTCTGACCACAACCCATCAAGTTTAGAATCTTCTATTTGTGGTGTCATGTCAGCATTCAGAAAATTTTGTATTTTGCATTTTTTGATTAGGGATGCTCTACCTGTAATATGAGTTTGTCTCTCAGTCATACATTTCAAGTCCTTTCAACCATTCATCTAATGGATATTGATATGGATTTTTCTTTGATCTCTTTTCATGCTTAATTTTCCTTTGCTGGTTATATTCTAGTTGAAAGTTTTTTTTTTTTTTTTTTTTAAATGGGGTACTCAAAAGTGGATTCAAAAATCCATACTTGTAATAGCCAAAAGCCAAATAAAATTTTATAATCTAACCATTTCTTCTCTTTCCCTCTCTTCATAGATTTCAACATTAATAAAGTCATTCTGTGGTTTTAACTGAGTGATTCTCATACCTCTTATAATTTCAGATTAAATTCAGATAAGAGGCTGTACATTTTTTAAAAAGTGTATCTTAACAATATTAAGGTTTAAAAATTTTCGCATATTCAAGTAGGGAATATATATATAAATTTTTATAATTATTCTTTAAGAGCTACATAAAGATTGAGAGATATTTTTACATTGATTTTCATACACACACACACACACACACACACACACACACACCACACACTGCAAATCCTTCACCAACAACTTCAATGTCTGGTATTATTTATTGGAGCATCCAATGTGCAATATAAACTTTTTTTAGAGACCTCATGTAGAATTCCACATGGAAAATTCTTTTAGAACAAGGTGTGAGGAAAATTCCTATTTTCTTTTCACTGACAATAATGAATTTCGAATTTGGCTGTTCATCAGAATTATGTGAGGACCTTAAAAAAATATGGATTTCCAGGCTCTACCCTAGATCTATTAAATCAAACATGGCAATGAAACTGGACTAAGGAATTCTTTTTTGGGGGTACTGGGGATTGGACCTAAGAGCACTTTACCACCAAGTACATCCCCAGTTGTTCTTACATTTTCTTTTGAGACAGGGTCTTGTTAAATTGCTTAGGGCCTTGCTAAGTTGCTGAAACTGGACTTAAAGTTCTGATCCTCCTGCCTCAGCCTCCTGAGTCACTGGGATTATAGGCAAGTGTCACCATGCCTGGCTTTAGGAATCTATTTTTAAAAAGCTAGGTTCAAATGCAGGCAGTGATTTAGAAATCACTAGTACATTTTTGATCTCCCTCTAGGCATGAAAGAACTCAAGAGCTAAAATTTTTATCATACTTCTGGGAATTGGTAGGGTTTTATAGCTTACCATAAAGGTATTTTACATCCCTTCTTGTTCTTGACCTTTTATTTCCCCTCCCTGCCACATTTTTTAATTGGTGAATTATATTTGTACCTAATGATGGGATTTATTGTCACATATCTGCACACATATAATAATTTGGCTAATCTTTTATTTATTTTATTTCTGGCTCTGACTCTTCTCACAAATGCAGAATTAACAATCTCATACACTGACTCAACTTTATAGAAATAATAATATAGGAAAAATAATCTCTAATTACCACTTCATAATCTGTTTTTTTGTCTTTTCGCATCTGGTTAATGTAAGTTAAATAACTTGGTGGAATGATGATATTTCTGAATTCTCCAAAATCACACTTTTCATTCTTTAAGCTATTTTTCATGCACTCATCATGTACTGTTTTCTGACACCAAATACACCTGAAGGAAGGAAGAAACAAAGACATTAATTAATTTTAAACTATAATCTTATTGAGCTACAAACCAATTTTTTTGTCAAAAATGTAAATAATAATTTCATCATTATTGAATATAAAATCTGGCACATGTAAGATATGTATCTATGCCTGCATTGTGAAAATAGTTACAAGTTTTGAATGTTACAAGGTTTGAATGAAAATATAACAATGGTTCTCAAACATCTTGAGCCCCAAGATCCTTTCAGGGCATCTGTGAGATTAAAACCATTTTAATAATAATACTAGGAAATTATTTCATCCTCATTCTCTCAAAAATGTAGTTTTTTTCCCCAGAAGATGTATGATGTGCTATAACAAGAGACTGAATGTAAACATTTTCATAAAAATGTTATTATTTTTAAAAATATGTATTTTAGTGATTTCTTTCTTTCTTTCTTTTAAAATATCTTTTATTTTATTATATTTATTCGTTTTCATGTGGTGCTGAGGATCGAACCCAGGGCCTCACATGTACTAGGCAAGTGCTCTACACAACCCCAGCCCAGTGATTTTTTAATTCTGATTTATAACAAGGTAAATATCAATAGCTATCAGCCACGTTAACAAAAGCCACCTAGAACAGCAACTGTTATGTGTTAGTTATTTGTGCTTTAACTGAAATATGTTCATGAGGTCTGCAGGCTTTGCTGCCTAGATGTGCCACTGCTGAGCCCTAAAGACATTCTCAGGTCTAAACTGAAAATTTCAACTTATAAATGTAAGTAAAACAGTCAACTGCTTTTTGGGCAGCTCATAAACAAGTTATGTTTGCTTTTGAAATACAGATAAAAGAAGTATATTTAGATTTGCCTCTGTGTTCAGTACCAATGTATACAACAGGCAGGGAACAGTGCTGGCAAGGTCTGGGGTTTCTATTTTTAATCTGCTAAGTATTTAATCCACTCACAGATAAAGTAGATTGGACTGGACAAAGTAGGCCACCAGAAAAAAATGGTTTTAGTTAAATGAATAAAAAAAAAGAGGGTAAACATTTTTCCCCCATATATTAATTCTCTTGGTCTTCTATTTTAAGGGTGTTTTTTCCTTTCAGATGTTCAGATTTGTCCAATAACTGCTATTTACCCAAGAGTCCTGTTTACTGCTAAAAATAATTATATGCATATACATAAAACTGTAATAGATGATTTCACAGCTAAAGTATAATACATCTCTCTACTGGTTACCATCAATTTAAAAATAGTAAAATTATATATATATATTTTCAATATATATATAATATTACTATTTTCAACACCAATACACTTATTTGTGGGAGATAGGTCAAATTTTACCAAGAACTTTTAAATTGGGTAGGACTAGAGACAATGATCTGTTTAACTTGTGGGAATTCATAACTGCACAGGTAACCAGATCCTGCCTGTGAGGATTACACATAAAGTATTCAGAGGAGAGGATACATTTTGAGGAGTCACATGGCTTCTCATTTAGAAAATTAGTGCTGAGGAAAACGAAGGCAGATCCCTGCTTTGGCCTCTTCCCATGGGCTACAGGTGATTGTGGCCTTGGAAAAGGGGATCATGCTCTAAAAACAGGGTAGTGTTATTGAAAGAAATTAGAATGTTGTAAATATGTCAAATTTTCATCTACATGAATGTTTTGTTATACATTAATTTGAAAGGATGCCCACAGAATTACTTCACAATATTAGCTTATATTTGAGAATTGAAATATTTAGAAAGGTATAAAATGAAAATTATCTACCAACATTCTTAATTCCTTTGATATGCTTATTTTCAGTTATTTTAATACATACAAATTTGTTTTTTGGGTTAGGAATATGATATCTATATTGATCTATAATAGATACTACTTTTTTTCCTGTTATTATTATTATTTTTGTGGTGCTGGCTGGGGATTGAACCAAGGACCTTGTGCATATGAGGCAAGCATACTACCAACTGAGCTATGTCCTCAGCCTCTGCTTTTCTTCTGTTATATTATGAATAATTTTATATGCTATTAAATATTTATTAAAAACATGGTTTATAATACATTATGTGGATATAACATAATTTATCTAGCCCCTTACCTTTTTTTTAAAAAAAACATTACTTTGTTCTTGTAAGTATAAGCAATATGTTGAACAACCTCAAACATAAAAGAGATAATTTTCTTACAATTGTAGAAGTTTCTGAATCAAAGGGCATTCATTTTCCTAAGATTCTATTTAAAGGTCCCTGGTAACTAGGTCAAACTGAACTGTCTTTTGCTTTGTGAATTCATTTATGTCCTATATTCATCTTTCAGGAGGTTTTAAAAACTGCAAACACATGTGTTTACCAATCTCTTTTGTATATTCACTGAAAACATCCTTCAGTATTATCGCTCTGTGGCACTCAGGATTAAACTCAGGGATGCTCTACCACTGAATCACATTCCCAGCCCCTTTTTAAAATTTTGAGACAGGGTCTTGATAAATTTAAATTGCCCAGGCTGGGCTCAAATTTGTAATCCTACTGCCTCAGTCTCCCAAGTTGTTGGGATTAAGGTATGTGCCACTGGGCCAGGCTAGTTTCCTTTTAAATGTACTTTTTAAAGTATTTCAGTTTATTTTTTTATTTTTTTTAATTTTTTTTAAAGAGAGAGTGAGAGAGGAGGGAGAGAGAGATAGAGAGAGAATTTTTAATATTTATTTTTTAGTTCTCGGCAGACACAACATCTTTGTTGGTATGTGGTGCTGAGGATCGAACCCGGGCCGCATGCATGCCAGGCGAGCGCACTACCGCTTGAGCCACATCCACAGCCCCTCAGTTTATGTTTTGATATACAGATCTGTACTTCTCTTTGTAGTTTATTCACATACTATTATGCTTAAAGTCAATTTTATCATTTCCAAATTACATATTCATCTGTAGCTATTTTCTCCCCAAAGAGCACTTGTTCTAGCACAATTCATAATTTTTTTGATTCCCACTGATTTATGACACACTTATTATTTACTAAATTCTAATTAATTTCAGAAGAGGTTCTTTTTGTGCTCGCTTCGGCAGCACATATACAGAAGAGGTTCTTTTTGTTGTTGTTATTGAAGTGCTGAGGACTGAACCTAGGTCCTGACAGTTGCTGCTAGGCAAGCGCTCTGCCACTGAATTACATCCCCAACCTAAAAATAATTCAACAAGGTTAACTGTTATTAGCTTTTGCTCTGTAAAGATAAAACCAAAATGTTTACTAGTTATTCAGTGTTATATTTTTTCCTTAGAAACAACATCTTCAAACTTGAGATCTATTCTTTTACTCACCTTGTACCTTAGTATTTAGCTTAGCCTAGATTTCAAAGCCAATGGAAAAATAAAAAATTGGGGCTAGAGTTGTGGCTCAGCGGTGGAACGCTTGCCTCACACGTGCAAGGCCCTGAGTTCAATCCTAGCACCACATAAAAATAAATAAACAAAATAAAGGTATTGTGTCCATCTACAACTAAAAAAGATATTAAAAAATAAAAAATTAATACTATCCTGGTATTTTAGTTTAAGTACCATGTCACTGGGTAACTGCTTATGAGTTTTATTTGTTCCTATATTTACTTTGAAATTTTCAAGCTTTCAGAGAAATCAAAAGGGTAGCAAAATGAATACCCTTAAACTCACCCTTCACTCTGATCCCCCTGCTTCTAGAATGTTAGGCAAGTGCTCTGCTATCAAGCTACACTCCTCAAATCCTGATTCCTTTTTTTGGTGGGGGGAGTACTGGGGATTAAATGCAGGAGCACTCAAACACTGAGCCACACCCCCAACCCTATTTTTAATTTTATTTAGAGACAGGGTCTCACTGAGTTGCTTAGGGCCTCGCCATTGCTGAGGCTGGCTTTGAACTCTGGATGTCCTGTGTTAGCCTTCTGAGCTGCTGGGATTATAAGTGTATGCCACAGCACTGGGCCCTGATTTTTATATGACAGTGGAATGCATTACAATTCTTATTATAAACATAGAGCACAATTTTTCATCTCTCTGTTTGTATACAAAGTATATTCACACCAACTCATGTCTTCATACATGTACTTTGAGTAATAATGACCATCACATTCCACCATCATTTCTAACCCCATGCCCCTTCCCTTCCTCTCCAACCCCTCTGCCCTATCTAGAATTGTCTATTCCTCTTTATACCCAATTATGAAGCAGCTTCCTTGATTCTTTTTTTTTTTTTAAATATTTATTTTTAGTTTTCGGCGGACACAACATCTTTGTTTGTATGTGGTGCTGAGGATCGAACCCGGGCCGCAGGCATGCGAGGCAAGCGCGCTACCGCTTGAGCCACATCCCCAGCCCCTGACTTGCTTTCTTTCACTATAAACGTATACTTTGCTGAATCATCTGGAAATACATTTCAGATATTGAGATTTCACCCTTCAAAATTTCAGCAAGTATTTCCTAAAAACAAGGATAACCTTGTTTTTAAAATGTTATGCTTTTTCAGCACCTGCCCAGCATGTATAAGATCCTGGGTTCAATCCTCAGCACTGTAAAAAGTAAAAAAAAAAAAAAAAAGTAAAATATTTTTAATTTTACATTAAAAACTGGTATCCCCATGACCTAGCATTCAAGCATTAAACATCTTACTACACACTTCCATATCCATTAATTCATCTTATTTTTGGTACATTTTCAAATAAATGGCAGATATAAAAATACTAAATAACTCAGCCAGTAGGTATATCATTTTCTAGAGTTCATTACTTGTTTATAGGTTTTTCTTGTGATGTAAAATTTATATACAATGAAATGTACAAATATATACATTTATTGAAATTTGAGAAACGAACGCCTTCATACTGAAGTCCTTATCAAGATACAGAACATCATCTACACTATTCCCTCATAGGAAAACATGAAATGCTTTGCAGATTTGCCTTATTTTTGTTCAGGAGTATAACTGCTTTACTTTTGTTAAATCAAATTATTTTAGAGACACAGTCTTGTTATATTGCCCATGATGACCTCTTTTTTTTTTTTTTTTTTTGGTGGTACTAGGGATTGAAACTCAGGGTTACTCTACCACTGAGCTATATTCCCAGCACTTATTAAACTTTTTACTTTGAGACAGTCTTGCTAAGTTACCAAGGCTGATTTCAAACTTGTAATCCTCTAGCCTCAGCCTTCTAAGTAGCTCAGCCTCCCAAGTAGCTGAAATTTCTGCTATGGCACTCCTGGGATCATGCCATCCTCCTGTCTCAACCTCCTGAGTGTCTGGGACTATAGTCACATATCACGATGCTTTTATTTTTTAAAAGTTTAGCAACAAAAAAATTCTGCTGGCAAAATTGCTTATTACTTTCTTTAAAAATAGTTACTTGTTCCCAATAGCTTTTTAGTATGCTGGAGGGGGCAGCTATATTATACTTGAAGTTGTGATGGTCAATTATGGGATTCATACCAGAATGGGGTTTGATAAACTATGTCTTCCACCTGATCTTGTGGACAAAGTTTTATTGGAAAACAGCTATACCTATTAATTTATATATGGTCCATTGCTGGTTTTGTACTAGGCAGAGTTAAGTAATTTTGACAGATCAAATGCTTCCCAAAGCCTAAAATGTTTACTTTTGGCTCTTTAAGTATCATAATATAAGAATATTCATCTGCTTTGCTTTGGCAGTACTGGTGATTGAACCCCAGGGTGCTCTACCACTGAGCTATTTTCTGGTCCTTTTTATTTTTTATTTTGAGACAGATTCTCAAATTGCCAGGGCTGTATTTGAACTTGTAATCCTCCTGCTTCAGCCTCCCAAGTTGCTAAGATTACAGGTGTGCTCCAACGCATTGAGCTTCACCTCTGACTTAGAAGATGGCTTGGTATCTTTTAGTGTTTCAGGTAATTAATGAAATATGATATATACCAATAGAATACAGAAATATAAAATTTAAGATCAAAGCTGAGACTAAAGTGGCTTTGTTTTACTAATCATAGTATGTGGGGAGAGAAGAGGGAGAATAATGAAGAAAAAGTCTTCTTACAAACAAACCAACCACAAAAAAAAAAAACAGGGCTTGGGTTGTGGCTCAGTAGTAGAGCACTTGCCTAGCATGTGTGAGGCCCTGGGTTCCATTCTCAGCACCACATAAAGATAAATAAATAAAGGTATTGTGTCCATCTACAACAAAAAAATATTAAAACAAACAACAAATAAACTTAAGTTCCTTTTCTCTTACTGAGAGAATATTACAGGGAACAAAGATTTAGTTAGTAAATAGAACAAACACTTAAATATAACCTAATTCCCTACTGTAGTCAGAATCAAGAAGAACAAAAGGAAGGAGACAGAAGTAGTGATTCAGATATGAGGTACAGAATGCATTGTAGTGGTTGGGGTAGAGGCAGAAACACACAAAAAAGAAAAGTCTATAGGGAAAACAGACTCTAGCACAATATGTGGCACAAAATAGATGACAAATAAATAAGTATAAAGACCTATTTTGCAGAGTTTAACAGGGCTGCAGGTTTAAAATCAGTCACTACCTGTTATTACCCCCTTTCAAATGATCAGTCTGAGCTCAGCAGCTTCTCTAAGAATGTGAAGCAGAAAGGAAAGAAGCCCTCCCCATGGCTGGATAAAATCCAGAGAGGGACTGTTTTGTGATCATATGTTCTAAATAGTGATGTTTTGTTTCTTCTTCCAAAATCTCATTTCTACAGAAGGTCACAATAGACTATAATCCTGAATAAAATTATTGGCTAAAATAAATCAGTTTAGAATATTGTAGAATCCATACAACTTGAGGATACTGCTTTTTACTTTTCGGAATAACAAATATTTTTTAAATTTATATAGAGACTATAGCAGGCTGTGAACAGACTGTTCAGTCCCTAGGAATAAGCTAATCAGAAGGAGATCTATCATTACAAACTTTCACTGCACTCATTGGGAGAACACAAAATTAAGGAATGAGACTCAGGTTTTAAGAGATACAAAACCATGGCAGTGATTCTCCAATTTCAGAGTTATCTGCTATTCAAACAAAGACTGCCAGGTTTCTGGTTTAGTGGGTCTGGGGTGGGGCTAGGGTTGCCAGATACAAAACAGAAGATGCCCCGGTAAATGAGAATTTCAGATAAACTACCATTTTTTTTTTGGTATAATTCCCAAATGTTAGATTTTTACTTGTCAAATCTGGCAAACTAGAATTTACATTTTTAAATAGATTTTGAAGTGATAATGATCCTGCTGATTTGGGGATGTTACTTGAGAACCCTGAGATAAAGGATATGTCATCATCAAGAAGGAAAAATTTGAGGAAGCGGAAGTTGAATAAATCAGGCAAGGGTTTGTAGAGGCAAAAACAGGAGATTTAATTTGCGCACAGAGAATGGAAGGAAACAACAAAAGTTAATTCACTGTGACATTTATTTTAAGTCACTAGTAACTTTGCACTCACTGATTAAGGACAAAAGACAGGATAGACAGAACAAGATCTAAATACTAAAGATACTAAATACAAACAAATAGTTAAAAAATTCTAAAGTTGTCTAAAATATATCATTTTGAAAACTTATTAAATCTAAATCTGATAATGTGTAAAATTATTTAGGGTAAGATTTAAAAACCGGTATTGACATACCAGTGCTCATGCCAAAAAACAAAACAAAAACAGAGAGCTTGTTCTACAAAAAATAAAAAAGTGGCTTATCCTATTTAGTCCCAGCTTTCTACTACAGCTTTGTAAGTATGTTCATGAGCTTTTATACTTATCAGAAACAAACCCCATTACAATGAAGATGTCCAGACTTATGGGAGGTTTGGTATCAGCATTCCTAATCCTGTTCTGGGGGTAAGAATTCCTTTGTAAGTCAGTCCCATTTTACCTTTAATTTCCTCAACTGTGAAATGAGTTAGAACAGATGATCTGCAAGACATTATTCCCTTCTACCAATCTCTAACAAGAGGAGGTTTATCTTCATCTATTTCAGACACTACTTAACCACATAAATGTGTTGTCCATGGTGTATGCAGAAGCCACTGAAACATTCTTGGTTTAATCAAGGTCGTGTATCTAAGATACTACACAGTCTTGCAAGACCATCTTGAAACTCAAGAGGAGTTTTCATTTCAGTGTTGGTTTTTTTTTTTTTTTTAAATGTGTTTCACTATGGCACCCATAGCAAAAGACAGTTAAAGTGCTGCCCTGGAATTACACTTCTTTTTACAATACAAAGCCGAGGATGAATCGGTTTTGTGATTGAAAGGAAAATTTATTTGGCCATATTTCATTTTTTCTTATGTAAACTGGGGAAACATACAATGGCCAAGATGCAGGTAGTACTTAAGAAAGATAAGAGTCAAGTTTTATTGTCCCAAAGGGCATGCTGGCAAAGAAGTAGAGGCGAGAAGCCTCTTCTCAGCAAGACTACTGCAAAGGCCGTTTTCCACAACATCAGAAGTGTCTGTCCTGAGCAGTTCGGGCGGGCCAGCGGCTGTGATTATCCGAGGCCTCTACACGCCCTTCAAGGAAACCTGACTCCTGAGGGGCGGGACCGGGTTCCATCCTCAGCACCACATAAAAATAAAGGCATTGTGTTGTGTCCATCTACGCCTAAAAATAAATATTAAAAAAAGAAAACCTGACTCCCACAGATACAAAACCATGGCAGTGATTCTCCCATGGAGCGTTCCTACAAAGGCCATACCTGTAATCGCAGAGCTTGGGCTGACTGCCACACTGCTGCTTGCACACCACACAGTAACTGCACAGGGGCACGTTGCCTCGGATCCAGTGGTGGGGCATGACATCCAGGGCCCTGCCCTCACTCTTGAGCATGATCTCCTTGCACTGGAAGCGTTTGTCGGCCTTCTTGAGGCAGCCCTCGTCCACTCGGAGCCCGCAGCAGTCGCAGAAGGCACCCTGCAGAATGTGCTGGGCGCACACGCAGCAGTAGGTGGGCTGGCTGAACAGGTCCGTGTCCCGCCACCCGTGCTTGCTCTTGCGGAAGATGTCCCTGCGGTGCAGTTGCCGGCGCGACCTCTGCAGGCTACACCAGAAGGTGATGAACACGGGCAGCAGCACCGAGCACAGCGTCCACAGGATCAGGTGCCCGTCGGCGAGCAGGCCCTCGGCGGGCGGGCCCGACCCCGGCTGCCCCTCGCCTTCCATCTTTTCCAAGGCCGGAGTCTAACTAGGAGAGAGCAGGCGGTCAGTGGGGGCTCGCCCTCCCCTCGCAGGGCTCCGTCCGGCTTCTCCCGGGCCAAGGCGGGCTCGCTCTCGGCCGCTCGGCCTGTTTCTGGAGTCGGGAGCCTGGAGCCGAGGACGCCTCAACTCGCCACGCGAAGCGCAGGCCTGGCGCCCCAAGGGGCACGATACACATTCACAGGCTCCCTCACCTCCAAGACCGGCTCTGCTGACTGCGTCGGTAACCGCCGGCCCCAGCCCCGCGCTCCCCTCCGGCACTCAGCCGTTTGGTACCGGCGCACGGCCTTCTTCAGGGCCCCACCGCCCTCGCCCCTTTGGCTAGGCCTCCGGAGACCCACGCCTTCTCCCCGACCACCCCGGGCCCTACCTCTAGCCCAGGCCTCCGCTGGCGGTCCTCCGCCCCCACCGCAGGGCCCGAATGTGGGCCCCCAAGTGGTGAGGAGACCGCCGCGCGCCAGGCGTACGAGCGCAGGGGCTACGCACGCGGCGGTGGCCGGGGCGTGGACTGGGCGGAGCTTGTGGTGGCACGCCCCTTGGCTGGGCGGGGCCAGAGCTGAGGGGCGGGGCGCAGACTTGAGGTGGGTGGGGAAGAAGGACAGGCTTGAGGGTGGAGACCACGGGAGGGGAGGGGCAGGGGAAATTGGGGCGTGGCTTAGGGGAAATGGGGCGGGGTTATAATGGAGGCGGTAGGATGGGTGGTGTAGTGTTACACATTGGTAATTAAAGAAAACTTTAGGTAAATTTTTTTAAAAAGATGACCTTTATTTTATTCATTTATTTATATGCGGTGCTGAGGATGGAACCCAGTGCTTCACACATGCTAGGCAAACATGCTCGACCACTGAGCCCCAACCCCAGCCCCTAGTGTAAATTTTTTATGGTATAATGACCTTCAACTTGCCCACCTCTTCACTGTGGGAGGTGAGAGCTGAATGGACAGTTTTTATTTTTTGCCCCACCAGGAATTGAATCCAGGGGTGCTCTACCCGTGAACTACATCTCTAGAGCTTTATAAAAAAATTTAAAATTTTTTTCATTTGTTCTTTTTGGATATACATGATGGTAGAATGTATTTTTGTACATGATGTGGTGTTACACTGGTTGTGTATTCATACATGAACATAGGAAAGGAAAGTCTGATTCATTCTACTGTCTTTCCTATACCCATTTCCCTCCCTTCTCTTCATTCCCCTTTGTCTAATCCAATGAACTGGATAGCCCCCTCCTCTTTATTTTGTGTTAGTTTCTGCAAATCAGAGAGAATATTTGGCTTTTCATTTTGAGGGATTGGCTTATTCCATTTAGCGTGATAATCTCCAGTTTCATCCATTTACCAGCAAATGCCATAATTCATTCTTCTCTATGGCTGCATAATGTTCCATTATGTATATATACCACATTTTCTTTATCCATTCATCCATTATAGGGCACCTAGTTTGGTTCCATAGCCTAGCTGTTGTGAATTGAGCTGCTCTAAACATTGATGTGGCTGTGGCACTATAGTATGCTGATTTTAAGTCCTTTGGGTATATGTGGAGGAGTGGGATAACTGGGTCAAATAGTTGTTCCATTCCAAGTTTTTTGAGGGAATTTTATATTGCTTTCCAGAGTGGTTGCACCAATTTGCAGTCCCACCAGCAATGTTTGAGTATACTGTTTTCTCCACATCCTTGATAACATTTGTTGTTACCTGTATTTTTTATATGTGTGTGTGTGTGTGTGTGTGTGTATTTTTTAGTTATAGTTGGACACAATATAAGGAGGATGGAACCCAGCGCCTAGTACGTGCTAGGCGAGTGCTCTACCGCTGAGCCATAACCCTAGCTTGTTTCTTGTATTCTTGATAATTGCAATTCTAACTAGAATGAGATAAAATCTCAGTGTAGTCTTTATTTATTTATTTATTTATTTTTTCATACTAGGGATTGAACCCAGGGGAGCTTAACCACTGAGCAACATCCCCAGCCCCCCCCCTTTTTAAAAAATATACTTTATCTAGAGACTGGGTCTCTGATTTCCTTAGGGACTCTCAAAGTTGCTGAGTCTGGCTTTGAACTCGTGATCCTC
Source organism: Ictidomys tridecemlineatus (assembly GCF_052094955.1). Taxonomy (NCBI): domain Eukaryota; kingdom Metazoa; phylum Chordata; class Mammalia; order Rodentia; family Sciuridae; genus Ictidomys; species Ictidomys tridecemlineatus. The sequence goes on along the minus strand of NC_135479.1, from coordinate 31,073,418 downwards.
TTGCCTCAGCCTCCCAAGCTGCTGGGACTTCAGGTGTACACCACTGCCCTGCTCAGTGTAGTCTTGATTTGCATTTCTCTAATTGCTAGAGATGTTGAACATTTTTTGGATATATTTGTTGATTGTTCATATTTCTTCTGTGAAGTGTCTGTTCAGTTCCATTGCCCATTTATTGATTTTTTTTTTTTTGCGGGGTGGGGGGGATGTTTTTTGAGTTCTTTATATATCCTGGAGATTAATGCTCTGTGGTACAGGTGGTAAAGATTTTCTCAAATTCTGTAGGCTCTCTGTTCACATCCTTGATAGTTTCCTTCGTTGTGAAGAAGTTTTTGTTTTTGTTTAAACATTTATTTATTTATGTATCTTTAGTTTTTAGGTGGACACATTATTTTGCTTTTATGTGGTGCTGAGGATTGAACCCAGTGCCTCATGCATGCTAGGCGAGCACTCTACCGCGATGAGCCACAACCCCAGTCCCAAGAAGTTTTTAATTTGACACCATCCTATTTATTGATTCTTGATTTTACTTCTTGTGCTTTAGGAGTCTTGTTGAGGAATTTGGTTCCTAAACTGACATGAGGGAGATTTGGGCCTTTTTCTTCTAGTTAGCACAGGATTTCTTGTCCAATGCCTAGGTCTTTGATCTACTTTGAGTTTTGTGCAAGGTGAGAGACAGGAGTTTAATTTTATTTTGCTGCATAAGGATTTCTAGTTTTCCCTGAACCATTTGGTGAAGAGGCTATCTTTTCTCCAATGTCCATTTCTGGCACCTTTGTCTAGTATGAGGTAACTGTATTTATGTGGGTTTTTCTCTGTGTCTTCTATTCTGTACCATGGTCTTCATATCTGTTTTTGTTATTATAACTTCGTAGTATAATTTAAGGTCTGGTATTGTGTTACCTCCTGCTTCACTTTTCTTGCCAAGGATTGCTTTAGCTATTCTGGGCCTCTTGTTTTTCCAAATGAATTTCATGATTACCTTTTCTATTTCTATGAAGAATGCCATTGGAATGTTAATAGGAATTGCATTAAATCTTTTTAAAATTTTGAGACAGGGTCTGGCTAAATTGCACAGGATGACCTGGAACTTGTGATCATCTGGCCTCAGCCTCCACGCCCAGTGAAAACTGACAGTTTTTGAAAGTGATAAATACTAGCGAATAGGACAGTTCAGTCAGATAGTGATAAATGCCAACTTGTGCTTACTGCTGAGTGCTCCTATGTGTCAAGCACTGTGCAGGAACTCCCAGCTCTCACAGAGCTCGTGGCCTGTGAAACAGGCCAAACAAGAAGTAATATTTACCTGCCTCATTGACAATGGCTTACTGCACCCCAGCTGTTTCCTCCATATCTCTAGGTGCCATGCTAATTTTATCATGCCTATTTTATTGCTGGGGAACACTGAGGCAATGAGAGGTTGCAACAAGCTTCATGTCATGCAAATGAGACCCCTTTTCAGGTCAGGTTTAAATGGAGCCATCAGAGAGGGATTCTCTTATGTTTTTACTCCTGGAGTAACCTTACCCTAGGGATCTTGATAACTTGCAGTTTCTGATTTCCTTTCTCTGGGAAGAGGCCTGAGAGTCTGCATTTTTATTTTTTAATTTTTTTTTTTTTTGTGGTACTGGAGATTGAACCCAGGGGTGCCTATTAATTTTTTATTTTGAAGCAAGGTCTTGCTAAGTAGCTTAGGGCCTTGCTGGATTGTTGAGGCTGGCTTGAACTTGGCGATCCTCTTGCCTCAGTGTGCTGAGTTGCCCGGATTACAGGCATGCACCTCCACCCAGGGCTGAGAGCTTGCATTTTTGATGTGGCTTAGAAGACTGAGGGGGTGGTGTGGTGAAACCGGAAAAGCACTAGAATCAGAATAGATTCCAGCCCTCACCTGTGGAGCTGTGTCCTGCTTGGGCTCATCAGCTCCTCTCTCTAGGCTTTAGAAGCCTTCTATTAACATGGGAGTGTTGGGCAACATCTCTAAAGCATCTTGTCCTTGTCATCTTCTTCCTGGTCCTCTTCTTCTCCTTCTTCTCCTCTTTCTTCCTCTTCCTCCTCCTCCTCTCACTCCTCCTCCTCCTCCTTTTCCTCTTCCTCACCCTCCTCCTTCTTGAGGCCTGCATGTGCAAATGTCATTGTCTGTTTAAAATCCTACCAGATGCTAAGCCCTTCAAGTAGGATTTGAAAAGTTAATAAAACACACTTTTAAAAACCGACTTTAAAAAATTCCCATTCTAGAATATTTGGAAAATAGACAGAAAAATAGAAGAGAAGAAAAAAATCTTCACCGATCTGTTGCCTCAAAGATGACCTAAACCTGTGTTTGAAGATTTTGGTCTATTTTCTGCCATTATTTTTAATGGAAACAATGGTTTGCTTTTTTTGTAGGCATCCTTTGAGATCATGTGGTCGATATATTTTCTATCTGGCTATGTTAGTAGTACAAAAATAACTGTCTTTTGTTTTTAAAAGTCATGTGTAGTGGCTGTGTAATTATTTCATTCTTTGAATGATGACTGCAAATTACAGTTTATGTGACCTTACCTCTGTTGGCTATTTAAGTTTCTTTTAGTATTTTGCTGTCATAACAGCTCCTCTGATGAGGATGATTTCTTTAAGATTCTCACATTTTGCTAAAAGATATGAAAAAAGTTCAAGGCCTATGAAAAAGTTTTTAATAATAGTCTTGGTTGGGGATATAGCTTATTTGGTAGAGTGCTTGCCTTGCATGCACAAGGCCCTGGGTTCGATCCCCAGCACCAAAAAAAAAAAAAAAAAAGTCTCTCTTTGCTAAAAATAAATTTGTTCCTGTGTAGGGACAGATTCACAGAAATTATCACATCTGGGTTGGAGGTGTAATCAGTGGTAAAGTGTGTGCTTAGTATCAGGCCCTTCAAGAAAAAAGAAAAACACACAAGCACATTCTTATTCCAGTAAAGATGATGATGATAATAAACAGCTTGGCACTGGGGATCCAACCCAGGGCTTTGGGCATGCCGAGCACTATCTCAACCACTGAGCTACACCTTCCAGCTCCCCAATTGTTATTCTGATAATCAGCCTGTGTTGACTGCTTTGCAGGTCCTAGATTCTGTGCTAAGTTAGTCATCCTTATTGTACACACGAAGAAAGCTTGGTGGCTATCACGCAGCCCCAAGTTAACTGACGGGAAACTTTGACCCCAGGTTTGTGTCATGCCAAAGCTGCGATGCTGTTAACCCAGGCAGGGTATCTCAGGTGTGGTTTTAGGACCACCTACATGAGTGGCATTTAAAATTGCGGATTCCCACGTCCTGATCAGATCTCCTGAATCAAAATTGCAATGGAGCTAGGAATCAGTCTTCTTTCCTGAGTTCCCTAGGCGGTTCTTCTATTTGTTCGTTCAGACTTTTGTGGTGCGAAATTTATCATCTATAGGAGGGTTTACAAGATACATACACACAGCTTAAAAAATGATGATAGTGTGTGCCCACTGCCCAGGTTGACGTGTTAAAAACATCAGGGGTCTCTCATGTGCTGGTCTGATTGCTCTCCCTCTTCCCCCATCTAATGTCTGTGGTCTTAACTTCCTTAGCTGTGGCATACCTTCGAGTATTCCTAAACAATAGAGTTCTGTCTGGAAAGATCCAGTAGCACACCCAAACCTAGTGCTGTTGGGAGATACCATAAAGCCGTGGATATGAGAAGATTCTCAGGAGAACTTAAGCTGAGCGTTTTAGGGACAGAGTGAGTTCAGCTTCCCTGAGAAGATCCCACCTAGGGAAGTCAGTGGGCAAGGTCTTGGGAAGACTGCTTGTCACAGAGGGGACATCTGAACGGGGCTGTCATTTGAAGTCTGGCAAAAATATGACTGAAGAGGGAGGAGCCTGCTTTCTTGGTTTGCATCTGATCTCATTAGGGCCTGCATCAGTCTCTCGGAAGCTAAGGTGAACGTTCTCAGAGAGAAATGAGGACTTTGGCAGATCCAGGTAATCGGTCGTGAGAACAGGACGTGGGAGAGCAGGAACCTCGCCAGCTCCTGGTCTTTAAGATAAACAAAATCCAGATACGCAGTGACTGAGGCCCACCAGGCAGTCTGGCGTCTGACTGCCTTCTTTCACTTTTTTTTTTTTTTTTCCCTTGGTGCTAGGATTGTACTCTGGAGCATTTTACCACAGAACTACATTTGCAGTCTTTTTTACTTTCTGTTTTGAGACAGGGTCTTGCTAAATGGTTGAGGCTGGCGTCAAACTTGTGATCCTCCTTTCTTAGCTGCCTAAATCACTGGGATTACAGGTGTTTGTGACTGTGACTGGCTCTTTCATTTTCTAACGAGAACTTGAGGCTCTTCTGGTCTTCCCATGTCTCTCTCTCTCTCTCTTTTTTAAATTTCATTGGTGTATTATAATTATATATAGTACGGGATTCATTATGTCTTAATCGCATATGCACATACCATAATTTGATCAATCTTCCCCAGGGCCTTCCTTTTCTCTCCTTGTCTCCCTGCTCCTGATCTGATCTGCTCTCTACTCCACTGATCCGTCTTTTATTATTATTTCAATTAATGCATTATAGTTGTATATATAAGCAGGATTCCTTATGTATATTCATACTTGGACATAGCATAATTTGGTAACTTTTCCATGTCTTTTTTTTTTTTTTAAATGGAGAAAAAGTTTATTTTGCCTTACGGTTTCAGAAGCCAGAAGCTGACGCCATAGTTCTGGGCTCAAGGTGAGGTGGACCATCGTGGTGGAAGGGTGTGGTGAAGGAAAGCAGCTCAGGACATGGCAGCCAGGAAGCAGAGAGAGCTTTCTACGTCTTGATAGCTCATGTCTTTTCAGTGCTGAACAGCATTCCATTGTCTGAATGTACTACAGTTTATCCATTCTCCCCTGGAAGGACATCTCGGTGGCTTCCAAGTTTTGGCAATGGTGAATAAAGTTTCTGTGAGCATCTGTGTGCAGATTTTCATGTAGACCTTGGTTTTCAACTCCTTTGGGTAAAATTTGGGTAAATGTCTAAAAAAAAAAATTTAGTTTTATCCCTAAATCTATTTATTGATTTTGTATTTTTCCCTGTTGTGATTTCCAAGGACTTCTTTTGAGACAGGATCTTGCTCTATTGCCCAGGCTGGCCCTTGACCTCCTGGGCTCAACTCAGCCTCCTGGGTTCAACTCAGCCTCCTGCCCCAGCCTCCTGTGTGCTGGGACTACAAATATGAGCCACTACACTTGGTTCAGAATTTATTTTTCATTGTTTTATTTTACAAATATTCATTCCCCTCCCCCACGCTTCCCGTTCATATTTCATGAAAGCTAAACTTTTCTCTGGTCTCTTAGAAAAATATTAATATTATTTATTTATTTTTCCTTTCCTAGACTCTGACGGCCTCTCAGTTCTGCTTTGTTTTGTTTGTTTGTTTGTTTTAGGTCTTATCTTCCCCTTCAGAAGCTTCTCAGATGTCTGGTGAACCCCCAGGTGATTCTTCCACAGCTCTGATTATCATCCCAGCTGAGATCTCGCAGAGAAAAACAACTTGCATTTCAGTATTTTCCCCCAAAACTAGCACATTCTCTTCCTGCTCAAGGCCCTGGTGCTTTTCCTGAATAAATGTAATGGGACAGTAGCCGTGGAAGCGGCTTCACCAGTTATTCTCGGCTCCTGTGATCATTGGTCCCCATTCTACATTCCTGCCTCTCTGCCAGGGCTCCTCTCCTTCCTGTTTAGGTTGGACAGCAACCTGGCTCTGGCCGTCAGGAACCCACTGCTGACCTTGGCTGTCCTCACCTGTGGGCAGACACCAGTGGAGGCCAATGTCCTGGATGCAGAGGAGAAATTACAGCCCATTTGTGGAAGCCCATGGCAGGCCGGAAGGGCCTGGTGTCCTTAGCTGTCCAAGGCCAAACATCTCCCCATTGTGTGGCTGCTCCAAACAGGAAGGGGTGTGTGACGGTGAAGTCCTGGGGAGAGGGGAAGGGAGGGGAAGGGAAGGGGAGCCCGGGTTGGCTGAGCAGGCGGGCCCGATCAGCTCACAGTGCGAAGGGGCCATGTTTTATTTTCTAATAAAGGCATATATTTAAAAAATTTCAACAATATATAAAGTTGCGTACCTTAATACATGTGTGATTAATATCTCTATCTTCGGTCCTTCAAAATGCTCTTACATACATTCTATCATGTGTCTTGAGAACGGGGCAGGTATGCAGATACAAATAAGGGTGATTCACACGGAGGAGGAGAAATGATAATGATGACAGAATGATTTCTAGGTGTTGGACCTTTCCTGTAATTCAACGGCCATAAAGGAAACATCATCACAATAATGGTGTCCAAATATTAGGCTCCAAGTAGAGACTCCTACTGTTGTGGGGCAGGTCGCTCAGAAAACACACCAAGTGCCAGTTTTGTCCAAATCGAAGAGTCTTCATTTAGCGGCTGGCTGGTGACTGCTCCCTGCAGGGACCATAACTGTCTCTGCAAGGAACAGCCTCGAGCCTAAACATTTAAAGGCAAAACCTGCAAAAACCACATCTGGGTTGATACAGCTGCAAGCAAGCAGGGGTACAGAAGCAGTTAGTAAGGGAATGCGATGGGTACATTAGTATTTCCCATGGGACGTTCCAGGTTGGCACAGCAGCGATCCAGCAGAAGGGAAGTGAGTCAAAATGACCCGGTTGAGTACAAGTTAGAGAATGGTTACTAATATCTAGATAATCAATCTCAGAGTACATTGCCCAAGAAAAATGGGAACCAAAGAGAGAACCATTTTACATTGTATAAGAGTTGACATTTTGTGTTGCCAAGGATGCTGTGCTAGGTAACTATTAATGGGTACAGAGGCGGGGCTTTCCCATGGGAGAAACTTTTCTTACATGATATGGAGTCTCAGGGTAACATGGAGTCTGTTTGCTCACTGCCCATAGAGCCTGGCCCATAACACTATGTGTACCACCTCTTCAAGTCTCAAGACAACCTTGTAAGGTAAAATTGATTACAATTCTTCTTGGCTTGAATAAATGAGTGAGCAGTGGGTTGGAAAGCTTTGAAATTTGCCCAAGATTGAGCTGCTCCAAGGGCAGTCAGTGTCAAAACCAGATTTGAGCCTTGGCCTATCCATGCCTCTCCAGCCCTCAGTCTCCACCATTCACCACGCTGCTTGGGTATTTATTTGCTTTTGAATGGATATTCTGGAAGGACCCTATTATTTTAAATACCTTAGGCCCAGGAGCACCAAGATTTGGAAATGCTAGCCATCCCATTAAAATCTCCTGTGTGTGTTAGCTACTGTCAGGATAATGCTGCATAACAAAATCATTCCTAGACTCAGTGGTTTTTAGTAACCATCATTTATCCCCAAGGTTCTGCAGGTGGATGGTGGCTCTGCTTCAGGCTGTGGTGCTGGGACTGAACAGGGTGGGTGACCTTCACCAATGGGTTACATTGACCTTCACCAATGCTATTATCCTGTTGCCCTAAAGCAAGTCACTTGGTTGAGCCCAAGTCAGGTTGCAGGTGATGAAGGATAGATCCTAATAGTTCAACCTACCACACCTGCCCAAGCCTAACATCAGCTTGAATTGTGTACCTCTCAGTTAATGTGCTTGTTAGGTATGCATGTAGTTACTTATCACTACTTTAAAAATTATAAAAGAATTTTGTGTATATTGTGAAAATAAAGAGCTTATAGTCTGGTTGGAAAGATGGACAATAAAAAGATGAAAACGCTAATCCCAGCGACTTGGGAGGCTGAGGCAGGACGATCATGAGTTCAAAATCAGCCTCAGTGTCTTAGTGAGGCCTTAAGCACCTCAATGAGACTCTGTCTCTAAATAAAATATAAAAAAGGACTGGGGATGTAGCTCAGTGGTTAAGTGCCCCTGGGATCAATCCCCGATACCATTAAAAAAAAAAAAAGACACTTTATCATTCTCTTTCTTGAGACACAGATATTTAAGTTGTTTCCATATCTCAGAAATTTTTTTAGCTAATGGAATTTGAAATCACTGTCTTTTCCTATTAAACCAGTATTAGCATGACAATGTTGATAATTCTGTGGCATTTGCTTTATCATTGATCTTTAAATATTGGTGTGACTTAGGAGTCCTTTCAAAAAAGAAATAGGAAACCCACACAAATGAAACTATTAGTTACGGTAAGGTGCTGTGAATATGGGTTGTAGCCTTCTTTCTGTGTTCTTAATATTATCATCTTGGTAACATAGCTTTCTTAGGCTTCGGAATCTGATGAAGACCTTCAAGTAATTCATTAGCTAAAATAGTAGGGAAATATAGTCTTGGGCACTGCAGCACCATCTCTCTCCGCCTCTGGTGATATGCTGGGCCCCTGGCAACTTCCTGAGTAGTTGGCCTTGGTGGCCTTGAGTTTCTTTCCTCTGACCTTGGTCCTTCCTAATCCCCCTCTCTACTCTGCCACCTTGTGGATTTTTTTGCAATTGCATCTTCTCTGGAGAATCTGGTTCAGGTATCTAACTGTGGCTTTCACTGGGAACAGGGTAGAGGAGTAGAAGAGAATTCCCCTCACCACAGTGACACTCACAACAAGGACCTTACTCTTTCAGTCTTTCTATAGCACCTTCCGCTTTGGGGACAATATCCCTGGAGGCCAGCTGAAGGGCATTTGAATGACACCTTTGAATATCATATCTGACCAGCTCTCTCCATCTGAGACCTTGTACCAGCATCCCAGGGTGTGCTACAGGCCTGACTCTCTGGAATCACCTCTTCAGTCCCTTATAAAAACAATGTAAGATTACTTAGATTTACACTCCAGGGGAGGAAACAGATTTTAAAAACTAAACAAATATTTGTAAATTTGTAAGTACTCTCAGACAAACAGTAGTGGTAGTGGTGATGGAGTGAGGAAATTTTATTAAGTAGACTAGTAAGGGCAGTCTTGTCTGAGCAGGAGAAATTTCAAGTCTCAAAATAAATAATAAAAAGGGCTGGGGAGGTGGTTTAGAGGCACAGTGTCCTTGGGTTTAATTCCCAGTAACAAAACAAAACAAAATGAAACAAAACAAAACATGGCTACTGGGGAACTTTAATCTGCCTGTGTGGCTTGCCTCTGAGACTCATATTATGGTTTTTATTGTGTAGCTCTGATATAGACAAAGATGACTCAATTAAGAAAAAAGGCTTTGATTAAATTTACCCTCCACACACTGGAAATTTCTAGCTAGGTACCGTTTATTTTCTGGTCCACGGAAGATGTTTATTTAATAAAACAAAACAGCATGGCTGGTATTCTATCCAACCACAAAGACTAAAAGGAATGAAGTGTTTGAATATGCATATAAAAGACCCAGGATATTTAATGTGACAGATACATGCATTTCTGAAATAATGCTCATAGAATTCCTTGAGTTTTGGAAATTGTATGAAAACAGAGGGATGTTCATATCAAAAGAGTACAGAAAACCAAACACCACATTTTGAGCAAATTATCCTGTGAGGCAAGTTAGGCTAACAATGCATGACTTTTTTTTTTCCTTGTTTACAATCTGCTCAGAATGTCTTTATGCCAACCAAGTAGGCAGAATATTTTGGTTTAATATCAGTTACACAGCATTAGCATAGACTCTGAGGACTACAGAACAGGTTTTGTTTTCTCTTGAGCTGGCAAAGTGACCAGAGAAACATCAGTCTCCTGAATGGAGACTTTTATCCAAAAAGATGACACATCCCTCCTAGAATATTTTATAATATACTTAAAAACTTCTTCATGTAATATTTATAAATGATTTTAAGAGAACTTCAGCGTATTGAGATTTTTCTTATCTTTATGAAAACAATCTTGAGTCTGGTGTGAGGCTGTCTAAGGTCTTACTGATGGCATATTGCATAAGGCCCTATAAAAGATGAAGGGCCACCCCTGAGATCATGGGATGTGATAGTCAGCTTTCTATCACTATGGTGAAATACCTGAGGTAACTAACTTATAAAGAGAAAAGGTCAGATTAGTTGAGTACAGCAAATGAAGGAGGAAGGAGGGAAGGGAAAGGAAAGATACTAGGGAATGAGATTGATCAAATTATGTGCATGTTTCAGATATGGCATCACGAATTCCATTATTATGTATGATTATAATGTACCAATAAATATATAATAAAAAAAAGAGAGAAAAAATTTATTTTGGCTCGCTGTTTTGGAGGTCCCAGTCTGTGATCAGTCATCCCCATTGTTTTGGGCCTGTGATGAGGGAGCACGTCATGGTGGGAGTCCGTGGTGGAGCAAAACTGATTACATCAGGAGCCCAGGAGAGAAAGAGAGGGAGGAAGGGGCTGGGTTCTACAACCCCTTTGGAGGCATGTCTGGAAAACAAACAAACAGAAAAACAACCTTGTCGATTGGTAAATGGGCTTCGGAAAAAATGTCCTAAAATAGGCAAATGTAAGAGATGATTGCTACTCAGTGAAACAGGAGCATAGATAGACTGCATCTATAGGTAAATACCCACCAACGACTAAAGAACGTACTGGAAAGTCTGTTGAAATAAACATCACGTGCACCTTCTGAAAGTCAAGCCTTGGAATTCATCTTGCAGAGGGATAATTTCCTTCCTCAGGATGAAAAAAAAAAATCACAGGAATTCAGAGGAAAACATTTTAGCGGTGGGTTCTTATTACATCCGAGAGTCGGACACACTCAGCGTCACCTGGCAAGTCCTATTAGTTGAAGCATCAACAAGCACTGAGACTGACGGACTTGGCTGCCTTCAAGTAGGCTGACCCAGCCGGGAGGATCCGTTCAGCCACAGGCAGAGAGAGGCCGGGCAGGATGAAGAACCCGACAGCGCTTGTGCTTGCCGTCGCCTTACTGGCTTCCTTGGCAGGTGGGCACAGACTCGGACCACACCACCTGTTTCTGTGCTACTGCACTAACCTGGAATAACAGTGGGTCTGGTACTTTTGAAATATTGTTTCATTTCAAGTAGTATATTAGTGTATATTGAATAGATATTTCATTTCTCTCTCTCTCTCTCTCTCTCTCTCTCTCTCTCTCTCTCTCTTCCTTCCTCCCTCTCTTCTCCCTTTCTTTCTTTCTACTAGGGATTGAACTCAGGTGCACTCGACCAGTGAGCCACAACCCCAGCCCTTTTTACTTTTTGTGACAGGGTCTCATTCAGTTGCTTAGGGCCTTGCTAAGTTGCTGAGGCTGACTTTGAACTTGCCATCCTCCTGCCTCAGCCTCCCGAGCCGAGCTCTGCTTCTTTCTTCCTTCCTTCCTTCCTTTCCTCCCTCTCTTCCTTCTCTCTCTCCCTCCCTCCCTCCTTCCCTTCTCTCTTTCTTTTCCTCCCTCAATCCCTCCCTCCCTTTCTTCCTTCTTTCCTCTCTCTTTCCCGTAAGATCAGGCTTCCAGAATTAGTAACGTAAGGGAGAAATTCTTTTTCTTTTCAAATTCTTAAAAGTATTTGAGAAATTATTCTAAAAAATGCTGATAAAATGCTGATAAATCTTTAGCTGCTTTTGGAATTCACACGAGATCACCAATATCTGATAGAGTTTGGTTCTGTTACTAGCTTTTCCTATTGGCACGTGATTACCAAAACAATATGATTTTATTAACACAGTGTTTTCTTTGAGGGGCTTGTGGGATGACTGAGTTTACATAATTTTATTGAACCTGGGAATGGTTCAGTAACAACTTTCGACTCATTGTTGCCTATTGAGGATTTGAAAAAAAGAAAATCCCACTGGAGGGAACTTAAGAGAAATGCAGACCAGAGAACTGGAGAAAATGTCTTAAAAATATGTTCATTAAGTTCATGCCCAGTTTTAAAGGAATGGGCCCCTGAACTAGGTAAATGGTTTTAAACCGTGCAGCTTTTTTTCTGAGTTCACTGTATGAGAAACAATTTTAGATTCTTTTCTGAGCCTTCTGGGATGCTGTGTCCTTTGGGACAGGTTCCTCAGAGAGAAGTTTTGTATTTTAATTGAAGTTGAACTTGCAAACACTTTGCCTGGGACTGTGGAGACGGGGCATGAACTCCTGACAGTCCCTGAGGCCCCTTCCCGGTATTTTCCAGAGGCCTCTCTGATTGTGAGCGAAAAACAGGCCAAACAGCTCCTGAGATCCCGGCGACAGGACAGGCCCAGCAAACCTGGATTCCCCGACGAGCCAATGCGGGTGAGTGCGGGCCTTGGCAATTTTGAAGAAAATGCTACCTGCTGGATGCTCATTTACCTTGAAACTAAACTGGGTGCTGGTCCCAGTACGGGCTGCAGGGTGGGGGGTCCTGTTACTGTCTCAGGTATAATCTACAGGAACTCTCAAACTCTTTTTTGCAGGGTGGGGGGGTACTAGGGATTTAGCTCAGGGGCACTGGACCACTGAGCCACATCCCCAGCCCTACTTTGTATTTTATTTAGAGACAGAGTCTCACGGAGTTGCTTAGCACCTTGCTTTTTTCTGAGGCTGGCTTTGAAGTCATGATCCTCTTGTCTCAGCCTCCCGAGCCTCTGGGATTACAGGTGTGCACCACCATACCCAGCCACTCTCAAAATTTACCTGTGTTTTCTCTCTCCTGGAGGTGCCAGCTCCACTTACCTATTGTGAACGGGCTATTTAAAATAGAGGTGGCAGGGCTGACGGTGGAGCCACCGTAGGCTGAGTGGGCTGTGGAGTGTCACACCCCTGACTTGGTTGCTAGGGAGCTGTACCCTTTAACTGATACCCACCTCACTTTCTTCCGTATGGGCTCCAGGCAGACTGGACCAGTATCCTTGGCCCACGAGGGTCTGTCCAGGCAGGCAGAATCTGAGTCCCAGCTGCCCGCGGGGTTCTTGCCCTGTCCTGTCCCTCTGATTTTGGTCTTTGGCCTCAGCTCTGCTCTGTGACTTCACGGAGTCCCCCTGCCTAGTCTTTCTTGCTTTCATGTTGTCAGTTTAGTGGACCCAGTTAGACCTTGCCATGCTCCTCCCAGCTCAGTTCTGGCCTGGCTGGGTGCCTCCCGTGGCTGAAGCAATCCTGACATTCCTGACATTTCTACCCCAGAAGGTAAGTAGCAGCGACTCAGCCGGGTCAGGAAGCCGGGGAGTGTCTCTGTGGTCCAGGCTGGTCTCCCATCCTGGGCCTCTTCGACCAGGCACCAGCTCAGCCTCTTTTCACTGTGTTCCATGTGGAGGCCAGAAAGCCATACTCCTCTTCACACTCTGCAGACTCCTGTCCAGATCTTGGCGATTTCACTGAAAAGCCTCTAGTGGATGCTGCCTGGTACGATCCTGGGGAGGGCTGGCTGGGGTCACACTGCGCTTGAATCTCCCCATTTTCCATCTGTGTAATTTGGGGGAGTTTCCTATATGTTTCTGCACTTCAGTACCGTCTTCTACAAAATGGGGATGATAACAAATGTTGTGACTTATATTACTGTAATAGCTCTATCAATAAAATGTAAAATAACTCTTCCAAGAGGATACAACAAAGTAGTTCACAGTGAAGCCCTTAGAACAGCACTCAGCAAGTGGAAACGATCCCTTTACCAGGTGCTGAGCTAGGTGCTCAGGCCATAGCAAGAGTAGCTGAGGTCTCTGCTGGGTCCTGTGAGACAGGGAAGGGAGCCCGTGGCTCTGACTCAGCGGGGGCTTAAAAATAAATCAGGACTTCAGCTGTCGAGGAGAGACGTGCCTCTTTTGGCAGAAGAAAAAAAGAGGTGGTTCAGGACACCCAGGTGCAGGATGGGAGGGGACTGGGGAGTGGGCAGGAGCAGGGGTAAGAAAGGTTTCCTACCCTGGACTTCACCTGGTGTTCAGAAGAGAGTAACAGAAGGATTTTTCAAATGGAGCAGAACAGATCTGGGTTTTAGACACGGTCTATGGAGCAATTTGAAGAGGAGAGGCCCAGGATTGGAGTCTGGGTCACCGACACTCAGAGGTGGGCAGAGCAGGATGGAGGAGCCCTGGGGAGGCTGAGAGGAAGGTAGTGGGGTGGCTGAGCCAGGAGACCAGGACCAGGAAGGAGGGTGGTGGAGGGTGAGGGAGGTGGCTTCATGGCCACGCAGAGGAGGATGCCTGGAGTGAGGGCCTGAGGGGAGGCCAACTTCGCATGCACAACGTTCACGACTGGAAGACAGTTGTCAAGGAAAACTCACCCACCTACATTTCTATTATAAGTGTGTGTGTGTGTGTGTGTTTGTGTGTTTGTGTGTGTAGGGAGACATGTTGTCAGACAAAAATGACAATGTTTGCTGGGTGATAAGATTTGGGACAAATTTGTTATCTTCATCCTTACACTTGATGCAGTTACTCGGTGTACTAGTTTTGTAAAGCTGCTATAACAAAGGACCACGCACACCATTGTGGTGTCTTCAGTGAAGGCTCAGAAAGTACCCTAACATTATGTCACAATGCTATGTTCTCTCCCTCTCTTTATCTGCTCGAGTAGGCATCAGATCATCTCACATCATCACTACAAGAAGGGTAGGGCTTTGGCACTTGCCTAGCAGGTCAGAGGCCCTGAGTTTGATCCCTAGCATATCACACACACACACACACACACACACACACACACACACACACACAAAGGAAAAAAACAAAACAATATTGGGCGAGGTGGTGCACACCTGTAATCCCAATGGCTCGGGAGGCTGAGACAGGAGCATTGCAAGTTCAAAGCCAGTCTCAGCAAAAGCAAGGCACTAAGCAACTCAGTGAGACCCTGTCTGTAAATAAATACAAAATAGGGCTAGGGGATGTGGCCCAGTGGTTAAGTGCCCCTGGGTTCAATCCCCCATACCCAAAACAAAACAAGAAAGAAGAGGGATGAATACAGTACAATAACAGATTTTGGGAGCTGGGGATGTGGCTCAGTGGTGGAGCACTTGTCCAGCATAGCTGAGGCTCTGGGTTCCATCCCCAGCAATGGAAAAAAAAAATTTTTTGTTTTTTTTTGTTTTTTTGAGAGTGAAAGAGAACACATTTACATAACCTTTATTATAGTATATTGTAATTGTTCTATTTTATTGTTAGTTATTGCTGTTAATTTTCTACTGGGCCCAAATTAAATTTTATCATAGGAACTACAGAATGAAATTGACCCAATTGTACTATGTACACATACAAATACACCCAGTGAACTCCACCTTTGAGTATACCTATAGAGCACCAATTAAAAACCAATGAATAAATAGAAGAAAGATCAACAGAGTGGAGGAAGGGAACATGGAGGGGGAGAAGGGAAAGGAAGGAGGAAGTACTGAAATGTCACAAATCATATTCCATACATGTATCATTATGTCAAAATGAACCCCACTATGATGTATAACTATAATGCACTAATAAAAATATTTAAAAAATCATCTTATGTCTGTACGTATAGGAAAAAGCAATGTATATAGGGCTCAGCACTTCTTGCAGTTTTTAGGTGTTCACTCCGGGTTTTGGACTGTGTCCCCCATGGATAAGGAGGGAGTATTGTTCTCAGCCACAAAACAGTGCTATTCACTATTTATATGGGTGCATTTACATGTATGTATATTTCTGGAAAAACGTCCAGAGGGATGATCAGGTGAATGGTAAGCACATCACCTCACTGAGAAGGACTGCAGGTGGTGGTCTAGTGAACTTCCTATTTGGTGTTGCAATTTTAAACAACAGTATGCTTTGGGTATTATGTGTATAATTAAAAAAATTGAAACCATTCACATTTGTTGTAGAAAAATTGGAAATCAAAAAGAGTCAAAGAATAAAAGGAAAATCACCTATAGTTCTACTCTTTCTCTCTAAAGAGCATTGGCATTTGAGAATGTAATTCTTTCTACTTGTTTTGTGTGGGTATATATATTTCTTGGTATGTTTTTAAAAAAAGAATCTATAGTTTTGTTTCCTGACTCTTCTCTTATTACTATATTACACATATATCTTCATATATGTGTGTGTGTGTGTATTTTATTTATTTATCTATTTTTAGTTTTTTTATTTTTTGTGGTGCTAGGGATTGAACCCAGGGCCTTGTGCACTCTACCAACTGAGTTTAATCCCCAGCCCACATTTCTTCATATTTTAATGGAATATTTATAACCATAATTTTTGCTGATTTATTACCTTTTATTACTCCCTCATTGCCAATATTTTCCTATCATAAACAACATTTCAAACTTTTTTTTTTTTTTAAATAAAATGCTTTGCTCTGAGTACATTTCCAGAAAATTGGTTGTTAGATCCAAGGACCCGGCTGTTTCAAAAAGTTTTTAGTATCTATTATTGTGAATCACTTTGCAAAAGAGTTCCGACACTCTATGTTCCTGACCTCCGACAGAATGTTCTAGTAGGGATTTTAGAGTGAAGCTATGGTGAGAATGAGATGATGGTGCTGAATTGGAGACCAGTGGCTGTAGCTGGGGCAGGAGGAGAGGGTGCAGAGAGGGAGGGTAGGAGTAAAAAGAGTTGTGGGGTTCCGCAGGGCCGACACGGTGCCACAGTGACAAAGAGTGGCTGGGGAGAGAGGCAGCTTACGTGGGACGATGGTGTGCTTCAGGTTCTTCTCTCATGGTACCTGCTCTGGTCCAGTGGTTAACCCTTATTCACTCGGAGAGGCTCACTTTAATTGATGCCCTTTTTTGGGGGGCTTCCTACTGCCTCTCCTCCCCCTAATGAATCAGAACACCCCTCTGTCACTTGCAGCACAAGATTGCTCTTTTTGGCATTTTTTGGTCTCTCCTAATATTCTGCTCTAAATTGCTTGAAGAGGTATAGACCCACTTCTGGGTCCCCAGCACCAAATACACTGTGGTGTTTACTAAATGCTTAGTACTTATCTCCTTTACTTTTTCTGCTTCTTTCCCCGGGGGTGGGGGGGTGGGGGGGGGGAGGAAAGTTTTATGGGATATGATTCTTCCATAGAACCTGGAGGTTATTTCAAAGAAGTCTTTTCTATCGTTTCACTTAAACTCCTTTCACTTCTCTTACTCTTCCCAGATTTTAGGGAAGAAAATATCTGCCCATCATGGGGGGTGAACCCTGGAGATTCTTTAAAGAGATGTCTTTTGTGATTGTGTTCAAAAGAACCTGCATACCTGGGGATAAGTCTTCCTAGAAAGCTTGCCATTTTTGGCCTGTGTGCCTTTAAGAAAAAAATATTTTTTTGGGGGGTGGGTACCAGGGATTGAACTTGGGACCCTCCCATACTAAGCTACATCCCCAGCCCAATTTTGTATTTTATTTAGAGACAGGGTCTCACTGAGTTGCTTAGGGCCTCGCTAGGTTACTGAGGCTGGCTTTGAACTCGTGATCCTCCTGCCTCAGCCTCCCGAGCTGCTGGGATTACAGGCGTGTGTTGCCATGCCTGGCTAAGGAATGTTCTTGTTGGGCAAATATAAATCGTATTCGCTTTGTTATAAGTCATCTTTGTAAAATATGCCTTCACGCTCAGGCCTTTGACAAATGTATGTAGTAACCCATTACCCTTTTGTTCCCGTGATCTCAAAGATGGTTCCGAGTGACTGGGATGTAAATCACACTCACCAGCCAGACTGATGGTGGGTGGAGCCTTCAGGGTCCCAGGGTAGTTCAGTTCCGAGCCACCATCCAGCCTCTGTGATGACCTTGCTTTTATTAATGAGCAAAATAGTTTTTCCAAATGTTGACGGACTTGTAATTCTGCCCAAATGTCACAGAAAAAGATTTTTGCCTTTTGGGAAAAATTTCTGCCTTGATAGAGTAACTGTCCATTTTGTGATTCTCGGCTTAGATCTGGTTTCAGAGCATATTTAATTTCATTATCACACCATTCCAGTGCCGTCATAAGGGTCTATTTCTAATTTCTATTCTAATTTACTGGGGAAATTATTTACTTAAGTTATTGCCATTGGCATTTGACATGGAACACACATACTGGTTTTTGTTTCGTTTAATTTCCCCTGCCCCCGAGAAAGGAATCTAAAGAAATTAAAATCCATTTTCCATCTACCCTTTCTTTCTGGGTCCAGGAACATTTGAGATTATCATTAATGTGGGTCATTTCTAAGCCGGCCAATGCAATTGTTGAATTTGCGTTTTTTTTAGCAGATTTGCCGTTTGACTTTTCCTTTTTGACTAATGACCGCTTTTAGGCCTTTCTGGCACATTCTCTTTCATAACATTTTAAATAAATAGTGAAATGTCATGGAAACCGGTACTGATTTCTTTCTTTTTCTCTGTGTGTATTGTGGTTGTTTTTCTTCTACGATGATTTTAGCTGCTGTTTAGGAGTGTGAGATAGATAGTCCTTTTAAATGGTTTTTATGTACCTTTGGCGTGGGCCAGCGCCACAAGCAGATCGACACAGGTGTTGAGGAAACTTCCAAGGAGGATTTATTAAGATTACAAAGAAAAAAACACGGGCTTTTTTTTTTTTTTTTTTAAATCAGTTTGCTCATTTGTATGTTTCTGTAACGAGTGGTCTTGAGGTCCTACTTTGTGTCAATCACTAGGTGTACCTCAATTACTGCCATCAAAAAGCTTTCTGGACCAGAGGAGGTAGCACATGCCTGTAGTCCCAGCAACTCAGGTGGCTGTGGTGAGATGACCATTAGAGATCAGGAGTTCCAAACCAGTCTGGGTAACATAGCAAGACCCCATCTCTCTCTCTCTCTCTCTCTCTCTCTCTTTTTTTTTTGATACCAGGGATTGAATTCAGGGAAGCTTGACCACTGAGCCACATCCCCAGTCCTATTTTGTATTTTATTTAGAGACAAGTTGCTTAGTGCCCTGCTTTTGCTGAGGCTGGCTTTGAACTTGCAATCCTCCTGCCTCAGCCTCCTCTGCTGCTGGGATTACAGGTGTGCATATCGCACTCACCTAAGACCCCATTTCTTAAAAAACAAAACAAAACAAAACACACTGACGGGATATCTGGCTGAGGAAAACAAAGTTTAATTGAAGAGCAATGCAAATGAGCATCTAATTGCAAAAGAGGCTGTATATTACTGGTGACATTGTTCATATCCTCAGGGATCTCATCAGCAATGCCATTAAGTATTGGGAAACTGTCAAGCTCATGGTAGCGGATGTAAGTTTTCCAAAATTCTAATTTCCTCCCGAGAGCTCAAATTATATTATTTCTCAGCAAATACTGTCAATCATTTCCCTTGAGTGACAGACTGTTGGCTCATGTTCAAGATGTCACCAAACGCACCTATGAAACACAGCTAGTTCAATGGATCACTCTCTACTGTTTCCCTGGGGATTCTTCTGAGGAATTAGTGCTTTCAGGATGTTTTATTTGTATTTTTGTAACTGTGAGTGTGGAAATGAAGAATCCAACATGAGCACAGTGTGTACCTGGCCCGAGATTTCTGCCAAGATGTGTCCTTTCACCCACCGCTACTTTGGCACATCAGTTCAGATCTGATACAGCAAGATGGCAAATTAGGCCCAGGTATTATTCTAAAAATAATTTAGGCCTCATGAATCTCCGAGGGAGTATAGACCACGCTTTGAGGAAGGCTGCTCTGTGCTTTATTCGACCAGCTATTACAGAAAGTTGCCTGGGTACCATTTCCTGAAAAAGATGCTTTCCTCAAAGTGTATGCAGATCTTGCTTATCAGATAGTAATTAAAATGAATGGCTAACACGTATCGGATTCCAACTATGTGCCGGGAATGTTGTGCCAAAGCCCTCAAATATCAGGTCCCCCTCGAGAAATCGGGTAACTTAGGAAAATTTAATAAAGAGATTTTTTTGCAAGGATGTGGATAGACTACAGGAGAAAAATGATATAGAATCCGTGGCTAAGAACCCCTAGGCAAGGAGGAGTAAGGGCTGAAGATGGTTCCTACACCTAGAGAAGGCAGCTCCCAAGAGCCGTGACCTTGAGGAGGGTAATGCAGCCACCTGCTCTGGCTCCTCTGAAGGAGCCAAGGTACTAAATACCCTGTCCTCAGTCCTCCAACCTCCTGCGGGTGCCTCCATTGATCAAACCCAACTGGAAGCCATAGAACGAGGGCATCTGGGGTTATAATTAGTCTGGGTCACAGGGCCAGGTGAATAGGGAGAGAGAATGGATCAGAAGGGTGAATGCAGGCTACTTATTTGGCACTGAACTTTATTTGTATTCTCATTTAATCTTTTTGTTTGTTTGTTTGTTTTAAGTGGTGGTAAGGGTGGAATCCAGGTATTAATGCATGCTAGGCACAAGCTCTATCACTGAGCTATGGTTTAAGATTTCTCTGCTATAGATACAGACCAAAATAATTTAATCATGTCATAAATACTGTATTACCCCAGCGTCTGCTTTCTCTCAAGGTGAAATGCTGCTTTTCTGAGTAACAGCTGTCTCTTCTGGGTACCTAAATAATATTTATGTGGATCTGTTTCATGTTTACTTTGCAATGGTTTGCATCTCACCCTGAGAGCACCCAGAATGCTTTAGAAGGAAGGGTCACCTGGTTCCTTAGGTGGCAGGCTACTGATTGGGTTCTGTAGAAGACTGAGGGCAAGAGGTGTTCCCTGCTCAACCCTGCTCTGCAGATGCTGCAGCCCTCTGAGACCAGAGCCACCCACCCCCATGGGCCATGGCTCCAGCTCTGATGGGATCCTCTAGCCCTTCTGTACCCTGAGCCCTGGAGGCCTAGGTATGGTCCTGGTGTCTCTATTTCTGGTCCTTGGGTGCTGAAATGATCTACACCAGTAACCTCGCTTACATGGCCATGAGTGGTTTCTTCTTTAAAGTGTCTTCAGGTGAACCATCTGAGGGGGAACTTGTGGCTCAAGAGAAGCTTGGAGATTAACAAAGGCTAAATGACAGCTATGGACAGGGAAGGAAGGGGCCTCCCTGATGTGAGGAATGAGGGAGGGTGGCAGACCCACAGGGAGCTGCCCCCACCTGATGGCTTACTTGTAGGGTCATTCCTAGGTCTCCCTGAGGGTTCTGTTGTAGAACCTCCCACAGATACCAAAATCCAAGGACGTTCAAGTCCCTTATATAAAATAGCTTCTGCTTTTCATAGAACCTCTGTGCATCTTCTGGTATATTCTATATTATCCTTAGGTTACTTATAATACCTAATATAATGTAAATGCTATCATAAATTTGCATTGTTGGGGAATAATGGCAAGAAAAAATCTGCGTATGTCTGGTAAAGTGGTAACCAAGGAGAAAGGAAATTTCTAGATTGTAGTCCACCAGGCTTCTTTCTGAATGGTGGCTCCCAGTTACACTCCACAAACAGGCATGGGTCCTGTGGGGACACACCCCCTTAGCAATGAACCCCCTTGATGATGGGTCTGACTGGTCTTCCCCATGGAGAGACATGGGCCTGGCAGGTGGTTTTTCCTCCCTGTCTGTCCTCCTATCCTCCCCTGACCAAGCTGTGCCCTCAGAAAGCCTCCCTATGCACTCCCTTCACTGCTGCTTGTCCCCACAGGAGTACATGCATCACCTGCTGGCCCTGGAGCACCGTGCTGAGGAGCAGTTTCTGGAGCACTGGCTGAACCCTCACTGCAAGCCCCACTGCGACAGGAACAGGGTCCACCCTGTGTAAGGGTGTGGGCCAGCCCCGGAGTGGCCCGGCTTCTGTTGGAGGTGGGTAGCTGTGGACGGCATGTGCATGGGCTGGGAGACCTTCTGGAACGTGGTGAGGGAGCCAGCTGGTAGCTGCTTCTGGGTTGTAGGCAGCAGCACAAGGCAGGAGAGAGACGGAGCCAGGCGAGAGGAGCCCTGGGGAACACAGGACTCAGCCACCAGGAGATGCCAACTGGAGGAGGGATAGGACCCTGAAATCCACGTCTGGGCTGTGGAGACTCAGGTCGCTCCAGGTGGGGTCAGCATCTGTGGGCTTGACCTGTGGCGTTCCCCACAGTCATTCCTATTGGCTCCCTGACCAGACTCCCTGACCCCCACCCTGACTCCCCACAGAAGCCTGCCTGCCCTCTACCTTCCCTCTTCCCTGGCCTGCTCTTCCAGGCCACCTGCTGCAGGCTGCCTAGTGTCCCCAGCATGCCCTGTGTGCCTCTCCTCTGCTCCCCTGGTCCTGGAGGAGGTGGCCTCTCCCTGACTATCCCTCTGTCCCTACCCACTATCCAAATCCTGTTAGATGAGGTGACAAAATCCCATCAGAGGTTAAGCCCAGTGTTTTAGTCAGCTTTTTTTGCCACTGAAGAGAGAGAGAGAGAGAGAGAGAGACTCCATTGTCCAGATACAAAATATCTACCCTATAGCCACACCCCAATGAACCACTTCCTCCAGCCACCACCCAGTTAATCCCATCAGGGGGTTATTTCATTGATAAGGTTAAGGCTAGACGATTCAATCATTTCTCCTTCATACCTTCTTGCATTGGCTCACACATGAGCTTTTGCGGGGCACCACGGCTAAACCACAACACCCAGTGAATTTTGTTCTTTGCAATTTTCGTGGATCTAGCAGGACAGGACATAAGTGGGTAGTTAATGGTTAAAAGCAATCTTATATCTTTGTTGTTTATTTCATGCTACTGTCAATCGGGACACAGATGCTTCCTTTAGAGTATCACTCTATGACTTCCAGGGCGTTAGCATTTGACCCCCTTACCCCCTCCCCCCCAACCCCCTCCCCAAGGTGTACCCTCTATACTGTAGGGTAGAGGAGCTAACTGAGCAGATGAGGGGATTCATGCGAGGCAGGGACTGGCATGCCAGTCTTCTGACAACTCCAAGTCCTGTGATCTTAACGTGGACCGCACTGCTTTGTCCTGTGTGGGGAGAACCCCTGAGGAGAGCTGGGTGTGGGAGAGAGATGTTTGAGGGCTGGGGCTGCGCTGTCACCCCTCTTCCCGTCCTCCCAGCCGTGGGAGCCGTTCTAGGGTGGGCATCCTGGTGTGCCTGGGAGGTCTCCTGACTCCCTGGTGCTGCTTCCCCTGCACCAAGGACCTTTGTCTTCCATGATAGGAGGCTCTCTCTTGGCTTCTTCCAGAAAACAGATCAGAAGAGTGGAGAAGTTAGATGCTCAGACTCGGCCGTGGCCAGAGCGGGGTTCCCCTTTCTGTTTCCCAGCTCCATGACCTTGGGCAAGTTGCTTCACCTTTCTGAGTCTCTGTTTCTGCTTTTGTAAACTGAAATAAGGCTGTCCACGGAGCCCGGTGCTCAGCGACTGACTCTTTAAATGATAGCACTTAGTACCGTTGTGTGAGGCGAGTGAGTGGGGAGGTTTCTGCACCCAGGGCCAGTGAGGCCTCTCTCAGTAGGACAGGCTCTGCTGTGGGCCAGGAGGCCTGGCTCCTGCACCTGCAGGTTGCACAGCAGCTACCACTTACATGAAGGAGGCAGTGGCTGGAGGGAGGGGTCAGCTTGCAATCTGAGGTTAGTTTTCAGATCTTGAGTCCCCAGGTCACTGGCTGAATGAGGAAAAAAAAAAAGCCTGCTTCTCTGTTTCCTCCTCTGTAAAGTAAGGGCGGTAATGCTACTCCTCGTGGTGGTTCTGAGGATAAAAACTCAATGTGCCAGGCATGGTGGTGCACACCTCTCATCTCAGTGACTGGGGAGGCAGAGGTAGGAGGATCACAAGTTCAAGGCTAGCCTGGGCAACCTAGCGATGTCCTGTTTCAAAATAAAAAAATAAAAAGGGCTAGGGATGTGGCTCAGTGGTGGAGCACCCCTGGATTCGATCCCAAGTACTGCAAAAAAAAAAAAAAAAATTAAAAAGAAAAATAAAAGCCAGTGCATGTCACATCTGAGTTGCCCGAGGCCACGGATGAGGTGCTCTGGAAATGACAGCTGCTTGGTCTTCTCCTCCCCTTCTTCACCACCATCATCCTAACATTATTTTCTTCTTTTCCAGCCAGCAGCATCTTGATGAGTCATGACCTGGATAATACTGCAACTGGTCAAAGCTTCTCTTCCTTTTGATTTTGAACTCAGAAATGGTTGTCTTCACTCCTCATGGGCTTGGGGCCCCTGTGGAGAAGCCAAAAGTTGCTTTGGGGATGAATGGCGAGTATATAGTCTGCTTCATTGTACTAACCTTCAGAAATCATTAGAACGAATAGCTCAAGGTGCAGAGCCCCTGCAGGCCTTCCTACCTGTTCTTAAGTGTGGGCAGAGCTGATGGGTGGGTCCTGTAGAAGGGGAGTCGGGGCAGGCTGACTGCTCTGAAGACCTCTGGGGTGTCTTATTCACAGGAATGGACCACACCACTGGGGGCCTCTGAGATTTTGGCCATCTTTTCTCCTTTTCTTTTTTTGGTGTGTGTGCGTGCTAATAAACATCGGTGTTAAATCGACTGTGATGTCACTTTTCGTTCCCTTCCTTGTTTATTTTGTACATCCAGTATTGGAAAACTTATTGGTTTTTGAATACACGAATGGATGAAAAATGAACACCTAACAATTTTGCACACAGGGTTTTTTTTTTTTTTATTTGCTCAAGGTCAACTCTGAAAATAGGCCCATACCTCAGTACCAGGTATACACCCTTGTCTTCCAGCAAAGGAGACATTTCTTGTGGGAAAGTGAGGTGCTGCTCCTGTAACCTATCACCTCACCTGCCCTCAGCCCCAGGGAATGGACAATCAAAGACCAAGGAAAGGTGGCCTCAGAAAAGGGTAAGGAGGGATGCTGCCTACAGAGGAGGGCCTGGCCCAAGGCAGGTTGGATGGGTTTATTGAGGGAGAAAGTTACTGAACCTCTCAATAATAACGTGAAAGAAATATGAAAGTTGTCAGAATAAAGATGGAGTGGCTTGTGTCAATCCTACCAAAAGAAAAAAAAAATAAGTAAATGAAGCTGGTGGGTTATGAAGGAAGGGTTCTTATGCACGATTTCCTGGGAGTAATTATCACAAAAGACCACCACATGAGCTTGCACAGAGGCCACCAAAGCTTATACAAAAAGTACTTCTACAAGGACATCTGCCCAGTACCTGTTCAACCGTGGACTGATACCATTCTCGTTATTAATCACTATGACCAAGTTATTAATCACTATGACCAAGTTATTAATCACTATGACTGTTTTAAAATATCTAATATAAATGTTTTAAAATATCTATTATCCCCCTTGCCTCTTTGAACGGGCCTGTAGTTTACTTGGGCAGTGTGTATTCCCATTGCAATGCATTTCCCAAATAAATATCACAGTTCTTTTGAGAGCCCCTCCTTGATTTCTAGGTGGATGACAATCCTACCAACAGTTATTTTATACTTACTGTGAAACAAACTCTACTTTGAAAATAGATTACTTCATTGAACATCACACTTAGTCTATGCACCAGATATGGTTGTTATCCCCGATTTATAGATGAGGAAGCTGAGGTTTACGAATTTAGGTAGCGTATTAGGTTTTCTCTCTCAGCTAGACCAAATCACTTAGAGGCTTAAAACAATACAAATTCACTATCTTGAATTCTGCATGGCAGAAGTCCAACATGTGTCTCACTGGGTTAAGATCTGGGTGTCAGTGAGCTGTGCTCCTTTCTGGGGGCTCCTTTCTGGGGGCTCCGGGGGTGAATGTTTTCTGGACTTTCCAGCTTCTAGAGGCTGCCTGTGTTTCTTAGCTCCGAGCCCCCAGCGGCTAGGGAAGAGTCCCTCATCTAAGTCACTCTGACTCTTCTGTCTTCCTCTTTGACTTTTAAGGACCACCGTGATCACATCTGGCCCATTTGCGTAGACCAGGGTAATCTCTAACTCCTCAATTCTACCTCTCATTTGCCATCGTCATGTAAGAGCACCTTGCAATTCACTCATATTGACAGGTTCCAGCATTAGGACATGGATGTCTTTGGGGGAGGTCATTATTTTTTGCCTCCTTTAAGTAGTTTATTCCAGTTCATGCAGCTGGAGGGTGTAGGAGCTGTGATTGGAACCTAAGAAGTCTCCCTACTCTGAGCTCCTTGACACTCTATACCTCTCCCCTAAGTCTGGGATCCTTCTGCATTGAATTAGGTGGTTTTCTTGGGCCAAGCTCCTGAAGACCGAGGATGTGTCTTCACTGGGCTCCCTGCACCCCTCACCTAGCAGGGGCATCAGCTGGATGCCAGACATATTCCTTGGGCTCTGACATTTGACACAGGAACTTGCCCAAGGCACAAGACGCAGGGGCAGACAGAAAGCTCCTGCTCAGGGCACCTCCTCACCTGTGTCTCAGAGTAAGGGCTGAATATGGGCATGTGGGTCAGAATGCATGGGACAGACAGGTTCCAACAGAAAGGAGAGAGGCAGAGTAAAATAAGGTGGACCCAGAGGGAGCCAGGGGCTTGCCTGCAGGCCAAGGAAGAAGGGCTTCCTTGAAGTTCTAGGGAGCCTGGGTGTGGCTCATGCATCAGGGCCTAAGTTCCCCAGAGCAACAGAAGGGAACCTTGATCAGCCACGTGGATGGAGCCTGGTTCTCAGGT
Organism: Ictidomys tridecemlineatus; assembly: GCF_052094955.1. Classification (NCBI taxonomy): domain Eukaryota; kingdom Metazoa; phylum Chordata; class Mammalia; order Rodentia; family Sciuridae; genus Ictidomys; species Ictidomys tridecemlineatus. The sequence continues at coordinate 31,047,142 of NC_135479.1, read as the reverse complement.
GCCTCCCCTGGGCACACAAGATGCATGCTGTCCCAGAGCACCTTGCAATTCACTCATGGTGTGCTTACGGCAACTCCACCTTCCTCTAACTCACAGAGCTTCTCAGAAGGCAGGAGAGACAGCAATGGTGTTAGAGGACCATCTAGCATACAAATCCTGGCTCCATCACAGCCTCACTGTGTGTCCTGGGGCAAGCTGATTAGCTTCTCTGGGCTTCTGTTCCATTTTCTGTAAAATGGAAATAACAGATGTTATAATAATTACTTTATTGAGGCAGCACTCCATAAAACTAGCTATTATTGTTCCCAGGGATTGAACCCAGGGGCATTTAAGCACTGAGCCACATCTCCAGCACACACCCCCCCACCCCACCCCACCCACCCCTCACCTTTTTTTTTTTTTTTGAAACAGGTTCTCACTAAGTTGCTTAGGGCCTTGCTAGTTTGCAGAGTCTGGCTTTGAAATTGTGATTCTTCTTTCTCAGCCTCTGGGATTATAGTTGTGCACCACCAGGCCTGGCTCTCCTATTATTTTTTTAGAAACTTTTCATTTAGGGGAGAAGTGAAGAGTGTTTGCCTCCTTACTTGAGAAAGAATTTTTGCATTTTCAATATTGAATTTTCCTGTCTATGAACATGGTCTATCCACTTACTGAGGCCATTTTTAATGTCCATTACTAGAATTTTATAGTTTTGCTTATAAAGATGATATAAATCTTTCATTAACATTAGTCCTACATGCCTTACAGGGTTTTTAAAATTACAAGTGGACTTTAAAAAAATTATATTTCTAGTTGGTTATCCTGATCTGTATAGGAACAATATTAATTTTTTTGTTTGTTTTTTGCATTTCGATTGTATCCGGAGGCTTCCCTCCTGGGAAGGTTCTGTGGTGCTAGAGAGACAGTTTCTCCATGGGTATCTCCAGTGGGAGGCGGCTCTCAAACCCAATAGCTATGTGAAGGAGAAGGATCCAAGTCCTGGGAGCATTGACTCATTGACATGTGCTTTCAGAAGAGGGCAGAGACCATTGATTCTGATGGCCTGGGTTTGGAATCAGAAAAGATGAACATAAGTTCTTGGGGAGTGCCGTAACCAGCACTGAGCTCCTTACAAGGAAGTGTGTTTGTTCTTTCTAGAGATTTGAAGATGACTAAGACCCCAGTTCAAATGAACTTACTGTGGAGTAAGCTGCATTGCAGGTTGGGGTTGGCAACCTTTTTCTGCAAAAGCCCTGGTAGTAAGTATTTTTGTCTTGTAGGCCTAAAGGCTCCGTGTGGTAGCCACTCTGCTGCTGTCTCTGTAAAGCAGCCACAGACAACAAGCAGATGCATGGCTGTGTCTGGGTTTGGCCTGTGGGCTGTAGTTTAAGGACCTCTATTTACTACAGAGAATAGGGCCTTGAGACAAGATGAGGAAAAGGTGGTGTCATGGAAAGAAAACTAGTTATGGGGAGAGAGACAGATTGTAATTACAATTTAACCTTGTTCTGAGCGTGTGACTAGGTGAGTTGCTTAGACTTTCTGAGTCTCATATTTATTGTGATAATAATATTGGCCTCTAGATTGTGAGGGTTATTATATAACTGCATAACTTTTTTTTTGGGGGGGGGGTTACCAGGGATTGAACTCAGGGGCACTCAACTACTCAGCCACATCCCCAGCCCTATTTTGTATTTTATTTAGAGACAAGGTCTCACTGAGTTACTTAGTGCCTTGCTTTTGCTGAGGCTGGCTTTGAACTTGCAATCCTCCTATCTCAGCCTCCTGAGCTGCTGGGAATATAGGCATGAGCCAAAGCGCCCGGCGCCAATGACTTTTGTTAGAGTTAGCTGGGAACAGTGATTCATGCCTGCGATTCCAGTTACCTTTTTTCCTGAGGAAAATAAACAAACAAGCAAAAACAAAACCACTAAAAAAAGTAAGAGAAAAAAGAAAAAAAAAAAAGAATTTAAACCATTCCAGTGGGTATGAAAGGGTATCTTCCTGTGATTTTAATTTGCATTTTTCTTCTGACTGACAGTTTTGAGCATCATTTCATGTGCTTATTGGCCATTTTTATAACTTTTTTTTTTTTGGAGAAATATCTACTTAAGTCCTTTGCTCATTTAAAATTTTGCTTGTCTTTTTGTAGTTGAAGGGCTGATATTTTGGTAGTGACAGGAGCACAGCTTACCAAGGTAGAATCTTGGACCAGTCACCCCCTCACCCCCCATCCTGCCTCAGTTTCCTTTTCTGTACAATAGGGATAATGCAAGAATCTACCATGAAAGGGGGTCATGAAGGTTAAGTGACTTAGGATGGATGACACTTCTGAAACTCTGCCCTGCGCACGGTAGCCTGAGTTGTCATTACGCACGGAGTGAGGGTAACAATGGTAACTAAACAAGAAATCACCAGACATGAATAACTGCTGGGAAGCAAATAAAACAGTGACGCAACAGAGGGTGACTGGAAGGCTATTTTGGGGTGGGTGGACAGGGAAGGCTTTTCGGAGGAGGTGACATTTGAGCTGACACCGGAATGACAGGAAGGAGCCAACTGCGCGAAGATCCATGTACAGGAAGGGCATTTCAGGCTGAGGGGGATGGCTCAGGCCAAGGCCCGCAGGCGGGAGCCAGGCTGGTCAGTTCATGGAACTGCTGAGGGAAGGGGGCAGGGGGGCTGGATGAGGCCAGTCTTACCCTGTGAGAGGGTCCTGGTGGACCATGACAGCGTGGGAAGGCAGCAGCTTTGGGGCCAGGAAGCCAGGGTGCGCGGGTCTCTGCTCATTCCTTGGGAAACTCAGACAAGTGACTTATTCCATTTGGAAAAGGCTTCTGTTTTCTCAAGTTAAAATTGGGGCCGGTTGGGCCTGGGGCTGGGGCTCAATGGTAGAGCGCTTGCCTTGTATGTGTGAGGCACAGGGTTGGATCCTCAGCACCACATAAAACCAGATAAATAAGATAAAGGTAATTGTGTCCATCTACAACTAAAAAAAATTTTTTTTAAAAAAAGTTTAAAATAATTGAGGCTGGTTATATCTATTTCATGGGGTTACCATGAGACTCAGCTGAGATAAACTGCAGAGGGGCACACACATTTTAGAAGGTGATAATTATATCCGGGTAGAGTAAGGGATGCTCAGTTGCAGGTTAGCTAACCCTTTTGGCACAGGTGTGTTTGAAGGTCCCTTCCCCTGGGTGGTCATGGGGAGCATGACCTGTGCGTCAGTACTCAGCGTTCTGCGTCAGGCAGCTGCCATCTTCCTGAAACCTTCCTTCCAGGCCCATCCAGTTGAGCTTCTGCTGAGGACCCCCCATGCCAGGCACAAGCTCTGCAGGTGAACAAGGAGTCCTCGAGGAACTTACAGTACCACCTCCTCTACTAGGTTTCCTCCTTTTGTGACGATGGGAATTATTGCTCCCTCTCCTGTATTGCATAGCCCTTCCTCCTTAGAGAATAAAGGAGAGGCTGTGGCAGGAGGATTGAAAGTTCAAAGCCACCCTTAGCAACTTGGAGAGGCCCTGTCTCTCAACAAAACAAAACAAAACAAAACAAAACAAAACAAAACAACAACAAAACCCAGTGTGTGTGTATGGGTTTGCTGGGAATGTGGCTCAATGGTTAAGCACCCCTGGGTTCAATCTCTGGGGAGGGGGTGGGGAAGGAGGCATATAGGGTCTGGAGGCCACTGGTAGAATTCTGGTCTCTTCTTTGCTAGTATCCATGGTACCCACAGCCCAGTGCAGTGCTGAGAGCCCTCTGAAGCCAGACTGCCTGGGTTTAATGCCCAAACCATGCTTCCTAGTCAATAACCTCCCAGGGCCTCACTTTCTTCATCTGTGAAATGGAGGTCATAGGAGTTCTTACCACCTAGGATGGTGATGAAGTTTGCACCCAGGTCATTTTAAGGTGGGTTAAATGCTAGAAGATTTAAATGCCCGGCAGGTAAGTGCTATGTAAATATTTGTTTATTTAAATCAAACCAAACATTAGGTGGGTGACCTGGGCAAGCCACTTCTGAGCCTCAGTGTGCAGATCTATACATGGGGGCTCCTGTGAGGCTCCTGGAGTGGGAGGTAACTGAGTGTAGCTCCTGGCCCTAAGAATGTCTTCTCAAATGCCAGCTGCCGGCCTGCCCCTCAGCAGTGTCATGCTGTCCGCTTTTCCCACGAACTCCTCATGTAAGAGAACCCTGGCTGGACATGGTGAGTGTGCGTGTGTGTGCCCGGGAAGCGGGTGGAGACGCCGCCTTGGCCACATCGCGCTGGCCCCCACACACACTCTGCTCTGTGAAGGAGCGATTTTTCTTGAGCAGCTGCGGTGGGGAGCAAAGTGGGCTCAGAGCTGCTAGGGCTCGACTGGCCACTAGGGGTCAGTGTGTCTCCGCCACAGCCGCCCGCGGGCGGCTTACCTGATTGCCGCAGGCTCCCACTGACAAGTTCCCAACAGTCTGCGACATCTCCTGCCTGACATTAAAAAAAAAAAAAAAAATTAATTAATGTATCTTTCTCCGTAGCAGAGAAGGGAGCCCAGACAACCGACGTAACAAGCCAACTCTCTTTGCAGGAAAATGCTGAAGGTGGTTAAACCGTCCGGTCCTTCGCATTCCTGGGCTGAAGGAATAAGGATCCAATTGTGGTTTGAGCTCTGGTTATCTTGGTGCCGCCGAGGGTGCCACCGGGGAAAATCTGCTGAATTCTTCCTTTTCTATTTTCTGCCTCAGCGAGGAGGAGGGCGTTAATGCCGGCTGGCAGTTACATGAAACTGAGATGGATGGTAATGGGGTGTGTTAACAAACAAGGGCAGGAAATATAGTGTCATATTTTCTGGAGAGTGAACCGCTCCCAGGAGACAGATCTGGAGGATTCTACAGAGGAGACACACTTGGAAGGGAAAAAAACAAAAAACAAAAAAACAAAAAACCAAAAAAACAGAACAAAAACCCCCAACCTTGCATAATTCAATTTTTAGCCCCAATCTGCATTAAAAAAGAAGAGCAGATCATCCACTTCAATTTGATTCCTGCTCCATGCTCAGTAATTCTTTTGTCAGGAGGCAACTCTGGCAATATAGAAGACTTCACTGCATCAGAGCTACCTACCTGCCTGGAACCCAGACCTGAGTCCCATCTGTATATTGCCACTTTCCTGAAACCCACGCAGACAGCAGATGGGATGCCTAGAAGCTGCCTCCTGGAAGGCGCTTCACACTTGCCAGAAGCGCGCTCACTCATCCCCTCAGCCTCGTCCTCCTTCATACACTTTTGCCGATTCCTTCTACAAGGACCAAAGACGGCCACCTGCCTGGTGGCTCGCCTCCCATGCTGCCCCTTTCTCTGAACCTGTATGGCAGCCTTTCTCTGAACAATGAGCTCTTCGAGTCTGGTTGATGTCTTGTTTTTGCATCCCTAGCACCTGGCATAGTGCCTGGTGCATTCATTATTAGTAGGTGCTTGGGTGTGTTTGTGAATGAATACATGATGATATCCTGAGCTCTTCTGCTAGAAACAATAATGGCCCATGGATACTGAACACACCCCCTAAGTGTTCTGTATGCTTTCTCCCATTTAATCCTCATACCACCCCTGAGATAGGAGGGAGCTTGTCCTCATCCTCACCTTAATTTTACAGATTGGGAAGGTGAGACTCTGTGTGTGTGTGGGGTCACTGATGTGCTCACAGTTGCAGAAACTGGCAAGCACAGTTGGGGTGTAGATCTGACCACTGATATATACAGGGCTCTCTCTTCACGGATAGACAACGCTACTGCACCTAGATTCCTCTCATGACATTTCATGTTTCATTTGTTCTATTCACAAATCATGTGTGTGTGGTGTTTTTTTTTTTTTTTAAACTAGGGATTGAACTCAGGGACACCCAACCACTGAGCCATATCCCTAGTCCTATTTCATGTTTCATTTAGAGACAGGGTCTCACTGAGTTGCTTAGCATCTTGCTTTTTGCTGAGTTTGACTTTGAACTCAAAATCCTCCTGCCTCAGCCTCCTGAGCCTCTGGAATTACAGGCGTGCGTTACAGCGCCTGGCTCATGTGTGTTCTTGTTTATCTTCCTGCAAAGATGTTAGTCAGTTCCTTGAGGCCAGAGCTGTGGCTCCAAACTCTCTGTAACTCACAAGAGAGAAAGAATCAAATCAGGGCCGGGGCCGGGGTCTTCTGGCAGCAAACCTTGGGTCTGGCTTTGGGTTATCCTGAAAGGATGCCCCACAGGGCCTAACTCCTTCTGGACTCTGGAGCAGGGTTGGCTGGGGTCCCATTTCAGCACTGCCACTCTCTACCTGGGACAGTCACTTAACCTCACTGGGTCTCAGTGTCTTCATTTGCAAAATGGTGATGATAGCAGCCACTTCCTAGAGCTGTCTTGAGGAGTAAATGAGTGGATGCATTTGCTTTGAAGGGTGCGTGGCACAAAGACTTACGATATGTGAGTGGCTCTTATTTTGAGGAAATGGGCACAGAATCTACATTCTTTGCTGCCACTTTTGAATGATCTCTACAAAGCTCACCAAATGACTGCGGGCCTCAAACTCTCTCCTCTTTCTCAGACAGTAGTCATTCCATTAAACCCAAACAACCCACCAAACACTGGACATTCCACCCTGGTCCTTCACTTCACGTCCCGTATTAACAACATGTAAAGCACGGGGGGATGCCCGTATAAGGCCTGGTATTCAATATGTTGGGGGCATGGCTGCTTTGGGTGGACGTACGCTCACAATTAGTGAAGCCAGCCGGCTTCTCCGGATGGATATAAATACACTAGGAAGAGAAACCCAAGACCAACGGCTCGGGCCATCCTGTGCCGTTGCACCAGCTCAGGCTCTTCCTGTGTGTGATGCAGCATGACTGACAATTATCCCTTCCTGAGAGCTGGGTGAACCCACTATGGCCACATTTTTGTCAGTGTTCCCAGTGGTGTTACCAGATAGCACACGTCGTTGTCTACAGCCAGAATGAATGCTATTGCATTTTCTTGAGAAGGTGGATGGAGAGAAGGAAGCAGCTCTCTCGTGTGTGTGTGTGTGTGTGTGTGTGTGTGTGTGTGTGTATGTGTGTGTGTGTGTGTGTGTGTGTGTGTGTTGGACTCAGATTGCTTGGGAGTGATTCTCATAGTTACTCTTAGTAAGAGTCATCTTGAATCTTTATGGGGTGCTTGCTATTTCCTTGGGCACCATACTAGTTGAAGGATGCTAGTAGGTTTCCCGTTTCCATGGAGAGTACAGCCTGAGGGGGGGTACGGCTAAATGGATGTGAGCCATCCTTAGGTTGACTGTTGTGAAGGAAAAGAAGGGAGTGTTCAGGGAGTGATGGAGTTGATAAGGGAGTCCTGTCTCGTCCCGGGGATCACGGAGGTCTTCTCAGAGGAAGGTTGTCTAAGCTGATTGCTGAGGAATGAACGGGAGCTAGCTAGGCCAAGGGAGGAGAGAGCCTGTTCCAGCCATGGACAAGATCCTGAACTTGAATCCATAGAAGATTTGAGAAAAACAGAGGAAGCTCTGTAGGACTAGAAGGGAGAGAACAACAGGCAGAGAGAGATTGGGTTGAGGTGGGCATTCAGAGGCAAGGAGCTGTGGGTCACCCAGAGCCTTGGTGGCCATATTCAGAGGACTTAAGGATTAGGTAACAGGATGCAGCTGGAGGACTTTAAACTAGGCAAATATGGTAATTTATTAATATAAATCTATATTAATAAGCACATCACTTGTGGCATCTGCATATTACAGATTGGAGAGGATTATAGAGAAACAAAGGTGGCCGGGTGGGATCAATTGGGAACTTCTGTTGAAGGCTCCGAAAGATGAGGGTGGCCTGCAGGAGGTGGGAGGGGCAGGTGGCTAGATTCTAGAGACCTTTAAGTGACAGAGTTGATAGAATTGGATGTGGGGATGAAGCGGGAAGAGGAATCACGAAGGACTCACAGGTTTGGGTTTGACTAAAGGAGTGGATGGTGGAAGAGGCGTTGACATCCTGGTTTGATGCCCAAATAGGGGTATTGGGTGTGTTCTGGATGCAGCAAGACAGGCTGGGCTGGTGGTATAGGAGTCACTAGCTCATGGACGGCCACGGAGGGGATGGGGTAGCCTGGCAGAGGCAGCAGGACAGTTTGGCATTTGTTTGGGTAGCCAATCTCAGGTGGCAAACCGTTTTTTGGCACTTTGAAGTTTTTTGGAAGAAATAGTACTGACAAAGGCCCTTGAAATGTCAGCCCACGTGATGGGTCTTCTCTGCCATTCCCAGCCTGCTGTGGGGAGCTGGTGGAATGCTGTGGAGGTCAAAAAGTCACAGGACTTTTGCTGCTGTTTTGCTGAAATTCTGCCCACCGGATCCTGTTGGAACAAGGACTTCTCTTGGGTGTTCTGCTCTGTCTCTTGGCCGATTGTAGAACAGTCTTTGGGACAAGGTGGGGGTTCTTGAAGGGAGCAAGGCTGCAGGAGGGAGGTCATGGCTGATGGTCTGTCTGATATGGTATCAACTAGTGGTAAGAGCTGTCTTGGAGGGAGTGGTGCCCTCTAAGATCTGATAATTTAAAGGGTTCTTGCCTTTTCACCTTTATCTCCTGATTTGGTCTTTTGGAATGTGTGTCATGTGCCCTGCTGATGTTGGGGAGATGATTCCACATGGTAGACAGGCATGGCCTTAAATTACCTTGAATCACAAAGTGATAAACTTACTACATTTTCAGTCCTGCTATGGAAAGAAAAACATTTCCCGATGTTTTTAATACTTACGAAAACTCCCCTTTTAACAAAGAGTGAACAGGCTCATGGGGCCAGATGTCCTCAGCCAGCACCACTAACTAGTGACAATTATTTTTGTTTTCATTGATTTTTCTTCTTTTTATGGCAAGAGGTGCTGGTTTGCTTTTATAGTTGTAGAGCGGTTCTGTGTGTAGTCCAGCTCTCTGTTTTATGGAATTATTTGTTACCTCAGCTGACCTGGCTTGTCCTGACTCTTGCAGTCATGATGTACAATACTGTTTTGAAAAAGTTCCACACAGCTCTAGTAAAACATGGGAAAATGATAATTCAAGTGTCAAAATATGGAAAATGATGAATTAGGTTATAGAATTTTTAAAAGGACCTGGCCTAATCAAGGTGATACATCATCCTGGTTTTCCTGCCATTGTGATCTGGGTGTGTAGAACTTGCAGACTTAGAACCGGGAAAGTCCCAGAAAATCTGGGATGTGTTGGTCAGCCCTGTCCTAAGTGAAACTAACTGGTCATCTTCACCAGCCAGTCTTACTTCAGATGGTGTTGCCGGCTGTCTTCTGAGTCTCCAGGGGCATTGGCCCATGTAAGTGGGTCACTGGGCCTTTGCCAAGCACCCCTGCACAGTCTGGTTGAACTCCAAAGGGCAGGGAAGCGGTGATCTGATCAAGGTCACACAGAGAGTAAGCAGCAGCGTGGGCGCCTGCCATCTCTCCTGTTAATTCCAGTTAATTTTCTTCCTCCTGGATCTCCAGCTAGGGATCTTTACACCTTCTGTTCTTCCCTTCACGGTCTCTGGTTGTTTTCAGGGTCTCTAGAATGATAAAGCAGTTGGTAATTAGATGGCATTTACTAAGTCGAGACCTTGTCCTAAGAGTTTTGTATATATTAATTATCAATCTTCAGAATAATCCTCTAAGATAGGCACTTTTATTATCCCCTATATGGAAACTGAGGCCACAAGAGATAGAGCCACTTGTCCAAGGTCATCCTGCTTGTGACAGAGGTGATACTTAGAACCCAGGCTGTTTGGCTCTGAGGTCTGTGGGTCTAATCACCATGATCACCAGGAGACCCTGCCTCTGGGCTGATGCCCTTCCACCAGTTGATGCCAGTTAGAGAGAGCTCCTGAGGGTGCTGTCCACATCAGTGTCCTGTGCTGTAGTGGGAAAGATCAGGTTGAAGCACCTTTGGGGTTTAGATGTGAGGAGTCCCTCAAAAGCTCACATGAGAGACAACATAGGATGCACCATATTCTTTTGAAAAAGATGTATTTGACTAATTCCCCCACTCCCTCTTTCCCGAGCATGTTATCTAGGGGTATTGGAAAAACCGCTATCAAAACAGGTCCTACATGTTGCTGAAGTCGGGGAGGAATACTCACGTGATAAATTTACGGGGGTCACTGGAAGACCCTTTAATTTTCTGGGAAATGACAAGGCGTCTGTGGCCATGTTGTGTAAAATTTCCTCTTTTATACCCAGGTTCCATGCCATGGACTATTTACTTGGAGTCTGAGGGTATATTTACCATTCAGGCAACATCACAAGCTGTCAAAGAAATCTACTCAGGCTAGGATGTGCTGGGTGTCTCGCCTTTCTAAAAATGACACTCGGCTCTCTCTCTCTTTTTTTTTTAATTTAATTTTTTTTTAAAATAAATCCTTTTAGGCACTATGTTCACAGTGCAAATAGCTCAGAAAGGACACTGGTAGCAAGTCAAAGTTTAAGTGAGGGCACAACGGGTGGCATGGGAATAAGACTTGACCCAGTCGCCTTGCCAAGGAAGGAAGCTGCCGTACCTCTTGGGCTCCGTCTGCGGGGCACCACCAAAGGGGATCGCTGGGGAGGATGAGGTATTGATCTGCTGAATAAGCACCTCACCCGTTGGAAAGTGCCGCGCGTACCGTTCCCAGCAAACAACCGACAGCCACACGGTATCGAGAAGTTGCCTCCAAAGTCAATAGCGGAAGGAATGCTTTGGGGGGAGAGATTGGGGAAGATGTTTTTCCAAATTTAGAACCCACTCACATTTCGTGGGTTCTCACATTAATATGGAGCTTGAACATAAAGTTCTGGCAAATTGCAACTTAACTTCCTGATTCAAAACAAGATGCTGTCTAAGGGCGCCTGCGAGGGTGTCTTGCAAGCTCACGGGCTCTTACAAAACAGCCTGTTTGAGGATTCAAGTGTGAACGAACCAGGACCAGACTGATTTCATTTCCTTTGAAATCCATGTGGCTTTTAGAATTAAGCAGCAGCAGGGTGGTGGTGGGGGTGTGGAGAGGAGGAAAGAGCTCTGGAAAAAGTGCACTTGAGGTTTTGCTGACCTGCAGACATTTGAAAATGACTATGTATTCTTCTACCTGGTCCCCATGTCCGTGAATCTTGCAGCCTTGTCTGATAAACAGCCAAGAAGAGTTGTTGGGGATTAGAGAGGGTGTTCGGCCACCCTCTCCCGAAACAAGGATGCCACTCGGGGTTCTGGCTGTTTGTCTTTTTCACAGAGTCTTAGCCTCCAGCATTTGCTCTGCCTCATACTTACTTCCTGGGAGGGGAATTTGTACTGCCTTACATTGGTTTTGGTCCTGGGCTTGAGACACCCACAGCCTTGAGGTTAGGCTTGAGGGACCTATATCCCAGCTCCTATAATCTTCCTATAAAACCCTCTGATGGTATCATTTCAAAGTTTTTTTTTTTTTTGGTAGCAGGAATTAAACTCAGGGACATTCAACCACTGAGCCACATCCCCAGCCCTATTTTGTATTTTATTTAGAGACAGGGTCTCATTAAGTTACTTAGCCATCTCACCTTTGCTGAGGCTGGCTTTGAACTGGGGATCCTCCTGTCTCACGCTCCTGAGCTGCTGGGGGTTACCGGCCTGCGCCACCGGGCCCTGCTTCACTTCTAAGTTTAAGACTGCTTTGTAGCAGTTCTGCTGCGACAGCTTGAAGTCTCCAGGCCTTGGCATGGCCTGACCCACATCACATGACTTAGACCCTGCCTCCCTCTCTCCCGCTGCTCCTCTTCCTGGGGGTCTCCAGTTAGAACATGGTCGTACCCCCTCGTGCCACAAGCCCTCTGACTCCTCCATCCTTCTCATTTATTCTACTCTCGTCCTACATCTCCTCTTTTTTTTTCTGGAAACCCTTCCCAGAGGCCTTTCTGTGAGCCCTGGGCCAGGTTAGATTCCCTCTTTCTATGCCACTCTCTGTGGGTGCCCGACCTCTGCAGTGCCTCTGTTGGGGTGCTCATCACCCTCCACGTTGTAGTGCTCTCCTCATGTGTATGTGCAGCTGGAACCCATTAGAGCCAACAGACTCTGGGGACCACTGCTGTCCTGGGGCTATTCATCTATGGATACCTGGCGTAAAGCACATGGGGCTCAGGGGGTACTTGTTGGATGGATGGATGCGTAACTGAGTAGGTGGATGAGTGGATGAACGGATGGATGGAAGGGTAGATGGGTGAGAGGATGAATAGATGGAAGAATGGAAGAGTGGATGGAAGAGTGAGTGCATGGAAGGGTGGATGAGTATTCTAAGACATCCATCGTGAATTTCCCTCTGCCTCTGCTGCCTTTCCTCACCCTGCCCTCTTCTTCAGCCAGATCACTCTGCCCTTTATATCATCATCGGAGATAGAGGGAGTAAGTAAACAAAGGCCCGGAGGCCAGCAGGAGCAGGACCCAGCTGGGAAATGGCAAGATGATGTGTGTGGTTGGAAAGGACATTGGAGGGATGGGGGAAGAAGTAGGCAGTGCAGCTGGAGAATTTTAATCTGGGGTCAGACCACAAAAGGACTCTGTGCATCCGTCTAAGCCTTTGGATTTTGTTCCGTGAGCAATGGGAACTGGAGAAAGATTTCATGCAACGCAAGATCCCGGAATGTTTGCCTTCCACGTCTCTGTCTATGTGGCTTCTTGAACAGATGCTTGAACTGCCCTGCCGGGGACACCACAAGGCAGAGCAGCGAGCAGGCCAGACCTGTGTCAGCAGGAAGAGCCCTGGACCTGGATGCAGAAGGCCTGGACTTACTGTGAAGCTTCTGTCTTCAATTGCTCTCTGAGGGACACTGACAGCCATTTTACCCGGTGCCTCAGTTGTCTCTGGCTCAGGGCTGGCCTCCTGTTCTTGGCACCTATACAGTGACCCCGGGCTCCTTGATGGCAACCACCCTGCGCTTGGTTTGACGCTCTGCTGTTGCCGTCTTGCGATTCTTGTTCATATTTGAACCAGAGCGTCACATTTCATTTTGCACCAGGCTCCACAAATTGCTTTGCCAGTCCTGAATCCACCTGACAGGAACGTTGTGAAGATAAAAATGATATCCCAGAAAAAAAAATAAACCAGAGAAAGTCTTTAAAAAATGATCAAGTTTTAACTGTAAGGCCTTACTGATTTACCTGAGGTTACCTGACTACTCTAAACGTGTTGGTGTCCCTGTGTGCCGAACGCTGGGACCCAGGAGTGATCCGCTTGGTCATGGATCAGGAGGATCTGGGTTGCTCAGTAAAGGGCAGAGCCAGAACTTGAACCCAGGCCTTCAAGTGCAGTGTTCTATCCTCTACCATAAACTATCGTGAACATGTCTGTCGGCTCCCTGTTCTACCACAGTCTTGGAGGTTAGGGCATTTTTCCCTATCTTTATAGTACCAGGCTCAATCAGTCACTCACTTCCACCACTCACATCCTGCCACCCCAGGGCTTGACACTTGCGGGTTCCTCCAGTCTGCAACATTGTCCTTCCCTCTCGTGAAGGCCTGGGTTCCCCTCAGCTCTTGGTTCAGGTTGCATTCCAAGTTCGACTTTCTCAAGGAGGTCCATGCTGACATCCCTAGCTGGGCCACCCTCCTCCGGATGGTGTCAAAATCCTGAAAATCCTCCAGTATTCCCTGCAATTGCAATTCTGCACTTCTTGGTGGGGTGGCCTGTCTCCTGCATTAGCAGGACCCCAGGATTCCCAGTGATGAGACAAGTATCTGTCACAGTAGAGTTGCTCGATAAATATTTGGTGAGTGTATGAACAAGCAGAAGGTGTGGGGAGTGTCCGTGCATGGCCGTTCTCTCCATCACAATGGAGGGTGCTCCTCTGGGTCAGAACCCTCTAATAATGACATAACAATGAACATGTAATGGGGATTCCTTGTATGCACCTGTCCTCCAAGTGCACCATGGCTTGCGGTCCCCTGGTACATCTATGGGATGGGATTGTGTTGTCTCACTTTGTAGGTGGCAGGGTTGAGACTTGAGAGATTAAATGGCATCCCCAAAGTCAGAGATCCCGTAAGGAGTCATCTGAATCTGCAGTCAGCACTGGCTAACATTAAAATCTGGGCTTCTCATGCTGCTCTTTTTACCGCCTCCTGTTGCTCTCATTCCCTTTCCCCATGAGCCATGTTGATCTCTCTAGGCACTCAACGTACAGGCATCTGCAGCAGGGCCTGAGCTACGTCCACATCAGCTGTGATACAGCCGGTCCAACACTGGGTAAGAGGGTCAGGCCCAGGGACACCTCCTGGCTCTTCTTTCCATTGCTGGGTTACTCTGAATCTGTCGGGTTTTCTCTGAGAGCCTCAGAATTCCCAACTATAAATCTGGGAATCGAACCCCATCATCTGTGTCTACTTGGTGTTAATTCTGAGTTCAGTACCACTGGGTCTGGGTGGTTCTCTGTGGCTCTGGCTTTCCCCAGGCCCCAGCTGTGCTACCCTTCTTTCTGTCCCTTGAACATAGCAGGCGTCTCTGTGCCCCATGGCCTTGGCCCTCTGCCTGCAGTGTCCTGTCCTGATTTTTAGGGGGTAGGCAGGCTCCTGTCATGCAGTTTCCGCTGAAGTATCCGAGAGGACTTTCCCGTCTACCTGAGCAAATGCTGAGTCCTGCTCCAGTCTCTGTCACCAGGGCCTGGTTCATTTCCTTCCCAGCTTTTGACAACATTTGAAATTATATTCATATCATATATGCATATTGACATAAATTTATAGAAAGTAAAATTATATAAAAATGTGCTTCTTTATATAAAATTTAAGATCTTTCTATTGATAATGAATATAGACATCTGTCTCTCTCTATCATGTGTCACCGTGCATTGAGCAGGGGGTCTCCCATCGCCAGGATGCGAGGCCTGCGTGGGAACCTGGCAGTGGCTGTCTTATTTATTGCTGAGTTTTAAGTTTTTTTGGGGGGACGGGGAGGGGTACTGAAGATTAAACTCAGGGGCACTCGACCATTGAGCCACATCCTCAGCCCTATTTCGTATTTTATTTAGAGACAGGTTCTCACTGAGTGCTTAGAGCTTTGCTTTTGCTGAGGCTGGCTTTGAACTCACGATGATCCTCCGGCCTCAGGGTCCTGAGCTGCTGGGATGACAGGCGTGAACTCCTGCGCCCGGTGAATTTTGAGTCTTTGAGAAGAGAGCCATTGAGCATTTGCTGGATGTACTGATTGAGGAAGGAATGGATGGATACCTGGGAGCGAATACTTTGGTACTCGATAGCCCTGAGGATAAGAGTCAAACAGGGAGCAAAGGTCAGGCAAGGTCAGGGTCACCGTGGTCATCATCAGCACGCGGCACCAACTTCACCGCTTACTTCCTGGAGCAGAGCGAATGCCCAGTAAATATTTATTACGTATGTGAACTCATTTAGCCGTGTAGGCTGGCGGCTGCTGCCCTTTGTGGGTATTGTGCTTGCAAGCCCGGGAGGAATTAACCTGGAGAAGCTCAGATGAAAGGGCTCCCTCCTGCCCCCACCCTTCCACCTCTTCTTTCTTCTTGGAACCAGGGAATGTCAGCTACACAGCCTGTTCGCCTCTGACCATGTCACCTAGGGAGTCTGTTTGCAAATTTTGGGGGCGTGTCTAAACCTCTCAAACATTTGGCAGATATAAAAATCTAAATAACTCCCCAGGGACTCCGAGGGTTCAGATTTGATAATAATAATAAAAAAAGTGCTTCAACACAAAGAAAACGCCCTCCCTCTGCTCACCCTCGCCCCCCACGCACCCCCCAAGTTCCCACCTCCTGCCACCCTGCGTCACCACTTGATACTTCCGAGGAGCCCAGAGATGGGAGAGCAATGGATTTTATTTTACATCCTACAGCTGTTGCAAAGCCGGAGAAATCCCACATATTAAAAATAGGAAGATGATTTCCAGGCGGAGAAGATTTCTTATTCAGTACGTGAAACGGTGGCGCCTGCTCCTCAGCCAATCCCTCTCTGCAAACTGAAAATAAACAAGTGAAACCCGAGGGCTGCGTCCTGCTGCTGTTGCCCTGAGAGCAATCGAGGCAGAGTTGAGTAGGCGCTGCCCTCACCCATTTGCTGGACCCGATTTTCCACCCAGAAAGGGGAAAAAATCTGATTCTTTGGCTGGAAGTGCCCCCTGGGGTGGGAGGAAGGGGGCTTGAGAGTTCATCAACTCCCTCTGCCTGGCCCACCCCCCCGGGGTGTGTGTGCTGGCCCTCAATCCAGTGCCCTAAAGAAAGGTAATCTAAACTCCTGGAGCCAAGGCCATTTCACAGTCTCTCTGGGAGTCCTCTTTCATGGCCCAATCAGCCCTGACAGTCAGGAAGTCGTTTCTTGGTCTGACCTGAGGCTCTTGTGCTGCATTAAACCGTGTTGATCTGGCTTTCCTGGGGCCCAGGAAGGTAAATGAGCTGCCTTTAAAGGCACATGTTAGAGGAAATCTGTCTTCTCCTGTCTAATAGCTGGAGCATTCCTGCTGCTGGAGCCTTTGATGATTTCCTTGCTTGCCAAGGATGCTTGCCTCCCCAGCAGGGAGGCCGCCAGAGTTCTGCAGCATCCCGGGGATGGTCTCTGAGGCCAGGCTCAGCTTAGGCTCGCTATGCTCTATCCCAAACCTTAACCCTCCTTGGGGCCACTCCTGGGAGTGGGCTTAATTTTTTTTTTTTTATTGCCTTGTGAACCCACCGGCTCCTTCTCACTCTTCACGACACCCCAGCTGGAGAGGGGTCTCAGATTCGAGAGACTCTGCCTCTAGGCTGGGCTCAATGGCACATCAGAGACTGAAGATCTCTCCCCCTATTCTAACCACTCTGACCACGCTTCGTTATCCTTTCCAGTTAGGAATGAAACTTCTTGGTCCTGAAAGCCCTGGCGCGGTGGCCGACAGGCAATACTAACTTGGGAACGGAGAGATGAATGAATGAATGAATGAATGGGATCCTAGGTTGCCGTGGACCAGACTAGACAGGCCTGCATTTTGGGTTTCCAGTTGCTTCCCGGTTTAGCAGTGGGTTTTCTGCCTCCCCCTGACTGAGATCGCAAAGCACATTTAGCAAGTAGAGAAGATGCCAGGAACCTCGGACAGGAGAGACCCAGCTGGGAATCCGGGAAAGAGTTTGACCAGATTTTGGCTTCGGCACTGGGCCACGAACCAGACCAGGTCACAGCCGGAGGAGACAAAACGGCCTCTTGTATTGGTGGTGTCAGCTCCAGGGTGCTTTTACCACCCCACCTTGGGGATCCAGTAAACTCTCCTGTTTTCCTTTCCCCAAGCCCCCACGTCCACCTCAAGCCCCACAGGGCCAAATAGAGGAGAGTGGTGTTGAATTCAAGTAGCCCTGAGCCCAGAGGACAGCTCGCTTTCCTGGAATTCCTAATGAGGGAGACAGTAGAAATACCCTGTCTGCCTCCCTCTGTTCTCTGACAGCAGCCTGCAGAGCTTCAAAGCCTGGCTTCCAGAACAAAATGCAGTGATGTCAACTACCGTGGCCTGGAGGGTCGATACTGTTTTTACACAGGCCATGGATAAGCAGTGAATTTGAAAACGGATTGTCCCAGGAACCAAATCCCACTCCATATGTAAAAGAGAATTTCAACACGAGAAATCTCTCTCTTTAACATGGTCTCTTATTCACATCACAGCTCTCCTTCTGTGGCTTCACCCTGTCCCTCCAAATCCGAGGGGACAAGAAGGCCTCTTGCTTCTTGAGGGAGGACCAGGGAGTGGAGGATGCTCCCCCCAAACCTTAAATGGGAAGATCCGGGATCTCAGTTCCCCTACACACTCAAAAACCAAGCCCCTATCTCAGCCTTCAGCTGTCAGACCAAACGACACCACAAAGTCTGTATGAGAGTACAGAGGGGGAAACTGGCAAATGAACAAGTCAAGGAACATCTGAAATAATGCATTTTCCTCCTGCTCTCCAGTTAAGAGAGAGAGAATTAATTTTTATTCTCATCAGTTTTCTGTAACTTGAAAGACAAACTAAAATAGCGTTGGATCAATCTTGAGTTTCTTTCTCTAGGAAGTTGCTTTAAACACCTTCTGTCTTTTCAGCCGCCTGACTTCCTCTCTCTCCCAGGAAGCAGGAAGCTGCCTTTAGGATAAGGTATCTTCCAGTTGGAGGGCCACACAGAGCTCTCACAGTCCTTTCTTTCTAACCCCAAGGTCATTATGGAGTTCTTGGGCCCGCGGGAAGTTGTATTTATGGTAGGAAGTTTTCTCCATCTGAATTTTACCCTGCTTATTTTGTTTGATGCTTCCCAGGAAAGAAGATATTTTGTCTAACATGCACCTTGTTATATTATGCGCCTTTGGCACCAGGAAACTCAGTGGAACTTTTTTTTTGCTCAGTTGCCTGAGTTGTCCTTAGTCCCAGCCTTCTGATTCTGACCTCCACTAAGCTGCAGCTTCTCTGTGGGCAGGGAGAATCTGGTGCATCCTTTCAGTTGAACAAAAGGACTCCTGGAAAAATTAAGGATGTGTGTCTGGAGAGAGAGAGAGAGAGGCGAGTCTCCAAAGGAACTGTGGATATGGCGGCAGTGCACGGAGTTGAGTGGAACCAGATTCCTAGAAAACCAATAGAATTTTTGAGAGAGCTCATTGTCAGAACTTCCACCAGACAGACTGGGCTAAAAGAAAATGAGGCTAGCTGGGCATGGTGGTCCATGTTTGACATCCCATTGGTTTTGCCAAGGCAGGAGGATTGCAAGTATGAAGCCACCCCCGGCAACTTAGTGAGGCCCCATTTCAAAGGAAAAAAAACAAAACACACGAATAACAATGACCATAAAAAAGTAATGAAAGTGAGGCTTTTGGAGGTGCAGACATAGCTCTGGGTCCCCACCTTTCTGTAGACAGGAAATGGATGATAGTGTTGCCATTGTCATCCTCTCTGTGTGCTCTTCCAAAGTGGCCAAGGCTGATCAGAAGGAAAGACTTCCCAGAGGGCAGAGCCAAGAGCCCGGAGAATAATGACCTAATGACCGGGCAGCTACTCTGGGGGTGTAGCACAAGGACCAGATCAGGGACAGTCTCCACTCCCAGGTTAGGAACCTGGAAAAATCCCAGGCAGACGGTCAAAGTTGCTTCCAATCAGTGAGTGCCGCCTACTTCCCGTTCTGTTCCCTTTTCAAAGAGGAGTGTTTTTGCAGTGATCTGTCCACATTCCAACATTGTTGGGCATGTATGAGAAAACGACTTTTCAATTTTAAATCCTTATCCCAATCAAGAAAGGCTTCATCAAAGTCTGATGCAGATCATGGGGTTCTGGATTTGTAGCTCAGCACAGGCATAGAGAAGGTCTTCAGTGGGTCTTAGGGATGGGGTGAGTGGATTTTGCATGTGGGAAATGAATACTTGTGACCAAAAGGTTAGATAAATGGCCATTATTCATAGATATTCCCTCTTTCCCCTTCCTATCCTTCTCCATGGGACAAATACAGTCTTTGCCCCTGACTTTGTGCTTCTCCATTTTACTTGATTTTGGCAAATGAGATGTCAATGGGTGTGACAGGAGCAATAGTTGAAATGTGCTTGCCATCTTTTACTTCTGCCATCGCCACAAGAAAAATGTGATGAGTGGAATGAGTTCTGTGGAGCCAAGCTGCCCCCGGTGACCTAGAGACCTGTAGCTTGAAGCAAAACCACCCATCCGGCCCTCGGGCCTCTAGGTAAGAAGTATTTCTTGTTACGGGCCACAGTGATGGTCATGGCTGTTTGTTACGCGGCACTAGCCGACTGAGACAAGCTACAATGGCCACTGGAGTCCCCTGGCTTCCTAAAAGGTAGGAAATAGACAGAAAAAAATTTCCTAAAAAATTGGGAGGGGCCAGGGACAGCAAAAAAGAAAAAATGATCAGTCTTTGAGATGAGTGGAGAAAGCCCCTGATTACTTGGAAAACTCAACTTAGCAAGTGGCTCCTGGGAAAGGTGGAGGCTCTCCAGAAGCAAGCGTAGCTGAGAGCCTCCCAGGCCAGTCAGAGCAAAGGGAATAAAGAGTCGGTTGAGGTTGTGGGTGAGGTGACTTGGTTTACGAACTGAGGTTCCCAGGAATTCTCAGTGTATATATACAGTGTACATACTTCATGTTTGATATGTTTCTTATACCGTCATTTTCTGATAATTAAATTTCTTAATATAACTTTGTGGTAAGAGTGCTTTTCCCACATTCCAGAGATCACCAGGAGTCTGACTTTTTTTTTTCCCCCCAAATCTTGTTGTATTGTATGTATTTTTAGAAGGAGGTAAAGTAAAAATAAATTGGGTGGGAAAGAAAAATGCCATTCAGAAATAGACCGTGAAACTAATCACCTGGATAAACCGGGGCAAAAAAAAAAAAAAAATTATTGTTTGAGACAAGGGTCATAAACTCAAATACCTCCACGGCCACACGAGTAGCATAAACAACCCAAAGCAGGCCAGCTGGGGAGTGCGGTGATATGGACAGTCCGTGCCCTGTCCAAGGAGGGCAGCTTCGTCCTGCTCCCAGTGGTGGCTACGTGGGAGTGGGTCGAGTGCGGTCAAATCTTCTAGAGGAACAGGGCTGCCGTGTGCGCTAGTGAAGGGTGTACACTGCACAAGAGCAATCAGGTGAGAAAGCAATTGGAGGCTGAAATACAGTCCAAGCTCCACTAATCAAGCCCTGGGCTAAGAAACAGGACTTGGGGAGCAGAGGTGGACTTCAGCACCCACTCACCCCCTTCATCCTAACTTTGTATAGCACAAAGTTTTCCAGGGTGGTCCCAGGTTGGAGGATCCCACCTCTCATGATAGAAGCTGATTAACTCCTCGGCCGGGCTTGGTGGTACACGCCTGTAATCCCAGCAGCTCCGGAGGCTGAGGCAGGAGCATCACGAGTTCAAAGCCAGCCTCAGTAAAATCGAGGTGTTAAGCAACTCAGCGAGACCCTGTCTCTAAATAAAATACAAAATAGGGCTGGGGATGTGGCTCAGTGGTGGAGTGTCCCTGAGTTCAAACTCCAGTAACAAAAACAAAACAACAAAACAAAATAACTAAAAAAGTCCTCCTTAACTCTGCTTCTGCCCACCCAGGCACAAGTGTCCTTTTGAGGCTCAGCCAATTAGATGCTCTTTTGCAGGTCCTGGGATTTTGTGTGACAAAAGCACAGAGGTGGGGAGATGACATGGGGTGGCACCAGCAGGGTTTTTGTATGTTTGGTGACAGATGCAGAACTTTGAAAAACATTGAACTGCTCAACCAACTCCCTGGCATGCTGATTGACTCAGTGGGGGTCCGGGCAGCCACTTCTGTACAAAGTCATTCCCAACACAGGAAGGGGGGGCTGAGACAAGACTCACCCCTTCTCAATAAGCTTCACGTCTTTGTGGCTTCTTCTTCACAAAGGTCTCCTAAAATGCGTGTGTCACCGTGCAAACCCGTGCAACCTTCTAGAAGGTTTGTGTTTGGTTCCAGAGCTTGCCAGCTCTGGGATCTTGGTCAGGTTTTCATTTTGCTGATTTTTTAGTTTCCTCTGCTGTGAAAATGGGGATTTGAATTTTGGTACTCCTCGCTTCCCAGGGGTAAGGACCAAATCCAAGAAGAAAATGCATGGGAAAGCACTTTCTTTGCAAGCTCCAACACACCATGTAAACAGGAGGTATCATTATACCTCTGTGGAGACATGAGAATTCATGTTGCTGATGCTTTCACCAGAGATGGAGGGAATCTGGCACAGAGCGGGACTATTTGATTATTTTCAAAATGCTGAAAAAAGAACTTTGCAATCTATTGCTACCCAGTCCCCCCTCCCGCCTTGTTGCTGCAAATCTGAGCTTTGCACATAATAAATATTTTGCTTAATTGCACCTTACACTATTTTATTGGACCCTCACAGTAGTCTTACATGGTCAGTATTATTATTCCAATGTGCTGATGAGAAAACTGAGGCTCAGGGATCCTGAGGTTATGCAACTGGTAAGGAGCAGTACTTGGGAGGGAATCCAGATCTTCTGCTTCTAATTCACAGAGGCCTCTGGACAGAGTCTCCCGGGGCTATGAGAGGTGCAACCTGTAACTCAACAGCACCATCAATGATGGTCAAGACTCCTGTGAAGTGCTAAGGCTCTGAAGGGCATCACTAATGTCTGGTGGGAAGAGGAGACTCAGCCTAGCATCCCCACTCTCTATTTATTTTTTTGGAAACAGCAGCTTCTGGACCCAACTTTAGGGAAACTGTCACTTTCCATGTGAAGCTGCCCTTCCCATGCCATAGAGGGGCATGTGAGCTCATCTGTGGCCCGTGTCTTCGGATCTTGAGGGGTCACTCCCAGGCGCGGCAGGAAGTCACAGCAGGTTCATCCCAAGGCTGAGTCCTGCAGCAGCGATCCTCAAGCTTGAGTGAGCACCAGGACCATGAGAAAGGCTGGTCAAAACAGATTGCTGAGCTCATCCCCAGAGCACCTCATTCAGTGGCTCTGAGGTGGGGGCCTAAGAATTTGCATTACTGGCAATTTTCTGGGTGCTGCTGCTGCTGCTGTCGCTGCTGCCATTTGACTGTCTGTAGACATATTTGATTGTCACCACTGGAGGGCTACTTCTTGCACCTAGGGGCCAGAGGTCAGAAATGAGGCTGAATGTCACAAGGCACAGGTCTGTCCCAGCAACAAAAAAACCATCCTGCTCCAGCCAGGCATGGAGGTGCACGGCTGTAATCCTTGCATCTCAGGAGGCTGGAGAGGGAAGATTGCAAGTTCAAAGCCAGCCTCAGCCCTGTCTCAAAATAAAAAAAATAAAAAAGGGTTGGAATGTAGCTCTGGTGAAGCAGCCCTGAGTTCAATCCCCAATACTAAGGGGGAAAAAAAAAAGAAAAAAAAAAAAAAAGCAATCATTCTGCTTCAAGTCCCAACAGTGCCATTTGAGAAATCCTGTTCTACAGGAATGACTACGTATACAGAATGCCCAGTCCCAGCCTTTCTCCACGCTATTCCATGGGATCTGTGGGGACCTCCTTCCAAAGCATCCCTGTCTTTTATTTTTTTAAATTTTTAAAAAAATATTTTTTAGTGGTCAATGGACCTTTATTTGATTTATTGGTATGTGGTGCTGAGAATCAAACCCAGTGCCTCACACCTGCTAGGCAAGCGCTCTGCCACTGAGCCACACCCCCAGCCCTCGATCTTTTATTTAATCAGAGTCAGTTGCTGTTAGCTGCAATCAGAGATCAGACAGAGATGAAGACCAAGTCAGGCCGGAGCCAGGGAGGAGCTGACGCTGGTTTTGGGGAGAGAGTAGCCTTCAGGTCACATGCACTGACTTCCTTTCTCTGTGGCTCACCTCCTCTTTGGCTTCTCTGCTTCCATTTAAAACTACCTTAACTTGCTTAACCATCTTCCTATTATCATTTCCTTCTTCTGCCTCTTTTTAAAATTTGTTATAGTTAATGCCATAATAGATCACTTGCAATGCCCATTCACACTTCCATGCCAGAGTTTTTCTAAGGTTTGTATTTCAGGATGGGATTGCTGTGCGGTTGTTTGGACACCACCTTCAGTTTTACTGAATACTGATACATTGTTCTCCAAATGGTTACATAAACTCACCTTTCCACCAGAAAATAGTGTTTCAGTTACTACTAATCTTTTTCTTTTTGGATTATTCTTTTTCATTCTGTTTTAAGAATTTTTCCATACACCAATATAATAAAAATATTCTTCTTTATTTTCTTTAAGAATATATATATATTTTTCAAATTAACCTTAATCCATCTGATATTGTGTTATTTGTAGACTGGGTCAGATCTCATTTTAGTTTTTCCATATGTACGGCTAATTAGCCTAGCATCGATTATTGAACAACCCATTTTTCTCTCCACTGATCTCTAAGGTCACTATTGTATATGTGTTTAATTTCCATTTGTTTGAGAGTCTGTTTCTGGGCTTTTCATTGTGTACCAGTATCACACAAACTTAACTACTGTAAATTAGGTCATGATTTTGAAAGTATAAATCTTTACTTCTTACTTGTTTGCTTCAAAATTACCTTAGCTAGCTGGGCATGGTGGTGCACACCTGTAATCTCAGTGGCTCAGGAGGCTGATGCAGGGGGATGGTGAGTTCAAAGCCAGCCTCAGCAAAAGGGAGGTGCTAAGCAACTTAGTGAGACCCCGTCTCTAAATAAAATAAAAAATATGGCTGGGGATGTGGCCCAGTGGCCGAGTGCCCCTGAGTTCAATCCCTGGTACAAAAAAAAAAAAAAAAATTACCTTGGCTAATTCTAGTCTTTTACTATCTATATCTCTATGTCTATTACTGCCCCCAACCTGCGTGGGCACCTGAACTTAAGGTCGCTCGTGTGAATTTCCAGGGACACCAAGTAAAACACAGACACACACTTTACCTTTAAACAAGCTTGAGGACGGCTTCTCTGCTCTTGGCCGAGAGAGAGAGAGAGAGAGAGAGAGAGAGAGAGAGAGAGAGAGAGAGAGAGAGAGAAAATGAGTGCATGTTCGGGAGTGGGCTTTTATTCGGGGGACCCTCATTTTTAGAAAGTTCTATCCAAAAAAAATCAGAAGGGACAGGGCTACAAAGGACAGGTGAGTATAATTCGACCCAAGGGGCCATGGGGCGACGTCCTGGACCTGGGCAATGTCCAGGTCACTACCAGATGTAGTGACAATTAGTGACAATCAAAGCCTCTCTGCTCCAGGATGGAAGGCATGAGTCACTCAGAGTGGCTCCCCACAGTCTATGTCTATGTCTGTACCTATATCTCTATCTATCTATGTCTACTATGTACAGGACCAATGTATGAAATTTCATGAAAAATTCCATTGAAATTTTGATAGATCCAGCAAAAAATATCTTTATGTTATTGTTGCCTTATTCTAAGATAAGAATATAGAGAACTAATGAACATCTAATATTTGAAAAATACTTGTAGTGGTGAGTGTAGAGGAAAGGAGAGAGAAAGAGAGTGTAAGAGAGATGGGGTAAAGAAGAAGGAGGAGGAGAAAAAAGAGGAGAGGAAGAAACGAGAGAAGGGAAGAGAGAGATGGAGAAATGAGTGACCCTGGAAGATACAATTGGGAGATCAGAAAATAATGAAAACGCTTTCTAATTACATAATATCCTCAGAGATTTAAGAAGATACAATGACACAAAAACGCAACATAACAAATAAGTAACAGTTATAGAATAAGATAAAGATCCCAGAGATTAAAAATATCAGTAATATGAAAAGAATCAAATGGATATCCAGGGCCATGACAACAAGGTATCCCAGAAAGCAGAGAAAGAGACGGTAACGATGAGAAATGAAATAAGACACATCAAGGATTAATCCTAGATATAAGACACTCACTTTACAGGAGTTCCAGAAAGAGAATAAAGGAAATAGAAGGGAAGAATTTATAAATGAAATAATATTTAGAAATGGCCAAGGATGAATGAATTTATAGATTGAAAGGTGAAGTAAAAAAAAAAGATTTATCACAATGAGCTTTTCAAAAAGAGAAGATTCATAAGAAAGAAAGAAAGGAAGATAGAGTTGGAGGGAAGAGAGGGAGAGGGAGAGAGAGAGAGAGAGAGAGAGAGAGAGAGAGAGAGAGAGAGAGAGAGAGAGATTATCTATACATGAATAACAATTGGATTTCTTACAGCAGTACTGGATACTAGAGTGCAGGTGAAGTCAGTGAATTCAGAGTTCTGAGAAAAAAATAATTTCCAACCAAATTTTCTCTATTCAGAAAAGTGATCAATTAGCAGAGATATTTTTAAAAAAAATATGAGGATTTACGGAAGGTGTCTCTCACAGATTCTTTCTTAGAAAGTTATCTGAGAATATATTCCGGTAAAAATGAGGGACAAAACCAAGAAAGGAGAAGTTATAGTCTCAGAATACCATAGGCCCTAACCTAGCAGAGCACATTTGGAGAGTTTTCTGGAGTACTAGAATGGAACAATGCAGGAAGAGGGTATGGAAGTTGGGTGAGGGTGGTGGAGCATATTCTTCAGGATATTTCCTGAAGAAAAGAAAGTCTCAACTGAATACTTGGCATGGTGAAGAGTTTGGGGGGTGGGGAGGAAAGAGGTTTAATAAAGATTAGTAGTACAAGAAAAAAAGGCAATTACAAACTCAAAGAAAATCATACAGCTTAGAATAAAGGAGGCACCATTGTTATGCATTATTTAGGAACATTATTGACAATAATAATGTTTACTCTCAAATTTTAGAATCTTTCTATAAATAAAGAATTGAAGATTTAATGTTTGCCAAACAGCAGGATGTAAATGTTATCAGTCTTGACAATGTGAATATACAGATGTTAGAAGTTGGGAGATGGGGCTGGCGGGAGAGCTAGGAATAGATGATGCCCTAGAATTTTTATGAAGTGGAAAATTACAAATACTAACAACAGGTGAAGGATTAAGACACTGAGATGTCAATTCATTACTTGGACTTAGAAAGATTATCAGAGAAAAATAAATGAAAGAGCTGGGAGTAACATAAAATGGCTAAATAAAGGGGCTGAAGTTGTAGCTCAGTGGTAGAGTGCTTGCCTAGCACATGTGAGGTCCTGGGTTTAATTTTCAGCACTGCATATAAATAAGTAAATAAAACAAAGGTCCATCAACAACTAAAAAATATTTTAAAAAAATGGCTAAGTTTGCTTCTTGATATTATAACAAGCAATATATAACATTAATAAATCAAGAAGCCGTTAAATAAGTATATTTAGAGATTTGAGATAGCCTACCAGGATAAATGGGTAAAAGAGTTAGAAAGTAGTCATTTTTGTCTAATGTAACTGAGGTTAAGGAGAAGCGAGACACTTCTGAGCAATTTTATTTCTTAGTTGTGTGCATTGTTAATTTCACTAAAAACAAAGCTAAGGTGAAATCAGGGGCTTTTGGCAAGCATTTCACGTTTTTCTAGTGTATTTGAGATCCCTCTCTACCCTTATTGGCTGTGTAGGTAGCTGCCTGGCCCAGAAGTGGAGGCTAGGAAAGAATAATTTTCTTTTTCTTTTTTCTTTTTTTCCTTCAGAGGGCTCCTTGCTATTGCCACCAGGAATTTGCTCTTCCTGGGCTAGTTTTGTTTAGCCTTTGACCTTGACCCTGGAATAAGACAACAATTTGTGCACCAATGCTGAGATCCATTTTGTTATAAGCCCTCTCCTCACACATGGAACTCCAGCAAGGGGCATATGATAATACTCAGTAAATGTTCACTGAAATGGAATGAAAAGGTCCCAAGAGACCAAGTGCTCCACACAGACTCTGTCCGATGCACTTCTCTCTCTAAGCAGCACCAGAAATAGTGCCATGTTTATGTAGTCCAAGTGTTCGTGCAGCAACTACTATGTTCCTGATAAGCCAGCTAGACAGGCCTCAGTCTTTGTGGATACAGATGTTCAGTAAGTAGCACTATTGAATGCGAGCATCTATGAGAGAAGAAGAACTGGACTTTTAAGACAGAAAGACTTTATTGGAAGGTCAAAAGATCTCTTTCAGTGGAAGTGGCATAGAAATTCAGGATGAGCAGGCCAAGACAGAAGAGGTGTGTTCTGGGTAGAGAGAACTACACCTATCAAGGTCCTCAGGTGGAAAGAGCTGAATGTGCTCCTCACACTTTGATGTGCACTTGGGGATATTATTAGAAGCAGATTCTGACTCAGTAGCTCTGGAGGGGGGCGGAACTCCTGAGTGTCCATTCAGCTCTTGGATGATGCAGGTGCAGGGAGTCTGAGGTTGAGCTTATGTTTCAGGTAGCATCATGGTGGGGGAGCTGAGAGATTTTTGAAGCTGTGGCCCAACATGGTGAGCAAGGGTAAGGGTGAGGAGATTGATGGGAAGAGTAGGCAGAGAGTAAATCAGGCAGAGGCTTGGGGGCCACCTTTGAAGTGTAAGTGGGACAGGCACACAGTCTGACTTGGTTCTGGATAAGATGCTTCTCAAATTAAATGCTGAGAACAGTGGTGTTGAATCAGTCACCCCCTGGGGAGTTCAGAGTCCTGGGCCATCTCCTAGATGCTGGGGCATCTTGAAGATCTAGAGACATTTAACCCAGAGTCTGGTAAACCACACAGCCAGAAATCCACCTCGCCTCTATGCACCCTCCTCTGGCGTACCCTCAGGTCTGCTGCTGTGTTCACAGCGGGGAAATGCTGGAAAGAAACACCTAAAGCCCCTGCCACCTGCCACCTGGGTGCCTGCCTGACCTTGGACACGCCCTTGGACTTCCCGAACCTCCTTTTCTGTGTCTGGGAATTGCAATTTCGTCTGCAAAAGCTTCCCTGGAGGGCTGCTGCCAAGCTTGGGGATAATATGGGGAAAGCAAGGCCATTTAGGAAGTGCAAAGGACTTTTCCAAATTCCTATTCCCAAGTCCCAAAGAAGGAGAAGCTCCCAATACCTTCTGCACAAAGTTTAAGAACTTGAGAGAGTCAGGACCTTCTTCATGGTGAATGCCACCCCCACCCCCAGAGAAAGTTCTCTTGTTCTAAGTAAACCAGAAGCATCTTGGGTTAGAGTAGCAGAATATAGGCCAAAAAAAGAAAAACAAAAAACAACAAAAAAGACCTTTTTTTTTTAAAAAGGAAATTCTCCTTGGAGGTGGGTGGGGAATGAGCTAGATTCCCCTGCTCAGGTCTCTGCTGACCTTTTCCCCCTTGTGTCTGTCTGTCCCTCTGTCTGGTCTGTCTGTCCGGGTCATTTCTACTCAACAACACAGGATGCCCTCCTTCTCCCCCTCCCCTCCGTGGTTGCAAACAAGCCCGGAGCTGCTCTGTCTGCGCCCTGCTTCTGTTTAAAGGAACAGACACCCATTTCTCACAGAGGAACCATTAGGTAAACAATAATATATATATATTTTTTTCAAAAACCCAGAAAGTGGCTCAGCGTACTCAGCCTGGGGTGAGTGTCTCTAGTATTCCCTGACTGGTTTCAGGACAAAGGTCTCCAGAGGAAGGTTGCTTCTTTTCTTTTCTTTAAAAGAGTTAAGAGGACAACGGGAAGCCCTGGCGGAGAGGGACCCTGATGGCTGAGGCCACCAACAGAAGCCTGGGTTCTGCCTAAAGAACTCTGTATCTTCTGCACCTCTCTCTCCACCATGCCTTGGCCCCAGTGGCAAGAGAGGGTGGCTTTTGGATGGAGTCACTCACCCAAGGTCATGCAGAAACAAGTCCATGTTAGGACCCAACCCAAGTCTAACTGTCACTCAAACCCAAGCCTGACACCAAAGTTCATTTCCGAAGCACCTTCAACATTGACCTTCTGGATCCCAGACCTGGGAGTCATTTGACGGCACCCCCAGAGCCTTACAAGAGAAGAAACGGCCCATTTGCCAGCTCTGGAAGGGAGGACCTGGGGAGCAAGGGACAGGCCTGGGGTCCCTGGGGTCCTGACTCAATTTCAAATAAGAAAATCCAAGGATGAAGATGCTGCGGCTCTTTTTATTCATTTCCTCTGAGACTCCCGCAGCGTCTCTGGGGCCACACTGAGTCCTTCTGTGCCATGTCCACTGTTGGTATCCGTGGGAGACCTGGGCTCCAGATCCATCTGTCCCCGTGTCCCTAACAATCTTACAGGGCTGGGGCCTTCCTGGAACCTGAGGCAGCAGGAAGACCTCCCTTCCAACCCCGATTCTTGTGATCAAGTCAGAAAGATTTTAGACACGTCGCTCAGAGTAACAGGCATGATCATATCGAAGGGATAAGAAAAGGGAACGGGGACACTCTCAAGGGAGAGAGAGAGTGGGTTGGATCAGAGAGGAAAGGGTCAGTGTGCTTCTCCTGTACACTGGGAATCCCAGAGAAGTTTCCAGAGAATCCCACCCAGGCTCACCGCTTGACTGGTGACTGACGGCAGGATGACATCAGACTTTCAAGTCCCCACTGCCATGGCAACCCTAGGTCACTTTGGCCCATGCTGACCAGTTCTAATTGGATTCTTCACCATAAATTCTTACAGATTTTATGGTTAAAAGGAATTATCTTTATCTCCCCGAGTTTCAGGATTTGGTCTGTGAACAGGGTCACGGAAATCTCCCCCTGCAGGGTAACCTGGGTTCCTCTTATCAACGTTATTTTGGGCCTGCATCTCTCCTGCAGATAACAGGCGGTTGGCTGAGGAATGTGACCTGGCCTGTCCACTGAGGCCAGGCAGGGCTGCAGGTAAATTGCTTCTTGGAAAATAAAGCAGGTGGGGGTCAACACGGTGGGCCCATTGGAGAGAATTATTCCCTTCACCTGGGGCTCACACCATTCCCATCTGTCTGTCCTCTATCAACCACAGAGAGACAATGACCAGAAAAAGAAAACAACAGAATGTGTCCTCCAATTAAATAGAAAGAAAAAAAAAACGCCTTTGAATTCTCCACAAAGCCGCACCATCTCTTGGTGGGGTGGGGGTGGGGGCGTGGCGGTGGGGAGTGGAGCGCCACTGGCTTTGGGCTGAGGCAGGTCCGAGTTCAAGAGCAGTTGCAAGGCCGGGTGGGGTGGCGCCTGCCTGTCATCCCAGTGGTTCCGGAGGCTGAGGCAGGAGGATCGCCAGTTCAAAGCCAGCCTCAGCCAAAGGGAGGTGCTGAGCAACTCAGTGAGACCCTGTCTCTAAATAAAACACAAAATAGGACTGAGGATGTGGCTCAGTGGTCGAGTGCCCCTGGGTTCAATCCTGGGTACCTCCCTCCCCTGCAAAAAAAAAGGCCCTTGCAAGTGAGGGTCGGTGGCAGACCCTTTCCTGGTTCTGATCCTTGCTTTTGTCTGTCACACCTGCTCCAAGCGATCACAGGTCTGCCCTGTGCCCTGCCTTCTCACCTGTCCTCACAGCAACATGCATGGGTTCAGTGTCCCTATGTGAGAGCGAGGAAACGGAGGCATAGAGACGTTCTCTAGCTTGCTGGGGTTGGCCTGCCTCCAGGTGACAGTTTTTCTTCATCTTTTCTTTTTTGTGGTGCTGGGATCAAACCCAGGGCCTGGCCCACGCTAGGCTAGCATTGTACCGCGAGGCTCCATCCCAGCCCCACAGCGAGTGCGCTGAACCCTGAAGGCACACTGCATGGGAGCTGGCAGGTCATTTCCTTGACTTCTTGGCTCCAGGGGATAAAGAGCAGGAGCCCTGATGGCCTCTGTGGGGGAGCTGAACACCCAGTTGTGAGGCCCTGGTGAAAAGAAGTGAGGCTTGGGTGCTTTGACACCCAGTGTCCTGTGGCCCCGGACAAACTCCATAGAGTGAGACCCGAGGAGAAAATTAGATCATTAGACTGGAGCCGAGGGTTGTCATCTTTATCAATGATTTCCTGCCTAAGAAGATAAGGGGTAGCCAAGTTTGTCCCTTGAAATGGAAGAGGGGGCACAGGAGGACAGAGCAGGGCTGTGCTCATGCAGACAGCACTGCATCTGGTGACGGGTGCCAAGCACCTCACCATCACTGGCTGCTTTCTGCAGAGGAGAGCATGATGGCTGTTTCCCTCGGGGTCATCCTTTGTCCTGCCTCTAGGCAGGGGTGGGGTTGGTCCCCACAGACCATACCACGGTGGCTTCCTGAGTTCTGTCCTGGGGGATACTGGCAGGACCTCGGGGTGAGCAGGGAGGCTGGGTACTTCTTTCGCACCCTCTCTGTGCCCCACCTGCGGTGACAGTTCTAGGGTGGACCCCTTTAGAGTCTCCAGCCCTTACCTGGCCTCTCAGTCTGGGCAGGGACACTCTTGCTCGTCCCTGAATGCCTCAACATCCCTGTTGGGTCCCTTAACTCTGTCCCCACCTTCAGAAATAGTCCCTTCGTGGAGTTCTCTGGAAACCTACCCTGTCCTGCCTTTTCTGTTTCCCCGCAGTCTCTGGGCGGATCCAGCCAAGGTCTGGTTTGCAGAGCAGGAGACTGAGGCTCAGGGTCACAGATCTAGGCAAGGCCGCAGTGCTCGCAGCCGGCAGAGGGTGGCCTTCCAAATTCTACCACCTCACGAGGATGGGCTTCAGCTGGTCCTGCGGGGGATGCTGTCCGCTGCTACTGAAGCAGACGTCCAGGTGCCTGACCTTGGGAGGCAGAGAGGCAAGAGGCAGGTGGGAGTGGATGTGTGGGGTGAGGGGATGCTGGGGAGCTCAGACCAACTGGCAATGGCTGCTCACTGTGGCCTGTGCTGAGAACAGATCCCATGGCTCTGCTTGACCCATGGGTCCTCATGGGTGGGCACAGCCTCTTTTCACTTCCAGGGATGAAGCTGCAGTGTCCTGGGAGCCGGGAGCCCGAGCAAACCCCATGCTTTGCTGTCTAGAGCCTCCGCGGGTTTGGCTCACGCTATCAAAACTTTCTAAATAGCATCGGAAGAGTTTCCCTCTTGTTCTTCTGTCCCCCAGTTTCTTGTCCTTGTGGCCAATGTGGAGATAACAGGACTCTGTTACCTCCACTCATGGTCCAAATGGGGACACTGAGGCTCTGAAGATGCAGAATTGGGCTGGAGGGAAGCACATGACTTGGCTGCGGGCACCGCTTCTATGAATAGGGGCGATATCTACTCCAAAGGGCCCCAGCAGAGATAAGCAACGAGAACTGCCTAAGAAGATAAGGGGTAGTCAAGGTCAGGCAAGTTTCGACAAGCAAGGAACTTTGAAGCTTTAGTAGGGACAAGAAGATGGGAGGGAGAGAAGAGTGGGAGAATGGGTGTTTGTTTTGGAGTACATGAAACTATGCTAGCTTTTCACCCCATTGTATCTGCTTGACCACTTTATATCGTTATACCCACTGTCCAGGTGAGAGAACAGAGGCTCAGAGGAGTTAAGCCACTTGGGACCCACATAGAGTAGGTGCTCAATAAACATGAGTTGAGTGATTAGAGACTTTATCCAACTGGTCAGTAATGGTGCCAGACTGAAGTCATTGGACCCCCTGCCCTGTGTACTTATCAGCAACACTGTGTTGAAAGAAATGGAAAAAGAGAAAGAATGGAGGATTGAGGAAGGCAGGAGGAAGCCACCCAGCTGCCGGATGGCTCTCGTGGAGGTGCCAGAGTATCATGGTGATGACTGTGGGGTCAGGAGGCAAGCTGCCTAGGTTCAAATCCCCACCCTTCCCTGACCAGCTGTGTGATCTTGGGCAGGTTGCTTAACTTTTCTGTGCCCCTCTCCTTCATGTGTAAGTGGAGATCATAAAAGTACCTGTGTTGCAGGTAGTGCCTGTGCAGCAATGGCACCTGTGCTGCTCCTGCTCTGTTAGCTTTGGTATCCATTCTGCTCATTTCTCCTGCTCTGCATCAATGGGGGACGGGGTTGCAGGGTGGGGCCTTGACCCCTGCAGGCTGTGATGGCCAGGCTCCTGTACCTGGGGTTTCCTGCAGGGCTTAGCCAACGCAGGCACTGGCAGGAGGTGGTGGGAGGGGCCAGAGTATTTCTTCCCAGTCACTCTGCCTGGTCTCTGGAAGGAGCTGCTTTTCCTTCAGGGCTCTGACCCTTGCTGGAAGGGACACTGAGACCTCTCTGGGAGACCCCAGAAGCCAGGACACAAACCTGCTTTGTCCATCCAACTGTGACTGGGGGCAAGGGTAGTGACTTCCGTCTGTTGCTGATATCTGGGCTATCTTACTGTCCTCATTTGGATCCTCTGCTCTTCCAACATCAAGAAATCCAAGTGCCTGCATTAAACTCTCTATTTATTATTATTATTATTATTATTATTATTATTATTATTATTATTATTATTATTATTATTATTATTATCTGTACTTGAGATTAAACTTCATGGTGCTTTACCACTGAGCTACATCCCCAGTCTTTTTTATTTTGAGACAGGATCTCCTTAAATTTCCTAGACTGGCCTCCAATTTTCCATCCTCCTGCCTCAACCTCTTGAGTCACCTGGATTAGAGGTATGGGCTATGGAGCCCTGAATCCTCTAGATTAAAGACTCAGAATAGGCTGGGGATGTGGCTCAAATGGTAACGCATTCGCCTGGCATGTGGGAGGCACTGGGTTCGATCCTCAGCACCACATAAAAATAAAATAAAGATACCAAAAAAAATTTAAAAAAAAGATTCAGAATGATTTATGTTCTCTAATTGGTACCTTGTAATAATGTGAGAAGTGTCAAGCAATGCCTTGGTGCTCAACACAGTGACTTCTTTTCTTTTTTCATGGACACAATGACTTTATTATATTCATTGATTTTTATGTGGTGCTGAGGATCAAACCCAGTGACTCTCATGTGCTAGGTGAGCGCTCTACCACTGAGCCCCAGCCCCAGCCCACTGACCTCTATTCTTGTCATAACTTAGGCCCCCAGTTGTCCAATTGCAGTTTCTAGAATCTTCCTTTCTGGTGGCTCTTTGTGGTGGACTACTCCACATCCTCAGTAGTAACGAGGGTGACAGCGATTGTTGTCCATCTCTCCCCAGCTAAGCATCAATGCCAGTGAATCACTGGCACTGCATCTGCCTCTGAAGGGAGCCCTGCAGAACAGTGGGTATCGTCCCCAGTTTACAGATGGGGGAAAAGGCTCTCGGGGTCCTTGTGAGCTGGCTTGAGTTCAGGGAGTGGAAAGGAAATTCACACCCAGGGCAGTGAGATACCAAAGCTCTTATTCTCCCCATTGTTCCATGCAGCCTCAGGGCTTGGGAGAGGCTGCTGCTGTTGCCACGTTCTGCACAGGTCACTAGGAAAGCTGGTGCTGTCTCTGGACCTGTCAGAGCATTTCTCTTGGGATGCTGCTGGCATTAGCAGTCTGGTGTGTGGGCATGTGAGCATGTGCATACCTTCCCTGGCTCCTGCGGGAGCTGATATGACCTCTGTCACGTGTCCCCTGTAATAAGGGAAACACAGGATTTCACCTAGAGTGTCCACCGAGTAGCAGAGGGTGTTGCTCCCTGAGGTAGGGGTGCAGGGTTGCTGTACCAAGAGGGACCTGGGGGTGGGGTGAGCTGAGGTGGCAGCTGAAGTTTTAGGTATGGGAAAGCCTGGTCTGAGGGTCAGGAGTGAGAGGCAGGGGAGACAGAGTGACTTGGAAGCACATGGAAGGCCATTAGGCAGGGTCAGCAGTGTCAACGTGTGTGTCAGTGAGTGAAGCCGTGACCATGGCTTGTCGCTAGTTTTGGGGTCCTGAGGAGTCTTTGATGCAGTCTCAGGGGAGGCTGTTCTGCACCTGGGGTGGAGAGTGAATTGCTCATTCCTTGGGGAGCAGAGTTAGAAGGCCATGTAGACTCTGCAGCTCCGATTGTATATGTGGGTGACCTTGATAGGCCAGGAGGGGCAGGGGCACCTACTGGTAGAGAAGGAAGAAGGAATTAGGTGCCCAGGAAAAAGCAGAGACGGGGGACCATTCAAGTGGAGAGAGAGAGAGGGAGAGAGCAGGAAGGAGGTGTTCAGTAGTTCTTGGTCCTTGGGGTTCCACGGTACTTTCTGCAATTGAATTCTGAGAGATGCCCTTGAACGCTGGAAATCTCTCTCTTTTACTTGACAGGAAGTGGAGTTGGAAGGGGCAGTATAAATGGCAAACTAAATGTCCCTATATAGAGACTGGGTCAGGATGATGGTGGGTCTATCATTTATTGAACCGTGTGTAGCCATCAATAATAATATGGAAAGACACCCATTGTGCAGTGAGAAAAGCAGGTGCCGTTGACCATGAGCCCATCCTTGCCAAGCTTGGGCTGTGTACATGTTTGTGAGTGACAGAGCCCCCCAGAACAGGCTGTGCGGC
Organism: Ictidomys tridecemlineatus; assembly: GCF_052094955.1. NCBI lineage: Eukaryota > Metazoa > Chordata > Mammalia > Rodentia > Sciuridae > Ictidomys > Ictidomys tridecemlineatus. Next base: position 31,011,549 of record NC_135479.1, on the reverse strand, counting down.
CACTTGCTAAACCTAGTTTTCTCTGGCAGAAGAGATTTGGACTTTGGTGCTTAAATATTCTTGCATTGTTTGGCTCTTTTGTAAATGAACAATAAGTGTCTACTCTTTTACTAACAGAAAAAAAATGCTAAAAGATTTTCACTTTTAAAATTTGTTGTTGGCAGATAAAGAAGTTACAGATTAGTGTCTTGCCTTCAGATCTCTCAGCCAGGAGGGGAAGGAGGAGTTAGTTGTTGCAAAAGATGAAGAAAAAGTCTTGGACTTTTTTTTTCCCCCCCTAGAACAAGAGCCATGACCATGCTTATGTGCAGAAGAAAGGTACCCACTATTGGGGGAAATGACCCAAAGAGAGCAGGGGGCGGTGGGTGGCACTCCTTTGCAGGACAGGACTTAGGGGGATGGGGGTGAGTGGCATCTGGGGCACAGGTGGTGGGATTAGCCCTGGCAGGTGGAGGAGTCCCCCCCACGAAGCGGGAGGCCAGGCAGGAAGGGCAGCGCAAAAGTGCAAAGCTGTGGGCGGGTGGCAGGAAGGGGAGGGCGTCCTTTCCTGACTGCCTCTATTTTCTCTGCAAGGTAGGAGGTGAGATCATTCCATGAGAGTGGGACAGTGGCTTCCCAGGCTGGGGGATTGGGGGCAAGGTTGGGAAGGTACCCTGGCGGATAGAAGAAGGGGTCGTGGAGATGAGTGGAGGATGGGCGATCTCCGTTCAGGGCCAGTTGCTGTCAGAGGTCGCTCATTTGCTTTGGCCAGGTGCATGCAGTTGGGTGGTCTTTCTCTAGTGCAATGCTGGTGTCCAGAGTTGTGGGTGGAGAAGGCACCTTGTTGGGTTGAGGAGAGTCTGGAGACCGTGCGGTTCATTTCACAGTGGAGGCGATCAAAGCTGGGAGAGGTGTCGAGAGTCCTAATGTTACCCAAATGCTAGGAGGGTTCTTGGTCTTGTGCTGGGCTAAAGCAGCCATGAGTCTTCAGTGCTGAAAGCCACCTTTGAAATCATTGATAGGCAAGGTCTTTTATTTGAAAGTGGAACAAATAGAAATCTAGGAAAATTAAGTGCAACTCAGTAGAACTGGAACAGAGCCCAGGTTTCCTGACCCTTGGTGTGGTGGAATAGGGAGGAAAGTACATTAGGAAGGAATGTGGAAGTTGTGTGTGTGTGTGTGTGTGTGTGTGTGTGTGTGTGTGTGTGTGTTCGTATCCACATGTCTGTGTTTATGAGAAAGCTGGACCAAGACATTGTCTCTTTTTGCAAAGAAAACAAGCCGTTGCTTTGGAAGAGTTTGAAGGGAGAAGCTGCCATCTGCAGCAGTGGACGTAGAAGAATTGAGTCACCCACGCCAGGTCCCTTGCTTCCAAGGGCTGCAGGCAGAGGCAGCTGGTCTGTGCCAAGGGTGTCCTTTATGTCTAGTAGCATGCTGGAGCTGCCAGGGCACATTTGTGTAGCCAGGGCTTGTTATTAGTTTTGCAGAATTGCCATTACGAATTCCTTCAGACTGGGGTCTTAAACAACAGAAGTGGATTTTCTCACAGCTGTGGAGGCTGGAAGTCCAAGATCAAGGTGTGGCAGCATTAGTAACTCCAGAGGCCTCTCTCCTTGGCTTGTAGGTAGCTGCTTCCTCCCTGTGTCTCCACAGGGTCTTCTCTCCATACATATCTGTGCCCCAGTTTCCTTCTAAGAACACTGACCATATTGGATTAGGATCCACCCTAATGACCTCATTTTAACATAATTATTTTCTTTTTAAAAAAATATTTATTTTTTTAGGTGTAGATGGACACAACACAATGACTTCATTTTTATTTGGTGTAGAGGATCGAACCTGGGTCCCGCCTGTGCTAGGTGAGCACTCTACTGCTGAGCCACAATCCCAGCCCCTATAATTACCTCTTTATGGTCATGTTCTGTAAGGGGTTAGGACTACAACATGAAATTTTTTTTTTTATATTTTATTTTTTAGCAGTAGAAGGAAACGATACCTTCATTTACTTATTTATTTATTTATATGTGGTGCTGAGGATGGAACCCAGCACCTCACATTACCCTGGGCGAGGGCTCTACCACTGAGCCACAACCCCAGTCCCTACAACATGAATTTTTGAGGGACATAATTCATCCCATACCAGGGCTACTTTGGTCCCAAGGATCAGAAACCCACAGACATGAGCCAAGTAAAATAGTGTCTAACTCATGAGCATTGTGAACGAGAAAGCGACACTTCCCATCTCTCTTGTCTCTCTGGGGTGGTGGTTTTAAAACATGGTCACGGATTCCTTGCCCCACCTCCCCATGAAGAGGTGGGGGTGGTGAGGTGTGTATCCCTTTTCCTCCCATCTGGGTGGACTTGTGACGATTTTGACCAATGGAGTACAGCCCATCCACCTTCCTCCTTGCTCACTGAAACCCTCACTCCTGGAGTGCTGGCCAACCCCGTAAGGAGTTCCCCTTCCCAGAGGAGCCAGGTCGGCCCTGTGGTTTACAGCCCTAGATGCGTGCTGCCTTTCAGCTGTTCCTGCAAAGGAGACAGACGTGTGAGGGAAGCCATCCTGGACACCGTCTCAGCCCTAATGCCAGCTGACGACCGCAGAGTGATTTCTGTTGATTCCATGGAGAACAGAAGAACCACCCAGCTGAGCCTCGTCTGTGTTCCTAATCCACAAGATTGTGACTCAGAATGACAGGGCTTCTAATTCTAGCCACCAAGTTTGGAAATAGTTTGATATGCAGAAACACAGAAGCAGGACACTGGAAGTCTGCTGGCTTTTCCAGTCCCCCCATTTTTCCTGCTGTCCCATGAATTTAACTTTCATGTGCCCTCAACTTTCTGGGTTCTCAATTATCTAAACGATTTTCTGCTCTGGCCCCTACTGCTCTCTAATTAGTATCCATATAGTCAAAATACACAAGAATCTGATCATCCAAGGCTAGGGGGGGGGCAGGGTCACATATTGGGGGGCACGGCCAGGTCTTCTGAAAGGTGGGGTCCAGAAGGCTCTGCTTCTCCTCTGTGTACTTTCCACTTCAGAATCTCCCCCGATCCCTCAGGGGAGCCCGTACCTCAGACCTCCACCCCTGAGAGTTGTACCCCTCTGTGCCAGAATCAGAGTGGGTCCCTGAGATGGACCAGGGCTCATGACCATTCGGTTTATTCTCCTGTTCTGACAGCAATTCCTAGGATGGTATCAGGAAGATGAACTCTCTCTAGAATCTTTTCAATATCTCCCGGGGCCAGGCTTCATCTGGGACCCACTTGCCATCCATCACTTCTACTCATTCAAAAATTCTACCATTGAGAGCCAAAGTTTGCTTTCCCCATATCTTTTCTTCTTTGGTCTTATTCTGCCCCTACAGCCACCCAGAGCCAGTGATTGTCTTGCTTCTGTAGGACAATATGTGAGATACTGAGCCTCTTGTTTTTTTTTTTTTTTTTTTGCTTTATCTTTTTGTGAGGCTCAGGTGTCTTTTGCAGGTATGGGTGACGGAGCAGAGAAGAAGTACCTGGAGGGGTGTGGCAGGGGAGCGGCACCCCACGCACTTGCTCAGCTGCAAGCGCTTTCTGATCAGGCATCAGGTATTTGTCTTTACCGGATTTTCACAAGAAAGCTCTTCCTTTCTACTTTTTTTAGAGCTGCCACAATAAATTCCCACAGCAGGGTGGGCTGAGTGCATTCTCTCATGGCTCTGGAGGCCAGAAGTCCAGAATCAAGGTGGTGGCTGGGCTGTTTCTTTCTGGAGCCTACAAGGAAGCATCTGTCCCAGGCCTCTGTTCCAGCTCTCGGTGGCCACTGGCACTCCTGGGTATTCGTTGGCTCATAGTCACGTGTCACTAAACCCCCTGCTTTCACTTCATCTGGTGTTCTGACCTGTCCTCCAAGTCTGTGTCCCTATTTCCCTCTTCTAGACATCAGTCATTGGGTTAGGGCTCATCTTAATCCAGTGTGACTTCATCTTAGCTTACTACAAGGGCTAAACCCTATTTCCAAATAAGGTCACATTCTGAAGTTCCCAGTGAACGTGATTTTTTTGGGGGAATGCTTTTCAAACAATCACACTTTGCTTCCTTTCCTCCTTTCTTTATCCATCCTTCCATCCTTTAGGTTTCTCTTCCCTCCTCCTTCTTTTGGAGTGTCTAGGGTTCCTGATGGGATCAGTGTTTCTGTCGGAGTGCCTAGGGTTCCTGATGGGATCAATGTTTCTGCACTGTGCCAGGAATAGTACCAGGTGTGATTAGGTTGCACTTTTGAAAAGCTCTGGAAGGTAGGGAGCGAGCTGGTGCCTGTAGATGCCGGCAGATCACTCAGGGCTAAGGCCTGCAGGAGATGTTCCAGCAGACGATGCTCAAAAAGGAGGAGAAGGGAAAGGAGGAGGAGAAGGGGAGAAGAAGGAGAAAAAGGGAGTTTGAACAAGAATGATTTTTCGCCTTGCCTACATGTCAGCAGGGAGCTGGAGTTGAAAAGAGAGAACTTCTTTATGAATAAAGAGGAATCAAGCACAATCCCGCTTTCTCCTGTCTGAAGAATATCTGGCCCCAGGATTAGCATCAAAGTTGTTGTTGAATCCTTCTAGAGATGTGCTGGCCAGTAATGTAGGCACTAGCCCCATATGCCTATCTGAAAGACAGTGTGCTCAAAATGCAAAGCACATACCAGATTTCAAGCACTTAGTATGAAGACAAAGAATGTAGCATAACATCGATGATGTTTGTATTGATTACATGTTGAAACAATCGGTATCTAGGTTATAGCATTAGTTCTAAAATCAATTCCAATTTTTTTATAATTCTAAAATTTTTATTATTTTGGTACCTGGGACTTAACCCTGGGGTGCCTTACCACTGAGCTGCATCGTCAATCCTTTTTATTTTTTTAATTTTTGGACAGGGTCTCACTAGGTTGCTGAGGTTTGCCGTGTACTTGTGATTCTCCTGTGTCAGCCTCCTGAGTTGCTGGGATTAAAAGAGTAGGCCACCATGCCTGGGCTCAATCTTTTTTTTTTTTTTTAACTTTTTTAAAAATATATTTTTTAGTTGTAGATGGACCCATATTATCTTTGTTTATTAATTTATTATTTTTTGTGTTGCTAAGGCTTGAACACAGTGCTTCCTTCACATGTACGAGGCAAGCATTCTACCACTGAGTTGCTCCCAGCTCCCCCCACTTTTAAAAACTTTTTAAAACGCGTGGCTACTTGAAAATTGTAAATGACATCACAGGAGTTGGACTTCGCTGTTCTGATGCCAAGGCAACAAGATAGTGAAGCTGCCCTGCGGGATCTGAACTGGCTTTGCCACGGACTGGTTGGGTCCTCCTGGACAGGACACTTTGTCTCTCTGGGTTTCATCTTCCTCCTCTGTGCCGTGGGCATGAGGCAACACAATCCTCCTGACCTTCCTCCCTTTGGGAATCACTATGAGTGTCCAAGGAGAGACTCGTGGGGCCCCTCTGCACAACTCCACAACACAGCCCAGACCTGTCTTGTCATCTCATCAGCGACGGCGGCACATCTGCATCCCCACCTCACTACCATCAACATCAGCATCACTGCCTTGTCGTCCTTCAGCCAAGAGAAGGAGGCCACCAGGGCAGGAGCGGAATACCAGACCCAGGGTAGAACACTGCCCACAAGAATTTCTGCTCTCAGCTCTTCCCAAACCCTGTGGCCAGATTATAAGCGACTTACCCCCTGACAGCTGCCAACAGTTCTTTTGTCTAGTAGGAGGGGTGGGGTGGGGCAGGTCTCCAAGGAAAACGTGCCTTCCACCTCCTCCCTCAGGACAGCGTTTCTGTATGCTCTTGGATGAGAATAAGACATCCAGCTTTTTTTTTTTTTTAATTTATTTTTTATTTTTTTTTCACTTTTTTTATTTTCCAAAAGGCATTTCTATTGCATCAGACCACCAAAGCATTTCCCCTCTCTTTTTTTTTGGCCACCAAATATTTTTACGATTTTCCACATAAACAGCTAAGGAAAATGCTAGCAGCCACTCGGGCGGCAGTGGTAGGCACTCGATGTCTCCCCTGGGACTAAGGGATTAAAACAACAAAACAACACAACACAACCGAAGCCTGATGGGGTGGGGGAGGCAAGGGAGTTGACAATTAGTCTAAGATATATGGATTTCTTCAAATTCTTCTTGGGAATTCTGGGATAACAAACCAGAATTCTGCATGTGGTTGTGGGCAGTGAGTGCTCATTTTGGGGAGATTCAAACATTTGCAGATGAAATTAGCCACTGGTGAGGTTAGGAGGGTGTGTGTGGGGGGGTCCCTGGGGGGCACCCATTTGAGGGTGAACCCTAGGGCCAGTGGACCTGACTCTTTCGTGTCCCCTCTCTTCCCTGCCTGGGTTTCTGCACCTTCCCTTGTGAACTTGCTGTGTGAGAATCAGGATGAAGTTAGGGACCCGCCTCCCTAAGGGTACCAAGGGGAGATGGCCAAGAGCTCCTGGTAACTATTGATTATTTGATCTTCTCTTTCTCTCTCTTTTTTTTTTTTCTTTCTGATTTCCATCCCTGGCCAGCTTTCCCAGAGACAGAGCGGGGCCTCTCATAGCCAGCCAGCTGCTCTGTGCTGAGAGATTTAAAATCCTGCCATTGACTCTGACTGTGTCCGGAACAATGGGCGTCTGCATCTGATTTATTAATCTTCTGGGGATCGAGGGAGGCGGTCTTTGGGTCCGGGCTGTTTATTGCCGATGACAATGGGCAGGGCTTGGACTTGCAGTTCAGCTGGGTTTATTATGGCCCGAGGCATGGGAGCGGCAGACAGAGGCCAGGCAGTGAGGACCCACCCACACAGAATGAGGGGAGACGTGTGGAGGGATCAGTAGGAGGGGTGGAAAGTTGACTAATGAAAGATCCCCAAGGAGATGACCACAGGCAACCTGGCTGGGTGGTGGGTGTGGTTCCTGGTGGATGCTAGGCACAGTTTGTTTGTTCCATTATTTGTAGTTTGTGGTTGGGTGCTTCATGTCTTTGAAGGACACAGAGAAGATATGCACGGCTCAGCTAAAGGCAGAGGATTGGCTACAATGACCTTTGAGAAGATTGACAGGCATGTGGTTTTGTAAAGGTCTATACTCAGTTCTAACAAGTCCAGGTCAGGCTCCCCTGAACCCTGGGCAGCTGGATTGAGTGATTGCCCACTTGGCAGGCCCATGGTCATGACCACAGCATTTTGACCCACCGAGACGTGAAGAGTCTTTCAGTCTTTGAAGATTTGCAAAAGGAAGAAGAGGGGAGAAGCGTATCCTGGTGGTGAAGAGAACTGGCTCCTGCATTATGCAGCTTGGCTCCAAGTGCTTGTTCTGCCACCTGTTGGCTGTGAAGGCTGGGGCAAATGACCTACTCACTCGGGCCTCTGGTTCTCCATATCTAAAAATGGACATAGTGAAATAACCTATTCCATGGGACTGCTGTGGGGAATAAAGGAAAATACTGTGTGCAAAGCTCTTAGCGCAAACCGCGAGACACCCTCCTCACTGTTGTTATGTTGGTGTATGATGCGTGGTCCCAGAGGGAAGAAGCAGAAGCCGACGAGTGGAAACCACAGAAAGAATCCTGTTAGAACTATAGAAAAAGGGAATTGGAGGGAAGAGAAGGAGATGGAAACTCAGGAAGAAGGCAGAGAGAGGCTTACACATCACACACACACACACACACACACACACACACGTACTTTTGTGGGCAAATCTGGAAGGAACAGCAATAAGCCAAATGAAAGCCCAGCCTAGGGGTGGCCTCAGCCTGTGTCAGGGACACTGAGAGAACAAAGCCCCGGGAAACCTCCCCAGGGCACTGTCCACTGATAACCTCAGAAGTCTTAATATCCCTTCTCCCTCTCCAAGGTGACAGGACCCCACCCCAGGACTGGCCATGCAACTTCAATAATGAAAGCAGAAACAGACGCGAAAGGTGGTTCTGGGGAGCTGCTTGCACCCTGTCTTCAAGGAAAGCTTCCAGATCAGACCCTCTTGGACCCCAAACCTGGCACTGTCTGCGAGAAAGCCACCCTCCAACTCCGAGCAGCCCGTGCCCACGAGGTGTGATCTCCTCCCTAGCACAGTCTTCTGGATGGAAAGTGACCAACTGTCCTCCCAAAATAGCCCTTTCTCTGGCTTGGAGGTACCCTTCTTTTCCTTTTTTCCCCTTCATCCTCATCTCTCCAACCAACTCCCTGGTGGATGCTGATTCTGTGCTAAACATCTCCTTCTTTCTCCGTGTACCGTCACCACCCTCATGGTCTCATCTGCTTTTCCCCGGCACCCGATGTCCCTAGCATATGCAGCTCTTAAAATCCCAAGCAACCAATGCTAACCGTGATCTCCCATCCTGATCTCCCCAAAGAATAAATCACCCTCTTAGAGTCTCAGATTCCATATTTGTAAAGTGGGGAGTCCTCAAACATTCAGTGTGATAATGGACACCAAGCAAGAGCACTATGAAAATGTAAGCTGTGACTATACTCATGTTGTGGTTCAGGAGAACAAAAGCCCTGTGCAGGTTTAAGGAGAAGACCCCCATCTAAGAAAAAGGCACCACGAACTGTGAGTGTGAGACAGGGCAGGGGACCTGGGAGACTGGAGCGGGGCCGAGGGGGGACCGATGTGAACAAAGTTCATGCTAAAGATACTTGGCGACGGCGAGGCCACAGGCCTGTGGCTGGGCACCAGTCCCAACCACGAGCCTCATTTCCACATGCAGGTCAGCCTGTGGCATGTTCACAGCTCACCTCTCGGCCTAGCTTTACCAGGAAAGGTCCCCAGGAGGGCGGCAGGCATGGGCTGCAGGCCTTTGGCTCGCAGAACAGAGTTCCCATCGCAGTCAATGATGGGGCGCGGGGCCCCTGACATGGGGTCAGGACGCAGGCCCCAGGCACCCGGGGATGTATGCAGTGACAGAGGTGAGATCTCCACGTGGGGCTGTCCAATCATGGCTGTGTGTGGTAATAAATACACACGGTCCGGCTCAGTGTCACAAGTGCCCAAATAGCTCTGCTCACAGCTATATATGAGAGGTAAACACAGAGACGTGCCGAGTGGATGGCTGAGTCTGCACTGCATCAGTAGCTCCTCTGGTGATCGTGGACAAGGGCTGCACAGGGATCCCACCCTTGGGGATGTGGAATGCAGACATCCCTGAGTGTGCACGGGGGAGAAGAGCCCAGCCCAGCCCGGGGTTCCAAGGGCTTTCTTACAAATAGGCTTGGAAGCATCTTCCTCATTCTCTTCTCCGATGCTGCCTGGTTGGCTGTGATTCTCTCCCAATCATCCCCTTCTTGTCATTGATGTCATCGTTGTCCTGATCCCGATCTCTTCTTCCAGACGTCAACCGTGCTGGTAAATATTTAAGAACTGACCCGGGAAGAAGGGGTGGGGGCGCCCTGACGTGTGTCATCTGTCAATTCCTGTGGTGTAAATATTCCCACCACCGTCATTTTCAAGCTGTCCGAGTGATGTCCCTGAATGTAGAGCTGGGAAGACAGACGCAGTAGTAGCTTGTCATTATGCAGCGTTTCCACCTTATGTTTTGCACTGGGCGTAAATAATCTCCAGCACAAACAATACTAAAGCATCATAAAACAATGAGGACCTGATGAGTTTTCAAGTACTAATTATCTTTTAAAAGTATCATTCATTTAATTATACTTTTAATATATAATCTAATTTTAAAATAATGCCTGCTTCCAGGGCTGGCTTAAAAAAGACATTTGAATGTTGACTCACCAGCCTTGAGAGGCTGGGACCTGCTGGATCCAGGACACTGTCCATCTGAAAGCTACCCAGGATCCCTGTCCCCAGTTTTTCTTCATTCCTGAGTGAAGTTCCTAAAATTCAAACCCGATTATGCCTCTATTCCATTTAAATTCTGTAGTTTAACAGATAAGGCTCTTCTTCATCCAGTTTCAACCCAGGCCTCATTCTCCCACCAAACCTCCTTCTGTTTTCCAAACAGCCTGTGTGTTTCTGTGTTTTCAGACTTTGCTAAGCTTCCACTCTAGAGAGTCTCCTTTACTTCCATCCCTAACCCATTCCCCCATCTTCACCTGGGTATGCCGATTCATCCTTTAACACAGGGCTCCAAAAACTACTGGCCAAGGTCAACATCAGGCTCCCTACTTGATTTCCTGTAGCCTACCAGCAAAGAATAGTTTTTACATTTCTTTTTGGTTCTGGGGATTGAACTCTGGGAGACTTAACCACTGAGCCACACCCCCCAGTCAAATTTTGTATTTTATTTAGAGACAGGGAGGTTCTCACTGAGTTGCTTAGGGCCTCGCTAAGTTGCTGAGGCTGGCTTTGAACTCGCAATCCTCCTGCCTCAGCCTCCCGAGCCTCTGGGGTTACAGGCATGTGCCACTGCACCAGGCTTAGTTTTTACATTTTTAAACAGTTGAAAGCTATCAGAAGGATGATATTTTGTGACACATAAAAGAATTGAATTCTTATATAAGAATTCAAGTTTCAGTGTCCACAAATAGCATTATTTTGGAGCACAGCCACACCAATCATTTGGTGACTGACTTTGTGCTACAAGGACAGAGTGGTTGCAATGGAAAATATATAGCCTGCAAAGATTCAAGTATTGAATATCTGGTCCTTTACAGCAAAGATTCAAGATTCATTCCACAGTTGCCTCCACCTTGAAGCCCACCCTGACTTTTCTGTCAGAGTGAGCTGTGTCCTCCTCTGAACCTGTGCCACCCTCCTCCATTACAAGGATGAACACTAGTGATTATTAGCTCATGCATTTATCAGCCCAAGATACCTCTAGCATGGTTGGTGAGTCTTAGCTAACTCATTATCCTTTGCATTCTAGCATTGTGACTAATGTGTAGTATGTGCTCCGTGGATACTAGCTGAATGGATGTAAAAAAAAAAAATGGTGTCTTCTTCTCATCCATACAATCGAATGCAACACCTTCTTCTATATTCTGTTCCACAATTTTATGGAGATGGAGGATGTGTGGACCATGAAACAATTCAGAGCAATGTCAAAATCATGACACAGTTGCTGTGGCATTCCTGAACCCCCATCTACCTCCCCTGGAGCACTGAAACATGTCACACAAAACTAAAAAGAGCTTTGGTTTTGGGTGTGATATGACTTTACTTCTGGTTAGCACTCTACCTGAACCCTAGTTTTGCCCCACATGGGCAAATCTCTATTCGGGCACCAGGTCTTTGTTCCTGTGGACCCTCCTCATTGAATTCTCTCCTTGCTTTCCTCTGCTATCCTATGCTTCCTTCAGGATCGAGTTCAAAAGCCTCCTCTTTCAGGAAGACTTCTCTGTTTTTCCTCTTCCCAATTTTGAGTGCTCTCATTGGGCCAAATATTCATGCAACTTAAAGAGAGAGAAAGCTCTGCATTTGCACATGTGCTTTATGGGTAACGGTTCTTCAGGCATTCCATGTCCTCTCCGATGAGACCGAGTCCTTCTTTCACTGAATGAATCAGCCAATACATACGTGTGTTAGGTGCTGAGCTGGGGACCAGGGACAGAAGGATGAAGAAGTTATAAACCTGCCCTTAAGGAGCTCACAGTCCAGGAGGGTGGGTTTCAAACTGGGCTCTGTGGGGTTCTATGAGTTCTGTGAGGAGCCTGAGGTCTTCTCAGGGTGGGGGGTGGCAAGCCTGGAGGGATAAATAGGTGGAGTGCTGGCATGTCTACCTTTTTCTTCTATCAAGTTGCACCCATTGGGACCTGTTTTACAGTTTGGCCTGGACAGAAAGGCTTCCGCCACTAGAACGAATAAGTCTGGAAGTCATAGAATGGGTCACAAGCTCTGAAGGCATGCATCAGACTTCCTGTATCATTAGCCTCTTCCATTGTGCTTTTCAAAGAGTAATACATAAAGAGCTTGGGATCTTTGCCAACAGCAGACACTGATTAACTTCATACTGTCATGTAAGGGTGTTGGACTCTTCTGGGTATACAAAGGTTGCTAAGATTAAGTTCACTGGTCTATGGGCTGAAGTTGGATTGGGCTGGCCAACTTCCTCTCCACCTGAGTCCTCATCCTTTGGAAACTTCCCGCTCCCCTGTCCCTTTCCGAAGAAGGCCGTGGTTAGCTCCGCCCCTGCCCACAGTTGATTGGTCCAGGGGAGGATAACTGATCTGAGCCCCGCCCTTCGTTTTCTCCCCTGAGAGTTTTAAAAGCCAAACGAGTGAGTTCTTCTCTGGCAGCTCAAGCCATTAAATGTGAACCTTAACAGTTGCCAGCTTCTATATTTCCCCCCACGTGGACTCTGTCCAGGGATTCCATGAGCCAGTCATGTCCCTGTTTGTTTGGGCGAATTTAAGTTGCCTTTCTAGCCTATAAAGACCAAATATTTTTTATTAGTATCCTTTAGTGAGGGGAAACCGCTGTACACATCATTCATTCATTCATTCAATCCATAAATATTAACTTAGCCCCTCCCACCGGCCAAGGGCTGTTTTTTGGCCCTGGAAATGTGTCAGTGAACAAGAGGCAGGAGCTTAAGTTCTGATCACCATGGACAAGCACTAAGGGCACAGAGTCTCTGAAGGACCAGGCAGGAAAGTGGAGAGAGGGTGTAGGGGGAGGGCCGAGGAGCATGTGAGATGGCCTCTCAACCATCTATGAGAATGAATTGATGAAATAAATTGTCCAAGCCATCAGGAAGAAGGAGGGAGAATTTTCCAGGTGGAGGAAACAGTGAATGCAAAGACCCTGAGTGGTAGCAGGACCATACTGATGTGTTAGAGTTATCTCCAAGAGCCCAGGGAACCAAAGGAGGGAACAAGGAAGGAGGAGCTGAGGTCATGGAAGTGATAGGGCCCCACCCAGGAGGACCTTGTGGAGAGGTGACTGACTTCATCTATAGGACTTTGCAAAAAAGGTGAGTGTAGAGACAGTCCTACACAGAAGTGACAAGGTGCTCTCTTTTGAGATATTGGAAAAAGATGCCTGGTCCTATTGCCATGGTCCCAGGTACTGTGTCTGACACCTTGCATCACCTGGTGAGAACTTTGGATTTTATTCTGAGAGAGACTTTGAGATGAAGACGAATATGACTTGAAATATGTTTAACATCACCCCACTCTGTCAAGAGGAGACCCTGTGGGAAAGGAGGTCAGAACAGAATCTGGGAGCACAGTTAGAGGTCGATTGTAAAATACTTGAAAAGCTGGATGTGGTGGTGCACACCAGTCATCCTTGCAACTCAGGAGGCTGAGGCAGGGGGGCCTCAAGCTCAAGGCCAGCCTCAGAAATTTAGTGAAATCCTCAGCAACTCAGTAGGACCTTGTCTCAACATAAAACTTAAAAAGGGCTGAGGAGGTAGCTCAGTGGTAAAATGCACCTGTGTCTAATCTCAATACTAAAACCCAAACACCAAAACCAAAACCGGGAGGAGGCATGGGATGAGTGGAGAAGTTTGGATGGGGCGAAGGGGAAGGGGCAAAGACGGTGGAATGAGACAGACGTCATTACCCTCGGTACATGTATGATTGCATGAATGGTGTGACTCTACTTGATGCACAACCATAGAAGTGAAAGATTCTGCTCCATTTGTATACAATGAATCAAAGAGCTTTCTACTGTTGTATATAACTGATTAGAACTAATAAAAAGAAAAAGGAGTTGAAGAGCCAAAAATTGCGCCTCAAAGGTTCCACTCCTGTTATATTTGCTAAAAATAAAAGAAAGAAAGAAAAAAACCCAAACCCATACCCAAACCCAAACCAAGCAAACCTGGTAAGAGATGCAGCATTAGAAGGTGTTGGAGATGTTCATTCTGGAATGGTTTTGTAGGGAGACCCAGCTGATTGCATTTTGATCATGGTAAGACAAAATGGTATTAAAATGCTGTCTTCTTTTGTTATCCAAGGATGGGTTCCAGAACCTGCTGTGGATACCCAAATCCACAGATGCTCAAGTCCCTTATGTAAAGTGATAGAGTGTTTGCATATAATCCTTCCATATCCTCCTGTACTTTAAATCACCTCCACATTACTTGTAATACCCAATACAATGTCAATGCAATGTAAATAGATGTCATATCGTGGTGTTTAGGGAATAATACTAAGAAAAGAGTCTGTACATTTCCTGTGCAGAAGCACTTTTAAAAAATGCCTTGAATTAGTGAATGATTGAATCTGTGGGTGTTGAACACATGGATACACAGGGCCAACTGCGTAGCAGCCTTTGGTAGATACCAAGTGCAGAGGCAACTCAATCTGATCTGAGAATCAGGGAAGTCTTCTCAGAGTGGAGCCATGAAGGATAAGTGACATGTTGGAAGATGGGGAAAAGAGGAGCGTATTTAAGATTGAGGGAATAGTGGGAGCCAAGTTACAGAAGGGAGGATGGACAGCTTGTGCATGGGGACTGGATAGGTCCATTGCAATCAGTGATAGGTGAAAGGTGGGATGAGTGGCAGGTGGGTACGGGTGGTGGGAAGGCCTTGTTGGCCAAGCAAAGGGGTTCAGACCCTGTCTCCACAGGCAGTAGGGAGCCGTGGAAGGTTTTTGGTAATCAAGGCATTGTCTCTGAAGATGGCATAGGAAGCCATCTTTAAGAGCATGGAAGCTGCTAGCAAATACATTGTGGGAAGCCCCTGTGATGGTTCAGGTGCAAGAGATTGGTGATAAATACTGGGCACAGGCTGTGTGGATGGAGAGGAAGACACAGTCGGGAAAAATTTCCAAAGCAGAACCTGCAGCCTAACAGGTTGGTTGTTGTAAGGCAGGAAGGTGGGGGCACTGGAGGTGGCACCATAGCTTCTGCACTGCTCCTGGTTAAGAGTGATATCCTGGCTAATGGTGAGCAGGCAGGTTTAGGGTAAGGGACGAAGAGTCTAGTTTAGGGCCCTAATGAGGGTGATGCAGCCAAATGTGTTCAGTGAGGGAGAGGTGGGACTCAGGGCTGGATTCTACCCAGATTTTATGAACTATCCCACGGAGACCCTTGCTGGCCTGACCCGGTCTTTCAGTGACATGGATTAAATCCGATAATTTATAGCAACAGCTGCAAAAATGTTCCCTTCTGCCCAGCAGGGCAAGTGCCGAGAAGAACCCAGAGGTTGTGGGGAGGGAATTTGACTTTTCAGTATTTTTAAAAAACAGACTTAATTTAATTGTAACCTAAGTGCTGAGAACAGCACACTTCCTAAATGTACAGTTGAGGACTATTCACAAAATTTCTCAAACCTTTGTAACCAGCGCAAAGACCAAGAACAGAATCTCACCAGCGCTCTGGAACCTGCCTCTTGGATACACAGGTGGCTTCTTCTACCTGGATTCTTCCAGATGCCCAGATGTTCTGATATTGACTTGCACCTGGTAAGGCCCACACTCCTGCTCCAAGGATCCAGGCATTGTCAGAAGTTAGAAGTGGACCAGGCCACTGTGTTGGATAGATTTTCATCCCTGTGACAAAATATCTGAGAAAATCAAGTTAAAGAGGAAAGATTTATTTTGGCTGATAAGTTTCAGAGGTCTCAGTCCATGGTTGTCTGGCTCTCCTGTTTTGGGCCTGAGGTCAGACGGAACATCATGGTGGAAGGGTGAGGTGGAGCAAAGCTTCTCAGCTCATGGTAGTTAGGAAGGAGGAAGAGGAAAAGAGGGAAGGGGAAGGGGCCTGAGGCAAGTCTCCATGGGAATGTCCCCAAGGGCTCCATCCCTTCCACTAAGTCCTACTTCCTACTGTTTCTTCCCACTCCCCATAATCTATTCAAATTATGAACCCTCCAGTGAATTAATTCACTGATGAGGTTAGAACCCTTAGCATTGGATCATTTCCTAAAAGTCCCACCTCTGACTTTTATTTCTGCACTGGAGACAAGCCTTCAACACCACAAGACCCAAACTATAACAACTCTCTCCTAACCATGCCTGCCCTTCTCTAGCCCACCCTCTCGTACAAACTCAAGGAGCCTGGGCTAGCTAGCAGCCTGCCTGCCACAAGTCATCCTCTCCTCTGCTCAGTGTCAACAGACTCTTGACTTTGGCCACGGAATTGATTGACAGGCTACGGACGTCAAGGCAGGTTTCTGTGACACTAGACCCTGACTTGAGTGCGGTAAATCAGAACCCTGAGAAAGTCTTCTAATCCCTATGGTGTTTGAAACAGAGTCATTATCAACTTTGTTTTGATAGAGATAATAATAATAATCGCAGTCACTTTTTGAGTATTCACCCCAAGCCCGGAGCCAGCCTAAGCACCAAGCACCCATCGTCTCCTTTGATCCTCCCCACCCCCCCCACGTCTGAGGTCATGCTTGTGTTTCCAGTGGGGCATAAGTTTCCTCACGCTATAATCATATATGCAGTAAAATTATAGTTCAAAGATAATTCTCTATAATGGATTTGTCTTTTCCATGAGCCTGCTCTTCTCCAGGAAGGTGGGAGTCTCGAGGGGGGAAAAGGGGACCCTACATTTTAGTTCCAGCAGGTGACCTTAGCCCAAGCCAGTAACCAACAGTGTCTTTTGGGAACTAACTTCCACTTGAATGATTCAGGTATCTGCTCCATCTCTCAGAGCGCCTCCTCTCTCTTTGTCCTCTCCATGATGATGCTGGGTGAGGACCCTACACGGGAGGTGGAGGGCCTGGTAATCCACAGCGTCCCTTGGTATTGATTTCCTTGGGAGGATGTGGATATTCTTAACCCAGAGATGGGGTCTAGACCCAATTTGATGGAAGTGATTCCAGAGTGGCATGTCGACTTCCATGTCTTCCCCATAAAATGCAGGAGGTGATATCCATATACTGAGGCAGAGGTACTGGGTTTCCTGGGAGACAGTTGGATCAGGGCCTCCGGGCAAGGGAGTCCAGTTGACCAAAGGGTAAAAATGAGCTGATAACAACATCAGCCTCTGGACAGACTTCCCACAAGCTCTGTGGGGGAGGGGTGAGGAGGGGAGGGAACTCACTAGTCTCAGCGGCTCCTCCCACCTCCCAATCCGAGGTACCTGTCACCGGTGTCTAACTGTATAGCCCGACCTTCAGGCAGGTGAGAACGGCAGCCTTTCCACTGAGCCTATAATTGTTAATTAGCACCTACTACTCAGAATCCTTATGAAATATGGGCCATTCTTTCCTGAAGCGGAGGCCTGGGATCTGAGAAAAGACAAGGGACCGTTGATGCCACCATAGCCTACACATGGCTTCATTATTCTCTCCAGTCACGGGAGAGAAGTTGTGTCGATTTGTATCCTGCCTTCCCCACTGGAACAAAACTAGGAAGGTGACAATGCTGTCCCCTGAGAACATGAACCTGAGGTTTTCTTGGTATCTCTACATCTGTAAGGGAAGGGGACATATTCTGTAAGGTATCCGGTAGTTCTGGGATTGGTAATGGTGAGAGCAGAGCTATGGTGTTATATTGGTGCACGAGTGTGCTGGGCTGCCAGCCCTGACCTTGGGGAGGCAGCTGTGTCTAGACCGATTGCAACTGGAGAGCTGCTTTGGTCCCCCCAAATCCATAGCAGGCCATGGCTCCGGTCTCTGCTGGTGGTGGGTTTCTCTTTTCACCTCTAGTCACTACCAATGGAGGGCGACAGAGTCTTGGGCTGCACTTGCTCCTGGCTCTTATGTAGGCAGAGCACAGAGCACTTAGAGGGCTGTGCATGAAGCAACCTCAGAGCATGGCTGGAGTCCGGCCATGGAATGCAAGACACACAGGACCCACTGTTCCAGCCCAGGTCTCCAGGGATGGGGGGCCCCAGGGAATGAATGCCAGGACATTACCTCCTCCCCAGCCACCTGAAAGCACTGTGCACAGGCTGGGGTTGTGGAGGGTAGGACTGAGAACTGGGATGGAGTTGGCCCAGGGGTGGTAGAGTGTGGCCCTAGAAGACACTGCTCAGAGGAGAAGCCAGAGTCAACAGGAGCGGAACAATACAACACTGTGAAGGGGCTGAGCAGAGAGCAACAATAAGGTATCTGGTAAGAGGAGCCACAGGTTTGAGAGTGGAGAGGAGTCAAAGCCCTGAGTGTTCCAGGGGGTATTAAAATTAAAACATGTACTGGGATGTGGTATTAGTCAGTTCTCCGTCACGTGACAAAATACCTGAGATAAACAACCTAAAAGGAGGAAAGACTTATTTTGGCTTGTGGTACAGAGATTTCAGTCCATGGTTGCTTGGCCCTGTTGTCTTTAGAACTGCAGTGAGTCAGGACAACATGGCGGGAGCATGTGGTGGAGTAAAACTAATTACATCATGGTGGCTGGGAAGGAGAGAGAGAAAGAGGGAGACACACACACACACACACACACACACACACAGACACATATAGAGAGATAGATGGGGTGGGAGGAAGAGTGGGAGGAAGAGGTGAAGGTCCCAATGTCCCCTCCAAGGGCACACCTCCAATATCCTACCTTCCTCCAACTAGGCTCTACCTCCTAAAATTCCACCATCTCCCAATAGTTCCATCAGTTGGGGACTAAGCCTTGAACCCATGTACCTTTGGGGGACACTTAAAATCCAAACTATAACGTCCCTGGTCCCCAAAGACTCATGTCTATCTCACAATGCAAAATGCATTCAGTCCATCTCCAAGAGTCTCCCTGGTCTCAACAGTTCCAGCATTGCTCAAAAGTCCAAGTCCAAAGTCTTCTCTGAGACTCAGGGGCAGACTCTTAACTGTTAGCCTTTGTAAACAAACAAACAAACAAACAAAATGAACAAACTCAAAACAACAAAAAAAGAATAACAAGTCATGCACTTTCAAGATACAGTGACACAGACTGAACATTCCCATTCCAAAAGGGAAGAATAGAAAAATAGCAAGAAAGGGTGAGAGAACACGGCAAGACCAAACCCAGTGGGGCAAACGTTCAATCCTGTGGCTCCATGTCTGGCACACAGGACACATGGTGACAGGATGTGGGCCCCGAAGAGCTGGGGCACCCTGTTCCTACAGCTTTGCTGGCTGCAGCCCACATGGCCACTCTCTTGGGTTGGCCCTGCTTGCTGCCTGTGGCTCTCCTTGGCAGGTGATCCACGTTCTGGGCATCTCTGATTACCTGGGGCCACTATCACAGCTTCACCTTCCCTCTCACAGGGTCATGCGTCACCCTCTGAGAAGCTGCTGGCAGGGACTCTGACCCTGCCACACACGGCCCGGCTTCTCAGGCTTTCTTTTGAAGACTGTTAGCATTTGTAAACCAACCAAGCAACCAACCAACCAACAAAATGATCCCACACCTCTTATATTCTCCATGCCTGCAAGTCAAACATGGAGGACACCAAGATCTGTGGCCAGCAAGGCAGTAGCTGAGCCCTCTGGGACCACAGGTACAGTGACCTTCGAGTGCCTGTGTGGCTGGATGCAGAGGAGTGAAATCCCAGGGACACTGTTCACTAGGGAGTCCTACATGAGCAGGGTGCTCTGGGGCTCGCTTCTCAAAGACTTTGAAACTCGACTTTGAAACTCGACTTTGAAACTCGTTTGTATTAATACCAATGGGTTTGTCTTTCTTTGGTTCCATTCTTCCTTTCTATGACCCTATTTTTCCCTTTTGGAATGGGAATTGTGCCAATGTGTCTCAAAAGTACATAACTTAAAAAAACAAAAAAACAAAAAAACAGGGACTCACAGATAAAAGTCTGCCTTGAATCTCAGAGGAAAATTTGGACTTGGACTTTTGAGCAATGCAGGAACTGTTGGAAACACAGAGGCTCCTGGAGATGGAATGAATACATTTTGCATTGTGAAATGCATTTGTGTCTTTGGGAGCCAGGAGTGGAATGTTTTAGTTTGGATCTGGAATGTTCCTCAAAGGATCACATGTTAAAAGCCCGGTTGTCAGCCTGTGGCCCTGTGGGGAGGTGGGGGAACCTTTAGCAGGAGAGGCCTAGAGGAAGGTCATGGGGAGCATGCCCTTGAAGGGGATCCTGGGATCCCAGACCTTTCCTTTTTTTAAAATTTCCTTTCTTTTTTATTTCCAGGCTTTTATCTGTGAGTCCCTGTTTTTCTTTTTTCCAGACCTTTCCTTTCTTTTTATTTCCTGGTCCTATGAGGTGAGTAGCTTCTACTGCCACATTTCTGCCGTGCTGTATGTCCTTGCCACCGGCTCCAAGGCAACAGGGTCAGGTGACCATGGGCTGAAACCTCTAAAACCACAAATCAAAATAAAAATTTCCTTCTTTTAAGTTGTTTATCTCAGGTATTTTGTCACAGCAATGGAAAGCTCAATAACACAGATGTGGTGGAGCTTTAATATGGAGTTGACAAGTTTGTACTCACCCATCCATCCCTCCATCCACTAAATCATCTGGTCATTCAACAGCACTTACAATGAACATGGAAATATATTAAGGGAAGTGGAGGGTTGGATATAAAGTAGAATAAGGTCAGTTCCTCTGATGGTCTCTGTTTCCCAAATTAAGCCAGATTAATATGTACTACAGATGTGGCACCAGGTGGTACACGGATATCATCTCATGACAACCCTATGAGAGAACAGAGTTCTGGAAAGTTTAAGGGATTTGCTGAAGTAACTTGCCCTTTTGGTGAGAAATGGAGTTGTGACTCTGATGACATGCAACCTTATTCCACCACCTCCCTTCTCACAGGATCCTGGAGGTGACTTTTATACTCCTGGGTGCATGGACTAGTGTCTGCACAGCAGGGTGCTTCATTTCCAACAAGGAGAGTCTAGAACCAGATCTGTGGAGCAAAGCAAACCCACCCTCTCATTGACAAAAGGGAAGTGGAGGTACTTTTATCTGGCTCAAAAAATTTTTTTAAATTTTTAACAAATTGCTAATTATTTTGCAAGTTTTTATGTGTTTTTAAAATTTGTTCTAGTTATACATGACAAGTAGGATGCATTTTGACACATCATATATAAATGGAACATAACTTTGCATTCGTCTGGTTGTACGTGATGATGGAGAGTTACACAGAACATGTAATCATAGATGCACACAGGGTAATCATGTCTGATCGATTCGACTATCATTTTGTAATTTGCTCATCTGTAGCAAGGACCTCAATTACAGAGCTGCTGTGAGGACTGAGTAAATTCACAACGTGAAACCCTCAGAATAAACATGGGCCATGGATACTGCCCAAGATTTAGTTTCCCGAAAAGATTCCCATGCCACATATTTGCAAACCTGATGGTGTATCCCCATCCTGTTAGAGATTAAGGAAGCACATACAGAGTCGGTGACCCCACCAAAGGGTTGTTCAGCGAACTCTGCAACTGTGTGCAGCAGCATGCTGCAGTGTCAGGAGAAGGGATGGGGAAGCCAGGCTTGCCAGACACAGGGTGGGTGACTCAACCCATGAATGGCACTGAGTTACTGCAAAGAGCTGCCCCCTCCTTCCAGCTCTCCTCAGAGAGCACCAGGACCCACAGCCCACTTACCTGGCCCAGGGGTATCTTCTTTAGGGAGGCGACCCCCAGTTCCTTTCCCTCCTCTGCAGGGCCCAAGCTGAGCTCCTGCTGAGCAAGGACATTATCACAGCATGTCCACAGCCACAAAGCTGGCACCTAGTAGGTCCCTAGTAAATCTATCTTAGGGACTAAGAGGAGTTCTGGCACGAAAGTAGTGACAATGTGGTCTGCGTGCGTGAGGATGCCAACATGTTTTCAAACCACTGGTGACTAATTGGGGGCACCCAGTGTTTTGGATTCTCCTTCAACAGAGTGAATGATGAGAGTGAATTGACAGAAGCCATCAATGGTGAACCGAGGCACAGGTGGGGGAAGGTGTGGAGGACCAATGAGGCCATCCAGGACCATTTGACTGAAATTGCTTGTTCTGCCCCTCTCTCTTTAAAATTTGAGATTCTCCTGCATTGCCAATTTTTCTGTGTCCTCGCAGCTCAGCACGGAGCCAAGTTCAAGATGGGTGAGTCCGAACACAGCTGCACCCCGGAAAACCACCCATGTGACTCTTGACCCCCTAAGCCAGTGGGCACCCCTTTGTCCTTCCCCGATCTCTGGCTTCTGATCCCAACAGGCAGGACTTTCTTTCCAAGCCTTCCTTGCCCACCTCATCCTCGTCCTCCTCTCCTCCCCCTGATGCCCCTCTTAAGAGTCCTAAGAGAAACGCAGGGGACAGGACTCTGCAAGAAAGAGTCGCCTGCCCAGATTTGATCAAGACACAAGTGAGAGGCAATGATTTGTGAAGAAATCCTGGTCCTGTCTAATGGAATTTTCCCAAAATAAATTCATGTAAACAACTTCCCACAAAGAGGCAGTCAGGGGAGCTGGGTGTGTACACAGCGTGAACAGTCGCAAGTACTATGGGCTCCAGGGGTGCCGTGTCGTCTGGAGGGGGGGGCGCTGTGGGGAGACTCCCTTTAGCAAAACACCTTTGGCTCCAGTTCTTCTGACATCATTAATGTCAGCCAATTCATGAACTTGAAAAAAGTCCTTATTTTAGTATCATCCCCCAAACATAGCTACACCCCTTGGGAGCTAAAGATGGATTTTTTTTGCTTTAGGTTTTTTTACCCCCCCCCCCCATTTCAAACCAAATCAGCTGGGAGACTCTCTTCGTGCCTAGGGAAGGTGGGGGGCAGGGAGGGGGAGGGGGAGAGGAGGGGGAGGGCAGGGCAGTGGGAGCAAAGATCCTGGAGGAAGAAAATGATGTCCCTTTGGTGCTCTGGGATGGATAGGGGTAAACGCGCACGGTTCCCAGACTTGAAATGAAAATCTGCTCTTGCTAAGACACTCAGAAGGACATGGAATTCTTGCGGCCTGGAGGCCCCTGACCACGGCCCAAGTCTCTGCTGAGAGCCGGACTGTGAGGCCCTGCAGACCAAACTTCCGGAGGGAAGTGTTTGCAAGGAATCTTCCTGGGACACGCCTCTCCCCAGACATTTTTCCCCCCACTGAGTCTGACTTGCCCAAACCCAAGCTGTTTTCAGGATCTGGGTTGGATGGCTTTTCCTCCCTCCCAGGACCAGCAGCTGAAGAGAGAAGACCCGTATTCAAGTTTGGCTACTTTTAGCAAATCACATTAACTTCTCCTGAGCCTCAATTTCTTCAACCATCCAGTGGGAACCTGGAGCACAATTCCAGCCCTGTGTCCTCCATATTGCTGGGAAGCTCTTGTTGGGAAGGAGCTGCCCAGTTGAGGGACTTTATTTATTAGAATTAATTTGAATGAATTAGAATTAGAATTAATTAATTAATTATTAGTTCCAGTCCTATCTTGGATGGGTTTGGGTTTTGACTGGATTCTCTAAGTAGTAGTCAGAGGTGGGGAGGCAGAAGGAGTCGAGGGGAGGAGGCCTGGAGGGAGGGGGAGGATCCAGGATACTACTTGGAGGTCGGAGGAGGCAGGTGGGAAGGTAAGGCCACCAGAAATCGGTTGCACTGATGTGACCCATGTACCCATGTATGCCTCGGAGGACATCAGGATCCAAGGCTGGCATTGATGATGAGGAAGAGGGTGATTTTTTTTTTTTTCCGACGGGCACTTAGTCTTCATTTTTTTATCCCTACATGTGACTGTATGGTGCCCTCCTGCTTGGAGTCTGCTTCTCATCCCATTGATGTTGGCTTGGCTACTTGACTTGTTTTGGATGCTGAAAGCATGTTCAGAGGCCTGGAATGTTCTTGTGTAATCTGTCCTCCTCAGCTCCTCTAGGGGAAGAACATGCCCTGGTCAGAGCTGGTCCAAGAGGAAATGTGTGGACACGTGGATCAATCCGAACCTGACCTAGAATCTGGAGCCGAGCCAGCTGACCTGCAGCTTGCCACGCCTGCCCCAGCCAGCTCACCCTGAGAGTGACACAAATAAATGCTTATTATTGTAGGGCCACTGAGCTTTGGGAAAGCCTATGATGCAGAACGATGACAGTCTGATAGACTGAAAATGGCCATGAGGACAACACGGGATGTCCTTGCTTCACTCCATTCCACGACAACTGAGATTTGCAAAGCAAGGATGTGGTTCTGATGTTCCTAAGTTGCAGTGAACACCATGCAAAGCCAGGAGGCCCGCAGTGATTTATAATACACTTCCCTTGGAAAAAGCATCATCTCTCCCATGTATGTAGAATCCCACGTGCCTGGGAGGGTATCAGTAGAAAATCAGATGCTGTGCAGTTCAATGAGAAGAAGAGCTTGACTTTGGAAGTCAGGTCTTAGATTTGGATTCTGACTTTGCCACATTCCAGCTTAGTGACCCTGGGCGAGTTACGTAGCCTTTCTAAATTTTAGGTACTTCATCACTGAAATGAGGATTAGGATACTGTTTTTTGAGAAGGACATCAGTAGTAACATTTTAGGCACGGTGCCTGCCACCTGGTGAATACTTAAAATAGACTGATGATTTTGAATTATTTTTCCAGGTGTGAAATAATGTTTGTTTCAATAAAGCACTGTCTCCTCCATGAAGGGCAAACAGAGTGAAAGTTGCAAGTGGCTGTGGGGAGACGGAGGTCCCATTTTCTGGGAGCCTCCTCTATGGAGGGGGACTAGGGTATTGGGCCCCAGGCAGCCCTCACTGAGCAAGGTGGACTCTGTTCTGTCACCTGAGTGGATGATGACACCCTTTGCATGTCTCACCTTCTATTCTCCATAAAAGCCTTTTTTTCCTCCCTTGTAATCAAGGTCAACTGATGGACCTCCAGGAGATAGGTCTGCTTTGGCTTAAGGAAGAGAATGAGGATCGAGGTAGAGAAAGAGCTATTTTTTTCAGGACCAGGGCCTGTGGATCAGGCTTTGTAGGCCTTGGAGCCACAGCGTGGGCATTTCTCATTTCCTTGGGCTGAAGAACGGCCTGTCTTCATGCCATGAATGCCATCTGAGCTGGACACTTGGGGCTCCTTCCCCATCCACTTCAATCAAAGCTGGTGACGATGATGACAATGACAACAATAATAAGTTAGATTTCAGAGCAAAACTTATTTTATGTTTCACAGTCCGAGGATGGCAAGATAGGATTTTTTTTTCCAATTTTTTTCCTTTTAATAGTTTTTTAGTTGTCCATAGACCTTTATTTTCTTTATTTATATGTGGTGCTGAGAATAGAACCCGGGGCCTCACACGTGCTAGGCAAGCGCTCTGCCACTGAGCCACAGTCCCAGCCCTAGTTGCATTTTTTGATAAGCTGCAAGGAAAGGATTTCTGCTCACAAACTCAGATGTGCAAATACTCTTAATTTCTTTTTCAAGCTCCTATTCTATTGTGTAGGGATAAAATTTGATGGTTGGTCAATTCTACTTCCCCGTGGCCTCTGCACAGAGTTGCCCTTGGGCTTTGGTCCAAGTTCTGAGGGGGCAGACCTGTCTTTGCAGGTCTCTGCTGACTGAGGTGGGTCCCTGACCCATGTGGCCCTTAGCCAGTGTGTGAGGTCACTCTTGGGTCTGCCAGAGGTCTGGCTCCCTTCTGGACTCCCCTCAGCCACCCAGGGCCTAGCTATCTGCTCTCATGCCACTCTGGTGATCTCTAACTCAGCGGGGCTGTGTTGGGTCCTCCTTTTCCGGACATGCCACCAAGTACCTAGGAAATGAGGCAAAGGTCTTCTCTAACCTCAGAATCTGCAACCCTAGATAGAAAGAGCTCATGATGTCTCCACCCCACCCCCATCACAATCAAGGTTTATTCCTCACTCGCTTCCTCCGCAGTCATATGAAGGAAGGCAGCATTAGGTGCTCATCCCCCAGACACACAGTCGTTCACACACGGTAGATGCTTACTCATCAGTTACATGAAATCCCAGATGGCTGTTCCTCTTCAGAAGGTGACTCTCTGGGCATCTTCCACCTGCAGCACCTTTATTCTCAACCTGTGGCTTCCAAGTTGCTGGGTGTGTTGGCAGGAGGCCAGGGGAGTCAGTAAGAGTACGGATGAACGGAGCTTGGAAGGTAATTCTGGTCCAGGCCTGAAAGTGGCCCTAAATTGCAGATTGTCCTCTTTTGGCTAAAACTCAGTCACGTGACCATGCGTACCTGCAGAGGCATCTGGGAAATGTAGTCCACTTGTATACTCAGGACCAAAGGGAAATGGGTTTGGTAAACAGCTAGACTGTCTCTGCCACATCTTTACTTCTTTCGCGGAGAGTCCTTTAATCAACATTGGATCAAGCAACCTAGTTCCGATTCATCACGTAATTGCTATGTCCTGAGATCCTAGGGCACATGAAATTTTGAAAATCAAAAGCCTTTTTTGTTTGTTTGCTTGTTTGTTTCTGGTGCAGTTTTTCTACCCTGAAGAAACAGATGCTATGGAGTCTGGGTGCCTAATGGGATAAGGGAAGGAAGAGACAGAAAATTCCAGAGAAACATGTAACAATGACGATGTCACCCTCGTAGGGGTAAAGAGACTTGATGTCACTTGCAAAGCTAGTCACCGATGGAGCTGGGCTTGGTGTAGCATCCAGGGCTGCAGCACGCAAAGGGCCTCCACCTGTTTGTCGGGGATTCTCAATGCACGACATCTGGCAAGCCAAGGAGCCAGGAGAACTCCGTTCAGCCACAGTCCGAGGTGTGTTGTGGACCAAGGATGTTTGCACACACATGGTGACGTAGTAAGGATGAATTAGGTGAGCTCAGCCACCCAAGAAGTTCTGGAAGCCTATGGTGGGGATCTGCTTCCCAGTGGACTTATGCAGGTCTTTCCCTATTTTACCTGTCCTTCTACTCCAGTCTCAGCTTCACCGACTTCTTCCTAACAACCTCCTTCACCCTGCCCCTTGCACCCCAGGGCTCCATGCTCTGCTGCTCCCAGATTCAAATTGGTATCAAAACCGGGTCAGGAGTCATTCTGTGCTTGAAACCAACATTTCATTCAACTAACACTTACTGAGCACCTCATCTGTTATGTGTCCTGTGCTGTGAGTTTTCACTCCAGAATGAATTCCAGTTGGCTGCTCAAGAACAGGATGTTGGCCAAGCAACTATACATTTCTGGGCTGTGTCCTCTATTTCATTTCTAAGGTAGGGGAAATAAAGCCACCTTCCCGGGATTGCATTGAGGATTAAACAAGGAAGGGTCTTGCACAGAGATCTGCTCCCACCTTCTCCTCTGTCTCCTTTCTTTAGCTTTCTTCCTCCCTCTTGGGCTGTTCCTTCTTGATCTCTTTTGCCAGTTCTTATTTTCTCTACTTGCTTTTTATATATTCAGGCTCCTGATCATGACCCCCCCCTTCTCTTCTCTTTCCACAATCTCTCCCCAAGTGATTTTATTCATTCTCATTACTTGACATGGAAGCTGTATGTTCTTACTCCCAATGTCTAGCTCCTAAGCCTACATTTCTTTGGAATTCCAGATTTCCTCACGGAGCTGTCTGCCTGGCATCTCCCTCTCCTTCTCCTTTGGCCTTTCGCCATCTTGGATCAAGGTTACCTTCATTCTCCTTCTCCCTCACCTCTCACACATTCAGTCCATCACCAAACCTGTTGCTTCTGTTGGTGGGCAGATCTCCCGTGTCCCTTCATTAAACCCAGTTACCTCCCAATTTATAATTTTTGTTTCTGAAGTCTTCAGTTCTAATTCATGGTTATCAGCAGAGTGATCTTTTGAAAATATAAATTAAGTCGTGTCTGAACAATAGACTCTGTTTCCAACCCCTGGCCTGGTTTCCCATCAACTGAGAGCAAGATGGTCACTTTTTGCTGTGGCCCTGTGGGAGCCGGGAGCAGCTGGCTTCTGCCTGCTTTTCCAGCCTTATCCCAGGCCCTTCCTCTTTTGCTGACCACATGGCAGCCACATTAGCCGTCTTCTTCCAGTTCCTGATGGCTCAGTGTTCTTGGCCGCTGCAAGACTTTGGCATCTATTTCCACAGCTCGTCACCTTATTTCTGCACATCCTTTCGGTCTCAGCTTAAATGTCATTGCTCCCAATCTAATGCCATGGCTTCCTCTTATTCCTCCTATTCTCTCGGTCAGTGCTATCCATTTTCTCCCTGCACCCCTTCCTGCTGGTGATTGTGCGCTTACTTTTGTCTTCACTTGAGTGAACTCTGCGAGGCAAGGACCATGCCTTTTTGCTTCACTGTTGCATCCCTAATCCTGGCACATAGTAGGTCCTCAAGAAACAGTTATTGTTGTATAATATCGAATAGTTCCTGAGCTCTGGTTATGGACCCAGCCATCTTTTAAGTCTTTGGCTGTACTGTTTTAATCCTCACTACAGCCTTGCTCTCCACTTTATAAAGACATGGAGACACTAAGAGTTTTAGTCACCTGAGCCCGCCCCTGCACCCCCCCCCCCAGTCAGGAAGTGGCGGAACTTGGATGTGAACCTCAGCCCTGGGCTCTGAAGAGTGACAGCACAGTGGGCTTGCAGGGAATGGAACTGCCCGGGAGTAGCTTCCGCTCACTTCTCTTGGAGGGGCAGTGTGAGCCTGTGGCTCCCCTCTCCTGTAACACCCTTATAGCATGCACCCCATCCCCAGCCTCCTTCAGTTGGTAGGTCAGAGGGATGCTGAGTCTAAAGGTGGATGGGCGGGGGGGCTGAGGGTTCAAGATCTGGGAAAGGTGGGGGCTGAAGTAAGATTGCCTTGGAGAGGAGTCAAATCTGAGGGAGCTGGGGTGGAGGACACGAGCTGGGAGAGGCTTGCGGGGCATGTTCTGGGTGACCTGATGCAGTCCCTGCCTGTCTGGAGCTCTTGGGAAAATGAACCAAAGTGGAGGATAAGCAAATTTTAAACATGGAAATGAATTTTAAAAACATTGCATCTCCTGAAACCCAGTGCAGGGGAAGCAGCTCAGAAGATGCAGTGCGGGGCGGGGGGGGGTGCGGAGAAGTTGCTGGGCTGATCCTCCTGTCGGGCCTCTCAGTCCTTCTCTGCTCAGGTGTTCCTCTAGCCAACACCTCCTGCAGTCCACATCCCAAGTTGTGTCCTCTCTGCGCCTGGCCCTTACCAGGTTGACCTCAGTTGCTTTGCACCAGGGATTAGGTTTCATTCATCCTTGTATCTCCAGGTCCCCACACTGTGTGGCATTTCGTAGGTCCTTTTATAGGTTGAACCGTTAAATGCATCTGACTCCCCCAGGTTTCATCGGGTACTTCCTCCTGGGTCACCTGCCTAAGCAGTGCACGTCTCTGTCAGAGCACCTGGCCCAGTGCATCGACATATTTCATCATTCTTCCACCTCCCCACTTAGAACGAAAGCTACTTGGGGCTATGAACTGTGTTAAGAATCATCTTTGTGTCTCGACTGTTAAGTGAATCTTGACTTTGTTAGATGAATGATTGAATGGATGAGTCATCTTCTTCCTTTTGCCAGTCTCCAAGAACCCCAGCTTCTGCTAGGTACACCCCAAACGTATCTGACTCTGAAGCGGTGCCCCCCACCAGAGGCCAGGAGGTGACAGATCACGTGCAGAGCTGGGCAGCTGGCTCAGGAGGGTCTGGCAGGCTGTTTTTATTTTTTCTTTGAACCCTTCCCAGGGTACACAGGACAGATCCCAGGTGTTCTCTAGAAACCAGGCAGTTTTGGAAGATCAGACCCAGGTGGTTGGTTTTTAAACTTAAAACAATGGTCTTAAGTGTCCACCAGATGTCTCCCATGGGACTTTTAATTATTTCATTTTTGATACCTACAAGTAAAGATCTTGTTTTCATTACACACAGAAGTAAAACAGCTTCTCACTAGGATGGACTGAACTATGTCCACCTTCTTGGTCATTACCCGCTTTTCTTCTCTCTGGGACAAAATTAACAGATAGGTCAGCTTATGCTTTATTCATGTGGAGCCTCTTTCAAACAGGTCCCTTTTACGGGGGCAGTCTTCCTTCTGTGATGCCAGCCTCTATGAGCCGGCTGAGAAAGTGCCAAGTCCAGGGTGAGGTATGTCGGGTCTTGCTCTGACCACCAGGTGGTGCTGTTGGCCCAACGTATAGTCTTAGCCCTGTAGGTCTTTGATGAGGGGAATCTAGCATTGCTCAAGAAAAAAAAGGTTTGCAGGATTGCAATAGGAGCTACCAGTCTTTGAGTGCTGCCATGTGCCCAAACTGGGTCTCTATAACCCACTTCACTTGAGCCTCCATTTGATAGAGGCCCAGAGTTCAAGTAACTGGAGTTAAGTTACAAGTGGAAAAGCTAGGATTTGAAGCCAGGTCTGTTGGATTCAAAATCTTCAGACTCTGGGGCCACAAAGGGCGCCAGTCGTGGCTCAGTCTCATCGGGGCCACAAGTCAAAGAACAAGGGTGCTCCTTCCCTGAGAAATGATGTCCTTCGATGGTCCTTTCCCATCTCAGTGGACCTCCTGGTGGAAAGAGCAGGCCCCTTCTCATAGCTACGGGGTAATGTGTACCACCCCTCTGGGAGAATAACCGGTGTATCTTCTAAGTCCGTTTTCCTTCCCATTTCCTCGTTGTTTTCAAGGAGATCCACGATGGCCTATACGGACCGTTGTGATGGCGTAAATGGAAATAAAAAAATTCCGTAAAGACCAGGGTTGTGTGGGGCCGGGGGAGATGATCCGAGTAAGAATATGAATACCACACAAACAAAGGGATTGCCTGGAGATGGGGAAGGTGGCCCCCCGGCACTGTCACATTGGCCATGACAGAAGCGTCTGTATAGGGTCTAGGGCGTGGTGGTGAGGGTGCCCAGGCGGCTTCTAGTCCCCACAACAGCCTGTGAGGAAGGAATGACCGTCCTCATTGTACGGTCAAGGAGGGAACACACAGCGTCTAGTTAGGATTCCCAAGCCTTGCTGCTGCCCTCCAAGGTAGATGTTTTTGTCTCCACTTTACAGGGAGTTAACGGGTTCGGAGAGGCTGAGAGACTTCTCCAGTTGACTTGGAGGCCGACTGGCAGAGCTGGAACCAGCGCCTAGACTTTAGAGGGCTCCATCTCCCCACCCCTCCACCCCCTCGTGATGGAGCACTGGGGACCGCATGGTGCCTTCCTTGCCTGGGACTTCTGGGGCAGATCAACATCAAGGTGACGGCAGGGCCACGCTCCTGCTGAAGGCCCTGGGGAAGAAGGCCTCCTTGCCTCTTCTGGCTTCTGGAGGCTCAAGTGCTCCTCGCCTTGGGGCGGCCTCCCTTTTGTCTCTGCTTCCACAGGGCTCACAAGGGCTCCTCTTCTCCAAGTCCCTCTGTGTGTCTCACGGGAGGCTTGCAGAGAATTGAGGATGGCATAAATGGGATTTAGGGCGCTGGCGGAGAATTGAGGATGATCTCATCTGGGGAATCCTTCACTTCATGACATCTTTGGAGAGACCCTTTTCCTAAATATGAAACATTTTAGACATTCTGGGCTCTGCGACTCTTTCTTGGGGGCCCTTTCAGATCGCCACCAGCTTACAGGGCAAGCAGGACGTCCCCTGTTTCTGCAGATACTGTTGGGGATGAAGAGAGCGGACGCTCGAAGGACACAGATTTTTACTTGCTGTAGAGAACTTTCTAAGAGAGTCAACCAGCCCAGACGTGGCCTGCGCCTATCATGGGAGAGGTGAGCGGCAGAAAGATGCACTCCTGGGGACTAATCCTCTGGGCACTGGAGTCATCGTGCCAAGGGCATAAAATACTTTTAGGGGCCCCTGAACATATTTCAATTATAAGAACAAAAAGTGAGTTCTTAGGTTTTATTATGTAATATTGTTGTCTCTACATAGATACAGTTGTGAAACAGGAGCTGGAATGTTTGTTTTCTGGAGGAAGGAGTGCTTGTGAGTCACCCTGAGGCCCTGGGGGAGAAAGGGGCATCAGGACCCCCTGCCCCAGAAGGGGGCCTGTCACCCTTCCCAAGCACTTCATCTGCACTCTGACATCTGTACGGTGGTTTTAGAGTCTTCTTACCTGGAGCAAGAGCCGTCCACCTGGGAGGACAAAGTCCTCTTGCAAAGACGGCCGCTCTGGATCACCTGGAGCGGACACTTGAGGATGGGGTGCCCTGGCAAGCTGGTTACCAAAGGTACCTGAAGGGTGCCCATCCTTCGTAGGTACCAGTGAAAGCTAAGCCACAGTAATAGGCACAGATCCCTTGACAGAGAGAGGAAGGGAGCCAACATTTCCTGAGAACCCACTTTCTTTCTAGGCATTTTATGGAGTCACTTTACTTCTGAGCTCTATCTATCTATTTATTTGTTTGTTTATTTTGCAGAGCTAGGGATCCAACCCAAGGCCTCATACATGTTAGGCAACCCCTTTAGCCCTGAGCTACACCTCAGCCCACGTGCTCCATTTTGAAGATGAGGAAAGAGAGACTCAGGTTAAAAAAGTTGCCCTTGTTTCCTGGTTAATGAATAGTAGGTCTATTGGAAGTCAGTCCTGTCCGATCGTAAAGTTAAGTACCTTTAAAACTGCTTGGTACTGCTGGGAGTCCTGGCACACGCCTGTAATCCCAGTGGCTCAGGAGGCTGAGGCAGGAGGATTGCAAGTTCAAAGGCAGCCTGAGCAACTTAGCAAGGTCCTAAGCAACTTAGCAAGATGCTCTGTCAAAATAAAGAGGGGTGTGGCTCAGTGGTTAAGCAGCCCTGGGTTCACTCTTGGGTATCAAAACAAAAACAAAAACAAAAACAAAAACACACCAAAACCAAAAAAGCCACACCCTGAAACAAAACAACAGCAACAATTGTTGCAAAACGGCAAAACTGCATGGTACTGCCCCTGAGTTCCTGGAGAAGAGGTCACAGAAGAGAGGAGAGCACTGGATGGGAGTAGCTGGTGGGGAGGGAGGCTGGGTTAGGATGGGGACGAAACTTCCAGACACTGGGCTCTCCTAGTGCTTCTGCAGCTGGCCACTCTGTGGCTAGGGAACAAGTCACTCCTGCACTCTGGGCTGCACATTCCCATCAGGGAAACAAGAGGAGGTGGACGTGACCTTCAACAGACCAGGACGGGATTCATCTGTTCCTTGGCTCTTCTGCAGCTGGTCTCCCCAGCTGGCTTGGAGGCTCCTCGGGAGCAGAGAATCTGTCTTTTATGTCCTTGAATTTAGTATTTCAGTATCATCTTCATGATTTTTGCCTTGATGTGTACGACTTGTGTTGCTATTTACTTAACATGTTCTTTTAAGTTAACTTACTCTAAAAAAAAAAATGTTATTTCCTGTCCTAAACAGTAGTAGTCATGAAATCATGGGTTCATTAATTAACTAAATCACTAATTCCTTCAACAAATCTTGATTATAGGCCTAAGGGATGGCAGGTCTAGATACTGGGGACCCAGGCAACGTCCCCACCTCATGGAGATCCTATTAGAGGAGACGAGGAATAAATACATACACAAAAAAAATTTCAGATAGTATTGGCAGCTCTGAAGAAAATTTGTCAGGGGAATGATTTAAATAGAAATCTTTGATCTATTGTAAGAAAGTGATTTTGCATCACGGCCCGATACATACACAAACATATATACAAGAAAAGTGAAAGTATTAGGTAATAATAATTACCTTTACTTCATGGGAGATACTCTGATAATTTTTCTTTTCTTCCATTTTTTTAAAATATGCTGGTTTGAGCCACTGAAGTCTGATTTTATGTTCTACTAATGAATGGTGGCCTGCAGCAGTTTGGAGCATCAGATGCATGGCACCAGGGTGGCCAGGAGAGGAATCTCAGATAAAATGAAGCATGAACAGAGAAAAGCAAGATGAGGAGGGAGCGATGTGAGGATCTAGAGGAAGAGTGTTCCTGGAAGAATAAACAGCATGTGCAAAGACCTAGAGACATATTGAATTTGGGTTGAAACACCAAATATGCGTGTGTTTTATATGGTTCATGTTTTCTAGTAGAGGTTAAAATAGTTGCATAGTAATTGACATTGAAAGTTTCCTATAGTTGCTCTAACAAATCGCCACCAACTTAGTGGCTTAAAAACAACCCAGATGATTCTCTGACTGTTCTGAAGGTCAGAAGTCCAAAGCACATTGGCAGGGCTGCCTTGCTTCTGGAGGCTTTGGGAAGAATATGTTTCCTGGCCTTTTCCATCTCCCCAAAGCTGCCCACATTTCTTGGCTCACGGCCCCACATCATTCTGACCTTTGCTTTCGTCATCACAGCCTTCTTGGAATCTGGCCTTCCTGCCTCCCTCCTCCAAGGGCCCCTTCATTGCGACCACCTGGGTAACCCACAATAACTGATTATGAACTTTAAGCACATCTAAAAATTACCTTTTGCTTTCGAAGGTAACGTCATTTGGGGTTCTGGGGATGAGGACATGGGTGTCTTTGGATGGGGCAGTATTCAGCCCACTGTTGCAGGTGAAATCATCTTGGGTCCCAGGCCGACCTACCATGGTTATAGAAATCGCCTGGGACGGTGCTGTGTCCAAACGGTAGGTGCACGCGGTGGGAGCTGGATACGTGTTTGTCAGGTGGTTAAACGGACATGAAGAGCCTCCCTTTCTTGCATTCTCCTGCCATTCCACCGAATCTCCCTGCACTTCTGGAAATGTCACACTGTGCTGAGAGTCATAGCTAAGTAGGAATGACGCATGGCAATTTCTTTGTCAGCCTACCCAATGTTGCTTAGAGGGAGGACTCTTCATTGTGGAAATGGGCTTGCCTTGGACCCAGGTCATTTGCAGTGACATTGCATGAATGTTTGAGAAAGGTGACCCTGCTCAAGGACCAGGGCGGATCCGGGTTTAGGGCGGTTCCAGGTTTAGGGTGTGGATCCTGCTGGGAATAGGGCGTATCCTGCTGCTCAGGTGCCCACTCCTTGAGTTCCCGTGGAGTTCTCTCGGGATTCAGAGGGTTTTGGGGATGCAGAGCTGGGTGGAGGTAGTGGATTTTTCCCCAGAACGTGCGTGTAGAGTGCCAGTGTGAATTCGGGAATAAAGAATTGCTGTTTGAATCTACAAGGCTGTGAGTGGGGCTGGGGATGTGGCTCAGGCGGTGGCGCGCTCGCTTGGCATGCTTGTGGCCCGGGTTCGATCCTTAGCACCACATACAAACAAGAGATGTTGTGTATGCCAAAAGCTGAAAAATAAATATTGAAATTCTCTCTCTCTCCTCTCTCTCTTTAAGGAAGGAAAAAAAATTAAAAAAAAAAAAAAAGGCTGTGAGTGGCTCGTGATTTTGTGCCCAGCCAGACTGTGGCAACACTGGTTCACAGGAACCAGCCCGGCCAAAGACAAATGGGCTGGAGCTTGCCGATTGCACTATTCTGGCCCCATTCACAGGAGCCTTCTTGCCCATCGGAGCCGGAGGAACTTGAGATCCCAGGTTAACCTTCCTTCGAATTTGCGAAGGAGGAAGAGCGTCTTAACCCCGTGCCTCTGTGGTTTCAGGTGGCATTTTAATTAGAACTCACCTTTATTGTACCTTGGAAACAGACCACCCCTCCCTTCTGATTTTATCCTCGCTCGAGAGATGAAGGTCAGGCGGCAGCTTCCCATTTTACGAATGAGCAAACTGAGGCCTTTGGAAGTCATCAGGTGCAACTGGGCCCAGAACACAGGTGTTCTCATTTATCCTTGCTCCTGAACTCCATTAAACTCTCAAGTTCTTTCTTTCTTTCTTTCTTTCTTTCTTTCTTTCTTTCTTTCTTTCTTTCTTTCTTTCTTTCTTTCTTTCTTTCTTTCTTTCTTTCTTCCTTCCTTCCTTCCTTCCTTCCTTCCTTCCTTCCTTCCTTTCTTTCTTTCTTTCTTTTTTAAGGATCCTTTGCCAACCCAGAGGGCCTCTAGAAGGACTTGCTATATATAAGGGAAGAAGAATCCATAGTGTTTCATGCCACGCCAAGGAGCAAAGGTAAGAAGCTTCATGGAGACAGATTCACAGACAAATTTAATTTGACTTACAGGGGAATGTTCTGTGCATCAGTCCCAACTAACAGGATTGGCTGCCTAGGGAGAAATAGGGAGCCGATTCCTTGTCTCTGGACAAGTTTCTCAGCAGAGGCTGGACTCAGAAATTGTTAACCTTGTTTAGATCGTCTCTGGAGTTCCAGGTTTAGCCACAGGCTTTTGAGACGAGACCCCCACACGGATCTGCACACCCTGCTCTCCCTCTCCAGCTGCCAACCTTAGGGCTGTGGAGGAGGGAAGGGGAAAGAGAGGCATAGAGAATGGAGCCTGGGGTCTTCCAGTGGTGGTGGTGGTGGTGGTGGGGTTGCTGATGTAAAAGGAAACCTGAGCATGGAGCCGCCCCCCCCCCTTTAGGAGATAACAATCAATTCTATACATTCTAAATGGAATTCTCCTCTAAGTAATTTTCATATGAAAACTCAGCTTGGAGCCTTTGGCATCTGTTTCTCCTTTTAGGGACAGAAACCAACAGACTATTTACATATTCCTAGGACCCTATCACCAATTAAATCTTTTCAGGACCTCAGTCCTCCCTGTCCCCCCCCACCCCATACCCTCCCAACTCCCTCCACATTTAGGATTGAATTTCTTGGCAGATGGCTGGTTGCTGCGCTCTCTCTGGTGATTTATTTATTCAGTTGGATTTTTTTTTTTTTTTTTTTTTTTTATCTCTGGCCTGGGCATTTCAGGCCTTGGCATCCACCTTCTGATCACTGGGAAGTGACCCTGCTTGGGGACCTCCTCAAACTCAAACTGGGGCTTTGGGGCAGGGCTGGAGCACATTCCTCCAGGCGCCAGAGGCGGCCTGTCTCTGTGTCATCCCTGGGCACCCCCCCCCCCAGAAGTTCTGTCCCTCCCCCTTCCTGACTGTGACAGAGCTTCCTCCCGGGAGATGAGGGAGCACAGCTGGGTGACGTCACTAGGAATGCACAGGGGCCCCGGAAGGGGCAGAAGTAAGATGTCCCTGGGAGCAACTGTCCTGTCCATCTCATCGTTTGCCTGGAGACAATCCGGTCCTGCAGGAACAGAGGAATCTGCTGAGATGTCTGAGAAAATCGGATCTGACAGGACGCCGGGTCTCGCCCCTCCCTCCTCACTGCGCCCTGGCTCACACCTCTGTCTCTGGGGCTTCTTTCTATTCACAGGAGCCACTCCAGGCCCTGTCACGGGGCCCTGCTCCAACCGGCTCTGTGACTTTGGGCATTTCGCACAACCTTTCTGAGTCTCTGGGAGACATGTGCAAAGTGTGGGGCAAAACCAAGGGGCCCAGCCTGGTCGGGGGTTGGTGCAGAGCCCCCAGCACCATTCCTGGCACCCGGTAGGGACGTCATAGCTGTTGGTTATTCATGAGTTGTAGGAAATTATGATCTTAGAACTCAAAGGTGGAGTCCAATGAAGGAGATGTTCAATTTTATTCAATAGATCATTCAGTCTTGACTTTGTGTCTTGCTGGTGTGGAGCGCTGGGGTGAGGGGTAGAGGCAGGAATGGTCTTGGGCTTGAAGCTCACAGAGCCTCATGATAAACTGGAATGACTTACTTAGCTATGAATCGAAGGCGATCCACATCCTAATGTGGTCGTTGACTTAGGAAGAACGAGCAAATTAAGCCGTAGGGAGAATACCTCTTTGCTAGGATGGGTGGATTTCTGCCCATAGGGTCATCTCCCACTCATTCAATCCTTTAGCACCTGAATACCAAAAACAATAAGGTACACCCAGAAGGAAGTGCAAAGTGGTGGTCTATAGCATGGTTGGTTCTAGAACCAGATGGATCTCGGTCCTCCTTGCTCACTCACTTGCCATGTGGTCTCGGGCAAATTGTCTCCTGTCTCCCTGCCCCTGTATTCTTATCTGTAAAGTGTGCAGGGTGATAATGTCTCCCTTGAAGGGCTGTGGGAGCAGCTAAACACATGAAAACATTCGAAACGGTTACCATGTGCCGCACCCGACTCACAGTGGGCCCCACCGAAGCACGGACTCTGTCCTCATCAAGAGGCAGTGAGATCCGCATGCAGCCTGAGGGGGACCTTCTGCAGTGGGGGGGGGGGTGACATGAGGGTGGCCCTTGAAAATTAACCCCAAATGCTCCAGGTATGGATGGAAATTCAGACAGGCATTCCAGGCAGAGGGAACATTCTGAGCTGGAAAGTCAAAAAAGAGGTGATTTTTTTTTTTTTTTAGAAAAGGAAGATCCATGCCAATGACTCAGGTGTAAAGGGGGTAAGAGCCGACGGGGCAAGAGGGGAGCACCGGACTGCATGGGGTCGGAGTTTGGGCCTCGAGGGAAGGAGTTGGGATTCCTCCTGCTGGTGTTTGGGGGAGAGCGGCCAGGGCTGCAGAGGGGCTTTCCACCCTGGCTGCTCCTGTGTGTCTCCTGGGATCCTTGAAAAAATACCCAGGTCAAAGTTCTGGCCTGAGCGGCATCTAGTTGTTCAGCCCAAGTTGGGGACCCCCCCTGGATTACAGGGAAAGCGAGATGGCAGAGGGAGCATCTGGAATCTGAACGTATAGTTCAGAGGTGACGTGGTCTGGACCAGAACAGAGGGATGGTGAGGGGAGGGAAAAGGGTGGGGGGAAGGGAAGAGAAGTTTGTGAGCTGTTTTGACATATGGGGGTGAGAGGACCTGTGGATGCAACCCACCTTCCCTGTGGAGGCCGTGGGCCTTCTCTCTGGGGCTTGGGACCCTCTGCAGTAGTATAGGAGGAGGTGAGAGATTTGCTGTCAAGCCTGGCAGTTCTGGGCATGTGCTTCTTGACAAGTGATCGGGAATGTAAGCTAAGCCAGGGGAGGATTCCCGAATTCTCCCCAATTGTCGAGGTTGTAACTCCATCCTGCTCCTCTGGAGCTAATGCTAATTCACCAGACACTGTCCCCAGGGCAGACTCTGATGTCATGGGTTAGCTGTCCTGGTGGGGTGGGCTGGGCCTGGGCGGGTAGGGACACAGGGACAGGCTTGTCAGCCTTTGAAATCAGAGCTGATTGTTTTTAATAATGTCAGATTTAAAAATTCATTTCTCATGTTGATGCTTTGGAAAACATCGGCCCAGGCAGGGCAGGTGGTCTGCTTTGGGGCCTCCAGGGCTGGGTGGCCCAGCCTCAGAACACTGGCCTAATCCCCTTTTACTTTCAAGGACCACAGACACCCGCCAGTCACATGACGTCGTGGCCCTGAGACTCCCTCCCAGAATGACTAGTTGTGGTTAAGCTGGGGCTGGGATCTGCCAGGGGCCAGGCTATGGGTCTGCTGGTTGTAGTTCTCCTGCTGACTCTGGGGCTGCCTTCATCTCCCCTTCCAGTTTCCTCCAGGTCCTTGCCTGTCCATCTCCACAGGTGGCTGGGCATGCAGGGGTGCAAGAGCCAATGAAGAGGAAGAAGGGCAGCCCAGTGGAGAAGCTGACCATGGGTAGGTCAACTGTGGAGAGGGCTTGGGAGTCCCACAAGGTGGAGCTTTGTCTCGGAGTTGGCTTCTCTCTCACTTGGGTCTATTGCCTCTTGTCTTTGGCCTCAGTTTCTTCAGCCTGTAAGCTATGAGATCAGCTGATCATCATGGTTTCCATCTGCTCTACCATTTTATGGCTTCTCAAGAACCAGCAGTTGGCCAGTCATTGGCTCTAAGACCTGAGGACCAGAGTTCTTTGCAGAACATTTCTAGACATCGGTTATGGGGAGGAGATTGGTTTCTTAGGAAAACACTGAAGGAATACTCCAAAAATGAGAGGGAGAGAGAGAAAGAGAGAGAGGGAGAGAAACACAAGTATTTGTAACCTTCAGCGTCTACCAGGTACCACTCGAGATCTCCACATACTTAACACATGGACCTTTTGCACCAGCTCTATGAAGAAGGTATTAGAAGTCCCTTGGTACAGATGGAGAAATCGGAGAGTTAAGAAACTTTCTCAAATGAAAAAAAAAAAAAAGAGGAGGGAGGGGCTATACATCAATTAAACCCAATTCTGAATTGTAATAACCCTGGCTGGGATCATGAGCATTGACTGTAGTTCAGCTCTGCCCTGAGAACCTTAGTCCCTTGGCATCACAGTCTGATGGGTTGATACCATTAGGCTCACCATGTACTGATGAGAAACTGAGCCTCTGAGAGGATCACTGCTTGAAACAGCTGCTAGTCGGTGGTGGGCCTGGGCTTCGGGTCCCTGTTTTTCTACGTCTAGAGCCTTTGGGCAAAAAAGTAAGACAAGGCTGAGATGCATCAGGGTGTCCCCCACCTGTCCACCATGGGACTGGCTTTTAGGGGAAAGCTGTGTCTCTCAGAGCCCCTGTTCAGCGGGTGGCCAAAGAGGTGGCTGATGTATGACGTGTTGTGCCTCCATCCCAACCCTGCACGTCCCTGGCATTAGAACAGAAGGTGGGTTCAGAGTCTGCAGGGCCTGGGATGTATGTGGCTCAGGCAAAAAATGACAAGTTGTGCCATCTGATTTTCTCTCTGCAGAATTTGGAAGCAACGAGGAAACAAGGTGGCCAACAGAAGAAGCCGAAGCTGTACGTTTGTGACATGAGGAGAAGGTGGTGAAGCCCACTGGCCTGCTCTAATTCAAGTTCAAGGTTGCAGAAACCACAGGAAACAGAAGCCCTTGGGTGGGAAGATGCATCTGGGCAGAAGGCCCATGGAAGGTCAGCTGGGAACCGGAGAAGGCACATGCAGGAAGCGTGGGTCCCCGTGAGGTGAGACCACGTGCTCACGAGAGAAAACTGGTTGGCGGCTGTCAAAGGAAGATGGAGACTCAGCCCCTGGCTTTGTGGTGGTTCTCAAGGCCTTGTTCCTGGATTCCAGACAAGATCCCTCTTCCCTTGCTGGTGTCTTTGTAGCAACATGCCTCACCCCCTATATCCCTAAGAGTCAAGTGATTTTCTGAATCTGCTGTCCAAGAAGCTGGGCTCAAGCTTCACTCTAGCTGTGGATGTGGGGAAGAGGAAATTAGAGTCCTCATCTTAGTACACGTGCATTTGTGTTTTTTGACCTTCTATGTTCTACAATCTTGAAATGGATTGCAACACCCCTCCCCCCAAAAAATAAATCCTTCAATGCATACTACTGTAAGATGAAAATTAAGATGACGATTCTGGAGCTACAGAAAAAGTAAGGTAGCTGGGAAAAGTGAAATAAAAGAAAAATTAGTATACATCATGACAGAATGCTGCAGAAGATCAAGGTAATGCTGGCTACCGTTGACTGAGCATCTATTATCATGTGCCTGGCACAGGTGAGCTCTCTCTCTCCTGTTCTGTTTCCACACTGAGCTCTGAGCCAGGTGGTAACCCCTATTTCTCAGATGAGGCTCACAAAGTTTAAGGGACTTGCCCTAGGTCTCACATCTTGTCAGTAGGGAAGCCTGCTGCAGAACTCATGTTGGAGTTGTGAAATCCTGCACAATTAGCAAAGGAAAGAAGCACATTGGCTCTGAGCGTTTTATCAGCCAATGCAAAAATGCAGACAGGATCTGATCCATGCTCCCATCACCCAGCAGAGAAAAGCAGGTCTCTTGCTCCCATCCCTGGACACTGAGGTCCAAGAAGAGATTCCTCATAGATCTAGGGGAACCCTGAGTGAGGCAGGGACACCCATTAAAACCCTGGGTCCCAGGAGGAATGCTGGGCCTGAGATTCCCCAATAAAGGAGAGAGTAGCTCTGTTAGAAGTTCCTTGAACCTTGGTGGTGGTGATGGTGATGGCGGTAAGTGCACAGAGCAGAATTTGTGGTGTGACAGGCTGAGGATGATGAGACTCAGTGTCACGGCATCTCCCCTTTCCTTCGCCAGTCCCCCTCCCTCCCTCCCTCCCTCCCTTCCTTCTCCTTTCCTTTCCTTTCCTTTCCTTTCCCTCCCTCCCTCCCTCCCTCCCTCCCTCCCTCCCTCCCTCCCTCCCTCCCTCCCTCCTTCCTTCCTTCCTTCCTTCCTTCCTTCCTTCCTTCAGATTAAAGAAGGAAACAACTGAATTTATGGGCCACATTTTAAAACAAAATATCTCTATCAAGTCCCTCAAGGGACTCAAAAGTGAGTTCTCAGGTGGGAGAGCCCCTGCTTACAAGTGCATACAGAGAGGGGACTCAGGTACACAAATTTCAGCAACAGGACATTGCTGCTGGTACTTCTCAGGGTTGGTGTACGTTGGTGGCTTTTAAACATTCATCCCAAAGTTAAATCCTGAGTCCGGGATACTTGGAGGACCGTATGTGGTCTGGGGTGGGGGGTGGGTAGCTCATCATGAATTT
Source organism: Ictidomys tridecemlineatus (assembly GCF_052094955.1). Classification (NCBI taxonomy): domain Eukaryota; kingdom Metazoa; phylum Chordata; class Mammalia; order Rodentia; family Sciuridae; genus Ictidomys; species Ictidomys tridecemlineatus. The sequence continues at coordinate 30,969,676 of NC_135479.1, read as the reverse complement.
GCATTTTTGGGGCAGAATTCATTCAATGACTTGGTGCTGAGTCCCTGGGAGCACCCACCCAAGGCAGCCGTTTGAGAAGGGAGAAATAAGCCGTCCGCAGTGCGTGTCTTGTCTTGGTCTCTCTTCCAACCAAGTGAGCTGGTTCTGACTTTGCAGGGTCCCCACCCTCCCGGGCACCCGCTGTGTGGCCATGAACCAGTGGGAGCCAAGGTAGACAGCTGACCAGAACCCAGGCTCCAGCCTGCAGCCTCCCCTGCTCCTTCTACCTGCGGCTCCTGTCTGTGCCCTGGCCCTGGCGTCCAGCTTCTGCATCTGCCCTGGCCCTTCTGCTCCCCTGGAAGCTGTTCCTTCCCTCTGGCTCCCTGATTGGTCCCTGGCCTGTGCGCTTCCTTAATCTCACTGCCACTCATGGCTTCCGATAAGAGACATTCTCCTGCTGGATACAGGCCCAGCCAGTGGGTTACCAGCCCAGAGATCTGAGATGCAGGCTTCAGAGAGAGAGAGAGAGCGCGAGCGAGTCCGGGTTTAATGCCAGTCTGCCATTGGCCCACTCTGTGACCTCAGGCAAACCACACCACCTCTCCGAGCCTCCATTTCTTGGCTGTAAGATGGGGATGGTGAGATCTACTTCACAGAGCTGTTGAATAAAAGAGCCCTTAGCACTAGACTAGCTCGCAGGAAGGGCTCCATCAATGCCAGTTATTATCAATGCAACGTGAGACTTGGAGCACATCTCTGGGCGGGGAGGGTGGTGGCAAGGCAGAAAACAATATATAACTTCTTTCCTTATTGTCAAAGGTATAGCTTCTTGATTGTCACCCGGAGACATCACAGGACTCCCGGTGTAGAGATGAGGACACAGAAGGACAGAGAGAGGTGGCCCAGTGTCACAGCCACCAAGTGGTAAAGGGTGAACTCGAACCCAGCTCTCCTGGGCTTTCCATTCCGGAAAGCAGCTGAGGCGGCCAAGGCTTTGATCTTCTGAAGCTGCTGTCCAACCGTGTGCCAAGGGGAAGGCGGGGACAGGAGCTGCTCCCGGCAGGCCCCCCCCTTCCCGGGGGCCGGCGGGCGGCCAGCAGGAGGGGTTCCAGCGGCCGCCTGTGCTCATGCTGGAGGAATGTCTTGCGAAGTCGCGCCTAAGCCCTGTGTATCTGACTCATCATCTCCCCGTCTCCAGGAGTGTCAGGGAAGAGCTCCCTTAATCCCTCCTGTCCTCGGTCCCAGGCTTTCATTTGTCAAACTAAAAATATTCCCTCCAGGAACCTCCTTTTGCCAGAGGCTGAGCGGGGTACAAGGGGGATGGCATTTCAGTGTCAGCTTCCTGACAGGACCTCGTTATTGTTCAGCAGCTGGGGAAGCAGACAAGGGGCAGCCTGAGCAAGGGGCCTCGGTCATGCTTGGGAGGAAGCCAGCCGGTCACCTTTTCTCCTGCAGCCAGCCTCCCTTTTCCTCCCCTTCCCAAAGTCCCCCGTTGCCCATCAGCTTGATGAGCAGTCTGGCCCCAGTCCCTTGGGGCTGCCTGGTGATTCATGCCAGGTGAGGACTACAGGATGCCAAGTTCATTTCCTTTGCAGCCCCAGGCGAGGGTGGGCTGGCATGGTTCGTACTTGTCTGCAAGGCTAGTTTACCTACTGATAAAGAGGGGGAGAGCTCGAAGGTAAAGAGGAAAAAAAGAAAAGAAAAGAAAAGAAAGAAACAGCCCTGGCTTCTTAGGAAATACAGATGTGGAAGTTCCTGAGCAGGATTAAAGGGGATGTTGGGAAGCCAGCTGGACCGGTCTCCTGCCTCTCTCCTTCCTTCATTCCGTCTCTCCTGGTGGTCCTGTGGTCCTCAGGGCTGCTCCTGAGTGTTCATGAGCGTGACTTGGCTTGACATCTTGGCTCCTAGCTCCTCCCTAGGTGCTCCCCAACAGATGGTCATTTATGCAGTGGGAGAACAGCACATTGATACCCAAGGGGCTCAGATATTGGGGTCCAGCCTCTATTACCAGCTCACTCTGTGAGCTTGAGCGAGGTGCCTCATCTCTGAGCCTCAGTTTCCTCCTCTACGTCAGTGGGTAATAATACCCACTACCCTGGGCTATTGGGAAAGTTAAATAAGATGGTATATATAAAATGAGCTGTTCAGTGCTGGTCAGCAGAGACTTGAATTATCATCTTCATCATCATCATCATCCTTTGGAGACCTAGCAATAGAGGCTATTACATTATTGAAATTAGAGGACTTGGTTCTAGTTTCAGCTCTGGCATTAAGTAGCTGTGTGGCCCTAGGAAAGTCTTCTAAGGTCTCTGAGTCACATGTGCTTATTTGTAAAATGTAGGGTTTGGGCTTGATTGCCTCTGAAATTCTTAGATCTAAAAATCTGGTGCCAGGTGTGTGGTGGCGCATGCCAGCAACTCCAGAGGCTGAGGCAAGAGGATCACAAGTTCAAGTCCAGCCTCTGCAACTTAGTGAGACCCCAAGCAACTTAGCTAGACTCTGTCTCAGAATAAAAAAATATAAAGGGCTGAGGGTGTGACTCAGTGGTTAAGTACCCTTGGGTTCTACCCTCTATACCCTCTCAAAAATAAGGTTAAAAAAAGATCTAAAAATCTGGAATCTTGGAGTAACTTGGGAGTAGATGCTCATGGAAAGTTTCATTTTTGAAAAAATAATGACAACCTAACTGCTTGCTGTGGACTGAATTGTGTCCCCTTCCGCCTTTGTTAGTTGAAGCCCAAACCCCTAGTGTGACTGTATGTGGAGACAGAGTCTTTAGGAGTAACTAGGGGTCACTGAGGTCATAGGGCGGGGCCTGAGCCAACAGGACCAGGGCCTGATAGAATGAGAAAGACAAAGGCTGTCCCCATCTTCCCCACATGAGGACCCAGCAAGGAGGCAGCCATCTGTGTGCCAGGAAGAGGTCCCCAACCAGAAACAGAACTCTGCCAGACTGACCCTGGTCTTGCTTTCCAGCCTCTAGACTATAGGATAAATGTCTGTGGTATCAGTCTCCCTCTCCATGATGTTTTGTTATGGCAGCTGGAGCTGACTAATACACTGGTGAAGGTAGCACATGGAAAGCCCTTGGTGATGCGTATCGAACTACAGAGGAGCCAGAGAGTTTCTGCAGACAGAGGAGTCACTGGAATGCTTCCCTTAAAAGAAGAAACTCCATTTTCTGTCATGAGCAGTGATTAACCCAGGCTTTGGAGTAAAATGAGTTGAGTTTGAACCTGAATTCTGCTGTGTGCCAGCTGTGTGAACATAGATAAGTTAATTGACCTCACTGGGTCTCATTTTCTTACCTGTCCAATGTGTCACTGCTGCCACTTTCTATTGTGTAAGGTAAAGGTGGTAATCTATGTTTGCTGCACAGTCTGGTGCTTCACACAGAGTAGACATTTGATAAATATTGGCTGTACTGGTAATAATGTCATTTTATAAACAGGTATCATTACTTAATAACTTCACTCCTATGACTCACTTTACCTACCTGAGCTCCTTCTGACCATAGCCCCTATCTCTCCTATTAGACAACCACTCTCCTGTTCTTCCTGGTGTCTACCCTCCCTCCATAAGTTGCAATCCTCAGATGCTTATCTGTGTCAGTGCCAGCCCCTCTGGGATCCTATTGGATGTAGGTGTGCCACCAGGAAGCTGGAGAAGGCCTCCTGAGGTGCCCTAAGCCAACCTTTGCCCCATAAGGTTCCGGAGCAACTTGTCTACCTGGGACAAGCTCAGTCCCGGCTCTAGCAGAGGTCACAGACCTCCTCTTCCCTCTTGTTGGAGAGCTCCCTTTCTGGGGAGGCTTCTCATGTCATTTCTGCTCGGTGACCTCACTGTATGGCCTCAACTGCTCAGATATTCAATAATCTTGGATTAAAAAAAATGCATTGATATAAGATTCTTTCAACAAATGGTGCTGGAATGGAAATTCCTACATGCAAAATAACAAACAAACAACAACAAAAAAAACTAGTCCCAGGCCTTAGACCTTTCACCAACATGAACTCCAGATGGATCACAGATCTCAGTGTAAAACACAAACCTCTAAAACTCCTAGAAGATAATGTAGAAGGAAACAGCGGGGACCTCGAGGGTGGCGATGACTTTTTAGATACAACACAAGGGCACGATCGTGAAAGGAGGAATGGCTAAGCTGGCTTTCATTAAAGTGAGGGAACTTCTGCTCTGGGAGAGACAATGTCCAGAGAACGAGAAGACAAGTCCCAGACGGTGAGGAAATATTTGATAAAAGACACATCATCAGGCTGCAATCCAAGATACACACAGAACCCTTGAACTCAACAATAGGAAAAAAAAAACACATGATTTTAAAAAGTGGGCCAAAGACTTTACAGATCCCCTCTACCAAAGAAGGGGTACAGATGGCAAATAGGCCTGTGGCGAGAGGTACCACATCGTACACCATTATATCAGGAGATGCAAATTCTGGCAAGAAGTTACCACCCCCACACAGATATGAGAACGGGCAAAATCCAGAAAACTGACAACATCAAATGTTGGTGAGAACGTGAAGCAACAGGAACTCTCAGTTGGAGCTGGAGGCTCCCTGGAAGCTGGTTTAGTAGTTGCTGCTGCGGCATGGTACGGCCATGTGGGAAGACCCAGTGGCAGTTTGTTATACAGCTGAAGCATACTCTGACCATGCTCTCCAGCAGCCATGCTCCTTGGTGTTGACCCGAAGGAGTTGAAAACATTTCCACAAAAAAACCTGCATTCGGTTGTAGGAGATCAGCTTTATTCCTAATTGCCCCAACTGGGAAGCAACCAAGATGCCCTTCAGAAGGTGAAGGGATAAATGGGGTAACGTTCAGAACTCGAAAGAAATGAACTGTTAAGGCACGGAAGGACATAGAGTAAAGCTAACTGCATGTTATTGAGTCGAAGAGGCCACATTAGATGGTTCCAACTACATAGCATTCTGGGAAAGGTCAAACTGCGGAGACAGTGAAACCTTCAGGGGCTGGGTGCTGGGGGATTGGGAGGGGAACAGATAGAGCACAGGAAAGAAGGAGGTGAAACTGTTTTGGGTAATGGTGAAAGATGGCCTTTATCACTGACACACATCATTAGGGAGAAAACGTTTACCCGTGGCAGAAAACGTTTACACAGGGTTCTCTGAAAGGCATTCTGATTTTGGAGATGTTAAAAATACAAAAACTGTGCACATCTTGGAGTTTTATGAAATGATTAAGAATCTTAGGTAATATTCCCTAAGGATTTGCCATATGTTGGGAACTTGTTCTAAGGCTCAATTCTAAGACTAAGGATGAATTAATTGAATCCTCAAAACGGCTCTATGTTGTGGAGGCTACTGCAGATGACAGAAGCAAAGTGCCAGCCGGGTGGATAACTCGATGTCCTACCGTCAGTGAGTTGCAAGATTGGACGCTAGGCACTAGCACGCCTATTATTAGACATGAGGCAAAAGTCACTTTTAAATAGCAACTCCCTTTTCTCTCTCTTACACACACACAGATACACAGACACACAGACACACACACGCATACTGGATTTAAAGTCCCATTTTACTGGTTCCTCTAAATGCACTTCTAATATCCACCTACACAGAAGAGCAAGCAATTAGGTTTGGAATGGCTTAGTGAGTGCCCCCTGCCAAACCTTACCTGGAGTTTCACTTTCACTGTCCCTCTAGAAAGAGGGAGCAGTCTCCCAGCACACACACTCTCAGCACCTAAGAGAGCTGGAGGCTCCCTGGAAGCTGGAGGCTCCCTGGAAGCTGGTTTAGTAGCACTCTTAATTTCCTGGCTCTGTCCCATGTTTTCCAGGGGGCTGGCATCCATCTGTCCCCTGCAACTGGCCTTCTCACCATGATGCTGACAATATCCTCCACCAGATGCTGAAGGAAGATGTTTGGCTGCAAGTAACAGCAAAGTCCAGTTAAAAGCAATGTGAACACATAGGGCCTTTAAAATTTTTTTTCCTTTATCTTTTTCTTTTCTTTTTGGTCTCACCTTAAGAGTGTCTAGAGGAAGGTGGTCCAGCTCAGGTATGGTGGCTCAGTGAGGTCAAACACGCTCTTTCTTTGAGTCCTGCTATTATAACTCCCTGGCGTGTTGCGATATGGATGTAAAAGGGCTTCTATACTCCAGCCACTTTGTCCATGTTTCAGATAGAAGGAGGAGGGAAGGGTCAAAGGGCTTTGCTTTTTGAACTTAGAAAAGGAGGTGCTCCCAGGAGAATTCTTGAAATTATTTAGGCAGAATTGGGTGAGAGGTCCATACTGTAAGGCCAATTAATAACTCAGGGTAACAAGATGACAAAGATTATTTTAGACCTGTTATCAAGCATCCCTTCAGACTGGGAAAGATGTTTCGCCTCTCTCAGATCAAGGGATCCCTGATCTCCCCATAGCTTGCTACTGGCCTGATGTTCGAGGCCTCAGTCAATATTTGAGCAAATGGATGAATGAGTACTGGCCCAGAGCCCACATGCCTCGGCCACCCTGTCAGGAACCAGCAAGGGAGGACCAGGCCTCCTGTTACCATGGGTCTGTGCCGGCACAGTGTGTGTGTGTGTGTGCTGTGTGTGTGAGCGTGTGTGCGTGTGTATGTGTATGTATGTATGTGTATGTGTGTGTGTATGTGTATGTGTGTATGTGTGTGTGTATGTGTGTATATATGTATATGTGTGTGTGTGTGCGCATATGCGTGCGTGCACACTTGCGGCTCCTCCCTGCCTCAGATTGAATTACTTATAAACAGGCCCACGCCAACCTGGCAGAGTCTGCATTTCAGCACAACAGTTCTCACAATTTCTCAAATTCTTTTGATTTGGCAAAATCCAAAAATAAAACAAAGCCCCACCATCTTCCGCTCAGCCTGTCTTCGGAGCCCAGTGCCCTGCTGGAGCAATGGGTTCCGGATGTTTGGGATGGATCCCCAGGGCCTGCCAATTCAGCTTCCTCCCCCACATGCTCCTGCCCTGGGTCTTGGCCTCTCTCCTGGAGGGGGCTCAGTGTGCAGGGCTGGGACTCAGAGATCTTGGGGTTCTCTGGGCCCCTGCTCTGCAGGGGTTCTCTCCACTTTGTATCCTGGGTGTCTCTATTCAGAACATCTGTTGATCTAATTCTCTAGACAAGGGAATGAAGAATAGTTTCCCTGTGTCTTTAAGAGAGTCCCACTGATCCCCAGAGAGATGCTACTGAAATGCCTCCGCCTTCTGAATTCTCAGTAAGCTGCGAATGTTTGGCAAATCTCACTTGCTTGGTTCTTAGAAACGAAGATGGGCAAATCATATTTCACTATTGCCTCCAACGTGTACAGGGATTCATAGGAGTGGACTTGTGAGCTCCTTATCTATCGAATTTGGGGGTGAGAGTAGATGCCCTCTGAGGTTTTTTCCAAGGGTGACTAGGTAAGATAGCTGGTATCTTTCTTCTGAGGCTCAGAGAGGTGAAGGGAGAGATCCAAGGTCACACAGCAAGTCCGTGGCAGAACCAGGGCTTGAGCTGATCTGAAGTTTGGTGAGCTCTCTACTCTGCCAGGCTGCTCTTCAAGTTATGAAGATTCCCCAGTGGAGTGAGGCACAGAGTGCAGCCCCTGTCTAGGAAGTTTCCACCCACCTCCCAGCTCCTAATGTGTTAGCCAGGCAGGGGATGTCCTCCAGCCTCTGTCATGGTGATGGATGTCATGTGGATGGGCCCTTGTGACAAAGAGCATCTGGAACATGGAGCGGAGCCTGGCACAGTGAGTGGCTTGGAACTCCCTCCCGAACCGTCCCCCAACCCCACGCACAGAGCCAAGCCTTCTCTGTGTCTGAATTCCTTGAAGCAATCCCTCAATGCCTGCTCTTCCCCCAAACAAATGGGCACATACCAGCCACAGTGATCTCTTCCTAGGAAGGAAAGAGCTAATGGTTAGGATTTGAGGTACAGGGTGCAAGGCCAACCTGACAAGGCTGCTCCCTACTTAATCCTTCAAGATCTCAATTTTCTTCTGTAAAATGGGTATGTAGAGGGAAGCTATTGGACTCAATGGCCTCTAGGCCCCCCTCCATTCCTAATATGCTGTGGTCTGTCTTTGTGGTGCTATTTAATGTAGAAATGACTCAGACAGGCATGGAACCAGGAGTAGAATATTAAATACGCTGCCTGTTTCTCTGTCATTTGAAAACCTGGAAGAAGAGAGGAGTCTTGAGGAGCACCCTGTGTGTCTGAACCACAGCAGCATGGTTATAGAGAGTGGAACTAAGAAAGCTAACAGTCGTGGGTTGGAGCGCTCAGAATGTGTGGGGTATGTCACATTCTTTTATCGTATTTGATCCTCGCAATGACCTCATGTGGTGGAGATGGATCCTGGCTCTCTCTAACTCCTCATTTTATGTTCTTCTTATAATGCTACACTGTAATTTATGACATCTTCTATTTACTGAGCTTTTATGATGTTTTAGATTCCACTTCAAGTAATTAAAAAAACCCAAAAACTGTTTCACAATGATCTGGAAGCAGTAGGGGTTGTTATGGATGTGGAAAAGAAGCTACAGAGAAATGAGGTAACTTTCCCAGGTTCAAACAGTGACAGAGTGGAAAAGCCTGATTCTCACTCAGTTCTCTTTTTTTGCAACACCCATACAATGCATAGCCCCTGTAGGCCTCCTCTCTGCCTTCCTGAAAGCTAATGTCCCTCAGTAGGGTGTCTAGCATGTACTTTAAAAAATGTAATATGAAGACAAATTGCATCCGTATCTCTTGGTGCTCTTATTACAATCGCAGATTCCTAAGCCCTTCTTCAGATCTCTCTGGGGGTGGGACTTAGGAAAGTATATTACCAACCTCTCCAGTGAGTCTTATGCCTACTAAAGTTTGAGAACCCCTGTCCTAGGGAAGGGAAGGTCCTGTTCTCATTAAGCATACCATTCTGTGAGCATAGGAGGCCCAGAAGTTTCCAGAAGGGAGAGCACCCAGAATTGTTATCACCTTATGGAGACTCCAGTGAACTTTAGGTACTTCATAGTAATTTTCTGGATATAGGCTTTATTTGTGATTGAACATGAAGTAAAACCTAGTGTTTCATTTAGCCAAAACTAGACTATGATGTGGTTATAAGCAACCACTAGATATTAGTTGTTTAAAACAATATTTTTTTTCTCTCTCAGACTACATGTCCAGAATGCATCTGTAGGGTAGGGGATGAGGGGCAGTACTCATCATTTCTTATCTCATTGTTTCCATGGTGAGAACTTCTGAAGTGACTTAGCTGGGTAACGTGGGTGCAGGGTCTCTCATGAGCTAGCAGTCAAATGGTCAGTGGACGACTGGGGCTGGTCTCCAGTGAGCTCTTCCAAGATGGCGCCCTCACATGAGTGTTGATAGGAAGCCTACCTAGTTCCTTATCATATTGGCATCTTCACAGGTTGCCTGAATGTCCTCAGGACCAGACATCTGGCTTCCTCCAGGTGAGGGACGTAAAGGAGATCCAGCCAGCAGGAAGTGGAGGTGCCTTTCATCATCCAGGTTTCAAGTTGTGCACCATTGCTTCCACTCTATCTTTGTTAAAATCAAGTCATTATGTCCAGTGCACACTCAGGGGGAAAACAGTTACTTTCTAACTCTTTAAGGGTATGAAGAATCTGTGGACATTTAAAAACCAGTACAATCCACCCTCTGGCTACAAATTATTTATAGTCCTCCCACTTGCAAAATATATTAACCTGTTCCCAAGGCTGTTCCAGTGTCATTTTATCATAGTATTGGCTGGAATTATTCTAGAACTTTTCCATCTAAACCGGGATCTGATGAAGTTTCTCAGTATAAATCTTAAAAGTCAGCTCCTTATCTACAGTTCTTCTCCAATAGGAATACCTGTGAACACACACACACTCAAATGTACTGATGGACTAGGCACAGTACAACTGCTATAGATGTTGATATTCAAGGATGGGGAACAGGGGCCTGGCATGGTTGTGCGTGCCTATAATCCAGCTGACACTTGGGAGGTTGAGGCAGAAGGATCACAAGTTCAAAGCCAGGATCAGCAACTTAGAGAGGCCCTAAGCAACTCAATGAGACCATGTCTCAAAATAAAAACATAAAAATGGCTGGGAATGTGGCTCATTGGTTAAGTATCCCTGGGTTTAATCCCCAGTACACCCACTCCCCCAAATGGGAAAAATGGCCCCAGAAAGGATCCACTGATCCAAGGCAAGTCTGAAATACAGCTGGAAAAATGTTGGATGTTCTTTGATTAAGACTTTGTTTTACTCTTGACTGAGAATAATTCTTCATGGCTCTTTGCCTTTCCCTCTGGGTCTTGGTTCTTCCCTCTGAATCCTCCTTTTCTTTTGGTGTGGTGTTGGGGTTTGAACTCAGGGACTTGAGCATGCGGAGGCAAGCACTCTATCAACTGAGCTATCTCCCCGGCCCTCCTCCTTCCATTTTTATGAATGGTAGTCATGTTTGCAACGGTGTAGTTTTCTCAGCCTGTTTTATGTCAGAAATTTTTTCTGGGGGAAGGAGATCCATTTTGTACAGTTGGTGGTGTTTCCAAAAATACAACATTCTTAAAAGCTTTGGGGGTTTCCTCTGAACCATATCAAATTTATTCTAGTAGACAGAAAGTCATAAAAAAGAAATCTCTTTGAGATAACCTGTGAGCTCCCCCTGAAATGTGTGAGGGACAACAGGCAGACATATATACTTAGAGGGGTTTTGTCTGTGAGAAGATACCACCCAGGGCTTTCCTGACATTGCTGTTTTCAACTTCTGATGATATTTTCCTTGCATTGCTCTGAAATGAGTCCCTGTATAAAAGCCATTTCTTAATGCTAGCATTGGATGCCATCTTGAGAGGTTGAAAAATTGTTTCATGATTGTCAAGTCCTATCTTCCTTCTATTTTGCATCCCTTCTCTTAGACCATGGTCTTTTCTCACATTTTATTATAAACATCAAGAAGAAAGCAGGTCGTGCCTTTACCACACAGCTCAGCTACCTCTTTAGCTCAATCACATCCAATGCATACCTTTTCTTTTCACGTAACTGCAGGTGTCGGCGTCGCTAAACTTTCTAGCACAGTATAACAAGGACCCTGCATTTCCTTTTGCATAAGGTTTTCCTCACTTTCCTTGGTTCTCTCATCTACAGCCTCCTCAAAGACCGTGATGCATCTCCAAACAGTTTTGTCTAAACCATTCAAGATTTCACTAACGACTGGCCTCAAAATTCTTCTACTGTCTGCTTAATGCTTGGCTCTGAAGCCAGTCCTACGTTTTCAGATTTTTTAAAAATTATTTATTTTATTTTAAAAAATACCTTTATTTTATTTATTTATTTTTATGTGGTACTAAGGATCGAACCCAGGGCCTTGCACGTGCTAGGTGAGCACTCTACTGCTGAGCCATAACCTCAGCTCCTAGATTTTTTTTTCTTTCTAATGATGGCATCTCACTCCTGGTACCAAAAGTCTGTTCTCTATTGCTGCATAACAATTACCCCTAATTCCTTAAAGCTAGAATATCACTTTTATCTCACCAGTCACTGAGAGCCAGGAATACAGAAATGGCTTAGCTGGGTGGTTCTTTCTCGGGCTGCCTCATGACACTACAGTCAAGGTGCTGGCTAGGGCTGGAGGAGCCATTTCTGAGATGGCTCATCCCTATGGCTACTGGCAGGAACCCTCAGTTCCCCACCACATGGACTTCTCTGTAGGGCTTCAAATATGTCCCCACCACATGGTTTTCTCAGAATGATTTGGAGGGCAAAAAGGAAGCTTCAGTGCCTTTTGGTCTCAGAGACCACTTCCCATAACTTCTGCCTTCTATTGACCACACACATTAATACAAGTTGAGAGGAGACACCTCGGGAATGTGAGTGCCAGGTAAGGTATCCCTGGGGGTCATCTCAAGGCTGGTTAACCATTTTTTCCATTCATCTCTCTGGGTATGCAAAATACTCATGTGTGCTCCTACAAGGAGAAAGGGGGAGGAGGTCAATTTTTATTATGCTCTGTGACATAACATGGAAATTCTGCATTAACAATTGTTCTTATTGTTTCTCAAAGTCTATCATTTCCTAGACTGCAGCCAGGAGCTCTTGAGGGAGGCTGGACAGGAGACAAATCCAAGAGGCAGACCCTATGCTGCATTCAGAACCATCCTTCTTCTGAGCGCGAGGATTTGTTGAAGCCCTACTCATCTACTTAACTCCTGTTCTCATAGTAAGTTATTTTTTAGGAGGCCCCCCCCCTCAGTTTCTTAGGGTCTCTGTAGCATCCTGGATACGTGTCTGAGTCCCTTATTTCAGACACAGGTTAAGCCCAGGCTGGGACTTTGCTAAAAAGTCCAAGTCAGCAGAGTGTAAGAGGTGAACTAGGGAGAGGAGGAGAAGCACAAAGTACCTTAGATACTTTAGGTAATGTTTTTAATGATGGCATCTCACTCCTGGTACCAAAAGTCTGTTCTCTATGGCTGTAAAACAATTACCCCTAATATCTTAAAGCTAGAATATAACTTGTATCTCAATAGTCACTGAGAGCCAGGAATACAGAAATGGCTTAGCTGGGTGGTTTTATCTGAGTCTAACCCTAACCCTAACCCTAACCATACAGAAAGTTCTGTACGGACGTATGATCATTTGGTGGCAGGAGCTTTGGGGTACTTCTTGCAGACAGAAGTCATGACATTCATGGTTAGCCAATTAGAATTCACTTTGGCCACAAGCAGAGTCTGTCATGATTCTCTAGGCTGCTCCATGTTGGTCCCCTGCTCTGGGTCCCAGCTTGGGTCTTGATTCCTCTGTGTCTTCCTCCTTCAGATTTAAGGTTTTTAATTTCTTTCCCAGACTCAATACCCCTTTCTGGAATGACTCCGGGAACGCTTTGTGAAGGAATACCCCTATTACCGACCCTCTGGCACACCTTTGGTGCTGTTTTTGGCTTTGACACAATGTAGTTCTTTACCATGATGAGGTCTGATTATACTCCCAGTTTGGCCTCAGATGGCCTCTCTACTCAGGTCTGTTACGCCAGGGCCTAATGTCAAAGAGGGTGATTCGAGATGTGGTAAAGTCATACCAACTCGAGATTCACCCATCGCCATGCTGACTGGCCTGAGCAAGTGGGAGTGTACTCATCGTTCTAAGGAGGGACCGAGCATCAAGGTGGTGAGCACTGTCCTGAGATTTGACTTGGAATAGAGGTGATGTGATGTCACCGAAAGTGCTCTGTCTTGCACGTGTATATCAGGTGTGATAAAGAATGTGCTAGGAGGCATCAGAGCCACCAGTTGTTACCTACTTTTGCTGAATCTTCTGGAAAGAAATTACTGATGCAGTGAGCAGAGGTCTGGAGGACCGCTATCCTGGGGTACGGAACAACGTGAAGGTATAGGAGACACATGCACCCTGCCGCCCTCATCTTCATGCCTATCTTGAAATGGGGACTTTCAACCAGAATGAACCAGAGCCCTCCTCTACAGACGATGAAATAAAACAGGACTTTACATCTGGGACCATGGATTAGGATAACAGAGGGACGTTCTGGGTGTGGAGAGTCTGCCGTAATCACCAAGGAGAATGTATGTGAAAAGGGGCTTGCTTACCTGATCAGGCTACTCTGAATTGAGGGAGAAGAAGACTCAGATAAAATGGTGTAATTATATGAATGAATGAAAACATTCTTATGTCTTGTACCCGAAATTCTCTTCAGAAAGGAATGGTTTTGTTCAAGAAAATGCCCAGATAAGCATTTTGGGGTCAAATGTATGACCCCACAGAAATAACCTGAATTAAGGAGGGAAAAAAAAAGAATCTGCTAACCTCTCAGAAAACTTGGAATGGAACTACCATTTGACCCAGCTATCCCACTCTTTGGTTTATACCCAAAGGACTTAAAATCAGCATACAATAGTGATGCAGCCACATCAATATTTAAAGCAGCTCAATTCACAATAGCTAAGCTATGGAATCAACCTAGGTGCCCTTCAACAGATGAATGGATAAAGAAAATTTGTATACACACACACAATGGGATATTACTCAGCCATAAAAAATAATGAAATTATGGCATTTGCCAGTATATGGATGGAACTGGAGAATATCATGCTAAGTGAAATAAGCCAATCCCCCCAAAATTAAAGGCTAAATGTTCTCTTTGATATGGGGGTGGGGAGGGAAGAATATAAATTAATTGGATTAGACAAAGGGGGATGAAAGGAATGGAGGGAAGATGGGAATAGCAAAGACAGTAGAATGAATCAAACATAACTTTCCTATGTTCATATATGAATTCATGGCCAGTGTAACTTCACGTCATGTACAACCACAAAAATGGGAGGTTATATTCCATGTATGTATAATATGTCAAAATACACTCTACTGTCATGTATAACTCAAAAGAATGAATAAAAAAATAAAAGTAAAAGAATCTGCTAAATTCTCTTAGTAGAAAAAACAGGAATTTGTGGCAAGTGAAATATAGTTGGGAGGAGAGTAAAAGGTAGAGAGAGGATAAAGGAAAATATATGATAAGGTAGATAAGGACTTCAAAACAGGTTGCTTTATTTGGAGGTGTGTTTCTGCTGTGCTTATAAATTCCTTTTGTGAGCACTTTTTTGAAACCAAGGATAAGAATTTGGTTTTAAACCTGAGATAAAGTGGTGTGGAAAGGGAAAATGTAAACAAGATGGCGGGATGACCCATGGACTGAGTGTATGGGACAGGAGCCAAATTCAGGGCCATGTCTCAGGCAAAGGAAGCAGAGGTGCCCAGGAGCCTGCACACCAATATACGGAGTCAAGAACCAAGGCAGACTCCACAGGAAACACAAAGAGGCAAAGATGACTTCAGGGACTTGGACGCCTAGTGAGATGGTGCTTGTCTGTGATGGAAGTGTGAATGATTTAAAAGACAGAAGAAGTTCTAATAAAGGCAGGAAGGAGTTACCCACTATGTACAAGGGGTATGAAAAATTTTAAAAAGAATTTTTATTTTTGTTTTTAGTTATATATGACAGTAGAATGTATTTTGACATATTTATACATACATGGAATATGACTTCCCATTTTCATGGTTGTACACGATGCGGATTTATCCTGGTTGTGTATTCATATATGAACATAGGAATGTTATGTCCGATTCATTCTACTGTCTCTCCCACTCCCATCCCTTTTCCTTCCCCTCCCACTCCCCTTTGTACAGCCTGGTAAACCTCCTTATTGTGAGTCAGCATCTACATATCAGAGAGAACGTTCAGGCTTTGATTTTCTGGGATTGGCTTATTTCACTTAGCGCGATAGTCTCCAATTCCATCCATTTACTGCCAGATGCCATAATTCCATTCTTCTTTATAATTGAATAGTATTCCATTGGGTGTCTATACCACGTTTTCTTTATCCATTCATCTGTTGAAGGGCATCTAGGTTTATTCCATAGCTTAGCTATTGTGAATTGAGCTGCTATAATCATTGATGTGGCTGTTTCACTGTAGTATGCTGATTTTAACTCCTTTGGGTATAAGCCAAGGAGAGAGATAGCTGGGTCAATTGTTGGCTCCATTTCAAGTTTTCTGAGGAATCTCCATATTGCTTTGAACCAATTTTCAGTCTCACCAGCAATGTATGACTATACCTTTTCCCCAAGGGGTATGAAAATTGAGAGTGAACAAAGTAGACCATTTGAGTGATAAAAGAAGAAAAAATGATTATAATATCTGCTAAAGTTTATTGCACTTTTAAATTGATTACTAGGCACCATCAAAGCATTTTGCATATAATACATCATTCAATATCACTACACTCTTAAAAGAAATAAACAATTCTTCACATATTGAGGAAACCCATATTAATTTTCTCAAAGACACTTGGATAGAAAATGGAAAATCGGGATCCAGCAAGTCTGCAGAGCCTAAGCTTTTATGGACTTGAAAATAACCCACATAGGTGATATCTGAAAAAAATTCTGATTCTAGCCAATCCCTAAAAAACAAATGCTGAATGTCTTCTTTGATATAAGGGGGGGGGACTCAAAATAGAGCAGGGAGGAAGAGCATGAGAAGAAGACCATTAAATAGGGACGAGAGGTGTGTGGGAATGGGAGAGAGAAGGGGAATTGCATGGAAGATGGAAGGAAACCCTCATTGTTATGCAAAATTACATATAAGATGGTGTGAGGATGTTAGGGCCTGTAAACAAGTCAAGATGGCACCTGGCATTTTGCCAGAGGGAGTGGTTTGTGAAGTAATGCCAGGGAGCCATTAAGTGTGGAGATTCCTTATTGGTTGACTGCTGTATCTAGTTTATGTTAATTAAGATAAGCTGTGTGTAATGTATATATACCCCTCCTGTCCTACAATAAACGGCTCCCACTCCTGCTGTATCAATGTACACAAGTTGTTCGTCACCCCTGGGTTATTTTGCTGCAGCTGGACTGTGGCATGAGGGGGAAGAAAAAAAAAAGAGAGGGAGAGAGAGAAATGTGTCACAGTAGATTGGGTAGAGAGAGGTGATGGGAGGGGAGGGGAGAGGAGGGGGGATAGGAAGGGCAGCAGAATACAACAGACACTAGTATGGCTGTATGTATAAATGTGGCTGTATAACCAATGTGATCCTGCAATCTGTACAGGTGGAAAAATAAGAATTCATACCCCATTTGAATCGAATGTATGATATGTCAAGATCATTGTCATGTTTTGAGCAACTAATAAAAAAATTAAAAGAGAAAAAAAAGTTCTGATTCTCTCGAGCACAGACACAAAGCAAAGAAATCATGAGGATTGTCAACTTTGTAGTCATCTGCTGGGGCAGGGGTCTTATTATCCTAAAAGGCTGATGGTTGGCAAGGATGTCTTCACCATGCCTGGCCAATGACTTCTCCAAAAAGACAAAGGAGACAAGAGAGAAAGAGAACTGTTCTTTCGCATTTTGTAAATGTGGGGATGAACTTGCTGTTCCCATGGGAGTTATGGGTACCTTGGGAGAGATCGAGCCCGTGTCCCAGAAGAGACTGTGATAGTGAAGGACGAGGACCTTGGCCCATAGTTCAACGTGTGTCCCAGACTCTGGGAAGGTGGACACATTAGTCAGGGTGCTTTCAGTGGCAAGAGAAGGAAGGGAGTAAATTCCTTCCTTGTGACTTGGAAGTCATTCACTTACTTGTGACTTGGAAGCCCATGGGGTGATGGCTTCCAGCCCTGACGGAGCAAGGAGTTCAAACAAGGCAATTAAGGCTACTTTTATCTCTGTCGCCTTGTCCTGGGTTGCACGTAATGGGCGTCTGCTGACAGGTAGGGAAGAAGACTGCCTGGGAGTTCACATTTCTATCTATCTTTCTACTTGACCTACCTGGGGTGGAAAAGTGCCCCTTATCTCTTTGAATCTACACTTTCCCACCCATCCAGATGTTGAATAGGCACTTTGGTTCCACGCTCCGCTCTGGATGAATGAACCATGATGGCAAGATGGGTGTCAGACTGTGGCTGATCCAGTCTGGGTTACTGTTTACCCCAGTGACGGAGTGGGGCTAGGTAGGGTGTGGGAGGAGCCGATCCACAAAGGAAATATGATCCCTGGAACAGCGACGTGTGTCCATCATAACACATGGAGAGAAAGAAAGAGAGAGAGAGAGAGAGAGAGAGAAAGAGAGAGAGAGAGAGAGAGAGAGAGAGAGAGAGAGAGAGAGAGAGAGAGAGAGAGAGAGAGAGAGAGAGAGAGAGAGAGAAAGAGAGAGAGAGAGAGAGAGGTGGGGGGTGGTAGTGAGTGAAACTAAAGAGACACTGAATCCTGTAGGTGGATCTCTGGTGAGTTTTGGCTTTAAAAGGACATACTGCCCAGTGAGGTCCTGAGGGTGTGCACCAAAGAGTGAGTGGATCTTTGGGGATACGAACAACAGCTAAGACTCAGAATAAACTCCTACTTAAAGAGGGAGGAGACATTGGGAGGCAGTCTCTAGGAGCTCTGCCTGGACTCATTGCTTGGGAAAAAATGAAACAATGTTATAGGAAGTAAAAGAGAAATTGAGAATACAGTAATTTTTCTGTCAAGGACTTCGAACCAGAAAGGGGAGAACAATGTACAGAGATCCAAAGGCTGTAGAGAGAGAGAGAGCAGTGGCCCTGTCAGTAGTCACCTCTTCCCTTTCTGTTGCAGACTGGGGACTTCTTAGGTTCCACTCCCTCTTGAAGCATAGTGGTCTAGAGCCCTCCCTGTGGCCCACGGTCATCACGGATTGGCCGCAGCATAGGCAGGAGACTAACTTCTGACCAATGAGATGTGAGAACCAGTCTGCCAGGGGTTCTTTTGTGCCTCCCACCCCCATGGACAAAAAGATGAATTTTTCCCAGACAGAAGAATCTGCTCAGGTAAATATCTGACATAACATTGTTCAAAGACTCCCCTTAGCTTTCAGGATAATTTTCAAACTCTTGTTTGTTTAACACATGGTTGTTCAAATTATTTCCTGTTTCTCACCCAAGTTCATCCTTAGATCCAGCTATGGAAAATCACCAGGAATTCTCAGGTATTCTGTGGCTGACGCATATGTGGTTCTTTCTGTCTAGAAAGTTCTTGATGATGCACAGCGACTGGTTTTGGGTTCTCAGCACACCCTCCTTTGCCTCAATATTCCTCTCAACTCCTCATGGTCCTGATGGAGTTTCCAACTACAGTATCCTGCTCCCCGGATCCAGTGATGGGCAGGAGACCCAGGCCTGGTCCTTCACAGGATCTCACCCTCTAGTCACATGGACGGGCCCAGGACTGGTACAGGACCCACGCTGGGCCACTCAGAGCCCTGCTGTGGGCTTTTATATATGAGGTGCTGGGAGACTTCTCTTTCTTCTGGGGCCAAGAAACTAAAGTGGCATAAGCCTGGAACTGTGTGTGGTCATGCCCCTCCTGCTCTTGCAACTTGGAGGAAGCTTGAATGAATAGGAGAGGATGAGTCCAGTGCAGATATTGTGGGAAGCAGCAGAGATAAGTGGGAGGAGAATTTTAAATTAAAAAATGCTTTGTGTAGGTCTGAAGGTGGCTTCACCTAGTTGCCTCAGCTTTCTACAATTTAAAATGGAAAGAGTCCCACAGCTGAAATTCCCAATTTCTTCTTCTCACACACCCTTTAAAACTTAATTTCAGTCCAATTCCTCCAGAAAGCCCTCCCTGATCAGCTGGCTCCTTCTCTTCCAGTTTGGTTCCCACAACATCTGGGCATGTCTCAGTTGTATCCTTCAGCAATCACAACACTGGTGACAGCTGGTTTTTGTCTCTTCCTTACTATCAAGTCATAAGCTCCTTCCCCCTGATTGTATTTTCTTTATAGTGCCAAAGAAGGTATTCAATCACATTTTATTTTTTCTTTTTTGGGTGATGGGCAGGTTGCCAGGGATTGAACTCAGGGACACTTGACCACTGAAGCATATCCCCAGCCTATTTTGTATTTTATTTAGAGACAGGGTCTCATTGAGTTGCTTAGCACCTGGCTGTTGCTGAAGCTGACTTTGAACTTGAGATCCTCCTGCCTCAGCCTCCTCAGCTGCTGGGATTATAGGTGTGTGCCACTGTGCCCAGTTTTAGTCAACTTTTGATGAATATTAAATTCAGATGCTCAGGAGGTCTTCAGGGTCTGTCAGTCACCAGGGGAGCCTCTGCTTCAGTGGAGCCCTGGAAGAAGCCAGTGTGCAGTGTGGTGAGGAAGAGGGCACCACCCTCAGTGGCTTTGCAGGGGTGTATCCAAAAAGTACAGAAGTAGAGCTGTGTGTTTTCAGAGGGCTCAGTCCATAGATGGCCGACTCTACTGCTGTGGGTCCATGGTGATTTTCCCTGTTTTCTGAAAATCGTGTCTTTGCTTCTAAAAAGACATGTGTGGAACCAACAACCCTTCTTTTACTGCTGGGAGTGGTTTTGCATCTTCATGGCATTGTTGGAACTGCAAACATCATCTTGTGACCATGAGAGAATTAAACCAGGCAAGCAAAAAGGTAGAGGATGGGATCCACCTCGGAAGCCACCAATCCAGAAACCCCTCTACCATGCACTTCACATTTTGGGCGTGAGTTCCTTTTTCCTTATTGTCGAACCCAGCTGAGTAACGGGGTTTTCTGCTCTCTGTATAGCCCAGGGCATCACGACTGGCTCAGAGCTCAAGAAAGATAAGGAGATCAGATAGGAAGGGGGCAAGAAGCTGATTTAAGTGGGTCTAAGTCATTGGCTGGATGACTCACATCCCAAGGCGTGGAAGGAACGTTCCCGTGGGATGGGGGAGCTACCGTCAGTAACTGTTAAGTAATTGCGGAGAATAGAAGGTGATGCCAGAATCGGGAACTGGGCAGAAGTGATTCTGATTTTCATACAGGGTAAGGAGATTGTTTCTGGAAACTCCAGACAAGTCAGTTTGAGGTAGATCCTTGACAACAGGGAAGCAGGATGGATTAAGAAGCAGATGGTGGGTGAGCATTTAGGAAGGAATGCGTCGGTCAGTTGAAAATGAGATGACCTCACCGAGCACAAGTTATTCCAAAGTAACCTCACTTCCTCTTCTGATAAGGTTACTATGTTTGTGAATCAGGTGTAGGCCGTCAACATTGCAGGGCTTGATTTCAGCTCAGGGTTAACAGTTTCTGTCATGGTTTCCTTGTGGCTAAGATGGTGAAATGTGGGTTGGATGAGAGCATTGGTTTTGTGCATTTGCAGCTGGCTCAACAGCTGAATCCAGAGTGTAGAGTATTGGATGGATGTCACAGCCCTTGTGTTGAACTCCGTCAGGGTGGCCGGGAGGGAAGTCACACATTGGCCTGGCCCCCCCCGGGGGGCTTGGCGGGGAGTGAAAGTGTGATTCTGTGGTTGAGACAGCCGAGGAACGGATAGGATAAATGCCAGCGAAACCTGAGCCTGTCACCCAGGGTGGAGCAGAGAGGATCAAGTGGATGTAGGATGGAGGCGGAAATGAGAAGAAGTGTCCAGAAGGAACTAGAGAAGCAGATGCAGACATAGAGACAGGTTTCAGGAGGGAGGAATACAAAGGCAGAAGCAGGTGGGGAGGCAGAGGGAGAGAGTCATACAGGAAGTCCCTGGGGTGGGGGGAGAGCCCTGCTCCATGTTCCTTCTCCCCACTTGGGAGGATGGATGTCAACCTGCATGTTTTCCTTAGCATTGCAGGGTGCTAAGGGCTCCGTCCTTGATCCTGCCTGATTTATCATTAGATGAAAACTCAGGGGGGCATTCCTGATCAAAGGTGTAGATGTCACAAATCTGGGAGGGAGAGTTAATACCAGAGGTGACAGAGTGAGGACCCAGAGGGGTCCTGACAGTTTGGAATGCTGGGTCAGAAACAATAAGATATAATTGAACAGGCTGAAATGTGAAGTCATCTGGCTGTTCCGTGTGAGACGCAAATGGCAAAAACACGGAGCTGGGGGAGATGTTGCCTTGGCAGGAAATCATGGGAAAATTAGCTGAGGTTTCTAAATGAACACCCGTTCAGAATAAGCTCACAGTGTGACGGGATTGCTAACGACCTAACCTGAGATAGGAGTAGTAATAGAAATCCAGGTCTCTGGGGAAGGAGTGGTCTCACTGTATTTTTAGTTAGATCACCTCTCGGGTATCCTATTCAATGTTAGGCACCAGATTTTTGAGAAAGGCATTGACAAATCAAATGTGTTCAGAGATGGGCTGTGTAAGATAAAGAAAGTTCTAGCTGGGCACGGTGGCGCATGCCTGTAATCCCAGCGGCTTGACAGGCTGAGGCAGGGGGATCATGAGTTCAAAGCCAGCCTCAGCAAAACCAAGATGCTAAGCAACTGAGTGAGACCCTGTCTCTAAATAAAACACAAAATAGAGCTGGGGATGTGGCTCAGTTGGTTGAGTGATGCTGAGTTCAATCCCCAGTACAAAAAAAAAAAAAAAGAAAGAAAGTTCTAGAAATGATGTGATGTGAGGAGAGTTCAAAGAATCCAAGAACATTCAGCCTGGAGAACCCAAAACAAAGATTTCTGAGAGACATACATGTCACTGGGGAAGAATTTGTTCCATCTTCTCAGGTAGAGCTAAAACCACACGGTAGAAGATAGAAAGAAGCCAATGGACATTCATAGAAAGGAAAAATTTCTGATCATTATCATCAAGGAAAATAGTGACAGCTGTCTATCACTTACAAGTTTCAAAAAAACATGCGCTCGTTGGTGAGGTGAACCATTATCTTCATGTCATAGATCAGGAAATTGTTCAAAATGATCCAGAAATTGTGAGTTGCTGTGTACCCAGCACTTGGAACGTTACCTGGTGATATTTGTTGAATGAACGAGGTAGCAGCGAGCTGGGAGCTGCACAGATGGAATGTCGAGGCCTCTACCTTCTGACTCCACTACGTGCCCTGAGCCCTGGAGCAGCTCTCAGACACCATTGGCTGCCTTGGGAAGTCTAGGTATCTTCCTCCGCAGATCCCACCTGAACTCTGCAGGCATGAATTAGAAGGCTTCCTGGCATAGGGTTTCAGAGAGGATGAGAGGCCCACAAAAGGCCTCACAATCCAAAGGCTTCCCCCAGAATAGTCCTAACCCAAGGAACTCTCCGTTGCTGCTTGGGGGCACATGTTGGGCGTGGAATCTGTCTTTACGCAGACCCGCCAGTGGCTGTGGTTGATGGTATCTTCCCTTGGAATTTTTTCAGCCTTCTCTCTCCAGATTCCTATCTGGTGTGTGTACATCATGCCTCCATCTCCAGACACCCCGGGAGAAATTTACACAGACAAGCTCTCAGGGACTACAGTTCCCTGAACTGCCTGAGGTACGCTTTCCATCTCTGAAATTGCAATCTCGGTACAAAGGATGAACTTTCTCTGCTTCTGGGAGAAAATTCCTTTTCTGCAGAACAGGGACTCGGAGGAGTTGAAGTCCAGGATCATCTTTTCGATTTCAAATATGGCCTCTTTTCACAGGGACCTCCAAGATGGGCCAAGGAAGGCGATGTTTTTTTTCCTCTTCCTTCGGCATAAATTATGATTTCTTTGCGATGGGAATGAGGTGGTGAGGTTGAAGGTCAAAAGGTCGACAGTATCAGCTTAGGTTTGGGTTAAGTTTTTTTTTCTTCTCCAAGAAAAGTACAAAAGAAGTCTTCCATGAATAGAAGGTCCCAGGGACCATCATCATCTTCTTAGCAAAGCCCAGGCTTTGCTACCCCGAGCTCTAGCTGGGTGACCTACAGTCTCCACTAGGTGGAGGAAAAGAGCGGTTATGAAATGTACAAAGCCCCAAATCAAAAACACAGTCCAAAGAGTAAAATCCAATTCTAAATGGAACTCGAAAACTTGAGAAGTAATTTAAGGGAACCACATTAAATACTCGAATGTTTAATGGGGCCCATGTGTCCCGAGCAGAGAAAGAGAGGGCGAGAAATGGAACAGAGGAAATCAGGGAGACAATGTGTCTGTGGGACTTGTTCTAATTAGGGGCACAGTGCTGCCGAGGATCACTCATTAGAATTTGGTCGACTCTTCAGCACGACCAAGGCACCTCTGTCGAGGGGTGCCCCACGAAGACTCTGTCCTAAACAGGGGGGTGAGCGCTTCTCTATTGGAGGTTAACGGCAGTCACCCGGGGAGGGCCCAGGGCTGTACATCACCCTCCTGCCAGCTCTTCTTTATGGCTGCAACACTGGGCTCCAGCTAGCAGATGTCTGCAAATTTCGGGGAGGAGAAGGAGGGGGCCCCTGGCGCTCATTGTCTCCAACTTGTCTGTCGCTTAATTCAGTATCTCTGTCTGCCGCTGCAGCGGGATGGGAAGAGTTCAAAGGAGGAAATCAAAACAATCCACAGATCAGAGCTTGGGAGTGCTCTGTGTGGCACCCAGAAATCACCGACACTCCTCCGGCTCCGCTTTGAAACGTGGACGCAGCGGCGATGATTTAGGGGGCGGCGCTGGTGCTCACACCAGCAGCACGTGGGGGCGCTTCTTGGGGGTTATTATTATTATTATTTTTTTTAAAGAGGAGAAGGTATCTAAAGGCTTGAAGGGGTGTGGGTGATGTGGGGTCAGGTTCAGGTTTGTCCCAGGCCAGAGGTGGTGTTTAGTTTAGTGCTCAATGTGATGTGTGTGACAAGAAGGACCTTGATGTGTGTGTGTGTGTGTGTGTGTGTGTGTGCACGCGTGCGAACGTGTGTGTGTGTGTGTGTGTGTGTGTGTGTGCACGCGTGCGAACGTGTGTGACTCTCTTCCCTGGACAGGCAGGCACGTTTTGGATTTTGGACACTGCAGGTCAGTCTGTTTGGCTTGGATGCATCACAGACCTTCTACCAAGCTCTCCAACTTGGGAGGCTGCCACTTGTTTGCTTTGTGCTGAAGCTGGGTACCCCACCCCTCAGCCAGCTAGCTGGTCTGTGGTGGCCAGGTCGGGGCCTCTGCTAGCCTGCAGGGTATCTTTAAGAGCAACTACCCACCCCTTCTGGAAGTAAGGACAGAGCTTGGCCAGGCCCACGGTACCTTCCATGGACCTGACACAGCCTTGAGCTCGGCCCGTGGCTTGTCCATTAGAACCCAGTTGGATTTCCATCTCTGCTGGACCCTCCTGAGAAATAGACTGTACAGCCTTCTGCATGGCACCTAGTGTGTGTGGCAAACAGTCCAGGCTGTTGTCTCAGCCACAGCCACACTCGTGGGGTTGAGATGAAGTCTGCAAACAATCGTTCTTCAGCGTTCAGTCCTCTTTGCTGCTCCTTATCGGGGCCTGTTTCATCCTGGTCACGAGGGACTGTCTTTCCTGGCTCCATCTCCGAACCCAGGTGGCCTGCCTGCAATTGGATCCTGCTGGCTAGGATGAGGACCAGGGGGAAGAGTGGATGGCTGGGGGTGACCTGCCCACCCTGAGTGAGAAGCAGAGTGTGACTGCTCATCAGAGGAGAACAGATGCTTGGCTCTGTACTTCTGTCTCACCAGGTGGGCAGAGGTGCCTGCCCTGTGTGATCATTTGTTCACTTTCTGTTGCCTCTACTGCCCTTGGACTTCAAATAGTGCAAGGACAGGGACTGCAGAGCTCCTGTTCACTTTTATATCCAGTGCCCTTCATGGTGCCAGCTTTTGTAAATCCTTGCCTCTTCCCACGAGGAAGACAGCACATTTTACTGTCTTGGCTCTGATTTAGCTGAGTAATTGTGGTTTAATTCATTGATCATTTATTGAGCATCTGCTATGCTGGCACTGGGGCTGCGTGTTGGGGATGGGAATAAGATCAAAACTGGTGCCTGATCTAAAGGACTTGCATTCAAGGGCAAATTGGGGAGATGGCCATCTGGGGAGAACACAAAAGTTACCCTGCTGAATTGCTGTGTGGTGTCCAAGAGTGCTTTGAGCGCGAGTTACAGTGGGGTCTCAAATAAAGGAGTAGTGTAGATTGAGACAGCCCTTGCCAAAATCTTGAAGGGTCCCTGGATTTGTTTTATCCAGTGGTCAGAAATAGAGATGTGGTCTGCTTATTAAATTGGGTTAGATATCATATATGTGGTAACCAGACCTAAGCCAAAGATCCAAGTGCTATGACGGGGGACTTGCCTGTTCTCTCTGAAGACTCTGTTAGCCAAATCCAAAGAGCCCGTCTCTTGAGAGGTAGCACTAGGGTATAAACCCCTAGGTGCTAGAGGAGCTACAGGGCCGACTCACAGATACCTTTGGGCAGGAGCAGGAGGGGTTTAGCTGCTGCTCCAGGTGAGAGTGTCTACTGGAGACCTCCACCGCCCCATCTCTTCTGTCTCTGCCATCTGCACTGGTCTACTCTTGGGCTCCAGAGGTGTGAATGAACACGGGGATAAAGGAGTGAAGGAGTAGCTCTTACCTCCATAAACCTGCACAGGGAACTGCCAAGAAGCAGGAGAGTCTTTGCGCAAGCTCCACCTCTAACCCTGGCTTTGACCAACCCACATTCAGTGCCTGGGAACCTCAGTTTTGTCTTCTGTGAAATGATGGGGTTTAAAGAGACAAGGTGGGGTTTATCAGACAGGCTTACATGGAGGGAGAAAGTATATTTGTGTTTTCTTTTTCTGGCTAAGGCAGCATATTGTGGGGGCCTCACAACCCATACTCTGACCCAGAAATGTGTGTGCCCACCTGTAGGAGCCTGCCTAACTGACATGCTGGCTGCAGGTCTCCATGAACAGCCCTCACCAGGACTGCCTTTGTTTCTCCTGCCTTCCAGGATAGGAGCTCATCTGTGCAGGCTTCTAGCATTTCTTTGGCACCTACTGTATGCTAGGCACAGAGTTGGGTACGAAGGAAGCAAAGATGAGAAAAATGTGGTCTTTATCTCATACAAACCAATCGACTGGGAAATGAAGTATATCAACAGATAATCAACAGCTTTCACATATTCACATTTTATTTGCTGCATCTCATTGTAGATCCTTCAAGTACATCAGATAAGGCTTATGAGTGAGTAGATCAGTAGGTGCAAAGTTGGGTTGTCTGGATTCCAATCCACAAATCACCTCTTGTTGCTAAATGAACTTGGGCCACACCCAGTTCTCCTTTCTACAAATTGATCACTGAAATCAGGTATCAAAGGTAATAATAATGTCCTCCTCAAAGAGCTGGTAATAGAAGCATGAAATGAGATAATGTATGAAAGATGTGTAGTGAATGCTCCATAATCATTAGCAAATATTTTTTCCTGTTTCCTTAATGATTTTTTTTTTGCAACACCTTCAAAGCTTCTCTGTGATTCAGTGTTAGAGGGATGACTTCCTGATGATTTCAGAAGTGAAGTTTAGTTTGTAAGGAAACCATGATTCCTGTAAATCTTGTAACTTGAAGAGATGATGGAGCTACATCATGTAGCTCCAGAATTGCATAATGATCCATTCTACAAACATTGTGCACCTGCTTGGTACCAGCACCCCCCCCCCCGCAAATGATGGGGATAAAGAGACAAGAAATAAGGGGTCCTTTGCCCAGAAAGTAGTCAAAGTTCAGAAAAGGAGGTAGATGAGCCAAGAAATGGAATGCCTTGCAGAAACTGCTGTGGTGGAGGTCCATCCAGTGAGGGTGAGGACTCCAAGAAGGGGGGCCTGCCTTGCTGGGGCCGGGTGGAGGGGGCTTCCCAGTGCAGAAGCTGCTGAGCTACACCCTGAAGACTGAGCAGGAGTTGAGTTGCTTTACTCCCTGGCTTATCAGTGAATTCGAAGCTCTTACTTCTCTTACTTCTTTATCCCAGTGTGACTCCAAGAGGTGATGCAGAGTGGTGTAAAGATCCAGGAAGGCTGGATTCTGTTTGATTGATTGATGGGTACAGAAGACTGAACCCAGGGGTGCTTAACCACTGAGCTACATCCCCAGCTCTTTTTATTTTTTATTTTGAGATAGGGTCTCGCCAACGTGCTAAGATGGGCCTTGAACGAGTGATCCCCCTGCCTCAGCTTCCCGAGTCACTGGGATTACAGGCGTACACCTGGTCAGAAAGCTGGATTCTGCTTTGAGTTCCATGTAGAATGTGTGCTTTGGGGATGGGGTGGGCCAGGCAGGGCAATGGAATTCTCTGCTCTGCTCATAGGTACGATGCTGTTCCAAGGAGTCGGGGGGTGTTTGTGGGGGGGCCAACAACTTCTGCTGCAATTAGAAACTATAATCTTTGCAATGAAGGAAAGGAACATGACAGTGAAAGGGAAAAGCTTTATAAATGTGAAAGCCCTCTCCTAGGGTAAGAACCTCTTATTGTCACCAGTGACGAGCACCCTTAGACTTGACTTTCCTTGGTAAGTTCCTGTTTGTCTAGACCAGTGGTTCTGGACATCTCCTCTAGGGAATAGTTGACAGTTTCTGGAGACATTTTTGCAGCAGGTGAGGTGTGTTTGTAAGAGAGAGAGAGAGAGAGAGAGAGAGAGAGAGAGAGAGAGAGAGAGAGAGAGTGTGTGTGTGTGTGTGCATGCACGCGATCACACACTACTGGCTTCTAGTGTGTAGAGGCCAGGGATGCTGGTAAATATCCTACAGTGCACAGGACAGTGCTTCCTACAAAGAATTGTTTGCTTTCAGGATCAATCGTGGCCAAGATTAAGAAACCCTGATCTAGACCTCTGGTCTTCCATTTGAGGCTTATTCTGGTCACTATGCAGAGAAGGGAGGGGAGATGCTGTAGAGGTGTGTGTGTGTGTGTGTGTGTGTGTGTATGTGTGTGTGTGTGTGTGTGTGTGTGTGTGTGTGTGTGTGAGAGAGAGAGAGAGAGAGAGAGAGAGAGAGATTAGGACAGGTCCAGTTTCTGCTCCTCACGCAGTCTGCAACATCCCCCATGATCTCACTGTAAGAATAGAGACAGAATTTCCACTTCTCCTTTGTCACTTGGAATGTGCGTTTCCTGAATGAGCTTATAATCTGCAAGGACTCATGGTTCAAAGGAAGGGTGGCCATGCAGTTCACCCGCTGTTTCACAGGCCCAGAGCTTGAAGGGAAGGTGAGATTCACTGGCAGCTTCTCTGGGTTGCTCTTGGAAGGTTTATGTAACTATGGGTGTGGAGTGGGAACTTCATACAATTAAATATAGAGGTGTTCCCCAAACAAGTGGCCTTAAAATTTCCAAGAGGCAGAGCGTGGGGGCAGAAAGTACAGGTCTGGGACCATTTTCTGGAACTAAATTCTTATGTCACTCTTAGTCATGTGTGACCTTGATTTCTCTAAGCCTCAGTTTACCTCATCTGTAAAACAGTGAGAATCATGGGGCGACTGTTGAGTGTTAAAGGATATAACCCCAATTTTGTGTTTCAAATCTAGGAGACACGCAAGCTAGCTTACCAGCATCCTGGCAAAATGCAGGCTTGGTCTGAGCTCTTGACAAAAGAAGCTTCCTCAAACATAATCTTCAGAAGAGTACCCTGTGACCCCAGGCTCGACAAGGAACAAGACATGACAAATCATGTAGATAACCTCACTTCTATCTTTTGCAAATATCTGACCCCCTGGGGACCTTGGAAAGGGAGCTGGAGATTAACAGAATACGGTGGAGTGATCTGTGAGGCTGGGTCACAAGGGACATGTGACTTTCTCCTGCAGGGCTTCATCTTGGAATCCCGTCACCCGGCTGTGAGGAAGCCCAGGTCTCCTGGCAGGAATTCTTAGACTTTTAAACCAAAGACCCTGAAGGCAAGAGCTCAAGGTATGACTCCTTGGAGAGGGATGGGGGAGGGACTAGAGCTAAGGTCCTACCATAGTCACCTCCACCGGCTTTGAGGTCTCACATAGTTTCTTTAAAGCCAAGGTGAGCTTCTCACCTGCCTCCCTAATCAATCTCTTTTAGTCTGAAAACAATTAAAAATGATATCGACAAGTAACATGGACCCTCTAAGATGTGTCCCGTTTATTTCTATGGCCTTTGCTCCTCCCTGGTGTACTGTATGCACGTCAGAGTCACATGTACCTGGTTGGAGAAGCAGGGTGCCTTGTGCGCATCCTGTTTCCTGATTCACTTCCTTTCATTTTTCTATTTCTCCCTCCATAGCTCTTTCTTTTCTCCCCCAGAGGTTCCTTTCCTTTGATTGGCAGGACCTCATTGTTGGACACTGCTTACCCATGGATGGTGGTCAGGGCTGCAGAGAGGAGTTATCGCTTCGGTTTGACTATGTCTTCCCCAAAAGCAAGTGTTGAAAACGTCATCCATAACAAGGTCAAGGGGCTGCATCTGGTAATGGCCTTTTTGCTGGCACGGTCCTGGGACAGCACAGGGCATCACGTGGCAGAAGATAGGGAGTGTGTACCCTGTGAGGCTTCTCTCTTCTGGAATTGACCCCAGGGCCTGATGTGCGCCGGGCAAGTGCTCTACCACTGAGAGACACCCCAGTCCTTCTTCCCTCTTCTTAGAAATCCCCCAGTGTTTAATCACAGCGGCTGATAGCCTTATCTAATGCGGATCACCTCCCAAAGGCCCACCTCTGACACCCTAGTCAGATGAGGTTTCCAGTACCTCCCAGTGAGGCTCAGACCCCAACGTGAGTTTGGGAGGAGATAAACCTTATTAGAACCATCGAACCATCGAACCATCGCAGACAGCCACGGATCCTGATGAGGAGGGACTTCCCCCTTTCACCTCATTCATCCGGACACCCTCTGTGTGCCAGGCTCGATGCTGTGCCTCGGGAGACGATAATGAACAAGCCAGACATAGACCCAGTCCCGTCCTAGCCAGGCTGACAGCGTGCAGGTGGGGGGAAGGCAGGCAGCTATTTATCCAGGAATTACACGAGCTGGGAGTTAGGAGAGAGCAGGGCAGGGTGGGAAGGGGACATGAAGCAGAGACAAACAATGTCATCTGGGAGTCCAGGAAATCTTCCCTGGAAAGTGCCTTTTGAGCTTCTAGGTGTAGGTCAAGGAGGAAGGGGAAGAATGTTCTGGTAGGGGGAATGGCATGAGCCAGGCCTATGGGAAGAGACAAAGAACAGGGCCCACGGAGGGAGCAAAAAGGAGCGCAGCCTGTCTTCATACGAAAGGGGGAATGGCAGGAGACCATGCTGGCGACACAGCCAGGGCCAGACCTCAGAGCCCTTCATAAATCAGGGGAAGGGATTTGGGCTTAATCCCCAGGCAATGAAGAGCCAACTGTGGGAGTGTGTGAGTGTGTGCGTGTGTGCGTGTGAGTGAGTGTACACACGTGTGTGAGTTTGTATGTATACAATACAGAGAAATACCAGGGAGAGGACACTTTCAGTGGCTGCTGCTTGAGCTCCGTGGTATCAGCCAGAACCTTCTGACCGGCAGGAACATAATCAGAAAATAAAGAGGCTGGACATTTCATCATGTTGCAGGATGTAATTAAGGGCAGCTCGGACCCGATGAGTCAGAGAACAAATGCAGATGAATCAGAGGGGCGTGTGGAAAACAACGTGGTTTGGGGGAAGAGGGTTAATGTTCTTTGGAGAGTTCCTAGAGGGAAATAAATGAATTACTGAGAATTTGACCACCTCCAGTTTGCGTGTGGGGACTCCACAGATTGCCCAAGTCGTCCTACCAGTCTCTGGAACCACCGAAGGGTAAAGAAATATGGGCTAATGAAAGGTCCACTTATTGAAAATGTTATCAAGTACTATAGTGCTTTAGTTAGCTTTCTTGCTGCTGTGACTAAAAGATCTGACCAAAACAATTGTAGAGGAGGATACGTTTATTTGAGGGCTCACGGTTTCAGAGGTCTCAGTCCAGAGAAGGCTGGCTCCATTGGTTGGGGCTCGAGGTGAGGCAGAACATCATGTTGAAAGAGTGTGGCAGAGGGAAGCAGCTCACCTGGTGATTGGGAAGCAGAGAGAGACTCCACTTGGCAGATACAAATATATACCCCAAAGCCGCACCCCAATTCCCACCTCCTCCAGCCACACTCTACCACTTCAGTTACCACTCGGTTAATCCCTATCAGGGGACTGACTCACTAATTGGGTTAAAACTCTCACAACCCAATCATTTCTCCTCTGAACCTTCTTGCGTGGTCTCACACGTGAGCTTTTGGGGGACATCTCACATCCAAGCCAAATAATATGTGGCAAATGGTTTTCTCCCAAAGGGATCATGCCTACCTATTCTTCTGGAACTTTCCAAAGGCAGAGTCGTCTATTTCCCCTACCCTTGAGCCTTTGTGGCTGCTTAATTAACAGAATACAGTGAAAGCAATGCTGCGAGGCTGGGTCAGAAAAGGCAATATGGCTTGCCCTGTCTGTCGCTCTGGGTCTGCTCCATCTTGGAACCCTGTTCCCATGTCCTGGGAAACCCAGGACACCCAGAGAAGCTGCATGTGGGTGTTGTGGCCAATAGACTCCATGATCTTAGCTGACGTCCAGCATCAACTGCCAGATTTGTGAGTAAGCCTCCCTACCCTGCCAGTCCTGGTCATTGGAGCTGCCTCAGTGGACACCAAGTGGAGCAGAGATGAATGGCTCTGGCTGAGAGCTGACCCACTGTGGATTTTTGAGCAGTAGAAATGCGATTATTATTATTTTTATTATCATCATCATCATTATTTTGTTGCTGAGGATCATACCCAAGGCTTTATGCATACTAAGCCACTGAGCAACACCCTCAGCCCCTATGGTTAATTTTTTTCAGACATGAAATTTTGAGGATAAGTTAGGATGCAGACATAGTAACTGGAAAAATCACAAACTGTCTGAGAATGACAGCTAACATCAGTAATAGCACTTCAGAATCTACGAAGGAGACTCACGTGCTCGTCTCAGTCACAACTCTTGACAATCTCTGTGAGGCTGGTATTGTTATGTCAAGTGTACAGAAGGGAGATGCAGGCTTGGAGGGAGAAAGTGAACGCTTCCGGGGTACAGAGCTAATAACCAATGAAAGGATGGAAGATGTGCCCATGATTTTCCTTTTACAAAGGTAACTTAGTGCATGGGACCAAGACCCAATGCTAGAGCCTGCTAGGACTGCTGAGTGTCACAGATGACAGCCCTGTGTGCTTCTCCAGACGGTGGAGAAGAGCTGCACCCAGAAATGACTACACTGCATTATGAGGTGCAAAGTGACATGTGTCCCAAGAGATGCTCATTCATTCTTTTTTTTTAAAAAAGCTACTGAGCCTCTACAACATGCTGGGCATAAATTCCTGCCCTCCGGGGTTTTCCTTCTAGTGGTAGACATGGATATATACCTGTTATAGGCTAAACTGGGTCCCCCTCACCTAGGCCCTAGATTCATTTGATGAAATCCTAACCCCCAGGACCTTAGAATGTGATTGTACTTGGAAACAGGGCTTTTAAGGTGATCATTAAGGAAAAAAATGAGGTTACACAAGTGAGCCCTAAACCAATAGGTCTGATGTCCTTATAAGTCGAGATTACGACAAACATGGAGGAAAGACCACAGGAAGACACAGGGGAAAAGATGGCCATCTATAATCCAAGGGCAGAAACTTCAGAGGAAACCAACCCTGCTGAAACTTTGGTCTTGGACTACCAGCCTTCAGAGCTGTCAGAAATACATTTCTGTTATTGAAACCCCTAACCTGCAGAACTTTGCTACTCAGCCCTACAGTTGCTGGGAGAGTTTATGGTGGATCTGGGAGGTTTCTGCCAGAGAATTGGTGAAGGTGACATTTGAATTAGTTTATTTATTTTTTAAAAAAAATTTTTTTTTTATTGTTGGTTGTTCAAAACATTACATAGTTCTTGATATATCATATTTCACATTTTGATTCAAGTGGGTTATGAACTCCCATTTTACCCCGTATACAGCTTGCAGAATCACATCAGTTACACTTCCATTGATTTACATATTGATATACTCATGTCTGTTGTATTCTGCGGCCTTTCCTATCCTCTACTATCACCCCTCCCCTTCCCTCCCCTCCCCTCTTCTCTCTCTACCCCCACTACTGTAATTCATTCCTCCCCCTTGTATTATTTTTCCCTTTCCCCTCACTTCCTCTTCTATGTAATTTTGTATAACCCTGAGGGTCTCCTTCCATTTTCATGCAATTTCCCTTCTCTCTCCCTTTCCCTCCCACCTCTCATCCTTGTTTAATGTTGGTCTTCTTCTCGTGCTCTTCTTCCCTAGTCTGTTCTTAGTTACTCTCCTTATATCAAAGCAGACATTTGGCATTTGTTTTTTAGGGCTTGGCTAGCTTCACTCAGCATAATCTGCTCTAATGCCATCCATTTCCCTCCAAATTCTATGATTTTGTCATTTTTTTAATGCAGAGTAATACTCCATTGTGTATAAATGCCACATTTTTTTTATCCATTCATCTATTGAAGGGCATCTAGGTTGGTTCCACAGTCTTGCTAATGTGAATTGTGCTGCTATGAACATCGATGTAGCAGTGTCCCTGTAGCATGCTCTTTTTAGGTCTTTAGGGAATAGACTGAGGAGGGGAATAGCTGGGTCAAATGGTGGTTCCATTCCCAGCTTTCCAAGAAATCTCCATACTGCTTTCCAAATTGGCTGCACCAATTTGCAGTCCCACCAACAATGTACAAGTGTAACCTTTTCCCCACATCCTCGCCAGCACTTATTGTTGTTTGACTTCATAATGGCTGCCAATCTTACTGGAGTGAGATGGTATCTTAGTGTGGTTTTGATTTGCATTTCTCTGACTGCTAGAGATGGTGAGCATTTTTCCATGTACTTGTTGATTGATTGTATACCCTCCTCTGAGAAGTGTCTGTTCAGGTCCTTGGCCCATTTGTTGATTGGGTTATTTGTTATCTTATTGTCTAATTTTTTGAGTTCTTTATATACTCTGGATATTAGGGCTCTATCTGAAGTGTGAGGAGTAAAGATTTGTTCCCATGATGTAGGCTCCCTATTTACCTCTCTTATTGTTTCTTTTGCTGAGAAAAAACTTTTTAGTTTGAGTAAGTCCCATTTGTTGATTCTAGATGTTAACTCTTGTGCTATGGGTGTCCTATTGAGGAATTTGGAGCCCGACCCCACAGTATGTAGGTCGTAGCCAACTTTTTCTTCTATCAGATGCTGTGTCTCTGATTTGATATCAAGCTCCTTGATCCATTTTGAGTTAACTTTTGTGCATGGCGAGAAAAAGGGATTCAGTTTCATTTTGTTGCATATGGATTTCCAGTTTTCCCAGCACCATTTGTTGAAGATGCTATCCTTCCTCCATTGCATGCTTTTAGCCCCTTTATCAAATATAAGAAAGTTGTAGTTTTGTAGGTTGGTTTCTGTGTCCTCTATTCTGTATCATTGGTCCACCCACCTGTTTTGGTACCAGTACCATGCTGTTTTTGTTACTATTGCTCTGTAGTATAGTTTGAAATCTGGAATCGCTATACCACCTGATTCACACTTCCTGCTTAGTATTGTTTTTGCTATTCTGGGTCTTTTATTCTTCCATATGAATTTCATGATTGCTTTCTCTATTTCTACAAGAAATGCCATTGGGATTTTGATTGGCATTGCATTAAACCTATAGAGAACTTTTGGTAATATCGCCATTTTGATGATGTTAGTTCTGCCTATCCATGAACAGGGTATATATTTCCATCTTCTAAGGTCTTCTTCTATTTCTCTCTTTAGGGTTCTGTAGTTTTCATTGTATAAGTCTTTCACCACTTTTGTTAGGTTGATTCCCAAGTATTTTATTATTTTTGAGGATATTGTGAACGGAGTGGTTGTCCTCATTTCCATTTCAGAGGATTTGTCGCTGATATACAGGAATGCCTTTGATTTATGCGTGTTGATTTTATATTCTGCCACTTTGCTGAATTCATTTATTAGCTCTAATAGTTTCTTTGTAGACCCTTTTGGGTCTTCTAGGTATATAATCATGTCATCCGCAAATAGTGATAATTTAAGTTCTTCTTTTCCTATTTTTATGCCTTTAATTTCTTTCGTCTGTCTAATTGCTCTGGCCAGTATTTCGAGAACTATGTTGAACAGGAGTGGTGAGAGAGGGCATCCCTGTCTTGTTCCATATTTTAGAGGGA
This sequence comes from Ictidomys tridecemlineatus, assembly GCF_052094955.1. Lineage (NCBI taxonomy): Eukaryota > Metazoa > Chordata > Mammalia > Rodentia > Sciuridae > Ictidomys > Ictidomys tridecemlineatus. The sequence goes on along the minus strand of NC_135479.1, from coordinate 30,934,318 downwards.
ATGCCTTCAATTTTTCTCCATTCAGAATGATGCTAGCCTGAGGCTTAGCATAGATTGCTTTTACAATGTTGGGGTATGTTCCTGTTATCCCTAGTTTTTCGAGAGTTTTGAACATAAAGGGATGCTGTACTTTGTCGAATGCTTTTTCCGCATCTATCGAGATGATCATATGGTTCTTATTTTTAAGTCTATTGATGTGGTGAATAACATTTATTGATTTCCGTATATTGAACCAGCCTTGCATACCAGGGATGAATCCTACTTGATCATGGTGCACAATTTTTTTGATATGTTTTTGTATCCGATTCGCCAGAATTTTATTGAGGATTTTTGCATCTAGGTTCATTAGAGATATGGGTCTGTAGTTTTCTTTCTTTGAAGTGTCTTTGTCTGGTTTCGGAATCAGGGTGATGTTGGCCTCGTAGAATGAATTTGGAAGTTCTCCCTCTTTTTCTATTTCCTGAAATAGCTTGAAAAGTATTGGTATTAGTTCCTCTTTAAAGGTTTTGTAAAACTCTGCTGTATACCCATCTGGTCCTGGGCTTTTCTTAGATGATAATCTTTTGACGGTTTCTTCTATTTCCTCAATTGATATTGGTCTGTTTAGGTTGTCTATATCCTCCTGACTCAATCTGGGCAGATTATATGACTTAAGAAATTTATCAATGCCTTCACTATCTTCTATTTTATTGGAGTATAAGGATTCAAAATAATTTCTGATTATCTTCTGTATTTCTGAAGTGTCTGTTGTGATCTTGTCTTTTTCATCCCGTATGCTAGTAATTTGAGTTCTCTCTCTTCTTCTCTTCACTAGCATGGCTAAGGGTCTGTCAATTTTATTTATTTTTTCAAAGAACCAACTTTTAGTTTTGTCAATTTTTTCAATTGTTTCTTTTGTTTCGATTTCATTAATTTCAGCTCTGATTTTAATTATTTCTTGCCTTCTACTTCTTTTGCTGTTGTTTTGCTCTTCTTTTTCTAGGATTTTGAGATGAAGTATGAGATAATTTATTTGTTGGTTTTTTCTTTTTTTAAGGAATGAACTCCAAGCAATGAATTTTCCTCTTAGAACTGCTTTCAATGTGTCCCATAGATTCCGATATGTTGTGTCTGTGTTTTCATTTAACTCTAAGAATTTTTTAATTTCCTCCTTGATGTCTTCTAAAACCCATTGATCATTCAGTAACCTATTGTTCATTCTCCAAGTGATGCATGATTTTTCCTTCCTTCTTTTATCGTTGATTCTCAGTTTCATTCCATTATGATCAGATAAGATGCATGGTATTATCTCTACTCCTTTATATTGTCTAAGAGTTGCCCTGTGACATAATATATGATCTATTTTTGAGAAGGATCCATGTGCTGTTGAGAAAAAAGTGTAACTGCTTGATGTTGGGTGGTATATTCTATATATGTCAATTAAGTCTAGGTTGTTAATTGTGTTATTGAGTTCTATAGTTTCCTTATTCAACTTTTGTTTGGAAGATCTGTCCAGTGGTGAGAGAGGTGTGTTGAAGTCTCCCATGATTATTGTATGGTGGTCTATTAGACTCTTGAACTTGAGAAGAGTTTGCTTGGTGAACACAGCAGCACCGTTGTTTGGGGCATATATATTTATGATTGTTATGTCTTGTTGGTGTATGGTTCCCTTGACCAGTATGTAGTGACCCTCTTTATCCCTTTTGATTAACTTTGGCTTGAAATCTATTTTATTTGATATGAGTATGGACACTCCTGCTTGTTTCCGCAGTCCATATGAGTGATATGATTTTTCCCAACCTTTCACCTTCAGTCTATGTATATCTTTTCCTATCAAATGCGTCTCCTGTAGACAGCATATTGTTGGGTCTTGTTTTGTGATCCATTCAACTAGCCTGTGTCTCTTAATTGGTGAGTTTAAGCCATTAACATTTAGGGTTATTATTGAGATATGGTTTGTTCTTCCAGCCATATTTGTTTATTAATGCTACTAAACCTGATTTGTTTTCCTCTTTGATTATTTCCCCCCCTTTACTGTCCTACCTCCCACTGTTGGTTTTCATTGTTGTTTTCCATTTCCTCTTCCTGTAGTGTTTTGCCAAGGATTTTTTTAAGAGATGGTTTTCTAGCTGCAAATTCTTTTAACTTTTGTTTATCGTGGAAGGTTTTAATTTCATCTTCCATCCTGAAGCTTAATTTCGCCGGATACACGATTCTTGGTTGGAACCCATTTTCTTTCAGTGTTTGAAATATGTTATTTCAGGATCTTCTAGCTTTTAGAGTCTGTGTTGAGAGATCAGCTGTTATCCTGATTGGTTTACCCCTAAATGTAATCTGCTTCCTTTCTCTTGTAGCTTTTAAAATTCTCTCCTTATTCTGTATGTTGGACATCTTCATTATAATGTGTCTAGGTGTGGATCTCTTATGATTTTGCACATTCGGCGTCCTGTAGGCTTCTAGGATTTGGGATTCTGTCTCATTCTTCAAGTCTGGGAAGTTTTCTCGTATTATTTCACTGAATAGATTGTTTATTCCTTTGGTTTGGAGCTCTGTGCCTTCCTGTATCCCAATGACTCTTAAGTTTGGTCTTTTAATATTATCCCATAGTTCTTGGATGTTCTGCTTATGGTTTCTTAGCAGACTTGCTGAGCTGTCTATGTTCTTTTCAAGTTGAAATACTTTGTCTTCATTGTCTGATGTTCTATCTTCTAAGTGATCTATTCTGCTGGTAGTATTCTCAATTGAGTTTTTAAGTTGGTTTATTGCTTCCTGCATTTCTAGGATTTCTATTTGTTTGTTTTTTATTACCTCTATCTCCCTGTGAAATTGATCTTTTACTTCCTGGATTTGTTTATGTAGTTCCTTGTCAATGTGATCTTTCATTGTCTGATTTTGCTGTCTCATGTCTTCCTTGAGACTCCAGATCATCTGAAGCATGTATGTCCTGACCTCTTTATCTGACATTCCATCTGTTGCAGCTATTACCTCTTCTAAAGTTGAGTTGACCTGCATGGCTTGTGGTCCTTTCTTTCCTTGTCTTTTCATACTGCTGGCGTTTCTTTCTGCTTGGTGAAACTGTTGTGTTTTTGAAATTTTCCGTCTATTTATTTATATTGCTCTTGTATAGTTGAAAAATCTCCCTTGCAGGGCAGGTAGTAGCTGTGATCCTCCTTCAATTGGGGTGATCTGTCTACCACGCTGGCGGGCCGCTAGGTCTGCTCTGCTCTGCTGGTTGGTCGAAGGTCCGCCTACCCAGCAGGTGCATGGGGCACCTCTGTCACTCTGCAGGTTGCTGGGCCTAACCTACCGGTGGGTCGCAGGTCCGCCTACCTTGCAGGTGTGGGGGGAGGGGCGGCTCCGCCCCTCAGCAGGCCGCTGGGCCTGATGTGCCGGTGGTCAGAGTTCTGCCTAACTTGCAGGCACGGAGGGAGGGGGCAGGCCTGCGCCTCAGCAGGCCACTGGGCCTGATGTGCTGGTGGTCAGAGTTCTGCCTAACTTCTTGAATTAGTTTAAAAAGGGAAGAGGGGTCTGGAGATACAAGGTTGGGGTAAGTGCAGGGAACATAGCTGGGGGGGAGTGGCTTATAGAATTAGGGGCATTCAAATTGCAACAATATATAATGTGGTTGAAATAGTGGTGAGGGTATTAGAAATGATGCCAACATGTCCTAACACTATTTCTAAAAACTGAAAATCACCTTGGCTTTGTCATCCCTAAGGGTGTTTTAGTCAGATTTTGCTTTGCTATGACCAAATTTGGAGGAGTAAAAGTTTATTTTGGCGAATGGTTTCAGAGTTTCAGTCCATAGTCGGTTGACTCCATAGAACTGGGCCCAAGGGAAGCAGAGAGAGCTCTGTTCACAAAGGACAAAAGATAAAACCCAAAGGCACTCCTCTAGTGACCACATCATCTAGCTACACCCTATCTGCTTAGAGTTACCACCCAATTAATCCAAATTATCAGTGGATTAATCCACTGACTAGGTTAAAACTCTCATTAAGACCTATTCATTTCACCTCTGAATGTTCTTGCATTGTCTCCAACATGAGCTTTGGGTAACACCTCATATCTAAACCATAAAAAATAGACGGGCAAATGGAATGTCCCCCTCCCTTCCATATGAGTATAGGCAAGTGGACACTCATCCTTCCAGGACAAGGACATAACAAGACCTGGGTTCCTTTATGTGCTGATCTGATGGCTAAATCAAGCCATCAATTTCTCAAGAGTCCATGGCCTCCTGGGAGGGAAAACTAGAGCCCTGTGTTCCCTTCAGTTCCAAGTAAAGTGTTCCCAACCTAATTCCAAGGGCCAGACGGGTGGTGGACTCCCTAAAATGGAATTATTTTAAGGAAATAGAGTCTTTCCTGGGGCCCTGGGTCACCCCATGGCTTCAGGTGTCCCAGGGAGGCTGGTCCTGCCAAGCTTGTGGCTGGTACTGCTGGGGCACTCTGAGCAGCTGACCCCACAAAGCGATTGGCTCTAGGCAATACTGGCTGTGGAGGGAGTGAGAACCCCAGAGAATTAGCTCAGTGGCCACTGTGGGCATCACAGTGTTGTGGGCAGGTACCTGAGCCATAAGAACATCCTCCTAATTGTGAACCCATTCTCAGTAATCACACCATGGGGCAGTGGGAACAAACGATGCTGGTGAACAGATCAAATTCTAGGGCTCCTCTGAGTGCCAGTTGAGAGGTGCACTGTGCCCCCCTGGGATTGGGTAAGTTCTCAGTGTTCTAGGACAAGCTGGGGTTGGGTGTCTCCAGAAAGAGAGATTGGACATGCTGTGGAGGTCCAAAAATCATGTAAAATAAAACAGATTATTGCAGAGATATTCTTGCATGTACTTTCTGCAAGTGCATGTGGAGCAAGACACAGGTATGCACAGATCAAGCTAGGAGGGACCATCGGGTCTCCTGGTCTTTAAAGATCATTGCCCCCTTTTTGTAGCAGAGGACACTGAAGTTGAACTCAGAGTGCCTGATCATTGCGATGCAAGTTCCTGGAGGGAGGGAGGTGTCTCACTCCTGTGGGCAGTCCCACAGCCCATGTACCTGGCAGAGGTTGGGCTACGTCATCCAAGTGGACACGATCATGCTTCCCCACTCCCTAGGACTTACGTGCTGTTTTCCTGCTACTAAAGACCAGAGTCTCAGGATCGCCTTACAGTGTGATTCTCAGAATCTCCTAGCCCAGGAATAAATAGCTTTTCCTGGACTTCTCCCTCCCCCAGTGTCCAGATGGCAGGGGCCACAGTGGCCCTGGGAGCAGAAAGCCAAGTGCTACCAATGCTCTATGCTGGGAACTCATTTCAGTTTTGGCTCAAACTCTCTGTGCCATGGCCGGATTCCTGTGTCAGCGAATCTCCCTATCTTCTCCATCCAGGTTAGATCCCACTGTGGAAGGTGGGACCTGGGAGGAGAGACGGGCTCCTCAGCAGGACTAGGCAAGGGTCAGGGCATTGAATTCAGGAGTCACCTGCACACTTCTCAGAGCTCAGGTTTCTTCAAACAAATCTGAAGTTCTTCCAGGATGTAAACCAAGAAGGTCAGAAATGACCAAAGGGTGGGATGGACTGAGAATGGTCTGGCCTTGTGAATAATAGTACCGGTCATAGGCTGGTACCCCTTATTTCACAGGTTTTCGTATTTTCTTGAGTGGAGATTTGTGATTTTAACCAATTCAGCACTGAGTGGGGATTTTAGTCAATTTTTTTTTCGCTGCTGTGACTAAAAGACCTGACAAGAACAATTAGAGGAGGACAAGTTTATTCAGGGCTGTTGGTTTCAGAGGTCTCCGTCCATAGACAGCTGGCTGCATTGCTCTAGGCCCATGATGAGGCCGAACATCATGGCAGAAGAATGTAGTGGAAGAAAGTGGCTCAGGACATGGCCACCAGGAAGCAGAGAGAGCTCTTGTTCACCAGGAACAAAATATAAACCACCCCAAAGGCATAGTCCCAATGATCCACCTCCTCCAGCCACAACCTGCCTACCTACAGTTACCACCCAGTTAATCCCTGTCAGTGGATGAATGCACTGAATGGGTTAAAGCTCTCATAACCCAATCCTTTCACCTCTAAACTTCCTCACATTGTCTTTTTGTGGAGCACCTCTTATCTAAACCACAACAGAGGGTGATGAATTTTATCTACTTTTGACAGTTCTGCCTCATTTCCTGCAGCAATCGTTTTTCTCCCTCTGGACTATTGCATGGTGAAGTTGAGGGACAGCTGCCTCTACTTGCCCTGAGAATATGATCACAGAGATGGGGAGCATTGGAGAAAAAGGAAATTGTGTGGGGTGGGTGAGAGAGACTTCACAGAGGGGCAGGTGAAATGCAGAGAGGGCAACAACTTGGCTGAAGTTACTCCGAAGACTGAGGTCAGGCCTCTGAGTGTCTGGCTGTGCCATCTCCCCTCTATGCCTGGATGCCGGCTGGGCCCTAGCCAATGGGGCAGCTGGCCCGGAAGAGGACAGGGCAGGACTCCTGCATGTTCCTTGGCCTCCAGGCTAGTAGGCCAGACCCTGTGGAGGTCACTCCTGCATTCTGAGGGTGACAGCCTCCTGGGGCAGATGGAATCTGTGTGGAGCAAATGGCCACAGGTCATTTACCCAGGAACTGTAATAGAGCAATAATGAATCTAGGCCACCTGAGTCCAGCACCCCATTTGGGTCATCCATGAAGCAAAATCTGAAAGTAGGTCAAGGAGTTACCTGATTTCACACTTGCAGAAACACCCGTGTCGGGTGCATCTAATATTCTGGTGACACGTTTTTGAAAGTCACCAGGCACACGGGGCCTTGGCATTAGCTCCTCAGCAAGAGACTCATCTTCCCAAGCTTGACTCTTCCCGAATTGTGAAATGAAGTTTTTCTCCCTTGCGACAGCCCATGTTCACCACATGCCTGGTCTCCAGGGAGGTCTCCAGGGTTTTGTTGTTTAAGGGGACCCTCTAAGGATGAAATGAAATGGAAAACAGGGAGTGCATGGAACTCAGTCACTGCCTGCCTGCTTTTTGTCCTTTTGTTCCTGCCACCTCCGGCACCTGTCTTTCTGCCCCTGTCCCGTGCACATCCTCAGCCTCCCATTTGGCTGCATCCTTCCAGGGAGGTGGGATGTAGCTGACTATGTGGTTGGGGAGTGTGCCCTCTAGCAGGACCCTCTGAAGCCTAAACGCCCCTGGCCCTGAGGACCTGCTTGGCTAATCATTGATGCAGGGATGGAGGGGGACTTGCTGGTCTGCAGAGCCCACTGCTGATCCACAGTCTCTTCTCCAGTGGTGCCCGTGGACCTCAACTGGGGCAACTTGGCTCCTCCCACCCCAGGGACAGTTGGCAATGTCTGGAGACACTTTGGGTTGTCATAGGTGGAGAAGAGCCCCTAGCACCTAGTGAGTAGAGGCCGGGGGCATCTAAACATCATGTGATAACCGAGGAGGGTCCCACCCCTATCAAAGAACGACTTGGACCAGAATGTCAGTGGTGTGGAGGGCGAGAATCCTTGAGATAGACAGCAAGAGGGAGCTGCCCACAGGCAGAGGAACTCTGCAGGAGCCAATGCGAGGTGACATGGAGTAGGAGGCAAGGGGACTGATCACCAGGAAAGGCTGCTTCTGCTAAGGAAAGGGCTGGGGTGGCCATAAGCAGTGATGGGCAGAAGGAGTTGGAGCTGAACCCAGCATGTCTCTGGCTCCCCAGGCAGAGAAAGTTGAGGAGAGAGATGTGGGGAGGGTTCCCACTTCTGGCTTGGGGGGCCTCCACAGCCAGGTCCTGGGTACCATTCCTGTTCGTGGTAACGACTGGCCCCTGACACCGCAGGCTAACAGCCAGGACCTGGAAGCTCTGCTGGGTCAACCTGCTGCCATGCGGCACCTCAGGCTGGGATGACGCTTCCTTGCGGGCCATGCTCTGGCATCAGGGCCCGTGGACGTCGCCAGAGCTGATGGATTGATCACTGCTGGCGTGGGTGTGACTCCACCTGCATGTGCTTGCTGTTGTTTTAAAAAATCCACTAGAGGGCATATCAATGCTGGGATCTCCAGGCAGGTGGAGCAAATGACATTTTGTGGGAACTCGGGTTCCTGGCCCTGGGTGGTGAGGGGGGAGGGGAGGGGGTGGGTGACAGCAAATGGCGTTATTGATTCCCACCCTTCCCACTGCACCTCCCCTTGCCCAGCGATGACAACAAGGTGATTTGTGAATTCACGGGGACGGCCAGATGTGGCTCTGTCAGCGATGACTGACACCGACCATTGGAGAAGTTACACGGGGAGAAGGACAGGGAGGGAGGGGCAGGTTTGGGATGGAATCTGACCATGGTGTGACACTCCAGGAAAGGAGTTCCTCCTGCCCTTCCTGGCCCCCACCTCCCCAGGAGCCACATCTCTACAGTGGCCTGGCCAGGTGGCCTCTACCCCAGACCCAGCCAGCAGAGAGAGGCAGTGTGTGGAGGTCTCTAAAGATTCCGAGCACTGAACCAAGAGCCTCTGTGATCCCTCACCTGCCCAGCCAGGCCCACCCTCAGCCTTCTCCTGGTAGCAGCCTGGAGAGCAGAGCAGAAAGGCCTGGCAGTGAGGGACAGCAGGTGGGCCAGAGGAAGGGGACGCATTGTGTTGTTTTGCTATCTACCTTGTCAGAGAGGAAAGGGAGACTGTTGTGGGTGGGGAGGGCAGGGGAGAGGTGTGGGCATCTGCTGGAGGAGAGGACATCCTGGGTATCCTGGGGCTCAGGCAAGAAAAACATACTCCTCTCTGAAGAGAGCAGTTCTGGACTGAGAACAAAACTTGCTATTTTTACTTTGATGCCGCCTGGCTGGGAATTCGAGGAAACATTTGCCTTTGGGGTCTGTGTTCAAAAGTAAAGGATTCCTTTTCCTATTTTCCGATTGACACTGTCCAGAGGGAAGTCAACACCAGACTATATACTTTGTACATCTGAGAGATCTGGGTCCAAAGCCCAGCCCAACTGCTGGCTTGCTCTGTTTCTATAGAAAGATCACTTAATCTCTCTGAGCTTCAAGGGCTTGTTGCACAGTCTGACAATGACAATAATGATAATGCATGAAAGTGCCCACCTCTTGATGTAATTCAAAAGAAGTGCCCGATAAATGTTTATTTCTTCCAGTGAGCCATCTTGAGTCTATGAAGTGGTCACCAGGAGAAAGGTAAGAGATCAAACTAGGCTAAAGGATGAGAGCAGAACCAGCAGGGCGACCTTGGTGCCTAATAATAGCACTAGTAGCAGTATAAGTGGTGACACACATTTATTGAAAATCCACTATTTTAATCATACTTTGTTTCCTTTACTTCTTGACAACTCACGAATGATGAAATGGAGTCTCCGAGAGGCCTAGTGATTTCTCTAAGGTCACAACAGGCAGGGATTTTAAGGTGTGTGTGTGTCTCTAAGTCTCCCAGATCTGTTTAAAATGACCGGTGACTATTGCTCTGGGCTTTGCTGAACCCTACTGAAGCCTAAGGCAAATAGAAAGATCAGCGGTGCCAACCCCGTCTGGACTTGAAATTTTGACTTTTTGTTATCATGATTTTTTTTTATTCATTTTGATTTTTAAACATATCATATTCCCTCCCATTGATCCCGATTCCTGAGTGTTTGGGCACCCCCGTGGTGAGAGCCTCCTGGCCTGCCCCCTGTCGCCCCCTACCACTGCCGTTCAACATTTCTGGGTGGTCTGGCCTAGGTATTATGACCCTCAAAGACACAAAGACGTGCAAGTCAGAGGTCACTGTTCATGAAAGGAACTACGAAGCCCCTCTGTCAATATTGAAAGGTTGGCCCAGGAGGGACCAGGGCCTGTGAACTCCACCAGGAAGCAAGGTTCATTTTCCTCTGCAATCAGGCAAGGGCAGGTGGTGACCTGGTGACAGCTGAATCTTGCCTATTACCCTATTACCATTGAGTGCCCCAGTCCCCAAGCTACTCACATTCACCATCAGAAAAAAACAATGAAATGAAGGGACCGGAGAGCCTGTACACTGTTGATGCAAGTACACGTTGGTAGCTTCTTCTGTGAGCCATTTGGCAGTTTTATTAAATCTGAAAAGTATGGGTACCCTTTGACCCAGGTGGTCCCCTTGCGGGTATCCGTTCTGGAGGAAAGAGGTATTTTGGGCATGTTCGTTGCAGTTTCAAAACAATTTCTTTCTCTTTCTTGTTTTTTTGCTGCTGGTGATGGAACCCAGGGGTGCTTAACCACTGAGCAACATCCCCAGACTGTTTTTAAAATTTTTCATTTTGAGGTAGGGTCTCACTCAGTTGCTGAGGCTGCCTCCAACTTGCCATCCTCCTGCCTTAGCCTCCTGAGCTGCTGGGATTGCAGCCCTATGCCACCACGCCCACCTAGATTTGTTTTTAAAAGAAACATAATTTGATAGGCATAATGTTAAATAAGTAATTTTAAAGGGAGAAAACAATTTATTTTCTTGACAGACCTATCTGGATATCTGGAGCACATGAGATGGACAGGCACACTCCTTCTATTGTACAAAAAGTCAATCTGTCCTACCTGAAGATTCCAAGGGATGCCTCCTGTGCTCTTTTGCTGTCCCCGGGAGAGTACATCTGTTCTTCAGGAGGAAGAGGATTGGTTTCTTCTGAGATTTGTCTGCAAACGACTCTACTGAGCCACCTCCATGCCTGTCACTGACTCCACACAGGCTGGTGCCATCCATAGGTTGTGATCTCTCCACTATGTCATGTTGTCATCCACATCCATCGTTACCACCAGCTCTATGATGGTTTCAGAATTTTAGACAAGAATGCTCGCATTGGATCAGCCCAGTCATGGCGGCAAATCAAACCCCCAAACTCAGAGGCTTAAGCCTTCTTCCCTTTGTATCTCCCTCACCACGCAACATCCTGATGGGAGTCTAGTGGATCTTTAGAGCACCCCTCTTCCAGATGGTGACCCAGGGGCCTGGTTGTTCCTACCCCTGAAGCTACACCATGCCATCTTATAAATTCTGTGATCCTTGTGGCCTGGAAAGAGAAATCTGGAGGGCCACATAGGGGCTGACGTCACCAGGTTTGGAATGGCACATGCCACTTCTTCTCATTTCCGATTGGCCAGAACTAGTCACATGGCTCCAATCTAGCTGCTAGGGATTCTGCAAAAGGTGGGAAAGCTCATGGCTACTTAGTGAGAATTTAATGTCTCAGTCACGATGGGAGAAAATCAGAAGTATGAAGTAGACACTTGAATAAATGCTCTCTCTGCTAAAGCAGCTCATGTTGGAGGCTGTTTGGTGGCTCTTGGGCTCCTTGACAGCAGGGACTCCTGTGAACGATGCCCTGCATCAGTCCTATTGGCTAGAAATATGGTGCACCTTGGCAGAGAATCTTCGTGTTAGACAAAGTGACCTTGTACCTTTACCTGAAACCTCTTGGCAATTTCTTTTTGGTATTTTTCTTCTCAGCCAATTTACAGCTGCACAACAGATCAGTTGCATTATTGTTGTTGTTATTCTTTCCTTTTTGGATCTCCTATACCTACAAGTTAGAGCTTTGAAAAGACTTAGAAGTGAGAAAAATTGGCAATGTTGGTCAAGTTGAAGTGAGAAACCTTTCAGGTAGACAATAAGAAGAAAGAATTGGGTCTCTCTACAGATACAGCAGAAGTTAAAAAGATGATCAGAAACTCTCCTCTCACTTTATCACAATACATTTCTTTGAAATCTTTAATCCTAGGAGCCGTTACCCAATTCTCTACCTGAACTGTGGCTATTTCTTTTTTTAAAAAACTGTTATGTTATTAAAATAAGATGCCATGCATTTCAGGATATATTACAGAATCTGAAGTTTGGAGAAGTATCTGAAGAAACAGAAAGAACTGATTATTTGGTGTGTTATTGGAAGATGGCCCCTGGAGGGTCCAAGTTTGAAAGATGACCCACCTCTTGCAATTATAAGGATTCGTAGGTCTGTTTAGAAAATTATATGTCTTGAATAATCTTCAGTTACGATACTTAAACAACCTTGGATTTAACCTCCTGACTCCCTGCCCTAATAACATGGAATTTCAGAAGCTGGAAAGAGTTGAGGGTCATAACCTCCAAGAAGAGATGATTCTAACAGAAATCGTTTAGAAGAACCACCATCCCAAAGGTGGGGAGCCTTGCAGTGCAATCTGAGTCTTGATGAATGTATGTGCCATTTTCCTGGCGATGGACCATCAGCTAGCTCCTCCTGCCTTCCCTTGCAATTTAATGGAGATGACAACCCTCTAGTTTCATGCGTCTACCTGATTAGGTGTTCCTAAAACTCCCCTTTGATAATGACACTCTTGGAGAGAAAGAGAGAAAAAAAAAAAAAGACTTGGCTTTCAAAGCCTGCTAGGTTGGCCCCAACCCTACCTGGCCAGTATTTCCCTTTTCTTCCTGACACACACATACATACACACACCCTCTTTTCCAGGTACGTCCGTCTCCTTCACATCTCATAAACATGCCGTCCTTGTCTTGTTGACTCTGGGCATTTGTTCACGTTAGTCTGCAAGGCTGGAATGCAGTCTCAGGACTCCATCATAGGGATTCTTGACTGTGCAATGAATGGGCTCCAGGCTGGTCGTCTGAATTGCGTGTGCTTGTGTGTAAAGCAAATCCCACTTCCACAATGCTGGGCGCTTAGCTTCACCAGTTTGTCTTCATTTGTGATTCATCTTTGATTGGCTGTGAGCCCAATCCTCAGTTTCATATTTTTCTGCCTCTTAGTCACTGCCAATCTATAAACCAACACTTAAATCCTTCAAGGAAGTTCCTTGAATAAAAGCATCATCTTTAATAGAAAGTGAAGAAGTCACCTTTCCATTAATTTTTTTTGTTGTTGTTGTTGTTAAAAGCTTGGATTATTGCCAACTGGGTTTTCTTAAAATGGGGTCTATTGTATGTATCAGATGACCTCTGTTCAATTTAGGATTCCAAGGTGGTGTACATCCAAGCCATCTTTAAGGTTTTATATCACCACATCCTCCGAGATAATATTTCTCTTTTCACTTCTGTTCTGTACGCCTGAGCTTCAGTCAACCCATACTTATCTGGTATACAACAGGGGGCTGCTCAGGACTTTTTTTTTTTTTGCTTTGTTTTCTTGTGGTGAAAAAGGCTTATGCGACTCAACATTTGGGGGCTGATAATTAGCCCTTGGACCAAGACCTCTTGACTGTGTATAACATAGGTCACGTTTTCCTCCTAACACTTCATTCTCAATTAGGAGAGGGTGAGCGTCTGGTGGGAAAGGATGTTCTGACTTGACAGATGGATGATTCTTGGGACTAGTTCGGGAGTGATAGTGATACCCCGGCTTGTGGCTTTGTTCCCTTGGAATAAGTTCCAGAATCTTCTGGGGATGAGAACTGAATAATAGAGAAGGAAGAAAACCAGAGTGGCTCACTCTTTGCTGCCCCAGTGGTCCGGAGACAGCCGTGTCTCGTGACTCTGTGGGTTGTGACTCTAGCAGAAGGGATGGCCTGTGGCTTCCAAGGCTTCTTGGTTCTTTTGGAAGGCTCTTGGGACTCAATCACCATGATGGGAAGACGCCCAAGCACCATGGGGACTGGCCACCCACAGGTGTTCCTACTGACATCCATTGCAGAGGGCCCCACCTACAGCCAGTGTCACTTGCTACAAATGTCTCCAGAGGATTCCAGCACAGATCTTCCTAGCTAAAGCCTTGGGCGTGTAGAGCAGAGCCATCTACTCCACGTGCCCTTAGAAAATTTCTGACTCAGCTCATGGACACACTAACACTTTATATGTATATAAATAAATACAATATAAAATATAAATAAATAAATATGTATACAGACGTATGTCTATATTTTAATAACCTTCATTTTTGTATTGCTAAGCCTGGGGAGGTTTGTTACATAGCCATGGTAACTGCAACAGAGAGGTACTTCTCTGAGATGGACAGAAAGGATTTGGGTTTAATGAATGAATTCTCTGGAGGATGAGATAGGCCGTTACAGTAATATCTGGATTCTCTGAGCACCCTCAAATTGTCCAGATCTTACTCTTATGATCTAGAAACCAAGAGGTCAAATGAGAAGAAAACAAGGACAATTTGTGATCCCCACCATGGCCCTCACCTCCTGGCCTAGAGCGAGATGTGGATTAGGGTGGCACTTTTTTGCGGGAGGTGGATTGAACCCAGGGGTGCTTAACCACTGAGCCACTCCGCAGCCCCTTTTATTTTTTATTAGAGACAGGGTCTCTCTAAGTTGCTGAGGTCCTTGCTAACATGCTGAAGCTGGCTTTGAACTTGTGATCCTCCTGCCTCAGTTTCCCAAGCTGCTGGGATTACAGGGGCCACTGTGCCCAGTTGGGACTGCATCAGGCAGAGCCGGGAGGACCTGCTTGCCTCTGCCTTCACAGCCCAAGTGTGTTCCGGGCTGGAGACCTTAGAAACACTAATTGCATCGATCATGTTTAGGATGGAGCCAAAGAGGTTTGCAGGGCTCATTCTTCATTGCTGGACAGCCAGGGGAGTCAAACCTTGCTAAATAATGTAAAACTTTGTTTGACACTTAATTTTCTATCCGGAAAATTCTAAGTAGTTACAACTGTGAGAGAAAAGAAATGTCCTCCGCACATTCCTGTGGTGCTGATTTGCATGTCACTATTTGTACCTCCCTAACCAGGAAGGACTGTGGGGGGAGGATGCAGATTGTGTTGGGGGTGGGTGCAATGAAAGCCAATGTCTTTTGTCTCCATTAAAGTCTTCTCCTTGAAAATATTTGTCACCTGTACCTCAGAGCATTAATCTCCAGGATAGATAAAGAACTCAAAAAATTTAACATCAAAACCCCCCACATAACCCGATTAATAAATGGGCAAAGAAACTGAACAGGCACTTCACAGAAGAAGAAACATGAATAGTCAAAAAATATATGAAAAAATGTTCAACATCATTAGCAATTAGAGAAATGAAAATTAAAACACTGAGATTTCATCTCACTCTAGTCAGAAGGGCAATGATCAAGAATACAAGTAACGATAAATGTTGGCGAGAATTGGGGAAAAAGGCTCACTCATATATTGCTGGTGGGACCGCAAATTGGTGCAACCACTCTGGAAAACAGTATGGAGATTCCTCAGAAAACTTGGAATGGAACCACATTTGACCTAGTTATCCCACTCCTAGGTTTATACCCAAAGGACTTAAAATCAGCATACCACAGTGACACAGCCACATCAGTGTTTATATCTGCTCAATTCACCATAGCTAAGCTATAGAATCAACCTAGATGCCCTTCAACAGATGAAGGGATAAAGAAAATGTGGTATATATATCCATTGGAATACAACTCAACCATAAAGAAGAATAGAATTATGGCAAATAAATGGATGGAACCGGAGACTATCATGCTAATTGAAATAAGTGAATTCCCCCAAACCAAAGGCTGAATGTTCTCTCTGATATGCGCATGCTAATACATAATAAGGGGAGACAGTAGGGAAGAATAGAAGTACTTTGGATTAGACAAAGAGGAAAGGGAGAGGGATGAGAATAGGAAAGACAGAAGAACAAATTGGACATTACTTTCCTATCTGTATATATGACTACATGACCAATATAACTCCACATTTTGTACAACCAGAAGAATGGAAAGTACTCTATGTATGTATGTATAATACGTCAAAATATATTCTACTGTCGCGAATAACCAATAAGAACAAAATTTAAAAAGAGAATAAATAAATAACTATTTGTTGAAGGAAAAAAAGAGAGTCTTCTCCTTAAACACTCCCCAGTGAGTTATTTAGTGTGACTTTGGGTTAGCATCATGAAATTAAACTCACCCCAAATAAGATGGCACCCCTCTTGGAGGGCTGGGAAAAGGATGTCAGTCTTCAGGAGTTACTTCAGGTGATACTTCTTCCATGTAATTGGGAGTCTCCCTCCATCCCCTGGGCCTCTTGTTTGTGCTCCCTGATGGACCATGAGCTCCTCCAGGTGCTGTCTTGAATCTTTGTAGCTTTAATACACACTCTGTTCTGCACACATCCCACTCAAGAGTTGTTTGCTAGAAAAAAAAAAAAAAGAAAATGGATTTTAGCATTTGATGTATGTTTTCCAGAAGTTTCTTCCTTGCATATCCTTTATTTTTTGCATGATTGCACTCTTAGTCAACATACAATGTTGGGTCCTGCTTTGGCTTTTTTCCTTAATTTTTTAAAAAAATATATATTTTTATTGGTGTATTATAATTGTACATAATGATTATATTCATTATTACATAGTCATATATACACACACAATGTAACAGTATACTTTGGCCAGTATCATCCCCAGTATTTCCTATTTCCCTCCCGTCTCCACTATCCTGACTGCCCCTGTCCCTTTGTGCTACTCTACTGATGTCCCTTTGATTTTCATGAGATGCCCTCACATTTCTTTTTCCTTTTACTCTGTACCTTCCACATACAAAAGAAAACTTAGAATCCTTGACTTTTTGAGTTTGGCTCCTTTTGCTTAGCATAATTTTCTCAAGTTCCATCCATTTTATTGTAAATGATGTGATTTCATTCTTGTTTATGACTGAATAAAACTCTGTGTGTGTGTGTGTGTGTGTGTGTGTGTGTGTGTGTGTGTGTGTGTATTACATGTTCTTTATCCCTTCATCCATTGATGGACACCTAGGCTGGTTCCATACTTCGGCTATTGTGAATGATGCTGCTGTAAACATGGGCACACATGTATCGCTACAGTGTGGTGACTTTAATCCTTCAGGACACATACCAAGGAGTGGTATGGCTATGTAATATGGTGGTTCCATTTCTAGTATCTTGAGGAAACTCCATACTGATTTCCCTGGTGGATATACTAATTTTCAATCTCACCAAGAGTGTCAAAGTCCTCCTTCCCTTCACAACCTCTCCAGCATTTATTATTGTTTGTATTTTTGATGATGGCCATTCTCACTGGTGTGAGATGATATCTCACTGTAGTTTTGATTTTCATTCCCTTAATTGCTAAAGTTGTTGAACATTTTTTTTCATGTATTTATTGTCCATTTGTAGTTCCTCTTTTGAGAAGTGTCTGTTTAGTTCATTTTCCCATTTAAAAAATTGGGTTATTTTATTGATGTTAAATTTTTTGAGTGCTTTATATATTCTGAATATAAATTCTCTGCCAGAAGAGTAGCCAGAAAACATTTTCTTTCATTCTAGAAGTTCTCTCTGCATGTTCTTCATTGTTTCCATTGCTGTCCAGAAGGTTTTTCATTGGATACCATCCCATTTATTAACTCTTGGCATTATTTCCTGAGTCTTAGAGGTCCTATTGAGAAAATTGCTACCTATGCCTAAAATCTGAGGTGTTGACACTATGTTCTCTCCACCCCCCTCAAGGTGTGCTTGCTTTTGCTCACTGTGGTTTCGGATGCATTTTTCCTGTGGGGATACCATTCCAAACCTAGGTAACAACAGCAACAACCATGCCATTGATGACGTAGCTGCTACACGTGACACAGCTTCTTAACTGATCTTTCCAATTTGAAAAGTGGGTGTTATGGCCTCCATTTTTCAGATGGGGAAACTGAGGCTTTAGTAGCCTGTCAACAACCACCCACGGATGGAGACTGGGTTAGTCCCTCTGATTTCCATATCCACAGTCTTGCTCATCTGTGGGCTCCTTGTCATCATTTTAAGTGACGTCACAGCACTCCTTTCTGCGGATGTGCCATAAGGTGCTTAACCATTCCCTTATTTTTGGTGACTCGGGGTATTTACCAATTTTTGATACTGTAAACAATGAGGCAACGAACATCATTGTGCTGACTGACTTTCCCCCTATTTTTGGATTATCACCTTGGAATGGAGTCCCAGCAGTGGAATTACTGGGTTAAAGGGTAGGGCTGTGTTTATGGCTTTTCATACTCATTGCCAAATTGCTTTCCCAGAGGACTGTGTTGAGTGCCGCAGTCTCACTTTATAGGCCCAGGGGAGTCGCCTCACTCCTCCAGCATGTCGGGTGGCCCTCTAGCCACTAGAGGGTGTGAAAGGACACCACTCGAGCAGAGAGCCTGGCCCCCACTAGGAAATCCCCAAATTTGCTGGAGGAGCCTTCAGCATGGCCTAGGAGGGAGAGGAGGATGCCTAACTAATTAGAAGCACCATGCAGAATGGATCGATTTTCTTGGATTTCCACTGGAGGCAGGATGGTGACTGGCAGAGAGAGCACTAATCGAGGCCTCAGGCCCAGGTTGAGGTCGACCTTGCCGTCTCCTGCTTTGTAACTGGGGTGACTGGACTCTCTGCCCTGTGTGCTTCTGTCTGAGGATTTCCAGCATCAAATCTCAACACCAGTTAGACGGGCGGCCACGGAGCTGCTCCAGAGTAGAGGGTGTGTCTTGCCTGTTTGTCGTCTCCAGTGGCATTTAGGAAGAGCACAGAAAATGATGGTAAAGAGATAAAATGAAATCAGAAATCCAGAGTGGACGTGGGGAGGTGGGCCCAGAGCACGTCAGAGGTTCCCAGTCCCCATGGATGGTTTGCTAGAGGAGGGCTGTTGGCTGTTTAACTCCAAGACATTCAAGGTGGACAGATACTTAAGAGATCAGCTTGTCCACGTTTCTGGGAAAAAAACAGAGGCCCTGACAGTTATAATGATGGCAAGGCCACCACTTCCAATTTTGTATTTTTTTTTAACCAACATTTGTTGAGCACCTCTAATGTACTGGTCTCTGTGTTAGGCACCAGGTAAAGATGATGGTGCCAAGTCCCTTTGTGCTGGGAGATGAGCCACACACAAAAAACGTGAAGCCAGGGGTGCGCCCTCTGAACAGTGAGGAGGGAGATCAAATTGGGAAAGCTAGGCTTGCCTCAGACATTCCTGGAAAAGCATTTCTTAAAATATATTCCCTGGAGTATTATTTCAACTGGAGGTTTAACAGATGCTCAACATCTGTTGGTATGCTATTGCTAGGTTAATGCTAAGTAACAAACTAGCCCCAAATTCAGTCACTAAAAATCACATTATTATTTTCTTAGTATGCTCACAGGACTGTGGAGTCGCCGGGGGGCCTCTCTCCTTCTGGGATCAGCAGGCTCCCTGCACATGGTCTTCTGCAGAGATGGAAGAGCAAGAGGAGAAGCTTATCTACATAAACCTTAGAAGATGGCTCCCCACGTATTTGTGATTTTTTTTGACTTTGCAATGTTGTGAAAGCAGTATGCGTTCAGTAGAAACAATACTTAAAACTTTGAATTTTGATGTACTGGACTGTTGAATATGTGTGGCCCAGAACAGGTAGCTACACAATCACAATGGTTAAAAAAAAAAAAAAAAGGTATTCTACAATGTACTGTGTTATTAGTGTTTTAAAATATAGGTTTAATAGGTTATGCAAGATATTTAATGATTTATTATAAAACAGGTGTTGTGTTAGAGGGCTTTGTTCGATGCCTGTGTTCTGAGCATATTTGAGGTAGGCAAGGCCAGGCTAGGATGCTCAGTAGGTTAGGTGTACTCAGCACATTTTTGGCTTAGAATATTTTCAGCTTATAAAGGGGCTACTCGGATGTCACCCCATTGTAAGTTGAGAAGCATTTGCATTTCAAGATCTTTCCTTACATCATCATGTCTGCTACCATCCCCTTGGTCAGACCAAGCCATATGGTTACACCCCGTGTTCATGAAGCAAGGGAAATACACTTTCTACTGGGAGGACCTGCAAAGTCACAGCCAGGAGTACAGGGAAGGGTAGAGAATTGGGAGCAAGAATGCCATCTGTCGCAGAGGTCAGATTAGTGTAGGTACATTTATTACAGGACTTTTCAGAGCCTTTATAGATAATTCAATCAAAGCTCTCACTTTAAAAGAAGGAAACTGAAGCCCAGCGGGTATAAAGTAATTTGACCAGGATTTATAGTAGCCACTTAGTAGCAGTCCAGCAGCGAGCCCCCAGGCCCTGGGACAGCCAGGCTAGGACTCTTCCCCTCACCCCACACTGCAAATGTGCCTTGGCCACCCAGGGCTGGGCAGACCCAGGCAGCACATGCTTACAGGAGAACTCTGTGGCTGCACAGAGAGAAGGGCCAATCAGTGCTCCAAGGACCTGCAGAAATGTGACTCTCAGTGGGGCAGGGAAACCAGTCAGACCCAGTCTTGTGGAGAACTGTCAAGTGGGTGATATTAAGATCTCACACTGTGGTGTCAGACTATCTGTCTTGGTGACTTTAGGCAAGTTATTTCACCTCACTAAGCCTCAGTTTCCTCGTTTGTAAAAAAAAAAAAGAGGTAGATATACCTATGGCATAAGGTAGAAGAGGTAATACTTGTAAAGTACTTAAAAAAGGAACAGGAATATAACAAGCTTTTAATATAGGTTAACCATTATTGTTATTATTGCATTATTATATCTGTCTCTTCTACCATCACTTTCTCTGTTTCTGGAGTTTTCAACCCAACCTGTTTCCTTTTCAATGCCCCACTCATGTTATTAGTTGGTTGACAGGTCATACCCACCAATAGGCATCAGAATAATAAGTATTGCTTAATATTATAAAGGGAGACACTGGAAAAATTCAAGGTGCAAAGTTCTTTTTGTAAATGGGAATCTTGCTTGATACCATATCAAATCTCTCTCTTTCTGGCTGACCATCTGTCTCTTCAGATGCTTGGGGGGAAATGGGTTGAGTTTTACTGAGTTGAGTAATTCCCATAAGCCCGTGGTTCTTAACCCTCGCTGCACACTAGGATGGCCATGGAAGATTTAAAACAACCACAGTACGAGCCCTGATTCCACCCCGAACAGCCAATTCAGAATCTCTGGGTGAGAACTGAGCCTGAGGATGGTTTAAAGGCCCTGCAGGTGATTCCAACACAACCAGATTTGCCAACCACTGAGCTAACTCTGGGCTGGGTGTGCAGGAGACCGTGGAGCCAGATGCAAGTGGGTTTGTCGTCCCAGCCCTGCCACTCATTATCCATATGACCTTGAGCAAGTGATTTCATCTTTCTGAGTCTGTTTTCTTTCCTATGAATTGGGATTAACAATTACCACTCTGCTGAGATTTTGTAAGAAGCAAATGAAAGCCAGTACAATGTGATGCTTCGCGTGGCTGGCATGTGGAAAGGGCTCATTGAATATGTGTTAATTAAACGAAGATGATGGTCAGTGACCCCAGCAGTGGGGAACTGGGTCTATCAGGCCAGGAGCCATTTGGCCTCCTCCCAGTTTGGGGTCCTTGGCCTCTAGGGTCATAGGACTAAATCCTTTCCAAGAAGAGTGACTGAGGCTTCAGGGGGGCCTTGCTCCAAGTCTGTTTGCTCTATTTACTGATCAAAAGCATCAGTCTGGGCAAAGGCTGAAATCCAGGCCTTCTTCTGATTGCCAATTCTTGTACTTGCAGGACTGAGCCAGCCTGGGTGTGTTGGGGGGGGCGCCTTTTCTAAACAGTCCTCCCAGACTGGGTGCCTTAATCTGCACAATAAAATCTATACAGGCTAGCTCAAGCCCTACCTGCTCCCTTTTAGGCTGAGGATAAAGATGCCAGGAGGAGGTGGTGCTGCCTGTCTGCCTACTGGTCATTCTGCACCTTATCACATCAGCTGTCAGCCCAATGGGGAAGAAGCCTGAGATGCAGTAAGCAAGGAAGTAAGCAGAGACATCAGGCAAGATTGACACACTGGTCTCCTTGATTCCTCCAGGTGAAAGAGGCCTGGATTCTGGCCAGGTTCACACTTAGCATATGACAGCATTCGTGCTTTTGTTCTGAAAATTTATTCCTAACTCAGGGTATTGGAGGAAACATTTGCTCCTAATAGCTTCCTACTCCAAGGCAGCCGGCTGGGAAACAAACATGAAGATCACCACTTTCAACCGCTGCCATCTCAGCGGCGAAGAAACTCTTTTTATAATCTCCCGCTCCCTGCAAACACTTTCTCCCTCCGTCTTCTGCTCAGCACCACCAGACTGGAAGATTTTGTGGGCTTGACTCTTTGTAGTTTGTATTATGGGAACAATAGGTCTACTGAAATGTGTTCTGAGATGCTGATATGTCCCCCCCCTGCCACCCCACTCTGGGGCTTGCATGAGAATCCTGGCGTGACTCATGGAATCCTTTGGACCGTTCCTTTAGATGTCTAGACATGGCAGCATCCAGACTGCAGGCAGGCCCTTTGAACCCAGTCTGTAATCTGTCCACACTAATGGTAAAACAAACAAAGGAATTAATGTTAACAAATTAGTTTTGAAAACAACAAATAGAATCCGAATTTTCAAAGTGTACTTTCCCCATCAGGAGTGGGTGAAAATTAAAATTTGGAGGCAGTAAGTTAAATATGTTTCTGGTAAGTCGGTCTGACAATATATATATTTTTTTTTTGAGTGAGAACGATAAGTCACTTGTCAATAATTTTTTTTTTTGGTACCCACCTTTTTAAGTTGTCAAACAAAAGAAAGATTTGACTGAAGGGTCATGTAATTGTTAGTTGTTTGGATCAGGGATACTTCGGCTGGAGTTCAGAGATCCTTGAAGAACCCACGGGATGAGTAATTGACCATGTGAACCACCTATTTTTGCAAGAAAAATTTTGCATGCATGCACATATCTGATTTTCCTTAGGGAGACAGTATGGAACTTTCTCAACAGTGTGTGTGACTCAAAAATTATTTTAAACCACTACTGTAGCCTGACCCCTTATGCCATTTGCTACTGAGAAGAATAAAGTAATAATATGGGAGTTCAAGTGCCACCTAGACTCTACAGCTCTCTTTCCATGTCATGAGAACCCAGAGAAGACATAAAGGAAAGTTTTTCAGTGGAGGGAAGATTAAGATTTTTTTCAGTGAAGGGCCTTGGATTTCAGCTTGGGGTTTATATCTCCAACTGAAAAGAGAGAAAGAGAGAAAGAGAGATGGAGAGACAGAGGAATTTTTTCCTTCTCATGGAGGCACTGCTGCTTAAACAGAGGGTGGAAACTCCATCCCTTTCAAAGTGATGAAGTGAGATTGCTCAGACAAATGCTTTCAAAGTCTTGAACCTGTGAGGTTTTGCTCCGAGTTCAGGAAATAACAGGATATAAATCTGCCTGAATCATCTCAGCTCACGCAAATTCAATGCTGGGCCATGGTGGCTCTGGCAACATCTTGTTCTTTTTGTGTAATGACTTTTGATGCTGTGGATTTAGATGGATTAGGCCATTTAGGGGAAAGAGGGGAATATTAATATACAAAATTGTTAAATGTCAAATGAAATCCCTTAATAATGTGTGTATTTAAGACGAGTATGCAGGCACTTTGAAAACACTTCTAGCACTAGCTCAAACATTTAAGAAATCCATTTTGCAAGTTCAAACAAATAATCCTCCACCAATTATGCTGTACCTGTGTGAGTCTGATGGGTAATTCTGCAGTCTCGGCCGAGAGTGGAGGGCCCGTTCTCGTATTGTTGTTGGTGACATGGGCACACCTAATTCTTCATGCAACTGGCTGAATGCTTAAATCCCACAGATAAGGAAGGGGACAGCTTGCAGCCAAGCCCTGGTTTTCATATTTCCCACAAATTAATTACCTAAGTGATTGATTTTTACTTGTTTTATAGGCCACTGTTAGAAGATCTAATCAGTCCCTACATTTTGGTCTTTTAAGTGCTTGCCAAATAATTGCCTGGGACTTGGAATGTTTCGGAGTTGAGCACAATTGACAGGATTCAAACCATAGTCATGAGAATATATTAACTCATTTCTTATTATATTTTACAATTCCAGCTGCTGGCTTGGAAGCATGACCACTGTGGTACTCCTCTACAGACATTCGTAAGGACGATGGGACACACAAAGGAAGACCCTGGGCCTCATGGGGATGGAGTGGCAGGGTATGATGAGGGCAGGTACCAGGCAGCTGATAGCATGTGGATTGGGCTGTGATTGATGTGTTAAGTTTTAAAAAAACTAGCTTCATTCCCATTGTAGAGAATGGCTCAATCTCATGATCTCCTTCTAAAAGCAACAGAACAGAACTGTTTCAGAAACAACTGAGAAAACAGAAGCGAGAAAAACACCACTCACACTTCCATACCACCCAGTCAAGTATTGTTGGCATTTGGGGGCACTTGGGGGATTTTTGCAGCATTGCTCGCCAGCTTCTCTTTTGAGTGTGGGTGGCTTGTCCGTGGCTATTGTCACAATGTATGCTGTCATATTGAATATACATGATTGCATTTATTTTTAAAAGAAATCATTAATTGGAAGCTTGTTTCCATATTGTCTTAAGAATGAGCAGATTCAAACTAGGTGAGGATGGGGAATGAGGCTTCTGGGGAGGGAGAGTGAAGGTGAAAGCTTTTGTGGGCTGGCACACGGGCGGGCATCC
Organism: Ictidomys tridecemlineatus; assembly: GCF_052094955.1. NCBI lineage: Eukaryota > Metazoa > Chordata > Mammalia > Rodentia > Sciuridae > Ictidomys > Ictidomys tridecemlineatus. The sequence continues at coordinate 30,910,000 of NC_135479.1, read as the reverse complement.
ACGGTGGCTGTGTCTTGGGTTTTCTGGATGGTCTGGAATGCCTGACTGAGGAGCTGGAGTTCTGTCATGTAGGTGATGGAGAGCTATTGGAGGTTCCGGTCAGAGGGTAACATGATTAGCAATTGGATTCTCTCTAGGGCCGACTTTGGAAATTCTGGGATTCCCTGGGGGCACTTGGGAATTTTGGTGTTTCTTGTAGAGATGAGTAAGCAATTCATTAGTCCAAATACAGAAAGCATCATTAGCTAGTATCTGAATGAAAACATGCATGTATTTTGTAAGTACTGCTTAGTATTAGTTAAATGGGGGAGACCTGTCTGCGATAAGACTATTTTAGGGGTGTCATGCCTGTCATTTGATCTCAGCGGTGTGTGGGAACTTTGTCTCTGCTTCTGCTGATCTTCCTGTTTGCAGATGGCAAATAGGCTTTGACATACCTAATGCCGCCAGTGGCCAACTGCAAATGTCCCAGGGACTGTGCTGAGAATGATTCTGTGGGTGTGTCTGGACTTAGCAGGAAAGAGGCCATGGAGATGGGAGCAAGAGCTCCAGCAAGCCTGGAATCTATTTGACATCCTGTTCTCCTCACATGTTCACTGTTGATGTCTTATATTCCATCTTAACGTGGCCCAAACTGATAAAGTGGAGCCAAACCAAATGGGTGCAAAGAAAGAAGCCGATGGAAGAAAATCCACATGGATCAATGTGTCTACCAAGTAAGGTACTTGATCCATCTCTCTTCTTGTCTGTCCATCTGTCCCTCCATTTATCCATCTACCAGTCTGTATTCTGCATCTAAGGAGAGCCAGACCATGTACCAAGTCCTGGAGACAGAGAAATAATTCTTGTCTCTAGAACTCAGAATCCAGTAGGAGAGCTCCTGAGAGATGGAGAGGAAGAAAACTGTGTTCCAAGCTAGGTCAGGGGTCTGAACACAGAGGCAGAACCTACTGACCCAGATTATGGCAGAAATAGAGGTGGGGGCCAACAGGGGTCTGTGGTTTTACTCTGAGGGGCTGAAAGTTCCAAGCATCCTTAGCAGCTCATAATGTCCGGCACATAGTAGGGGTATAGTATATATATATTTTTTGTTACATGAACAAGGAGTAGAAGAAATTTCTGGAGGTCATTTAGTCCATCCACCTGCCTCTGGGCTGAGCCACACCTAAATCATCCCAAGCGCTATTTTGGGTGCAGTTATTCTTAGCTGGCTCTTCTGACAGCTGGAAAGAATCAGAGAGGCAACCTCTCTCTGGGGCTTTCGTGCAACAGGCCACATTCAGGAGGAGCTCTGTTTGGTGGAAACAAGAGCTGGGAAGACAGAGAGAGAGGCAAGTGGGTTCCAGGCCTGAAGGTTGGTTGGAGGTAACTGGGAGGAGGGCAGGAGGTGAAGCTGACAAGGGCCTCTTCAGGAGAGGCTTGGGCACTTTGCAATTGAGACTCCCTAGGGACTAGGCCACTACTGGACTCCTAGCCTGGACCTGTCAAAGGGGAGGAGGAATTCTCAAGAGTCCCCCTTGATGAGCAGCCCGTATTAGGGCAGAGTCTCCTGAAGGTTGCAGAGGACCTAGGAAGGACATCTTCCACGTCCACTCAGTCCCTCTACTCCCTCCCCCATCCCTGTTAGTAACTTTGGTGAAATAGGAGTTTGCGGGCTGCAGCTCCCTAAGGAGATCTTTTCTCCCAGGGCCTATTTTTTCCAGGGTATTTCGCAGTGGCTGGAGCGAGTCGGGGCCTAACACAGTCAGGCTGTACCAGGAGCCAGAGCCCAGAGTATTATAATCTCATGGGAAGATAGGAAGAAATGATTAGTGCGTGTTGAATGGCCCTGCTGTGAGCATTCTGAGCTGGACTGGTCCTGGGACAAAATCAAGGGCAAGTTCTAATCTCATTTTCAGGTAGGGGAAGGGTAGAGAAGGCACTTTCTGGGGCAGCCTCTTGAAAAGCAGGCATAAACAGGGAACAATGGTACCATTCCTTTCTGACCTGCTCAACCTGGTGCTTGATACGAAAGGGGTGTGTGTGTTTGTGTCAGAGAGAGAGAAAGAGAGAGAGAGAGACTAAGTATAAACTTGTGAGCCCTCTTAGGAAGCTAATGCTTGCTCCCAAATCCCCCCCGTTGGGGATGGATTTGCCCCTTGTTTTCTTATAAAAACCTGTGTTTTCTAAATGCAATACAAACAGTGGATCAGTGGAGCTACCCCTGGGCCCCTCCACAGCCGCCCCATCCCTTACCCTTGCTCCTCTCTGCCCCACTCCCTGTCACTCAGAACTTCTTAACTGAAAATAAAAGTTATGGAACAAGATCAGGGAGACTTCTTCTGACCCTGGGAGGGTAGGGGACAAAGGGATAATGGTTGGCTGAAACCCCACCGCCTGAGAGGGTACAAAAGAAGAGACAGCTGGCAATGAATTTGGCAGACATGATTGAACTGTGCCCGTGTACCTGGAATAGGGACATGACCTGTAGACGCCTCAGAGAAGAGATGCTGTCCCTGCCCACAAGGGACTTCCCAGCCCCCTGCTCACCGCCCTGCATCTCGATCTGCAGAAAGACTTAGAAGACAGCTGGATGCAGTTTCTTGAATGATGATGCTGGTGAATGTGAAGCACTCCAGGATGAGCATTTCTGAAGCTCCCTGAGTCTCTGCACCAACCTGCTCTTCCCCAAACTCCCCCCAGAGGAACTTGAGCTGGTTGCATTCATCCTCCTTTCCTTGCTCTTGAATGACACAGGACAGGGCCTGGTTGTACCCCTCACTTTTCCTGTGACTATGCAAAAATTGCAAAAAAGTTGCTCACCCTCTTTGGGTTCCGTTTCTTCTTTGGTATTAGGTTGAACCCTAGGAAGTGTCTCCTTTCTTAGGTCAAAGGTGACCTCATACCAGCAACTCCATCTGTTCCACTTAACAAGACGAAGGGGCCTATCTGCTTTCTAAAGGCCCTTCTGTCTCTGATATATTTAAAAATCCTCCAATCATTTCCACTTCCTCCCACCTCTGCCCTCAGTAAGGTGAGTTCACCACTAGTAATCAGTCAGCTGTCAGCACACCTGACTAAGGGGCATGTGCTGTCATCACAGACTTAACCCCTTCAGTCCCACGTTTCCCATTCTGTGAATAGAATGAACATCCGAACATTATTTCCAAGTTACCCTGAGTCATGTTGCTCAGTTTAAGTTTTTATAGGTGTTCGGCACCTGGGACTAAATGAGTTAAGAGCAAGTCCCTTCCTAGATGAGTGGCTGCTTCTCTTTTCTTGATCCAAAATGGCCTTAGCACACTCCTGCCCTGATGAAGAACATCTCATCCTTCACCGCCAGGGCCCTGTTTACCTGCCGCCAGTGCCTTCTCTGGCTCTCTCAGTCAGAAATAATTTCTCCTTCCTTCACGGTCCAAGAGTCCTTCTTGTATTTTTAGTAACATTTTTTTTTCTTACTTTGAGTGTAAACATGCTCATTGTGGAATATTTGGAGATGGAAAAAAATACAAAGAAGAAGTGTGGGATACCTCATCATCCTGTGTCAATATTTGATACATTTCCTTCCAGTGTCTTCTTGATGCATACATTAAATGTACTTTTTTTTTTTTTTTTTGGTCTTCCTAAACCGCCAAAGCCCTTTGGAGTGATTGCATTTGGAGCCTGGATTTTTTTGTTCCTTCCTGAAGCTACATGCTTTGGCGTGTGACCTTGTAGTTCCTCCATTAAAGGGGTGGGGTATATTCCCCCCCACCCCCTTAACTTTGGGTTTGTCCGTGTTCCTTGCCTTGACCAACGGATTTTTATAGTTTGTTTACTCTGCCAATGTATAATAGTTTTACTGTAATGTTAACGTAGGTGAATTATAGTGATCGATTGGTTCTTCAAGCTGACTCATGAATTGGGAGCATCCAAGAGGATGGGATGGATCTGATTCATCTCTTTTCCTTAGAATCATTGCAAAGAGCAGATGTTCATAGAATATCAGAGGATATTATTGGTTATCTCTGGCTTTCTATTAAATTACCCCTCAACTGGTGGTTACAGCATTAAATATTCATTTTAACAGTTTCTGTGGAGCAGGAATTCGGGCTAGCTTAGCAGAGTTCTCTGACTCAGGGTCTTTGAGACTGGGACAAGAGCTGGGACCACTCTCATCTCAAGGAACCGGTGGAAAAATTTGCTTCCAATCCCACTCAGGAGGTTGTTGGTAGAACTGAACAACTTGCAGGCTGTTGGACTGACAGCTGATGGCTGGAGGTTGTCCTCTCCATGCAGTATGGCAACTGGCCTCCATAGGAGTCAGCAAGCAAGGCGGCAAAAGAAGGTGAACAAGGCAGGTGCCGGAATCATTTTGAAACCTAACCTTAGAAGGGGCCTCCATGTTCTATTCGTTAGAAGTTACCAGGTCCAGTGCACCTCAAGGGGCGGGGATGAGGAAGGACGTGAATTCGAGGAGGGAGGTCCATTGGGATCCATGTTAGAAGCTGCCTGTCATGCTCACAGAGCTTAAATAACTTTGTGGAGCTTAGCGTACAATTTATTGTTTAATGATTTTTAAAAAATATGTATTATTTAGTCATAGGTGGACACAATGTCGTTATTTTACTTCATTGTGGTGCCGAAGGTCAAATCCTCAGGCATGCTAGGCGAGCGCTCTACCTCTGAGCCACAACTCCAGCCCTATTCCTCTTGAGCCCCCCACCCCCAATCCCCCCCCCCCGATGTCCTACTGTAGGGTGGGAAAAAAATTGACTTTGGAATAACACAGTCCTGGGTTTGAGTCCTGACTTCACCTCTTGGGTGTTGTGTGATGAAGGAAAGACGGAAACCTCTTTAGACCTCAGGGTGCCCGCCTCCCTCCCACCTGTCTCCTTGGGCAGCTGGAGGACAGAGACGTAGACACGAGGGGGTACGCTGCACACGGTGGACACTAAATGAAGGGAAGTCTTCTAGACTCTGAAGCCTCTTCTCCTCACCTCTCAAGGGGACGGATCACTTCTACCTTTAGGGGGAAAAACATTGAGATGCATGATCAAGCTTACCCAGACTAGGGCAGCACCCCCCACCTCTAGCCAGCAGAGAGCCCTCGTGCCCAGCGGGAGCCCTGCCGGCATCTCTGGGGTGATCATGCCTTGAGAGTTTCTAGCCGCTGTTGAGCCCTTTGAGGTTTGAGTTACATTTTCACTTGGCAGAGTTTAGTTGTCTGATTCAAAGAGAAAAGCTGTCAGAGAGAGAGAGGGATAGGAAGAAGAAAAGGGAGGGGTGTTAAAAAAAAAAAAAAAAGGTCTCCCGCAGCTTCTCTCGGACTTGGAAGGGCTCTGTGGAGAGCGGGCGGGATGCACGCAAATCAGAAACACATGCACAAGGCTTCTCTCCTAGCACACGCGGGCTCTGGAATGAAGGCGCCAAGGCCCTTGACATGCCGTCTCAGGACTGGCCTGGCTTGATCTGGCAAGGAGGACATGAGTCCGAGCCTGCACCTGTGTCCTCTCGTCCTATCCTGGGTGAAAGGGGAGATGGGAGCAGTTGCTGGTTCCATGGCTCTACTTTTGGATTCTGGAAGGTCTTGAGACCTTGAGACTCCCCCCTGTAGAACAGGAGGCCAGGGGAAGCTTTATCGGGGGATTGTCTGTCAGCGCAGGACGGTGGAAAGAGCGTGGGCTTTGAAGTGAGAGGAACTTGGGTTAGCCTTCTGTTGAAGTCCCTTACTAGCTGCGTGACTTTGGAGAAGTGGCTGGAGCTCTCTCTGGGCCTGTCTCTTCTCATCCAAAACACGAGGACCATGATCGCTATGGCAACAGGATCTTGCGAGGATGAAACCAAATTTTTGCGCTTGGCTCTTTTATTAAATGATGGGTTGATTTGATTCCCTTCCACTTTACTTTCTAGGAAGGAGACAAGACAGTCTTTCTAAAAGAGATGTAGTATATTAAAGAAATCCTGACAAAAAAGAAAATAAGCGTTGAACAGGAATAGGAAGCTAGGGCCATGTTGGTACACAAACACACACAACTTGGAGCCTCCCACAATTATTAAAATTTGTTGGTAAGCTGGGCGTAGGGGCGCACACCTGTCATCCCAGCATTGCAGGAGGCCGAGGTGGGAGGATTGCAAGCTCAAGGTCGGCCTCAGCAACTTAGTGAGACCCTTTCTCAAACTAAAAATTTAAAAAGGCTGGGCATGTAGCTTAGTGGTTAAATCCCCAGTAGCAAAAAAAAAGAAAAGAAAAAAAAATTGGTAAGTTGTTCTCTCAGCTTCTGACTGGCCTAAATAAAGCAGAAAACATCATTTGTAAGATTCATGTTATCTATTTAAAAGATAAAAGACTCTTAGGAGAGCAACTTTACTTGACATGGGCCATAGTTATTGTCCCTCCCTTAGGGGTCATGGACTGGGAATAAGTGGATGGTGTTTCTTATACTGGCCATTGGTAGAAGGAGCTGGGGAAGGACACAACACACCTGCCTTGGGTCCCGGTGTATGGTAGGTGTTGCATATAGTATGGGGGTGACCTTCTCATCGCAGGACAGGGGTTGGTGGCCTAGTTTAACTTTTAACCCACAGCTTTGACTTATGGCTGGATTGCACCTCCTGCAAACCCAGGCTGCTGCTCTCTCCCTGATGTCGGCTGTTTCTGTGGGGGGGCACCTGTGTGTGGCTCTGAGCCAGAGACCACGCAGCCTCATCAGCTGCCCAAACCTTCTTGCTGGAACTGCACCGCTCAGCCCGGCTCGGTGACATTTCCCCTCTCTGGGTTCTGTCGCATGTGCGTGAGTGTTCTCCACTAACTTGAGCCTCACCCCTGCCTGCCCCTCTCTCTGTGTTGTTCCAAGGCCGAGTGGAGGAAAGTTTCCATTCTGATGGGAACACTCGTTCTGGCCTTGTAATGAGCTAGCACCATTGATCTGTGGGTGAAAACCGAGGCTGTGGAATTGATGCTTGGTGTCAAAACAGTCCAGATCACTTTGGTACCGATTCATTGTCGCTGGAGGGAAGCCGTGAGCCGTGAGCCCAGTGAGCAAGCAGCCGACTGAGTGGCAACGTGAACAGATGAGATTGTGTGAAGCTCCCCAGCGCAGCCTCGCCCTGCGGGATCCGATTTCAGTGCTCCGGATCGAAGGCTCTGGCTGATATTTTTCTCTCTCTCCCCCTTTCTCATGGGGGCAGAGAGAACTTGGCAATTGTCCTGTCGCAGCTTCTGTTTGAACGTGGCTATTAATTTAATCTGGAGCTCTGTTACTCTTTAAATATCTAGGGGTTTGGCTGAGGCCTTTGTGTTCTGACGACACCGTCGACAGTGAAAAATGAAATGGGAATGTTTCTCCTCATATCAGAGAGGCATAGGGTTCTCGGGCTCTTTCCTCCGCCCCTCCCCACCCCCTGCTCCTCCAGCCCCCCCTCTTCCAACGACAGTGTCTAGTGAGAATGCAAAGACATTTCGACATATGTGGACAGAGGCCACGGGGTGGGGGAGAAAGAGGATACACTTGAGAATCACACAGATCCACAGGGGCTTGTTCAGATCCTGGTTCTTTCCCTGTGAGCCTTGCCAATCTGGGTAGAGTGTTCAAGAGCTCCCTTTCCTTGTCCGTGGAATGGGGCTCTGCACACCTTGGTGGAGCTGGGGTGGAGATCACAAGACTTCTATGTCAAGTGACCACCATCAGTCTTCTATGCCGATGCCTTAAATGTAAAGCCACACATTCCCAAGGTGTTCCTGGAAGACTCCCAGAGGGCCTCCGGAGTCTGAGACAGGAGGATCACGCGTTCAAAGCTAGTCTCTGCTACCACGCAGGCGCTAAGCAACTCAGTGAGGCCCTGGCTCTAAATAAAATCCAAAATAGGGCTGGGGATGTGGCTCAGTGGTCAAGTGCCCCTGAGTTAATCCCTAGTACCAAAATAAATAAATAAAATAAAATAAAATAAAAACTTAAAAAAAACCAAAACCCTCCCAGAGGTCATAATTCCTGAAGGATGAAGCTTGTGGCTCCTTGGCTTGACCTGGAGTCTTTTTCCTTCATGAGTTTGTTGTCAACTGGAGAACACAAGGGGTTAGGCTCTGTCCTATTGTGATCTGGAGAAAGGGCACCGGGAGAGGGGGTGGGGGAGGAGTGCTGGGACCCTGCGGTGAGCCCAGTGCCACCCTCTGATTCATGCCCACCTTCCAGCAGCTCCAGGAAAGGTGAGGAAACAGACTCCAATAACACTGAGGATGTAGGGAGTCCAGTTCCCATCTGATGGCCTCCGTGTTTCCGGTTCCTCTGACTTGGCTGAGATGCTGCTCAGGGCTTCCCAGGGCAGTCAGAGATGGGCAAGTCTCCCCTGTCTCCCTGGGACACCTGCCCCGGGGATGCCCTTTGTGTCCTCGCTGGCTATTTTCCAGAGGCTGTTTGTTAAGCGCCTATTTTATGTTAGGTGCTATGGGGAAGCGAAAAGGAGGGAGGCAGAGCCCCGTCCGCAAGGCGCTGGCCGTTTATTTAGAGACAGACAGACAGATATGTGAGCAATATTTTATTTCATTTTATTTTTTTATTAGTTGCTCAAGACAATACAATGATCTTGACATATCATACATTTGATTCAAATAGGGTATGAATTCTCATTTTTCCACGTGTGCAGATTGCAGGATCATTGGTTATACCTCCATGTGTACACATACAGCAATCCTAGTGTCAGTTGTATTCTGCTGCCTCGTCTATCCCCCCTCCCCTCCCCTCCCCTCCCATCACTATTCTCTACCCATTCTACTGTGACACTTATCTCTCTCTCTCTCTTTTTTCTTCCCTTCCCCCTCACACCATCGTATATGTATTTTGTGAACCCATGAGGGTAGTCTGAGGAGGAGAACTGAGCGCTTAACTTGTGTCCCTTATTTGTAATGTCCTTGTGGAGCACATAGCTGGGAACACACACATAGTAGGTATGCAGTAAAGTCATCTAAATGAACCCCTGCCCCTGCCAGTCATGCCCCGAATGCCAAGAGTCTCACTTTTGACCTACTGGGACTTAACCAGGGCATCTTCAGCCTCCCACGGAGACTTCAGGAACCTCGCTCCTAACAAAAGCTGCAGCTCTGGGCCTGAGGAAGTGGGTTCAGCCTAAGTCGCAATCAGAGCAACAGCCCAGTGCCACCTCCCGTCTGCACAGTCACTTAATCCTCAGGACAGCCAGTGAGGTGCTTCTGGCCATAGACAGAGTGTTGATGAAACCGCCAATTCTCACGTGGGAACCTAACCCCCAAAGTGATGGTGTTAGAAGCAGGATGTTGGGGAGGTAAGTAGGATATGGGGATGGAGCCCTCATTACTAGGATTAGTTCCCTTATAAGAGAGGCCCCAGAGAGGCCATTGTCACTTTCTACCATGTGAGGATAAAGCAAAAACATGGCAATCTGTGAGCAAGGAAGCAAGCCCTCACCAGATGCTGAATCCCTTGCCTTGATTTTGGATTTCCCACCCTATAGAACCTGAGAAGCAACTTTCTGTGGTCCATAAGCTATCTGTTCTATGGCGTTCTATTACAGGCACCTGAACAGTCAAAGTCAGTAGCTCAATCTACAGACAAGGAAACCGAGGCATAATGAAGATACGGGTCTGCATCTCCAGGTATACAAGGAGAGTGGGGAAGGCCAACCTCAGGCCAGGCCCAGGAGAACCTGATAAGATGTGGGCACCTGCAGGTGAAGCCTCTAGATTCTAAGTTGGAGAATGTCCTCACCTGCTTCAGGAAGAAGAGTAGGTAACTGTTCAGCATTCTTGGGGCTGAACCCCTAGGTCCATCAGCCCCTGCCCATCCTTCCCATGTCCCCTCCAGCAGGCACAAAAGAAGAGTCTGTAGTCACAGAGGTAAGGCAGGTCAACAAGGAGCCCTCACTGGATGGACCCACACTTGTGGGGCCTAAGAAGCATTTTCTGAGAATTTCTAGCAAGTTGGTGGCTTCAACATGGCATGACTGTCTATTTTGCTGAGTAGAGATGTATGTCTCCATTTTTGCTTTCTCTATATTTTCTTTTGACTCTGCATTTTCTCTCTCCCTTTTCTTCTCTTCCTCCTTTACACACCATTCCTCTTCTACTTGTGGATTCTCTTTTTTATTTTCTCCCTTCTTATATTTTTATGGATCTCAAAAGAGTTGTCTTTTATACACATTTGTATGTAAACACATATGTAGTTATATGCATATGAGAGTTCAATAGTATATATGTGAACATTTATCACATACACACATGCATATGCACAGACATATGCAACCATGTGCCACATAATCATGGTCAGACTTGGGCTGCATACATGACGATAAGTGCATAAGATCATATGACAGGTAATGTTGTCACCTTCTTAGAATATATATACCAACTGCCTGTGTTGTTCACACAATGATGAAATTGCTTAACCACCATTAATTTCTCAGAACTTATCTCCATTGTAAAGCAACACACAAAAATCAGGGCAATTACATTTCTAGACCTGTCCCTCCCTCCTAAAAATATAGGAAATTGAGAAGTTCTGGGCAAAGTCTGGCCAGGCCCTTGCTGGGAGACTCACAGGGTAAGCCGCAGAATAGAATGAAGAATTACAATTCCACAAAAGCACAGGCTTTTCATGTCGGAGACCACGTGGACTAGCATTTTCTTTCTAATACTAAGTTGCTGTGTGGCACTGGGAAAATGACCATCACTTGGTTGTTTCTTCTTTATGTGGGTAATGAATCCTCCAACGTGATCCAGAAGTCTAACAATGCTCAAATAAGAGAGAGGAGTGTTAGAAAAATACAAACATGAGGCATTACTTTAATTACTTTAATTACCAACCTCCATTTAAACAACTACAGAACAAGTGCATGTGTGGGGTTGGAGACAGAGGGAAGACAGGAGGAAGGATCAGGCAACTTCATAAAAAAAAGGAGAATATATATTTGTTTTTGCACATTTCCTGTTGGATTGCTCACCCTTGCTAAGGGAATATTTCTTTTTAAGACTCATACCCAACCAAAAATGTGTCCAACTTAGTAATTTGCATAATTGAAGCATATTTCTCTTTTCTCCAAGGCTAACACGAGTTTTCAGCCCCAGTGTGCTTTGTCCAGCTCCTCCCTGCTGGAAATGGGCATCAGAGAACTGATCCTGAATTGTCCTGTGACCCGGGCTCCATGGGTCACCTCTTCCCACCCTCAGTTTCCCCTTCTGTGGGATGAGGAGTAGGAAGCCCCTCAGCGTCTCCCTGACCTATCCTGGGGAATGCAGCCCCTGCGTCTCCCGTGCCTCATTCCAAAAGGGCTTCCCAAGCTCTCAGACCAGGCCGGGAAGAGGCCAGGCAGGGTCCCTGGGTAGGAGCAGTTTCTCTCTGGGGACTGTCTCCTGGAGATTTAGTGTGATATTTTTTTCTCACCCTCAGGAATCTGGCCACACTCCAGGGCCGCCTGTCATGAGCAGTCTTGTTTGGTTGCAATTTGCAGAGTTGCAAGGGGGTAAAGGACTGGCTTTGACTATTCAAACCTGCAGGTGGGGGTGGAGAGGGCTCAGGCTGGAGGTGTGGAGGTGTGGACTTTCCCTTCTCTTTTAGGAACCAGGGCACTCACATTTGTGGGTTCACTGGAAGTTGTGTGTTGGTGTGTGGGGGGGGGAGGAGTCTCCCTCTTTTGGGTGACTGCTTAGTGCCAGTGCTGTCTTGCTAGAGGTCTCTTAGCTAATAGGCCGCCTGGAGGCACGATCCTCCCCGCCTCAGAGATGGGTCACTGAAGCTCAGAGATGGCATTGAGTTGTTCTCAGTCACGTGCCCCAGAGGATCCTCATCCAGGTCTGTGATCTCGGAAGCGCAGGTGAGAACATGGGAGGGAGAGGAATGTTTCTAGAGGGCGGTAGGGCTGTTTTTTTTTTTTTTGGGGGGGGGGGGTGGAGCAGCTTTCTCTTTCTGGTTTGCCTGTGTCCTTCCGCAGGATGAATTTGAAGAGCAGGTGGCAACAGCAGCGGACACCAGGTTGTGCCCCTCAAGTGTCCTGGGGTTTTGCAGCCTGCTGTCTAGGGAGTCAGTCGGGGTTGGGGCTTCTTTCCCTACCCTTCTTGAGGTCAAGGGGCTTTGACATGAGGGCTAGGTTCCTGAAGATCCTCCCATGGGACATTCACAGACTTGGTTCCTTGCGCTAGGACGTCCAGCACCGTGGCCATTGGCCAAAGCCTGAGGAAGCCGGAGGAAGGAGTAAAACAGAGTGTGGACTTCGGAGTTCAACTAATTTAGGTTCAATTTATTCTGCCCCCTTCCAACTAGGCAAACCCCTGCACAACTTTGAGCCTCAGTTTACTCAACCTGTAAAGTGGGGGGTGATAATTTCCTACACTGGAAGCATGACCCAGGATGAGGAATGGAGCCCGGCACAGGGGATGCTGAAGAGCTTTCTTCTGGAGAGAGATGAGGTGCACTCTGGAGACCCCTTGGCCCAAACAAGGTCCCACCCTTCCTGCTTCCAAATGTTCAGAGTCAATTGTAAGAGACATATTCTTCACCATCACTGAACTTCATCTTGGAGACAAAAAAACAAGAATGAAAGGGAGAAGGAAAGACAGATGGAGGAATCTAGACCTGCAAAGCACAGGTTGTCAGCAGAGAGATGCTCAGAGATCCTCATCAAGGCTCCTGATAGCATACCTGGAGAATGGAGAATATCCCCCCTGGGGTCGATGCTCTGTGCTGGGCTGGAGGGCGTGAGAACCCGGAGGGGATGTGAAGCAATGATCTCACTAGAAGCAGGTGCCAGAGTGAGGCTCCCTGACTGACAGGGAGTTGAAGGCCAGAGCCTGCTGGGGTTCCAGAGCCAAAAAAGCAAAGACTCCTCAAGTTCGTGACTGCAGAAAGACATTTCCCCATGCTGACACTTGGGCTCCATTCAACCATTTAAAAAAGGTCCATGAGCAGATAAACACTTGGCCAAATATTTGCCCTTATGTGTTCTTAATATTAAATACCAACTATATTGCTCATCTCCTTGTATCACCTTGAGGGGCCCACCCCTAGTTGCTCTGAGATGTGTGTTTCCTCAAAGATGGTGGGAACCCCTTCCTGACCTCCCACATGATAGCCAGCAGCAGTGGACTCGGGCCCAGATTGGAAAAAAAAAAAAAAAAAAAAAAGAGTCCCCTTTCCATCCTGAAGGACAAGACCAACTTAAGGACTTTAGTGGGAACTGTTCTGACATGTAGCATGTCCCCAGGCCCCAGAGTGTGCTCTTGTCTCCCTCCTCTTTTTGGCTCTGCACCCCCCAGCACTCTGTGGCCAGCTCTACCATTTCCCGGGCATTTCTGAGGATGGTCGGGGCTCCCAGCTGCTTCTTGCCCTGAGTTTTGACAGCAGAGAACTTTGGGAGGAAGGGCTTAGGAGTTGGGGAGGTAGCATGGAGGAGAGAGAGGGAGGGTAAGGAAAGGTTTCACTTTTTAATGTGCACAAGAGGGTGTTTAGGACCTTATTTTACATAAAACACAACCGTGCCCCAACCCACACACACCCGTAACACACACACACACACTGGCATACACCACCCCGCGGCAACCCCCATCCTGGTTCACGTTCCTTGGTCACAAGGAACAGATACTGATGGGTTCACCTAGCCTACAGGAGGATCTGCTGGAGGAATTAAGGGGAGCTCAGGGGAGAAAAGGCTGAGAACGTAGGTTGGGAAAGATGGGGCCAGGCAGGGCTGTTGGTAGCAGAAGCTGCTCAGTGTCCTTGCCCAGGTGCTGCTGCTGGAAAGAATGTTCTCCTCCCATTTTTAGTCTTGGACACTCTGCTCACGACTGCTCCAGAGAGGCCATTGGCATTGACAGGATTCTGTACCTTCCCGTTGACTGGCCTTGGCTAACCATTTTTCAGGGCTCCAATTTTCTTTGCACGTTGGCACACATAGAATATTCCATTTATAATACACAATGGAGAGGGGAGGATGTGGCTGCCTTTGGCCCCAAGTTACTTCTGCAAACCTTCCTCCCCAGCCAGGGGGTGTGGGACTCGACACCTCACATAGTGGGTCTCTTTCATGATGAGCCACTGGGATTACAGGCATGCACCATCTCGCCAGGCCCAAAGTCATTTTTTAAAACATATTTTTTTAGTTGTTGATGGTCCTTTTATTTAATTAATTTATTTGCATGTGATGCTGAGAACCAAACCCAGTGCCTCACATACCCCAGGCAAGTGCTCTACCACTGAGCTACAACCCCAGCCCTCCAAGCTCATATTGTAATCGGCACCTAGACCAGTGCTCCATGTAAGTCACTCTGGAAAACAGTCTCCAAACTTCACTGAAACCTGTGCTATGATCCCACTCACTTAGCCTCACAAGCTCTGCTATTTGCAGGTCTGCCTGGGGGGTCTTCTCACTGCTCAGAGGACTACTGAAGGAGACCCTTGATGTGTATTTAGGGAATGAAAGGAGTACAGTCGGGTGGATTCTCCCCAAATAGTAATCAGGCCAAAGCATCAGATAATTCAAAGATACTCTGCTATTCTTGGTTGTTCCAGACTTGACATCTGGATTCTTTTATGAAAGCCTGATTCATTCTGCTGTATTCTTAGTCTAGCAAAATTGCCGTGTCAAGGGCCCCCACCAACTGATAACCGATGAGGAGTAAAGGCAGAGCTATTCTAGATGAACATGCTACCTGATGGAGAAATGGGATCCATTTAGAAGACATTTTGATGAAAGCTCAGGATATTTCAGGAAGGAAGGAATCTAACTTCTGGGGAGAGCTTACCTGTGCTAGATAATTGTACTTGTATTATTTCGCTGAATCTTTTCAGGAAAACTTTAGTAGACATTATAATCCCCATTTTAACCATTAAAACACAGAGGAGAAGTTTAGACACATGCTGGGCTTATTTGTAAAGAACTGGTGTGACTGATTTTGAATTTCTAGACTGCAGAACTATGAGACAATACATTTCTGTTGTTTTAAGGCACACTCATGGTTTTTGTGCTACTTTGTTACAGCAGCCCTAGGAAACTCATGCATACTCTCTACTCTTCTTACCACCTTTATTGACATTGTATAGATACTTTGTATTCTCTCAGTGTCTTTTTCCTAATGATCTACCTAGATCACAGAGCTTTGCACACACTGAGTTTTACCTAAGATAAAATGACTTCCTGTGTTTCCTCAATATCCCCTTGTTTACACTGTTCAAATATTTCCTTTAAATTCTAACTGATTTTTCCACTGCTTTGTGAGTGTTTGTACCTTCTAAACAAGTTTATATCATTCTCTTCAGGCTAAATAAATTATACATTTAGTTAAAAAAAAAAAAAAAGAATTGATATGAGCTCAGATTTTTCTACTTCCGATCCCGAAAGCATTCTGGACCTTTTGTATGTGCTTTTGTTAATATCCGTGATTTTGTGTGTGTGTGTGTGTGTGTGTGTGTGTGTGTGTGTGTGTGTATGTGTGTGTGGTGGGGGTGGGGAGGTTTTGTTTTGGCTTGTACTGTCATCCCTGGATATGTCACCTTATGGGGGAATGGGCGGCTGACTCACTGCCGTGGTGCATCTGTCTCCAGAACACATGTGCCTGTACCTATGGCTGCGTGGTTAAGCACACATCACTGAGGCGGGCTGTCCACACCTCAGATGAGTGCCTATATTACCAAAGTTCTCTGTCAGTCGCCAGGGGCATCAGGCAGGGCAGGGAGGCAGACACACCTGGGTGGGGGGAGCCATTTAACAACAGTCGTGTTATCTTGGACAAGTCATTCCATCTCTTATGACAGTTAACCGTGCAACGAAACAAAAGGCACCTCGCTGAGTGGCTCTGATGGTGGGTACGAGGCAGATGCAGTTACTTGCCTTCCCCGGATCCCTCCTCTGTTTTCTTACTAATGGAATTCGGATGGTGTTCCAGGTGGGAAGGGACCCTGGGGAGAGGCTTGCTGTTTTCCATTCCCTTGTGATGAAGCACGGTCTGGTAACCCAGCTGTAGGGAGTCACCGGGAGAAGCTTCTGCCAACACTTGTGAAAGAGGTCTGCGACAGCTGACATACACATTTCCCCTTTTATCTCTCTTTTTTTCTTTACTGCTTAGAGGAAATGCCAGAATGTGGAACATCATCCTTTCCACCACCATGAGGCCAAGAGGCACATATTAGAAATAGAAGGACAAGAAGACAAGGGAGCCTTGACTTCTGCTATAGCTTGGGTGTTGAATGTCCCTGAAAGTTTTGGTCCTCTGTGTGGTGCTATTGGGAGATGGTGGAACTAATGGGAGGTGCTTAGGTCATGGGAGGGTGCCTTCTATGGAAACTGTAGGACACCAGCTCCTGCCTTTTCCTCTTTTGCTCTCTGACCGTAAGGTGCTCAGTTGGCTTTACAACATGTTCCTGCCATGATGTGCTGCTTTATCACAGACCTAAAGCAAGGAGGTGAGTTGGTCATGGTCTGGAGCCTCCAAAACTGTGAGTTAAAATAAACTTTTCCTCATTATAAATGAATTATCTCAGGCATTTTGTTATAGAGACAGAAGGCTGACTAATACAGTCCCTGTTGGCAGATTGAAATATTTGTTCAAAAATATTCACAGTGTCTTTCCATAGGACCCTGACTCATGTTCCTCCCTGGGAGAAGAGGACACTTCTCACCCTATTCCATCAGTAGTGAACTTTCCATTGGCCAGTGGAATGTGAGCAGAAGTGACACAGGTCATGCTTGAGAAGTTGGACGCCATTCCATGGTTTTATCATAAGACCACAAGTCCCAGATAGACCTACTCCTCTCCTTTAACTTAGACCTCAGAAAGAAGATACTGCGGCGCAGAACCACAACTGTCCTGGGAAGGGTAAATAGCATGAGCAAGACAGGAAACTTTATTTTTGTGAGATTTGGGACTGTTTGTTATGACAGTGCAACCTAGGGAAAGCTGACTAATTCATACCATCCCTGATGGCACAAGGGCATTGCCACACCCCTCTTGACTGCTTACTTCAGACGACTTGCTACTTGAGGAGTAACTTGTGTTTGACCACTGTTAATGTGATGCTCTTTAATGTTAGGAAAATACCAGATATATTTTCCCCCCTTCCCTGTTATCTCCTCAATGCTTCTCTCCAGAGACAACCTGTGTATTAGCCCCAAGAGTAGCTTTCTGTGTCTCAGGACTGGGACTAGGGTATGGCAAGGGAGGAAACTTTGAATGCAGAATTTAAGGAGACCCTCACTCCCAGGCTCATACAAAGCTGGCCCTTCTATGAAGCAGAGATTGAGAACTTCCTTAAATTTAGCCCCTGGGACCCGTGGCTTTCCTGGTCTCCCTTGGCCCTGCTGTTTTGCATCTGTTTATGTGGGCAATGATAAAGTCATTTTTCAAAAGTGAGATGACTTATATTTTACCTTGATTTGCAATTAAAAAAACTCAACAATGAATCAGAGCAGTCTATTGTGTCCATTCCCCACAAATCTATCTAAAAATTTTAATGACCAGAGCTTAGCCATTTTCCTACCAAGGATGTACATTTTAATCTGCCATCACAATGGATGCTGCTCAACTAGATGACGGGGGCTTATATACGTTCAAGTATTTCCAGCAAGTTCTAGAAGTAGCAATACTGGGAAAGAGGTATTTAGGTTAAAGGATTTGAAAGTTACAGCCCAAGCACCCTTCCAAAGTCTTGTATCAGCTCATGTTCCCACCAGCAGTGCAGAGCAATATATATGATGGTACGCACTCTTACATCAGAACTATCTGCAAGATTTCTTCAAATAGCCAACTTTCTTGGTATTTTCGATTTCCCCAAATTAGATTCACATGGCATTTTCCGGCATCTGTTAGGATAGAGCTGAATGGTCTGGCTGAAGTGTGCGTGCTGCCTTCGGGGTCAGCCCCCTGCCTGCTGTGGAGCTCAGCTGGGCAGTGATTCCTCCGGCTTGTCCTACGGGCTTGGAGCAGGTCTGTGTTGGCAGTGGGAACCAGGCAATCTGTAAGGTTCCACCATGGGTCCACATTCCATAATTTCTCTCCACTCTCTCCTAGGATTGGAATGGGATCACAAGTCCTTTGGGGGCATTAGGAGGTGACAGTTCTTGGAAATAACTTCTCGAATGCAGAAGACCTTGTGGAATCTCAGTGTCTATCTTTTCAAAGAAAGTAACAATGTGGAACAGTGCTGGGCCACCTGGCAGGGGGCAGGATGCTGGACCCGGAGACCACCTGAGAGTCTTGAAATCTCTTACTGTCTCCCTCTTACACGTTCCCTAACCATCCTGGATGGAGGCCAGTTCCTATCCATTCATCTTCTAAACCGAGAGTTGGCAGACTGGGGCCTGTGGCCTCTTTTTGTAATAATGTTTTATTGGAATATAGTCCTGTTCATTTGTTTGTCAATTGTCTATGGCTGATTTTGCAACTGCAGAATGAAGTATTTGGGATAGATAGTGTGGCCTGCAAAAGCTGAGATATTTATTATCAGGCCTTTTCTAGACAAAACATACCAACCTTCTCTGTCTTTTACATTTATTCCCTCTTCTTCCTGTAGTTCCTCACATCTTGCCTGGACCCCTGCAGTAGCCAACAAACTGGGTTCAGCTGGAGTGAACTTTCTTAAGTGTACATGTAAGGAGGGCAGGTCCTCAAAGGCCTCCACTTCTCCTAGTGCCCACGATCTGAGTGGCATGTGGTCTAAGATCCTGTAGAGTCTGCAGCCACCTCTGCTCTCTCATTTGCTTGGGCCCTCTTGTGTTTCCTGAGAGTGTCACTCCCTATCTTAGCCCTTCTGCTTTTACTCATGCTGGGATCCTTGCCTGGGGTCTTGTCCACCCAATGCACTGTCCCTTCTTCAGGGATGCATGTTTGGACACCTACATTAACAAGGCATTCTTGCTCCTAGTAAACCTCTCAGGCACATCTCTGCAGCAGTGCTTATGGGGCATTATTTGTAATTGTATGTGTCCCTCGCTGAGCATGAGCGCCAGCATGCAGGGAGCTTGTCTCATGGTCCTCAGCAGTTAGCAGTGTCTGTCCCGTACTGGTGGCTGAAGAGATGTTTGTTGAATGACTAAGCGCCAGTCTTCCCATGGCTCTTGCTGTTTGTCGATATGCCACAGGCATGGGTATGTTCTCATTTTACAGATGTGGTAACTAAGGGTGCAGAGACGTGAAGTCACTTGCCCAGGGCCGCAGGGCTTGCCAGGATTTGAACCACGGCAAAGAGGGAGCATCGAGAATCTCAAGTTCCAAGTCCCTCGTTAATGAGCAAATGAGTAAAGGAATGAATTCAGTGAGATGCTGTGAACTGAGGATAGGAAAGGTAAACGCTACGTGACCTCATGAAACCCGTTAGTAGAGTTTATAAAAGAAAAACACAGAGATTCCAGGAGACCTGGCAGAGATGGAGACTATGGGGGATCAACAGTCCACAGAGTTCAGGGAGAGTTTAAGACAAGTGAAAAAAAAAATCAAACCATCCTGTGAATTTCTTGGAAGTTTCTTTTTGGAAGAAACGATGGGGCCACAGTTAAACAAACAAGGCCTACCCCTAAGGAAGAAAACCTTGGCATTTATGCTATGCCTTCTGAATGCCTGACACTGTGCCAGTGAGCTGCACCTATGCTGGCTCTGAATGAAAATTGACCCCTCCCCACAAAACCTTTCTGACTCAATGAATTTTCATTGAGCAGCTACTATATGACAAGCCCTGGAGCCAGATGCCAAGAGAACAAAAATGAACGGGAGTCTAGGGGTGCCCAGTGTTGCAGAGACAGATGAGAATACAATTCTAACAACGTGGTCAGCGTTCACAGAGAGGTACACCCAGGTACACAGAGGGGACCCAACTCTGCCAGTAGACGGAGAGAAAGATTTCAAGACAGCAGTGATTGGTTTGGGTTTTGAAGAATGAATAGAAGTTTGCCAGGTGAACTAGGCAGGGAAGGACTTCCAGAGAAAAAGGCACAGTGAGGCGTGGCAAAGGGAGGTCAACCAGGAAGGATCTCATGGGACATGCTGTGAGCTTGGTTTTGACCCTGCAAAGTGACCAAAAAATAGCACAAGGTTTTAGGAGGAGGGTTTTTTTTTTTAAATTTAAAAAAAAATTTTTTTTAAAGAGGCACAACTGAAAGGAGGGAAAAACAGCTAGGATTGCTGTAATCCAAGTGGAAAATAATAAAGTCTTTGAAAAAGCTCAGGTTATTAAGATCCTCCTTTAGGAGGGCTACACATACACAGAGACAACAGTGTGGTCTGAATTTTGAGAATGCATATACACACACAAATGCTCTATATTCAAATGGTAGAATAAAAGTATCCAATATAAACAGAAAATATGGACAACAGCTCTAGTCCTATTTAGTCTTTGTTAAGTGCATGTGTTCTCTAAGTTGCAAATAGGGAGGGGAAGGTAAGAGTCAAGGTTAGTTAAGGCAAAGGTGAGAAAAATAGTGTATTAGCTATATGTTGCCGTGTAACAAGTTAGCCTCCCCCTCCAAGGTTAGCAGCTTAAAACAGCCAACATTATCTCACAGTTTCAATAGGCCAGGCACTTGGGTATGGCTCTGCTGGGTGTTTTTAGCTTGGGGGTGTCTTGTGAGGTTGCAGTCAGGTGAGGTGGTGAGTCTTCATTTGGGGCTGAAGAATCGGATTCCAAGATGGTTTGCTCATGAAGCTGGCAAATTTATGCTGGTGTTTAGCAGAAGGCCTCAGTTCCTCCCTGTCAAGGCCTCCCCAGAGGACTGCTTGAGTATCTTTGTGACATGTACCTGACTTTCCCCATGGCTTTTCCCCTACTTGCAGCAGACATTGCTTCTTCTGCAGACATCTCTCTTCTCCAAGAGAGAACAGAAGAAGGCAGAAGAAGCCATGTCTGCTGCGGGTAGCCTTGTCTGTCAACAGCGGTCATCCCGATAGCTGTTGGTTATGCTCTTGATCCTATTGGTTGTGCTAACCAGGGGGCAAGCTGGGTGGGGTAGTGTGAAGGAGAAGGAGAGAGATTTGGAGATGGAAATCGATGGATCATCGTCACCCTGCCATCCCATGTCTCAGCCTCCTCTTCTGTGAAATGAAGCTCTGACTCCAAACCTTGTTGGAGCGCAAAGATCATTGGAGAAAAGGCTTGCAAAATGCTTTCGAGGAACCATAAAGTGCTGTGGCATGGTGTTGTACTGGGACTGCGTGAACAGGAGGGGTCTTTATGAGAGTCCATATTTTGTCCAGACGGCAAGTTTGGCCTTGACAAACCTGCACAGAGGGCTCTTCATCTCTTGCTCCTGTGGCTGAAGAAATCTAATGAATGACACCTCTTGATCTCTGCTTCTAGATGCCGAGAGCAGCACAATAATGACTTCATTTCATTCTCTCAGTGAGTCTGAGACGGGGCATCTGTGTAGTGCACCTTGTGAGTGAGGAAACTGAGGCTTAGTTACATCACTTGCTTTGAACATGGGGTCTGGGATGCAGGTGGCCCTGGTGCATGAGAGCAAGGCAAATGAGAGACAGGCTCTGAAAGCCAGAGCAGTGTCCCTCTTGCCTATATCTGGGGCCTGGGACACCTTCAGAGCTGGGTTTTGCAGGCTTGCAGAAAGGGGAACAAGGAACCAGTTTCCTCCTACCCCTGAATACCTCAGCACCCTTGGCCCTGGGTTGATGAAGGGTCCTGTGTGTGGGTATGTGTGAGCACACCAACAAATGCTGCCCCCAAGCTGAGGATGAGGGTGATGGGCTCTACTGGGCCCTCTGGAGCTGGACACAGGCCAGAGCTGCACGGCACAGGGCTCTGGCCTCCTGGGAGTGCAGGTCCCAGGCCATTCTCGGAAAAGCATTTTGTAGCCAGGCCACTCCAGGTGCCAGGCCAGACCATCAATCCCTCACTTTTCGGAGCAGTGAGTTTATAAAGTAGCAATTAAATAAGAGCTCTGTAAGTGCTTCTGGGAACTGCCCTGAATGCATTTTCCAAACATAAATAACGGGGGACCTCCACTCCGAGCAAAGCATGCGGAGGGCCGAGAAGCAGCGCTGGAAAGAAGAGAGCCCTGTTGTGCTAACGAGTTGGGCTACGTGCCCCTGGTGTGCACGTGTGCTCCGTGTAGGTGGCAAGGCCATTTGTCTCACTCGCCTGGGTGGCACGCCAGCCTGCCTGGACAGGTCGTGGTGAGGAAGGGTGGCTTTGGCTCCCACCCTGTTAGGAAGGCAGGACATTCTCATATCAGAGTCGGTGAAGATGAGGACAGAAGCAAGAACAATGGCAGCCTCTATCTGCTGAGCACCTACTAGGTGCCAAAGGCCACAGGTTCCCTGATGATCGGGAGGTTTGCAGACTTGTTCAAAGTGACAAAGCCTGAAAGGTGGGGGTGGGGGCAGTGAGTCCAAATGAGAACTCTCAGCATCTTCACTCTAAGGCACTTAGATGACAGGGACTGCTCTAAGAGTTTTCTCTTAAGTTTCCCAACAAATCTGCAAAGTAGGTGTTGACCCAATCCTATTTTGAAGGGGAAAACTGAGGCCTGGAAAAGTTGAATCTCTAGTCCAGAGTCACACCAAGCCAGCATTTGGGCCCAGGCAACTGGGCTGCAGAGCGGCTGCATCTGAACTCTAGTACCAAGTGCCGTCCTATCTGCTCCATTGAGGTTTGATGATGGTCAACTGTCTGTCTCAGCAAAGTCGGGTACAGAGAGCAGTACTGGGTCAGTCCTATCCATCTGCCCTCTTTTCCACAGAGGCCCTCCTGGTCCCGTCTCTAGCCTTGGCTGAGAGCATCCTCCCAGTCTCTCCTGTGGGCTCCCTTAGCCGTGCTGGGATGGGATGGGCCCCCCTTATCTGCTTTCACACCTTGTGCCAGCACATTGCCTGGATCCCCTGTCCCCTATGTCTGCCCATGTATGAAGGGTCACTCACTCTATAAAGTATTTCCTGCCAGGTGTGGTGGTGTACACCTGTAATCCCAGAGACTCGGGAGGCCGAGGCAGGAGGATCCCAGGCCTGCCTGGGCAACTTAATGAGACCTTGTCTCAAAAAAAAAAAAATACACACACACACACACACACAGAACAGCACCCCTGGGTTCAATCCCTCTACCACACACAAAGAAGTATTTTCTGACCCACTTAACTGAATGTCCTTTCTCTGAATACTTGCATCAATGTGCATATTTATTCTGTCTCTCTGGTATCTGTAACTCCTCTCATGGTGTCTGGCACAAAGTAGGGATTCAACAGACATTGGTAGGTGAGTGGAGCCATTTCCTGGCCTAGATGGACAATCAGATCACTGAGTTTCCATCAGCGCTTGAAAGAGTCCTCACCCAGAGCAGGACCCAGGGGAACAAGACCTGACCTTGGCTTTGCCAAACTTGCTGGGTGACTTGGCCACTTCATTCCTGCCTCTGGACTCAGTTTTCTCATCCATAAGATGGGATCATTTATACCTTCTTGGCAATTTTCTCGAGGGGTAAATAGGATATAGAAAGCAAAGATACCCGGCACATAATGGACATTTAAGAAATGCTGGTTCTCCCCACCCCATCCCTATTAAATGGACTCTCAGGAGAGTGGAGGATAGAGATAATTGAATGGCACTGTGAAATGCCCTTTGCAATGCATGCCTCTGTGGATCACCATGGTCCTTCCATCCCACCGAGGTGGGGTCTCTTTACTTTCTGCAGAAGATTCAGTCAAAACAAAACTTCTTTCCTTTCCTTTCTCGGGGACCTGGAGTGGATTCTGGCTACCAATTCTTTGTGGTGTCACCCCTGATTGCTGTCTTCCCAGCCGTCTCTTACCAGAGGATCCCATGGTATAAACCCCATCAAGAATCTGGCCCCTGTTCATTCCCGAGCTGGGAGTCAGTGATTTCCCTGTCTTTGACAGACTCCATCCGAGTTGCCAGTGATTAAGAAACTCATATATTTTCACACTCATTAAAAGAAACATGATGTTCACTCTTCCAAGAAAAGCCATCCTTGTTTGTAGACCCTGTAATATATTGGGAACGCCTCTTAATTGGCTTCTAGGACTCAGTGTCAGAAGTCAGACCCAAGTTTGTTTATTGACACAAGGAAAAAAATAAAACGTTGTATAATTAGTTGAGTGACTGACTCTAAATTCAGTAACTCCCATCGGTATGTGGCCTTGTCAGGGTTTAAGATTCCATTTTGGGTTATGAAAGAGGCCGGGTCCAGGTAGTCCAGACGCGGCTGCACTGCATCATAGCTATTGTACAAATGGGCTCAGTGTGCTGTTTGTGTTAAGATGGAAAACTTTTACATGTTTGATTTTTATGCAAGTCAATTAACTTGTTTTTTATAACTGTAAGGGCTTGCTTTGCAAATAAGATTACTTACCACTATAAATTATGGGAACATAGGGGCCTATTCAGACAAAATGTTACACACCCCTAACCCGTGCACCAAGCTGCTTGCTGGCCTTCTGCAGGGGGACAGCTGAGGCAAATGGGACCTGCCGATGGGGAGGTGGAGGAGGAGGAGGGAGGGTTTATTTTTGTGCATTCTGAAGGGCCCTTCCAAGAAGGGATGCAAAAGGGGTCTGGAAGTCTGGGGGTGGAGGTAAAGGAATGAACCAGAATACCGTGCTCTGTGCTCGGCCCAGGGCCATCCTGGCTCTCCAGCTGGTGCAGAGGTGGCCAAGACCTTTCCTTGCAGGACAATGCAAGAATCTCTCATTTGGAGGTGTTCCCCCTCCCACAAATGTTTGCTTCTTGGTGACAGTACCTCTGCCTGGAGTTTGAAATTTGGGGCGGGGCTGAGTCTGGGGTTCATCCTCACTGCTGTTTCGTCACCTGTTGTGCAACAATGCTCATCCTATCCTGGCATCCAGTGGGCACTCCCCTCTGGCACACAAGAGAGAGGCAAGGGCAGGGCATGTGGAGGGAGGGACAGGTGCCAGCATTTCTGCAGGATGCCTCATGGTGGAGTGGGGCAGAGCAGGCAAGAAAGGAGAGAGGAGAGTCGTCTTGGGTCCCCGTGTCTTACCCCCTCCCTGTACAGTTTTAGTAGCAGGCTCTGTAGTTCTTCATGAAGCTGTTCTGGAAGGTGAAGTTGTCTCCCAGATCCCTTTGGGAGCTTAGGTGCATTCTTTCTTGTTCAGGATCTCAGAGTTTTCCTCATCTGTGAAATGGGAGCAGAATCTCTGGCCTGGCATAACTTCCAGGGACACATGGTTACGCGCAATCTTCAACTGGGTGATTTTTGCCTCTCAGCCCCAGAGACATTTGGTAATGTCCAAAGACATTGTGGTTGTTACAACTCCTGTATCTAGGAGGCTGGGCCCTGGTATCTAGGAGTTCAAGGCCAAAGATTCTGCTAAATATCCTACAAGGTGCTGGTCAACCGGCCACCCCCAACACAGAGTTATCTGATCCAAAATGATAGCAGCGTAGGGTTTGAGAAGTCTGTGGCTCCAAGGCACAGGAGGGAGAAAGACTTCTGGGGGCTGATCGGTATTTGGGATGGAGTTTAGTTGACTGTAGACTCAATATGGACTATCTGGTCGCTCAGGAACAAAGGAAGAGGTCTTCAGTAGTATCGGCTCACAAACACCGGCTCTCACTTCTGATCTGGTGTTTTTGGATGCACGTGATTCTGTTAGTACCTCACAGCATCACCATGGGGCGCAGCTGTGCAATAACAAAGATCATATAATAGTCCTAATAAGAACTGGGACTTCTCTGTCCTCATTCTGCTGATAAAAAGAAATCTGGTTTTAAAAAGACAAAGACAACTGTCTAAAATCACATCGGGAGCCTTCCAGCCCTCGATCCTTGTCATATCCTGGATGCATATTACATTACGAAACAACTGATTTTGAGGCAAAGACAAAAGTCATTGTTCGGCATTTCGTCACCACATTTGCAGCTATATCCCCAAGGGAGGCTTGCCTTCTCAAGACAATCCTGCTTCCTGCATATACCATGAGACTTGTACCCATTTTTTTTTGAGTGGGAGAGGGAGAGGGAGAGGGAGAGGGAGAGGGAGAGAGAGAGAGAGAATTTTTTAATATCTATTTTTTAGTTTTTGGTGGACACAACATCTTTATTTTATTTTTATGTGGTGCTGAGGATCGAACCCAGTGCCCCCCGCATGCCAGGTGAGCGCGTTACCGCTTGAGCCACATCCCCAGCCCTTGTACCTACTCTTATTGGGCCACAGGTCATGGCCTCCATGTCCTTCACCTCTGTTGAATGAGGGGCCCTTTGAGGGTAGGGGTCGTATTTTAATTGTCTTGACAGGCCCCTTCAAGCTGTAGTTTCCTTTTTTAGAAAATAGGACAATGGCTTCTACCTCACCTGGCGACCTCTGTCCAATGCTATGCAACACCTGGGTAAAGCAAGAATGGTGGCTTTCTCTAGTGCTCGAGACTCCAGGTCTTACCCGTCTCCTTATGCTTTCTTCCTTGCTTGCTTGAGGTCACTTTTGTTTGCCAAGAGGTAGAAAAAGCAAAGGATTTGTACTGAGTGGGAATTCTGAGGATT
Source organism: Ictidomys tridecemlineatus (assembly GCF_052094955.1). Classification (NCBI taxonomy): domain Eukaryota; kingdom Metazoa; phylum Chordata; class Mammalia; order Rodentia; family Sciuridae; genus Ictidomys; species Ictidomys tridecemlineatus. The sequence continues at coordinate 30,883,575 of NC_135479.1, read as the reverse complement.
CTATTTTTTTGTTATTCAATAAAGTCAATGACGGGGCTGATGGAAAAACTGGGGATTGTATGTGTCAAGGGAATTGGTCTTTGTGGATCTGGTTTTCATAAGGAATAAAAACCACTGGTGCCATTTCAACTCAAAAAAAAAATCATTTCTGCTCTGGCTCCTCAGATCATCCAAGGATCAGATGTCCCCAAAGAGATGACAAGTCAAACTGCCACTTGGCAGACCTGGAAATCACAGAATGGTTAGCACGGGCGTCTTCACTTACGGGGAGATTCATGTCTGACGGGATGTGTTCTCCCCTGCGCTGCTCAGAAAGTGTGTTCATTGGATGGAGGCCTCAGAACACTCATCTGACATGTTGGCCGTAACTTTGTCCAAGTCTGAGTTCAACAGCATTATGCAGTCAGTTTGATGCTAGATGCTGTGGGATAAAAGCGAAAAAGACAAAGCTCTGTTGTCCAGGTCATCAGTGGCTTTGAGGAGATACTCATTCATTCATTTATCTTAAAAATCATTTTTTTTTTTAGCATCTTTCATGCAGGGAGCTGTGGGCTCCTAAGAAAATTATCCTCTGTGAGTTTCAATCTTCCTTTCTATCTAATAGGAATAATAAAACTTTCATTGTAGTATTAAGTGCCCATTTTCAGGCATAAGGTCAATATGCAAGTAATGGTTGTTACTATTTCTACATTCTAAAAAGCTGTGATCTCACAGTAGCAGTCATGGTATAAAAGGCATAAATAAAATTTTTTTTTAGCAAGAATGTGAGAATTAACTGTCGCTTCAGAGCATGTTAATGACTCTAAATTGGAAGGTTCCCCAGAGGAGAAGAGACAGGAGTCTCAAGGACAGAGAATCCTAGATCCTAGCTAGAGTCAGGATAAAGTTCTACTTCTTCCTTTCAGTTCAGCACAGTACAGTTCTTATTTTCTCATTTTTTGAGTTGAAGAAATGGAAAGTAAGAGAACTGAAGGGTCTTATGCCCACAAACAAACACTACTGATATGTCCTTTTCACAAATGAGGAAATAGGAACAGAGAAGATATTAAACTGTGACACACCATTCCTGCTCTCAGATGGAACTGCAGAAGTCTTAGCTTTGGAGATTAGAATCATACCTTCAGATTCAATGGAGTCAGAGGCTACAGTGGGAAGAATGTCTGGCTTCTAATGCCTGAGCCACCAATGACTATCTCGTGAACCTGAAAAAGTTACTTAAGCTCTGGTTTTCTTATCTGGGAACTGGAAATGATGTTGATACCCACTCTGTAGGATACTTGTAAGAAGAGAAAGAAATAATGTTTGTGGTTTCTTAGATAGTGTAGACTCTACCTAAGATCATCTTAGACTCAAACTTCACAAGAACTTCTGCAAACATGACTGTATGGGATTTGTTCAGAGGCCCCACCAAGGACGCAGGGGAGAGATACTCATTTCCATCTTATAGATGAGGAAAGGGGGCTGGAAAGAAGAGAAGAATGAAGGGAACTCTTCCGAATTATTCCATTTATGCAGAGATATTATCCCATTCAGTCAGTAGAGGTCAGTTAGGCAGCTGTTATATTTATCTAACTGATAGTATTTATTCAACGAGTACCAGGGAAGCAGCATCCCATTAGCAGAGATACAAAGATTAACCCTATTTTTTCTGGATGAGGAACTGAAGCTCATAGAAACAACATAGCTTCATGGAGTCCCAGGACCCAGCCTAGCAGCATTGCGATTTAAACCAAGGTGTGTGTGTGGACCTCAGATATGCTGTAGATAAGAGCTTTGCCCCAGATCTCAGAGGTATTAAGAGGCAAAGGCATGGAAATCTCCAGTCCTCGTTTTGTGGATCCAGACCTAGTCCCCTTTGCCCCTCCAGTTGATTTAGGCCTTCAAATAAGTTGGATTCTAAATTTTAAGCAAGTATTGACAAGTATTGACATTTAAGCAAGGCAAAAGAGGTTAAGGAGCCAGAACCCTATAGGCAGGAAATAGCGCCTTCCTTAATTAAACTTGGGAAATCTGCCCATTAAGGATAAGATTTTCTGCCTACAGGAAACTTCCCCAGACCCCCCCCCCCAAAAAAAAAAAACCAAAAAAAAAAAAAAACCAAAACTGATGCTATCTTCTAGTCAAAGTGATTTGGAGATGCTTTAACTAAGGAGGTTTAAGGTCACAAGGTAATCCCTGAAAAGGGATGCTTACTGTGGCAAGTGCCTTCTATCACAAACGTCTGGGAGGATGGTTTGTGGTTCTGTGATAAATGCAATTACAAGGTCTGGAAGAGTAAAGGACCTGGAGGCGGAGAGATGGGGTCCAGATCCTGGTTTCTCTGCTGCTCTCTGTATTTTGTTTAACCATCTTAATCCATAAAATGGGGATGGGAAGAAAATGTCTTTTTTTTTTTCCACTACAGAATTGCTTGAGAATCTAAAGTTATAATGGGTAACCCAACCACTCTGTACACATCTCTGATATTCATTTCTTAAGGAAAAGCCGTGAAGAACAGGTTAAATAATTGACAAGTGAAATTATCTCTTGGCATCTTTGCGGCAATCCAGAGGACGTAAGGGCAGAATCTGAAGGGGTTGGACCCCACAGCCATTAGGAAAATGCAGTGTGTTCTGCTTACGGTGTATGTCTGCGGGTTCCCCCTATGAACCTGATGATAATATTATTACAATGCCTTGTTGTCTGCAACACACGTCTACATACGGTTCTTATTTTCAATTCCCTGAATTGATTGTGTGCTTTCGTACTTTCTGACCTCTGCTTAATGCTGTTACTGCTGCCTGGAACATCTCCCCTCTTTTGTTGCCAGACTAACTATTTACCCTTCAATATCAATTTTGATATCTCATTCTCAAGAAAACAGTTCCTGATCTATTCTACCCGCCGGCCTGGGCAAACAGCCCTGAGTGACTCTAATACCGTAGCTTGTGTTGTAAATGCACGTCCTTTGACTTGTCTTTCCATCTTCTCTCCACGAGAATGGGGAGTAGACTCCCAATGCATAGCCCAGGGCTAGATACATGGAAGGTGCCCGGTGAATGAATGAATGGATGGATGAATTTGATCTCCGTGACAAATTGCATGACAAAGATAGATAGTATTGGAAGGCACCCAAAAGATGAAGGCTTCCCCCAAATCTTTCAATGGGTGTCTTCTCCATAGGAACATTTTCACGACTCTCAACAGTCTTAAAGATAGAGTCTAAACTCCTGAATATGGATTACAAGGCCTTCCATTGCATGACATTGACTTACACCCTAGTTTTTATTACCTTACCGTTCCCAGGCTCATGCTTTCAGTTATAGTAATATTGAACTGTGTGAAGTTCCTAGTTCAGATCAAGTTATTTCAGATCTCCCTGTGTGGGTCATGCCTTCTCCTGAAGAGTAGTGCTTCTTTTCTTCTCCTCTGCCTCCTTACTTTTTTTGGGCTCACTATTGCTTATCCTTCAAATTATTGAAGCTCCTGGGATAGATCAAGAGCTCACTTAGTGATACATGCCAACCTCCAGGTCAAGGACCATTTCTGATACATTTTCCAACACTTGGCTTAGTAGACATATGTTGAAGTCTACTAGAAGTTAGGACAGAGTTTTATTCCTATCCCCTGACTAGCTGTGCAACTTTGAGAATGGCACTTTTCCTCTTTGCACTTGAATAGGTATATAGTGTGTAGCTATCGTGTTGTAGGCTCAGTTTCCTTCCCTGTAAAACAGGGATGGGTAGAGAATCACATTACAGAATCTTTCAGATTCTCTCAACTTCTAAACAACATAGTTGCCTCATCAATTCCACTGGTCTAATATCACCCCTGTGTAATGTGGTGTAAGGTGTAAACGATGGCTTTGGGGGCAGGAATCAGCTGCAGCATGGTAGTCAAGCAGTCCTGACTCAGATGAAGAGGCTGGGAACAACTGATTGTTGTTTTTTTTAGAAGAGTAATCTTGGGGCATTTGGAGACTCAATTTTCTTGCCAAAAGAGAGGGGAGGGGAATGATGGTAATAATAAGGTTCTCCTTGGGTGGATGGGAGGATCATTGAGATGCATTGTTTGAGATGCTCTGTCAACCCTCATGCTCAGGATATCTGCAAAGAATGGTTATTACTGACCTGTCTCACATGAGAAGGGACCACATGGGCTAGGGGGTTTAGTGTCATGGGTGGTGCTAGGCATGGATTCTGTGATTCCAGGCTTGCAAGTACTGGGCTCAGATTTAAAAAAAAAAAAAAAAAAAAGACTGAAAATACTAATGGCTCTTAGTCATAGCATACCCCAGAGTCAGGAACCTTACACAGGCCTCACAGGTACTCACATCTTGGGACAGCTTGTCTGGTGCTTCCAAGGGCTTTGGTTCTTTGGCTCTGTCTGCATCCTAGAAAAGAGTTTTTCTTTTCTTTCTTTCTTTATTTGTATAAGTAGAGATTCTCTAGCCTCTTCCCCTTTGTCCTTCTCCTGTAGGAAACATGTCCTGCTGCTTTGGGGAAAGAAAGCCTGGACCTCTGCACAACAGTTCTTCTAAGTGAGACGGACTAACTTTGATCAAAATATGTGTGTGTGGCAGGCGGGGGGTGGTGGGAGTGGACTGCCGTTGGATCACCTTTGTGAAGACCAAATGTAGGGGAGCAAAAGAAGCAGAAGAAAAATAAAAGCTCTAGTGCATATACTTGTGTAAGTGTGTGTGTGTGTGTGTGTGTGTGTGTGTGTGTGTGTGTGTGTGTTTGCATACTAGTGCAGAGAGCTAGAGAAAAAGGAAAGTGCTGGTGTTTTAGCGACTAGGTTGACATTGTCAAAGGTGGATTAGCATTTTCATGCATTGTATTTAGTGACACCCCACCACACAGGATCAGAACAGGTTCCAAAAATTTGACCCCATGTCTCTCCCTCTTGTTCCTTGTCCTTTGCCTCAACCCCATAAGTGACAGATGACCCTCCCAAAGTGCCCACACAGGGCAGGCGTTATGCCAGGTGCTTTCATTTCTCACCTGCTTCTATGCCTGCAGTAAACAGTTTCCTCATCTGTAAACAATCTTCTCCCTGCCCCCCCCCAACCTCATGGAATGAGCAGAGGATGCTTAGCAGTGTGCATGGCACATGACACGTGCCCAGTGAACGACAGTCAGTGTTACTGATTTTGCTCATGGATAAAGAACTGGAAAGCAAGGAGTATTCAGTTTGTGGACTCCGTACAGTTACTGCTGGGGAGTAAGTGCTTAACAGATGGAGGAAATCATAACATGATCTGGATCTGGCCATTGTCAGGAAGGAGAACTGGTGGGTTTATGGCTAATTCTCAGAGTGGGTTGCCAATCCAGATCTCTCCCGCTCTAGAACTTGAGCTCTCTCCACCCACCATGCTGATCTGATTCAGGTAGTGTGCTGATGGACCAGACTCACCAGGGCTGCGCCTCTGGGGATGTCTCAGGGAAGGAGGGCAGAGGCCTGTCTATGAGAGCCAGACCACAGTCTGGTCTGACAGGTGGGAGGTAGCTGATCCTATGAGTATGTGGTTCTCCCAGTACCCCAGTGATCTCTCTGACATTTGTGGGATAGTAGGGCTTGAATCAACATGTTCTTTAAAGAAATGCTTCATTCAGGAAACAAAACAAGAAGATAATCATATTGAACTTTAAAAAAAATTAATTAGGGGCTGGGGACGTGGCTCAAGCGGTAGCGCACCCATCTAGCATGCGGGCGGCCCGGGTTCGATCCTCAGCACCACATACAAACAAAGATGTTGTGTCCGCCAAAAACTGAAGAATAAATATTGAAATCCTCTCTCCCCTCTCTCTCTCTCTCTCTCTCTCTCTCTCTCTCTCTCTCTCTCTCTCTCTCTCTCTCTCTTAAAAAAAACAACAGAAGTAACTTAAAAAAATTAATTTATTTTAATTAGGTATATATGACAACAGAATGCATTTTGATTCATTGTGCACAATTGCAGCACAACTTTCATTTCAGTGGTTGTACACGATGTAGTGTCACACCATATGTGCATCATACATGTACCTGGGTTAATGATGTCCATCGCTTTCTACCATCTTTCCAGTCCTCATACACCCACCCGCCTTCCCTTCCCTTTGCCCAATCACAGTTCCTCCATTTTTCCTATGCCTCCCGGGCTCCCCATTATGGATCAGCATTCACTTATCAGAGAGATTCAGCCTTTGGTTTTTTTGGGATTGGCTTACTTCACTTAGCATGGTATTTTCCAACTCCATCCATTTACATGCAAATGCCATAATTTTATTCTCCTTTAATTCTGAGTAATATTCTAGTATATATGTGTATATATACCACAGTTCCTATTGAACTTTTGTTAAGATGTGATTTTTAACATCAGAAAAATGACAACAGGGCATTTCATGGGTGTCACAGGATCCAGTCCCAGCTCTAGTGCTAATCAACTTTGACAATTCGGGCAAGTCTCTGTGCCTGTCTGGGTCTTGGTTTCTTTACCTCTTAATGAAGCAATGACTGGAATCGATGGCAGTCACACTGTTCTTGATGACCTTCAAGTCAGTGCCATGACTCCACCCCAGCTTGTCCTGGTATAAACAGGCCACAATGAGGAAGGAGCTGACCATATATAAAAATGGACTACGGATTTAGTCTATATACTCGGTGAACAGTGGGACTGCTATTCAAAATACGAGAAAACTGAAAACACTGAGATCAGGTTTAAGAACAGGGTTAGGATTCCACTTTGGACATGACTTTGATGTGGAGAAGTCCAAGAAGCAGTTGGCTTTATGGATGTTCTGCTTAGGAGAGAGAACTGGCCTGGGGCAGAGATTTGGGTGCAGGCCAACCAGGGTTGATTGCTCTCAACGTGAGGAGCCCAGAGTTTCCCCTCAAGCAGAGGATGTAAAAGGAAGTGAGAAGAGAACTGATCAGAACTCTGGGGAGCACTCATCTTCAAGTATCCAACCAGAAATCACTGAGCGTGCCCCAGGGCTTGGGGTGTATGTGTGTGTTGCGGGGGCTGGAGTTGCAGTGCAGGGCTTCCCATTGTGCTTGCTTTTAAAGTGAAGAAGGAAGATAGCAGAGTCCCAGGCCCTTGGGCAACCTGCCCTGGAATGCATTATTTTGGAAAGTTGTCCAACTTGGCAGGCATAAGGCCCTTCAGTCTGTAGGTTAGTTACCTACCCTCATTAAAGTTCCTCCTCCATTAACCTTGGTCTCCAATTTGAGGTTTCTGTTAGTTATCTTTTTGTTATTATCACAAATACTTGAGATAACCATCTTGTAAGGATAAAAAGGTTATTTTGTCTCACAGTTTTGAAGGTTTTCGTTGCTTTGGGGCCTGTGATAAGGCAGCTCATTGTGGTAGGGAGTTCATGGTGGACCAGGTTCCACTGTCTCCTTCAAGGGCACATCCGCAGTAACCTGATTACCTCCTGCTATGCTTCTTCTCTTAAAGCTTTTATCAGCTCTTAATAGCACCCCTCCAGGGAACAAGACTCTGACCCGTGAGCCTTTGGGGGACATTTATGATCCACAGGACCACAGCACTTGGACTTTGACCACATCACTCTCCCTCTTTGTGCCTGTTTCTTCATTTCCTAGGAGGGTGGTTGAGAGCTGACAGGTATCTTTCAGGTCCTCCATAGCTGACATTGCTCCTTGCCTCTCTCAGAAACTTTGGCCCTACATGGCTGGGATGATCTTGTTCTTCACCAGGTTCCTGCTCCTGAAGTGAGGCTGGAATGTCACCAGGCAAGACTGCTTCTGAGAGGTAGTCACTTCCGGGCAATTCCAATAACAAGAAACAACCGTTAAGGGCCAGTAACTAGAAATGAGGAATTTTTAGTATCAGAACAAATTAGGTCTAGTTTACCTGCGCAGGATTCCTACCATTGGGCAATTGCCCAATGCCTTTCCATCTTGATTTCACTATCGTCTCTCTTAGCTTTGCCTTGATCATTGGTTTTCTTGCCCTCATTCATTTTTTTTTTTTTGGTTTATGACTTAAAAGCATCAACAAGAGAAACAAATAAAAACAACTAGAAAGCTCAAAACCATTTGTTCAGCTGAGACAAAGAAGAATCCATTGGATTTTTTTATATGGACTCTGCAGGACAAAGACCTGTGCAAGTAGCTGTCACCACCTCTGGTAGCAGGATGGTCAGCTTCTATCCTGATGGGGTGGGGTGCGGTGGGGTGGGGAGCACAGGGCACAGGCCCTGGAGTTGGGGAGATGAAAGGAAACCATCACTGTCTGGGCTCTTACATACAACCAGGGGTTATATGGATGGAACGTTTTGGAATATCTCAGTGCCCTGATAAGGTAGATATCAATGTGCTGCTCAATGATCTCAGGGAAGTCATACATCTTAACAGAGTTTCCCTGCTAAAAGCCATAGAGTCAGATCCAAACCTAGCCTGATTTTGCTCAAAATCCATGGTGTTTTATTTTGTTTTCCTTCGTAATATCAAATTTCCCTGTCAGTAGGAAAGTTTATGCCTCCAGGGCAAGTTACTCCTCAGTCTCAGTTTCCTTATCTATCAAAATTCTGGCCCTGGGCTGTCGTGTGGATTTGAAAGAGATAATGCATGTGAAAGTGGTTTGCGAACAGTAAAGCTTTAGACATGAGTTAGTCATTGCTTAATTTTATTATTCCCTAGGCAGGAAAGATCAAGTTTTAACTGTCCTATAGATAAGATAAACTTTCCCATTTTTAGGATTTCAGATGTAGGGAAAAGGGATACTTTCACCCACCCTTGGGACTCTTCTCAGAATGTTCCCCATGAATCACTTGGTGCTCTGAGCTTCTTCTGATGGGAAGCTTTTGTAGGTACTGATCTCCCATTTATGGGGAGGGCCCTTGATTTCCTGGAAGGGTTTATCTGGCAACTCAGGCATCCCTCCCCACCTACGCAGGCAGGCAGGACTCTCAGGTTCGGTAATCCGGGAGTCGCTGTAATCCCTAGAATTGATAGAGTCCCCTTAGGGCTCTCTGCCTCCTGCCCTGCATCACACATTGGGCACATTCTTCAATCTTCCTTTGATCACTATTTAAGAGGAACTGAACTCTGAATTTTAGGTATTCTCAGAGCCTCAGACACAAACTGGCATATGCCAGGAAGGGGATCAAATGATATTTCTTCACTTTTTCAGGGTACTCATTGCTCTCTCTCTCTCTCTCTCTCTCTCTCTAATGAGTATCTACATGGGCCCCAAACTGCACCAGTGACCAGGAATATTATGGCCAGTTAAAGAAGGGAGGAGGCTATCTACTGGAAGAGACAGAACACACATGCACTGAATTACAAATACAGCTACGTATCACAGAGGACTGCGTATGTGACAGTGGTCAAGATTATAATGAAGATGAAACATCTCCATTGCCTAGTGATGTCATAGCTGGGTGCTGTTCATCACTCACACACTTGTGGTGACGCTGGTGTAAACCAGCTTCCTGCTCTGCCAGTCATGTAAGGGTATATAGCACACATGAGACGTACACTGCCATGACACTTGATAATAAACAACTACTACTGTTTTTCACCATGAGTTCAGAATGTACTCCTACTTATTAAAAAAAAAAAAAAAGTTTACTGCAAAAGAGTACACCGTGTTACTCTGGTCACAGCCTCCTGCATCTCTCGCTTACTGTTTCTCTCGATTGCATTGAGAGGCTGCTTGGAGTGACTGCACCCTGCCATCTAGGCTTGTGGGTGTAGAACATTCTCTGATGGTCACACCATGATGAGATCACCAAACACTGCAGTTCTCACATCGTATCCATGTGGTTAAGCAACTCACGACAGTCCCAGCTACAAACTGCAGAGAGTGGAGGGAGCAGGGATCGCAGAGGACTGGACCTGCCAGCCCTGACAATGTGTGATCTGAAGAGTGGGGTTGCATTTAGGACTGGAAGAGGAGACAGCCCCGACTGAAGGTGCTGCATGTGCAAAGGTCCTGGAGTGAAGATGTGGGACGATTTTGTATGAGAGGAACTGAAAGACAGCCTGCGTGGCTTGAATCCAGAGCCTGGAGAGGGAGGGCCCAAGTCTGGTAAGGATTCTGGCCTTTATCCTCACAGCCAAGGGAAACCCTGGAGAGGGTTTAAGCAGGGGAGTAACAAGACCACATGTGTGTCTTAAGGTCACTTGGGCTATAGTGTGGAGAATGGATTGGAGCATGGAATCAGGAAGAACCGTTAGGGAGCACTAACCCCCACCACTTCCAGCAGCCTGTAGTTGCTGGAACTTGGATCTACCACCAACTACCTACCTGTTGGATCCTGGGCAAGTAGGCTTCCTGTTTCTGCAAGCTTTTGCATCTGTAAAATGAGGGAAGGACTACTTCCCTTGCCTATTTTTCCCCCCTTAATTGAATAAACTGCACACCAGTCAGGAGTCCTTTACAACACTAGCTGGGAAGAGGTCTCCGAAGCCAGACACTGCAGGGCCTGTTTTGGTTGGCGAGTGCAGGCTCTCACTATCTCCTTTATTCTTACTACATAGACTTACTAAGCAATTTGCAGATGTGTGGTTGGTTTTCTGGGGCTCAACCCCAAAGTGACACAACAGCAGCTGAATCTCTCAGTAGGCAAGGCTCCCTCTCTGCTTGCCTCCACCATCAGGAATGAGCTCTGTGAGCATCCATCCTTTGCTCACTTGCTCTGAGCACCAGTTTTCCTAGCTGTGAAATGAGCCTAGGCACATTTATTCCTCCAGTTAATATCTGTTATGTGCCGTTATGGGCTAGGCTCTGTGTGAGGCCCTGGATATAAGACCCATTTCCTGTCCTTAGAAGTTTTAACATCTCATTTTATATGAAGTCCTGTTCTTGAGACAGGCAAAGTAGCACATGAATGTAATGCTAGTGGCTCTGAAGGCTGAGGCAGGAGGATCACATGTTTGAGGCCAGCCTCAATGACTTAGCAAGACCCTGTATCAAAGTTAAAAAAAAAAAAAATTAAAGGGCGATGATCTAGGTTACCTGGGTTCAATCCCATACCAGAAGTAAAATAAAATAATGTACTTAAAAGTGCTTTTAAAATTTTAACACTGTTCACATCTAATTTATAACAACTGTAAGAGGTGGACTGAATTGGAAATCTGGAAGTGTCACGGCTAGTGCCAGTTCTGATCCAAAATAACTAGCACTGGGACAATCAACCATGGTAAGCCTTAATTTCTGCAATCAAATGAAGGGGGTTGGGGAAGAACCTTAAGGATATCTCAGTTTAAATATTGTAATTCTATCATCATTTCCTCAAAATCCAGATGCTCTTTCCAAATTCTGTATACAGTTGCCTTCTAGACTTGCTTTTATTATTTCAAAAAGAATCAAAATTTGCTTTTTACTTTCAGTCTCCTCCTTACATCTAATCCAGTGATCCCAGTTATAAATACCTACAATGACTCTGGTAGGTGACATGAGTGAAGTATGCAGTGAAAAGAAGACACCACTGTGGAGGAAAAGGGGACATGTTCTATTTAAAGGGGACAGCTTCTTCCCAAAGCCAGTAACTCCCGACTTTATCCAAAAATGCAGGCTGGACCCAACTTCTGCTTTCCTTTAAAACACCTTTCAGTTTTGTCTTTCTCCCTCCCTTCCTCCTGACCACACTGCATTCAGGACTAGATGACAGTAGCGATTTCTCTTAGGTGGCCTTCCAGCCTTAGGTTCTACCTTTATGCTTTTTTTTTTTTTCATACAAATCTCATCCAGAAGAATCTTCACACTCATCCCTTTTTTCAGAAACCTATAATGACACCTTGGGGCCCCTCAAGTCAGTTCCCTTCACCCAGTCCAGTGAGCATGTCCTGAGCACAACCATGCCAAGTGCTGTACTGTGGGTGTGGGTGGAGGAGCTGCAGAACTCATTCATCTGAGATTCCTCTTCTGTGCCTAGTCTTGTGAAGGACTGAAACATCAGGGGCCATTGGGTATCCCCTTCAACCACCACATCCTGTCTATCTGGCCAGTGATGTCTGTATTCGTCAGCACTGAGGATCCTCACGCATGGATGACAGCAACACATCTCTCAGCAGCCTCTATTCCCATCTCCTGTCCCCAGGACACTGGCACTCAACATATATTGAAAATGACTCTCTCTTCATGTATGTGTCTGGGCACGGGATGCAGAGCCAACAATACAGAACTGCTTCCCGTAAGGTAGGTTAAAGATGATCCCAATTCCCTGCTGCTCCATGGTGGGGCTGCCTTCCTTCCCCTTAAAGTGGGCTGATTTGGATACTTGCTTACCAATGGACTGAGGTGGAAACACTGTGGATACATCGGAGGCCACATCATAAGATGCCCTGCAGCTTTGATCCAGGCCTCTTAGCTTAGGACACTTTCAGAGCCAGGAGCTGCCAAATGAGTCTAACTCCTCTGAAGCCATCAGGCTGTAAGAAGTGACTTGAAGGGCTCTGGTCAACATACTGGCTGGGATCCTGGATGACACCCAGGTGCCAGAAGCCATTTTGGTGGTGATCCTCCATGCCCACAATTGACACTATGAATATAATAGATGAACTGTCCAGTTGAGTCCTTCCTGACCTGCAGAATCATAAGCAAAACAAAATGGTTAAGACTTGATTTTGGTGTAGCTTCTTATATACCATAGATAACCAGAAAAGTGCTCAAATATATTTATTGAATGAGTAAATAATACCTTTTGCTGTCATGTTCTGATGGTGTCTCTGCCCTATTCAAAAGCTCTCAATGGCTCCCTATTGCTTGAGAAATAAAGTCTAGTGCCCGTAGTTGGCATTCAAAATCCTCTCTAATTTGGCTTCAGCCTGCTTTTCAGACTTTATTGCTTGCTCTCCTCGGCACGAATCCATCCTATGCTAAAGTTTGTTTGAGCTATTTCCCAAACACACAAATACTTTTCCAACACCATGCCTATACTGCTCTCTCTGTCCAAATGGCCTTTCCTCCCCCATCCTCACTTCAATGGGTCGACATTCAACTTGTTCTTTGAGACTTTAGTTAAATGCCTTCTCTGACTGCCTCACTTCAGCAGTGAGCCCTCCTCTTTCTGGTCCGGGTTTGATGGTTTCACTCGTCTTTTATCCTTTATGCTGTTCTTTATTTTTTACCTCCTCTATAGCATTGGAACTTCCTTATGTGGGGGAAAGGGCGGAGGAAGAACTTGTACATAACAAAGTGCATAAAAAACATTTTTGTATATCTTACCAGCCATGAATCCCATAGAGCCTGAGTTGAGACTTCCTAGCATACGTTGTGGCATGTGCTCTGTCTCCCAAACCAAGCGTTCAAGTCCTTAAAGCAAAGAGTAGTTGGAAGAAGTATAGACCTTGGTGGTAGCTTGGATTCTGAACTGTGTTTGTGCCACTTACTGTGTGGCTTTGGGCAAGATGCTTAAATTCTCTGAGTTCCAGTTTTCTTATTTAGAAATGAGAGAGTTTAGATGAAAATGTGTGGCACAGTGTTTGGCATGTTACAAACTATTAATAAAATGCTTGTTGAATAGGTACAACAGAAAGGGTTGATCAATTGCTGATTGTTATTTTGTCAACTGGGGAGAGGAGAGGAGGGGAGAGAGAAAGAGAGGGAGAGTGAGAGAGAGAAAGAGAGAGAGAGTGAGCAAGAGGGAGACAGCGAGATATCAGTGAAGAGGCACAATAGGGACCACCTAATCAACCCCAACTGTGTGATCTTCAGCAAGTGGCTGCAGAGCTCTGTCTTCTCATTGGTAAATTGAGCGGTGGGCACTGGAATCTAAGCTCCACTCCAGCCCTGACATTCCAAGAGCATTAAAGAAAAAGGATGAATCACCCCCTTCAAAATACCAATATGGGCTGGGCCCTCCCCCTGCTGTCCCCATCAAGCACAGCTAAGAGCTCTTAATACACAGCCAGCTTCTTCCTGCAGCTGCCACCAAACTTCAACCCCCTTTCCCAGGAGTCTCAGAAGCAAGACTGATAATGGACCCCTGACTTCTACATCTCAACAGGGAACCAGATCTTATTCCCAGACTCTGGGGGCCAGAGGGCTCTCCTCCATAGAGTGGGCTGGCTTCCCCTGGACATTTGGCCTCAGTTGGCTGTAGTGTGGTGTGTGGCAGGGTGCTGAGAGGGTGGAAGAAAAGAATAAGGGAAAAGTTGCAAAAAGAGAGATGAGTGAATTCTCACAATCCTGGTGGGAGGCAATGTGGAGTGGTGGGAACCTTACCATTCATTCTCTTCCAGGATTTGGAAATGTCGATGTGCATGTATCTGTAGTAGTTTCTAATCTCCATCCAGGGGAGGATTTGTCCCCCAGCAGCTGTATAAATTCGTAGGTACTTGCTGTCAAAGCCACAGAAGATACACACCTAGAGCATTTTTTTCCCCTTATAGGTAGGTGATAGGCACTAGGGGATCCCAGGGGGACAGTTTTCTTGCCTCTTTGCTCAGAGCTCTCTTCCTTTCCTCATTGATGCTATTATTAGTATTACAGTGTTATCAACATTAATCATAGTGGAGATGTAACCGGTTGTGCATCGGGCACGTGTTCCAGGACTAGCACATCCTTGTCTTCTTCGGGGACTGCCTGGGTCCTGATGGGTCCTGTCTTGGCGCCGGGGAGCTGCCTGGCCCCTACGCTTTTGGTCTGTCAGTCCGGTGGTCTGTGGCCCGTCACGTCTGCAGCCCGGGTCCTCCCAGCTCACACTGGCTCCTGCTCTGAAAGCCGAGAAGCTCGCCGGCTGCAAGCGGGTTTTCCAAGTGGGCAGGGGTGGGGAGGAGGGGCGCGGGCGGGCCCGCGGAGGGAGGAGGGGGCGTCGCTGAGGGGAAGACCTCGCATTGTAATCCAATGACATTGCCAACGTGGGGGTGGGGGCGCTGGCCCCGGCGCGCTCTCTCCGAGTTTTGGCTGCCCGCCCAGCTGGGAATAACTCTCTTCGCATAATTCGCGTGTTTACCAGGCATGAAAATTCTTGCTTTCGGCTCTCTCCCCCCCCCACCAAACCCCCTCCTCTTCCCTGCTCCCCACCTCCTCCGCCCCTCGCAAGTGAAACTCTGTCTAAAAAAATATTGGCCCGGGGCACAGAAAGTTTTGCATAAATTCATAAGTGATGAATGGCTGATTTTAACGTTATTTGGGTATTTGTCAGAACTTAACAAATATACATGGGGACGGCGGTTCATAAACTTAAACATCTCAATATCCCCTTTCTTCTGGAAATAAATTACGTTTGTTTGCCCGGCTTGGAGTCTTAAGGTAGCCGACATTAGGAATATTTTAAAAGCCATCATCCATCCAGCGTGTCTCCCAGGCGCCAGGAAGATTAAATGAAAGAATCATAAGATGGAGGTCTTTAACTTTTAATCCTTTTACAATGAAGCCTCAGATAGTCGCGGGGGCAGGGTGCCCTCTCTGGGGGGAATAATGCCGTTATTCCTCCGCTCTCAGTTAATGAATACCCTAACGTCTGTCCCACGGCTGACGGAGGCAGCGCCGGGGAGGGGGCTCCGGCTCCCGGGCCAGGCTATTGAAATGAGGAGCCACCGAGGCTGCGTCGGGAGGGAAGAAAGCGCCCGGCTGGAGGGACAGGGCGGGCGGGGCCGGGGGCATTGAGACTGCGCTGGGGACCGAGCGCAGGTTTGAAATAATTAGCATAGATTCGTTGGGGACTCGGGACTCGGAGAGGGGGGGGCGGTAGGACGGAGGCGCGAGGAGGTGGCCGGGGCGGGGTTGGGGGGGCAGTGTGGGGAGGGAGCAAAGGAGAGCGACTTTGGAGTCCAAGATAAATAAAAGGAGCGGGGAGCAGTGTCAGGAAGTGGGTCCACGTGGAGCTGCGCGGATGGGCGCCACCCGGGATGGAGGCGGAGGGACTCACGCGAGTCAAGCGCTGCTCCCAAGAAGTTGGCTTTTTACCGGGTGGGGTGGGCTCATGTTTGTGCGTCTCTTTAAGGGAGCACACCCTCTGTCTCCAGTCCTACGGCGCAAAGATCCCGATTGTGAATTCTAAACACCCCCACACCTTCCCCTGCTCAAGTGGAGTTAAGTGTCCAGAGCTGGGACGTACCCCTCTCCCCAAAGCAGATCCCAGAGGTGGCGAATTTTACCCCAAATCAGTCCCCCCCCCCAAACCCTGGACCTCAAAGTCTTCCTTAGGTCTTGCGGGAGGCGGAGGTGAGTGCCAGATCTCCCAGCTATCCCTCGCAATTCCAGCTGAAGTCTTGGGACTTCTGGGGCTCGGGTCTGCAAGATCACCCAGGCTGTGCGTTGTTGATTCCAATGGATCACCTCAACTCCAACAGCCTTAGCTTCCGGGCGTGCAAAGGGTTAACGTGGGCTGGATATTGTGTTGGGGGGGGCAAGGCGGGAGGGGTGGCGGGATCTGGGTGGGCGCGCTCTGACCCCCCCCATTCCTTGGGGGTCAAGTTTCAGCGGCACTCCGCCCCCAGGGTAGGTGTGAAAGACACGTGTCCCCATTGTGAAGGGCCTGTCAGGCAGGACAAAGCGGCCGCCCACCCTCCCCCCTCCCCTCAGCCCAGCCTGGGGTCAGCTCCAGGGGGCCGGCTGGGTGTCGAGGTCACTACAGGCCCGAGCTTTGGTGACATGGGGGAAAAATGCTGGGAGATTGGGCAGAGGCCACGTGATGTTTAAAAGAGGGGTTTGAGAATAACGCTCCCCTCCCCATTGGAACTCAGCAGTCACCTCAATCATACCACAGGAGGGGAGTCCAAGGAGATGAGCCCCTTCTCCCAATAGGCGTAGTAGGCACGGCGGCATCCCCTGCCCGCCCCCTCCTGCCCCCCCCCCGCGCCCCCATCAATCACCAACACACAGAATCGCAGGGTCGAGCGCAGTCGGTTTTAGTGGTTTTCTTTAATCCTGCTCTGCACTTCTTTCTCATTTACTACACGGGATATTATAAAGAATAAATAGCAGATACTCTTAATTTACAATGATTAGTCATTCCATTTGTTCTCTATATTTACAATAGCTGTAAAATAACATTGAACTCTATAGCTTCTTCGAGGTCCAAGGAAAATCAAAACACTTTCCGAAGAATGGAAAATAGCTTTTAAAAAGTCCTTCTACAAAAGTTCCCCCCTCTCTTTGTACTTTAAGAAAAAATAACTTTTCCCCCCTGCTTCGCCATGCGAAGGGCACTGGAATATAAATAGCAGGTTAACATTATTAGCAACAACCAGAATAAGTCTCTCTTTTCTCTGTTCTTTTTTTTTCTTTTGCTTATTTTTTTTTTAAAAATACAGTAGAAGCCGGTAACTTTTAACGTATAATACTGACCTTTTAATAAGTAAATTAAAACTGGGACCGTATATACACACACATATACATTCCTACACAGTTAAACAGTGCATTACATGAACCAGAAAGCTAGGTCTCTGTAGCCAAAAAAAAAAAAAAAAAAAAAAAAAAAAAGTTCATTGAGAACCCTCGCTAGAGGGTGGTGGAACTGGTTGGAGTCGGTGTAGGTGGCGTCAGTGGAGATCGATCAAGTGTCCGGGTGCGGGCAGGGGGCCCCCGAGTTCTAACATGAGCACTTGCACTCGGAAATGATGGGGTACTGGATGGGAATCCAGCCGCAGCGCTGGCCCCCGCGCCGCTGACAGCGCCACCGCAGCACCGTGAGGTGCACGGACTTGGACGGCTTGCACACCATGCCCTCCGGCACAGAGCACGAGCGCTTACTGAAGCAGCTGCCCACCTTCACGTAGCGCGGCCAAAAGCGGCTGCCTAGGTCGTTCCACGCGTACAGCACCGGGCAGAAGGTCTGCGACCACAGCCACATCTGTAACTTCCTCCGCAGCTTCTTGCTCAGGCGCTGCTTCTTGCCCTGGGCCAAGCCCTCGGAGAACTCCAGCCCTTTGATCTCGCTCGGCATGGCCCCCGACGGCCGCTGCCGCAGCAGCTGGTCCAGCTCCGCCAGGTCCTCGGCTCCTCCAGCCGCTCCCCCGCCCCCTCCGGGTCGGTCCTCAGGGGGAGAGGTGGCCATGAAGCCCGGGTCGTAGTGGCCCCCGAGCAGCGAGCGCAGCAGCGTCTCGTTCAGATCCTTTTCCTTGGGGTCAAAGATAGGGTCCGGGTGTTCGATGAGGTCCACCAGGGGCAGGTTGTCGCTGGGAGCTGGGCGGATGTGGAGATAGTGCTGGCCACCGGCCGGTGCCGCCCGCAGCCCCAGGACCACCACCAGGGCGTAGAGGGTGACCCCCAGGCTGGGGCAGCGCTCCATGCCTCCGGCGCGCGCCCGGGGCTGCAGCTTCGTCCCGCGTCCCCGGAGGAGAGCACGCTGAGCCCGCGGCGCCGCCGCGCTCCTCCGTCTCTCCGGAGGCGGCTCACCCGAGGCTGGGCAGGCGCAGGGCCGGCAGCATGAGCCGCGAGCAGAGCCTTTGCGCAGCGCCGGCTCCCACTGGGGTGGAAAAAAGGCACACGAGTTGGCCGCAACTCCTCTCTCGGGTCTAGTCGGAAAGGCGGCCGCGGCGGGGCATCCGAAATTACTCCAGGGCGACCGCGGGGCGCTGGGGGCGCCGGCTCCTCGCTGCCTTCCCGGGCCGGCGGCGGCGCTGGGCGCGTGGACGAGCCGCTCTCCCCTCCTCCTCCTCTCGCTGCTCCTCGTCCTGCCGCTCTGTGCAGCGCCGCTGGCCGAGCGGGTCCTGGGGCACTTCCCTCCGCCTGCTTCGGGCTCCTCGGCCGGCTCTGCCCGGCGGACTCCAGCGGCGGCGGCGGCGGCGGCGTCCGCGCACGTTGGCACCGGTTTGTCTGTCTCGCTGGGTCCAAGCCTTTAAATTTCCTGCACTTTCAGCTCCATCACCATGGAAACCACTGACTCTCTCGGCTTTGCCCCCTCCCCCTCCTTCCCCCCAAACAACAACCCCACCCCCCACTTCTCCACCCCCGAGGAGCCGGAGCGGCACAGGCTCCGGGGGAAGCCGCCTGCACTCGCCGCGGAGGCGGCGGCGGCGGCTTCGGCAGCGCCCAGGGCTGTGCCCCGCCGGACCCAGATGCCCCGGGAAGCCGACAGTCGGGCTGCCCGCCGGAGCTCACAGGCGGCGGCGGCGGCGGCGGCGGCGGCGGCAGCGGCGGTGGCGGCGGCGGTGGCGCTTGGCAGGTCTCCGCGCAATTTTCTCTCTCCCCCACCACCCACCCCCCTTCTCCTCCTCCGGCAAAATGCACCGCCCCCCTCCTTTCTCCTGGAGCAATGCAACTGGGGCTCTAGGCGCCCCGCCAGGGCCAGTCCCGGGGAAAGCTCGCGGCGGCGCTGGAGCCGGGCTGGAGGGTGCAGGGCCGGTGTTGGGGGGTGCTCGAGTTGGGGTGGGGGGTCTCTCACTAGCTGGGTGCTTTGCACTGGGAGGGGAGCAGCGTGGAGGTGCCGGGAGCTCTTTTCTCAGTGCAGTTCTAAGCAAGAAATTTCTCCATGTGCATGAAGCGTTTTCCCCGGGTGCTTCTCGCCTTCCTCTCCCGGGCTCGGTTTAAGTCCCCTCCCCCCAAAACACAGACACACATCACACGCACCCCCAGCATACAGCGCCCCCCTCCCCATGCGCCAGAGGAGTCCAAGAGCCGCAGCGTTGCGCAGCGTGATGTAATTCCTAGGAAGCACTCCTGCCTGTCTGCCCCCGAGACCACGAGGGGGGTCCGTCCGCTCCTCACCCTCCTCCTCCTCCTTGGCCGGGTCCTGCACCCTGAGTGGCCGAGGCGCAGGGGCGCGTCCGGCTCGCCAGCGGCTCCCCTAGCCCGCCCAGCTCCGTACCTCGGTCTCTCGTCTCCCTGGGGGCGGCGCGCCCTCTGCTGGCCTGTTGCAAGCCCTACATGTGGTGCTGGAGGGGTGGCCCAGGGAAGTGGGTTTTGTCTTTTCTGTCCACTCGGTGTAGCTGGGTTTGTGCTTCTGTGTCCACATCATTTGTGTGTGTCTGCGTTTGATGACCGGTACATTCTAGTTCTGCATGTTTTCTTGGGCTTCTCCAGGCCGTCAGTATAAATAAACTTCTTGAGATTCCTCTCCAACACCCTCAAATTTCACAAGAATACTTGCTGCGTCTTCTGCGCTGGCCTCAGTGGCCTCAGTCGGGGCAAAGACTTAAAAGATGAACTGGCAGTAGGGGACCTGAGTTCTGGCTATGTTCCACCCTGATATAACGATGTTGACCTCGGAAGAGTCACTTTTTTGGCACTGTAAATCTTAGTTTGGGAGTTAGTGACATAAGTATGTTTTGCGATTTTAAATAAACCTGTGTGGTGCTTTCTCTTTCAGAAGCAGTTTCCCTTTGAGAGGAGATGGGTACTGGATGGCATCACCAGGCACTTTTCCCTTGAATGAAGAGATGAATCTAAGCTTCAAAACCCAAATTCGGTTTCCTTTATAGTGGATATGATTGGAGTCTGGGATAAGCTGGAGAAGAGAGACTTGGAGTGGATGACTTGGGCTTTCTCCAGGATTTCATGGAGTGGGAGTTAGGAAGTCCCGAGGTGACAGCCTCAATCACCCTACTTTCTTTCCCCAAAGATCTAGTTTTTCATTTCAGCCTGCCCCCGTCCCCCCAAAAGGTCAATCATCTGTCTAAGGAAGAAAGGCTGTGCATGTTACAGTTGGAAGGGATGACCAGTTTCACTTGAAAATATTTTCTTCAACTTTGAAGCCTATACAGCCAGTAGAATTAGGCTAACAGGGCGCTGCCCCAAAGAAGAGCTTGCTTTTATGACTGCTGGAGACAAGAACAACCCATTGGTTGTTGGAATTGGCACCTGGCACACAGTAGGCTCTTAAACCACACTCTTTATTTTTGTTGTGTTGGGGGGGGCCTTTGCATTAGTTTGTTGTCTTATGAAGCTTAACAATTCAGAACAATTTTGTCACTGCTGTGAATTAACTGAGAAAGTAATTTTTCAGTAAAGAGTACAAAAGGGAAATTCTAACCCAGACCCCCTTGAGATGGTTAGGTTCCAGTTAGTGGTATTTTATTTGTGCTATTTTTTTTTTTGTTGTTGTTGTTCTAGCAATCTTTCTTTGTCGACTTCAAATCAATTCAGATCCTTTGGTCACAGACTGGATAGATCTGACCGAAAAAAAACAAAAAAAAAAGCGAATGAAAAACAAACTGTGTTTGAGAATAGACTGGGGGACCTGTTCATGGAGAGTCCAAGGGCCACTCAGGGTGCAGGACCGAGCCAAGGAGGAGGAGGAGGGTGAGGAGCGGACGGACCCCCCTTGTGGTCTCAGGGGTAGACAGGCAGGAGTGCTTCCTAGGAATTACATCAGGTGATCAGGGGAAAGACAGAAAGGAAAAAAAAAAACTTGTAGTTATTCTCTACCTCCTAAGATTTTTGCAGTCCAGTCAGGATAGAGATGACAAGTATGGGAAGAAAAAATTAAAAGGGCATGGGAAAAATGTTTAAATCCCTATAAAACTACATATGGATGTGGTATACTTTTTTTTTAACCCATGACTTCTTTTGATAAATGTAACACTTTCAATTTCATGCTCTCCTTTGAATGTAGTCTGAGATTTTATAATACATTAGGATGACCCAAAAGAAGTCAAAACAAGTATAATATGAGTTATTTTTTTTTCTAACCACACCTACCCCATTCACTCTGGAGTTCTGCAGCCCCTCCCCCCACTCTGCACACTCTGGGGTCCACACGTACGCTTGAGTAGACTTGAGTATCTGGGGGTGTTGGTGTCTGAGACTAAACACAACCCATACCTTAATGGCAGAGCTGAGCTTTAGCTGAACTTGATGAAGAAAAAGTATGTACGTGTCTGAGTAGCGAGGAGTTTGAGACATAGAATATGAGTTTTCATGAAGACATGACCGTGAGGTTCAGTCAGAGGCTCTGGGGACATGACAAATGGAGGAAGGAATGCCATACAGAGGGGAACTCAACACAAAGGAGGCCTGGGGTAGTGTAGCTTAGATAGAGGTAGAGTGCTTTCCTAGCGTGTGCAAGGCCCCGGGTTCGTTCCCTAGCACAAAAAAAATATTGCTCAACAGAAAAAGACTTCTGTACCAGGTGGACTGAGGTTGGACTCCCGGCCCATCACACAGGCATTTTAGCCATGGTGAATTTCTACTTTCTCATCTGTAAGATAGAGATACTACACACCTGTCACAATTGTACAATATTCAGGAGGCAAAGGATGTCCAGCCGACTCGGTGCCTGGGGCAGAACATAGACTGAGCAATAGTCTTTCAACAGATGTTCTTTGGAGAAACCCCACTGCCTTCCGTTGGCCAATCATCTCAGATCTGAGCAAGAGAGTGGAAGGGGTGGGAATGCTGCTGAAATCAACTCCAACACCCAAGGGTCTCCTTGCTGTTGGCTCAGCATGTACAGCGGAGCTCTTTTTGATGGCTGCCAGCCTTTGGGAGTGCAGGGTGGGCACTGGAATTTCTGGGGGAACATAATAGCCAACCACTTTTCTTGGTTCTGTAGTTCTTTTGAAGAAGGAACTTGGGGAGAAGGGCAAAGAGGGTGCCTTTCTTCAAAAGGTAGCTGTGGGTGGGAGATGGGCTAAGGGAGGGCTATCAGCTCTGCTTTTTGATCAGGCACTGGGACTTGGGCCTCCAGAGCTGGGGTAGGAGGTATAATGAACAATAACAGGGCCCACTTGTGTCTTGGCTAGCTCCATCCCAGATGTTGTCCTGGACAAGAAAATTGAAGCACTCCTTCAAACAATTGCTTGGGCAGCTGCAAGTCAAGGCAAGAGAAGCCCAAGGGTACTTATTTATCTTTCCTTACTTCCATCATGATTCTAATAATAATTCATCAATCTTCTGCTTCTTTGGCCTTGAGAAAGTAGGCCTAAGGTAGCTGTGCAAAGGTATGGGACTGGATGTCCCCAAACATGCAGGCAACCAGACAACCTACCAGCTGTGTGATCTTGGGTGAGTCAATTTACCTCTCTAGTGCTCTCTGATACAAGGAGAGTCAGGGAATCACAAGTGACCATAAGATAGAAGGCATAATAACTTTCATCTTTTACATCTAGCACCAGGCCAGGCATGGTGGTCCCATAAGTGTAGCGTCTGATAGGCTTTCTTTTGGCGAGACCCATAATATCTCTGGCCTTCCCCAACTTAGCAAAATGAGGAAGAGTCAGCCACAAAGCTGTCACTTTCCTCTCTTGACTGCCAGAAGGTCATGAAGGTGGAGATGGCCTGAGGCAGAGAATGAAAGGTTTCTAGTAGCTTCCTGGGGACTGGAGGAACCCTGTTGGGTGACGGTGGAGGGATCAGCTCAGCTTCCTCCTATAGTATAATGTGCCACGTGTGTCCAGCTGTGATGGGATTCTAGTTAAGGGTGTGAAGTCGGAACAAATTTGGTTGTGGGGTGCAGAGGAGAGGAAAGAAGGAGAAAAATGGGGAGAGAAGAGTTCCAAGTGGGAGGTGGAAAAATGGGTAAGTAAATGTAACATGTGCTTTCAGAAACAAAGTTTTAAGAGGAGCAGGAGCGGACTTCAGCCTGCTCCTTGCAGCCCTGACAGCCCCAGCCCTTCCTCAGTCGGCCCCTGCTCGCCTGTCGCCCCCTCCCCATCTGGCTCCACACTGGGGAAGGGGAGACGTCTCTGGAGCCCGGTGGCTCATTCATCTCCTGATAAACTGTTTATCTGAGTTTTAACGAGGGCGCCTCTCCCCAGCCCTGGAGACAGGAGCCTCTGCGTGTTTAGCCTGCCCTGATGTGGGGAGCCTGGGGGTTGGGGGGCGGTGAGGCCTGCAGGCGTATCTTCTCCCCTTTCCTCGCTGCCCCCAGCTTTGCCCTGGGTTCTCCTGGGTGGGCGGCCTCGCCCTCTGGTTTCCTTGGCTGCAGTCTGGGTGTAGGGGGGGGGAAGGAAATCTTCCTGCCATGGTCCCTCTCCCTCCAGCCATTGTCTTTCTCACACACACACTCTCTCTCTAAATAAAAATTTAAAACCAGTGATACTGGGTTCTGAGTTATGTGCCTTTGCCGGGTGTGACAAGAGGGAAAATGAAATGCTACCGCATCGCAAGTGCCGGAGAGGAGTCTCCAAAATGTTGGAGGAGGAATAGCTCCGTGAAAGGACAACCATCAGCAAAATCATGGAACTTCAACTGCCAATGTTCCAGGTTTCCAGGTCCCCACCACCCATCCTCCTCCATCCCCACAGGTGCACAGATGCCAGTGCATTTATTGAGGAGCAACACAGTGCCCCCAAACACTTGTGAATACAAACACCACCAGTGTGCACACATGGAGGCACATGTATACACACACACCATCACACTCCCCAACAACAACAACAACAACACACACGCACACAGTGTTGCCTGTGTGTCCTCTGTTCCCCACCAGGACTCAGAAGAGAATTTACACACAGCCTCCTCTGGCCCACCAACACACACGCGCACACACACACACACACACACACACACACACCTCCACCCAGGCTCACTTTTCCTCGTGCCCTCTCTTCCGCCTGCCCCAGATGAATGTTTATTGAGATAATAAGGTCTAGTCTCCCTTATCCCCTTAAAGGCTCAAGATAACAAGCAGACAGGAGCTCAATGGAGTGAAAAGTAAATGGGAAATGACCTCCATTTCAGGTGTGTGGGTTCCAGCGACCGAACCTACCTTGCCCAATATTTTCTCCTCCCTGATTCTCCCTGTTGCTCCTCACCCTGTCTCCTCACCAGCTGAGGAGCAGTGCAGTCTTGACAATGACCCCCCGCCCCCTGCCCCCATGGCCACCCATTCTCAGTCTCTTATTGGTTCATCTTATTGGTTCAGGTCCCTGGTCATGGGACCTGCTTTTAGATATATCGTGTGGCAAGGAAGAAGACCGAGTCCCTCCTCTTGAGGAGCTCAAAGGAAAAGTCAACTGAAGGTCACATTCTGGTGTCAGCGGCCACGATGAAGCACAGAAATGTTGGCAGGGGGATCCCAAAGGCTCCCCAGAAGAGTCAATGTCCATGAGGAAAGACCTGAAAGACCAACAGGAGGTCACAGACCAAGGGGGTGGGGAGGGACCTCTGGCTGGATGGCATTTGGGGCAGTGGGGGATGGAGAGCAATGTCATTCAAATCCTAGAGCCCAGTGGTCACAGAAGGGACCTAGGCCACTTAAAGTCTGATTTGAATTTAGCTTTGAGTTTACAAAGATTTGAAAGAACCATCGTCATGTGACCTCGATGGGCCCCTATTATAAAAGGGGGGGGCTCTCTTTAATTTTTACTTAAAAATTAAATCAACCCAAACTTGATTCTGAGTTACATCAGGGTCCAAAGCCAGGCAGTTCAGCCCTGGCATCCTTGCTTTTCATCTCTATGCAGGGATTATTTTGTGTGTAAGGAAAAGCTTCCTAAAGACTCCCTAAAACACATTTATAAGTCATTCGTTATAATGACGATCCCTAAAAAATGGGATTAGTGCGTGGGGTGACAGAGGAAAAAGATCTCTCCCTTTTCACTTTCCTGTATGTAAATGTGCGAGAGAGAGAAAGAGAGAGAGAGAGAGAGAGAGAGAGAGAGAGAGAGAGAGAGAGAGAGAGAGAGAAATCAATATTCGTTCATTATAAGCTTTAAATTGTGAATTTTGAAGAAATAACTTGCCCCAAAGTATCAGGCTCTTATAAAGCTGGAAATGGTGCCTAAGATCTCAAGTGTTGAAAAGATGTTTGACGCCAATGGGCTTTGTTTCCGGTTTTAGTTAAATGGCTCAGTGCTCGTGCAGGAGGGTAACGCTGGGGAGAAGCACGCTGAGGAATCTCAATGTGCAGGGGCGTGTGTTTGTGTGAGTGAATATGAATATGTGACAGACACTGTTTCATGACACTTTAATCTCCTGTCTCAGACTTCTGCAGAGAAACGAGATTGCTTGCAAAAATAAAAATGATACCCACATCAATACCCATCACTCGGCTGAGAAACAAAACAAAGCTAAAATACGTCCCCCAAACCAGCCTCATGCTTGATGAGAACTGTGCCATCTGGGAGGAGGCTGGAGTGGAGGCTAGGCATAGGAAGGAAGTGACCCAGGTGGAGGCTTTGGAGAAGAGGGTCCCCAAACAAGTAGAAAAGAACTTACCCTCGCTGTTTTCAGTCTGAGAAACAAACCAACAAACCAACTTAACATGGACTGAATTTTCCATCTGCCTTACAAACTTGATTTTATGGACATCCCGTCGTAGCGTCTGGACTAGGGATGGTTATCCCTCCATTTTGTAGATGGGGAAATTGAGGCCCCAAGAGGTGAGGGGAGCATCCCCAAATCATATCTTATGACTTGGGCATCATCTGTGGAGGGTGGGGGAAGGCTTCTTAGCTCAGAGCTGTGAGCCCCAAGGGGTCTTGGGAATGCATCTGTCCTCTGGCTCTACTCCTATTGAGCTTCAGAGGTCATCAGTACCTGCAGGTCGATAGGTTCACTTGTGGGCAGAGATTTTGGCAACCAGGTCGAGTAGGAAAGAGGACTCATTTCATCCTCCCGCCAGCCTGTCCCCACCTCCCATAATGGAGCATGACTGTAGTAAAACAGGGCTTTTGATCAAGCGTCTCCCCACCACGCTTAAGACAAACAATGTCTCGAAACCCCCCAACTGTTTTTATTTTTCTTATATCTCAGGTTTCACCTTCACATCTTTACTCGGCTTCATTAAAAAAAAAAATGCCCTCAATTAAGAAAAAAATCATTTCTTTATTGTGATTCATAAAATATACCTACAGAAAATGAAAGGGAGGATTCAGTTATATAAACAATCCCCTAGAATTTTCAAAAGGGTCCCCGCCTTTCCCCTAGCCCGTCAGGCATCCTCTCACCCACCCCCCAAAATTTTCCAATCTGTTTTTTTTTTTCTCCTCAGTCAATTAAGAGGGCACAAGTAGATTTATTAATGAAAACACAAAGACCCATGAACCATGCTCATTCTTGACCAGCATGGTCCGTTGGGTATGTGCATATTCCAACCTAGGAGCTTTCTGAGCTGTGGCTCACTATTTGTCAAATTTTTTAAAAAATAATTTTATAAATTGGAAAAAAATATATATTTTTTTTCTTTTCCTTTATCCATTTTAGAATGGATAAGGTCAGAGCTGAGACTGATGTTGGGGCCTCTTTGTCCTCCCCCTACCAAATGAATCCAGTACACTACAATTTCAGACAAATGTCTTTTTCCTCACACAAAGGCTTAACCATGTTAACTAGTTAATGTAAAGCTTGATTAAACTCGCAAAGATAATCCCTAAAATGCTGGGAGAAGGGGCCCTTGAAGTGCCTGGAGGTGGCAGGGAGGGGGCGGGCCAGTAATGAGGCAAGGTTGTGATTGCAGCCTCCTCTGCTCTCTGCATTGTTTCTGAAGTGAATTACTGCCTCGCTGGGGCAAAATACATTGAGGAAAAATGCAAAGCAGCGTCCCTCACCTCCTCTAGGATTTTAGTCACCTCGGAAGGGATGAGCTTTTAAAATGTAATGAGAGGCATCGTAATTATCATGCCATGGGGGTAAGAAAATCCCGGGCAGATCACATTTTATAGAACTCTGCTTTTCTTTTAGGCACTGGCCCGGAAGGAGAGGCAGCTACATTTTAGACTAAATGTTTATGGTTTAGCCTTCTTCAACAGCATGAACGTTTACTTCTGCACTGCACTTATTGTTCTGCCTGTGATTTAAATATGCTTCTTCTAAATATTTTGACAGCAAAGGAAGTCTTGGGGTACGTGTCCTTTTTTTTAGGGCTTCAGAGCCATGGTTCTTGGTGATGTGGTGGGGTTTTGTGAGGTCTCTGACTTTCCTGTCTCTGATAGCAGCTCTTCTTCATTTCACAGGTAGGGGATCCTAGGTGAGGTCCTTCGTTCTCACCCAAGTTACCCTAAATGCACAGTGAGAAGAGAGTCTTGCAGATGGTGCTGGCCTGCCCAAGGAAGTCAAGTGCCCTCTCATTTCTATTGAGGTTTTAGTATTTCTGAAGGAGAAACAGGCTAAAATTAATGGGTATAGAGAACAAGAATGACTTATGATTGTGCAAAAACTCCTTAAGGATAGCTTTGCTTACTCTCAAGATAAGGTTATGACATTTGATGACTTTTTCCATCTGACCACAATCTACCTTTCCCCTATCACCTCTTTCCACTCCTTGCTGTTTGCCCCTGTTGAGCTTGTCTGGCCCTCCTGGGAGGTCTGTACACATAGTCTGCTCTTCCTCACTGTTGTACATTCTGTCTGCTCACTTTCTCCCCTTTGCAAAATCATTTGCCACTCCGAGATCCTGCTTAAACATTACCTCCTGCTTAAACATTACCTCCTCCATTCTTGGATCTCTGGACAGAAGTAATCACCCCATCTACTCAGATCCTACTCCATCCCACTCCTTCAGTACCAGCTTGTCCTGCAGCCTCTTGTCTGCCTTCACTTCTGGATCTCAAGCTCTTTATGGGAGTTCCTCTCTATAATCCTAGTGCCTAATACTGGGTTTCATAAGTGAATGAAGGAGTTGCTTAACTCGTTTAATTGCCTTTGGTGACCATAATGGATCCTGGTAGTGGGTGCAGGGAAACAAGGGTATTGAAAGCTATGCTCATTTCTTAATGAAAGCAGCAAATTCGGAGAGCAATGGCTGGCAATGTCTGATCTTCTCGAATCCTTCTCGAATCCTATAGACATCTGGAAAAGAAAAAGACCAATTTGAGAGCTGGGGTTGTGGCTCAGCCGTAGAGCACTGGCTTAGCACGTGCTGGGTTCCATCCTCAGCACTACACAAAAATAAATAAATAAAATGAACGCATTGTGCCCATCTACAACTAAAAAGAATGTATAAAAAAAAAAGACCAGTTTGACTCAGATGCCCTACTATTTAATGAGTACACACCAATGACTTGCTTGTGCTAAGCTGGATATGGCTGGTTGTTGCACGGACCCCCTTCAGAAGCCTGAATTCTCACAAATGAGCAGTTCTGTACCTTGAAGTCAGCTGATTTGGGCAGCAGAAGCAAGTCAGGGCAGAGAAGGGGGCGATGGATGGTTGGCTCTAGCTCAGAAAGCTGCAGCTTGGTTTGGGGGATGAGGAGTATCTCAATGATCCCAGTTCATTCTGGGGAGGCAATAATGGTGGTGACATGTCAGGCTAATCAGCCCATACCCTGAGAAAGGAAGACAGTGCTGCCCCCACCCCCACGCCTGAGACTTCAGGACCCAGTTCTTTCTAGAACTATTTTCTCTCTCTCTTCTACTGGTACTGCTCCCAGTCCTTGCTGTCTTCTTGGAGAGGTAGCTACAGAAGCCACTTCCAAAAGGACAGAGCACACTGATCTCTCTGAAGACCGCTCTCCTTGGTGTCCGATTCCTCTTTGTGTAGCCAAAGTGCCTTGCGCACCGTCTGCCGCAGTCAGCACTCTCTGGGGTGGCTGGATCAATGGCTAGGTTCACTGTCAACACCGACTGGGTGCTATTCTTTAAACATCCTTTAGGTCCTCTAAGCTGTCATTGTGCAGTCACAATTGTCCAGATAACCAGGTCAAAGGTGCCCTTTTGGGTATTCTTTTCCCAGCCCGAATGACGCAGCCCAATGCAAGAGCTTCTCAGGGCAGCTTGCCGTCACTCGGGTTCTGCCCACCTGGCACACAGGGCAATGCTTTGAAGAAGAAATGGATTAAGGTATTGGATTACAGTTTCTGTAGCCAGGCTCAGGGCCTGAGCTGAGTGTACTGCCCTGAGTAGGGTGCCTTGGCAGAGCAGCTCAGGCCTCCCTCCCTCCTCTCTTTCCTTCCCGTTCTGTTGCCCTCTAGGCAGAGGGAGGTAGAGGGGACACTCACTCCCCAAGACTTAGATCAACATTTTGGCAAAGGGTAAATGGGATTACTATTCTTACCTTATATCTTGCACGGGTTCCGTTCTACGATGGGACAACATGATGAGGGCAGGAACAGTCTGTTGGTACAAGAGTGAGCAAACATGGGATAGAGGCAATAGCTCAACCAGAAGAAAGATGTCAATCTCTTTCCTGTCTCCCTCCTTCTTCTTCCCAGTTATTGACTTCTAACTTCATGCCTGATGTGTGTGTGTGTGATACTTCTCTCTTCATATACATACGTATAATCACATTTAGTCCTCCAGACACCTCAGTTCCTAAGCAAGGACACTAAAATGCAGAGTAGTCAAGTGACCAGATCAAGGTTGCCCGAATAGGAAGCGGCACAGCTGAGATATAAATTACCTCCAAAGCTCGTCAATTCTTGTGGCCTCTTTTTCCTTCACCTGGGATTCTGTTTTTGGTGTTCCTCATGCAACTAACAACTGTAGACAGTGGTGGTGGGGGAGGGGAAGGACACAAAAGTAGACTCCAACATGACCCATAAAACAGTAGCTTAAATGTTCAGTCCACGCACATACACTTGGTAAAGCTTACACATGATTGGGAATCACACACACCACCTTGGTGGTTGATACTTATGGGCAGAGGGTAAAATATTTGGTGGTTGCTGAGGTAGGTATATTTATAAAATTATTTCTTTTAAAATAAGAGAGAGATCAAAGAAAACATAAATAAAAAAATCTTCATTGTCCAAACCATAATGAGAGGTCCAATTCAGACCTATCAGAAGGACTGTTATCGAAAAAGCAAAAAAAAAAAAAAAAAAAAAAAAGTTAAGATGTGTCAACTGGAGAGCTGGAAGAGGTGGAGAAGTGGGATTCTTGCATAATGGGAATATGATGCAGCCAGAATGGAAATCAACATGAAGGTTCTGCAAAACACACACACATACAGACACTCACATACACACACACACACACACACACACACAAATATATAAAATTATCATAGGAACTAACTCTTCTAAAGAACTAAAATAAGGCAGTCAAACAGGTGTTTGTACGTCTTTGCTCATAGCAGCATTATTCCCAATAGCCCAAAGGTGGAAATAACCCACTTGCTCATGGGCAGATAAACAGCTAAACAAAATGTGGTATATTCATACAGTGGAATCTATGTATCCTTAAAACGAGATTCTGCACATGCTACAACATGGATAAATCTTGAAGATATTATGCCAAATAAAAGAAATCAGTTACAATAAAGACAAATACTGTAGGGTTCTACTTATAGAGGTACCCAGAGTATCCAGGTTCAGGGAAAGACAGTAGAATGGAGAGGCCAGTTACTAGAGGGAGGAGGGAAGTGGAGGTAGAGTTTAATGGGTGCAGAGTTTCAGTCTGGGACAATGAAAAAATCTTGTAGATGGAATGACATGGTGGCCGCACCACAGTGGACTGTGCTTAATGCCACTGAACTCTACACTTAAAAATGGCTCAAATGGTGAATTTTATGCCACACATGTATTTTGATACATATTTTGTCACTGTATTTAAAAAAAAAATCACTTTGATGTCCAGTGAGGAGGGGCAGAAGAGCTGTGTGAACAGTTCCTCCTTACATGCGATGGGTCCTGGGGGAGAGTTAGACCAGGAGTGAGGTGACAGGCCCTCTTTCCCTGGGACTCTGAGCAGGCTGCTGTTTTTTTGTCTCAGGTGGGCCAGAAACTGTGTGCAAATCCCACTTTTTCCCTTCTCCCCGCTGGGGTTCCGCCAAGCACTGGGTGCTTTCAGGCTCAGAGGAAGTTCATCTGAAAATAAAAGCGGTCCTTCAAGGGTCCCCTTGGATGGAGTGCCTCCCTTTCTGGTAGTCTCTGAGGCTGCAGCAAGACTCCAGCCAGCCCCCTGGGCATAGTAACAGCCCTGTCAGCCAAGGCAAATCTGCCGAACCTCAGAGTCCCAAATTAGCACCTGGCCCTTAGATAGGGCAACTTTGGTTTAAAGTTTAAGTGAAACCTTGACAGTCCTGCTGACTTGAGGGGAGGCCTTGGGCGGGCTCTCATAGGATGCTCTTTCTTCACAGGAATGTGCTGGTGTGTACAGTGCGGTGTCCGTAAACAGTCAGTGCCTACAACTGCAATTAGGGCCTTTCAATGGAGGTGTTAGCCACATTCAAAGTCTGAACGGTCTCACCCATGAAATTCATAATGGGATAAAAGTTCCATTCCGGGACTGACAACTTCAAATGGAATTTGGTGTAATCTTTTATTTATTTACAGGTTTGTGGGAGTGGGGGATGGGGGCCACGAAAATCCCACCTCACCCTGCACTCTACCCCCCTCCACCCCACAAGCTTCCAAGGATAAAAATGAGGGTTGGGATTACATTTGGAGGGAAGCAAGGCTATATTTAAATATGCTTTGGAAAGTGTGGCTCTCCATGTCTGAAGCAGCCCAGGGTGACAGCTTCATCTAGCCCAGCCTGTGACATTCCAAAGAATCATATTGAGACCTTACACTAATTGGTTCCAATTTATCAGTTCCAATTTCTCCCATCTCAGGGCCGGGCTGAAGGCTCCATGCTTTCTGAGGCATGCAACACACACTGAATTTAGTCCAGCAGCCAAAGAGAGATTCCAGCTTCACCTTCACGCCTGGTTATGGGGATGACCATGGCTGTTAAATTCTCTGATGTCTCTTCTTTTTTAACCTAAGCCTACCCAAGTCATTATTCCATTAGCTGCCCCTTGGTAGATCTTTTGGTAACTTCAGTTCATCTTATTTACACAAAAGTGGTGGCTTTCTGAGGTATTAAGTGGGCGAGGGGAGCCAGGAGTGGGGGTGGGGATGGGTGGCCGATTTATTCGTAATTACAGTAGGGTTTTCTTGCTCCCATCCCACCGTTCTGCCCATTCACAGGCTCCGGCCAGGGCTGGCGCCAAGATCTCCAAGTTGCCCTGTGTTTATGTCATTGAGAGAGGACAATATTTCAGTGTGGAGCCAAGCCACAGGGATCCACTCTATAAAACCCTCACTAAAAATAGACGCTCCAACCCCTGCCCAGCCCCCCTCCCCGCCTCCACGACTCCCCCACGCCTGCCCCCAGCGCTAGCAGCACCCAGCTTCAATTCGCAAGGAGACAACCGTGCCAAATCGGCCGAATCTGCAGCTCTGGGGGCCCGGAGAGCTCTTTTCTTCCTGAGGAGTTTTAACCCAGAATAAAAGGCGTCAATTAGCAGCCTTTAGAGCTGACAGGGCAATTAAAGCTAAATTGCAAGACAGAGGGAGAGCTGGAAGAAGAAGGAAGGAAGGAAAGTGGGGTGGGGTGTGTGTGGGGGGGGAGATTTCAAATGTATTTTTGGTGACAGCTGCAGTTTTGGGGAGGGACAGCCTCTACAACTGGCTGTTTGGATATATTTTCACTTGTGAAGTGATATTTTCAGTGAACACTGATACTCCCAGTTTATTGCACTTTTTATGTTAGATCTGAGCTGCTTGGGAAAATTAAAACAAACACAGAGCAAAAGGATCCTGTCTTTACAAATGCTCCCAACTGGCTGGGCTCCAACACACCCGTTTCTGTGCGGGGTAAGTTAGATGCAGCATGGCATTGTGTGGGTGGATGGGGGAGGGGGCAGCTGTGGCAGCGGGCCCTGAAACAGGCTTGGGGGGGTCTCCCAGGGCTTAGACCACAATGCCTTTGCACACCTCTTGGCTTTGTGCTCTGTTTCCTAATCCAGGACCCCAAGTCAGGTTATAAAACTGATTGGGAAATAAAGCCATCTTTGGCTTAACTCCTGGGTGACCTTCCTTTATAGGCAGGCCTGGGTTTGGGAAGAGGGCGGGCCTGAGATTGTCTTATGCAGACTGGAATTGTAATAAGAGCTGTTTTGATTTTTGACTCATTGTTGCAATACACCAGTTCAGGGGAGTGGATTCAAGAGCCCTGGGCACTGAGCACTGGGCAGGGCACAAGACAGAAGTGGAACCTATGGAGAGAGCACAGCCTGAGGAAGCTGGATCTTCATCGACCTCTACAGCCTCCCATTCCATCCACCTACCCACTCCCTCCCATCCCATCCCAGGGAGGAGACAGGAATTACCAATCCTGAGAGGATGCTCCCATTGCCCTTGCTTTGCTGGAGACCTCAACTTTCACTCTTCCATCCTGTGACTCCTCCTTTCCTTTTTATCTTCCTCCTCTTGCTAAGAAAACTGCCATCCCAAAGCCCCTGCCATGCTCCTAGCACTGTGTTAAGTAGCTCCAGTACACTGAATGCAAGGTGGGTACTGTTATTGTGCCTGTAAAAGAAAATGGCGGCCGAGGGAGTAACCTGTTTCAGTAACCCGTTCAAGGTCCCCTAGTTAGTGAGGTGGAGCTAAGCTTGGAACCAGGTCTGAGTCTAAAGGCTGTGGATTTTAATCCTTTTATTCCTACTGTGCAGCCCCACCTGAATCTTCAGGAAAATCTTAACAAATTTAGGATCAATATTCACTCAGATGGGGCTAAGCTCTGAAGCCTTCCAAAAAGAGGGACTTGTCGGTCTTAGGACACTACTGATATGGCAAAGATAAAGTCCAGCACACCTGAAATGAACAGCCCTGCCAATTGGTGTTTAGTGGAGGGTCTCTCAAGCTAGGGTTTAGTGAGTCTGGATTTCTGAGAACCCATTCTTCGGAGCATAATGAGATTAGATATTTCAGACAATCTGGTTCAAACACTGTCATTTCAACAGCTCAGTAAGGTGAGAGGCCAAAGGTCACACAGTTAGCTATGGCAGGTAAAGGCAGAACCAGGAGTCTGTCTTGGCTCAGGACTCTTTGTGCTAACAGGTAGAATTTTCTGATGCTGGATTTATTAGGCCCACTAGCACAGCTTGATTGAAGCCCCTTAAGAGCAGGAATTGAGTCTAGGGGCTTTCATAGATATCTGGAGAGTGCCTGTGAAAAAGCAATCTAGGAGTGGCTACAGGTGGGCAAATACTTGATTCGCTAATTACAGACCAGTGTTCCTTGCACTCAGGGGTATTGAGAGTTGGCCACAGTTCAGTCTCCTAATCTCAGTTGCTTAAATCAAGTAAAATGGCCTTTCTTTGTAGACCCGAGTTCTTCTCCATTTGTTCCACATTCAGTAATATTTTATAAAGAGCACCTAATATGGCTCAGGCACTGTTCCAGGTTACAAACAACATAGACTAATTCCCCATTTCCCTCCTCACGAGCCTCTTTGTAAGATATTGATATGACGTCTTGCTATGTAATTGGGATTTGGTTTGGTGAGGCTTAGATTGAAAGAGGCTCAGTTTGGTTTTTCAGTTTGTTGCTGTTTTTTTTCTTTTTTCTTTTTCCTTCTTCTTATTTTCTTATGTTCATTTATTACCTTTTAAAGTTTGGAAACTACAAAATTATGAAAAAGTGGACTGTAAAAGAAATAAATAGAGCAAATATATAAAAATTTAAAAGCACAGAAGTGTCCTCCATTCCTCCCTAGAATAGTCATTGAATAGTCAATGTTAATGGCTGATGGCATCTGTTTCTTTCCCTGTGGTCTGTATGTGCAGCAGTTTCACAACACATAATGTGTAAGACTTGCATGTACAAATGGAAGGTCAGCTCTAGTGAGTGCAGGGCTGGGGCATTTAGTTGTGGGACTGCCCAGGGTATTCATCGTCCACATGGCTCTGAATCATGGGCATTTTTTCACAGGCCTCTTGAGATATCGCTCAGTACAGACATTTCAAAATTGAATTGCAATGATATTTCAGAAAAAAAGAGTGAAGGGAAACAACATAAATATCCCTGTCCTTGCTCCAATGTCTCCAAGATCATAGGTCCAGGACAGCCTGCTATATTTAAGACCCAAGGGATGGATCTCAATTTCAGTGTTTTCTTTCCTTTTTAATTTTATTAAGCATCATTTATGTTACCTTGCACTTTGCTTTTTTATTTAACTACATGGGCATTTGTCAATGAGAATACAAACAGGAAACTCAATCTTTTTAATGGCTGTGTGCTCTTTCATAGCATGGAAATACCTTGGTTAAAATAATAATAATGGTTCTGCTGGTGAGGAGCATTTTAGCTCTCCCCATTTAGAAATTTGTTGTTGTTGTCGCTATAATTGAACTGTAGTAGAACAGCATGGACATATGTCTCCATCCACTCATGTGAAGAGATTTTTAGGATAGAACCTTGGAAGTAAATCATTGGATCTAAGGGTTTGTGAATTTATGATTTTGATACTGCCAATTTCCCTTTTAAAATGTTCCGATTTGCACACCAACCAGAAGAGTGTCTTTTATTTACCCATACCAAAAAGGGCATATTTTTGATATTCATTAAGTCAACTCCTACTGATCAGTGAGATATGGGAGTGGTAAGTCCAGTAGAGAGAGGAAATACAGACCAAGACCGTCCTATGAATTCAGTTTTCTTTGTTTCCTTTAAGCAACCATTTCCAGCAGAAGTAGAGCTGAGATGATAATGTGGCACATGATGATTTATGACCTTTAGGGAGATGGGGAAAAAAATGGTGTCCTTGGTCTTTGACAGGCAGCCTGGTTCCGAAGAAGGGGCATTGGACTGAGTGCACTTAGAAGAGTGGTTCCCACCCAGCTTTGCCATTTGGAGCAGGTCACAACTTAAATTACCCAAACCCCTGTTCCCTAACCAGATGAAGAGGATTACATCATATACTCTTCAAACTTCCAGGATTGCTGTGAAGATAGCATGCTCCCACGTCCCACTGTAGAATGAGAAAGGGTTTTGTAAAAAGCATGCCGTTTAGATAACTGCAGGTTCAATAGATCTTTGGTAGGGAGGACTAGTGCCTCTGTACAGATACAGAGAGCAGCTTGGATAGCTTGGACGTCTAGGCATGGACACTAAATGGTGATAGACAGAGACCCTGACATCTGAATGCTTCGATGAAAGGATCTTGGGCTAGATTTCTGAATTGTGTTTCTCTAGGTTTCAGAAAAGCTTTTGAGGAATTTGAGGAGTGGTAAGGAGCTTTTGTCATACACAGATTGGTGTGTCGTTGCCCAAGACCCTTAGGTAATTGTTGTATCTGTTGAACTTAGAACATGATAGGAGACTAAGGAATACAGAGTTAATGCAGGAATTGTGCTCACACTAACTACAAGCCCACAGTAGGAGAGTCCTCTCTGACCTTGAGTTGGAGCCCATAGCCATCTCTTCCATTTTGCTGTCTTATTTCCAGGTATGTGTTGATGCCTAGTGCTGAGCCTGTCTCCTGACAGATGCTCAGTTAGCGCCCCCCTGTCTCCTCTGGTCCCATCCTCTCTCCATGGCACCCTTTGCTCAGTACCCCCGCCCTCTTTTTAAATTTGGCATGGGGGATAGTTTTGTACCATAGTTCAACCACACACAGTTGTGTTCTGATTTCAACTTTGCCATATACTTTGTTTTATGATATTGAATGAAGTACTTTGCTTCCTTCAGTTACCCCGTCTGTAGACTAGAGACCTTATGAACTGCCTGGAGATTCTCTTGAGTTTTAGGTGAAGTCATTGTGGGGGGCACTAATCCTGTGTTTATGCCCCCTGCAGTGAGGTGTTTTAGATGATCATCCTTCACATTCTTTTAGTTGATGATGACAGCTCATATTTTGGGTAGAACAGCTTCCAAGCTCCTGTAACCACTGGCTTTAGTTCCATTCTTACAAGATGTCACAAACTGGCGTTTCAGGTGAAGTGGCTTCCCCAGCAGCCCACCACTCAAAATAGTTGGGCTGTTTCTACCCTAGGCTGATCCCAAAGGCTAATTGAATCCTGCCTTCCTGCCTTGGCTCCTGTTCCTGCTTCAGAGGCCCATGAGCAGTTGTCGGATTTGGAAGCAAGTGGAACACATCACCTGAGTTGGTGAGAGAAGACTCAATCCCCTTGCTGGCTTCAAACCTGCTTGGTTCCACCTGGATTCGTTCCTCAGAGCTCTAGGAAGCTTAGGGAGATGGAAGGGCCCTTAAGTTAGCAGTTCTCAAAAGAGTCAGGGCTGATCCCCAAAGGAGCCTCTCTTTTTGAAGTCTGTGGTGGGAGGTGATCTCATGGGGAAGCAGGTCCCCAGGGAAGAGTAAGGTTAAGGAAAGCCAGACTGGGAATGACCTCGGCACACTGGCCTCTCTCTCCTGACCTCCATCCATCACTCTCCTCTCTCCCGGCGTCTCCAGTCTCCTGGGGGATGGCTGTCTCCTCCTTTCTTTTTTCTTTAGCATCAGGGAGGATGACTCAAACACTGCCTAAGGGCACCAAAGGCATCCACAAATTGGTCCCAATCCCAGCTAATGAGGAAGGCAAGAGAGGAGACTGGCAGGCTGGGCCCTGTGGCTTTGGGCTGAGAGAGGAGGGGAGAAGGAGGCAGGCAGCTAGGCCCTCCTCTGACCCTACCCAGCTCGAGGCCCAAGGCCCCATGCCCTGGGCCTGTGGATCAGACTTTTCTAAAATCTCTTCTGTTCCAAACCAGTAAATAAACAGATCTGTCTCCAACCTCCCCCCCCTTCCCTTCCACACACACACTTTCTCACACGAGCTTAGGCAGTTCTAGCATATCTTTCAAAGCCCAGATCTCAGTTTCCATTCCAGCTTGTCCACACAGAGTCATGAGTCCCGGGACAAGCCACTTGACATCTCAAAGCTTCAGTTTTCTCATCTGTGAAATGGATGCCTGAAAGTAATATCCATCTTGAAGAACCATGAAGAGGAGATGGGGTCAGACGTGTGCATTGCCTGGAACCTGCTTTTCAAGGAAGCTTAGTATTTCAAACAGCCTCCTTCTCCTGATGCCACACCCCCTGCCCCCCCCCCACGACACTGTCACCGATCCAAGGTTTCATTTTTCCTTTCCTTTCTTTTAAAAATGGCTCCTTATATGACTTCTTGTAATGTGAGGACCCTGCCCTCCCAGGCCAAACTGCAACATCAGCATCGCTGATGAAATGCTCTTAATGTCACCGGGGCTCAGCCCTCTTCAGCAAATGCCATGGGGCGGGGGTGGGGGGGTGGGGGGGGAGGGGAGAGTGAGATACTGGCCAAATAATGGCCAAGGGTGTTCTGAAGTCTTCCAGGCTGACTCTCCTTTCCCCATCTCTACGTATTCCCTTCTAATTTAAGATAGCCTCCTCGGTTGAGAAACTCGGCTAACCTCCTTTTTTTTTTTTTTCACGCCCGGCTTGAAGTCGGAAATTATATTGGTAAGTCTGGTAGATGTTATTAATGTGCTTAATGGGCACTCAAGGCAGTTTAAAGATCTTAGCCTTTGCACTGCGCCTTTATCCCACCCTGGGGGTAAATAATGGAGATGCTAACACAGTCTGTAAAGGGGAAAGAGCAGAGGTGGCCTGCCTGCCTCACAGGGGCGGGATGCTTTGATGGCCTGTCTGCAGGCGGGTGATGAAATCGGCTTCCCTCGTTTTTATACCCCTTTCAAAAGGCCAATTCTCCCAACACAATGCACATTTCCAAGTCATTTTTAATTTGGCATGAAAATGTCTTCTTTATCCCAGACTAGAGCCAGTGGAGTTAATGGGAAACACACATCTGGAGAGCTGCGCTCTGCCAAGGGAGGAGGTGAGCGATGGGGGCCAGGGCATGGTAGGGGATTAAAGGTAACAGTTTTCAGCTCCCCCGCCCCATCTACCTACAGGGATGGAACCCAACACTCTGCAATTGTAAGTTCTCAGAGCTATCTATGGCTCTCACAGTAGCCATAGGTTTCCTCCTTTTCCTCCCAGAGATGAGGTGTGAGGTGGTGGAGGTGCCTGTGAACCTTTTTGGGGATCTTTAGTTCTTGGTGCCTGGCTAGAGGGAAGGAACATCCTCTTTTTGATGTCTACCCAGAGAGTCCTGGCTGCTCCCTCTTCTGCTGCAGAATTCTTCAAGCCTGACCTTGAGGCAGGAATGCCAAGAAGGGACATTCAGCATAGAGTAACGGGGAAGGTTCTGGGGTACACCTATGTCGACCTTTTAGGATTCCTCATGTTCTGTTTTCATTCTTTTTTTTTCTGGCCAGATCTTAGCATATGAATTCGAATTTAGCATGCATTTGTATCCAAGCCCAGGTGGCAGTGTCCCTGGTACACAAATTTATGTGGATAGTCCCTGTCTATGGATGTCTACAGTCCTAGAGGAGGGTCCTCTGTTAAGCTCGTCCCCTCGTTACACCGGTCTCAAGCTTTAGAAATTCTTTTATCATCCTATACTTCATTTATTATTCCTTTTAGTTTCTAGGTCAGGATGACATGTGTAACCTGAGAAATTCTGGGGTCTGTAATTTCCTTGAAATTGTAAAAAATGTGCATACTCAGAATTTTCATTGAATTCTCAAAGGGGTCTCAAAGGTTAAAATTCAGGTGATCATGCACCCTGATTTACTCTAGTCATCCCAGGGTAATCATTCATAGTGACTTTTCACTTCTAGAAGAGTCAGTGTAAGTGATAAATTACTGTTGATTTTCATTATTTGCATATCTCTTGCTTGTGAATTTGCCATTGCTAAAATTAATTCATAATGTCCAAATCAATATTCACGGCACTCGGTGGTCATTGGAATTGGCAAAACTTTGAGTTGCTCAGTATGAATATTCAGCTGAGGTCAACCTCAGCGATTCTCTTATCTTTTTGTTTCAACTCTCATATTAAAACAAGTGTCCTTTGCATGGTCTATATAGTACCATTTTTTTTTTTTGCAATTTTGTCTTTTGATGGTGATTTTCTATTTCGAATGACCCGAGTGTAGGGCTGACATGTTGTTCCGTGTTCCTAGCTACAAGAATGCTGTGATGTGCCTTACAGGGAAAGTATGTCTTTTAGATGAGCTTTGTACAGGTGTGAATTATAATGTTGTTGACCACGAGTTCAATGTTAATGAGCCTACAAGATGTTAAATAAAATGTCATATACACAATCAAAAGATCACAGTATACCCCATAGATATGTATAATTATTATGTATCAGTTAAAAATAAAAATATACAAATGAGCCAGGAGATCTATTATGGGTATTGGCTCATACAGTTATGGAGGCTGAGAAGTCTCATGATCTGCTGGAGAACCAGGAGGGCTGAGAATTCCAGGGGCCGATGGTCTAAGTCCAGGTCTGAGACAGAAAGCCTGAGATCAAGACTGCTGATGACGGAGGGCAAGGGAAGATGGATATCAGTTCAAGCAGAGAATGAATTCATCCTTCTTCAACACTTTGTTCTACTCTGGCCCTGAATGGGTTCGATGATGCCAGCCGATACTGGTGAAGAAGCTCATCTTTCCTCAGTCTACCAATTCAAATGCTAATCTCAATTGTGGCTATCATTTCCCAATATACATATGCAATAAAACATGATGTTGCACATTAGAAATATGCTCAACTTTTGTCAACTATATTTTAATAAAACTGGCATTAAAAAACCCAGAATCAATCAAATAAGTTCGCATCTTTTCTGGAAACACCCTCACAGACACACCTAGAAATAATTTTTTTACTGGTTACCTGGACATTTCTTAGCCCTGTCAAGTTGACACATAATTTAAATACCATGAGCTTACCCTTTGTCAATGTGGCACCTATGCTCATCTCCTTAAACCATATTTAATCTCTAAATCAAGTTAATAACAAGGTCATAATCTCACCTAACGTGATAACAACTACCCAGTTGTTACAACTGAAAATGCACTAATCCCTTCCCCAGATGATGAGGTAAAGTCCTGGAGAGAGTCCTGATATCCTGTAACTTAAATATCCCATGGTGTAAAATTAGTAACACGTAAATATTGATGAAAAGTCCATAAACCTGCTATGACACATTAAGGAAATGAGAGGAAAGAAAACAAAGATATGTGCTTCATATGTGCACATGTACACACAAATGTGTTCACCACAAAACAAGGAGGAAATAATCATGGCCGTGAGAGTTCTCATTTCTATAACTCGTTGTGTGATTGTAGATGGTATTTTTAAACTATCTTCTTCTACTATCCATTCTGGATTCCACTTGTCTTCAACAAGCACCTTGTCCGGTAAATGTTTATTTTCCAGCAGGGTGATCTGAATCTTTGTTTCTAAAGGGCCTGAGCCATGAGTAGTCTTGCTTGGATTGGGTTGTTGTTTTCCATTGACCTTTGTACAGGGCCTGATAAAGCTTAGAGACACCATGAAGGATTTCCTGTACTCTGGACATACTCTTTCTTGCTTCCATGGTGGAGTAACAGTGCAATTTCCCCTTGGTAGTTGGAGTCAATCACCCCAATGCCATAACTCTTTCTTTGCTTATGGACTTAGAGGCATGTGGAACCCATAGTGGCAGAGTGGCAGTTTTAACTCTGAGTGCAATGGAGTCCTTGTGTTGCCTGGTGGAAGCACTCCTCCCCCTGGAACTGAGGCCTCTAGGCCAGCAGAGTGTAAAGTTGTAGAAAGAGGAAACAAAAATTTTGCTAGTGGGTGAGTAGTGAGTAGTGTTACTTCTGATTCCGCTGCTTGATTCTTGGACCCATATGTATGGTTGGGATCCCCAAGTGTCCCCTGAAGTCTCATGTGGTTTAGTTGCTAGCCTGTGGCACCACTGGGAGGTAGAGGGGACTTTAGAAGGGTGTTCTCAGTGGAAGGACGTTAGGTTACTGGCGGTGCAATCTTGGGATCTCTGGCCCACCTCTTCCTCTCCGTCCTTGCTCACCAGCTGCCACAAAATGAATCCCTTTCTTCTGCCATGAGGTACTACTCACTGTCTCGTCACAGGCCCAAAGCAACAGGGCCAAGAAACCATGGACTGAAAACAAAACCTTTGCCCCTTTTAAGACGAGTATCTCATGTATTTTCTCACAGTGACAGAGAGCTGATCAACACACTGGCTATCAGAGTAATAGCACCATGCAGTGGTTTAGATATAAGGTGTCCCCTAAAAGTTCATGTGTGAGATGATGCAAGAATTTTCGGAGATGAAATGATTAGACTAGGAGAGGTGTGAGCTAATCGGTGGATTAGTCCACTGATGAATTAATTGGGTGGTAACTGTAGGCAGGTAAGGTGTAGCTGGAGGAAGTGGTCACTGGAGATGTGACTTTGGGGTTTAGATTTTGCTCCTGGTGAGTGAAGCTTTCTCTTTCTCTGCCTCCTGGTTGCCATGTCCTGAGTTGCTTTCCTGTGCCAGGCCCTTCTGCCATGATGTTCTATATCATCTTAGGCCCAGAGGAAAGGAGTCCACCAACCAAGAACGCCATCTCTAAAACCATGAGCCAAAATAAACTTTTCTTCCTGTTCAGTTTTTCTAGTCAGGTCTTTTGGTCATAGTAATGAAAAATCAGATTAAAACGCACCATCTATGGGACATCAATTCAGAAAGCCTTACCCAGTCCTTTGAGGTATTGCTACCTAGTTGATCTATAATTGAGTCTTTAAAATGCCATGTCACCGTCCCCTGAAGACAGCTGCTTCAGGATTGTGGAAAACTGGTGAATTCCATGAGCTTGTGCACATTGTTTTATTTTCAGCCTTTCCATGATGGAAGCAGTTGGGTGTAATCAACCTGATGCCAGTTAGCTGGCTGATCACTCTGGGCAACGGTACCATACAGAAGGCTCATTGTTGGTTTCTGCTTCTAACAGATCCCGCACTCAGCGGTGGTCAGATTCAGATCGACCTTGGTGAGTGGAAGTTCAAGTTTCCAAGCCCATGTATAACCTTCGTCTTTGTCATCATGGTCATATTGATCATCAGCCCTTTGGGAGAAACAGGGATGGCTCAGGAAAGAGACTGACTGGTATCACAAAATGGATCCGAATATCCACTTGATCATTAAAATTTTCCTCTGTTGAGATCACGCTTTGGTGTGCATTCACATGGGATACAAGTATCTTCATGGTTTTGGCCATTCAGAGAGGTCTATTCATATACCTCATCTCCAAGTTTCTTTTTTTGTTGTTGTTGTTGTTGTTACACATTTTCCAATTATGCTCCTTTTAAGTCCCTGGCCATCCATCAAACCATTGACTATAGCCTGTGAATTGGCATATGATTATATGTCTGACCATTTTTCCTTCCAAGTAAAGAGAAGAGCCAGCTGTCCTGCTCAAAGTTCTGCCTACTGGCAGGATTTTCCTAGACCACTTTTCTTCAGGGATGTCCCAGGAAAGGGATACAGTGCTGTAGCTGTCCATTTTTGCGATAGTATCCACATATTAAATAGAACCATCTGTCAACCAGACAAGAGTCTTCTCTTCTTCTGACAACTGTTCATAGGGAAGTCCCCATGAGACCACAGAGGCAGCTGGGATACAGAAGATAGTGTGGCAGAAGTAGGAACCATGAGTAACTGGGCGATTTCTTCATGTAATTTGCTTGTTTTCAGGACCTTCTCACCACTTCCAGGTGATGATGGAGGGCTTCTGTGCATATTCAATGTGATAGGTTGGTGAGTCAGATAATATGCAGTTCATATCAAAGCAACTCAATTTTCCCAGCAACCTAGTGGTCCATGGTGAAACATTCAGCTTCTACTAAGGTCCAGTAACAGGCCAAGAGTTATTGCTCAAGAGGAGAACTAATATGTGCTGATGAGGGCAGAACTTTGCTCTAAAATTCTAGAAGCCTGAACTTCAATTCACCTAGGGGGGCTCCAAATGGCATCTCTTTCTGCCACTGACACTCAAGCGCCATTGAATCTGCATGGTCATGTGGACTCTTGGCAGAACAGTGTGCACCAGAACAGCCTGGATCATTGCAGAACCTTCTCTTGTTCTGGTTCATA
The DNA here is from genome assembly GCF_052094955.1 of Ictidomys tridecemlineatus. Taxonomy (NCBI): domain Eukaryota; kingdom Metazoa; phylum Chordata; class Mammalia; order Rodentia; family Sciuridae; genus Ictidomys; species Ictidomys tridecemlineatus. The sequence goes on along the minus strand of NC_135479.1, from coordinate 30,839,133 downwards.
CTCAAAATTAGCTTTTCAGGTCACCCGATGACCTGAAATGAGAAATATGTTGCCTCCAAAATGCAAATAGGCCAGTAGGCATTGTGCTTCTTTCTATGACTCATGCGAGCCTATGGTATTGTATGGGTAATCATGGTGCTCCTAGAAGTGAAATAGCGAGGAAGCCTACTAAATTCTTACTTGATCTGTATATGCGGAAAAGTTCTAGGTCAAGTGACTAAAAGTCTAGTTCCCATCATAAAAATATAAAGCCACAGCCCCTCAATCCATGTCCAGCTGGCAGCCAGTTTACAGACCCAGAACCCCTTGAAGGAAGGGGAGGATAGTTCCGCTCAAGGAAGCATGCTTCTACATTAATGAAAATTTGTACTGTCATTTTTTCTTCCAGCATTCCTCAAAGAGACCCATGGCCCTTTGATGTTGTAAGAGGGACCAGATGCAACAGCATATCCTTCATCTTGGGGGATATCATGACATGCTCTATACCTTGGGACCTCTAGAACTTTCATTGAGGTAGAAGGCCCTTCATTTTAAATTGAGTATGCACATGTGCCTACAAGCAAAGAGGGGTGGTGGAGAAGGGCCCTGGAGAGAATCAGCATTGTTTTGCATGGTAACTGTGTCAGGGGAGGCCATAACATTTTTCTCAGGCAATGCAGGATAAATGTCCTCAGACAAAGGTGGAAAGGCCCTACTATGGATGGAAATACCTCTGTTGCTGGGAATAGGAAGAACTCCTTTATTGGCAAAGAAAGCTTACCAGAATATAGGAGCTCAGTGTCACCATCTTTATCACGGTGTTCCCACATATCCCCATTTATTCAATTAAAGGGTTCTATTTTTTTCCCAACCAATGCCCCCAGTTTAACTATCCAAGCCTGACAGTTCAACTTGAGTTGTAATTTTCAACTGATGTTCAACAATTTAAGCTCTGCTTATACAATACAAAAGGCTTTCTTTCAGAACCTACCTAAGAAGCTTGAAGTCATGTATGTTCTTGAGCTTGGAATTTGAATCCCTAAGTTCATGTTTTTCTTTCACCACTAGGTCCAGCAGCATTAGAAGAAACCAAACAGCATGTTACATCTTTTGGTATTCAAAAAATGTTTAAAATTATCCTACATAGAGTCACTTAGATATTTGGTTCTTATAAGTGGTTGACTAGGAATATCCAATGTAAATATATTTTAATATCTCTACAGATAGTTCACTCCATGTATTATCAGTGCTCATTTTGTGACTGGAAATAAAGCATTAGTATCTTTAAATCTAAGGGATTTGGACAGCTAATTCCAGAAACTTCAGAATCAATTCAGAAGAAAACTCATCCATAAAATTATGTTCTATTGGGACCACTTTAGGTATCCAAATTATATTAGTAAGGGTTTTTCAGAGAAAGAGAACCAATAGGATATAGATATGGATCCAGATATAGATAAGATGTAAAGAGATTTATTATAGGATTGGCTCATGTGATTATGGAGGGGAGGAAGTCTTATGTTCTGCCATCTGCAAGATAAAGAACTAGGAAAGCCAATGGTCTAAACCAGTCTAAGTCTGAAGGCCTGAGCACTGGGGAGGGGGCCAATGACATAAGTCTCAGTCTGAGTCTGAAAGCCCAAGAATCAAAGGTACTGATGACTAAGGCAGGAGAAGGTAGACGTTCAAGCTCGGGGTGATAAAGTAAATTAGCTTTGGGCTCTTAATGGGCTGGATGAGGCTCGCGCACAGTATGCTTTACTCAGTCTACCAATTCAAAAGCTAGTCTTTCCCAGAAATTTCCTCACAGACATACCCAGAAGTGATGCTTTACCAACTACATGAATATCTTTTAGCCCTGTCAAGTTGACACAAAAAATTAACCATCACAGTGTCCTGAAGCATTAACCCACATCAAACAACATTATGGATTGATGGGAGGATGGAAATATTGTGACCAAGGCTCATAGGCACTTGATGCTGTATTTTTCCACATTATAATGGCTCAGTATTTGCTAATTTTATAGAACTTAAAATGAGAGATCCCACCACCAGCAGACATTTGCCGGAGCTTAGGCTTCGGCACAGGACCTCCTCTTCCAACCAACAGACAACTGCAGGAGCTCAGGCCTGGCCCAGATCTGCCCACACCAACCTTTGCGGGACCCAGGCCCACAGTAGGTCTGGGTCCATCCCGCCACCAGCAGACACCCACTGGAGCTCAGGCTCTGGCACAGGACTGTCTCTTTCTACCAGCTGACCAATGTGTGAGCTCAGGCCCAGCACAGATCTACCCACACCAACATATGCAGGACCCAGGTCCAGGGTAGGTTCATGTCCCCCCACCCCCAGCACCTGGGAGCCCAAGCCTAACCCACTTCCATCTTGGGACACTGCAGACATCACCATAGCCTTCCCCAGACATTAGTCCCTACCTTTTTGACAACAGACAGGGCCCAGAAGAAGCTGTACCTCAGAGCAGGCATCCCAAAGACAGTGTAAGGCCCACCCTTTCAGCCCCATCTCTGTAAGGCATTGCATCCATCTTGGGGCACCTCCACTATTATCTCGAGTTACCTCGGCTATTGCTGCCACCACCTTTTATTGCAGTAGCATATATTGAGGGGCACCAGCAGGGTCTGGAAACCCAACATCAAGGTGAGGTACAGACAATCTGCACGGATACTACAAGAATATAAGGAAAAAAAAACTACAAAACCTCAGATCCACACTGCAAAAAAGGAAAACACATAGACAACATGAAAAAACAAGGGAGGAAAGTGCCCAAAACAAAACTAGAGTACTACAATACCAGAACTCATAGACACCAAAGTTGATGAAATGTCAAAGAAGGAGTTCAGAAGGTTCATAATTAAAATGATCTGTTAATTAAGAATGACCTAAATGGGCAAATACAGGCAAAAATTGATCACTCCAACAAAGAAATAAGATTACTTCAAGAAAGAGACAGAGACTCTGAAAAAAAAGTCAGAAATCCTTGAAATAAAAGAAACAATAAACCAAATAAAAAACTCAAATAGAAAGCATAACCAATAGACTAGATTACTTGGAAGAAAGAATGTTAGATAATGAAGACAAAGTATACAGTTTGGAAAATAAATTTGACCACACAGTGAAGATAGTAAGAAACCATGAACAGAATATCCAAGAATTATGGAACAACATCAAAAGACCAAATCTAAGAGTTATTTGGATAGAGGAAGGCACAGAGTTTCAAACCAAAGGAATGTACAATCTCTTACAACAGATCTACACCAAGGCACATTATAATAAAAATGCCTAGCATACAGAATAAGGAGAGAATATTAAAAGCCACAAGAGAGAGGAACCAGATCACATATAGTGGGACACCAATTTGGATCACAGCAGATTTTTCAACCCAGACCCTCAAGGGTAGGAGATCATGGAACAACATATACCAAGCTCTGAAAGAAAATGGATACCAACCAAGAATCTTATATCCAGCAAAATTAAGCTTTAGATTTGATGATGAAATAAAAGCCTTCCATGATAAACAAAAGTTAAAAGAATTTACAACTAGAAAGCCTGCGCTATAGAACATCCTTAGCAAAATATTCCATGAAGAGGAAATGAAAAACAATGATAAAAATCAGCAGAGGAAGGTATTACACTAAAGGCAAAACTAATTGGAGGAGAAACCAAGTCATGTTAAATACCAAAAATAAACAAAAATGGCTGGGAATACAAATCATGTCTCCATAATAATGAATGTTAATGGCCCAAACTCACAAATCAAAAGACATAGACTAGCAGATTGGATTAGAAAAAAAAAAAAGACCCACCAATATGCTGCCTCCAAGAGACTCATCTCATAGGAAAATAAATCCACAGACTGAAGGTGAAAGGTTGGGAAAAATCATGCCACTCACATGGACTACTGAAGCAAGCAGGGGTGTCCATTCTCATATCAAATAAAGTAGACTCCAAGCTAAAGTTAATCAAAAGGGATAAGAAGGACACTACATACTGCTCAAGGGAAACATACACCAATAAGACTTAACAATTATAAATATATATGCCCCAAACAATGAAGCATCTATGTTCATCAAACTCTTTTCAAATTAAAGAGGCAGGGCTGGGGATGTGGCTCAAGCGGTAGCGCGCTTGCCTGGCATGCGTGCGGCCCGGGTTCGATCCTCAGCACCACATGCCAGCGGGGATGTTGTGTCCACCGAGAACTAAAAAAATAAATATTAAAAATTCTCTCTCTCTCTCTCTCCTCTCTCACTCTCTCTTTAAAAAAAAATTAAAGAGGCAAATAGACCACAACACAATAATTTTGGCCGAATTTAACACACCTCTCTCACCACTTTGTTCAGCTTTTGTTTGGATAGATCTTCCAAACAAAAGCTGAACAAAGAAACTATAGAACTCAATAATGCAATCAATAACTTAGACTTAACTGACATATATAGAATATTTCATCCTTTAATGAGTGAATGAATATACTTTCTTCTCAGCAGCACATGGATCATTCTTTAAAATAGATCATATATTATGCCACGAAGCAACTCTTAGCAAACTCTTAAAAAAAGTAGAGATACTACCCTGCATTCTATCAGATCATAATGAAATGAAATTAGAAATAAATGATAATATAAGAAATAAAAGCTACTTCAACACCTAGAGACTAAATAATATACTACTGAATGAACAATGGGTTGCAGAAGACATCCAGGAGATTAAAAAATTTTTAGAGATGAATAAGAACACAGATACAACATATCGAAATCTCTGGGACACGATGATGGCAGTTCTAAGAGGAAAATCCATTGCATGGATTTTATTCCTTAAAATAAGAAAAAGTCAACAGATAAATGACTTAACATTATATCTCAAAGCCTTAGAAAAAGAAGAACAAATCTACACCAAAAGCAGTAGAAGACAGGAAATAATTAAAATCAGAGCTGAAGTCAGTGAAATTGAAACAATTGAAAAAATCGACAAAACAAAAAGTTGGTTCTTTGAGAAGATAAATAAAATTGACAGACCATTAGCCATGCTAATGAAGAGAAGGAGAGAGAAAACTCACTACTAACATATATGATGAAAAAGTAAATAGCACAACAGACTCTACAGAAATACATAAGATAATTAGAAATTATTTTGAAAACTTGTACTCCAATAAAATAGAAAATATCAAAGACATTGACAGATTTCTAGAGTCATATGATATGCCCAAATTGAATCAGGATGATATATACAATTTAAACAGGTCAATTTCAAGCAATGAAATAGAAGATGCCATCAGAAGCCTACCAACCAAGAAAGCCCAGGACTGGATGGATACACAGCCGAGTTCTACAAGACCTTTAAAGAAGAACTAATACCAATACTCTTTAACTTATTTCAGGAAATAGAAAAAGAGGCAGCACTTCAAACTCATTCTATGAGGCCAATATCACCCTGATTCCAAAACCAGGCAAAGACACATAAAAAAAGTAAACTTCAGACCAATATCTCTAATGAACATAGATGCAAAAATTCTCAATAAAATTCTGACAAATTGAATACAAAAACATATCAAAAAGATAGTACACCATGATCAAGTGGGGTTCATTCCAGGGACAAAAGTTTGATTCACCATATGGAAATCAATAAATGTAATTCATCACATCAATAGACTTAAAGATAAGAACCATATGATCATCTAAATAGATGCAGAAAAAAGCATTTGAGAAAAATACAGCATCTCTAGAGATAATAGGAACATATCTCAACATCGTAAAAGCCATCTATGCTAAGCCCCAGGCCAACATCACTCTAAATGGAGAAAAATTGAGAGCATTCCCTATAAAAACTGGAACAAGATAGGGATGCCCTCTTTCTCCATTTCTATTTAACATAGTTCTTGAAACACTGGCCTTAGCAATTAGACGAAAAGTATTAAAGGGGTATGGATAGGTAAAGAAGAACTCAAATTAGCACTATTTGTTAATGATATGTTTGGATACCTAGAAGACCAAAAGAATTTCATGAGAAAACTTCTAGAACTAGTAAATGAATTCAGTAATGTAGTAGGATATAAAATCAACACCCATAAATCAAAAGCATTTCTGTATATCAGTGACATATTCTTAGAAAGGGAAATGAGGAAAACTACTCCATTCACAATAGCCTCAAAAAATAAAATACTTGGGAATCAACTTAATGAAAGAGGTGAAAGGTCTATATAATGAAAATTACAGAACCCTAAAGAAAGAAATCAAAGAAGACCTTAGAAGATGAAAAGATTTACCTTGCTCTTGGATAAACAGAATTATTATGGTCATTATTATCAAAATGACCATACTTCCAAAAGCACTATACAGATTTAATGCAATTCCAATCAAAATCCCAATGACATTCCTCATAGAAATAGAAAAAGCAATCATGAAATTCATCTGGAAAAATAAGAGGCCTAGAATAGCTAAAGCAATCCTTAGCAGGAAGAGTGAAGCTGGTGGTATCACTATACTAGACCTTAAACTATACTTTAGAGCAATAGTAACAAAAACAGCATGGTACTGGCACCAAAACAGACTGGTAGACCAATGGTACAGATTAGAGGATACAGAGACTAACCCACAAAACTATAATTATCTTATATTAGGCAAAGGTGCCATTGGAGAAAAGATAGCCTCTTCAACAAATAGTGCTGGGAAAACTGGAAATTCATATGCAACAAAATGAAATTATACCCCTATCTCTCACCATGTGCAAAACTCAACTCAAAATGGACCAAAGACCCAGGAATAAAACGAGATACCCTGCATCTAATAGAATAAAAGTATGCCCTAATCTCCATATGTGGGATTAGGCCCCAACTTCCTTTGGCGCAAGAATTAAAATCAAGAATCAATAAATGGGATAGATAGAAGAAACGAAAAAGTTTCTTCTCAGCAAAAGAAACAATCTGTGAGGTGACTAGAAAGACTACTAATTGGGAGCAAATCTTTACCCTTCACACATCAGATAGAGCACTAATCTCTGGGGTATATAAAGAACTCAAAAAGCTAAGCACCAAAAGAAAAAAAAAAACCAACCAAATAACCAAATCAATAAATGGGCCAAGGACCTGAATAGACAGTTCTCAGAAGACGATATACAATTAATCAATAAATATATGAAAAAATGTTCATCATCACTAGCAATTAGAGAAATGCAAATCATTTCATTCCAGTCAGAATGGCAGCTATTATGAATACAAACAACAGAGTGTTGGTGAGGATGTGGGGGAAAAGGTACACTCAAACACTACTGGTGGGACTGCAAATTGTGCAGCCAATATGGAAAGCAGTATGGCGATTCCTTGGAAAATTGGGAATGGAACCACCATTTGACCCAGCTATCCCTCTCCTCAGTCTATATACCCAAAGGATTTAAAAACAGCATACTACAGGGACACAGCCACATCAATGTTTATAGCAGCACAATTCACAATAGCTAAACTGTGGAACCAACCTAGATGCCCTTCAACAGATGAATGGATAAACAAAATGTGGTATCTGTACACAAAGGAATATTATTCAGCATCAAAAGAGAATAAAATCATGGCATTTGCAGGTAAATGGATGGAGCTGGAGAAAATAATGCTAAGTGAAATTAGCCAATCCCAAAAAACCAATTGCCAAATGATTTCTCTGATTTAAGGATGCTGATTCATAATATGCTGGGGTGGGGTGGGGTAGGGTGGGATGGGGTGGGAGGATAGGGCAAAGGGAAAAAGGGGAGGTAGGGGAAGGGAGGGGGCATAGGGGAAGGAAAGACAGTGGAATGCAATGATCATCATTACCCTAAGTACATATATGAAGACACAAAGGATGTGATTCTACTTTGTTTACAACCAGAGATATGAGAAATTGTGCTCTATATGTGAATATGAATTGTAATGCATTCTTTTGTCATATATAACAAATTAAAATTTAAAAAAATTTAAAAAAGAACTTAGAATGAGAATTGACTGTATCTAGTCATCCTTGCTAAAACTCATTATAAGATGACCAGATTATGATCTGTCAAACTTGGTTCCAAAACCTTGCTCTGCTTCTTTCTAGCCTCAACATCTTGAGTGGTCACTTCCCTTAAGCAGGCAACAATTTTATTCTCAGTAGGATCGGAATGATGTACTCAGGGTTCCCTTCTCCTTAGCTTCAAGCTGAGGAGCTGTTGCTTCCTTGGAGAAGTAGGCTGTCTTGTGGAACGACAGCTCCAGATGACAGCTGCAAGTGTCTCCCTGTGTGGAACAGCCTGACCTCTGTGAAGTCCTCTTATGATCAAGTGGGTCCCCCCTATGCTTCCAGTTGGGGATGCTGTTCTTTGCACATCACAGTGGGTTCTGTCCCCTCCCTTATCCACTGCTCACCTCCTTTAATGAACCATCCTTCAACCTGAAGAAGTTCTCAGTCTTAAGGAGCCTGATAAATAGATCTACCCTCCTGGTACTGTCTTGGTCTGTTTTACTGGTACACCATAAAGCCTTGTGGGGAATATGTAAGTGAGCCAATAAAATAAACACACACACACACACACACACACACATGCACACAAACCAACACCCCAAAATTAGGGAGAGGAGGATGAACATAATCAGTGCATGACATATGCACATATAGAAGATTGCAGTGAAACCCATTAATTATTATGTACAATTATTATGTGTTACAAAATTCAAAGAATACAAAGGAAACAGAACTATAATGTAGAGAGTACCCACAAAGAGTTGAGTATTGTACTGTGTACTTCAGTAAATTGCCCTACTTCCCATACAACTTCACTCGTTAGATATTATCAAGTCCACTTAAAAACAGATGTGAAAACTGAAACTAGGAGACCTAAGACATTTGCTTAAGGACACTCACTAAGTGTCAATTTGAACAATTTGAATTCATTTTAATTTAATTTTTTTTTTTTTTTACTTTAAGTCATATCACTTTCACTTCTGCATGGTGTTTTCCAATAAAATTTACTTTTGGGTAGAGGAGTGGTGTGGTGGGGACATCTTCAAAGTCACATGATCTCTGACTCCCTAGGGACTTTTGAGAAAGAAAGCAGATCAGATTGTATCATGGAAACTTCTAGAGGGTCAAGAATTTCTCAGGAACCCTGAGTTCCAATAGCCTATCTGAAGATCCTCATGGCAGGAGCAGCTCAGGATCTCCAATTCCCCCCCACCCCCCACTCAGGGTACCTATGGCCAGTGGGCTGTTGTCTGTGGAAGGTCATCCTCTTAGCCCTGCTTGCTTTTTGCTGCTTTCGAACACCCCTTTTCAGAACAGGAGCTCAGTTGCAACACTCTCTTTTGCTTGGCCCCAGGACAACTTTTCCACTGTCACCGCCCTGTAGCCTCAGCTGGCACAGAAATTCCAAAATAAATGAACGTGTTGTAAATCGGGAGAAAATATTGTGTCCTTGTGGTATTGATGTTGATTGCAGCTCAGCGGCTCAGGCGGCAATGACCGCAGCTCAGGCTGCATATTTCTTTACCCAAACACGCAGAGGGCCTGCCCAGGCCAGGAGTTCTGCAGCCGCCTCCATTCAGTACGCACTTTAGCTCCTTAAAGGTGCGCTGGAGCTGACAAAGTACCCTTGATCAGCAGCCCCCAGGCAGGCCAGGGGCCCGGGCTGTCAAAGCCAGGCTCAGACAAGACTCACCAGTCTTCCCAAGGTGAAGCCTTGGGAACAGAGGCCTGACGATAACACTTTGGCAGGAGGTAGCCCCTGGAGCAGTGTAACGCTGGCCTTGGGATTGGCCCTGAGGCCTGGGTTTGATTGGGGCTGGCACGACACAGCTTGGAGCTACTGGGGGCCCTGTGGTGAGAGGCTTCTTGGCGAGGGTGGGGCTTGGGCTGGCTTGTAGAGTCTGGCTGCAGGCTTTGAGGGGTCTTGAGAGTCTGGCCACCCAGGGTCGCATTGGTAGGGACATGAATAAGGGAAACAAAATCTTCTTTGAAGAGGGGTACAGGCAGGCAGAGGGAGAAACTGATTCCACACGAGGATCCTCCCCCTGCACCCCTCCCCCCCCAGCCCAAAGATCAGACCCGAATTTTCCAGGCAGCAATGGGGAATCTTATGAAGGTCACTTTTCTGAGGTATTTTGGAGAAGACATCAGTTTTTCTTTTTCTTTTCTTCTGTTTAGCAACCTCCATTCCGTGCTTTAAAACGTTGGTCCATTCACAATCATGTGACTCAGCATATAGCCAATCAGAGTTTTTTATGCCTGGAGGAAGGGGCGGGACAGTCTTGATCTGCCAATCACAGGGCTGACTGCTTTCTGGGAGCAGGAATGGGCGTTTGACCCCAGCTGGACCCATTAGTTTCCTTTCCTGGGACCTTTGTTTTTTTTCTTTCTCTTTGGAACTTTGAATTTGGTAAAGAAAGTGTCTTGTCTTTTAGGTCAGAAAGCAACATGGATATAAATTGGAGAAAAAAAGATGGCTGCTGGTTAGTTACTTTGGGAAGACGCATTTACAGAATAGGAGAGAATGAAGGCAAAATTTCAGAAGACTGTTAGTACCAAGGCAATGGGGAAGGGGGAGGAAGAAGGTCCTGCAGATCATTCTTGAATTTCTGAATCTAGGTATGCCTGGAGCCAAGCTCACCCTTAGATTTCCTGGTTAAATGGGCCAACATAGTTCCCTTGTCTCTTCTTTTTTAATCCTAAACTAACTTGAATTGTTACTGATATAGTCCTATCTAAAACAAAGGCAAAGATGTCTCTTGGTATATATAACATGATTGGTTCCAGGACTCCTGCAGATACCAAAATCAGAGGATACTCAAGTTCCTTATATAAAATACCTTAGTATTTGCATATAACTTACACACATTCTCCCATATACTTTACATCACCTTTAAATTACTTATAATACCTAATAATGATGTAAATGATATGTAAATAGTTGCTATACTCTATTGTTTAGGGAACAATGACAAGGAAAAAAGTCTGTACATGTTTAATACAAATGCATTTTTTTCTGCATATTTTTTATCCCCAGTTGGTTGACTCTGTGGAACACACAAATAAGGAGAGCTGACAGTAGTGACTTTTGGCTCAGCTGTGGACAAATCAAAAGTGTATTTCTGAAGGGGAGAAGAACAGGAACTGGGAAAAGAATTATACATGGTCATTTTATGAAATTCACACATGACACATTCTGCAGTTCCACCTCAGTTCCTTCCCGTTCACTTATTCAGCATGCATGCATGTGTTAAATGTCCACGGTGAGCCAGGTCTGTTCCAGGGCTGGGGCTATGAAAATGAATGAAGTGAAATCTTTGCCCTCAGGGAGTTCACAGTCTAGTTGGAGAAACAGGCAAATAAAAAGACATTGTAATACATTGTGATATAATACAGGGCTGGGGATTAGGATACAATTCCAGGAAGGAACTGTTCCCTTGGGAACCTGGAAGAAGCCAGATAACCCAGAAGTAATGGAAGATCACAGAATTCAGAGAGGGGGCAGAACCTAAGCTGGATCCTAAGGGAGAGAGGGTCCCAGGGCACAGATGCAGCTGGATGTTTGACAACAGCTCACCCCACAAGCACCCGTGAAGGAGTTACTACATCTGAGCATAACATGCAGTGTTGAAGAGGAGCAGAGGTGATGTCACACTGAGTTATGTGAAGTAACTTACAACAGCCTCCTGTTCAAATCCCAGACAGCGATAATCAAGGGTAATTGGGGGTCAGGGTGGGGAGCCATATTCTTATGTAAGAGTGGAAATAACCATGGAATCATTAGGGAATAACCTTGTTGTGTATTTACAATGCTTATTGGTATTTTTTTTTTAAATCAGAGGAGGGAGAATCTCCAAATTGATCAAAATATTGTCACTCAGAGACTTCTACTACTAATGTTTTGATGAACTTCCATCTATGCATTTTTCTCAGGCTATATTTAGATAGGTTATACCTATATAGAGCTATATGACTATAATTTTATATAAATGGGATCATGCTGCATACACTACTATATAATCTGCTTTTTATCACTTGATGTCTTAATCTTTACATTCTTATAAATAAATATCAAAAATTTTTTAGTGGCTTCCTAATTTTTTATTGAATGTAAGTGTTGTAGTTCATTGAATATCATTGAACTATTTATGGACAATTGGGGGATTCCCAAGTTTTCACTAGGTTTTTATGGCAGTGCTATGATCACCCTCTCTGAATTCAGTAGAGATCCCTAGGACATACCACACAAGAGACTAGTCCAGCATTTCTCATAAGCTCACTTTATGTCCCCTTGAGAATTGGAACCTATCACTGATTCTCTAATTGGCTTGTATGTTATAGGTCATGTGTCTGTAGATGTCAGCTTTACACACAGCAGGATGGAATGTTTCTTCTAGGAGACATTTAGGAGCCGAGATCAGTTTGAAAGATCAAGAGATTTATGTCTTCTACATCAAGCTTGTCCTGGGTCCAGGATCATTAGGTAGAAGTGTTTCTGAATCACACACTTAAATGATTTCATTTCTTTCTTTCTTTCTGTTGTAATCACAGATCACCAAATTCATATCTGTTATATGTTCGTATAATGGAATCTGCTTTACCTGCTGTATCACATTTTGCTTTTGTTCAATGACCTCCCTAAAGTAAATTCCTTGAAGTGGGATTATGAGCTTAGAGTCTGAACATTGTACATGCTGATATATACTTCCCAACAGCTCTCCAGGAAGACCAGACCAATTGAATAATTTCTTTCAACTATGGAGAAATACCTTTTGTGGTCATGCTTAGTTGGAAGTTTTTTGTTGTTGTTCTCATTAAATTTTTTTCCCTTAATTTTAGCAAGTTTGTTTAAAGGAAATCCCTTTAGGCAGTGCTAATGAGGACCATTAGAATAGGGTGGCCCCAAAGGATATTTGCAATCAAAGGCTTGGTAAGGGACACAGAATCTTTTCTTGGGAAGGCCTTTGCAATAGATGCTGATGGTATGGAGATGAGTGGTACTGAATCCCTGGACTGGAGCTCTTATTCTGGGTTTGGGGCTAGAAGGGATTAGGGGGGAGACCAACAGGAAGTCATGGTAACACATGCCTAGGTGGGGATGACCAATTAGAAGCTATGGACATTCAAACATTCCTTTTAGGAGATGTTCTTCCAGGCCCATCACAAGTCACCTGCTCTACTGCCCCCACCCTCTGTTCTCTCCACCTCTTTGGGCCACTGTCTTTGCTTTCTGTCTGTTCTTTCCAATAGGGTTTTGCAAATATTTTTCGTCTGTCCTTTATTGGTCAAATAATTGTGAAGAGGCATGTATAATATTTGTATTTTTATTTATCTATTTGTAAATTACATATATAAATAAAGGTTTCTGTGAAAATATGTACAGCAATTACCAAATATATTCAGAAACAAAAAATTTCAAAGGAGGAGATAAAAATGAAACAGAATTTTAAATGTCTCCATAACTACTAGATGAATACACATTAGTGAATATGCCTTTAGGGTAAGTTAATTGTGAAGGATGTTGACTGATGGCCACCAATTTTTGAAATAGCGTCTGAATAATTTGATTTTTTTTGGTTAGCTTTCATATCATCATTGGTAATGTAGCTGAAGAAGAGCTCACCAGAGTAGAAAAAGTGAGACTGTAATTTTTCATTTTCTTATCTTATTGTCGCTTGCGTTCTTCTTCTTGTTTGCCATTCATACTTTCTCTGCCAGAACTCTTTCAAAGGCCATTTATCTACTTTGTGAAGATGAGTTTAGTTAAATTCTCTAATTGTAAAACTTTAATATACTTACCTGAGTGCATGGAAACTTTAATATAGAGATATTCTGTGAAATCTAGCAAGCCAGGGAGGGCATCTCTGTTGTCTTCTGAATTGTGGGGGAATCCTAACCCTCAGGATGCTTCGAATGCTGTTGTCACCTCTCACGTATTGTGCCAAGGAGACTGCAAGTGCCAATCCAGGCATTAAATAGCACAAAGCTTGATTAATTTATTTTAGGAGAAAGTAAATATGCATTGCAATGCTAATATTTTCTTGAGGTTTCAGGGATTGTTCTATGCATTCACTGAAATGTCAAAGCTAAAATTAACATGTCTTCTTTTTGGAAGACATATTTAGCTTGGTGATTGAGATGGAAATAACTAATTGTAAAGTGATATTTTATCACTTTATTAAGTTATATAAAACCAGAAATAATGAAATGCATTAAAGTATTATATATTATAATGAAAGCAGAGAAAGGTTTTTTTTTTTTTTTTTAGGATAATAGAAGCTTCTTTCTCTACTTTCAACTCGGTTCCTCTTCATAGTATAAGATTGTCTCATTGATAATTGTATCAAACAATTATTTATATTTTGAATGGATAGTCATTCTTTTCTTGAGGAAGGATATGTTCTACAAATGTAGGAATTATTTTATACTAAATGACAATAATAACTTAAATCTCTGTGAAGTAATCCATAGCACTAGAGAAGTGCTGTCATTTTTATATATTTTATAAACTCAAACAATGGAATTTTGTGATGTCCTGGGACTGTGTTACTGATCAGAGGTAACCTTTTATCTCAATAAAAGATATTGAAAATCACAATATTAAGTATAGAATAAAATGGAGTAGTCCTAGATGAGATGGGGGAGAAGTACCAGCTTCTATTGTTCAAACTTAGATTCAAGCTCAGAGAGTCACTAAAGTGATTTACAGCCTCGGAGCCTGTTGATATCGTAGTTTGGTGGTTGAAAGGTGGCTGCAAATCCTTTGCTCCTCCTCCTATTGAGCAGCTTCATCTCATGGCTTATTCTTTGGATCTGAGCCAGTCTAAGTGATTTGTTTGGATGAAAATTGGGGGTGACATTCTGGGATTTCCAAAGCCAGATCATACAAAGCCTTGAAGCTTTGCCCTAGAACTCTTGGGACACTCTCTCTAGGAGTCCTGAGCTGCCACACAAGAAGTCTGATAGTTCACATGCTGCATCTGATCCTAGCCTTTTAGTTATCCCAGCACAACTCAGGTGTGGGAGTGAAGCTGGTTTCTGCCCATCTGCCCATTGAATACCACTGAATGACCTTTGTTGGTACTACCTGGAACAGAATAACCAGCCAGCGTTGCTGGAAACAGAATAACCAAGCTAGTGTTGCCTGTCCAAACTCCTGACCCACAAATCTGTGAGATACCATGTAACAGTGTTGTTTGAAAAATGCCACATTTTAAGGGTATTGAAAGAGAACCTAAACACATGGCTCACCTTTCACTATATTAATGTAGTCTCTCTTGACTTTCAATGCAGATCTCCTTCCTAGCCTTGTTTTATGTCTGTATGTACTTCCCAGTGGTGTTTAAAGGTTATGACTGTCATCTCTGGGAGAGAAGACATCACAAGCAAAATCCCAAATCTTTTTAGACTCATAGGAGATGTAACCATGCCCCTTTGCTCTTTCTCTGGGCCCAATTCTGCCTGGAGATTCTCAGTCCCAGGGTTTTCCCCCCTCCTTAGGATGCTGACCACCTGGGAAGATTTGTCTGGGGTCCTTGCTAGTGGGGTAGAACTGTACTCACTTGTTCCTTATCCGCCCCCAGGTCTGGCTCTTACATTGCTGGAATTCTTAGAAGAACCTCATTGAAATTTGCCCTTCAGTATATCTCTGCCTAATAACCTAGAAGTTTTGTTCTTGTCTCCTCCCCACAAAATGGCTTTCTTAGGTCCCTAACACTTGACTTAAATCTGGTTTGGACCAAGGAAATTAAGGCAAAATCAGGTCTTTGAATTGCTGGTCCATCTTTGGGGGTGTGACACTTTATGCCCTAATCACAAGATAAAAGGAATCCTGCCAACTCCTCCTTCCCCAGGATCCCTTTCCTTCTTATCACAAAGCCATTCTGGGATGAAATTTTCTTCCTCCCTGGAATGAAAAATAATTAAGCATCATATCAGATGCCTATTATCATGATGATGCTGATAATAAGCCAACACAAAGCTCAGTGGCTTAAACAATGAATATTTATTATTGCTTATGATCTGGGGTTTGCCAAATGGTTCTCATGGTCTCAGCTGGACTCACTCATGTTCTATAGTCAGTTGAACTTCTGGTAGGTGACTCTGCTATTTTTGGTCGAGCATTTTCTCATGTTTGAAGGTTGGCTGACTTAGGCTAGTACAGAAAGCCTTAGAAAACTGGAAAATTAGAAGCCAGGAAAACTGGTGTCTCCTTCTTCTCCAGGAGCTATCCTGGTCACAATCATGTTGTGAGTTTTTTTTTTAATTAATTAATTAATTAATTAATTAATTTTACCATCTCATGGTAGATGTAGAAACAATCAAGTGGGTTTTTATTTATTGAATCTTCTGCTTTACCATTGACCACAGTTTCTAACTTTCCCTTTGGCCAAAGAAAGCCTCATGACCAGGGTTGGGGTCAGACTATGAAGTTATGAGAGCTGTAGAGAGCCTTGAATTGGCCATTCATACAATCAACCTAGCAACAAACTCAAATTGCTTTTCTACCCTATGATTGCTGCAATCTCAGCTGGACCAACAGAAATGCAGTCACTTGACAGGAGGTGTGGTCATAAGGCAACACAATCTTTGGGAGACTTGGAGTCCTGAAACAGGAAGGAACAATGAGTCTTGGTCCTAGACTCTCCCTGATCTCCAGTCTTTTAATGGTGCTTTCCACTGGCCCAGCCATCCTGAAGCCAGCTGGTGAAAGAGCCCAAAAGATACTGGGCATAGAGCAGGACAGAGGAGGATAAGAGAGTGCCTCAGGGTGTGTGTGTCAAGCAGGTCCTTCTAACTTTAACCACATTCCTCCGACAGAACTGGAAAATGGTCTTCCTAACTCCAAGTTCAGGAACTTTGAGGTGGCCCCAGTTCTTCCCTCCCTCTCTCAATCCTTCCCTTTTGTGTTGATTAAGTACTCCAAGACACAAATACCAAGACACTTTTAGATTTATTGGGAGAGATGGATAAAAAAAAAAAGAAGGAAGGAGCCAAGGAAGTTTGGGAGAACCATTAAATCATGATGCAGGTCCCACACCTGTGAAGAGAGAGAGGCAGGAGGGTTGGATAGACAGTCTCAGACTGCAGTGCAATTCTAAAAGCTTTGGCCAGGCCAAAGGGAAGTCCTTGAGCCAAAGTTCACATCAAGAGAAATGTCACATTCTGTGGAAACTGTGTGCCTTGGGTATCCCTACCATGCTTACCCTTTGGTTGAGTCATGTGGGATGTGTCCACTCAGGGTACCCTCAGTGGTGCATGCAGAGCTTGGCACCTGAAGCCATCAGTCACTCTCAGGAGATCTGAGAGGCACATTGTCATCATTTCTATCCTCCCTCCTCCCTCCCACCCTTCCTCCCTCCCTCCCTCCTTCCCTCCCTCCTTCCTTCCCTCCCTTCTTCCTTCCTGCCTCCTTTGCTTCTTTCAAGTTACTATTTTAAAGAGCCATTTAGGTCTCAGGCTTGGTGCTGGGTACGAGGATAAGCAAACAATAAGGCAAACAGGACCTCTTCAGAGTGTCCGGTTCTTCTTCCTGATGAGCTTGTTCAGGGTTCTGTTGAATGGCCTCAGCAGTAAGCCCTTTTAAATGGCAGGAGGGAGACCCATCTTGCTCCATACCTTCCTTCCCACCCCTTCACCCCAGAGAGTCTGAACAATTGCCTAGAACATCATTAAGATGATCACATTTCCTCAGCAAAAACCCAGGACATTCTTACTCATGAACTTATTTATCATAAAATCATAAAGATGTGAAAGTTAAATCATATTTCTTTCTAGTTTTAATGAATCCCCTTCAAGAATTAGGGAAAATTCATGAAATTGGACTGATCCTATATCCAGGGTTTATATTAAATATAGCAAACAGTTGACTTAATCAGACTTGTTTGGGTGCAAAACCAGAGTTTTTGTCTATGTTATTCATAGATTTGTCATTACATATGCCTGGGAACTTAGGGGAATGTTCCCCTGGTCTTGGGAAGATCAAGGGCTGCAACAGAACGTGGGATACCCAGAGACTGAAAGTGGAATTATAAGGTCATATGGACTCCTGGGTGGTGGCAGGAATGGTTGTCCTAGGAGTGTGAGGATCTTGACTCTGGTGTTCTTCTGTTTCATGACTCATTGCCTCTCCATGGCTTGTTCTTCTCTTCCTACTGGGTTTCTCAGTCTTTGTACTTTATACATTATTTCTGACCCTCATAACATTGCCTTATTCATTGCAGCCCCCCAAGATTCATTTTGTCTCAAGATCTTTTATCTTTCACCTTCTATTTCTAAATGCTTCATTCTCCTGGTATTTTTCAGTGCAAATTCTAGAGGCAAAAAAATCTGTTTGGTCCAGGTCTTCTTTTAACAGTTCACCTAATTAGTGCTGGACTGGGGACACCTGTTCAGCAATCCAAGTGTAGACCAATCAACTGGGAGGATTGGAGTGGGACTCATCTAGCTCTTCAAGGCCAAGGTCACAGCTTCCCCTTATCCTGGGGAAATCTGTGGGCTAATGTCTCTGAGGAGAGAAATGTGACCTTTTGTTGAAGATATAACATTTTGAAATCTTATTTAATTCTGTGACTCAATCATGGTACACAAAATAGTGTAATTATATACCTTCTGTATCCTGGGATTTTTTTTCACATAAATTCATCTACTTTTCCTATTTCCCAGACTGATGAAAGGGGGTGCATGTTAAGGTAAGGTTTATCAATTCCAGACTCTATGCAAGAATCCTACTAGATGTTCTGCTTTCATTATTATTATTTGAAGGTAACAACAACCCTATGAAGTAGGTATTGTCCACACTTTACAGACAACAAAACTGAGACCCAGAGAGATTGAGTAATTTGCCAGAAGTCATAAAACTAGCAAGTAGCTGGCCCAGGATGCAAACCTATGTTTGTGACTTCATGTCTGTATTATTTATTTTTTTGGTACTAGGGATTGAACCCAGGGGCACTTAACCATGGAGCCACATCCCCAGCCCTTATTTTTGTATTTGATTTAGAGACAGGGTTTCACTGAGTTGCTTAGGGCCTTGCTAAGCTGCTGAGATTGGCTTTGAACTTGCCATCCTCCTGCCTCAGCCTCCTGAGTCACTGGGTATTTATTTTATTTTATTTTTATCTTTTTGGCAGTACTGGGGATTGAAACCAGAACCTTGTGCATGCTGGGAAAGTGCTCCACCACAGTGTAGCTACCACTGAGCTACACCCCCAGCCTATCTGTGCTGTTCCTTCTTCAACAACCTACCTCCAAACCCCTTTAAGAGGGCCACTATGAACAGCTTGGACAGTATTTGACACATTTCCTTCTTCATTCTCTGGCCTAACACAAGGCTTCCCAGGATCTGGGGAATATAAGTAGGTGAGTCCTTTTGTCCTTTACTTAGCTCTATTAATGATATCTATTAATGAGGGTGGTGACCAAGTGCCCTTTGCTTTCTTCCTCATGCTGTGTGGGCTCTCTGCCATACACCTTCCATTGGTATGGTGAAAATAATTTTGGATGGGAGGGTGTCAGAAGACCTGAATTTGAGTCTTGCTCAGCTGTCAAAGAGCTGGGAGACCTTGGGCCAGTTTTTTTTCCAGTGATAAACAAGGAGTTTAAAACTCCTCCATGTCTCCATAGGCCATGCTCCAAATGAAGGCTGGGATATTTCAGCTCAACTCCACATCTGAAAGTGCCTTGGCTCTGGCTCAGGGTCCTGAACCTCTGAAGACTCAGTTCTTCAAGGATGAGCAAGGTTTTTTCCCAGCCCACTCCTGCCTAGAGCTACCATATGCAATGTCTGGGAAATTGGAGGAGGCTCAGTGACCTCTAAAAAGGGCTTAGAATTTGAGTAAATACTACTTTCCATCTGATTCAGGGCCTTCCACGTGGGAGGAATGTGAGCATAACAGAGTGGGAGGGAATAATTCTCCATAGTCTAAATTCATTTTCTCCAGCTGTTTCCTAAGACCATGCTTTTGATTCACCAAGGGCCACAGTTTCACACACATCATCCTAGCTGGCCTGGAGTGCCAGTCTGCCTGCCAGTGCAGACACCTACCCCATGGGGGGTCCTTTGCTCTCTTTTTCATTCATTAAATATTGAGTGCTATGGCCTAGTTACAATCATGAGCAGAACAAATAGAGCCCTTTCTTTTAGATTGCTCACAATCTGAAGGAAAAGGAAAAAGATAGCCAATAAGCGGTAAAACATGTGATCCTAACTTCTCAGGCAGCTTTTTTTTTTTTAACAAACTTTGGGGTGGGGGGTTAATGACATGGTGTTGGCAATCTTATTTAAAACACTGCCTCTCAGTGTTATGCATTACAATAAAGATATCACTGTGAACAACTCCTCCAAGTATTCCTATGGTTTTGTCAGAGTTACAGTGAACCTAGAAAGTCACAGTCCCATCTTAACCAGGAATGCTCTACTGACATATCCTGATGATCTCCTGAGAAACAGCAGAATGGAGTCCAGTGTGCCTGGTTCGGTTGTCAGTCAGTCATGCTTGTGTTAACATTTCTGTTCCTCCACTTATTAGGTATAGCCATGGGCAAGTAACTTGACCTTTCTCAGTGCACGTGTGTGCATGCACACACAGAGGTTTATTGTGTACATTTATGGGAGATAAGAAGTTGAACTCCTTGGTCAATAGTAAGTGTTCATTAAATACCAATTTTCAATCCCTCTCCTAAAAGTGAATTAGTAAGGGACAAAATAGATTCTGAACTAAATGGTGGAAGATGGAGACTGTTATTGAGACATTCTTGAACTATTGCTTCATGCAATTATTAGACAATTCTTAACATTCATTCTAGTTACTCATTAAATAATTCTGACTATGTGCCCAGACCACTGGGTGGGCTAGGTTAGGAGAATAGAGGGGTAAGCAGGACAAAGTATTTTCCCTGTGGATCTGTTTTAAAGTTTTTCCTTGCCTTTGATTTCTTCCTTCCTTCCTTCCTCTTTTTCTTCCTTCCCTTCCTCTGTTGCTCCCTTCTTCCTTTTTCTACCTGTGGGCTTTATGTGTTGGAAAATTTTTAAATTTTTTTTTAATATTTATTTTTTAGTTGTACTTGGACACCATACCTTTATTTTATTTATTTATTTTTATGTGGTGCTGAGAATCGAACCCAGGGCCTTGCACTTGCTAGGCAAGCGCTCTACCGCTGAGCCACAACCCCAGCCCCAGGATAATGTTTTTGATAGCATGTTTAAAGAGACCTTTGAAACAATATGAGAAGTAGCAAACCAAGACATAGAAAATGATGGCACAATAATGAGAGAACAATTTTCCTTTCTCTGTCATTTTTGTCCTGACATGATGAGGATCCTATAATTAGGACAGTATCCCGATGGAGAGTGACTGACATAGAAAGGATCTGGGGAGAGTATTTGTTATAGAGGAGCATTTATTACAGCCATGGGGGCCAACGGGCTGCCATGGAAATGATCCTTTTATTTGTGTGGCTCTTTACAGAAATGGGATGTGCTATCCTGGAAGCTGACCTGTGTTCTGCTCTGCAGGGACCCAGGCCAGGGACGATGCACAAACCTATATTCTATAGCTGCTCCAAACAACTGGTACCAGAGGTGATGAAGGGGCAGGGGCATTGCATAAATAGAAGAGCAAATGTATATTTGTCGGCACTGCCCTCCTCTCCTTTCTTTTCCCCTCTTTCCAAAAATAAAGTGCATTGTTCCTAGGGAGTGGAATTCCAAGTGGCAGCTGTGCCTGACTCCTTCCCAAAGGGCAGAGCCTGAGGAAGTAACCAGGGTTCACTTGCGTTTGTTCTGTCCTCTATGGATGTTGGGATTTGAGCTGCAGAAATAGCTGCATTTACAGGGTGTGTCACGCTGAGCCTGTGTCACCAAATGCCTGTTGCTCACCATTTACAAGGGATGTACAGGTTTTGTGAATCCCCGTGTCCTTGGGTTCCTTATTGGAAATCCTTCTCCAAAATAGGGCCATTGGGAAGAAATCTCATAGCACTGCCTCTCCCTTCTCTACTCTCCCTGAAAATCAATTCTCCTGCTTTGGTCAATAAAAATTCAGGTAAAGTTTGATTTTGACTATGCTATGATTGGTGTACCTGTTAACCCGAGGGCCAGCCAAAATTAGGAAGATGGACTTGGATAGATGTCATAGGCTGGCTTTCAAAAAGAGTTTAGGATATTAGAGGAAAGCTCAGGGCTGCTAACTTAAGGTTGTTGCCCTGGGAGAGAGGACACTGCATTTAGGAAAATTCTGAGTGCAAAATTTGGGTGCATAATCAAGATCACGTTGATTAAAACAGTTGATGTAGTTAGTACACCAGAATATCTGTGTAAAATCATCTGTCCTCTTTTCAAATGACTGTTTCGGTGTTTTATGCTAGCAGGAATGGACAGAGGGACAGTATGCATGGGGTCCTAGAAGCACTAGTCTCAGGTGGTGGGAAAAATAGTTTCCAGCACATTTTATTAATAGGCACTAACTAAATATGCTAGTGCCTATTAACAAAATGGTTATGTTTAGTGGAAGAACATCTGTTCACCCATTGGTCCTTCCCATTTCACAGGTGACTATCTGCTCGATGTTGGATAAATGACACGAGGATATATCTCTGCAATGAAAAAGGGTGCTTGCAAGGGTTGAATTGTAACCCACTCACCTTCTCAGTGATGTATACACATTCTAATCTCCAGAACCTGTGGATTTGGCTTCTTTGCAAATGTAAAGCAAACAAAAAGACACCTTGTTTTGCAAAAATGTAAAACAAAAGCTCTTTGCAAATGTAATTAATGATGATCTCAAGATGAGCCTATACATGTGGGTACTAAATCCAATCACCATGGTCCTCTTCGGGGAAACACAGAGGAAAGACATGGAGAGAAGAGAGAGACACCCCGGGGAGATAGAAGTAGAGACCAGTAGAGTGATGCAGCCTGAATCCAAGGGATGCCTGGAATCACCAGAAGCTGGGAGAGGCAGGAGGAATTCTCCCCAGGGCCTTCCAAGGAAAAGTCGCCCTTGATTAAAGACTTCTGTCTCTAGAACTTTGAAAGAATCAACTTCAACTGTTTTAAGCCATAAAGTTTGTGGAATTTGTTGTGTGAGCCCTAGGAATCTCATATGGAGCAGAAGTTAGTCACTCTGTCTGGAAACCCACCCTTGGAAGCCAGCCTCTCCCCCAAGCTCTCCGAGGCTCTGCCATTCATTCATTTGCTTTTCAACACAAGCGCGCAGTCAGGGCTGCTCTGTGCCTGGACTGTTCTTGGTGCTGGGCAAGTAGGACTCAGCTCCGTCCAGATGCAAGCAGAACAACAGCTACCCAACAAGGGGACAGGGGCCCAGGGCACATGCAGCTGGAGTACAGAGGGGCCGCCTCTGCCTCTTGGCAGGGAGTTGAGTGGTTTTCTAAATCAGAGCCACACACTCATGGTACAGATGTGTTCCACCAGGGGAAATAGGCTTCCTCAGGGTGCACTTCTCAGAGTGGGGAAAGCCATGATTTTTCCCTACTCTGACCTTAGTCTCACTTTAAAAAAAAAAAAAAAGCAATGTAGTGGTTTGTAATTTATGGGGTCTCATGGGGAAGAAAACAAAAGGGAACTTTCTTGAATTAGCTGGGCTGTGGCTAGTACATGTGCAGGGTCCTCCAGCCCTGGGGTGGAGTCCTTATGATCTGGGCCTGGTAAATGCTGGTGGTGGATGGGTAGAGATGACAGGGTGGAGCAGGACCTATGGGAACAAGGATGTCTCCATCGGGGTGAACCTTGGCTAGATGCAGAGCGAAATTTCCCAGATATGAGTTTCTGTCTCCAGGTTTATTCCCTTATGGAACACTGATGAACAAGATGGCGCTGTGCAGAGGGATCGAGGTAGGTTGATACCAGAAGGAAAGAAGTTTCTATCAGCAGCTGATTAGTCCTCTGGGAAATAAGGCACAGACCTTGACTGTGCAGAGCAATGTCAAGGCCAGATAGATGTGCTTAGTACCAAATGTATACTGAATAGACAGACATGGCCATGCCGTGTGTGGGCAGAAAAGGCAAGGCAGTCAGGGCCAGCATGATCCGAAGAGGCTTTCTGGGGAATAGTGACTAGAGGCGGGTGGTAAAGATGGGTAGGATTTGGATGGGAGCACACGGAGCGGGTAGTCTTCCCCTCTCCGTTCCTGTCTTCTTTAAGCCCAGGGTGGAAGAGCGCCAAGCCTGAATGCCTACCATCAAATGAGATTCTCATCTGCAGGAGGAAATGAAACTCGTGTTAGTTGGAACATCAGAAAAATCTTGGGAGACAAAAAAAAAAAAAAAAAGAATCTTAAATAGAAAACGTAATTTGTGGCTAGTTTGTAGAAGTCTTGAGCACCCGTGAAGGCAGGGTTTGCATTTGATCCTGAAGGCTGTGGGAAGCCATTACTGTTTTTTTTTTTCCCTGAATTTTTGTCTATCCCTGATTGGTTGACTCTTTGGAACATAGATAAGCAACTTGTAGCTCAGCCTTGGGCAAATCAAAAGTGCATTTCGAAAAGGGGAAAGGAATTATGGACAGTCACTTTGTGGAAACCCCACGTGACACATTCTGCAGCCCCATCTCTACTCCTTCCCATTTATTTATTTTTTTCCTCAAAAAAATTATTTTTCATCTTGAAAGAAACGATGCTCATTAGAGGAAGTAGGATTATGGAAAAGAAGAAAAAATAAATCACCTGCAATTTCTCCTTAAAGAAATGATTGCTGTATTTTTCCTGAGTGTGCTTTTTAAAATAGCAAAAAGAAATCACATATACACTACTTTATATTCTTCGGTTTAATCTTCCCATTATAACCCAAGCATTTCCTGGTGTTATTTCACTCTTTCAGCCATAGGTTTTAATGCCTGTGTCTAGGAGGTGCACATTAATTTACTTAATCTTTCCCCTATGTTTGAATTTGTGATTTATAAGCACTTTTTCATTATTGTAAATCATGCTAGGATGAGCTTCTTCGTGTGATAATCTTCTTCCATATTTATGATTATTTCCTTTGGCTAGATCCCTAGATGGGGAATCACGAAATCAAAGGGCACGAACATCTTTAAGGTTCTTTGAACATTCAGCCAAATTGCTTCCTTGGGGGTTGTTGAGCTTTGGAAGTACATGATGAAAGATGAGTCTCATAGCTGAGGACAGGCAGGGCCAGGCCAGATAGAAAGAGCATTCCAAACATTCTAGTAGAAAGAGACATTCCGGAGTCACTGAAGCCGCAGCCCTGGTGATGGGCTGCCCTGATAGGAAAGCATTGCTGGTGTCCCTGCCATTTTTAGAAAGCCAGCTTTGAATTCTTCCCTATAAGGATAGTAGTGCTCTGGCACAATGACCTTTTCTGTTGTTAGAACACACCAAGCTGACTTCTACCACAGGGCCTTTGCATCTGTTCTATTCCTCCGCTGGAACTCCTCTGCCCTCAAAACTTGCCGTGTCTGGTACTTCTGTCTGGTACTCCAGGTCCTTCTGTCACACTGATATTTCATTCATAGCACTTATTATTCCTGGCCCATGGAAAATGTTCAAAAGGTATTTGTAGAATGGATGAAATCGTTCACTCATTCATTTAGTGTACTACTATTTTCTGATTGCTACTTTGAAATATTCCCATTACTAGATCAGTAGAGTAGAACAAGAGGATTCAGGGGAGGAAAGAGGGGAGGGAAAGAGGAGGTCCTGTGGGAAGGAGATTGATCCCATTATGTTACATGCATGTACAAATATGAATGAATCCATCCCACTATTATGTATAATTACAACACATCCATATAAAATAAAATGAAAAAAAAATACCATGGTTACTCTTAACATAAAGAAGAAGATATTTAAAATAGTTCATAGAATGTTTTAGCAGAACTGGTCCCAGCCAATGACTCCTGCCTCATCTTGACTGTCTGCCTGCCTGAGTCTTTTATATTAGCCTTGGTTGCTTGCTTTGGGTATTTGAATGTGCTATGCTTCTCAGTGCTGCAGGACTTTTGCACATGCTCTTTCCTCATCCTACAACAAAGGTCACGTCTTTACTTTATTAGGTCCTACTCACTCATCCGTCAGATCATTGCCTTTGCTTGGAAATCTTCCCTGACATCTTGTAAGAGGTCAGGCTCCTCTATTATCTACTCTTTGAAAGTCTCCAAAAATGAGCTCTAGTGAACAATGTGTGGCATTCAGGCCCTCTGATTAAATTTTTACCACCATAACAGGGCAGAAGTAACACTGTGGTTTCTGAGATGCATCTTCTGCCTGAGTCTCTTGAAATGTTTGCTCTCGGGATACTGAATTGGGAATCCAGAATCTTCTCAGAATCTAACCACTGCTCCATGAGAACCCCAAGCTCTGAGCTGTGCAGAGCGATCCTGGCAGGTGCTGTCATCAGAAGCCCCAGCTTGAGGCCCAGACAACAGTCCACGTCAACTTAGGGTCATGTTGTTCTTCCAGTGACTCCACCTCTACCCCATCTGACTGACAGCCCGTCAGAGCCGCCCAGCTCAGCCCAGCCAGTTAAAACCAGGAGGTAAAAATAAACCCTTGTGCTAAGCCCCCAAGTTTGGGGATTGTTTGTTACACAGTCAGGGATGCCTGACACACGCGGCGTCCTCTTCCTTAGGACATGCCACCCCTCTTGTTCCTGGACTCCTTCCCACTGGGATGGTGTGCTTCTTCCCTGATTTAGTTAATGATCCTCATTTACTAGTCTGTAGCTTCATGATGGGGAAGACTGGCTTGTACCAGTCTTTTAAAATTTCATTTTATTCTCATCATTGACAATTTTCATTTTTATGGTCAAGAGAAAATTTCTGGGGAAACTGCTGTGGTGAGTCTCAGGGGAGGTGAGGCATGTGCCCTGAGCTCAGGGCGTGTGATTCTTCAGCTGACGATGCAGAGGTAAGAAGGCCCTAGGATGCATCCCAGGGGCCCTGGGACCAGCAACTAGTGTCCAGTGG
This sequence comes from Ictidomys tridecemlineatus, assembly GCF_052094955.1. NCBI lineage: Eukaryota > Metazoa > Chordata > Mammalia > Rodentia > Sciuridae > Ictidomys > Ictidomys tridecemlineatus. Next base: position 30,812,228 of record NC_135479.1, on the reverse strand, counting down.
TGGGGGCTTTGACATCCTGGCCAATGCAGTTGAGGTGTAGTCTCTGCATGCCTGAACCCCCATGTGTCTCTCTATTTTACCCATGGGTTCTCCTACTTGCTGGTGGCCCTCTGAGCTGCTTATCTCCAGAAATTTCATTCTAAGTTAACCTGAGCTGCTTTGCAATTGTGCAAAAATCGAGTTTGCTGACAAGTTGCTTAGTCCCTGCTTGATGACCAAGGCCAGAGAGAGAGCTAACTAGCACTGTGAGAGGAACGAATATGTGTCAGGGACTCAGGCGGACATCTGCGATCCTAGGATAAATAAATCTCTACTTCAGAGGTGCTCTGAGTTTACTGTTTTGTATAAGTAAACCCGATAATTACAGGGAAGTGCTACAAAAGAGAGAGACATAAAATTATGAGAACTAACTATACCTGGGGAGGGAGATGATCTTGACTTATGTTCACAATTGTATTTAGATGAACGTCAAATATTTATTTGTTGATTGACTGGATGACTAAATAAATGTAAAGCTGACATAATGTACATGCAAAAGTTTGTCAACTGCAGAGTGCTACCTAAATGGAAAACATTCTTTGACCAATGCTTGATTTCTCTATGTCACCAATATCAGAAAATGCATGCCAAACTGGCTTAAGAAAGAAGAGAATTGTTTGGTTCTTATAACAGAACAATGACAAGAGTAAGTTCAGGGGTTCAAGTATTATTATGAAGATCTTCTCAATTTGATGTTATCTGTGTTGGCTTCGTCCTTAGGCTCTCTCTAAATGCCAGTCCTCAAACATTCAAGGCTTCTGTATCTCAGGTTCAGACTCTGAAGACGAAACAAGCAAACAAGACTCTATTTCTGGGTGTTCTAGCATAAATCCTCGGTGTACACTGTTTGTATAAGTTGAATGTCACTTGGGTAGAATGCCTTCATCTGAGTTGAGCTCAGATGCAGAGTCTGGCCAGACCTGGTCCATGGTCCTATCCCTGGAGCTGGGGTAGAGGGCAGCCTGCTGCAAACACTAGTGGTTATGACTATAGGCACTCTATGCAGACAGCTTGAATTTGCAAATCTTGGTTCTGTCATTTAAGAATCAATTGCAGTTTACCTCTCTTAGAGCTGAGGCATCTCTGGAAAGGGGAGAATGATAGCGCCATTGTGGAGTTGGTGTAAGGATTAAATGAGTTAATGTATGTGAGATGCTTAGACGAGGCCTGGCATGTGGTAAGAGCTTAATGATCCTTAGTTCCCATTCTTAGCTATTACAACATGGACCAAGAATAGGAAAAGATTGCTCCCCCAAGGAAATTCAGGGAGCTGTTAGCAGAAGAAGGCCTAAATGAATGCTTAAGAGGCAAAAACAACACATATCCACTATATTTCACCCCCAAATTACAACCAACCAGCCCCTGGAGGTGAGCAGCCAATAAGTTCTTGCACGAAGCCAGGTGGGGCTCACAGCTGCCCCTTGGTGTCAGTCCTATCCCCCTGGGAGAAGTTCTAGTTGCAATCATGTACAACTGATCAATACCCCAGCCAGGCTGAATGTCTCCCTGGCAATCAGTGCTTGTTTTCCTAGGCTTCACCTTTGGGGCAGTCTTAGAATAGCCATGCCCTGGCTAGCCCGAGTGCATATTGAACCATTTCAAAATGTTGGAAGAGGATGTCTGCATGCTTAATGTGTAATTTAGCTGAAAGAACTGGAATAACTTGCGTTTTGGTGTGTTCCTCATTTTCCAAATGAATGTTATTTTCATAATGGATCCCAATGGCTGCCTCCGAGTTATTCTGGTTCATCCTATGAATGGGGATTATGGGGCTTTAATAAGAGTTGACTTCGGATTCCTTGGGCTTTGCAAAATGATCTTTGGGCTACTTGTATACCAAACCATCGGCCGTTCTTCTTCTTGTGGATTGATATTTATCCTTTATTTCATTACTTCCATGGAATGAGCCAGAACATGTATAATACATCAGCAAGCCCCAAGCTACGTCAATGGCTTGAAGTGACAAAGGACTGGTTTTTAATTTCTTATGCAATTTGGGTTGAGGAAGCACAGTGTCCACATGGTCTAATTTTGTTTGAGGTTTCCATGTCTCCATCGTTCTTGTCTCTCTGGTGATTGACTCAAGAGACGGTCCAGACTTCCCATTTTGCATAATTTAATCTGTTTCAAGATGTGGTCACACCCTCACATAAGAAGAAGGCCGCCGGCAACGATTCCTGGAGAGCACTTTTGTAGAGAAGTGGTTTTGAGCAAGGTTCCTGGGGAAGAATAACATGTTCTTGTAGGAGTGCTAGAAACTCTCCAGACCCCTCTGTGCTAAGCGTGCAATGCCACTGCTTGGGGACACCTGAATGGTGGCTGTGACAGACAGCCTAGGGCCAGAAGGCTCCTCTGACACTCTTGCCTCTGCTCACACACAAGAAGTCTCAGGCTTCCTCTGATCTCTTCGTGTGTCATCCCACGAGTTCTAGACTCATGATTAGAGGGTCACCATTAGCACCCCACCCTGGTACCTGGTCCTTCCTCTCACTCTCTATCCTGCTTCTAAGTGGCACATTGCACTGTTGCCAGCCTGTCCTGCAGCCTCCCACCCCAGCCTAATTCTCCCAGGGGGCAATGACTTATTTTCCATCTTCTGGGCAGATTCAGTATGAAATGTCTCATGACTTTGTTGCAATACATATCAAGCTCTATCCCCACTCTTGGTTTGAAATATATGGTCACGTGATACTGCCTTCATAATGACAGGTAGGAGGAGCTGTTACTGATCTGTCCACAAGTGCTGTCCTTTGGGACATTCAACAGAGACAGATTCCCATCCCAACCCCACAAGTGTGCTAGTTGTGCACTTTAAGGCTTCTCTGATTCTCAATATCCTCATCTGTAAAATGGGCATGTGTACTCCTGGGACTCTTACTGAGAATGAACAGACATGCTCGGTACACTGTCTGGTGCATGGCAGACTCTCTGTCAGTGTTTGCTGTGGCTCTTTTAGAAACCGTTCAGGAAGACAGGAGGCAGGTTTACCTCATTCATGGAGGACACTGGGACCTATTCTTTTCCTTCTCTAAGCTCCCTCGGCTCTCCCCTTTCCTTCTTTTCTTCTTCATCAGACTCCAGTCTCCACCGTCTTGGATCCCACCCACAGCTTTGACAAGATGGAAGAGCAGAGTTGTTTATTTTGAAAGCAAATTCAACATTGACCCTCTGAAAAAACAGCCCCTGCAATACGCTCTATTACCACATAAGCGTCACATTTAAACAAAGCCTTTTGGCTTGAACTGAAAATTACTGTCCCCCTGTGAGGCATAAACTGGAGGGGCTGCCCGCTGAAGCAGGAACGCACAGCGGCTGGCAGGGCCGCCGTCGACTGGAAGGCGAAGCTCAACTCCTTGCTTTAGGGCATCAGTTTCATTTGGAAAACTCTGCTCCCCAGTCCCCTTCCACAGTGGGGAAAACAAGAGCAATCTGTTAAAGCCTTGGAGGGTGGAAAAGCAACCCCTCTCAAGTCCATGTTCAAATTAGTAAGAGCCCATCCAGCTACGAGCTGGAGAGTCCTGTTGGGACGGTAGACAGGTCAGTGGATACAGTCTGAAACTGGTATGTGGATGTGACTTTGCACCCTTTCCCCCCAAATAATGGTAGAACTGAGGAACATCCTATTGCCTGGGTAATAATAGTGTCATATTGATGAAAGCAGACATTTATTCACCAAGTTTTATGTGCCTGGCACAGAGTAAGACTTGACCCATATGAACTCATTTATTTAAGAGGGAGGTACTGTTTTTATTCTCATCTTTTTTTTTTTTTTTTAATTACAGGTGAGGAAACTGTGGCATAGAAAGGTTCATGAACTTACCCAAAGTCACACTGTTAGTGATTTCAGCCCCATCACTCAGGTCCCAGAACCCAAGCTCTTCATTCTCTCTTTCTAGTGCTTCATTTTGTGAGATAGGAGTGAGTTTGCACACATTGTAGGTGCACACTCACTCGCATCGCACCAGGACAAGGACCCTAAACAAACACAGGGAACACTGCAGGACTCTGGCATGACGTTGTCTTGGGTGAATTTCAGGTATTTCCATGTTTGTCTCGTTATCTCCTAAGAGGTTTAGGATCCTTGAAGCTCTTTCCATGTCAGTGTCCCTGCAGGTCTGCACACTGTACCAGACACCAGCAGCACTTCAGTAAGTGCTTGTTGAGTGGAGAACAGGTAGATGCTGACTGTGAACATGAACTAGACATTCCAGAGGAGATGGGGATCAGCCAGGCACAGGGTGGCTGCGGCAAGGTGAGAGGAAGAGATGGGAAGTGAGGCTGACCTTGAGAGTTTAGCTAGAGGGCAGAAGAAAGGGTGCTCAGGGTGGGGACGGCACCTGGGAGAAGGACAGAGAAGGGAAGGAGGACGGCATGGTTGATGCCAACAGGGAGAGCTGGTCACCCAGAGTGAGCGCCTGCACTGGGTGCAGTTGGCCATCACCTGGGATGGTGGAGGTTCCAGTGCTGGGTAGGCACAAAGAAGATCTGGGGGCCAGTATGGTCCAGTGGCTAAGTGCATGCAGTCCTGGGGTCAAATTTCAGCTTAGCCATTTTTCCAGTTGCAGAACTGTGAGCAAAGTCAAGCCCCAAGAACGCTCAGGGCACTGAGAAGATTACATGAGATCATGTGTGGCTTGTGCCTAACAGTGCTCTATGGTAAACAGGGTCAACTGCCATTATCTGAAGCCAGGAGATGGAGGATGAACTGGAGAGGAGAGAGACTGAGCGGGGGACATGTTTGCAGGCTGAGGCAATCACAAGAACTTCTTTGCAGCCAGTGTCCTGGGAACGTTAGGGTTTTTAAAATGTTCTGAGCTTTCATAAATAGCCCTGGACGGAGTAGGTGCTCAATCAATGCTGAAAGACAGATCTGCTGGTGTAGTGTGTGTGTGTGTGTGTGTGTGTGTGTGTGTGTGTGTGTGTGTGTGTATGTGTGTGTGAGGTTGAGAGAGAGAGAGAGAGAGAGAGAGAGAGAGAGAGAGAGAGAGAGAGATACAGGTGTGTGTGGGCGTGTGCAGGTGGGCAGGGTGTGGAGGATGTTTGCTGAAGTTAGTCAGAGTGGCTGGGTCTCAGGACTCTGGGTCTCTTCCTATGATTCATAGACATTCTGGGGAAGTCTGTGAAGTCCTTAAACTGCGGTGAAAGCTGGTATTTAAAAAAAGAGGATGACTTTGCTCCTCGTTCCCTTTTGTACATTTTTCCACTAGCACACTGGCTCCTCCAGGAAATTTTGGATCTTTCACCATCTTCAGGACAAGTCATTTTGTTATTAGGACTTATTTTTACTCTTCTTGCATATGCTGTCTACTAATTGGGCATTTGTTTATGAGGTTTTATTCAATATTTTGACACTCATCTACTCTGTCCCTAGAGTGTGCCAGGTACTGGCTGCTGCTCCAGAAATGAGACATCATTGCCCTTGAAGAGCTCCTAGGGGGGCGGGGCGGGGCGGGGAGCAGAGCTCAGATGGAGGTATGTGAGGGTGGTACAGGGTGAGGGGGTCAGGGGTTCAGGGAGAATTTCCAGAGGCAGTGAACTCTGAATGAGAGCTCACAAGGCGCCAGGAATCATGCGAAGCACGTTACAGACATTATCTCATTCGCTCCTCACTCTATGAGGTAAGTGCTATTATCCTTGTTTTCGAGTGACCTCGCATGAATTACTTCACCTCTCTGAGCCTCAGTTTTCCTCATCTGCAAAATGGGATCCATAAAACCTGAGAGAGTTATCGTGAGGATTATGTGGTTAAAATACATGCAGTGTACTTGATGACATGCTAAGTTGGCATTATGAGAAGGCACCGACATATTTCCTAATTATCATTAGGAGGAGGAGGTGGGGCTGCAGAGGGTGGATGACTTGCTCAGGGTCCCTTAGAATGCACCTGTCAGAATGGGGTTTGGAGCCAGTGCTCTCAGGCACAGGCTGTGTGGATTTGCTTGGGAGTTTAGAAAAGGTTTGGAGAGTTTTCTTGGATGCAAAGCTATATCATGGGATGATTTTCAGCAGGAGTGGCCACCTGGCACTGTCAACCCTGCTCCCTGACCCACTCGTGGTACATACATCGGTTAGCTGGTCAACCTCTCAAATGGACGTGGCAGCTCCTTTCTTGGTTTCCAGACATCTAGCTCTTGTTCTCAGGTCTCCTGTTTCTTTTAAAATGATCAGTGAATTATCTACAGTGGGCATGGTGATCCCCGTAGAGTCCAGGGATTCTCACCATGGAGCTGCTGTGTGGCAAACAGCAAGAAGCCATTCTTGGGTAGGGGAAGGGGTGGAGGGAAAGAAAAGAGCAAAAAAAGAAAAAAAATACAAGGCATCCATTTCTGGCTCTGGTGCTGTTCCCTGAAATAATTCTTAATCCTCTGCACAGAGTCACCACCCAGCTCTTCTTGGAGCCACCTCCCAGGGCAGTTGTAAGGAGCCCGATTAAGATTTATGTGGTTTGTTTTCTTTCCCCAAGCCTTTGAAGACCCAGGGAGGAGGTAACATTTATGGCTGGTTGGTTAACCCTACAGCTCTCTGGGGTCTCCTTCCGCGACCCCTGGGCTGCTTCCCAAGGCAGGAGGCAGCAGGCCTTGGCTGCCCCATTTGGGGGAACTGGCTGTCAGAGGCCAGGGTGGAGAGAGTTTCAGGCCCCATAGTTCTGGCAGCTTTGCTGGCCACAGCTGACCGCCCCCACCATCTTTAGAATAGAACCCAATCTTCCCACAGGAGTGTGAACTCTTGAACATGAGCATCAAGAGGAAAAGAGGGGTTGGGGGTGATGCTCGTAAGGTTGAGTAGAGCTAGACATGAATAAATTTGGCTCTGAAATGGCTCATCTCTGGCAGGTGAAGACAGAATTGGCCAGAGTTCTTGGGTGTGAGGGGACCCAAAGAGCTTCTTTATAGAAAGATACACATTTATTAAAAAGTAAATGAATCTTTGCTTTATTTTTTTGAATGCTAATATTTTCCTGGCACAGCTGGTTAGAATGACTTGTCTGGGTGTCCCGAGCTCCATTTCTGAGACCCAGCTGAAAACCTTGGACAGCTGGAGGGGGGAGATACCTTGGAGAATCGAAATATTTGGTATGGCTTTCTGACCTTATTAAAAAAAAAAAAAGAACCCGTTTGTTTTGTTTCCCATATTCCCCCACATCCTAGGGCAGCTACAGAGAGAACACTGGACAAGCAAGTCTGGTTGGAGTTAGATTGGCCAGCAGTTCAAGGAAGCAGAGGAGTTTTGGTCTATGCCTCATGCAGGGAACTCTGGGTACATGAAGCCCCAACTCTGGCATTTCGGTTCAGCCACCCAGGGGCCAGCAGTGGGACCTTTACAGGCCCTCCTCTGAGAAAGAGTAAAGGACTTCCTTTGAATTCTGAAGCTCCAAAGAAATGGTAGTTTTCCCAACTATTGATTCATTCTTTCAGCCAATAAACTGGGTACGACGCACTCAGTCAATTTGCAAATCATAGGTAAGATCTCAGCGGATCCACAGCCATCCTTTTAAGGGTGTTTTGCTTCCAATTCTTATGGCCGAGGAAACTGAGGCACAATAGGATTCGATAACTGGATTGTATAACATTTCTGGTCTTTTCACCCCAGGCTGCTTTGTCCAGAAACTGTAGGAACAATCTTAACCTTGGGAAACACAAAGACCTGAGCTCAATTCCTGTGTCTTCTTAATTAGGAGGAAGCCTTGGGAAGGTTGCACAATTTCTTCAAACCTCAGTTGTTTATCTGTAGCCTGGGGATCAAGTCAACTAACACAACTTTTTCAGGGTTGTGAAGAGAATATACCAGATGAGGGGACTGGGAGTGTAGCTCAGTGGTGGAGGGCTTACCTAGCATGCATGAGGTCCTAGGTTCAATCCCCATCTCCACAAGCAAAAATCAAACAAACAAAAAACAAACCCCACTCCCACCCCCCTCAAAAAAACAAAAGCCAGACAAGGTGTTCTGAGCCCTGTGGGAACAGGTGCTTCATATAGAATATGAATTTTGGCATTATGAGGCCAAGGCTGTGATCTTTGCTCTTGACTCTAAGTGGGTATTGCAAGTTGAGAGGGACCTAAATGGACTTTCAAAGAGGGTAGCTCCCACCTTGGGTGCTGTGCTCTCTTTGTTGGGCAGAGGTGGTCTTGAGAGCCCTCAGCTTTGGCTTCTCCACCAGGAGGTAGAAACATTTAACATAACACGGTGACCTCACCAGAGGCATACCAGATGCTATCATCCATAAACAGCCATTTATGCAAGTTGAGCAGGCTCCCCAGGCCACAGGTAAGCTGGGGAAAGAGAGATGGAATTGTTCAGTCCTGGAGGAGTGGAGGTTGAAAAGCCATGCAACCCTCACTCATAACATTCAAAGGCTGCCAGGTTTTGAATTTAAAAAAAAAATTTAAAAAAAAGCAAAACAGGTTAAACAGGTTTTCCATTGGAAAGGTGTGGAACAGATTCAAAGCAGGACAATGATGAAATTTTCTTTTTTGCTCAATTGTCTTCCTCTTGTTCTTCCCCAAACTTTCTTGTCTCACTCCGCTCCTCCCCCACCCCATCTTCCAGCATTCATCCCTGCTCCCCCCACCCCTAAAGAAACATATAAAGCTCAAATTAGGCCAACTCAATTGCATAAAGGCACTCTTCTCAAATGAGCAAAAAAATATTCCGACTTAAAAAAATGTGTATGAAATGAGGAGGGGGGATTCAGAAGTTATTGTGGGGGCTGGCAAGAAGGAGAGCCAAACTATGAGACAGCACCTCTGACAGTTTTCTGTGAGATTTAAAATATATTGACATGTTCTCGTTCCCTCTCTGGAAGGCCCTCCGCTTCCTGCCCCTGGCCCCAGCTGCACAGGCACACAAGAACCCCTATATATATGCATGCACACTCTCGCTGAGGAATCCAGCAAAACACGGGGCTGTTCTTTACAGGCCATGGAGCTTGTTGTTTTAGTCTGTTGTTTTCATTTCTGTGCACCTGCACCCCTTGCCCAAGACCCCCGCCACATTGCTCCTGTCTTGACCAACAACACAAGAGATGTGTGTTTCTGAATAAATCACACATTATGCAATTTGGTTTCCTCAAGAATTCAGTAGAAAAACTCTGAATCTCAGCGAATTGGCCTTAATTGCATCCTTTAGGTCCTGGGCATGTTTCACCTGCCTTGGGTTTGTTCCCTGAGACTCCCTATCCTCATCTGTTCCTTCCTTACTTCTCCCCGTGCCTCCCCCCCCCCCCCCGATATGGCATGCATGATGAGATGGAGGTCTTTACTCTGAGCAGGAGCAGGGCAATGAGCTGGGTATGTGGGTGGTAAGGACAGCTTAGGCTGCCCGGCATTCTGGTGGCTAAAGGGTGGGCGGAGGGTGGGCTCCAGGCTCTAGGTTGATGAGGAGCTATTTCATGTATTTGACGTCTAGCTGCTATGGAATCCTATTTGCAAATGCTAAGTAACCTAGTCAATATGGTACAAATTATCAACAGCAGCAGGGGGAATGTTGACTGCTATAACTTGGGCTTTGAAGAGATTACAATGTTTTTGGTGTGATCCAGGGCCAATGATGTCTTAAATCCAATTTCTATTTGGTGGGTCTCTAAGTCACAGCAGAGACAGTATTGAAAAACAAAGCAATGACTTCTCTCTGGTAAGGGCAAGCTAATCTGGACCTAAAGAAGACCCAGAGAAAGATCCTCCCAGGGTTGCCTTGCTTAGTGGTTCCAACAATGACTGGTTGAATGAGATGGGAAAGGAAGAATTTGGGTGTTCTAAGCTCAATCTTAGGCACTTGCCAGTGTAGAAAATACCTTGACAGTATCCCTGAGAGGTGGTGTTCCTGCTTCTGATTGAGTACAGGGAACTTAACTGCTTCAGATTTGATGGTACCATTCCACTCTTAGACAACAGTGGTCATTTGATTTTTTTCCTATTAATGTTAAATTGGTCTCCTCACCACATCCATCTTTTGGTCATTGTTTGACTTATCTATTGTTGCATAATTTAACAGTTTAAAAAAAACAACGAACATTTATTAGAACTCAGGAGAAGCTTTAGCTGGGTGGTTTTGGTTTAGAGCATCTCCCAAAGTTGTAGTCAAGACGTGGCTGAGGGCTGCAGTCGTTCGAGGATTGACAGGGCTGGAGATCTGCTTCCAAGACGGTACCCTCCGCTGGATGTGCTGGCATATACCTGTAATCCCAGTGACTCAGGAGGCTGAGCCTAGAGGAATGCAAGTTTGAGGTCAACCTCAGCAACTTCGTGAGGCCCTGTCTCAAAATAAAAAGTAAAAGGTCTGGGGATGCGCTCAGTGGTAGAGTACCCCTGGGTTCCGTCTCCAGTACCAAGAAGGTTTCCTTATGTGGTAGGGGAAAGTTGTGCTTCACTGCTGGTTGTTGGCAGTAGCCTGCAGCCCAGGTGGGCCTCTCAGTAGAGCTGCTTGAACTTCCTCAAGACATGGCGACTGGCTTCTCCTAGAGCAAGTGACCCAAGAGACTGAACAAGGAGGAATCCACAACACCTTTCATGACCTGAAAATCATGCATTGTCATTTTTGCCACATGCCAGGCAATAGAGGTATGTAATAAGCCACATTCAAGGGGAGGGGAATTGAACACCTCCCTTAGAAGGGAGGAGTACTGAAAAATTTTTGGACATATTTTTGAACTACTATGGTTCTAGTTCTCTTATATGATACTATATGCATAAATCTATTTAACAATGATCACAGTAGTCCTCAGATATTTGGTTGTAGCTATCACATCTTACCACTTCTGACTGAATATTTTTAATTCCTTTGACTATTCTGTGCATGATTCTGTATACATCTCTCTTCTATCCTTGTTTAGTATGATAGTGAAGCTAAAATATGGTATCCTGGATTGAACATAATGGTGAACACAGTGTTCTTTGTAGTTGTTAGAACTCATTAATCCATCCTAAGCACAGTGCCTGGTGTGTAGTAGGTATTCAATTCATGTTTGTTATTGAAAGAATGAACAAGCGAATGAGTCTCTGAATGAACCTGTCTCTACCTAGATACTGTGTTAGTTCCTCTTTATTTTTTTTAGCAGATTTTATACTATTGATTAATATGAGTTGTTAACTAAAAAATTATGGATCCAGTCTTGAGATTGTCAACTCTCCCTCCCATCCTTTGCCCAGCTGAGATTTTTCTATCCAGTTCTTAGAATTTTTTTTTAACCTAAATATGGAACTTTTCTTTACTCTCTACTAAATGACATCTGCTATTCAAGACCATTCTGAACCACAACTCTATGAGCTAATATAAGCTATCTCTTTTAGATTTATATGGTCCAAAAATATAATCTAGGAGTTGTCATACACGTAATTGTTTAAATATTCTTTCTTTAACCTACCAAGTTATTTCATGTCTCCATGTTTGCTCTGCCACTAGAGCCCCTAATTTCCTGTACTCTCTCTCTCACTGCTCACTCACTGGGCTCTGCAGGCAATCAGCACTCAAAAAAAAAAAAAAAAAAAAAAAGACAAACCACCCATAACTAACTTGTTCTAATTGCACTTAAATCCAAGCCATCCTCAACAGATGTAGTGTTCTCTCTTTCTCCTCTCTCTCTCTCTCTCTTTCTCAGTAAAGACCTTTGGAAAGGAAGATTCCATTGCCTCCCACAGTCACCCATTTCCAGAGTCCAACATCTGGAGGCTGGGGAGAAAAGAGTGGGGAGGATGATGTATTGGCAGAATAATTGAGGTGGAAAGGATTTATTCTTGGCTTTTGTACCAGTCTTATTTGGGGTGAGTGGGTGGAGAGAGAAGTGGGAGTGGGGAGACTCTTACCATCCAGCAGAGGTGGCCATTTTGAAAATCAACGTAGAGAGTGAAGAGGGGACCAGTCCCAGCAGACGTCAGTGTCTGGGGCCAATTAAGAGTTCATTTGGATGAACTCAAAGATGTAAAGGGAGGGATCTGAGTTTTCTTTGCTCTCATCAGACAGGGCCAAATTTTGAATCTAGTTTATTTTCATCTTGATCTACTTTATTATTGTTTGAAATTACAGAAATAATATGTTTTTTTTTAAGGTCAAATCATTCAGAATTGTGTAAAAATGTTAATAGTCTCCACTTCCCTTTTCTAGTCCAAACTCTGAAAGTGGCAACTTATGTTTCTTTCCATACTTATTTCTATGTGTCTATATATACAACACAAATAATAAGCAGGATGGATCATAAAATACGTTCTACCCTCCCACCTTTCCTTTCCTTCCACTCCATTATAATTATCTTTTCAAAGGTGCTTGCTGGACAAACACCTTTATTTACTGCTGCTTTTATCTTTATTGGATTAGATTATCCAAAGTGGGAATGTGGTTTTACTTGGTGGCATGTTTTATAATCTTTTATGCTGGTTAATGCTACAATAAACAACATTCTTGTCTTCTCTTCCTTAAACCAACTCTCTAAGCCATTTTTCTATTTTGTTCCTACAGTGGCTGATTTCCCAAAGTGCCCATTTAGAGGAAGAAAAATCCAGGAAAATGTACCTGTTCTCTATTTGGATGGAGTGTGGGGTGGATTATTTATATGGATCCAGGCTTGAGATTGTCCAATGGGTATTGGTGACTGTGTGTGTATAAATGTGTGTGTCCATGTGTGTTTTAAATGACTCGGTTGAAATACAAGGACTAACCTTATCTAAATATCACTCCATGTTAAATAAACAAGTTTCAATACTGAGGTATGGATGGTAGAGAAAGCATAGGATTTAGTTAGAAAACCTGAATTTTCTGGTTCCTCTACCTCCTGGCTATATTCTCTTAGAATTGATGTCTTCATAAGAAAAATGAGCCCAATTGCAAAGCCTACCTTGCAGGTTGTGAGAGTTCAAAGAGAGAACATACTGTAAGTCAGCCTTTAAGTTTTGTTTTAAATTGATGTAATACAAGCAAACACTTCAGAGAGAGGTGCTGTTCTTTATAAACACAAACAAATAAAAGCAATCAAATAAATTCCAGTAAAGGTCACCCAAACTTTATCCTGGGAGGGTCTTCCAGAAACTCAGGAGGAAAATACCAATGGTACCCAGGGGCTACTGAGGGACTGACCAGGTTGAATAGAAGGATCCAGAATCTTTTCAGATCAAAAATATCTTTCAAAACACAAAAGGCTACTCAAACATTTTCTGCACTTGAGGACCCATCTGTCACCTAGCTAGCCAGGAAAATCTCTTTTTGAAGAGCTCATTAGTCTTGGCAATGGGTCTAAAGATTATTCTGGTAGACTGAGGCTGTTTGCTGCAGTCTTGTGTTGAGGAGTCCTTCAGATATTTGCTTGTTTCATTCAAGCAATCAACTCATTGGTATGTCCAGCTTGTCCTGGTTTTCAAATGGAAAATCTCGTGTCCTTGATCTTAGGCATGTAGGATGATTGGCCATTGTATATCTTGCTCTTCATCTTTGCATGGCTAAAACTGTTTAAAGAAAATATGTCATGCCATGAGAGTTACCCTTCATCCCTCACCTCCCTGGGGGTTATTCTTCATTCTTTAACTTTGCTTTTATTATGTGTGCTGGAAGGATGGTTTTTCTTTTTTTTTTCCCCATTAAAATTGAATAACAGCTACCTTTCTCAATTAACAGACAACAAAAAATTAAGGTGGCAGTAAGTCCGTAATAGGACTTGCCACTTAACCCTCTTGTCATTTGCCTGTGACTTTATACTTTTAAAAAATAAATATTAAAATTATATGTCAAATTAAAATTTCATAAGATATCACAGTATACCAAAAAGGGCTGGGTCTTCCCATGGGAAGCTATAGAGTTGAACTGAAGGCTATTTTTAAAGAGATTCCCGTGATGGAATGTTAAATAGGGACCCTTCAAAAAATTACACAGAAGGGGATTATATGTGCTGGTTTCTCCAGGTAATCTTTGGTGAGTCAGTGTCCTAGGGGCCCCCTCTAGTTAGTATCTACCCTCACTATCAAAAGTATTCTAGTTTGAATAAATTACAATTTTTTCCTTAGTTATGGAGGATCTGGCAGGAGGGATTTTTAAAATTTTTATTTTTTTAATCTGTGTTAACATTTGCTAGTTACATGCAGGCCTAGGTTTGATCACTTTCTATGCACTTTTCTCATTTGACCCTAAGAGTATACTTAGGTGCTCTTAGAGATAATAACCTGAGTTCCAGGAAGGTTAAGTGACTTGCTTACATTCAAAAGTGACTAAGTGGCATAGTCAGGAGTAGACCCCCAGGTCTACAAACTCCAGAGCCTGTCCTCTTAGCTAATACAGTCTTGTCTTCATTCTTCTGTGTTAGCAAGTGGTCTGGGATGTTAGTCTTGAGTGCCAGCCGCCTGAAATCCTCAAGAATTCCAAGGAAGCAGATGTAACCTCAAGGGGCCAGTGGGGCTTCCTTTGGGGGAAGCTGTGTTCCTTGGGTAGAGAAAATGAGGTGTTTGTACTCATCTGAGTATTTAGATGATCCTGAGGGACGCCCTGTCCGCCCCATCCCTGCAGCTGCCTGTTTACAGGTATGCTGAACTTTTTTTTTTTCCTTCCTCCAATTAAAGTATAACGAATCTGCTAAGACCTGGTCCCACGTAGCCCTGCCAATTGGGTTTTTTGGGGGTAGATAAAATGAAGAAGTGTGAGTTGAGCAGCCTGCCCTGGGGTGAGAAGAGAAAAGAGCAGATCTGTATGCGTCCTAGCAGCCAGCAGCTCTCCCTCTGCTGTGGCCTGTTCTGGGACTGTGGGCCAAAGGAGCCTTGGAATTGCTTAGACCTGCCTCTGTGCCTTTAGCTGTCCGGGTAAAAACATCACCTCTCTGGAGGCCTGTGCTGGAGCACAAACCCACGTATTGTCTGGCCCCTGGCAGGCTAGTCTGTGGAGGGGACACTCTAAGAGCTCTATTTTAATCTTTTGGAGCTGGGCCAGGATAGGAATTCAGCTGCCAGCACCAGGCTCCCTACCCCCATGCTCTTGCCCCACCCCCACCCCTCTCCTGGTTTCATTCCTGCTGACCTCCCATCATGAGAGGTGCTGGTGTTCTTTCATTCTCCCTTTCTCTTTTTTAAACTACCAGGCTCTTTCATGGATTTGACCTCCCAAAGTGCTGCAGACCAGGGCTCCTCAGTGGGCTACATGGGGCTCAGAGCTGGCACGAGGCCAACCCTTGAATCCTGAGATTTACCTCCAGATGTGTGTGCCTCTGTGCTTGTGTGGACGTGTGTGTTTGTGTTGTGTGTGTGAGTGAGGGAATCTGTGTGTATTTGTGTCCTTGTGTGAGTGTATGTGTGTGTGTGTTTTGTATCTCTATGACTTTTCTCTCCTCATGAAGAAAACATTGGGCTGGGGAAATTGAGGGAAGTTGAGAATGGAGAGAAGTAAAAAGCCTGGTTCAAATCTATAAACCTCTTCTTCTCTGTCTTCCAATAAGACTGCTCCTCCCCAGAGTCAGGTTATTTCAATCATCCCTCTTGGGGCTGGGGATGTGGCTCAAGCGGTAGCGCGCTCACCTGGCATGTGTGCGGCCCGGGTTCGATCCTCAGCACCACATACCAACAAAGATGTTGTGTCTGCCGAGAACTAAAAAATAAATATTAAAAATCCTCTCTCTCTCTCTCTCTCTCTCTCCTCTCTCACTCTCTCTTTAAAAAAAAAAAAATCATCTCTCTAACTGGTTTTTTTTTATCCTGCCCCTAGGCTTGTTGGGTCTGTTTCTTTGGATAAGAGTGAGTCTTATAGAGAGACCATACAACAGAATGGTCATTGAACTTCTACAATGAACTGAAATTCCAGTCTTAGCTCTGCTACTTGCTGATTCTGTGATGTTGGGTATGAAATTTCCTTTCTGGTGCCTCAATTTCCCAATCTAAAAGATGTGGTTGATCATGCTACCAACTTTCACAGTAAGTGGAAAGCAGAAGATTAAATGGCACTCAAAGGGTGACCCATAAATTAGCTCCTTTCCTGCCTGCTTTCTTTTCCCAGGAACAAGTCCTAGGGTGTCAGCTGAACCTGGCTCCTGGCCTCAGTGAAGAAGCCCCTAAATGGCGAGGAGAGGCCGTGTGCTTCCTGAAAGGGTGGAAGGGTGCAGAGGGTGTGACCCTTTCTCTCCCACCCGGAATCTCCCATCTTCTCTCACCCCCATCCTTCTCTGCCAATGATGTTCATTTTCCCCTCTGCACTGGCCTCCCAAACTGACTCATTACCTCGACAGGGTAGCAACTTCCAAAACAAAACTTTTTCAACCAAGGAAAATATAACTATGGGGAGGAAAACATTTCAATATCAGGCCTCCTGAGACCCGAGGAAATGTACTGAATGTTTGTCAGAGAATGATGCTGTCCTCACTTCACAGACTCTGCTGAGGGCAGAGGGAGAACAATACCTGGCACTTGGCTCTAGCCAAACCAAAATGGCCCAAGCAAGGTCCACGTCAACCTTGCTCAAGTTGGCCCAAACTTGGAAACATCAGATGTGTGACCACCATGGTGCTTCAAACAGGCCCCACTATGGCACGATAAAGATCCTACATAAAGGAAGGACCAGTGCTGTGTAGTGCTGTATTCCAAGACAGTTTTTAGTCTTCCTTTCCACCACAAATGAGATACCTATTGCAACAGCAAGTTGTTGGCAAGGAGTCCTGCTTGGGTTCTGAGAAAGGGCAAATGCAGCACATTCCACACTTAACAATAGTGCCCCCTGCAGTGGGACAATGGTTTGACCCTTTTTGGGATACTCCAGGGAAAGGGTCTTATGGCAGTGATCAAGCAAGATCTAAAAGAACAGCTGGTGGGTGGGGTTAGTACCAAATCAGATGCCGTGGAAGGTCCAAGGGATATTCCAGACCACATCCAGTGTGATTCCGCAGTGGTCTGGACAGCCAAAGATTGGGGGACTGAAATAGGTAGAATCATCTTCTGAGAGAGACTGGGATCATGTGAGGCAGAAGAGTGACTGATTTAAATCTTTCCATGGTGAAGATTATTTTTTGGAGATGGAGGAGAATATTGGAAAGGGATGCCCAGCATAGTTTTCCTGAGTTTACTTTCTTTATAATAGACTCAATATCACCTTCTGTTTACCTTATATAACCTGGGCTCCCCACCTAGAACAACAACAGCACAAAACATATCATCAACATGAACGTGTTCTGCTCATTCCTGAGAAGTACTCATTGTGAGCATTTTAAATTCATGGAATCTCAGAGGTGAAAAAAAAGTTTCCATACTTTAGAGATATCTTCATCTGTAAGTTCAGAAAGGAAAGGTGTTTTCCCATACCCACAGAGATCCCGACCATGAACTAGAGCCCTGGTCTGGTGGGAAAGGTCTGCTGTGTTGTCCTGTTGGCTTCATCTGTGGTCATCATCTCTGTATGTAAATATCCCTTGCATGTCTATCTCTGCAGGGTGTCTGTTTCAGAGAGGGCTTCCACAGGGCTGTTTTCCTCTTTCTTGACCTAATTCAATGGTGTATGGCACAGGGGGAGGTCAGGAGTGCTCAGCCCCAGTTTTCACTGCACTGAACCTCACCCTTATTATTTGTAAAAATAAAATAAAATAAAATAAAATAAAATAAAATAAAATAAAATAAAATAAAAGTTCTTGTTCTGATCACTTCCAAGGGCTGTTCATCAAGCTCAAATAGGATGGTGCTTTGGTAGTATTTTTTAAACATGTAGGAGATTGCAGCTATCAAATCCTCAATGAGGAAAATGGCATGTGAAAAAATATAGTTTTATCAGGCATGGGGATGAGACTTTTGTAGGTTTTCTGGGTTCTTAGAGGGTGATCTGCCTGTCAATCCATGTCAATCCACAGGGGTGCCCAAACAATATGTAAGATATCATGATACTCAGATAACTTCTGACTGTCGGAAACACCAGAAGAAAGGGCAGGTTTCTCCCCAGGCCTTTTGCTTCCTTCTGGGTCCAACCCCCATCATGTACTCTGGAAACGGTGGGTGGGGTAGGTGGGTGGGAACTTTTCAGACAGTCCTAAAGAGTGACTTTAGAACTTTAGAGAGTCCCAGGCTGGCAAACATTTGTAAAGGCCTTTGAGTCCATTCTTTATGGAGAAATTCACCTGATTCTAAGTGATCTCTCTGAAATGTCGGTGGTCATCAGTTTATCACTTATTTAGCAGGTACTTGTGCCAGGAGCTGTAGATTGTGCTGGGGGAAATGACGACTGACAAAGTAGGTAGTGGCTTTTGACTTAGAGCCTTTGATCTAGTCTGGTAAATGCCCAGTGCCTCCCTTCCTCTAGTCAGTATCTGACATCAGTCCCTTCTTTGGCAATAACTTAATGCAATGACTGATAGGACAGACCATTATAAGGTGCGAATGCCATAGCTACTTGAATAGGAAACACATTTTCACAGTCAAAAGATCATTGCAAAGATCTAACTTCCTTAACATTACAATAAACATTGGGCAAGAAAAATTTCTTATGAGTTTTTATTCTAACATTCACTCTAAATAGATAAAAGCTCTAGCTTTTAATTTGCCTGATTCCTAAGATATTTTTGTGTTATTATTATGCAGAAGAAGGAATTATTTCTTGTTAGCAGGTGGAAATACTGTGTACCTTGTGAAAGGGCTAAACATTCAATTAAAGACATACTTCTTACTTAGCAGGTTAAATTCAAAAGGCCTCCTTTTACCCTTTATCCCACTCTGTCCCTCCCCCAAACACCTCCCCAGAGTGTTCATAGAGGAAGGGGATATTAAAGAGCAATGGCTTCTGTTTGGTTTGAAAAAGAAGGTAAACTTTTATTTAAAGACAGAATTAGGAAAAGAAAGTAATGGTTTGCTTAGAAAGATGACAATTTACATAGGGAAAACAGCACATTTGGCCAGGACAACAAAACAGCCCTCTGAGGCTGTCAGGAAGCCGACCACAAACATGCCAATGAGGAGCTGAATGTGTGTGTGTGTGTGTGTGTGTACATAGTGCGCATGTGCATTTAAAAGAATTCTGTAAGACAGCATAAGACAAATACATGGTCCAAAGCAGCATATTTCCTGTCCTTGGGAATTCAGGAGAACGTTTTTTGTTCAGGTTCCTGGGATTGAAATAATCTCTTTGTAGTGTCCTCAAACATTGTAGAAGGGGGAGAAGGAGCTCTGTGGATGTGGAGAAGGGATAAAGAAATGGAGATAGGACAAGGCATGCAGAATGCACTCCAGATGTTCAAACATGCATGCATTGGAGGAAGAAGTGAGGTTATGATGGCCAAGCTCCTGGGTACAACCTGGTGAGAGTATTTGCCATTGTAATATGTTGCTGTATCTTCAATTAGGAAAGAGGAATAGCCTAAATGCTATTAATTAGTCAAGATCCAACAAGTCAGACTTTGCTAATAATTGTCAAAACAATGCCCCAGATAATAACTCTTTCAAAGTTTAAGTGCGAAGATTTTAAAAGTTCAGGCTGAACAATTTTTGTGTTCATTGAGACATGGAAAAAGCATTAGGTAAGCCATGTGCTGAAGTTCTTTTAGTTTATTATTTAATTGACATTTCTCCACACCAAAGACAAAAGACTTGTAAACTATCTTTTAAATAGCAAAAAAATCTTATGAAGCATCAAAAATATTTTTTACTTCTTCACTCTTGACTTAGATTTCAACATTATTAGGTGAGATATAAAGTATATTTAATGCTTTTGAAACAATCATTCCATTGGATAGCTAAGATTTTTTTAGGTCAACAATTTTTCTTGAAAATGCAATTAGGCAGGTAGGAAATTATAAAAAATACTTGCCATTAGAAAAATTATCTTAATTCTTGTTAACCCCTGACCTCCTCTTCTTAATGGGCAAGTTGAAGAGGCACTCATTCTACCAGGGCTGTTTTTGATTGAAGGTACTGGCCATTTACAATATCCATTTAAAATGTTCAAATAATTTCCAAATATTCATACTACAAAATATTATTGTTTCAAGACTGGAGGTCACATTTAACACATCATATGTGATTTCTTTATTTGTATATTTACAGAGGTGTAAAGCACACAAAATTGTGCAGATAACATACTGAAGTCTAAATTTTAACATATACTCAGTTGCATATGCGGCAACAAGATACAATAAATTCTGACAAATAACAACCAATAATCAGCCAGATTACTAGGTATACATTAGGCAGGAAGCAATTAAGCATTGCCTAATAGAATGTCACTTAAATTATTTTTTTTCTATGAAACATCCATGACATACTGCACCACCCCCCCCATTCTTTTTCCATTACAAACTTCAAACTGACACTTGTGATCACATACCTGGGATATTCGCAAACTCTGGTTTGTCACAAGGCAAAAGGCAACACAGAAACTCAGAGTGACTTAGAATTTGCCAGACTTGCCCTTTGTAAATCAGTCACTGGAGGGTGGTTACTGTGAAAGTATATTTAGACTTTCATGCCATCGACTGAAGGAAGAAGAGCAAAGAGCATTAACTAATAGCTTCATAACATTTGTCATTAAGTTAAATATTGGCTTTTGCTGAAATTAAAGACATGTACATCTGGTAGGGAAAGACCCTAGCATAATTTTTAAAACAACACAACAATAATAAACCTCCTACTTCCACTACCAAATTCGAATATTTTCACAGTCCACTTACCCAATCATTAAACAAAACCAACTGTCCTTTCGAATGACCGTTTTACAGATTCATTATTAATGGAAATAGAAGAAATAATTGAAAAACAAATATAACTACTGTGCACAGATGCGGTGGAAAAACCAGAGACCTGAAATATGGCAAAATCAGTGCTTCATAAACAGTCAATGGATTTTTTTCTAAAAATACTTTTTGCTAATGGCAAAGTTCAACACCTCAGAAAAACTCTGAATTAAGATCTTAGAATAAGTTTCCAAGCTGTACAACATAGTTTCAAATACACTACCCTTGTTGTTTTAAGGCCGCATTGAAGTTTAGCTTAACAGTCGTAAGCCATGTGTTTGAACATCTTTATGAGAGGTGACCGGCAGAGAAACAAATTTTTTTCCTTGTTCACCTTACTACCTATCAAGAGATACCCTTGCTCTCCAAATAGCTCCTTTAAAAATTTCCTTCAAGATAATGACCTTGACAAAAATCCCAGATTTGTTTCACTGAATCATCTGGAAAAATACTTAGGCTTTATAAAGTGACAATATAACACTTTGAATTGGCTAAGAGCGTGCTCTTGTTCATCTATAACTACCCTCTTTAATCTGTATATTAGGGTTTAATAAACAAATATGCAAAGATGCACCCTCTCAGCTGTGGCTCTGCTGCCTGCAGGGTTGAGAGCTGTAGAATAGTGGCATTCTGCATATATAAATTTTCTGAAGCCAGTAAATTCTGTGTGCTGTTAACATAACTGGGGAACTTAAACGCACTGCAGACCCCCTGACAGCTTGAATTGATGGTTTTCCAAGAGAAAGCAAGTACATCTTAGGTGAAGGGCAAGGAAAAAGAGGAGGCTGGGAGCTGAGATTTTTCTAGCATGCCTTTTTGCCTAACGGGGTTATCTTCCAGGGAAGAGCTCAACCCTCAGCAGGGTACACGTTTGTGTGGCACCAGAACAATGAATGAGAGGCCAGTCCTCTTTTCCACTTGTCTGGCATGATCTCCTGGCAAGGATGGGGTAGGTGTTTGCCAGGTGGCTCCCAGACAAGGTCTCTTTAGGGGAATACAACAAGGCTTCAGTCATTGCTTTTCATGAAGTGCTTTGGGATCCTTCAGGAAAGGGGACTGGAGGAATATTATTACGAACTGGCTTCAATTTTCAAACCAAATGGAACCATTTTCTCCAGTGTAATTATTGCTTCGAGCGTTAGTGAATGTTCTTAAAATGGAATGGATCTCATCTTTAAGTACCCACTTCTTAAAATACTCATTCCCTGGAGTGAAAGTTTTTAATTACTCTCTACCAGGTACCCTTACCAATTAAGAGGGTGCGATAGCCTTGTAAATATTGTCCAGCATATACATCCAGGACTTGTATTTTCTAGGTTCTCCTCCCTTACAAATTGACAGCAGGAGTGCAATCAAAGATGTCTAGCAGAACATGTGCTATGTTTGTCTAGCTGAGGAGACAGGCTCTTGCTTCTTCAAGTCCTCAAAGAGAAGATGTATGCTGATGTATGGCTGCGTTCTTGGATCAGATTGTGAGCCCCTTGAGGCCTGGGGATGTGTTTCACCCTTGATTCTTTGGTTCTCTATGGGACTTGGGAGGAAAAGAGATAAAAAACCAAAAATTCCCTATACACTGACATATCTCTATAATTAATGCGAATAAATATAAATCTGTGAATTAAAGAATACATTTTTTTTCTCACTAGAATACCTTAATTCTTAAACTGAGCTCACGAGTGTTACAAAATGGAACATGGGGGTGAGCAACCTGAACTAATGGCTAATTCTTGAGGATATAAAATATCCACTTTTTAAGAAAATATTGCTAGAAAAATACACTTTCAAGTGGATCAAGTAGGCCCAATAAAATCTACTGTGCATTACTCATTCCTCTTTTACTTGTGAAAAAATAAAGATATGACTGTATCCCCAATATAAGTTAGTGGGTTTGAAATTAATACAGTTTGGGTCCAGTAAGCCAGAACTTGCTGACCAAATGAAGGTTCAAAAAGGTGGGTCAGTCTCTGTCTCAGCTGCTTGTTGAATGCCTCCCATCTGATGCACAGTCAAAAACTTCCTCCTGTGTCAGCAGAAAGGTGTGGATCAAAAAGTTGCGTGGCTTCTCAGGTTTTGACAACTCCAGCGTCTCATCTCAGGGACTCATTTCATGTAAACAATGTCTTACTTAAAATAAGAAGAAACTTTAATGTGTGCAATTCTGCCATTACTTTTATTATCTAGGAGTCATAATCTGAAATTTCTCTCAAATTTGCTTTTTAGCTAGTAAACTTAGATAACTTTTACATGAAGTTTTGCATTCCCTAGCAACAAGGAACTCTGAGATATTGAAAATTTGTTAGCTACAGGTTGCACAATGGACTTGAATTGAAATTGGAAGTAAAGGTTTTTAAAAAATATTTTTAGTTGTATATGGACACTTTATTTTTATGTGGTGCTGAGGATCGAACCCAATGCCTCACATATGCTAGGTAAGCACTCTATCACTGAGCTAGTTTTGCACAATAGGTAATTAGCTTATAGATAATCAAGAGTTGACTATATATATTTCAATTCCCAATGGGACAGCCTGCTATAAAGGATGTTGTTCTTGTTTCTGATGTTAACTCTAAGACTATACCAGCTCTGAGACCTTGAGCAATGTACTTAACCTCTCTGGACTTTAATTGCCCTTCCTGATAAATGCAAGGACTTGGACAAATTTTATGGCCCTTCTTGTTTTAACTCTTACTCCTTCTGTCCCCATTCACATGGAAGAAAACTATACTTTAAAATCCTCCCAGGCATGGAAAAGGAACAGTAGTGATTCTGATGAAGATTTTGGAGGGAGTTCATTGAGTGTAAATTCTCTTAAAAAAAATAAAGACTGAATTCTGGGCTTTAGTTTTCTAATGACCATAGGCCATGGGTCAAATATGTGCCTTTCCAGCATGGTAATTATTTATGTTTAAATTAAATGTTTTAAAAATGGAAGGGATCAAAATAACATTGTGAACAGGGGACTTTGTATGAATTCCCATGAGCAGAAATGGAAGGACTGTGAGGACAGGGAAAGGATCATAAAGAGTAATATTTAACTAAAATGCCTATGAAGCAGAAAAGAATCATTTAGAATATCACTTAACTGAAGGGGTCTTGATTCCAAGAGATCAAAGACTCATGCCCTTTATGAATATTCAGTGGAATTTATCTTTGATTTGGGTTGCTTATTTGTGAGAAATTCAGGAAAGAGGCAATGAGTATAGGATTTCCAGGTGTTTTTGAGCACATTCTTGGAATAAACCACTGCCAGGGTCTTCTGAAGAAAGATTTTTTCCTGTGGCCCATGGGCCAGACGATTTTGGGGCAAAATTGACATTGAGTAGATTTGAAAGTGGAAGGCAGCCAATCCTAACCCTGGATACCCAATCCCTTGACCTGTGGGGTGGGCCTAGAGTATGTTCAAGGGGCTGTGAGGAGCCTATCACTGCCTGGCCACATCTGCAGGGAACTTCCTTGTTTAAAAATGACTTCACCACTTCATAATCCTGAGCAAATCCACTGCAATTTTGGGAGACATGACGCTCATGGACTTCTTTTGCTTAGAATTGTAAAGGAAATACATTTTTGCTCATATTTCTCTCCTTTTCCTGGTCTTGTCTACAATTCAGGCTTTCACTTAACTCGGCCATCTCCCTGCAGCCTAGAACAATTTATGGCTCGTTTTCAGATCAGAATGGGAGCTGAGTGAGCAGGAAGGATTGCCTCCTATCCTATTCTATCTTTGCAAGTTAGAGCTGAAAGTGTCCTCTATTTTAGTTTCTGGTGGTCTCCACATAGCACTAAAAGACAAAGAGGTCTGCCAAGGCCTATTTAATCAGATAAGCTGATGATAAACTGGATTTGGTGAGTTCTGAGAACCCTGCACTTTGGCATGGCCTGGCTTAGCTGACAGGGAACTCTGCTAAAGTCCACTTGATACCACGCTCTGAAGTCACAACTCAGGTCTCTTTTCCCTAAACCACTCTAAAGGTTTGGATTCAAGGATAAAACTATGCCAATCTTATTTCCAGCTGTAGAACTCCTCATTAATCACAGATTCATGAAAGAGCCCTAAACCCAGGGGTCAGGTTACAGAGCCAGCTGCAAAACTGAGGGTGTGTCTTCGGGCTGGCCTTCCTCAGCCACAGATGCCACTAACGGGGTGGCATGTTTGAATCACTGCGTCTCAGACTCCATGTTGACATAAAAGCTTCTCCACGCCCTTTCTAGGTTGAACCGGGAATAGCGCTGGCAACTCTGGCCTTGGCTTCTGCTCTGCTCTTAAACAAGAGGTCCTTGAACCTGTAACCTTTGGATTTGTAGCATTCAAAACGTTCAAAAATGGGTGAGGGCAAAGAGGGGCAGCCAGGGTGATGGGCAAGGCAGGGACTAGCAGTGGGATGGTGGACAGCCAGCGCGGGCCTTCCTAAAGCATGCTGCTGAGGATTTCGGACACTGGCGAGGTGGGACCCTCGGGACTCATCTCAGGACGGGCAGGGCTGGACAGGCGGACTCGGCCTCCAGGGGGCGGGCTCAAGCCGGCCCACGGCTGGGCATCCTGGCGTATCAGGGTGCCCGGGTAGGGCTCCACGTAGATGCGGTGGGCAGAAGGCCTCGGGTCCTGAAAGCAGCCCTTGCGCTCCTCCGGCAGGCTGGCTGCGTGGGCCAAGGTCAGGCCCCGGGGCCCGTCGAGGGCAGGTCCAGGCCCCTCGGCCTCCCTAGACTCCTGGGCCAGACCACAGGCTTGGGACAGGTGAGGCGTGTAGACGCCCTCGGAAAGCGACAGCGACTGCGTCTCACTGTGCATGCGCAGCCAGCGGCGGTGGCGGCTGAAGCCTCCGTAGTGCTGGTGCTTGCCTGACTTCCGCTTTCCCAGGAAGCCCAGCGGCGGCCGTGCGCCCGGCGCCATCTTGGAGTGGTTCTTGGGCGCGAGGCCGGTGAGCGACAGGCCGTGGAGGACCTCGACGCATGAGCGGTCAGGGTCGAGGCCTTGCGCCCTGCCCTGGGGGTCCTGTCCTAGTCCCACTGGCGTCTTCATGTCGTGGACCTGTAGGACATCGGGGGCGCTGCCGCTGAGACCGCTAAGGGCTTGTTGGGCGATGTCATGGGAGGAAAGGTAGACCAGGTCCAGGTCTCTGGGGCTCAGGGCGTCGCTGGAGTCGTAGTCGCTGTCCGTGGGGAGGAAGACTTCCGAACAGCCTTCTTCATCAGAGCAGGGCTGGGACTCTGCAAAGCCAAGAACAAATGTTAGGAAAAAAGAGACTCTGAGCCAGGGCTTGCATCATGAGCATAGGATCCTGCATTGGCTCCACGCATCACCTAAATTCTCCTGTTGTCACCCCTTGAAACTTTAATTTTGAACAAGGGCTTCACTTTTTCATTTCGCACAAGGCCCGACAATTTATACAGAAGGCTCTGGTCTTAGCTCAAGGGAAAGAGATGAACTGTCAAATCCAACCCTAATAATGGTGAGGAACACTCCTTCGTATCCTCCTCCACACACATACAGACACACTTTTATTCTCTGGGAATCTACCTGCAGAAGGGATGAAATAAGAAACAAAGCTGGATGTTGCTCATTTATTCATTCCCTATTATTTCTGAGATGAATTTTGTATTTCACATGATGGGGATTTTTAAAGGGGGAAAGAAGAAAAGACACAGGTGACTGAAGATAGGAAATCTGGTTTAAATCCTCATTTCCCTCTACCTACTTGCTCAGTGATCTTAGGAAAGTTGCTTAACCTCTGAGCTTTGGTTTCTTT
The DNA here is from genome assembly GCF_052094955.1 of Ictidomys tridecemlineatus. Taxonomy (NCBI): domain Eukaryota; kingdom Metazoa; phylum Chordata; class Mammalia; order Rodentia; family Sciuridae; genus Ictidomys; species Ictidomys tridecemlineatus. Next base: position 30,785,792 of record NC_135479.1, on the reverse strand, counting down.
ATCTATAAGTGGTGATGATGACAGTACTTACTTAGGAAGACTACAGAATAAACTGATTATGTTTATGACTTAACATGTTGCCAGTTTTTAAAAAGCAAAAAAAATGTAAGGCCAAAGAAAAACAAACTCAGAGGCAAAAATAAGCCTCAGGGTGCATACTATAATGACCATGAGTGAGCTACAAGTTTAGTTCTATGGATATTTGTTGTTTAATTCAGTAGTTGTTCATATCGTTTTTCTCCAATCAGGTTTTACATTTCTATATAGCAAGAACTGTCTGAAATCCTTTGAATTTCCCAAAGAGCTTAGCCCATTGTAGGTACTTGATGAATACATGTTAATTTTGAAAATGTGCAAGTGGTTTTAAAAAACAAGTAGTCTCTAATCTATAAATATAAGGTAATCTCAGTGAAAATCCCAATAGGATTTTAAAATGGAATTTAATGAATTGATTTTAAAATTATTGTGGAAGAGAAAATTTATGAGAATAGCAAACTTTTTATTTTTAATACAATAGGAAGGAGTCGGCTTTACCAGATATTAAAGCATACAGTAGAGCTTTGGTCATCAAAACTTTGTTGTATTGGTACAGAAATGTAATAGATCTGAAGTACAGAAAAATAGAGTCCAGAGACAGTCATATGACTGTGATAATTTAACATATGGTAAAGATAAAATTTAAAAGTATGGGAACAAAATAAATTATTCAATATGTAGTGTTGGGACAATAGGCTGTCTTTTTAGCAAAATAATTAGAGAAAGTCCTACTTCATAACACATATCAAGATAAATTCCATATGGGTTAAATATAATAAGAAACCCCCAAAATATTAGAAGACAACATGTTTGCAGATTTTGAATGGGAAGATCTTTTAAAGAAAGACAACACCGCAGAGGACAAAAGAAGTGGCAGATAAATTTGATTGCATCAAAGTTTAATGCTTCATAAAAACAAACGGCATCTTCAGCAAAGTAAAAAGGTAAGTGATTGGAAGAAGAATAACAACGTGTAACAAGAATAAAAGTCAGAATATATAAAAATTTGTAAAATTAGAAGACAAGGCAAATGAGAGAAGATAAGAACCAAACACTTGGAAGAATAATTAGTTCAAATGGCCAATAAACATATTATTATGTTTAGCCCAGATAGTAATTAGGTAAATGGATTGAAACAATGAGGCTTTTTTTTTTTTTTTTGCCCATGAAAGTTACAAAAGATTCAAGAGTGAAAATTTCATGTGTTAGTGTTGTGTGAGAAATTAAGGACTCTCATGTAGTGATGAGGAGGATAAATTGGTATAGCTCTTTAGACAGCAGTTTGGCAGAATATATTTAAAATGTGCATATAATTTATCCTAGCAAGTCCTTTTTTGGATATCTGTTTGAGAAATTGTCACCATGTGCACATGGAGGCATTTACAAGTTGTTTACTGCAGCATGATTTATAATAGTGAGAAACGAGACATCATCTTGTGGTTGAGGATGCTATGAAAGGAAGACTTAGAGGCCCAGAAGCACTAAGAAAAGAAAAATAATTTACTTGGAGAGATCTGCAAAGGAATCCATATTCAGAAGACTTCTTGATTAAAAAATGCAACATGTTGTGCTGGGGATGTGGCTCAAGTGGTAACGCACTCGCCTGGCATGCGCTGGGCGCTGGGTTCGATTCTCAGCACCACATAAAATAAAATAAAGATGTGTGTCCACCGAAAACTGAAAAATAAATATTAAAAAGTTCTCTCTCTCTCTCTCTCTCTCTCTCTCTCTCTTTAAAAAAAATGCAACAGATAACTGAAGAAAAAAATCCACAGGATTACCTGGATACAGATAGTCTGTGGTAGAAAATCAGATACAAGTATTTTAAGAATATTATAAAAATCTGGGATAAAGTTTGTTTTGTTAGGGTGTTAATATCAGGGTTTCTTTTACTTTAGAAATTAGAGATACATGAAATGCCATTTTGTCTTGTTTATTTCAGGGTCAGGGTATAAAGTGATTTTATGCTTTCTTTCCTGACCGTAGGAGATGACATGCATATTTACTCATAATTGGCAGAGCAGGATGTCAGTTTCACTCTCTCACATGTGGTTGGTAACCAGTATACTTTTTTAGTTGCAAAATCTTAACTTCATTTGGGACAACTATGCTCTCACATAAAATACGTTTTTTTTTTTTTTTTTAAGTTTCCCTTACAGCTGGGTGTGATCATAAAATTATTTTTGGCCATTGAGATAAAACTGGAAGTATTGTATGAAACTTCCAGAAGGCTGAATAAAAGAATTGGCTTACCTGAGAGACAGGTCATTTTGCTCTTCTTCTTTTGTTAACTTGCCTACAACAAGATGTGTTCAGTCAACCTTGGAAACAAGCTGATGCTTAGATGGGGAAGCTGAAAAATAGTTTGGTCTTTGAAGACCATGGAGTCCACATATATGTAGGCCTTGATCGTCTAGCTTTAGAAGTTTTTTTTTTTTTTCCCAAGCAAGACAAAGTATTTTGCATTTACAACACTCTTATTTGGGTTTTCTGTAAGTTGAATCCAACTAACTGATACAAATATAAATGTTCCTGAATAGAATAACAGAATAATATATCTATGCTATGAAGTATTGTCCAGCAACCTCAAAGAATGAGATCAAACCACATGTTGTTTAATAGCTAAAAGTAAAGGACTTCTCCATTTTTTAGTTCATCTGTTCAAGGTTTCCCTCAAACAACCTCCTTGAGAAGCATCCTCCAGCTGTACCACAAGGGATTTCTCACTTCTCTGTACTTCTGTAACACTCGTTCTTTGACAATTAGCCTGTATAGGCTTGTGTTATTAGTTGTTATTTTTTAATGGAATTTTGGCATTCTGGCTTCATGGTTAGACCATGAGCTCTCTCAGACAGTATTGTTTAAGTCATTTATTCACCAAAAAAGGTTCAGTATTACTTGCCCTTAACTCTAAAAGACGGATTGTACAGATGGTCCACAACTTATGATGATTTGATTTATAATAACTTGACTTTATAATGTTCCCAAAGCAAATGTGCATATAGTAGAGACCTTACTTTAATTTTGATGTCTGATTTCTTTTCCCAGAGTAGTGATGAGAAGTAGGATAGATTCTCTCTTGTGATGTTGGGCGGTGGTAGGGAATTCCATTCAGCTACACAATCACAAATATAAACAACAGATACTTCATGGTGTATGGTGCTACTAAGCTATGATGTTGGGTGAGCTAGGTGTGTTAATGTATAGCTCAGCTGTAGAGTGCTTGCCTAGCATGTGATGCTCTAGGTTCTATCCCCAGCACTTTAAAAAGGAGAAGAAAAAAAGTACCAGGTGTATTAAATGTATTTTTGACTTACTGTATTTTCAAATCAATGATTGATTTATCAGAATGTAAATTCATTTTAAGTTGAGGAGCAGCTATACTTGGTGCTTGAGTAGATATAAAATTTATAAGAAATTAGAATATCTGTCTTAGGGAGTTTACAGTTTTAATGGAAGTATCAGAAAAAATTCATCTGTGAGACTGGCAGAATATTGGTTTTGTACAAGAAGTTTAGCAAATAGGATGTAGGTTTATAGGAAAGGGATGACATTGGGATAAGATTAGTGAAATATTGTATCATCTCATTTAATTTTTTCTTGTTTTCATTCATCTCTATTCTTTGTCTAAAATTATTTCTTCTTTTTCAAAAAGTGATTCAAGGCAGATTTTAAAAATAAATATTCAGATAATGACAAAAGTATTATAAGTGAGAAAGAAAGAGGAAACAGTATAATTTATCCCACTTGACTAGAACATGGGGAACAGGAATGGAATTTTGAAAAAAATGAGGCTGTAAAGAGAGGGAGCAGCAACTGCACTTTTAGAAATTTATCTTGGAAAAATTAAGGCTTATTCTCACAGAGGAACTTTGTAGGTAAATATTCATAGCAGCTTTGTTTCCTGTACATACTTTTCTTGTTCAGGCTATGAGGTTGAGCAAGAGCTTTGGTTGTGTAAAGGAAAGTAGAAGTTTAGGAAAGTCAGTTCATTCCAGTGTGTTCACTGAGCATGTATTTTGTGCTAGACAGAAAAGTTCTCTGCTTTCAAGCAGTTCAGAGAGGGTGGATTAGACAGTAAATAGACAATATAGAAGGTTAATTTTAAAGAATATAAAATTCTATAAAGAAAATCAAACTGAATTTTAACTAGAGAGTGATTTGGGAGGAAGATTCTTTTGACAATGACCAGAAAAGGGAGTCTAGGTCAGAAGGAATCACCTGTGTGAAAGTTTTAGGGAAGAGTTTCCAGACAACTGGAAGAAGAAAGTATCCAGGGCTTAAACTCACTAGTAGGTTTCAAACCATGGTTCCTGGGAAGACGGGAGTAGCAGTAAGCCAGAGGAATTAAACTGCAACCATGATTTGGGTTGGGCAGTAGAAGAAATGTTGACTTTAATTTGTGGCAGGTTAAGCTTGAGATGGCCAAAACATCCAGGAGATAAAATGGGAGGCTGATGAGGCTATAGGATGATGACTGTGGATTTGGAGAAGAACTCACTGGAGAAATGGTTCTACGGTGGTTCAATCTATGACTGAAGATATTTGTGGTGAGGTTGATAAATTCAACAAGGAGCATTGATCAGGTTTTGAACTCTAGTGTTGGCCTTGCATCTTAGTAAGAAAGATGGAAGAATGTGTTGTCCTCAGACAAGTGGTTAGGGAAGAAGACAAAGAGACTTTAAGGTTAAAAGGAAAGAAATGGATAAAGCCTTGGGCTGAATAAATTTGATAATTCTTAAGAAGTTTTTTTAAGGGTAAAAAATGTTTCATACAGTACTTTCCCCCATCCTTAATAGGAAAAATTGGGCACTGCAAATAATAGGATCTCAGAATTGTTGGTTGTTTTTGATGATGGCTGGCATAGATGCCTTAGGAATGATGAAGAAGAGAAGTTTTGAAATTGGACTTCAAATAGGATCCATGCAAAGAATTTGCAGTTGACTTTAGTTGAACTTTTTTTCTCTGTTTATATGGTTAGTGTTTAGTTATCTGTACATACTCATTTGTATCCACAACAGTAATAACAATATCTGATATTTACTTAGTGCTTCCTATGAGTGAGCCATAGTGCTAAGGGCTCTATTGTTTTTTTTTTTTAAAAAAATACTTTTAGTTGTAGATGGACATAATACCTCTAATTAATTAATTAACTTTGTATGTGGTGCTGAGGATCGAACCCAGTGCCTCACACGTACTAGGCAAGTGCTCTACCACTGAGCCACAACTCCAGTCCTCTCAATGCTTTATTTAAGGCTTACAACTTTCATTCTGCAGGCAAGCATAGTGAAACTTAGGCTCATTAAATATTACAACTCATATAGCTGATAAGTAGCAGAATAGGCACCCAATACAGTTTTGTCTCACTCCAAAAACTTGCTTGACTATCATACACCTTAGCATTTCCATGGGCTTTCATGGAAGCTTCCTGAGGACAGGTACTTGATTTATCTAATTCACTTTTGCAGGATTATGTTAGTTAAGCTCCCAGTAAGTATTCTTTGCTGTTGCTTGAGAAACATTTTAGTTTAGGTCTTACATTACTTTCCTGTGGCTGCTGTAACATGTACAATACTGGGTGGCTTAAAACAACAAAAGTTTATTCTTTCATGGCTCTGGAAGCCTGAGTTCAAAAATCAAGGTATCAGCAGGGCCACATTCCCTGTAGAAGTTCCAGGGGGTTAATATTTTTTTGCTTCTCCCAGCTTCTGGTTGTTGTTGCATCTTGTGGATACATCACTTCTATCTGTTTCTGTCTTCCTCTGGGCTTGCTTCTGTGCCTGTGGCTCCTCTTCTGTTTCTTGAAGGACACTTGTCTGGATTTAGGGCCCACCCAGAAAATCCAGGATGATTTCATCTCAAGGTGATTAATATTTGCAAAGATCCCTTTTCCAAGTAAAGTCACACTGGCACGTTACAAGGGTTAGTACATGAACATACCTTTGGACAGTGAGGAGGATGCTATCATTCTTTTCACTGGACGACTGATAGTAAAAGTTCTTAAAACTAGAAGCAACCACTGAGGAGTTTGTGACACTTTCTTACTCTTTCCAGTTCATTGGTCAAGTACTTTGCAAAAATAGTTTGTACTTTTATCTCTCATTATACAAATAGCAAACATTTATTGTTTAGAGAGGACTAAGGGGTATAAAAGATGTGCTTCAAAGGAGCAGACATTCATGTTTTAAGACCTGGTCTCTCTAGAAGGCCCTGTATTGATTTCCTCAGATGAATTGGAAGTTGCTTAGTTCTCTTGCCTCTTATCAAGTTTTACTTTTATCTGTTATTGCACTTACAATTTTATTATCATTATTACAAATATCCATTTTCATATTAGTCTCCTTCATTGAACTACAAACTCTAGAGACCACATACTGTACACTATGTCTTTTTCATATCTCTGCTTAGTAAATGTTGGATAAGTCAGTGAATGAAGGAATGGCTAAGGAATGAGTCAAGCAAAGAGATTTGTGGAATCTCCCGTATTTCCCAGATTATCTAATCTGAACATGGGCATATGAGCACCTCTCCATTAGGCTCCATCTTAATCATCCTTCTATTATTAGCCTCTTATGCTATAAAGCACCTTGAGTTGAAGTGGAACTTAAACAGACACTGAAATATGGGAACATAAAAGAGTAGTAAGATTTGATTGTCCCTTGAAAACAATGCTGAAAGCATTTTGAAAAGCTTTAATTTACTTAATCTGTAATAGATACTCCTTAAAACAGTTACCCAGATAATTTTGCTTTATCTTTGGTGATATTTGACTCAAGAGTTAGCTCAGGTAGAGCAGAAAGAACAATTGTCTTAAAATTAGACAAACCTAGGCTGAAGTCCTATCAGGCTCCTATCTGTGTCTATGATTTTGGGTAAATTACAACTTTTCTGAACCTTTTTTTGTCTATAACATGTAGATAGTTAATATTGCTTATCTTCCATAGGTGCTATGAGGATTATATTAGTTTGCTAAGATACATTTAAATGCCTTACAAACCAAATGCATATCATTATCAAGATCCCTTCACCTGTAATAGAAAATATTTAGAAAACAAATGAAGATCATTAAAATATAGATCAGTAAACAGATATATTTCAAGATTTTGCTGTGAGAATACTGTTAATAATAAAGGAGTACAATAATTTCTTGTATGGCATCTTCTGTTGATAAGCTATTCCAGAATGAATTAGTAAATGATACAACTTATTTACTATAGTTTCTAGGAGCATTAGAGATAATAGGTGAAACAAGGCCCAGTTATAAATGTAATAATCCAGGATGGGGGTGCAAAAGGGCTTAGGTATGGAGTGGTAAATATCATCTTGTTCACAGAACCATAGGTAGGAAATACTGCTCTAATAGGAATCTAAATATTTGACTTGCATGGTAGTTGTATAATTATTAGAAGACTTAGTGGAATCTATTGCTTAGAGTGGGATAGCCCTCCCAGAACAAGCTGGGAAAATCTCCAGGATGCCAGCCAGGGCACTGAGGAGAGTTTCCAAGGACTTAGGCCACTACTACTCCCTCCCTTCCTGGAATAGAATGCAAAGTGCAGCTTCCATCTCCAGATCCAGGCCATATGCTCCATTAAACATTGTAGGCACCTTGCCTGGTTGTTATTTTAATAAACCTGGTTGTGCTCCTCAACTTCCCTTAGAGGGCTCACTGGGCAGGCCAGTACTAGTAGAATCTTGAGTTTCCCCTCTGGTTGACCTGGGAGCCTCTTGAAAGTTCTGCCCATAGTATTAGTGCTGGCTTAGGAAGCTTGGCTTTCATGGTATTGTAATGGTGTTGCAATTCCTGGTCTCTGTGGATCAGGCCAACAACAGCAGAGTAGAGTTGATGTGGATTTTGAGGGCGTTATGGGGAGATGACATTTCAGGAAGGAATAATTGATTTAAAACTGTTGCTTTTTTTTTCAAGGCAGGGGGTATGGCAGGATAGAAAGAAATAATAAGTCATATCTGGCCTAAAATCTATCTTCACATTTTTAATGTGTCACTATCCAAATATATGTACATATATATATATATATATATGTAACAAAATATATATATGTATAAACATATATGTGTATGTGTGTAGTGCTTCATTAAATCTATTTCCACTATGAGTAGAATTTAAATAATTTAAATAAAGAAATTTAGGCTCGGATGTAGCTGGGTAGTAGGGCACTTGCCCTAGGTTCCATCCCAGCATTGCAAAAAATAAGCACAATCCCCACGACAACAATCACAAAAACTAACTAAATAAAAATAAATAACTTTTTTGTATTTCTCATCAGGCCTTAGGTGGAACCTCAGAGATTTGTTCACCTTCTAACAAGAGAAATAATATCTTTAAATTGAGTTTTTGAACTCTTTGGTTTATATCACAGTGTTCTTAACATCACGAGGGAAAAGGTTACCAGGAACATTTACATTTGGAAGATCAGGATAATCTTCAAATACATGTGAAGAAAATAACACCCCCTCCCCTTTATTGCCTCACTCATGTGTCACCAGGAGAAACATCAGTATCGGAAAAAAAGATTGCTGCTGCCTGTGACCACTATACCCACAGAAAAGGAGTGGGAGAGAAAATACCCATGTGATGGACCAAATCATTCCACCCCCTGCCTTGAGCTGCCTTTTCTAGGAGCCAACTTTCCCCCTTGGGTCCTTGGGAGATGCTTAATTTTAATTGACTCAGAAGAGTTCTACTTTGTGTTTTAAAAACCACACAGAAATGGGAAGTAAGTTAAAAGAGTTCCACTCCCTGCCTTCCCATCCCCAACAAATTTTTCACAAACAAATCAAAGGTACATGATTTTAACAACCTTAGAATCTTGGGCTGGCACCATAGGCTCTGTAGGTCACACAGGTTCCTTAGAAGTTAGGTGAACCCTATCTTCACAGAATGGAATTATGCTGCAAACCTAGCGCCATTGAGTAACCCATTGGGGATATTCCTCTAAAGTGGATATTTTCCTCTTTTGTAAATAGTCTCCAAACAATTTGAAATGGTCACACTTGTGGAGAGAACAGAGTATGGTGTGGTAGATGCCATTGTTCTGAAAGGCTTCTGCTTTTCAAGGGGATAAGATTCTTTCTCCTTGCTTTCAACAGTGCTTCCCTGTCACTGGGTTCCATTTGTCATTTGCTGCCCTCCACGTCTTTGTGTTTCATAGCCCATGGAATCTTGGCTTCAGAGAAATAAATGGACCCAAGAGAAAGTTGTATTTTAGGAAACAGAATGATGATCACTCACATTTTAAGTTAATAATAAAATCCAAATGTAATTGGCCAGATCCTCCCAGCAGGGAGTGTGTGTAATCCATCCTCAGGCCAATGTGAGGGTTTGGCATTTCTATGGCATGGAGGAGGCCACCCTCATACAGCCAAGGAGGAACCCACTTGGGACTGTGTGGCCAAGAGAAGATTAAACACTGGGAAAGTTCTATGAACAGAGAGGGCTGATGAGCTGTGAAGGTGGAAATAGAATTAAAGGGTTGTTTCTAGAATTTTATGAACTGTGGAAGATGATAGGGCATTCTTTCCTGCCTTAAAAATGCCTCTCAATCCTTTACTCTTCTTGCTACTGCCTTCCCTCCCTTTTCCTTTTCACAGCCAAGATTATAATAGAATGTGTCTTACTGATCCACTTCTTCACCTCCCATTTACTCTCTGATCTACTTCTGCTCAGCTTTTTTTTCCCCTCACAAACTGCTCTCATTAAGATTACCAATGACTTCTTGTTGAAAAAAGCAAAACAACAGAAGATTTACAGTTGTTTTGTTTAACCTCTCACTATCCTTTGACATGCTTTAATTTCTGTGACAATACTCTCTTGTTTTTGTATCTTCTTTCTCTGTTTGTTCCCTTTTAGACTAAGAAGTCTTGCTGCTTCATTCCATAGGGAATCCTTCCATCATCCTCTCTTCTTATTTTACCTATTGCAAGCATTTTCATAGCTTCAAACATAATCCACATGTCAACAATTTCTTAAATCTGTATAAGCAGCTTAGTTTTCTTTCCTTAGCTCCAGACCGTACTCATCTTTTTTTCCTCTGGAATATTCCAAAGCTAATACAAGTTCAGCATGCCCAACCACCAAGCTTGTTTCTCCTTCTTTCTTTTCTTTTCTTTCCTTCCTTCCTTCCTTCCTTCCTTCCTTCCTTCCTTCCTTCCTTCCTTCCTTCCTTCCTTCCTTCCTCCCTCCCTCCCTCCCTCCCTCCCTCCCTCCCTCCCTTCCTTTCTTTTTTCTTTTCTTTTCTTTTCTTTTTGGTAAATAACATCATGATATCCCCAAATACCTAAGCCAGAAAACTTTTTATATCCTTCGTTAATAGCTTCCTAATTGGTCTCCCTCCTCTCAGTAGTTCTCCTCTATGGTCTCTTCATACAATAGTAAGTTTGAAAGTGGAACTATAATTGAAGATCAAATAAATTCTTGCTTAAAAATTTCCAGTGGCTTTCTGTCACAAGTAGGAAACATCCAAACTTCTTGGTACTGCCTACAGAATCCTGCCTATTCCAGCCCCCTGCCCCTCATCTTGTACCACTTACACCTTTGTGCATTATACTCCAAGCACTTCGACCTTCTTTCCATTCCTCACCCACCTAAGGCCTTTTGTTCTTTTGTTGCTTATAATACTCCATCTTCAGATTTTTGCATTACTGCCTTATCCTGTGGTTGGTTCAAATATCATACCTTCTCAGATAGATTTCTGTTGATCATCCTAGTGAAGTCAACATCTTCCTGCCTACTCACAATTCAATTGCTATTTTGTATTATACACTGGAATTTTCACTATCGATATTATCTTTTTTGTTTATGTTTTCATTGTTTCTCATTCTTTCTAGATATAATTTTATAGGAAGAAAGACTTTACTTTTTCATTATATCCCATTTCTTTGAAGAGTGCCTGGCACATACTGGGTGTTCAAAAAATATTTTTAAATGAAAAATAAAAAGAATGAACAATGTCTTTAGGTCCTGAATTTCAGTGAGACAGTGTACACAGTTATAATCTGCTTGCTCTGCCTATAGTGTTCTCCATTTTCTTCTTTTTCTGCTCATCTTTGGCTTATTCTTAGTACTAGATTCTGTCACTTCTTCCAAGAAACTCACATGTCATGAGTTTAAAGGTTAATGCCTCCAATAGACTCTATAACCCATGCAATTTTTGGTTAATATATTTGTATCTCCTATTAGACTAGTTTCTGGCAGAGAAGATATTTGGTTTGTATCCCCAAACTAGTAGAGGCTCATAAAAATATACTCTATTTCTTTTGTTGAATTAGTTGATAAGTCACAGACTCCTTTGGTAATATAAATTAGCTGTCTCCCAATATTCCTTAATTTGCCAAGTTTTGCCAAGTTTTGATTTTTAGACATTGAGACTTTTAAATCATAAGAGCACATACAGACTTAACTTATAGACTTAGCTAATGTCCTTACTAAATTTTTCTATAAGAATAACAACATTAAATATGATGTCTGTAATAATTGTGTATTATATCCCACACATTGCTGATATAGATTGTCTTATTCACAAATAACCCTTCAAGGTGTATATATTATTATTCACCTTTTACATAATGGAAATGAGGCTCACATGTGGTAATCTGTTCAAGCACATATAGCAAAACAAAGCTGAGATTTGAATCCAGATCTCTGATTTCTAGGCCCAAGCTCTTTCTGCTACACCATGCTGCCCCCTATGGGACAAGTCTACAAACTGGAACTGTTTGTTAAAAAATAACTATGAAGATTATAAAATCGGAGCTCTTTTAAGCTGTAAAATTGAGAAAGCTGCTTTGAGTGGCCATTACTTTAATAGACTAGACAAATAACACTAGTCCCAACATGTTCTAGGAAAGAGAATTATACGGTACTACATAACCTATGCTTAGTATGCTTTTTCTCTGCTTATGAGCATAAAGGATTTGGGTATACATTTGTTAACCTACTGATGTTTTTGCTGATAGTATTTTGTTCTCTAACCTCAGACTTCCCAAGGGAGGAGGTGCCTTGCTTGACATATCCTTCAGCTTTTCTGTTAAGTTCATCATATTCATGAGAGGCATACTACTTATTTGGCTTTGGTTATGAGATACTAGTTTATCTAAGATTTCTCCCTTTCCTATCTTCACTTCATAACATTGGTGCCATATGGATGGGAAGTTTGTCTTCATCTCTTCCTTTGGCTTCCTGCCTCAGTCTTGTCAGTTCTTCTTTATCATAGGCTGTCTATTCTTCCCTACCGTGATTTGATTAGATTCTCTTGGCTGACATGGCCATTACCTGGCACCATAGCCATTCTCATTTGGTACTTCTGAATCTTTACCCTTACTCTGTGTTCTTTCCAGGAAGTGTGGTCGAGAACCGAACTGACTCTTCACTTTTCCTAAATGGAGTTGATTTTGGGTTATTGACCTAGTTTCTGGCCTTTCCACTATTCTGTTTTTTTTTCTTTTATGTGTTCAAACTATTACCACTGAGCAGTGTTTCTTGCAACTTGCTTGAACCAGTGCCTCAGCCCAAAGAAAATCATTGGTGGAAAGAGGACCAAGAATCTGGTGACTGAACCAAGGAACTTTAGAACTTTATTGCTTACCACTCACTGCCTTTCTTCTGTGCATCTCTGGGGATGGGGATGGTGATGGAAGACAGTCAATATGTGATGATGTAGAATTGATCTTCTTTAGATCCTGCTCATCTGAGGGGTATATCAGCTTAGTGATGGGAAAGCCAGAAACTGGTTGTTTGTATCTTGCATATTGTAGAGCATCCATGATCCATCTCATTTCACGCCAACTTTCATCTATTTGCTTTGGAATAAAATGGTAAGAGACATTAAGTTATCAAGTAGCTTTTTAAAAGGAATAAGTTTTCCTAAGAACCAAAAATGATCTGTTTTCCACAGTATTGGTTTTTGAATAAGAGTAAAATATTTCAAAATGTGTTTGCTAAGCCAGAAAATACCTCTTCTTTGTAGTCTCTTGTTTTTTTGCATATTTTACCTGAAAAGCTATATCTTTTAGTGGAAACAGAAGACCCAGATGATATTTAGCTCTGTAATAGCCTTTAGCAAGTATTTGACCATTTTGAGCCTAAGTTGCCTTATTTAAAAAATATGGATAAAATATCTTCCCTTTTATACTAGATAGGGCTGTGATAAATGACTAAAATGATGAATTTGAAAGTGCTTTGTGATATTGCAGAGGACATTATACACACTTATAAAGTGCTATTAATTCTTAGTATTTAATGAAATATTTGTCATTGGGATATTGTGGGGGATTCGATACAGTCAGATGTAAATATTAGAATACTTGGGCCTATGTTAAGACAAAAGAAGCAACTTTATATATTAAACTTATTGTTTTCTTGCTTCCAAAGTATAAAACATCTTACGTAGCTTATTCTTAAGTAATCTAAACATTCTCGGATTTATTTTTTTCAGGGTAGCACATTTTAAATTGTTACGTTTTGCTTTCTGGATTACCAAAGTGACTTTAATGACATTTTCATTATAAAGTATAACAGTAGTTTCTCTAAAATCTGTTTGTGTAAAAGTCACTCAAATTTCTGTGCCTGTTTCTATAGGTGATAGATATTTTACCAGGTCTTGGTAGAGGGTGACTGTGAGCTTTCTGGGTATTCTATCTCCAAGGAGAGGCAGTTAGTTACACAGTGCTTCATAGGGCCCTGGTTAGCTTTGCATCTGGTTTCACTAGGTGCCTAGAGCAAGGCATTAGCTTCTTCAAGCCCATTTACTCAACCACAAAAATGGACTAAATGATGTTTAAAGTCACTTCAACTTTATGATTTATTTTTGAAGAATATTTAGAAAGTTGATGTAATTCTACTTCCAGGTAGAAGATGTTCATTGCATGAACAATTCAAGATCAAGGCCCTTTTGATTATAGTGGCTTTAAAGATAAGGTACTGCCCAGTGTTATATTTTATTTTCAAAATTTCTTCTTGTGTCTTTAACTGTGCTTATCTGTATTTAAGCCTGCCTTTTAAAGAATATTCACAAACCTGGTATTCCCAACACAGAGTTGAATCTGAAATGGTGACATGCAGTGGGCCATGATCAGAGTAACAGGCAGACTAGAATGAACCAGTGAATGGCATTGTGTGTGTAGTCGATAGTCATTTCCCTTGCTATCTAGTTCTGTTTTGGAGTAATAGGACCTGGCAGAGCATAATACTGAGCTCCAGGGTTTGTTAGCTTGGTGATTTGGGCAGGAAGGCTCACAGGGAAGCACCAAGCCATTTTGAAGGGAGAAATATGAAATTCAAAGGATAAAGCAAAGTGGGAATCCCAAATGAGACTTTTCCTGATGAAATTATTGCTGTCTCGGCTGACTTTTATTGGCCCTACCTCATGTAGCATACTCTTTGTCTCAAAGTTACTTTAAAAAAAATTTATCAAAGTTATTTTAAGGCACATTATTGTGAACTGCTTTTAGAGTGCTTGTCAAGGACAGGAACTATACTTCTCTATCTTCTCTTTAGCTGTGTAGAGTAGTTATTCAAAAAATGATTGCTCAGTGAAAGAATGAATGAATGAATGAATGGAATGGTTGCATAATTCTTTAAATCTTTACCCTCAAAGGATTATTATAAGGATAAAGTAAGATAATGTAGAAGAATGCACTTTTGTCAAAATGACAATCATGGTTATTGTAGTGGGCTGAAGGCAGACCTCTAAAAGATGTCCAATTCTCATACTCAAACCTGTGAATATTACTTTATATGGTAAAAAAGTAAATATCACCTTATATGGCAAAAGATGTGTTTAAGGATTTTGAGAGGAGGAATTTAGCTTGGATTATCTGGATGTGCCCTAATTCCAATGACAAATGTTAACATAAGGACATTCTTGTAAGAGTAAGACAGAGGAAGATTTGGCAGACATAGGAAAAAGGGGCCATGTGACCACAGAAGCACAGGTCAGAGTGATGTGGCTTCAAGTTAAGGAATGCCAACAGCCACTGGAAGCTGGGAGAGGTAGCAAATGAACACCCCGCTGCCTTCCATTCCAAGAGCCTCTTTTAGGGAGTGCGTCTTTACCAACATGTTAATTTCAAATTTCTGGTCTCCAGAAATGTAGAGAATAAATTTCTATTGTCTTCAGGCACTCAGTTTGTAGTAATTTGTTACAGAGAACTTAGGGAATAAATGTACTTATCGTACCTGTTTTTTTTTTTTTTAGATTAGATTATCTGAGCCTATTACTAAGGATAGAGTTAGTATAGAAATTAAAAAAATTTTGTTTAGAAGTAATATTTGCTACTTAGCTTTTTTTCAGTGATGAGATGGATAAGTCTTAGCTGAAGAAAAACAAAAAACCCATAGGTACAGGGAGGCCCATGGATTGAGTTTAATGGGACTTAGCTAAGTAGCTCCAAAAGAAGTATAATTTTCACCCATTTTACCTTATACTGTTGATCTGAAAGTAACTGACAACATAATCCCCCCTGATTTTAAGGTCCAAATTCAGCTTCTAAAGACTTGCTGACACATTTTAAAAAAGAAAGACCATGAACTCCTTAGGACTGTTGATTAAAAGTTCTGCATTCATTTCTCACCCTGCTCTTTACAAATTTCAGTTTTTATCCCATAAATTAGACTCCTTTTTCTGTACTCAGGCAAGATAATATTTTTATTAAAATATAAAGGTGATTGGTTTTCTCACAGCATAGCTACAAGGTGCTTGAGGGGATGATAGATTGGCTATATTTAATGAGCTGTGTTTCTATTACAGCTTAGAAGCATTTGAAGCATTACAGTATATAAATTATAGTCTAATTGCCCTTTAGGCTTTGGCAGCTCAAAACATGCTGAGCTCTAGGTCTTTGCACTTTGACATTTCTTTCTCTCCCCCGCCCTTTTCCTTCTCTCTCTTTTTCTTTTACTCACTGACTTTTCTGCTGTATGTGCTGACTTAAGGCCAGTATACCTTATCTATGGTTTTCTATATACCCCCATCCAACCCTCCCCCTTTCTGGCTGTACTCCTTGGCTTCTTTTCCAAACCATATTTACATAGACTCCCTTGCTCTTTACAATGTTTGGTTTGTGTAGTGACTTCAACACTGTCTTAGATCTGGAATCATACAAATGCTCTTGTGACTGGCGGTCGCCTCTGCAGGTTATAGTGTGTAGTAGTCTGAGCTGTGAACACTAATGGATGAGTGGTTGCAGCTGGTTTTCAGAGAGAGAGAGAGAGAGAGAGAGAGAGAGAGAGAGAGAGAGAGAGAGAGAGAGAGAGAGAGAAAAGGAGAAGCCAATATAGATAAGGGGAGAGATGATATAGTTATTTAAGTTGGGTGGAACAAGGTGTAGTATACTGAAGATGAAGATTCTGGGGCAGGAAGATGGGTCTGGTTATACCCAGCCTAAGAAGTTATTTTTTGAACCATTTGGGAATTGGCTTTATCCAAGTTTATGTATACCTGGCTGGCTTGTAAGGGAGTATGTAGAGGGGCTCTCAAGTTACCTGCTCAGAGCAGGCAAGAACTTTGAAAAATTTCTGGCGTGATCTGTTTTTATCCATCCCACTTTAATGGCATGATGAAAGGCAAAGAGAAAATGTTAGTGAAGCTCCAGGTAAGTGATAAGAGAAGAGCGAGAGTAGTGGTAAGGAAGTGGGAATGGAGCCAGGAAATCTGGGAGGAGTTCAAGATGCAGCAGACTACTGAGAGTCAGCTTCCTCATTGGATGAGCACATTGGACTTAGAGAGGCTCTAAGAAGAAGAGAAGGCAGAGCATGGTTGGAGAAGTATTTCTTTAAAAATTGTGAAACATTAGGGCCAACTAGGCCCTTAGACATGATCTAGTTCAGTCCTTTTGTTTCACATATGATGGAATGAGACCTTGGGAGATCAAATAAATTTTCCACTACTCCAGAGTTAATCAGAGGGAGATTCAGGGATAAAATATGTATTCTTTGACTTTTCCATTATTATTCTTACGTGCTATGTTGTCCTTTATGTAGGGCTCGAAAGATGAACCAGTCTTCTGTATTCTCCTCATGCTGCATTCTGCCTTTCCTATCCCTTTCCCACCATGTTCCATTTTTACTGGAAATAACTGAACCAAATGTTTTGAATTTTTAAATATTATATTCTCAGACCAGAACAAGTAACTTCTTGAAAAGTTATTTCTTTAGTCTTAGAAGTCACCTAAGATATCTCCTTTACAGGATGAGGGAAGTAGGATAATCCTAAAGATTTGTTACTTAATACTTCGCAAGTGTCCCGAATACTTCAAACTCTTAGTTCTTGTGTAGTCATATTTCAAAGGATTTTCCTTTTAATTAATGAATGAGTAAATAAATATATAATTTATTGTATGCCTATGAGGTGACAGACACTTTGCTGGGGGTTTTACATGCATTCTCTTATTGAATTCTCTCAGTAAAGCTGTGAGGCTGTGCTATTATTATTATCATCCCTATTTTTTTTCAGATGAAATTTGGACTTTGAAAGATTATTTGCCCAGAGTTCATAAAACTTAAGTTCTCATTTACCCTTTTCTGGATCATTGTAAGAAGTTATCTTGTCTGTTTTACTGTAATTATTCTCAAATCCAGGAGAGAGATGCAAATCATTTGGTGAGCAGGCCAATCAGAACAAGTACAGCACATTTTACAAGTAGTATTTACACATATCCTGTCCATCATCCTGGATTTTAAACTCCTTACGGTCAGGGACTATATCTGTTTCAACTTTGTATCTCCTATATAGTGCCTGACACCTGGGTGTTTAATAAGTATTTATCAAATTGAACTGAATATATATCATGGTGATATTTATAATGGGGCTGTTGCTATTATACTCATTGTGTGAATTGGTAACTGATGGAAAGATTGTAAGATTTGGCTAAGGAATTTAGAGGCAATTTCAAGCCAGATCCAAATTCTTTTGACTACTAGTTAGTACTCCTTTCATAAGCCCCTTGAGCTGTCACCTTGAGGTCTTTACAGACAAGACCATAGACAGGGAACATATTTTCTCATCTCAGTAGCCACATAGTAAAGTGTTAACTCTGCTAGACAAAAGTCTAAAACACAGGGAATCTCAGTTCTTAAAGAATGTGGGTTAACATAAACTGATGGGTCATTTTTTTCCTGAGATATTGAGTAGATTAAAATTTTTCTTTCTGTTGGAATTAACAATGGGATATCAAGTAAGAACAATATTCTGATCATTATTTCTGGGGGTGATTTTTTTCTACAGTATGGCTGATACAGTTCTTAGGAATAGTGTGATTTATCTGTAACGTTTTCTTAAATCTTTGTTTGAAAACACATCTTCCTGAGCTCCATATTTTAACCAGATCTACAGGCTGCTTGCACCCTGTGTGCTTTGAATCAGTCCAGATTGCTGTTTTTTTTTTTTCCTGCTTGTTTCTTACCCTTTCCACCCTGCCTCTTCCTTCTCATTACCTGAAAAAACCAAAACCAAAACCAAAAACCATTACCTGAATGAAATCTAAAACTTGCTGGTGTCTTTGTTTGGCAGCTGCAACCTCACTGTCTGAGATGGCTTCCCTTAGGGACTGTTGGGTATTCAGAGAATCCAGCTCCACAACAGCAGAAAGGCGGCAATACAGACTAATAAATTTCTCTCTATAGCTGCAAAAATGAACTGGAAAATGGACAAGCAAAATAAAACATGTTAAGATCTGGTATCAAAATAGAGAAATTCATACCTCAGAGAAAACCATTGGATGAAAACATGATTTATTAATCCTATCAGTGGAAAATATTAAGCCATAAATAAATTATAAATGTGCTCTTAAGGGACCAGTTGTCTGGCTTCAGTTAGACAGTATTTATTCCCTTTGAGGTTTACCAAGCCCTGGTAAGGTGTGGGGAAGTGAGGTTGGCTCATGCTGCAGTTTATGTGGACTTTTCCCTAACGTTAGGGCTTTTTATTTCATGTATAGTCATCATGTGCCACATAATGATGTTTCAGTCAACCATGGACTGCATATACAATGGTGGTCCAGTAAGATTATATCACCAGTGATATCATAGCCATCTTAGTTTAAGTACACTATATGATGTTTGCACAAAGATAAATTGCCTAAGGACATAATTTTCAGGATGTATTCCCAATCCCCATTGTTAAGTCACACATAATTCTGTGTATCTCTGTGTATGTATGTGTTTCTTAAATTCACTTAGGTGGCTTTTTAAAGTCCACATAAATCCATATATGTATTTTTTGTGGTGTGTATTTGTGTGTGTGTATGTATGTATGTGTTTGTGTATGACTGGAAAAATAAGTTTGCTTTTCACTTTAAAGGAAAAGCAAAGCCAAGTAGCAATTTGAAATTTGAATTTTCATGTCTGATTTCCTGTTATGTATCTTGCTCCTTTCCAAGTCTAGAATCCCCAGAAGATTCATGTTTTTTCTTGGGATATCTTTTGTCTGACTGGAAAACTTCCCTGAGGGCCAGTCATTATGGGCTTTGGTCCTCCTATCTTTCCCTTCCTTAGTTCCTCTGGAAGGATAGGGGGAACTGACGCCTGGACAGACCATTTTTGTCTTCAGTAGACTTGACCTTCTCCTCTGAAAATAATGGGACAGAGGCAGGCCACAGGAAAGAGTCCAACCTTCATCTCCTTCATTTATTTCTGTTCAAGAGGGCCAGCGATGTAGGACTGAGCCCAGTGCAGACAGCCTGAGATGGTTAGATTGTCTGGTCTTCTCTGATAAACTCTGATCATAAACTATAACTTCAGATTCCAATTGCATAAGAAAATCATCCTGATTCAGATTGGTGTAGTTCCAGTCTCTTTCTGGCTCACTGTTGAACCTCATTATTTTGTATACCTCAGACTTAACCAGTGTGTTCCATGCTTCAGAAAGAGGGTCATTCTAACTCAACTGTCTGTTAGAACATTTTTATTATGGCTTCTTGGGTGAGGAATACTAGAAATAACATATAATTAATGCTCTTGCACCATTTTTCTATTGATTCTCAAGACCTACATCTGGCCCTTTAGGGAAGCTAAACCACAGTGCCTCAGAATATGGCGTTGGTCATCTCTATGCAATGGGAGGAAGCCCTACTTCTTTGCATATTGAGAGATTTCTCTGTACCTTACAATTCTCATCTTAACACTGCCTGCTTCCTTGTGTGATTTCCTCTTAGATGGGTGGAAAGTTAGCCTGCTAAGTCTTTCCTCATAGAAGTGGAAGAGAAGAATAGGGTGAGGGTTTCAGTGGTTCATTCTTACTCCAGCTGTGCCCATTTCAAGGAGATATTTCTCAATCCAGGTAGTCTACAACCTGGGGTTGATTTTTTTCTCTCTGGTGTCAGATCCTTTCTTCCCATATTTTCTATTCTCTTTAGCACTTCCTTGCCTGACACAAAGAGAAGCTGATTTTATATACCCTTTCAGTAAATGACAAATTATTTCACTTTTCTCAAATGATAGAATTCTCAAGCAGTTTCTTCACTTAAAAGACCTCTACAGAGAACGCTCTTGACTTCAGTATAAAATCCAAACTTAAGGAAGTTGCCCATAAGGAAGCTCCTTGTGGTGGAGGATTTGAATATAACTTCACTTATATTTTTCATCCTGTGACCACCTTCAACCCTTAGCCCTGCATCAACCTTAACCTTTGGTGAAACTACTACTTTGGTGAATATACTACACTCCTTTTATACTCTCATGCTTTTAACATGCTTTTCCTCATCCTCAGCTACCCATATTTACCTCTGATCCTGATGTTTCTTCTGATTTGTCTTCTCAGTGAAGTTTTCACTGACATCTCTTCCCTTCCCTGCAGAACCAGTTTCTCCTCTTTTGTGCTTCTAGAGCACTTATTTCTAAATGTATGATGGCATATCCTGCTACATTGTAACTGTGTGGATAGCTGACTATTTTGGTATTAGACTGATTTTTTTTTGAGGGCAGGAAGCATGTCTACTATTACTTTTTATTTCCTCAAAACATGGAACATTGTAGCTTCTCAGCTAATATTTATTGACCAAATGAATAAAATAAATGCATGAGTTGATCTGAAGAGGGCAGACCCTGTCCCTGAAGGCTCTTCTTTCCCTCTGTTCTCACTTCACTGTGTGCTAGATTTTCCTGTTTTGAAAGGTATTTCGGGTCTCTGATATTTACTGGCAGCTCTGCAGGAAGGAGTCACCATTACTTGGTAGCTTACTCTTGACCCCTGTAGTTCTCTGAATGTGTCTTTATGCCTTTCAAGGAGGGATTATATCCTGTTAGCACTTGACAGATGTCCTCTTTTGGCTGGAGAGTGGAGAGAGGGAAGTGTCTCACAGCCTGCTTTTCCAAACCAAGTTGTAAAAAAAAAAAAAAAAAAAAATCGACTTTTTTCCCTCTATAAAATATGACTGGTAAAGTTGACTATGGAGAGACACTGAATAATTTCTTTAAAAGAAACACTATCAGTCCCAACTGAATCTTAAAAGTCAGGGTGTTCACTGCTTTCCCTTGTTGTGTCTTTGCAGTAGGAGCCATGGATCAGTGGGTGGCCTCACAGCACCCACACCATCCATGCCACGCACCACAAGTGAGTTATGAGCAAGTTTCAACTGTAGCGCTTCCATTTCCCGCTCTAGTGGTTTTCATCCAGAGACTTTAATGTCACTTTAACAAATGTTACTTTAACATAGTCTTTTGTGGTCTAGCAATGATACATTTGGTAGCCATCACTGAGGAGGGAAGGATAGATTGGAAGCTTCTAATTTTTAAAAAATGTGAATCACATTCATTTTGAAGACAAGATGGTATAAGGCTACAATAATGTCATTATCTGGACCACATGATTTGTTAGTAACTTATAAACTAAGACTAATTTTATGTGGTGTTGTGTCTCTTTATCTCTTTCTTTCTCTCTCTCTCTCTTTTTCCTGTAAAAGATAGTGACAGCCTGAAATACAGTTGGCACGGACGCTAGCAGTAGAGTACAGTGGAAAGTTTATAGGCTTAGCTATTGCACAGGCCTGGGTTTGAATAGTTCTGCCACTCACTACCTGTGTGGTGGACAGATAACCTCTAGGAGTCTTAGTATTATCCCTAAAACGGATTACAATGCCTACCTGGGATTAAATAATACAATGTATATCAGGTACCCAACAGAGCATATACCATTTACAAAATACATGTTTGTTCCCACCCACTGTCCCAACCCCTCCCCCACCCTGGGAAGGGGAATGAAGCATTTATTGACTAGAATATTAGAACAGGACTGAGATTAGAATATTTTCCCTAAGGTTCTCTAACTTGCTGAGCTCCTTATCAGTCTGGGTGGGTTTGGAGGAAAAGGAATCATGAGATAATATCCAAGAGTCCATTTAAGTGCCATGATTCTTTGCCAAAGTTTCAGAAAGAACCTGGGCAGAAGGTTCCCCTCTAGATTCCTAGTAGTGAATGAGTTGGCAGTTGGAATATAGGAATGGTCTCCTAAATTATGAATAATGGGCATTAGGAATGAAGGTTGAGACTATGCCATTTCTTGCAAGCCCATGGCCTGGATTCTATTAGGCTCATTGCCTGGATATCCCACAGGCACCTCAAAACTCATCATTTGTCAAACTGAACTCATCATCTCTCCCCTCCCCCAAACCTGTTCCTCCCTTCATATTTTTCCTGTTTGGGTAGATGTCAACATTATCCATCTCAGCACCCTATTCAGACTTTCTGACTCCTCCATCTTGCTCTTCAACCACATCAAATCAATCACAAAGTCTCATCAATTTTAATTCCTAAATTCCTCTTGCTCTCCTGCTTTATTCTCTTTACCTCCACTGTGGCTGCCTTGGTTCAGGTTCTTATTGCCTATTTGGACCAGTGAGACAGTCTTTCTAATTATAAATCTCTGGTCTCAGACCTTTTTTCCCTTACTTTCCTATAATCTATCCTTCACAGAACTACTAAAATCCTTTGAGACTATGTTGTCCCTTTCTCAAGGGTTTTTTTTTTTTTTTTTTTTTATCAATCCCCTTTGCCTGCAGGATATAAAGTCTCACCTCCTTAGGATGATATAAGAGTAGCTTTTTGTGATTTTGCCCTTTTGGCTTCCTCAGATGCCATAAGCATCCTTCACATTGAGCTACTAAGAATGTATCTAATTGGACAGAACTTTCCAGCCTTCCAATCCTTTGTGCATGCTGGCCTCTCTGCCTAAAATAATTTTCCTTTTCTGTTCTGCCTTTCTTTCTCTTTCTGAATTTTTATTTTTCTTCAAAATCCAGCTAAAGTATTATCTCTGTAAGGAATGAATAAGTATCTTTCCTCTGAAATTCAATAGCCCACATCTCATAGCATTGCTTTCATTGTTTTAAGACTATTGGCATAGTTGCCTGCATTCCCTACTAGATTCTGAGTTTCTGGTGGGCACACTGTGCCTATTTAGTATCTGTATGTCCAGCCCCAGCACAGTACCTGGCATACTGTGAAATCTCAGTAAATGTTTGTTGAATAAAGGATATAGTCAATAGCCAAGCACAGAAGTATGAAATGTATACCAGGACTATTTTTTAAAAATTCTCCAGTTTTTGTCTTTCTAGTCCAGTTAGTATGAATCATAGAGCCAAAGGAATATATAAAAAATCAGCTTTCCTCATCACAAGCCTACTGTTAATTGACTGCCCACAGGGTCAGGGCAGGGTGACCTCCTATATTCAGGCTAGGAAAATCCTCAAGAGGCTACATCACTGGATGGATTTTCTAATGGTTCATGATACTTCATTTTCCTTTTATCTTGGGAATAGTGTAAACAGTGATGCTTATGGGACCCCCGGCACATGTTTTATTCCTGTAGAGGGATTCTTGCCTGTTCCTACCCCAGAGAAGATGAAGTGTCATCCCTGAAGCTGTGGAAAAGGGAGTGGGTCTTTGGTGAAATTGTGCCACTTTGCCTCAGCTGAACCCTGCTTGTCCAGATCTTATAAGATGCTCCTCCTATAGGTCCATTTCTCTCTCAAAAACACAGATAATCCTCTGAAGGAGTATCCTGGGTGTTTGCCCCAGTGGTCTTTACTCCAGGAGACAGAGGGCTAAGCTCCTTTGTCACTTTGTCCTTGCTAGATCTGTTTAATGCTGGAATAGGTACATAGCTGGTTAGAATGTTATTTATGATTCACTTAGGCCACTGGCAGAAACATGGTCAGTTTGCCAAATCTCAAATCCTTTCATGGGGCTGGGGATGACTTATACAAGTCAAACTGAAATATAGTGCAATTCTTTGTTCTATTATAATTTACATATTCCCATAATTCACACCTTTTCAAATTTCATTAGAATTCCCATGTTGTTATTAAAGTTTTTCTGAGTTCTGACTGGATTTCCGAAAACATTCTTTCTTTCTCAGAAATGCTTAGTGTATCACAACCTTTTATTATAAAACTATCTATGGAGAATAGAAGTCCCTACTAACAAAAAGCAAATAAAAAATGCTTAGCATATTTCTTAGAGGGGTTAGATGAACTACAGCCAGTCCTTAAAAGTTCCTATATAAGATGTTATTTATTTCTCAGTGGGCTGATGCTTACTGGAGGAAGTAGCTTTGATAATTTGCCTCTTGGAAAGTTCTTATTGCTTGGGGATTGGTTAGAGTTTGTCATGATTCTTGCTGAGACCCAGTAATATTTTAAAATTTACTAGTGGAATGCAATAAATATTGTACTAAAGAGTGTATTAATCATCACCTATTGGCAACACTTTTTGCAGGTTCCTAAAAAAAGTTTAATAGAATTGCATATGCCAGTGGAACCAAGCCCAACTAAGAGGTCTTTTCTGGAAATTTACATGGAGATGATCAGTTGGATCACCCATAATATGGCAACAAAGGATGATAAAGAGAGTAAGAAAGTCTTACTCTAGGAAGAAACACCTTAAAGCCGGGAACTGTGAGCCCCAGGGTTTGATCTCTGTCTTTTCATAGATGAAGGATAGTTTCCGATCTTATATTGCTTTTAGCAATATGGAGGTAAGGCAGATTAAGGAGGCTGACACAGTTGAATTCTACTGTATTATTATACTAACCACATCTCTAGTTCTGTGCTCATCTCTGTGTGCTTGGCAGTACTGTTTTAAGTATGGTCAATGGATTTGTGGATTTAGTATCACCAGAGAGCTTATTGGAAATGTACATTTCCTAGCTTCTTCACAGATGTACTGATTCAACATCACTGGGGTTGGGCTTCGGGAATCTGTATTTTAACTAGCTATCCAGGTAGTTCTTATGCAAATAAAATTTGAGAAGCACTGTTCTAAGGCATCATATCCCAAATATGAGTTCGGTGTACTTTTAATAGGTACTGTGGCAAAAAAGATTCCAGTCTTGGTTGAATGAATTTGGAGACTGTTGGGTTAAGCTAAGGTAAGCAAAGTTAAGCATTTTTTGTTGTTGTTGTTGATGTTGGTGGTGGTGAGGAAGTTCTACTGGATTTTGCAGGAGAACTTATGTTACCCTACTGCTCCTGATTCTCCATTGGATTCCCAATATATTTAAAATAACATGTAAATTCCTCATCATGGCCCATGGGGCCTGCATGATCCTGGTCCCCATTGATTCTCTGATCTTATCTCCTATCTTTGTTGTTTTTACCTACATGCTAGGTGCATTTATCTCTTAGCCAAGCATGCTCTCACTCTAAGGTCTTCCTGGTACTGGGAGTTGAACCCAGGACCTTGCTAGGCAAGTGCACTACCATTGAGATATGTCCTCAGACCTTTCCATTTTATTTTGAGATAGGTCTTGCTAAGTTGCCCAGGTTGGCCTCAAACTCGCAATCCTCCTGCCTCAGTCTCCTATTCAATAATATTTGTTGATAAATGCATAAACAAAAGAATGGAGAGAGAAAATGGAAACTAGTACATTTCTCCAGATTGTAGAGTAGAAATCAGTAGAACACAGTGTGGTTGCCCAAGAGGAATGTGTGAGCCTCACAGAAAAGAAGAGAGACCCTCACATGTCTGGGCCCTCCAGCGCCTTAGGAGTCATGTACTATTTTGATTGATACCAAATCACTGATTATTCCGTCAAGGCCATTAAAACATGAGAAAATGAATTTCAAGTAGTTTGACCTGTAATTATGGAAAAACAATGGTTGTTTTACACAGAATTAAATATTGGTTAGCTCTCTAATGAAGTATTTTCCTTAGTTCTTGGTCAATTACTTATCTTACAGAAATCATTCACTTTTATGGCTTTAGCTGTTTTCAGTAGACACTGGCCAAATTTCTGTTTTAGTAACAATTTTTCTTTCCAGAATTTCTATTGCCAAGGGGACATGTGTACTTAGTACCTTGAGACTCAACATATTCAAAGCTGAAAATCACTTTTTTCCCCAAATTGTTTTTCTCCCTGACTTTCATACTTCTAGTAGAGGCAGCGATATATTTGTAGTCATTGGGACTGAAAACCACCAGGGCATTTCTCAGACTTCTCCTTACCTCATTTAAACAATTGCCCACTCTTATTAATTACTCCTAATATTTCTCATATTTGTATTTGTTTCCTTTTTATTTCCTTTCATTTCCTTTTTTTTTCTTTTTGATTCCTACCCTAACCCTGAACTATTATAATAATCTCTGAATTTTTTGAACCTTGCTTCTGGTCCACCTTAAACAGATTCTTCAGGCTGGTTCTCAAGAGTCAATTTGGCCTTACTTTATTTGTAGAGCTTTTTATTCCTCTGTTTCCTCATATATATATTTTTTCTGATCTAGGCAAAGTGGACCACTTGTCCTCTTTCTGAATTTTTATCAAAAGAGCAGAACCTTTGTCTTACTGATTTCTAAATCCTTATAGTAGGCACCCAATATTTATTTCTATTGCCATTGGGTCATGTGAGATACTTTGCCTCAAACTATATTTCATAATAACAATGCTGTTATAACATGGACTAATAATGTCCTTTGGCTGGGGAACTCATTAAATGGTCACATTTACATCCAGGCTTTTAGGGAGTGGTATGGTTAATGGTATTAATTGTGTAACCCAGAAAAGGCACAGAAAAGTTAAGGGATTGCCAGTGTCATACAGCAGGTGACCCAAAAATCTCAAGTTCCAGTCTGCAAGTCTGATTCAAACTAATCTTAAGAACTTTACCTCCTCTGGAGAATAACAGTTGCTGTTCATCACCTTTTAGCATCTGAATTGCCTGGAATAATAGGAACTGAGCAGTTTAAACAATATCCTGAAAAGATAAATTCAGATGCAAATGCCCAGGTCTCAAAATAAGACATCAGGCAGTTTCCTTGTCTGCTTCTAGATCTGGTGGCTAGGGAGTAATTCAAAGAGGGTCTGCCTCCATTCCATCCATCCACCCAGTCAGCCTCCCACAAACTGTATAATTCATTTGAATTGACAGAGCCCTTACTAATTGCCTCTTATTGGCCTGTTACAAGATGAAGCACGGAAAGGGAGACAAAGCCTTCCTATTCACATTCTCAGTAGGCAGCAGGGGTCTCTGCAAAGATGGAGAAACTGGAGCCCAAGCTGTTCATTTTTGAAAGTCAGGACAAGATCTTCCACCACTCAGAACCCCTTATAAAAAGTCACAACATTGCATCCTGAGAGACTCAGTGCATTTCTTAATGGTCTGTCAGAAATTTAGTCTATTTAATATTAGAGTCTATTTATGACTTATATTTATGGACCTTTTTCCCCCTCCCAAGTGATACAAACTCTACATTTTAATTTCATTATTATTTTTTCCCAGTTGGAGGTGGGGAAGGGGAGAGAAGGGGCAGTGCTTTTCATAAAAACATCGTTCTTATATTTATATTTTAAGAAAGCAAAGGAAAGGCAATAAGCACAGCCTGATAACTGAACTTTCTGTTTAGAATTCCTTCCTCTCCATTGGGCCTTAGCTATGTTTCAATAATTATTGCTCAGGCACATAGTCTTGGAGCTTTGCTTTTTCTCAGACTTGTACACAGTTCTAGGAAGGGTTGTTGCCAAAGCCATCATGTGATTTATTGACCCTCCACTGGGACAAGGGGGAACAGATATAACTTTGTGATTTTATTATAAGGAGGCTGGGTTAATATTTCTAGGTGAAACAAGCTACTATACCAAGTTCAAACATCTGAAGAGGGAGGTTAAGAAACCCTGAGTGTGGGGTGTAAGGATTATTCTGTCCTGGGGCTGTGCAGACGTCGTCTGAAGCAGGGAGCAGGAGAAGAAAGGACACATTGTGACCCAATTCCAACACCTCCTGTGTGTAGAGGCGGAAGTTCCTTGCCTGCAGAGGGACACGCGCGGAGGAAAAATAGGAGAGTTACAACATGGCACTTACATAAACAACACCAAACTGGCATAAAACATCTAACAAAATTACACGACTTCAAGCTTGGAATTTTTATACAACATAAATATTAGGGTTCAGCCCATTTAATAATGCTATATAAAATCAAGATTTAAGGCAATAATGTTCCACATAAACTCTGAAAACAACATTTATGCTTCTTATAAAAGCAGAAAATGATTGCATTCTGTGGGCTTTTCAAAATGATGAATATAATTACATGAAGCAACAAAAATGGATTGAATTAAAAATCCACTAGTTTCAATTTAAGTTGGTTAAGGGGGAAAAATGTAGTTTCTGGCCAAGGACTGAGAAAATTTTACAAGTATCAAAAAAAAAAAATGTTGTATATACTGTTAGGCAGTTGGGCAGCTTTCTCCCAACATGTATATGTAGCCCAAGAGTCACCAATGAAATTTGAGCTGCTTCAAACCTGTTAAGTCCAAGAAACCATTTAATAGTATCAACCGTCACAAGTAGAGCTGTTTTTCCCCCTTCCTCATGAGCACATGGCCACCTCTGGAATAATCTAGTTGTTTCCATAGTGTCCTTCTGGCATCTCTTGCAATTTAGCAAATTAGTATTCATTAGTTTGGGCTGGTTTAGACTGGCCATGCAGTATTGACTTAAAATCAGAGCAGTACCCCAGTGGAAGCACACTCCTGCAATCTTTAATTTCTCCCTGCCTCCATGGGTCAGAGGCCACCTCATAGTTCTCTTTTATTAAAAGAGAGCCAGATACTCCTGTAAGGGTTTTCCTAATATAGGCTAAGAGTGTGTGTGTGTGTGTGTGTGTGTGTGTGTGTGTGTGTGAGAGAGAGAGAGAGAGAGAGAGAGAGAGAGAGAGATATTTTGGGGAAGGGGCAGAAATGATGAACATATATCTAAAAGAAACAAATTCAACCTAGTGCTACATCCTATCAAATTGATAGACAGAGCCTAATAAATTTTTAATATTCTCTTAATTTTTTCTGAAATGACTTATTTGTGGAGGTTAGATTTCATGTTTTGATTTATATAAGACAATAATTTTGACAGTAACTTCTCAATGGGTAGATAGAATGATGTATTTGGGCCACTACTGTAGATTATACTATTATCCTTCTGTTCTTAGATAAATCATTTGTGTATTTAGCTGCACCCTTGTTTGTTTACACATGCATATATGTATATATTCTCATTGCTTTATCTATTCTGATATTGAGCCATGGTGACTTCAAGGTAGATTAGATGGCAGTACAGTGGGATCTGGAAAACTTGGAAGAGACTGATAATAGGGAAAAAGAGCACAAGTATAGCTTGTGCGTGCTTGTAAGCATTAAATTCAAAGTGTGTATGTACATGCAAAGTGGTATTTAAATAAAAGAAAGTAAATATATATGTGTGTGTATATATATGCATATATATATCCCTCTTGAGTAAGTTTTATGCTACAATGTAGTTTCCATGAACCATAAAAAGAAGATAAAAATGGTAAAGTCTAGTACCTGGTGTAGAGGTATATTGATCTGCTTAAGGAGAGCTTTCACTGCCATCTGGAGCTCGTAGAAGAACAATTGCATGAGGCAGTCAGAAGTATGATCCACACTTTCCATAGATTCAGAGCCAGAAAGCTTTTGGATCCATTCCCACTCCTCTCTGTATGTTGAGTCAAGTTAAAATTAGAAATATAACAAAAGTTCAGAATACAACTCAGAACTTCTTTAGCATATATGTCCAGAACCTGGACAAGCAATTTTTGGTGGTTAAAACTTAACAAAATTCATAAAATTCGAACTTTTTGCCACCCGAATGGAGTTTAAAATAAGCTTTTTCTAATTTAAGCTTTTGTTCACCTATCAAGCCACATATGCCTCAGAATGCAGGTCTAATTTGTGTGCATTTTCCAAATGTCTAGGTTTTGAGATTGAAGCTTTCAAATATTTTGTAATAATTTCCTGACTGTCCTATTTTTCTTTCCCTGTGGGTCCTCCATAAGTTCTAAGAGCCTACATTTTACCACAGGGGCATCTGCTGGTTAATTCCATAGTTGGGTAACCACTGGACTCTTGTCCAACTCAGGCAGCAAATCACATGGCACATTTCAACCTTGTCCTGTTGTAATGGTGGGGCCTATTTTTGTTTCTTTCTTCTTCCAAAGCTTGAGGAATATCACAAACAGAAACACCAGACAATTTCAATACAAGGAAGTAAGGGACACACATCACTGCTTTTATCCTCCTCTCAAAACAGTCATCTATGTCTTCATTCTGCATGCTCTGTAGTCGTTCCTGATGAACTTTTCCAAATGTCATTTAGAACAGAAGGGAAAAGAATGGTGGTGGGAGGAAAGCACATCTGGTTTGTCCCTCAAAGGCTGCTCTTCAAAAAGAACTTGAAAAGATCAAGGTAAATGCCTCTTGGGTAACACTGTTTCCACAGGTATTTTAGCACAAGTCTTGAAACACATTCAGTTGGCCAGGTTTCTCCTTGGAACTCTGCAGGGAGCAGCAGTGTGCTCTCAGGAACAGGCTAGAGAGGAAAGGGGAGCCCTCTTTGGGGACAGAATGAGAGGAGGCGCTGACACATGTTCCCATCCTGTGAAAACCAGGGATTTCCCCAAAGGGTCATACCAGCCTTGTCTCCAATCTGTGTCAAATTGAATGTGTCATGAGCTTTTTCATCAAAAGCAAACAAACAAACACCATTCTCTTTTTTAAGCTATTCCTTCAGAATAGTTTTGCTTTTAAGATATGTTTCATATCAGGTCTCATACTGGAAAAGACTAGAACACTTATTCTTTGTCCCAATAAGAGGGAAAAAAAAAGAATAAAAATTAAGCCCTATTGTATACTTTTGACTTTACAAAGAATTATCTTAAAAACTGGCTTGGTAACTATTTCTTCTTTCTCATCACTGATATTGAACTAAGCGAGAGGTTTATGGCTAGCTGAAGTGTACAAAAAGTCTAAAGAACCACATTTCTAAAATAGGGTCTCATAATCAAATTAGGAAATAGTCTACCAATATGGATATCATGAAACACATACCACTAACTAATTATTTTAGACTATGAGGATGAGGGAGATGGCCCTGGCAGAGCAAAGGTTATTGTAAAAATGAACTTTGGATAATTGGCAGAGGAAATTAGTTCATATAACCACTAATAGAGTATAAGCTATTAGAACATGATCTAGAAATGGATGAAAACAACCACTGCCAACTCAACACAAATATGAGTCATGTAACCTATTGGGAAGACAAAGATAACTAATGTTGATTGTTGAAATGACCACCAGAGGGCAGACTTAAAGTCCAGGTGTAGTTGATCAGTGAAAGGAGAGAATATGGTGGTCAATGAGTTCTTTAAGAGATTATCATCATCATCATCATTTATTCCACTATCATCAAATAATAGTTATGTAGTGAACCCTGAGAGATATAATAGTTAATAAAGGAAGTCTTTCAATTTTGAGGGCCATATTTTAAATGACCAAATTAGAGTCTACTTTGGTTGTAAGCAAATCCATAGGTGTAAATAGAATTTGAGGATCTAGTTTATTCTTTTTGAAGCAAATATATAATATTTCATTATATATTTCTTCTTTTTCATTTTTTAAATGTTTAACACAATTCAGTAAATTATAGTAGATTTTCAGAGGCCTGCTATTAGGGTTAGTTGTAAAGTTGAGCCAGATTACCAAGATTTTCCCAAAGCTAATAGGGTAATTCACCAAATGCCAAACCATACAGCAAATCTCCAACAGAGGCTCAGACCTTGTTACTTCTTTTCTTCCCTAGAGAACCAAAAGAGGCATAGGGAACATATAAGATTCTCAGGCCAGGGGGTTAGGAGTAAGGAGAATGAAGGTTTGAGGTGAGATTGGGGGATCCTTTAAGATTCAGTAGCTTTATCAGATTCCATTCCCATAGAGAATTTTAAAAACAATGAACAAAACAAACATGACTTTTAGATTGTGAAGAAAAGGTATTATAAATAGCAATTTGGGAAGAAAAGTTCATGTGTTCATTAATCAGTTGAGCATCAGTGCTTGTACCATTAATAATGCAGAGGGAAACATGGAAAGACAGTACTCCCTTTTAATAGGCTCACTCATTCCACCAACCCACAATGGAAGCCCTCCTTATCCTAGTGTTAAATCTCAGCTGTGGCATTGCTCCAGTGTGCTGTGGGATATCTCACCATAGAAACTGAGCTGGCAAGTAATGTTTCATTTTCCTTTGGGCACATCAAATTGGTCACTTGAGCCATTGTTTCATCACAAGGAAAATTCTGACTCTGACCACTTACTTGGAAATGTTATTGTTTTCACGGATCTTCACATGGCAGAGGATGTTGGGTAACTTTTGAGTAACAAGAACTTTGATCTGATCCACAGAGCTACATAGTTTTAGGTAACCTAGATATAATCCAGGAGAGAGACGCTGATGACTCCTTTTGTGATAGGAGAGAATATCCTGTAGAGGGAAATAAGACAAAATAAGAAATCACTTTGAAAGACACTCTCCAAACCTTATTCTCTTTAAGGTGGGCCTGTCATGAATGATAGGCACTGAGAATGATTAGGTGAGGAACCATAGGTACAACCATGAATATAGGGGGAGTGTTGGTTTTGCAGCTATTCTCACCTTCAGGAGAGTTCTCCTCCAAGTTAGGTAATCCACCTTTAACATAAGTCTGCCTGCTTGTTTTCCTCACATTTCTTTGCCAAGGCTAGGTGTGTGGGTTTTGATGGAATAAGCTGTTAGTGGTGGAGGTAAATAATAAAGAAAGAGAATTCAGAATTTCTATCCTTGGAGGACTGACTGTTTAGCTTGGAGAAACAGACATTTGCCAGTATAAAAGCTGACAAAGCAGTTTCAGGAAGCTTCATGCTTTCAGGAAAATTAAAATGGAAAAGTCCATTATAAATGAAACCATTTAAATCAGAGTCAAAATTTTATAGCAAGTATATATAAAAGGTTGATTGGTTCTGTATCTTAAAAAAGTAATCATGAGATAATAATTTTATGTTATTAACATTTAAGTTGTAGTTATAGCTTAATTCTGAGAATGAGTTAAGCATTTATTCCCTTTTTTTGGGGGGAGTTAATTCTTTAGACTAAATTATAACTGAAATGGTACTCCTCATACTTGATTTTCACAAAGTCATCATGAAGAGGATAATTTTTGCAAAAATATTTGAGGGCTTCAGAATTTCTTTCCTGGAATCTTAAGACATTTTTCCTGGAATCTTAAAATGTTCTTATACAGTTCTTGTTCATTTTGTGCTTGTCAATCATAACTAGTCTACTAATCTTAGAGTCTCAATTGTCAGTGGCTTTGCATGCTGATTAGGTCTCCACATTATCTTCATGAGCTTCACAAAATTCTGCATCTTTTGCAATATTTAAAATTTTGCTTTGCAATGGATTGGCATTGGATTTACATTGTATTGTCACATCAAAATATTCTACAGGCTGCAGAGACTGAATGCAGTTGTTGATAGAGTAGAAAATGCCAACTAAGTACAGAGAGATATTTGAATCAATTCTTGTTCTATTTGTGATCAGTACCTAATGAACTATTTGGGTTATGACTTTTGCCTCCCTGAACAACTGCAGGGACTCATAGTGAATAATTAGAAAACACAGTTCTCTTTCCCTTCTGCCCATATTAGTAGATAAAGCTTTTTTTTTAAACCTTTGGGTAGAAGGGTGTGAGAAATTTAGGAGTGATGAATCGGGTAATGATCATAAGGGAAGATTTCCTATAAGCTTGGTTTTCACTAAGGGTAAAATAACTAAGATAAAGTTTCAAAAGTATCAACATACACACACACACACACACGCACACACACACACACCACACACACACGAGATAAGCCAATGAGGTGATAGGTATTCCAATTAGCTTGATTCAATCATTCTACATTGCCCACATATATCAAACATCACTATGTACCTCATACATGTTTACAATTAAGATTTGTTCAAAAAGTATTAATAAAGATGAATAAATAGGAGCAAAATAAAGGGAATCAACTCTCTACTAAATGTAGATGAGGCAAGAAATAAACAAACTTGTATATATGGAAGAGAAAGGTATGAGGCTTCCTCTGTGCTCTGAAGGAACAAGTTCTCATCTGTAGGATTAACTATTTGCAGAATCTAACATACTCTGTTGTGTATTGTATCGTCTGTCCCATCTTTATGAAGCTTGAATTCCCATGGTTTATTGGTCACTATGGGAAATATTGGGGTTTCTGGTAAAGGTGATGTGATACCTACTCTTGAGGAGGTAGAGAAAGATGAATAAATTGGTGATTATAACATACTGAAGTCAATTTTATAGTAGAGACAACAACATGGTAATTGTAGAAAAGGACAAAATAAAAAATGGTCATATTTGGGAAGACAATATAATATGTACAAAAAAAGCAATCTTCTCATCAAGAAGGATGAATTGTTATTACTACCAGGATGAAAAAGGCCTAACTTACTAATATTTTCAATCGTGTTTCTTAAAAATAGATCTTAGGTAAGCAGTTGACTCAAAGTTTGGTCAAGGTAAGTGTTTTAGGAAATAAACAACTAATTAAGGAGAGAGAAATGGTTAATGTGGGAATAAAAAATAGAAGGATATACATTCATTGCCAATTCTTCTTTGATCAGAAGAATTTGATCATATGCAACCTAGGGGCACTTACTGAACAAGCAGATGTGGCTATGGACTCATGGGTCATTATTTTTGAGAAGTCATAGAGAACTAGAAAAGTCCCTCAAGACTACCAAAGGACAAATATGCCTGGCTTTGCAACAGAAAGGGGAAAAACACAGGATGACCCTAGTAATTAAAGACCTTCGTCATATTGATCTTTAGGAAAAATGAGAAAGAACCATCAATCAAACATTCAATTTGCAGTCACACAGGAAATCCCAAGGCACTAAAGAGGAGTCACCATGGTTTGTGAAGAGCAATCATACAGACAACTTTAATTTCTAACAGCTATAAAATAGGATTCACGGACCAAGGAGAAGTCTCCAGTGTAATCTGTGTCATTAAGATAACCTGAAAACAAGCAGAATCATGACAACATTATTTTAAAAAGCTGAATATCTGGGTTGAAGATTTGTTGTTAATGAAGATGGTATTGGAATAGTATACAGATTGAGTGATGGCTCAGGAGGGATTGGTCCAGAGGACCAATATATTCAGTTTATTTATTGACATTCCAGACAAAGAAAATTAAGAATGTGTGTGTCAAATTTGTGGGTCCCAAATTTAGTGTGGTTTTGATTTTCTGGAAAATAGTAATAAAGCTATGAATGACCCAATGTATTGGAAAAATAAGCCTATCATAATTAGGGTTGAAACTTAATAAGAAAATGTGCTTGTAAAGACTCAAACCCAAGAGTACAAAGATAGGATGGGTCAGGGTATGAGAGAAAAACATGCGAGTCAGAAGTGACCACAAATAGATTGTGAGTTAGGAACATACCATGGTTTTATAAAAACCAACACCATTCTGGGATGGAGTAATTCACTATTTCATTCAATTTTTAAAGGACTATTACTGAGCATCTACTATGAATTCCCTTGCTTTTACATAGTCATTTGTTCTTTATTGGTCAGAATGCTCAACCTGAAAAATGCTTGGGAAGAGAAATAAGCTTAAGTACACTAGAAAGGCCCTGTAAAACCAAAATGGATGTCTATAGGTCTATATATTACCTGATTTAGCCTCTAACCTGCATTTCTAGCCTCTACCTTCCATTACAGCCCTTTTGTGTCCCCTATCTTCAGCCATAATGGATTACTTTTTCTGTCTGCATACATTCCCGAATTTCTTTCTCTTTTTTTGTTAGTTTATTCACTTATCCTACCAACTTTTATTGAGAACCCACTATGTGTAAAGCATTATGCTAAGTTATTAATGACACCAAGATGAACAAGACATGATTCCTCCCTTCATGGAAATTAACATTTCAGTGTATGGGAGAAATATGTAAGCCAATTTTTCTAACCCACCATAAAGGCCATAAGAAGACTGTAAGGTCCGTGTGGAACCAAGGGAGGGTGACGATCTACTCTTCCAACTTCTGCCTCATTTCTTTACTATTTCCTCTATTTAGTTTAATTCCTCCTCACTCCCTTCTCTTGCTGTCTTTTCTCCATCTGATAAACTTAACTTACCTTCATGGCTCAGCCAAATGCCACATCTTCTGCAATACCTTCCCTGATATTTCCAGGCAGAATTAATAGCTGCTTTGTGTGTGCTCCCATAGTACACTGTTTGTACTGCTATCGGGCTCTGGTTTAATTCTGCCTTGTATTACCTTGATTTGTTTACAAGTCTGTCTCCCTCCCTTGACTGAACTCCTTGAGAGCAAGGACCTTGACTTATTCATTTGTTTTTCATATAGCACCTAGAAGAGTGCCTGGCACCTCCTTGGTGTTGGAAAAAACTGTTTATTCAATATGAAGTGAAAGGCCCAGAGGTGGTAGGTTCTGGGGCTGGGCCTCTGGGGGAAAATATGCTATGTGGGTGAGGTAACTGGGAAGGGCATATCGATCAGATATCCTGAGATCTTTTCAAGGGAACAATAGATAGATGCTTTTAAGATAACTGCAGGGCCTTTATTGTGCTGGATGAGGTGTGGAAACTGAATTGTGTAGGGTAGTACAAGTCACAAAATCGTGACTGGTAGTCTTTGCAAGACTAAGATTGTTTAGACCACAAAGAATTTTAATTTTCTGAATTGTTTCCCAAATTTTAAAGAGATTTCACCCTTCACTCTGGATTTCTAACTTCTCTTAAAAAGCAGAGCATACTTAATCAATGGGATTACATTTTTACACTGTAATAGCTGAGGCTGAATAGGAATGCCTCCTTAGATAGGACAAGGACTCTCCAGATTAATGTAGTCCCTCTTACTTTCACTTCTTTCTTTTTTAAACATTATAAGTCATATACCATAAAATCCATCCTCTTAAAGCATGCAATTCAGTGGTATTTAGTATGTTTACAAGGTTGTATAACTATCCACCACTGTCTAATTCTAGGCCATTTTCATCATTCCAGAAAGAACCCTCACATTCATTACCATTCTCCAATTTCTCCTTCTGTGCTTGTAGAACCACTAATATGAATTTGCTTATTATGGATATAGCAAACATTTAAATGCAGTCATACAATAAGTGGCATTTTGTGTTGGTCTTCTTTTACTTTGCATAATGTTTTCAAGGTTCATCCATTCTGTAACATGGATCTTCATTCATTTTTATGGATAAATAATATTCCATCATATGGTTGCACCACATTTTGTGTACCCACTCATCAGCTTTCTTGGATTTTCAGATCGTTTCTACCCTTTGGCTGTTATGAATACTGATTGTAAGAATATTGGTGAATGAGTTTTTGTGTGAACTCAATTGTTTCTTAAGTCATTAAGAAATTAGCTTATTTTCATTAATCTTTCTGATTCCTGTAGGTTTTGATACTTATGTTAGTTGCTGCTTGGGGATAGAAAGAATAGGAAAGTGCAGGAAAACAGTAGAGAAGGGCGGAAGAAGTAGTTGGTCTTGGGTACCTGCAGTGTAAGAAGATATTGGGTACCTCCAGATGTCAAGAAGAGGAGAGGAAAACAGGAATGGGAGGAGAAAGAGGACAGCCTCACCATGATTTCCCTGGACATATCTTAAAGAAAGTAGGCAGAGAAAGCAAGGTGGTGGAACGGGAAGGGGACCAGGGATGTGGGTTCTAGTATCTCATAGTGCTGCATTTCAGCTGATATGACTTTGCCCAGCTATTTCCTTGAAATCCATGGCCTCATCTGTGCACTAGACAATAGAATTACTCAATCTCAACTGAGTTTTCATGAGAATAAATAATATAGATGTGACAAAGTATTACAAAGTTAGAATTAACATGTGAGAGATTAATTTTCAGGAGAAACTTCACGTATGAGGTGTTCAATTACTGAAATAACCCCTGAAGAGAATAACCCAGCACCCAGAGGGGCCTTCTTATTGGATATACATTCATTGCCAATTAGGTTGCTTAGAGGGACTCTAAATGATCCATATCTCTCTTTTCTTTTGCAGGAAAGCATGAGAACAATTTTTCTCTTATAGATACTTGAGAGAGGTCAGTTGTGAAGGTCTGCATTTGAGGAGATCAGGATGTTGAGGGAGTTGGGTATTGGAGCTTCCCTGGGGCCCTATGGATTAGTAGATTAGTTACAGGCTGAGATTTTGTTAGAGTCTTGGCCTGTTATTGAAAACCCTATTGTAGATCATATAGTTTTTAAAAGATATTTTTTAAGTTGTCAATGGCCCTTTATTTTATTTGTTTATATGTGATGCTGAGAATCGAACCCAGTGCCTCACACATACAGGCAAGTGCTCTACCACTGAGCCACAGCCCCAGCCCTGATTATATAGTTTTTATACAGACTTTCCTAATTATTATGAAAGATGAATGAAGTAATGAAATGTCCTAAGGGATGGCTGGGCTAGTGCCAGAGGTATCCCAGGAGAGCAGGGAAGAAGAGGTGGATGGGGTGTGTCCTTAGGAGAAATAGTATTGCTTGGATTTTTCTGAGTGAAGAAATAATAAAAAATCATGAATGTTTACTGTGCTACTCTTCTACTGCTTTACATATTAACCCATTAAATCGTCATTAGAACCCTGCGAAATAGAGCTTTTAGAGGAGGAGGAGGAGGAGATACAAGAGGTGAGAAGTTAAGTAACTTGCTCTGGTCACATAACTAGAAAGGGTGGGGTCAGGAGTCATACCCAGTCAGCCTGATTCCAAAGTTGTGAGGTAGCAGGAGAAAACCTAGGTTTCCAATCAGGTTGCCTGATGGTCATCACTCCACTGCCCTGAGAAAATCAAGTGGTTTGTAGCCTGTCAATGTGGGAATTACCCAGACTGCTTTGGGCCACCATCAAGACCTAGCTCAATCCTCATTTTAAGCTGGTGTAGCCAATTTAAATCTGACATAATTAAATCTTAAATCTATAACTGATTGGATACCAGCCCTAGGATTTTTATTCCCCACTTCCTCTCCAGCATAGGACCTGTATGGGAAGGTGGGGAGGGAGAAAAAATGGGGGGAAGAAAAGGGAGAGTGGGGTGGGTGGGAATGACATCAAGCAGGAATGCGCCAGTCAGCGGGGGTAAATTTTCCACTTGGATCTGTGTGGAAACCTGATCCTGCCTCTATTTTTGGTCTCCTTCTCTAACAACCTTTCACCAGATTGGAATTTTTCTGCACCTGTAACACATTTTTAATGTAATAAGTCTAGGAGAAACCAGGTATTATATCATGCTGGGGCCTGGGCTGTGTTTCTAGGAGCAAAGGTAGCCCAGACCCCAGTTTATCCCTATAGGGGATTAGTGTATTAGTCACCCTGTAAAAGCTCAATTTATTATGATTTTTTAAATGTTTCTTTTAGCACTTGCTTATAAAAGGTGAAGAGGGGAGCCACGAATGTGTCTGTGTTCCCTGCCTCCACCACCTCCACATATGAACGTACACTCTCTATCAATTTCCTATGAACCCACATTCCATAAAATCAAATCCAGAGGCATTGGCTTTGACCAATTAGCTTACCCTTGCTGTGTTGGACTTTTGTCCTGCTTTGGGCCAGTGCAAGTAACGAACAGATGAGATTATTGTACCAGACACCCCTCAGTTGGGAATGAAAGGAAGTTAGAAAGTAAATTAGCTGTTGAAGGTGACCATGAGTGGCTATTGGGGCCAACGTGCAGATTCAGCTTGTTCATGTGTGACTGAGCCCTTTCTTTCCTGTTACTCCAGATGGGATGTCTGGTGGATATATGCCATTTGTTTCATGGGGCTTAGAGTAGCTGTTTCTGCCAGTTTTTCTACCTAGATGTTGAGTTCTATACAACTCACACTCATCATAGGGTTTTAAGGGTGGGGGAGAGAAACAGTGAGAAACAGTTTGATGTCCATGTTTACATGAGAACACTTGAGGCAGAGTGGTTGCTGGGACAGAGCATGCACTTACGAATAGACATGGGCTTGTGTACCACTGCTGCCATCCAGGCCAAGAGTCTGCATCCAAGGTGCTTGGGTTCTGAATTTTGGTGCCTATTCACCAAGTACTCAGATGAGTATTTCAGGCTTTATTTCATCTTCCATCCCTCATTCACTAAAATCCTAACTCCTATCCCAAGATGGGTTGTGACAGAGCAGAAAGAATCCAGCTTCCAATCAGAAGATCCGAGTTGAAATCTCAGTTCTGCCATTTTCTAGTTGTGTGCCCAAGAATGCATTCCATGTTTTGCAGGGTTTGAAGCCAATACAGTTTCTGATACAAAATTATCAATGCAAAATTGCCAGGGTGCTGATCAGTGCCTTGAAAGGGCTTGTGCAAGTAAAGAGCTGAGTGACATAGAAGCATCATTAACTTCACTAAATTGACCTCTGTGTATACCCTCGTGTCACTTAACCTGTTTGAACCCTGGTTATTTATTCCTAAAATGGATTTAATAATGCCCGTCTGTTCTAAGAAAGTATTGTACAGAACAAGCAAGAGTGAGTATATGTCAAAGTGTTTTTGTTCAGTATCATATACATATAAATGTATCCAAACACACAATCTACATGTATTATTTTTACAGTCCAATCTGGTATTGGTTTGATGTCTTGGTTATATTGTGGATAGATACCCTACTCAGTCATTGGTCTGAGTGTTTCTTATTGGTTCAGTTGGTCAGGGCATTTTCAGAGCCATCATTCTGTGTATTACTTGACAAGTTCCAGATCTAGAGAGGGATAAATAAAAATAAGTTTGGCATCTTTCCTATGTGTGGAGTATGAGGAATGGCCCATCTCTGGAATCTCTCTACTCCACCACTGCATCTGTAGATGTTTTTTGGTATATTTCACTAGAGCCTGCATAATAGTATTTGGGATTTCAAATATATCAGAACAATGAAAAACAAAACAATTTGTACCTGGATGGTTATCAGTAAAATATCTAAGGCTGTTGGTTCCTCTGGTGTTGATAGAGACTTCCTCTGGCTTTGAAGCTTTGAGATCTGCATCCATTTGCCATTAAAAAAGGAATAAAGCATCTCCACCTCTCTGATGGTGACTATGAGTATGTTTCCATGCCGGTCTTTAATGGGCTCATAGTAAACTCTTCCCAAGTTGTGTGTTCCAAGTAAATTCTAGAAATAAATAGATTACTGGTAGCTTAGATGATATTATTAAAGAAAATGAACACAATTGCAACAAAAGATGTGAATAATTATCTGATTTCTGAGAAGTGTTTTTAAGACTTAAACCTAAAATATGTGGCATCATAGAAATGTTTTTAACAGAGGCTCAAAGAAAATATCTTCACCATGAGCCTGCAAAGATTATAGCAAGAGGCACAAATATTATGTTTTTTTAAGCAAATTCAATATCTGTAAATATCTCTTACCCACATAGACACACCAGCACATAAACCTCAGTTACCAGCACTTGAAGAGAATCCCAGATGTTTTAAAGAAAAATGCCTGATATTTCAAGTATGCTATTTGTGGAGTTTTCAAGAGATCTACAGTAAGCTAGTATGAGGTGGGGTTGTTTAAAATGAAGAAGTGAATTGACAATGTAGCACATTGTACAGATCCCCAAATGACTGCACATTCCCTTCAAGATGCTTTAATTGAGAGATTGGCCTGGTTTGACTTATCTGTGTTTCGGTGAGTTTCACTTATTTAAAGATTTGTTAAAATTTCTTATGAACTAGGTCAACTAAGGCAGACAATACTTTTAGAAAGGTAGGAAAGGAAGAATGCCACACTAAATGTGGAGGGGTCTGGGTGGGTACTACTAGAATCAACAGGAGTTTTACAAATATGCAGGGTGTGAAGATTTCTAATGTAGAGCACTGGATGATTAGCATAAAATCCCTTCTTGCTTTAAATATGTTTTTTTAAAAAAATAATCCCAAAGCTCCCAGTTGGTACTTTTGTGAACTCATATAAACGATGATGAGATGACCTGCTAGCATTAAAGCAAAAGTGAATTGGAAATTGTAAAAATGACAAGGCTGTCCTAAAAATAAATGAGCCAGCTGGTTGGTATTCATGTCTGTGAAAACACTGGAGTAAGGACTATGTCTTAAGCTTCTTATTCTTCAAAAAGATCAGACGCATAATGAGTAAAGGATTTCATAATTATTAGTATATCATAAAAAATCATTTGTCAGAATTATTATTTTCTAAAAATAGTCTAATGTCTCAGATTTTTTCTTTCTAATAAATTACTTCTAAATCAGAGTAAGTTTGGATAAGCTTTTTAGTTCAGTCCTATGTAGTCCTATGGTTTTATATAGAGGCAGTTTGCTAAATATGCAGTGGCTATGCTTGTAAATGGGCTATGAATCAAAACAAAAAAATGGGGCATGACTGATTTGTAGCATATACCAATCTCTGTGGTGTAAATATTCCTGCCACAGTTGATTTTAGGCTACCCAGGATATAACACCAAGTTTTCAATATTCCTGAATATGTAACAATTGGTTCTCTTGAGCCAGTTAGACTCAGCCTCAGCCACCACTGCTATTAAGACTTAAACTGATACTGAGTTTGAGGGCTGGCTGCCATTCATTAATAGCTGGACTGTTTATTCTCTCTGATTCTGAG
This sequence comes from Ictidomys tridecemlineatus, assembly GCF_052094955.1. Taxonomy (NCBI): domain Eukaryota; kingdom Metazoa; phylum Chordata; class Mammalia; order Rodentia; family Sciuridae; genus Ictidomys; species Ictidomys tridecemlineatus. The sequence goes on along the minus strand of NC_135479.1, from coordinate 30,742,784 downwards.
TTTCACTATCTTAATTTAAAATTTTTTCCTTCTCAGACATCTCTTATGATAATCCTTACCTCTTAAGAGTGTTTGAGGAGTTAAACAATGCATGAGAAAGTATTTTGCAAACTCTCAAGCTTGCTACTAAATGGTGTATGGACTTTCTTTTCTGCTCTAATTGGAGTCCACCTTGGCTTACACCTACTCATTTTCAAGATACAGCCCTTTCAGTCTTTCCTTCTCTGGGTAGATTTTCCTAAAGCTCTGACGTAGAATTTACCATCTTCTTTTTCCCTGTTGCTTCTTGTGCAAACTTCTATCTTAGCACATCTTTGACTTTACTGCATAAGATTGATGTTCATGTAATAAGATTATGATTGTTTCATCTTTCATGATTATGTCTCTGAGTCCTTTGCATAGTGTCTGGCACATATGGGAGAACTCAATTGTTTGTCAACTCAATTAACATACATATTTTCATTAAGACATTGGAAATTATGATTTGCTGTGGACCAAGGCTGATGGATATACACTGATTGAGATGGTCATTTCATTTGTATAGGGTTAATGTCATTGGTTCACTGTCAACTTTGAATAGGTTTTCTAATGGGATTAATAAGAAGGCACTAAAAATCTTCCTGAAATTCTTCATTGACATTAATTGGGTTGGCTAGTTAGCTTGGGTGTGGGGTGCAATTAAAAGTGAATATTTTTGTGAAAATAAGTTGAAGCTGTATTTCAAAGAGGCAGATTCAGGGTTCTTTTGGGCCTAAAGGAAAAAAATTGACCATGTTAATACCTGTCATACTAAGGAATCAAGGTTAAGTTTCTTGATGATTCTACAGGGTAAAGAGGAATAAGAGCACTTGATAGTTGGCAGGATGCATTTAGATTATAAACAGAACATATTAAAAGACTAGCAACAAACCCTGACTACAGGCACATTTTTAGAGATATGTATTTAGATTAAGGTGACATGAGAAGTTTAAGGAAGTCCAGAGGCAGGAGGTGAAGGCCTAGAAAAGAACAATAAAGTTTTGGGAAACCCCTTTTTTTCCCTCTCCTGAGAAAGGGGAAAAAACACAATATCATCAAAAAGTGTCACCTAATTCTTACTCATTAACACTAATTTCTTAAAAAACTATGGAGGATGAAAATTTAATGTAATACAATTTACACTTTTCAGATTATTCCTGTGTTTTGAGATAAGTAGTATAGATAACATCTGTGAGAGCAAAGTATACTTCTGTCTCTTCCTAAGAAGAGAACTTTGCTATTTTTCTGAAAGAAAGAACACAATGCTAGGTCTTAGTCACTTGCAGGCTTTCTTGTCTTTTTTTTTCTTCCCCAAATGCTAACAGATACTGTCTCTCTCTTTCTGCCTAGATAATTTTAACTAATTAACTAATGCATATTTTACCTTCTTTTAAATAAAACAATAAAAGGCTGCTTCTAAGTAGGCTGCAAATGATGTGGAATATATTTCTACTTTTTCTTTTTTGATATACTATGGATAATTTCTTTAAAAACTTTGCCCACTTTTTTTTTTTTGTAAATTAGCACACAATAATATGTTAAAGTATTGGGAAGAATACAGTCCTTGGAGATACATGGATCTGGATTTGAATCCATAAGTACCACTTTCTATTTGTGTGACCTTGGACACAAATTAGCCTTTCTTGGTCTCAGTTTTATCATCTGTTAAGTGAATATCAATACTAGTACATTGTTATCATGTTATAGTGAAGATTATATGAGATAGAGTTTGTAAAGCACTTAGCACAGTGCCTGGCACCTATTCTGTTAAACAAATAAAAGTTGTTGTTCTACTATTATTATTTACTATTATATATTAATTAAAGGAGGAGATTACTATATAGCAGAAACAGAAAACAAGGATTAAATTGTACCAATTGGTATATACCACGATGAAGGTTAAGTCAGTGTGCAATAGACACAGAGGAGGAAGAGAAAGATTGTGATTAAGGCTCCATAGGCCATGATAAAATACTGGGCCACTGTTGAAAGGATAGGGAATACTGTGGTCAGGACATTTTAGGTTGCTACTCTAGAAGAAGTGTGGAGAATGGATTGAAGAATAAGAATGGAAACAGAGGGGTGACTTTGAAGGCTTTTGATGAAACTGGAGTAATCAGGCAGTAGTAGTAAGAATGGAAAGAGGAGGGGAGTAAGATGAGATATGCAAGAGGTGAACTAACAGGATTTATATATGGCTGATGCCAATGAGGTTATATATAATATATTTTTACTATCCTCAGAACATTGCAAAATTTTTTTTAGATTAGTAAAGTGACTTAAAATATTTTATCAATTCACAAGTTTATTTTTCCTCTTCATCTGAAAAGTTTTTTTTTTTCCTGCACCTTACCCCTCCCCTGACAAAAAGGTGCTAGGCGTTTCATATTTCATTAAACTTTCATTTTTTTAACAGAGACTAGGTGCCAGGCACTGTGCTAAGTGCTTTACAAACTCTTATGTCATTTAAACATATCATATTTCTAGACATTTTCATCCTAGAGACCAGAAAATAGTTTGGGCAATAGAGCCCACAGCAAAAAAATTAAAGCAACTTTATTATTTAATTGGGCAAACAGAAACATGAAGGAGAGAAAGGAATGTATAACATGCTTTTGATGAGGGATCTGTAAGGTGCTGAATATTTATTGAGGACTGAGGCTCTGACTGCTATGCAGGGCTGGAGAAATATCCAGGTATTAATTATGGTATGAGACACATTTTTGCGATCACTTTCCATTTGGTTAGATGGAGTTTCCCTTAACTGCAATTTTGGGGGTCTCTGGGGTTGAGATGACAAATATAATACTCATCCAACTAGTAGGTACTGAAGGCCCAACATATACCAGGTGTTGGGGATATAGACGTAATCAAGATAGACATATTTTTTAAACTCATGGTCATTATTTAAAGTCATGGTCCAGGTGGATCACTATTCAGATAAAGATAAAACAATGAATGGGATTATGGCCATTGTTCTGAAAGGAGAATACAAGATGCTATGGGAATGAGTCACCTAATCAGAAGATCAGAGAAAGGAAGTATAAAAATTAAGCTGAGACTTGAAGGAATGTAAGAATTATCAAGAAAAAGAGGTAGAAGAAGAGGACTCTGAACAGAAAATAGCATGTGACCTAGCAAAAGAGAATGGGAAAGACAGACCAGACAGCTGGAAGAAAATCAGGGGAGTGTGGAATTGTGGAAGCCAATGAATATGCCAATTTGAAAAAGGAGAAAGGGACCACATGTGTCCAATGCTGCCGGGATATCAATTGCAAAGAGGACTTAAAGTCGTCACTGGATTGAGTGAAACGAGGTAATTGACAGAGATGAAAATGGAAAATTTTTTGGGGGGCCTTCACTATTATCATTTTGGGGATATCATTAAGAGAAAGAATACAGAATTGCAAATATAAAATTAGGTATAAATGAATATTTATTTAGAATGAGAAAAGAAGCCCTACTTCTCCTACCTCTCCTGTCCCCTCTCCCTTATATACTGGAATTTTTGGTCCCCTTTTCTCCTCAAAATTTCTTTTAGACTGTTTATCAGAATGCCTCTTGATTTCAACCCAGCTTCTCCTCCTCACCTAAAACACATCAGGACTTCCATTCTCACAAGGGCTCATGCAGGCTTTATTAGCATTATTTGCCTCTGATTACTGGTGGCCTTAGAGTGCAGTTTTACAGGCATAGTGGCAGCAAAAGTGACAGAGAGGGCTGAGGGTTTATGGGAAATGAGGAAGTAAATGGAAAAAGATAATGTAGGTAATGTTTTAAAAATTTTGGGTGTAAGAGGGTAGGAGAGAGATTGTTAGGTAGCTGAAGGGGAAAGTGGTTAACATTCCATGTGAGAATTTGGGGGAGGTCAAATTGGCAATACTAGAGTATTTTTAAATTAGCATGGGTGGGGGGGGCATGAGACAGGATCCAGAGTTTATGTGGAGGGATGAGCCTTTGGTAGGAGGAGTGAGATTTTAGCTGTTGGAATAGGAAGGAAGAAGGAGAAGGTAGGATCAATGCACGGAGGTTTGTAAATTTGGTGAAAAAATTATTCCCATACTCATTTATTTACTTAATGAATTAGACAGTAAAGCCATCACCTGAGATGGAGACAGAGAATGTGGGGAATGGGGTGTGGAGGAAAGGAGAAGGCTTTAAATAGTTGCTTTATAGTGTGAGAAAGCAATTTATTAAAAAAAATGGAATGGGACACTAGTTAACATTCCATGTGAGAAGTGCACTCATGAATGAGTTTAACACAAACACAGTCAATTTTCCTCTTTTGTGTGTGATATTTTTTTTTCCTGCAAGATGCAACTACTTTAATAGTTTTTTCCTGCAAGATGCAAGCAAGATGCAACTACTTTAATATAGACATATTATACTATATCATTCAGACTTGAGCTTTTCCCCAGTAAACAATAGGAGGGAAAACATTTAGAATATTTTCAAGGGGATGATTATGATAAATAAATCAAAATTTAAACAAGGCATAATGCATTATGAAAAATGATAGGATCAATAGATTTAGAGGCCAAAAAATCTAAGACTATTGCAATAAGAGTAGTTGAGTGGGGTCACACTGGCCATCATGGTATCTCTCAGCATCTGACTTCATTGGCTTGTAACAGCCTGATCCTTCTCATGTTACTGATATCAGATGAAAGTGTTCTAGGAAGCCTCCAATAAACACATGATAAAGAGCCTTGCTTGAAATTCCAAGGTTGCTCAGTCTACAATCCATGCAGGTCTGGGCTGCCTGGTGAGCTAATGTGAGGGTCCACTAAGGGGTCGGAGTCCCCTGGGTATGTACTTCAACCTAAACAACGAGAAGTTTGAGAGAGAGTGGTATGGTCCAATCAAGTGGCTCAGTGATGAAAGGAAGGAATACTATGAATTCAGCATAGTTTCCATGGCCCAGTTCCAAGAAATTCTCCTTGAGTTTAGGAGAAGACTCTGCAACAAAGAGTAGGTTGAAATGCAGAGAACTGTTTGTTAAAACCTCTGAGGCCACTGAGGACACAAGGCAGTAAACAATCTATGTAATGAAGTACAGCACAGAGGGGCAGCAGTAACCTTTCAGAATTAATTTTATTAGCAACACAGTAATTATTATTCATGCAGAGGATTGAATTATTATTATTGTAGGGGCTCAAGAAATGAAGTTTCCATAATTGTAGGGAGGAATAGATTTTTTTCATGATCTTATTTTAATACCATGGCTGGTATGACCTAGTCAAACACAACTTACATAGATTCCTGTCTGCAGATTTCTAAGTTTGATGTTACTGTTAGCTTTGTAGGTAGTTACCCATCTCTGAAAAAGACTCTGTGATCTCCTAAGGACCCTGACTTCATTTAGCAGATGATTTTCTGTGCTAAGAGGCACAAATTAAGGCCATACCAGAAAACAATGAGAGGAAAACCCAGAAAAACTTGTTTAGAATTCAATGCCATTTCTAGAAGATTTGTGACCTTCAAAGATTATTACAGGATTAGGGACTTGATCTAATTTGAATGATAATATGGAAGAGCTGTTTTAAGAGTTGTTTTTGGTTGTTTATCCTTTGTGGGTAAGCACAAATGCCTATGGCTTTACCAAAAGTGTCACATTCAGAAACCCCTCAAAACATCTGCTGGCTTCTGTTTCCTTTTCCACACATTCATTGATGCATAGGCTGCCAGAACAGCAAGAATCCCTCAGGTGATCTAGTCAAACTCTTCTTGTTTTGCAAGTGATGAATCTGAAGCCCTTAAGAAGAACTGAGTTGTTGAACAATTAATATCAAATTTAGAATGTAAGTTTCCTAAGTTCTTGTTTAGGGGGTCATGCCAAAGGCATAGCCTCCCACATAAGTAGACATGCAGCTCAAACTGTCCAAGATGCCTTCATGTGTCTAGAGATCTGAAACAGGAAGGAACCCACCCTTTTCCTTTCCAGGTAAGACTGATAACTGAATGCTCCAACTTAAAAAATAAAAAAATAAATAAAACACTTCCTTGAGAGTTGGGGTTGAAATTTTTTCCCTCACCTGTAGCTGGGCAGTTGCAGTGAGCATCTTCTGCCGAGTTTGTAGCACTGTGGATGAAGACATGGAGATAGGTACGCTTTGCCTCAGCCACCTTATGTCTTCCCACATACAAGACAGCTGCAAAAGAAGTCACGAGGTCATATCATCATCCAAGCCAGTGCGTGATTTAGGTTGTGGCATCAAAGCAAAGCTGGGAGAAGGAAACCTGAACCCTGGTGTTTGTTCTCCAGTCCATTTTCAGATACACACGAAACAACTTTTTGATCTCTGTCCAATTGGAAAAAGATCTGAATGCTAATGAAACAGTCAGATCCACATTTTAGTCTTTGCCAAATGATCCCATAACTCAGAATAGTGGAGACATACTCTGACAGGATGCAAGCTTCTTTGCTTTGAAAATGTAGTGTAGACACTACTTTGGTGTTTTTTATGACATAGAGCCTATTAGGTCTGAAAGGGACTTTTAAGATAATTTACTTCCACCCCCAAAACTTTGATCATTAGAGACCCCCTCAACTAAGGTTTCAGAGATTTATGTGCAGAACACTGATGCAAAGTGGGAAAAAAATGGAATCAGAACTCAGAATACCTTTGTGAACCACAGAAAATCTTGTGTAATAGAACTGGTGTGAGAATCATCTATTTCAACAATTGGTATTTGATCTTCATTGGTGACTAACATGTTGTCTTTATAATAAAATATAACTGCTATGTAGAGTCCCCTAAAAAGAAAAAGCAAAATAAAAAAAATTGTCTTCAGCTGTCTCCTCTACCCAACTCACTCTTAGAAAAAAATATTTTTTACATGATGAAATATGAATTTAAAACATAGTCCTGCTATGTCTATCACAAGAACTCAGAGAAATTACTATCTTGCCTAAATTTTCAGGAGAATTTACTTCTTTAATAAAGAAGAAATTTCTACCAAGTTTCTACTCAGAATCAAAACCAGATCATTCCTGAGAAGTTAAGACTTCCTGGAAAACTATATAAGACCCACCGTTTCAAGGTCTTCACAAACTTATTGGAGGAATGGAAAAGGTGTTTCAGGCTCCTCGATACTGACTGCTTGCGGCCTGTGGTTTGTAATTTTGAACTTTCTGGAACACAGAAAAAAATCATAAATTCCATGTGATAGATTAACACTCCCCTTTCCTTCTTCCTGCTTTCCCATCCTCGGTCCCCTCAGTGTTATGTATCAGTTTCATGTAGGGATTTGGATTATTCATTCTTATAAGAAAGTCTTATGAGATGCCAGTGGTTAACTCAATTAATAATTCTTCAAAAATGTAGGAGATGAATAATATTTATAATTCTAATGGAAACCACTGATATTCTGTTGATTCTCTTACAATGAGTGATTTATTATCAAGTAGGATAAAAAGAAATGAAATCAACTCCTTTGCCCTCCTCCCCACCTCACCAATTGCTAAGTAACACATACACACTTTTCAATGTTTCCAAAGCACTCTTTATTAGTCTATTTATACCATTAAAGTTTTTCATTATAAAATCAATATAAGCATATTACAGAAAGTCTGGAAAATAGGAAAAAAACCAAAATCCTTCCATCACACTCCTACTTCTGTTCTCCTACTAACAGCATTCTGGGTTTGTATGCTGGCTTACAAAAATAGTTTTAGATAGGTATGGCTATTATCCTCTTTATTCAGAAGAAGAAACAGGCTGAAAAGTGAAGTGGATTGCTGAAGACTGTGGAGCCATTATCTAGAAAAACTGAGACATTCTTTCAAATATATTTTTTGGAGCAACTACTATGCACTGTAGCTACAATGGTGAGCAAATCATTCATTGCTTCTGTTTTGCTCTTCTGGTAACAAAATGAAACTCTTGCTAATAAAATTAGTAGAATTCCTGAACAGTGTTTTGCAAACATTTCTCCATAGAGCTAGACTAGATGATCACTAATTTCAACTCTTATTCTATGAAATGAAAGGAAGCTGAAATTGTCGGTGGAATCACTGAACTTTGGACAGACAGGTCACTGGGGCTGAGAACACAGTCCATATAACTGCTGTTGGGCAAAGAAACCTGGGCAGATGGCCCATGACTGAGGCCCCATGTGGCTCTACTTGTGAGCCTATAGGAATAGCTGACTGATAGAAGTATTTAAAAATTGGGCTGGTATTGGTTATTTCTAGAAGAAGAAAGCAAAAACATTTTTTTTTTCCTGGCTTGAACATGAATTTGGCTGCTTGAAAATGATGTTGCTGGGACTCTGTGTTAAATGCTGCAAAGTAAACATATTCACCACACACCACTCTCTTCCTAAACTTCACTAAAACAAAAGAGGGGGTGGGAGAAAGGGAGGAAGGAAGAAAGTGAAATAAATAAATGACAAACATCTATAAAGACAAATAAATGGGAAATAAGACAAAAGCAAGTAAATTCTGGTTTCTGAAAAGCAGATGGACAGATGGATTTAATGGACTTGAGAAAGACAGAGTCTAAGGCAGCAGTGGAAGAAGCTGAACAGTAACCCACCTCACCCCATGGGCACCATGAGATTCTGGAAGTGGGAGTGCATGAGGAGCTAAAATCAGAAGGTTTGGCTGAAACCTATTATCAAGCAGCTAGACTTATAAATCTTCTCCCCTACTGCAGAGATGGACAAATAGCCCATCCCCACCATAAATGGAAGCAACTGGCTTATATCTGGAAAGCAAAACAAATGAACAAATAAAAAATCAACTCAAATTCAACCCAATCAAATCAAAATCCAACAAAACCACACAACAGGTCTCTGCAGTGAGAGATAGGGAGACATCAGGTACAAAGAAAATGGGTGATGATAGTAGTTGTGCTATAATATCAAACCAGATGAAACCATTGGGTTCTCAGAACAATGATACCTGAACTTGTACCCTCTGGGAAATCTGACCATCCTAAGAGAATATATCTGAAGATTCCAACATTGGGGATTTCCCCATGAAAAGGTGGTACAAGTTCACCCTATAGTGAAGGCTGTAAATAAAGAGCATGCCAATGGCTCTTAGCCAAACAAATGGCAAAGGATCACCTGGCAGTTGAGAAACACATCTAGCATGAAATAATACAAAGACCAGAAATAAACAAAAGAACAACTTAGAGGATAGAGAGACTATCCTGAAAAGAAAACAATAAATGAAATACAGCCCATCATTAGTACTCTGAGAGATAAAATATCACATTACTGTAAAAAGGACAGGGCTCTATAAAAAGATCCAATTATAGGGAAAAAGGGAATATTAAGAATTAAAAAATAATATCAGAAACTTAAATATCCAGTGGAAGGCTTAGAAAATAAAGCTGATTTGGCCTTCAAGGAACTAGGGTAAAAGGACATTGGATGGGAAGTGATGAAAAAAAAGCAAAAGAAAAGAAAATGAAAGGATCAATGGAGGAGATCTGTCATCTGAATAAAAAGAGTTCTGGTAGAAGAAAGGAGAGGAAAAGGAGGTGAGGGAATAATTAAATAAATAAGAAAATGTCACACAAATGAAGGATGTAAACTTCTGCAATTGCCAAGTGCCCAGGAAACCAGACAAAGATTCTAAGGCACATCACAGTGAAATTTTAGAATAGTGAAGTCAAAAGAAAATGAAAACATTCCAGAAATGGGGGTGGGGAATAGAACTTCTGGAATCAGAATGGCATCAGACTTGTCATCTCCAAAAACTAGAAGACATACAGCAAAGTCTTGCAAATCTGAAGGAAAATGATTTCTTTTTTATTTTATTTTATTTTATTTTATTTTAATTGATTGTTCAAAACATTACAGAGCTCATGATATATCACTTTCATACATTTGACTCAATTGGGTTTTGAACTCCCATTTTTACCCCAGGAAAATGATTTCAACTGAGAATTCTACACTTGTCCAAACTATGAGTAAATGATAAGTGGAATACATCTCTCCTTAGACATGGGATGTCTCCAAAAATTAGTTCCCAAGTAACCCTCTCAGGAAGGTACTAGAAGAAGATCTCCCCACAGAAAAGAGGAAGACCTGGGGTACAGAAAATAGAAATCCAACACTGGAGAGTGATAGGAAGAGTCTGTAACATGGTAGTGAAAGGGGGACTGCTGTACACTGAGCATGGAGGCAGCTAGTTACCTGCCCAAGTGGCAGCAGGGCAGGGCCTCACAAGAGCATTCTTCAAGGAGATATGACTGAAGCAAAGCCTGATGTGCTTGATTATGTTGAGAGAAGATTGACCCAGCCGGAGAATAGTCTGGGGATTATAAGCAGTAAGTGCTCGGAGCACAGGAAGTTTCCTTTGCTCATACTAGCTTGTCTAGCACCTGACACATAGTAGGCAGGGTTTCAGTTAATGTCAGTTTGCAAATTGAATAATTGCATGATAACTGAAACTCACTCTGTTAGGATGAAAACAGTGGGCTGCTTTATAATTCACTATGTCTGTTAAGGGCATGAACTGTGCAAACAATAAAGTTTGTTTTACATCTCCCTCAAATTTTCATCCTAGCACTGAGCCTGCGGATTTGTTGCACAGTTCTGATTCTGTGAGTTTCCGCACTGTCTGCGGGGTTCTGGTAGGAGAAGAGATGTTGTATTACTTCTGTATTTGGAATTTACTGTGTATTTAATGACTACACCACCTTATCTCAGTGGAGTCACTGACTGCACTTTAATTTTAAGGTATATCAATAAAGCACTTCATCTGAAAGAACAATGAAAGAAAGACAAGCTAGAGTTTGCAAGGGGCTTACATTGTCCTAGGTGAATTTAATCTATTATCTGATTTAATCCTTATAACAACACTGCAAATTGGATATTATTATCCTGATTTTTCTGATGAGGAAGCTTTGGCTCAGAGATGTTAAATGATTTCCCCAAGGACATACAGCTAATAAATGGTAGAACTGGGATTTAAAATAATTATTTTTTCTAATTATAAATTTTATAAAGACTTACATTCCCAGTAAGCCACATAGTATCTCAATGTAGTTGAATTATTTTTGTTTTGTTTTGTGGGGGTGGTGGGTACCAGGGATTGGACTCAGGGGCACTAAACCAGTGAGCCACACTTCCAACCCTAATTTGTATTTTTTTAGGGATAGGGTCTCATGGAATTGTTTAGTGCCTCATTGTTGCTGAGGCTGGCTTTGAACTTGTGGTCCGCCTGCCTCAGTCTTCCAAGCTGCTGGGATTACAGGCGTGCACCACTGGTGGTACCTGGCTCAATGTGATTGAATATTTTACATAGCAAATTTCTAGTTCTCCGTAAGCAATACCTATATTAGTCTTCATTTATTTGTTAAACTAGATGAAATTGTGTTAAGTCATCTTCGAATCACACCTTTTTTTGTGCACATTAATACCCTTAATCTTGGTGTATCACAGATCAGCATTTTACAAAATTTGTGCCTTGGAGTAGTAATGTTATGAAAATGCTTTACATTGCTGAAGAAGTTTGGGAAATGCTTGTTTAACCAAATTTATTATGCCTCTTTATTAGTGTCTTTAATATTCTAATTTTTATTTTACATTTCTGAGACAGGGATGAAAAATGTAGCATTTCTCAAACTACCTATCAAAGAGAACCTTTTCTAACTGAGTATCTTATAGAACAGCTGTTCTTTGGGTACAATCTGAGTATCTTTATATGTTCAGAGTGCATTTCAATATAAAAAACAACTCTCCTTTTCAGGAAACTCTACCTTATGCCTAACTTAAATCTTTTCTAATATCATGTATATATTTATGTTCTGCAGTAACTAGCATATACATGACAGAAGTTGAATGGCAACTATAGAAATAGGCTGGCCAGGCAGTCATTTCCTGATTATTAGATAGTAATCCAAAAGGAATCTTAGGGGGAAACCCCATCATTCTTTTATTTTTTATTACTGGGAATTGAATCTAGGAGTGCTTTACCGCTGAGCTACATCCCCAGCCCTTTTAATTTTTTGTTTTGAGACAGAGTCTTCATAAATTGCTGAGGCTGGCCTTGAACATGTGACCTTCCTGCCTCAGCTTTGGGAGTTGCTGGGATTATAGACATGTGCCACCAAGCCTGGCCCCATCATCCTTACAAGTAGTTTTAGCTTTCCCTCTCTGATAAGGACCAAAAATAAAGTGCTTATGAATTGTAAAGAACCATCAGTTTAATTGCTTTATTGTTTTTGCTTCCATACAGGAAACAATGGACAAGGGAAGTGATGGAGAGGCAGAAAAGAAAGAAGCCCAGGTAATCCCCAGCTGGGTTAAATGAGCTCTGGATAACTGAGAACTGTGTGGACTTCAGTCAGTGTGAAGTGTTGAAGGTCCCAGTTTGGGTACAGTCTTCCTAGAGAGCAGGGAATGGAAATCCCACTAGGGTTTCCTTCTCAAGCTGCTTCCATACATATTTACATCTCCTAATGAACCAGTCATTAGAAAAACATTATTTTCTCGCAAACACTTGTCCTCATTGCTAGCTGGAGCCAACATTTCTGAAGGGCCCTGTTGTCATAGCTGTATGGTAATTGGGAAAACTTTTTGCTAATGCTAAGTATGATTTATACCTAGTGCAAACAAGCTAGCATAGCATCTCTTAGTTTCAACTGTGGAGTTCTCCCCTCCCTGGCCCAGCAGTGCCCTAAATCTGGAGAGCACAATGTAGCTGAAGAGCTGATGGGAGGGTGGAAAATGAAAACTTTACGGAGACTTTAATTCTCCAAATAAAATAAATACCTCTTCTGTGAATCCTTGCATAGATCAGAAATCTGACCATGTCTCAGTTAAACAACTGAAGAGATTCTCTGGGTGCAATTGCTTTAGATCTAGGGAAGGTGTGCCAGCCTTTCTCCTGCACAGTGGTGCAGAGGAGCAGTAGTATTCAAGGGAGAGATTAAAAGTTCAGCATCCAGTCCTGATGTAGGCTGGGAAACTAAAGAAATAAGGTGTGGCAGGATGATTGAACTTGGAATCAGAAAACCCAGGTTGGATCCAGATTCTGTCTTTTCCTGGCATGGTGACCTAGGGCAAGTCACTTAGCCTCAGTTATAACTGCCAAAATGAGGATGAAAAGGAGACACTATGAAATTTTGCATTGCAAACTATAGTCTAAATAGATTTGAAGACTTCTTATGATTATCTTTATAATTGTTTGCGATCCCTCAGGGATGCTCAGGGAATTTCCCTTGGGGGTGGAAATTTTGAGGCTGAATATCCCCAAAGAACCAGCACCATGGAGGAGTCTTAGGAGAAGACAATTCAAAGAGAAAGGAACTTATGGCAGCTGCTGTTTTTCTTGTGCTTATTTTCAGACTGTTCATACAGAGAGGGCGAGAGGGAAAAAGAAAAGAAGGGAGGGAGGAAAAGGGAAGTCTCTGCTGAAGGGTTAAAGCAAGATAGTGCTGTAAAGTGATTCCAGATGTACAAATATTAATATCTCCCTCTCCCTGATGAATGAGAAGGTATGACCCAGCTAGGAAACTGCTAAAATTACCGGCGCCACTGAGACCTCACTCGATGGCCCAGCTCAGATTTTTATCCTTACCCCGGCAACTGTGATGCTGATGAAGGGCTCGGACCTGCTGCAGCAGACTCTCCAAAACTTCGCTCTGTCCCTTGTGTCTGGGCTCTCTGTCGTCATAGTCTTTCCAGTCTATTGAATAAAAGAAACAAACAGAGTGAAATTTTAAAGCAGGGGAGGCCTCTTCCCTGCCCAGCCTTTCAGGAGCTGGGGTTTTGCTCACACTATCTGCAGGCTCTGTGGATGAGCACCCAGCACACCCACAGCTAGCCAAGTAGTTGGAAGCTGCCATTGTTCAGAGCCCTGAGCAAAACAGTAATTGTGGTTGATTTCTTGTGCTGGGCAGTTTTAGGGCAAGGGAAAATGGCAATTGAAAACCAAAAGAAAATAGGACATTTGGGAGTCCAATCTCTCCTTATCATAGCCCCCCGCCCCTTTCAGCATCCCACATCCTAATAATTTCCCCTGCCACTTCTCCACTCAGCACCCCAAGTCCTCAACTGGATTTCCACAGTAGGAAAGAAAGGGGTGGGAATGTGCAGACTAGATGAAATCCACAGTCCCAATGCTTTTATTGTAGGTTTCACACTTTGGGCCAAATTGACATTTCTTTCCAAGGAAAGAGCCCATGTTGGATGCCAAGAAATGGAAATCTACATTTTGCTCTAATGAATGTCTGCTTTGGTTAGCTGGCACAGCACCCTCTGCACATACTCCGAGCCACCAACCACCCTGTCTGCTCAGTCTTTGAATATACAGTATTAGCTTACATGGCAAATTTAAATTGCAATACCCACTGAGACTTTTCTCCCTCTTCTATTTTCATTCCATTTGGCTATAATGATATCAAGGGTAATAACTCATATGGGACTAATGTCAAGATTGTAATTCTGCTGTTTCCAACTCTAGATTGTTTTTCAGCAGGTCAGTCATTTCATTGTTCATCCCTCCTCTCCTCTATTTCCCTCCCCCCATTTTCCTTTCTGAGCCTGTTAAAAGCAACAACTTAAAGCACTTCTTAGGTGAACTGCTTTTTCTAAAAAGGCTGGTCACTCTTCCCTAGAAAAGACTGTTAATTCTAGAAAAGACTGTGTATCTTAGGCTTAAACGCTAGTTAAACAAGTTCCAAATTCCCTCCCCATAGGTTTATTTTGAAATATGGGGTCTTCCTCATTCAGAAAGTTAAGCCTATGTCATGCCAGTCAAAATTCAGTAAAAGCTTCCTGCCATCGTCTCTCCAAGCCAGGAGAGCTATACCATTAGGAAGAACATAGGTTCTGGAGTCAGATACCCCTGAGTGTGAATCCTGGCTCCCCGAATTCCTATATTGTTGTCTGCAAGCAAGTTGCTTACATTGACAGAGCTACTACTCCCTAATTTGAAAAATGAGGATGGTATATACTTTGTGGGATTTTTCAGGGATTACATGAGAAGTATATTAGGTTTCTGGCACTATGCCTATTATGTGACAGGAATTCTGTAAATAATAATGTAAAATGGAGGCAATTCATTATGGATACACCATTTCTTACCCTATCAGATAATTACCCACGAAGAAGAGGACCTCAAAGATTTTGTAACTCATCTTCCTTCCCATTCTCCCCCATGCACAACTCTTCATTCTGTCTTTCAGAAGACTGAAGTGCAGAGACAGCCATTTCAGTCCTATCTTACTGAGCATGTTGGTGGCATGGGGGATAACATAGTCAAGTGATCTTTTGGAAAGTGCTCATGCTCATTTCATTATCCCAGGGACATTTTCTTTTATTTTGGAAAGGAGGGTCAGAGGCTAGGGTGGGGTTTGGGCTGGGGTTTAGCTGTGGTCAGCTTTGTAGACAGGGAATTGTAGACTTTTATAGACTCTTTGTTCCTTGTGGGCAAGATCATTACTTAATCTCTGTCTCATTTTTCTCCTTTAAATTGAGTTTTAAAAGTCTTTTTTAGGTTATTTGAGAGTTAAAAGAAACAATGTAAGTAGAGCACTATCCTGGGCACAGTTGTCATTCGAGTGTGGCTGGTGAGGCACTATGATTAAAAAGCTTGATGGTGTTTAGGTACACTGGGAAAGGGAAGGGTGTTTTTTACTGGGAAATTAGGTAAAGTTTAAGGAAATAATTTCTTGTGGCCTTTAGACTAGTGCCTCTCATCTCTGGACAAAGTGAGAATAAACATTGCCCTCATGGATTCCCAAAGGCCATTGTGAGTTTGTTGCCTTAGTTGGATGCATGCATCTGAATGCTCACCACAGATGAGCAAGATGGTGCCCTTGAGTAAGACTCCTGGGTGGCTGAATTACTATGTGGCACCAATCATGCTAATCTTTCTAATGAGTGTTAAAGCTGCCATCAAAGCAAGAGGAGTTAAAATGGTTCTGGCTATTCCAGCTTAGCCCTATTACATCAAGGGGCAAACTCGACTAATGATTTTATGATACATTAGAAAATTGCTAATGCTAAATTGCAGCCCAAGTTAGCATTGAACTTGATGCCAAGGTTTTTGGAAAGAATGAGTTTTTCTAATAGATGTTTGGAAGGTTCTGATGACTACATAAAATAGGAGACTTTAGGGATGAGGGAGAAAATTGAAAATATATTAAGAAATCAGGACCCTAACAGGAATAAACTTAGCATGGTAGGAAAAGAGCAGATTGTGCCACATAATACAGTTCACTGTTCTGGTAATGAGACACTTCAATTGCAACACAATGCAGAGCTTACATTCACTGGCCATATCAGGGTTTTCCTGATCGTAACTCAGACAAGCCTGTCTGGGTGCTTTTCTCTTATTATGTACCATACCATATAACATAGGTCTATAAAAACACATTAAGGACTTTTGTAAAAATATAAAAAAAAGTTTTATAGCTTACTGGAACATATTACCAAATTTCCAATTACTCTGTCATGTTAGAATACATTGTCCTCTAGTAAATATCTGAATACTGATATATGTTACATCACAATGTCATACTCTGTTTATAAATAGAATGGGAGTGTTTTTGTATTGTTCTTTCCAAGTGATATGGCATGTCTACAGCAACTATTACCACATGTTAGGATTTCAGTTCTTTTCCAGTTATCCCTACTAATTCCACATACCAGTTTAGAAAGCATTCTATTTAAATTACCAACAAATAAATGACTCCCCTGAGTCCTGAACAACTATTCTTGTCACTCTGGAGTGAGCTCTTCAAATATGCTCTGAGAGAGGGTATCTGCACAGATTTGTAGTTTATAGAATTGAACCTGAACTTTATGCATCTGTATATAGACTAGAATCTGCATGGGTATGCAGTTGGAGTGAGTTTTCCCCATTTCACTTTCAGGTCAATGGCAATTAATATATTTTGTGTTTTTATGTACTTTTTGTCCTCCATCTCCAATAATACACACTCCCTGCTTCCCTAGTCACAGATGGTTCCCTTTAATATCATCATCTTGTAATTTTCAGTTTGTGTTTCTGATAAATCTTCAGCCATAAAGATATTCAAATAAGACTGGAGTAATTAAGTCGTCAAATTCAGAGGGACTCAGGGGTCTTGGAGCTCTCTGGCTCTATATGAACTGGTATAGCTATTTGAACCCACCATAGGTGGTGGTCAGGCTGTTTGGTTGGCTCTTAGTCTGCTTGTCTACCTGATGGTTAGTTATTATGGCACAGGAGACACGGCAGGGCCTTGACCAGCTCAGGTTTGAATCCTCACTCAGACACTTACCAAGTGTTGTGACCTTGGGGAAAAGGAACATCATTTCTGAATCCCAATTTGTGTATTTGTGTTTGTGCTAATAGTTCCCTATCTAGTAAAATGAATCAATCTAAGTAAAGTACTTAGATTGATGCTCTGCATATTATGTGTCTTATGAAGGTTATCTCTCATTTTGATAGTGATACAGATAATAATGATAATAATGCTTATCTATAGGACAAGGAGGAAGATAAAGGATTGCTGTGAGGCTTAAGAGAGAGAGAGATGAAAGTCTATAATGTATTGCTTGGCTCATGGTTCATCTTGGGTAAAGTACTGTTATAAAACTTGAGAAATTTACATATATATAAAACAATAAACTAAAGGAGCCCATAATCCCATAACCTAAATGACCACTGTTAAATTTTGATAATTATCAAGAGTCACAGACACTGTATCTAAGTATAGGTAAATTAATGATCAAATGTTACAGAAAAGATCTCCAAATTTTATATTATAATTTTTACATAAAATTTGTATAGTAGAAATTTCTTTCATGTATTGAATGGCTTTTTTGAAATACCATTTTTAGTGGCTATGTTTGGTTCTATAGTATAATGAATACATATATATTATGTTTTACTTTGCTATTAAATTAATATTGGATTTATTTTCTTCATTACACATTGTTATCCATATACTGTGGCACTGCCCATCTTTGTATATAATTGTTTATCTATATTTCTGTTTCCTTAGGTTAGATTCCTAGATGTGTGATTATAGGATAAAAGGAAAGGGATTTTCTTAAGGGAAAATTTTCTTATGGGAAATTTTGTTCCATAAAGGATGTAGTAGTTTGAACTCTCACAAGAACCATTTTTAACTATCACATTAGTGACATATTTTTAAAAAGATGAAAACACAATCCAGGGCTCTGGGCTCATTACAGAGAAAAATCTATCATATCATCTGTCTGGAGTTGTTTGTTCTGGTTAACTACCTTCTCTGGTTAGGAGAAAGTCACCAAACATACCAGGCATGAATTATTAATCTTCAAGTAAATAGAAGAGGCCTTTTGCTGGTTTTCTCAGCCAACACTACAAATGATACAGATTATGTTTGTTGCAGAGCCTGTTAGCAAGAAAGTATTTCTTCACTCAGAATGTTAGATGAGTAAAATGTTAGATTTTATTCTGTTAAGGAATGGATATGATGTGTCCACTGGGGGCAAAGAAGGGGAGATGAGAGATAAAATGGACTGTATGTACTCTGGGCCAGCAGCTCCCAAGGTACCGTTTCTCCATTCCCATTACAGCTCTGTGAAAGGATATGATTAGGCCTATTCTATAGATGTTGAATTGCAGTTTTGAGAGTTTGATTTTGAAGGCACATGTGATATGGGATATAAAGTCAGTCTTTCTGGTTCCAAGTTCCCTCTCCTTTCACCTACTGAGCTGCTGTCCCAGGAGTGTTTTTGCAGAGGAATCACTCATTCTGTGTCTGAGATGCTGCCCTGAGAAGGTCTGGTGGGTTGCAAGTACTGGGAGAGGGGATGGCCAGGGCACCACGGAGAGGGAGCTAGAGTTGGAGCCTGATGCCAGGCCTGAGAGTAGCCAGCACCTACTAGAAGGAGAGGCACATGCCGGTGTCGTGGTCTGAGCTGGTCCCCATCCTTTCATGTTATAAGCCGAGACCTGAACAAAATATTGTTGGCCCTGCAAAGAATTGAAATAGAATAATGCATTAGACATTTCAGTCAATCATTTTTTTCCCTGGAAGCAGATCTTTGCATTAGCTTGCTCATCCATTTTGAACTCTTCTGTCCATACTATATATAGCTTTCTGAGTTTTCTTGAACATTATGTTTATAAATTATAGTAACCATATTAAAGTGTCTTGTTTCTATGTATTTTTTGGTTTTAAAAATTGAAATGTTATAATTATTTTTTCCTAATTCCCACTCCCCTTAATTAATTAATTAATTAATTAATTAATTAATTATTTTTTTGTGTTGGGGGTACTAGGGATTGAATCCAGGGTGCTTAATAAGTAAGTCACATCCCCAGCACTGCCTCGACCCCTGTTTTTCCTGGTGCTGGTGACTGAACCCAGGGCCTTGTGCGTGTGAGGTAAGCACTTGACCAATTGAGCTATATCTCCAACCCTCCCAGCCCTTTTTGTTTTTTTATTTTGAGATAAGATCTTGCTAAGTTGTTGAGGCTGGCCTTGAATTTATAATCCTCCTGTGTCAGCCTTCTGAGTCTCTGGGATATTAGGCATGTGCCACCAACCTGGCAAAATGGCAAGCCTCAAAATTTATACACCAATTTTTAAATTTTTACTTTTATTTTTTATTTTATTTGGTGCAAGAGATTGAACCCAAATAAAGAACTTAGGCACTGAGCCACATCCTCAGGTCTTTTTAAATTTTTTAAAATTTTGAGACAGTGTCTAAGTTGCTTAGGGCCTTGCTAAGTTGCTAAGGCTGGATTTGAACTTGTTATCCTTGTGCCTCAGACTCCTGAGCCACTGGGATTACAGGTGTGTACCACCACACCCGGCCAAACACTACTCTTTAAAAATCACACAGTCCTATAAGGTTTATCCAAAACAGTGACCTCTACTCTTTCCTCTTTCTTCTTATTTTTCACTCCCCAGAGGCATCAGCCATCACCCCTTTAGCTGATAAAGTTTAGAAATTAACAAGCTGTAATGAATATCTTTTCAGAATAGTCCATTAAAAACTTGCTTCATTCTTTCAGTGACTTCACTGTGAGAAGATACTGTCATTTATTTAACCATGCCTTACTGGTAGACATTTGAATTGTTTCCATTTTTCCCCACAACAAATAATGCTGCAATAAGCGTCCTTAACTTGGCTGTTCAGACATTTTTAAAATTAACTCTGATTTGATTTCCATTTTAAAACTATTATTAAAATAATGGCTTATATTCTTTAATTTTTTATGGCATTAAGAATTAAGGAGTTGTTTTTGTTTGCTGATAGTTCATTAGAATTTTTGTATGTTTTCTTCTTTGCTTTGAGGTTTTCCTTTTTTTCTAATGAATCAAAGAAGCATTTGAGAAGCCAGAGTTTGATGCAATATTGCTTGCAAAAATTGTAAAATGTTGTTTGAAGTTTAAAAAATCATATATCTTTGTAGAGCTTTTTGCTAGGGATTTAATAATATTGGCCTTACCATACTATGAAGTTATTTTTTTAACACTGAATATGGATTTCTATGCACCTCAAGGTTATAAGGATTATGTAGAAGTGTAAATCTACTTCTAGGCTTTTATATGATTAGGACAGTGTCTGCATTGCTCTCATTGGATGGCCAAGTGGAAAAACTTAATCCCTGTAGGAATTAGTACAGATATTAGAGAAACCGTCTATGGAGAGTTTTCCATTTTTATCACCATATCACTTTTTCTTTTAAGCAATGGAAATTCCCTAGGGTTCCTTCTGGCCCTCTTCCACCATGTGAGCCATGGGTTTGGAATCAGTCTTCTGCTGATAGCATCTAGGGGGGCCACCCACTCAGGGGTTTGTTTGCTCCAGTAATTCACAGTTCTGGCCCCTGGTATAGACAAGTGATTAAGACTAAAAGTCAGGATTGTTGGTGGTGACCCAACCACCAAGAATTCTATTAGAATACAATGGCTAAAGCTTAAAAAGATGCAACCTAATGCACCTTTTTAGTACTGGGTTTCAGGATTATATTTTTCAAATAATAGTTTTAATTGATTAACCTTTAAGAAAACAACAGAATTGTCCCTCTATGGCCTCCATGCAAAATTCTTAAGATATTATTTGAATGGAACAAAAAAATATGGAAGTTTTGATTTTTTTTACTTTAAAAACAATTTTTATTAAAAGAAAAAATTTTTAAAATATTTTATATTGTAGTTATTTGAGGAAATACAGGGTTTGTGTTTGAACTAATTTGCTGGGTTTTTTTGGTGTGTGTATTTCACATGCTCTTATGGTTCATAATTTCATAAATAATTTGAGTTTATACTGGTTGTACAAATAAACATGGTTTGTGCCAGTTTTTCATTCACAGTTTAAATTGGTTTAGGTTACTGAGAAACATAGCTCCACCATATATAGTTTCTTTCTTGTGAAAGCAAATTTAGACAGTTTTTTTTTCTTTCTTTCTTTTTAATCAAGGGAAAAGGATATCTTTCAGGAAATTGTGTGACTCCAATTGATGACTGATCTCAACTAAGGCTGTGGGGGTGAGGCTAGATGGGGCTGTTATTTTTACCATCAGACAGGGAGTCAAAATTGGATCTCTCAGAGCCTTTGATCCCCCGAAGATTAGACTGTGATCCAGAAAGCAGCAGCTTTCAAGGCTTGCATGAGGCCAGTCTTTTTCTGATCTCCTTAGAACATGGCAACTTACAAAGTGGTTCATGCTGTCTGCTCACTCCTTTGTGAAATTCAGATTATGGATACCAGACATATCATGCTTAATGAGTGGCAGTTGTTGCCAGAGGACTGGGTGTTGGCTGTGGCTTCCAGAATAGGCATTTGCTACCAACATCCCAGCACAAATGTCAGTGACAGGGAATGGTAAGCCTATCACAAGGACATTTACCGTCTTAAGTCCTGTGATTGTGCATCTCAGCGTCTGTAGGTTATCCATGATGATTTCTCCAGCCAAGGGAGAAAAGTCTTTAGACATACTCCATTCCACTGTGGGGGATTAGAGGACAGGAAGGAGAGAAAGAGAATGAAGTTTAGTCAGAAATCAAGAAGCACCATAGAAATTCTAGCATATAATCCTTTTCACAAACTTTGTTCACCTTCTTCTCCTTTTATTGGCACAATAACAATCCTCCTTGGAATGCTAGGTGTTTCAAAGATCACCAGTATTTTTTAAAAGAGGAGCCCCAAAGCAATAATTCTATAGTCATTAATATACCTTATGAGTCTTTTGAACCTCAAAAGATATTTTATTGTGGTATGTGTATGTTTTTGTGATGTTCTTAACATGAAATATAATTTATAGTCATATGACCCTGAACAACAGGATATGTTCTGAGAAATGTATCATTATTGAAATTTTTTTTTTGTATTGGGGATTAAACCCAGGGATGCTTTACTACTAAGCTACTTTCCCAGCTATTTTAATTTTTTATTTTGAGGTATGGTTTCCTAATTTGCTTAGAGCCTCATTAAGTTGATGAGGAACTCAAGCGATCCTCCTGCCTCAGCCTCCTGTATTTGTGATCTTCTTGCCTCAGATTCTCCAGTTGCTTGGATTATAGGTGTGCATCACTTCTCCTGGAAGGCATTTTTTTGGTGTATGTAAATATCATACAGTGTACTTTCACAAATTAAGTTGGCCATGATGTCACCAGGTGATATGTATTTGGTCTGTCCTTGACTAAAATATCCTGATGGGGTTCATGACTGCATAGTATTGCCATAAGGCCATTGCTATATAAAACATAATGTGTATATGTGTGTTCATGAATATATATACACACACTTAGGCAGATTATATATAACAGTTCATTGTATATAGAAGATAAATCATTTATTGTATATGAGAATTGAAGGGTACATGAGGACATTACCACTATTTACTTCCCAAGGTTGGCTTCTGCTTCATTTCTCTACTGAAAATGCTCTTTCAAGGGTCCGGTGACATTCAAAATTAAAAAAAAAAAAAGCCTTTTTTCATTTCCTCCACCTTCAATACTTTATATGTCTCCCTTTCTTTTTCTCCTCTTCCTTCCTGATATCTTCTTGCAAGCTTTTTTCATGGGCTTCTTTGCAGCCCCTAGGATCTGGGGTTTGCAGATTACCTTTATTCAATGCTTTTCCCTGGTGACATCCCAAGGTAGATGTTCATTTGTAGTTAAATCATCTGAATTCTAATACCCACTTTTACTGTGAGACCATGTTCTTTCCTAACATCCTCCATTGGTTGGAAAGGCCATGGTCAGGAAGGATAAATTGTGCATCTTGGGTAAAAAATGTTATAAGTAACTGTTTACATGTAATGAGATTTAAAGCTAAGTTCAATGAAGCAGGAGTTTGAGAAGTGAAATCACATGGAAAGCCAGGCTTCAATGTTTCTATGCTTCATGATGACAAAGTAGTGGCCTTGAGATTTAAGGTATATTCTTGATGACATTTTAATACCTCAGAATCAAACCAAGCCACCCCCAACTCCTGCTCTTCTCCTGGGTCATTCATCCCTATGATTTGGAGCGGTATCCCCTGCTCTTCCTCCTTCTGTCCCTAAGAATCTAGTTTGCTTTCTTCAGTTTTCTGAATTTCCTCTTCTAAAATTCCTAGTGCTCCAATTGGCAACAACTTTTTGAGACATTCTGCCCCTTTGGCCTCTTGGTTGTTTTTGCAACCTTCTCTCCCCTTTGTCTTTGTTGCACCCTCTCTTTTGCTTCTCCTGCCTTTTCCAGACTTCCTCTTTCTGGCCTTCTTTTTCTCCTTTCCCTTTGATGTGATGTTCCTTGTCCCCCCGCCCCCCATTCCATGTATTTGTCCCTAGTGTTGACCTTATCTTTTTTTTTTTTTTTTTTTGTCTCTATAAGACTTAAAGCTGTGATTCTAGGTCTAGCCTCTCTCTTGAGCTCTAACTTTCTTCTGTAAATTTCCACTTGAGTGTCTCACACTCCATTTGAGTGTTCTCTAAGTACTTCCCTTTGCAAAAAGAGGATTTTCTCAGTGGTAGCTAGTGGCAGTTCCATTTTAATTACCCAACCAGTTGATAACTACACCCTGTAGTTTCTACTTCTAAAATATGTGCTATAAGTTCTCCTCTTCCTGTCCCACGATACTAACCCTAGAACAGGACTTTATAATTGCAAGCATTAACTTTGCTTTCTGAAAGAAAAATTTTTTTGGGGGGTGGTTACTGGGATTGACACTTAACCACTGTACTATATCCATAGCCCTTCAACTTTGCTTTCTAATTGATTTTTCAGCTTGTCTCTTAATCTTTACCTATAATCAATCATCTGAATGCACCATGAATTATAATTTAAAAATATAAATCTAACACTAGCCTAACATCTTTTCATAGTGTATAGTTGCTTTGTGAATTAAACAAAATCTTAGCAAGGCATGCAAGGACCTTTATATCTGATTTCAGTCTTACACTATTATTCTAATCTGCCATTTGCCAGAAGAAAGTCTTTGTTCTGGAAGTTTCTATCACCAGATTATTTCATGTATTTTTCTGCCCTTGTGTATTTTTACTCATCTTCCAACCTTCATTTGGCGAAGTTCTAGTAATCTTTTAAGACCTAGTAAAGTTAACTCTAAATTGCTCAGTAGTATTTAATTAAATATACCCGATTTGTGTCCTAAAGTCTTTACTTATATAAAAATAAGATTTACTACCCTGTATTATGTTTTATGGGATGTGTCTTTTTCTCTTGTTAGATTGTGAGAAACTTGAACAGGAGAAGTATCATTCATTTTTTTCCTCTCCAGTTCTTTAATACATTTGATTGTATGTTTATATGTACACACATCTGCCTTCAGAGTAGACAACAGAACTTTCTCTAACATGTATATATTTTTCTTTCTTGTGATTTTTCTTTTCTAGTTTCCTGACTTTGAAGCTTTCAGGTATGGTAGAAAGTGTAGTTAGAATCAAATGATTACGATTTTATGGTAACTCTCAAATGAGGCCTATATCTCCTGAAAAGTACATATTCTAAAACGTATTTATTATATATGTTAGATAAATCATACATGTGTCTATTTTTCAAAATGTTTTATTCTGATTATGAGCTATTAGCTCTTGAAAAAAGCATCTTGGGTAAAAAATGTCATAAGTAACTGTTTACATGTAATGAGATTCAAAGCAAAGTTCAATGAAGCAGGAGTTTGAGAAGCTGAAATCACATGGAAAGCCAGGCTTCATTGTTTCTAGACTTTGAAATCAAACTGGAGAGGGTTTGTCATCAGAGAATAATGTTGTATCTAATTCTAGCTAAAGAAGAAAAGTGATGATTGAGGGAGTTTATATAAACAAAACAAAAATGAGAAGCAATTGTGCAAGGACATCTAGAAAGGGCAAAGAATACAGGAAAATTCTAGAAGCAAAAATGTCCTTTGGTTACCATTGAGATGTACATAATTGATTGCTATGGTGGAGCTCCAGACCCAGGGTTTCAAGTCAAGGGTTTCAAGTCCAGACTAAGAATTAAGGATGACTTCCCAAAGGAAGAGCAGTGGGAGGGTTAGTGGGAGCAATGCCAGATTAGATAGCAAGTCATTAATAGGAAGTTGCTCAAAGATACAATGTTTAAACTTTCTGAATAGTCCTCAGTTCATTTTTGAATAAAACCTTTTCATGTTTTACTGAAATGTTTTTCAAAGAATGTTTCAGCTGGAAAAAGAGGGCCTGGCTTCTTGAAAAAAAAAAAAAACAAAACTGAAGCAGTTTTGTAAGGAGGCGTGTTTCTGCTTTGGCATTAATAAGGGGTTTTAAACAATTAAGTCTAATTAGATCTTGTAACACATTTAAGTTTTGAAGGAGAAGGGGTTAGAGAAAGAAGATTCAGACTGGAGGAAAGAAATTCTCCTTGCTGGAATGGAGAATGTATTCTGGGACAACAAACAGACTTCCCTCTTGTACTTCCTTAGGGTGATAGACTCCTTTCAGCACAAAGCCACATAGAAACTAAAGGGATAGTTTAAAGAATAAGAAGGGACACACAATAAGTAGGACTTCCTTTGAGAGCAACAGGGAATTTTAAGAAGGCAACTTTGCATGCTCTCTCTGGCAGGTTGTGTGTAGGTAGTTTAAAGACCTCATGTAAAACCCTGAGAAAATCACTTACTTTTACATCCCTGAAGAGCTGGAGCCATGTATGTGAACTTTTAAACTATTTAAGACTTATAATTTTAAGGTATAGATCACAGAAACTGTTTCTATTCAGGTTTGCAAAATAGAAGTAGGGTTTCTAAGCCTCAGGCCAGCTTTTTGAGGGGCAAAGACTATGCAAAAGCAAGAGCATAAAGAAATAATATTGTGTAAATGTTAAATTGATTTCTCTTCAATTGATTACAAAAAAATACAAAATCTAATTTGTGTAGATTCTCTCTAAAGTCTCAAATGCTTCAAAGCCCAGGGTGGTTTTATCTTGTTCATATATTATGAGGCAAGTATCAGAAAAGCAATATTCTTTCCTCTTCCCCAGGCCTCACCCTCACTCTACTTGACCTCAGGCACTTGACTTCAAACTCATTGCTTATTGCTGTTCTCCCTCTTCCTCTACTTTCTTCTTCCAAAGCTTCTATCCTTGCATTTACATGGGCCTGGTTAAAATTTCCTCCCTAACTGTAGTTTCCTTGACTTGCCAATTTTCCCATAGTAATTTTTATGTTTCTTACATTGCACTTGCTTCATTGTAAGAGATCTGTCTCCCCTGTAGTTTATAAGCTCTTTGAGCGCAGGGACCATATCCAAAGCTCCCATCTTAGACCCTACAGCAGGGTAGGTGACTCTGTATTATCAGATGAATTAAATGCTTTATTCTTGATCCTGGAATGCTCAAAGTTTAAGATAGATAGAAATTTGATATTGGTACATTAAGAGTAAGAAAACTGGGTCAGAATAGAGAGAAACACAGTTAAAAAGAGGATGGCAGTTGCTTGAGTTACTCAGTTAGGGGCTGAAATAGGGATTAATTCCTGGCATCCACTTTCAGCATCCCAGACTCTTTATTTGTCCATACTGCCTCTCAGAAACCAAAAAAAAAAAAAAAAAAAAAAAGTGCATTTCCTATTTCCTATCAGCTCTTCGATGGAACCAAAACAGCATTCTTACTGGTCACACTCACCCTGGCGCCTTAGCTAATGAATGGAATTTGGCTAGACTGCCCAGCCCAGCACTACAGTATTATGAAATCTTCTTCTGATCCATCTAAATGTGCAGTTTCTAACCTTTCAGGCCAACCATAGCACAAGAGGAAGAGAGGGAGGGAATGATGTGCCCAGAAACCCAGACAGAGATCAAATACAGTCATTTCTAGAGATGAGAAGAGGTGTCTCAATACAGCATGAACCCACTCAACACTTGTGGGTTTTAAATTGGGAACTGACGTGAAAACTCTGGAGCTGGGAATTCTGTTTAGCTCTGGCAAAATACGAGGTTGGAGCTGCTTGCATTTTTTATTTTAAATTCCCTTGGTAGTCCTAGGAGCAGGGGCATGCGTTACTTTCAAACAAGAATCTTTATTGTTTGCATAGCACACAGCCATCCAGTTAATTAGAAAAACATTTTTTTTCCCAAATTAAATTTCCCTAGAAAAACAATGATTTAAATGAAGGGCCAAAAGCTTTTTTTTTTTTTTTCTTTTGACACTAGGAAAGCCTTCTTGCACCTACTACTTCTGGGAGATTAAAAACAAAGTTGGAATTGGAAGGCAATATTTACTTATTGATTGTCAGATTTTGCCATCCACAAAAATAAATTGATCCTATCTGTGACTATTATACACTCTCTGGGCTTTGCTTGTTCTGTGAAAGCTGCACACAGATACGGTTAGGGAGCAGAGATGTCTAAAAGTTCAGGCTTTTGAAAAAAAGTCACAAAAGGCCACAAAAAAGGTCTGCTCCATAGTCTGAACCATTTTGCTTCTTAATTTCCTTCCCAATAATTATTATATCATGGCTCTTACTAAATTTATTCTTTTTCTTGATCCCTTTGGATTTCTAAATGAAAGGTGTTATTATTTTTATTGTTCTTTCTATACGAATAGTTCTCTATTTCCATGCCTGGCATGAAATTTTTGCTAAATGAATACCAGTTGCCCAGAAGCCCAGCTGCAGCAGCCTAAGTTCTCCAGTGACATTCGTGGAGTTTCACCTCTCAGGTACTTCTTTGGAAACTTAATCAGGAGTATCTGCAAGTAGAACTTCCTTCACTGATTTCTGTGGTTTTGGGTTTTTGTTTGACTTTTCAGTGCTGGGGATCAAACCCACTGGGCCCTTGAGGATGCTAGGCAAGAGCTCTACTACTGTATATCCCAATCCTGATTTCTATAACTTTGGGATGAGAAAGTTTAAATAACGTGCACTAGTGGAAATACTGAAAGCATAAATAATCCTCAAACCACAGGTCACATAGAAATCATTTTTTTTCCTTTACCTTAGATTTTTATTAAAAAAAACCCCAAACTTTCCTTAGTGTTATTATTATTATTTTTTTAGAATATTGAACTAAGAATTAGAAAGATCTCAGACTGATCACAAAGTTCAGAGTACAAAATTCCCATATCATGTCACTTCTAAGACTATGTGTTGTGATAGTGCAATTTTTAGAAGCAGCACAAACAGGAGGTGGGGGAAGGCAGAACTTGCCCCAGATCTACCCTTACATGGGATCCATGGATCAGGGTGCTGCAGTTGAGCCACATGTCATTAAAATTTCAGAAATTTTGTCAACTCAGACATCACAGAAAGTTAAATTATATAAACATGAAGTTAAATAAATTATATAAAAGCAGAAACTTAAAACTCATTGTTCTGGATTTTACTGCACTTTACTATTATTTATGCTTTTGAGGTGATTGACATCATGGTATCTGCATGGTGGAAACAGCATATACTGTGTACTACCACACTCCCTTCTCAGTCTCTGTGTTCAGGGACATTAAACTGGGGTCTTAAAATTGGCCATGTGGGAATATTTACAACACAGAAACCAGCCAATAGTATAAACCACTTTTGATTTATTATTTCATGAACTATCTATGCTGAGTATCAGCAAATGACAGTTCCATGAGTCAAATCAGGTCCAAAGCTGTTTTTTTATGGCTCAGAAGCTAAGGATGGTTCTGTGTTTTGCATCTTTAAAAGATTATTGTAAAATCAAAACAAAACACAATACACACAAAGAATATGTGACAGATAGCTTATGTGGCCCTTTACAAGAGAAAATTGGTAACCACTGGTCTAGACTTAAAAAAGTGATGAAGAAAATATTAATAATACAGATTAAAGTTAAAAATTTCTATAATATTATAACATATTAAAGTTAAAAATTGTGCAAAAAATTGAGGAAATATTCTTCCAATATTCAAAAACTATAATTTGATTCAACAAAGTGCCTATGTCACTGATAAATGAGTAAAGTTCCAACATAGGTCTTTGTTGTTTCATTTTGTTTTATTTCCTCCAAGTAATAAAAATATCAACCAACATTTACATGGAAATTACACTTGTTCATTCATTGTAGCTGTAAGTTGGCTACAGATTCAATAAATTCAGCAATAAAAGCATATTGGGAGAATCAATAGGTTATAAGTACTCTGTAGCAAAGAGTATATTTTACTGATTTACAGATAATAAAACATTTGTATATTTATAGTGGACTTAGATTCATGTGTGATTATGTGTTTATAAATATATTTCCCCCACCCCAGAGCTGGTTAAGCATTTAGTGTCTCATCACTGGATAAATGCTAGGTGATTGCTCAGGCAAACTCTGGAAGGGAAATATATACTGACCTGTAAGTTATAGTATATGAAGGGTGTAGATTCTCAGGCATAATTTAAGTAACATTTTATAAGCAAGAGTCAAGAACAAGGTAGTTAAATTCTTTTATGAGTCAGGAGTGACACAGTGAGTGTTATCTAGGGTGGAAGGCTGGTTACCAATCAGTCTACTGCTCAGGCCTCTATTCAGCAGGAAAGGGCCCAGGCTCCCTTTGCCAATTCTTCCTGCCTAAGACAGGGCCAGTCCAGAAACTGGTTTAGGAAGCAGCCTGCAAGCATCTGTGAACCTGACTGAGCAATCAGGAGGGCAGAGGTGGGAACCGAGAGATGAACCTGAAGGTTGACTGCAAGCATGGCAGGGCATGCCAGATAGCTTTCCTGAGGGCATGGAAGAACCTAAACAGGACTATCTTGGCTTCTCTGCAATTATTTTATTATGTATAGCAATAATTTATTATTATACATTGTTATAATATTTTATTTCATGATTATCTGGGCTTCGTGAATAGGCAGTTTGAGGACACTGTGAACTGAAAATAGGCACATAGTTCACTAATGAAGATAGACTCCTCCATGTTTTCTTTTTCCTTGGTACACTGCCATGACCTTGAATTGTAAGATGTCTGGCTAGATTGTCACTTGTTTATTTTTTATTTTTTGAGAAACTCTTGGGATAATTTTTGCTCATGAAAGAAGGATAACCTTTTTAATGACTATAATGGATACAACTGAGCAATAAGAGGGACTCAAAACCTAGTGACAATTACAGAGCTGCAGGCTAGGATGCTGCCCTACCCCTCCTCCTCAGAGAAGAAGCAGCAGTGTCGGGGGCAAGAGCTCTTGTCCTGGAATAGATTTCTGGGATTACTGTATTTTTTTTTTCTTCAATAGGGTGATACTCTTGCTGTCCACGGGAGAGAGCTCTGGCAAGCTAGTTTACACTTCCAAAGGATACAGAGCAAGGGGAGCATGTGAGTAGTAGCTTGATTTATACACACAAGGTCCAAGACATATGCCCAGTTTACAGCTTCCAAAATCTGTTGGGCACTCATGGAATAAAGTCAACCAGCCACAGGAGCAAAAGCAAAAACATCCCAGGCAGCCTTCTAAAGGAAGGCACTCTATCTGGCTTTTCTTTTATTCCCCTATTACACCCATTTGAAAGATCCTAATCAAACTCAGTGGATCCATGCAATAATGTCTTGGACATCTGCTCCAGTTTCTTCCGGAGAAGTATGGAACCCAGGGCTCAGGTACACTGGGTTTGACTTGTGTGTAGACATTGGTAGATGGGAGACAATCTTCCTCATTCCTTTTTGTTCCCTGTGAGGTACAAGGTGAGGACTCTGTTGGGCATTTAACTTAATCTTCCTTTCAAGGATTTTCTATGTTTAACCTGTGCCCAGGGATGGAAAACCAATACTTTGTGAAAATCTACCAGTATCTTTTATAGATAATTTCACCATTTGTTTCTCACAATAAATAATTTCATCATCTATTCTTATAATTCCTACAAGACAGGTTAAGTCATTCATTCAGTATTTCTACCTATTAACCCAAGTGCCAAAACTGGGAATTGAAGGTGAGGTGTGCTTGAATCCGGTTCCACTATCACTTCTTACTGAGACTGGGATGAAGGCTGGGATGCTTCTCCATCCTTGAGCTTCAATTTCATCACACTTAATTGTTTTCTTTCTCTGGTTTTTAGATCCTCAGACATGTTGGGCACTTTCCTCTCTTGGGAAATTCATGTGTGCTGTTTATCTTACTGGAAATGCTCTTTCTCCTCCCTACTCACTTTCATTAATTATTTCTACTTTTCCCCTCAGCAGTCAATGTAAATGTCATTTCCACACAGATGTCTTCTTCTGACCTCCAAAACATTAGGTCCCGTTATCTCTCTTAAAGCACCAAAGATTGTGCCTTTGTATTAGAATTAGAGATAATTATAATTCTATCTAGATATAATAGAATTAGAGATAATTGCACAAGTCTCTAATTTCCAAAGTACAGAAATTAGAAACTTGTGCAATTATCTCTAATTCTATAGGACAGTGACTTTGTAAGGACAGTGAACACATCTATCCCCAGCAATTAGCACATGCCACGGCTTATAATAGGCCAATAAATACTTATCAAGCTGATTTTTTTTATAATTGCCATGAAATTTTATTTTATTTAAAATTTTTATTGTATATATTTAAGGTATACACATAACATTTTAATATACCAGGAAAATGATTACTACAGTCAAGCCAATTGACACATCCATCATCTCAAATAGCTATCCTTCTTGTGTGTGTAAAGAACACCTAAAATCTACTATCTTACTAAATTTGCAGTATATTATACCATAATGTTAACTACAGTCCTCATGCTATACATTTTACCTCTGGTCTTATTCACCCTACATAACAGCAGCTTTGTATCCTTTGACCTATACCTCCCATTCTCCCACCTCTCCCTGCTGCCTCTGGTAGCCACCATTTGATTCCCCTTTTCTATGCTGCTTACCTGGTTTTTAGGTTTCATGTATAAGAGAGTCATGTGATATTTTTATTTCTGTACCTGATTTATTTCACTTAGCAAAATAGCCTCTAAATTCATTTATGTTGTCACAAATGATGATGTTAGATTACTGATTAGCAAGGTTGCAGGACTGTGAGGAGGCAAAGGACATGGTCCCTGGCCACAAAGAGCTCACAGTTCAATATTATAACACATTTTTACAAACCAAGACAGGAAGTTTAGAGATATCAAGCCCATCTTAGACCCAAGTTTTTTTTCCTGTCTCTTCTCCTTTGCCTGAATCATCTCCTTTGTCAAAAACCTACTTGAATGAAAGGCTTACCTTCCATCAATTTAGGGAATCTTCTCTGACCTTCCAGAGTAATTTCAGCATCATTCTTTCTGGCATTTGTGCTCTATACTTCATAGTATGATTTATGCATATGTATTTTCAACTTAACCTTCACAATATATTTAAAATTGGTCTCCATACAATTTTTTTAACTCTACTGCCAACACCACCCACTCAAACCACCATCTTTTCACATCTGTACTCCTACAGTGGACCTAGTCTCTTCCTCCAGTCCATTTAAGCCAGAATGATTTCTTCAAAGTATAAATCATATCACAATACTTTTCTACACCAAAACCTCGTAATGGTTCCCTGGTGCACTTGGAATAAAATTCAAACTTCTTAATGTAGACTGTGGCAGGGGCTTTCAAATTGAGATTTGCTGAGCTGAGAATGGTTTTTATGTTGAAAACAAAATCAAAATATTTCATAACATGAAAAATTAATGATATTTAAATTTCAGAGTCCTTAAATAAAATTTTTTTAGACTACAACCCTGCTCATTTGTTTATATACTGTGTTGATGGCAGAATTGAAGAATTGTAATAGAGATTGTGTAAGTTTCAGAAGCTGAAATATTTACATTCTGACCTTTTTCAAAAATAGTTTGCCACCCTTAAGCCTACATGGAGTCATGATCTGGCTCCAACCTTCTTCTACATACCCCTTTTCTTTCTTTCTTTCTTTTTTTTTTGTTTTTGGTACTGGAGGTTAAACTCAGGGATGTTTTACCACTGAGCCATATACCCAGTCCTTTAAATTTTTTTAAAAAAAATTTTCTTTAGATATACATGACAGCAGAGTGTATTTCAACATATTATACACACACATAGTATAACATATACTAATTAGGATATCATTCTTATGGTTGTACGTGATGTGAAGTTTCACTGTTTGTGTATTCATATATGAATATGGGAAAATTATAGAGTCATTCCACTGTCTTTCCTATGCTACTTTTCTCCCTTCCCTTCATTCCCCTTTGTCTAATCCACTGAGCTTCTTCTATTCTTCCTCCCCCTCACCTTTACTGTGTGTTAGCATCTGCATATCAAAGAGAACATTTGACTTTTGGTTTTTGGGGATTGGCTTATTTCACTTAGCTTGAGGGTCTCCAGATCCATCCATTTATTGGCAAGCCATAAAGTCATTCTTTTTTATGGCTAAGTAATATTCTGTTGTGTGTATATATACC
This sequence comes from Ictidomys tridecemlineatus, assembly GCF_052094955.1. Taxonomy (NCBI): domain Eukaryota; kingdom Metazoa; phylum Chordata; class Mammalia; order Rodentia; family Sciuridae; genus Ictidomys; species Ictidomys tridecemlineatus. The sequence goes on along the minus strand of NC_135479.1, from coordinate 30,709,014 downwards.
ACTTTTTAAAATCCATTCATTTGTTCAAGAGCACCTAGGTATTGTGAATTGAGCTGGTATAAACATTGATATGATTGTGTCTCTGTAGTGTGTTGATTTTAAGTTGTTTGGGACTTAAATCCACTAAGGAGTAAGATAACTGGATAAAATTGTGGTTCCATTCCAAGTTTTCTGAGGAATCTCCATATTGCTTTCCAGGGTGGTTGCACCAATTTGCAATGTATGAATATATCTTTTTCCACACATCCTTTACAACATTTATTGTTACTTGTATTCTTCATAATTGCCATTCTGACTAGAGTGAGATGAAATCTCAGTGTAGTTTTTTTTTTTTTTTGTATGTGTGTGTTTGTGTGGTGCTGGGGATTGTGCAAGCAAGGCAAGCACTTTACCAACTGAGCTATAACTCCAGCCCTCAGTAGTTTTAATTTGCATTTCTCTAATCCAAAAGCACTGTATAGATTTAATGCACTTGCAATTAAAATTCCAATGACATTCTTCATAGAAATATAAAAAGCCATCATAAAACTCATTTGAAAAAATAAGAGGTCCAGAATAGACAAAGCAATCCTAATTGAGAAAAATGAAGCAGGAGGCATCAAAATACCAGATCTTAAATTATACTACAGAGCTATAGTAACAATAAAAGGCATGATATTGGCACCATAAAGAGACATGAAGTTCAATGGAACAGAATAGAAGGCCATACAAATACAGTTATCTCATACATACAAAGGCACTATAAACATACAATGGAGAAAAGTTAGTCTCTTCAAAAAAAAAAATGGTGCTGAGAAAACAGGATATCCATAAGCAGAATGAAATTTAACCCCTATCTCTCACCCTGCACAAAACTCAACTCAAGTGGAACAAGGACCTAGATTTTAGAACAGAGACCCTGTGCCTACTAGAAGAAAATGTAAGCCCAGCACCAGATCATGTTGGCATAGGAACTGACTTCCTTAACGAGACTCCTAAAGTGCAAGAAGTAAAATCAAGACTCAGTAAATGGGATGGTGTCAAACTAAAAAGCTTCTTCAAAGCAAAGGAAACAATCAAGAACAAGAAGAAAGAGCATCGAGAATGGGAGAAAATTTTTGCCACCTGAACCTCAGATAGAACATTAATCTCCAGATATATAAAGAAATCAAAAAACTTCACACTAGTAACAACAACAACAACCATCACCACCCAATCCATAAATAGGCAAAGGAACTGAACAGGCACTTCACAGAATAAATATGAATGGTCAACAAATATATGAAAAAATGTTCAACATCCCTTTTTAAAATTTTGAGACAGGATTTTGCTAAGGTTGGCCTTGAACTTGTGCTGTTCCTGCCTCAACTTCCTAAGCCTGGAATAATAGGTGTATGTCACCACATGTGGCCTTCTTCTCTTTGCATTCTATCTCTTTTGCTTCCTCTGAAGTTTCTGTTTCTCACACTTACCACACTATTTCTTCAAAGCTCCCTCCTGCCTCTCACTCTAGCATGCTATTTTATTTTTAGCATTTCTCATTATTGTCTTATTTGTTAGTTTGTTTACCTAAGAAAATGTGTGTTCGATGGGATTTTCACCCCTGCTGTGTCCCTAGGGCCTAGAAGAGGAGCTGCACATTGAAGGCATTCAGAAATTTTGTGCGAAATGAGCATTTCATGTAAGTTCTTCAGGGCAGACACTGTGTCTGTCTCACTCTTGTATTTATCACGGTACTCAACATAGTGCTACTTACAGTTCCAAAAAATAGCTGTTGAATGAAAAAGTGCCAGTTACTTCCCCATCTTCTTGTTACCAGCTGAACCCTTAAAACAAAAAGGTGTATAGCATCTTTTCTGCCTAATCTGTACTCCATTGTTTGGGAGCACATTTTAAAGAGAGGCCATGAATTCCAGCACAGTCCTCAGAACAGTGGCTGTGGGAACATAAGTGTCCCAGTGAAGGATATTTCTAGATGCAGAGTGAGGCCAGGTGTTTTGTGATAATGGAAAAACCCATGAACAAAGGGTGGGGCTGGCAGTTATTCTTAATAAAATTGCTCCAATTATTTTTTAAAAGGTTATAGATTACCCTTTAAAATACAGCATGTGTGTAATGTCAGAATAAAAAAGGTAAAAAGAAAATCATGAGTTAAAATATATAAGGGTTCACAAAAAACTATCAGTTATCTTTGGAGGATGCTGGGAGACATCTATGATATTGATTGGGCATTGTGCTTTACTTGTAAGTATTTCACTTGATTCTTTATGGTAGGTAGTATTTTTCTCATTTTATAGATGAAGATGATGAGACTCAAAACTTTTAAATAACTAGCTTTAGTTCACAGAACCCCTCAACATAGAATCTGGATTTGAACCCCTCTCTGTGTTATCATACTTACAACTCCACATGAAGAGAAAGTGATAAAAGGATCAATGGCTTTTTTTGAGGTCTTTGGGCCAGAGAAAGATCCAGCTATGAACAGCTTACAAAAAAGTATTTGCAATATCAGACTTCTGCTCTGTGAACCTTCTAAGGCAGGGCTGCTATGCTAGTTGGCGTCTCTATCCCCTCCCCCTAAGGGCCAGGCTGTCTCCAATACTGTGATTTCCCTGTTATGGTTTCAACAGGGAGGGAGGGTGGGGGGTAGCGACCACTGAGTAGAACAGGGAAATGTACTAATGTGGGAGGTTGTGAGTCTCATGATGATGTTCTATATTTTCATGACAGCTTCATGTGATGATGGTGGCCAAGATAAGTACTAATTAAAAAAAAAAAAGCAGCATTGTAAATAGTCACAGAAAACTGTAAGAAATTGCTAGCCCATAACTGGAGCCTGGTTCATGTTATGTAACCTTCCTGATGCCAAGTCTTCCTTCTCCTCTGCCCTTCGGTAGCCTGCTTTGAGCACTCCCAGCTCTGATTAAGGCCCAAATCTTCTTTTCCACCTGTTTCTCTTTCCTCTAGAGACAAGTAAGCTGGGGTAGGTGATTGAATGGGGGAACAAGGAACAAGCCAACTCCAATATGGGAGATGTTACCCAGACCTAGAGGAATTTGAAGGAGAGTATAAGTAAGTAGGAAGAAAGGAAGGGAGGGAGGGAGCCAGACCACCTTGGGAGCAGCCAGTCACTGTCCTCTTCCCTCTGTCTCATTAAGGGGAATGTGCTGTTCCTGGCTCTTTTCCTGTATTTGTTTTCACATTCTACTGTAAATTACTCAACAAGGTGCCTTATTTATCCTGAAAAATTCAATCTTTAGGTTTTCCCATCAAGTCAGGAAGATGCCTTTCACAGCTTCCTAGGGAGATGAGGGCCTTGTTTTCTCCCCTGAGGCTCAGCCTGTGCTACTTGTGGATAGTCGGACTGGCTGACATCAAGGCACAAATCTAAGTAGATTCACAAAGGGGCTCCTTTTCTTGGGGATTCCAAATAGGCTTTAGGGGATCAAAGAAAACCTTCAGATTGTAAGCGTCATGTGTTTTTTGTTTGTTTGATTGATTTTGTTTTTTTTGAGGAGTTGAACATCACAATATATGATGTATATCCTAGCAAGGGCTATCTGAAGGCACTAATTACTTTCTTGGGCTAGTGTTACAGTTATAGCTATTATGTTTGTTGACTTTTGTTTGTGCATTTCTGCTTATCTATGATATCTATAAATTTTCAACATTCACTAAACATATTTGAACCAGTAGTTTGGACCTCTACTGTATAATGTTGAGTATTTTCAAGTTCATCTGTTTAACTGGCAGATTGACCTTTGCATGGCTTTTATCTTGGGCCATGACAACAACTGGCACATGGTAGTTGCTTGATAAAGATGTTTTAAATGAATGCATATAATAATTCAATTAATAAAAGAGACTTTGTCACACTCAAAACTGATAAAGAAGAATAGCACTGCTATTTTGCAAACATTCAAAGGAGGTTACCACTGAGAAGAGGATGGAGGAAAGGTTTTAAAGTCTTTTATTTACTCTACCATAAGCAAGGTGAGGCAAGAAAGTCCTTGGTAATAACTGCATCTTGGGGGAGTAAAAGACTTGACCCATAGATAGTGGGAAAGAGAATTATGTGAACTTATTGGAAGGAAATACATATAATAGGTTTTGAATAAATAAAGACAATTGGTTTCATTGAATTTTCTATCTATTTGTCCAATACCCAATGCCAAGCTAATTGCTGGCACATTTGGTTTATGAAATCAAATCCAACGTTAAATCTAGTGCTGAATGGCTGATTGATTTGTCAGATTTTGACTGACACTCCACTAGGGACCAGATACTGAAAAGTTCTGGGGGTGTAAATATGATTAAAGCCTGATTTTTACACTCATGAAAATTGCAACCCAGTAGAAGAGAGAGAAAAGTCAATGCAGGATTAAAATATAACATGATAAGTGTTATGAAAGGAACAGGCTCAGGATGGGGCCAATCTGGGGATGGTGGTTAAGGATGCCATTGGACACACTGGCTTCTAGCAGAACCCTGGAGGATGTGCAGGTCAGCCATGGGAAGAGAGTGGCAGAAGGTTGCTGTGTGTGCATAGGTATTCAGTGCTGCTAATAGCTCTTGTTTTTTTTTTTTCAAGAATAAGTTGTTGAACTTCAGTATTCACTATGCCTATGAGAGCTTGTGATGCCAGATATTTGGGTGACCTCAGTCTACACTGACAAATGGGGGAGAGGGGTCTGGAAACTGCAAGGCAAAGCATGGGACACAGAAGAAGAGATGAGGTGAAATGGGAATGTGACTTTAACCTGGGATGAGATGGGACAGCAGCCTGGAGTCTTGCTAAGATGGGCCACATTATTTGAAGGTATCTTAAAGTAATTGTAAAATCTGGATATTATATGAGTAGATATGGATTTTAGGAGGATCACTTCTATAGCTTATGGGAGAAAAATTGGAGAGAGGCAAAGCTACACAGGTGGGGAGACCAGAAAGAAATTGGTGCTTTTATTCCAGTGAGGTGTGAAGAGAACTTGGGTCAGCATCAGCTCCACCTTTGTGAGGAGTGAACTGTCTGACTTCCTTGAACATCCAATTTGGTTTTTCCTAATCCTTAGGCATTTGTGAGCCAACTTTTAAAATATTTGGCATCACAAGCTCTCATAGGCATAGTGAATACTGAAGTTCAACAACTTACTTTAAAAAAAAACACCCAAGAGCTATTAGCAGCACTGTATACTTTAAAATGTCCAAATTAAATATATCGTGGTCATATCAAAAACCATGATCTCTCTCCAGGTGTATGTAACTGGCTCAGCTTTACTCAAAGTTCAATTGCAAACAGTAATAAAAACATTGACATCTCGTTGCTCATTTAATATTTATGTAGCTGTCGCCATCTCAATTTTACACATTCAAAACCTCAAAGTTGGTTGGATTTGAGGTGAGCTGAATCCCCTTTGACAGTAGAATTTGGGGGGCATGCTTTCATTCTTAAATAACTTTGAAAACAACACTCAGATAGTGGCAGGAGATCAAAGAAATGCTCTGTTACCACTGGGGCTGCTGAAACTGTTATTTCCCCCACAAAAGTTTTCCCTTTGCAGAGAAGAAACTAGATCAGCCTTATTAAGGATGGGGAAAAAAAACACCTTTAGGCAAAGGCAGACCCAAGCCCAGTCAGATGAACATTCGTTCCATGGCTTCTTGCTGGAAATCCGAGAGAGAGAGAGAGAGAGAGAGAGAGAGAGAGAGAGAGAGAGAGAGAGAGAGAGAGAGAGAGAAGGAGAGATACAGGGGAAACATAAAAGTGAGAAAGGTGAGACTGGGGCTGATAACCATCTACTTTTCTTTATTACTGGAGTAGTGTCTTACAATTGTGCAAATTATTTGGTCTGTAATATCTTCTTCCACATTTTTCTCTTTGGGTTTCACAACAATCCTATTATGCATTTTTGTCAATGCATTTTGTCAATAGGTCACAGGCCTCACCAGACTGAGTGCATTGTTCATGTCTACTGGGAATAAATGGGAGGGTCAGGGTTCCACATCTGGTACCTGTAACCCACACAGTTTCATGAAACTCCTACACATATCCAAAGATAAGAAAACTGTCATTATTAAGAAACCATGGAGGTTTTAAATTTTGATTTGGGGAAAGTCTGAGGGAAGTTAGTTCTATGGACCAGCTCAGTCCTACAATGATGGGAAGAGCTTTATGCCTTACAACCCTCAAGGGGTTCACCCTTTGGTGTACCTACCTACTTCCTGGAAGGGCCCTGGGGAAATTCGTAGTATCCAGATTTAGAAGGGTTGCAATTCCATTTCCTTCAAGTGCAAAGTTCTGGGACTGAGTTCTTCTTGTGCTCAGGTTCTCTACCTTCAGTAATAGTAATTATCTGTGGGTTCTGCACCAGTGGATTCAAACAACTGAGAATCAAAAATGTATTTTTTTTTAAAAAAAGCACCTGTACTGAATATGGAAATACTTTTTCTTGTCATTATTCCCTAAATTCCTACATAGAATTTATATTGTATTAGGTATTATAAGTAACCTGGAGATGATTTAAAATATACCAAAGGCTATGCATAGGTTGTATGCAAATACTACACTATCTTATATTAGGTACTTGAGTATTCATAGATTTTGGTAGCTAAGGGGATCCTAGAACAAATTCTCCATGGATACTGAGGAACTCTAACAGTTTAAAAACTCCTTTGTATACTCATATTTCCACATATGAAGTCAATGCTTTTCCTAAGCATCTTTAAGATTGAGGGCACAGTGCAAGGGGATGAGGTTGTAAAACACCAATAAGACATTATCTTTGCCCTAGAAGGACTCATAGTGCACAGACAGATGGATAAAGATAGAGATAATTACAATAAAATGAGATTCTGCCTATATCAGGCATGTGTGCAACGCTGGGCATGGACAATGGGATAAGAGAAGATAACTTATGGTCGGAGTTTTGAAGACTGAGTAGGATTTTACCATATGGAAAAGGGCATTCCAGGCAGCTCCCTGAAGATTTGAAAGCGAGTTGAAAGAGTTGGGCATGATTAGGTAAAAGAAGGATGTTTTACAAGAGAGGAAAGCAAGATGTTGGGGACTGAGGGATGGGCTGATGTGAGAAGGGCCTTGCATGCAGTACTAAGGACGGGTATTTATCCTGAGGGGAGCTGGAGAAAGGTTATGAGCAGGGGAGTGACTTGATCAATTCATATTAATCTGATGACTGGCGTTGGTGTAAAGAGGGACACTGAATACAATTATATCTCATAAGCTCTGTCTTTCTTACTCCTGTATTTTATTTTATTTTATTTTTTTTAATTTTTTATTTTTTATTGGTTGTTCACAACATTACAAAGCTCTTGACATATCATATTTCATACATTAGATTGAAGTGGGTTATGAACTCCCAATTTTACCCCAAATGCAGATTGCAGAATCACGTCGGTTACCGACTCCTGTATTTTAAATCAGGAAGCTGATTCTCAGGCTGTCCAGTGGCTTCCCTAATAGCTGATGGGGTTAGGTGTCATGACTCAGCTGTACCACCTCTGACCTCAATTCCTGCTGCTCTCCATGCCTCTGTGATACAAGGCCTCAAGTCTCTATTTTCTGAAGAAACCTTTGGTGTAGAATGGTTGGGGTGGTCTGCCCAGCTCATTTACCACTGACACTGTGCAGAGATAACCTAGATTTCCCATGAAGATATGGCATACTCGAGAACAGTGAGCTTTCTAAATATGTTTCTTCTATTTTTTTCTCTTTTACTTCAACTTGATCACCAAGATGAATCAATCTCCTCTTAGTAATTGCTGGATGGTGTTGACAGAAGCTTGGACCATATCATCCACTGCTGTTGTGCTCTTGGTAATCCCCAGAGAGCTCTGCAGCATGTCCAACTGTTGCTTTCACCCTCCTGGGGTAGGGCCAGGCCTCTGGAGACCTGGACAACTGCAATTGCAGACCCAGCACATGTTTGTCTCCATTTTGGGAAACTGGTGGAGGACTCTACTTGAAGTTCACCTTTGCAACCCCTGCCATTGAGCTCTAGCAGTAAGTGAAAGCAACAGCTAGATTCCAGGCAGAGGCTAAAAAAGGTTATGTTGCTCTGGCCATGCCCTTTAGGGAACAGACTCTTCATTTTAAAATAGAAATTTAAAAGCCTATTGGTGTTGGGTCAAGGATGAAATCAAAATTCAGGAAACTTAAGGGTCACCACTTAATAGTATATGTCAGTCTTTCTGAATGGCAGTTTTACAAGATTTTTAGTATCCTTATTTCTTTATAAAAATCCTTGCCATTTTATATTTAAATGTTAAGATTAAAAAATAATGAGCATCTCTTATTTCAGGGTTTTAATTTTCAAAACTCATTAATAAACATTGAATAATTATACTTAATTTTTTAAAAAAATTGTTAACATAAACAAGGAAGAAATAGTTGAAAATGTGAGTGTGTGAGGAGAAGGAGGTTTGGGTAAATGTTTCCTGGCACTGGAAAATGAAGAAGTAAAAGTATATTTATTTTAGTATTTGGTGTATCAAAAATCTAGTATATAATCTATATGATCCTATAAGCCTACTGAAAACTAATTTGCAAGTTAAAGGGCAAGAAGACCCCAAGAAACATATAATTGTTACAGAAAGAAGTACCATGTGTTGTCAAGGTGTGCTATAATGATGTTGCAAAGAAATTTATTTTGAAAATATATAATTTATTTATTAGTTCCTTGGCTAGGATTAGGAAATAAATGTTTTTAATATTATATATGAATTTGTATAATAGAAGGTTTCATTTTTTGGAAGATATTGGGAATATCTGATATTTTTAAGTTTACTTATTTTATCCATTGAGAGGGTTAGAAATGCAGGTTTGAAAGTAGTTTTTTTTAAAAAAAGCCCAACAAATGACATCACATGTGGGAAAAATACAAACGCTAGGAGAAGGTTGTACTCCCCCTTATCTAACTTGTCATGGCATTTACACATCAGTTTTTGAGTTGCCTTCCAGATATTTCTCATGTACATAAAAAGAAAGAATACATTCTGATGAATTGGGGTGATGTTATGATTCCTCATGAATTAATGAAGTAAGATGGTAGTTGTTTAACTGAGTTATTAAGTGACATGATAATATGAAAAATCCTTAACAAAGTTTGAGAGTCTGCTAGTGTTAACTGAACACAGGGACTCTTAACCTGGAGTTCATGGACTTGAACAAAATTTAAAGTTTGGTTTCAGGGAGTCTGTAAAAGGCTTGAAATTGTAGGTACAATATACAGGATGTTATGATTTGGATCTGAAATGGTCCCCAAAACTCACGTTAAAAATTTTGTCCCCAGTGCAGCAATGTCTGTAGGCTGGGCTTTAGGGAAGTGATTGGATCATGAAGGCCCTGACCCCATCAATAGATTAATACATTGATAGTTGAATGGATAGTTTAGGATCAGCCAAGATGCTAACTGCCATTTTCTTGGGATTGTGCCTTCTTCACTGAATGGGTCTGAGATAAATGAAAGGACAACAATTATGAAATAGTTAATATGTGTCATCAGGGTTTCCTGACTTTCTTTTCCTGGGTCTGTTTCTCTTTTTTCCTTGTACCCAGAACGAATATTACTTCATCCGGAATCTAACTGAGCTTTGCTCAATGCCTACATGTTCCTCATTATGAGAGCCCTTTCTTCTGTCTGAGCCTAGAATTTTGTACCATTGTGCCAAGCTTCCAAAATTATCTTGCTGACTTCTCTTGTTATCAAAAATCTGAATCCAGCCATCACAGGAGAAAGTTAAACTCCTAATTAAGTTAACTATGCATCTAATGATAAATTATTTTGCGTCAAATTCTGAGCCATAATAATATCATAAGGACATGCTTGAAGTTATTTATTTTCATTTATATATTTTAATTAATTAATCATTTGTTTTCCAAGTTTATTTAAAAAGAGGGAGTCAGAAGAAGCAACATAGTATTAATTTCAACTACAGAGTTTGCAAGCCTTTTCTCCTGCTACACACAAAATGGATCATGGGTTCCTCTAAATGGTGAAGTCCTATTGATATACTCAGGATTGTGCACAATTACCTGCACCCCAGATATTCTATTCTTTTGTACTAAAAAAATGTATTAGAACATAAGTGAATGAGAGGGATAGGATATGGATGATCTTGAGTTTCCCTAATAAAAACAAAGGAAATATTCTTCTAAATTCACCACTGTAACTTCAGAATCATAAACATTATTTCAACTCATTGCTGTATACCTTTTAGGTGATTTTCACAAGACTGGTATCAACTGCCAGGAAGTTGAGGCAACTTAAATAATTGAGGTTTAATTTTACTTTTTTGAATGGAAACTGGAATTACTTTAAGAGAAGCAGGTTTTTCTAGTGCTCCTCAAATTATATTTATTCACTGCCTCATTCATTTTTCATCCATCCATTTATCCATGCAGACATTTATTGATTCAATCTAACTGTTGGGTGAGAGGTGGAAAAGAAATACTCTGCAGAAGAAGCAGGATAGGCAATGGCCCAAAGACATGAGATTAGATGATAGCTCACCAAGGTAAGGTGAACTGCTCTGAAGTTTTGTCCAAGAAATGCAGGAGGATAAGTGGTAGCAGATAAAATGGAAAGGAGCCATGGGACTAGGTTATTAAAAAATTGTGTGCTAAGGTGTTTAGATCTATCTAGTCATTACCACACAAAGTTGTTTTGATTAAAGCTGGTTTATCCACATGAAGAGATAAATCAGATTCTTAGATTCTTAACATCATGATCAGGACCACTGATTGGGAGTTGGCCAACTGCCTGGAGAGTCTGTCCTGGTGGGTTTGTTCCCAGGATCCGTCCAGTTAGAAATGCAGGAATCTGAGGGCTGAGGTGTGACCCTCTAAAGCTAGTAGAAGTAGCAAGGGCTTAAGATGCCCTTCACTTTAGTATGTTACCCTAATCCCCTGGAGATCAGAGTGAAACCAACTTTTTCTTGCTGAGAATTCTCATCTTCTGAAAACTCAAGAAATCTCATCCCCATTCTACAAATGGCTCAAATCATAGGCAAGGGGCATTAACGCTTAAAGTTCCCAGGGTAGGCTTCAGAATTCTCTTGTGGGTTCCAGTAATTTTTACTTGGTAAGTAGTATGATATAGAGAAAATAATGTGAACTAATAGTCAGAAGTCTTAGGCTTTTGTCCTGGCTCTGCCAGTTCATTTTGTGAGCTTTAGAAAGCCCCTTTGCCTTTCGGAGTCCCAGTCTCTTCTGTTTCAAAGGAATAGAATGGGCCAGGAGACAAGTGCTTTTCTTTCATAATGCTGCTGATTCCTGGGGTTTAATTTATTATTTATTGTATGTTGTTTTTAATATGTTTTATAACTTTATTCTTACTTTTTAGGATCTCATCACATTTTAAATCAAACCATGTCCAAAATTGACTTATTTATTTTTGATTTTATCCCTTTTACCACTCTGAATTATTCTGTTTTAAAATGAAAGATCATCTGTTAAGATCATTAAACAAAAAATCTCAATTCTTTTGTTAGCTCTTACTGGGTTGGGATTTTTCTAGAATCAGATGAGACAAATTGAGAAAAGATCTATTAGGCCAAATATTTATCCTACAATGTTGAAGAACATAAACCAGCCCAAAGCCATTCTTTGGTTTTTGCAAATTCCTTACCAAATAACAAAGAATTTAGCATTACAGTGTCAAATGCATTTGACTATTTAAATATGGAAGAATAAAATTATTTAAAAATAATGGGATGAAATATCATTTAAAAGGATACCTCTAGCAATCAGAGAAATGCAAATTAAAACTACTCTAAGATACCATCTCACTCCAATAAGAATGGCAGCCATTATGAAGTCAAATAACAATAAGTGCTGGTGAGGATGCGGGAAAAAAAGGTACACTCACACATTACTGGTGGGACTGCAAATTGGTGCAGCCAATTTAGAAAGCAGTATGGAGATTCCTTGGAAAGCTGGGAATGGAACCACCATTTGACCCAGCTATTCCCCTTCTCAGACTATACCCAAAAGACCTAAGAAGAGCATACTACAGGGACACAACCACATCAATGTTTACAGCAGCACAATTCACGATAGCTAGAATGTGGAACCAACCTAGATGCCTTTAATAGATGAATGGATTAAAAAATGTGGCATTTATACACAATGGAATATTACTCAGCACTAAAAAATAATAAAATCATGGCATTTGCAGGCAAATGGATAGCATTAGAGCAGATTATGCTAAGTGAAGTTAGCCAATCCCTAAAAAACAAATGCCAAATGTCTTCTCTGATATAAGGGGGGTGACTCAAAATGGGATAGGGAGGAAGAGCAAGAGAAGAAGACTACCACTAAATAGGGAAGAGAGGTGGGAGGGAAAAAGAGGGAAAAGGGGAGTTGCACAGAAGATGGGAGGAGAACCTCATTATTTATCAGAATACATATATGATATTTTAATGAGAAAAAGAAAAAAAGTGTGTCACATTAGATTGGATAGAGATAAAGGATGGGAGAGGAGGAGAGGAGTAGGGAGGATAGGAAGGGCATCAGAATAGAATAGACAATATGATTGATGTATGTACATTCCATGTATGTATTATATATCAAAATGCATTCTACTGTCATGTATGACTAAAAAAATAAATAAAAATTAAAAAAATAAATAAACACACACACAAAAATAAAAGGATACCTCTAGAAACCATTTAATAATTATGATCAAGTAAATTTCCTTGAAAATCCTGAGAAACTTCTGGCAAACAATTTCTATTAGGCAATTAGAATTATCCAATGGAAAACTATTCACTTAGAAGTTGCCAGAAATTGCATTCCCCCAGCTAACAAAGCAAAAAATAGTATCTTCTGATTCAAGGAAATATTCATGTAGAAAAGATGAAGACTTCAGGCTCATCCTCCCATGTATATGACAAACTGTCGTAAGACCTAACTCCTTGGACAACAAAAGGAACATGGACATTGGAGAATTCTCCTAGGCTCTTAGTTATAACCCAGTGTAAAGAAAAGTCTGTCATTTGAGGTTTCAATTCTCAAAATTGGCCTGGCTTTTTTCTTGCTTAATGGTTATTGTACTCTCAGTTATTTTTTAAAAAAATTATATATTATTTAGGTAACTGTAGATCCATTTTTATGACTCTGAAGACATTTGACTCTGAAACATTAGCTTCCTATTTTAGGAAGAAACTGAGGCCAGTAGGATTAAGGAAATTGCTAAAGGTCACACAGCTACTGAGTAGAGGAACTGGGAACCAAGTTACATAATTGAGGAAGGGAATTGTGATTGCTTGTGTTTAAAAAACAGTACCTGTTCTTCCTTTATTAAACTCATATTTCAGAAAAATCAGGCATAAGATTATTACTATTTAAAAGTAGGCATAATAGAATTGTGATCAAGCTGTGTGAAAATAACTTGGCTTAATGAGGAGCAAGGGTCATGAGGCTACTTGAATGTCCTTAAAAGAGATCCTAATTAATTTCCGAAGGCTTTCCCTCATCAGGGTTTATTTAAATATCATAGGAACACATTTTTAAATAAATGAGATTTATAAGAGGTATTTTCAGTTCCCAATCTAGGAAACCACTTCTGTGAGTAGTTCTTATGTCCTGAGGTCTCTAAGATTCTCTGCTTGCTTTCCTTCACCTTTCAGAGTCTTTTTAGGCTTGTTTTATATACAATGCCTGGTGTTTCTAGTAGTATTTAACAGAAAGAATAGGGAAAAGTACATCTAACTCATCCTCCTGTAAGCTCACAGTGTCCTTAGATGAGATTTTAAGAT